>NC_047039.1:54864794-57344794 GCF_011762595.2 Tursiops truncatus | reverse complement strand
TTGGTAACAAAAGTGGCGCAAAAGAGAGGTACACTCAAAAAAAACCAGGCCGGGTTTTCAAGAAAGTCTTCTGCTGAAGAAAGCCAAAAATACGCAGCAAGCACAAAAAAGGCTGCATGAAGCAAAAAAATTAAAATTAGTTATTATATATCATGAAAATATTACTTAAAGAAACAAAACTCCCTTAAGACATGCAGATTTTTAAGAAAAGAAAGACCAGTTTGCCACGACTTACAATCATTTATTATGTTTGCTGAAAAACAAAGAGTAGTTGAATTAGAAGGTTTTTTTAAAAACTTAAAAAGCATGGCCTATGCCAGCCCAGAGGGCCAACCAACCACTGCTTGAGGACCTCGAGACGGATCCCCTAAGACACCCATCAAAATCCACCAGTGGGATTAGCAGTGTGGTGTCACAAAACCCCAAGAAAAATACAAAACAAGAATTATAAAAGAAATGCACACTGAGTCAAAGTCTAAAAAACCAGCAATCCACATACCACCAAGAATACTCAGCACCTTTTGTCTCCAGAGCCTGAAGGACAGAAGATCGAAAAATCCAGAAGCGAGTAATCCAAGAAAAAAAGAAGTGGGGGGGAAAAAGCACTGCTGTCAGGTTGTAGGCGAGTGTGATCAGGTGGAAAGGGGAGTCATTCTTTGACTTTTAGGACAGTAAGAGAAAAAAGAATTGAAGAACAAAAGCAAAAACCTTTTGAAAGATAAAGACAAAAAGCAGGTGTTCCAGGCTGTCTTCTGCATGTCTGCCACTGTTCTCCAGACCATCTTGACTTTGGTCCAGAACAAGAACAGCTAAGGAAGAAAAAAAATGATTTTTTTTTTTTCTCCAGTTGGACCAAAAAAAAAAAAAAGGAAAAAGAAGAAAAAAAAAAAAGGAAAAAAAGGAAAAAGGAAGAAGAAGAAAAGGAAAAAAAGAGGGACAGATGGTACGCTGTGACTGGTCTGCGGTCTAAAGACCTGGATATGCTTTCTTTGAAGCATATCACAACTTAAAGAATCATTTTCATAAAGAAAGAAATGAACAAAACAAAGAGAAAAAGAAAAAAAGAAAAGAAAAATTCACAAGATGAGAGTCACCAATCATAACCAAACAGTACAAAGGAAAAATATAACATTGATGGACATTATTGTAATGATTTTGAAAACAGGACAAATATGAGAGTGATGAAAGGACAGAAAGAATGAGTAAGATCATTCTGTGAACGTTAGTTCAGCACTCTTACCTCTTATTGGTGTACCACCTGGGTGGATAATATGAATGCAAATAAGATTAGAAAGAAGAAGCATTAGTACGAGAAGAAGGAGGCTAGGGCTGGGGAGAAGAATTAAATTAGATTTACAGAATTAAATAAGGTCTTAAAAGAAACTTGAATTACTATACTGGTAAAACAGGAATATATTAGATAGTATTATTAGATCATAAAAGCAAGTTGCATTATACCACAGAGGGCAAAGACCACAACAGGCAGCATTGCCTTTCTCAGAGAAGCAACTGAGTTCTTAGGTCTGGGGTCATATAGGGTTAGAATTATATCTTATAAGCCTCATAGTCTTAAAAAAAAAAAGAACTAAACAATATTTTTAAAGACATAGTTGAGGGAAATACTGGCTAATCTATTTAAGTATATATATAGATATGCATATATATATACTGTTATAGGAAATACTAAAGAATAACTAGAAACAAACACTGTTCACTGGATATATCTTATGCTACTTACTATGCTACATTTGTGTGATATAACTTGTGTTCTATTTTATTTCTACACAGTGTTCTTACGATAACAGTTCCGTGGATGTGTGTGTGTGTGCGCCACTAAGGAAATCTGGTGCCTACACTGACAGTTAGTAAAATGCATGCCATGCATTTTATTAATAATAATAATAATAATAATCTGAATATGGAAATTAGTGGGGGGGTGAAGTGCGCTTCAGAACTAAGCACTTACCAATAGATTCTGGAGATTTAAATACGGAGAGAAGAAAGACAGCATAAAAATATTATTATATTCCTTAAAATTTGGTACAAATTTTTCAGAGTTAAAGCTTTATATACTAAATCATCTATGTTACATGTGAATAATTAATTCTTTATTTACAATAACAGAATGCTAATCTACACAATTCTGCTGACAACAAGCAAAAGAGGCAGTTAACAAGACGCTTTAACATCACAGGACAGGTCAAAAGCTGAGAATTCTGGGAAGACAGGCAGTTAAACAACTTAGAATTCTGTATCAATATTACTACCAATGCCAAAGTAAACAGCTTACTAGTACACATCCCTGAGAAATTACCTAGGGACAGGCTCTAAAACTTAACAAATTTAGAATTATCTCTACTTTTAATCTAAAGAGAGCAAAGGAATAAACTTGGGATGGGGATGGAAGAGGCAGAAAGGGCAATGGGTAGCGAGAAGGAGAGAGGGGGGAGAGGGATGGGGGAGGGGGAGGGAGGGAGGGAGGGAGGGAGAGAGAGAGAGAGAGAGAAAAAAAGAGAGAGAGAGAGAGAGAGAGAGAGAGGCAAAAGCTGGAGTCTACACCAAAAGCAGACTTCTGTAGATCCAGTCACTGGAGGGTTCAAAAATCTTTGATGTGGACGCACACTACTGTGGCTAATGTGTAGAAAATACTCACTCATAATAATATTATAATAATATTAATAAAAATCCCCTCCTTTCACTGGTACTTTGTGAAGGACTTTATAAAAAAAATACATCTGGTTACTCATGAGATAACACTTCTGTGTTTCATGTATTAGTGAAAAGAAAGTAGATGTGCCCAAACTTACTAAACTTTGGTAGTTTGATGAGTTCAAATGCAGAAAAGAGAGAGAAAACACACTTTAATAAAACTGAATCATTTTAGCATTTAATATGAACATTTTTGGGTTTTAATGGATATAACCATTGGAACTCCTTGCAAGTTCTGAATGAAGTCCAATGTTGAAATAAATTTCGTTCAAAAGAAAACAGAGAAATAAGAAAGAAAGAGGAGAAAATGGATCCATCAAATACTGCGGAAGAGCAGTAAATTAAAAAATTATCAAAAATGCAGTCACAGCACTGAGCAATATGGATTAAACAGAAGCTGCAAAACACAGAGAGGAGAAGAAAGACAGACTCTGAAACGGGCTATGACATCACAAACGTGGACAACACATTAAATAACAGAGAAAGAGAAGAGGGAGAAAAATCAATACCTAAATATTAAAAATAAATAAAATAAAAATAAAGAGAGAGAAAACTAAAAAGAAAAATTAAAATTCTCTAGGAGCTTGTGGAAACAGTAACAAGACCCTACCTGATCGTAACTGCTTAATACGGCCATTGTTGTTGCTTGTGTCGACAGGTAAGAAATCTTTGAACCAAGTGATTTCTGGATCCGGATTCCCACTGGCTGCACAAAGCATGGTGGCAGTGCGTGTACGCTCAACCACCTTCAACTGTGGGCCCATGTCAATGGTAGGGAAGCCCCTGGGAATTTGATCCTCTGCAAGACAAAAGGTGATACAAACATATTATCAAGTCAGATACCCAAGATTCAAGAGATATTGACCATTAACCTCTCCCATTAACCTATCATTTGTTGAGAAGCTAACACAAACTAGGTAGCATTGCACTGTTACATTAAGGAACGTTGTTCCTGGCCAGAAGAGTGCACAGTCTAAGAGGCCAACAGCCTAACAAAGAGCTCAAACATGTATGATAAAAACCATGACCAAGGAATGGATCAAGTTCTCTGGGAGCAGAGAAGGAGAAGTCACTCTACAGTATGTGTCTGATGAGGTCAGTGAGCACCAAGAGGAAGCTGTGAAATGAGCCTTTAGGAACAAGTTGAGTTGTCCAGAAAGAAAGGAACGTCAGAAGTACAGGCACTAAGAAGAAAACTTTTCCTTGAGGGAAAACCATTGATCCAAAAGAGCTAGCTTTACGAGGACATGGTGAACAAGCAGGTTAGCTGGACCAAGCTATCTGTATTTGAATCTGTTATGTTTTTCTTTTAACTTTTAGGTAAAACTCTGTATATTTTTTCACCCAAGCACAGGTTCAACCTGAATGAATTCCTTTGTAGAGAGTTTCAATTAGTCAGAAAAGTACCTGAAATTCTCCCTTACAAAAGAAAAGAACAAAAGCAACTCAAAAATGCAACACAGAAGCATACATACATTCCTCAGGGTAAGAGAACACTTCTTCCATTCCAAGGGCCTACACCATTTTCAGTCATTAAAAAGTTGAAACTCCTAAATTTTGAATCTTCAACTCATCCAAAGTTCATTTCTCCCTATCCCACATCAAAATTGCCCCAGATCTTAGATCTTGAGAAATTAAAGTCCTCCTAAGTCCCTCAAGCATGACTACATTGATACCCTGCATGGCCAGCTCTTCTAGTTAGCATTAGAAAGGTATATTATTCTATTCAAGGATTGAAGGAATTTTAGTTATATGGGTGAGAATTATCTAAATTAGAACTTGGGTGTTTGTCTGAAGACTATTATGAAACATTTTGACGTCCAGTTGGGCCTGGTGTTAATGTAATCAACATTCCAACATTCCCTCATGACCTCTGATGAATTGTCATCAGCCAGCAATTCCAAAATGACTCTAAAGCAGAACCAGTGAGCAAAACAGAAACCCTCAGGTGTGGTACCTGGCTTCTACTTGGATGTCTCCCACAATTTCTGGTATGATTCTCTGAGTCTTGCTAAAGATGCACAATTTCAAGGGAAAAGGTCACATTTTGATGACTCCACTGCATTGTTGACCAAATCTGTGTTCTCTACTCTCTCTCTACTTACAGGGTAAACTCAAATCTCCTAAATCTGGCTAGCGAAGTCTTTTAAAATCAGGACCCATTTTTCTCAGCCTCTCATGGATGACCTCCCTCATAGGAAACATTTCTTCTGCCCACAATGAAATTCTCACCATTCCCCAGACAAATCATATCCGATGAGTACACCGTCTGTGTGTCTCTAGAAAGCCACACAACCAAAATCACCGTCTTTATAAAACTTTTCAAAACTCTCTCCAACAGACTTAATCTTTTGCTCCTCATATCAACTGCAGTAGTAAGTACCTAAATCCACTGCCTTGTATTTTTTAATTCTCATCAGTTCATCCTTCTGTAATACAAATTTCTCCATGCCTCGCCTGCATCCAAATTCCCTGCCATCAAGTTAGTCTGGGTTGACAGATTTTGAGAGAACTCCAGTGATTGCTAAGCCTAAATATGAATATATCACAGTGATTAAAAAGTTTCCTACTACACATAGTAGAAAACTACTTATGGTAGAGAGTTCATCAGAGGAATAGTTCAGAACTGGAGAGAGAGATTTGGAATGTGAATAGTAAAAGAATGTCAAAATACTACCAAAGATTAAAGCTCCCAAGAAAGGGAAGATATCCTGAACATTAAATCCAGGTTTCTGTAAGAGAAAATCAAGGTGCTAATAGGGAAAAGTAGACTCGGGTTCTCCCAAGGGAGATTTATGAAAAGTCCAAAAGAAGTTGCTGAAGCAGTTGGGTTTGACACATGGATTCACCAGAGGATATTTTCCTGTCCCACCAGCTAATTACGGCCAGAGACTAAAAAGATAGTTAACTTCGATGAGCTACATTTTACTTAAGCTGAAAGATGTGGCTCTTTTGAGGAAGCAGTAGTAATACTTTCCATTTATTTGAATGCTTACAGGCTGCCAGCCAAGCCTAGGTCTACAGTGGACAACTGTCAGAAACAGTGGTTAAGAATGGAATTTCAAGATGACTTTTCAAGGCTCCAAGGGAAGGTTAAAAATTACAAGTCAGATAAAGAGCATTTTGCAAATTAGGCTATGCTAATTTTAATACTCTATTCCACTTGAATTTCATCAGACTTTTTTTTTTTAATGGCTTTAAAGCTTTAGTCAATGTGTTTACATCTAAAGCTTAGTTTTAATGTTATTTGGGAAAATAAAAAAATAAAGCAAAAAGCTCAATAGCCATTGTACCACACACATTATATTATTAAACATCTCATTCACCAGCTATTGACCCAGAATGCTTCAAAGAATAAAAATAATTTATTTCAAGTGCCCCAAAATCAACTGCACTGCCTCAGACACCTAGAAATGAGTTTCTAAAAAAGCTCTTATATTCTGTTGTTGTTAATTTCCATATTGAAAGCAATGAACCTCAGTTAATAAAAAAATCACCTTGGGATTCCTGAGCTGTTTCTGTCTTTCCCAGGACATTGAGTCACTCCTGTGGCATCTAACTACTAGTTACATCCACATGCGTAAACACTGCTCTACTAGTCATTACTTTTCTTCTACGAGTTCATCTCTCTGAAGAACCACGCCAATATTCTATACCTATCAGCGGCAAATGTCAGAGACTTGAGATTGTTGAGCCGCTTACGAAAGGCTCTTACCGAAGAAATTAAGAATTAATAACCATTTATAAGAAATGAAGACCTCACCTTGGGGAGAGCTGACAAAATTGACTTGTGCCCTATGGAAAGCAGGCTAATACATTTGCATGACCTTTCTTTTCCTCCTTAGCTCATAAAGAACACTCCAGAGCCCCATTTCCATATACACAAGTGTACAACAAAGATAATCTTTCTCGCATACTAATCAGACAAAGGATGTAAAGAGAGTTCCTTTCTTATTTTTAATAAGGGTAATTAAATTCTATCCATCCCCCCGCTTTGCACAGAAACTCTTTTAATGCACTTTCTTCATTAAATTTTCATGAGAAACATCACAATGTAACAGATTCAAATAGCCAGTGCTGTTACACATTGACAGTTGTGGCTTGTTTCCAATTTGACTGTCAGGTATTTGGCAATAAAACTCAGTATTCAACATAAAATGAACTGTAGAAATAATGAAATTTCTAATTGGTATGCTTATCTCAGTGGGCGTAGTTTAGAAGACGTTAATTGCTTTTTTTCACCTCTACATTTATTGGTGATTTCTATAAAACTGCCTCGGCCATTTGATAACATCAATTTTGACAGCTCATCAAATGTATAGTACCAGGAACTTGAGGGAAAAAAAAAAATCAATACCCTTTGTATGTTAACCACACAAACTTTTACAGGAAAATACAGAAGCAAAAATTAACAAATTGTCTTAATGTTAGTAGCTTTAAACTTTTTACACAAGTGAAAAGAAAAGCATTTTGTCCTGTTCTTTAATGTGTTCATTAAGCTTTAAAATGCCTTACTTATTACTGTTCCATATTAATATTCAATCAAGCAGGATTAGCTACTAATTCATCAACAATTTAAATCAGACTTGACCTTCACAAAGCCATTTGGTCCGTCATTTTGAGAGGCCATTAAAGGGCAGATTACTACATACTTGTGCGTAGTGAATCGTAGAAGTCATACATATTTTGTTTGGAATGACAGCTATAATAGACCTGGAAATATAGCACATTCCTTGAACCTGTTTGGGGTCTTAATAAAACATGCTGATATGAAACTTTCAGTTCCATTAAGGAAAGAGAATAATGAACCTCAGCATTTTTCAAAGTCAACTTCCCATTGCTGTAAAACTTTTGTTAATAACCCCTAACCTCTCCAAGACTTAAAGGAATGTATAGGGAAAATAGCCCGACTTTGTTTTGTAGGGAGTTATGCTTTAGATATCTGTGAATGATAAAGTAATAGCTTTTGCATAATTTGCTCAAACTACTTTCATTGTTCAACCATAAACAATTTTAGTGATGCTTTACTTTTGCTCCAATTCCACAAAACGCAACCTCTCTTATTTCATAGCAAACACAAAACTAAATTGCCTACTAAGTCCACAGCCTTCCAAGGTGGCCCTAAGCAGTTCCTCTTGCCTAATCTTGCTAGATTCAGTGAGTTCAATCAGACAGGTGCTTTGACTCTAGTCCCAAAAGATTTAAAGAAGTTTTCAATAAAGGACCATTTGTCATGATGCCACATTTCCAATTTTTTAGATTTATAGCAAATATGTTTATGAAGAAAAATCACGTCAATTATATCAACAGTATGCTCTTCCAAAAGAATTATTAAAAGACGTGAATCTGGAGAAAGAGATAAGCTTTTTTAAAATTTTTTTTCCTTGGAGAACTCATCCCTCTGAACCACCTTCCTGAGGACCAAACAGTTCATAGTGGCTCCTCTTTAAAAGCTTTCAAAGCTCACAGAGGGCAGGGCTATATGTTACTTCCTTTTTAACCATTACCGTATTCAATAAACACTTGCAATTAGACATAGTTAGGAAATTTGGGCAACCATTTCTGCATTTATTCATGTGACATCTCTGAATTCCTACTGGGCTTATTTAATGGCATCTTTTTAAACTTAATTTAATTCTATTCTATTCTATCCTATCCTATTCATATTTTTGGCTGTATTGCATGGCCTGTGGGATCTTACTTCCCTGACCAGGGATCGAACCTGTGCCCCCTGCAGTGGAAGCGCGGATTCCCAACCACGTGACCACCAGGGAAGTGAAGTCCTAACGGCACCTTTTTAAACAGTTAATCATTCTTTAATTGTCCTGTGGCTATAGATTGGGTCTCCCCAATTTAAATATAAGTCTAAGAGGCAAAACTATCTTTTACAGTGTCTTAAGTAGTATTAAACTTATAAATTCACAAAAATACTTGTTAATGATGGCTTTCTTCATTTTTATAGTCACAGGTTTTATTTAATTAGCAAACGACTTTCATCATTTGGGATGTGCAATTTATGCTTGGCTCTTTCTTTAACTGAGTGCAGCTGCTACACTAGAAACACACAACTCAGATCCTGCTTTCTTAATTTTACAGGAAGCCTTCCCTCATATACTGGTTGTAAGTTCCTACAAGTCAAAATGGCAACCACATAACAAAACCTTAAGTGTGAACACAACGAAACTTAAAAGAACACAAGGGACTATGTACCTCTACTCTGCTATCCTATCTTTAGAATGATGGGATTGTTGATGTTCAAACTAATGATAACATCCAAGTGAATCACTCAGTTGCATGTTGAGGCAGACATTCTGGGTCTTCTTTCTGCCAGGAGCAAAGATTTCTGCCAGGAGCAGAAATTTCTCAGTGGCTGCATATCTTGAAGCTTTAGGCATTCATGATGTAATCTTACAGAAGCACAACTAACATTTTTTTTTCGTTTTGAAGGATGAAAGAATTGCATAAGGGAAGTTTTTCTTAACGTAAGTCAAATATTAGATGGATAGTGTGAAGAATATTTTCTTAAATAAAGTACTATACCCCTTAAAATATGTTGAAAGGCATGCTTACCTGTTAGAGATACAGTACTACCTAAGACAGTAAAAATCCTGTTGAAAAATGTAAATATATTGGTCTTAAGATGGTCAATAAGAAAGTATCTTCATATTTATGAAAGTTGCATTACAATAAAAGAAAAAGACCTTTTAAACTACTAGTTTAAACAAATCTACTGGGGGACTTCCTGGTGGCGAAGTGGTTAAGAATCCGCCTGCCAATGCAGGGGACACGGGTTGGATCCTCGGTCAGGGAGGATCCCACATGCCGCAGAGCAACTAAGGCCGTGTGCCACAAGTACTGAGCCTGCACTCTAGAGCCCGCAAGCCACAACTACTGAAGCCCGCGTGCCCTAGAGCCCGTGCACAGCAACGAAGAGTAGCCCCGCTCTCCGCAACTAGAGAAAGCCCACATGCAGCAATAAAGACCCAACGCAGCCAAAAATTAAAAAAAAAAAAAGAAAAAAATCTGGACAGGGTGAGATGGGGGTCAGGGGCGGGAGGGAGGTCCAAGAGGGAGGGGATATGGGTATACATGTGGCTGATTTGCTTTGCTGTACAGCAGAAGCTAACACGACATTGTAAAGCAATTATACTCCAAAAAAAAAAAAATCTACTGGACTGTTAATAGATGGACTGTCAATAGATCATCAGTCATTCTACAGATATTTACTGAAAGCCTTCTTTGTGCCAAGACTGGGCCAGGCCCTGGGTATGAAGTAATCTAGAGAATCTCTATATTGCTGTGATTTAATTGTATCTGTAGGATAATTAGATTCTTCAGAAGTAAAAATAGTACCCAGCCCATAGATGGAGGATTGAATGGGATAATGCATTAAATGTGCCTGGTGCAGCCTGGCACTAGTGCCTGGCATCTAGTAAAATATTAGCATATATGTACTTACTCTATCCCAAGCTCCCACAAAAGATTTAAATAGAACAGAGGCAAGTGACTCTAAGGCTTGATATAACAAGAGCTGCAGCAATAAACTGTAAATGGGAGAAATATTCTACGGGAATCATAAAGAAACAGGGATTATATAGAAATGCAAGTGAATTTAGAGGGTAGTATATGTGCCAAGTAACCTCTTAAAAGCTAGTAAAAGCCCTCATTTCTCACTCTGAACAAGATTTTAGGCTTTTGATTAATCAACAACACAAACAGCACAAATAAAACAGATCATATTGTCATCCAATTTGTTCCCCAAAACAAAAAATAACGCTAAATATTTGGGACAGCAAAGCTTTGTTGTGAATGACTGAAAACACTGAAACCATTTGAGACTTATTAGGGTCGCCTGAGGTAAGGCAAGGGTGGTATAATAATTACCATTTTCTGTAGACACAAAGACTCAGCAAAATTGTTACTTGGTCTCAGTCATACATACAGCAGAAAATTCTTGTAAATCTTTTAACTCTAGATTTGGTGTATTTTCACTTCAACATGTTTCCTCTATGCCAATTGCTGTTCTTTGAATAAATATTCATCATGAACAGTGATAGAACTCTTAATCAGAGTCAACTCATAATGGAAGACACAACAAAAATTATTCTAAATACTTGGTCATCTTTTATTTTTTAAGCAGAAAGGACTAAAGTTTCATGGGATGTAATAATAATTTTAAAACACTTTTACATAAAAAAGATTCATCCTTTAATAGGTATCAACTGACTTCTCATTTTTTTGCACAGTTTCCAGGTAGGACAGAATTCTGCCATGTATGTTAGCCAATAAAATGTGGATGAGAAATGGAATTATGAAAAGGATGATAAATATCAAATAATTTCCCTAAGGAGCTCAAGTTCAGCCTGTGCCTATGTCTTTAACTCGTCTGTAATTTCTAATTCATTATCTAGGAAGGGCTATAAGTGGCAGGACTTCTGCTTTGAGCAGACACCCAAAGACAGTACACAGACCAGAGAAGCAGACAGAAGTAGATTCAGCATATCAACCCTATAACCTGACACCGCACAGGGGTCTCCTCTGTAATATGGGACCAATAATGACTACCCCAAATGGCTTTGTCTGGGAAAGGAGACAGATCCGTGTCTCAGAGGCTGGAAGGCTGAGGGGTTAGTAGTTGGAGTATTTGTTTCTTTGTTGAACAGCAAATGAGTTTTCAAGTCATTATCTTTCAGAATAAACCACGCTATCAGGCTACAAACAAGAACTGTTTCTTTCCAGAATACAATCCCTGGAGAGGGGGAAAAACATTTATTATTCTTTTCTTAAAGAACACAGTGTAAATAAAGCTTTTATTTTCACCATTCCATATGGCAGCAGGGTATAATTTGTACTGTTTTGACATCATGACCGTATTATTCAAAATCAATCTTCCTGCAGGTGAATTGAATAAGGGGCTGAAAACAGAAAAGTAAAAGGGAAAGAAAGAAAAGTTAAATCAACATTTTCTAGCAAAGTTAGGTTCCTGGGCCATTATCAAAATGATATGCATATGAATGAAACTGAAAAAAAAATATAAAGTGGTTTCTAATTATAAGTCAGAGGCTACTCTAAGTCAAAAAGAAAATATCGAAAGCAGGAGGAAACTGCCAGTTAATAAATGATATTCCAAATGAAATAATAAATATAAGGTCTGGTCCCCCCAAATAATTATGAACAAGGTACGAAGAATTTTTATTCCAAGATCCTCTTTGCAAGTTATTATGTACAGATGGGTATGCTTGTCTTAATATGGCCATAAATCAATCAGAGAAGCTTTTATTTCAGACTGGATTAAGGTATCTCTTAAGGGCAGTTACTGGGTATAAGGGTCTCCGAAGATTTCTCATAAAATTATGCCATACAAGAATAGGAAATTAGACATTGATAAGCTGATAGGAGTCTCATTAGCAGCTACTAAATATTCAGCATACTAACCAGCAACCCACAGAGTATTCCAGAGCAAAAGCTCCATTTTCTGAAATAGTCTTCACATATGGAGGAGGCTGTAAGGCATTCTTGGCTCAGAGTAAAGCAAATTTATTTAGAAGCAATGTATGCAATTATCCTATAAATCGCAAAGTAATGTCTACTGTCTGTGTAGCAGAACACAAACTCATTGAGATTAAATTATCATTAGTATGAATGTGGTAGCTGCAATTTCACATGGCATTATGTTAAGCCCCATTGTTGTTAGTGTTTGGCCTTAGCAAATGATCATACTCTTTGTGATCTAAAATTCATTGAGGCGTGGGGGAGGGGATGAGGTCTATTAATACTTGGATATCTAAGTACATATTTAGAAATCAGGGTTATGCATTTACCCTTGGGAATAAATAACTCACTAAACATCCAATAACATCCATTTTCACAAAGCTCACTGCTTTCTATTAATTTATTTTTACTAACAAGCTGGTGTCATGATACTTATCCCATACACTGTCCAAATTTTTCCCTATTTTGTATATTAACCACTTTACATAAATTAATATTTAAATCATACTATGAAGTTTTTTAAGGAAAAATGCATAATAGAGCTAAGGTTCAAGCATTTACTTCCCGTTCTTCTTTGTTTGTTTTTAGAAAGGGACAAAGAATAGTAAACATGGAAAGAGAACTGGATTTGGCTCCTGCCTCCATTATTTACTGGCTTTGTAACAGTTAGGAATCCTAGTGAGCTCAGAACAAATAAAGCCAAGGAAAACATTCATCCTGGCTGCCTCCCTGTATTGTGGTGAATGTAAACAAAAATAAATAAAATGTTTATGTGATCAAATTTTTCATCAATAAGAAAACTAGAAGGAACCATGTGGTTTTGGATTGGACTTGGAGGTACTGGTATGAACTCATGGTTTTAAAAATAGACATAATGATATAGAAATCAATGTAACTGTAAATGAGTGTGCATATACACACACACATGCACTCCTTATAGAAGCTTACTAAACACATCTTCCCTAGCTGTGTGACTCGAGAGAAGCTAGGAGCAGCCATACCCAGTAGAAATGGCCACGCCTAGTATCTAGGGCTTGGTTTCTAAATATGACTCTCTAGTGAGAAGAAACAGAGCTCCTTGGAGAAACGACTAATTCTACCCAGCACTGGGACAAGGAAAGTACAAGATGTACCTGGAATATGTGTAGTACATGGAAGTACTCAAAGAATGACAGGGTCATGTTCAAAGGTCAAAGGAGCTTGAAGGGGTTCTCATTAGCCAAATGTGGGACCATCTGAACAATAACAACAAAAAATAATGAAGAAAAAACAATATCACCACATTATAAAACATGAAATAAGATAAAAAGACATGAGTCTATACTGCTATAAAAGAATAAATTGAAAAGTTTCAGCAAGAATGGTGTATTGGCATAGTCTCTAAGTAACTCCTGCCATGAATTGATTAAATATAAAGGAAAAGAATAACTCTATGACAGAGAAGCCCCACAGAAACATTCTTGATCAAGACACCAACATTAACAATATCAATGATGGGATAAATCAAACTCGTGCTGAAAATAACATAGCATCACTTCTATGATATTTGCTATAGACTAAATGTTGGTGCTCCTCCAAAATCCGTATGTTTAATCCTAGCACCCAATGTGATGGTATTTAGAGGTGGGGCCTTTGGGACGTGATTAGGTCATAGGGCACAGCCTGTATGAATGGGATTAATGCCCCTCTAAAAGAGGCCCCAGAGACATCTCTGCCCCCTCCATGTGACGACACAGAGTAAAGAAGATGCTCTATGAGCTAGGAAGTGGGCTCTCATCAGACACAGAACTATGAGAAATAAATATCTGTTGTGCATAAGTCACCCAGTATCTGGTATTTTGTTACAGCAGTCTGAACGAACTAAGGTAATATTACTGCCAAAGATCCACAATCTAAATATGATCGTGAGTAAACATCAGCAAAACCCCAGATAAGAACATTTTATGAAATAACAGCCTTGTTATCTTCGAAACTATCAAGACTAGGAATGTCAAAGGAAGACTGAGGAACTTTTGCAGATTGACAAAGGCAAAGTGTAATTTTGAACTAAAGCCTTCAAAGACACTTAGAGAAATGTGAATAGGCACAGTTGATGAAACCTAAATGGGACAATGCTGAAATGTAGTATGAGGTGAATGGGGTCTGAGAATTACATGGTTATGATGCATCAATGTTTACTTCCTGATGTGGATGGTCGAAGCTACAGAACGTCCTTGTCTGGAGGAAATACAGGTACCTAAGGGTCGCAGGTATCATGTCGGCAATTTACAAATAATTCAGGAAAAATAAGTTCTCTGTGTTTTTAGTTTCCATTTTTTTATACAATTGAGATGGTTTCAAATTTTAAAATCATGTAAGTAAATTATTATAATTACTTTGTTACTTAAATGAGATTTTATAAGTCTTCAGATTATCTTATTAATATCTTAGTTGTGCAAGATTTATTCCCAAAGCTTCTGCATAGCTGCATGTCGCAGGCATTTTTGTCCCAACTCTGAAAAATATTCCCAAATGTGTACTTCATTAGAGGCCCCCTTGAATACAGATTAACTAAATGACATTTCAACTGTTACCAAATTTATAACAATAATAATAGCAAAAAACTTTTAGATCTGAAAATATGTAAATTCCTATAAAATTAAGACTTAGAAATATTTAATTATCAACCAAATGAACAAAATTTGGTAATAATTCAAGAGTAAGGCTCAAGCTCATGAAAAAAAAATGTAGAGAAATCAATACTCTAAAGGAAAAAATTCAGTTATGATTTTTGTTTAGAGAAGTGAAAATGAGAAGTGGACAGACACTTTATTAATTTTCTTCCCAAATGTCTGAGAAAGTTTAAGATAGAAGATGAGCTTTTTGGTAAGTTTCCTTCCAACTAAAATCTTGTCAACTTGACTTAAACCCCAGAATTGCTTCAGAAATACAAGAGTTGTTTCTTAGGCCACGCTGTTGAAATTTTTCAGAAATCTACCTTCCCCCTTCTCTCCACCTCTTCACAGTTCTCCCCCTGGACCTACAACACAGTAACGACAAATGTTTGTCATCCTGTTGTCTTTAACGATTTATGGGAATGGGGGCAAGAGAAGCAGGCACAAAAATAACATGATTCAGATAAGTCTAAATACATTTTCCGAGGAGAACATTTCACCATCTAACTCCACTCGGTAGCATTTCTCATAGTTTTGAATGGCTGCTATTTATCTGAAGGGAGAAGACAGATTCTGAAAACAGAGGTTATGGCAGTTTTACTTGAGGGGGGGGGTATTGTGGAAAAAATATATATACGGTGTTTCACTGTAAAGAATGCAAACTACAAGAGCACGTGAATAAACCTTTAACAGAACTTGTGTTTCAAGAATGTATTATATATCTATGGAGGAAGTCTCCCCCCAGATAGAAATAATTTTCTATTTCTATGTCAAAAGTGAGCCTGAATTTAACAGCAAAGAATTACCAAAAAGAACTACTTACATTTGTCAGTCTTAAGTCTTTGGACTCACAACCTGTCAATATACGAAAACTGCCCAAAGAAATATAACTATGTTTTCCTTTTTTTCAATTTTTGAGCTTTTCTCTCTCTTGATATAAACTTACCAAATAAAGTAATACTATATCTAAATGCGAACATAGGATACACAATTATTCAATAATTTTGAAATATCAAAAATAATACACTGCTACTCAGTGGAAGCTCAGACATCTGGAAACTAACCAAATAGAAGAAAAACTATTAAAAAAGGACAAAATCACCACCAAAAAGTACATGAATGAAATCTCATAGTCTTTGCTCCTAGAAGAGCTATCAGGCTTCCATATATAAAATTCTGAAGGCTTGACTTTCTTCAATAGAGGTTAAACTCAGCAAATTAGAAAAAGGGTTACAGGCAAAGCTGATGAGCTACATACATCTGAGGCACCTATGTAAAGCACATGTCCCTGGAGGTTGGACTCTTCTTCACCAATATAGGTGCCCCGGGGTGGAGCACAGCACCGAGCACAAAGTAACTGTACCTGCCAAATGAGTAGTGACCCATCTTTACCTTCAGGAACTGACGGAAGGGGCTGGTATATTAAGCCATTTGCTTCCCTACATGCTTTGTCTCAGGGTGAAGGCAAGAAAGGACTGTGTCTGCCTACACACGTGAGCTCAGCACCCTCACTATCAATGTGGCAGGCGCTCCCTGGGCATCAGTCTAGGATGGGATGGAGATACCCATAGATTTGCCTCAGTTTTCCCCACCAACAACTCAATCCCTGCAAACTGAAGACAGCTGAGCATGCCAGGGGAGTTTCTCTCTAGCCAGAGAAGAAACTCACTAAATATCAGAGTATGACAGTGAATGCCTTTGAATAAAAGGTAAAGTAATTTGAGTTGTACTCCTATGAAGACACGCCATTAAGACTCGCTTTAAAAATAACTCATAGTTGTTGCATTTCAATATGCTACACGCCAATTAAATAGATACAAGTTTCCAATGACAAGATACTCACTAGTGATACAATAAACCTTTTTCTTACATACTGAAAACAACCCAGAGTTGTTCATTTTCATTTAGTTGCAAGAGACTGACATATTGTTATAAATTTAGGCAACATACAATCTCTAATTCCTTAACAAAGTGACAGCGACTTGACAAGTGAAAAAGTTATCGCAGCCTTGAATTCACTGGCATAGAAAGCCAACCTATCCTGCAGTTCTTCCCACAGCACAAGTGGATGGTTTTACGTTTACTGCAAGATGAATGCTCTTTCAATTGCTTAGTGATATGGCTATGAGGCTGCTGAGCAAATAATGTGTGTGCATTTGCTAAAGGAAGTGAGAACTGTATTTCAGCCACTGATCCCTAAAATACCCAGTGTAATTTAGGTGCTTATTGTTATAAAGATAAAATACACAACACAGCTTTGTAAAATGTGCATGATACGTTTCATGGGCAAATTATAATCAAACTGGCAAATTTTATAGTTTTCCAGGAATTAACTCAGAAGCATATAAAATATAATCAAGAGTGTTTGCCCAGTGAAAGACATTTTCCATTTTGGTTTTGCTAATGGCTATTATAGCCTTAGCCACTGGTGCTGGTGACTTGGGTTTGAAAGTTCATAGATTTCCATTTACTGAGAACCAATTGGGCACAGCATAGGAACTTTGATGTTGAAATCCTGACAGATCTGCTACTTTGCCAATAGCGGTTAAGTCACACAATAAAGCCAATCTTTGGTGACTCTCACGTAAGCCTAAGCTACTTTCCTGAAACATGGTGAGTGAGGTTCTAGAAAAAAACTTGCTGGGATATCAATTTCCTTGATGGGTTTTAATATGATAGAGATTTAAGAACATTCTAGCACATACAATCATAGTTTTGAAATGTTACCCTCTTCTGTTGTAAGGGAAAAAAATGCAGCAGAAGATTTAAGACTAGGTTGGCCCATCCTCACCTCTCCTTCACTCTCAGACATACATTCTTTCTTCATATTTTGAATTCATTTCCTGGCAGGGAAGATAATATTTGTCTTTTTTTCTTCTTCTTTTTTCGTAATTTGGCTGTGCTGTGCAGCTTGTGGGATCTTAGTTCCCCAACCAGGGATGGAACTCGGGCCCCAGCAGTAAAAGTACCAAATCCTAACCACTGGACCACCAGGGAATTTCCAATAATATTTGTCTTAATACTTATATTCCACCCCTGTCAAAGAGCCTACTGTTTGTTCAAACATATGGTGACATGTTTCTAACAATTTAACTTTTTTTTTTTTTTGCGGTACGCGGGCCTCTCACTGTCGTGGCCTCTCCCGTTGCAGAGCACAGGCTCCGGACGCGCAGGCTCAGCGGCCATGGCTCATGGGCCCAACCACTCCGCGGCATGTGGGATCCTCCCGGACCGGGGCATGAACCCATGTCCCCTGCATTGGCAGGTGGACTCTCAACCACTGCGCCACCAGGGAAGCCCATCATTTAACTTTTAGTTATTCTATTTAACCCACGGCAGAGTTCATCAGAGGTATCTGGACTCCAGGAACCTTACAGTGTTAATGAGAAAAAAAAAAAAATTTTTTTTCTGGGTTGTTCTTCAAAAGGCAGACATTAAATGGAAAATTTCTCACTAAAATAATTTATGAATTGTAGAACATGAGATAATTCCGAGGGGAACTATGCCATGCTGATAAAATATATGATACTAGCCCCTACGACAGAGCCAATTACAACAAATCCTATCAGAGTGATTTTCAGAAGAAAACGGCTAAGCAGATCAACTAAAGTCAAAGACATGCCTTTTGGTAGATATTCTGAAGGTTTGACTGTTTTCAGTAACTGGGTCTATAGACATTACCTCATTCAGTTACCAAAGTTTGTATGTTTCAACTGATTGATCACAGATAATTGTTCAAATGGTGTTTTGCAGGTCTTCTTTTTAAAATTTGACAAAATTTAAAAGTGGAATGTACACTGGCTATAATTTCTTGTTTTTCAGGTTCCAGTTATTATATCTGTGCTTTATGGCACAGATTGGTAGTTCCCTTAATTTCCCATGAATCCTATTTTAGAAGAGATCTAACCTACTTCATACAAAGTCAAGCTGAAATTATGGATGCTCACTTTGTCCCCTTTAACAGAGAGGGTGGCTGGCCTATAACCACCCTCCTGGATTTTCTTAAGAAGATGATGTGCAAACTTGGCCTTAACAGAGGTGAATGTTAAAGTCTGAAACTTCACAACCAACCACAGTGTCCTCCTTTAGTTTACACTTGTCAAGGACGTGAACCTCAAACTGATGGACAACACCTATTACAGGGCTTCCCTGGTGGTGCAGTGGTTGAGAGTCCGCCTGCCGATGCAGGGGACACGGGTTCGTGCCCCGGTCTGGGAAGATCCCACATGCCGCGGAGCGGCTGGGCCCGTGAGCTGTGGCCACTGAGCCTGTGTCCGGAGCTGGTGCTCCGCAACAGGAGAGGCCACAGCAGTGAGAGGCCCAAGTACCGCAAAAAACAAAAACAAAAACAAAACTATTACAGCTTGGCCAGAGAGGCAATAGCTGTGGATAATTAATCAAAATAATCCAATCTCATCTACTTCTCCACATCACATAAAAATGATCCTCTGATTATCTAGAAGGTCAGAGCCCAGGATACCAGGACAATTTTTTATTGTTTGATGGAAAACAAGTCTTCTGAGTTACCTTTGGGTATAATTCCCCAGGTCACACTGAGGTAATTTAATAAACAACTGTCCTGTGATCTTACAGAGAATTAAACATGCATATGATGCAGAGAATATTCGTTACAACCTGACAATGTCCTCATTCTGAAGAACGATGTAAGAGATCTTTTTCCCCTGGTTTCAGTTTCAGGGATAGTTATGAGTTTGTTTGTTTTTTTCTGAAGAATAGATTTGTTTTTATTTTATGGACATTGTATATCTGTGTCACAGGCCTCTCTTTCTCATTTCCAGAGGGGTTAGGAGATTTAGAGCTAAAACTGTGGTCTACTTCTAGCAAAGGCACAGAAGTTCATGGCAGGGCTGCACTCCTGACATCAACTTATCTCATGCCAACGTCTTCCTGTTCTGTCATTACAACATTTTATTTCATCATAGTGACCATTCCTCCGTAAACTAATAATATCCCTTTGAAGCAAGGTTATGATAGACACAAATGTATACATATTATAAATCCATTTGTTTTCAAAAATAGATAATGAACACAAGAGATGATCCCCAAGACATCAAGAGACATCCAAAGAAATCAATCCACATTGCCCACAGCAGTCTATGAGAAACGTTAGTTACCCGCAGTTATGATGAATCAAAACCAGTGAGCTCAGTAAACAAGCTTCTGAGAAATAGGGCATAAAAAATTTGACTTGATGAACACTAACTTGAAGGAGGGAATAAAGGAAAAAGAGATGGAGAGAGGTATGGAAAGGACAAAGTGACTATATTTTATTTCTATTTTAGGTAAATCACTTTTAAATATTCAGCCCATGATAAAATTAAATGAGTGTATTTTCTGAAAACAGATTTATATTATCCCCACATGCATTTGTATAAAGCATATTCTTACATTACTTGCAGAAAATTATATTCACATTTAACAAACATTAAATTATATTACTATTTGTTCAACTTAACAAACATTTGTTGAACACCTCTCAGACTCTCTGTATGAAACAATGTTTATTTAGCACTTGAGGTCTCCAAGAACAGTCCCTCAAAAATCTTACTATATAATGGTGGAAACATGCATGTGATCAGAAGGAACTGTGTGGAAGAATCAATAGCTAAGAGAGCGCACAGGGTGAGGGGTGAATTTCGTCAAGGATCAGGGAAGCCAAGACTAACGGTGTCAATAGAATTTTGACAGACAGGAATGTAGTTAAGGGTTTTTGAGGCAAAGGGAAGAGTATGATCAAGGTGCAGGGATATTAAACAGATGGATATTCAGGGTGAAGTGTGGCCCCTGACTGGGTGCATTTGTTTGGGGACAGGATTAGGAAGACAGAGTGGCAAGTTATGTGGAAGCATGACAAAGATATGGTCAGCTCTGTCTAACCGTGAGAAACTGGAAGGGTTGTAGGGTCCATTTGGTAGGAAGTACGGAGCCAAATATTTTTAAACCAAGAAAGTAAGAGTACAGTGTTCACATTCTAAAATATAATCTTTGTTAAGTGAGTTTAGTTGGTGGGGGTGGGGGGGGAGCAAAGATAAGATCAGTTAGAAGGTTGCTGCATTTGTTTTAATGTAAGATGATGAAGTCTGTGTTTGAATACAATTCCTGGGAAGATAATGGAAGAGATCAGTTAGATACATTTTGGAGAAATATTTCACAGGTTTAGCAAACATTCATTTTATTTAAGGGGAAGCTGAGGTAAAAGTGAGTTTCAAGTTTCTAGTCTCCTGGTTTCGTGGCGTACAACTGTGGGTCGGCAGGGACGGATGATTTTACCTAATATAAGAGATTCGGGAAGACATGGGGAAAGCTCAAGATTTAAAATGCAGTTTTGAGTATGATTCACATGAAAAAAATAGTTGGAATCCTGTGATGGATGAGATGATGCAGGGAAGAATTTATAGTGAGAAGAATATGGGAAATAACCGTATTTAAGGGTCTTACATGATGAAATAATTTCCTTTAGTAATTCTAATTTGTTGCATATGTATGATGCATCATATTATGTGGAATATTTCTACATGCTGTGCTTGTAAATCAAGTAATCTGTTGACAAATGCTCCAAGTATTATTTTCCCACAGGATAGCATCTTTGCTTATTCCTATTAAATATCAAAAAATGTGATGAGTAATTACACTTTTCAAGAGTTACAGACTTTAGATCTATGTAGACATAGATAAAAATATGTGTGAATATCTGCCTTTGCAAGGAGCAGCATATGAGAAAACCATGCAAACTGTGAGAGAAGATGAAGTAATACAAAATTAATGAGAAATAAACTCCAAAGGAAATTATTTAAATAGGCAGCATAAAATTATTCAAGTTGTAAATTAGCCAGAAAACAACAAAAACCTCTAATGTTAACTTAGGATGTCAAGTCAACTTTTTTTTCTTTTAATCATTCCAAAAGAAGAAGTATGCTATTCTCAACAATTGTTTCCAGCCATGTAATCATCCAAAGAGGTGCCAATGTTTCAAACATGTTCACTTAGTGTGTCTATACTCAGATCGCCATTCACATACTGTGTGAAACATCTGAAGGTTAATAAGAGCCAGTTAAGTTAATTTAGGAGTGTGATGCCAATACAAGCATCACTGATTAACTCAGACAGAACTAAGCTCAAAGCAAAAACCAGAATACGGAAACACTCAGAGTTGAGGGGAACAAACAGTCTGTCCACTTTTTATTGTGTTACTAGGAACTTGAAAAATTGAAGGCCCAGCCTATAATGTTTAAAAATATAAAATAACATTTCTCTATATATACAAGTATGTGTTCTTGATGTTCTATAGGCTTATATATTGTTCTAGTATTTAAAACAAGAGGCTATACACATTTTCAAGCCTCTAATATTAGTACATGTATTTACATGCATATGGTACCTCCCACATTTGGAGTATTGCTAATATTAAACAATTCAATGTGTTATATAGTAAATACTTAATATTTACCAGTAATACCACAACACTGTCTCGGGTAAAAAGCAAAATCAAAACGATATTCTTTCTTCTGTATTGTAACTGTGGCTCTCAAATATTTTAAGTCCGACAAACATTTCAGTTGGTTAAATGACTTACTTGACAATGTATCCACTATACACAAACACACAGATATACATGTGCTTACATGAATACACATCCTCCAACATGATTTGTGGTAAGAACTGTACCCCATTTAAGAAGACACCATATTTTTCAATCATGACAAGAATATTCCTTCCATGGGCCTGCCATTGGTAGTGAGCTTACTCTACAGCTGTCATAACAATTATTCAACACCAGCAATAGTAAATATCAATTCTGGATTGAAAGTAAGGTTGTTCATTCCTGGCATGTCCATGATACCTGGATGGCAAAGTTCCTTTAAAAGCATAATCAATAAGACCATAACTAGGGGGTGGTTTTTGCTTAACAGACATCTTATTCCTTCAAGTGTGTTTCTCTTTTTCTTTCGTTGTTATTTCCAAAGGTATATTTTCCAATAACTGGTAATCTCTTTTTTAAGTGATCATAACTTCTGGAGGCCTTAGACCTTATGACTCATAGAATAAATATGTTTTGCCATTAATTATTTTTTAAAATTCTGCTCTATATGATTTCTCTCCATCAAGTGGCATTCAGAATGGGAGTTTTTATACACTAAACTCATTTAACTCCATCCCTGTATTATCCATATCTCATCAGTTTTTTATTTTCAAAAATAAAAACCCTCATTATTATGGGTAAGAGTATATGGCAGGTCATCTTTTTCCATTCCTTTCTTTAAAATAAAAAATAATAATAATGATTTTTGAAAGATCACCTAGGATGCAAGACTGCCAGAATGGTTTAGCAGCCTGATGAACCAGTCTCTATGAGTGGCTTCAAATCCCAACCTGTGTGGGAAATGATGTGATCATTTTCAATCACTTCACTATGAAGGAAAATCATTAATTGGTTTTCCCTGGACATTGCCAACAACATTTCTATAGAATTCATAGGTATAATAATTCAAATTTCCAAATTTAAAGATCCTCCCAGTGTTGACTTTGAGTCCCACTCAAAGCAACATCTATTTGCTTGTAATAAACATCCACAGGGCTTCCCTGGTGGCGCAGTGGTTGAGAGTCCGCCTGCCGATGCAGGGGACGCAGATTCGTACCCCGGTCTGGGAGGATCCCACATGCTGCGGAGCGGCTGGGCCCGTGAGCCATGGCCGCTGAGCCTGCGTGTCCGGAGCCTGTGCTCCGCAACGGGAGAGGCGCAGCGGTGAGAGGCCTGTGTACCGCAAAAAAAAAAAAAAAAAAAAAAAAAAAAAAAAAAAAAAAAATCCACAGACTTTGTGAATACACAGTCAGTCAAATCAAGCCTTGGAATGGACCAAACCAGAAATGGGATCTAGCCAGCTTGCTCCAATTAAACAGAGGACAATGTGCAGAACTAGGCAAAGAAGTATAGACAAAATAATGCATACTGGGATTTGGGTAGAACTTTTTGGTTGTATTCCAATCTTAGCTAAGACCTAAGCTGAAAACAACCAGTGGTAATACCAACGCGACTGCACCACCACTTATTTAAAAGGAAGCGCATTACAGAATATTGAGCAGAGTTCCCTGTGCTATACAGTAGTTCCTCATTGGTTATCTATTTTAAATATAGCAGTGTGTACATGTCAATCCCAAACTCCCAATCTATCCATCTCTGCCCCCACCCCTTCCCCTAGTAACCATAAGTTTGTTCTCTAAGTCTGTGTTTGTTTTATAACTAAGCTCATTTAAAACCTAAATGGGAAAATAATTGGAAAAAGAATAGATACTTGTATATGTATAACTGAATCACTTTGCTGCACAACTGAAACTAACACAATATTGTTTATCAACTATATTCCAATATAAAATAAAAATTTAGGGAGCTTCAAGATGGCGGAAGAGTAAGACGTGGAGATCACCTTCCTCCCCACAGATATACCAGAAATACATCTACACGTGGAACAACTCCTACAGAACACCTACTGAACGCTGGCACAAGACCTCAGACCTCCCAAAAGGCAAGAAACTCCGCACGTAGCTGGGTAGGGCAAAAGAAAAAAGAAAAAACAGAGACAAAGAATAGGGACGGGACCTGCACCGGTGGGAGGGAGCTGTGAAGGAGAAAAGGTTCCCACACACTAGGAAACCCCTTCGCGGGCGCAGACTGCGGGTGGCGGAGGGGGAAGGCTTCAGAGCTACGGAGGAGAGCACAGCAACAGGGGTGCGGAGGGCAAAGCGGAGAGATTCCCGCACAGAGGATCCGCGCCTACCAGCACTCACCAGCCTGAGAGGCTTGTCTGCTCACCCGCCGGGGTGGACGGGGCTGGGAGCTGAGGCACAGGCTTCGGTCAGAGCACAAGGAGAGGACTGGGGTTGGTGGGGTGAACACAGCCTGAAGGGGGCTAGTGCCCCACAGCTAGGTGGGAGGGAGTCCAGGAAAAGGTCTGGACCTGCCGAAGAGGCAAGACACTTTTTCTTCCCTCTTTGTTTCCTAGTGTGCGAGAAGAGAGGATTAAGAGTGCCGCGTAAAGGAGCTCCAGAGACGGGCGCGAGCCGCGGCTAAAAGCGCGAACCCCAGAGACGGGCATGAGACGCTAAGGCTGCTGCTGCCGCCACCAAGAAGCCTGTGTGCGAGCACAGGTCAATCTCCACACCTCCCCTCCTGGGAGCCTGTGCAGCCCGCCACTGCCAGGGTCCCGGGATCCAGGGACAACTTCCCCGGGAGTACTCACGGCGCCTCAGACTGGTGCAACATCATGGCGGCCTCTGCCGTGCAGGCTCGCCCCGCACTCCATGCCCCTCCCTCCCCCCCGGCCTGACTGAGCCAGAGCCCCGGAATCAGCTGCACCTTTAACCCAGTCCTGTCTGAGCGAACAACGGACACCTGAGGGCGACCTACATGCAGAGGCGGGGCCAAATCCAAAGTTGAGCCCCGGGAGCTGTGGGAACAAACAAGAGAAAGGGAAATCTCTCCCAGCAGCCTCAGGTGCAGCGGATTAAATCTCCACAATCAACTTCAAGTACCCTGCATGTGTGGAATACCTGAATAGACAATGAATCATCCCAAATTCAGGAGGTGGACTTTGGGAGCAACTATATATATATATATATATTTTTTTTTTTCCCTTTTTCTATTTTTGTGAGTTTGTATGTGTATGCTTCTGCATGTGATTTTGTCTGCATAGCTTTGCTTTTACCATTTGTCCTAGGCTTCTGTTGGTCCTTTTTTTCCCCTTTTTTTAGTATAGTTTTCAGCACTTGTTGTCATTGGTGGATTTGTTTTTTGGTTTGCTTGTTCTTTCTTTCTTTTTCTTTTTTTATAATTACTTAAAATTTTTTTTCTTAATAATTATTTTTTTGTTTTTTATTTTAATAACTTTTTTATTTTATCTTTCTGTTTTTCTTTCTTTCTACCCTTTATTCTGAGCCATGTGGATGACAGGCTCTTGGTGCTCCAGCCAGGCATCAGGGCTGTGCCTCTGAGGTGGAAGAGCCAAGTTCAGGACATTGGTCCAACAGAGACCTCCCAGCTCCACGTAATATCAGACAGCAAAAATCTCCCAGCAATCTCCATCTCAATGCCAAGACCCAGCTGCACTCAACAACCAGCAAGCTCCAGTGCTGGACACCATATGCCAAACAACTAGCAAGACAGGAACACAGCCCCGCCCATTAGCAGAGAGGCTGCCTAAAATCATAATAAGGCCACAGACACCCCAAAACACACCACCAGACGTGGACCTGCCCACCAGAAAGACAAGATCCAGCCTCATCCACCAGAACAGAGGCACTAGTCTCCTCCATCAGAAAGCCTACACAACACACTGAACCAACTTTAACCACTGGGGACAGACACCAAAAACAACAGGAACTGCGAACCTGCAGCCTGCGAAAAGGAGACCCCAAACACGGTAAGTTAAGCAAAATGAGAAGACAAAGAAACACACAGCAGATGAAGGAGCAAGGTAAAAACCCACCAGACATAACAAATGAAGAGGAAATAGGCAGTCTACTTGAAAAAGAATACATAACAATGATAGTAAAGATGATCCAAAGTCTTGGAAATAGAATGGAGAAAATATGAGAAACATTTAACAAGGAACTTGAAGAACCAAGGAGCAAACAAACAATCATGAACAACACAATAAATAAAATTAAAAATTCTCTAGAAGGGATCAACAGAAGAATAACTGAGGCAGAAGAACGGATAAGTGACCTGGAAGATAAAATAGTGGAAATAACTACTGCAGAGCAGAATAAAGAAAAAAGAATGGAAAGAATTGAGGACCATCTCAGAGACCTCTGGGACAATATCAAACACACCAACATTCGAATTATAGGGGTCACAGAAGCAGAAGAGAAAAAGGGACTGAGAAAATATTTGAAGAGATTATAGTTGAAAACTTCCCTAATATGGGAAAGGAAATAGTTAATCAAGTCCAGGAAGCACAGAGAATCCCATACAGGATAAATCCAAAGAGAAACACACCAAGACCCATATTAATCAAACTATCAAAAATTAAATACAAAGAAACAATACTAAAAGCAGCAATGGAAAAACAAAAAAAATAACATACAAGGAAATCCCCATTAGGTTAACAGCTGATCTTTCGGCAGAAACTCTGCAAGCCAGAAGGGAGTGGCAGGACATGTTTAAAGTGATGAAAGGGAAAAACCTACAACCAAGATTACTCTATCCAGCAAGGATATCATTCAGACTTGATGGAGAAATTAAAACCTTTACAGACAAGCAAAAGCTAAGAGAATTCAGCACCACCAAACAGCTCTACAACAAATGCTAAAGGAACTTCTCTAGGCAGGAAACACAAGAGATGGAAAAGACCTACAATAACAAACAGAAAACAATTAAGAAAATGGGAATAGGAACATACATATCAATAATTACCTTAAATGTAAATGGATTAAATGCTCCAACCAAAAGACAGAGACTGGCTTAATGGATACAAAAACAAGACCCGTATATATGCTGTCTACAAGAGACCCACTTCAGACCTAGGGACACATACAGACTGAAAGTGAGGGGATGAAAAAAGATATTCCATGCAAATGGAAATCAAAAGAAAGTTGGAGTAGCAATTCTCATATCTGACAAAATAGACTTTAAAACAAAGACTAGGGGGCTTCCCTGGTGGCACGGTGGTTTAGAGTCTGCCTGCCGATGTGGGGGACGTGGGTTCGTGCCCTGGTCCAGGAAGATCCCACATGCCGCGGAGTGGCTGGGTGCATGAGCCATGGCCACTGGGCCTGCGCGTCCGGAGCCTTGCTCTGCGGCACGCGTATCGCAAAAAAAAAAACAAAAACAAAAACAAAGACTATTACAAGAGACAAATAAGGACACTACATAATGATCAAGGGATCAATCCAAGAAGATATAACAATTGTAAATATTTATGCACCCAGCATAGGACACCTCAATACATAAGGCAAATACTAACAGCCATAAAAGGGGAAATCGACAGTAAAACAATCATAGTACGGCGTGACTTTAACACCCCACTTTCACCAATGGACAGATCATCCAAAATGAAAATAAATAAGGAAACACAAGCTTTAAATGAGACCTTAAACAAGATGGTCTTAATTGATATTTATGGGACATTCCATCCAAAAACAACAGGATACACTTTCTTCTCAACTGCTCATGGAACATTCTCCAGTATAGATCATATCTTGGGCCAAAAGTCAAGCCTTGGTAAATTTACAAAAATTGAAATCGTATCAAATATGTTTTCTGACCACAACACTATGAGACTAGATATCAATTACAGGAATAAATCTGTAAAAAATGCAAACACATGGACGCTAAACAATACACTACATAATAACCAAGAGATCACTGAAGACATCAAAGAGGAAATCAAAAAATACCTAGAAACAAATGACAATGAACACACGATGATCCAAAACCTATGGGCTGCAGCAAAAGTAGTTCTAGGAGGGAATTTTATAGCAATACAATCCTACCTTAAGAAACTAGAAACATCTCAAATAAACAACCGAACCTTACACCTAAAGCAATTAGAGAAAGAAGAACCAAAAAAACCCAAATTTAGCAAAAGGAAAGAAATCATAAAGAA
This sequence comes from Tursiops truncatus, assembly GCF_011762595.2. Classification (NCBI taxonomy): domain Eukaryota; kingdom Metazoa; phylum Chordata; class Mammalia; order Artiodactyla; family Delphinidae; genus Tursiops; species Tursiops truncatus. Next base: position 57,316,317 of record NC_047039.1, on the reverse strand, counting down.
CAGATCAGAAATAAATGAAAAAGAAATGAAAGAAATGATAGCAAAGATCAACAAAACTAAAAGCTGGTTCTTTGAGAAGATAAACAAAATTGATAAACCATTAGCCAGACTCATCAAGAAAAAAAGGGAGAAGACTCAAATCAATAGAATTAGAAATGAAAAAGGGGAAGTAACAACTGAAACTTCAGAAATACTAAGGGTCATGATAGTTTACTACAAGCAACTATATGCCAATAAAATTGACAACCTGGAAGAAATGAACAAATTCTTAGAAATGCACAAGCTTCCAAGACTGAACCAGGAAGAAACAGAAAATATAAACAGACCAATCACAAGCACCGAAATTGAAACTGTGAATAAAAATCTTCCACCAGGGTGGGATAGCGAGGGTTGCAGGGAGGGAGAGGCAAGAGGGAGGAGATATGGGGATATATGTATATGTATAACTGATTCACTTTGTTATAAAGCAGAAACTAACACACCATTGTAAAGCAGTTATACTCCAATAAACATGGTAAAAAAAAAGTTTTCCAACAAACAAAAGCCCAGGACTAGATGGCTTCACAGGCGAATTCTATCAACCATTTAGAGAAGAGCTAACACCTATCCTTCTTAAACTCTTCCAAAATACTGCAGAGGGAGGAACACTCCCAAACTCATTCTACGAGGCCATCATCACCCTGACACCAAAACCAGACAAAGATGTCACAAAAAAAGAAAACTACAGACCAATATCACTGATTAACATAGATGCAAAAATCCTCAACAAAATACTAGCAAACAGAATCCGACAGCACATTAAAGGGATCATACACCATGATCAATTGAGGTTTATCCCAGGGATGCAAGGATTCTTCAATATACACAAATCAATCAATGTGATACACCATATCAACAAATTGAAGGGAAAAAAAAAACAAACATATGATCATATCAATAGATACAGAGAAAGTTTTCGACAAAATTCAACACCAATTTATGATAAAAACCCTCCAGAAAGTAGGCATAGAGGGAACTTACCTCAACATAATAAAGGCCATATATGACAAACCCACAAACAACATTGTCCTCAATGGTGAAAAACTGAAACCATTCCCACTAAGATCAGGAACAAGACAAGGTTGCCCACTCTCACCACTATTATTCAACATAGTTTTGGAAGTTTTAGCCACAGCAATCAGAGAAGAAAAGGAAATAAAATAAATCCAAATCGGAAAAGAAGAAGTAAAGATGTCACTGTTTGCAGATGACATGATACTATAAATAGAGAATCCTAAAGATGCTACCAGAAAACTCCTAGAGCTAATCAATGAATTTAGTAAAATAGCAGGATACAAAATTAATGCACAGAAATCTCTTGCATTCCTGTACACTAATGATGAAAAATCTGAAAGTGAAATTAAGAAAACACTCCCATTTACCACTGCAACAAAAAGAATAAAATATCAAGGAATAAACCTACCTAAGGAGACAAAAGACCTGTATGCAGAAAATTATAAGACACTGATGAAAGAAATTAAAGATGATACAAATAGATGTAGAGATATACCATGTTCTTGGATTGGAAGAATCAACACTGTGAAAATGACTCTACTACCCAAAGCAATCTACAGATTCCATGCAATTCCTATCAAACTGCCAATGGCATTTTTCACAGAACTAGAACAAAAAATTTCACAATTTGTATGGAAACACTAAAGACCCCTAATAGCCAAAGCAATCTTGAGAAAGAAAAATGGAGCTGGAAGAGTCAAGCTCCCTGACTTCAGACTATACTACAAAGCTACAATAATCAAGACAGTATGGTACTGGCACAAAAACAGAAATATAGATCAATGGAACAGGATAGAAAGCCCAGAGATAAACCCACGCACATATGGTCACCTTATCTTTGATAAAGGAGGCAAGAATATTCAATGCAGAAGAGACAGTTTCTTCAATAACTGGTGCTGAGAAAACTGGAGAGCTACATGTAAAAGAATGAAATTAGAACACTCTCTAACACCATACACAAAAATAAATTCAAAATTGATTAAAGACCAATAAACTCAAAATTGATTAAAGACCTAAATGTAAGGCCAGACACTATCAAACTCTTAGAGGAAAACATAGGCAGAACACTCTATGACATAAATCACAGCAAGATCCTTTTGGACCCACCTCATAGGGAAATGGAAATAAAAACAAAAATAAACAAATGGGACCTAATGCAACTTAAAAGCTTTTGCACAGCAAAGGAAAATATAAAGGAAACGAAAAGACAACCCTCACAATGGGAGAAAATATTTGCAAGTGAAGCAACTGACAAAGGATTAATCTCCAAAATTTACAAGCAGCTCACGCAGCTCAATATCAGAAAAACAAACAACCTAATCCAAAAATGGGCAGAAGACCTAAACAGACATTTCCCCAAAGAAGATATACAGATTGCCAACAAACACATGAAAGAGTGCTCAACATGATTAATCATTAGAGAAATACAAATCAAAACTACAATGAGATTTCATCTCACACCGGTCAGAATGGCCATCATGAAAAAATCCAGAAACAATAAATGCTGAAGAGGGTGTGGAGAAAAGGGAACCCTCTTGCACTGTTGGTGGGAATGTAAATTGATACAGCCACTATGGAGAACAGTATGGAAGTTCCTTAAAAAAACTAAAAATAGAACTACCATACGACCCAGCAATCCCACTACTGGGCATATACCCTGAGAAAACCATAATTCAAAAAGAGTCATGTACCACAATGTTCATTGCAGCTCTATTTACAATAGCCAGGACATGGAAGCAACTATGTGTCCATCGGCAGATGAATGGATAAAGAAGATGTATACAGTGGATACTACTCAGCCGTAAAAAGAAACGAAATTGAGTTATTTGTAGTGACTTTGATGGACCTAGAGTCTGTCATACAGAGTGAAGTAAGTCAGAAAGAGAAAAACAAATACTGTATGCTAACACATATATAAGGAATCTAAAAAAAAAAAAAAAAAATGGTCATGATGAACCTAGGGGCAAGACAGAAATAAAGAGGTAGACCTACTAGAGAATGGACTTGAGGACACTGGGAGGGGGAAGGGTAAGCTGGGACAAAGTGAGAGAGTGGTAGTGTATATATGGACATATATACACTACCAAATGTAAAATAGACAGCTAGCGGGAAGCAGTCGCATAGCACAGTGAGATCAGCTCGGTGCTTTGTGACCAGCCTAAAAGGTGGGATAGGGAAGGTGGGAGGCAGGGAGATGCAAGAGGGAAGAGATATAGGAATATATGTATATGTATAACTGATTCACTTTGTTATAAAGCAGAAACTAACACACCACTGTAAAGCAATTATACTCCAATAAAAACATTAAAAAATAAAATAAAAATTTAAAGTAAGTTTAAAAAATAAATTGTAAAAAAAAATCGAAAAAAAAAAAAAGGGAAGCTATCATTCACTGGCACTGCCAGGTGATGGCAACAGACATCTACTTGCAGGGCTTCTAAGAGATGGTAGAACTGACCTACTACCAATAACTACAACCCCAGTAACCCCAAATTCAATCTCTAATCTCCACATGAAAAGGAGAGGAAGGAAAGTCAATAGACACTTGGAAATTACCGGGTTCTTTCTTTTGGGGAGACTTGAGGCCTAGTTTGGGGTCCTTCCAGAAAGGGAGAGTGAGAACTGGTTTTTCTTGCTGTGTCAGAGTTGACTTGGGTGAGAGTTTCTGAGAGAACATGACATATGTTCTTTGGGTTTGGTGTTTATTTTTCTCCCAGAGTGCTGAGCAAAGAAGTCTCACTGAAGGGCCTAGAAAGCAAATGGAGGCATTCCCACCAGCCCACTTCCCTGCACTCGTCAGAAGATGGAGGTGAAATCCTAAGAAGTTCTTGCAGCTTCATGACAAGAGTCACGATGATAAAGGGAGGGCCAAGCAACAGGAAATCTAACTAGAAGAGGGGTTGGGAAGCATGCACAATGGCAGGGACCAAATACATTGGACTACACGTCTCTGAGGAGGTCATGAACAATATCAGAGGCAAGAGAAAGCCAAACAGGAGCACACGAATACTTACCCCTTCCCTGTCTTTCTGTGGTAGACTGAAAAGTGGCCATCAACTCTTAAATTTGAGTTGGCTATATGACTGGCTCTAGGCAGTGAGACATTAGTGTGACAAACAGATACTTGGCATATCACTGTGCACTGGGGCTGCTCTTTGGAACCCGATGACTGCCACCATGTGAAAAAGACTTCCAGAGACATGTGGCCCAATTGCCTCTGTTGGCAGAGCCAATAGCCTACCAAACCCCAGATGAGTGAATGCTCATACTCTACATCATCTAGCCATCAGCTATCCTGCCACATGACTGCAGATGCAGGAGAGAGCCGGTATAACTGTCAAGCTGGCCCAGACTAGAATAACCACCCAAGTGAATCACAGAATTTGGGGGACTATTAGAATGGATTCCATGCTAATTTTCTTGTAACTAGAGCTGGGCAAAACCCTGCTTTACAAAGTTTATCATATCATTTCACACATGTCAACTGAACTCTGATCCTGAATCAACTTAAAAATGTTATGACAGGGCTTCCCTGGTGGCGCAGTAGTTGAGAGTCCACCTGCCAATGTAGGGGACACGGGTTCGTGCCCAGGTCCGGGAAGATCCCACATGCCGTGGAGCGGCTGGGCCCGTGAGCCATGGCTGCTGAGCCTGTGCGTCCGGAGCCTGTGCTCCGCAACGGGAGAGGCCACGACAGTGAGAGACTCGCGTACCGAAAAAAAAAAAAAATGTTATGACAAAGTTTTTTGTTTTTAAACTGTTCCCTTATAGAAATGTTAGGAAAAGATAAAAGTATTGGTACAAGAAAGCCTTCTAGGGAAGCAGGAAATAGTCTATGTAGAGTCCCTCTGACCTTGAGCAGTTTGCAACAACCCAAACAGTGGACCTAAGTCACCTGGTGTGGCACAAAAACAAGCAGCAATTTGCTTTAACTTATCTTCTGTTGAGTTGAAGAAGTGGAATGCATTAGTCCCCATCCTAAATTAATTAGCTCAATCCTTCATTCATCAGTCATTCACCAGACACATGTTCCATGCAAACCACTATACCACCTACAAGGAGAAATCATGATAAATAAGACAGATTAGAAAAGAAATAGCAGGGCTTCCCTGGTGGCACAGTGGTTAAGAATCCGCCTGCCAATGCAGGGGACACGGGTTGGATCCCTGGTCTGGGAAGGTCACACATGCCGCGGAACAACTAAGCCCGTGCACCACAACTGCTGAGCCTGCGTGCTACAACTACTGAAGCCCGCACGCCTAGAACCTGTGCTCCACAGCAAGCGATGCCTCCGCAAGGAGAAGCCTGCGCACCGCACCGCAACGAAAACCCAACGTAGCCAAATAAATAAAAATAAATAAATAAAAAACCAAAGTGCTCTATGTGCACTATGTATTAAACACAGAAAGAAGTAGGAGAGGGCAACTGAGGTGTATCTTTATGACAGGTACAAGGCTGGGCATTGTAAAATGTATAATCTCTTTTAATAGCCACAAACCCTGTAAGAACCATCATTCTTATAGATGTATATTAATAGGCTTGGGGAAGCTGCATGATTCTATTTTAATAAGGTATGACCTTTTGGTTAGCCCCAAAATTCTGTCCTCATTGCAGGGGATGGGGCATGTACACTATGATATAAGAAAGGAAGAGGCAGGACTTCTAAGAAATTCAGAGGAAAAAAAGTCACAGATTACAGTCAAGAAGCGGAGGATTACAAAAGTAAAGCTTTACTAACAGGGACAATTTGAGTTAGGTTTTGAAGAACAGGAAAAAAAATCAAATGTTATTGGAAATGGGGGAAAAAGATCATTTTCTTGTGTTTTTATATTACAGAACTGTATTTCAATATAGAAAATTTTCAAATACAGACAAATATAAATAGAGAAACATTTCATATTCACCTTAATACAGCCATGAATAACCTTTGGTCAAAGTTCTTAACTTGGGAGTGTACTATGTGGAGGGTACTCAGAGACATATGTGAACAGATTAGAAAAAGAACAAGAAGTAGTTTGGTTTGATTGACAAAGAAGCTATGCATAGGGCAATGGTGACACCTGTTCTTTAACAGGTAAAATATGGACATTGAGTGGCAGGTTAATCAACTGTAACATGTACTGAGGTGAATGTAGATGACTAGGTATTCACTGAGATACAATTTTATAAAGATTCTACTAATAAGTCAAGTTAATTCTGGGATAGAAATACATTCATTGTTCAACACATGTTTATTTTGACCTGTTGGAATAAGTACTGCAGAGGAGTCAAAGAAAGCAAATTTAGGTCCACAAACCTCATGACACACTAACATATTTGAGTCTTTATGCCTTTTCTATCATTTTTGCAGGCTTTGGTGTGGGAAGAGTAAGCTGATTCAGGATCAGAGTTCACCCTCTTGAAACTGAAGTCTCTTTACACGTATGAGGACATGAATTACCTACTGGCAAATCCAATTGCTTGGTGTATAAATATATATACACACATCATCATCATCATCATTTCTTCAAGACCGTAGCTTTCAATTTGCTAAAACTTACTATAACAAAAGAAAATGATTTTCCCCTCTTTTGATCGATTGAACTCCCAGAAAAAAAAAAAAAACAAAAAACAGATGTCCTCTCAAACTTAAGGCTCAAAGAGAACAAGAGCAAACAAAACTTCTACTTGGTAATCACCCATACTTTAGTTTTGGCAAGTTGAGAGTTAATGCAAAAGATGTTACTATTCTTTTTTTCAGGAATATTTTTATTTTAATCCACATGGATTTCCCCCCAGAGAATCTGATGTAAAATCCTAAATCCAGGTTTCTCAGAGGAAACACTGGCTGTGAACAGCAGGAGTATCATAAGTTTGCTGCCATCTGGGTTCCCATCATCTTCCTTTGGACACTTCCCAAAATTGGGATTTTATTTCTATTCCAGACACAACTTAGAAGACAGCTCCTAATGCTCAGGAAGGGACCATGAGGTGGTCAATCAAATCTGAAGTTGGGGGAAAAAAATACCCCGTCCACTGCCTAGAGAGAGTCTACACAGGCAGATGAAGCACTTCAGCATAGAATGCAGATGGACAAAATGTGGGCAACAAACAAGAATACTGAAAAACACTCCACTTGCCACAGGTCAAGGTCCATCCTAGACTTTTTAATCTCAGCCTTCCGGTTAGCATGGGAACACAGAAATGGGACAGGGCAGAGGCAGATCTGTGAAGATATCTTCATTTCTCACATGGAACAGGGACAGATGGATGTAAAGAATGTGCCTTGGCTGATCTGGAAAGAGCATGCTATCCTTCGGGAAAACATCTGGGCTATTACATTGTTTTGCAGGATAGAAGACAAGAATTCCAAGCTCTCTCATCCTGCTTAAGACCTCAGTTATTCTTACATTGCTGTCGCTGAAGAAGCTAAAAATGTTATCTTTAAGGCTCTACAAAATTGAAGACATTTTGTGTATATGTGTCTAGTTTCTTAGGCCACATTCAACTTTACTATGTGTAGAACATATGTCACAACTAAGTTGGGCCATGTTTGGTTACTCACCATTGGTCATAGTTGAAATTCTGTTGCCAAACACCCAAAATAAAATTAACCATAAACGTTTTTCTGACAGTCTGTGGCTGAATGTGTGATATATACTAACAACAACAACAAAAATATCATCTGTGGCCAGTCAATGGCTTCTAATCCTTAGAAATGATTTAGACTATATAAAGGATATTGCAAGGCCTCCAAAATAAAGTGTGTTAAAGCAGTGATTATCTGGCAAATGCTAATTATATGTTTGTATGTATACACATGTATTTTATAATTACATCTCTTGGAATAAATAAGCATTCAATTAATATAAACATGCATTTCCTTTCTGTCTAATGAATCTCACTCTCACTTATACAAGGTTGTACTATATTTGGAGCCACTTTCACTACGCACATAGTCACAAGTCCTTCTGGCTTAGAATGTAGGAAGTCATCATCATTTTTGAGAGGTAAAAAAATATAAGGGCTTAAGGTTGAAAAACCCGAAGTTAAAGCACCTGGATTGGTAAGGAGGCTAAAGGAGATAGTACAGGTCACAGATCTGAACCCATGTCTGTCATTGACCATAGAAAGGTGAGCACCCTAGCCAGCTATCTTTGTTTCTCTAGTTATAAAATTAAGCTTTATATGTGGGATCTAAAAAAATGGTACAAATGAACTTATTTACAAAACAGAAATAGAGTCACAGATGTAGAAAACAATCTTACGGTTACCAGGGTGGAAAGGAAGGGAGGGACATTGGGACTGACATATACACACTACTATATATGGAATAGATAAGTATTATATAAGAACCTACTGTATAGCACAGGGAACTCTACTCAATACTCTGTAATGACCTATATGGGAAAAGAATCGAAAAAAGAGTGGATATATGTATAACTGATTCACTTTGCTGTACAGCAGAAAGTAACATAACACTGTAAATCAACTGTACTCCAATAAACATTTTAAAAATAAGCTTTGTAATTCATAAATTCATTTTATGACATATATTTATAAAAAAACTATAAATGTATTTTATATATTCATAATATACTTATGTGGATATATATATATATATATATATATATTTAAACAAAAAAGCTAGAAAAAGAAAGTAAAGACCACTATGCCTTATTTATATTTACTATAATTAGTTTCTTTTATGCCACCATTTTAAATTTAGAAAACCCTTTATAGTTTATTAAGTGTGATTCCTGGGGAAAAATAGATGTAACTAATTAATCTATTATTTCTGCCATAATAAGTAAGTGAGCCTTTGTTTCTCCCAACTTTGAAAAAGTGGTAAGGTGCTGAAGACAATGCCAAAAATGAATAAGACAGAAATCAGGCCTCTTCTTCCCACTGAAGTTTGGCTGTTTTGAACTTTAAATGTTGAATACACATCATTTTCCCAGGATCAGTACTTAGCTATTTCCTCATGTAAACGCACACAACTTAAAGATGCCTCATCTTCCTCCGCCATATCGTCTCTCCTTTTTGTTTTTCATTCAGCCTTACCAGGGAGAACACACATGAGCTGAATCACCTGTACTATTTATTCCCCTACTACAGATTCACTTCCAAGTAGCAGTGACATAATCACTTCCTTTCCTCTCTGCCAGGGCAAGGTACCCACACATGCAAGTCTCACAGAGCCATGCCATATTCCAACCTCAGCTTCTCCCTCAAGCACCTCCCAGAAAGCTTGACTAACTTGTACATCGTCAGGTCTGCTATGATGGAGAGCCCAGAAACAGCCTTCTAAATTGTGTCAAATTTTCATTTCTCTGAAAGGTACATTTAAACAGTTTTCATGACAGGTCAGATGAAACCTTGACTCACCAAGTCAGCCGGTTTGGGTTATTGTACAAAACTTTTGCTTAATCAAAAATGCGTATCATTTTATTTTTGCTGTTGTCACTGTTTATTTACTTTACAGTAATCACTAATTTGCTTACGTGCAGTGATGAAATTGAAATAAAATGGCAGATGGCCACAGAATAGAGCCTGGGGATGAAAAAAATTTAAATACAAAAAGGTTCAAGAGAAGGCATTTAGTGATTTAGTAATAATATTCGAAAGAGATATAAGTGCTTTCAAAAGCAGAATGATAGGCCAGAGGTTATGTACAATTTAATAGTTAAGTTTTGTTTTGTTTTCCATTACATTCAAGCCAAATTGTTTTTATTCTCATTGAAGTGACATAATTAATCCCTAATTGATTTTCTTTAAAAAAAGAAATGAAAAACATCCAATAATTCAAGTATTGTATCACATACAATCAGATATTGCTTAACACAATGGTTTCTCCCTTTAAAACTTGTTCAGGGGTAATATTTATGCTTATTTTACTTGAATAGAGAAGACAGAAGTTATCATCCTTTGTAAAGGTCCCCAGGATGAGGGCAATGTAATAAATTCCAGTTATCAAGGATAAGAAGCCTAACAGATTCATTCTTTCATTTCTGCTCAAAACACCATGCAGGCAATAATAGTTCCAGTGCCTGTTTCACTCACAGCTTTAAGAAATGTGCTATGAAGTTGCCCTGCAAAGAAATCCACCCATCACATTTCAAACTAACACATCAGCTGACTCCTTGAGCCCACTGATAAAACTCACAGCTATAACTGACAGCCCCAGGAGCAGGTGGCTTTAAAGAATACCATTTTGACTTTCAAAACACATTTCTAATGTAAATGTAAAGCTTCAAAAGTTATTTGCTTCTACCTAGAGCAATTAACATAAATTTGTAGAAGTCTTTATTGACAACTTTTCTATTTCTTCGACAAGGTAACAGGTGGGGGAATTTCTAGGGGGAAATGAGGAGTGAGTGCTAATACATGGTTTCTTTTTGGGGATTAAAGTGCTGTAAAGTTGACAGTAATGATGGTTGTATAATTCTGTGAATATACTAAAAACCACTGAATTGTACACTTTCAACACCCCCCCCAAAAAAAAACCAAGGTAACAGGCATTGATTTCACTCCTACTCTCTTCAACTGATAACAACAACTGGAAATACTTAGGCAAAGTCTTTGTGCAGTAAGCAAGAGAGCTGCATATCAAGGGAGGTGTAAACTCAAAACTGATGCTACTTCTCTTTTTAGTGAGGGAAGGACTATGTTTTAAGCATGCCTCAGTTCGCATCACTTTAAAAATAGAGTCATAATTCTGCTTTTTAAGGATTTATTACAGATTGAACTGATTTTGTAATCTCTCAATTAGCAAGTTATAATCTATTCATGGAAATGAATCAAGCTGAAAAGATGAGATGGATTTTTTAAAGTCTAAGTAAATCATGCATTTGTATACAACAAAGTTTAAAACTTTGTTGATAACAAGGCCAAATGCAAAATGGGGTATGGGAGAAAACAAACTAAATAATTTAGACAGAGCCATTTAAATGGATAGTGGTCAATAACAATTTTAAATATACATATACTGCTTCGGTGCCACAGAGGCTCTTTCATATTAAGAGTAATCAACATATTATAAATTGAACAAAATATATGTGTGGATAGATGAGTGTCTATATAACCCTGGAAAAGAGCTGAATAGTCATTCAATCAACTGTAGTCAGATGGTGTAGGATGAATATACTTTTATAGTTACCCCTTCCCTCAAACCATCAAACAATACCCCTCAAAAGACTTTAAGATAAGCAGTGGTTTCTTAAAGTTACACACTCATCAAGAAGTGCATAAAATATTCTTCAGTACAGAGTTAAACAGTGCTTAAGAAGGAGATTTCTACTGGTAAATGGCTCTGTTTCTTTTCTGTTTTTTCAATTTAATGTTGCTGGGATTCAGATGATAAATAAACTTTTCAGGGTTCCCTGCCAAGGGCAAATAAAGATGCAGAAGTTCTCCTTCCTTTTATAGTCAGGAGACGATACTCTCCTTCAATAGTCATGGTGATACACGGATTCAAATTTCAAGAGTTTATTACTTTTACAAAGTCTTTAGAAAAGAATCCTTCGTCTTTTTCAACCCAGGATTGGCAAGCAGTGTTGACTCTCTTGTAGATGGTAAGGGTGATAGTTTAAATGTCTAAATATATATATTTTAATGATCTAAACGCTTCCAATGGCCAAGCCAGAAGCTTAGCAAAACTATAACTGCTTTAAAAGCTGTGCATTTTGAAACAGTGCACGTGTCAGGGCACCAGAAGGCTACTAATACACCCAATAGAGTTATTTCTTTCTTTGTTTGTTTGTTTGTTTGTTTATTTATGGCTGTGTTGGGTCTTCCTTGTTGTGCGCGGGCTTTCTCTAGTTGTGGCGAGCGGGGGCTACTCTTCTTTGCAGTGCGCAGGCTTCTCATTGCGGTGGCCTCTCTTGTTGCGGAGCACGGGCTCTAGGCGTGCGGGCTTCAGTAGTTGTGGCACATGGGCTTCAGTAGCTGTGGCTTGTGGGCTCTAGAGCACAGGCTCAGTAGTTGTGGCACACGGACTTAGCTGCTCTGCGGCATGTGGGATCTTCCCGGATCAGGACTCAAACCCGTGTCCCCTGCACTGGCAGGCAGATTCTCAACCACTGTGCCACCAGGGAAGTCCCCAATAGGGTTTTAAACCACAGTTTCCTGAAGGATCTACCACTGAACCAAAAAACTGTGAATAACCCACATCAAAGTGAACTGCTATTAGATGGAAACAAAAGTACATTTGAAGCAAGAGGAAATTCAAGATATCGGTATATAACTGTGACAGTGGCAGAGAGCTCCCCATTTTCCCATCTTGGTTGACTAATAAGAGTATTTCCTACAGACTTCAACTGATTACAGGTTTGATAAAATAGTTTCACAGTGAAAAGTACTCAGGGCTTATTGATAGGCTATCAATCCTCATTCCTCTATTTAGTTTATCCAAACTTTAATCTAAATCTGTACTCTAAAAATTTCATATAATAGTATTACTTATATTGTTCCCTGTATTTTTCTCTGTATGTTTTAAAATTTACATATTTTTGAAACTTTTCCCCAAATCTATGGCTTTTTTTTTTATTCTCTCAATAATGTCTTTTGATGAGAAGTTAATTTTGATGATATTCAAGTTATCAATGTTTTCTTTTAGAAACTGTGGTGTGGGGTTGTAGGGGTTTGCGGTTTTATGGGTTTGTGGTTATGGGGAAATAATATCCTAATCTAAATCACAAAGATTTTCTTCTATGCTTTCTTTTAGAAGTTTTATACCTTTTTATCAATAACATTTGGATCTATAAGTTACTTCTTGTATTCTGGCGTAAAGTATGATTCAAAATTTTGTTTTTTGGCGTATGGATACTTAACTTTTCTAGCACCATGTTTTGAAAAGATAGGTGCATGGATAAACAAGCTGATATACTCATGCAATGAAATACCACTCAGCAATAAAAAGGAGATAACTACTGATACACACACTAACCTGGATTAATCTTGAAGTAATTATGTTTAATATAAGCCAGGCAAAAAAGTGTGCCTATTACATTATTCCATTCATACAAAATTCTAGAAAACAAAAACTAAAATACAGTGACAGAGAGGATCAGTGTTTGTTTGGGGAGAGCTGGGAGCCACGCTAGCAGAGGGAGGGCCAAGACGGAGCAATTACAAATGGGATAAGGTTTCACAGGTGTATACATATGTTAAACCTTATCACATTGTAGGTCTTAAATATGTGCAACTTATTATATATCAAAGTCAATAAAGATATATACAATGCAGTATGTATGTGTATATATTCACACAAACACATATATAAAACATAAGTGTTTCAACAGATCCTTCTTAATAGTTAACATTCACAATCGAGTCATGTCACATTGTTCTCAAAAAGGCAAGAATCTTTGGAAAATTTTGTTCATCTAAATGTGTGGTTAAGTGTGGTTGGTTGGTTTGCAAACTTGCTTCTTGAGGGAAGAACCTGAAGAAGTGTTTAAAAACAGAGCTGATCAATCTAAGCAATATAAATAGCTATTATCCAATTAATCACATTTATGTTCCCCATCCTTTAGTTATACTGTAAGTGGCAAGGTTCAGGAAAATCACGAGATTAGCAACATTTAGCAACTGGCTAAATGAAAACCTTTGGCAAAATTTGTCTCTAAAAGTACAACAGATTCATCACTGAAAAATGCTCTCAAATGAAGGTAATTATGCAGCTAGTTACAAAGACAAAAATAAAAAGATATAAGGGGGAAAGATCAGAATGTGGCAGTGAGGTCTGCTCCCCACCCGTGGAGATGAGCTAACCACAGTGGCCTGGAGCATAAGATACCAAGGTGATGTAAACCTAGCAGAGGTCCGGGAAGGATTGGGGCTGGAGGACTTGGGGGCTCGCACTGCCAGACGTGACAGCTCTTCACACGTGGATATTCACCCTGAGGTTATGGGCTTTTCTGTGATCACTGGACTGCTATTTAAACACGTGACTACTTCCTAGAATAGTAATTTCCTACACCACTGTTTTTGTATGAGAACCACATTTGGTTGCTTAAGTAATAAGCTATTAATTCACTACCCATAAAAAGGATGTGATTCATTTTTTCATCAAATATCAAGTGCAGCACATTGCATTAGACTTGAATTTGAAATGCAATTCCTAAGCATGGGTAGTGTTCCAGGAAGCACTTTCCTCTCATATTTTTCTCTCCTTGACACTTCGTGTTTTAAATCTATATTGTCACCATGTAGAAAATACAAGTAGTTTTTTTTTTTTTTCTAAATACACTGGGAACATCATGCTTGATCTAACAAAAACTCTATAAACAAAAGTACATTAAACTGTCTAGTTATCAAAAGGAAGAAGAAAATACAGAATGTTTAGTTTCCTCTATTTAATATAATTTTTAACTGCTAAACCCATCTTAAAATATTTCAACTTTATTAGTAACTGATCTTCACGGTTTCTGAAATACATATCAGAAAGTATTGGGGCAGGTTAATCACAGCAGTTTTGTCATTAATAGCATTAACAGCAAAGACATACCTCCTGAAACCACATATTGCAGAAATAGAAAGTCTCAGTTCAAGTGCTGTTTGCATACAGAGAGAAAACTGGAAGACAAACTTTATGAGACTCTGGGTTCCTTAGGACTAGTTTTGAAGGATTATAGATCATGTATGTGAAGGTTATAAACCAGGGTTCCCAGGAAAGCTAGATATAGAACAAAATCACCATGGAATAGGAATTGAAAATATCTCCTCTGAAAAGAAATGCAGTGAATGTAAAATGTATATACAGCAAGTTTCACTTAGAGACCAATACACTCTCTTTGACAGGGGTCGTTTTTAAAACTACTGTCACAAACCTATGAAAAAGGGTACATGGGGGCGAACTGCTTGCTCCAGGGTTTAGGTGTATTTCTACTTCAAGAAAGAAACCAGACAAGGAATCACTGTTTAGGAATCTGTAAGAATAGCTGAGTCTCCCTTGTTTTCTTCAATCATGTTCCTAAAAACAAAGACTGGCAAGTATGGGAGTCACATTCCTTACCTTGCTCTTTGACTACGAGAATAACAACAGCATATCAAAAGCTGATAATTGAACCCAACTATTTTGATAATATCCCCACTGCAAAACAGCTCAGTGAAGAACAGAGGTTGGTCCCACGGGTGGCTTATTAAAGACATACTTTCATGTCTGAGTAAGACAAGATTTGAAGCAGAAAGACCCGAGTAGATCAGTAACCCTCCCTAGCTGAAGCTTCCTGAGGGCAGGCGCTGTCCAACTCACGGCTGGATCCTCAGTGTCTAGCACAGATCCTGAAACATGTTAAGTACTCAGCACACATTTACGAAGTGAAAGGGGAATACAAAAAAAATTCATATGCAATGTGAACTGCCTAGAAACTATAACATTTGAAGAGGAAAAGTAACTATGAAACACAGTCCAGCCCCTTCCTGTTGGCAATTCCAAAGAAAGGACATCAATGGTCCAAATGTTAAAGTTTTAGTGCTCAAAGTCTTTAGCCTCAGCACTTCTTTGGGTAGATGGCTCTGTCATCTCAGTCCTGGGTGCTGCTCCTGGTAAAAATGTCATTCCTGCTTTGGGGGTCTTCTTATCACCTGGAATGTTCTCTCTCTAAGTATGTTTTTTACGTCTCTCCTCATAGAAACTCTACACAACCACCTCTTTCAAATACTACCTTCATCAGTAAGTCTTTCCCGTTTATCCTAGCTGTAAGTAGTTTCTCCATTTTTTGAATGATAAAATATTTCATAAGTAGTTTTTAAAGAGTGTTTCACATTGATTCAATTTAAAAAAAAAACTAGGGAAAAAAAGACAAAACAATGCAGACATGTTTTATGATGAATTCATGATGAATTCATTTGCCTTCTATATTGCTCTTTTTATTCATTCTGCCTCAAATATCATTACTAGTCCACAATCCTGTCCCCTCTCCTCATACAAATATTCTTCCTCATACAAATATTCTAAGACCCAGCTAGAGAGTCGCTAAAGGGATGGTGCCTCAGTCATCACAATATTTCTAACACTTTGCCAGGTATCATAGTGGTTGCTCAACATTTTATGAATACATGTATTTATTTGTATTTACGTATCTCCTGTACTGGACTGTGAGCTCTTTGAGGTCAAGAAATTCCTAATTCAATATGTTTGTACATAGTAGGTATTCAAAATATCTGACCAATGAATAAATGAAGCATATAACTTTCAGGCTAGAAGTAATTGTAGATATTTTAAATCCAACCTCCCTCTTATACAGATGAGGTATAAAGATCAAGCTAAGTTACATGTATTTATTCATGGAATCAAGATTTAGGCATAAGTCTTTGGATTCTAGTATACGATGACATTTTTGAATGAACGATTGAATAAATGAACAGATAAATGATTAATCATATTTGAAGACTAAGCTATTAAGCAGTCATCACTGTGACTAGATATTCAGAAATGAAACCACTGTTTCATGAAAATTTAACAAAACCTGCTGCTGCCAACCTTTTTTTTTTTTTTTTTTTGAATTCTCCTAGGTTGTATGAGGGCCTGATAGTTATAGGTAATCCATTAAAATAGAAACAGGAGCATGTCATTTTCAAAATACTGCAACTGAACCATTAAAAATAATTTTCAGTTCCAATAGGCTTTTGCTTAATCAGCAAAATCTTTTACATACAAGAGTTCTATACATTGTGGAGGTGCAAAATTATAAATAATACCATTTATCAACATCACAGGGAGTTAGTGTTTGGGTCTGAAAATCTCAAAGGTATTAAACTAGTACCAGAAATTTCATGAATAAGATAGAAGATCCCTCCTTCCGTCCCTCCCTCCCTGCTAACAGCGACTTTAGGCAGTGTGACAGCTACTTGAGCATTACCTGTCAATAACAAAGACTTAGCCTGCATCTCTCTGGAACCTTTCATTCCTCTTTCTCCTAAATCACCTATCAAGAAATTGGTAATTAGGCTGCTAGAGACATCTGGGCTAAAGGGATTCTGAACCAAGTGGTTTTGAAAGGCTGATTATTAACCTTTGGTAAAACACAAATAAGAGAACACAGTCGACGGATTCTCAGCTTCAATAGAGGGAGAGAAGGTCAGGAATATGTGTCTTCGGTAGATTTGATTTTTCTATACTACTACTAGACATCCTAGATTATTTTTAACCTGATAAAAATAATCACTAATTCTAATGACTTTTGAATCAAATTGAGCCAAGTGAAAAATTCTAGTATACACCTGAGTCTTCCACAAGTACTTTTTAGAGGCATATAAGGAGCTCTAATTTTCCACAGAATTCAGAAGAAATGTTAATATTTTAGAAAGCTTCTATAAATGTTAATCTTCTAAATTCTAGGTACTTCCTAAAGTACATGTGGTGATATTTGCCTCCTGTTGAACTTTCGAAAGCCATTAGCGCAAATCTAATACCTCATATGCAGCACTACAAACACTGACATCATTTCATTACATAGAAATATGCTTCCCAAACTTAAATTCAGAAACATATCTGACCCTAGACAAAACAGTGATATTTGTTGGCAACATTTTACCTTCTCTACCAAAAACTTGCCTTCCTAATTCCAGAGACCTCTTCTCCCAGACCAAAGCACCTCTCATCAATCTAGAGAGTTCATTTTAACCCACTTAAGTGAAATTTTCATCAAGTATCCTCTAACAAGGACTTGGTATCTCCTCGCACCCCAAGAGTTACTATCTCTTTGAGCCTCAAAACTTTCAGGAGAAAGAGCTGTAACAGTGTAATTACAGGCAACAGGACCAGTACTTAGCAGAACAAAGCCCATCCTACCCAACATTCCCCAAATTCTATCAGGTGGTCAGTTACCCTTCAACCTATTTACAATTATGGACCTGTAGAAATTAATGGTAAAAGCAAAATGCCTATAGTTCGCGCTACAGACAGGCAAAGAGAAGATCTTTATTAACCTCTTCTTTTGAAAAGCTCTCTCTCTCTTTAAGGAGCATCTCTGGGATAACTTCCTGTAAAAACTGGAAAAAAAAAATTGAGCCATCTAATTATCACACATCTCCTTCTTTACCCACAACCACTGGTAGATCTACAATCCCATTCATGTGGTGGCAATTCATTTCCAAAGGATAAAAATTAAGAAGAATCACACCTTGCAATTTGGCTTGTTCATTCTTTTTGATTTATTAAAACTGAGCAGTCACATAATATTCTTAAGAGAGACTTTAAAGCTCTCAATGCTTAAAGAAATTCTCTAAAAAAGATCTTACGCATCTTCTCCATCAAAGAAAGCTTATTATTTTTACTTAAGGATGATATTAGCTTGTAAAACAAATGAACAGAAACCAAATGCTACTAATGAGAGACACTGTAAAATTCCTACTTGAATGACAGTTCAAGATGAAAACTGACAAAACAGAATATTCAAATATTTTTTATATACGTCAGAGTTCCAGATCTGGGAAACTTCCAGATATAGGGAAGACATTTCTATTGTTTCAAAAAAGTATTCCATCAAACATGCTTTTCAGGGAAAAAAATAGAAAGAAAAAAAGCAATTTACAGTTTTTTTCTTCCTTAATTTTACCCTCCTTTCTCTGCCCAAATTGCTAGTTTTCTTCCTCCTTATATCTTGAGATGGATCAGTTTCAAAAACAAATGAAGGGGGCTTCCCTGGTGGCGCAGTGGTTGAGAATCTGCCTGCTAATGCAGGGGACACACGTTCGAGCCCTGGTCTGGGAAGATCCCGCATGCCGCGGAGCAACTAGGCCCGTGAGCCACAACTACTGAGCCTGCGCGTCTGGAGCCTGTGCTCTGCAACAAGAGAGGCCACGATAGTGAGAGGCCCGCGCAACACAATGAAGAGTGGCCCCCGCTTGACACAACTAGAGAAAGCCCTCGCACAGAAACGAAGACGCAACACAGCAAAAATAAATAAATTAATTAATATAAACTAGGCACTCAATAAATGTTATAAGAAAAAACAAAAAACAAATGAAGGGCCATCCCAAGCAAATGAGTTTTGATGGTAAATGTTACACGCTTTTGTTAAACTAGTGAATAAAAACAGAAGGAGAGCCTTGCTCTCAGTGCCTCACACACACTACACTACACCTTGTTTTCTTGTCTCCATATCACGCCTTGCATTAATTTGTAGAGGCCAGTAAATGTGGTCCTATGATTACATAAAAAAATAGTCTCATCTTTAAAAGTTTTTAGTTTTTAATTCCCCACTGATAATGAATGGTGTTTGAACCTAAAAAGACTGCTTTAAATAAGCAGAAGCCTTTTGTAAAAATCAACCCAGAAGCAAGTACAGTGGATCCTTGAACAACATGGGTTTGAACAGCAAGGGTCCACTTTATAGGTAGATTTTTTTCAATAAATACATAAATGTACTGTAAATGTATTTTCTTTTGCTTATGATTTTCTTAATACCATTTCTTTGTTCTACCTTACTTTATTGTAAGAATATAGTATATAATATATATAACATACAAAATGTGTTAATTGACTACTTATTTTATCCATAGGCTTCTGGTCAATAGCCTACTACTAGGCTCTTAGTAGTTAAGTTTTGGGGGAATCAAAAGTTATAAGTGAACTTCTGACTGTGTGAAGGGTCAGTGCCCCTAATCCCCACATAATTCAAGGATCAACTGTACAAGAGGATAAAATAGGTTTGATAATAAAGGCTCAGGAAGCAAGTATTTATCCCTCATGATTAGTTACGATTCCTTTGTACATGTGTTCAGACCTTATGAACCTTACACTACTTCAGAATAAGAAAAGCAGCACAGACAAGGCAAAGATTTTCAAGAAGTGGCTCTGTGGAGCTCTGGAGTAAGGAGCCTTATTTTTGCATATTTTACATACCAGGCTTTTATAGCTGACCTGCTTTGCCAGTCACTGGGCAAAATGTCAACTTTTACACACACACCTTTCTTGCACCACAAAGGGCTTCCTTAAAACTAGGAATAAACACCAACTGCAACACTTCCTGCAGGCCAGTTCTCCTTTGTACAATATTCTCTAAAGATTCTATGTACTTGAGTCTTTTATTATGCTTTCACCTTACATTACAAAAATAAGCAAAACGAGCAAAATCAAAGCACAGACACCAATGATAAAAATTTAGGTCAATACAGTTAAAAAATTAAGATAAAGATGAAAAACATCAGGCCTGCACTAAGAGCGAATCATTGTCTCTAATTAAATGATTTGTAAATGTAATTAAAATATAAAATATGGGGTTTCCCTGGTGGCACAGTGGTTGAGAGTCCACCTGCCGATGCAGGGGACATGGGTTCGTGCCCCGGTCCGGGAAGATCCCACGTGCCGTGGAGCAGCTGGGCCCGTGAGCCATGGCCGCTGAGCCTGTGCGTCCGGAGCCTGTGCTCCGCAACGGGAGAGGCCGCAACAGTGAGAGGCCCGCGTACCGCAAAAAATAAAAATAATAAAATATGATAAAAAGCATTTTAGAGACTTTATAGTATTTTTTAGAAACTCAATATACATGGTCTAACTTTGGACACTGGACTACAGGAAATGTTTTCAACAATATATTATATACAATATATTATACACAAACTCCCACTTGCATGTACAATTTAAGATAACAAAGACAGTAACATGATTCCCATCTTGCTCTTTTGCCTTTTGTTTCTGTCATACTCCTGACAAATTATAGAGCCATGACTTCAGTAAGATGGCCTACCCAAGCAGCTCTGCAATGGAATATCATCTCTGTGTCTGCATATAGTTATTTCTAAAAGGGATCCCTTTGCGATCAGAAAAGCAACTCTGTGAGGATGAAGCCCCACGGGAAAGGGGAGTTCTTACCACAGTGTTTAGGTGTTGACACCAGGGCAAAGGAACAGAACAGAAGGCCCATGTGCTTCCACCCGGGATCTAGAACCCCTTCCTCTGGGTCTTGGATCAGGAATTTTAAACTTGCCTCAGAACAAATAACTCATTTCCTACCCTCTCAGTATCCTAAGTTGTTAGCTGATTGTGAAGCTTGGACCATCTTGGGTCCTACAGACTGTTATTCATGTCTTGACAACAGTTACAGACAGCTTGCTTTTGTGAGATCCCATGACTTGGTCTTAGACACTTGCCATCCCACGTTAAAATTAAGCTCACTATACTTAAATTTTGTTACTAGTGTATGTCTTAATTGAAAAATACTAGCAAATATTCTCTTTTTTTAATCTTCATTATAGTTACATAAAATGTAAGTCTATGAATAAAATTTAATTAACCAGTATTAAAGAAAATGATTTAAGATTACTAACTTTTGGGGCCACAACGATACCACTCAATTAATTAATATTATAAGAAAATTAACCTTAAAGAGTTAATCTGTATATAATAAGTGTGTTTTTTCTCCCCCCTACTAGAATATGAACGGTATCAGGATAGGTTCGGCAAATGATTCACAGTACACTTGACCCTGTGCTTTGCACGTGATACCCCGCAAGCACGGTGAGGTTGATTAGGACATAGTTAAATGATGGGAAAAGAGAAAGAAGAAAGAAGAAATAGTGGCTACCATTTATTGAGCAGTTGTTACATTGTAAATACTGTCCTAGGCCCTTTTCATACATTAATACTTAATTCTCAGAAAACCCAGGGTGGTAGTTATCTTACATACAAGGGAAAGCAAAAGAAGGAAAGGAATAGAGAAGAGGAAGAAAGGAATGAAGGAGGAAGTGATATGGCTCAACCCTGTGTTTTTCCGGTGACAAAACAAAGCAGAGAGAATGACTCCTCTGTGGGTCATGGCAGATTCCGTATTGGGAGAAAACCTTCTGACTTGCAATCCAGTGCTCTTTTAGTTTTCAACAGTGATCTTAACGGTGAGTTATTAAAAGAAATCTGGAAAAGTCTAAAAGGCAACTTACTGCTTAGAACCAACAACTGAAATAGGAGAGACAGTGTGGGATCCTGAAAACGCTAACCACTGAGTCCAGAGGATGATAATCATAAGAAGACTTGGGTTCAGCACTGCATACAACAGTGCCGACCAGACAAAAATATAATTGCATGCTTGAAATCCCAGCGCACATACAAATGAAACAAAACATGGTCGCACATTTTTGCCACCATAATTCCAACAGGAATAGGTAAGAATTTTAGGTGGAAATCTTGAAAGTATATTGTTAGTTTTTAAACAACAGCAATCCATCTGGTTAAATTACAAACTATTCCATAAGGCCACATTTGTGTCAGGAAGATGCACTTTACACTTTGGACTTTTCCACGTCTCAGAAAGTAGATTTCTTCCTTTGTCCTTTCAGGATTGTCAGAGAGACACATGCTACCTGATATGCTTTTTCCTTCAGCATCTATTCTCTAGCTATCTACTGTCATTTCTGACAGAACAACAACATTTGGGTATGTAATACAGTAAATTGTTATGGGGCAAAACACTTTGCCCAGTGAAGTTGTAGCTGAAGTACAACTGCGGTAACATGAATGGATATAATCCTCAGTTGTATGGTCTCTTTTAAGAACCAGGATGACTGTTCTTATAGCAGAGATCTAGTCCATTAGAATCTCAACGACTGGGAGGGTGGGTTAGGACTGCATAACTTGATAATATATGTGACTGTTATATTGATATAATAGTCACATAATATATGTGACTGTTATATATATAATATTATATATAATAGTGGGACTCTTTATTTGTGAATTGAGATTATTAACAGTAACGGTGATAATAAATACACCATTGCTTCAATAACATGCTATTTGCCATAACAGAAACACTTGCAAAATCTTCAACAGATGTGCTCAAAACCAACTTGCAAAACAAATAAACCACCACCTACTGTTAAAGGGTAGTTTGAATATTTCAAAAGCAACAACTTAATAAAGATTAAGGAGTCTAATAAGCTTTCATGTTTCTCTTAACAAAAAAGCTTTCAAGAGTCAATCAGAGACACCAAGGAAGAGCAAAGTCATGCTCAAATGTGCTATGGTAATAAATACATGTAAGGGAGGTGGATTTTAATATTAATAACAAAGTCTGTTTTCTCACCAATGACTGCCTGTGAGGCACATTCTTAAGTCGACTTGTGTGGCTATGGCTATTTGTCAAAACTTGCTTCATCATTTACAGTCTCAGAGTTCTTTTCCTTTTAGCTCAGTGTTGTGATAGAATCAATACAAATCTGCTCTTAAAATATCTGTCTCTGACCTGCGTTTGTTTTAAGCTGCATCATTCATAATGGTGATGGATAGGTTATGCTATTCCTCTTTGCCTGCACAAAGCACCACAGCATAAAAAGTGCATATATTTTATGCCCAAGGTCAGGAGAAAATTAATGGATAAAGAGCTAGATAAAAATGGAGTTCAAGCTGAACGGTCTGAGTATGCTCTACAGGGTACAGACCAGGCAGGCAGTACAAAGCCCATTACACTTAAACACTCTTGAAGCATTTCAGAAGTAGAATCGTTTCCACAGGCTAACACATACAAGCACCAAGCTCTCTCATAAAAGCACCGAGCTGCCACGGAGAGCCCACAGGAATGCACAAAGAGCTCCTTTCCTGGGTTCCCATGGCATACTCCATCTATCAATTTTTACCTTGAGCAATAAGCCCATTTGTGTTTATCGCTAGAGTTGAACAAGTTACGCTTTCTTGTCATTAGTAAACTTCTCTTTTAAAGGCTTTTTCCTACTAATACTCTCTACTGCTCCTCTCCAACTTTGCCTGGCAAATACACAAGAGTGGTAGGTCTCAGTGAAGGGGCAGTGTTAGCTGGTTCCAACAAGAGCAAAGCTTTATAGTCAACAGTTACACTCTACTTTCTAGAATATTCCACTGCAGACATCTAAATGGCAGCAAACTAAGCAGGAATTAAGGGGGGAAAAGCTGAGAATTCTAAAACCTGGCATGAAGGACATCATAAAAATCATCCATGAGGACGATTACAGCTTATAATATCTATACATAAACATACCAAAAAAAAGCATTTTGCAGAGCGAAGCAACTCAAAACCAGTGGTTTTCTTCACATACCTTGCTGAGGAGAAGGGTATTGCCTTTCTGATGGAATAACAATTAAGCAAAGTCATGGTGGAATTTATTTTTTAAATCTCAGTTTTAGATTTAGAAAACCAGGATGTGATGAATAGATACTGAATTTTTCCCCCTTTTGTTTGCTTTGTTTTGTTTTAAGGGAAACTCATAGTAACAGCTGTGATTCGCTCCTACAGTAAAGTCTGTGGAACTGTATAAATAAACTGCTTCTGGAAGCTGAGGAAATTGCCCATTATCTCCGAGAGCATGCTCTGATAAGAGTCTATCAACACAAAGCTAAAACTCATCCCCAGCATCTAGAGAGGAGTTTCTGGTGACAGCTCTTGGTTATGGTCTCTTTCAGGCTGATTATGTGGCAGCAGAAAATTATGTGAAAAAGCTAAAGTTAGGAAAGAACTAAAGTTGGTGGAACCAAAAATAACGTGTTCAGTGGTGATACAGAAACTAAACCCAAAAGTCAACAACTCTGACATTGCAATGCAAAATGCTTTTTTTCACATAATTTATAAACAGATACGAGTAGTATTCTGTGAGTTCTCTTACTAAATATAATAGGCAAGTTCTGGATGTCAATAAAACTGGATTAAACTCTTCAGTTAGCCACAAATCAGGTGCGGCTCTGACCCAGAATTTAATTTTACAAATAAAGAAACTGAAGCAAAAAGATTAAGAGTCAGGAGAGAATCTTTAAGTAAGAGCGCCTCCACCCTAACAAAAAGCAAAACCAAACCCTCCCCCAAATCTTCTATGATGTTCTCTCAACACAAAAAGTCCTAAGTTTATGATCTGAGGAGAGAGGTGTTTACTTGTTAATTGTTTGCTTGTTAATAGCATTGTAGAAATAAGACTTTCTGCCCTGCATCCACAGGGCAGTCACATACATGAAATGGCTTCAGGGAAATTCCTCATTTAGGGAAAAAGCAATTATGAGGAATTTGCAAGGACTATAAAAATATTTTAAAATAGTAATAAAAGGCTGAAATGAAGAATAATGGTCTAAAGCTACAAAGAGAAATTATGATGAAACATCATAAAAAATTCTGCAAGGGGAGTTAATAGAATAACTGCTCAGAGAGATAGCTTGAGTCATCTTCATTAGAGGCATTCAGAAATAGATTAGATAACAACCTCGGAGGAAGTCTAGAGAAGCCCCTTCTGAATTACACGTGTACTGCCTGGCTTGAAAAAAATATGTAAAGGACAATATAGCAACATTCCCACCATCAAGAGAATGAAGAAAAAGTGCAACTTCTGGGGTTTTAGGAGATTGAGGAGACCCCGAATCATCTCATACAAAGCTACAGGCCTTCTACAAAAGTCAGTTCATTCTGGGTCCATGGCAATCAGCCAGATAAATCCCATTAATAATAAAAATGGCGTAAAGCCAGACTGAATGCATTGTTTCTCAATTCAGAATAGATGGAGCCATCCTTTCTTGACTATTAACCATATCTCTAACCCTCATGAAAATTCCTTTGTTTTACTTTCTCTACCTGTAACATGGAAACGATAAAAGCTCTTCTCTTTCCCTAAAAAATACTGCATAATTTGTATCACATAAGTAAAAAGCATTAGTAGGAGTATTTATGAAACATTGCTACTAATTCTGCACTTTTCACTTATGCAAAACATTTTGTAACTACTGTTCAATATTATGACTACAATATGAATGAGGTTAATATTTACATTTTGTTTGCATTTCAATTCTAGTAGAATGATTTTAGAATTCATGCGTGCATAAACTTAGCAGAAAATAATCTCTCTAATGAATATTTTACATTTCATTTAGGGACAAGTATGGTAATACTAAGAGATACTGCTGAGGACAAGCTATACCATCTACCTTTTAGTCTTTCTCATTGAAACCTGTCTCAGCTCATCTCAAGAGAAGACTAGAAGAAAGGAGTAGTCACTTCATATAATCGCCAAAATCATCCTGATCAAAATATTAATAATTGGTAGTAGCCTACAATAAAAAAAGCTCTATTGGCATTGTCAATCAAGAAGCACACATTTCTCAGAAGTGTCGCTTTAAGGTAATCAATTTGGACATTATCTACTATTACAGCTGTTACAATATTGACCTCCCTCCTCCAATAGATTTATCTGGACACATTAATTCATGATGACAATATTCAGAGGACCCTAAAAACTGCCTTAATAGTTTCAATAATGAATAATGAATTAAATAATATCAAAGGACATCAAATAATAAAATGTCCATTAAAGCATTATAATCTTGGCAGTTTGAAAGCACCAAGGGAACACTCAATTTATTAGGTGTTTTTACACAGCAAAAGGAAGGCTAATATCTGAGAGAAGAAATATCTTTCTTAAACTTTCCAGATATTTTGTTATTACTCTTAGAGCTCAAGGCACAGTTTCCTGTGGGTTCTTTTCATTTTTCTCCACTCAGTGAAATGAATATCCATTGTCACCAGACTTCCATTCTTCCCCCAGAGCTATTAAAACTCAATTGCTCAATTAATTGCCAATCTCATTTAAATGACTCACTGCTGAACTCCAAACAACTTCATATAAAATGAAGGGATATGCTGACTTTTCATAAGTAGTTACAACTTTAAAAATAAATTTTAAAAAGATGAATGTGCATGTCCAAGAGAGGAATGACTTTTATTAATTAGAAAATCAATATTATATAAATAAAGTAAAAGAGAATTAATACAGCATTGGCAATAAAGTCATGGGGATAATCTGGTCATGTATTTTATTAAAGTGATGCAGTCAGATCACACATCAGATATAACAATGGTTACTGTACTCTGAGAATACTTGTTCCATTGTTCAGATCGCAAACAGGTAGAAAATCTCTAACTCTGAACTTAATAAGGTGAAGTTTTAAAGTCTGTGTTTACACTATAGGTCTCATTTACCAAGAGTGAGCTAGATTTTTCCTGACAGTAACTCACATTGCACGTGTACATGAGGAAGAATGAAAGAATATGATTATATATTTGCATATGTCAAGCAAGGCCTGACTAAATTTAGTTCACAGAATCAGCAAACTCAATTTTGACACACTCCTATACTTTCTCCTCACTCCCTAATACCTTGCCTCAAAGTTTCATAGAAAAAGCAGTGATTTAATTCTAAGAGCATAGCAAATTCATTAAATAGTTCTATATTGACCAACCAACATGCACATTCATGTTATGCTGGTGAACTCCTTTGGTCTGCTGTTCTCTCTTAATGCTTTAAAATAAATTGCAGGTCAATAAGCATCACTTATGCCTCTGTCCTTTTCCACACCCTAGCTGCCTTTATCAGACGATAATTTCAATCTGGACTGATGTCTCTAAAAATGTTGCTGCAGAGAAGACAATGTGCTTATTTTGTGAGCAGCGAAGAAGTGTTTAAGCCCACAAAATTTCCATGAAGATGTAAGAAAAGTGAGTAAGCATACCTTTTGCTCAAGAATAATTTAGAAAGGGAAAAAGTAACTGCCCAGGTATTCAAAAGGCGTTTAAGTTGCAAAAACAAATAGAAAATGGTTGCAATAAATGTAGTGATTCTAAGTTGTACTTTCACTAAAATTTATTAACTACAGTGGCCCTTGAACAATGTGGGGATTAGGGGCACTGATCCTCTGTGCAGTCGAGAATCCATGAATAACTTATAGTCACCCCTCTATATATGTGATTCCTCTGTATGCACGTAACCACTCTTCTCTGGATCCTGTATTATTGTACTAACATGCTCTAAGCACTGGGCTAGGTACTAAGGAAGCAAAGACCAGCTAGGGATGGTTCCTCACAAGGCTGAGCTTTGGGTGTAGTTCTGCTAAACAGGAAAAGTGCTGCAGAGATTTTAGAAATGATTTGTGGCAGTTTATATTTACAAATGAGATATCCCCAATAGCCTTTTAATCCCCCAATGTTGTAATGGACAGTATTTAGTATGCATGAAGCTTGGAGAATAAATAATGTTTGCACAAACTATTTATCTATCCTTCTAATACCAATCCTGAATGTTGGAAGATTACTGAAGGTTTTTTAAATTTCCTCTTAAATATTAATGTGCACACTTTTCAACCAATTGTTGGCACATAATACCTGCAGCAATTCTTGATTCTATCATGTTTGTAAAATGTAATGTCAGTATCTATAATAACTATAAACACATGATATTAAGTTTTGTTACAGTGCCACTTCCAAATTACTAGAATAATTCTGCATTTCAAGCAGTCTTCAGAAATAGACTCATACTGATATTTGCAGGGGGAAATGATGGTGGCTTTATGGTCATGATTTCAAACTTTAATAATTATCTATTATACTTGATGTTCTTTTTGATGTTTTCTAAAATTTCACATTTTAAATGTTTCCTAATATTGTAAAGTCAAAATAAAGAGAGTTTCCATAGATTGAGGCCATAATAATTAAATTAGGGTTATGTGTGATTCTGTTTTTGTGTCTAGGTAACTAGATACAAGTATAGGAATATTTTGGTGTTAGATAAATATCTATAGCAAGGCTAATACAGCAACAAAATGATCCATATTTTCACATCCATGTTGCTTTCCTGAGCATCTCTGATTGCATGTTTCACAGACAGAGAGAAACTCAAAAGAAATTATTTCCCACCACCAAATCTCCACAAATATATGCTATTCTTTGAAGGCCCAATCTCAGTATATGCCACTCCATCAAACCAGTAAGCCAACCTAAAAAGTACCTTCAGTGACTATTTTTCCTTAGTGGCCATACCCAGTTGCTGTTGATGCTAACTTTTGAGTTACCCCATCTCTCCTCTTCATCCCCACTGTTACTAGAGTAATCTAAACCCTCATCACTTACTGTCTATTTTAACTTCAGTACTGAACTCATCCCATCCATTCTCCCTCCACACTGTAGTGAGGGCCATCTTTCAAAACTGCAAGTAGTTTACTAGGGTTTTCCCAATTTGAATAATTTTCCTTCAAAGGTTAATCCCCAACCTCTCTTACTTTCCTTTTTCCACTTTCCCCAACATGACTTGAATTCCAGAATACCAGCTACTTTAGAGCTCTGTGAATACACCACATTGCTTTAGTGTATGTCATTCTCTCTGCCAGGAGTACCTTTAATTCTTGTCTGCATAGAGAACTTCAAAGGATCCTTCATATCTTAGCTTAAGTGTTATTTCCTCTTAAAAGCTTCCTCAACTTCGTATTGATAAATAGATTGAGGATCTCCTGTCTACATTCTGGAAGCACCTTCAAAATATCTTTGTCATTCTACTTACTACTTTTTTTCTTTTTTTTTTGCGGTACGCAGGCCTCTCACTGTTGTGGCCTCTCACGTTGCAGAGCACAGGCTCCGGACGCGCAGGCCCAGCGGCCATGGCTCATGGGTGCAGCTGCTCCGCGGCATGTGGGATCCTCCCGGACTGGGGCACGAACCCGTGTCCCCTGCATCGGCAGGCGGACTCTCAACCACTATGCCACCAGGGAAGCCCTGTGCTCTATTTTCCATCCCCAAGTGCCATTTACAATGTCTTTGCACATGGTAATTATTTAATAAAATACTGAGCTAAACAGAATTACCATGTAATTCTTCTCCACTAAATATTTTGAGTAAAAGGGCAAGAATTACTTTCAAATTATATGGTATTAGTCTTTATAAAATCAGTTTCTCCCAGGTAATATCTTCTGCTTGTACTGTGTTGTAGTACTATCTGCTGTGGATCTCAACTTATAAACTTATTAAACTGGATTTGTAAATATTGTGCAAGTGCTTTAGAATAAAGATGATACATTTGTCACCTCTGCATGTCCAGCACTGACACAGTTTTTAGAAGTTGCACAATAAATGCTTGTGGAAGGGAAGAAAGAAGGAAAAAAGAATGCAGTAAGAACTTCCAATGAACTTAACTATAGAGAGTATTTCATACAACACATGTTTGACTTCCCAAGAGTTATGCTACATGAACCAAACCTTCACTTGCTGACTTTGAGGTTGTTTAGGTTGTTTAGATCTCAGTGATATGTAGATCTTACTTTTAACATGGATTAAAACAAAGGGAGGTATTACAGGGTGGTGCTCCCTTTTTAATTTTATCTGTGAACTATATAATAGGAAAAAATGAAGTCAATTTGCCTAAAAAGCATCTAATTGTAGTTAATACTCAATAAATAATTGTTAAGTGAATTGATTAATGTAAACAATCAGTAACATTTTCAACAGCATACAAAATACTATCTATAATGAATTTGATATATTTATTTTGATATATTTGTTGATAATTGAAATTTATATATTTGGACTTATGTATATATTCTCTAGTGACAAGGAAATAAATATATATAACACTGTTAGATAAAATGCAATTTTCTCTTAAAATATTAGGGTGCTATTTAAAATTAAAGGTTTAAATTGAGAAATAATTTAATTACTGAAATAAAGTTTTGCTTAGAACTACAGAAACAGATTTTGCAGAGCTCTCCTTGTCAGTTGACAGAATTCAGTTCATATATGGTTTCAATCAACACAGCAGCACTCAAGTATCATTCAAGAGTTAATTCACGGGCTTCCCTGGTGGCGCAGTGGTTGAGAGTCTGCCTGCCGATGCAGGGGACATGGGTTCGTGCCCCGGTCTGGGAAGATCCCACATGCCGCGGAGCGGCTGGGCTCGTGAGCCATGGCCACTGAGCCTGCGTGTCCAGAGCCTGTGCTCCACAACGGGAGAGGCCACAACAGTGAGAGGCCCGCGTACCGCAAAAAAAAAAAAAAAAAAAAAAAAAAAAGAGCTAATTCACTTTAAAAATGGGCAGTTCGGCTCTTTCTCAAGAGCTTCTGAAAGTGGCCACACTATTTAAAATTCTTAAACAACATAATTGTGGAACTGCATTTTATTGGTATTATGCTATTATAAATTTTAAGAAATATCATATGCTTATGCTATTTGTACCAGGAAGAAAAAAGAGCAAATATAAAGTCAAATCTTTGCAAAACAGAGTAATTTTCTACCTCTTTTTGTCCCCTGAAAATACAAGACAGTCCTATGTTGCAAGAGTTCTAAAGTATTCAACAAACAGAAATGAACCTGAATCCGTGATGAGATGGCATATTATGTGCCAGCATAACAAGGAATATTACAAAAATATTGGTTCTACAGGACCCAAGTTGTCCTCCGAGATGTCACTTTGTATGGGTAGATCATAGAGTCTAGATGTCCTAAATATCTTATAATCTGTGAGGAAACTGATTTCAAAATTCAATTAACAATAATTTGAATAATAAACCATGGCAAGGAAACAAGAGCAAAAGGGATACTGCTATAATACCTTATAAAATCATTTGAGAGACAGAACAGCATTTCTTTTAAAATGCAGAGGTGTTGCTTAACTAAAGCTTCTAAATGATTACCCGTTTTAACTTTTCCATGGATTATTCCTTATGAATCACAAGAATATATTCTTTAAAATGTATTTTTATAATATAAAATATGAAAATATTTTTTTAAAAAAAGAAAGGTAATAGAAGTAATATGCACAAAATTTCAAAGCTGGAATTTTGCTAAATATATGTCCCATATCAGACAAAGATTCTTTGTGTCAAGATATGACCAACCAATAAGTGGCAACAGGGATTATTCATTCACTCCACATTCATTCATTCGTACTGACATTTGTTGATCACATGTTCATGCCAACCATTTTAATAAGTATTAGGCAACAAAAGGCCAAGATACCCACTATACCTGCCATAAAGAACTAAAGTTCTGGAGGAACAGAGGAAAACATATACAGTTTCAGACTGAGATACATTAATGGAATATAAGTTATTTTTATAAAGGTATTATCAGATCAAAGTAGGGTATTGACCATATCTGCTAAAGGCAACAGGAACAGTTTTAAAAAGAGGCTTCAAAGACTTGGGTGGTGATAAACAGGAAAGATTTACCAGATGGTGAAAGGGAGACCAGGAAATAAAGTGGAAGGAATACCATGTGGACATACACATTGGGAGAAATAGAGGATATTTAGTGGGACTAGACAGCATTCATGATGGGAAAAACTGTTGGTGGGGTGGGTGGGAGCCCAGAGGCCGTGCTGAACACTTCACTCCTCACCCGACTGGTAAATCATCAGAGGTGTGTAAACTAGGCAGTGACATGATCAGATTTCACTCCTTTGTGGTAGTCATGAACATTTAGCACTGTTTGAGGGAGTTAAAGTGCTCTTAAGCCATTCCACAAATGTGCAAAAAGAAAGTCACTGTAAAGGGGGAAATACATATCTATTAAAAACAAATGTGTCCTGATAATGGCAGGTATTAAGACAGAATATGTGAAATTTACCAAATATTTATGGTAAAAGTGTTACAGGTAGCAGTAGATATGAGAAAAGAGAACACAGGCTTGCCTTTGGGAAAAAAACAAATAAGATAATATGCAAAGAAAGCAATAAGCACTGGACTTGGGATAACTGACAAATGAAGACAGATTTGAAGTAATACATGACTTTAAAACACTGAAGCAATAATAAGAAAATAGCTTATAACAGAACAGCACAATCACCTGAATTAATAGACGTGAAAAGAAAAATGATAGAGATTGTTTCTCTTGTACAATATTGACGCAAGATATTCTTTAGTTTTAAATGCTGCTAGAGAGGAACCAAGATTGTGGAGTAGAGGATGTGCTCTCACTCCCTCTTGCGAAAACACCAGAATCACAAGTAGCTGCTGGACAATCATCGACAGGAAGACACTGGAACTCACCAAAAAAGATACCCCACATCCAAAGACAAAGGAGAAGCCACAATGAGACAGTAGGAGGGGGGCACAATCACAGTAAAATCATATCCCATAACTGGTGGGTGGGTGACTCACAGACTGGAGAACACTTATACCACAGAAGTCCACCCACTGGAGTGAAGATTCTGAGCCCCACATCAGGCTTCCCAACCTGGGGGTCCGGCAACAGGAGGAGGAATTCCTAGAGAATCACACTTTGAAGCCTACTGGGAATTGATTGCGGGACTTCGACAGGACTGGGGAAAACACAGACTCCACTCTTGGAGGGCACACACAAAGTAGTGTGTGCATCAGGACTCAGGGGAAGGAGCAGTGACCCCAGGGGAGACTGAACCAGACCTACCTGCTAGTGTTAGAGGGTCTCCTCCAGAGGTGGGGGATGGCTGTGGCTCACTCTGGGGACAAAGACATGGGCAGTAGAAGTTCTGGGAAGTACTCCTTGGAGTGAGCCCTCCCAGGGTCTGCCATTAGCCCCAGCAAAGAGCCCAGGTAGGCTCCAGTGTTGGGTTGCCTCAGGCCAAACAACCAGCAGGGAGGGAACCCAGCCCCACCCATCAGCAGTCAAGCTGATTAAAGTTTTACTGAGCTCTGCCCACCAGAGCAACACCCAGCTCTACCCACCACCAGTCCCTCCCATCAAGCCTCTTACATAGCCTCATCCACCAGAAGGCAGACAGCAAGAACTACAATCCTGTAGCCTGTGGAAAAAAAACACATTCACGGAAATATAGACAAGATGAAAAGGCAGAGAGCTATGTACCAGATGAAGGAACAAGACAAAACCCCAGAAAAACAACTAAATGGAGACAGGCAACCTTCCAGAAAAAGAATTCAGAATAATGATAGTGAAGATGATCCAGGACCTCGGAAAAAGAATGGAGGCAAAGATCAAGAAGACGCAAGAAACGTTAAACAAAGAACTAGAAGAATTAACGAACAAACAGAGATGAACAATACAATAACTGAAATGAAAACTACACTAGAAGGAATCAATAGCAGAATAACTGAGACAGAAGAATGGATAAGTGACCTGGAAGACAGACTGGTGGAATTCACTGCTACAGAACAGAATAAAGAAAAAAGAATGAAAAGAAATGAAGACAGCCTAAGAGACCTCTGGGACAACGTTAAACACAACAACATTCGCCTTATAGGGGTCCCAGAAGAAGAAGAGAGAGAGAAAGGACCAGAGAAAATATTTGAAGAGATTATAGTAGAAAACTTCCCTAACATTGGAAAAGAAATAGCCACCCAAGTCCAGGAAGCGAAGCGAGTCACATACAGGATAAACCCAAGGAGAAACATGGCAAGAAACATAGTAATCAAATTGGCAAAAATTAAAGACAAAGACAAATTACTGAAAGCAGCAAGGGGAAAAGGACAAATAGCATACAAGAACTCCTATAAGGTTAACAGCTGGTTTCTCAGCAGAAACTCTACAAGTGAGAAGGGAGTGGCATGATACACTTAAAGTGATGAAAGGGAAGAACCTATAACTAAGATTACTCTACCCAGCAAGGATCTCATTCAGATTTGATGGAGATATCAAAAGCTTTACAGACAAGCAAAAGCTAAAAGCATTCAGCACCACCAAACCAGCTCTACAACAAATGCTAAAGGAAATTCTCTAAGTGGGAAACATAAGAGAAGAAAAGGACCTACAAAAACAAACCCAAAACAATTAAGAAAATGGTCACAGGAACATACATGTCGATAATTACCTTAAACGTGAATGGATTAAATGCTCCAACCAAAAGACACAGGCTTGCCAAATGGATACAAAAACACGACCCATATATATGCTGTCTACAACAGACCCACGTCAGACCTAGGGACACATACAGACTGAAAGTGAGGGGATGAGATAACATATTCCATGCAAATGGAAATCAAAAGAAAGCTGGAGTAGCACTACTCATAACAGATAAAATAGACTTTAAAATAAAGAATGTTACAAGAAACAAGGAAGGACACTACATAATGATCAAGGGATCAATCCAAGAAGAAGATATAACAATTATAAATATATATGCACCCAACATAGGAGCACCTCAATAATAAGGCAAGTGCTAACAGCTAAAAAAGAGGAAATCAACAGTAACACAATAATAGTGGGGGATTTCAACAACTCACTTACACCAATGGACAGATCATCCAAACAGAAATTAATAAGGAAACACAAGTTTTAAATGACAGAATAGACCAGATAGATTTAATTGATATGTATAGGACATGCCATCCAAAAACAGCAGATTACACTTTCTTCTCCAGTACGCATGGAACATTCTCTAGGATAGATCACATCTTGGGTCACAAATCAAGCCTCAGTAAATTTAAGAAAATCGAAATCATATCAAGCATCTTTTCTGGCCACAGCGCTATGAGATTAGAAATGAATTACAGGGAAAAAACGTAAATAACACAAACGCATGGAGGCTAAAAAAATACGTTACTAAATAACCAAGAAATCACTGAAGAAATCAAAGAGGAAATCAAAAAATACCTAGAGACAAATGACAATGAAAACACGACGATCCAAAACCTATGGGATGCAGCAAAAGCAGTTCTAAGAGGGAAGTTTATAGCTATACAAGCCTACCTCAAGAAACAAGAAAAATCTCAGTAAACAATCTAACCTTACACCTAAAGGAACTAGAGAAAGAAGAACAAACAAAACCCAAAGATAGCAGAAGGAAAGAAATCATAAATCTGGACAAGATGAAAAGACAACCCTCAGAATGGGAGAAAATATTTGCAAACGAATCAACGGACAAAGGATTAATCTCCAAAATATATAAACAGCTCATGCAGCTCAGTATTAAAGAAACAAACAACCCAATCCCAAAATGGGCAGAAGACCTAAATAGACATCTCTCCAAAGAAGACATACAGATGGCCAAGAAGCACATGAAAAGCTGCTCAACATCACTAATTATTAGAGAAATGCTAATCAAAACTACAATGAGGTATCCCCTCACACCAGTTAGAATGGGCATCATCAGAAAATCTACAAACAATAAATGCTGGAGAGGGTGTGGAGAAAAGGGAACCCTCTTGCAGTCTTGGTAGGAATGTAAATTGATACAGCCACTATGGAGAACAGTATGGAGTTTCATTAAAAAACTAATAATAGAATTAACATATGATCTAGCAGTCCCACTACTGGGCATATACCCAGAGAAAACCATAATTGGAAAGAAAACATGCACCCCAATGTTCATTGTAGCACTATTTACAATAGCCAGGTCATGGAAGCAACCTAAATGCCCATCGACAGACGAATGGATAAAGAAGATGTGGTACATATATACAATGGAATATTACTCAGCCATAAAAAGGAACAAAATTGAGTCATTTGTTGAGACGTGGGTGGATCTAAAGACTGTCATACAGAGTGAAGTAAGTCAGAAAGAGAAAAACAAATATTGTATATTAACGCATGTATGTGGAACCTAGAAAAATGGTACAGATGAACCGGTTTGCAAGGCAGAAGTTGAGACACAGATGTAGAGAAGAGACGTATGGACACCAAGGGGGGAAAACCACGGTGGGGTGGGGATGGTGGTGTGCTGAATTGGGGAATTGGGATTGACATGTATACACTGATGTGTATAAAATTGATGACTAATAAGAACCTGCAGTATAAACAAACAAACAAACAAATAAGACAACTAATATAAACTTTCTTTGGGTTATTTGTATGGAAATATATTAATATAAATGTTTCAGACATTACATGAAATTTCTAAAAATCTTATATGTTCTGGTATAATGTTATAAGTCATTATTCTAGTTATTACTTTAAAATGTATATCTCAGAAATAACTAAATTTCCTTGTCAATTGCATTATTATGAACTTTCATTAAACCTTTAACCGTGGTCATTTTTAAGTCTTTTGTCATTTACAGATAGTTCTGGGTGTACTCTGATGCTTTTGCAAAAATGTTCCTATAAAAGGGTTTCATCTTCAAGGAATTCATGGAAAAGGCTCTGACAAGTACAGGTTTCTGGTAACTGATTATACTGCTGAACTGAATGAATAAGCATTTTCAGAACTCTAAAGGAAAACTGATGAATTCATAAAAGTGCTAACAGAAGATCAAGATGAAAAAAAAATTAATTACATGGGACTAAGTGAACTGATGAGGATGATTATAATTTTTGTGACTTTCTGTTTGAATTAAAAAAAAAAAAATCCCAGAAGGACTCAGAGGCAAAAAATATACAAATCAATTTTCACTGCAACGTAAAGGAGCTGTTACAGTGGAGGATTACTGGACTGAATTTCAATATTATGACATAGTATGAGTGTGTTTCGTGTTTGGTAATTGCAATCATTGTTGCTTATGTTGTGGTCATCCATTTACAATGCTTGGTGTCAGTTTATCTCTTGTAAAAATAAAATACAGTATGTGTGTGTGAAAAAAAAAAGCCAATTGCTAAGTTATGCAGAAAATAACAATTTTTTTACATACTGTAATATTGAACAGTACAAACACTCACACACACACACACACACATATGAATGCCACCTTGTATATACATATAGTCATCCTGTGAACATGAGTTATGGTCATGTAAGGAAAGAACTGAGTTCCCTGTACGTTTCATCTCATGCTATAATATTATCATCTATGCAGGGAATCTCCCTTGATTTCCATTTAATCATTTTCCCTTCATCATTGGTTTTCCCCTCCATTTCCTCTTCCTGTTGCTGTCCATTTAATGTATTTGGTGTATGTTTTTAATATGCATGTACTTTTTTTTAATGGTGTTATTTGGTGTATGTGCTTTTAGTTTGTGTAGATAATATTCACCTACAAATATAATTTCTCCAGTTTTTTCATTAAAAAAAAATTCTCTTTCTTCGTTGTGCAGTAGTATGCAAATTACCCCCCATGTCATTTGGCCTCAATCCAGCGGTCATATTCCTCACATGCCTTTCAGGTCCTTAATGACCCTATATGGAGTCCATGGTGATGAATGCAAGGTACCTGGGATTATTAATGATTTTAAAGATAATTTTAGAAAAGATATGATATCTGACAGGTAATAAATTATCAGGATTGTTTATCTCAGGCATAAAAGTAATTTTTTTTAAGTTAGCAAGTGACCTAACTGACCTCTATTTCTTCTCCTGTATGATTAATAGACCTAGGAACTAGCTAACCACCTTGTCTCCTTGTTAGTCCCCCCTCTTCAGCTTTCCACACTTGACTGGGAGGCTGATACAAGGACTTTTTTCCAATTTTTCGAGCCTGGTGCCTGACAAAGACATAGAAGACAAAGGTTAAAGGCCAACTTTGATCCGGAACACCAAGGACTTGACTGTAGACAGAAACAATGTGGTTCTCTACCAGAGATGTGTTTTCTGGATAATGCTGTCTTGGAGTTGAAGAGTAACTTAATGCATAGCAAGAGTTCCTGAGAACAGTAGTTCTTCCCTCAGATTGGGGGAATGCAGATACTTAACTGCACTTTTTTTTTTTTTTTTTAAATCTTTACTTTTGAATGGGTGAATATGGAAGGGGCAGTGAGAGTGGCATCTGCTAGGAGCTGATACTAAGTGGCATATCAACGAATGTCATAGAGTCAACAGTGAGTTTAATCAACATTATTTAGTGCTTCATTTTTGTATCCTATGCCTAATATAACACGGGTCTGACCTAAATTTGACCTGTAATAGATGTGTAATGGGTTGAAATTGGTGTTCTTTCCTTTCTCTATCTGTATGTGTGGACAGAGAAATGTGTAAGAATCAGGAAAGCAGAATTGTAATTTTGGATCTGTCTTTTACTAGCTATGTGATTTTTATAAAATCATTTCACTGTTAGAAAATAAATAAATAAATGAATGAATGAATGAATGAACGAATGAATAAATAAATGTTATGCTGCAGTTTTCAGTCCCTAGTGGACTTCTTATTCTTGCAAATGAAAAATAGCACCTGAACATAAAGATAACATAGCACATGAACCAATCAAGGTTGTCTTTGATGGGTTACTAAAAAGTAATCTTAAATGTGACTTGTCCGTTATGACACCATTTTCAGCCCTATTCTAAGTAGTGAGCTATGATTTACAAAATTGTTTAATTACAGAAAATAGCTAACTGACCATGGAGCCACTTGTAAATACAACAAAATGGGTATTACACAGTCAGCTGGATAAAAGCAGCTGTGTATTATATATCTATATATTACATATATATATACAAGGATGTGTGTGTGTGTGTATGAGACGCTTTTCTGAGTAGTTAATTGGAGTGAAATTTTGTTTAGCAATGGAAGAAGAAACAGTGAGTTTTGTAGTGATTCTGTGGAAGTAGGAAGCCAACATGTTTGATCATATATGCACAGATATCCTGTTTCCCAGTAGGTTTGGTGAACAAACAATGAAAAGCAGCTTGTGGTTGGTATTGCTAATACCCTAATTTTCAGTAATTTGAAAATTAGAAATTGTACTGTACATACTCATATTTATCATGGCATATACTCTGCAAAAAAAGAATATTTTTAGCTCAATAACTGGTTGGTACTGAGAACAGTCCTAAGAATCAGCTCTAGGACAGTGACTACCTGGAAGCTGGATACAGACAGTCAAGTTACAGAGACTTGAAGTATGATGCTGTAGATGCCATAGAAATATATTGGAAAAAAAAATTAAACCGAGTACAAATGTGTTAATCTTTCAAATCAATAAACTAGAAAAAAAGACTTAGTAAATCTAAAGAAAAAAGATTAATAGAGAAGATTAGAAATTACTGAAATACAAAACAATGAGACATTAAAAAGGATAAACAAATTCTCATTTGAACACATTAATTAGAAAAAGTAAACTTCCAATGACTCTGATTAAAATAAAGGGAATAGAATAAAAAGGGAATAGGCACATATAAAACTCATGAAGAATAAAAAGGAGGATAAAGCAACAGATAATTTACAGATTTTTAAATAATAAAAGAGAATATTAAAAAAAAGTATGTCCATAAATTTCAAAAGTTAAATGAAAGTAAGTTTCCAGAGATGTAAATTATTGAAAGTGACAAGGTTTTTAAAAATGGTCAGGATAAAGAAACCAGAAAAAGCTTCCTAGAAGTGTGTAAATTTGCTATAGGACAGAGGCAGCATTTCAAATCAGAGCAGAAAGAATGGACTAGCCAATAAATAGACTTGGAACAACTATGTATCCATGTGGAAAAACAAAATTAGATCACCACTTCACACCAAAGAGGAAAGTCAATTACGAATGAGTTAAGGATGTAAATGTGAAAAAGTCAATCTTGTTGAATATATTTGTGAACTTGGGACAAAAAATAATTTCTTAGACATAATGAAAAAAACAATAATCATAAAGCAAGACTGATATATTTGACTGTACTAAAATTAAAAACTCTCATTCAGTTAAAAACCAAACAAACATCATAACAAAGTAATAGGCTAGTCTTAGACCCAGAGACTATATTTGCAGTGCATCTGGCTAAACCAGATTTAGTAAAGGAACTTTTATAAATTAATAAGAATAATGACATAATAGGGGAAAAATGGAAAAGGATAATAACTAGCAGTTTATAGAAGATGAAATACAAAATCAGCATATGAAGAATATTCAGCTTCATCAGGAACCAGGAAAAAAATATAACACTGAGATCAGACTGGCAATATTTAAAATTCTGAAAAGCCAAACTTTGGCAAGGGTATGCAGAAAAAAACAAATCTTATTTACTGTTAATAGAAATAAATCGAGATAACCACTAGAGTGAAATTTGGCAATATATAATAAAGTTGAAGAGGTTTTTTGCTTTTTTTTTTGCTATTCAATTTCACAGATTAAATAGGCAAATCTCTGGAGAATTTCTCCCTTATGTAAATAAAGAGACACATATAAGGATAACAACTGCAGCACTATTTAGAACTAGAAACAATCAGAAACCACCTAGAGGCTAATTAACTTAAAATGGATTAATAAACTATGATTTATTAATTCAATGGAATATTTAAGGAAATAAAAATCAATGATCTAGACTATAGGTTTTAATATGGATAATTTTTTCCAGTGGATCTGATATTTCCATATAATGTGGTTCTTTATATCCTGTGTATCTTATGGATTTTTAAAATGTAATAGTGAACACATAAACCAAGTTGAAGAATACCATTTATGTAAATTATAATACCAATTCATGTAAAGCTTAAAAACACGAAAAACTATGCTAAACACTATTCAAGACAAATGTACATGTTTTAGGAATACAAACTTCCATGGAGATAATATATACCAAGATCAGGACACTTCTGTTCTCTGGTGAGGAAGGTGGGAGAAAGAAAAAAAGAGAATGGACAAACTGCAATGTTATTTGTTTGTTTAAATCTGATGTGTGACACAACAGTAGGATTTAATAGATACTTGTCCGTTATGTTATTTTCTGTACTTTCTTAATTTCATATTCAGAAAGCAAAGCATTATGTTATTTTCTGTACTTTAAGTTCATATTCAGAAAGCAAAGTTCATGTTTACCAGCACCTCCCAGGCAAATATATTTTCTATACCCAATCATAGGAACCTAAACTATTTTTTAAAATAAATTTATTTATTTATTTGTTTTTATTTTTGGCTGTATTGGGTCTTCGTTGCTGTGCACAGGCTTTCTCTAGCTGCGGTGAGCAGGGGCTAATATTCATTGTGGTGTGCGGTCTTCTCATTGTGGTGGCTTCTCTTGTTGCAGAGCATGGGCTCTAGGTGTGCGGGCTTCAATAGTTGTGGCTCACGGGCTCTAGAGCACAGGCTCAATAGTTGTGGCGCACGGCCCTAGTTGCTAAGCGGCATGTGGGATCTTCCCGGGCCAGGGACCGAACCCGTATCCCCTGCATTGGCAGGCAGATTCTTAACCACTGCACCACCAGGGAAGCCCCCTAAACTATTTTTGCAGTCATTTCAATGAGAAAAGAAATCCTTACCTATAAACAATGTTTTTTGGTTACATCCTAAAATCAAGCCCTGGACCACTATGGTGAATAGGAAAGAGTGCCAGATCCTAGCCTCTCTTTTTTTTAACATCTTTATTGCAGTATAATTGCTTTACAATGGTGTGTTAATTTCCACTGTATAACACAGTGAATCAGCTATATGTATACATATATCCCCATATCTCCTCTCGCTTGCATCTCCCTCCCACCCTTCCTATCCCACCCCTCTAGGTGGTCACAAAGCACTGAGCTTATCTCCCTGTGCTATGTGGTTGCTTCCCACTAGCTATCCATTTTACATTTGGTAGTGTATTTTTTATATATATATATATATATATATATATATATATGTCCACGCCACTCTCTCACTTCATCCCAGCTTCCCCTTCCCCTTCCCTGTGTCCTCTATCCTTTCTTTCAATTGCTCATGTGTATATAATATATACTGGTGTTGATAGCCCTTGATTCTTTTGTTTATTTACTAAATAATAAAAATTTTAAAAAAAACAACAGATTTCTCTAAATGATTAGGTTGTCACTTATTCTACCATTCTTTTAAATGTGAGCATTCTGGAACTCAGTAAAAATAATATTGCCTTATACTATTGCTAAGAGGGAAGAAGTTTTTTCTTAAGAATACCCCCTCACACTATTCCCTCTTAAGAGGAAAGATGTTCACTCATGCACCTGGATTTTTCACGTATATAACATATTTTGTAATTTTTTCCAATATTTTAAAATAGAGACTGTTTCAGGTATCTGCCCTCAGCATTTACTAGTAAGTTGTGTGCAAATATAACAAACGTCACACTTCTTAAAATAGCAGGAAATAACCCAGTGCTT
Source organism: Tursiops truncatus (assembly GCF_011762595.2). Classification (NCBI taxonomy): domain Eukaryota; kingdom Metazoa; phylum Chordata; class Mammalia; order Artiodactyla; family Delphinidae; genus Tursiops; species Tursiops truncatus. The sequence goes on along the minus strand of NC_047039.1, from coordinate 57,273,686 downwards.
TGGGGCTCAAATGAATATAATGCTTGTTGTGTGAAATTTTCAAGATGGATCTTAAAACATGAAATTGAGTTAGCCAATTCTAGAGCACTGAATTTTTTAAAAGTTTAACTGCAGAGTTATAAAAGGAGAGAAAAGTAAACTGTAGGAAGTTGCTTGATGACTAGGGAGTTCTGGGTCTCCAAGGTGAAGGAGCTTCACTGTCCAGAGTCAGTCTCCTGTGACCCTGGCTCTGGCAAGTTTCAATCACTGCACTGCACTGCACTCAATAGTCGCTCTGTTACTGGTCTCCTTTTCAGCTGCTCAGACAAGACTGTCTCCTGTGACTGAAGAGCCTCAGATATAAATGCTCTAGGCATGAAGACAGAGGTCGGATGCCATTAGGATGGTAATGGATTGGTGGGATTTAACTTCATTTTGAGTCATATCAATGGTCCTGTGCATGATTACTCTGCACCACACCCATCAGACTACTTTGAAAATAGACTTTATGTACATAAGTCAATTTTGATGATAGTCTTTGCTTACCCAGATGAAATGCGTATATTCTGGTAAAATCATGTATTTTTGTCATTTTAAAAGTTACCTTAATAAATAAAAAACTGCAATTCTGTTGATTAAATGCTTGCAATGTACCAGGCACTTTTGAGTCCTTTGCCTGCAGTATTTCATTATACTTTTCAAAATTCCTATGGGATAGGCCATATTCTCATTTTATAAATCAAAAAGCTGCTACGGACCCAACCATCTCATAAATCCACTTGTCCTCTCTGCACCATGGTTCCTCCATCAATCAATCAGGGATTAAAATTTTATTGTAACCAATCACACTTATAAACAAGTTGTGAATATTAATAGGCACTAATTTTTTAAATAATTGATAATGTCCTGTGGGTTATAAAGTAAAACATCACCTAAACCACATTGCTGCTTCTTCATTTAAGTATCTAGTAGCCCTTGTGTATTCCTCTCTTAATTATGTTCCACAGAACAGGTAGTCTGTACTACCAACATCACACTGGAGTCTTACACTGTTCACCGTAGTGTCCATGTTTTACCCACCTCTACTAGACTGGGATCAAAGATAGTTGATCCAAAAAAGAAAAAAATAAAAATAATAACAGGCTGACTTGGTTAAACCTTTCCATTTTAAGTATTCAAAAGGTAAGCTCCCAAGACACACAGTGACTTTTCATAGAGCTCCTTAAGTGGGTAAATCAGAAAGGGAATCCACCCATCTGACCCCTACTCACCTCAACAATCAGGGTGCTATCCCCCGAGATCACTGCCCATCCCTTTAATTTCTACTGCTTCCCACATATTTGCCTAGTGCTGGACCCAATACGTACTTCAGTTTTTATATTAATACAAGATTTTAAAATTTAAAGTCTTAGACATAGAATTCAAAGAGGTCATCTGATGCAGACTCTTCACTTTACCCATAGAGGAGCTGAGACTTAAGAGATACTATGAGACCAGGGTCACACTTCATTTTTATTTCAGGTTACTTAACCACTTACAAATCATATGTCAGCACAGGCACCAGCTACAGGTATTGGCACATTTTTTATCATTATTTAGATTTTAGCTTTGATTTCTTAGGTTTCTAGTAATTCTGTTCACCTTTAAACAATAATAAAAAAAAAAAATTATAGTAATGCTATAATTTTCCAGTTTCACTGACCTCTTTCCAATACTCCAGGAAGAGAAAAAAATTTATATCGTTTTTGCCACTGCTGTAGTTAAACATACTTGTGAAATTTGAAAATATGTAATTAAAAAATAATTTGAGTAAAACTAGTAAAATATAGCCATTCTATTATCATACTCCTTATAAGTTTCCTAGTCATATAAACTTCAATGGAAAATTGAATAAGAGGGAAAAGTTAAATTCAATTTAATAGACTAAAAGTTCTCTTATATCCCAAAAGGAAAATAAAGACATAGCTACTTTTGAAATACCTTGACCTCAATGGCCCTAGAAAGCTGTATGTGGTCTTTGCAGCCAAGTCACCAAGAAATCTGAAACATGTGTTAAAAGAAAGTAACAAACCACTTAGTGGAAAGGGACAAAACTTAAACAAAGATCCATAAATGTAAATTTCCACTATGGCAAATAATTTTTTCAATACAGCTTTCCATTGATTCGATGAAAACCATAAATCCTCAAAGATGTCAGCAGACACTGGAAATAATCAAGCCACTAGGATTAAGCAGCAAATAATAGCTTTTTGCATCCCAGGCAGGGTCAAGTGCCAACAATCTACCAGTTGACTGGGCTCTTCTCCCCAGAACGCATGCAGCTCCCCCGTGACAATTTTAGGTAAACCTGATCTTTGACTATGTGGTGTAATTGGCTTTAATTTAAGGACTTTCTGTGTCTTCTGCCCATGAGAGTGGAAGCCAGAAAAGCTAGGCTAATTTGCATTCTGAAATTTCATTGTGTTTTATTTTCCTTTAGAGGGTTCTTGTTACAGAAGAGCTTCATTAACTCAATTAGGCATGATCCAGTGGGTCCCTACAAATTAAGCTAGCCGCAGTATCTTTAGAATGGACAAAAATAAGAAGTCAGCTGTACTCTTTACATTTTGAAGGAAATCATACCACCTGACATTTCTTTGTGTCACAGTCATATTAAGCTCATGGCAACTGCAATAACCAAAATGTGTTTTGAAAGCCCTATTTTCCAACACTAAAAGATACATAAAAGATATACCAGTGGAAAAGGGAATAAACTGTTTCTTTTTTTTTAACCACAAATTTTTCCTAGAACTTAAGTTCTTTGCTTTGTCCCAGAAACAATGATTCTTTGGCAAAAGTATATTCATATACCAGTCTACAACAACAAATGCTATAACTTACATTCTATACACATAACATTTCAAAGAACCAGGTATCAGAAAATACCTAAGAGGAAAGGCATTTTCATTATCTTAATATAATACACACACACACACACACACACACACACACACACACACACACACACACGGCAGGTAACATCAACCAATGGAAAGAATACACGGAACCAGATTCCACTTGGCCTGTGACTACAGAAAGTTACTGATTTTTGCCTCAGGTTCTTCATCAAACAGTAGAAATAATAACAACCATCATTCTTTTGAAGAAGAGTGTTTAGGCAACTTACTTGTTCATAAGAATCACCTGGGTAATTGTTAAAGCGATTCTTGGTCTGTGTTTCAGACCTACTGAATCAGAATTTCCATTGAGGAGCTTAGGAATCTGTATTTTTATACAAGTGATTCCTATTAAGTTTTTATACACTAAAATATAAACAATGTGAAAGCTCTGTAGAAAATTCTGAGTGATATATGTGTTTGAAATGAACATTCAGAATGAGAATTTCTACTAACATGTAGTATTTTGAGAAAAAATCATACTGGCAAAGTAATTTTGGTTAACCTTTACATTGTAAGGAACAGTTACGCTAAATGAACCAACCAACCCACCAACCAAACAAGTGCTTTTAAGAAGCTAAATATCTCTCTTCTGCCTTGGGATAAGTACAGCTTTTAACTGACAAACATTGGAAGTCTACACCTTGTACAGTAACATTTAAAGCAGTAAACTACTCTAGATAGAGATCTCATTAATCCTGGGATACAATAATAAACAGTAAAGCAGAATTACACTTATTTTCTGACTTGTCTTTTGATTCTTTATGAATGTACTCTCAGGAAACACAAGAAGAAACATGGAAGAAAATATGAAAACCCTCTGACCTAATTCCAAGTAACTGAATTAACAATATTAAAAATAAGATGGTACTTGGAGTAGGAATTTACTGTCACCATAAGCTATTTGGGACTTGAAAACTAGAACATGGAGTTCAGAATACAATCCAATTTCTGTCTATGACAGTGAGTTCCCAGCATGGGTTGTTCCTCTCCAGAAACCTGCCTTGGATAGGATCCTGGTACTTGGATGCCTTGGCGTGTCTGCCACCTCATAAATCAATAAAGTCATGCTTCCGTTTGAATGAGAAATTTGACACATTCCTCTGATTCCTGAGCTGTGCCCACACAACCTGTTACAACATTTTGTAAATTACAATGAACGCTGTTAAAGTCTCATGCTGGCTAGGTGCAATTTCAAGTGTGCATTTGCCAATTTGGGAAATTTAAATTGAGAAATTTCCTGAAAGGGAATCATGTTGGAAACAACAGAAAGTGCTTGCTTTCACATGGTCAACTAATACTGATCGGTCATTGATAACAGAAGATTACTGGGGTTATGGATATTGAGTTTTGTAAACCGAATATGGCCATACTTAAGGGTATATATAGGTATCGTACAGTCATAGTGAGCTGGAATTGATTTTATTAAGGCTGATAATAGAAAACAGATGGTCAAAGTGTCTGAAACAGATATAGCCTTCCCTTAAGCTATACTAGAAAATAGCTCAAGAAAAAAGGAATCGAGCTCTTAATACAACATGAATGATGTGCAGGGTTGATACAGTGTGGGCTTTTAAGAATAATGCCTTGTTTTGGAGTAGGCTGATCATGCCTTCCAATGGATTTTATTAGGAGAACACTTCCGTGCTTGTGTACTATATCCTGAAATATGGGTATGCAGCAGACTTATCAGAGGGTGGGGAGTTAGGTAGTTTCACATGCTTTTCCATTTACGGATGATATGTTACCATTTCTTTCATGTCCTTCCCTTCCTAGAGATTTTATTTCTACATTTAAAGACTAAACCTGTTTTTTTCCTACCCCTATCCCAACCTAAACCCACCAAAGAGTCTGTGTTCACTATTATTGACATTAGGTATGAACTCAGAGGATGTTTTCAAGCAAATGAATGATGCAAAAGAACCCTGAAAATGCTCTTCACTGTAAAAGCAGGGGTCACAAAGGCACATGGAGGGTAAATAAGAAAATACTACTAAAGATCTGCATCAGAACTTAATAAGCTGTAGACTAAACAATAGGATAATTAAAATTAAAGTACATAATTAGTTTCCTTCTGATGCTGTAATTAATTGCTATAAACCCAGGAGCTTAAAACAATAGAAATTTATTACCTTATGTCCTAGACATCAGAAGTCTGAAATGTGTCTCACCGGGTTAAATCACGGTGTCAGCAGGGCTGTACTCCTTTCTAGAGAGTCCAGGGGAGAAACCGTTTTCTTGACTTTCCCAGCTTCTAGAGAGTGCCCACATTTCTTGGTTTGTGGCCCCTTTTTAGCTTCAAAGCCAGCAAAGGCCAACTAAGCCTTCCTCAGATTTCATTGGTCTGACGCTAGAGTCCGCCTCCTATTTAAGAAACCTTGTGACTACATTAGACTCACCTGGATGATCTAGACTAACCTCCCTACCTTAGGGTCAGTTGATGAGTAACATTAATTCCACCTGCAACCTTAATTTCTCTTTGTCTTGCAAGGTAACATACTCACAGGCTCCAAGGATTAAGACCTAGGCATCTTTGGGGGAAGGGGCCCTATTTAGCCTACCACAACCCTTGTAATGCAAGTCGTATTTTACTTCTGCTCTGCGGATGGGCAAAGCTTCTTCAAAGGAAGACACAGCTGCCCCTCTTCAGCTGGGAGAGTTCATTCAGCCTCATTTTGACTTCAGTGTCATCTATCCACTGATCCAAGGTGGTTGTTTATTGGCAGGCCTGCTTTAATTTTCAAAAGATAACTGCTTGATTGCAATCAAAATCAAACAGAATAATTTATGGAAAACGGGAGTAAGAGGTGAAAGAATGTGGGAGGGGGGGTGGAATTTTTTCAAGTGATTTAATTGGAGATTATTTTAAGAATTTCTAAAGATCAAATTCATAAGTTTAGTTAGCTAAAACACCAAGGCTGAGAGGAATGACAAAGCTGCCATTCCAGGAGCCTTGTGAACAAGTAAATTGTAATAACAACTTCATTTACATCACAGAATTTCAGTTTAAGCACAGAATACAAATCTAAATCAAGCTTTAAGTTTGAACTCTATATTTACTATAAAAACATTCTAATCCTATAGACTGCAGTCTAAAGAGCTGGTTGGCCATTAATAAGCATAAGTTCAATTCTCTTCTAGTTTGGATTTGGCTCAAGTTGAACAAATTTCTGGGCAGAGAAGAAACAAATTTTGGACAGCTGGTTGTTGGTTTTACAGAATTAGTCGAAGTTCAGCCTCGTAATAGCATATATTTATCAAAACAACTTTGAGATGACACAGGGTCAAAAGTATCAAAATATAGTGAGTTTAATATGGAAATTCAAAAGAATTCATTGTGATAATTTAAAATAAGCAGTACTGAACACATAGACCTTAAGCAAGACACACTTATACTGATGCTAAACTCTTTCAAATGAAACAATACCCTCTTTCTAGGTTCTTCTTGAAGTTCAGTTCCTCAAACTATTACTCAGATGTAAAAGTACTCCCCCCAGAACAACCCCCTAACACTGAACCTGACTTGATCACATATAATGGCCTGCTCCCTTTAGCTGAATGAACTTTAAAACCCTTGTGTGTCAGTGATAATGAACAATGATGTATATTGCTTCTAAGGAAGTAGAATTGACTTAGGTGAGTGACTGCTTGTCATTCACATGCAAGGACTTGAATAGCTTTGGATGTTCTCAGCTGTTCATTTGTAGAGTAGATAAATCAAGGATTGAACACCCTTCATCTTGACTAGAGTCAATACCAATGGTATACACACTAGACACATTGACTCTTTTGAGTTCACAGTTCTTTAATGTATCTCAGCTACTTTATAATGAGCAGATTTCCTAAAGTCTTTACTTTATTCACCCAACAAAGGTTGCATTGCCTACTTACTGAGCAATGGGTACTGAGATAAATCATATAGACATAAACATTGCTGTAATTGAAGATTTGGCTTAATGATAAATAAATGATAAAAGTGTCTAATGATAAATAATTATAACTTTGCACGCTAATTGTTAATGGAGTCATTATACACTATTATAGACTCAAGGAGGAGAAGGCAATAAATTCTACCAAAGAAAGTCAAAAACAGGCTGTAACAGTTGAGTTGAAGTTTGAACGATGGATAGGAGTTTGGCAGAGACAATAAAAGAGGATAATATAGACAAATATAAAAGCAATTTCCTAGAGGCACAAATAAGTGTAGCACATTTGGGAAATTGAGGATGCCTTTATGTGTCTGGTATGTAAGGAAGAAACAAAGGAATAGCACAAGACAATGATAGAAAAGAAGGCAGAGGCCAAATAAATGGCCTATTTACTTTCACTGATGAAGACTTTAGAAAATCATACCCACACAAGTGTTGGAAAATTACACAAGAAACTAAATTCTCAACTGACAGCATCTGATTCAAGAAGGGCCTTGCATGAGTGATGATTCTCTTTTGGGAGGTCCAGTTTTGCTAAGAAAAATAAGATGGTAAACTTTAGCACCTAGCATGGAAGATGGTTAACTATTAATTCATAATGTATCTGTAGTCTCCCTGGGCCACTGACTTTAATGGCTAGAGAACCAGCATGGAATGCAAGATTTTCAGAGCTGTTGAACATTCACTCTCTGCATATTGAAAAATCATCTTTGTTGTTGCTATTTTCACTTTTAAGTAAGTAGCAAGTTCCAGACAAGGGAGTACATGATACTACTGTATCTTCTAAGAATGACAGTAAGCTGTCCTTATAAACTCCTAACTCCTCAAAGAAGTGAAGGGGAAACATCGTAACAAAGTTGTGTAGGAGGCAGTGTTATTTCAGTAGTGTAAATGCCTTGCTACACTGATTCTTATTGGTGTGAAGCACTCTATCTTAAAAGGTTTGGGGATCATATCTTTAAGAAGAAAAATGGCAGATTTCAATGAAAGAGCGATCTAGCGCTTTAGGAAATACAACTTCCAGAAACTGTACTGTGAGTCTCATCATGGCCACTGCAGCTGTGACAAAATGCTTCCAGAGAAACATCATAGCTGCTGAAACAGTATAAGATGATTAGAGAGAAATTCCATCTTTCCCATCTATTTCATTGACTCACTGATTCTTAAGTAGCTGGTGCTGGGACCTAGTGACCTACCATATATATATGGTAGTATATATATATATATAGTAGGAAAGGCACTATATTGTTATAAACCATGCTACCCAGTAATTTTCACTAGTTTTAGTGTTTTTCTGGGTTGCTTTGACATGTGGTATCATGCAGAGCAAGTCTAATTTTTATTCTACAGTCCCCACTCGCTGGCCTGAATCAATTACTTTGTCTTATCCTCTGCTCCAAAGTCGTCTATATTCTAAGATAAAAATCAAAACCAAATAAAATAAAAATACCAATTATATTACCAATTTTTTAAAAATAGAAAACATATAAAGAAATTTCAGTCACTCTTACAATGGCAAGGTTCATCCAACATATCATGCCTAAGCATTCTATAACTTTTCCTTAATTATTAAAATGTTTGACAAAAATATCTACTCAGAACTCAAATATACAAGTCCTAGCGAATGACTCCATGGTATATTAAAAATCCACATAAGAGTGTAAATCTGTTTATTTTATATTGCAAATCATATATAAAAAATTTTAAGTCAGAATGTGTGAGAACATTACAGACGTCAGGTATAACTAGAGATTATATGATGTGCATTATATGATGTAAAATAGAAGAAGAATAGAAGGCTCAGGAAAATGTTGAAATGTAGAACCATGCATTTAATTAGAACTGATTCAAAGACCACAAATCTATAGTCCAGAAAGTCAGCTTAGTCTTTTAAGTGTCACATAAGGGCATTCTGTGCTTAGAGGAAGTTAAAAAAAAAAAAAAAAAAGTACTGATGCATTATTTAAACACTTTTACTCTAATTGCCACCTGGATATAAGTCAGGAATAAAGAAACACAATACGCACACACACAGATCTTTCATACGTATGAATGCATATATTGCTATGTATACCTATGCATATGCATGTAGGTACAGCTATATATATATTTCCTATGTATCACATAGGCCAATGTCTGACAAAGCTACTGACAACAGATTAAGAAAGCATCAAGACAGACTCTTTGTACTTAGAAAGCATGATTTCATTTAACACACTATATAAAGTGTATTTCAATGTTAATTTAATTCAACAAAAAAATTTTTAGTTTCCATACTATGTTTAATGTACTTCAGAGCATAAAGATGTATCAGAAAGAGTTCTTGTCGTCAAAGAAAATATAAAGGTAACTAATTTATAAGTAAAATATATAGGTAATTAATTATAATTTATAAGTAATTTATAAGTAAAATATAAGTAATTATATTTATAAGTAATTTATAAGTAAAATATAATTTATAAGTAAAATTTATAAGTAAAATATAAAGGTAACTAATCCATGTGCATTGATAAAAAAAAGTTCCAGCCCTATTCATCTCTTTCATAAAGGCACAAGTTAAAGTGCGTACTCAGTAGGATAGTCACCTATCTTAGTTACTCTACAGCAGGTGAAATTCCATGTTGTACTTATCATTGTATATCACTAATAACCACTGGTTAAGTTCCTGGGAGGAAATAAGACACTGTTCAAGGTTCTTCTTAAAGGCTTCAATATGAACAAAAAGGTACAAGTATCAGAGATTCTAAACATATTAGTTTCTTAAAGGAATCCATCCTATTTGATAAAACTGTGGAATTTGTTGTAGCAATTTATGATACTGTGAGAGTCACTAATCACTATGAAAAAGAAGAAAACAATAATATATTATCTCACATATTATGAATTATCTTAATTAAGGAGTATAACATGCAATTACAAAAAATGGACTGATTATATATTAGTAATACTGCCTCAAAAATAAATTAAATACACAAACATAATAATTACTTTTAAGTCACTCTGGGAGAGATATGAAAAAAAATCATAATATATTATGTTATTCATCCAAATATATACTACAGGAGAGTTCATGATTGTAGTTACTAACTTAGAAAAGCATGAGAAGAGAAAATATACAACAGAGTCCTCTAGAGGAGCAGAAACCATGTGGAAAGTGAGAAACATAAAAATTAAATCATTTCGAGGAATGAGGTTGTTTGAGATACATCAGTTTTCCATCTTAAGAAAATGGGCTTTAATTAAGGCATAATAATCAATTCTAAAAAAATACTTACTATATATATATATATATATATATATATTATTGAACTCGTGTGAAATGTATAATATACATAAAATAGTATCAGGAAATTTATACACATAAGCTACATTTAATAAAATCTAGACTAAAAGACCTAAATAATGTTATAATACCTCAATTCCCATTTAAGCTATAAATGTGAATAAATTAATAATAACTATTATGGGAAAATATAGCTTCACTACATAAAGTATTGGGAAACCAAGTAAACTTTTGATAGCTTTAGTTTTTAGTTTTAGTTTGCTGTGGGTGGACTCCATTTGGCACTTTTATTAAATGGTGTGAGCAATTTTTAGCTAAATCTCTAACAGGATGTCATCCTAAAACCTCATGTTCCTATATTACTGTGCTGTTAACAGAAACAGCTTGCAAAGATTTATGGCTTCTATTAATTACACTAAAAAAAGGTAGATTTGCTGAAAGAAATCAATTGTAACAGGGACAAGCAAGTGCATTCTTTAAATTACAATAATAAATTACAAATGGCTGTCATTATCAATTATTTTTCGTTTACTTCCAAAGTAAGGGGTTAAGTGGGAAGTTTTGTTTGTTTTACTAGATTTAACCCTGGAACAACAGACTTTGTGTTAACACTCGATAATATGGCTTACGGGGATCCATTACTTAGTCACAAAAATTGGAAAGAAAGGAGCCAAAACATCAAGACAAAAATAAGGTCCAAATATCTCAACTTCTCCTATTCCTCTTTCTGTAAAGTAAGTTTTTTCCTCTCACCAATTACCTTTTAGTTCAAGGAAACGAACGATATCCCCACTCTACACTAGTTCAAGGAAACTAACGATATCCCCACTCTACACTACTATACATTTTGTCTATTTATTTATATACTTGTTAATATTCCTGCCTCATTCCAGAAAGAATTCAGAATACCTTGCATTTATACAAACAATATGAGAAAAATAATCAAAAAGAAATTAATTGGGAGAAGAAACCAGAACAAAGAGAAAATAAAGAAAAATGAAATAAATACAGAATGCATTCAAGTTTACATTTAGAGCTACATTTCAGATTTCTGAAGCTTTTTCTTGGGCACTAAATCAATACCAATTTCATGCTCAGTGATGTTCCCAAGCAGCTCTGTTGCTTTATCCAATATGGCCCTGGACACTGTCAACCCTAGTTATAGTGTTGCCCATATTCCCAAAGACTTATGTGGCTTGACATAGCTACAGAATCTGAGTTGGTAATAGCACTCAGATAATTCTTTTCACTCTTCATTAAGCTCTTGTGATAAGTATAATCCATTACCCCAGATTTTTTTTTATTATTTAAAAGAAAAATGTACCCACTTTTCTTGGGCCTACACATTTAAAGATACAAAGGACACATCATAATGAACAAAATTTAAATAAAGTATTAATTTTTACATCTTTTAGCATCTCTCTTTTTAGGACTAAGAAAGAGAGAGGCCTTTTTATCTCCTCAGTAGTGAGAATAGGATTAAACATACAAACATACATAGAAAAAAAAGCCTGTAAGAAGCCTGTTTGCAGTGTTTATCCTAGAGACATAGGATCAGGATTATCTTAATTTTCCACTTTAGACATTCTTACATTCTCCAAATGTTCTGCAATGAGGTCGTCATTAAAAAACATAACGAGTGTCTGAAAAATATCAAAGTACTAAAAAAAATACTATAAAATGGAATATATTAGCAGCCAACATTGAAGAGTACTCTGTTTAAACCATTAGGAAACTGGCTAGGAACATGGTTCTTCTATCAGATCATGCATTTTAACCCCAGCAATTCTGTCCTAAAATCAATCACATACATAGCCCAGCTCATTTTTCAGAGTACCATAAAATACCCTCCACGGGGAGAGAACCGTTCACTGGAAGAGTCACTGTCAAAGAAACCAAACTGTCTGACCTTTTCAGAAAAATGCTGCCTTCCAAAGAGTTAAGATGCTTGGGTTATCAATCTAGGAGCAGGGTGGGAATTATTAATCCCAGGTCTAGACATTTAAAGACCTGGACGCAAGGACAGCAAAAAAAATAGTTGAGTGTAGAGTTCTGTTCCTTTGTGGGAAAAAGAGAAAAAGGGTAGACTTTAATTAAAAAGCAAAAGCTAAGGGTACTGAGATGCGAAGACCAAAAACCATTTAAGTAGAAGGTAGCTATGAAATACTTTCTGTACCTATAAAATTGATGCAAGTAGTAAGACTGGAAAACTGAATAATTTCTTTAGAATTATTATTTCTTCTCACTTCCTACTTTGCAAATTCACAAAATACAAAATTCATAGAACACAAAAGATGCTGACTTGTTTATATTTTCTCAGCTTTGGAATTCTACTTATAACAAAAGCTATAACATTTAAATTTAATTCAATAAGTGAATCTGTAACTAGTGTTTGAATAAACTACTATGCTCTAAAACTTAACATATCAAATGTGGTCATTTGAGAACAAACCACAATATGCATAATGCATTTTAATATTTCTAAATTAAACAGAGACTTGAGATGTGTAAAAAAGAAACAGCACTACCTTATTTACATTTTCCTGACTGTTCATATTCAATGATTCCTCCAAATTAAAAGGTCCGTCTTAGCTCCGTGTAAATTTCAGCATAAGTTGCACTATTTACCCACTAATGGGGAACATTAGACCATTAGAACTTGGATTGGTGGTGGTATTCTCCCAATTGCTTCTTGGTGTCGTAACAGGGTAAATTCTTAAACTAACTGCACAGAATTCAAGCTGTCAGAAGCACATACTGTCAGGGTTGAAAAATAAAACTTAGATCATTCATTTATTAATTAGGTCATGCAGTCAAGAAACACGTATCGAGCATCTATTATGTGCCAGCATTGTGCTAAGTTTAGGAATCTAGAGATAAAAAGCACAGGACCAGCCTTCAAGGGCTCTCAGTCTAGAGAGGACAAGAATTAGAGGTTCCCACAATGTTGATACAATGCAGTACTTGCAAGGACAGGAAACAGTAGGAGGTATTAGACCTCCAGCTTCATACCTACTCACTAACACTCAACAATGGGCCACAAACAGAAGAGGAAAAGCAGCGAGAAAGGGAACTCTCTCTCCACATATCCAAAGGCACAATATCCAATATCCTGTTGAAAGGAAAGTCAGGAAGCCAAACGCAGAGTGGCAAGGACATATATACACCACCAAATGTAAAATAGCTATTGGGAAGCAACCGCATAGCACAGGGAGACCAGCTCGGTGCTTTGTGACCACCTAGAGGGGTGGGATAGGGAGGGTGGGAGGGAGATGCAAGAGGGAGGGTATATGGGGATATGTATACATATGGCTGATTGACTTCGTTATACAGCAGAAACCAACACAACAATGTAAAGCAATTATACTCCAATACAGATGTTAAAAAAAAAAGGAATAATATTAACAGTAAAAAAAAAAAAAAAGATCTTGGTGTTCTACCCTTTCAACTGGGCAAAGAATTCTAAATATGAAACTGTTAACGTGTTTTCACAAAGCGTTTTGAGTTACGTTTATTTGTAGTGGCTCAAAGTTCCCCAGACAACACTGACATGAACCTTCCTCTCTGTCCGAGATTCCTGGGACTTTACAATACCTTGTCTTTGTTTATCAGCTATGAAGTTTACCAGGAATGAGGACACAAAAGGCCATCATTTTATGAGATGATAAATTCCTTGAAGTTGTATGAGAGATAATGTACAAAACACATTTTTTAAAAGGTATTTTTTTTGTAATTCAAATTACAGTAGGAATCAGCATGCTTTATCTGGCATGAAAACAAAAAAGTTTCTCTCTTCAACCTCTTCTCCTGAGGTCTCCATGTGTTCAGACACTCCAGATAACCTTAAATAAAAGACTGTCAACCTAAATGAACTCATTTGCGTTAATATTTTTTCCAGAGTCAGCCCCATGTCCAGACTAAGAAAAATCTGTAATGCATGTACATTTACAGATATAGATATATGTAAAATATGACTGTAAGCACAACTATCTATATCTGTACCATAGCTTTTACACCTCTCTCTCTATGCATCTGTATATATATCTATACTTGTTCAAAAATATTCCTCCTTAGTCAAACCCACCACTGAATTACTTAGTCTTCCTCACACTGCTACCTTTGGAAGATGAAGAGATTCCACCAGACACTGCAACAAAATTCAGCAACTGAGCCTGCCTTAGTAAACTTTTTGCTTTCAAAGAGCATTTTTAATCATAAATAGCCTTCTACTACTTGCAAGCTGATTTGTATTCTACGGAGAGTGTATTACAATCCTTACCAGAAACTAACAATGATTTTAATGAAATTGCATTGACTTTGGAGGTTTCACCATTTATAAGTTGCCTAATTCAGTCTTAGTAAAATCATTCATTACTCCTTGCAAACATCAGCAGGGGAACTACACAGACAACTATTAGATTAAACTAGATTTAAAGGTTGTTTTATTGTCAATGTGATAGAAAAAAAAATCAAAGAAAAAAAATCTACCTTTTCTTAAATATTATACTGCACTTATTCAGAAGTTTAAACCCTTGGTATGGGTAGAAAGGCTGGTGTATGGCCCTACAGACAGCTTTCTCCGGTCATTAGTTTCAAAACTATTTACTTTGTAACCCCAGAGCTGCCACCTCTTAATGTGTCTGCTTCCTCACTAATTTGAGAACATTTGTCCATGGCCTAAATAAAAAGAGAGAAGAGCCTTAGCACCCCAAACCCCATTTCCTAAATTAAATACCTCATTTATTTGAGGAGGAGATGGTCTCAATTACAGTCACCAAAGTTCAGAAAGCAATTAGGTGATTAATCCCACTCAGAATATAAATCCAACGACAGCTGTTACTTATAAGGAAACTGACATAAAGTACATGTCCTAACTCTCCTATCCACTGACATAATAAATCTATCAATAAACATACATATGGATTATATACACTCTGGGGAGTTTGGAGCAAAGTACTATACATGGTTTTCCAATGCAAACATTTATATAAATATACAGGGTAGTTATACTAAAATCATATTGAAATCCCTTAATGAAAAGCCTAACAGATTAGAAGGGTGAACACTGATACACATGAAGCATGCTTTTGTGGTTCGCTGGCTGTTTAGAATAATAGCATTGCTGGTAAAACGTACCAGCACTAGAAGATATTTTCCATCAGTTGTACATCAGAGTCTCTATTAATTGTCCTGGAAATGAAATACAGCTATCCTCATCACTAAGAATATCTAAAATTAAATCCTTTGCTGAGCCTGCCCTTTCACATTCAGTTTCCAGAATACCCATTCTTTAATAAAATTCACTGATAATGTACTATGTGCCAAGTACTGCTGTAAAGGAAGAAACTCAAAAACAGGTACGATATAGTCTCTAATCTGAAGATCCTCCCAGGAGATTAGGGGAGGCACATGTATGAGGAAGTGAAACAATGGAGCAAAGTGCCATGGTGGCATACGAGAGGGGACAATTAGATCTCAGAGACAGCTGGGGAAGAAACACGAGTTGGGATATTTTTCAGAGGAATAACAGATTTTCAATCAATAAACATTCATTGGATGAATGAAAGGTAGGCTGAGGAATGAATGGCAGGTGATAAGGCAGAGAATTGTGGACGAACAGCATGACATTAGAGAATGGAAAGGAACTGAGTCTGAAAACAGCATAAAGTATATTACACGAGATAAGGGTATCCCAAGAGGAGTCTAGTAAGGGCCTCTGCCCATACTAAGGAGTTTCGATTTTATCCTATAGGCACTGGGGGATGATACCAATGTTGGCAATAGATGAACAGATGCCAAGAACAGAAACCAGATAAGATCTCTTGCAAAAGTCCCCAAAGCAACGCCTACCCAAGCTAAGTCATCCAAAGGTAGGATGAAAAGAAGAAATCGCACGTAAGAGGTAAAACTGACAGAAGCTATTGCCTATGTAGTTTTGTAGAATAAGGGATAAAAGAGAAGTCAATAAGACTGTAAGATTTCAGGTTCATATAACCAGGAGAATGACGGTGTCATTAACTGAGATGGAAAGTATAGGAAATGGGAGAGAGAATGAGTTTAGTCTTAACATGTAATTTTAGTTAGAGATCACTGCAATATATTTAGGTACCAAATCCAATGGACTACTGGAAATACTAGCCAGAGCTTAGGGAAAAAAAATAAAAATTAAGATTTTGGTCCCTTGTGCACTGTTGGTGGGATTATAAGTAACTGAACCCACTGTGGAAAACTGTAGATAATCCTCAAAAAATTAAAAATAGACCTACTATATGATACAGCAATTCCACTTCCAGGAATATATTAAAAAAATTAAAATACTTACTTGACAAAGCTATCTGTACCACCCTGTTCACAGCAACATTATTTACAATAGTTAAGACATGGAAATAACTTACATGCCCATTGATGGATAAAAGGATAAATTAGCTGTGGTATATGTATACAATGGAATACTACTCAGCCATTAAAAAAAACAAAAAACGAGGAAATCCTATCATCTGCAACAACATGGATGGACCCTGGCAACACTATGCTAAGTGAAATAAGTCATACAGAGAAAGATAATTACTGAATTAAATGAAACAAAATGCCAAACTCACAGAAACAGAGATCAGACTTAAGGTTACCAAGAGGCGAAGTGTAGGGGGTGGGGGATTGGAGGAAGCTGGTCAAAAGATACAACTCCCAGTTCCAAGATAAATAAATACTAGGTGCAAACACTGCTGTATGATATGTAGGAAAGTTAAGAGAGTAAATCCTAAAAATTCTCACCACAAGATATTTTTCCCTTTTTGTCTTTTTTCCTTTCTTTCCTTTTTATTGTATCTGTATGAGAAAATCAATGTTAGCTGAACCTATTGTGGTAATCACTTCATAACATATGTAAATCAAACCATCATGCTGTATGCTTTAAACTTATACACTGATGTATGTCAATTATTACTCAATAGCACTGAGAAAAAAGGTCTCGCGCACAGTAAATACGACCTTTAGTAAAACAAAGTTTCTATTTTCCAACAATGACAACGAAAAAGAGATTTTGGTCCCTGAAGCATGGAAGCAAGTGACATCATATGGGAAATATGGACCCCGAGGTTTAGACCATTAAACACTAGTCAGAGGAGGGACATAAGGCACGGCTAGGTAAGCATCTTACTGAGGAGCAATAGCAGTTGTTTCTGGATTCCTAAGCTATTTACAAAACAAAACAAAACCTTCATCTTTTAAATCTAGCATCTGAATCACCATAGGTAACCTCTGGCCTGTCAAAATGTGTAGGTGCTTATATTCCCCAACTCAAGTGCCACAAAGGACCCTCTGCTTCTATCAACCTCTTCAGCAAGAAATAATACGCCAACACAATATGCCTCAGCAGAGCTTAAAACAGTGAAGCTGGAAGACTGCGGGGTGAGCAAATTTTGAAGTTTATTAAAGCTGACAATTTAATATTTATGTAAGCTGCAAGTGCTAAGCGTAATTGGACTTAACTATCGGCCTAGGTTTAATGGGATGTGAATTTAACTTCATTATCATAATTTTGCCAGCTCTTTGAGCTCACTCGACTCAACTAGGGAAGAATGTGGAGAGCCACCTTCTACCTCACCAAAACAACTGTGAAGATGACCTGAAATCTTCGGGTCAAAGAACGTGGATTCCTTGATTCCACAAAAGGGAAGAGCTTCAGTCAAGATCACTGGAAAACACAGAGGTGGTGTTACTAACCCTCTAGAAGCCTCAGTTTCTTTGAAATAAGAATGATGTCAACCATTTGAGATAGCTGTGAGGATGAACAGCTGATTGATTGCATGTCATTTGCTGTTAGCCCTCATGCCTTTATTTTCTGCTTCAACAGACATAACCCAGTTGGAGGCCTTTTTGCTCATCACCATGAACCTCAGCAACATAACCATATCCTACTTACTAGCTGTCCACCATCCATCTGCTATTACAGTTACCTCTCTGATACAATTGGTGGCCCACAATTAAGAAGCATATGGAGTACATGTATCCATGAAGAAGCTGTAAATTATACCTGGCAGTTATTTTAATAATCTCTCTCTCTCTCTCTCTTTCATTTTACATACTGAGAACTGAAGCCCACAGGAATTGGTAAACTATGGTCAGCAGGCCAAATCCTGCCCATTGTCTGTTTTTTTGAATAAAGTCTTACAGTCATACCCATTCAAAAAAAAAAAAAAAAAAGAAGCACATGGGGAACCACAGCATGGATAAGTCCTTTCTCGGGGAAGGGGGGAGGTGCAGAGTGTACTATACCATCCTCAAAAACCTAAACGGATGTTTCTTTCCACTTCCATTTTATGCCTCTATAAATGAGTATAATGAATGGATCCATATATGTGGACACAATCTCTATGAAGGAATGTCTCCAGGAATTGCTTTTTGGGATAGAACCCTGGGGAGGAGAAAGGAGATACTGAAGGGACAAAAAGTGGGAGGGGGAACGTGGTCTGGATAGGAGGTTTTACACACACACACACACACACACACACACACAGACACACACACACACACTGAAACAAAACAACTCACACTAGATAATCAGCTTGAGTCTGTAAGCAGAGAATGCTAATACCAACAGGGATCTGAGACAGATCACCTCAGGCTAGCCTTCTCATTTTATAAAGGAGGGAACAGCGACCAAGAGAAGGAAAATCGTTACCTGATAGCGTCTTACGTGGATCTGTCAACCTAACAAGAGATGTGAAGCACATGTAAAGACATTTGTTCCTTATGTGAAGGCATCAAGAATCCAGGCCGTAAGATATATAAGGGACATGAAATGCACTTTCAATTTACTTCCAGGGAGTAAATAAGTAATTCTAGGAGGAAGAAAACCAGCCCCAGATGCCACTGAGTGTACCAAGCATTATTTTACTACTTGGTGCTTGATATTCTGAAGTCCATCCTGCCCTTCTCCCTTCCTCCCAAGCTTCCCCACCCCACCCCTTGTCCTACAAAGTCATTTTATATATATATATATATATATATATATATTTTTTTTTTTTTTGCGGTACGCGGGTCTCTCACTGTTGTGGCCTCTCCCATTGCAGAGCACAGGCTCCGGACGCGCAGGCTCAGCGGCCATGGCTCATGGGTCCAGCCGCTCCGCGGCATCTGGGATCTTCCCGGACCAGGGCACGAACCCGTGTTCCCTGCATCAGCAGGCGGACCTCAACCACTGCGCCAGCAGGGAAGCCCTATATATTATTTTTATTTTATTTCCTTCTAGAAAGATCATTTTTTATGTCTCTACAGTAACCTTATCTCTCTTACCTATCTAGTGGTCACAATTTAAATTTCAGAAGCTTTATTCAAAATATTCACAAAGTGCATCACTTAGACTATGATTGAATCCAGGTTATTAAAACTCCTATTTTACAGGGAAGCTCCTTCACTGAACAGTCATAATTTTCCCTTAGACGTGATCTGGGAATCCTTCACCATAGAGGGAGGACAGTAGCTTCAGGTAAGGAAACCCTTACCCGAATGTTTGATTTCAACAGAACCACTCATAAAAACAATGGTAAAGTAACTGGGAAGCAGAGTGGTCCATGCTTATAATGTCATCGGCAGCAGAGGATGATCAAACCCTAGAGTACTTCTGTTGTCAAGGAAGGGCTATTTCAATAATATGAGCAAATATTCATTCATTAGAGTGAGATGCAAATCTAGGATCTGTAATTTTAAAGAAGCACTAAAAATGAATATTTTCATGTTGTGGTTGACTTTATGAGAAACTGTTATTTTTTTGTTGCATGTTTATGTGTCAGATATACTCCAATTCAAGTTAACATGGAGAGTTCCTGCCACACTTGGGCTGCAAATATCTGTGATTATAGGATGTCAGTCTTTAACACTGCATTGTAACCATATGTCCCAGGACAATGTTTTTCTGCTATTTATTATCATTCAACACAAAGCTCAGAACAAAGCTTAGGATTTCTAGACAGTTTTACAAGATTTCTGGATTCTTATGTAGAATATATCTACACAATTACAAAGTAAAGTGGGCAATATAAATAGTTGAATTAAATGAATCAAGCCCCAAAGTAAAATTTAGAGATTTGAATTACCCAGTTCCGCTGTCTTAAACAGAAATGAACATGTGTAATATGAAATTTTAGCGAAGTGTTCTGCCTGTGCTAGAGGAGAAATAGCATAAGGTATTCCCAATAAGGAATTCTGGTAAGAGGACCATGATATAGTCTCAAACTCCGGTATGCCACTTAGCAAAGCATCATTGCAGTACCTTTTAGGGCTGCCTGGTCACCCAGAAAAGCACACACTCCCCCTTAAGTGACTGGCATATTCTCAGAGAGTCACTCAGAAACCCTCAGAGTCTCTCCCATATATTCTGGCTCACCCGTCCCCCGCTGCAAGGCATCTGGGGATCTGATTAGCTGGACACACTTACCAAACTAGCCAGAATGCAGGAAGATCTCCATTGGGTTTAATGAATGATCAATGACCCCCATTAGATTAGTGACGGAAAATGGATGATGTAAATAAAATATTTAAAAGTACCTAAGAATTAAAAAAAAAAAAAAGAAGAGAAATACTCTCTTGATTATTTTCATTCTGGAGGCTTTAATGGGCACTTTTCTTCAGGGGCCTTCATGAGTTGGGCCATGTGATCTTTATTTCTACAACTGGTAAAGAATAAGTGGCCCAAAGAGGGAGAACAAGCACAGGTCAATATGGCTGTGGCATTTTACATATTGGTGAGACTCTGACATGACTTCTCAGTGAAGGAACCAAGTGAAGTACAGGCTTCTCTGTGTTTTCCATATGGCACCCCTAAAGCCAGAGGACTAAGGTCACTGGGGCCAAGGCCCAGGGGAACCATAAAAGCAACATCAAAGCTTCTATGAGATCTTGTCTCCTCTTAAGGTGAATGAGAATTTTAAATTCACCTCCTTAATAAATCCAAATTGACTTTAATGTTCAAATAATGCTGTTTCCCCTATTTGAGTAAAATTGATGTTGCAGGAAATGAGCCATGTTAAGTTTGTAACTTCACATACACCTGGCTGGGTCCAGACACATTAATATGGCAGCACTGGACTGCACGGTTGGTCGGTCATTTCAAAAAGGTCAGCAGCATAGTACAGGGGAAGGACACAGGCTCTGAAGTCTGGGTTTTTTCAAGGTCAGGTTTGTTCAAAATGCTCCTCACTTTGTGGTTTTGCGCATTTCATCTTACCCTAATTTCTGCATCTGTAAATTGTGGAAAATATGACCCATCTGGTGGGCTTATCATGGGAATAAACTGAGCTAATATATGACAAACAGGTGACATAATGCCTGAAACACAGCGGATGTTCAAAGCACGCATGGAAGCTCTCGTTACTGTATGAAGGTCTCTGACCATGCAGACCAGAATCTACAGAACGTGAGCAACGCAGCGTCCCTCCTAAAACGGGGCACTTAAAAAGTAATTAAATAAAACATTAAATCAACAAAAAATCCAATTTTGATCATCACTATTTAATTTTATTTAACTAAGAAACTTTGAACGTTGTGAGAACTAAATAACCCTACAATAAATGGTTTGCCAATAATTCACAGAAATAAAAGGCATCCTTGAATGTCTTATATTATCCTCTTAATCATTTGACATTTTCTCTCTTTTAACCATACCTGTTCCTTCCTTATACAAATATTGTACAGAGAAAAACATTTCAAGGTATTTTCAACATCTAAATTGTCAACACAAATGTTGAATAAGACAAGCTTAGCTTTGCATTAGCTCTGATTATAAACTGAGCTACTAAGACTCGCTTTACTTCAGGCTCCTCATTAGTAAAATGAGAGAAAAAAATCCTCTACCTCAGGACTGGTATTGAGATTAAATGCGCTAATATGTAGAATAAAGTGACTTGTTAAGTATAAGAACAATGCGCGTTTTAAGCATTTTGGCATACAGTGCAGTTTTTGTAAGCCTATTATTTTTGCCGAGTACTATTATTATTAGTTGTATGGACATAACACTTTCTGAACCTCAGTCTCCCATCTATTAAGTAGAGGAAATACTTCACAGGATTGCTGTGAAATCACTTTGGCATATACCGTTGATTCTAGGATAGGGTCCCAACACCCAGTCCAGTGTCCCGTCCACACCGCATGGCCTCTAACAGATGTCTGAATCCAAGCTAAGCATTGACAGTGCTTTCCCCTTTTCACTTTCGTCAGACAAAACGAAAATTGAATCATTTGATGTGTACAGTAAAACAGCATTGTGTGTTATACAAGAAGTGGATGGGTGGAACACCACAGAATGACATTTAAAGTATTTACTCGTAAGTTTTCAGTTTAACAGCCTAGTGACAAGCCACTACTTTGGCACACACTGTGGCTTCATTCAGTATTTTAAGCTAGCAGGACATTATTCCATTCAGTCTAGTTCTACTGTGTTATTTTATTTAGTTTTTAGAAGAGCTTTAATTTCCCCACCTTTTAAAAAAATCTCCATATAACATTTCATTAAACTATACAACAGGAAGTGATCTAGTTTAGATGAGAGGGGAAAAAAAAAAATAAAAACAAGTTCCAGAAAAATCACTCTATTTGCCAACCATTACCTTTCTGAAAGCAGATTTTTCTAAACCTAGGTAATTAATTTAAAACTTTCCACGTCAACATCCACAATGGTTTTATATTTTTAAGTTGAAATATGAGTCTCTCAATCTAAATTCATGGTTTATTCTTTTGTTAGATAGTGGAACATTCAACTGTCTGACGGAACAAGTAAAATACTTCAAAGATTACGCTCCTTCTAATAAGTAAAATCAATCTAATTTTTAAACTGTTCATCAACTAAAAAAACCTCCTATTTGTAATAATACAACCCCAACAGCATGAGGGGAAAAATGGTGATTATTCGATTCAAAGACAAAAAGCCAAAAGCTAAATTAGCCTGTCTCTGTCCAAGCGACTGAGAATTTTTTTTTTTTAATCACAAATATTGCTAGGACTTGACACTTGCACATGCCATTTTTATAAAGTAATTACTCAAAGGTGAAGGTGAGGTAGATGACTAGAACACAGAGAGGGTGAAGGATAGAAAGAAAGAAATAGAGCAGAAACAGCACTACGTTATAACTTTCAAAAAGACTAGGTTTTAACAATGTTAACTAGTCCTTTTTGTATCTAAATAACCTGTTAAACATATTTCTCTTATATAATTTCACCCAGTAAATATATCTGTATTTCATGTTCTATTGTTTCCTTTTTGTATGTTTTGCCACATGAATTCAAACAACACTGAAGAATATGTTTTGTTGTTTTGTTTTGTTTTTTTTTTTAATGCCAAGGTTAAGTATATGAATTTGGGTCTAGGACCAAAGGTGGCAGGACCTGGAATAAGTGAGGGACATCAGAGAGACTGTGGATGGAGCATTTGAAAAGTTACTGCAATAGGAAAAAGGAAACTCTGCTCAGTTAAGGTGTTGGTAGCAAAATGGAAAGACGTGGGAAAAATTAAGGGTCACCGTGTAAGTGATGATGTGGGAATGCATAGACAAGTAAAGGCAAGACAACAGGAATAAGTAAAGGGAAATCCAGAAGCTTCCAACCTGGACAACAGAGCGGAAGCACGGTGGTGCTGTTGACTGATACAAGGACACGACATCTGAGAGGGAAGCTCGTTGAGATGGGAAGAGGATGAAAACTTCTGCTGGGGCACACTGAGGCTGGTGGAACCTCCAAGTACAAGTGGTACTATTCTCGACCTTTCTCTACTTTCCTGAATGCTGCAGATCACAAGACACATAAGGGAGATGGTTCTCCCTGGAAACTCTCTCCCCATGACAAAGTACAGCTACACACTTCCCAGCCAGCAGGCCAGAAGCTTCACCTTTGAAGGAAAGAAAGGTAAGTTCTGGGTCCACAATACAATCCTCTAATCAGCTTTAGGCAGGTTACCACAGACAATGGATAATGCAGGCAAATCTGCCCCAGCAGGAAGCTACAGACTCCGTGCTACAGTTACTTCTGTTTGCCAAATGCACCAGAATCAGGTCCTTAAGCTACAGTTCTTCCAACCGATACCAACCTGGGATAATGTGGAAATTACTGAGAGGTGGTACAGAGCCAGCCTGTGCCAACTGCATGCCTGGCCCAAAGACCATGGCTGGGTCCCAAATTAATCGATACTAAGAAAATGTGTTTCTGTTAGGAAATCAAAGCCTTGTATACGTATGCGGAGAATCAGTTGGCCTAATCTTCTGAAAGCCTCCTCTTCAATGGGTTAGTATCTGAGGTGCTACTGAAGGGGACAAGTGGGCACATCCATTCAAAACAGCCTGACAAGTCACAGTAGGACTGGATCCCAAATCAAGTGTGTACCTACCTGTCTTTGCATTGTCTGAACTGAATGCTGTAGCTGACACTGTCTGTATATCTTCATGTGCACAAACCAATGGCATTTAAACTTGGTCCCAAATTATTTATTAATTTCTAAAGGCTTAGCATTTGCTGTTTTTATTACCTTCTAGTTTCTTAAGTATCTTTGTGACTTTCTATGTCCATTACACAGTGTTGTTTTCATAGGAGTGACTGACATAAAGGAAAACAGCTCTCTACAAGGTGGTACCAGTACTGTAAAAAAACCCTGCATTTAATGAGGACTCTAAATGTTTCCTCCATCTTTAAAGTCTCTGTTGGATTAGGATTTATTATAGACGTCAATTTTAGTTGCATGTATCTTTTCTCTCACTTACTAGAAGTATCTACACAACGTCTATAAAAGTAACCCTCCTGAAAACTTCTTTAGAAAGACACCAAATATGAAGAAAAAGTAAATTCTGGTTAAAAGTTGCATCAGGCAAAAGTCTAAAGTGAATCTTGAGTAAATGTGGACAATATTCAATAAAATAACTTTTCGAGAATATATAAATGTATTAATATGCAATTCAGACTGAAATAGGGTTTCCAAAATATTATGTTTCAGATTTTTATGCGACATTAGTCCACGAATAGCAGTTTTCATTTTATAAACCTATATGTACAATCTACCTATGGCTCCATAATAATAGTAGTTTAAATGAAACTAAATGTACTTCTAGGTGACAATCTCACAACAATCTTATTATGTGTATTCAAAAGGCATCTTTTAAGGGGTTTTGTAGCATGCTCTGTATTAGCATTGTATAAAACAATCATTAACAGTAAAATAAACTATAGTGCATTATACAACAGATTACAGTGTAGCCTCACAGTGGTAGATCTGTATGTTCTGACATGGAAACAGAAGCCAGATACTGTTCTGTAAAAATAAACCCAGATTGCAGAACAATCCATGTAATGTGATTCTACTAGTTAAAGCAAAACAAGCTTCAACTATAAAGCCCTATGCATGTGTTCCACAGCTATTAAACTATAGTACACTGGAAAAGATTTGGAAAGATATACAACAAACTGCTACCTCTGAGCAGGAAGGTGATGAAGAGCATCTTTCATTGTTTACTTCTATGTGGTTTGAAATATTTTCAAAGAGAATGCATTTATGTATGTTTCAAAAGTAAAAAGGAATATATTAAAAATGAGAAAATTTTGCATTCTTCTACGAAAGACCATTCGCATGGTTCAACAATTATCTCAAGTGTGATTACTTAAAATTAGAAAAAGTGACTTTGAATTATGAAATGTTCTGTGATTAGCTATAGCATTAAGACTTACTACAGAGTATTAGATGTCAAAATTTACATGAAAAGAATTATTAATATCACATCAATAGCTAAGTTTCATGTTTATAGTCACCATTCTATCATTCAATAATATAAACCTAAGATTTAATCAATTAATAAAGGGCTTATATTTTACTTATATCTTGTCTTTTTGGGGGGTAATTTTAGTTTTCTATTACATCCAATACATAATGGGTATTCAACCCACATGGCTTTTGAAAAGACCAAATAACGAATGTAACAATTACATACATGTTAAGACAAAGTTACGTAGGAAATATTTTAAAGGACAAGTTGCATTCTTTGGTGTCAGTGGCCTCATCCATTTCTGGAAGAAGGGAGGAGAGCAGGAAGAGAGAGGGATGGACCCTATCCCTGACACTAATGCTGAGGATGTAAACATTACTATACACTATATGCTTTCATCCTAGGGAACAGAGCACTTCAACCATACTTAGAAACAGAGACTACTCCTCTAGTGACTTTTTTATTAAAAATAAATTTAAGTGAGAATAAAGGCAGACTAATATATTATAGCATCACAGCATCTCTGACATCATCATGCTGTGTCTTCTGCCCAAAGCTTGAATCCTTTGACTCTCCAGGACCCCCAGAAAATGACTGCTCACCTCTACCTCCTAAAATTACTCTGGTAGTTTTCAGGAAGCTGAGATCATTCCAGAGTTCTTCCTGGGATCAATCCAAAAACCTGCCACTTTCTGATCCACACTGGGCTGTCTGAGCTAACACAAAATGAGTCTAATCCCTCTTCTACATGACAGTCCAGAGGCAACCACCAACTTCATAACTGGTTTTGTTATTGTCCTGAAGCCCCTGAGGGACCAGAAGAATTACATTTCTACATTCTCAGGCCAACTGTCTTCTCTGTTAAGAACTTTCTGAAATTAATAAGTAGTCTGTCTTCCTATTCAATGAACAATACAGTTATTCCTGTACTATTTCCTTTTTTGGCTCTAAGATATAGTAAAACTGAAGCCCTCGTAGTTTGGTAAATTTGGAAGGCAATTAATGAGAATATGAGTTTCTCTTTTTTTAGTTTTTTTAATACTATACTATTATCTTTAACATACTGCCCTTCAGGCACAAATATGATATGAATTAATCCATTATTAGTAAATGTCATTGAAGTTAATTCAGTTTCCAAAAAGTAGCAAGGGCATCACACTGATCTAGCCACAATTTTGCTTTGGCCTTCCTCACAGTATCCATTATTAACCTGTGTGGTATCTCACCAGACTGAATGCAGGCAGAGAAGTTTCTCACTATGGATAAAACTATACCTGGTCAGAAGCTGATCGAACCTCTGACCTCATGAGTCTCATTACAACAACTGCAGGAACCAGTCGCCTTATTTGACCTCAGCTGGGAACTCACGTGTTGGGTGACATAAATTTCTGGCCGCTCTGTGAAAGTGCCGTGAGTACTGATTTGGGAGCCATGAGTCAATTTTAACAAGTAGGTGAATTCATAAACATGGAATCCATGAATAATGAGGATCAACTACTAGAGAAGATAATCACTTAAGTATTTTAATAAGTGCGAGTCAATTCCATTTCTCTCTTTTTTTTATAGAAGCCTACAATGTAGAATTCTACAAAGACTATCTTTACAAACACTACTGCTGCAAAGGAGTTTATGCAAAACAAAAAAGGAAAAATAAGAAATCAGCGGCCTGGAAACCTGGGATCATGGACATCTAGGACGTCGCTACATTCATCTAATCACTTACAGGGACAAGTACTTCCTCCGCCTGTCTGTTGGCCAAAGTGCAAGGCAGAGCTGCGCTATATTCAGCCCTGAGTAGTCCTCGTACGACAAAGAATCTGCACAGAGCAGGCACCTCCCCCAAAGGAAAGGGCCTCTTTCTCACTCTCTGAACAGGTTCCCCAGCTCAAACCACTTTAGAGGAAAGGAGTGTCCATCCTTGAGACTTCTTTGCTCCTTCTTTGTTTGACCTGCTAATTCTTTCTCCATTTGGGGGAAGAAAAGACTCTTTTTTTTTTTTTAAGCTTCCTCTTTCACTGCCGGTCTGCTTTAATAATATTCAGCGGGCTTTACGGAGAATGACATTTTAGACCGCTGGAACTCAGTTTAGCCACTGAAGCTGAGCACAGCTGAAGAAAACACTCAATTAGCAACTCCAACTTCAAAGGCTATATTATTCTCTCCTAAATACACACGTGTAACTCCCATTAGCATTAATGGGAGTTGTGGGAGCCCACAGCTCAGAGAATATACCTCCAACTCTGTTTGCTTGCAATTAGACCTTAAGGCCCAAATTTTTCAAGGAAGGCACAGTAAGTACACTGAGTACTCAAGCAAAATCAAGTGGGTTCACTTTGGGAAAGTAAGCTATCACTCCTATTTAAACATGAAGAATGAGCTGTTCAAATTAGGCCTATTTTCATTTCATTTATCCCCTTAAGTGTAGACAATGGTCTTTCATGGTGTTTTGGAAAAAGAGCCACTCCTCTGTTTTAAAAGTTTGGCTATATGTTTTCATAAGCATTATTCCATGTCGCTTAACAGCCTAGCCTCAGAGGTAAAAATATCTAATAAGACCAAGACCATTTTAAGTGACTTTCCTGCACAAAAAAATCCAGCACAGCGTCTGGATCCACACACATCAATCTACACACTCATGCAGTACCTTTTCCTGCCTTCTGCTTTACTGTAACCTAAAGTTGGGAAAAAACTGATTTTGCATTTAAAAAGAAATCAATTTGAGAAGAAAATGCTTGTCTCAAATGATAAATTAGTTTATATCAGGAAATAACGATTTTTCTTTCTTGACCTCATTCGAAAGAGACTTGCCCATAGTTTTCAACATGGAATCAATACACATTACAGCTTCAATAAAACATCAGTATATGTTAGGTAGTCTGTGCTACATTCACAGTCTTGATCATACCTCCGTGGAGAAAATAATCTTGACTGAATTATTACCCTTTAAAACAATTCATTCTCTGCTGTTCGCACACTCTCCCCAAACTTTAAAGAAAAGGTCATGAATAATAACCTTGATATTTTATAAAGAACATTTACTCAAGCAACTTCAAAGATATAGAAATAAATTATTCATCTAGTAGTGACACATATTATAATCCTTTTTACCTTCAAATATATATGAACTTTCTAATTACGTCAGAAATTAAGGTTATGTTAGGTAATGGGCCATAAATACAAATACAAAGCAACTGAATTGCAACAGGCCAAGGAATGTGTCAGAAAGACAACAGTGTCCCCATCAAACTTAAGGGAGCGCTGACATGTCGGGAGAGTTGCAAATTGTAACCAGGCAGATGAACTGGGTGAAAATTCCATTTTTAAAATTTCATCAAATACAGGGTCTTCATAACATCATTTTGTACTTAATATTTCATATATTATCTTACAAGTGGATAGCAACCACCTCTTCACAGAATTTTAAAACCAATGTGTTAAAGAATGGAGCATCTCAAAATAGAACACAGTGAAACCTTCCTTCAGATTCTATGGAAGTCTGAAAAAAGAGTGATAAACATAGATGAGTTACTACGGTTAACAGAATTATTAACGATGGCAAATGTGAGAAGCAATTCACCATTTCTTATCAAAAAAGATTGTGGATTGTTTCTATCATACACACAACCTAAATCATAAATTTGAAAACTACTCAACTAGAGATACCCTCTTTTCAGAGGATACCTCATACCCAGAACCACCTTTCACGTGCAAGATAAAGACTATTACAGAGGGTCTAGACAGTTTCATTCTTAGAGCTCTGAATTACTCTGGCTAAAACTGCTAACAATTCTGGTGTGCTATTAATCTTGCTGGAGTGATTATGTCTTCTATATTGCTGAGACTACCTTCACCAGCTAATCTGAAACATCCAGAATTGCGGCTGGCACAGACACAGCCACTTCCTTATTTAGAAGTAATTTAGCTGGTAATGCTCTAACAGGGGGCTATCAGTGTATAAAATGATGTTTATTCAAACACCCAATGAACACAACCATACTCTACTTTCCATAACTTTTGTCTAAAACATTAGTTTTATACATATATACATTCTTTTTTATAATATTCTTTTCCATTATGGTTTATCCCAGGAGACTGGACATAGTTCCCTCTGATATACAGTAGGACCTTGTTGTTTATCCATTCTAAATGTAATAGTTTGCATCTACTAATCCCAAATTCCCAGTCCATCCTTCTCCCTCCTTTCCTCCCCGTTGACAACCACAAGTCTTATCTCTATGTCTGTGAGTCTGTTTCTTTTTTGTAGATAGTTGAAGAATCTTTTTTTTTTTAACACAGTCTCTCTTTATAAAAGAAATAAATATACTTCCATCTGAGAATTCATGAAACTCAGGTGTCACGAGATGTAGCATAAACTGATGGCTACTAACAACAGTTACCTAAAATACTTGCGGAAAGAAGGGAGAGAGAGAGGAAAGATGGGAAAAAGGAAGAGGAGAAAGAAGAAATCTACCCAGTACCTCTGATAAGGGCTGGTCTCTGGAACACCCATCTTATGAGCTGAGAGGCAAGTGAAATTGTTTATACTTCTCAGGAGAAGGAACTGAAGTATCATTTTGGAGAAATGTCTGATGACTGCACATCAAGGGGAAGTACAAAACCTGATATATGGAAGTCATTTATTTCTAGTCTTAATGACTAGGCTGAAGTCAACTTTGGATACGTCACTTGGACAGTCCCAAATTGTAAAATTTACTGACATATTATTTCAACAAATATTTGAGTACATGCTTTGTAACCTCTCCTGTCTAGGTGCATACAAGCATGGATAAGTCAAACATAACACCTGCTCTCATGGGATAAGCAATACCAATTTCATTCCTGTTTAAAAGGATCAAAAAGATCCAAGTTGTTTGAATTAGAAAAATAAGAGTCATTCAAGCACTGAAATAATAAAACTGAGTGAATAAACTTTTATGAAAACAGGTATTTCTATGTGTACCTATCCTCCTGCATAAAAGGGTAAATTTAGTTTCTTTTCTTTATTTTCAGACTCTTTTGCAAAAGTTGCCATTAAAAGCCACATCTGATGGTGCAATTTTAGCACAGAACATACTCAATAGGAAATAACTAACCAGAGAACTAAAGATGTGCCTTCTTTGAGCCTTGCTTTTTTTTTTTTTTTAATACTAACTTTGAAACTGGTACGATGTCCCACTTAAAGCCCTTGATTTTATTTTTTTATTTATTTTATTTTATTTTATTTTTTTGCGGTACGTGGGCCTCTCACTGCTGTGGCCTCTCCCATTGCAGAGCACAGGCTCCGGACGCGCAGGCTCAGCGGCCATGGCTCACGGGCCCAGCCGCTCCGCAGCATGTGGGATCTTCCCGGACCGGGACACGAACCCGTGTCCCCTGCATCGGCAGGCGTACTCTCAAACACTGCACCACCAGGGAAGCCCTGGTGATTCTTAATTGTGCAGGAATTTTTTTTTTCTTTTATTATTTGTATTTATTTACTTATTTCTCTTTTCCAATATCTGTAAAACATGAAAATGTAAACAGGTTCTGTGATGTCTCCTCAGTGAGAAGAGAAATCTGAAGATCTTGTAAATACTCATTTTACAGAAAAACTCTTTAAGAAAAGCAGCCTCAACCATGCCTGTCTTCCTCCTTGTCTCTTTTCTGACATACAAGACAACATGTCACTCACAGAGAATAAGCTAAGAAATTCATTTGATGAATTTTGCAAATAATAACACTAAACTTTATAACTAAATTATATTAAAATTAAAATTATGAATCCATTAGTGTCTTGCAGACAAGACTATTTTGCTTCAGTGATGGTGCTGGTGTTGGTGTTGATGTTCGGATAGAAAGAGAAGCAATAGAAAAATTGGCCTTTTCGAATGGAGGAATAAAACATAACCAGATAAAGTTCAGTTAACAGGGGGTCGGGGGAGGGATCCTATGTGAAGCGTACAACCATCCTTATGGAGAGGGCAGCATGTGTTCACTCCATGAGCACATTATATGTTAAACAGAAGAGGAAGCAAACACAGCTAAGATCCTCTCCATAAATGTAGGGACTCAGAATTTTAAACATTTGGCAAAGTCCTTTTAAGTCTGCTGATCAAAGGAGAGTGAGTCGGGAAAGACATTCATCCTACCATCTGTTAGACTCACATCCACAATTAATATTCTTTATCAATCATATATCTCTTAGTTTTATCTTAGTGGTAGATCTAGATTCTATAACACTTGAAACATGAAATTTTAGAGGTCTACTTTATGAAAACAAATGCAAAAATACTACTTTTGCAAAATTTAGGGAAAAAAACAAACAAACATACAATCAACTGAACATACTACTAGGCCCTCCCAGGGCTTTGGAAGGCACCAGGTAAGTGAGGGCCTTGACAGTGAAGTTTCCTTAGCTGCAGGGTAAATCTGTCTCTACCTCAACTCCACATCAGATTACTTCCCCTCCACCACACCCCTCTAGATTTTCTGGCACCAGAACACGGAGATGGTTTGGTGAGGGCCTTTCACCAAGGAATCATCACTGGAAGACACAAGAAGAATGGCCTCTGGGCTTAATCAACACTGTTTGCATGTAGTTGGTCAGGCTTTTTAAAACATATCATATCAACATATTTTGTTTGTTTTTGAGTTATCAGAGCCATCTTTTAAACATGTTGATACGAAATTAAGACAAGACTAGCTAAACCCCAGTCTTACTGGGCAACACTGAACGTCCTCCTACCTCTTTGTAGCTGGTTTACGGTAAATTACTGCAAAGAACAATTTAAGTCCAAGCGAACTCTTCCTCCTCAGCAATGATTTAGCTGTTGATAAGCTGAGACAAGGGATTTCCATTTGCTGTTGAGTGGGTAAGTGCTAACTTTATTCATGCATCTTCAACAAAGATTAATGGGACTCCCAGTTAAGTCCGCTGTAGCACTTGATGTCAGTTTATAACAGGCTTGGCAATACCTGGAAATTCAGATCTGTCATCATAAGATACTATGACATGCATAAAACTCAAGTGTAAACAGAAGGTTCTTTAGGGTACAGGGTTCTAACCCAAGTTGTTAGGCCTTAGGAAGTAACAGATCTAAGAATGTTCCTGTTTTGAAGTATACACTAATGGATTTTCCTCAAGGGTAGAAGCACCTGAACTTCCATTTTTTTTTAATTAATAAATATTTCATTATGAAAATTAATTTTGTTTAAGGAAGTTGTCTGAGGAAGAAGATGTTTTAAGGTATTTTATTAGTACACATTAAAATCATTTCCTATTTAGGCATGCTTTGTCATCTCCACCCAGAGCAAAAAATAGTCATAAAAAATGGTGCCGAAATAATAACTCCTTTTACTATTAGTTGGGAGAGAAACAAATGGGAATATTACTTTGAAGGTAATTACTTAAGCTTTTTATTACATCATATTTTCTCAAAACCCAAGCAAAGTATATCCCAAATCTTTCTACGGATAAAATATAATTTTCCCTCAGAACATTTTTACTCATCAGGAAAAAAAGGCAAGTTTAATTTTTCTGTCAGTTGAGGCGTCATACGTCAAACACATTTTACATTTCAACAAACCTTACTGTCATATTGATGGAATCTTCAAGGAGACATTAGTCCTTCTTATGCAAGTACTAACTTAGAAAGGCGTAAGCTGAATTACTGTGAGCACACCTCTAAAAATAGACCTCATTATCCCCAATGACAGTATATATGTATAACTGCCTTGTCGTTTTGACCAAAATTATGGTTTCTGTCAAACAGAGATTGTAGCTTCCTTGAAGGCAGGTGGTGGTAATGTCTTTTCCATCTTTTTAGTCCCAACACTTGGCGCAATCCCTGGCATAGGGAGAACCATATTATCAAATGAATAAATTCATGAATTTAATACAAATTGCTTCTCATGCACTGTGTGCTTATCTTTGATGTGGAAGCAATACATTCTGTTATTTCTGATTTTTAAAAATAAAACCTTACATGAAGTAGTTCTGGAAGAAAAAATATTTAGAAATGCCTTTGTTAAACTTGTCATTTGCTCACTCAATCAACAAATATTTACTGAAAACTTATAACATGTTGAGCACTGTGCGGGGTGCTCAGTCTTGAGCAGAGAAAAGTCCTGCCTTCATGACACTTCTAGTCTAAGTATGGGAGATAACTCTGCTGCGGATAAAAGAAAAGCTCCCTCTCATTTTCTCTTAAGTACACACCCTAATCACTTATGTCAGGATGACATTCAAATTTTAAATACTCTGTGGAACCCACAGTAGCCAATTGGTGGCTCACGCATCTGGCCCGTAGAATTATTAGTGGACAAGGCAGCACAACTTAATGACTATAAAGTATGTGTTTCCCTGGCCTTACAGAGATGGCTCTGCCTGTGCCAGAAAATTCTGCTTTACAAATACGGCAGTGCCCTTTAATCAAAATAATTTAAAATGCATTATTGATAATTGTAATATTACTGGTAGTAATCGTATTGGTAAGACTAACGATATCCTCCACGATGACTCACTTTAACTGAGTGCCTGGCACTTTGCTAAAAGCTTTACGTGGATCATCTCCTGGAATCACCCTCTCAAGTTCAGGCAATAGGCCTTAGTATCTCTACTTAACAAACAAAGAAGCTAAAGCTTAAGAGAAACGTGAGCAAAGCCACAGAGCAAACAGTGGAGTTAGCATTTGAACTCAGACATCTGTTGGCAGGACCTGAACTCGTAACCACACCTTTTTTCACTTCCTACATCCAAGGCAGTAGCATAACCGGAAGAAGAAAACAAACAAAAATCCTTTTCCATTACCTCTTTAAAGGTTGAAACAATATATGAGATTTTCCCACTTCTTCTAAAATACATAACTAATGATGCTGCATTTTCAAAGACGTTAAAAAAATTAATGGTTTTTATCTATTCTGTGATCTGGGACAGTCCAGACATAATAGAACAGAAATCCCATTTTAGGTATGACCTTAGTTTGACCTAGGCGGTCCAAGCAACTGACTATCGGGGCCTAATGTACAAGAAATTCTGAAGACTATGGGAACGTGTGTTAACACAACATTAAGCGCAAATGTACTAGGGGAAAAAAAGAAGTTAAAATTCTTAGATATTGCATATTAGAGAGCATTGTACCAATAAATGATCTTCAGTTGTCCCCAATAACTTGGCAATGCATGTATATTTTCAGACTCTCATGTTACCTTATTTCCATGTGAAAAGCTGATTTTCAGTCCTTTGGACTAAGCAATGTTTTATAAGGCACAGAAAACTTTTCCAGAATTGTCAGTCCTACCCTTTTTCCCATCACCATAGACAGGCACTATTCCAGACGTTGAGGATTCAGCAGTGGACAAGAGGGCCAAACCAAAGAGCTCAGCTTCAAACGGATAATGGGAGAAGGCAGCAACTTTTATATCTGAGTCACTGTGCCACATCTAAAGATAAGGAGCTTCAAGTTTAGACATAAGTAATGTGTCTAAACCCATATAGGTCAGAAACAGTGGACTACTGATAGGAACCCATGTCTATCTAGCTACAAAGAGCATTCTCTTTCCATTGTGGTTCCCTCTGTTTCACTACCTCTCTTTGTAGCGTTCATTCCATTTGCCTTGATTTTCTGGGTCTCAGTCACACTCTCCATCCTACAGTGACTAATGAAATAATGATCACTTTTGTCCATTATACATAGAGTGAGATAAATTCCTGCTCAAATGGTCTCAATACACCGTAAGTGTTTACATAACCATATCTATATACCCCTCTTTATATGTATACATTCATTTCACAAATATTTGTTGGGTGCCCAATAAATGCTAGGAACATTTCTAGGCCAGAGAAAAATATAATGGAGCTTATAGGCAAAGGGGGGAGGGAAACATAAAAGTTTCAAGAAATAAAGAATATAATTTCACATATTGCAAAGTGCTACGAAGCCAACACGTCATACACACACACACTACACTATATACATTGCATGTATAAAACATATATATATGTACACATACATATATATGCAAATATATTTCCCAAACAGAATTTTTGGTTTAACTATACAAGGTGTAAGTATTGATAAATAACAATCAACTTTACTAAAAGCTATCAAGTTCTTATGAGCTAATACTTTCCCACTATCTTTAATTTTCTAGTTGTCTGACTGATCTGTGGTTACCCATGCAATTAAACAAATACTCAAACAAAAAGAAGTATTCATACAAACTTAGAAGGATAGAAAATACCTGAAAGTTGTAATAATAATTTGCTAGTCTCACTCATGATACACAGTTTCACTCTTTTAAACAGCTCTTTTGGTGTTATATTCTGAAAAAATGTAGGCTCTCTTCTAGGAAAACCCAAACTGAGATCAAATTTTATTGCCTGAACACACACATATCATCACGTATGTGAGAAAAAAAAAAATTAATAGGGTTACCTTGTGGCCAAAATCTACTTGTTAAAAAAAAATCCACTGTGTGAAAATAATATATGCATATTTAATGCAAGGATAAAGTTTAAAAATCAAGGGTAAATGTTAAAGATACAAAAAATAAGGGCATGGAAAGTTCTGAAATGTAAATTAAAACACAAGCTCATTTAGAAAGATCATAGATAAGACAGTCTTTAAATTGTCCCACTATCTTTAATAAGATATATTAAGAATACTAGGATGTATGTCATCATATTTGTGTTTAATGTGGCATTAATTCACAAGTCTTTTTTTTTAGTAAGATAAAATAAGTTACTTGCTCTTCTAAGGAGCTATATAACTAGGATTTTCATAATTAAACCCTAGATGAGGCATTTGGTATATCTATGCCCTAAATCCCCCCCAAATTATGCATGTACAACTTTGAAAACTACATCTTAATTAGTAGCTTAAAATAAAACTAATTTTGAAAGCCAGAAAGTTGAATTTTTAAAAATTGTTCACATTTTATCAATGAAAGTCAACCAAATATCCAGTTTTAAAATATGAACATCAATTGCATATAAAGCACCGTGAATTGTTTGATATGTTACTTTCAGTATTTTTAGTAAACCTCTGCAAATTTCAACTCATATAGAGATGGTCAATATTAACTTAGTCACATGATTTCTCACTTGTGTAGTTTAATCTCTTTGGCCAATGAAGTATGTCCCAACCTCATTTTCTTCTACTACTACTCTTTTAACTTCTACTCTATTCTGAGCAACTACTGCTTATACCTACCTGTGATGGTTAATTTCATGTTCAACTTGACTGGGCCACAAGGTGCCCAGACATTTGGTCAAACCTTATTTTGGGTGTCACTGTAAGGGTGTTTTGGGATGAGATTAACATTTAAATCAAAAGACCCAGTAAAGCAGACTGTTTTTTCTAATGTGAGGGGGGCCTCATCCAATCAGTTGAAAGCCTGAATAGAACAAAAAGAATGAACCTCTCCCAAATAAAAAAATTCCTCCTGCCCAATCGCCTTCAAACTAGGATACTGGCACATTCCTGCCTTCAGACTCAAACTGAAACATCAGCTCTTCCTGGGTCTCAAGTCTGGGTCTGCCAGTCTTCACACTACACCATCAGCTTTCCTAGGCTTCCAGCTTGTTGACTCACCCTGCAGATCTCGGGTGTTGTCTGCCTCCTTAATCGTATAAGCCAATTCCTCATAATAAATCTCTTTACATATATAAACAAAAAAAGTATAAATATGCATATACTTATATGGGTTCCATTTCTCTGGAGAGCCCTAATATACCACCCACACCCACCATCAAATATTTAGCAATTTCTTACCTGTGTATATAATCAGGTTCATGAAACTTTCTCTATCCCTAACAGTCTCTCACACTAGCTCTGCCTGATAAAACCCTACATAGCCTCCAAGCCTCAACAGAGACCTCTTCTCTCCCATGATGCATCATCATGGTGGAGTTTTTCCACTTTGCACACCCATAGCACGACAGCACTGTTTTCGGTCACCTCCGCTTGTCTGTGGGTGGTGAGCTGGAAGAACATAGTTCTTCCTGGACAATGTCTTGTACATCATAAGTGAGTATCTGAAGGGCTAGAATACATTGTCACAACATAATACGGCAGGGATTATTTCTGACTGGGTGAAACCCAAAGGAAATCTTAGCTGTATGACCAAGAAAAAAATCATTTCAAACTCTCTGGACCTTGGTTTCTTCCATCAAACACGTAAGAGATTTGGCTCGGTACACCAAATTCCCTCCCAGCTCGACGTTTCTACGGCTCCATTAACAAATCAATCAACAGTAAACACTCACATGACTCAATATTCATTTTAAAATTATCTTAAATAATATAATATGAAGCCTAAAGTAGAAACTGTTCTCACTTAAATGCAGTAATTCACAAGTGCACTCATTCTCTCTGAGCCCTTTTAAGACATAACCCCAGCATGGAAAAACAAGTGATAATGATTAAAAGAAAACAACATGCATCACCAACAGGAAGGTCCTTAAAAGACTGATCACAAGGGAACACTCAGAGCCTCAGCTCACACACGCTCATTCTCCGAAATATAATAAGTTTTAATGTTTCTCCGCACTAGGGTCTCCACGGAACTGTTCACATGGGCTCCTGCCTTTGTCAACACTGATACGTAAAGAGTAGTTATTTGTAAGTACTACAGAAAGTCAGAAGTTTCTGTTTACTTATATGGCTCTGCCCACCACCAGCTCTTTTCAGCATGGAAATGCAGTACTCAGAGAGGCTTTATCGTGTTGGTATCAATGTATTCCAAGTACTCAACTATTTTATAAGCCTTTTCAAAGAATCTTCACTCAGTACCGTAATCGTCAGCAAGTTTGTTCTGTGTTGGCCATCCTTCCTTTTGTTTCAGTCTTTCCTAAAAATCCTTTTGTGCGACAGTCAAGCAGCTGTGCTTTGTTCTTTAATGTTCCTAGCTTGGATCCCCAGCCGAGACCATTTTATAACATAAACGGCAAAGTACCATTTTCACAGCAGGGACAACTGTGTTCATCTTCAAAAAGAGGCATTAATAAAATGAGACTGTAACGAACATGCTAATTCTGATCACAGGGTAGTGCACGATGGCAGAGAGTTGACTGCCTTCTCCCTGAAAGATAGTAAAAGTTGTTTTTGTTTTTGTTTTTTAAACAACTGCTATAATGGCTTACATTTTTTTTTGAAACAGACCTATTATGCAAACATTTCTCTCCATTTCCCAGTGAAATGCCTTTTCTGTCTCATCCAACTGCTCACTGTGTGTTTTACTATATCAGTTAACAGTCACCTTCAGGGAGCAGGGAGCATCTTTTTTCCATCTTGCAAGAACTGACTTGTTGAAATAAGCATGTCACCAAATCACAGAAAGCTAGAAAGCAGGGATCTGAGTGATCACCAATTCACTGCCTTCCCTGTGCACACGGCACCAAGATAAATAAAGAAGTAAAAGAACAGGGAAGTTAATAGATTTGCTCAAGATGTCACAGCTACTGTGGGACAGAGCCAGAGCTGGAACTCAAATTACTGGAGACCTGGACTTGAGGACTTTGTGTATTATGTCTTGATGGTGATTATTCATAAACTGTGACGCACGTATGTGGAGTAGATCCTCAAATACAAGTGCCATTTCATAAGGTATACCTGTAAAACTAGGCAACTCAATTGTCTGTTTGGCCAGCTATCTTTTGTTGACAACAATTTTACTTTGTGTGTGCTCTAGGAACAAGCTAGAAGATAACAGCAACAATGGTATATATCATACTCTGTTTTCTTGTGGTAATGCTCGTGCTGGTCTGGGGATCAGTGTTATTTCAGAATGGGCAAGTCTCAGCAGATAATCCACTAAACTTAGAAAAATGACATAGTACATGCTGTTTTGGATGACAACAAAATGTGTATTTTCTGATTACTACCTAAAAAAAACACCTAAATTCAAGAAACATGACATTTAGACATCTCAGACTATCAGAGACAAAGTTGACTAAATTTTTCTAGAACTTTCTCTTAGAGAGGGGGAGTCATGTGAGCAAGAAAAAGGGATTCTTCTTTTTTTTTTTTGGCCATGCAGCACAGCACACGCATATGGAGTCTTAGTTCCCCGACCAGGGATCGAACCTGTGCCCCCCGCAGTGGAAGCACAGAGTCTTAACCACTGGACCACCAGGGAAGTCCCAAGAAAAGGGGATTCTTGTCTTTCTACTTGTCTAAAACAGGCAGATGCTCCTGGACTCTTATAGGAAAGAAAAGTCTATGGAAGGTGATATCTCATTTTCCCTGTCCAGTGGTGGACAAGATATATCTGAGAGAACATTTTCATCCCCAGTTATCATACATTTACAAGTAATGTAATACCTTTAGACAAGAGGAAACTGTGGCCAGTGAACCAAAGATTCAGAAAGAACCAATTCCATCTGGATGATAATCACTCTTCTTAAAACACCCTCTCTGGTCCTATACTTTGCCCTTCACTGAAAGCTTAATATCAAATCCAAAGTCCTTAGCAGAATCCCACAATTAGGTAAGACTCAACCCTTAATAACCACTCAGTGAGATGTGAAGGCCTTCACTTAAAGTTCTGCGTAGAAGGGAAACGTGTATGCCAACTATGCTCAGCCCCTTTAAGTGCTATAGAACTACGGAGATGGTATGTTCTTGTGTTTCCACAGGCAGGGCAACCAAAAAAAGTTTTAAGTGACCTGGAGGCCATAAGTACCACATTCAACCCCACTTCTCCCACTACTTCTTCCATGAACTGCAGCCTACAGCGTATAAATGGTAATTGCTCAAATATCTCATTCCAGGGTATGTTCAGCCCGAGCTTGTAGTTATCTTTCCTTATGAAAACAGTTTTTCAGAGCGAGGGTAATTTGAAACGAGCTACACAGGGAAGATTTTCCCTGAAGTACTCCCTTCAATGCACATGGGTGGTCAGAGTATTATTTCAATGTCTTCTGCATTAGCTGTACAGGTCAGATGATTAAATCTCCAATTAATTAGGTCCTCTAGTGGCCTGTGTGAAATAAATTAGTGATCTCCATCCAGTCCACTTAGACAAAACCCATCGTGACAGCTGGCACATTTTTGGCATTGTCAGCAGAGTGGGTAAAAAGTAAATGACCCATGTGGACAAAATGGGCATCTAACGATGGGTATGGATGAAAAGTGCAAAGTATTTTCCATCCACTGCAGAGTAGAGAGCTTGAGTATCTGCCGATGTGATTTGCAAGAAAAAGTGAACTTAAAATGAGCACGAAGCCCATCAACTATGGAATGAAACTCTTCACATTCATCTAGTTAACTGTTCACAACGTTCATAATCTAGAAATGTCAGTTTACCACTGGGATATTTGTAAAGACTATTACTAATAGGATTACTGTTATTTAGAAATTTTAAACAAAGAGGTAACTCTAGGAAACAAGATAATTCCCAACTCCACTTATTTCATCCTATAAGGATATATAAAAATATTCTATTTTAAGGTAATGTTTAGACTACTTTTTCATTATCCAAAATACCTTTGAGTTTTTCTCATGAAACATTTCCAAAATTGCTAAACATAGTCTTAAAAAAATAAGGTTTAAGTACTTTACTAGAATTATAAATTTTCTTACAAATGTACTTATATATGACAGATATGCACATAGAAAGTCAAGATTACATTAAAATTTTCAAATGTATTTGTTTTATGTGGGAGCTAGTTGGATAAAAGCAGATGAGATGGGAGGACCTCAGTCAACTGGGAGGCAGGAAAACATAAATCCATATGAATGTCTATGTAAAGTGATATTTTCCTCCAACTTCTTGTTAATTCCTTCCTCAAATGCATAAAGATTAAGTCAACCCAAGTGACTGCCACTGTTTCCTTTTAGGGGGTTTGTTCCGGGAACTCAGAAGGCGAAAACACCTAAAAAGTTTCTAATAACTTTTACTTGATTGCATCTTTGTAATACGTTTTCTACATAATAGCATTAGTTATAAACTACATGAATAAGCAAAGATTAAAAGTTTTAAAGAAGACCAGCGAATCTGATTTAGCTTCCTATATGAATGGCCCCCAAAATTACTCAACAATCTTCACACCTTTTATCTAAGTTTATGTGAACATATACATGTATATCCACATATATACATATTACAGTATGTATAAACATAGTCTCCAAGGTCCCTTTCAGCTCCGAAATCTGACTTCTAACTACTAACTGCTCTTTTTTTTCCTAAAGTCTTATTCTTACCTAACAGATTTTACTCCTCTCTTTACCTTTACAAATATTTAGAATTCATTTCTTTTAAAACCCATTCATACAGTTCAATTATCTATAGTTAACAGACTATGATTTCTACTCTCACTGATTGGGCTTCCTGTCCCTCATGAGTTGGAACTGGCTTTCATGCTTTAGAACTGGTGCCTATGAGCCCATCTGAGAATAAATGACCTTATCTGGGGTTGTATGGCCTGAAC
Source organism: Tursiops truncatus (assembly GCF_011762595.2). NCBI lineage: Eukaryota > Metazoa > Chordata > Mammalia > Artiodactyla > Delphinidae > Tursiops > Tursiops truncatus. The sequence goes on along the minus strand of NC_047039.1, from coordinate 57,231,414 downwards.
TGTGGTGATGTCTCTGTGGGGTGAGTCCTTACATGGCTGTCTGTTCCACACTCCATGGGATTCACTGTTTCTGACCAGCTTTTATGTTAGCTTCTGGGTTCTAAGTATCGCACTGCAGAAATAGTGCTAGAATTCTTACCTTGTTCAGAAAGCTGATCTAGCTCCTCTTATTTTATATAGGTCTGTGTCCTGCTGGAGAGTTAAAACTTCAGCCCTAAATCATATAGTCCATTTGGTTATTACCTTGGTTTATAAGATTACAAATTATCTCTTATCCGAAGCACTTGAGCACCTGGAAATTTCTTTCACGTTTGTAAACCTAACCACACATTTAATTGTATTTTCAAATATTTTATCAACATGTCTATATGTTTACAGGGGGATGGAGAATTTCCTATATGAACACAGTGTGTCATAATGGCCAGAAATGTAGCTCAAATTTGACTTGTTTGTTTTTAAGCAGCATTCTGTTACATGCAATTAAAAGATCTATATCCAGTTGGTCAATATTTCCCCTAAGACTTAGTAAGATTTTATAGTACTTAAAGCACAGTGTAGGATGTATATGTAAATATTATTTTCTAGACTTCTCAGATTGACTGATTAATTTTGGTACTAAACAGATCTAAAAGAAAATATTTTTGATTGTATAAAACATACAGAGAAACATACATGCCTCAAAGCGGGGGTGGGGGGGGATGGAATGGAGGAGAAATGCTCTCACTCTATATATGTTCCTCTAAGATTATTCAATTATGATCTCTTCTTTCTAATTCCATTCATCTGAAGAAAGGCTATTTTACTAAGTTGTGGAATCAAGCAAAGCAAAGTTCAAAGCAATACAAAACAAACAGACAAATGCAAGTGTGTATGAGAAAGAAACAAAGGCACAGAGGGTTAGTCTGGAAATGTCAACTACGACGCAAGCCAAATTAGGCAATATTCTTATCTCTATACAAAAGATTGAATTACATATATAATACAACAGAGCATTATTAATCACTAGCCATTATTCTCTAGCACTGTCATTCTAAAGGAAGTCTTGGAAGTAGATACACCGTACTACAGATTTAGCAAGTCAGCCCATGCTTTGGGCACGTTGCATAAGCCACATAGCTGGAAACACAGAAGGGGACACACTGTTTCCAATCACTTTGCATCAACAGATGTTAGTTCAAGAAATATAAAAGACTGAAACAAAACACTTTTTTAGGACATAAAGAAGAAAGGTGCCTTTCTTGTTCTTGATTCCTCTGCTTAATAAGAACTCATCTTTAGGTAGTAGATATTCCTTTAATTTTGCAAACACCAATGTCAGCTTTGGTAATTTCCAAAAAGTAGTTGCTGACCTAGATATGAAAAATCCACACACAAGTGAAGCTAACATGCAAAACAGTAGCATACCCTGCTTCCTATCAAGGCTCTTTACCAAAAATCAAAATGGTATCTGGCATTTGAAATCAGCACTTCTTTGGGACTTTCTTTCCTTTCCCCGACTAGCATTTTTTAAGTCCTAGGAGAGAAGGCACCCTCTGTCTATTTAAATAAAGTTTGACCCTAATCAGTATTTTACTTCAATTCATTTCCCATTTAAGTGTCATGAAAACTGTAGTCTTTTCAATGATTCTACAAAAGAACACCTGTGATACAGAATTTCAACTACACAAGCAGCAGCCTTGCACTTGAATACTTACCTCGTAAAACTGTGAGTCTGGTGGATACACTTATTTCTCCCACGTTATTCGAGGCCACACATTCATAAATTGCCTCATCTCGCGGAGTCCGTAAGGGTTGTATTCTGAGAACTGATCCAGATCCATCGTCAAACTCTATTACCTATTAGAGGAAACAATAGCTGTCACAGGTGTTGTTACTATCATCTGCCTCTCAGCTAAATCTCTTAATGCAGTGGTGAACCAGCCATTAGGCTCAGAATAAACTCAGAAGCATTTTGAGACTGAATTTTGATACAGTGATGAAACAGAATAATTGCTCTAATGTACTGAATCCTATACGGCAGAATGGAAAGACATGAAACTACATATGCAAAAATGTAGATTTCTTGTCTCTACAGAAAACCATCCAGGGGTTAATCATGAAAATATTCTAGTATATGTATCTAGGGCAATTTGACCTTTTTATTAATTTTGCAAGAGACTTGCTGCTATGATGGATACACTTCTTAAATTATTTTGTCTCTGATAGCACATATGCACATGTGGATCCATTCAGTAATTGGACGATAAGGTGAAGAAATAATGTATGCATAGCTCTTCTGGTTTAAAATGTCTCATCCTGAACAGTATAGATGAGCAAACCATGAAGAGAAACTACATAAATCTAGTACTTAGGCAGCCAATGAAATGGCTTTCATAGCCCCAGAGACTGATGGCATGCATTAATTTTGCCATAAATCATTCCAGTATTTGTTTTAGCTTAGCATTTTCTGCATTTTTAGGGCATTCTTGCTGTAAAATGGAGGCTTGCTTCACCAGGCAGAAAATTAATGTCCTAAACAGTAAGCCTGAATTCACTATCATTATGGACTCTACTTTGAAACAGTTAGGTATTTGTCACCTACTCAAGTAATACTTTTAAAAAATGATGTTGATAATATTGATAAATATGCATACAAAACTGTAGAGTCCTCTACCTGTCTTTTCTATAACTCTGCTGTGTTTTTCCAGCTGTTCACTGAGATGGTGGTTTTTTTTTTTTTTGCATTTCCCTATGAATAATATATCCATGTGCTTAAATTGTGAATAAATTAAGAATGCTTTATAAATATATACATTTATAAAGTGACATACATCACTATATAAGGTTTAAGGTATATAGCACGATGGTCTGATTTACATATATTGTGAAATGATGACCAAAGTAGGTTTTAGCTAACATCCATCATCTCATATAGATACAATAAAAGAAGAAATGTTTTTCTACTTATGATGAGAACTCTTAGGATCTACTCTCTTAACTTTTGATTAATTGTTACATGTCATTGCATGCTTACATTTCTGAACTACTTCCTAGGTTTAGACCTATTTTCTTCAACAAACAATATACACATTAGATGCTAATATTGTAATCTCCAATTTGCAAACCCGATTTAACACCCAGTATTAATTATGTACCTACTCTAGGCCAGATGCTATATTTGCCACTGGAGATAGAAGAGGGAACAAAATCAGTCTCACTCATACTCTCATGGGCTTTAGAAACTAGCGAAACCAAAAAATACAATATACTGTTACAGATATGAAGGATTCACAGCCCAAGACACAGTACTATTTGATGTAGCCGCTTTGTGTTAAAATAATTTTTTCTGGATGTTTATTTGACTCTCATTAGGAATTATGTACTGAGCAGACCTCCTGCTTTGAAATGTTTACTGTTATAATTTAAACTTTGTTACAAGAGTTTGTCAAGAAGCCATCATCACTAGCAAGCATGATGTCAAACTTCTTTGACAAAAAAGTGAATTTCATTTAAACTAAAAAGTATATGTGCACCAAAAGTCACACACACATCATTTCCTATGACAATGTAGGAAATATTTCTCAAAGATTAAGATATTCTTTTTGTTTATGTTTAAATCACTGTAGGTATCTGATCTTCAAACAAACAAAATTTTAAACTTACCATTTGTAAACTACAGGCCAGATTTCAATTTTCACCAGTGTAATTATGCTCTTTATGCATTTGGTCCATTTCCTGCTCTTTGAGAACTGGTGAAAAATGAATAAACTCACAATGCTCTGAATTTTGTCGTTGCTTTGTTTCATTTAACTGGGAATTGTTTTAATTTGCCAAACTGTGAATTAGGCTATAAAGTAGTCAGAAACTCAGGTAAGAGGAGGTGAGTTTCACATTTTGGGTCAGTTTGGAGGTCTAAGTGCTCTCTAAAAATCAGTCTATCCTCTTCATATCTTAAATTACAGGCATGGTATTGTGTGCTTCTTCCAATTTTTCTCTAAATAGCTTATCACCTATTTTTCTCCTCCAGAAGGAGCAAATTTATAAACCATAGGCTCCTTAAAAACACCCAAAATAAGATCTGAATTATGTATCATCATCTTCAATGCACTAAGCTTTCCTGAATAAACAAAATCGACTTCATCAGTAGGTTTATCAACTATCAACCTGGTTGGGTATGTTTCCTTCAGAGCAGTTCTTCACACTAACACACTGGAGCTAAGTTCTCTTTCTAGTCCATGCTACCTGTAAAACACAGGTGTGAAGTATAGTGGACAACTAAATCTGCTGTCCAGTATCTGTTCCCCTTCTTTCGGATAACAGGAACTTGAATTCCCTTTGGGAAAACACTACTCCCTCATTCCAAGCCATGGGGTTGGATGAAACTGATCTCATTCCCAGTAACTGAGGTAGATTCTGATTAACATAAATGAGTTAGTCTGTACCATCCAGCTGTCCACACAGACTGGTTCAGTGATGAACACGAAACTCAGTAAGAGCCAATAGCACAGAAAGCTCTCACTCATCCTCTAGTCTCGGATGTGGGAGGATGTGAGACTGCATCTTGCCATCTTAAGGGGAAGCAGTCTGAGGATGAGGTTACAGATGGATGCTAAGAACACTGTTTGAGCCCTCGTACAAGCACGACAAAAGTCAGTCATCTGAACCCCCAAATTCCCTTTTTTAAAAAAGCTGAAGCCATCTAGAGTGAAGTTTTCCATCACACACAACATAAGGAATGGCATGTCTCAGTGATTACAACATCTTGTATCAGAGAAAAACAAGCAAGTAACACACAAACCAAAAATTCAGCAGTTACATTCTTCCCCCAGAGAAACAGAACAATGGACCTAATACCTCAAATCTCTGATTGCTGACTTTCTTCCCTTTTTTGTTCCAGACAATTTTAGGTCTTGGGTCTCCTGTCGCTTGGCAAATGAAAGAGGCAACTCCACCAGAGACCCCTGTCTGGTCAACGGGAGTTCGTGTAAACCTTGGAGGTGCTGAAATAAAAAGAAATAAACATCACAATTAGATGGAAAGTGGAAACACAGACTATTACCCCACTGCCACTGCTCTCTCCAGAGCCCTCAACCCTATTTCGGTCAATACATACATCCCTACACATACACAAGGATTATAAAATTAGGAAAGCACCATTTACATTTGAGGGTAGTTAAAAGGGGAGGGAGGTAACTTTCTGGTGAAGTTATCTGCTAGTGCTTTTATTGCTGAAATCCGTATTATGGCAGAGATGCAATAACATTTGTAAAGCAACATCACACATTAATTTTTACTACCAGTATTAAAAAAAATCCAATTTGTCCTCTGTAACAAAATGAGCTCATCAATCAAAGTGAGTAAAATTTTAGCTCTTTGCTTTGATGCCGCTATCAGGACATTGCCAGAAAGCAGCAGTGCCACTATTAAAATTAGTGACATTTAAGAGAAATTCTAGGAAATTTTAAAGAGACAAGAAATACAGCCCTGAGTTAGACGGTTTGGCAAGAAATAGAAATAGGATAATATGGTAGTGACTCTAACCCAGATATTGTGTGCTGCCTTACTTTCAACTGAACTCCACAATCTGCATAAAAAGATGAGTCAAGAAGCCTCCAAAGTCATAGCAATAAAAATAATTTCTGTAAAGAAAGACGTAGACTTCAAGATTCCTAAGGACGAAAGGCTGACAGTTGGAGGTTTTTGAAATGTCCTCTGTCTCCTTTAAATGTTCCTAACATACACTTTCCCTCTTAAAAGCCTGCTTGTTATCTACCTGGTATTTCCGGATCTAGAAATCTATCATATGAAAATTATATAAAATGTAGACAAATATTTATGGACAAAGATATTAACCACATATTTTATTTACAAAGATTATAAGTACTCAAAACATCAATTATTATAGGAATTGATGGTGAGATAAACTGGCATAATGATGGAACGTCATACAAATAGTAAATGTTGTAATTATAAAGTTTTTATTATATGCCACGAGAAATACTTATGACTCAATGGTAAGCCACGAAAGCATCACACAAAATTACAGATGAGAGATATCAGGTAAAGAAAAATGCACCCCAAAAAGGATAGGACAAAATATGCCAAAACATTAACGATGGTGGTTTGGGAGAAGGTATTTTAATTATTTTTCCTACTCTGCACATTTTTCTTGCTTCTTTGAGTTTTGACAATTAAGTTACAGTTGGACATTTTTTAAACTCAAAAACATTTTACTTTCCCATTTTATTTTCTATTTTCTTACCCCTATTACAAAGTTTCTCTTGCCTCCGGCCAGTTTTCAGTGATACGTCATTGAAACAAGGATTTAGTAACCATAGTTAAAGTTTATTTTGAAAACTATCCTTAGATTCTAAGTAAGAAGAAAATAGCAAAGTTCATCATTGTTTGCTCATCACCAGTATTTTCTCCGCCTTGTTTTCATGTTTCCCCTGTGATGCTCCTGCTGGCCTGATGGTGTGTGTCCTGACCTTCATCTTGATTTTCCTGGAGTCAGGGAAGACAGATTTCCTTCTCAGCTCCACCATTTTGTATGTGTAACATCTTGAGGGGGTGCCTAACTTTCCTATCTCTTAACTGTAAAAATATGAAATGTGAAATAAATTATTTTGCAGAGATCCCTTCCAGTTTTAAGGTATTAACTTCCACGATGAGGGAAAGAAGGGAGAAGAGAGGTGAGTGGTATCTTTGTAATGCTGATGCTGGGAAATGAGTCTCCACTTCCTCAGGAAATTCAACTTGGTGTTAGTAGAACTGGTGAAAACCCAGGTACCTGTTTGTTCAGAAACGCTAGGAATGAAAGTGGGCTCTAAAAATGCTGCTAGATATCACATCCAACAGCATCTCAGAGTAGCAATACAAACTGGATGATTACCAGAACTGTGAGCAATGTTTAAAATGATTTGAAATTGATTAACAGTGAGAGGAATAAAATACGCAGTATACTGATGTCACTTTTCTGTCACAAACAAAAAAGATATTAAAAGTTTTTATGGTTTTCATTCTGCTGTTGCAAACAATGCAAATTGATAATAACTACTCGCTTGTCAGCATCTAAATGGAAATTATAATTATGAAATTAAAATTCCTAGGGAGTTTCCCCGGAAAAACAAAATGTATTGCATTGCTATTTTAAGTGGTACAGCACTGTCATTTTTAGGTACTTTCCTTTTTAAAGTCCATAGCTTAAAAATTGTCAACCCTAAAGGAAAATGAATTTTAACAACCCAGCTTTCCATTTAAGTTCTGTTTTGAAATTTCTCACAAGAATGTATGGACTGGGAGGAGGGCTGTTGCATAAGATGACTATGTACTAATCAGAAACTAAATAAACAAAGAAGGTACGATGCCATTTTTGATGCATCAAAATGGGATTTTTTTTTTAAGGGAAAGTATCCTATTTCTCATTCTAAAGAATGAAGGAAATTTGGAGATTCTGACAATCTGCAAATAGGCAACAGTTACTCGGGAAAGTGCTTCCTAAATACTGAGTGGGGACAGTAAGAAGTCGAATTAATATAAAACCTAGAAGTCTTATTTCTAAGTGGAAAGCATAGGAGGCAAGTTCCCATGTTCTCAAAAAGGGATGCAACTATCATTCCAATGTTCAGATGTGTTTTTCTTTTATCTTCATTTTCTGGTCATACCTTACAGTTCTCATGCAAACACTGACAAGTTTAAAGATATAACCACTGGATGCTACTGCAAGGATCTTTTCATTTTTTTAAACTTAACTGATAATTTTACTTTTCAAAAATTTTTATAGGAGTATAGTTGATTTGCAATGTCGTGTTAGTTTCAGGTGTACAGCAAAGTGAATCAGTTATACATATATGTATATCCACTCTTTTTCCGTTCTTTTCCCATACAGGTCATTACAGAGTACTGAGTAGAGTCCTGTAAGGATTTTATTTCTGAAGATGAAGTCAAGTAATAGAATTAACCTAATGAACTGTGGAAAATTTATTGAAATAACCAGTTAGGACCTGTTTCAGATCTGGGACTGTTTTTCTAAATCCCACTACACCCCACTGTAGTGACTCAGTATTCTTCAAAAAAGCAGCCCGAAAAGGGTCCTTAAATTTATTCTTTAAAAACAAACACAAAAAATGAAATTGATCACATTACATTGTTTAAAGGCATATCAATTATTTGCACACAGTTTTTTTTAATTTTTAAATTTTTTTCTAAATATATGTTAAAAAAAAATAGCCTTCACAGACAAGAAAGTCATGACTTTCTTATGGGATCTGATGTCAATTTTTCTACATTTGTCAACCAAGTCCAAACCATGGAAAGGATAAGTGCCATTACTCTATGATGCAAGGTTAACACTCTAGATGATATAGTAAAATCCTTTCAGTGAGCATGTTTGTTGCATAAATAATCATCTTGGCTAGTCAGATGCTAACTGTGATGCTGTCAATGCTAGGCAGATGGCCAAAGGAAACAGATGAGAAAGAAAGAAGACTAAACATAACTCCAGCAAACGCTAGGAGCAAGTAAGAATCTTCATTCCTAGAGGGGTCTAACAACACACAGCACCCACTCCCCCTTGTCTGTATCTCAGTTTAATAGAAGAAACTAAATGAGTCTTCTGCCTTCTTTTGTCAAGGGTATGTCCATATTTAAGTCATGCTCTGAAGATGGGAAGAAAGAGAAGAGAACCCACGTAAAAGAATAAAACAAAGACTTCCACTACACAGTCACACAATAGGACAGCCTCGGGTCTTAATAATCAAAGTCCCCATGATTATCCCATGAGATACAACCATAAATATTACGCTTGGTTTAAGAAAATAAAGAACTATCGGGAATATAAAGACGGAGAAAAAGACATTAAAACTTTACAGTCACCAATATTCAGATAAGTACCCTTCCATTATTGTAGCTAACTGCCATTGCTATCCACCTAGAGCTGCCAACATTGTGCTCTGCAAAATGCATTTCTGTTCAAGCTGGTTTTGACAGGTAAGGAGTATGACCTTTTATTAAACTAATGCCAGGCAGAGGTCAGATTACTGTTAGACCCAGAAAGTCTATTTTCTAAATGGAAAATAGAGGAGCTAAACATGCATATGAGTCAGAAAAGAGGCATGCTGGATATTCTAGAACGTGTCTGCCGTGCTCACGTGCTGTTCAAAGACTGCATTCTCGGGATGCATTCACAGAGCAGACAGGAGCTCCAGGAATCAAGTAGATTATTATTTCCTACACAGCTTGAGAGGAGCCACAGGCTGCTGATTGATTTTTCCTTCTAAGAGGTTAGATTGCTTCTTACGAGTATAAGCAATGCACGGTACCTTTAATGCAATGACTGTAATATTTTGATGCCATATCAGGTCTCAAGTTGCTAGGCTTTCTGAAGACAAGATGATAAGCCCAAAGAGCACATAAGGTGATTAAATTCAGGGGACAGAACGTACCAAGACCAGCAAATTGCCTTTGACCATCCTTAACAAACTGCTCAAAGACAAAACCTTCCTTTAGTACACTACATTAAGTAGAGCTAGACATAAAGTGAGGAGAACACTGACGTCCACTAGTAGCATCCATGGAAGAAAGGGATTTACGAGAAATTCTTAAAGGTTAACAAGACGACTCAGGTTTGTGGGAACTTGACTGGCCAACTGAGAATCACTTAAAACAGGTCCCTGGAAAGGACCACATGCTACAAAAGTGAAGAGATGAAATGATGGTGCCATTTGCCTAATTTAATTCTAATGAATAAGCCACTTCTGCAGACATCAAGGAAATATGTGGCACTGGGAACAAAACTAACAGCATGTAAATACTTGGCTTTGTTTCTTTCAGCTGATTAACATTTCCTTAAACAGAGAGTTTTGATTTTAAAGGGATATTTGTCACAATAATGTACTTAAAATCTTGAAAGGGGCAGGTTAATAATGTTATTAAACGATACTGAGGGAGAGGATGAGGAAATGTTCAGTAAAAATATATAGGTAGTCCTGTCTTTAGGAATCTACTTCCTCCCTAAAAGGTATCTGTAGAATTTATGAGACTGTCAGGTGACCTCATCTCTGTTCTTTCTTTTTCTGCAAGAATCAGGGTGAGGGCTCTGAAGGGAAGCTCAGGAACAGGGGTCTGGAGGTCGGTGAGAAATGCAAAGCATAGGAGGTGAAGCCGGGGTGATGCTAAGGGCCATGGCCAGGTCTGAAGGTTTAGGGGGACAAGAGCCATTGTCACAGGGTTTACATTCCCGTCCAGTCACAACACACTCTACTGCCACTGCCCCAAACACAGAAAACGGCCAAAGTTTGTGTAGATGATGGATTTTCTGTTCTGATTCATTGGGGTAGGTAGCAAAGTGTGCCCAAGATAGCAGTACAACTGTACAGGCTCGTGACAAGGGAAGAAGGGGGGGGGTCCCAGAGTTGATGTTTAACTGTACGGAGGGCCAGGATCCTGGCACAAGACACCAGGCTGGACTGGTTTCCATGGCAGATGTTCTACATAAACCCGGGCCTGTGGGGACATCTATCCTATCACATGGAATCTGAACAGGGTCACCTCTGACATCCATGGCCAGGATGGACCTTCAAAGTCAGACTGTTTTTGAGCCATCTATGATATTTTCTTTTTAATACAACTCCACAATCTTTTAACCTTAAAATCTGATTTCAGGAGCATTATACTTCAAAATGGGATAAAGAAATAACTACTCTTCAGTGAATTCCATGCACTGGACTAAATGTTTTATATATCTTATATGCAGTGTTTTCCATAGTCCTGTAAGAGTATACCATTACTCCTATTTTATAGAATTTTAGAAAGCTTTATAGTACTACATAAATTTAGAAGGGAAGAAAGAGTCAGGGAGAAAACGGGAAAAAGAAAGGAAGGAAGGCTCACTGAGGTTTAGCGTGAATCATGGACTTTTGATCTAATTGTGAAGTCCTGATATTTTTACTGTGCCAAATTAGAAGATGGAAAGTTACAAAGATGCTGCACAGACAATATGGTATAACTCAATTTATAGTGTATTTTCAAATCAAATCTGTTTTACTTAACCATAAAAAGTATACTGGCTGTTTTCTCACGGGTTTGGTAAGTACTTTGTGCTGTATTACAGCAATTATTTTTCACTAGATAAGTGAGAAAGTTCACCCAGAATGCGCATGGAAGTTATTTTCCTAACTTCCAGGAGCCGATTGAAATCAGGGATACATAAAGTGTGATGCCTGGGCAAGAGAGAAAAATCAAAGCCACAAAATTCAAAAATAAATCACATAAGTTCCAAGTGTAGTATGGTAAAATACTTTTGTATTTTTCTACATATAAGTTCAATTTGTTCATGATGGCAAAAGACAAGAAAGTTCTTGACATCAATTTCCTCTCTTCCTTTTCAAGGCATTTTGACAACATACTCTATGCATGTCTAGACCATTAATTTTTTTTAACATCTTTATTGGAGTATAATTGCTTTACAATGGTGTGTTAGTTTCTGCTGTATAACAAAGTGAATCAGCTATATGTACACATATATCCCCATATCCCCTCCCTCTTGCATCTCCGTCCCACCCTCCCTATCCCACCCCTCTAGGTGGTCACAAAGCACTGAGCTGATCTCCCTGAGCTATGTGGCTGCTTCCCACTAGCTATCTATTTTACGTTTGGTAGTGTATACATGTCCATGCCACTCTCTCACTTCGTCCCAGCTTACCCTTCCCACTCCCCGTGTCCTCAAGTCTATTCTGTATGTCTGCATCTGTATTCCTGTCCTGCCCCTAGATTCTTCAGAACCTTTTTTTTTTTTTTTAGATTCCATATATATGTGTTAGCATATGGTATTTGTTTTTCTCTTTCTGACTTACTTCACTCTGTATGACAGAAACAAAATTGAGTTATTTGTAGATCATTAATTTTATTAAGGCTTCAACTCCCAATTCTCGGCTGCTAAAATGATTACGACAGCATTCTCCCATTGGATAAATAGATGTCTGTGCCTCTGTATAACTATCAATATTTAAGGTGACTAACAATTGATATGTATACTAACAGAAAGGAAGGGGAGAAGGAAAAAGGAAAGGAAGAAAAGAGGACAGGAAGAGACTTGACTTAATGAAAAGGTATCTCCCACTTGAACTTCTCCTCAATGCCAGGTCCCTATTTCTAATGTTTGAAAGACTACCTAGTAACATCTCAAAATCATTATGCTGAAAACACACCATGCCATCTGCCTTCCCAATCCTACTTCTCTTCCTAAGTTTCCATGTGTGTTTGTGGCACTCCCACTCTCCCTAACACTCAGCCCTGCTGTTTCAGCCTCTTCTTTGTCTTCCTGGCCTTTGCCTCACTATCATTCAATTATTACGTCCTATAGATTCTGCTTCTAATAGGTCTCACTCCCCTTTGTTTTTTAATGTCTATTCACAATGACCATGATTCTCCCTTTAAGCTGGACGTTAGAATCACTTGGGAACCTTAAAAAAGTAAAAAGCTATAGGTGCTCAGACCCCTCCCCAGACCAATTAAAATTGAAAGTCAGTGGGTGAGGCTGGGTGATTAATTTCAGAAGATGCCAATGATCAGCCAGGATTGAGAATCACTGAATAATATCATGATATCTGTGCTTTCCCTTCCAGTCACCCTAACTTCAAGTTTTTATTGCTACAATCGATATTACAAATTACTGCTGATCCGACCCTTCTTTTCCTTTTCATTCTTATTCTTTCAGGTTTTGTTAAACGCATCTACGATTAAAGCTCTTTTCCACTCAAAATAAATAAATAAACAAACAAACAAGCTTTAATAGCTAACTGCTGCCAAATAAACCAGAAATCCCGTTTGCGTTTTAAAACCTTTCAGAGCTGCTGTGGACCTACTTTCCCAAATATGTTTCTACTATCGCCCATCAGGAACCTATAATTCCCTGCGTCAATGCCTTGGTATAAGCTGTTCCCTTATATAAAATGCCTTCTCCCACATTTTAAAATTTATAGAATTTACCCATTTTTCAATCCAAATTAAATATCTGAAGTTTTCTTTGATCCTCCGATCTGGATAAGATCCACTATTCTTTTAACTCTCTTATCATACTTTTTGCATCTCTCCTATGAGTTAAAGCAGTCTATCATTTATTACAGATATTTTATACATATGTATTTCTCTCTCTGCTCATTAACTGAACCCTGAGAAAAGCATCTGTGACCTGGTCATCTCTGAAATCTCGTAACTCCTAATCCCACCAGGCACATAGTAAGTGTTCAATACATACTTAAACGTGATAAAAGGCTCTCCAAGGTACTATACCCTCTAATCTTTGACTATACACTTTTCAGTACTTACAATGCATAATATTGTTGTAAACATGATAACTGTGCTTCCACTTGAATTATATTTGCTTAGAGCTTGATAAATTAGCTGAAGAAACAAACTTCAAGTAATATACATTGACACTGCAAAATACTGATGTGACATGGTGGGAGACTAATGGCCATACCAGGTCAAAAGTTGGCAAAATACAGCATATCCAAATCACAGATTCATGCATCCTACTGTAGGACTCAATTCAGATGAAGTATAATGTAATACAATGGATCTCACCTCTTTTATGAATATCATTGTACCTCATTGTTACCACAGAGCTCTCCTATTTTCTGCCACTTTTAGTTTTTTTAAATAAATTGACTTTATTGTTCTGACTGTACATTTTTATTATAAGTAAATTAGAAAACATAAATAAAGGAAGGCATTTTAAAACATTCTAATGGTTATCGTTTTGATGAATGGCTTTTAAGAATTTTTCTATGTCCGCTTAACATATGTCTACAAAAAAGTAGATTATACTGTATGATTATTTTATAGCCTGCACTTCACTTAAAATATATTGTGAATATATTTTCTGTCACTAAATATTTAAATGGAAAAGGCTTTTATATTATAAAGCATATAGATATATTTTAATTTACTGTTAAACATTTAGGTTGTTTCCAATTTTTTAGTGCTATAAAAGTGCTTTAGTGATTATTCTTGTATTTATATCCCTACACATATACGTCATTCCTATATGTGATTCATTCTTTCTTTCTTTTTTTTTTTTTTTTTTTTGCGTTATGCGGGTCTCTCACTGTTGTGGCCTCTCCCGTTGCGGAGCACAGGCTCAGCGGCCATGGCTCACGGGCCCAGCCGCTCCGTGGCATGTGGGATCTTCCCAGACCGGGGCACGAACCCGTGTCCCCTGCATCGGCAGGCGGACTCTCAACCACTGCGCCACCAGGGAAGCCCTGTGATTCATTCTTACATGTAAAACTAACATGTATGATGCATTCCTATATGTAAAATTAAAGAATTAAAAAACCATACATTTCTAAGGCTTTTTATACACTTTAACAAATTATGCTAAAAAACTCATATAGTCATAGGAGGAATAAATATGAGTGTCCAATTACCTAGACCACTGCCAAAGCTGAAAATTAGCACTTAATCACTGGCAAATTTTTTATCCTATTTAGTTAAACAGAGGGATAGAAGGTAGAGGTCAGACGGTGATCAGTATAGAGGAAAAAACTGGAAAATTTACACCTTAAAAATGAATCCTTTTCAGATACTCCTCAAATCCTGCCTTTTCCATTTCCCCTTGGGATGAAAGAATGTAAGAGGAATACTTAGTGGTGAATACTTAAAGACCAATGAAGAAAGAGGAGAAGGAAGAAGAAAAACTATCTATCAACATGAAACTACTGAAAGTAGTACTTAAATGCTATAGAAAATAATTTTCGATTTAAAAAAGTCAAGACATTCACATCCGTCTTAGTCTTTCAAATTGTTTTTCAAAAAACAATTAAGATGAGGTTTCCTATGAATTAGTCAGTGCACAGTAGTAAAATAAATTTCTTGTTTGTCCTATTTCAAAATATATTAATACCGGGTTATAAACACTTATTTTACAGCCGTAAAAGTTGTGCAGTCTCACTACCATAACGTATTTATTTATTTTTTTTTGCGGTACGTGGGCCTCTCACTGTTGTGGCCTCTCCCGTTGTGGGGCACAGGCTCCGGACGCGCAGGCTCAGCGGCCATGGCTCACGGGCCCAGCCGCTCTGTGGCATGTGGGATCTTCCTGGACCGGGGCACGAACCCGCGTCCCCTGCATCGGCAGGCAGACTCTCAACCACTGCGCCACCAGGGAAGCCCACTACCGTAACTTTTTATTTAACATACAGCCATGGGATATTATGACCAAAACAAACAATCCTCTATATTCGCTGTGTCTGGGCCATAAAGTTTCTCTGAACTGTCGACATGCTTAGTAAGACCGACCATCTGTTTTCGTGTAAGACACTCACTGTAACCACTGGCTTAGCAACACAAATTTTAGAAAGGCGTGCCAGTGGTCCAGAATCACTCTTAAGATAGAATCAGCGAAGCCATTCTTACCATTCCTTATGCCAGACTCATGCATCCTTAATGAAAACATGTTATCAGCAGCACTATTTATATATTCACTTAACATTTTCCACTTGAAGCCTCTGGGTTCACGTACTACCTACTTATGCATTCAAAATACCAGGCATTTTGACCAGGCATCCATTTTCATTCAATAGAGTGATAAAGGCCCTTACACTGAAACAGATGAAAAGTCATGAAATCTCTCTGGCTCATTCATAAAGATGTAGGCAAATGGCACAATATTTATTGCCTTTTTCCACATTTCCTCTAAATGGTAATGTACTCACAAGGCTATTTAACACAGATACCGTATTTGACAAAAAGGAAACTCTACCGACCCTTTAGCATCCTTCTGTAGTTAGTTTTCAAAGCAGATTCATTTACATCATTCACTGCTAATTTACTCATTAACCATAATTTATCACATCAGATGTGTTGATCATCATTAAAAGTAATCATTTATTCCTCCTTCTAATCTGCTGCTTATCGTGTACCTGCAAATTGGATCACACAGGAGAAAGGTAATTGGATTATTTGAAAAAAGAACATGAAAACAGACATAATTTAAGTGGCAAAGAAAGGGGAAAAAATGACAAAACAATGTCATCTTTGGCATTTTTTCATTGAATTCTTTCCAAATTTTATGTTACTAAATTCCAGAATATTGATTCTATTGCCTCCCCTCTAAGAAATTTCCAATATATCAACTATGTGAATTTTGTTTTATTGTTTTATAAGGAAACTAGAGTGAAATGCTGTACTGGCTTCACTTTAGAGACCAGTAGCAAACCAGTTCCACAAAGAGATCTACTGATGTCACTGTAAGAGCTGAAAAGCTTTGAGCTGACATGAACCACTATAACTCCCGTCTTCTAACCAAGGTTAGGTGTTACCACAACTGGCAAAAGCCTGGATAATTTCTTGTAAGATAGATCCATCTTCTAGGAATAAATGTGACCACAATTTTTCATCTATCAATTTCATACTGTTAAGTTAGCAAGGTAGTTTGGGAAATGCAAGTAGCTGAAATATTCCCAGTAGCTATAACATGGAAAGGGTATATGTGCAAACACATGTGCATACTTTCAGTGAGTGGTAAAGCAGATTGCAAAATGAAGTTCAAACATATCTACTGGAGAAATTTAGAAGCAGTATCATAAGAAAACCTTGTTTACAGACAAAGTAGCATCTCTACAGATACACTGTTTTCAAGTGTTACAAAAGCGTTTTGTCTACAACAGAATATTGTGGAAAATGAGCTGCGAGAGTTTTTATAACAAAGGCAATGTTAATTGTAAATATAGAGAGTTTTATAATAAATATGATATTTCCTAAAGAAAGTCCATAATTAATACTACCTTCCAAATAAATGACATTATGATTTTTAAGTGTTTCAAAGATGAAACACGTGAACATTTCATTGTTTAAAAATATTTCCTTCAAACTCAGTGTTTTAAGGGGCACTACCATTTGTTAATAGGTGAGTAGATACATAGTGGATAAAAATATAAAAGATAAAAATGCAAAACAATGAAAAAACTGACTTGCCTAGATACCAGAATTGCTTTAGACTGAAATTGTGATTTTAAAAATATATTTGAAAAACACCCAGCACTATTCACATTTGAACCAATACTCTGCTAGAGATCATGATATTCTAAGTTTAAAAGGCCTATGTCATAGCTTCATTCTGTGTAATGCCTAGCTTATTGTAGATATTCGATACCTTTTAAATAAAGTACTATTATTTTGGATGTATGGATAATTTAGATATGCATCTATGTCCTTCCACTAATTTTCCACTAAATTAGATTTTTTTAAAAAATTCACTTCTCTGTAGACTCAGAGCCAAAAATTATTTGGCGATGATTTCCAGGATTCCAAATACTCTCCTTCAATATTAGGTAACTATTTTAGAACCAATAACAATTTGTAGGATAATAAAAACACTCTTTTCTGATATCCCTCCAACTGAACACATGTAGCAAGCAAAAGAGCGGCATTTATTTTACATATTAAATCCATCCTTTCTAAAATAAAATTAATTTTTTAGAGTTAAGAGAAAGAATTAATATCCATACAAGCAAGTTGGATATGAGGAAAGTGTTCCTTCCATAAGATGTCTCACTGAGCTTAATCTTGCTAACCATGATTGATCTGTGCATTCTCAAGAGTGGCCTGCCACTCGCCCATTCTCAAATTCTACCCAGTGAGCTATTTGGGGGTACAAAAGATGGAAAGCATGACAACTGGTTCTGTGCTAGGGCTGTGAAGTCATGTACCAGCAAGCAATGATAATAATAGATGATCACCCAGGGCCATGGACTGGCCCTGTCCACACACAAAACGCAAGTTGACATTAATTGGATCCTGGCACAGAGAGAATAGGGTACAATTCCTTGGTTTGTAGATGAAAATAAACCTTTAAAGAACTTTAATGAGTCCTAGATGGACAGAGTATAATACAATAATGAAATTCTTGCTCTCTCTTTTTTTTTAAGCTACATCTCCGTCAAATAACCCTATCAGCATTTCCATGACAGCATGTTAAATCTGAGGAGGAAATGTCTCATTCTTGCCGCCTGTGAACTGAAACACATACACACTACAAATTTAGAAAGCCAACAAAAGGAGGGGGAGGGACCTTTTTTGTCCCATCCTCACTGAAATCTGTTATGCTCTGGCAAGTCCTTTTGTTCCCATTTTCCGAATAGCATAGGATTTATCGACATAAATATCCCTCTCACCTCGCCTGGTTAAAAAAAAAAAAGAAAAAAAAAAAGGGAACGCTTGAATCTAGACACAAGGTTACACTACTCAAATATTATGCAAACACTTTTCAGTTGAATTAATTTTCAAGTATCAAGTCCCTTATTTGTATCCCTGGGCAGTGCAGCCTCTGGTCCCAGCTCATTTTGGTGCCGATTATGCATGCTTTTCCAGAGAAACACATTATCTGAGCCCCAGGAAGATGGGAGGCATTCCAAAACAGCACAGACAGTGAGGACCTTTATTTGCCAACTAACTTTTTTCCCCCATTCTCTAATTTACGACTCAGGGTGTTAAAGAAGAACACAAAGGGTTTTCCCACACAGAAATAACCTTTATGAAAAACCTGCAAACGAGATCTTAATTACACTATTTACCAATATAGACTGCATGACGAAATAAACGGAAACATTTCTTGCTACAGCTTGTTTTCTTTTTTTCCTAATTTAACTGTTGCAGGCAACGTCATAGCAATTTAAGTCGGTTTTGTGACAAATTATGAGGACACTTATTTTAGAAGGAAAATCAACCAATAATGACTGCCTTGGCACATGGCTTTTGTTCAGAGCATAAACAGAAGCTGTGGCTGACAGCTGATGGACCCAGTCCCCTGCTATCCTTAGAACACATTTGCAGATACCCAAGGCCTCTTGCCAGACTGAGGCATGTAGTAGCCTCCCTTTCCATCCAACAGGGCTGCACTGACCAGCTTATGCTGAATACAATCAAAGGACACTGTTTTAGGACCTCCTACAAGGTTGGGCCTAGCTTTAGATGCTAAAAATACTGTTTTAATTATTAACAGTTCCAACAAGGCAATAACAATGGCCTTTTAGCATCATTCTAAACTATCAAGGTATGACCCCAAGCACTTCAAGTTTTAGACACATGCCCAAAAGTGTTTTTGTTAGTGACCCCAGATTATTAGGAACAGAAGAAAATGCTTCTTTTGTATTCTGTGTAACAGGAGTATTTGTGAATACAACGCCAGGCCACATGTGAGAATCTGGATGAACTTCATTTTCCAGAATTAGAAAAAGGGCCTGTAGATTATCCTGGGATAAGCTTTTATCCAACACCAAATGAAAAGATAAAGGCTCCGGGACGCTAAAAGTTAAGCGATGCATGCTACTTCTTTCCCTGAATCATTATATAACTAGCCAGAGTCACTAATTTAATCAAAGGAAATGTTGCTTTCAAGTTCTCTGCAGCACCTTTGTCAAATTTTACCGTCTGAAGTCTTTGGTAACCTAGTGAGAGTTCCACCTGCTTTTTGAGGTGGATCTAAAAATGCCATGAAAGTAGATCTCCTTTCAAAGCTGGGAGGGAAAAAACAAAACGAAAGAGGAGTCTAAAGGGATGGGCTGCAATTAATAATCAAATATGTATCCGTTACTCTAATTCATTAAATAAATGGCCTTTGGGGTTGTCAGAGTGTCTTTTTAAGGCAAAATAAACTATAGAGAAAGATAAAACCAGTGTTTAAAATCTGCAAAGCAAAGCAGTCCCAACACTTACAGAGACTGAACTAAAAATGGAAAGCATTTGGGAATACAGACATTACTTTTTAAAGAGTCCATATGAAGGCTACGCACCCCTTTACTAATCAGCCAAAGGTTTTAACAGTCCAACTGCTTCTACCAGTGCCATGAACTCTCTCATACATTCCCACATGCTGCATCTGCCTTAAGGATCCCATTCACTTCTGTAGTATGCCTTTCCTCCTTCCCATGCTAAATGGCTGAGCCTTGCCTGAGAAAATCACAGCACTGTAAGGGCTAGAGCCATAGCAAATTCATGATCTACAGCCTCAGTGGGATCCTATGCCGCCTCTCAATTATCTGCCCACCCTTCACCGCTCTGCAGAAGTCTGCCCTGTACTGGCCTCTCCCCTCCAAGAGATTGATGCTCTTGCCTCCTACTTCAAGAGAGAAAATAATGCCATCCAGGGTGAACTTGATGGCAGCCACATCCTATCCACTGTACAAGAATTTCTAACACAGAGACAATTTTTCCCTTCAGTTTATCCTCTTCCGGACCAACTGCGTCACTTGTTTTGCTAATCCCCCTCTCACCATCATAAACAATTTGCTATATCAATTGTCCCTGCTCTGTACACAGTCAACATCTTCACTCTCTCCCTAATAGTTACCTCCCTTTAGAACAGGATCTCTTCCAACTGATATATTGAGTCAAATCATTCTTTCTTTAGATTCCCATGGGGAGAGGGAAGTCAGGAGGGGCAAGATACGGGTAGAGGATCAACAGGTACAAACTAATATGTATAAAACAAACTACAAGGATATATTATACAGCACAGGTATTATGGCCAATATTGTGTAACAACTTTAAATGGAATACAATCTACAAAAATTTTGAATCACTCCATTGTACACCTGAAAATGACATAATATTGGAAATCAACTATACCCCCCCAAAAAATATGTTGCATCCCAGGAATCCCCACAGTCCTTGGAGAAACAGGAAGGCTAGATGACCCTAGCTCAGACCTTGCCAAACAGAGTCAGTTACTCCCTACTCTATACTTGTGTGTTCCTTTGAAATATTTCCATTGCTGCACATTTCACACTACTTATATTTTTTTCATCTTCCATCTCCCCTGCTAGTCTGTAAGACAAAAAAAAAGGCATGACCTGTAAAGCACTCCTCTAATATGTAACTTTAACCAAGGATTATTCCTCAAATGAAGTTTACTGAACTACCAGTGATTTTAGGGGATTCAAGTATATACCTTTTGTATATGAATATATTTTGGTTATGGCCAAAATGTAGGGGAAAAATATATATGAATTAGGTACCTACTTAAAGAAATTATTGGCTAAAGTCTATGAATATAAGCTAGGGTATATAGATAGATAGAAAGACAGATAGATAGATAGATAGATAAAGATAGATAGAATATATACACACACACAAAGATTTTATTCCTTCTATCAAATTCAAACACTGATGGATATTTTAAAAGATTTTCACTTCTTCATAAGTACTAAGGGTTGTAATAAAGAAAAAGTACCTTACTGAAGTAACCCATAATCATTCTTGGTAAAAAATAAACTTAATACATGAATATGGTAATTGGTTTCCCTTCCTATATACTTAAACACATCCTTGCATTTTAGCCATGAGGACGGTATTATTATTCAAGATCATTAACTTGCCAGGTCTGCTTCTCAAGTTGATCCTGGTATGTGATATTATTAGTTCTCCCTCTCTTCTCTCTCTCTCTCTTTTTTTTTTTTCCTGTTAGATATTTTACCCCTAGTAACTTAATGGGTTTTTCTTTTTAAAGCAAGTTTTTTTTTTCTTTTTAAAGCAAAACAATTTTGCATATTCACACATAGAACAATATGAATTTATTCAAGATCCCTAAGCATAATTTGGAAAGGTAACTGGAATTATATTAATGATAAGCAAGCAATGAGAATAAAAATAAATGATCAATAGTTTAAAAAAATAAAACAATTAAGGAAAGATAAGAATATGTTTATCACCAAGTGATAAATACAGCCCAGTTGAGGAAGTACTCAATTCTCTGGTTATCCAAAAATGCACGGAAGGTTTTATAAGTAGGGAGATTTCACATGTGCTCTTTTTCCTAAAGCACCCAAATAATCTACAAACACAATCTCTGCTTTACTCCCCTGTCCCTGTGGGAAAATTTATGAGTAGAATACATACTTTAATGGCAGAAAGGCTAATGTGCCTTTTGGGGCCAGAATTTACTATAATTTAGGGTTGAAATAGCAAAGCGCTCAGCAACACAATTTGCTTTTAAATGCACAATGACCCCCTCACCCCCAAATTATAAAAAGCATTTTCCAGAAATAGTGAGCTTTGTTTTACCCACTTTAGATACTGAACTTCTAAACTTTAAATTTTAAGCAACAATAATAGGAATATGAAGGTATACACATCAAAACATAAAGGGGATTAAAAAGCTTTGAAAAAGTCAATCAATGATGAATGAGCAGATATATTTCAGTCACTAACAAATGGCCCCGGAAATGCCACATATGTGAACTTTTTCACAATTTTCACATTTCTTTTACTCCCTGGAGCCTGAACCCTCTTGACACTTTCTATCTCTTTGAAATTATTTTTTTTGCTTTTTTTAATATCCCTTCCACTGCCCTCTTTTATATTGTCACAACTTTGACAGGACTTGCTTATCTCTTGATGTGCTTTATTTAGAAACACTCCTCACTGCTGGTCGTCCCAAACTCATGCAATCCATTTAACTGACAGTACTGTTCAGTGGAAGCACAGCTGCAACCAGGCCATGATCCTGCTCAAGAATCTTCAATGGCTCCCTAGTACTGCCTACTTAATATTTGGCCAGAAGCTTTGTTGAAAGAATTAATTAAATATAATCTTATATGTTAGGTCCCTAATTTGCCTGACATGACCACAATTCTTACTGCTGACAAACGTGTCAGAGACTTTGCCCAAAACATCATAATTTCATTACATTTTATTTCAAAATACTGAGCACAGCCACCTGCAACAGAATCACCTTTTGTTGCTTATTAAAGACACATCTTGTATGTTTCAGTCCAGATTTGAATCAGAACGTCAGAGTAAGGGCTGGGAATTTGTGTTGCTAATATCTCCAACAGATGATGTTTAAGCATACTAAAATTTTAGAACTTCTTGTGTATTTGTTAAGATTTCCATTCTTCTGAAATAATTTCACCAAAACATCTGCTTCTTGAAAGCCTGTTCCTCCTTCAAGGCTATCCCAAATGTCTTCTCCTGGGTGAGGTCTTCTCTGATCCCTAATCAACTCTGATTTCTAAGGATTCTGAACTCCTTTATCACTGACCTCTCTCATGGCGAGACGCAAATTTACTTTGAGCTTAAGGAAGCTTAAGCTTCAGGGCCCTTCACTAGCATAGACCTCGCATGTCACACTGGCATGAACAAACGCTTTGTAAAATTTGCAGTAATCAGATGTTTCAGCCCCAATCACTTTAACACTACTCATACTTCCTGCTTCGTGCACAGCAGTGTTAGAGAGGCTATAGGCAACTTTGGGGGGTCCAGTTAGGGAAGGTAAACCGGGATACATTTAGTTTGGATTTATCAGAATATATGATTGTGGTTCATGGCTCAGCTATTGCTGGTCATCGGGTATAGAAACAATTTCTAGGTCTATTCCTACTGCTCATAATAACAACTCATCCAGCTCCTTCTATGAGGACACCAGTGACAAAATGGTCGATTCATGTCATAAATTCAAGGAGTATTATGACTTGTCACTGTGCAAAAAAACTAGAATGCGCTGAAATATCACGGAAATTATATTACCAATAAAGTCATAAAGCTGACTAAAACTTTTCAAACTATTAATTTTAAAAGTACAAATTTTCATCAACATTGCTATAGGGAGGACTGAACAATTTTTCTATTCTCCGTATGAAAAACGATATTACAAAACTGCCAAATAAGGAAGCAATGGAGGAGTACAACTGGAAAAAAAAAAGGAAATTAGTTTGACAGGTATGGTGGGGAGCTAAAAAAAAATTATATATTTTTCTAGATTTTTATATGATACTTGTCAGCTTTCTAAATTGATAAATTATCTTCTCATTCTAAATGATTTGAATTGTTGACCTTACTCATGTATTCATAATTTTAAATTATTTTTCTGAAAACAAGTCCAGCAAGTTGTAGAAGCTTAGGGCCTCCAAACTCTATAGCCACATTGATCTTCCTCCTGAAAATAAGCTGCATGATGTCAACTTATAGGCTCTTATCTCAACTCTCCTCCGAAATGATGTACTGCAGAATGGGAGGGCACGCTTCTTACTAAATTTTATATCCCCTGGAAATCTCATACTGGCTTAGAAAAATGGCACCTAGTAGTCTCTCATTAAAGATCTATTTCTAGCAAACTGATTTATTTCTATGGTCATATCAATTTACAGATTCCACTTCAAATAATTTCTCATTATGCTATTAGATACTCTTTCACAATAGTTTAAAATCAATTCTCAGAGTTTCTAAATATAATGAATTCATTTTCTCTTGACCAAATTCTTGGCAGAAAAATATTGTTTGTTTGTTTAATTAATGTATAGGGGACACATTTTGTTCCTTTATGTCTCTTCCAAATATCTAAATTAAGAGACCAATGCAGACAATGTAAAAGTTGTACTGATATTTTTTTCCAGCTTTGTTTGGACTTTGGCATGTGGACTAATTACCACCTAAGTGAATACCCATTAATAATATGTACAGTATTAGAGGTGATGGGAGTTTAATCTCTGTAAGGACTGATGTTGTTCTTAGGTCTACTATTGTGGAAGCTTATATACATATAAGAATCTAAATTTAACTCTAACTATTGCTGCAATAAATGACCAATATTTGGTAAACCCACATGTACTATGTGAGAACTGGTGTGGTTCCCTCCGTTGCACTCACATTATGTCCTATTAAATTGCTCTGACCTTTCCCATTAAGGCTATTTTTCCCAGAAACTATGTACCGAGAACCTCCATGAGTAGTTCTTAGTAAGTTAACTATCAAGAAAGATATTTTTCTATTAATATCAGTAGCCAATACAAGTCTATTACAAAAAATGATTTCAGTATTTTCTCTGAGTGGTCTAGACTCTCATATGTATCTTCCAAGTTCCACAAAATGATGTGAACTTCACACTGCAATTACTTTTGCAGTTTTCTTTATCATCTGGATAAGAGCACATTTGAAGAAGAGAGGTAATGCCAAGTCAGAAATTCACCTCTTTTGTATCTATATGGAAACCCAGCCCTACTTACAAAGGTTGAGGTGTTCTCTATTGCTACCACTGGAGAATACATCCTTCAAGGAGCTTTGAATGTTCCCACGCTTCCTTGCTACTGTAACTAATATCCAAAATGGACAAGATAAATAAATAAAATTGTAACAGATCTCCAGACAATTAACTAAAATGCAAATTACTCTCTCAAATTCAGCTTTATTGTCGATTTTTACATAGTGTCTGTTCTAATTATTCAAGACCTGGTTGTTTTCTCTGCAGGCCTTTTGCTCCTTCAGCCTTAGGAAGACTTGTATTTATTCTCATGCTTCAGCAATTTCAAAAGAGGCAAGTGAAAGAAGAGAGACAAAAACCTAGACAGAACAATTCTTTTATTACCCACCTTTTACAAAAGCTTGATTAAGAAACATGGTCAACCCAATTGCTGATGTGATTCTCAGGGAATATCTGGGGATTTTATTACAGCTATTAGACCAGGATGGGTCTTGGAAGTGAACTCTACCTGGACCAGGGTGTGCCTGTTGCTCAAAGACTCTGGGCCTGAGCCCTGGGCCCCAGTGGCCTTCTGCTCAGCTCTCAACCCACTAGCAGGCTCCAGGAACCATATCCATTTGTAAATCTGCAGCACAGTGAACCTCAAAGTCAATGAAGTTCATGATCAGACACCCTGACTTGCCCAGATGTTCTCAAATGCAGATGACTGTAACCTCGGAAGCTTTCTGTCAAAACTCCAGGTCCATGTTTAATCCTGAGTAGATTTTAACTTAGCTTTCATTTATACTTATAACCAAACCATACTAGTTTTTACCACTGTTCTTAGTTTACTAATTGTCCCTTTCTTAATTTAGCTGGTCCAAGGATTTTTTAAAAATATTATTTTTGCCCTAGGCATACTTCAGATAACACATTTTTTGCTTTCAAACTTTTTTTTTTTTTTTTTTGCGTACGTGGGCCTCTCACTGTTGTGGCCTCTCCCGTTGTAGAGCACAGGCTCCGGACGCGCAGGCTCAGCAGCCATGGCTCACGGGCCCAGCTGCTCCGCGGCATGTGGGATCCTCCCAGACCGGGGCACGAACCCGTGTCCCCTGCATCGGCAGGCGGACTCCCAACCACTGCGCCACCAGGGAAGCCCTCAAACTATTTTTAAACCTTGAGTCTCATGGTTTTGGTGACTTAAAATCATTTGAGAGAGCTAGGATTTTCCTTCTTTCAGATTATTTTCATACTTTTGAGTTTTACTGTTTTAATCATAGTCAGTCCCTGTAATTTGCATTCAGTTCTGGAGATATTTTGAGAATGTCTTTGGAGTCACCATAAAAAAGGCCTCCACCAAAGAGTTATCAAAATTACTAGGCCAATATGTACATTAACCTTGTAATAATGTATCACAAAAAATAAAAGGAAGGAGGGAAAAAAGAAAACAGAGTTCATATTTACTAATCAACTACCATGTCCCATGAACATAATGTAGGGTTTCACGAACTTCAGCATATTCAAACTTCACTGCATTCCTACAAAGTGTGAAGAAGCTGAGACTATAAATGAATGCCCCATCACATTAATTCCTAGCTTATCCTTTGAAACAACCAGATGGTTATTGTCACAGTTAGCTTTCATCCAAAAACTAAGTTTACCTTACCACTGTACAACATATTGAACTGACTCTATGTAGAAAGATAAACTTCAGGAAGGAGACCTTTGATACTGTGACTTTACTGACCTAATGGCAAAGTAAATTAAACTTGAAATACTCAGTGATTCTAGCAGAGGAGTGCATTCTATAAAATAATATGTTGAGTCTGTTCAGTCTCCAAGACTGTCTTTTCTTAACCAATAATGCAAAGGGTACATTTTTTTTTTTAACCCATTTAAATCCAGTGAAGAAGGGAAGATGATTCATATAAAAACAAGAGAGGAATGCCCAGGTTTAGAGTCTCTCAACTGCCTCCTGAAAAACAAAGGCGCTTTAATAAATACCAGTAGTAGGTCTACCAGCTCAGCGAGACTGAGCCACGTGAAACCATGCAAGGTTCGCACTGGCACATACAACTGAGTTTCCATTGTACCTTTATAAGTGGCTTACAGATGGTAAGCTCCAAGTTTACTCTCCTTCCATGAAGACTGTTTCATCAACACAAATCAATCAAATTTCACTTTACTAACATCCACTATTCCATAAATCTCCACTTGAGAAATGCTGCCCAGCTGAGGACTATCAGTGACCCGCTTCTCTGAAGAAATAACTGATAATTTTTTAAAAAAGAAAAGATGTTTTCTTCAACTAAAATGGTATCTCTTTAAACAAAAACCTCACAAGCAAAAAATATCATATTATAGTCTCCTTACTTTCAAAACTAATTAACTGTGACAAATAAGAAAATCAATAATTATTCTAGAAATACGTGTTAATGCCTGATAAAGTCCAAAGAAAGAAATATTCAGTTTCAAGCCTCCATGCTTTTACTCATGCCATCCCCTCTACTTTATATATATTTTGTCCATTTATTTGTTGAAAGCTAAATTCTTACATGAGGTCAAATTTATAAGTTAAAATGGATTTAAAGAGGAGAAAATGAAGAAGGAAGATGCAAGGGCAATTTCAACCTGAACCAAGGCAATGAGAAATCAAAGTGCATGACTTTTAAGGAGAATGGCAAAGTTGACCTGAGTGGTTGAAGCGTGAGATGGAAATACACGTATGAAGGGATAATGGAAGATGGGCTGAGAAGAAAGGCTGAGAGATCTGCTCTCATTGTGCACCTGCCCACAAAGTCTGTAACGGATGCAATTAGGTACTACATGATCCAGTCGTTTCCAAGTAATGGCCTTTTGGTCCAGGAAACAGACACCTTATTCAAAGTAGTCTATCCGATATTCTTTCTCAATACTTTAAGATATATGTTACCAAAAAGCCAGTCCCTGGTCGGCTGTATGGATTTAGAGCTGCTGCAAGCAGAAAAGCTCTCAAAAGAGGAGACAGAGGGAGGTCAAAGGAAGGCAGAGATGAAGGAAACTGTGCCATCCTTTGAAGCAGATGTTTCTGAACAGGGAGGAACAGGACTTATCTCCCCATTTTTGGGAGCCATGGCCGGTTGAAGGTTATGGACTGGTTTGAAACATGAATTTCTTTCAGAAAATGCTGAGACATTTTGGCTGCAAGTATCTTGAAAGATTATGCTGGCCAGATGGTGGCTACCATTCCAGAGAAGTCATGAAACGTTCCAACTCAAAACTGACTCAAGACAGGAAAACTTGCACATATATTTTATGAGCCAAGATCCTACAATATCCCATCAGGACTCTTCCAAATTTCACTCTTTTGCTATCACCATGACAAGCAGCATTTTAAAATAATAATACTAAATAAAAACCAGTCGAGAGGAAAGGTTTCTAATACTCTGTATCCAGGGTTATGTTTCTCAAGATTTCTACCACGTCCAACTTATTGTACACAATGTTCTGAAGAAAAAAGTTACCTAAATTTTACACTTCCCAGATTCCTATACATGGGATCTTGGACCAAAAAAGACTCCAGAGAATAATTGGTTGGGACAAGCAGTGAAAGAAGGGAACTCCATGAAGCAAATATGATGTTACTCACAGCCATTTCATTTTAAGGGGATTTGTCTAAGAACAAAAGAAGACTTAAAACTTTAAAATTTTCTACCTATTATATGTCATAATTAATATCGATCTTCTTTGGGATTATTAAAATTATTCCTCTTCAATTATCATATTTGAGCTTTAGGAAGAGTATTCCGATGATGGGGTAAAGGAGGAAGTCCCCGAAGGAGAACAAATTTAGCAAGAGATCAGTGAGGAGGAAATTTAATAACACTGTACGTAGTACAAGAACAAAAATGATCTAAATAATATCATCGAAATTGGTGGAGACATCCTGTGTCCTCAGGTACATGTCTAACCCAGTCATCATTTCCTAATGCGTGGAGAATATGTTTTTCAGAAATAATATTCTGAAAAAGCCAACATAGCTGTCTCAGTTTCTCCAAAGATTGGCAAAACTTGATTGGAATCTTTCTAGAATGTAACAGAAACGTGTTCTTTCTTCAGACAAGGAGTACCAAAACGAACTTCACACGTATCTTCACAGTTTAAGGTCATCATTTTGAACTTGCCCTATATAAGGTCTATGTCCACTTTTCTATTTTCTATCACATATTTAATGACAGCTCTTCACTTCTGTGTCCCCAGAGATCCACACCCTCTTCCTACCCTGATTTCAAGTTGTGGTGTCTAACTGTGCTGAACGGAGTGGCCAGCCAAGAAAATGAAGAAGAGGATGCTAAAGAAGAATCAATAACCTAAGCTATTAAAACCATATGTCTAAAGGGGGTTTATTTTTACTGCTACAAATATCAAAAGGTTTGTATGTGTTCTTTTGTTTTATTTTCCTACTTTTGAGAATCTGTGGCTCAGTACATAGCAGTGTTTTTGAGGGTGAAGCCCACTGGTGGCAAATGGCTGGGTCAGATGCTTTAAAAAAGAAAACCTCCACCTAAATTAGCTGGACTCCATACAAGGCTGTTTCCCACATTCCTGTCTCCTGTTACATGTCTGCTTTCTTGGCTACTGATCCTTAGCTCCCACTTTCAGCTCTCTCTCTGGCATTCTCCCCCCTCCTGGCTTCTAGCCTCTCAGGGAACTTCTGGTTTTGACCCTGGCTGACTACCATGATTCCACCTCTGAGACCACAAACTGAGCTGGCCTTGTTCCTTCTTCAGCAGTCACATCACACACCCTATATTTGATCCTGCTAAGCCCTACACTGTGTCAGGAACATCAATTAAAAACCAAACCTACAAAGGGGTCGGGTTTTATATGCGAGGACTCCTGGCTTCCAGCTTTTTCTTTACCTTCTTAAATCTAACTCTTTGCATCATCTTAGAAGATCTTCCCCAGCTCTCACAGCTGACCCGGTCAGTAGTGACAGTGAGGAATGTGACTCTGAAAACCTTCATGTAGCATCACTGAGTTCACAGAATCCTATCCTATTTATCACTTCAGTGATACACACACACTAACACACGCACTCACTCTAGCTCTGAAGGATGTGATATTATCTCCTTTTTACAGATGATGAATCGAAGGCTTGCTGTTTTCAAAGTCACACAATTTTGTAGCTGTAGAGCAGAGTCACAAGTTCAGAGTCTGTCTACAAATTCCCTGCCCATTATAGTAAACCAGGCCCTTACAAGCTGAGGACACAAAAATGATGTGGACATAAAGACCTACCGATCTATTTTGAGTTTCTGGAACCAATTCCGATGCGTCGGAGGCAGGGGTTTTCCCCTTGTACAATCAAACAATTCTCGGGACACCAGCAGAGCGTCTAAGAATTCAACTAAATTCTGACACTATCTACCCAGAGAGAACACCAGATTCCACAGGTGAAGGGCTCAGTCCCACAAGACCGCCCCCCACCCTAACACTTGAGATGCCAGCAGCAAGTCCAGGTTATCACCTGTGCATCTGACATACCGGCTGTAAGTTAGAGGTTCCCATGACTCCTTCCTTGGGTTTCACTGATTTTGCTGGAATGACTCACAGAACTCCGGAACCCCATTTGCTCACTAGGTCACCAGTTTATTATAAAAGGATATAACTCAGGAACAGCCTGATGAACGAGATGCATAGGGCAAGTATGTGGAAAGGGTGCAGTGCTTCCTTGCTCTCTTTCCAAGGGCACCAGTCTCCCATCATCTCTGACTGTTCACCAACCCGGAATGTCTCCGAACCCTGATCTTTTGGGTTTTTATGGAGGCTTCACTAGATAGGCAGGACTGATTAAATCATTGGCCATTTGGGAGTGATTCTACCTCCAGCCCCTCTCCCATTCCAGGAAGTCAGGGCTGGGGCCGAAAGTTCCAGGGCTCTAATCAGTGATTCAGCTGCACTGGCAACTATCCCCATCCTTAGGTGGGGTCCAAAAGTCACCATTAACATAACAAAGGATACCTTTTTGCCCTCATCACTTAGGAAATTCCAAGGGTTTTGAGAGCTCTGTGCCTAAATGGGGATGAAGACCAACTATGTATTTCTTATTATAAATGACAATATCACTCTAGCTGTAAAACATTTGAGGACACTAAGGAAAACCACATCTCAATATAATCTTTAGAGGAAATTCTGAAGGAGAAATCTTTTCTTCATTATTGGGTCAGTTCTCAGGTCCAGGAATTTGATTCACTGTGCTAAGTTACACCGAAAGAAATTCAAATATTCAAAATCAGTCTCTTATTTCTCATTACTTACTACAACAGAGGGTCTTATTTATAAAGTAGGCATTTCCACATCTAGGATGAAGGCTGTATTATTTCTAACCTATTGAGTTATTGGAACATAGCTTTGTATTCCTAAGGGAAATTTTAAAGTTTAGAAGCAACAGAAGTGCTAGAACATAAAATGTTTACAAAGAAATAAAAAGTTCACTTGAAAAGTTTACCAAAAGCAAGAGAAAGTGTACTATCATGTGTTTAAAAGAAAAAAAAAAAGGAATGGCAGTAATTTTACCCCACTTATTCTTTGACCCTAACTTTTAAATATTTTGGGTATGACAAAAAGAAAATAAGAGAGAGGCAGAGAACAAAAAATGGCAATTCCAGCAGTTATTCTATCCTATTATTACTCTGCCATATGTTGAGAAAAGCTCTACGGAAATGCTGATTCCTACTCTCACAGTTATTTCAACGTTTGTTTTGTTTCTCCAACCACAAGCACTTAATGAGTACTTATGACCTATGTAGTTATAGTAAAGGAACAACCAACAGTTTCCTCTGGTTAATTCTCAAGCTTCACAGTGTTCTGTATATTAAACTGAACATGTGACAATGAATTATGAATGAGGTACACAGTATGGGTTTATGCAAAAAACAAAGGTAGAACAACAGTTTATGAGGATTATATGTATTTTATACAGAAAAGTAGACAACCAGTCATGACCGGATCTTTAATTATGTAAATGTACATCAACTACACTGAAGAGGTTGAAAACTGTTAATCCAAGAGGAAAATGAAAACCAGCCCTTATATGTGTTACTGGAGCGTGGGGAGGAGGGGCCCCTGCTGGGTTAAAAATAAAAGTCAGACTCCAAGAATGAGGAGATCAGAGAAGAACAACCATCTTGGGGTCAGGAGACCTGACACTGAACTGCAAAGGTGACCAATTGTAGCCCGAGTTTAGAAGGAAATAAACTGAGAAGAGATCACAAGTGTGGGGTGGAGCCTTAGGGCTCCTCCAAGTGATTCTACAGCCTCGGGGGCTGGGAAAAGCTCTACTCAACTCTACTAAAGCCTGCATACGCTTCCTATGCTTCCTAGATCCCACCCAAACACAAGCCTGTCCAATTCCTCTTGAATCAGCTGGTCTCCACTTAGTGCGCCCAAGGCATGGTCTGGGTGTGACAGGGAGGAGATAAGATACAACTCTGGTCTTTCTGCACTCTACAGTTATTATCTACAATCCTAGACAGCTAGGGAGAAACAGAAATTCTTCCTCCTCTTGGTTTCCTCTGTTCCCTGCTCCACCTTCACTAGGGTTCTACCTCTCACTCCCTCAACCACAGCAGCCTGGCTAACTTTGTTGTTCGCTCTGAGCTCCAAACGTTAAAAGACATGCTCACAGGGCAACCGTTAAGATTAAGAAAATTCTAAAGTCAGTTAATTATTTCTTCCACAAACTAGAAAACTCATACTATCACTGAATGTCAGTGCAGGAAATTCAATTCAATTTTAATTGTAAAGGCACAGCTATAATGCAGATTTTGCTTTGGTAGTGTATTTGAAACGTGATCGGAGTATATTTGATGAAATGAAATCAAAATATTGACTAAACAGTGTGGATATCTCCAATTACATACTTAAACTGTAAAATAAAAATTAATAAATCCTGGGGCTTCCCTGGTGGCGCAGTGGTTGAGAATCTGCCTGCTAATGCAGGGAACATGGGTTCAAGCCCTGGTCTGGGAAGATCCCACATGCCGTGGAGCAACTAGGCCCGTGAGCCACAACTACTGAGCCTGCGCGTCTGGAGGCTGTGCTCCGCAACAAGAGAGGCCGCGATAGTGAGAGGCCCGCGCACCGCGATGAAGAGTGGCCCCCCGCTTGTGGCAACTAGAGAAAGCCCTCGCACAGAAACGAAGACCCAACACAGCCAAAAATAAATAAATTAAGTAATTAAGGAGCCAGATTAAATATATATATATATAATAAATCCTTAGGGGGTAAGAATTTTAAAATCACTGTATTTCACAAGCTTCTTGCAGCTATCAAGAGTCACTCTCTGATACTCCATACTGCTTACAACTCTTTCCAGATGCCATGGCCAAATGATATTTCCTCCAGTATATTCAGTGTCTCATCTATATGACAAGGATCATAATTTTTATTCTGACCAACATCAGCTGGAGACTGATAGAACACTGTAAAAAAAAAAACAATCTTCTTTCAACCATTTCGAACTTTCTCTAGAAATGGAGAGATTCAAATATTTGCAACAATTATCAAATAAATCCATTTGAGAGGTACATCTACATCTGAAGCTCTGTCTTGATAATCCTAACAAAGATTGACCACACATTACATTCCTTCCCATTTCCAGTTGCCACAGTATCATCTATCACATCTTCTGAACCACATTACCAATGATGGTCAAAGTGCAAGATGTTCGTAGTGAAGGAGGGGATTTTCTGAGAGATGTAATTGTGTCAGTGGGGCCCATCTTTTCTCCACTGAAGGTAAGTCACTTTCTTAAGCACCATGGGTATAAAAATGAGGCAGGTACTGTCCCTGACCTCAAAGAGCTCACCAAGAAGCAGGGAAAACACTTGCCCCTCATATATGCAGAATCAGCCAAGCAGCATGAAAGCCATACCTGACAATTTGTACATTCCTGGTGGGCAAAAAACACCAGGTCATATTAGGATAGCCCTGGCGTTAACAGAATACAGCCCTCTTAAATGCACGTTTACTGAAATATAATCATGACTCACATTGTATGGATCCCGCACTACACTATTTCTATGTACAGTCAGAAGCTGCTTTGAAATATTTCCCTACTCATATTCAGATATAAATCTAAATATTTATATTTCTCACAGGTTTTCACTAAATTTTAAATCTCTGTGTCCCATGGTTATATCACAAAAAGGTGCATTTCAGCTGAATGAGGGGGAAATTAACTGCACAACTTCTAACAGTAATAGAACAATGAAGGCATAATTCAATAGGCACAGTCTGGGAAATTTTCGCCGACTGCACACAATGGAATGATTAGGTGGAATACGAAATACTTCATGCTTTCTTAGCAAAACAGTAAAATCTATCAGAATGCATCTAAGTTTTTTCAGACTACAGCAGTTAAAGCAAAGCAGCAAAAAGAAAAATGGAAGGGAGGGAGGGAGGGAGGGAGGGAGGAAGGAAGGAAAGGAGGGAGGGAAGGAGGGAGGGAAGGAGGGAGGGAAGGAGGGAGGGAAGGAGGGAGGGAAGGAGGGAGGGAAGGAGGGAGGGAAGGAGGGAGGGAAGGAGGGAAAGAAAGAAAATTGTGTTTGCTTATCCTCAAAAACTAATTAAGTTTGGATTCTTTGTTTATTTGTTTAATTTTGCAAGGGCCAGTTATTTTTCAAGCAGTTTTAAATTGAAGGTAGATTTCTGTTTGTTTGTTTGTTTGGAAAACCTCATATCAAGAACAGAAACAAATGTTAAGCTAGCTGTTAATACCCCACCAAAATTCAGCAGGCCATAAACCTCCCCTCTGTGTTTTGACAACTTCTTTCTGCTGCTGCTGAGTTTACCCTTTGAGAGCTACTGAGAGGAGGACAGCTTGCCTGAATTAGAAAGAAAAGCTGGCCTAAGTCACTTATCCTAATTAAAGATCAATCCAGATGCTGGAGACAGTCCTTCTACAATCTAACCCGGAGTTATGATGTTACCTCCCAACATGGCTGTATGAGCTTCTCCTAAATCTATTTGCACACTTTTCCTATTGTCTGTTTTTGTATTCTTCCTCCCCTCCTTTTATTTCTCTTCACAGAAATGTCTATCTACATACACATCGTAACAAAAGTGACAGCCCCTTTGCAAGAAGGAAGTGGCTTAAATTTAAGCAGCTGTTCTCCTTTTAAGATTGCAACATCCAAAGAAATACTTCGTTGTAACGGTATCATTGCTGTTCAGTAGACTTGTTATTATGTTTGTGACAGTCAATTATCTGATAAGATACACTGTGGTTACAACTACCACCAAAAAAAAGTATGTGCATGTTTATTAATTCAAAGTGTTCCATTAAAATAAAGTACGCTAACTAAGGAACTGAACAACTATTTCCTAATTATTATCGCACAATCATTTGGGCATTTTAAAATGGCTTCTACTTTTTCCTGAATGAATTACACTTTATATTTAAAACTATTAGTGTTTACAGTGTTTTACTGTAATAGAATATGCTATTTTTGTGCATATTTTTACACTGAAAGCCTTAGTTGTAAATCCAATGTTTTAAATCAAAGTGTTTTTCCGCCCATTGAAGAAAAGGGTTAACATTTGAGCAAATCATTAAATACACTAGAACAAGAACCCACAACTCAAAGGCTTCAAATATTTTCAGTATTATGTAAATATTCAATGTAGGAAGAAATTAAATGGTTTGTTCAGAAGGAACAGCAAGAGGTGTCCTTATTCCTCTTTCCATTTCTGTTGTTTTCCAGGGATAAACCATACAAGTCTTATGTGGAGAGGGGGTAGAAACGTTGAAAATGAAGGCCATAATCTTTTTTTTCTTTTTTTTTTTTTGCGGTACGCGGGCCTCTCACTGTTGTGGCCTCTCCCGTTGCGGAGCACAGGCTCCCGATGTGCAGGCTCAGCGGCCATGGCTCAGGGGCCCAGCCGCTCCGCGGCATGTGGGATCCTCCCAGACCGGGGTACGAACCCGTGTTCCCTGCATCGGCCGGCGGACTCTCAACCACTGCGCCACCAGGGAAGCCCAGGCCATAATCTTAATGGAGTTTATGTGGCTTCCTATCACAAAGCCCTACAGTTGTCACTGCCTCGTAAAATTCAAGCAATAAAGTTGAAGCCAAATGTTCTCCTTTCACAGAAACTGCCTCCTGCAAAAATACCTGTAAATCTGTGGTCTAAGACGGGGTGCAAAGGAAAATACACATATCCTTTCAGACAACAGATCTGCAAATGTTTAGGTGACTCACTTAGGAAAAAAGAGGACAAAACTGTACAACACATTAAATTCTATAATTTCTAAATCCCAGTAGTTTCCAGTATACTGCATATCCTGTGTACTGTTCTCTGCACACATCAAGCAGGCCATACGGTCCTCACTGGGCATGCACACTTTGCCCACTGGATACAACAAAGCAAACGGTCCCAGCCATCCACGACCTCCTTCTCAAACTGCCATGCTGTGAAGATTTCTGATTTTTGCTGTCCACTCAAACCACAAACCTTTTGCCTTGTGTACACATGCTGTCTATTTTAACATCATTATATGCAAAAGTACACGGTATTGGGAGGACAGGTTTTATACAAAACTGGAAAATTCAACTTTTTTCCATATTGTTTAAGTCTAATCCTTTATATAACACAGCCTCTTGTATCATGAATGTAGTTTCAAGATACAAATTAAGAAAATATGTAGACTGCTAATTAGAAACAACCTATAAGTCTTGGGGTTGGGTTGCTCACTTTCATTTAAATTTTTGCAAATGACAAGATGCCCACTAGCTACTGTGTTCCTAATGCAAAAATATAACAGGACATCTTGCAAAGAAATGCTGGTGCTAACTGGCCTTTTCACCATTTCTCTCTGAGTAATCACTACTAAGAGCAGTGTCATGCTGACTAATGAAGAACTAGGTCTGAAGAAAGCCAAGTGTTAGTTTGTGGTGAAATCTGTTCTTTAAGATCACACCTAATTTTTCTTACTTGAAAGGGGCTTTACTGGAAATACATCAAATTACAGGAGTATCCATTTTGCAAACTTGGCCAAACTAGACAGGTTTCATTCTAAGTATATGTGGATAAGTAGTCAGAGACACATATGTTCACCATGGTTTTCTACATGTTACCTTTTTTAGGCAATTATAGGATCAAGCCAAACTTCTGTGTAGCGTTCCCGAAAATATCATTTTATGTAGAATAAAATAATTTTTGGTTTCACATCTTAAACTAAAAACTTAGAGACTGCATCAAAACATAGACTGTAGACTTTACATGTTTAAAGAGTTGTATAAAGAGATAGTGAAATTATTACGAGCAACATACAAATAATAATATAACAATACTGGAAAATATTTAGTAACTTGCAATGTGCCTTCATCGTGTTAAGTGATTTATATGAACTATCTTTCCATTAAAACTTACAGCTTTACCATAGTAGAATTCCAAGTTGAATTTTCCTTGTCTCAGAATTACACCTATGATCTGAAACTGAGAACAGAAAACATAACGTATCCCAGATGTTAGAGATAGACAGTAGTGAGGAAGCCAACAGTATGTGGAAACAACCACACACCTGCAACCTGGACTGAAAAATGCCAGAGCAGGGCTTGCTACCAGTACCCACCTCCACCTGGCAACCCCTTCTCCAGCTGCCAGAAGAGGCTCCAGGAGGAGAAGGAATCAGCTTTGTGGGGAGTTCAGTGCTGAAGGGAGAGTCCATTTCCTCTCCTCTCTATAGAAAGGAGAGGGGGGTGCTTTCCCCTCCCCAAAGTGATGAGATTTCAAAATCAGCATTCAAAAGAGTACAAGTGCCGATAGGTAGCGAGAAGGCCTCCCATTCCTTAGTTAAATGCCCATGGCCCCACTCTGGTGCTATCACCAAAAGACAGTGGACTGAATTTCAGGGAGAACTTTCAGAATTATGTCACCTTGTCCATTTTATCCTCCTTCTGCTATCAGGAAGAGAAGTTTCCTAGCATGCATTCCTTGATGGTTGGGGCAGACCTGAGCATGGAGACTGACGCTCACTCCTGCTACAGAGATGTCTCAGGGGGCAAGACCAACTGGGTTGGCTAAACCAGTAAGACTGAAGTGGACTGCAGAGAAGTGTGCCAGGGAGACAGGCATGGGAAACCCTGTTCAGAGAGTGTGGAAGAAGCGCAGGGTACTTTCCGTCCTTGCACATCGAGAGACAGGAAGGTTGGTGGAAGGGCATGGACTGTTGGGCTGCTCAAGTCATCTCAAGGACAAGTAGCAGGAAACCCGATTCAGGGAGCACATAAGTCTGAAAGGTTCTTTAAGGATATGGTAAGTT
Source organism: Tursiops truncatus (assembly GCF_011762595.2). Lineage (NCBI taxonomy): Eukaryota > Metazoa > Chordata > Mammalia > Artiodactyla > Delphinidae > Tursiops > Tursiops truncatus. The sequence goes on along the minus strand of NC_047039.1, from coordinate 57,193,171 downwards.
AAAAGAGTGTGGCTAAAGCAACAGGTTTGTTTAACAGGCAAGTGAATGATAAACCAGGAAAAGTAGGGTGGAGTCACAATGTAGGTCATCTGGAATGCCAGGTTCAAAAAGTCATAAAGGTTATGAACCACAGATAACTCATGAAGGCTTAGAGCCGTGGATGTACAGTTACTGAAGGGTAGGAAAGAGAAGCAAGGCAGTCAAATACCAAATAGGAACTTTGCAAGTTCTATGAAATGATTTCCTCTTTCTCTTTCCTCTCTTTTTTTAAAATTTATTTATTTTTAATTTATTTATTTTTGGCTGTGTTGGGTCTTTGTTGCTGCACACGGACTTTCTCTAGTTGCAGCGAGCGGGGTCCACTCTTCGTTGCGGTGTGCGGGCCTCTCACTGCGGTGGCTTCTCCCGTTGCAGAGCACCGGCTCTAGGCACGCGGGCTTCAGTAGTTGTGGCTAGCAAGCTCAGCAGTTGTGGCTTGTGGGCTCCAGAGCGCAGGCTCAGTAGTTGTGGCGCACGGACTTAGTTGTTCCATGGCATGTGGGATCTTCCCGGACCAGGGCTCGAACCTGTGTCCCTGCATTGACAGGCAGATTCCCAACCACTGAGCAACCAGGGAAGCCCTCTCCTCTCTTTCTTACTTTTGCCAAATAAGTTCAGACTGCTAAAGAGGGAAACCACACGGGTAGGTGTTTTCTGATTTCTTTTTTTTTTTTTTTTTTTTTAAGTTTAACAAACAAGACCTCTGAATAAATTATCTAGAAGTGCTCAGCTAGCTAGCAAAGGGAAGGGACACTCATTGTACCTCAGATATTCTTCTCTAACCCACTGATTTGGGCAGGAAGAGAAGGTATCAGAAACAGGGCAACAGGATTTCCCTGGTGGCGCAGTAGATAAGACTCCGTGCTCCCAATGCAGGGGACCTGGGTTCAATCCCTGGTCAGGGGACTAGATCCCACATGCATGTCACAACTAAGAGTTCGCATACCATAACTAAGGAGGCTGCCTGCTGCAACTAAGACCCAGTGCAACCAAATAAATAAATAATTTTATTTTAATTAAAAAAAAAAAGAAACAGGGCAGAGATTCAATGCCACGATGGTGGGAAGGCAAGAGGTCATCTGCCAAGGCACCACAGAACTAAAATTAGGGGTGAGATAACCAGTCGGGGTGCAAAATGCTGTAGAGGGATTACGGAGATTGAGGACTGGAGAAAGGCCATGCTTTTAGTAGTTAGAGGTTCATCAGTGATATCAGGAGTGCAACTTCAGCTGACTTTCTCTGGAGGAAGACAGACTGAAGGGAAGTGGGTGGTGAGGCACTGAGGCAAAAATTTCTTGGAAGTGTGAGGACAAACACAGCCTGTGTGTGTTGGGAGGGGCCCCCTTTGTTTAATAATGTGGCAATGCAGCCGTTCGTACATACCTCAACTCTACCTATACAGAAGAATTTGGAGAGTGTCATATTGCAAAGAATAATCAAAAAATAAGGACAAAATGTAAAATAAATGAATTCTAAATGAATAATCTCACATCTGAACTGCTTAATATTGTTGAAAAACACACAGTACTTCTAATTTAATTTAAAAAAATAAGTAAGGTAACATCCCTGAAATGATATATACTAAATGAATTTAAAATGCTACTAAAGTAAAATGAAAGTGCAAGGCATATAAATAAGCAAGGCTTGAAAAGGTTTTTTGAAAAGGTGAAGGATAACAGTGGTAGCAAATGTGCATCATTTAAATTAAAATGTACAAAGGCAACAGTAATTTGCCCAAGATACAGAACTTATTAAACATCAAAACAGTTTGGAAAATGGACTGAGGAAAACTATAGCAGTATGTTCTAAAGTCTATTTTTTAAAACACCTAGCCAAATATTATAACTATAGGAATTAGAGAAAAGTCTATATTTAATATGGAAATGCAGTCATTTCCGGTAATCTAAAATGTATTTAATTTAAAGGGACATATACCTAAAAAACAAGCTCCAAAAGTTCTTTTTCTATATACCTACCGCTTGAAGAGACTGCTTCATGCAAAAGCTGGCAGCTTACAATGCTTACAAGACACTCCCAACCGCAAACAGCTGAGGAGGCTTTAAGTTACAGCCAATCAAATAATTTCCTTTCTTTGCTTTCTTTATGTAAGTCTTTGCCCAGCTCCTGTCTGCAGAGTGCCCCTAATCAATTACAGTTTGGTAACGCCCAAGTCCAACTGATTTTTGCTCAAATAAAAATTTTAATGAGCTTCAGTTTATCTTTTAACAGTCCTAGCACTGTGTGTCCCAAACCTTTTGAAAGTGATCTTGATTGTAAAGCAATTATACCCCAATAAAGATGTGAAGGGAAAAAAAAAAAAAAGTGATCTTGGATAATTTCGGATATGCTGGAGTAACGCTGGCAAACATGCATTACTCAAACACATGCAAAGAATCATGCAGGGAAGGCAAACATCTAACAAGTTCATAAATATTCGTGAGGACAAAATGTCACAAATTTCATCTGAACTAAATTATCATTTAATGCTATTCTCCTCAAATTTTTGTTAAATAATCTATTTATGTTGTACCATCTTTTTGCCTGTTGAATGTTTATGTTCATGACGATTTAGTCAATCTAACACTAAAGAAAGCTTTGATATCATCTTTTTTGTTTAAGTTACTGCTACGTCTTCTCACTATGTCCACTTCTTCACTGAGACTGGGAAATAATTTTACCAGTGCAGAAGCTCTCTGATTAAACAGAATGAGATTCACGTAGTTAATGCAAAGGGGTTTTCATCATTTGACACCAAAGGCAAAATTAAACGGAAAAATTTTACCTGAGTTAGACATTAATTTTCCCCCAAAGAAGTTGACACTAAACGTATTTGCAAAGCATGGTGACTATAAATTTTCATTTCAGCTCTCCAACTTTGTCCAGCTGTGATTTTTTCAAATTATTTATTTATTTATTTTGCAGTACGCGGGCCTCTCACTGTTGTGGCCTCTCCCGTTGTGGAGCACAGACTCCGGACGCGCAGGCTCAGCGGCCCTGGCTCATGGGCCCAGCCGCTCCGCGGCATGTGGGATCCTCCCGGACCGGGGCACGAACCCGTGTCCCCTGCATCGGCAGGCGGACTCTCAACCACTGCGCCACCAGGGAAGCCCAAGTTGTGATTTTTTTCATGCTTTATTAGGGTATAACAGGAACTCTCTCATCCTGTTAAGTGACATTCTGGGGTAACTTGTGATACAAACTTAACTCTACCTTCCTGCAATTACTCATTAATTTGCTATTTTGCAAATTAAAAAGAAAGTATGCACACTTAGGAACTGAATAATCACTTTCTAATGGGTAAAGCTTCAATTATACTCTTAGGAAAGCACCATTTCGTAACTAAGGAGGTTAGACCCTGTCCCTGAAACAGTATCCCTTTTAGATAAACACTTTAAAAGGCAAACTGATTATGGAACTTTCAGTTAAGGACTCAAATAAAATATCCATGGTTAGCAAGGAAAAGATAGCATGCCTTCATTTTCCAACATTTTAATTTTGGTATTTTGTGTGTGTATTTTCACAGGCCTAAATCCCCTTAATCTTTCTGTTCTAAATCTGCCAATTTAAAACAATAGATATAGCAAATAAAATAATTGGAAAATTCATATTGCAAAGAATCAGAAACCTCCCATCTATCTCCTATATTAAAATGAATGTATCAAACTAGAAACTTAGGTATTAAAAAAAACAACACTTGGTGTTTACTTCCTATGAAGATTTCCTCATACATCTTATGATGGATATTTCAAGCTAATTCATGTTAACTGCTGTCTTTGAGTTTTGCTCTTTGATGGTATCAAATCATTTCTCTCGAAGCCTTTTTCTCTATAGTATACAGTGGCCGCCTTCATTAAAAGAAAAAAAAAAAAGGTTGACTGAAATGTAGGCAAAAATCACATGAAATAAGCCTTGGAGCTGTAATGTCTTTTTCATGTTGTCACCTATTTTCCCTATCCTAAGCCTAAATCTGTTCCATCTGCTTAATTAGAAGCTCAAAACCCTCTGGGTGGTAAATGACTCTACATTCTGCAATGCACTTAACATAGTTTTCATGCTCTATATACTATTAATAATAAGAGTAGTAATAACATATTTTTCTTAAAGGAAAATACGGACATCACAACTGTCACTTAGCCACACTCCCTTTTGTCTTCTTGATAATGCACACTGGAGGGAGGGTTACTAAGATCACATGACCACCTCCTTCTGTTCTAATTTTAATTTTCTTTCACATAGCTCACTTATTTTTCCTCTATGTTTTAATTGATTCTTCTGCTTTCTTTTCCCACCCACACCTATGATCTCCTCCTGAAGGCCAAGCAGCATCACTATTTTTCACTGAGTTGCTAAGGAAAATATCCGTTTGTGTATGCGTAACTGGCTTAACTACTGCACTAAAGCAGGGCTTCTCAACGTCAGCACTATTAACACTGGGGGGTGCATTTTTTTTTTTATAGAGGAGAGCTGTCCTGTGTATTGCAGGATGTTCAGTAGCATCTCAGGACCCTACCGACTAGATGTCAAGAGCACACCCCACCCCACTCCACTACCAGTGAGGACAACCAAAAATGTCTCCAAACGTTGCCAACTATTCCCCGGGAAACCTCTGTGAGGAGGAGACCTATTGTGATAAGGTAAAGCTGTTCTTTTCAGTATGTCATATTGCTGGAATTAAACAGAGTAAAAATGTGATAAATATGAAGTGAGAATTATATTAAACCTCCCACATATATACACACATCCTAAAAATACTTTGAATGTGCAGTTCAAGCATTTCAGAAGCCTGAAGTTAATACAAGCAAAAATATGTAAAACTCCAAAATTTTAGGATTATTTTATTGAAAAAAAATGAGTTCTTCTACTTAACTTATCAAAGCTAACCTGGAATAGAGCTCTAAGCGAAGCACTGGCTATGATTTAAGACTCGCATGTCTAGCGTCCAATTAAAATAAATCCTTCTAACAGCACTTTTATAAAATCACTTAGCTTGTTAAAACATATAAAATGTTTGGCTCCCCTGGGTTACATTATGATTAAGGTACATTCAGAGATGAAAAAACGCTTCTCATTTCACAAGGTCACAGTACATTTCAAAATGAGCTATACTTCACTGTTCTCCAAGATTTCTTTGCTTCCTTCACTAAACTAAGCCAAGGTTCCCCTACTTCTGAAATTTACTATAAATCTGGACACTGTCAAGGAGCATTTAATCTCCAACTCATTTGAAAAGCCTTGTAAATTGCAACCAAAACAACCAAGGCACAACCTTTTCTCTTTTTATTTTTCTTTTAAGTTTTCTCTCCAACGGTCAGTAAACATGTTTCAACATCATCTTTCTTTATTTTAAGCACTAATGCAGAAAGCATGAAAGAAATATCCTAGACACTTGGGTCTCATAAGAGGCACTGCTTCAGTGCTCGTGAGGTAGTGCGTTAAATGTTTAGGCTCTGCAGTTGACCTGGGTTTGAATTCTGGTGCCCAATTCCTCACTAGCTGTGTGACCTCGAGCATGTTACCATCTCTAAGTCTCACTTTCCTTACGTGTAAAAGGCAATAATATTTGAACTTATTGCATGGAACTGTTGTAAAGTTTGAAAATAAAGGCTTTAGCACGTACCCTGAACATAGTGAGGGGGTAACTAGCATTGCAGATTCACTGATCAATGAATGTGCTTCAAAGTCAGTATCTTCTCACATAAAAACTGTGTGCTACCCCTCCCAAATCAGTGTTTTCCTGCATTTCTTTCTATCATCTCTTTTCTCCAGCTATCCGACCAAAACCTGGTCATCCTAGATCCCTCCATCATGCTCACTACCCTCCACTTCCCACCCAAGAAACAATGCTGCCTCGTAACGCTGTCAACATCATCACTAACATTCCAGGCACTAGGCTTTCACCTCCATCAACTCATGTCACCTTCAGCATCTTAGACAGACCTTGTAGCCATCATCTCCTCGTTGTCCCCATCCTGGTTCAGCCCCTCTTCTATGAGGTAGAGAATTACAGAAACCTTCTAATTCATCTCATTCTAGTACCCAACTTTTATCCATTCTGCACAGTGAAGCCAGAGTATTTTCTTCTAACACATGGATCTGATCGTTACTTCCCTGCATGAGGTACTGTAAGGTGCCATCCTGTCCGTGACCTTTAGGAGAAACCCTAACCCTCAGAGAGTGGCAGACAGGACTTCAGGACTCCAGCCCTGTCTCTCTATCCCATTTGCCCCACAGTGCTCTTTACAGAAACCCATATGCCAACCAGAGCAGACCACCTCCAGGTCGCCCTTCCTAATACCTTTGTGTGCATTACGACTGCTGTCTGGCATGTCAGGCTCCATGTATCTGTCCATCTAGCTCATTTTTGAAGACTTTAAGCATCACTGCCTCCCTGCAGCAGTTTCAGAAGTCCCTAGGGCTGAGAGATGGTCCTTCCTCCATATTCCCTTCCCACAACTCCCTGAACCTACTTTAAGAAGCTTACCATGGTAACCTAATATGTGTATGTTTCTTGTTTGGTAATTGCAATCATTGTTGCTTTTGTTGTGGTCATCCATTTACAATGCTTGGTGTCAATTTATTTATCTCTTATAAAAATAAAATACAGTGTGTGTGGGAAAAAAAAAGCTTACCATGGTATTGTACATAGTGGTTTTCTTATCTATCACCTGCATTAATTTTTTTTGCTAGACTTTAACATAATTTTTGTTTATCTAATTTTTTTTTTTGATGGTACGCGGGCCTCTCACTGTTGTGGCCTCTCCCGTTGCGGAGCACAGGCTCCGGATGCACAGGCTCAGCGGCCATGGCTCACGGGCCCAGCCGCTCCGCGGCATGTGGGATCTTCCCGGACCAGGGCACGGACCCGTGTCCCCTGCATCGGCAGGCAGACTCTCAACCACTGCGCCACCAGGGAAGCCCCTTATCTAATTTTTGTTCAAAAAACAATTGTGTCCAACACAACTAAACTATAAAACATGGCATTAAAGGAGATTCATGCCTATTTCCCACAAAAAAAATATCGTGTGCTTGGTGCACAGTAGGCACCCAAAATATGTTTGTGTAAAAGAATGTTTCACTGAATGGAACAAATGAATAAAATATATTTCCGCAAAACAATGTATGGAAAATTAATAAGTTCCATGTTGTTTCGGAAGGGCCATAATGGACAAAGACATAATCAAATGTCATTTTTACATGGCTCATGTACCTAATACAGCCATAAAAAAATACTGCCTTTTAATACAAAATTAAAGATTTATAGCACAGAACTGATTTTCAGGTTCCACATCACCATTTCTAAACTGGAAGTCCCAACAATCAAAATGTGGTAGATTGTTCCTCAGAAGCCAGTGAAACATAAAAGAGTGGAACTGTCAATTACAACTTTTCTTCCAAAATGTCTGACTCCCTTGTGACATTACTGTAGTACTCCCTAAATTATTAACAGACCCTGACCCCAGAAGCAGTGGGGACTGCATTTGGGAACTGAACACCACATTTATTTAGTTCAAAGACTGATGATTCAGAGGGAGAGGAAAGAGGGGGCAGTTATTTTGATCGGTTGGGGGCCTTGGTGCCATTTGTACCTGAGCTTCTGCTGGTCTCTGTGCTCTTTGTGGGTGCAGGCCGGCAGGCCCCTATGTCTCACTCTTTCTGCCTCTGCTGACAGCTTCTCTGTGTGACAACTTGGAATCCCAGCAGTGAAGTGTGAAAAAAAAAGACACAGGGAACAATTGGAATGGAAATTTCAAACTGTAGTCCTATTTTTTAAAGATCTGAATGCATTAAACATCTAGAAAATAGCTTCCTTGGTAGGGCTCACAGATAGGGACGGAAGAATAAACAGGACAAATCAAATTCAGTCATCATTTTGCAGCCATGCTCTATACGACCCTGACTGTCCTATTGACCCAGGAGTCCTTCATCAACTGTTCTGACTCAACTCAATGTCAACTATTTGACCTTTTCAAAACCAAAGCTTCCCAGAAGCCTATGTTTCTTTTGCTTTGTTCTTTAAACAGAAGTAAAAATTTAAAAAAACAAAAACAAAAAACTCTTTTGGCATAAAATGCGATGGAAGAAGCCAAACTTCCTTTTCTCTTCGTAATTCAGCTCATGTCTCCTCTCTTGCTGTAGCTCTCTCATGCTCTCCCCCCATCCCTGCCCCCACCATGTCTTTCTCCATGTCTCTCTTAAGAGGGTTCCAGAGCCCAAGTTCAAGGAGGGCAAAAGTAAGCCTTGCTGAGGTCTCCGATAAATATTTTTCTATCATAAAACTGATAAAATATTTTGATCCATGCTTGTTCTCAACAGGCTAAAATTCCAGAGGAGAGAAGGAGTATTATTAACAACCCCTATTCCCTAGATCCCTTTCCAGGACAAATGGTTCTGAAAAGCACTAATTATTTTCCAGTGGTTTTTCCAGAACAGGCTCCTGTATGTGTAAAACTCCACATATAGGCATAGATGTGTAAAAACACACAGCACATTTATACCTATTCTAATAACAAATAAAATTGATGGCATGATTTTGAACCTGTTTTCTAAGGTATGGGTTAAAGTGAAGTCTACTAGTAGCAAAAGTAATTTAAACAACCTAAAATAAGAAGCTTTGATAAAAAATAAAATTAGGTACAGAAATATGCATTGAACACTCTATCCCTATAATATATATGTCGCGACATAACTGAGAAAAACCCTCTCAGGAATTTGTGTGTTAAACTGATAAACTTGCTGGAGGTCCATGTAGCGTAGGGATGGAAACTGATATGTGGAAGACCAGAAGATGACAGCACAGGAACAGAAACCCTTAGCCTCAACAGCCTGCAAAAAGGATTCCATCTTTAGTAGAAGAAACCATAGTTGACTGCTACTGAATTCTGAGAATCACAAAGTAATGAATTCTCATCCAACTTCTAGCAGCATCCCACCACCTCAAAGCAGTTTGTTCACTATCATGCAATTTCAGCAAATCACATTCTCTTGACTTGATTTCTGACCTGGAAATTGAGATATTTAAATTGTTCTCCAAATTCCTATTTCTAAAACCGTTTCAAAATTCCTATGCTTTCCACAACTATGAGATAATAAGTGAGCTACAAAGGCACCCTTTCCTGTGCTGTGATCAACTTTGCTATCTATAAGCATGGTTTCAATAGAGGCTTCCTACCACCGTTACTCGGTATATATGAGGCTCTAATTTTATTGATACTATGCCTTCAACTCCTGAGTCAATGTTGCTTTAAAACTGCTAAATATGTTCTCTTTCAAAGGACTCACCAACTATGTTACTGAAAAAACACGTGGTTTAGGAAATAAATATTTATGACCAATACTGAGATTCAGAAGTGAAAGAACAAATAATGCATGATATTCTCTCCAATGAGACATTTGCCATGACTGAGATCACTGCCAAAGAAGGCTTTGTTCTGCATTTATTCTTCCTGCCAACTCTTCCTTCATCTGTGGATAGGCTACAGTACTGAATAAGTATAGCGTAAGATGTGCATTTTAAACCATTCAATTTAATAAAAGGTTCTCATATTTATAAATTACTAATTCTAATTACCAAAATCTTTTAGTTTATGCTGCATATCTATTAGAGAGGGGATAATCAATTGGCCAGGAAGTAAATTAATCTCTTTCAAGTATTTACTGTAACCTAATACTTAGGTTATTAAGTATTAAATTAAAGGAAATTAAATGTATTGAAATTAAATGTATTGAAGTATTTCTTATAAATCTTACTTTATATATTAAATAACATGGCTCTGTTATTTCTACTATATAATTGGAAATATATCATTTAAAATAATAACTAATATGTTATAAAAGCAACTTAATTAATCAGAAGGGAAATAAAAGAAACTGCTGCAAAAGTTATAAGAAGCATAAAGAGCTAACACTGGAAACTATTGTTGAAAAGAATCCACAGCTTCCAATTATACCACCTGTTCCTCCTCAAAAGCTAATTAAAATGCACCTTAGGAAACATAATCTTCTACAACTTTAATTACATCTCTTCCTTTATTCCTCAAAAGAGAAACGACTACAACTCCCAGGGTATACTTTCTCACTCAGCTACCAGTGTGTCTTCTCCCTTATTGATTCTTTCTTCTTGACAACATGAGTGGCTACCCGTCTTTCCACATAGGTGAAATCATGAGGTTCAAAATCCACTAAAGGGCTTCCCTGGTGGCGCAGAGTGGTTGAGAGTCTGCCTGCCGATGCAGGGGATACAGGTTCATGCCCCGGTCCGGGAAGATCCCACATGCCACGGAGCGGCTGGGCCCGTGAGCCATGGCCGCTGGGCCTGCGCGTCTGGAGCCTGTGCTCCGCAACGGGAGAGGCCACAACAGTGAGAGGCCCACGTACCGCAAAATTAAAAAAAAAAAAAAAAAATCCACTAAAGGCATAATTTCAGAGCTATTAAATTCAATGACAAATTTATATTTATACCTCTCTCTCTAAATATATATATAAATACATATATATACACACATATATACAAATATATACATGTATCTACATCTATATACTATATACTGTGATATTATATATGCATATATTTATACTATCTAGATAAACCTGGATATTTTATATATATATATTTCAATATCTATATCTCTCTATTCCCAAAACAAATTGTGATATGCAACTTCTTGCAAATACATTATTTGGCATTCAGAACTAATTTTTTATGGAAACAATATCACACATTCCTAGGCTACCCCGTCAAAGTCTTATAAACCCATCCTGCAGTTATAGTATAGGCTCCACAGCACTAACTTGAGCTTCAGGGCCCTGGAAGAGGAAGCCATGTTATGACCAAAGGAGTTAGGACCATGGAGGAATTGAAAGGGACGAGGAGAAAGAATGTGTCTTCCTCCATTTCCCAGGTTCAAAACTCTGAAACAGTCACTTTTTGGCATCTCTCCTCTCCCTTCCTCCACCCGTCTCCCGACTTTGTTAAGTGTCCTCAAGTGCCCTCCATGTCCGCCTGGAGACCTCTACTGAGGTCACATCATTCCCAGTCATTCCTATGCCAACATTTCCTCAGTTTCCCTGTGTCATCACCCATGGACCCAGATACTCAGTGTAGATGAACTGTCACAGACATTAGGAATTAATTTTCAGTTCATTAAAACACTGTAACCACACTAAACACATTTGCATATTTCTCAAAAAACATACTTGGAAATGCAAATAAGAAATAATTTGAAAGAACTGTACCTAGTGAGCAAAAAAAAAAAAAAAAAAAGAGAGAGGGAGAGAGAGAGCACAGATTCAGTGGGTTATGCACAGGTTAGTCTGACCGACGGTCTGACCACAAAGTTGCTAACTTGAGATGATCTTGTTATTTCCAGCTTTGACCTTTCCACTGAAAAAAAAATGACTGTATCTTTAAAAGCTTTATTCCTCAATCTGCACCCCAACACACAGAGACGTACCTATTTCTTATTCTGAATGCACAGAGGAAGCTTCTCCAACAAAGACCAGGTTCGCAGCAGAAGGAAATGGTGATGTAAGGCTCTCAACGCTCAGGGAGGTATGGGAACCACAGGTAAGTTAGTTCTAACAGAGACCCCACTGTAAACATTCTTTTAATGATGACCTTGAAATACTCATCCTGGCATATAAATTCATTTTCCAATGCCATTGCTGTCTGCAGCAAAATATTCAATGCAAAAACCAACAGCAGCAATATCTGCTCATGATCACGCTGCCCCCCCTTAAAACACGTAAAATTCTTGTTTTTGTTATTATATTTTTGGGGCCCCCTACAGCTCTAAAAGGTGCTGGATAAGTGGTGACTATAGGACAAGACAATGCACAACTACCTCCACAAGGCTCTGAGAACATTTCCCCACAAATCACATGAAAATACATATACATATATATATATATATATATATGTATATATATATGTATACATATCCCCTTAAATTTAAAATACCACCACTTTATATCCTGCATTTATGATGGTAACATGTATGTATCATGGTCAATAGGGTATCAAAACAGCAGTAAGGGCACATTCATCATTTAGTACAAGCTGGACCACAACAATGTGCAAAATACATGTGGCTCGTCTAAACACTATAAAAATGCATTATGTATTAGGCAAACAACGAACACTAGAGAAGCCTCAGTAGGAATGTACATTTATTTATTAAGCCCCTTCAACAGGACTCTGACTCCTGCAGGGATACACACCCTTAGCATCACAAACAAAAACTAACAACTGGAGCTCCCACAGAGGAAGCTTGAACTTGGGCTTTAAATAATTAACACTTTTTTCTTCCCTTCACTTATACCTATGGAGATTTGCTGTCAATAGTTAAACAAAGGTGTTACCCCAGCCATAGCAGCTGATGTGTAAAGCTCTCCCCTTATTAAAATATTGGGCAGAACAACTCATTAGAGGAAAATTAAGGAGAGTAAAATGGGATACAATATGTCTGCATGAGTATGGTCTCATTAAATATCAGAGATTTGGACATTCTACATCAAGAGACATTTTTGTTCTATTCTGTAAGTACAGGGATCAGACGTTATTTTGCTCCTCTCACATGGTCCTATTATGATTATTCTGAGGTTTTGTAAAGTTGTTTGTTTTTTATCGTCGGGGAGTTTATGCTGTTGCTGTTTTGGGTTTTACCATTTGACTGTTTTTAAGATTCAAGACTATGGCTTCCTAACTCTAAAAGAGAAAATGCCTTAAGGCATTTAAACCTAGATTCTGCATAGATGAGTTCTCACCATAATTCCCATAGCAGCATTTCAAGTTATTGCTTTAACAAGTCTCCATGAAGTTCCACCTCTGATTTTTCTGAGGGGACCATAAAGAACGGCAAGCTTGGAAAAACAGGTGGGCCTAGTTCAGGAAGGCCCTCCACGTTTGGCTGCCACACATGAATCTGTGCTTCCTGCATATATTGTGATGTCTGTCCAAGGGGACCCCCTTCAACTCTCTTCCAATCTGACCCTGCATTCCTGATTTGTCTATCAGGTTTGAACACCAAATTTTCAGAAACACGGGGGAAATCTGAGACCCTTTAAGGTCAGCTTCTTTGAGAAATGGAACTTCATAACTTGGATAAACAACTCTTTCATGGAATCACTCCTCTCTCAAAAAAAAAAAAAAGATTACATAATATCTATATCTCTATATTGATAAAGATACACACATATATATGTATGTGCATAAACACACACACATACCTAGAAAAGACAATTCCAGTAGCCTTCCGTCGCCTGCAAAACAGTTCACGTTATGCAACCTAGCATCAAGGAGTCTCCATGTCCGGCCGCGGCATGCCTTTCAGAACATATCTCCATACATCACACAGGGAAAAAAAAGAGGAGGAAGAGTAGTAAGGAGAGGGAGATGGAGAAGCAGAAGGAGAAATAATAAAATAATAAATAAAGTCCTTCTTGATCCAAACACTGTCTTCTCGCGGCCAACTGTATTTTCCGAAGATTCACATATCCCATCCTGTAAGCTTTCTGCCCACGGATTGGGGTACTCTGTTCCCTCCTCTTGAATCAGGGTGAGGGAGTGAGGCTGCACTGGCCACAGAGCATGCTAGAAGTGATGCTGTGTGACTTTCGAGGCTAGGTCACAAAAGGATACAGCTCTGCCAGCAAAGCTCCAGGCCGTGTCTCCCCTCCCTCCTCTCCCCTCACCCCTGTCACCAATGCTCTCTCACAACAGGCACTTTAGGAGCCCTAGACAAGATGTAAGAGTTCGGACCACTCCGAAGTTTGCCATGCTGGAGAGCACTCATGGGAAGGCCACATACAGGTAAAGAGAGAGATGCTCCAGGAGACCTAATCGTACCAGACTTCCCCAAATGGTCGAGACTTCCCAACACGAGCCAGAGGATGCATCAACAAGTAAGCCTTCAGATGATTCCCTTTGCCTCCTATAGTCTCCCTGCTACAGCCCATGACACCGTGGAGGAGAGAAAAGCCATTTCTACTGTGCCCTGTCTGAATTCCTGACCTTCAGAGTGTGTGAACATAAGAAATGGCTTTTTGTAAACCACCAAGTTTGGTGTAATTTATCACACAGTTATAGTAACCAGAACACTCCCTCACTGCTATGTTGTCAGCAAACCCAGTGCTTTGCACAAACACATTTTTTGCATGCCAAGAACCGTATTTTGTATATTACTACTTCTCCTCACAACCATTTTGCAAATCATTCTTATTTTACAGATGAGAACTACAGGGCACAGAAAAGCTAATAGCGTGTTCACTGTCACACAGGTGAAAGTTGGAGCCAAGATTAGAACCGAGGTTCTTCTGACTGTAATGCCCACAATCCTCTTTGCTTCCTTGCCTCACCCTGAAAGTCCACGCTGCAGGAGAAATCATGAGACTAAGGTCCCAGCTGCTGTACAGAGCTCAGAAAAACTAACTTCACTCATTTCTCCCTTTTTAACTAACCTCAATCAAAGACCATGAATTACATCTTTTACAGATTAACACCAAATTATAGCTATCCTAGGTATGCTGAAGCAAAATATTAGATGAATTAAGGAGTTAAAGCTGATTAACAGGAAACTATTTAGGAAGAAGAGACTTATTTTGAAAAATATTAAGGGTGCCTGCTGTGTTTTGATTTTAAGGGTTACAAATTGCACTTTGACAAAAGTGCTCCTATGAATTATAATTACATTCATTTATTTAACAATGAATGTTTCCATTCAAAGAATTTTACTGCTCTCTGTGGGTATATGATTAATATGCATGTGCTCAGACAATATTCACAAACTTCATGGTCCTAGAGACAGAAAGAAGTGATCAGCTTCCCCCAGTCTGAGGTTGTTCTGAGTGAATTTCTGCCCCTGTAAAGAAACTCTTCTGGGAATGGGCCGTGTTTGCATCCGAAGCTGGATGTCAGAATACCCTTCGGTCCTGATATTTTCAAAGGCAAAAGCATTATATTTTTATTCCAATGGATCAAGCTTTTAAGAAGTCATCCTTATATTCTGGAGCCTTCAAGAGGAAGCTTTTCTTTGGCAGTGAATGAAAACAAAGGCAAAAGATGAAAGGAATCATCCTTTAAAAGAAACAAAAAGGCCTCTACAAAGAAGTGCGTAAATGTAGAAAGTGGGGAAAAAAGATGCATTATATTTGGAGTGAGAGTAGAGAAGAAGGAAGGCCCAATGGACCAATCGTCTTCCTTTACTAGTCTTAAAGTTTTGGGGGAGAAAATCACTTTTGAAGGTTCCATGAACAAAACTGACAGCCAGGAGCTTAAAATACTCACAGCCACAATGTTTCCACTTTGCGGGGGTTCCAGGAGAACTCCCGTGGGCAAACTCTGCATGTATTAACAGACTGAGTGTGATGTGTCTATCTCAAGGCAACAAACACATCAGGAATAAGTTGGAAACCAGCCCATATTTTCGTTTTATATGATGTCAATCAACTGGTGGGGCTGATTTTTGCCATAAATGGCCTATTTTTAAACTGACTGAATGGTGGACTTGTATAAATACTGTACAAGGCTAATTGACAGAGAAGTATACAGAATTGGTAGTGCTCAAAAATATCAAGCAAAAATATGGCCACCCAAGAGGACTAGGCCAATATAAATGAACCAAGTCTAGTCACATCTTCATTTTCAGGCTGAAATCTTTCCCTAACAGTACCTTCACAGGAGGGAGTTTCTGTTTACAAAACACTGCCAAATCAACACCATGTTCCCCTCTATCATGCCACGATTCTGGTCTCTGCCTTTAAAAATAAAAGACTGAAGCCAGATTAGGCTGTTTTCTTTTAAGTTCCAGTTTCAGTTGCTCTCAGCAGCTCATTTTAAGAAACATCTGTCCAGTCTGACTCTTGGGAAGATGTTCAGAAACGAGTGTCCTCATCTGAATGCTAAGGGACTCTCCTAAGGGAGACAACAGTCCTTTGAAAGCAAGCAAACACTATCAAAACACCTACAATCCTTGAACTTCTTCACCAAGTTCAACATCCAGTGCAAAATATGACCTAGTTTCATCCTTCATCAAAAAAAGAATCGCCTGCTTCCCTGACACCTTCTAAGACATCATGCTGCTTTCATGTTAAGAACCTAAGTATTCAGTGACCAGTTAGTTTGGAGGCAACCTTGGTCAAGCCTAAGATTATACACAGGAGATTCAAGATCGAACACAGCTAACCTGGAATTTGAGTTTGTGTGCAATACATATGCACAAACCCACACATGGGATTTGTATATGCAGGTGGAGGGTGAAAATTCTCCAAGTGCAGGTCCACAACACAATCATCTCATGAAGAATTAATACACAATCTAATTCTTGATGAAAGGGATCCAAATAGGTTACTAAATACTTACTGTATTTCAGATACGATCACACACATTGTCTACACCTAATGCTCTTCGATCTTTACAAACATTTTGTAAGGTGGGATGCAGCTTCGTTTCCGAGATAAATAAAAGGAGAGTCAAAGAAGCTAAAAATATGCCCATGTTCATATTGTTAAAAATGGCACAGCTGGGATCTGGACCACGGTTACTTTGAGTAAGAGGCTCAGGAACTCAGTCCTACCAAGCAGCCATTCTAATAGAAGTAATAAATACCAAAAGAAGGAAAAGATAAAACATCATCTGTGATTTACTGAAACCACCGAGTACAAAGAAAGGCAAGTTTTGATGCATTTAAAAACAACTGCCTAAGGCATAGGCTAAATGTTGAAAGCTAGCTATCGGGACTTTATATTTTATCAAGGCAGAGAACCAAACAAAAGCAGATCAACTAGAGCAAACCATTAAAACTTTTAAACTTCTCTATGAAGCTAATGTATAAGATATAGTATTTCCTTTCTGAGAGAAAGGTCTACGTAAGATTGTTTTTTCACTCTTTTGATTGAAAGAAAAGTAAATTAAAGTTCTCCTGGGAGACTTTCGATACCATTCCAAAGAACAAGAAACACCCTGGAAATATTTCTGAAAGCAGCAAGTTGCTAGACTCTACTCAAAAATATTCCATATGTATTGCTTGTTAAATCAAATTCAGTCCTTAGATTTTTACAAATTTAAGGGAATATCTGGAACACCTGGCAGGAAGCATTCTGTATATATGTATATATATATATATATGTATCAAATATACATATAAATATATTGTATCCTGCACTAGGTTTTAAACTATTTTCTTTCAAGCTTTCCCAATTTCTTATATTAAAATTTGTCATGTCCTCTCTAAAAACTCTGCCAGAAACTTATGAGGGATGAAAAAAAATCTTCAAATTGACTCAAATAAAACTGTGGCATTTTCAAAAGAAAACCAAGATGAATGCCCTTTAAGGAGAGTTCAGTGAGGACAACACAAACCATATGTTCCAGGTATGTGATGTGAACCACATGGTCCTTGAGGCTTCTTGCCCTTGATATGCTCCACCTGAAGTGCCAACATCAACAGACAACAATATTTACTGTGACTCCAGTTACAGTCAAGGGTGACGGAAACGTGGGCTCTGTGAGCCTCGGTCTAAGTTTTTAATGTCAACCAAGAAAACTGACATTTTGGGGTGCACGATCGCTATCCAAAGCAAACACGTGGGATAGGGAAAAGGCAAACACTAACTTCTGAATTAAAATAAGAGGGCCTTGGGTATAACAGGAGCAGCTACTTGCTTTTCTCAGTGTACGTATCCCCTGAGAACTTTATACACATCAGATTCTCCATTTTGTACATGGTGAAGTTGTTTAACTAAGAATTGAGAGGCCTGGGGTGAAATCTTTGCTCTTTAATTATCCATATGTGTGACACCTTGGAATATCAAAAAATAAGCAATTGAGGTATATCACTTTACTGTCTTCTGAAATTCTGTCTGCCTGAAAAATTATTTCTTTTTATAATAAAAAGTTCACTGTATAGTAACAATACGAGAATTTGCTGGTTTAAAAGTAGGATTCCATCTGCATAAATAAATCACCTTAATCCACTTACTTGTCCCTGAGAATTAAATTGATAATGCCACATAATGTACCAAGTTTACATACACAAGGGATAGAAGTATTTTTGACTATCCTTTATTTCCTTCTTATCCTTCTCACACCCCATAACCCCTTATTCTCTTCGTAAATGGGTAAGATCAAATGATAAATACACTAGGTTATTTAGATATGTGCTAAAAAGGGAAAAAATGTAAAAAAGATGGTATCTAGATAGAAATACATCTTGAAAAAGATACTTCATTTAAAAAGGAAAATATTTAGTAAAAATAGAGATATTTAGAAGTGGATATACTTATTTTCCTATTAAATGAGAAAGTGCTCCTTAAAAAAGCACAAAAAGTAAATTATCCAGCCACCCAAGTACACACACATTGTGAATACTATCAGATGGAGTTAAAGTAGCCTGGATTCAGGTCTGGCTCTATTCCTTCTGTGCACTAACTAGTTCTGTGGTCACTAAGAGAATGCAGTCACAGCAAAGGGGATAAAGAACAAAGCCTCACAACTAGCTGCTGGACAATCATCGACAGGAAGACACTGGAACTCACCAAAAAAGATACTCCACATCCAAAGACAAAGGAGAAGCCACAATGAGATGGTAGGAGGGGCGCAATCACAGTAAAATCAAATCCCATAACTGCTGGGTGGGTGACTCACAGACTGGAGAACACTTATACAAAAGAAGTCCACCCACTAGAGTGAAGTTTCTGAGCCCCACATCAGGCTTCCCAACCT
Organism: Tursiops truncatus; assembly: GCF_011762595.2. Lineage (NCBI taxonomy): Eukaryota > Metazoa > Chordata > Mammalia > Artiodactyla > Delphinidae > Tursiops > Tursiops truncatus. The sequence goes on along the minus strand of NC_047039.1, from coordinate 57,174,417 downwards.
GGGCGTCTGGCAATGGGAGGAGGAATTCCTAGAGAATCAGACATTAAAGGCCAGCGGGATTTGATGGCAGGACTTCGACAGGACTCAGGGAAACACTCTTGGAGGGCACACACAAAGTAGTGTGTGCATTGGGACCCAGGGGAAGGAGAAGTGACCCCACAGGAGACAAAACCAGACCTACTTGTTAGTATTCAAGGGTCTCTTGCAGAGGTGGGGGGTGGCTGTGGCTCACTGTGGGGACAAGGACACTGGCAGCAGAAGTTCTGGAAAGTACTCCTTGGCGTAAGAACTCCCAGAGTCTACCATTAGCCCCACCAAAGAGCCCAGGCAGGCTACAGTGTTGGGCTGCCTCAGGCCAAACAACCAACAAGAAGGGAACCCAGCCCCACCCAACAGCAGTCAAGTGGATTAAAGTTTTACTGAGCTCTGCCCAACAGATCAACAATCAGCTCTAATCACCACCAGTCCCTCCCATCAAGCCTCTTAGATACCTTCATCCACCAGAGGGCAGACAGTAGAAGCAAGAAGAACTACAATCCTAAAGCCTGTGGAACAAAAACCACATTCACAGAAAGACAGACAAGATGAAAAGGCAGAGGGCTATGTACCACATGAAGGAACAAGATAAAACCCCAGAAAAACAACTAAATGAAGTGGAGGTAGGCAACCTTCCAGAAAAATAATTCAGAATAATGATAGTAAAGATGATCCAGGACCTCAGAAAAAGAAAGGAGGCAAAGATCAAGAAGATGCAAGAAATGTTTAACAAAGACTTAGAAGAATTAAAGAACAAACAAACAGAGATTAGCAATATAATAACTGAAATGAAAACTACACTAGAAGGAATCAATAGCAGAATAACTGAGTCAGAAGAACAGATAACTGACCTGGAAAACAGAATGGTGAAATTCACTGCTGTGAAACAGAATAAAGAAAAAAGAATGAAAAGAAATGAAGACAGCCTAAGAGACCTCTGGGACAACATTAAACGCAACAACATTCGCATTATAGGGCTCCCAGAAGGAGAAGAGAGAGAGAAAGGATTAGAGAAAATATTTGAAGAGATTACAGTCAAAAACTTCCCTAACATGGGAAAGGAAATAGCCACCCAAGTCCAGGAAGTGCAGAGAGCCCCATATACGATAAACCCAAGGAGAAACACTCCGAGACACACAGTAATCAAATTGGCAAAAATTAAAGACAAACAAAAATTACTGAAAGCGACAAGGGAAAAGCGACAAATAACATACAAGGGAACTCCCATAAGGTGAACAGCTGATTTCTCAGCAGAAACTCTATAAGCTAGAAGCGAGTGACATGATATACTTAAAGTGATGAAAAGGAAGAACCTACAACCAAGATTACTCTACCCCTCAAGGATCTCATTCAGAGTCGATGGAGAAATCAAAAGCTTTACAGACAAGCAAAAGCTAAGAGAATTCAGCACAACCAAAGGAGCTCTATAACAAATGCTAAAGGAACTTCTCTAAGTGGGAAACACAAGAGAAGAAAAGGACCTACAAAAACAAATGCAAAACCATTAAGAAAATGCTCATAGTAACATACACATCAACAATTACCTTAAATGTGAATGGATTAAATGATCTAACCAAAAGACACAGGCTCGCTGAATGGATACAAAAACAAGACCCATATGTATGCTGTCTACAAGAGACCCACTTCAGACCTAGGGACACATACAGACTGAAAGTGAGGTGGGATAACATATTCCATGCAAATGGAAATCAGAAGAAAACTGGAGTAGCACTACTCATATCAGATAAAATAGACTTTAAAATAATGTTACAAGAGACCAGGAAGGACACTACATAATGATCAAGGGATCAATCCAAGAAGAAGATATAACGATTATAAATATATATGCACCCAACATAGGAGCACCTCAATACATAAGGCAACTGCTATCAGCTATAAAAGAGGATATCGACAGTAACACAATAATAGTGGGGGAATTTAACACCTCACTTACACCAATGGACAGATCATCCAAAATGAAAATAAGGAAACAGAACCTTTAAATGACACAATAGACCAGATAGATTTAATTGATATTTATAGGACATTCCATCCAAAAACAGCAGATTACACTTTTTTCTCAAGTGCGCACAGAACATTCTTCAGGATAGATCACATCTTGGGTCACAAATCAAACCACAGTAAATTTAAGAAAATTAAAATCATATCAAGCATCTTGTCTGACCACAGCGCTATGAGATTAGAAATCAATTACAGGGAAAAAAATTAAAAAAACACAAACACATGGAGGCTAAACAATACGTTACTAAAGAACCAAGAGATAACTGAAGAAATCAAAGAGGAAATTAAAAAATACCTAGAGACAAATGAGAATGAAAACATGACAATCCAAAATCTACGGGATGCAGCAAAAGCAGTTCTAAGAGGGAAGTTTATAGCTATACAAGCCTACCTCCAGAAACAAGAAAAATCTCAAATAAACCATCTAACCTTACACCTGAAGGAAACAGAGAAAGAACACACAAAACCCAAAGTTAGTAAAAGGAAAGAAATCATAAACATCAGAGCAGAAATAAATGAACTAGAAACAAAGAAAACAACAGCAAAGATCAATAAAACTAAAAGCTGGTTCTTTCAGAAGATAAACAAAATTGATAAACCATCAGGGAGACTCATCAAGAAAATGAGGGAGAAGACTCAAATCAATAAAATTAGAAATGAAAAAGAAGTTACAACAGACACCACAGAAATACAAAGCATCCTAAGAGACTAGTACAAGCAACTCTATGCCAATAAAATGGACAACCTGGAAGAAATGGACAAAGTCTTAGAAAGTTATAACCTTCCAAGACTGAACCAGGAAGAAATAGAAAATATGAACAGACCAATCACAAGTAATGAACTTGAAACTGTGATTAAAAACCTTCCAACAGGGGCTTCCCTGGTGGCGCAGAGTCCGTCTGCTGATGCAGGGGACACAGGTTCGTGCCCCGGTCTGGGAATATTCCACATGCCGCGGAGCGGCTGGGCCCATGAGCCATAGTCGCTGAGCCTGCGCGTCCGGAGCCTGTGCTCCGCAATGGGAGAAGCCACAACGAGAGTCGTTCATACCACAAAAAAAAAAAAAAAAAAAAGTTCCAGCAAACAAAAGTCCAGGACAAGATGGCTTCACAGGTGAATTCTAATGAACATTTAGAGAAGAGCTTACACCCATCCTTCTCAAACTCTTCCAAAAAACTGCAGAGGAAGGACAACTCCCAAAGCCATTCTATGAGGCCACCATCACCCTGATACCAAAACCAGACAAAGATACTACAAAAAAAGAAAATTACAGACCAATATCACTGATGAATATAGATGCAAAAATCCTCAACAAAATACTAGCAAACAGAATCCAACCACACACTAAAAGGATCATACACCATGATCAAGTGGGATTTATCCCAGGGATGCAAGGATTCTTCAATATATGCTAATCAATCAATGAGATACACCATATTAACAAATTGAAGAATAAAAACCATATGATCATCTCAATAGATGCAGAAAAGGCTTTTGACAAAATTCAACACCCATTTATGATAAAAACTCTCCAGGAAGTGGGCATAGAGGGAACCTACTTCAACATAATATAGGCCGTATATGACAAACCCACGGCGAACATTGTTCTCAATGGTGAAAAACTGAAAGCATTTCCTCTGAGATCAGGAACAACACAAGGATGTCCATTCTCACCACTATTATTCAACACAGTTTTGGAAATCCTAGCCATGGCAATCAGAGAAGAAAAAGAAATAAAAGGAATACAAATTGGAAAAGAAGAAGTAAAACTGTCACTGTTTGCAGATGACATGATATTATACATAGAGAATCCTAAAGATGCCACCAGAAAACTACCAGAGCTAATCAATGAATCTGGTAAAGTTGCAGGATACAAAATTAATGCACAGAAATCTCCTGCATTCCTATACACTAATGATGAAAAATCTGAAAGAGAAATTAAGGAAACATACCCAGTTACCACGGCAACAAAAAGAATAAAATACCTAGGAATAAACCTACCTAGGGAGACAAAGACCTGTATGCAGAAAACTATAAGACACTGATGAAAGAAATTAATGATACCAACAGATGGAAAGACATATCATGTTCTTGGATTGGAAGAATCAATATTGTGAAACTGACTATACTACCCAAAGCAATCTACAGATTCAATGCAATCCCTATCAAATTACCAATGGCATTTTTTACAGAACTAGAACAACAAATCTTAAAATTTGTATGGAGTCACAGAAGACCCTGAATAGCCAAAGCAGTCTTGAGGGAAAAAAAAACGGAGTTGGATGAAAACAGACTCCCTGAGTTCAGACTATACTATGAAGCTACAGTAATCAAGACAATATGGTACTGGCACAAAAACAGAAACACAGATCAATGGAACAAGATAGAAACCCCAGAGATAAACTCACGCACCTATGGTCAACTAATCTATGACAAAGGAGGCAAGGATGTACAATGGAGAAAAGACAGTCTCTTCAATAACTGGTGCTGGGAAAACTGTACAGCTACATGTAAAAGAATGAAATTAGAACACTTCCTAACACCATATACAAACATAAACTCAAAATGGATTACAGACCTAAATGTGAGACTGGACACTATAAAACTCTTAGAGGAAAACATAGGAAGAACACTCTTTGACATAAATCACAGCAAGATCTTTTTGGGTCCACCTCCTAGAGTAATGGAAATAAAAACAATAATAAACAAATGGGACCTAATGAAACTTCAAAGCTTTTACACAGCAAAGGAAACCATAAACAAGATGAAAAGACAACCCTCAGAATGGGAGAAAATATTTGCAAAGGAATCAACGGACAAAGGATTAATCTCCAAAATACATAAACAGCCCATGCAGCTCAATATTAAAGGAACAAACAACCCAATCAAAAAATGGGCAAAAAAAAAAAACAAAAAAGGGCAGAAGACCTAAAGAGACATCTCTCCAAAGAAGACATACAGATGGCCAAGAGGCACAGGGAAAGCTGTTCAACATCACTAATTATTAGAGAAATGCAAATCAAAACTACAATGAGGTATCACCTCATACCAGTTAGAATGGGCATCATCAGAAAATCTACAAACAGCAAATGCTGGAGAGGGTGTGGAGAAAAGGGAACCCTCTTGCACTGTTGGTGGGAATGTAAATTCATACAGCCACTATGGAGAACAGTATGGAGGTTCCTTGAATAACTAAAAATAGAATTACCATATGATCCAGCAATCCCACTACTGGGCATATACCCAGAGAAAACCATAATTCAAAAAGACACCTGCACCCCGTTGCTCACTGCAGCACTATTTACAATAGCCAGGTCATGAAAGCAGCCTAAATGCCGATCAACAGACGAATGGATAAAGAAGATATGGTACATATATACAATGGAATATTACTCAGCCATAGAAAGGAACAAAATTGGGTCATTTGTTGAGACGTGGATGGATCTAGAGACTGTCATACAGAGTGAAGTAAATCAGAAAGAGAAAAACAAATGTCGTATATTAACGCATGGATGTGAAACCTAGAAAAATGGTACAGGTGAACCGGTTTGCAGGGCAGAAGTTGAGACACAGATGTAGAGAACAAACATATGGACACCAACGGGGGAAAGCCGTGGGGTGGGTGGGGATTGTGGTGTGATGAATTGGGCGATTGGGATTGACATGTATACACTGATGTGTATAAAATTGATGACTAATAAGAACCTGCTGTATAGAAAAATAAATAAAATAAAATTCAAAAAAAAAAAGAAATAGGCAAAGACAATCTTTGGTGTTACTATTCAGGATCATAGTTACCTATGAAGGACTTGTGAATGAAAGTGGGAAAGAGGAGGTGTTTTAGAGTGCTGGTATTAACATAGTGAGTTCAACTTGTATAAAACTCTCAAGCTGTTCACTTAAGTTTGTGCACCTTTTGCTTGTATGTTGTGTGTCAATAAAAAGTTTACACAAAATAAAAAATATATAAATATAAATGTACACACACACACAAAAAGAACACAGCCTCTGAATTCCCCAGTTCAAATTCTGGCTTTGCCACTTAGTTTCTAAGCCTAAATTTTATTTTCTCAGCCCAGAGTCAGCCTCAACTTATCCTAAAACCTACTTCATAAATTCAGTATATAATTTCAATTACACATATGTCTACAGCTTTAAGAACAGCATCCAATATACTTTAAGCCCTGATTAAATCTATGTTGTTATTAGTGGTAGGAATGGTTCTGTTCCTATTAAAACTCTATAACTCATACTTTTCAGGTTCCTTAATCATTTCACATGGGCCATGATGACTTTTTCAACTGATGCACTTTCCAAAAGAACCAAGCTATTCATCCTCAGTTAAATGAGATTAAGAGAAATGCACAAGTATTCGTTGAACTATGTTCTATTTTCTCATCCATAAAATGAATGAGTTTGTCCAAGTAATCTCTAACGTCCCATGTAGGTCTGTCTTTATTACTCTAAACATACATGCCCATATTCATATCATCAACATGCATATGAATGCATTTGAAGGATCTTCCCAATTTTATAAGTCAGTGCATATAAAACTGAAACATGGGCAAAAAAAAGAGGCTTTTTAAAATTACTGATTAGAAGCAAGACAGTTTCATTAAAGCTTTAATTTCACTCCTCTTGAACAATGGAGATGTCTAAGTCAGGCTAAAGTGACTCAGAGTCATCCTTACCAAAAAAAAAATTGCTAAAGTACAGCAATAAGATTCTAGTTCTAATTGGCAGCCATATGATAACCAAAAACCGAGTGGCTAGGAAGATAGAGATAGAAACAGAGTATGAATAAGTGACTACTGAGAAGGGAATTTCTCTCCCTCTGTGTTGATTAGTTCACTTCTTGCTACCTGAAGACTTACTGGAATAATCTGTGGAATCAAAAGGAGTGCTATCCTATTTGGTCTCCTCTGCTTTAGAATGTTACTGTTTCTGTACACATTGAGCTGAAAGGGAATATTTATTTGGACAAAGTGTTTTTTTTTTAATTCCCCCCAAAGTAATAACACTGGGTTATTTTCAAACATACATGACTTAGCACAGATGTCTTCTTTAAAATCTTTAAACCTAAAATTGAATTCAGCAATTTATCAATGGGCTAACTTACTTAAGAGAACACACAGCATATTCCTTATAAAATGGAACAAAATGTTCAAAAGTGATGTTAAAATTTAAAAAGATAGTAAGGAAGTGATGGAGAGGGAAGGAAAAAGCAAAAATCGGGCAGAAAAGACAGAGAAATATCAATTTTACAACAGTACTGAAAAAATGTCTGGGGCATGAGTTAATTCTGAAAAAAGTGTGAGCAATTAACTGGTAAAATTTTGATTTGGGTAAAATTTCTTTTTACACAAGTTTGAAGATGGAGAATCTGTTATTTAATTTCAATATTCAAAATATGACGAAGTACTCTGAATATTCAAGTATCAAAGCTTTTTTTAGAATCGACAATTTTAATCTGCTCTCTTTAGCAGACTTGATAATAAGTAGAGAAATGAATTTGAGTGTAATGTTTCCTCCTTTCTCTTCCCACATCAAGAGAGGCACTAATGAATCTTTAAAGGCAAATGTTTAAGAACAACTGAAGGGAAATTACTAATCCTCTATTAATTAAGAGTTCAGAGTGGAAAACAATTTAGAAACTAAGTGGGAAAAAAGGTTTTAAAACATTAAACAACTTTTTAACAAAATAAATTTATTTATTTATTTTTGGCTGCATTGGGTCTTCGTTGCTGCATGCGGGCTTTCTCTACTTGTGGCGAGTGGGGGCTACTCTTCGTTGTGGTGCACGGAATTCTCATTGCGGTGGCTTCTCTTGTTGTGGAGCACAGGCCCCAGGCATGCAGGCTTCAGGAGTTGTGGCACGAGGGCTCAGTAGTTGTGGCTCGCGGGCTCTAGATCACAGGCTCAGTAGTTGTGGCTCACGGGTTCTAGTGCACAGGCTCAGTTGTTGCCGCGCACGGGCTTAGTTGCTCCGCGGCATGTGGGATCTTCCCGGACCAGGGCTCGAACCTGTGTCCCCTGCATTGGCAGACGGATTCTTAACCACTGTGCCACCAGGGAAGCCTCATAGTAAACAACTTTTGATATAACTATTCCTCATAGCTTCAACCTCAAATATTCCCCATGGCTATTGCTCTAAAATATGTACTGTCTCATTTGATGTGAGAAGAACCCAGTAATAGTTGGATTAAAGGAGTAGTTTGGACGATGGGTATCCAAAATTACTAGTTTCTCCCTCTCCACCTGCTTTATCCTGCTTCCAGGGATAAAATTCCTGAGGGGAGTGTCTTGAGCACCATGATCAGAATGACTGTGATGCAGTTTCCTTTAGAAAGAAAAGGAAAGTGTTATGATCGATTAGTAGTGTCTGTCTTGAACAAGGGAGGGAGAGAATAGTAGCAGCAATGTGAAAAAGAGAAAGAAATGAAAAAGCTTCTCCTAGCTGGTCAGAATTTTTATAAATTCTGGAATTCCACAAGTCTTTTGGCATCTTCATGTTGTAAGAGTTCTACTGAATTTGAAAGTGTTTTGCCTCAATATACTTTTGGTACAAAACGCATTCTAAACTATCTTTGAGGCTGTAAAACACTAACCAGATTCCATGAGGCCAAATAATTTTTACTTCAGGATCTGCCAGCTTACTTAAAATAACTTGGTCATGACTTCCTTTCACATTTCTTATTGTGGTGTGATCAAATAGTCCTGTAATCGAATACTAACTTTCTACCAAAAGCAACTTTATGCAACTTTTCATTCCCTTCCCTATTAGTCCTATCTCATGCCAACCATATATTGGCTTATGTTTCAAAATGAAAGCCTTGAAATAGGCTTTTATTGAATTCAACTCATAATCATGTTGTTTTTGTCCTTCATACCTCCTATTTCTTTCATTCTCTTGCATGTTCCCTGAGCTCAGAACTGAGGGATCTACTTCTTGGATTATTTTATTGTTCTCCCTTTGGAAGACTCAGACTGTAGCTAATGGTATCTAAGTAGTCCTCTCCTTTGTCTGTTTGATCACATCACACTTCTTCAAACTCTCAAACAGCTTTACATTCATTTATAAATAAAATACAAGATTTTCACTAGTACAAATGGGTAATGCAGAGTAACGGAAATACAGTAGACTAAGGAGTCAGAAGGCGGATTAACTGCCATAATAAACCACCCACAATCTCAGTAAAATCTTGGCACAGTAAAAGCTACATTTTATTCATGTCACTGTCTAGTGTGTTCTATAGGGAGGCTTTGCCCCATGTAGACATTCAGGAAACTCAATTTCTTCCATCTAGTGGCTCCATCATCCTCTACTCCCCCAAATTTTTCACTGGATCCTTTACCTTTGGCCAGCAGATGAAGGGACAGAGAGAGCATGTCAAAGTCACCCTCCATGGGCTTCCCTGGTGGCGTAGTGGTTGAGAGTCCGCCTGCCGATGCAGGAGACACAGGTTCGTGCCCCGGTCCGGGAGGATCCCACATGCCGCGGAGCGGCTGGGCCCGTGAGCCATGGCCGCTGAGCCTGCGTGTCCGGAGCCTGTGCTCCGCAACGGGAGAGGCCACAACAGTGAGAGGCCCCCGTACCGGGGAAAAAAAAAAAGTCACCCTCCATTCTTAAATAGCTTAGCCTAGAGGTGGCAGAACTCACTCCCACACAATTTCCCATCGTATTCCATTAATCATAGTCCCATCAAAGTGCTAGGGAAGCTGGGAAATTTGGTTTAGTGGTATGCTCAAGAATAAGAGAACACATTAGTGAGCACTAGTAATCTCTATCATAAAAAACTACTTTTAGCCATGAGCTTTGATTTCCAAAAGTATGGCGTATTGACATTTGTCTGTCTCCAGAAGCTTTTGTGAGGATCAAATAAATAAGGGATGGGAAGCACTTTTTAAATTGTAAAGTGTTATGTAAATATATGGCACATCGGCTTCTAGCCATTCACAAAAGACTATTTTTCAGATTTCTGAGAATACCCCAATTTATAAATATGTAAACATTTGTACAGGTTTTGGGCCTTCTTCTAAGCCATATTTCCATCAAAAGTCATTTCTTTCCTATTCATAGTTTCACACTTCCAATTAGCTTGCTTCTTCCACTTAAAGTCGTCTTCCTTGTTAACAGTTGTTTTCAAAAAAGAAAGTTTTTAATAGGTCTCAAGAGTTACTATAAACTTAGTCAAAAAGACAAAAGAATAGTTAAATCAAGATGCAAATGTTTGAGGGTAAACTAAGTTCACTACTCAGCTCTGGGTCCTGTCCACTCACCCATACCACATTTAATTACCAGTGTGATTTAAATGTAGACTCAAAAGATTAGCAAAAGATGTGAAACCCATGGACAAAAATGGCTGACTATCCTACGCCATTTTATATAAGGGAATTGAGCATCTTCTGATTTTGGTATCCATGGGGGTCCTGGAACCAACCCCTGTGGATACTGAGGAACAACTGTATTACATGTCACAGAACTGTGCAGTAGCTTAAAAATCATCAAAATTACAAAGGGCAAGTCTATGACTGTTAGGCCTATGTAGTATTATGCTATTGGAGCTTTTGAGAAACTTACTCATTGTCTTTTGCAGCTACCAGTTCAACATAAGTGTCACACTGCCCCTTGGTTCACCACATCTCCCACTCCTACTTTTCAAGCAGCTCTGCAAATCCTATCGATTTCCTGAAGCCTTACTCAGCTGAATAGCAGAAAATCTCAATCTTCTCCTTGTCTCCTGTACACCTAACAGAAACCCTCCCACAAAGGACCATTCATTCTCCTCTTATAACAAGCATATCCCTTTTCTCCATGATCACCTTCCTCATTCAAAATGGGCTGGGCTACCAGAGAGAACACGGGAAGAACCTGTGTCCTGCTAGCACATGGCAGAATACAGCCATTAAGGTGCTTAAATTAAACGTTCACTATGTTATTTCATTTCTCTGAATTCTTACTCTTCACAGGCACATTGCCAGGACTGAGGAAATAAAAGTGGTTCATCTTCCCCAAGGAGCTCATATTCCATGAGGTGCACACGTCAATCAACTGTCCGTATTCGATGTAGGTGATAGAATAGAAGTCTGGGAAAATGCTCTGTGCTTATGAGGAAATGTAGCATGTTAACTGAGTTAAGTGAGCTGTTTTCTACAGAGAGTTATGAAACTGCTTTGCATACATTCGTATGTTAGTAGCTCTGAGAAGTCCCACAGTAAAAGCAAAACAAAACGGAAAAAGCAATATCTCCACACACAACAAAACAAACAAAACAATGTGTGTTTCTTCTATAGGGGTGTAGGGTGACATTTTTCCTCCATATACCTGTTAATAGCACCCAGGTTTTCCCAAACACCAGGTGGAGAAGCCCCGCTCTAGGACATACAGGGTATGAAGATTACAAAGGATGCAGATGCCTTAATTTTTTTTTTTAACATCTTTGTTGGAGTATAATTGCTTTACATTGTTGTGTTAGTTGCTGCTGTATAACAAAGTGAATCAGCTATACTACGTATACATATACCCCTTCCCGCTTGCGTCTCTCTCCCACCCTCCCTATCCCACCCCTCTAGGTGGTCACAAAGCACCGAGCTGAGCTCCCTGTGCTATGCGGCTGCTTCTCAACTAGCTAGCTATTTTACATTTGGTAGTGTATATATGTGGACGTCACCCCCTCACTTCATCCCAGCTTACCCTTCCTCCTCCCCGTGTTCTCAAGTCCATTCTCTATGTCTGCAGCAGATGCCTTAATAATTGAAAAGCAAATTTTTGCTTTTCAAAAGCTTTTGAGATCACATCTTTCTAGGCACAATTCTCAGTATACTCTTCTAAAGACAAGTTTGTTTCATTAATATTCTAGTGCTTGTGCTACTTTTAAGTCTTATTTTAAATAATTATACAAATCTATCGATATTTCACCTAGACATGAAAAAATGATCTAACGACAGATAGTAATGAAATTGATTTAAAATCAGGGAATATACTTACAACACATAGCTAATAAATGTTTAAACCTGGATGAAATAAATAATTTTCTGGAAAAGACATAAATTACCTAAATTGACTCAAGAAGAAATGGGAAACCTAAATAGAAAATAGCCACGGGAGAGAAATGGAAAAGTTGTGATTTTTTTTTTTTTCATCTTTAGCAAAAGGAAGCAAAATCCACAGAGGTACCCAATTTAGAGAAGCCTCTAACCCCAAAGCAAATTCATACTGATAACATTCACACTAACAGCAACTTTCAGAGTAAAAGTCTGATGGAAAATATGATTTGCAGTCAGTCCCACTGAAATATAAATGTTCAGGGATTTCGTATTTTTCCTAGAAAAGTTGAATTAACGAGAAAAATATTTTTAGGTAGGATCTTAACATGCCCACTGGCAAAAAGATAAAAATGACAAAGAAGGATACACTTTCTTCAGGATGAAAAACACTTGTTTCCTGCAGGCGCCAAGGAAAACTATTTGCTTTCACTTAGACATTTTTACATAAATTTAGAAAACAAAGCGAAGATCACAAATTTAAATCCTGATGTCTTTTCCAGCTGTGTATACTAAATATTTATTATTTGTTGATGTTGGTAGTCTCCATACTAGTTCATTTTTTCTATGGTGGCTTTCAGAGCTGCTTTAAACCTTAAAATATACAGCTTTTGTGCTGAATTCTCTCTCACCTCGGAGCCTACTGATTTGGGATTGTAAACTCTGCTAAGTCTTCTTTAGCTGACCTAAAGAACTTCCATCTGTTACAATACTGGGGGCTGTATGTAGCAGAACCCCCTACAAAAAGTGGTTTCAATAACAAGGATATTATTCTCTCTCACAAGACCTGAGGCAGAATGGTTTATTCAGCAACTGAAGGATAGCCTCAAATGTTAGTGTCCTCCTGTCCATCTGTCCACTCTGCCCCTCTCACTGTGCGGATTTGCTCCCCTCGCGGTCTCCAGATGCGTGCAGCAGTTCCAAACACTACATACAAAAGGAACATCCCTGTCTCGTATCTTTCTCTTGTGAGTGAAGAAACCCTTTTCAAAAACTTCCCAGCGGACTTTCCGATTGTTATTGGCCAGAATCCAATTGCATGCCTATGTTTAAGTGCATCACTTAGAAGGGAAAGTAAGACCACTACACTGTTTTGGACCAGTAAGATTCACCACATAGGACTCAGGCTTCCCTGGCAGACACAGCCGTTTAGAATGAAATAAAATCTGGGTTCTGTTATTAGCAAGCAAGAATGAATTGTCTACCAGTTAGGCAACCAACAATGTCTGTCATATAGTCTGTTCATATTCACCTGCACTATCAAATAGTCATTTGCATTATAAAGGGCCATTCTCATTAGTAACTCAGTTGAATAAATGATTATAGGTAACTCTGGATAAGTGATATACATTTTAATAAACTTCTCACCTATAAATCAAACCTATTATAGCTGTATCTTATAGAAGCACAAAATTCTAAGGTAGAAGATCCTTGATAATTGATAAACTGATCGCTGATAAATTAAACTATATTTTAACTTTATCAGCAATGCTTGCTACTCATGAGAGCCTTCTGAATATCCAGCTTTCTTAAATTAGAAATAACGATACATATATATGAAAGTGATGCAGGAACAGTCATTTATTATCTCTCTATTCTCTCATTCTCCTGTTGCACTTTTTACTCAATCACCTGCTACACCAAAATCTAGATTCTATCGAATGTTATTGGCTCCTTAGTATATATGAGTTTTCTCTTTGATCCTTTAAAAACCTGAGTACTAAATCTGACCTAAAGAGTAAAAGTGTAATCCAAGAGGCATGCCAGCAAGTAGATCGGCAAAGATGTTCAGGGGCAGCAGAACTCAGTCGGCAGGTAGATTAAAGCCCATCCTTACAGTAGGTTTTTCGAGGTAGCATCACAACCCAGTAGGGAAAAAGAGACACTGATGGAAAACCAAGAGATCTGGCCTCTACTGTCCTTGCTCTGCAACAGGTTCACTGTGGCAAGGTCCCTTACTCTCATCTCACAGATATGGGGGTATAATATCTTAAATACAGTGCATTCCCTTCCCACTAATGCACTGATTCATTCATTTAATTAACAAATACTAAACAACTACTTGTGTCAAGCACTATATTAGATTCTAGGTGTGTGGACAAAAAGAGACACAGCCCTGGAGTGTGTGTGCGGCAAGGCGGGGGCAAGTACTAACCCAGTAATCAAAATGTGATGTGTTCGGAACTAGATAAACATGGTGATGAGGTAGAAGATATAGCCCTATTGAGGATGGTCAAGGCATACCTTACAGAAGAGGAGTAGGTGAGAAAGACTGAGTTAGGTTGAACAGAGAGAGAATCACAAGAACATGGAAGACGGTGCAGGAAGGTGTCCAGACTATCAAAACAGACTGAGTGAAGGAGACTCTGATATAAGGTGAAGGCAGAGAAAAACACACGAGCTAGATCACCTGGGGCCTTGTAAGTCAAGGTGCGTTTTTACTTTCTTCTAAGTTAAATGGAGAGCGGTTAAGGATTCTATGAATCAGACAAATTGTTCCTGCTGCAGGTTCTGAGAACTACAAAATTTGTTCTCTTTTTTAAGATAGCCCTGCCAAAACTGTCATCAAATAGCGCTGCTACAGCCAGAGGTGTACAAAAGAGTAAGGTGCTCCTTTGGACTTCCCAATAGTGGGTTCTTCATTTTAGTTTGTGTTCTCTTTCTTTTTAAAATCAAATCGGTTACACAATGCTCTTGGAAGCATGAAAACAACAATTACATTTTCTGCCCTACCAAAATTATATTGTACTCCCACTCAATAAACATAGGCCTGTTTTCTAATATTTGTTTGGCTTTCTGACAAAATTTAAAGTTAGTACCAAAGAAAATCATAACCATGGAATTAGAGTCAAAATTAAATAAAAGGGTTGGTTGAAAAAAAAAAAAAAGGAATGAGTCTCATTTCTGAGGACTGACTATACCTTGGAAAGAAAAAGAGAGAAAAGGATTTTTAAAGGATCCTTCATGTACCATTATCAGTTTAATAAGAAGAGAAATCTGGCAGCACAATGAGATGGAATCATGAGGCTCGCTAAATATAAATTAAAGCATTCTTTACTTGGTGAGGTTTCCAGATTGTAAATCAATTGTTGACTTTGGACGTTTAAAAGGTTACCCTGTGCGTGTGTGTGCATGTGTTCAGGGGAGAAGGCACACAACTTTATGGACACAACATTATTGATGGGAAGAGTAAATAACTAGAACAACTGAAGACTTTCTACCAGAACTTACTGGTAAAGATGGATTATCATTGTCCCTTAATTTTCCATCCATTACCATCAAGCACACAAACTATTCAATTATAGGTGACCATGGTGGCTATAAACCTCTGAGGTCTGGACAGTATCACTCACATTCTGCAGCGGTTTCTGCTGTGAGTGAATTATCATCATGTCCACAGGAAGCACTCAATACAGACTTGTGAAATTTTATGATCTAAAATTATATATGAATGTAAGGCTTATGTGGATTTTCATTTCAGGCAAGCAGTTTTAAATATAATTCACACAAGAAATGAGGATCAAAACCGATCATTTAATTATAAAAATTATAGTAGTAACATTTATAATAGCTACTATATATTGAACACCTACTGTGTGTCAGTTGTGTTATTCAGAGCTATATACAAATTTAACTATAACTATAACTATACACAAATTTCTGAGTAAGAGCTATACACAAATTTCTGAGTAGCTTATAATAATGCATAAATTTTGGGAAACATAGATAAAACTCAGGGACCAAGAAGAGGGAGGATGAATGATGGGGAACAGTTAGAAATCAGAGCTGCAGTCACACTTCAAGTTCTTGAGAAAGATCTCTCAAACTGCTCAAAGGTAGTAAGTACATCTCCTACGATCCATGATTCTAGTGTAAACACGATGTATATTTATCAACGAATAGCTGGATCTCAATATCCCTCAATCATTTTCTGTTGAAAGTTTTATCTATGCTTGCATTCGATCAAGCTTTATTTTGTGCCCCAGAAAACCACAAAAGGATTCTTTTTATCATTGAGCATGGAAATGCTGCCGTGAGCTTATGTTCAATCGCATCCTGAGGGGATTCTACACCTGTGACCTCATGTTGAAACACCCTGAAAACTGACCCCAGGGAGAGCATGCAGAAATATTCAGGAGAATAAAAGAACCAGCCTTTTTGCAAGAAACTGGATAGTTTGCTACCAATCCGGTCAGTTTGGGATAGTGCCAAGCAATCCTATCCTTTGCTTTCTCTCCTTTTTCCTGTTTTTAATGTGCTCAGTAAATACCTCGTCACTACTCAATAACCACAGCAACCTTCTTCCTAGTCACCAAAGGCAGGAACTTACTAAATCCCCAAGGGGAACTGAAGCAGGCCCTGGAAGTCCCAGAGTGCCCAGAATGGAAAATGAGAAACCATAATTCACAATTAACCAAATACAGAGTTACAAGGGCTGCTATCAAATGTATTATCCATCTCTGGGAAGTTATTTCCATATTTTCACTCTCTTGCCTATAAGAGGATTATATACCCCTGTTCATGAGCGTGTGACTCGCGCCGTCTCCGTGGAGGCAAAGCCTACCTCCCGGTCATAGACTTGGCCACATATCCTGCTTTGGCCAATGGAATATGACATGACATACACTAGGTCTAAGCATTGGTTTTAAGTGGGATTGAGTGGTTTAGCCCAGTATCTTGCTTCCACTTCTTATCATAAGAATGGCAGATATCAAATAAGGGCTGCTTCTTCAGTGTGAGCCCCCAAATGAGAGGACAAACATGGGTCCACAACAACCAACCCACCACTGTCTCATATAATGTGAATATTAAATAAATGTCTGTGATTGCAAGCTGTAGAGATTTAGAGGTTGATTGCTATGACGGCACACACATTATTGTCACCACAATGTCCAATTAATAAGACTCTGTAATAGTCAATTCATGGATGTTAGTTCTAGATTAAAGAATCATGGCATGCACACTTGGGTTGGATACAATGATAACAGTAAGAGTAGGAGAGGAATCATCCCATGATCTGGACTTTATGCTAGAATCATAGGTAAAATGATTAAATCATGCGATAACTTACAAAGGTACATATTTCTCAAAACTACTGAGTCTACTATTTAATTTGTAGATCACTAACCCATCCTTACAGTTCTCCAATAGGACTTCATTATAGTATTGGTTTCTTTTTTATCTGACACAATGAATGACATTTGGTCATACTTTAAGAGTCAAAAAAAGGCTCAATTTAGTAAAACTTGGCATTGGTGTGAGGAGACATTATGTTGAATTGGAAAACCTTCCTTAACTTATAAGTGATTATTAGATGGGAGATCCCAATCTCAAAATGCTAACAAAAATACTATTGAGCTAATAAGCATCATCACAGAACCAGCATCAGCACCCATAATACTGGGAGCATATATTCCAGCGACTGAGCAAATCCTTCATGAGGAAACAGAATCCATTTGAAGTTGTGAATCCTTTATTATTTGAGTAAAGGATGCATTTCTAATACCCTAGCAAAATTTTTATCACAAATAAACAACTTTACATAACTCCTGAATAATAAAAAAGATACAGAACTGATGATGCTTTAAGTGAAACTCTAACAAGTAATGAAATCCAGATGAACTGTGTAACGATTCCTCATTTTCTTTATGAAACCTATCAGTTCAACTTTTTGCCTTCAGGACAGATGCTAAACAGTTTCCTTGGCTAGTTATGAAATCAAGTTCATTTTTTTGCAGGGACTTTCGACATCTCCCTGACCAAGAAATTATCAATACATTGCACATAATTAAAAATAAAAAGATTAATTCCTCAAAGACTCTAGATAGATGGTCAGTGTTCTCAATTAATCAGTACCTTCTCACTACAAGCAGTTGGGGACATTTTTTTCCATTTCCCTTAAAAACCAGATTCAAATATCACTAAATGGGTCATTTAGAGTACATTTATTAGCATTATTTAACAAAGGAAAAGGGGAAATAAACTGATTTTATTGGACATTTGAAAATAACCTTAAGAAAACTTACAGAAACTCAAACCAAGTGTTTCTGATTTGTGATTCTACTTGGTTGAGCCAGTGAGTTTCATGAATACAATTTCATATTTTGATATGAACGTTTAGTGTATTAGATAACCGAGTTGTAAGAAATGAGCTATTTTCAAAAATGTTACCCATCACAGCGCTTCAGTGCAATCTTACTGAAAAGGAAGGCTAGTGCAATGGCCACAAAATATTCACACTCTGTGGTAATATTCTGCACGATTAGGAAGTACATTTTACGTTAAACTCTACAGAAAGCGCAGCAAGAGTTACCTCTTATGATGAGAGAGTATACTGAAAACGGTCATTTCGTCGATCCTAATTACTGTAACTATTTAAATAAACAAGCCTATCAAAGAGGTCCTTTCTGTTCTTCGTGTTACTGACAGTGCATCTTTTTCAAATGTCAGAGATGTTAGAAACCAATTCCAAAAATAAGAGCTGAATTCTTTAAATGTGGGCATGTAATAATAAATCAGCAATTTCTGAGTAACAATATAAGTCTCAGTAATCAATGTTTTTTTTTAAATCCCTTATTATCCAATGTGCCATTTCAAATAGTTTGTTTTCCAGATTGCACTCACTTTTTTTTTATCACTGCATGTGACATTTTCCTAATGCATACTTAATGGAAACCGTGTAATTTTATCTTCATACTACAGTATTACTTTCATTTAAGAAACTGTGCTGCCATCAGTAAAAAGGCATCTAAATTATTATTTTCTGTATTGTAGTAAACTCTCGAATTCCATGTAGAAAAGTAGCCAGCCAAGAGGAATCAGAGGCAGCTTTTCTATTTCAGAAATTTCACAATCATCAAGTGACTGCTTTATCATCATGAGGTACTTAAATTCATTTCGTCTATTGAAGCTCTCCCTCTACAAAAAGTGTTATTCAATTACACGGTTCCACAGCACGCTGGAAGTCAGTTGTTAATCGCAAAGATGTATTATGATGTGATTTTTATTAGTTCTAAGGAGTGGGGAAAATAATGCATTGTATTACAGAGTTCAGTCATCATCATTGTTTTCATTCATTTTTAAAAACAGACAGGCAATTGAATCTAGAAGTACACGGGGTCGGGGCGGGGGGAGGGGGGACTTTTCATGGGGAGTAATTAGAGAAAAACCTTTGATTTTAACATCACTGAACTGCGAACAAACACCAAAAAGAAAACCAAAGGTGCGTTAAACCTGACATATTGCTTTCAAAGAATTTTTAGCCAGTGTTGGAGCTGCTAGAACACTAATTATGTTTATTTGAGGTGTCTCTAACCTGTAAACACCATTGCCTTTTTGCCTGTCAACAATTTAATCTAAATGAAGAAGAAACATACAAGTCGGGGATTTTTACTGAAGGCAAAACTTTTCTTTGTGCCATAATTTAGGAAAAAGGAGGACTAAGAATCCTTAGTTGCCTGGGGTAAAACAAAGTATCCAACCCTGGAAAGGTAAAATAACACCTCTAAAATTGTAACTCAATTATTATAATGAGAGACAATAATTGTATCTATGTTACTGCATGATGATTTCCCTCTACATATTGTTCTTCCTTTTTACCTGAATTCTTATAATGTGCATTCCCTCCCTCCAAAGTATTTTAACCTCCCTGAATGTTCTATGTGTTTACCACAGTACTGCCTCAATTACTGCCCAGAGAGGGACAGAAAGAAAGGAAGGGAGGGAGGGAGGGAGGACGAAAAGGACAGTTGGAAGCTTTATTACAGAAATGTGTACAGTAGAGGCACACAAGAGACTCTCCTCGGGTCTTTAAGGCAAGGCATAATAAAAGCGGGGCAATTACAAGAGGGAGAAGAACATTTCAGGCAGATTCAGCAGTCCTGAAGCAACCCTACTGACTGGAAAAATGTTTAATATTTATAAATGTAATCTCCAATTACTTGGAGAACTTTAAGTAGATCAGCATAATTGGAGTGGGAGTATAAGTGTTCCATCAAACAGAATGCAAAAGAGCTGGTCAGAGACTAGATCATGAAGAAATATTTTGGAGATGATACCAGTTGTGATTCCGAAAAACTATTCAGACCTCCTCCCCAGACCAAATATGTAGTACGGTGATATGCTGACTCTTCTTTGAAGAGATCAGCAGAAAAGGGAAGAAAAATGATAAAGTCTAGAGGCCTAGAAGCTTAAAGATTTCTTTTTGTTAAATGTGTACTTATGAAACTACATAAAGAAAGACTCTGCTATGAGTTTATGAGCTGAGGATGAATCAGAATTCTCTGTATTTATTCTGCCTCTCCCTTAAACAAATAATCCACTGCACTCCTTCATTACTACCACTCCAAAGTCTCCCTAATGTCATGAATGTTCCCTGTGTCACCAAATTTCAATAAACACTTTCCAGACCCTTCAATAGCATCTGAGAGCATCTTTCCTCCAAACACCTATGCACTTGTTCTCTAAAACATGACCCACCTGGATTTTCCCCTTATTCTATAGTTTATCTTTCTCCGTTCCCCCTTGACCTCACCTGCTATACTCATCCTCTATAAATAGGGGGTCCCCAAGGATAGGCTCCTAAACTCTTAGTCTTTGTTTATTCTCTCCTTGGGTGATATTGTCCCTTCTCATTTATAACTGCAAGAGATTAACTTCAGACCACAGCTCTTTTCTCATATCTGGATCCACATATCCAGTTGCTTATTTAACTTTTCCACTAGGTTATTTAAAGGCAGGTCAAATCCAGTATGTCCCAAATGAAGCTCATGATTCTCTATTCAACCCAAACAACTCCACCTTCCCCCTAGGGCTTCCCATCTCAATAAACACTACCATCACCCAACTAGGTGCTCATAACAGAGATCTGGGAGTCGTCCTTGACATTTTCTTAGCTCTTACCCCTGATAAAATAATTAACTTACTCTCATTTATGTCATCTCTCTTAGCATTTCTGGCATCTATGCACTTCTCTCCAGTTCCACAGCGACCACCAGAGTATAAGCTGTCATCCTCTCTCACCTTGATCAACTGCACTCCCTTTGATAAACAAAGAGTTCACAGAGCAATCTTTCTTTCTTCACTATTAGTCACAAGTCACAACTATATAAAATCTATCATGTCCATGTAAAACAAGTTACAACATACTCCTATCAATGTCTCTCATAAAATTCTCTGATTTTCAGTAAGTTTTAAAAAGGTTCATCCTCTGGCATCTCACCCATCCAAAGACTTAAATTCATGTCCTTCCTGCAAGTAAAACACATTGATTCTCTTAATAGGTATAATCACTTTTCTAAAAACTATTTTGAAACAAAAGTATCTTTTTGTTTTAAAACAAATACAAACAGAAGAATACCTACAAGAAACAAATTCCCAAAGGTTAAAGTATCAACTAATAAGAGTTTTGCATTTTAAATTATTTCTGACTATTTAGAGAACATCATTTTCCATTTCTACACCAGCATTTCCTTGTCTCTTTATTACACAGAATAAGCAACAGCAAAGAGGGATATATAAGACATATCTGCTTCCTAGGTTAGAAAACAATTAAACACATGTTATACTGAGAATACAGAATCATAATTTATCATATTCATGTAAAAGAGTCTTAAAGGAAGTATATTTATGTCTAGACAGAAAATGTCTTTATAACTATACATCCCATGTTAATGCTTATTGGATAAAATTGTAGCCACAGTAAACTATGCATGATATAATACTATAATTTCCTGGGAATTTCTTTCAGTAACAGCACAAAAGACTCATATTTGTTTGCTATATTTTTCCAAGAGCAGAGCTGTCTGGAAGCTGTGTCAATAATAATAAAAAACAGCTAACTCTGATTAGGAGCATGCAGGCAACGTTATATCCATATGTGTAAATTTCAAGCCAGGCGTTCATTTCAACCTACTTTTGCTGCCTTACTACTGCTATATTATCCACCAGAAAAATCACAGAACTTGAATTCTTCCAAGTAACTGCCAGACTTGGTCCAAGAAAAGAGAAAAGAAGCCAGTTACGAATTTCATTACTTCCACAATTTTCCTCAAGAGGAACATAATAAGAAAGAACATCAAAAGAAAAAAAAAAAAAAATAAAACCTCATAGTATTGAAGGGATCTTGGTAACCAAGCTTACCACAGGAGTTCCTCTGAAATTACATAGGATAGGACTGACAAGGAGGTCTGAAATGTATTCCAAGGTAAAACAACTTCTTACTGCCTTACCTTTTCCTTTGTTTAGTCTGATTCTAGAGTTATTGTAATTATCGGATTAGTGATTCGTTTTAAAAGCCAACTTTTCAGACTTGAAATAGCTCTGTTAAAACATCTCATATTACAGCACCTGAAGACAAGTGTTCCTGGTTTTGCCAATTCACTAGAAGCCTTCGAACTCGGCATCTTCCCTCCCTCTTCCCTCCGCCCTAAGGCAGCTTTGAAGTTTTAAAAGAACTTCATATATTTAGGAAACAGAGTGATCATCCCAAGGCTCTGAATTTGAGTATGAGGAAAAAGTGCTCACCTCTGGAACACTGCTGCGCAAGACTAAAGATGCGTGGGCATATGCCAGGCAGGAAGGGGTGTCAGAACCCTTTGATGGAAATCCAGTTTCAGAAAGGTACCCAAGCAAAACACAACTAACAATGAAAGTTAATTGCCAGACAGGATTGTCTCCGTAATGGATTGCATCTGCACAGTGGTTTACTGTCCAGTGTTAATTAGCCACAGCCAGGTTGGGACTGCTGCCTGATTCCACTGAGATGCAGCTCATAAGCAGCAACTCTGTCCACAGGTTAGTGTTATCCTCTTGTGACATGGTGCCCACTGTTGGGGGTCTGTCAACAGCACAAAACGCCACAAAAAAAGAGGTGCATGAAGAACTGAAATGGCAGTTCTTATGGGATCAAGCAAAAAAGCACTGAGTTTTACTGTTAGCAAGGGATCAGCTTCAATCAATTAATGATTTAATTACCTAGACTAATTAAGATAATGAACAACAGCAAACCTACAATCAATTCGCTTTATCCAAACTTTCTATTTTGAGGATAGAGCCTTAAGGACAACACTTTTTCTTAGTTGCTGCAGTAAAATTCCTGGATCTATTACAGAACAAATTAAGGGGCTATAATCCTGCACTATTTTAAGCAAAAATATAGGCTCACCTGAACGATTCTTTGGTGACAGAAGGCTGTGAAAAGGTGTTACCTGGATAAGCAGTGGATATTTAACACTGCATCAGCATTGCAGATTTTAAATGGAATTCAGTCTCCCTAAAGCAAGCAATGGACCAAAGACAGAAATGTGTCCCTTTGGCCACCCTGCTTCCGTGATTTGAGTTACTTCAAAGTAAGCATGTAAGAATAGAAAGCTTTTCAAAATCGATGAGAAAATAGCAGTGTTCCCTGATTACACTGTTCTTGGGGAAACTATTCCTTAAATTACTTAGTATAGCTTCATAAAATTTATAGACTTCATAAGAAAGAACTACGAACAAGAAGCAAGCAGTAAGAAGGAGGGGGCACAACCCTGAAGCCAAGAGTAGTCAAAGCTCTAGACATTCTTCCTTTCCACCTTCTAATTCTACTCTGGAATTTAAGGTTTTATAGTCTGATTCCCTAGTTATAATGGGTGTTCCTCAAAGAGACAAAAGACCTCATACTATCTTGTTTAATCATGGTCACTATTATAGCATGATCAGTAATTATCATCTAGAATGAAAAATTTTAAGTAACTCTTTCCCAAAGCAAAAAAAAAAAAAAAAAAAACCTCACCATGCAGACCACAGTGTCATAATCGGTTCCACTCACCTCATCCCTCATTAATTGTGATTTTTCTCTTTCAGAGCAAAGCCAAGTCATAGAGCGGGTTTCCTTGTACAGCGTTTTGTAATTATTAATGCATTACACTTACAGAGTAAATTCAAACTTACCCATGGAT
Organism: Tursiops truncatus; assembly: GCF_011762595.2. Classification (NCBI taxonomy): domain Eukaryota; kingdom Metazoa; phylum Chordata; class Mammalia; order Artiodactyla; family Delphinidae; genus Tursiops; species Tursiops truncatus. Next base: position 57,150,376 of record NC_047039.1, on the reverse strand, counting down.
GAAAGGTGGTTGGGTTTTATACCTTACAGACTAAGCCAGCTCTGCACCAAGCAAGGGAACTGACTGAGTTTCCAAAAGCCTTCTGAGGCACCTCTGAAATGAAGAGGGGATCTCAACCCAACATAATGGATGCCTGTATGAAATTTACATCTGTTCTTTAATCAGCCAAGCAGTTATTGAGAGCCTACTGAGTGTCAGGCAATGTTCAAATGCTCCTGGAACAGGGAAGAAGGCATCTAGACCCTAATGGGAGGGTATGTGTATACACATACAGGAATACAGGAATCAAAAAGAAAAAAAAAAAAAATGTGTCTAGCATTATAAAATAAGTAAGGGGTGTGAAGGGAGCACAGAATAGGGTTCCTTTAAATTCAGTAGAATGGGGCAAATGATGCCTAACAGAATGTGGCATAGCAATCAGGTCTGTGGTCTCTGAAGTCAGACTATCCAGGTATGAATCAGGGCTTTACCACTGTATTATAAACAGCAACTTACTAAGGACAAGATACTTAACCTCTCTAAATCTGTGATTTACCCTCTCTTATAGTCAAGGATAATAACGGTTTTTAAAGCACAGGTGTGTTGGAATGATTAAATGAGATAACCCCCTCATGCAGCACAGTGCATGCACATTCGAACTGCTCAACACATGTTAGCTCTTTCTAGTACCAATACTAGAAAGTTGTTGCTTTGGGTTTCTTTTGGGGAGGTGTGGGGCAATAGTGGGCATTATGTGCCCCTAGTAATGAGCTTCTTTGCCACCCTTTGCCGGAAAGCACACCTTTGAAAGTCCTGGCTCTCCCAAATGTCCTTGGGCAAATATGTAAATAGCTCATGGTCATTAGCATTAGAATGTAAGAGTTACATCAAGAGAATATCAACATTAAGTTTCATTTCTTATCACAAATGTGTTTTAAAATCAGAATTCACAATTATTCACGTAAATAGAATCTACTTAAATACTGCAGAGAAGTCTTTTATTAAAAAGACTATTTCTGGAGTACCCTTCTAGTTATTAGATGGGGTGATGCTCCTCTCATGAATTACTGAATAAAGTTAATTAGATCTTAAAAAAAAGACTTTATTTCTTACAACTTTACTTGCGAAGGACCTTCTAACATGTGGTGCTCACAGAATTATTCTTAGGATCTCCATCAACTGTATAAAACTAGGCTTAGAGTTAAGACAGAACTGAAAATTCATCTTGGTAAGCATTTTGATCATCAAAGCACATAGCTTTCAAATAACATTTTTAGTTGGTTCAGGGAAATTTTTAAACTCCCCTGTGTTCTTATGTAATTTATACTTGATGTAAAAATGTCTTTATTTTAATGTAAAATATCTCAGTTGCCCAATTCATAATGATTTTAATGTTGTTTCACTCTTTAACTCAACATAATTGATTAAATTGTTGTTAAATACCGTTTTCAAACATTGTAAGAACTCACTACCAATATATATAAGATAATAATATATTTCACCAGCAATATAAAATAATTGTCTTGGTAATTAAGGAAGCTCATTTAGTTCTAGTGCTGGTTTATTCAAACATATAATTACACTATATAACTAACAAGTACTCCTTTTAATGAAATATATAATTATTAAAATATTCCTGAGGGATATAATTGGCATATTATAAATATATTTCTATCATGACTACTTAAAACCTCAGTAAGTGCGCCTTTAAAAAGGTTTAATTAGCATACAGTAAGTCTCGCCTTGAAATGAAATTAAACCCTTAAGAGAAACAACTAATTTGAAGCATAATCTTATATTACCTAAATATAATTACTAAACCAAGCCAAGTAAAAATAATAAAGAAAACCCTAGAGAGCTGATTTACCAGAAATACAATAATCACATGTTTCCAAGCATTAATTCTCAACCCTGATTGCAGAAGAGGACCACCTGGGGAGCTCTGACAAAACCATTAACCCAGGCCCTATCCACAGAAATTGATTCAACTGGTTGGGAGTGGGGCCCAGACATCTGTGTTTTTTGTTATTTCTGAAAGTCCCCAGAACCACTGCACCAGAGACTGATTAAAATTTATTTTTTACCAGTCCGTAAATGTTTATAGCAGCTTTATTCATAATCACTAAATATTTGAAACAACCCAGATGTCCTTCAACTGGTAAATGGATAAACAAACTGTGTATATATACAATGCAATACCACTCAAGCAACCATCTATTGATTCATGCAACAAACATGGATGAATCTTAAGTGCATTTTGCTAAATGAAAAAAGGTGGAAGCCAAAAGGCTACATACATAGTGGGGTGGTGTGAAGGAATTCCTGGGGTAAAACGACTGCTATGTAACTGTAGTGGTGGATATACAACTCTCTGCATCTGTCAAAACTCATGCAACTGTATACCACAAAGAATGGATTTTACTGTACATAAATTTAAAAAAAAAATCAACCAGGAAGTAAGGGGGTAGATGGAATGCAGACTGTGACAAATCAATCTAACTGCCTTACAGATGTATCACGTAACTAGACTGAAGGAGATGGGGAAAGAGCTGTCCTAAGTAATTTGGGAAAATAGTGTTTTGACTGGATACTGTAAAGCTAAGCATAGCCTATAATAACAGCATTTTTCTCGTTCTGAATGAAAAAAAAGTCATTACCAAAAGAGGTTTATATTTTTGTCATTTCTATAGCAAATATTTTGATTTGCTCTTTATCGATTGTGTGGCGGTATTTAATAATAAACAACATAAGATAGTCTTAAAATCTGAAAGGTTTTGTAAAAATCTTTACAGGTGTTATTTTAAGCACTGTTTGTCTTTTTATCTTTTTTTTAGAAGGATGCCGGGCAGTATAGGAATGAAACGATCCCTGAAAGTGGACAGAGATTGAATTGCTTCATGGATCCAGAACAATGGACAGTGACAAAGCCAAGGGCAAAGTGAGCTGAAGGTGCAGCAGTGCTGGGGTAGTCCCAGCAGCAAACAATCAACTTAATCAGACAGCTGATCCTCTAGCTAAGATGCACCTAATTCTACTGTATTGGGTTTATGTTAATAAAATTTGAATATACAAAAACAATACTGATTCCTAAGTATGTCAAAAATGTCAGAATAAATAAATGCATTCTTAGAAACCTATGGGAGTGTGTGTTTTTTATTTAGTTATAAAATAGGACTTGAGAGAATTAAAAGTTAAAGACTTGGGCGGAAAAAAAATCCTCACAACTCCTCCTACATGACTAATAGTCCAGTGCCAGAATTTCAGGTTCATACAAACATCTGATTTAAACTCTCATATCTGGTTTGTTTCGGAACTGAGTGCCCATCTCGTCCAGCTAAAACTTTTATCCACTGCCTCAGACTTGAAGGGCTATGGCTAGAATCACTAAGGCCTTCCCTGTGAGGTCCACAGTAACTCAGTAGCAGACTTCGTATCGGTCAATCTATCAGAATGCTACAGGTAAGAGTATGCTGGTAAATTTACATTGGCCATAACAATGAATGCCTGGCCCTGTGTCTACAGCCTAAGGAAATGTGAGTGGATCAGGTAAAAAGTGGGCCACAAACCTAAAGAGACGGTCTACATAATCCACTTTTTCTTTCCAATTTATTTTGCTTTGTATGAATGGAAATCTGTCGCTTTAGGAGAGGATTTTTGCACCTGAATCACCACTGTCATCAAGAGCAATCACAGATTTTCCAGAGTAACCAGAGTAATTCTGATAAGACCTAAATACAGTCACCTTCACCTTCTTACTTTAATGGCTTACCATTTTCCTTTGCTACAGTCCAATTTTCTCTGGTCCTTTCCAGACACTAGTCAGGCCTCCCTGGCTTCAGGGCCTTGGCACAAGCTGTTTTTCTGTTTGGAGGCTCTTACCATCGCCAACAGGATCTTAACTCACTATTGCTTCCAGGGAACCTGAATTCCCGGCTAGGTTGATTCTCCTCATTATGGGTTCTACGTTCCAGGTGTCTCTCCTTCTAACCCCTTGTTCCATTTATTCCCCTTGCATTTCCTGGGCCATGCCAGGCAAGCTCCTGCCCCAGGGTCTTTGAACTGGCTCCTGCCTAGAATACTAACCCCCACCATGACTAACTTGCCACCTTCTTTCAAACCTGCTTAACTGCCCCCTTCTCAATGAAGCCTACCTTGACCTGACCACCCAATTTTAAATTGTATCCGAATCCCCCGCTTACACTTCAACACACACACACACACACACACACACACACACACAGAGTCCTGATTCCTCTACTCTGGCCTCTGCATAATTTTCAGCCTCCTAGAAGGTGACCTTCATGGTGCAAGATTCTGTTGTTGTTTGGGTCACTGAACAGTGTATCCCAGAAAGCCTAGTATAGGAATATCTCTGGAATGAATGAATGACTTATGGACCATGTAGGCAAAACATTTATAAAGGAGAAAGGGAAGAAGCTCAGACTTCAAGACCTGAACAACATCTGTGAATTACAATGTGAGAGCAAAAAAGATTTCTGGAAGAAAACAGCTTTGTATAAATAGCTTTGTGTAATGAATTAGAAGGCACTGGCAAATAAGCACAGGAGGGAGAAGCAAATCCTGCAGCTACGTCTACTAATTATGAGCCCCTAATCATTGCCAGGTACCTAGCCCACATTATCACAGTTAAGCCCCATGAAACAAGTGCGGGATAAGGTTCTTATCTCTGTTTGACAGATGAAAAAAATCTAAGGTTAGATTAGAAGCTATAGCAGGACGTGGGTTCATCTTGCTTACTATCTAATACCCAGCAACCCGCAATGTGCTGGCAGGTAGTAGGTGTAGAATACATATTAACTGAAGAAAAAAATTATGCTCAGAGAGGTTAATATACTTCCCCAAGACCACACATCTAGTAAATAGCAAAAGACAGGATCTAAGCCCACATATTTTTATTTAGAAGCTAATGCCTTTCCACTATACCATATTTCTTCAGACTAAAATTATAAAACATATACAGACCTACAAAAATGCAGCAGTCCAGCCAACTATATACCACAGTAATTCTTCAGGACATTTCAATATAACAGAAGGAAATAGAAAAAAAACCTGATATTCCTGGTGAATGTCACCCAAATAAATGATCAAGCCACAATCATGCTTCATTTGATCTGTTTATTAATGAAGTGGTGCAAGGTTCATTCTAGAAAGAATTCCATCAAAACGGATAAAGCAAAAACTTTTAGTATCAAATCTGTAGTCTTCCTACAAAGGGAAAGTCATTTTCACAGAAATATCCTATTACCCAGACAGGCCTGTACGAGTAAACTTGTCTGTTTCCACCGAGCTGCTCACTTGGGCAGCGCCCTCCTGAGCACTGGCCTTTGAAATGCTAATTCATTGGCTGAACAACCGTTCAACTGCTCTTTAGCCTTAAACATTCTGAGGCTTCACATTAGGTAGCCAGAGCAGCCCCTGAGACAAAAAGGAGCTCCAGCAACCACGCTGGCCCGACACCAGGGGACAGATGAAATCAGAAGGAGGGAGTGGGAGCCTCTCTCCCCAGACTCAGGCGATGAGGGGCCACCTGAGGTCATTAAACCTGGCCTGCTTAGAATGTACAAAACTGGGGACAGAAGGATTTAAGTAAATAATTCATCATCCCCAACTCACATTCTCCAGAAGTAGCTATACAATTGCAGATAAAGTACTTTAAATTTGCCCTTCTGCTTTATATTTCAGTGTGAGATACCTGGTAATGGAATCCATTCTCTAATTCACTTTCCAGGAACAGAATCAGCCCAAATGTCTGCTGTTGGTGCTTTGTTAAATTTTCTGCTATTGTTAACCACAGAAAGGGTTGCAAAGCGTTGGGATTGAGAAATTTTATTCATTTCAAATTTACAAACTTCTACGGAGACTCTACACAGAGACTGAAAACCTGTGGTCCCACACCAGATCCATCCCAAAGGTGTTTTTCCTTTAGCCTCAGTGTTACTGTTGCTTAATGATTTTTAATTCAAGTAAATATGTGAAAATTAGGGATATTTCACCTATAAGTCTGGACTTCAAGCTTCTCTAGGAAAATCAGAAAATCCTAGACATGCATTCCCGAATGGTAAGAAGAGGCTGGGTCGCTGCTTCTCTCATGAAATCCAGCACAAACTTTCCAAAGAGCTGAACTGCTGCTTCAATAATGAATTTTACTTGACTGGTCACTATGGGCATTGAATTTGCTACCCCTGGCTGTATTCAAGGTCCAGTTTTGGGACAAGGGCACAGAGGCAGGATCGGAAATGAGTAAATACACTTGCCCCCCGGGGCATGGAATGTGAGAATTTTAGACAAACTAAAATTAGAATTTGTCTATTAAGTCTGTCTCAAAGTGATGTATGGCAACTATGCTAACTGTTAGTAGAGACACAAAAACCATAATGAAGTGCATGAGATGTACTGGCAGAGGAGGGATGGGTGGAAGAGAAATACACAAAGAAGTATCTACTCTTCTGGCTACTTCTCCTCTCTAGCTGTTCCTGTATGACTCATTCAGTACTTACCAAGTCCAATCCATCACCAATTCCTGCAAGTTTTTAAACCTCTTAAAATTTTTTTGTATCTGGCCTTTCTTTACCGTATAACCACAGCCGCACTTCAGACCATCATGACCCTCACCCTACTTGCTTTTAGAGCAACTCACCCTCAAGTTCATCCTCTACCCAACTATCAGTGATCTATCAAAAATGCAAGTTGGACCACATTGTTTCCCAGTTTAAAATTTTTCATTGCTTCCCTTGTTAGGTGGTAATGCTGGGCTGGGTTTGAGAACTAACTGAGGGACATGTTTTAAAAACAGCTATGCTTGATCCTTACTTTCATATGTTTTGATTTAAATGCTCAGTGTGCGGCCGAGACAGCTATATTTTATCCCCAAGTGATTCCAAAGTATCATCCGGTTGAGAATCACTGACCTACCAGGCAAGCTCCAAGCTCCTTAGCTTTGCCTTAGTGCCCTCCAGTATGTTTCTGTCACCACCAGCCCTCCTCACGTTCTCTGCAAATTCAACAGTAACCTTATGCATATGTCTACTACTGCACATACCTCCCTACGCTGCAATTATCTCTTTATTGCCTCTCCCACTATTCTGAGAGAAGTGACTTAGCTCAGGCTTCTTGTTACCTATAAGTATCTGGGACACAGTTGGGTCTAAATAAGAGTGGATGGAGATGGCAGAAAAGATGGAGCTGGAAGAGTAGGTAAGATGTGGAATAGCAAAGCTATGCGGTCAGAAAGGGAGAAGGAGAGAATACTAGCAAAGGTGGGAAAACAGAAAGCACTTCCTGAGCTAAGCAGAATGTTGGTGACTGTGCGTTAATGTATGAAAGCTTCTCTTAGGCCACAAAGAGGAGCCTGGTGGCCTGAGTAAATACACCAAAGGGAAGTGAGCCAATTTATTCCCTGCCCAACAGTGGCGTCAGATCCATTTGTTAAACTGCAAACTCTGTAGAGAAAAGAGATACCAGAATACAAGCAATTGTTTTATTATAATTATCATAATATCCTTCCTGTTTCCATCTCTCATTCCAAATCAGTACAATTAAAATGCAAAAAGAATTACGTGTTTTGCAATTGTTAAATGATCTTTTTATATCTCTTCGCTGATGTAGTCTTGATTATTTCAGAAACAGTAGTTCTCCACGGTGGTTTCTGCCACCCAGTTCCAATGATTCATGAGAGGCGGTGGGCCTCTCATCCTTTCCCTTGAGATTTTACTCCATAGTCGAATAGATGTAACCATTACTCATCATCCTTCATATTCAGCCAAGATTTTTGTTTAATCTAATTAGTCCTCCTTCTTCATTCAACTCTAAACAACATCCATCCTTATGAGAATGTAGTTATGCCCTTCCTACTTTTTCGAAAACTTGTGCCTTCTACTAGCTGCCAGGACAAACTGGCAATAGTTGGTAATTTAAATTTTCCCATGTGAGTCAGGGATTCCAATTGCAATCAATTGCAAACCGTCCCCTCTTTGTGCCCAAAGAAGGCCTTTCCATTTGGTGACATCGTGGACCCATAAGCGTTATTTCTGAGCATTGCTGCTGGATCAATGGTGCTTTCTTGTTAGAGTTTTATTTTGCTTTTGATTTATGAGCACTGAGATGGTACAGAGGACATCTATACCAGAAGTACCCATGATGTGATCAAATTCACCATGATGTTTCTGCTTTTGCTTGCCTTTATGAAACCGATATCAGACTTCAATACTCATGATTACAAACCTGTTTCTTCACAGACCCTGTTACAACATTCCCATCAAACGTAACACTTCCCAGCACTTTTTTCTCCATATTTAAGATGTTCATAGCTCCAAATGTCAGGCTCACAGTGCAATGAAAACTATCCCATAGCTAATAAATTATTCATTTGTCAGGAGTTTGCAATTTGAAGTGGCACTAACAGCCAAGTACCTGAAGGACCCCCCAAAGACGTAAAGCACAGTAACATGCAAAGCTTCTTCCACATAAATGCTAAAGGTTAAGTGCTATTAAACTTCTCTGTTTATCAAGAGATGTGCTCCTTGAACTTATTTATTCTAATTAATCTGCTCCCAATAAACATTACTAACAGAGCACCGTGCTAAACGAGGCTAATCAAATGCGGCTCTTTCCTCTAACTAATCTCACCAGGTTAAAACAAGGTCTTCTGCTTATAAACATTCGCCATTCCCCACTATCTGGGGAGAACTTGTGAGTAAGGTCAAAAGTAGGGGTCATCAAGCCATGACCCTCAGCCCAAAGCTGGCTCATTGTAAGGGTTTGTAAATAAAGTTTTATTGGAACATCACCACTCCCAAGCGTTCATGTGTTGTCTGTGGCTGTCTTCTTGTTATAACTCAGAGTTGGAGAGTTGTTACAGAGACTGTGTGGCTCACAAAGTCAAAAATGTTTACTATATGGTCCTTTACAGAAATCATTTGCCAACCTCTGGTTGAAAGGCATGCAAAATGTGGAAAGATTTCAGAATTTTAGCACTAGGCAGGGCTTTAACTGCTGTGTATCAACCTGTTCATCTACCCAAGCGAGGACTGCCTTTAAATGTTTGTTATCTAGAATGTCATCTGTGGTACAGAGCCAGAAGAGAAGAAGGAATAAAGCAACAACAGGTCCAAGGTGGCTCTCAAGCTGGCAGGTGCTTCGTTTTGATGACAATAATCACCATGTGTTCCAGTTATCTATTGCTGTGTTTCACACCACCTCAAAACTTGCTTAAGGCAAACATTTCTCTGCACAGGATTCTGCCTTGCAGGCTTCAGCTGGGCAGCTCTCCTCTTCCCACTTCAGGTCACTCCCGTGACTGGCCATCACGAGGAGGCTGGGCTCTGACTGGGAAGCCAAGATGGCTTCATTCACCTATCGGGCACTTCACCTGGAAGGCTACAAAATGTGTGGGCATTTCTTTCTCTCCACAGGGTCCCTCCAGCAAGATAGCTGGGCACCTTTCTATGATGACTCCAGGTGCCACAGAGTTGAAGTAGAAGCTCCCAGACGTCTAAGGATTAGGTCCAGGACAAGTGCAGCATCACTTCAGCAGCATTCCATTGGTCAAAGCACCTCAAGCAACCAGCCCAAATTCAAGGGGAGGAGAATCCGACTCCACCTTGAGAGGAGCTATAAAATAGTTGGGCTGTGATTTCCAATCCACCAGAATATGACTAAGAGGATTGATGGTCACATCATGATTATGGTGATAAAATCTTACTGCCGACAATTTCAAATGAAACTGATGGATAAGAGCAAGAAGGCAGCCTAATGAAATATGAAAATCATTTCATAATAAAACACTAGTTGCACAGAATGCAAACATTTACAAATTGATAGTATTTTCTTCTTTTTTTTTTAAACTGAAACACGACAAAAGACTTTCTAAAAGTCATTCAATGCTTCTCTAATTCTTACACAATGTATAAACTGTGGATATGGTATAATCTTTCTTCTGTGATTCTGAAGCCTCACTCTGCTATTAATGAAGTTCCAGCACAATACAATGGAAATGGACCTCTGGCACCTGCCATGGTGGTGGCATCGTTTTGGCCCTTTGTCCAGGTTTCCGGCCACTATGCATTTTGAGCTCTTGTGCCTGCTCTTTTCAACTGTTCTGCCTCTTCCCTGGACAGGAGTCAAAAGAGCTGAGTTCTAGGGTCTTCTCCATCACCTGCTCACCTTTTTGCTCCAGGCAGGTCATCTGCTCTGACCCTTGGTTTCTTTTATCTGACAAGTGCAGATGATAAAATGTATCCTCCCTACTCCTAGAGTATTCAGGAACAAGTTAGATTAAAGATATAAAATGTTTAAAAATTATACAGGGGAAGGTATTATCATGATCATTGCTATGAGATAAAATTGGATTTTATTGCTAAAATAAAAATAAAATAAAAAATAATATCTTAAAATTAATATACTGTTAAATACACTGTTGATATAATAACAATGGCTAAGATTTATTTAGCGCTTACTATGTGTGAGGCATACTTCTAAGCACCTTACATTGGTTAATAGTTAATCTTCCCCTGTGTCCACATGTCCGTTCTCTACGTCTGTGTCTCTATCCCTGCCCTGGAAGTAGGTTCATCTGTACCATTTTTCTAGATTCCACATATATGAGTTAATATAGGATATTTGTTTTCCTCTTTCTGACTTACTTCACTCTGTATGACATACTCTAGGTCTATACACGTCTCTATAAATGACCCAGTTTGAGCTATCCTTTTTATGGCTGAGTAATATTCCATTGTATATATGTACCACATCTTCTTTATCCATTCATCTGTCATTGGACATGGAGGGAATACATGTATACATATAGCTGACCCACTTCATTGTACAGCAGAAACTAACACAACATTGTGAAGCAATTATACTCCATTAAAAAAAAAAAGATAGTTAATCTTTATAGCAACCCTACAATTATTATGCCAGACAACAAAACTGAGACAAAGAAATTAGGAAATCTGTTTCTGGTTAAACAGATATTAAACAGAAATATGATTTAGCTTTTTCAATTTGCATAGCTGATCTTAAGAACTTACAAAAGGCCTATTGTATTTCTGATAAAATTTCCCCCTTTTGTTAGAAGGGCGGAATCTCCCTCTTCTAATCTCTGTACCAGCATTCTGTACCAGAGCTTACACACTGTTAGTGTTCTTAACCACGGGTACCTTTGCCCCCCAGGGGACATTTAGCAATGTCTGAAGACGTTTTGGTTGTCACAACTGGGTGCTAGAGTGTTACTGGGTATAAGCCAGGGATGTTGCTACACGTCCTACAACACTCAGGGCGGTCCCCATAGAACACAAAGAATTACCCAGCCCAAAATGTCAATAGTGTTAAGCTTGACAAACCCTGGGCTACATTGATGGCATAAACGTAGTAAGGAGAGATTTCACTGAGTTCAGCCTGTAAGTTATAACAGTAATCTATGATATGTATGCTTTTTTGTTATGTTTTGTTTATTGCTGCTCAAAGGTATATATTGCTTCATTCCTTGAACCGAAAATCATCTCAATAGGTGAAAATGCTAGATAATTGATTTCTACGTATACCTCAGGCATTATGGTTTATACAGTGGGATAAAGATGAACCTTTACTGAATACCTGCCATGCATCAGGCACTCACAGCACTTTACATATAGGATTTCACTTAAATCTCACAGCAACTTGTAAGAGCTATAAGCATCCCCAAAGAGTCAGAAGAATTTAAGCCAAATCTGGTTGCTAACCCCATGTACTATTTTAGAGAAAACACATTTAAGTTATGGTTTAATAATCCTTATGTTATGTATTACCCTACAACCCCACTGGGCTTAAAACTAAGTCCAAATATGTTAAATCACATAAGCGATAGTTTTTCCTCCAAATAAAAGAGGTTTACCAGGAAAAAGTTTATGAAAATTATTTCATCTATATAGAGGATATACTTTCCATATAGGAATCACTTAGGAATCCTATTTCTATAATCTTGACTAAATGGAAGCATACAGAGGAAAGCCCTATTCAAGCTCCCTTCTTCTCTACAAATGTATGTTGGCCATCGCCTTCCAGTTACAACTCTGCTTTTCATTTGTCCTCTCCAGCTATGGATACTGATGAAATGAAGTGTAGACTTAATTTTATGTTGTCAATGTAGAAATATCATCTACTATAAAAGAAAAGGAAATCTGGCCAGGCTAAAGAGCTAAAAGCAGATATTCTTGCTTTTGTTAACCAAAGCCTTTAGTGTTCAAAGTCTATATTGGATGGTACAAAGGAAATTTCAGTCAAGCGGTTTAGAAAATGAATTTATAACCTGATCAGAGATTGTACCAACCCTTCAAAGAACTATTTGAGAAAGAAATATTAACTTTGTCCCAGTAGAGGAGAGTGGTGCCCAACTCAAGTTTCATAGGTAGATATCCCAAGAATAGATCTGTTTCCCTACATACTGGCTGAGCAATCCAACTCCTTCCAAGGCCTACAGGGCCACATGGTTTAGCCACTTCCTGCTCTCTTAGCTATGTCTTCCCACTCACTATGCTTCAGTCTCCTAGGCCTTATTTTGTCCTTTGAACACACTAGTCTTCTTTCCTTAAGGCTTTTGTGAATCACTGTTCTATCCACCTGGATGCACTGAACTCCACTTCTTCATGGCTGGTGCTGTCCCATCGCTCAGCTTAAGTGTTGGGTCTCACTAAGCAACACCTTCCTTGATATAAAATGAAGGAATGCCCTGTCCCCTCCCCTAACATCCCCCCCGTGCTCTCACAGAACATCACCCTGTTTTATTATCTCTGCAGCATTCATAACTATCAAAGCCACACTGTTCATTTATCTTTTGTCCATAACCTTGTCTTGCTGCATGTTTCTTCCCTCCCCGCCCAGCCGCACTCCAACTAGAATGGAAATTCTGTGGTAACACGAATCAGGATCTGGCTCATTTGGGGCACACAGTAGTCATTTACTGAATGAAGTATTACTTTTAAATTAAATGTTGTGATTTAAATTTACTTTTAAAGGATACATATGGACATTAAAGAGGTGTCTGTAGCAACCTGAAATCACTACAGCTGAAAGCAATGAATGCCTTCCCTGCTCTTTTTTAGAATATTAACACCTTTATTAACAGGTGGTTGCAGTTTGTTAATTTCTTTGAAAAATCAAGTTGTAAACTTTTGTTACCCATTAAAATGAGGTTCTTAAGAAACCTGACCAGATATAAAACAATTTAAAAATCTTTAAAGGTGTATTGAGAAAAAGCAGGTTTTTATTTTTTTTAACACATTTGTCATTACCAAAAAGATCTGTCTTTAGGTAAAAAAACATTTAAAAATCCCATGCTGCATAAATAATACAGATAGTTCCAGTGATCTGGTCAATGGGCAAAAAGCAGCACTTAAGGTCTGCCCTTTTAATGGTAGACAAACAACAGCAATTTATTTTTCTCTCACTCCTTTATAAGCAACTTGAATACAGCAAAAACAACAACTAAGAAAGAAAAGAAAAACTACTAGAATATATTAAGTTTAATTGGCTCGTTATACTTTCTGTGCTTATAGCTCAAAAGTAATGTATTGTGTGCTATTTTTAATCTGAAGATATAAGTGCTTAGTGTATTTTAATGTCTCATTGAATAAATGTAGTATAAAACAATTATCACAACACTATGTTGTGATTATGCAAAATCCATCACACCTCGTAGAGTGAATTTAAAACTTTCATTGGAGAACAGAAACTAAATTGAAATACCCATTCTAGTAAGGTTTTAAACTTCATTCACATTTTTAAACGGATTCTGGATTCCACAGTACTTTTTTTTTTACAAATATATTAACATAAAGGTAAGTTTTAAAAAATTACCTGAACAAACAAAAAGAGAAATCATAAGAATGAGCAGTGATATACTTCTGGAAAAAAATGACATGTTAAAAATAAAAAGTTACATGTTCCTCATTAGCTTGGCTTTCTCTTTCACTCAGAATTATAATAATCTGTAGGTAGTTCAGGTTTTAGGAGACTGTAGCTCAATAAAAGTCAACTAACATAATTTCTTAAGTTTCAAGGCAGTCTGGCCTTCCTAACCTCCATCACTCTTCTCCCCTGTTCCCCTTCTTTTCCTTAACATTCAACTAGACCCTTAAAAGATCTCAAGGCCACTCTGGCTGGCCTGGCTTCAGAGCATTTCTCTACCCTGCTACCACACAGATGTTTTTTTACATCTCTGCTGTCACTCCCCCAGTTGTCCTTAGAATAAAAACCAAGACCTTGAACAAGTTCTAAAGCCTTGCATTAGATGGTCCTGCTTACTTGTCTATCCTTATTTGATTAATTCCTCCTTCTCAGCACCTGCGATGCAGTCACATCCATTCTTTCAGTCACCAGAACACACTAGGTTATCCTGTCTTGCAGTATAAGAGCATGTTCTTTCTTGAACCCTAACGGCTCTTTCAGGGGTAGTTTAGTTAATGTCTATTCATCCATCAGGTGCTAGCTCAAAAATCATTCCCTCAGAGCTATACATGTGATCTAACTTAACAGAACTACACGTTTACAAAAATGTATTGATGTAAAAGCTAGTAAAATCTGTAGTTAGTCAATAGTATCATACTAATATTGATTTCCTGATGTTGATAATGTAATGTTATTACATAATATATCATTACTGGGGAAATATGGGTGAAAGGTACTTGGGAAATTCCTGTACAATTTTTACTTCTTTCAAGTCTAAAATTATTTCACAATAAACAAGAAATAAATTGCTCCTTCATAACGTTTTTTATTGCTCTTCTGAATAGTTGAGACACTAACCTCCCTATTCTCTTCCCTCAAAACATTTATCACAGTTAGAAAGTATGAACGTTTTGAGATTAATGTTAAATATTTGTCTATCCCGCTCGAGTTTAAGCCCTCTAGGGGCAGGGATCATATCTCTTTATCTCACCATTGTATATCCAGTAGTTACCTCAATGCTTGACACAGGAAATGTGTCCAATAAACACTTACTAGAGGGAGTATTAAATACACAAATGTGTCAATCAGTCAATGCCCTTTGGAGGCATAATTGCATACATAATGATACATGTTTACATTTTTAAAAGATACTGCTCAAATCATAAAGTTAATGGGATCATCAATGTCCACAGAGATCTAAACATGGATGCTTCTAATTTGGAAATGATGCAAGCTGATGAGAAAAAAGCAAAAGCACAACTTTTAGTGAACATTTAATCCTATTATTCAAAATGCGAGTTCTCTAATCCTTATGATAACCATATCAAGTGTGTGCCATTTTCCATCTTCATTTTACAGATGAGAGGCACATAGAGATTTGTAACTTGCACATGGTCAGAACACCTATACTGCAGAGGCAGGATCTGAACATGGGTACAAGTCCATATTCTTAAGCGCTACTTCCTGCCTGGAGATAAAATCTGAGAATATTGCTTGAGAGAGTTCTGAAAAGTAAGCTATGAATTCTGAAAGTAGATTACAAGCTGGTGTGGGACCACACTTTTTTAAATCTTTATATCCCTACCATTATGCACAAAGCTTTCCATGTAGCAGGGACACGTGATCATACACACACACACACACACACACACACACACACACACACACACACACACACTGGTTACTGGTTTCACGAATGAATAAATAAATCTAAAGCAAACTGAGGAAAAGAGAAAAAGCAAAATTATAAGTAAGAGAATTGGTTTCCACCCGATCACTAGTACTTCTCTCTTTGATTCTTTATTTCAAGTTGGACACTGGTTGGGGGTTTTCTGAATTTACTGAAGCAGGACAACATAGGCAGAAGAGGGCGGGCTCCCAACCAAGTCAGACTTACTCGAAATGAATCAGGTAAATAGCAGCTACGTCAGGAAAATTGAAGAAACTAAGAATATGATAGGAAAGAAACGAGGAAATCATAGAACAGTATAATCAAATATCACCAGGCTATTAGCAATAACAAGAAGTAATTCACCGATATTTCAGATATTGTTCTATCCTTCAAGCTTAGGGCCCTCATCGCAAACAGAGATCAGAGATAACAAATATATCATACTTTGGTTTTTCTTAGAAAAAGCAAGTCCCTCTACACACAATAAAATGCTTTGAAGTGTACACATGTGTTGATTATGTGACATATTCTTAACCTTACTAGATAGGTACAGCTCTGCTGGGAGCAATTAATTCAGAAAGCTACAGAAAACTCTGCAATGGGACCAAAGGATCAGTAAAATAGCTGGAATATTTTTCTTGCTGCAGACAGCTGGATTCTGCTAATTTTGCTACTTTAAAGTGAGGGGAGGAAGGAGGAGGGAGCAGTAAGGTTTTTATTTTGCCACACCTCTGTAAATTCAGATAAAAGGAAAACAAGGAAGGCATTGATAAGCATGGAAAAATGAACTGGCTTTCTTCCTGCTCTCCTCAATGAGCACATCTATTCTAACTGGCCTGAAGGAACCAGAACACTTTTCATTCAGGTGACATATACCAAAGAGAATCTAACCAGACAGCTGGATTAAGCAGCAGTTTACCTTTTCATTTTTAAATAGCTTTATTGGAGTATGATTCACACACATACAGATCACCCATTTAAAGTGTCCAATTCAATGGTATTTAGTATGTTTGTACCCAGTTAGTACCATCACCCCAATCTCATTTTAGAACATTTCGTTTTCATCATCCCAAGCAATTTACCTTTTAAAAGTTGATTGAATAGTCTGTGATCTAAGTACATACATACATATGTGAATACATACATCACACATACCTAAACACCCGTAATCTAAAAAAGAAAAACTAAAGGACATTTTTGATGATCTATGAATGTTCTCATTGTGAAATGGCCCTGTCTACTGGGAGGAATACATTTTGATGACATAAGAAAGATAGTCTTTCCATTCCTAACTTCATTTTGGAGGTCTAACTTCTTGACAGGCTGCTTCTTGGAAGTGATTATGGCAGAATGCAAAAGGAATCATTTGCCCTGCCCTTCAATCAATCTAATAATTTTCCTTTTCTTTAATTTTGTTTTCTGAAGAATAATTTCTGGCCATAGCAAAAGCCACTCACTTTCTTCCTTACCTTGTTTACCTCCATCTCCAGCCTACTGGACCAGTGTCCCATGTGTTTCTGTATGTGCTTACAATAAACATCTATAGCTCCTCCCTCAGGGCAGCTCAAGAAAATTCACTACAGGAAGCAACAAAACAGGAAGATGGAAACGCTTTCCATTATCCATTAGACCCAAGAAAATTAACTTTAAATTGGTTATTTCCTAAGCTTGAAAAAGCAGATATGCTTCATATTATTCCCTCTTCGTCTTCAGATTAACTCCTGGGACAAGAGTTTATAAGAATCTCCTATGTGTAGAACTTTTTATACGGAAGCAAGCTGGGGACTTTAACACGCTGCAGGAAAATATGGTTTATCAACTGTCCAAATTTTGATGATCTGTATCAAATTAAATAATGTTAGCACAGTACCTAAACTCAAGTACTCAATAAAAATGTTGGCTGAATGTTTTTGAATAATGATAGATAACATTTATTAAATATCTACCATGTGTTATCTGCTGATCTGTGTTTTACATTAACTCATTTAGTCCTCATAAAACCCAAGAGTAGGCCCTACACTATACCATCACCATCATCACTCATCACCCACATTTTTAAGATAGGAAAACTCAGAGAAAGAGCATGAGGCATCATGCTCCAGATTACAAAAACACAGCCAGAATTTAAAACCAGACTCTGCTTTCAGAGCTTACTTTATTAACCATTACCCTATGCTGCCCACCAGAAAACAAGTAAGGGAAAAATGGTTAACTTACAACATTGATGTCAGTCTGCTCTCTAATGCCAAAGAAATAAAGTTCCATTGGATAGAGTGATATACTACCAGAGGGGGAATAAAAGAAACCTAATTGCTTTCACATAGGGCAGAAATATAGTGAGTAGATGGGGACTACAGCGAGGTTCCTTCACAATAAGGATGGAAAATGAGGGTGTGTTCACCATCTGAGACAGAAAAATGGCAAAAAGCAACAGAAAAAGGATGAACTCAACCATTTTAGGAATTCAACTATCAAGAGCTGTGTTTATAATGAAGATCCAGTAAACACTCAGGTCCAATGACAGTGGCCAAAAAGCATAAACTCAGGTCTAGAATGTAAGTGATGTCATCATAGTGAAACCAGTTTGATAAAAGAATGTACTAACAGCAGATTCTTGGCCTGTATTTAGTTGAAAAAAAAGAAAAGAAAAGAAAAGAAAAAGGACTGGTAAATAGCAAACTAAAGCTACATAAAATTACCAGAAACTATCACGAAAACTCAGTCAAAAGAAAAATATTGGGCTTCCCTGGTGGCGCAGTGGTTGAGGGTCTGCCTGCCGACGCAGGGGACACGAGTTCGTGCCCCGGTCCAGGAAGATCCCACATGCCGCGGAGCGGCTGGGCCCGTGAGCCAGGGACGCTGAGCCTGCACGTCCGGAGCCTGTGCTCCACAACGGGAGAGGCCACAGCAGTGAGAGGCCCACGTACCGCAAAAAAAAAAATTACCCCAGGATTATATTAATATAATACAATCTAAATTCATCTAGAATTTGCATGCACAGCATCACTGAATTGACCTCAGTCAAACCACTATGGAAAACTGGTTAGCCTGGCACGAGGAAGGGCTACTCCTAGCGTTCAAACTGAAGTCACACTTGACTCCTCCCCGGGACCACAGCTCTACCATGTGTATGTGCATTCAAGAAGCAATGAGTGACATCATTTCGAGCACTCCAGACTTAGGAACAAAAAGAAATAGGATCCATGCACACATCTAGCCTTTTGAAATAATAGTGGAGATCGGCAGGGCACTTCAAATGGGCAATGGCAAAGACTATAATTTTCTGCTAAAGGGATATTATCACAATTTTTCAACCTGGGTTTGAACCAAGGTTCGTGAGAGCTCTTCTACCTAATGCGACTTCACACCAGCACTTTTCTATGGTGTTCCACACAGCGGATTGTAAGCCTCACTCCTCAGCTCTGCAGAGTTAATCGTTTCAAGAGGCAGTGAGCTGAACACACTAAGTTAACATGGCACCCTAGAGTGGCTTCTTCCCACTCCCCACCTGCATATCATCCTCTTCTTCAAAAGAGAGCAACATTAAAAAAAAAAAATATTCCCATAGTTCTTGAGTGGCTAAGCTACTATTAAAGTCTGAAACATAACTCCTGATCCCTTGTATGAATACAAAATACAGTTAGGTAAAAGAAAAAATATATATATATGGCTAGATGTGCTAATGAAAGTGTAGGGAAACAAATCAGTGACCCAGTTGATACAAGCCTGAGAGATATCATCTTTCTATGATGGTGAAGAAATCAAATTTTTCTTCAGTGCTACTTGTATCTTGATTTTTTTAGGGTTTTAAGAGAAGTTAATGGCACAATTTAATGGGTTACAATCTAAATCCTATTTCATCAATTGTTCTTTAAACATTCTTAGTGGCTAAAATCATATCTCAGACCCTACC
Source organism: Tursiops truncatus (assembly GCF_011762595.2). Classification (NCBI taxonomy): domain Eukaryota; kingdom Metazoa; phylum Chordata; class Mammalia; order Artiodactyla; family Delphinidae; genus Tursiops; species Tursiops truncatus. Next base: position 57,130,871 of record NC_047039.1, on the reverse strand, counting down.
ATGTGCTTTCATGTACCAGGAATATCCTCGAGTACATTACTAAGGGATGTTCTTTCTTCTTTTAAAATGTACCTTAAAAAATATGGCTAATTTTTCCTCTTTCCCCAGGAATGCTCAGGTTACGTATGCTATTCAGCAATGCCAAATGAATCTGTTAAAGGGAAAATATCCTGGAGTAAGGTTGAGGAGATAGGGCAAAACCAAACAAAATTGATTTGGCAAAGAAGAAGCCTCTCCCTCTTTGTAGCTGCTAAGGGAAAAGTGAGAGAGAAGGGATTCTTTTCCAGGTTACATCTTGAGGTTGAAAACTGCTATCATGTAAATATATAACATGGTAAATATCTTAATTTAACTAACAATCGCTAATTCACTCAGGCCTTTGTTATTTCTTGCTTAAGACTCTATTGGATAAGAAATGGATGAAAGAGTAGAAGAGAAAGACAGAGAAGGGGACGAGCAAGAGGAGGAGGAGCAGGTGATGATCATTTATCGTCTAGATTGTTTTTAAACCATAATTTTAAATTTTAGGGCTTCCCTGGTGGCACAGTGGTTAAGAATCCACCTGCCACTGCAGGGGACACGGGTTCTAGCTCTGATCCGGGAAGATCCCACATGCCACAGAGCAACTAAGCCCACGCGCCACAACTACTGAGCCTTCGCACCGTAACTAGTGAAGCCCACACATCTAGAGCCCACGCTCTGCAACAAGAGAAGCCACCGCAACAAGAAGCCCGTGCACCGCAACGAAGAGTAGCCCCCGCTCGCCGCAACTAGAGAAAGCCCGCGCGCAGCAATGAAGACCCAAAGCAGCCAAAAATAAATAAAAATAAAATTAATTAATTTTTTTTAAAAAAATACACATAATTTAAACGTTTAAAAGTACTTGTTCCTCAATGCTTGATATCTGTCTGCCACTTTCCACCAGAGAATTAAGCAAAAGCAAAGCTTCTCAGTAAGAGAATATGCTTACTCATCTGGAAGGATAACTTCATGAATATATGATAATTAGATCTAATAACTTTAAGAAAATCCCTAACTGAGATCTGATATTAAAGTCAGGTCCCACGGCCTTAATATGCTTTTGCCGAAAGCTAACAATTGTAAAACAACTTACTTTTTCACTCTAGCCAAAACTGAAAAATAAAGCCATATGCCTGATTTCTTTAAAACACTAAATTTAGATTTCAACTTTAAAATACATTTTGACATAAACGGCTTTTAACACAAGCATCTTTCATTTGGGTCTTTTCCCAGTTAATTATTTGCTGGCATTGTACTCGAAATTCCTTGGCTTCACCTTAAACCCACACTCCCAAGTGCTAATTAGGAGACTATATACATTATTAACCAGAAAATGTTGTGCTTAAAACATGCATGTTCCATATGTATCCTATTATTAACAGTATTCTTTTCACTCCTGGAAAGCTCTCTTTAAAAAATAGAGCCCTATTTAAACAAAGAAATGGGCTGCCATTGAGGAAATTCTTGTTGAAATGCAATTAACAGGTAAGGGCCAACATGACACAGGATCCTTGTCTTCGAAACATCTTTAACATGAATCAAATTTAATCTCACTGAAATAGTCAGTGGAGGGAAAAGGTAATGACTGCAGACGTTACACATTTTAATAGTACCAAGGGGACTCCCGAAGAGAATGGCTGACTCTCATATGAGTTAAACCATTACTCGGGACCAGACGTGTTGGTAACTACAAGCCAGAGACATGCCTTTTTCCAGTACTGCCTCTTCCAAAAAATCCAAAGGACAGATGGGAAAAGAAACGTATGTAAACAAGGTAGGCCTAATGATTTCCTAATTACAAAGGAGATGGGATCTTCTCATTAATTGGCAAGCTGATTGACCACAATCTCAGTTTCACAAATTGAGTCCAATAATCCAAACTTTGGGGTCTGTACTCCACAGAATTCTCCTCACACTTCCACACCCTTCATCCAGCCACAAAGTTGTCAGTTCTGCTTGATTTCTTTGAATACTGTACTCCACGACAGCTGTCGGAAACGGTACATTAGAACAGCTGCTGTGACAGCTACAAGGGCTTGGAAGTTTAATTGGGCTCAATGTGACATTGCACATTTTTCTAAACATACAAATAGCCACAAAACTAAAGAAATTTCTAATGGGTCTGAGCAATATTTACTTATTGGCACCACCAACTGGTTAATCCCAGTTTGCGTTGTATCATTGGTCTCATAATACCTTTTGCTACTGGGCTGGTAAGAGTATCAAAAAAAAGAAAGAAAAAAAGAAAGGCAAAACAGTAGGAGCGGTTAGATGCACAAGAAAAAGGGCATTAAGACAGAGAGGAAATGGTAGGCAAGCCATGTCAATAATCTCTTTGAAAGGCTGGCTGGTAGCCAAGGAGGATCCCACAGGGTCTCAGGATTTACTTCCAAAGGAAACATATTCAGAGGCCCTGAGCGTGGTGACAACTGCAAACAAAACCACTCATTATAGCCCCCTAGAGAATGGGAGAATGGCTTACTCTCAGCATCCGCGTGGAGGAAGAAGGCAAGGAACAGCAGCAGCGGCCTGGCTACGTGCACCATCCTGCAGCTCGGCACCAGCACACACTGGCAGCTTGGAATCACTGCCGCAGAAGCCGCAGCGAGCCGGACCGATCTGAAATTTCAGCTGGAACACCTTCAGAGCCTGTAGAGGGAGAGGTAAAGAAAAGAAAGGGAAGAAAACACAAAGACACTTAGACTCTCACTCTTCTCCCCTTGTTCCATCACAACCACCACGAGAGATGCAAAACACTGTTGATACACCATAAATGGGAACCATGACACCTTTGGATGAGGAAGCAAACAACCTGGTTTGTGAAATGGGACTCCCCAGGTTGACCTTGCTCCCATGCTCAGGCCACCCTGAAGCCAACCCCTCTAGAGAATTTCATTCTCTGCTCATGCCACCTTTTGGGCAACGTTCTATGAGAAGAACCTGTCACTTCTTATGAAATATTACATGACTACTTGGATGGAAGAAAGTCCATCAATGCTACAAGCAAGGTTTAAGAGAAGCTCCACCATGCAGGATAAAAGTCTATTATTGGCAGAATAATGGAAGTTGCTTTCCTGGCACCAGGTGAAATCTGCTAATTCAACTTCTCCAGCTAAGCAGTAGAGGTTAGAATTTTTTACACCATCACATTTGGCTTCTTCCCTGAAGACGCATCACATTTGAGTCTAGTTTGGCTTCGATAAGTCAAAACAATAGCTAGCAACAGCCACTTTGACTTACAGGATTTTTATATGCCTCCTGGGCAACGGCTTAGGTTTCTCAACTTTCTATGTAAAATCAATAAGCCACAGCCTGTTTTCGGAGAGCCTACTGCGTGCAAGACATCAGAGTTGCTACACAGCACTTCGTGTCGCAAGATACAAAAATGAGTCAGAGTCCATCGTCTGTGACTTTCCAGTTTAGGAGGGAAAATAATACAGGCACATTGGATGGCTAGGACAAGTTAATACGTGATTAGTGCCAGGAAGGAAAGCCAAATAATGCCATGAAATTCAGGATTAGGAATGACATCATGGAAAAAGCGGCATCTCCAACTGGGCCTTGGAGTACAGGCAAAATTTTACCAAAAGAAAGGAAAGGCATTCCAGGAATTCTATACAAAGGCAGGGCAGTGAAACGGGAGCTTTGGCAAAGGTGAGTTGCCTGGTTGGCCTGAAGCAGGGCTTCCCAAATATCTATATGCATCAGAACCACCAGGAAGGCTTGTAACTGGGCACCCATCCACCAGAGTTTGTGATTCAGGAGGTCTGTGCTGGGGGTCCAAGAACTTGCATTTCTAACAAGTTTCTGAGTGATGCTGATGGAGATGGTCCAGGGTCCACAATGAGACTACTGGGTTGGTGTGACGGATCCATTAAGAAACCACAAGAAGATGAGGCAAAAGAAAATGTCTCATGCTTTAGGTGTACTTCCTTATTAGCGTTTTTGGCTCTCTGCTATTTTTACCGTACTGTTTCATTTAAATTTCCTACATGCTAACTTCGTTTGTGCGATTGAAATAAAATTGCAGTATATTAAAAAAAAGAAAATGGCTCAGGCTTAAAAAATAATAGCTCATGGAGAGCCTTGGATGCCTCCCTAAGTCAACCAGCCTTTTTTTCAGCAAACCACAAAGGGAGCTATTTAATGTTTTGGAGCAGAAGAACAATATAGAATGAAGCTTTGAAAAGATTAACTGACAGCTGAATGTGGGATGATTTACAGAACACTATTATCAAGAGTCACAGGTAAGAAGTAACACAGACCATAAGAGTGATGGTGGTCCTGGTGGGAATGGAAAAGAATGGAAGTGATGACTGACTGGCTCCAAGCAATTTGAAGTATGGCTCTTGGGGTGATAAATGATAGTTCCTACAGAACCTTCAATAAATCTAGCACAACATTTTGTACAGAATAGGCTCTTAATAAAGAGAGAAAGAAAGGGCATATTTAATGTTACTGCTTCCTCTGTCACTGTGAGAAGAACTTGAGAATGACAATCAGAATTTGTTCGCCAATGAAACAGTATACCTTTAAGTTTTGCATCTAGGAATATCTGAAACACATAAAATTCTTGACACAAAATACTAGAGACATCCAGAAATAACCTAAAAACTTAAAATAACTTGCAGTTTAAAAATTATTGTTAATGCAGATACTATAGTGTGTCTTTTTTGAAACTAAGCTTGAGCATGAGAATAAAAATTTTTTTAAAAAGATATTATCTGGGCTTCCCTGGTGGTGCAGTGGTTGAGGGTCCGCCTGCCGATGCAGGGGACACGGGTTCGTGCCCCGGTCTGGGAAGATCCCACATGCCGCGGAGCAGCTGGGCCCGTGAGCCATGGCCGCTGAGCCTGCGCTCCACAACGGGAGAGGCCACAGCAGTGAGAGGCCTGCGTACCGCAAAAAAAAAAAAAAAAAAAAAAAAAAAAGATATTATCTTTGTCATACTATGAATGAATGGTGTGAACACAGGAAAGATAAAACTAAAAGGAGGGGGTATGACCATTCTAATTACCATTCCACTAGATAGCCTTTTTTTCCTTTTGAACAGATTTGTAGGTGGCATGAAGAAGCAAATTGTACGTTGAAACGCATGTACTTGAAACCAAAAGCTAGCCAGCTGCTCCAAATCAGCTATTGTTATCTATCTCATCTGGAAAACAACTTATCAAGCAGTTCACAGCTATCAAATGTTAAAATTCTCCAAACTTTATAGAAGAAGTGCTAAAGGAATCAGCTCTCTCCCTCTCCCCCTTTCACTGCTCCCACCCTCATGCCAGCATTTCAAATGACAGCAAAGTCCAGGAGACATCAGTCCTGTCAGACTCAATTTGTGTCTGTGCAAGCGTATCAGAGCCAACTGCTACATAATGACTCGATGCAATCACAGAGATGGAGATGTATGAAATGCTCTCTCAGGAAAGAGGTGACTTGGCTCTCCCCCTTCTCAACTGGAGCGCCATAAGAAGACTAAGTTCTTTCAAATGAACCTACAAATGTTACCTCTGACTTTAAACAGTGATAGGATCTAGAAATGAACGCAGATGTGAACATACCTATTTTTACTTAAATGGGCTATGCCCTTGGCCGAGATATGACAAAAGGAGATCAGAGGTGTAAAGATAAAACCAATGCTAGATGTTCATTCTGGCCAATCTCCACTCTGTATCTTGTTTATTACATAGAAACTTTGCCAAAAGGAAAATGCTGGCTTGTGTATTAGTAAGGTGGAATTTGAATTTTGGAACAAAAATGGGCAGTAGATTTTTAAGAAAACATTTTCAGTGAAAATAATGTGGTCCAGCGGTTAAGACTCTGCACTCCCAATGCAGGGGGCCCGGGTTCGATCCCTGGTCAGGGAACTAGATCCCACAACGAAGAGCCTGCATGCCACAAGTAAAAGAGCCCACATGCTGCAACTAAAGAAAAAAAAAACATCCCACATGCCACAACTAAAGATCCCGCACTCCGCAATGAAGATCCCGCGTGCCGCAACTAAGACCCGGTGCAGCCAAATAAATAAGTAACGAATGTTTTTTTTAGAAAAAGGAAAAATAAAGAAAAGAATGAGGATGAATGAATGTTATAAGTAGTTTCCTGTAGTTTCCAAACTACAATGTTATAAGTAGTTCCCTACCCTAAAGAAAGGGTAGCCAAGCACGCTGCAATGAAAAGGGCAAGAAAGGGGGTTTGGAGATAGTAAAAGACACCACGGTTTAGCTTACATCATAAATTATTCTGCATTTGTGCAATAGCCCTCAGCAGGGGTTAACTCCGTGATTTTTATATACCTTGCCCTTTGTGTCTTTTATTAACTGGGACTGGCAGATAAAACAACCATCTAGATGAGCTAAAAATAATATTTAAAACTCTCTGATTTCTTATTGCTCACAGCACAAAGATGTTAACAATAATTTTGTTGATTTCCAATCAGCTCAATATCTACTTTTCTATTTATGTACATGTGTGGTTAGAGAAACTAACAGCTCAGAGGGCCAGTGTGTGCAATCTCATTTGAAATGAAACAAGAAAAATACACTTGCCCTGAGTCTTATATCACTGCTTCAAGTGATCTGATTAGCTGACACCTAACTCTTTATCTTCAATTTAACATTGGAACCCTTTCTATAATAAGTATATTTATATTCAAACTGATATGAATGTTTAAGGATTGTTTTCAGCTTTCTGTATTGTTGGTGTTTCTGTAGATTATGTTAACATAAGAGGGAAAAAAAAAAAGGCTTTTCTTTTTAAAAAGATATCCTACAAGCCCCTTAGAGAAATGAGTGACTGTAGGTTTTTTGCAGGAAATGTGCAAAACGAGCATGGAACATCTTGCCATACCAGGAAGCAAGGAGGCTTTCAGGAACTACCAGGTTATATCCAAAAAGACGAGCCAAGGTGACGAGGCTTGGCTCCTACATCAGTCAAATGTAGGAAAAGCTGAGTGGCAAAAAGAATAACAACTGCAATGAAATGGAACACATCACATTAAAATCCACGAGTTTGTAATCTTAAGAGTTATTTTTAAAAATTACATTGGTCAGTCTAGGACAAAGTTAAAGAATCAAATCATTATTCTGAGAAGAGGGAGAGAAAGGGAAAGAACTAAGTTTTTTCCCAAGAAATCTCCATAAGTACATTAAAAAAAATATTTTTTTAAAATAATATCTAGCTTTCACTAGATATTATTTATCCCTATACATCTTGCTTCTTTCTGTCTTAAAATAACCCTATACTTTCAATTCTAGACATCTTAGAAGCAACAATATGGTAATGATATATATTTTTTTTTCTTTGCGGTACGCGGCCTCTCACTGTTACGGCCTCTCCCGTTGCCGAGCACAGGCTCCGGACGCGTAGGCTCAGCAGCCATGGCTCACAGGCCCAGCCGCTCCGCAGCATGTGGGATCTTCCCGGACCGGGGCACCAATCCGTGTCCCCTGCATCGGCAGGTGGACTCTCAACCACTGCGCCACCAGGGAAGCCCCTGGTAATGATATTTAACCTGAGCATATACCCATTAAGTTGGGGAGATGGTGTGGTAAGGAGGAAATCCCTAAATGCTGTGACTTCTTTTTATCAAACTCCCAAACCAATCAGGCCTCTATAAATCAACTAGAACAGATTTCCAACCATTTAAGAGAAGGAAAAAAAAAAAACTGTAGGGAGGATGTGCTACCAGGAAACTGATTTGTAAAAGAGACACAACCGGGGCTGCTGTGGCCTGGAGTTTATAGCAAGCCCGGTAGAGACTTCTGAGGGCGCCCTGTGAGTTTCCTGTGCCTTCAGCACACAGTTACAAGGACACAAAAAGAAAAGAGAAAACACAAATCAACTTTCAACATTTCACTTATTCACAAGAATTTTCCAAGAGAAGATAGTCCCCTAAACAGTTTATCATGGTCTAGGACAAGAATCCTCCGGCACTATCCAATCAAACTTTCTGCAGGATAGAAAGATTCTTTATCTGCACTAATAACTGACCACTGTAAACATAGCTAGTATAACTGGGGAAGTAAACATTTTCCTGTATTTAAGTTTAAGTTTAAATAGCCCCATGAGGATAGTGGGTGCCCCACTGGACAGCAGAGACCATAGCTTCATTTTTCAACAGCATTGAAGAGCACAGCTATAAACAAAGCCTACATTTTCCGGGTTGTAAACTGAAACAATCAGGTGGGAATCCTGAATCCATGTAGTCCTTGGCTTCCAAGTAATTAGACTCTAAGCGTTCACTGGGTTAGGTGAGGAAACCCACTTAAGCTCTGGGTCACTTACTTCCCCATCCCTGACCCTCACACTGCCAAAAACAATCATTTCATTGTTTCAAACTACTTCATAAAATGTGGGAGATCAATGAGTGGTCAAGTGTGTAACTGGAAAATGTCCAAACAGAAACACTGTAATTAAAAGGAAAAAGATGGGTATTTCATTATCACAGCCAGAAGAGCTGTATTCCCCACTATGAAAAGTCCCTGTTTGGGATATAATAGAAATGGGAACTTTGACAGCAAAGAAACACCACATTTCATAGACAGGAAAGGCAAGGATACTTCTACACATCCATATGACATTATGTGTATAATGCTTATGAAATGGCCACATTCAATTAATTAATATCAATGAGGAATATGGACAGTACATTCTTAAAGACATGCAGCACCGAAAGCCTCGACTATGGAAAACAGTGCTGAGATTAAAAAAGGGCAATAGAAGAATGTCATTAAATTAAACACAACCAATATACCTCTGAATCTAAAGACTACAAGGAATCTAAAGAATATAAGGAATTACTTTTATGAAATAAACTGAAAACTCCTTAAATTATACTCTTTCCCATAACAGCACATCATGTCAGAACTCTATTTTGTCCTAAACATGTTTTCATGACAATAAATTGGGAGAAAAAGAAAAACCCAGAGGGGGTTTATGAGATATTATGTATAAATACATAAAAATAACTCAATCATCTCATTTTTGGCTTAGGCTAGGACTTAGTTTGAAGACAGCAGGTGACTGTAAGTACATGATAACTCTTTGGTGAAATCAACTGGATTATTAGAATAGCTGAAGAGTAAAACAATGCCTATCAATATGGATACATTAAAGACTCTTCATATGTTTAGTTCTGATACAAAGAGAGAAAAGCCAATGGTCTGAGTTTTCTATAATTCACTTTTCAAATTACTATTGGTAGAATCCCTGTAAGATTTCAAATAACTTTACATTCGAGGCACCCATAAATATTAGTTACTTTCAGAAATGGCAAAATGACATTATTAACTTTGATCATTTCTTTCTCCTTCAGGAAATAAAAATGAAGTATGCCATGAGAAATGAACAGATAGGGGATAAAAAAAACCTCTCATCTCTCTGTCTACCTATTTTTTCCCTTACAAACAGAAATATAATTCTGATTTGAAAAGTAGGATAGCTGTAGAAGAAGCATCTAATGTCTTTAAGTGATTATTGTGTGTGATGACTTCTATCCAGTTTTATACAACACTAGTGGAAACTTGCAATGGAAGTTAAAATACAAGTCTATTCAACATGCTGTTGGACTCTGTCATTTGTTCCATTCTTCCTAAAATACATTTTAAAACTCTGTTATTTGTTCCATTCTTCCTAAAACACATTTTAAAAGTGAGAAACTGATCAATCTTGCAAAGTATAGACAGATATGTAACCCAGTCACTCTTACCCAAAAAGCAGAACACAGATTATATTGCTTTAATCTCTGGGCATTTCTAAATGGATGTGAAACCATCATTCCTGAATTCATTACTCCTGATTTTCTTTTTTATTATCTTAAAAAACAAAAGAGTATATTTTTAAATACATTTTGTTTAAACTACATTTTGCTTTTAAAATACATTATGAGTAATAAGGTTTTAATTATTCTTATGTCCACTTAATTTGTTTTATTTACATCAATACAGAGTAGAAATCTAGCAATACATGACAATTATTTTACTTATTTACTATGAAAAGTAACTTTTAAAATTCATTTTGTGGAGAATTTACCACTCCCTTTAGCAATGATTACTTTTTTCCTTAAGATTATTTTTAAAACAAAGGGTCTTTTAATAATAGTATATAATAGTTTTTAAATACTTCATTACTATAGCTCAACAGAAACTGATTTTGCCTATTCACAAGTGTTACATCTATAATTCCATCTTCAGAGTGATCAAAGCTCTAGACCAGTGGCTCTCAACTGAAAATGATTTTGCCCCTTCCCCAGCGGACAACTAGCAATGTCTGGAGACATGTTTGGTTGTCACGATGCAAGGGGAGTGCTAATGGCACCTAAGGGGTAGAGCCCAGGGATGCTGTTAAATATCCTACAGTATACAACACCACCCTCCACAGCAAAGAATTATCTGGACCAAAATGTCAACAGTGCCAAAGGTGGGAAACAATGTCCTAGAACAGTTCATTAGTGTTGAAGAAAAAGTTTTAATTAAAAAAAAATGGGACTTTTCAAGGCCTGTTTCTAGTATATTATTTTCTAAATCCATCAATTTTCGGTGTTTCCAGTGCAGTTTTAGATTTGAATTTCTGGGTATGGAAGTCAAAACACTATGGATGGCTCCCACAGTTCCCTTTTTGTCCTAAGCTAGAACTGAAGTTGGCTTGCCTTATGGGAAGGTCAGTTCACAGGCTTAGATGACATAAATATTGTCACCAATTAAAAGGATGAATCTGTTAAATAGGGCAGAGACTGCACTGATGTCTATCAGTGAATAGATGTAATTCCCATTCCTTATGATGGGAGCTTAGCTCTTCTCTGAGGGAACAGTCCCAGGATAGAAATATTCGGTTCCAAGGAATGTTCTTTCACTTCACTGTCAGCAACAGACAGTAGAATTGTGAGAGGTCATCATGAATGGCTGGGGAATGTGGAATTAAAGCATCTTCTCTTCATTTCCCCAGTGTTGTCCCCATGACTTATCCCATATCTCTGTGAAAACCCATGAACAGCATACATAGTAGAGTTAAGTTCTATGTGGAGAAACCAAATAAATGGTTATTAACCAAACAGAAACACAACCTAAAGAAAGGGTAGAGAGAACAAATATCGATCATAGATATTCAATATACATTCTCCTCCTCTCTCACCCGGCATATTTATTTTCTTAGTTATATTGCACTCTTTATTGTTAGTGCCTTCTTCGCATCTACCTTTCTCCATGAATGAAACCAAAGATTGATAAAAAGCAGAAAAATTACAGATCATCTTGGGCAACCCCCTCATGTAACAGACAATGAAGTGAAAGGACGTAATGAAATTAATAACCTCAGGACACACATCTGGTTAGTCTCAGGAGAGGTTTAGGACCCAAACCAATTTTCTTTCTTGTACAGCATTCTGCTTCTATCATCTCTGACTTACTATAATGGAGATATCTAGCTTAGGTGAGGTCACGATTAATTCTAAAATGAGCACAGTAAACAAAAGTTATCTTTTTTAATTGGCAGAGAAATAGTCTAAGGATTGGCCCAAATGAAGGGGAAAGAAAACCTTAAGAGTTAGGTAAAGGAAGTAAGGATGAGATGATCTCACTGAATAAAAGTATTTGAGAGTTGTCATCCTAGATGGATAAATAATTCACAAATGAAAGTTTATCCCATGAGTCAAAAACTCTCCCAAAAGTCAATCTTTAACTTAGTAACCCATTATTATGTACTTGCATATCTTAGAGTCAAAGAGTTTATAGGTGTGCTTAGAAATAGGAATGATTAACCAAAAATAGATTTTTAAAATTCTCACATATTAGTAATTGAATTAATAACATGCAAACACATGTTTATACCACCTTGAGGCACACTGATTTTGTATATTATTATCTAGTTCTTTTTTCATGGAGTTCTTCTCTCTTTCATCTAAATTTTAGCAAAAGTACATGTTGGCTAATTGGGAGTAGGTAGGAATGCATTCGATGATGAATTCACAGAGATATATAGGAGAGTTACCCACGTGGAAAGATGCCAGCCAGAGTGTACTTTATTATAAAGTTGCTAAGGGCAACATGGCCATATTGAAAGAAGAAATGAAGACACACAATAGTTATCTTTCAAAAGCAGTGGCTTTTGAAAGTTATAAAGTGATTTGATAATAAAGTATGAAAATTTCCTGCAGCAATAAAAGCACTAGGCATTTCCCATACCAAGATGTGTCAGTCTAGGAATGAAAACAAATCTATTTTTCCCATAGTCACTCTTTCAGAAAATATATTCGAGACCTCCGGAAAAAGGCTTTGTAAAATACTGTTATCTTGGGGACTTCCCTCGTGGCGCAGTGGTTAAGAATCTGCCTGCCAATGCAGGGGACACGGGTTTGAGCTCTGGTCCAGGAAGATCCCACATGCTGCAGAGCAACTAAGCCCGTGCGCCACAACTACTGAGCCTGCACCCTACATCCCGTAAGCCACAACTACTGAGCCCTCGTGCCATAACTACTGAAGCCCACGAGCCTAGAGCCTGTGCTCTGCAACAAAGAGAAGCCACCACAATGAGAAGCCTGCGCACCGCAACAAAGAGTAGCCTCTGCTTGCTGAGACTAGAGAAAGCCCACGCGCAGCAACGAAGACCCAACGCAGCCAAAAAATAAATAAATATTAAAAAAATATGCTGTCGTCTTCATTATACCTCTACAAAATACTCAAACAAAATACACAGTGCAGATATCAAAAAAGGAGTTTAAAGTCATTAAAAGCCTAGTAGCAAATGAGATGTAGTGACTTTCTAAATACCAAACTTCCCAGATACCGATTGTAATCTTATTTGGCCCACATGACTAAAAGAAAAGGAAATGCCAAATAATAACATCAACCAAACTCCTCGGCTGGATTTAGGCATCATCCGAAAGGCTTTCTGAAACACAGATTCTTATATTTTTAAGTACAGGGGTCCCCAGGTACTAACATGCATAAGACCAAGCACAGGCTGGGGCTGGCGCTGGCGGGCAGAAGTGCAAGGACAATGGGGGTGTGGGGGGAGGGGAGTGACCCCTAACTATTATTTGGAGGGGATCAAGTCCCAAATTAACAAGTCTACATTTTAGGGATTTCTCTACCTTTTGCGTTATGCTCAACAGTGTTTCCATCACAAACTGAATAGATGGGGCTTTGCTTCTATTATGTTTAATATTTTTTAATCTTAGATTTAATCATGATGTGTTATCACATTACCTTGTAAAACATTTTTCAAAAGTTATGCTTTTAGAAGTTGTGCTCACTTCCTCCACAGCAATTGTCTTTAGAGTCAATACTTTCATAGCATAAATCTTCGTCATTTTCAAACTTTGTATGTAGCGGTGGATACATCCCATACATAAATATGGTGTATACAGGCCATATACAAATATGGCGCATGTTGAAAAAATATATATATATATTATATATTACTATTATACTACTAATGAACTAAATATATTGCCAAATACACAAAATTAGAAATTTTTAAAATGAGATAAAAATAAACAGACACAGGAGTCCTAGAATTTTTTCCTAGGCCATACCAATCATTGGAGGTCCACTGCCCTAGATATTCTGCAGTTTGAATATTTTTCACATACATTTCAGGGGACAGTAGATAAAACAGAAAACTTTTACTGATTGGTAGTTTGGTTTTGTCCGCCAACCCCCTTCTGGAGTCAAACACTTGCTGTAATCACCACATGTTAAAGTTGCCATGTGATGGCTGATGTCAACATGATGTAACACACAGAGGAGAAAAGAGACTTGTTGTTTGAGATTTTCATACAATGTCCTCATTTTATCATTGTAAACCATCCACATGAAAGCTAGAACTTTACATATCAACTGTGTTTTTGTTTTAAAAATAAATTCTTTCATTCTTTGGCTCCACGAATATTCTTGAATACCAGGCACAGTGATCCATATGAGAGACATAATAGTGTACAAGACAACAAGGTCCCTGATACATTCGGGTGAGGGGAGAGAGAAAAACACAAGCAATTTTTTTAAAAAGTGAAGTGGTGAGTGCTATAAAGAAAACAAGGTAATGGGAGGGGGGGAAGTTTTAGATATGGTGGCAGGGAAGGGCCCTGAACGGGTCGGGTGCAAGCCTGAACCTGGATGTCAATGACAAGACATTCTGAAGAAGACCTTTCCAGGCCGAGCGGCAGACCGCCCAGGGCAGAGGCTTGGAGGCGGGACTGAGCTTGGTGTTTCTGGAGCTCAGGGAGCCAGGCTGAGAGAAGTATGCATAAGCTGGGAAATCAAGATGGACCCAGATTGCACAGGGCCGGCAGGCTACACTGCAGAAATTGGATTTCATCCTCAACGCAATGGGAAGGCAATGGAGGGCTTTATACTACGGAGTGGCATGGTCTGATTTCTATTCAGACAACTTCTCCAGTGGTTGTGTGCCAATGGTTTTAAAAATGTAAATCTCTCTCTACCACCCACCCTGCCCCACGTCTCTGTAGAGACTTCCAATCCGTTTATTTGGACATAGCCATTGTACTGTGTTGTAAGGTCTTTGACCCTTTATGAAAGTTTCCCAGTTTCTTTTTCAAGGATCCTATGGCAGTCTCCCCTTCCTAAGTGCTATTTAAAACAATCAGAGAGAATGTGTTGCTTTTTCATGTTTTAAATTGTTTTCTGTTCCCGTATAATAACAGACCCTAGGAAACCAAATGAATTTTCTTCTTTGTCCCAGGGCTCCCCACTGGAGAATGTTAACACACTAGAAATTTTACTTGAAAAGTTAAGTGCCTGACGCTAGTTCTCATTTGCATTCCTAAAAACTAGAGGAAAAAAAAATCTGCTTTTATCTACAAAGAAACGGTGGGCACACCGGATCTCCGTGGTCACACTTTTAAATCTGTGATTCCGAAAAGGCTTTCTACACATACTTTAGGATAAAAAAAGTTTCTTAAGTTTGATACATCAAAGTCTTGTTTTGGCCGTTTTAAGCCTTGTAATGGTAGCACTGATACTAATACCCAATAGTACAATGGCATTCAGACTATTAGAAAACACAGCCTTTCCAATAATTGAAAAATCTTTTCTTCCAGGATTTAGAAGCCGGGTCCCACTGTGAGTCAATTGCTGGCTAGCTTCCCAAATTACCTTCTCACTCTTAGTTATCTTTTACACTTCATCCCTTAGTCTTCACTCCAGGATTTCCTCCATTATTAAAGCAAGGCTTTTAACACCCCAACATGAGGTCATTTAAGTCCTTACTTTTTCTTATTAGTTACCTAAAGAAGCTGGAAACTGCCAGTATTTAATGTCTGGCTTAAAAACACAACACAGAGTACTATAGTTTGTCATATGGAGGGTGTACAAGGTGACCCCAAAAAAGCCACTTTCTTAGGCATCTCAAGAGGAGGAGTCTATCCCCCGCTGGTTAGCCTCATCACTCGCCTTGGCCAACAGAACAGGGGAGAAGCAACACTGTGTGCATTGACTCTGAGCCTCAAGAAGCCCAAGAAACTTCAGGAAGCAGCTTTGCAGGCTCTCTTCCACTTGCTGATCTTGGGTCCCCTGTCACCACCACCATTTGAATAAGCCAAAGCTAGTCTGGTGGAGGATGAGAGATCACGTGGAACAAAGACAAGCCACCCAGCTGAGCTATCTTAGACCAGTCACTCCCCACAGGACCTGGCAGCAGACCACAGACTCATGAGCAAGCCCAGCACGACCCAGAGCAGCAGAACCGCCTAGATGAACCCAGTCCAAACTGCCACCCCAGAGTATTGTGAAATAAATAAATGGATGCTGGATTAAGCTACTAAGTTTGGCGATGGTTTGGTATACAGCAAAAGCTAATGGCATCAAGGGGTTAAATATTTATCACATCTACTCTCAAAGATTTTTTTTTAAATGTGTGTTCTGTTCCGTACTTTACCACACTTTACAGACAGGTAGGCAACTTGGCTTCTTTTGGCTACAACTGATTTATTTTGGTCCTCTTCTGACAGCAATCAACTAGTAAAATCACTGTCATTAGCTTTCAGATTTTTTACATAGTATATTGTTCCGAGATTTAGGAAAATTAGTAAATTGGAACTATTTGTACCTCTTTGCCCCTTCTTCCAATTGTAAATATTTTCTGCCACATAGCTCAGAGGGAGCAAAACTGTTTTAAAATGCCTTTAACCACTAGCTAAAACCCCATAGCATGACGTTCCTTCCTGGTGATATAATTGAAGTGACGTATGTGTCTGAGATCTCAATTGATCTTACCAAGTGTACTGACAAGTAGTATTTAGCATAATTTTATCTCCATAGAAGCTATTTTCCTTAAGCAGTTTCTGCTCAGGGATGAAGCCCACAATTCAAGTTAGGTTAATAAGTGAAATTTTCACTCAAGTTTTTTAAAGGAATGACATTTTAAACAGTCAGTGTGTTCCTCAGGCCAGTTTCTGACTGCATACTGGATATGTCTGTCCTTGGATAAGAACTAGTCAACTTTACTAGTTACTATCAATAGAATGTGTAAAAAGTGAGGAGACATGATGAATATTAAAATGAATAAAAGAATTTAGCAAGGCTGCTGAATACGTGGTCACTATCAAAAAATCTGCTGTATTATATACTCACAATTAGAAAATAAACATTTAAAAATAGGCCACGTACAACAGCATCAAAAATATTTTTAAAATCTAGAAATAAATGTAACAAAAGTTGACAAGATTTCTATGCAGAAAATTACACAGCATTAGTAATCAATAAGATGATATAAATAAATGGACAATCATAATATGGTTTGAAAGACTCATTATTGTAAAGATGTTATTTTTTTCCAAGTCGATCAATGAATTCAATGAAATCCCAATATAAATTTCAACTTGTTTTTCTTAAGAAATAGAAAAATTGATTTCAGAATTTATAAGAAAGTGCAAAGAACCAAGAATAGGCAAGGCAATCTGTTAGAAGAACAAATGTTGAGGGACTACCTGTTGAAGGTAATCATACCAATTACTTATTAAAAGACTTATTACAAAGCCACAGAAATTAAGACAGTGAAGTATTGGCTCAAGGACAAAGGGACCAGTGAAGCAGAATAATAACTCTAGAAACATATCCACCTGCATTCAGGCAACTGACTTATAAACAACTGTGTCCCTGTAATGCAGTGGCAAAGAATAATCTTTTCAGTTCACAGAACTGAGTCAAGTGATTATCTATATGAATAATAACATATATTGACCCCCTACCTCACACCATATACAAAATCAACTCCACATAAATTAGAGACCTAAATGTGAAAGATAAACAGTAATTCTTATGGAAAATAACACAGAAAAATATCTTTGTAACCCTGGCATAGGCAAAAATTTCTGAAACAAGGCAAAGTAATAACAATAAAGATTAGTAAATTGGAATTAATTAATTAAAGATGTGTGTTCATCCAAAGACATTATTAGGAAGGGCCATTCCACAGAGTGGAAGAAGATATTTGCAAAACACATATCCACCACAGGTCTGATACTATCTATTCATTTTTCATTCTACTATCTGTCTTTTGGGGGAGACGGTGGAGGCAAAAGCCTTGAACAGACAATTGACAAAGAAAAAAGTCAAATAGCCACAAAACATACAAAAAGATGCTCCACAATGTTAGTCATTGGAGAAACACAAATTAATATCACAGTGAGAAACCACAACACACTCACCAGAATATTTAAAGTTAGAAATTGAACAACACATGTTGGCAAGGTAGTGGAACAAATGAGCACTCATATACTGCTGATGGGAATGCAAACTCGTAGAACCCCTCTGAAAAAGTATTTTGTAGTACTTAATAAAACTAAATGTACACCCATGTGGAGAAAGTAGAATGGCTCCGAGGTCCAGGAGAAGCAGTATAGCCCAAAGACTGGGGCAGAGACAGTCAAGGGACCAGAGTTCTAGACATGCTTTAGTCCTCACTTTCATATTCACCTTGGGCAAATCGTTCCCTTTCTCTGCCTCAGTTTCCTTAGGTGCTTTATTTTATAGCCTGTATTACCTTCAACATATCATATAATGTATTTATTATCTTAATTACTTATTGTCCTCATCCTCAATAGTATCCACAAGAATAAGGTTTTTAAAAACATGTTAAACAGTCATGACTTATGTGAAAGTACATATATGAAATATGTACAGGATAAGCTTATTTTTCAAGAAACATCAAAAAATACAGCAAACCCATCTGCAGGTTTTCCCAGCTCACAGGGTGATGGTGATGGAAGTAACTATGGTAGAGGCTCTTTGTTTGGTAGCTATACTGACTCTTTGTTCTTTGACGGGCACAGTACTGGGTTACTCAAAGGTAGGTTTTACAAAGCCCTAGAGTTGTAGTCTTAATTAGAAATTACTGTCCAGATTCCAAGCTTACTCTGTATTTAGGTCCTTCCAAAGCATGCACATATAAACAGGTAAAAGGAAGTAAAAATCCTCAAAATAATAACCTGATTTCAGAGCACATTCTTTCTTTCTTTTCCTTATATATAATAGTTAGGAAGAAACTTGTTTAATGATAAAGTCAACGAGTTAAACTATGGTTCTGAAGAATCTATAAACAAATATTTATTCAATGTCAACTCTCTGTATCTGACATCCTGCTAATACATGTCAGACACAAAGAAGATTAGACAAGGGCAATGCCTCTTAAAACTGTACTGTATGTTTGGAAATATAGGAATGTAAAAATTAGAAAACCATGATAATATGTTAAAAACCAAATACACGGTTTGAATAATAAATACCCATGTATGTTTACAGCAGTGATGCATATGATCTCAGTGGTCAGGAAAGATCTTATGAAGCTGGTGGCAGTTGACAGACCTAGAAGAATATGTAGAATCTTGATTTGAGAGGAATACAAGGCACTTCAATAATAAGCATAAGATTTAGAGGTTGATATATTCAAATATTTTTAGGAACCAATAAATTGGCCATTGTATATATACCATAGCTTTGGTATGACAGAGAATCAAGATATGGGTAAAGCCAGTTTATGGTAGGATTTTAAGGCAAGCTGAGTTGATCCTGCATGGCAGTAAACCTCAACCCTCAGCAGAAAAAGTAGAGACGAAGTTGGAGTTATTTTCTCTCAGAGTGTGCATATAAACCTCAAATGTGTTAAAGGGAACAAGTCAGAACTCTGCCGATAGCAATGGCTGCCTTTTGGATATTAGTGAATGAGGTAAAAAATAAATCATAATACTGCATTCCAAAACTACTTATTCAAGTAACACTACCGCCATGATAATATAATCCCAATTTTGTCCTAAATGGCAATAGACATTTCTGATTTCCTGGGGAACGATATCCATGTAAAACACATGACATCCATTTTACAGTCTGAAATCTTGATCCCACAGAAGCAGTCTAGTGCTTGAGCTAAGCGGGTGCTACTTTCCTCACTTTGTCATTATCTTATTTCAAGAAGGCTCTAGAGGCAATCCCTGACATCTCCATGCTTTGACTTCCATCTGTGTGAAATGAAATAATGACTGTCTCCATCCTACCTCATCAAAATCAATGAGCAACAAAAGCACATTAAAATCAGGGACGCAGGAAGGATTTGAAGGAAAAAGCTTCTGTCCACTGTCGTTAAAAACAAAACAAAATTTAGCCAGCCTTTCTCAACTGGGGTTCCAAGAGATAATTATGCCCCACAGACTGTAAATTGAATGATTCTTTTTCAATTCTCCCAAGGATGTTGTAAAGCTGGTACCATTCTGAATGCACAGGCCAGGAATTAATTCATTACATAATGGTAGATGCCTTAGATCATTAGCACTGAATTTTCTTGTGAACTCAGGATAAGAAGAGCTGACACTGTATGTTATACACAAATTAAGCTAGGGTATTTGATGTTGTTTTATTTAAGAAAAAAATGCTCTATGTTTATGGCCCTGTGGATCCAAAGCCTCACCACAGTCTAAAGAAAAATAAAATAACTTTGAGTAATACTAAAAAGAATGGCCCATAAATTTAGGCATGTTACATAGAAGTAACAAAGAAGGAAGGAAAAGAGTAAATGTTGCCATATTTTACTGTTTACAAAACGCTTTTTGAAGAGAATTTCTGACTTAATAACTAATATTTATGTAGCTTATTTAAAATTCTACAAAATGTGCTTCTGCAAGACAAACATTCTCCTTCCTGATTTGGAGATGGGGACAATGAGATCCAGGAAAAATAACCTTCCTAATACCTAAGGCTGGTGTGAAGCAGAGGCTCAATTTCAAGTAAGTTTAATTACAAGAGAAAGCGGCTCCTTTTGTAGCCATTTAATTTCACAAAAGCCCCTCAAAGTAGGATTAATGTTCATGGCAGATGAGAAAACAATTTCAGGGGAGTAACCAGTGTCTGGCCCCAAAGCTCAGTGCTATCAAGTTTCTGACTACAAATCTTATATAACCTGCCAAGCCATGGCTGAGAGAAAAAGCACAAAGTAGACCAAAACGGCTGCTCTGGGTTGAAGTGTGTTCTTGGGAAAGTTTACCATCTCCCAAATTTCAGAATGTGACCTAATTTGTAGATGGGGGTCTTTACAGAGGTCATTAGGTGGGCTCTAATCCAATATTACTGGCATCCGTATAAGAAGAGGAAATTTGGATACAGACACACACAGAGGGAAGACAACGTAAACACAGAGAGAAGATGACGATGTACAAGCCAAGGAGAGAGGCCTGAAACAGATCCTTCCCTAACAGCCCTCAGAAGAAACCAGCCCTGCGGACACCTTGGACTTCCAGCCTCTAGAACTTTGAGACAATTTCTGTTGTTTCAGCCATTTGGCTTGTGGTACTATGTCATGGCAGCCCTAGAAAACTGACCAAAACAGAATTAAAATTAAAAAGTTATTGGTTCAAAATCCAAAAACCAGTTTAAGTGCAAAATGAATTTTTCTGTAAATTTATAACATACACGCTTCTGAGGCTATTAAAGCTTAAAAATGCACTAAGTCTTTTAGAACACCTTTTCTAAGGAAATCAAATAAAATCTCATTATTATTTTGGTAAAAAAAAAAAGTGGATCTACACTATCTATTATAGGGTTAAGTATTTTGACGTATTCACTCTATGGTAAATGCTAACATACATGTTTTATAGTGATATTCTGATTCTTCAAAAATTATAATTACACATCATATGAGTAACTAAATATGTGTAATATTACGGAATGCCTATACGTTTAAATTTTAGCAGGTTCTCATTAGTTTATTAATCAATACGTATCCCTTTAGGGAGATACATTAAACATTTCTATTTTCAAATTGTCTACTTAATTCCACAAAGGTAATTCTACATACTGTATCAAGAATCTAACGTTGGGGCTTCCCTGGTGGCGCAGTGGTTGGGAGTCCACCTGCCGATGCAGGGGACATGGGTTCGTGCCCCGGTCCGGGAAGATCCCACATGCTGCAGAGCGGCTGGGCCCGTGAGCCATGGCCGCTGAGCCTGCGCGTCTGGAGCCTGTGCTGCGCAACGGGAGAGGCCACAACAGTGAGAGGCCCGCATACCGCAAAAAGAAAAAAAAAAAAAAAAAAAAACTAATGTAGTGATTATTTATAATTTTAAAACTTAAATAAACTGAACATTCTCCTTTTTCCAAGTAACTGTATACTTTTTAGCAAGAAGATACTATCTTCTAACCTCATTATATTCTGAGTTCCATGGTACCTTTCAATTGATAAGAGCACAATAGAGTTATTTTTGAAGGACAGAACGATAACAAAATGATAATAAATAAGATCTATTTCATTTGATGTTTTTTGGGATGGTCTTTCCATAGGTTCATTAATAAAAGACACACATGGAAAAATGCCCAATAAGTGTTAGGTAATGCAATTATTATTATTAAATCAATTTGTTAAAGTAGTTCATGTTCAAGTTAGTATTAAATATAAAAAGACTAAGAATTATACTATTCAGTGGATTGTACACTATTTTTAATTAATTATATTTGTTTTTTCTGTCCAAATGTTTGAAAATTATATATGTACTTGAGAATATGTCCTAGGTATGAGTCCCTTAATTAATTTTGCCAAGGAGGTGATAGCTTTTTCAACCAATATGTCCAAGTATATTTTTTTAAATTCACCTATTTCATTCATCCACCTCACCCTCTCCTCTCTAGCAACCACCTGTACGTTCTCATAACTATGCTTCTTATGAATGTTAGTATTCCAAAGTGCTGAAACTGAGAAATCCTTAGTGTGCATGTGTATGTTTCATGGGGGGTGCTTAGACTGGCTGGTGGAGTGATCACTGTGATACTTAATGGCAATATACATCTCCCTTTGATGTTTGTGTGAGCTTGAAAAACGCAATGGCCTTTCAGGTGATTGTTCTTGGTGGTCCGGCTTCCCACTAGAAAATAATGATTTTATTTGGTACAAATAAAGTAAAAAATAAGGTAGAAAATGGTACTATACTTTCTTGCGAACTGAATTAGGAAATTATAAATTTTGAAAATGTGACTAGCTTCACTTTTATTTCTAGTGAGTAACACATAGTTTTTCTTTATGTTTTACTTCATGAATGAATCATTTAATATTTAGTCCTTCTTCACTAAAAGGGTTTATAATTTGGAAAAACAAAGGCATCAAGTTTTTACATCTCCTGTGTCAGCAGTTGCTTGTAGGATGAAACTTCAGGTAGGAAAGTAAAAAAGAAAAGACAGAAGCTGATTTCATTTATTTGCCGAAGAAGCAAGTGATCTTAGATTTAAAGGATTTAAGCTATAAACTCTTAATAAATGGAGATAAATAGAGCTGTTCTTTCTATCCCAATAAGGCAAATATACAATTATCAAGTTACTAAAAATATGTGGATAGGAAACAGTAACTTTAAGATGCTAGCTGTAAAAAGTGTCCAAGAAACTTTAGCAGAATTAAAAGAAAAAAACAAGGAACACTAGTGGTTAAAGAATAATCTAGTGAAGCATATTGTCACTGACAAACTTAAAATTGTAAGACTTCTTTTTCACCATCAATGACATTTCTTTGTATGACTCTTTTCATAAAGCTATGTGTCAAGTGATATTGTTACTGTTTGTAATGACTATGGATGGAGAGGCCAATCAAACTATAGGAGAAGGGAGATCAATCAAGATGCTGGAGTAAGAGGACGTGGAGCTCACCTCCTCCCATGAACACAACAAAAATATATCTACATGTGGAACCATTCTCACTGAAAACAAACTGGAAACTGGCAGAAGGACTTCTATACAACAAAGGCTGTATGAAGGACACACATGTAATTGGGTAGGAAGGAAAGGAAAGCGATTGGGTTGCCCTGGGAGAGGACTCAGAGGAAAAGGAGGATTCACAGGTGGACATGTGCCCTGGGTAGTGAGGGGTGAGAGCCACAGAATGGGTACCCCAGTCCTGGCATCCTATGCGGGTAGTTAAGCCTCACTGGCGGGTTGGAGGACCGCTGGAACTAACAAGGGTCTGTGGGAAGCCAGGGCTCTGCTCATGAGTTGCACACATGCACAGTCTTGACCATGAGGCAGGGTGGACAGAGGTCTGCTCTACTGGCTGCCAGGTTTCCAGCTACCACCTCAGTACACCCCCAGTCCAATCCAAATGAACACTCCATTCCCGCTCATGCCACATCACAGTGCAGCACAGGATCTGGGAGCCATGACCAGGGAGAAGACTCCACTGTGGGATGCAAACAGGACCTGATCCCAGGACAGAGCCTGAAGGAGGGGGTGGTCAGCGGCCGTTGTTGGTGCTTATTCAAGCAGCACATTAGAAGCAGACCAGCTCTCTGATGACAGCCGCTCCACCACAGCTCATCTGCTGATAAATGAGGAGAGTCCATGTGGACCCCACCTGCCCTGTGGTGTGGCTCCACAACAGGACAGGGATAGCAGAGACTGGGGGAAGTGATCAGCTGTAAGGGACAATGGAGACCTGAACCTGAGGCTGTGTCTGAACAGAGCAAGAGAAACAGTTTCCTTCCTCAAGAAGGAAATAGATATCCAGGTACAGGAAACACAGAGGGTCCCAAACAAGATGAACTCCAACGGACGCACACCAAGACATATCATAATTAAAATGGTAATACTTAAGTTAAAGAGAGAATTCTAAAGGCAGCAAGAGGAAAACGGAGTCATATACAAGGAACCCCCATAACATTATCAACTGATTTCTCTGCAGAAACTTTGTAGGCCAGAAGAGAGTGTCATGATATATTCAAAGTGCCAAGAGGGAAAAACTTTCAACCTAGGATACTCTACCCAGTGAGATGACCACTTACAATGGAAAGAGAAATAAAGAACTTCTCAGAAAAGCAAGATCTAAGAGTTCATCAATATTAAACCTACCCTCAAAGAAGTGTTAAAGGATCTTCTCTAATTGGAAAAGGAGTAAGAATCTATAGAAAGGGAAAGTCCCACTAGGAAAGGCAAATAACATATTATAGACTGAGGATCGACACAGGCAGAACAGTCTTTGGCAAAATCGTAGCAATACATTTTTTTGGATCTGTCTCCTAAGGCAAAGGAAACAAAAGCAAAAATATACAAATGGGACCTAATTAAACTTAAAAGCTTTTACACAGCAAAGGAAACCATCCACAAAACAAAAAGACAACCTATGGAATGGGAGAAAATATTTGCAAATAATATGACCAACAAGGGGCTAATATTCAAAACGTATGAAGAGCTCATACAACTCATTATCAAAAAATCAAACAACCCAATGAAAATATGGGCAAAAGACCTGAACAGACATTTTTCCAGAGACATACAGATGACAACAGGTACATGAAAAGATGTTCAACATCGCTAATTATAAGAGAAATGCAAATCAAAACTACAATGAGATACCACCTCACATGTCAGAATGGCCATCATCAAAAAGTTTACAAATAACACACGTTGGCGAGGATGTGGAGAAAAGGGAACCTTTGTGCACTGTTGGTGGGAATGTACATTGGTGCAGCCACTATGAAAACAGTATGGAGTTTCCTCAAAAAGCTAAAAATAGAGTTACCATATTATACAGCAATTCCACTCCTGAGTATATATCCAGGAAAAAAACTAATTTGAAAAGACAAATGCACCCCAATGTTCATACCAACGCTATTTATAATAGCCAAGATATGGAAGCAACTCAAATGTCCATCAACAGACAAGTGAATAAAGAAGATACACACAAACACACACACACACAGAGGAATATTACTCAGCTATAAGAAAGAATGAGATTCTGCCATTTCCAGCAACTTGGATGTACCTAGAGAATATTATGCTTAGTGGAATAAGTCAGACAGAGAAAGACAAATGCAAATACTATGATGTCAGTTATATGTAGAATATAAAAAATAAAACAAATGAATGTATATGCAAAATAGAAACAGAATTACAGATATAGAAAAAAAAAACTAGTGATTACCAGTGAGGAAAGGGAAGGGGGGAGGGGCAAGATAGGGGTGCGGGATAAAGAGATACAAATTACTATGTATAAAACAGGTAAGCAACAAAGATATATTGTACAGCACAAGGAAATTATACCATTATCTTATAATAGCTTTTAATGGAGTATAATCTGTAAAAATACTGAATCGCTATGCTGCACACCTGAAATTAATATAATACTGTAAATGAACTATACTTCAAAAGAAAAACAGAATTAGAGGCGAAATGCTCCTTCATAGGATTTTAAACCCCAAAGTTACTACAGAAAAATTGGCAGGTGCAAGGTTAGCTGAAAAGAGCTAAAACAGATCTCCTAAGGATTTACAATCCTAAGAACATATAGCTAATCACTCACTGCAAATCTCATCTACACAGAATTATACAGACAAGTAATAATACTATTAACAATAAGGAAAATAAATGAAAAGATAAAGGTTTCTCAAAAAAAATGGAAAAAGGAAGCCTAAGGACAAAATAATTTTAAAGATCACTAAATTCTGCCACTGTAGTGCAAGAAGAGAGAAGCAATTACAAAGTTTGAGTTTTAAATATCTTTACAAAGTAGCATAAGAGTGGGAACATTTTCCATTTACCCCTTTCTTCTCTAGTTAGCTATAAGCCATGGTCCCAGACGCACCATTAACAAATGAATCAGAGGGTCAAATGAACCCAGATGCACAATTTAAGTACATGAAAAATACCTACCAGGGGCAAAAAGTGAGTAGGAAGAATAAGACTGAAGACTGTATCCAACTGTTTTAATGTCCTAAACTACAGAATATCTATGTCTGCCTGCCTGTCTGCCTGTCTGTCTATCTATCAATCTGTAACTCTATAGTAAAATCTCTGAGGAAAGCTTTCCCAAACTGAATTAAATATATCAGTGGAATTCACAGTTACACGTTTCTGGCATTCGCTAGAACTTTATCACCTCAAATCTTCATTGAGGCAAGAGAGATTTAGGTTTAAACACTAAAATGAGATTGACTTTTCGGAATTTTATTTTCCTGCTGAGAGTACAAAATAAGCACCGTTACTGTTGGGACTATCAGTAAAAGTGTCTATATTACTTCCATGGGAATTCTTAAACCCTTAGAGAAATCAGCTATGTTGACAGATATATATTTACTACCAAAATAATAACTGCTCCTTAGCATAAATCATTTATTATTTTTCTAATTTAATCCAATTCCTTGCATTTTCCTTAAATATACTATTAAATAAATAATTTGCTCCTCAACAGCATTTCTCTGGCCTGGAGGAAAGAAAGCAATGCAGACTAACCTATCATGTCTCCAGAGGAACACGCTCCTTCAATAGAAAACCTCTTTCAAAATTAGTGGCCTGCTACAGCATGACGAGTGTTCAGGAAAGGTTTACGGTTCTTCTCCTAACTTTTGGCCCTTGAAATTAAGAGCACTTTCTCCACCTCCTCTGTTCCAGTTAACCCATAGGAAAAATGTCTCTCTTTATGGCAGGGAGAAACTTTTATGATACCCAGAGATACAGCTATATATAAGTGATCCAATACAAAGCTTCCCCTCAAGAGTTGCGTCCCAATGGTGAGAAAAATCACAGAATGCCTTGGGACAAAGGGTCACTGGACTTTGCCACGTACGCTTATCCCCAAGCATAAAACAAAGGTACTTTCCAGAGTGACACTGAAACGCCCAGAAAAGTCGGCTTGTCCAATGGGCCTTCATTGTTAATAACCAGTCTGAGGGTTCCTGAACGCTCAAGATTCTGGTCCAGATAGATACACAGATGCCAGCAGTAGGCACCAATCAAATCAGGCTTCCTAGACATTCTGCCAAATAAAGATGGTTCCAGCTAGGTAAGATCTACAGGAGAGAAACATACTTTCTCTCTGTTTTTACTCGTTATCTTCAAGACAGTAGAGCAGACTATACCACAATCAAATCACAGAACTCCAGTCATAAATAATAGTGGCGATAACAATGCATTGGTATACTACTATATGTTATACATAGTATAAATGCAATATCATAGACAATATAATGCATTGCTCTAAATATCATTTTTGTTATAAAGTTAAAAAAGACAGCACACTTGAGAGAGAGAGGTGTTCTCAAAAAAAAAAAAAAAAAAAAAGATGGCAGGCCAGTGAAACTGATTTCAGACTCTGGCCTCTAGAACTGTGGGAGAATAATTTTCTGTTGTTTTAAGCCCCCAAGTTTATAGTAATTTGTAACAACAGCCACGGGTGATTAATACATCATACTTAAATCCTCACTGCTATGGCTATATATTGTTTCCAAGTTGCAAATTAAAAAACTGTTTGCAGGCCTCCCTGGTGGCGCAGTGGTTAAGAATCCACCTGCCAATGCAGGGGACACGGATTCAAGCCCTGGTCTGGGAAGATGCCCCATGCCGCGGAGCAACTAAGCCCGTGAGCCACAGCTACTGAGCCCATGCACCACAACTACTGAAGCCTGTGCACCTAGAGCTCGCGCTCCGCAACAAGAGAAGCCACCATAATGAGAAGCCCGCACGTACCACAGCGAAGAGTAGACCCCATTCACCACAACTAGAGAGCCGGCACGCAGGAACAAAGACAAAATGCAGCCAAAAGATAAATTAAAACAAGCAAACAAAAAAACTGTTTGCATTAAGTATATAAACAGTGGTTACAGAAAAAAACAAATTAACTTCATTTTAAAGACCAAAAAGATTAGGCACCATCTTTTTACAGAATTTTTATGCTTCTGAAAGCATTCCTTTTTTTTACTAGGGGATGATCATAAGTTACCACTCTCTAATATGTCAAAGAAAAATTTCTCATCAAAAATGAGACCATAAGCACAAAGACAAGTAATCATACCCCTCTCATAAAATGCCACAAAACACATTTTCTTTTCTTAAATTCCTTCTTTTAAGTCCACCTATATATAGTAAATTCAAGGCTGAACTATTTTCTCTTGATAATTTATTGTGGGAAAGCTAATGCTTTCTAAATGTCACAGTTTGAGGATTCATTAAAAATTATTGGGGGATTTTTTTTAATAATAAAATGCAAATATTAAAAGTGAAGGGAGTGTTAATTACTTGAAAATGTGAAATTATTTGCAGTATTTAAAACAAAATTAAGAACACTCTATAACTCTATTTCAGGAATGAAGTCAAATCTTAGTCCTCCATGTTTGCTGGGCATATGGCATTACATTAGGCATGGCACACATGTGAAACATGTTTTTTCTTCTTCCGACTCTACATATTTTACTATGATGTAAGCCATATGTTTCATTACAAAGGGTGGTATGAAAAGGCTATTCCAAGAGAGGCAAGCTCTTGATTCAGAGATCAGTAATATAGAAAGGCTTCTTCATTAAAAACACATTATTGTTTTGCTTCAAGGCATTTACCTTATGTTCCCAGTAACACCCTGACAGTTTAGAGATTAAAAACATCTGGATTTAGGCATTAAGATTTTAGGGATCATGGGTCTGATGCTAAAAATACAGACCATTATAGAATACTCAAAATAATGGGCTGTTTGGTGAAGAGAGAGATCATGTGGTGAATAAATTAATATATAATCATTTCATGATTAAACACATCTCATGATTGAGTATGAGGACACACAGGTTAAAAATTTTAGTGTGTAGGGGCTTCCCTGGTGGCGCAGTGGTTGAGAGTCTGCCTGCCGATGCAGGGGACAGGGGTTCGTGCCCCGGTCTGGGAAGATCCCACATGCCGCGGAGCGGCTGGGCCCGTGAGCCATGGCCGCTGGGCCTGCGCGTCCAGAGCCTGTGCTCTGCAACGGGAGAGGCCACAGCAGTGAGAGGCCCACGTACCGCAAAAAAAAAAAAAAAAAAAAAAAAAAATTCACTGCCTATATTATCCCTTGTAAACTAGGCAACCTCTAAGATATTGCTAAGCTACTATGTTAATTTTACAAGTTAATTTTAGTTGTGTGGTGATGATCAAATAATATCTAGCTTCCTTTTAGGGCCAAGAGGTAAAAGAAAATGCCCTTTGAGCTAAAATTATGAATCTTATGCTCACCAAATGCTAAATAAAGTTTAAACGCATGTGTGGGGGTTTAAAGATATCCACAAACTCTTTTCTACTCCTCCCCTCAAGAGACGGGGCACAATTCTACTCCCTTTGAGAGTGGGCTGGACTTAGTGACTCACTTCTAGCAAACAGATTATAAAAGAGGTGATGGGATGACACTTCCAAGATAAAGTTATATAAAGACTATGACTTCGAACTTGGGTGTACCTTCAAGCACTTGCTCTAACTGTCTCTTTCTCTCTCTCTCTCTCTCTCTCTCTCTCTCTCTCTCTCTCTCAAATCACCCTCTCTAGAGGAAGCCAGTCACCATGTTCCAAGGACTCAGCCTTTGGAGAGGCACACATGATGAGGAACCAAGGCTTGTTAGCAACACTGTGTGTGAGCTTGGAAGCAGATATTCTTAGTACCAACAATGGCCATGTGAACGAACCTCGAAGCAAATATTCTTCCAGCAGAGCCTTGAGATAGTTGCAGCTCTAAAGTTGCCTTGACTGCAACCTCATGACAGATCTTAAGTCAGAAATACCCAGTTAAGTAATTCCTGATTCACAAAAACTGTGAAATGATAAATGTTGTTTTAAACTATTAAATTTGGGATGATCTGTTACACAGCTGTAACTAACTACTACAACATCTAATAAGAATAAGTTGTGGTTGGGCAGAGGCAGGGCCAGAGAATAAGTCTGGATCTCCAAACCAAGGACTAGGACTTTTCAGTTGTAGGATATTGAACAGAATCACATTGCTCCTCAAGGCCTCATTTCTCATCTATACAAGAAAGATGTTAACAAAAATGATTTCTAAGATTCCTTCTGGCCATGAAAATCCAGGACTCTATGCTATAAAGAGACAACTCTACTCTCCATATAAGAAAAGATGACCATTGGTACTGCCCTGCATTGGCAGCTAGCTGCCTTCCAGGTCCTCTTTGTAGAGAAGAGGCAGGATTATCATTGGTGTTGACCGTACCAAGACTTTTCCTGTACTGGATGGGAAATGTAGGTAGATAACATATATTATTTCTTTCAACTCTGGTATGCTATATTTCTGACGTAGCTTTCAGAACAAAGGAAAGAGATAATGCCCCTTACCAAACTAAATCAAAACAATCACGTAAATAAGGAAGTTAGGTAAAATATTTCTCTATACTTTTTGAACTGATAATTTCCCTTATGGAACTCTACCCACAGGTAATTTACATAAAACCCCAAAGATACATGTACATTTACTGCAGCATTTTTCTAATTGCAAAATTATTTTTAAATAAGAATGGCCATCAGTGAGGGTATATTTACTCACGGAAGGTGAGTAAATATTTACTCATGATTCATCTTAAATGAAAAGAAAAAATTGCAAAAGCTATGTTAGAGAACTCAAACGTAGCCACACATCACCAGAGACTTTAAATTTCTTCTTCTTTTTCTTCTTTAAATTCTGATGCTCAGGCCGCTCCAGGCTAATTAAGTCAGCATCGCTAAAGGTGAGACCCAGGCATCAGTATATTTTTAAAGGCTACCAGGTGATTTCAACATACAACCAAAGCTGAGAACCACTTGAGAATGGTCTCATTTGAGTTACTAAAAAAAGAGAAAGAAAAGTCCACTGCTGTATGTATATTTATCCACATATGTGTGTGTATATTTGTCCATGTATAGAAAGAGATCCAAAAGGAAATACATATAACTAAACATAGTGAAGATTAGGGTGAAAAAAACATTTTACCCCTTAATTTTTTTTTTTTTTTTTACAATGACTATATATCACTATAATTTAAAAGGTCAGGAGGAAAGAAATACAAATTTCTCAAATAGTTACCGAGTCTGTAGGAACAAAGACAGTTATTACTATATGGCTTCAATTTGCATCTTTAAAAGTTATTGAAACCTTAAGCTACAAAATGACAAAACATCCAGTTGAAAGGGTGAAAAAAAATGTTTAATTAACACTATAAAAGACTACAGTCTCTCCAATTTTTTCTTTATAAATTAATTTTCCCTTAGTTCTGATGACGTGAAAGTATCATCTAAAGCCCTACACTGGAACAGAAAAGTAAATAAATAAACCATGCATAGAATTTAGAATCTAGAATAGATAGTAGAAATAAGGTATTCTAGCTCTTCTCTTAAGATACATATAAGGAAACTAACATCCACAGAATAAAATAGTTGCTTAATAGTTTGTAAGAGACTAGTACATTGACTTATTCATACTAGTCCAATACTATTCCTGTAATACTAATGTATACGAATGATGTGCTGCCCATGTTTCAAGGATGTATACATAGCAGGGAGGCACAGGGGAGGTGTTCGTTCAAAAGAAACGAACCTAATCCTTTGCGCTAGAATAGGGCCAAATTTTGTCAATGATTTGCGAATCATCCAAGGATAATATATTATGTAATAGCTGAAATATTTAAATATCCAACACCAGGGAAATTCCTAAAGATGACAAAGTAGGTCTATGTTACAATGCTTACTAAAAATTATATTAGGAAATATTTCTGTGTCTAATATCTGTTTGAGTTCATTCAGAATTTCTTTACTCATCCACTACGTATACACCTTTTTTAGTTTCCTCACAATGCTACAGTTGTATAAACAGTAGTAGTGAGAACTAAATGGAAATTACAGAAATGTAATTAAAGCTGGATGAGAATATTAAGTGCTCACTCAGAGTTTTAACCTGAGAATGTTTGGGATGAATAGCATCATCAATCAATTCTTATTGAACATTCGCAGGGTACAAGACTTGGCCTAGGCAGTGACAATAAAGGCATCTGTAGTTGTGTGGATTTCCCTTCTCAAATGTAATGGAAAACTGCCAAAAATCTAACGTGATAGGTAAAACAAAATGTGTCCCCCAGAGCTCATTTGAATACAAACTTTAATGGAATAGGTTTTCTTCCAAAAATTAGCTTTCAGTGTGAAAATGAAATTGCTCTACTGTGAGAATACTGATGTCAGAAGGAAAGGAACAGTTTTCTTAAGTTAGTATTCCATCTTAGAAAAGGTTATGGTTTATTTTTTCTTAAAAAAAAAATTAAAGAACTTTTCCTTATAAATGGTTGAAATTCGTATTTTTTTATCTTGAAAAATATATAGAAATACAATCCTAATCCCTCAATCCCAGTTCAAGGATGCCAGTAATGACAAGCTGGTGGATATCCAAAGTGTTAAAAAATGAACGTTCAGATAAATAGAAAACAAGAAGTGGTCTGCAAAATAATGTGCTAAGTTATCTATGATTAAAGCATCTTCAAAGTATCTTCTTAATCTGTCATGACGGTTTAAGAAGAGAAAGAGGACCAACTGTCTATGCTAACCCAGCAAAATAATTAGAAAAAATGAGATGATTTCCTCAAAGAATAAAGAAATAAGTGCAATGAATTATGTTTATTTTCTATTCAAGGGCAATTCATTTTCCTATCATAAAATATGATCTCTCTGAACTGTATAATGGGGAAGACTTAATGATTATTAGACATCAATCCCTCACTCTAGGAAACTGACGGAGAAGCTTTCACCAAATATAAAATTTTACACTTTAAACTCAAAGAAAACCCAAAGAAAGATATATTTGAATATTTGGTTGATTTGTTTTTTAAGTTGAATATTTTCATGGAAATATATCTTGTACTTTTTAAATAGTGTATATTCCACTAATTATTTTGATGTAGTCTTTTCCTAAAAAAGTTCATATGTTAATGGGCTAAAACTTTAAATAAACAAACTCAATTAAAAGGCAAAACAATAGAAATCTGAAAACTATAAGATCTAATCAGTATTCACTGAACTGAATAAAAATTCTCATTGTACACTTCCTTTCATAAGTCTTTATTCTTTAAAAACTCTCTCCATTTCAGCTAGACGCATTGATTTGTATAATGTCTTTTTTCATCAATATTTTCCTAGGTTTTTTTGCAAAGTATTTCCCATTATAGGAAAAAAAAACAAGAATATACACATATCTGTGTGTGTGCATACACATAATACTAAAGATCATCACTGTACTTTTTGAAAGTTTCAGAATGTATAATCAAGTGTTTATTCTTTTAATATATCAACTAGCAGTGCTTTACCTGTCATTATAAAACATGAAATCTATCTCTTCCCACTACTGACAGGTGAGAAGTTTAAGCCAGAGTAGTAAAGTTATACATAGACTTAAAATAAATATCCAGTAAGAGTTAAAGAACTTATGAAATTCCAGTATAAATCTTGTCCCTTATTTGTCACTGGAGAATTTGTGGGGTGGGCCCAGGGATTGGGTATTTGTTTTCCTGTGAAAAATTAATCAAAGTTCCAAGGTCCAAAAGGAGATAAATAATATCTAGAAGATAATTATGATAGAACACTCTTCTCAAGTAGCATGTACACATACATATGTTCAATGACAAGCATTTGACCTTTGTTCAGATGATAAAACTAGTAGCCACAGCTGTGAGCTGTGGAGAACTGCCAATTCAGGCATCAGTCATTTCCTACCATCTCCTCAAGGACCAGCCCAGCCCCGAGCACCTTGTTCAGAACACCAGCATCTCAGTTTACCAAAACAAGGAAAGCTGCATCATAAACCACAAAAATGGGTTGTTCTTCACAGAGTTCCATCAGTTATACCACATTAGGAAATGTCAAAATGTAAGAATTATTAACCACTGAAAAAAATATTTATTCCTTCTTGGAAAAACGAACTACAACAACAACCCAATATGATGCAAGAATTATTTCATTATTCTTTTACTTATTGTTTCTTTTTTGGATGGTTTATATTACTATGGCTTCAAGTTTGCTAATCTTTTCTTCAACCATGTCTTGTCATATGTTTACCCCACCCACTATATTTTCATCTCAGACACTGTAGTTTTCAACTCAAGAAGTCCCATCTTGGTCTTCTTAATATTTACATGTTTCTACTTACCTTTTTGAACACAAAATACAGTTTAAAAATTGTTTTAATGTGCTTATCTGCTAACTCTAACATCGGTGTCAATTCTAGCTCAGTTTCAATTGATTGACCGATTTTCCTCCTTATCATTATGAGTATTATTTTTCTGCTTTTTATGCCTGATAATTTTTATTGGATATCTGATATCATTAATTTCATTTTGGGGGTGTTGGATATTTTTGTATTCCTATAAAAAATCTGGCTCTTGGTTCTAGGATGTGGTTAAACTTCTTGGAGATATTTTGATCCTTTTAGGTCTTGCTTTTATGATTCATTAGATGGGATCAGCTCAGGATTTAATGTAGAGACAATTTTTCCCTGTTTCTGAAGCAGAATCACTCTGAGTACTCTACTGGGTACCTCATGAGTGATGGGGCTTCCTCTCTGGTTGGTAGAAACAGGCACTATTTCCAGTCTTGCACCAGCTGTAGGGATTGTTTCTTTTCATCTTTTTGAGTGGTTTTCTCTCCAGCCTACCAAAGTTTCCTCATATGCATTAGCTGGTCACCACTCTGCTGAATACTCAACGGGCAACCTCTGAAGATCTCCAGACTTCTCTCTGTGCAGCTATCTCATCTCTGGTCCCTTGTGCTACAAACTCTAGCTGCTTTAGTCTCCTTGGATTCTCAACCCCACTCCCTCAACTCAGGGAATTTGCCAGGTTTCAACAGGGTTCCCTTCTCCCTATGCCATTTCCTAGAAACCCTCTCTCTCAAGGTAGTCAGCTGCAGCACTCAGGGATCATTCTCCTTCACTACCTGACATCCACTGTCTTAAAGACCATTGTTTCATAGAGTCTGTGTGTTTTTTGGCTTGTTTCAGGTGGGAGAATAAATCGGTCCCTTATCCCACTTGCCCACAGTGAAAATCAGAATTATCTTCTCACAACTCAATGTAACTCCTCTACCTAAAACACTTCATTGAATTCCCATCATTAAATTAAATTCCAAGCTCCTGACCTAGACTTAGAAAATAACTTCATAATTTCAACCATGTCTACTCTTCTAGCTAATCTTCTGTCATGTGCTTTCAACAACCATACTTCACAAACAAAATAATTTACAGTCTCACATACACACAATATTCTTTTAGTACATTTGTATATGCTGTTCCCTCTGCCTGGAACTCTCTTCTCTGCCTTGGTAGCTGAGAAAGCCCTATTCATTCAGGAATAATCAACACAAATGCAACCTCTGTGTGAATTCTTCCTTTCCTGACTTAACTTGGAGCCACTGTCTTCCCTCTCCTTTGCTCCCACCCAAAAAGGAGTTAGTCAGGCCTCCTCAATGCTCAGAGAAACTTAGCGTCCCCGTTCCTACTAGCTGCCCATTACTTTGTACCATAGCTCTATTTTAAACACCTATTTCCCCAGCTATGACCTTGGACGAGCTTCCCAGATACTCAAGTTTTCTTATCTGTAAAGTGGAAATAATGCAGGGTATCAAAAATTTGGGGCACATAGGATAAATTTATTTCAACAAGTATGTTACTTACATCTTCAACTGCTATTTCTGACCTGTTTTTCTTTGTTTTACAGATACCTTTTTCAGATTAAGGTATGTTAATACCTTAAAAGCAATTGAGTCTAACTGCTATTCTGAAAAGTCCTATAATAAAAATACTACAGGGAATGTCCTAAAACAGGAGAGGCCTCAGTGCCTTCAGAATGGTGGGAGAATAGAGACCACAGTACAGAGTTGACAGAACCAAGCTGCAGGGAGCCTTAGAGACCATGTAAAGGATTTCATCATTCAACATAAATCCAAGAAGACTACACAAGAGTGAATGTGAAAAATAACTTTAAAGGCAAAAAATGTATTAGAGGTGAGCAATAATTGGGCTATTGATTACAGAGATGCTTATTTACATGGTGGTATATTATCAATTGGAAATACAGTGAGCCTAAAGGGAAAATTCCCCCACTCACTGTGTATTGCTGGGGTAGGGAATGGAGGGGAGCAACCTTTTGTAGTGAGCTATGGACAAAAAATTATCAGCACATCTCCATTAGCTGCTATATCCACTGATGCCTTAAATGAAGCAGACACTCTGTCTTTAAAAGGAACTTCTAATCAATTGAATATATTGGTCTTTAAAATACATAGCTAGAAAAAAGTCTCTACTACGTCACAGCAAACAGCAGAAGGTGAAGCACGATTTTTAAAAAAACATTTAAGGCAAGAGGCTTTTTTTCCTGAGAGGGTCTGTTTAAGCTCTGTATACTTTCTCAGCAAGAATAAAGGCCTTGGGTGACATTTAATTAAAATGCTCCCTAAGCTTTCATGCTTCCTGAGGCAGTAAGATTGGGGACACTAAGACAGTCTTCTTGCTGCGGACTGTGATGGGAACAAGGATGGATAACTTTGAACTCCCTACAGGATATGTAGAGGAAAGCCATACCCCTGGAAAGGCCAATTAGGTAAGACACCGTACATAATAGAATAGATGAACTCTTTGGATTAGGAACAAAAAATCGGAAAGGCCTCCACCACATACTCTTTCTATTAACTCAATTATAAACCATTAATTTCTAAAATGCAATAATCTGTAGGAGTAAAGGATTGTATCAGTGGCATTAACTTTTATGCACACAAATAGCATGTCATTTAGACGGCACAATTCCAAATCCCGGTAGTAGCCAAAATTCATGGGGGCTGAATTTGAAAATGATAGAAATGTTGAAAATTATGAGTTAAAACGAAAGAAATGAAGTTATGGTTTTGTGAGAGTTCTGTCTTGTTTCCTTTTATTTATTTAAAGGCAGACAATAGCAAATGTTTACAGAGACCATCACAGAGTTTCCTTTGTTCACCAACTACAGAACGAAAGAAGCTCTGATGGACGATCAGAAGGACTGCACCTTGATTTGGGGACAGTGTTATAGTAGGATCACACCCTGGGTGAGCCATGAAACTATGCTGAGGCTCAGTCTGCTATGCGTAAAATGGGATGTTGCTAAAATTAAATGAGATACTACAGGCAACAAGCATTCAACAAAATAGTAGCAATGATGGTGATGGTCCAAGGTGCTCTGTAAGACTATTCTAGCAGCAGTATATACAATATCCACAAAACAGAACACATGGGAGGCAGGGACCCCAGTTAGGGAGAGATGTGTTTAAAATGTTAGAACAGGCTTGTATTTTTTTTTAAATAAGTCCTACCCTTTATATTATCATTTCAACTTTCTTGTTAAATTAATATGTTTAAGAATTAAATTTAAACAGAAGTACTGCCTAACTGGCTAACAAATAAGCACATTGTCCTTTATATTTCCTTCTGGGGAAAAACAGGCATTAAAGGGAAAATGACTTCAGTGCAGAATAGTAGTAATTAATTAACAGCAAGACGTTTTTACGAAACCTTGCAAACAGTTGACATGCCTCCTTCCCCAAATGTGTAAAGAAAGATGATTTTGTTTTCTGTGGAAAGAAATTCTATAACTCAGAAAAGATACTAGAGCTGGTGTTTTTGTTTTTTAATATACCTAAAACTGCCCTGAGAACGTGTTTCCTGCTGTGAGCATGCCATACTTTGATTTTTGTAAGTCGTTTCAGCACTTAGAAATCTTACATAAACTACGCATCTCTAATCACCAGTAGTATAAACAGCAGTGGTAAAAGAGAGACGATCATAAATTAAATTTTATTGCAATCCTATTTACTACACTTCCTGATTTATGTAGTCCTACATCCATTTAACCTAAGATATGGTCTGACAGGACCTAATTTTAATGACTGGATTCAAGGATAGTGTATAACTCTTACTTTTTATTCAATTGTCATCTTGTATAAAATACTTCCCGCAACTTATCATGAAAACATCCTCAACGTGAACTACAATAGAAAAAAGAACTCTGAGGCTGTACTGACCAGTCCACAGAGGATCTTATAGAACAAAGCTTTCCAAATAAAAGATGATGACTCTGATTTGGTTACTTGCTTTCTCAGGAGAAGTAATTCAGATAGGCTCTCAGATTGTGAAACCACTATATCCTCTGTGGTAACACCTTGCACTTCCCTCTTAAAGTTTCATTCCACTTTTTAGTGTTTACATGCTTTTGTTTCTATTCACATATATACACATACACACATATACACACACACTCTGATTCTAGGCCAGCTTGACAGGCACAGGCTAAACCACTCAAGCTGATGTTCAATGTGTAACATTTTTGGCTACAATAAGCCAAATCAGTAACAAAAAGTATTCCCTGCTTAAAACCTGAGATAATTTGCCTTTTTATTGTATCTTTGAAACATCAAGTTCCTTCCCATTGTTAGCCTGGCCAATATGTGTTACATTCCACATAGCTCATTCCCCTTTGACTGCTGAGGTGTTCCCCTCCCCTCTGGGTAATACAGTGACAGTAACTGGACAGCTTACTAACCCCAAATCTGCCCAACACTGAAGCAGCCTCCATGCTGCGAGATCACTGGTCTCCTTTTATTCTCACCCTCACCCTAGATCCTGCACCATGATTTCCCAGCGCCAAAGGGCCAACTCTGCTTTGTTAATGAAAGTACCATGGAACACCTAGAAGATGTTTATGCCATTGTTCACCCGAGTTTATACTTCAGCCCGTTCCACTGGAAACAGAAAGAAAATCTGTGCTTAGAGAGAAGATCAGCAATACTACAACTGGGAGGCCATGGCATGTAGTGGCTGCATAGACTCACCCAGCCTGGGTTCATGCCACTTACCACTCTGGGACCTTGGGTTCAATACTCATCCTTTCTGAGGCTCAGATTCATCACAGAAGAGTGGAGATAATACAATACAGAGCTCAGAGAGCTGCTCAGGGCATCAAATGAGGTGATGCAGGTAAAGAATTTACCACAGTGCTTGGCCTATGGCAAAAGCTATTGTGTTACCACCATCACCACCAAAAATACTGCTTTTCAAGACCAAGGTAAAAAGCAACAAATGCGATTCTTTATACACCTTCACTCCAAATTCTTTAAAAATATATGTATGATCCACTCTGAAATGGAAAACTAAAGGAGAAGGTGACAAGGAAGAGAAGGTCCAAGGTAAAGGTATTAAGAGGAGAACTAGCCCCTTTATACCCAGACTCAAAGCAATCCACCCACATTTCACAATAGCAGATAGACAGATAGGAGGGAGGGAGGGAGGGAGGGAGGGAGGGAGAGAGGGAGGAATTGTGGGGGACTACTTACGTACTGCTTCACTACTTAAAGTGAAGCAACTTTAGTTCACTCTGCCTTTTGTTTATACACAGTGTCTAGCGCTATTCTTTTTTGAGCCTCTTGTACCTTCAACCAAGGCAACCATGGCCTTCCTCAACCATTCCTTTGGGAACTAACACATCTCCTCCCAGCCACCTCTCAGCCCTTCCAGCCTCACAGGTCTTCAGGGCAGATTAGCATGCTGACAGGGGGGAGAAAGCAGGGGGCAAAAAGAATGTACATTCCCAGGGTAAACTGTCCTCCTCTACTTAGGGATAATTTAGAGCTAGCATTCACCAACCAAGGAGTGCCAAACACATCATTACAACTACAAGTAACATCACCAAGCCTCTCCTCGCCACACACACACACATACACATCTCAAGATGCCACTCTCTCCTCAGTTACTTCAAGCCTTCCATTTAATCAGCACAGTAAACAAGCTTCTGTGCCTCAGGCTGGCATTCCACAAGCTCAGTCAGATCCCAGGGTTTTGTGAAGGCTGCAGTCAGCGGGGCCGAGAAGGCATATTTGCTCACACATTATGCTGATGATTCTTTTTTTATCCTAGGGATACTATTTGGACAGTGGGTACGATCAACAAGAGATGCCATTTATCTCATAAACACTTTCATTTCATTGGATTCTGATTAGCTGTGGTGACCAGGTGAACCAGTAACTACATTATTAACTGGAACATCCTTTGAATCTCACCCCACAATGTAACATCAAAAGTCTAGTGGGAGAGAGTTCAAGTGTCAAATATTCCGTCTTAAGCCTCCCGTGCTCCAGTTCTGGGAGTATCTAGAAAATATCTTCCTTCTGGGGGAAAAACTAAAACAGCATCTTCCCAATAAACAGAAATAAAACTACTCTAAATTCAGTAGGTCATAATTGTCGACATAAAATTATAAAGTATAATACTCGGTGTTCAGTAAAAATTCTAGACGATTATTCCACCACACCAGATCAGACCGTCTATTCAAGAGGATCTCATTTGATAACTTTAGGGACTGTGTCAAATCCATCCTTCTTCCCTTGAGATGACAGGCAAACATGTAAAAACACTCCTTAGGCATCAGTTCTGAGCACCACGCTGTGCTAGGCACGGTAGAGGACAGCAAAGAATTAGAATACTGTTGCTGGACTCGGGTTTACAGTCTAAGTCAGGAGCCTCCTGACCTGCCCTGGGACTGCGTGATGGCCCCCTCAGACACTGAGGGGATTAACTTTTGCAACACTGGAAGAAGAAGGTCCCGGAGGTGTCCCAAGACGACATGTCCATGGCAGCTACTACCGATCCAGGGTGTTTTTTTTTCTTTACAGGAGGTACCTACAGTTACCTCATAGTCAGGTGAGCACCTCAGTGTCAATCCCTAGAAAGACTTACTAGAATCTTGGGCAAGCCCTTATGATTCACCTTGAATGAGCATGAATAATCATGTCTGACCGTTAAGGCCAAGAAATACTGTATTCCCAAGAAGCCTGAGGTAAGTAAATAGAAACAAGTAAAGCATCCTTAAAACCCAGTTTATGGAT
Source organism: Tursiops truncatus (assembly GCF_011762595.2). Classification (NCBI taxonomy): domain Eukaryota; kingdom Metazoa; phylum Chordata; class Mammalia; order Artiodactyla; family Delphinidae; genus Tursiops; species Tursiops truncatus. Next base: position 57,089,725 of record NC_047039.1, on the reverse strand, counting down.
GCCAGAAAAGGAAGGAGACCAAGCCAAAACTAAGCTCGGAAGTGGCTGGATACATATCAATTCCTGAGCTACGTTTGCTTACAGGAGCTCCCCGCTTGGTCCTGCACATCACAGACTTGTTATTGATCCGCTGTGGTCAGATATTGTAAGTATAAATTAACCTGCTCCAGTGAAAAATGCCCAAGGGAGCCATTTCACTCTGAAGAAATCTTCTCTTTAGGTTTAACTGTACTTACTAGAAAATTTCAATGGGAGGGTGCAGGGTGGTTAGCTCTGATTTCCCCAATCACTTTTTACAGTCCCTGATTAAAAGATTCTGTAGTATATGACCAGCCCGATGCTTTGCCTTGGCATACCTTCAGACTGAAGGAACGGCACAGGGAGGACAATCGACTGTCAGCAGCTGGCCATGAGCTGTCAAGAGGGGCATCGTTTGTCTAAAGAATCTCAGGGGTTAAGGGGCTGCTTTTTTTTTTTTTTTTTTAAGGAAGAAATGGGAAATTTTATTCGAGTCAAATTTGAGGATTATAACCTGGGAAGAACATCGCAGAAAGCTCTGAGAATTCTTCCACCCATTAGAAGTCAAGGCACAGTCCAGCTTTCTGAGGCAGAGGGCTGGACATCAAATGACGTCATTTATTTATTTATCTTATTTTATTTCACTTGGCCGCCCTGCGCGGCTTGCAGGATCTTCCCGACCAGGGATCGAACCCAGGCCCCTGCTGTGAAAATGCGGAGTCCTAACCACTGGATCTCCAGGGAATTCCCTTCCAAGGAGGTTATCACTGACAGCTTACATAATCCAGATCTAAGCACAGTCGTGGTGGGCCACGTGAGCGCTTGCGAGATGAAGAAGGAATGTTATCTTTTAAGGAGTTGTCTTGTGGATGCTGGGAGAATGTTACTCTTTATGGCTGAGCAGGTATTTCCGCTGATAGGGAGCTCTGGTGGATGCCTGATGCAGATACACGACGCACACTGAGGGGAGAGAGGAGGCCAAAGGGCAGAGAAGAATTTTTCTATGTTTAAATTTTTCTTGTCTTGCCATAAAATATGAATTTTATTTCACACTGGTAAACAATCATGATGATCTCTTTCTCATTAAATATTGCATTGCTGATACCTTTACTTATTTTGTCACCTGCCAGCGCCCACTTGCACATAGGCTATGGCAAGAGCCTAAATGTTATTACCAGTTTATGGAGAATCCTGAAACTGATGGTGTTTTATCCTAAGTTTTTCTGAAATGGCAAAAAGAACAGTTTTTGACTGTTCGTGATCTAGTTCTTTAATCCACTTTACACAACTTCAGTGTTTAGCAGAAGCGAGATAACTATTTGGCATGTCGTATTTTAAAGATTTTTTTTTTTTTTGGATGTGGACCATTGTTAAAGTCTTTATTGAATTTATTACAGTACTGCTTCTGTTTTATGCCTTGATCCCTTGGTCCCGAGGCATGTGGGATCCCAGCTCCCAGACCAGGGATCGAACCCTCATCCCCTGCACTGGAAGGCAAAGTCTCAACCACTGGACCACCAGGGAAGTCCCTCAAATTTTAATCGTTTATTTTTCAATGATCCGACCTTGTCAAGTGGTGGGTGAGGACGTTTTACCCACTGCTCACCACTGGAGCCACACAGCACATCCTGAGAGGGAGCTGCACGTGGACTGGACTGTCTGAGCTGAGGAAGAAACGGAGATGGGGGTGGGGGCGGGGGGACAGTGGAAACCAAAAGGAAAGAAGACGGGTGGTTCTCATTCTAAGGGGCTGCTTTTTCATTGACTTTGGTGATTCCTCTGGAAGGCTTAGAGGTAGTCTCTGAAGCCCAGGGTGAGGTATCTGTTTTCATCCATATAAGTTAAATTTATCAGTTCCAAGGAAAATATCCTTAGGAGATAAAGGTATTAAGTGAAAGGAGGGAGACATGGTCAGGAGGTCTGCATCTTAGCTGAGGAAAAGATATGTCAAAACATTTACCATGAATGAAAGGCATGTTTTTAAAATGAGAGTGCAACTAATTAGTATAGGAAAATAGGGGAAAACTATTACACAAAGCACTAAAAGGAAGGAATAGTTAACCTCTACATTTTGCTACCAATTTCTAAACTTTTAAAGGTCGCAGAGAGCACTATGCTAACATTTTGCAATAATGGACTCCAGGGCAGTGCTTTAATTAAATGAATTCCAGAGCTCTCTGAATCTTAATCACTCTGTGCAGGGGATGTGGGAAGGTCAGGCTGCAGAGCAAATGATGCAAACTATACTTACACATTACACCGAGCACCCTTTCCCAAAGACGTTTAGCGCTCTATCTTTAATGTCCTAAGAATTTCTGACAAGGTGAAAGGACTTTCCACTTCACTCTGTATGTCTAACAGGCCCAGCAAGTAGGTCAGGCCCACGGTCAGTCCAGGAGACTTTCCACTAAGTCATTTTACTTAAAAGTATGGTGTTTGCAGCCAACATTCTGTATTTCTTTTAATAATATGGCCAAGGCATACCCAATACACGCCTTTCAAGGACAAATATGAAGAGAACCCTCAACCTATCGAGCGCTGAGACGAGGATGCACAAAAACAGAAAGACTTTATACTTCCCTTCATATGAAATCCAATAGCCCACAGAGTCAGAAAATCATCTCCAAATCTGTACACAGTGACATTTTACCTCAGAGTAAGTTTCCCCTCTAACCCTTGCATATTCTTCTCTAGCCAAGTGAATCTTACCCATCCTAACAGCAAATAGAAATGTTCATAAAGGAATCCCTTTTAAAATCAGGACACAAAAAAGTACTTACAAAATGATTGTAGTTATGTATTTAAAAAGTACGTTTGTACCCTGACATTCAGAAATGAATGTAGAATGACATAAATAGAGCATAATCATGTATTATGTTAATTATTCCCCACAAAGCTCAAGACTTTTCCTAGCGTTAGTAATCTTCCGGATATCATAAGGCCACTGGTGTTTCCAGTGAAGATCCAACTGAGAGTTGCCGCTGCTTATTTTGCTATGTTCTAGGTTCCGTGTTAAAACTTGATATGCACTCTTTCATTTTATCTCCTAGGAACTACTCTGTGAGGTAAGTACTATTATGTAGCCCCACTTTACAGATTCGGAAACTAAGGCTTGCTGAAGTTAATTTGCCTAGGATGATGACACAATGGCAGAGCTGGGAATTTAGTCTCACCACATCAGAGTCATTCCGACACTGCCTCAAGGTGAAGTCTACTACTGCTTGAGAGTGGCCACTGGCTTGGTTTCTTACACTGTTAAGGTGACAAAAGACTCCATGCCATTTTAACGCTGCAGTACTGGTCTGATGACTGGGTTATGCTGCCATAGGCTTTTCACCTATATTTTATTCCTCTAGAAATGCTCAGGGCAGGAGAGCAGGTAAAGGAGACATATCACTCTCCAAAAAAAGAAAAAGAAAAATCTCAAGAATCAAGACACTTCAATATTTATGCTAAACCATCAGTGCTATACAGCCTAATATACTTTAAGGTTTTGATTTTATTCGCATGTCCTGCTGCCTTGGTATTGCACGAAGGGTTTGTGTGCCTGACCTCTAATGATGATTCTTCATATATCCTCATGCTCTCTTATTGGGGCTGTAAAACAGTGAATTAGCGACAAATCCCCGACTCTTTGCCCCTTCAGCCCTTGGAGTTTAACTCCTCTCACATTACAGTATTTATTGAATTTCCCAGCCAAACGGTGTTCTGCTCCATAAAATTCTGACAAGTGGCCTCTGCCAAGCTCATAATGGCTTCATTCTGCTGAAATAAACTTATTTCACTGCGGCAAACAAAACGACAGGACCTGGAAAGGTTATTTTTAACTGGGTAATGACTCAGTCCCAACCAAGCATTTCTCTCAAGGTTCCCCATTTTAAATAAGTTAATTTTCTTAAATATAAATCTATGCTGTGATGTGTGCTCTTGTCTGTCAATCTTTCACAGCGAAGGAAAAGCAGATGTTGTCATTGCTTAAGGTATTTGATTCCATCATTCAACAATTTGGTCCACTTATTAAACTATCCCCAAGGATCCTAGCATAGAGAAATCTCCCAGAGAGACAAGATGGAATAAAGAAGCAAAGTCCCTTTAAAGCTGAACCTGGTTTTACTGGATTTTTTTTCTTTTAATTAAACAGCACCAAAAACTTTTCATTCTGCAAAACTTTCAGAGTGTGCCTCTGAGAAATAGTTAGCTTTCTTATCTCCCTGTTTTTAAAGCGTGAGTAAATTTTGCCAAGACTGTTTAGCCCATTTACCAAATAAAGGTATGGCAAGATAAATTTATCTATATCCACATTAGTTAACATTCCCCTCCAGTATCTTAAACGCTCCATACCAAAAATGTCGACTTCGAAAAAAGTTTGAAAAGCAAAACAGACTTAAATTTTCCTCCATCCGGCCTCAATGTTTTATAGCTATCATTCACATCTCTTTATCTTGCACTGCAAACCTCTCAAAAATAAACAAATGGGGGCTTCCCTGGTGGTGCAGTGGTTGAGAGTCCGCCTGCCGATGCAGGGGACACGGGGTTCGTGCCCCGGTCCAGGAAGATCCCACATGCCACGGAGCGCCTGGGCCCGTGAGCCATGGCCGCTGGGCCTGCGCGTCTGGAGCCTGTGCTCCGCAACGGGAGATGCCGCCAACAGTGAGAGGCCCGCGTACCGCAAAAAAAAAAAAAAAAAGGAACACACAGAAACAACTGCTACGATAAGGTCAAATTTTTCTTCAAGTTTCAAATGATCAGGGACTCCGAGAGCACCATTACAACAGCTGGAATCTTGTACCAACATGCTACACCCTGCCAGTCCTGCCTTCTGAGACTAATAAAAGAGAAAACCCTTGACAGCTAACAGCTGGACTCCTTATGAAGCCGTTCAATAGAAACAACTAGCCTCCCACAGCCCACCAAAAGTAAGGGCTGGGTGCGTAGACACAGAAATGCACAGGAAAAGAGCTTTGGTAAGGGGGAGTACATATTTCAAAGAGAATGAACTGAGATGACAATGAATAACAGGAAAAAGGCTAATCAATGGAAGAGACACCCTGTCATATTCAAATCTGGCATAGCCACCAAAGATGCAGGAGTTTCAGAGCTGACTGTATTGTCACTTTGATGAGCACAAAAGGAATCCCGCACGCGTTTTAATCCAGCCAGGATCGCTGACTTATATTACACACTGTTAGCTACAAATGGAGGCAAACAACAGCCTCTTCAGTAAATTCATGTAGTCATGGCTCTGTCCAAACCACAAGAAGCATCCTGAATACCCTTCTGATGACCTATAGTTTGTATTCACGCTTGCAGTAAAAGGAACTAATCTGAATGGACTTACCATTGCTTCCTGCAACCTTCTCTGCCTCCATATTAAAGTCCTTCATCAGCTGGGCTTTGACTACCAGCGTCAACTCCCCCAGTCAAAGCCCTGTCACAGTATTATTGTCATTTGGCTTAAGCAATGAAGTGGCATAAGATAAAACCTCACTGAAACAGGATAAGGTTAAGAAAAATAAACAAGAGGTGGTCATGCCGGAATTTGATTAAATTACCAACAAGCCCTTCAAGTTCAGAGCGTTAAGGTAAAGCTTCCCACTAAGTTAGTTGAGGCTATAGTCAATACAGGGATGATACAAACAGAAACTAGCAGAAACATAAGGGACACAAAAACTCTCCTGCAGTGTATTGCCAGGTTAAAAAAATACAGTTTCTATTGCTTCTAGTAAGGAAACAAAGGCTATTAAATCTTTTTCCTGAAATAACGTGTGCAGTTTAGTAAACAAAGTCATTTCTAATTGCTGCAGATGGATAACAAACACGACAGGAAAGAGTCTGAGAAGGCTCTTAATTTGTTGTGAATGCACATGTGTGTGTGTGTGTGTGTGTGTGCGCACCTCATATACATGTTCATCACTCGTGGCAATTCAGATACTCACCTAGAATATGAAGGGAAGAACTATGAGATTTTAGTATTACTGTAGCAAATCACCATGGCAGAATTCCTAGATCAAGGACTCAGAGATGACTGTACTAGTTCCTGCTTTGAGTATGAGTTTAGTTTTATCAGTCAACTTGGAAATTTTCCCCCCAAATCCTATAAATTCACCTAAAATAATTATGCAAGTTTGGTCAATACTGTAGTCATTTCTATGTTTGCAAGTGTTAGGCACTATCTACTTTTGAGATGTGTCCCAGAAAGACAAAAAAGGAAAAGTTTGGAGTTGTGTACCTGAATCCCCAGAAAAAAAGTGGATGTATTTTCATTAACAGCTAGAAAATGATTCCCAGTGTCTGAACCCAATATCTATCTTAAGTATATCCACATAAAAATACTTATTTCAACTGTGATACCCAGGTTTCTGCTGAAGAGATATACGGCATGGTAAGAAAACCATTTTAAACAGCCCAGAACTTACACATTCCTATAGCTTTTGAACCCTTTACCATAGTTACCTTGGGAAGCTAGACATTCAGGCTGCTTAACGATAATTGTTCTAATAATTCACAACACTGCCAGCTTTATTCAGCTTCTGGTTTCTCCCCTTGAGCCACAGCAATATGAAGTCAAAGATGCTTTGCTTCTTCAATATTAGAAATGGATACTAACCTCCCAAACATTCTGCACTCTCCTACTTATTAAAAGTGATAACGTTTCCCCTTTCCCCTCAAAAAAGTTCTGCCTTCACATTTCGTCAGTTGACATGTACAGTTTGTGTACGTGCCTTTTTCTAGTCTATTAATGTCTAGAACGGGGTGTGCACAGTAATGCATATTGCTACAAAAGATGCTGAAGAAAGCCTAGATCCATCTGGCAATCTCTCAATCCTCATAAAAAGGTATGTAAAATACCTAAAGCTAAGAATGGTAAGGATGGAGAACAGTGGAGAAAAGAGGGGAGCAGCATGGAGAGGAGGGAAGGATGAGACAGGACAGGAGCACACAGGAGAGGACAGGAGAGGGGCACCTACTAGGTACTCCTGAGGCTTTCCCTCACCTTTGCAAGTATTTCTACCGATTCTGTCCTTTGTGATTCGAGTCCCCAGGCAACCCAGCACAAGCTGCCTCAACCCCCGGCATCTCCCAAACAAATACATGGCTGATATTTTGGGTTTAAGTTCATTCTATAGAAAGAAAGCTTTCTGCCCCCTAGTTATAGTCTTTCCCTTTTTTATGCTTTTTAAATTCTACCTACAACACCATTCCCATTTAAAAGTGGTATTTTGCTAACTTTGAAAAGCAAACGGATGTACTTTAGTGACTGTCTGTCGTGAAAATACTTCATTATGCCAGAATAAGTAGAAATTTCCTTTCTTAATAAGAGGACATATTGAAAACATTCTGTGCTTGATGACATCTGTTATTCTGCACTGAAAATTCATTTAGGACAATTAAATTAACAAGGAAAAACCGTTATGAGTAGCAACAGTTATGATGGAAAAAAGTAGTTCACCTAAGATAATATTCTTGAATTTAACCTAAAGATATTGCTCTTAAAACAATAAAATTGTTTTGATGGAGCGAAGTAAGAACAAATACCTACAGTGATGACATTTCTTATCATTCAAATTACCTATAATTGTTTTCAAATGCAAAATCAAATAAAAAATGATCGGGAAACATAGCCTGAGTCAAAGCCATTGCTTTAATGTATTAAACCCACCTTCAAAGGACAGAATTTATTTAGTGACCAACTGCTTACTCAGAAGTTGATGAAATAAGCCGTACAACTTGGGAAGTTTACGGGGATTCTAATCGAGTACATGTAAAATGCCTCACATATTACAATGTGCTTCTATCACCAATGTGATATTTATTGGACATTATCAGTGTCACATTTTCACAAAAATAATCCTATCTAGCTATATTTGCCTCGTAACTAGCTAAAAGAGACCCAGAAGTGAGTCATTTCAATTACTATAGGCAGTTCCCAGAGGCCTCTGTAGCAGAAGAAGTCAACTGACTGCCTTCAGAAACGACTTAGAAAGCTCTGCCAAAGATGCCTTCTTTTTTTTTTTTTTTTTTTTTTTTTTTTTTCGGTACGCGGGCCTCTCACTGTTGTGGCCTCTCCCATTGCGGAACGCAGGCTCCGGATGCGCAGGCCCAGCGGCCATGGCTCACGGGCCCAGCCGGTCCGCGGCACGTGGGATCCTCCTGGACCGGGGGACGAACCCGTGTCCCCTGCATCGGCAGGCGGACCCTCAACCACTGCGCCACCAGGGAAGCCCCCGAAGATGCCATTTTAAGGGCAGAAGCTCAATCAGGGGCTCTATGGGTAAAAGCACCCAGTGGCATGGACGTGTTCCATGCCTCACCTAATGAACTGTTCATCCAGTTCATTGACCCAGAAGCTGCTCTCTTCTCCCCATCACCCACATTTTACAGAAGAAGCTTCCATAGTTGATCAGCACAGAAGTGATCACTTGACCCAAAATGTGCCAGTGAAAATGTGGGACATATATGGAAATAGATTCCCCACAGTAGTTGTATATGTGATGCGCAATGCTCAAGAACTATTAGTAGCCATAACTCCCATTAACCTGCTCTGCAGAGAAACACATGTGAATCAGATGTGCAGACAGCAGTAGAATTCCAATCTATTCTTAAGGCTGTATCCCTGCCTCAAGGTTCTGTGAGCTACATAAGCACCCCTGTCTTCTGTTTTATTTGTCCTTTTGTTTTCAGATAGTTCAGATTGAGATTCTGTTTATAACTGATTCCATTGAACATTTTAAGAGGTGGCTAAGTAACACCAGAGCAGTCTTATTATTAGTGAGACATGAAATAAATTTAATAAGTCACAATCAGAAGCATTGTTAAAGAAGTAGAATAGCACAGAATTGGCAATCCATACTAAGAAAAAAATTAAACACCTTCCTCACACCATATACAAAAATCAATTCCAGGTGAATTGAAGACCTAAATGTGAAAATTAACACTATACAGCTTTTAGAAGAGAATACAGACTATCTTTGGAGCCGGAGAATAGAAAAGGATCTCTTAAACAAGATACAAAAAGAACTAACCATAAAGGAAAAAGCTGATAAATTCTACTACATTAAAATTTAAAATTCCCTTCATCCAAAGACATTATTAAAAGAGTGAAACAAGCTACGTATTGCGAGAATATACATGCAATACACAAAGCTGACAAAGAATAGTAGGCAGAAACTATAAAGAACTTGCAAAAATCAATCAGAAATGGTGACAACCAAAGAGAAAAACAGACGAAGACCTAAACAGGAATTTCAGAAAAGATGAAATCCAGTGACAATAAACACATGAAAAGGTATTCAACTCCATTAACAGAAATACAAAGGAAAACCTCAAGGAGATACTACCATTCATGGGTCAAACTGACAAAAATGTAAAAGTCTGACAATCTCAGGTATTGGTCGAAGATGTACGACAACAAGGATTCTCATACATGGAAATATGTAAAACCATCTTGGAAAACAGTGTGGTACTATCTAACGAGGTTGAATGGATACTGCATATCCGATCCTATCACTCAGAATTCAGTGCATATCACAGAGATATGCATGCTTATGAACTCCAAAATAAAGATAAGAATGCTCAGAGCAGCACTATTCATAAATACCTGAAACTGAACACAACATAAATGTCTATCAATAGTAGAAGAGATAAATTGTGGGATATTCATACAGTGGAATAGTATATACCCACGAGAATGAAGAAACTGTAGGTAAATACAAAAACATCAATATATCCTATAAACATAATGTTGAGAAAACAAAGTTACAAAAAGGAATGCATACAATATCATTCCATGTATATTTATTTATTTAGGGATGCATCTATAGGCAATAAACTGATGAAGAAAAGCAAGAATGAGATTTTTCTACAAGAACAGGGATAGTGGTTCCCTCTGGGGGAAGGGAGAGAATTCTGATGAAGAAAAGAGACACAATTTCTACAGTGCCTGTAATAGTAGATACATATGGTCAAGCATTCTAAAAATATACTCACTATTTCTACTGCTCCAACTCTGGTCCACGTCCACCCATGCCAACCCTCGCCACTCCTCCCACTGCCCCCCCCCCCCCCATCTAGCCACCCTCCTTCCTTGGTGTTCCCTGCACAAGTCAGGTGCATTCCTGACTAGGACCTTTGCTCGGGCCCCTCCCTCTGTGTGGAATGATCAAGTCCCCTCTAGACATCTGCTAACTAACTCCACTTCCTTCAGGCTTTGCTTCTCCTCAGGTAGGCTTACCCTGACCACCCTCTTTAATACTGATACTACAACCTGCTTCCCATGCTCACCAGCAGTCTTGATTCCCTCCATCCTATTCTGCTGTTTCCCTTTTCCATCACCCTCTAACACACTACACAATTTACTTTCATTACTCTTATTATTTACTGTACACGGGTTCTCACCAATAAAGTGTTAGACTCAGGAGAGCAGGGAATCTTGTCTGTCTTCTTCATAGATATATTTGCAATGCTTTACGTATAACAGGTGCCCAAATATTTGTTGGGCATTCACGGCTATCTAAGCTTGTCTTAATCACAACAGATTCTTGGTGTGGACTGAGGCAGAAAGGTTGCAAGCTCCACATTAGAACATATAATTGGTATATATGCTTAGTGTGTGGAAAGGGGAAAATGTGATTCAACTAGGAAGGTTATACTTTATCCTATAGACCTACAGTATGGCAGCCACTGGCCACACACAGCCATTTAATTTTTAAAAATAAAAGTGAAAATGCAGTTCCTTAGTTTTACTAACCAAACTTTAAATGCTCAGTAGCCGCATGTGGTGAGCAGCTACTGTATTGGGCAGCACACATATAGAATATTTCCATCATCACAGAATGTTCTAGTGGGCAGTGCTGATGTAGACAATAAAACGTTATCACTGTATCTTAAGCTGGGGAATAATGACATCACATCAGTGTTTTCTGAAGGCAACTGGCAGCTATGGAGAGAATGGATTAAAGAGAGGAGAAAGAGGAAGGCTTGGGGAGGCCAATTCCAGGACTATTAAAAAGGCAAACAGGTGAGAGAGAAGGACAAAGTAGTAGGAGGTGGAAGAAGGGGCAAATTTAAAGGAATTGTGGAGTTAGCATCATCAGGAATTGTGGGCTAGAGAGCTGAGAGGGAAGGAAGAAATGTGAGGGGACTGAGGATATGAGCTGCTAAGTAGGCTGTTGGTAAGAAACAGCTGTTTTTACTGATGGAAACTGGGCAGGCTGAGGTAGCTCTTTTGACTTAGGTGTACTGACTTAAAAGACATTTCAAAAAGGTTAAATCAAAATGCAAAAGTGATTTTTAAGGCCAGGGAATGCCTGCAGTAGACAGCCAGATCTTCATCCTTTCCCTAATACATATCTCAGATATGAGATAGAGTGAAGGTCAGGGACCGAGTAAGTAAAGAAGCAAGAGATGGGCAAGGGCAGACAATGTGTGAATTATCTGTTGTAATTATTTCTTGAGGGGAAAAGGAAAGGTAAAGTGGTCCATTTTTAGACCAATGTCTAAATGACTTCTTCAAATAACTTTGTCAATATAGCATGTATATGTAGGGGGTAGACTGAGAGGATAATACATTCAAGCTTTGGACACACAGATTTGAAGTCCTTATGACTCCACTTGGTAAATGGTCTCCAGTCACCAATTACCATGAGGGAACAGCAATTGTTACCTTGATTCTAAAAGCAAGATGATGTCTCCACAAATTGGATGCCAAAATGAAGCTGAAAGTCATCCACAGAGAAAATGAGTTCCAGAAAACACATTAAAAATGATAATAAATACAGCCACTTTCTAGATTCTAGTTTATACTGAGCCAAGGTCAGTGGCTTATGGAAATACTAATGGCTATCTTAGCTGTCCTTTCCTAATGGACGGCACAGCATTTATAATGGAGGTCAGCATTCAATTCTGGTTTTGACGAAAGCAATCAGGGAGTACGGCCACTGGTGATTTAAATCTAGCCTTTTTGACTACTGATTTACATTCATTTGATTTTAATCAAACCTGACCCAGCTCAGAAGAGCTCAGAATAGCTTTTCTTTGTTTAATCCTAAAAAAAAAAAGATGGGGTTATAAATTTGAGGACATAAGCACCCATTCTGTGTGAAAATTTAACTACTGATAAGGCGTAGCAAAAACAGGGTAAAGACCTCTGCTGGCCCCTGCTAACTGAGGAGGTGCTTTCTTGTCTCATTCCTCACTCCCTCTTCTCTTTTCTTCCTTTTCTCCATTTCTCTCCATTCCTCACTCTCTCATGTTTTTACTTTTTCTTTCCTTTTATTACTCCTAAAAATAAGTATAGTTTCTTAATTAACCCTCATATGTAAACGTTATTTTATATTTACAGAGTGCTTTTGCATCCATCATCTAAGATCTTCACATTTCAGCTGATCAGTAGACGTGATGAGGAAACTGAAGCTCACAAAGTTGGTGACTTATTTAAGGTCATGTATTTAGCAGCAAGTAGATGATTCTCGACTATGATAGCCAGCCTCCAAGTTGACCCTTAGTTATCCCTGCATCCTGGTATTCACATACTTTGTGTAGTCCCCTCCTTATTATAACTGGGTTGCTCCAACAGCATGCAGTACAATGATGTTATGTCACTTCCACAAACAGGTTATAAAAGAAACAGCAGCTTCCATCTTAGTCTCTGTCTCTCTCTCGATCATTCACTTTTGGAGGAAGCCAGTGACACAAACCACTCACTTGGAATTGAGGGTTCTTTCAGCCAGCAAGGAACTCAAGACTCTTGTCAACAAGCATGTGGGTGAGTCATATTGGAATCAGACCCTACACTACCAGTCAAACCTTCAGATGCCTGCAGCCCCACCTAACATCTTGACTAGAGTTTCATGAGAGACCCTGAGCCAGAACCACTCAGCTAAACCACTCCCGGACTCCTGACCCTCAGAGGCTATATGAGCTAAAAAATATGAGCTGTTTTAAGATGCTAAGTTTGGGGTAATTGTTTATGCATCAGTGGATAACTATTAATCTAAGTTTCCTCTTCTGACACTATCAAACTACACCTGCATTCAGGCACAATTTTCGTTGCAGAGGTTTGCCAAATATTCTGTTAGGTACCATGTTCTTGAAAGACAACAATATGCACATGTAATTTGTATAAATGCAGGTGTTTTATTTGGATCCTAGAGCAGAAAAAAAAAATTACGCCCAAAGCACCTGTGCTAAAAATACACTGCGTGTGTGTGTGTATGTCTTTGTATTTCTGAGTTCATTTAGAAGCCTGTTATTTGTCTTTCCTCAGTCTTGGAACAGAAGACTAGCAAAGAAGAGGTTTGGTTGGAGCCAGTGTTTGGCCCAAGAATCCTAGGGGGAATTACCAAGAGCTGAAGCAGTTCTTCAAATCCCAGCAGCACAGCTGGGATATTGATACTGAATACCAGGAAGCTAAGGAACGGTCTTGCTTGACTGCAATTGTCACATTATCATGCACTACAGTGCAGCAGCCCAAATCAAAGAGATATGCGAAATTCACCAAGGACAGGAGCAACGCATTTTCCCCTGTATATGAGGAAAGTCACGAGGAATAGGAAGGCGGGTACAAATGCAAAAACATCTGCTCCCTAAACCCATTTGAAAAATATCCCTGCAAAAAATAAATGTGAATCAACTATAGTGCATAGCAGATGGAAGTGCAATATGTTTAATTTAAGGGGGAAAAGGATGCAGTTGAGGAACCAGAGAGTACAGAAGTAAAATAATACTTCAGCGCATTTCACATACTGCTGCCCATTAGGTTACACTCTACTTGATAAGAAGATACATAGAAAATCGGCTTTTAACTGTATCAAACTACTCTGAAAGAATTCCAAATAATCACAGTAGACTCTCTAATGGTACTTACAGTTTATAAATTATCATTATAAAGCCAAATTTCGGGACAGCAACATAATTTTCCCCTAAAATGAGAAATAAATTCTAGAGTTGTCTTTTGGTGTCAGATCTTCACTTCACTGATCTGCCTCAAAGGGACTTAACGAGAAAGAGTAAATAAAGGAATGAAATATCTTAGATAACAGGCAGAGAACAATGCAATGGCTCAGGATTTGGGAACAATGCCATGCAATCTTATGATTATGTAAAAAAAAAAAAAATCATCAACTAGTCCAAATGCTTTTGAAAAAATGGCCAATGACTGACAGTATACAAAGAAGTCACTTTTCTATTGCAGATGACTTACTTTTGGCCCAATCTTAAAATAAAGTTGATTATCAGCATATACTTCAGTCTCCTTAATTCATAACATCATTTACCCTAAAGGATGGAAACTTTTTTACATTTTCAGAAGACATTTAAAGATTTCGTTAGATTTTGTTGGGCACAACCAAAATAGGAAGATATTACAATTACCCAGAACTTTTTATTTATTTTATATGATAAAATAGCCTACTTAAAAACTACAGCAAATAAAGAATGACTGTGAATTAATTTTACACATTTGCTAATACAACCAATTTATGAGTCACTGGACTGATCAATGAAAACTTTCATTGAATGAATAATGAATAATACCATTCATTTTAATGTTTATCACTATCTCAGTAATATTTTAATGAGTCCACCTTACAATAAATGGTAAGGTCCTTTGAGGACAGTCCAAACATTTTAGTGGTAGAAAATTGTTACAAAATCTGTTTCTTGAAGGGAAAATGCATGACATCCCAAAGTCAAAGTATGTACAGCTGTTTCTGCTACTGTTCACCATGTTAATATGTAAGACCTAAGGAACAGGGATATATCTTCTTAATGCACTGTCATTTTGAAAACTAAATTCAAACAAAATGTACAGAAAGAATTCACCAAATTGCACATTAAAAAAAAAAATTCCAAAGGCACTTTTTATCTCATATAGTTTACATGAGGTAGCAGAGCCTTTAACACTGATCAGGAAACACGCCTGAATTAAGTGCCAAATGATGAAATACAGTAAGAACCAGGTCACCTTTAGGTTTCTGATAAAAAACAAAGCATATTAGGCCTTTTAAAATAATCTATGCACACTGTTGGTAGCGATGGCAGAAAGCGTTACAGGTCAATAGGTGTTTTATGAACATATTAACGAGTAGAGGGGAATTGCCTGAATTCTTAATTGCCAAGGTATAAATAAATTTTAATAATATTGGAATGGAATATTTTAAACTTTCTGGGGAGGGTATTTAACTAGATAAGAATGAACAGTATTCTATAATAGAGACTAGTGAAGGTCAGTGGAACAGTTGAACTATAATATTAATACAAAATGTTCTTCATCAGGCTGACACTCTTATAAGAATGGTCTCACTAACTTACAATGACCCTCACTTACCAATACCTTAGAGAAAGTGAATACTGCACTGCATGGAATATTTATTAGTCACCCCCGTACTTGCAGCTATGAAGTAGAAATATGGACTCAACTACCCCCCTGCCATATTTAATTTTTCAAAAATTCCATAGAATTTTTGGCTTCCTGATTTTGGCTACATTAACTTAAGAGCCGTATTTATCACATCAAATCATCATGTGCTTGCTAATTCAAAGCTTTACAAAATAGTGTAATTCATATAATAGATTTATGCAGGAGCCTAAAACTAGAAGCTCTGATCTTATGGTTGAGAAATTCAAGTTTCATGAACCCAGAATTGAAATTATCAGAAAAGCCAAATGGCCATGATTTATTTCCTAGAAAATAAGGATTAACAACCGCTACTTCTATTGGTAAATTAGAACACCTATAGAATTTCAAAGAGCTTTCTGAATAACTAAGAAATTAAATTCAAACTATGTTCATAATATTTTAATGGTAAATATTTTATTTTGTTCTTATTTAGGGAATTGAATAACCTATGTAAAATATTTCTGTAGTCTCCCAGCTACCATGTTAGATGAACTGCAACATTCCATTTCCCAACTATTTGAAATAAACTGAAATTTGCCATAACATGTTATTCCTTAGTATTAGTCCACATTCAAGAGACTTAAGGCACACAAAATTTGATTATGTTATAAAATAAATTCAAGTTGTCAATGAAGGTGAACCCTAATATGATTGTGCCATGGCCAAGAGATTTCCTCCCACCTGCCCTAACTACAGCTGTCATGTGCAATCACACAAAAACCTCAGTTAGGCATGAGTTCCAAACTCTTTCACCACGGATTCATTTTCCAAAGTTATCAAATAAATAGATTGCTTACTTTTGAGTTAAGTGTATTCTGTGTCAACACAAGTCCCATAATTAGTGAAACAGCCTAAAAGGAAGCTAGATGTGAGGCAGTTGCAAAGAAGGGCACCTCCCAGTACAGGGGTTTCTAACTTTCTTGTCAAACGCCCCACTACCCTGCAGACTCCATGGGACTATCTCAAACACCACCACATTGGGGAAACTCAATCTTATCCGCCGCTGTATGTGATTTCCTTCTCGCTGATCTCACATGGATCAAAAGCTGAGTCACTGATCCCACTGTGCTTTGTATTAAAGATATTTATGTTTTGGCTTCTGCTCTCTGATAGGCTGTGAGGTCCTTGAGAATGCACAATATGACTTCCCATATTTGCATTTATTCTCTTTGGTGTCTGGAACAGTGCAGATTCTCAAAAAATAAATTTCATAGAATCTTTCTTTCAAGAAGGATGGCAACTAGGCTCAGAACTCTCAAACCAAAGTTGTATAAAATATCCCATGCTGGGTTTACATGGAATATCACACTTCATGTACTTTAGACTGGAATTCTCCCCTTTTTGGTTTCATTAATATGATAATTAAACATTTTATGTATCTGAAGAAGTATTCATCTATGTGTCAAATTTTCCTTTTGTTCTTTGGTATCTCCTTTTCCAGTCAAGTCGTAATACATGAAGCCTTTAAGGAAAATAACTAAACACCTTAATGATGTAGAGTAAATCCTAGGATCATTAAGCCCAGTTCTCCATACTTTTTTTTTTAAGAAATATCAAGATAATAATCACTTTAAAAACACTTTTTAAAGTTTAAATCATACCAAAGCGCCATCCTATCATTCCCCGTACCAGTAATGTGGGTCATATGGCTTTCAAACAGAGATTATTTAGAGAATGCAAAACCAAACAATTCTGGGTTTGCTGGTCTAAGCATAGTAAATCAGCAGAGTTCTGATATTTACTAACAGGAAACAGATTAAAAATGGAAGATGTTTAAATCTACCAAAATCATGCTGAATCGTCTTTAATAAAGAGTAGCTTCCTGTTGCATTCTAAAGCTAGCACAGCAAGTCATCTAAAAGCTGTGAATTTTATTACTCATCCATTCATTTAACACATATTTATTGAGCACTTACTCTATGTTATGCATTGCTTGTGGGGGCAGCAATTCAGGAGTTAATACAGCAAGCTGTGCCCTCTTCAAGTTTACAGGTAGTTAAATATATTTTATCAATAATACTGGCTCCTAGTAGGCTTCACTGATCATATACAAAATACAGTTATTTCAGTCACAGACCTCGCATTGATATAAATTTATACTTTAGGTACAATGAGCTATAAGTCTATGAGCATCTAGGTTCTAGCTCATTTCTGCAGTTTAAGTACCTTGAGAAGCTGCACAACAACTCACAGCCTCAGTTTCGTGTGTAACATTGGATGAATAAATTCCATTCTGCACTCCTTACAGGGTGTTTATGAGGGTTAATAAAAAGATCTTATGAAGTGATAATGCAATGAATACATGTATATACAAGATACAGTACTAACTTTACATGCATTACTTTATTCAGTACTAATAATAGTCCTATGGTATTATAATTAAAATACTCTTGCTGTCTACATGTCAGAGCACATAGGTATCTGGAAGAAACTTACTTTTTGAATTTTTGTTTGTTTTCAAATAAATGCATTTGTTTATTTGCACATATTATTACCAATAGTCTCGTAGCAAACACAGCAAAAGTTCATCTTCCCTAAAGGCTTTGTTCAAGAAACCCCTGTGTAGGTGATGCTGGAATGTGTTTCAGTTTAGTTGTGGTTGGTATGAGAAATAATCCCTGGAGCCATTGCAGAATTCATTAAACAGAACTTACCCAGGGTGGTCCCTGAGGTACATTAAAGTTTCGCTGGAGGAAACCAAGAATAGTCTAGTTTCAAAGACATAAGCACTAACCATGTCACCCCAATGAAAAGAAAAGGAAGGCAATTGACTGAGACATAGTTGGGGAGAGGGAAGAAGGGTTACCTTGCAAACTCTTAATATCTTTAATATTAGCAAAGTCAAAACTTGCTTGTATCTCTTCCCAGAAATGAAATTCGACAGTTGACCCAGCTCAAAGACTAAGAAACCAGCTGAAAATCCCAGCTGTCTTCCCAGCTTCTGCCCTCCTCAATAAAGATGGTGTAGCAGAGGCAGAGAGCTTCAATTAACACTTAACCTTTATTTTTTTATGTTTAGATGCACTCTGTAATGAATACCCATCACTGTTACTTGCTCTACCAGTTCTTCACAGAGAAATCCTCCTTCCACATTTACACATTTAATGTTTGTCTCTCCCTAACTCCACACATACATACACACAAAGTTTTCTTTTTTCCAAGCTGGTATGTCACTCTAGTCAATCCAAGGCAGATTTTTCTAGACTCAGTCTTTTTTTGTTTCAAGCAAAGAATCTCCACTTTT
The DNA here is from genome assembly GCF_011762595.2 of Tursiops truncatus. NCBI lineage: Eukaryota > Metazoa > Chordata > Mammalia > Artiodactyla > Delphinidae > Tursiops > Tursiops truncatus. The sequence goes on along the minus strand of NC_047039.1, from coordinate 57,071,066 downwards.
TCCCAGGCAAATAAAAATATCAACTGGATTCTGTTGGAAATTAAGAATATAGTACTGCACCATAATCTCTTATGAGACAGTAAAAGAAAAAAAATTCATATACATGAGTTTACAAGAAAAAAGTACACAAGATTAGGGTGATATTCCTATTATTTTTCAGAGGCATAGGCATATAACCAAAGAGCAATCATTACTTCATCCTCTTCCCCCTTCTATATATATGTATAAATGTTTGTATGCATGCCTGTATTTCTAATGACTGCTAGACATCAAAAAGTTTTAATGAGTTTAATTTTTTAATGAATATAATAATAATTTAATTATTGGTTTATTTTTTAAATGTATGCCTATTTTTATTTTTTTATTTTTTTGTTTTTTTAGTTATTTTCTAACTTTATTGAGATATAATTACATAGAATATTGTATAAGTTTAAGGTGTATGGTGTGATGACTTCATACATGTCCTTACTGCAAAATGATTACCACAATAAGGCTAGTTAACAGCTCCATCACCTCACATAATTACCTTTCTTATTTTTGTGGTCATGACATTTAAGATCTGCTCTTTCATAAAATGTCAAGTATATAATACGTATAATACTGTGTTGTCTACTCTAGTCACCATGCCGTACATAAGATCCCTAGAACTTATCATCTTATAACTGGAAGTCTGTAGCCTTTGACCCATTTCCCCCACCCCACCCCCATTCTCTATCTCTATAAGTTCCACGCTATTTTTACAAGCTCAACTCCTTTAGATTCCACATGTTAAGGGAGAACACAGAGAATATTTCTTTCTCTGACTTATTTCACTTAGCATAATGTACTCAAGGTCCATCCATGTTGTTACAAAAGGCAGGATTTTCTTCTTTTTTAAGGCTGAACAATATTCTGTTGTATATATTATGTGCATATTTTTAAATTGATTTCTGTTATATATCATACAAACCATTCAATTCTTTTTCTGAAATGATCAAAAGATATCTGATAGAAAATAATATTAGTAAAACCTATATGAAGGATATCACAAATGAATGAGCTGGAAATTCTAAGTCAGACAGACCTGGATTTGAACTTCAGTGCTATGAGGCCATGACATAAATACTTAAATCTCTCTGAGCACTAGTTTCCTCATCTGTAAAGTAGAAGCAATAATAACTAGGCTTATTTTGCAAGGGATAAACATTATATATATGGCATGACACCTGGCTTTTAAACAAATATTTCCTCCCTTACCAATTTCTCTCTTGCTGGGGTCACAAGATCATGAAGGTGGTATTAGGCACTCAGTACCTTTCAAAGGGTCACAAATGTAAGAACAAATCCAGGAATAAAAATGAACTAGAAGCTATTATTAACTTATGTAGTAATTACTAATTCTCAAAGTTTGCTATATTTAATAAATCTCTGCTCTCATACGGATCATTTTAGTATTCTTTTTGAGAGCATTAACAATGGTGCTTGGATAATTATTTCACTGATGTTTAAGAAGCATTTGAAGCACTCAGAATATATTTCATTCATTTTGATGGTGTGAAGTAAGAGTGCCTGGCTGCTAGTGTTGCTTAACCTCTCCTGAATCTACATTTCAACGCTTAATGGTATTACCACAGTTCTTTGCACACTACAGATGTTAACAAACATAAGAAAGAAAGAAGAGGGCTTCCCTGGTGGCGCAGTGGTTGAGAGTCCGCCTGCTGATGCAGGGGACACGGGTTTGTGCCCTGGTCCGGGAAGATGCCACATGCCGCGGAGCGGCTGGGCCCGTGAGCCATGGCCACTGGGCCTGCGCGTCCGGAGCCTGTGCTCCGCAACGGGAGAGGCCACAACAGTGAGAGGCCCGCATACAGCAAAAAAAAAAAAAAGAAAGAAGAGAAGATGACAAGGAAACCTGATCTGAGATAATTTTCCCCCTTACTTTTTACCTCTCAAAAGAGATAAGGGAAAGGGTTACGAAAATCCTAAAATATTATTTATTACTGCCAATTTGAAACTTTTAGTCTATACCATAACTGGAACCAGATTGCATTAGTGGTGAAATCACTGCCTTATTATACTCTTATTATAACTTAGGCTCTTTCAGAGCCCTGGCCCTTACAGACATTCATACTCACAGATACATAATGTCTTACTGTAGAAAGAGATGCAAGGATTATTTAAGTCAACATTCCCCAACACCCTGTTGTAGATGAGTCCACTGAAGTTACTTGCTGAAAAGATTATAGGTATGAGTTTGAGTACAGAAAGCAGTAGGGAACCCTCTGCTTCAGACACAAGTGCTCACAATTGAGAGCTGCCTGAAAACTGGCCACACCCTGCCAGCAGGATGTTCTCAAAAGTGGTAATTGTTTCCAGTCCCAAGTTCTACCTTTTTCCTTCTAGGTGAATTTGTACTTCTAAGGACATTCACTATTACTCATAAAAGGTCCCGACAACCCAGAGCCGACATTTAGCAGTTACATGGTCTTGGGGAAATGACTTAACTTCTTTCAGCCTCAGTTCCCTCATCCTAAAAATGGAGATAATAATTATACTTCCCTCATAGGACAGTTCAGAGAATTAAACAACAGAATGAATACACGTTAAGCAAGTGACATACAGTGGCCATGCAGCAATGTTAGCTATTACTTTTATCTACAAATGGGTACGCACATCTGTGAAGTGTTTGTGAAAAAATGTACCTTCTTTTCTCTGATCCAAAAAAATGCATACCCTAGATAACATGAATAACAACGTATATCATAGTTATTAGGCTTACCCTATAGTTTCATTATGTGAAGGAATAAACAGCTTATAACAACTTCTAAAATCTAATTGAATTAGCTTTGCCAATGAGAAAACCAAACTCAACTGGAAGATCTGACACTCTCCTCAATAATGTACTCTTTCCAGATCCTGTTACCAATTATATTCTTAAAATATTATTACCTTTAACCCTTGAATTCTTTACATTCATATTTGTATTATAAAAATTATGAAATTATTTTTGGTAGGCTTATACATAACAACATTTTTGGCCAAAAAAAGAGAAAAAAGCCTACAGCCAAAAAGCCATGTCAAAAACCCATTTATTGTAAAAAAAAAAAATATATATATATATATATATATATATATATATATATATATATATTCTAAAACATACACCAAAGCTTGCTGTTCTTTTCTTTTTTTGTTTTTTAGCGGTACGCGGGCCTCTCACTGCCGTGGCCTCTCCCGTCACAGAGCACAGGCTCCGGACTCGCAGGCCCAGAGGCCATGGCTCACGGGTCCAGCTGCTCCGCGGCATGTGGGATCCTCCCAGACCGGGGCACGAACCCATGTCCCCTGCATCGGCAGGCAGACTCTCAACCACTGCGCCACCAGGGAAGCCCCTTGCTGTTCTTTTAATATTTATTTATTTTTCTTTATGTTTGAAGTCCACCAATTTATCTTAAAAGCACAAACTCCAGGCACTTTAAAACCAGCTAACCAGACTGGAGAAAAACATGTGGCATGAACTTTCTCTTAATCAGAATACTGCACTACTCCCTCCACTTTTTTCTAATTCCATAGACCTTGCACAGTGGCTGCCTCACGGCATCCAGGAGAAATGAGAGTTACTAAGACGTGATCCTCGGCCACAGGAAGCTTGAAGCCTATTAGAAAAGACAGACAGGTAAGCCTATAAAAATAGGCTGTGTTGGCCAATGAGATGTTTTAATACCTCCCAGATCATATAACATCATGGGCCTTTTAAATATGAAAGAGAATCCTGATGACAATATCCAATTAGAGATTTGTTTTTTGGTTCTGGTGTAAGAGGGGGAAAAGAAAGGGAGACTCAGAAGGGACTATAATACCCTGATGGTAGAAACTTCCACTGGACTTCTGTTCAATTAATAAGAGACGTGCTCATCAGATCAAAGTCATGGGATCAGAAGCTGTCCACTACAAATATTATCTGGAAATATATGAAGAGTGAAATAAAAATCAACCAACATCATCTTCCTTTGGCGCCTAGCCCCATTTAATTTCACAATAATTCTACAAGGTTGGTGTGATCCAAATTATGATAGGGAAACTACGCTCAGAAAAGCCGACCAGTTCAAATCCACAAAGTAAGATAGAGCTGGGATTAAAATTCATATTTTCCCCACTTGAAAGTTCAGGCCAAGTGGTCTCACTCTAAAAGCTACATATCCTTGAAGGTAGCATGGACATCAGAGTACTCTAACCCCAATATCAGAAATGAAAATCTTATGCCAGCCATCTTTATACAATAATCATGGTAAGAAAGCCAGTAGTTTGTCATTTTTTTTAAAAAAGTGGCTATAAACCTCAATTGCAATATTAAGCAAGAGAAATATAAATAGAGACAGAGACGGAAAATCTTCTGGATGGCAACGCTCTGAATGCATGCACTTTTTTGGTATCTTAGAAGATAACTGAACCATTTTAATGTGCACACAAATATCACACTTTCATTTTCAAAGATTTATAAAACCCTGACATCACTACCAGTAAGTTAGTTTTAGAAAACTACAAACATGATTCTTTTTAGACACAGAACCTATATTCATGTGTAATGAACAGATTCAAACCTACCTCTCATCAGAGCACGTCTAAAGATTTAAACAGGACTTTCCACACAATCACCTCACTCCTTTTTACATTAACTTCTATGAGTCATGTAGTTTAAAGAGTACATGCTCTAAGACTACCCATAAATAACAAGCAAGTATTGACAAAGTCTTCCTGAAATTAATTGTATACGTTTAAGGCAAGATAACATTTTAATTTCACATGTTGGCCGACTGAAGAGATGGTATGATCACTCTTCTGTAACTAACACACTGAGATTCTATTCAGACTTTTTTATGCATTCCATCTGATTAAAAGGGTTTTGATATAAGAGATATTTGGATTACTAATAAAAACGTATTTTTTAAACCTCTTTGTTCAAATTAAGTATTCAGACATGCTCCCTCCATTTGGCTGCTGTACTGAGATCTACTATATTGGTGCCAGAAATAAATTTGTACTGATACAACTTAGTCGATGGAAATAAAACCTAATTCTGTCACAGGAGTAACTAGGGCAACTGAAATGCAGCAACACCCATGAATTGCCTTTGTTCCAGCACAATTACAGTGACAAAAATATTTATGTTAAGAAAATAGCTGCTGACACTGAAAGAAGTGGGAAGTATGGTTTTAAAGATGAAAATAGAAGCTGTGAGCATTCACTTGACTACAGTTTATTTGAAGATATGAACCACTGCACCTACCCAGTCAGTACTAATGAACACTGTAATCACTATAATCAAACAAACAAAGCAACTACACATTAGGAGACAACTGAACTATTATTTAGAACTATTATTTATTATTTAGAAAGTTTCACTCAATTTCTGTATGGGTAATTTGATTTGTGAATGGTTAATGAGTTTAGAGTAGCTTTGTTTTTTTGAAGGATTTGGCTTTTCAATATGGATTTGGTCAGACCTCATTTCATATCTTCATTATCTCCCTGTAAGTTTACGAAATAAAACACAAAGTCCATCACAGTCCCTCAGAACTTGATCTTAAGTCCAGCAAGTTTGGTCTGCTACTTTGTTGAATTGCATTTCTTACCTACAGTCCTTGCATTTTACCTTAGAGGGGCACCTCCCTTAATGAAATATACAACGGGAGTGGGCAGGAGTGGTGTGGGGATGCAGGGAGGCCATATGAATCTAAATGGAGTCTGGATTCTACTAAATAGTTCACTCTAGTCTATAAAGTGCTACATAAATTAGAAACCTAAATTTCAAACAGCTCTTAGGGACACATTTGCTCTACAAAATGAAAATCACAGACACTCTGCACAAAGCGGTGAAAGTCCCCAGTTGCTCTCCCTCTGCTCTTCATCTCAGACATGACTTTCAACCCAACAGCATCAACCAGTTTGCCTCTTTTTCTTTCATCAACATCCCGTGTGCAGCTCTAACTGAACTGGGATTTGGAAGTTCCAAAGGGTCAAGTAGAGTATGCCACCATAAAGCTGAGGAGTTTCTTAAATTGAGGGGAACGGTGTGAGAGCTAACCCAAAGCAGCCACAGTCTGGCCCCCACTCCCTCCCTCACCATAATCCCACTCTTTGCACACAATGCATCACCATCTTTTTTCATGGTAAGCAGTTGGGAAAGCACTAAACCAATTCCACACTCACTCTAAAATGACTATAATGAAACACCAAACACACACAAAATTCATGTGCCAGTAGAATTTTAAAAGCATGCATTGGTTTCATGGGGTTTTTTTCTGCTTTCATGGTGGAAACATTAAGATTATAACTAAGCGTACAAACCCTTAGTATGCTACAGTAAACCCCAGAGACACTCGATAATCTTGTTAACCAGCTGGCCCACTGTATTTATGTAAAATCAATTCAGTGATGCAAGTAAACCAGTAGACTCAATTCAAAACAGCAAATAGTCAAAATCGTATCTTTTTGACTTTGCAAATCATAACTTTTTATAAAATATGTAATATATATGTAAAATATGTAATATATGTTCTCGACCAATGTTTTTCAAAGGACCACCTGCATCAGATCCAAATGGGATGCTTATAAAAATTCAGATTCCTGGGACCCAGACTGGACTCACAGAATCAGACTTTATGGATACGGAGCCTTGGAATATACATTTTCAAAGAGCTCCCCAGAGGCTTCATATGCAAGTAAGTACCACTGACTTCAGCTTTAGCAGAATGTTTGCACTTCATGATCACAAAGAGAAGTAACACTGAGAGATGGAAGAGAAGTGCCCAGGTAGCCAGGTTAGCAAAAGGAGCTACTAGCCATAGAACAAAAGAAAAACGGAAAGAAAGTCAGAGTCCACAGTCCAAGTAGGCTAAGAAAGACCAAAGTTAACAGGTCCAAGGTCACCAAACTAGTTGTTACACTGTTTGAACTTGAAACCAGATCTCCTGACTCTGGTTGATGCCCATTGCAGCTGCCTACGCTCCATCTGTCCCTACAAAATAAAAGTTTGAAAACACTAGTCGTTTAAACTTCACTCTTCAATTATTTGAATATTTGCATATTCAAATTACTAAAACAATACTACCATTTTACTAACCTAAAAATTTTTCCAAGTTTCTTTTTTTTATTTTTATAAATTTATTTATTTTATTTTATTTATTTTTAGCTGCATTGGGTCTTCGTCGCTGTGCGTGGGCTTTCTCTAGTTGTGGCGAGTGGGGGCTGCTCTCTGTTGCAGTGCACAGGCTTCTCATTTGTGGTGGCTTCTCTTGTGGAGCACGGGCTCTAGGCGCACCGGCTTCAGTAGTTGTGGCTCAGGCTCAGTGGTTGTGGTGCACAGGCTTAGCTGCTCTGCGGCACGTGGGATCTTCCCAGACCAGGGCTTGGACCCGTGTCCCCTGCATGGCAGGCGGATTCTTAACCACTGTACCACCAAGGTAGTCCCCCAAGTTTCTTATAGTTCCCTGATGCAGCAGCGTAAGATAGCCAGGGTAGGTATTAGCATCTCCACATTAGGTATGGGAAAACTGAGGTTTCCAAAGGTTTAGTGACTTCCCTAAAGTCTCATAGTCCTAAAACCAGAGTCAGTAATCCAATTTTGATCATCTTTCTCAAAGTTCAGTCTTCCTTCTACTCACACTACCCTGAAATTTATACAAACTCTCAGCTTGACGTTTTCTCACCTTTTAGATTTAAAGATTTAGTTCTCAAGGATCTCTTCCTGAAACAGATGTTACTCTCCAGAGCCAGAGTCTCTGTGCACATACCTGAAACTGTGGGTGGTGATTACACATGATCCCAATGGATTTCTATAAGAGAGTTCGGGGAAGGTTTCATGTGTGTACAAATCCAGCAGATACTACACTGCTGATGAGAAGCAGTGTTCATTGTATTCTCAGTTTCAGCCTCATAATCTGATATGACGGGTATGAGGCACAAGCTACAAGTCTCTCCTTCTTAAAACAATAATTGTGAGCCTTTATTATTCACCAGGAATATCAAGGTTATTGTCTGGATCAAACCTAAAAGGGAGCTTCCATCAACAGATGTCATAAAAGATAAGCACCAATTTGACATGCTCTTGCAGAACTATCACCTGCTATCAGAGCTGCTATGACAGCTGTGTAGTAAGACAATGTGGGCCAATTCATCAGTCCTCTGGGCCCCAAGTGCTCCCCTAATGGGTATGACAAACATATGCCTCACTGCTACACGATGGGTGTTTATTACTGTAGGGCTGTTTGTATAACAATCCAATTAATCAGTGTTGATAGTCATGTTTTTTGAAACTGATGGAAAGCCAGAATGACATAAATCTATTGAATGACTACATCCATTGCCGTAGCGTGACGGACTTTGAAAAGAAAAAGGTAGACTGTTTCTCACACACACAGACACACACACACACAGAATCCTGCCAAGATATAAATAATATACAGGTATAACTAATTTTATTGTACTTCACTTTATCGTGCTTTGCAGATATTACTTTTTTTTTTTTTTTTTTTTTTTTTTTTTTACAAATTGAAGGTTTGTGGCAACCTTTGTCAAGCAAGTCTATCAGCCCCATTTTTCCAACGGCATTTGCTCACTTTGTGTCTCTGTGTCCCATTTCGGTAATTCTCGCAAGATTTCAAACTTTTTCCCTATTGTCGTATTTGTTATGGTGATCTCTGAGGAGTGACCTTTGATGTTACTCATGCAAAAAGATTATGACTTGCTGAAGGCTTATATGATAGCATTTTTTAGCAGTACAGTATTTTTAAATTAAAGTTTGTACCTTTTTAGCTATAACACTATCGTGCACTTAATAGGTTACAGTATAGTGTAAACATAACCTTTACATGCACTGGGAAACAAAGAGCTTCATGTGACTTGCTTTATCGGGATATATGCTTTATTGCAGTGGTCTGGAACAGAACCCACAGTATTTTCGAGGTGTGCCTGTACCATCTTGGTTCTGACATGATGTTATCTTCACCATGCAGGGCCTGCTCCCTCTTGCCTGGCCAAATCCTACTTCCTTTGAAAGACTCAGTGTAAGTGTTATCCTGGATCTAACGCTTCCCTGCTTCCAGAGCTTAGGCAGGATTTGAAAGAGGTACTTGCTGGAGAAAGATTAGGGTGGACCAAAGAGGTCAGACTACCTCACCTTAATCAAGAGCCATTCCCCTGCTCCAGCTGGCTGTTGCCACAGGGAACCTGTTCTCAGGGTTACTAGGTCTTCCTTGTTCAAGAGACATGAGAAAACTCAGTTTTTACTTGCTATGCTCCATTTTTTTAATTTTGACAACTGTTTCCCCCTAAAATTAGAGCTTGAGACAAGGACTTTCAAGTAGTTTATTCTGGAAATGATCCCAAGAAGCAGGAGAGAGAAAGGTGAAGCATAGAAGGTCTAAAAACCAACCAAGGGGGTGTCAATGAGGTCCCAGGGGTTTCAGAGACATGCCACGTAATGGCTCCCAGAGTCTTCCCTGCGGATGACGGAGAGCAGGGGCATTGATTCCCCAGCTCCTGTCCTCTCTCGATAAAGGACGGTTCCTCAGAGCCACAACTCCCCTATACTTCCCAGTTGTACCTGCCATAGTGCTCAGCAGCTTCCTCAGTTTGAAAGAAGACAGGCAATGGTTGTGCCTGAGGTGGGCTGCAGTCAGCGTTCATGGAATCACAGCTGTGACTGAAATCAGAGGTGACTGAGGGGATGACTCAAGGCACCAAAAGCAACAACTACAGCAACGAATGAAATTGTAAACGTAGTGCAGGTCACACAGTTAATGGGCGCAGTCCTGATTCGGCTCTTGGACTCCATCTGCTTTTCATCTTGAGGAACGCCTCCCTGACCACCGCCTGGAGCAAAGCCCATTGGAGTGAAGTTCCCCCACCCTTCACACTGTCAGCATTTACACCGCTGAGCTGTAGCATCACGTCTAGTGACCTCTTAGACTATGAGCAGCCTGAGGAGAGACTCCTTACCCTGTCCATTATTCCTAGTACCTGTTCAATAAAAATCTACTGACTGAATTCGTTCACAGAAAAGGCCTGCTAGTGTTTGTGGGACTGAATAAACAGATAACACTTTTAATACTTGACTAGCTAGAACTATAACCCAAACTCAATGAGGAGAAACAGTCCGAAGGTCACTAAGGAATGAAACAATCATTCCTTAACTCCTGCACCAAAGGGCCTTATGACTCAAAACCATTAATCACTGACAAAGATGAACTTTGTTTTCTGAAAAGACTATACTGCTTCAACTGTTACAATTATATATGTTCTCAACATATTTACTTTTTCATATTAATAAAGAATCTAGAAAAATTATCTTTGCCCCTACAAAAACAAAACAGTTACAGTTTCATCATCTTCTACCACTGAAACTGAATTTTCTTTACATGTGACATAGAAATTCACCTTCTTTCCCGTACCAACTCTAAATTCTTGTACCTTTCTCTAAGGCTCTGACAGCATTTTCTTTGAAAGACATCTGGTCTGGCTGGGACCTAAAGGGAGAAGCCTGAGTGACAGATCTGCATAGGGAAGAGTCAGAGAGATCAACACAGGTAAGGGAATTCTGGAACATTCCATACAAATAGAGGATCTCCTTATACCAACTGAGTGGGTACCTCAACATAAATAGCAGAACAGGCTGAATGTTCCTATCTTACTTTTTACATATGGGGCAAACAAAACAGACAATGAAGTACTTATTAGAGAAAGCCTAATACACAATAAAAATATGCCCAACAGACTTTCATCCTTGAAAAAAGCATAGAGAGACTTTCTGCATTACAGATCTGCTGCACTGTTTCTAGCACCTATATATGTGTGTGTGTGTACACACACACACACACAGAGTTACTTACAAAACAAAGTAGGTCATTCTTAGATAAAAGTAACATTTATAGAACTAGGAAGATTTGGGTAAAGTTTCCCTGTTATTGCTTTAAAAAATTAACAACCCCCTGGCTTTGCCAAACTTATGTCCATTAGTTTCTACGTATTATTTTTACTCTTGTAGGAAGACATAATTTCTGTTGATAATAAAACTCCCTAACAGATTCTAAAAGAAACATGTGCAACTCCTTCAGAAAGATCAATCAAGAGAGACAGAGGGTGTAAAGAAGTTTGATGAGAATTCAATAAACCAACTTCACTCTAATCTTCCAGTCTTGACTCCACATTGACCTTCCACCCATTGTTAAAGGAATTAGCCAATGCCATCGCAAGGTGATAAACATTATAAACTCTTTGGCAGACTGGGAGGGGCTTAAAGGCTAATAAAATATGGAAACTTTTTTTTAAGGTTATGATCTTGGAATTACCTCAGAAACATCATTTAACAAAAATCTAGTTGTATACATCTTCGAGAAAACAGAGTATTGAGTAATAACAGATAACCCAGTCTTGTCAAAATAACCTGATCTCTGATGGAGTGACGAGCCCAGTAGATCAAGGGGAAGAAACCAGAGACTGTTTATACTTGGATTTTAACAAAGCTTTTGATTCTGTTCCTCATGACATAATCATCAATAAACTGAGAAAATAGGATCCACACTGTGTAGCTATGAAACGGCAGGAAGGTCATGCCTGGAGAGGAGCTATCGATGCGAAAGTGTCAGCCTCAGAGGGAGAATAACAAATGGGGTTCCACTGTGGTCAATTCTGGGCAGCGCTCTGGGGGATATTTTTCATTAATGACCTGGGGCGCAGAAGAATTAGCACCATCATTAAATCTGCATCCGAGACCAGACTAGAAGGAAGGGCTGGGGAAGGGAGGGGAAGAGGCAGGAGCAAGTCACCAGCCGCTGAGGAATATAGAATCGGAATTCAAAACGACCTTGAGAGTTTGAAGAAGCACAAGCACAGTGCATTTCAGGGAACAAGGGCAATGCATGCTCTTCTCTCTCCCAACATTTTCAGTTCATGGGCTCTGAGGCCCATTCTTCTCAAACAGCCACTTTAATTCATTTGGCAAGTATACATGAGATGCTGTGATGAGACTTGGTTGAACGAGACAGGTTCTGGTTCCCAACGTTACAGAAATGAGCGGCTTATTGAGGAAAATAAAAAGGAAGTGACAATATAGACTGTGGAATATTACAATAGGGATAGTACTTTGTCTGGAAGACTTTCTTGACAATCCTTTTCCCCCTTTCCCAGTATGAGTCAGTTACTTCTCTTAGGTGCTTTCCTATTTCTCTCAGCCTTCCTCTGTCACAAAACACTGTAGTGTAACCTGATTTACTTATTTGTCTGCCTCTAAACTGCTAATCTCTGAAAGGGCATGGGTCATAGATGATGCACTTTATAATCCTCAGAGCACGTCACCTGACACATAAGAGATACTCAATAAATGTTTATTGATTCGGAACTGAAAATAAACTACACACATGCAAAGTAGGCTTCATGAAAGTCTAAAAAAAACCTAGGGGTGCTGCCCTGAAACTCAAGAGTTAATGCCCTCAATACAGCCAGAAAGCCAAGGTTAAAAGTATACAGCAGGGAGCGGCTTCCCTGATGGCGCAGTGGTTGAGAGTCTGCCTGCCGATGCAGGGGACGCGGGCTCGTGCCCCGGTCCGGGAGGATCCCACGTGCCGCGGAGCAGCTGGGCCCGTGTGCCATGGCCACTGAGCCTGAACGTCCGGAGCCTGTGCTCCACAACGGGAGAGACCACAACAGTGAGAGGTCCGTGTACCGCAAAAAAAATATATATATATTTTTTTAAGTATACAGCAGGGTATCTTCTATGTGTGTGGTAATTTTATACGCAGGTAGGTGGATAAACACTCCATAAAACAGTGAGGGCAGATGGCCAAGACCAACAGAGATGATTTGAGGGAGAACTGCTTTAAGTGGAGAAAAGAATAGAGGGTGGGAAGACAGAGAAGAATCTAAAGAAGGAATGTTCAGGAAACCAGGAGAACTAGAGGAGGCTGACAACCTGAAGCTGAGGCCAGTAAGAGTGTCCCAGAAAGAGTGAGATCAGCAGTGTCAAAGGCAGCAAAGAAATTAAGAAAGAAGAAATACCTGGGGAGTAAACTCAGGATGACATGAGGAAAACCAAAGATATTTAAACTGTGAGTGAAAAGAGAAGACAGACATCCAAGGACAGGGACAAGACACGGGAATGGACCTTGGAGAACACAAAACCAACTGTGGCACACATTGGTCCAAGTAACCATAACTAATAAAGATTAAGAAGACAAGTTCTGAACTGGAGGAATGGTGTCCACATACAGACACATGCATTCATACACAGCATGGATTATGCAACTAGTAAGAGAATACGCTGAGGTTACAAAAATAACCTCAAGTTAGAAGAGAAATTCTTAACCTTAATAGGAGGGGAGGGCTTCCACGACTGAACTTAAAGTTCTGTTTGTATGTGCATCTACGTCATTTTCCGGAAAGAGTGCTCATTTCAACAGAGAGTAACTCCGAGCAAATGCGTAAATTTTGTCTGAAACTACTACTTCTTATTCAATAAACTCTGCTCTCGAATATGGCCAAATCTGTCTCAGCTTTCTTGGGGCTCCAATTCTGGTGAAATATGGGAATTGTCACATGCCCCATTTAAAGGTGACATCACTTTATAGAATTTGGCTTTTTTCTCGCAATGTCCTCTTCATTTTTCTCGAGGGAAGGAGCAGTAGGAGAGAGACATGGAAAGAGGAGACGGAGCAAACTGCTCGTTTGAAAACTCCACATCTGGTATGATTTGTTTCCCAGTCTTCAAACCATGTTTCTGTTACTTCTACTGTCAGAAACTTAACTAGCTTACCTTTAATCACAGAGAATGACATGCTACTGCAACATATATTTTCCAAGATAATCCATGCAGTCCGAAATACACAATAATAAATATTTGAGGTGAGTTAGACAAATGTGATTCACTCTTTCCCGTTAGCTTACGTGCCAGAGGCACTTCAGGTAACTCAGATAAAAGTATTGGTTTAGAAACTGAAAATGAACATCCAAAAGTCATTACAAAAACTTGAGTTCTTACATTTACTCATCAAAACAAAACAATAACTCTAATAGAATCACCTCATATTACTGTATATGAATTTTGCTTCCAATTATACCAATTTTGTTACCAATTTTGTTTGAAGCTATGTATTACCATCTTTAAAATATTTATATCGGTATGAGGTTATATTAATTTTTTTCCTCACCCCCTGCACAAAATTACTCCTAAGCACTTTAAGTCACTGTATTCCTAGCACCAACAGTAATGACACAATTCTTCAGTTAAAAACCATTAAGTCTATTTTCGAGTATCTGATTCCAAGGACCTAAACCAAGGGAGAAAAATCACAAAATCTGGCTGATTAGAAAAGTAGTTATAATAGGCCTCACAGCTCTTCTTATTGAGTGTACAAGAGAAATAACCAATAACCTGTTTTAACCACTGGAAAACACCCTATGGTGGTACCTGACTGATTCGATGCATTTTTGTACACAATCGCTGTGCTAATGGAGCAGACATTTACCCCAGAACAAAGGAAATCTCAGATGTAAGCCTTAGGGTTTACAGTAATTCCAGAATACCAACCACCACTAAAAGATTTTAAATGAAGGTCCTGCTGATCTATTTGTTGGTTAAACCCTTTTGTCTCCTCAAAACAGTAACATCACTCACAGGACAAATGATTGATAAATTGCAGAATTTCAAACAAAGGTAAGTGGGGAGTTAGAAATCCATAACAGACATCAGCTCTAGTAAATGCGTTTAACAGCGCATGATCCTTGGTCTAGATTCAGTTTTCCTTTTGTGTATTCTAAGACATAAAGGTCTGTTGAAGACTCCTATTATCACAGTATACTGAAGAACAGAATTGGTTCAGCAATGGGAAGAATGAGATGAGCCAGGCACCCTTCTGATGGCTGAGGATAATCTATAAACAGGAGGTACCATGTTGACCCTTGAAGTGATCTCTTCTCACCTCCTCACAAGGGATGGCAAGCCAGCAATATCCTTATAGGATACAAAACAGCATTTAGGAAAGGTTCCTAAAGGAAATCATTCTTCCATTCAACTGTGTTGCTATGGTAACCAAACCAATCAAGCGTCTTCACAAAGGCTTTTATGTCAAGTCCTGTTAGCAGCAAACTCATATAGAAAGTATAACTCAACTAAATTAACACTACATTTGTTTCCTTATTATAGAGAGGTGAAAGGCACAAATCCTTTTAAAAATTAGAGAAATATGTACTCCTTCCATGTCAACATCTTAAATTAGTCAAGTTCAGTCTGTTTAAATAAATAAAAGCCTCTTGAAGGCACTCGTTCTGGAACAGGAGAAAAAGAAAAGAAATTTAGCTGCCGGTACTTGCTCTTTTAAAAATGGATTCTTTCCCCACATTCTAGGGAACACAACAAGAGAATTCTGGCATCTTGCTGAATCTTTTATGACCATGTCTTTGCAAATACAAATATGTGCTTCAAATACATATAGACTATAGGTATAACTCACATAGAAAAGAACTGTAGCATTTACCACCTAGCATTTCTAAGTCAAGCAGAACAGATGGAAAAGCGACACAGATCCATTTTATTAAAGGATATTTTCCTTCAGTATGGCTTAATGAAACTGTAATGTTGATTATAGTCTAAATTTGAAGGCTGTTTTATATTAGTGACATGGTTTCACACTAGAGTAAATTCATTGCTATTGGACACTCCTCCTGTTAGTTAAATTCACTTATTAAAAGCAAAACAAGGGCTTCCCTGGTGGCGCAGTGGTTGAGAGTCCGCCTGCCGATGCAGGGGACACGGGTTCGTGTCCCGGTCCGGGAAGATCCCACATGCCGCGGAGCGGCTGGGCCCGTGAGCCATGGCCGCTGAGCCTGCGCGTCCGGAGCCTGTGCCCCGCAATGGGAGAGGCCACAACAGTGAGAGGCCCGCATAACACCAAAAAAAAAAAAAAAAAAGCAAAACAAAACTCTAAGCAACAGCTTTAGTGAATTTCATAATTTGACACTTAGCTTGAAAGCCAATGGATTTTATAAGAAAATATTACTTCACTGTATTGAGAAAAATCATTCATATTCCTATCTTCAATTTTATTCAGAAACACTAAAAGAAGGCCTACACCCTCATTCTATATTTTGTTTATAGAAAGTATACCCTATACTATTTGCACAGAATATAAATGATGGAATTCTTAAGGTCCCCAACAAGGAAACTGATCATAGAAGTGGACAGTTACTGGCGCCAGCTTCTGCCCTAATATCTACCTTCAATTTTAAATAAGCATTGTCTTTTTCCTGGACTCAGTGGTAGAACTGAAAGATTTCTGATAACCAGACCTTGCTCCAAAACACTTGATGACTGTGACCAGGTAGGAAATAATAACCAGGATAAGGGTTTGGACCAAGTAAAACTCAAATTAATTGCTCAGAGGTTTTTAAAAGGCTAAACATCCTGAATACCATTAAATGTAAATGTTGGTACACATCCCTCTGCCAAACTAATTGTCTGGCTATGATCTGAGGCACTGACAGTTTAGTAGAAATATTAGCATGAGTTAAACTGTGACTCTGAATTACAATTTTAAAAATCTGAAACACTGCATAAATTAAGATAGTCCATTTTAATTTCTAGGCTTTTAATATCAATAAGCTAAATGTTAGTTTAAAACTTTAGAAAATATCACTCTGACTTTATTTTTAAATATAAAATTATACACCTAATATTAAATAATGATACACTTTGCATTTGTGTGGTCACTCAAAATTTTATAATGTATATTCTATGTCTCATTTTATTTGATTCTCTCTACAATTGCAGGAGATAGGGAGATAACAGGGGAAGAAAATGAGGCTTAATTAGGTTTAATAACTCACTTATTTATAATGTTATCTTTTATAATAATAATTTTAAGAGCAACCATTTAAGTAAGCACCTATTATCGGCCAGATACTATTGTAAGAGCTTTTCTATTCATTGTTAATATATATTGTCATGTTATCATATCATATGATTGTGTGTGTGTACTGTGAGTATATTCACACACACTCATGTCTTCAATTCTCACAATAATTTTGAGAAGTGGTTATTTTCATTTTACAAATAAGAAAACTGAGGTTCAGAGACATTACGTAGCCTGCCAAAAGCCACACAGCAATAAACCCCATTGCCAGAATTCTAAGTCAGATCCACTGAATTGGTGTTACATTCATCTGTTCTAAGAACAGATTAAATACTCAGATGTGCTCCCTAAAACATCACTACCTGTTATACATATGATATTTAATTGTTGCTAATAAAACTTTTATAACATTTATAAAATTTCAGACAAATTGTTAATTTGGCCCTGATAACTGCAATTTTACCTTTCAGGGATACATTTGGCCATCTTTATAAGCAATATAAATGTAGCCATTCTAAACAGAGCTGGTTGGTCTCACAACAGATTTAAACAATTATTCCTGAAGGGTTCCCTTGTTTACATTTAGGAACACAGAGTACCCTGTAACAAACAAGGAGGAGGACACAGCTAACCAAATGTAATGTTGACTGTTGTCTTAAATATGAAATATCACTACACCAGAACAAGGCATGCGTTGCTAGGAAGTGATAGTTTAACAAGAGCTGAACTTTCAAAATGAAAAGACACAAGAACGTATTTATTACCCTTAACCCTGTTAGGAATAAAAGAAATCACTAGTTTTGTATAAAATACCAAGCTTTCTGAGTCCTGACCATCTCATTGCTAGGCAGAAACAGTATCTATCAAAGTCTGCCACATATTTGACTCTGTTTGAATAAATAAAACATATAAAATCTCTTTCTAATGTAACATTTTATATAGTTTATATTGATATATTTTACTATTAATGTATTAATTTATATTTTATATTAATATATCTTTCTAATACAGAAGTTCTTTTGGAAACTTGGAACAAATATTAACCTTCTACATTACATTTTAATCGTTTCCAATAAAATTATCCAGAAGAATCTTAGTTAAGGCCAGATTCCTCTGTGACTGGACATTGTGAAGTTCTTGATAACTGGAATTACCAGATAATTCTTTCCCCTGACATATAATCAGAGAGCACAAAATGAGCAGAAAGATCACATGTGGGCTCTCCTGTGTCTTGTTCTCCTGATCTACACAATGATACACTCTGAAAACTAGCTTATTATAGAAGTATAACAGTAACAATTGTCAACCCCATGACAGTGGAGTTGAGTGCCCTTGATTCAAGATTCTTAAAGAAGACATTTCACAGTAGACAACATTACTTTTGAGGCAACATTTTAGTTATTCTGAAATTCCATTCTCTTTCTCCCTGTACTAACAGAGAAAAAGATATAAATCAATAAATTTAATAATAACAACAAAGGCAACAACATTTGCTAATACTTTACATATATTTATATTTTGATACGCACATATATTTAATACAACCTCCTATAATGCGGATGCAGTTATTATGCCCATTGTTCAGATGTAGAAACTGAAGCACAAATAAAGTAATTTGATCAAAGGTTACTCAGCTAGTAAGTGGTAGAGCTAGGATTGTATCCTAAGCAATGCAGTTCCCTAACCCATTCCTTAAACCTCAGCATTTAAGGTGAAGGCAGAGTCCTTGTCCTGAATCCAGCTTTTGATTTGACGAGAGAACGGACAAATACAATATATCCTTACTGTAACAGAATATGATCATATTCATTAGCTCATTAGAAAATGTCAGGATTTAAATGAAGCATTCTATTTCTCAGTGAATGCTTCATTGACGTTAAAATACATACACAATATATACCAAGCACACGCACACTTGTGTACATATACAGTAGGCCCTTTGTATCTGTGGGTTCCAAATCCACAAATTTAACCAGTTGGGGATTCAACCAACCTTGAATAGAAAACATTTTTTAAACAATTATGGAAAGTTCCGAAAAGCAAAACTTGAATGAATTTGCCAGGCTCCGGCAATTATTTACATAGCATTTACATTGTATTAGGTATTATAAGTAATCTAGTGATGATTTAAAGTGTACAGGAGGATATGCATAGGTTATATGCAAATACTATTCCATTTTATATAAGGGACTTAAGCATCCAAGGGTTTTGGTATGTGGGGGAGTCCTGGAGCCACACCCCCAAAGATACTGAGGAATGACTGTGTATATGCCCCTGGATCCATGCGAGACTCATGGAGTACAAAATGCCTTGGTTTCTACCTTCCACTATTCCTTTAAAATTTACTCAATGGGGAAAGTTCTTCTCTGTCCTTACATAAATATTCAAGCAGTCCAAGAACTTTCTAACCGTTGAATAACATGATGACCTACAATTACTTTACCTTACCAAATACACTGCCAATTCAGAAATGAGAGTGCTCAGTTAAATCTATTATCCATGGTTGAAACATCCCAGTTATAGCTAGTTTCCATTCCCAGCTAGTGTCGGCTATAGACCAGGACCCAACAGAAATGGATGTGGTCAGTCCCTTCTTTTCCTTTTTTTTTTTTTTTTTACTTTCTTCTGATTTCTCTGCTCCTCCAATGGGTAGCTACATTTTCTGAACCATCAGGCTGAAGCAGTGAGAAGGGGGAAACTTAACGGGAGTATGAACATTCCGATGCGGCTGCAGTTGGCAGATGACCACACGTCCTCAGGTTCTGGCTAATGTTTACAGCTCTCTCTGTTGGTAAGTTCACGGCTTCTTCACAGGGCACTCACTCCTGGGAGCCTGTCACCTGTTATATTTAACGTGGGCGCTATAATCTCCCCTACCCATCACTTACTCCTTCCACAGCCCCTAGGAATCCAGGGTAACTTTTGTTGGGGTTTGTACCTTTCTCTTGGCAACAATCTGAATAGGGCCTAAGAAGGCCTCATCTCTCTTATACGTGGCCCACATCTTGTCCATAGAAAACAAATGGAGGGGAGATCAATCCTCACAGAGTTCCCTCTTCTTTCCCCTACTTTGTGATAAACAGCTAGCAGGCCTGTTCTTAATCCTTTCAGATCTTCTAAGAAGGAATAAGGATACCTATTCACTAGATCCCTTAAACTTCAGGAAACATATAAAGCTTTAAAGGTGCTCCCTCGACCGTTTCTTTCCCAATTGGTTTAGACAAGGTGGTGGAAAAGGCACTCGCAGAGTATCTCTTATCAAAAAACTTGTCTTTGTGAATTCTCTCCTTAAAGCCTAGCCCCTAAAACAACTTTCCAATATTTCTTTTAGAAATTTGTCTCTCCGTTTGGAATCTGAATTTGGTATCTAGTATCCTTCTACTCTGGGTCACAGCCAAAGCTACTATTTTAATATTATTACCTATATTATTACTACTTATAATTAATCCTATGGTAATTGTGATGTTATCTGAATTAAGTTTGAAATCGATTTCAAACCAGGGGTTAATTTTAAATTTTTTAGACACTGGTACTATTGAAGAAATACATTAAATGCCAATTATGAATATGTCATTATAAAGGAAATCTCTGAGACTACTCCTAATTTGATAGTTTACATTTTTACTATTTGTCAATTAACAAAACTGTGTTTCCTTATGGATGTACCAGATATTCAATAATCACCACAATGGGCTATTTTTAAAGAGTATTGGAGAATACATATTCTAATCATTAATTTTAGAATAAAATACATTTCTTTCGCAAAATAATGACCCATTATGATAGAAAAATTATTAATTATATGACAAATTACTACACAGATACATATCCTCAAACATGTGCTCTATTTCCCTTAATCTCCTGAGAAAGCTAAGTAAGAAACAACGCAAGAGTCTTTAAATATTCTGTGATCACAGGTACTGAAGGCTTGGTTGCCGCCACTTTGGTAAACATGAAAGTCACTGTAAAAGTGGTAAACATGTTTTTTAGCTGTTTTTGTTTTGTTCTGTTTTTGTTTTGCTGAGTAAGCATTTTCCAGCTTCCATTTTTTTCCTTAAATGCACAAGGGGCTACACCCCTCTTATGTTTTGTACTCTGTACCAAGTAACATCACTGCCAGTTTCCCCAACGATTTAGGACATCCGTCCTCTTTGACTTTGCCCTTGAAACATTTATCTATGCCCTGGTAATGTCTGTGTTAGCCAGGGTTCTAGCACTCTAACGGCTATAAAAGCAAACACAGACCAAGAAATAAAAGGCTATAAGAAACGGGAATAAAATGTTAAAAGTGTGAACCAATATAAACACGTGTTCTGACAGACAAAAGTGCACTTTAAATTGTGCACAGCAAGGTGCTCATTACAATTTGGAAATTCTTCCAGAGAGAGTAGAATTGTTGCATTTACACCTTGGGTTGAAGGTTAAAGACAGGGTTATTGAAGGCTAAATTTAAAATACTACCACAAGAGATGGGTGAAATGCAATGATTTACTGAGATAAAATCATTATGAAAGGCATGCACTTGCTTCCTAATGCCATCTCAATGATAATAAGTGATATTATTGAGGACTTATTCCTACTATACATTAATCCTCATAACTCTCTGTGGGGGGTATTATGTTATCCCCCCCCAAACACATAAGGAAACAAAAGCTGACAGAGGTTAACCAACTTGCCCAAGGTCCTATAGCTGAGAATGGAGGCAAACTTAAACCTAGTTCCCTTGAACTCCAAAGCTCCGCATCTCCCAAAACCACTACAGATGCTGGGGTCATTTACGTTAGGATAAGGCAATTTAACAGGTTAGAGAGCATGAAGGATTTACAGATTTCTGCTTCTCTAAACTAAATCCAATGCTCACACAGCCCACATTATGATCTTTCTAAAATACACTTCTGGGCAGTTCAGTCCTCTGCATGAAATCCTTCAATGTTTTCCCATCTATAGCTGAAGAAAGAACAAATAAACGCCCCAGTAACATATCTAACGCTCAGAGTTCTGTTTCCGTCCTGCTAAACATAACAGCCCACTGCCCTCAGCCTCCTCCTGAGACCCTCTTCTTTCTTAGTATTCTACCATGCAATACTAACCTAGTTCTCTTTCTACCATTTGGGCTGCTGCTTCTCGGTCCCCTTACAACTTGCACTTCCTCTGCCTGACCTCAGTGTCCCACTGGCCCTCCCTTCTTGACATCCCTGGGTGATTTCATTCCTTCCCAACTAGCTTTATGTTCCAGTGATTCACAATTTTTTTTTCTCTATGGAAACTGTACCTTTGATCTACAGACTCACATAATACACAGTCCCCCTCTCTCCCTGGATGTTTCATGAGGACCCCAAACCAAAGGTTTCCAAAATGACTTTCCCATCTCCCAACATGTTCATTTGTCAGCTTTCCCCATCTTGGTAAATGACACCATTTCAAGACAAAAGCCTGTATCTATCCTCAATTTCTCTTTGCCCCTCTCCCTCCAACACCCACCCCTAATCCAATCCATCAGAAATCCTGTCAACTGCCACCACCATCACTCATCTGGATTGCCTACAATAGCTTCCTAAATGGCCTTCCTATGTCTACTCCTGTACCTCCCAATCTATTCTCTACACAGCAGCCAGAGTAATCTTTTTAAAACAAAGGTCCAATGTGTCACTCCTCTATCTACAGCCTTCCCACAGTTTCCCATTGCGCCTTAAATGAAATCCCGTCTCCTTACCAAGGTCCACAGACCCTTGAGCCATCAGACCTCCTGTCCAGCTCTCTCCAATCTTAATCAGTTTCACTCTCCACAAGTCCACCACCTTCTAGCCCAGCTGGTCTCCTTTCAGTTCATCAAACAGCTATTTCCTACCTCTTGTCCTTTATACATGCTGATGATACTCTCTACCAATAACCAGCGGACTACTTCTCAACCTTCAGACCTGCTCACATGTTGCCTCCAAAGAGAGATTTACAAGACCAGGACTCTAAGAGGGCAGGCAACACCTGTCTGTCTTTCTTTTTATTTATTTTTTTCTGTCATAGTCCTTAACCAGTTTATAATTGCATATTCATCTATTATTTCACTCTCCTCCTGCTGGTAAGTTCTCCAATGGCAAGGATAATATCTACTTTGATCACCAGTAAATGTCCAGTGCCCAGCACAGTGCCTGATACATAGAAGGCATTCTAATATATAGAAATATTAGAATTCAAAGCCTCGAATTGAGACAGAATGAAGGGGACAGGGCACAACCATTAGCCATTGAGGATACAACAAAAACTGGTTATAACCCGTTAGGCCCAAGATGGCAGAAGACTGGACTTCCAGTAGACCTTGAACCTCCTTATACACTCATTGTAATACATCAACATGCTAAATGACACACCCACAGGTGCCATGACAGTTCCATGGCAGACCATAAAAGGCCAAAAAGTGGGTGGTGACCCAATTCCTGGAAATCTCCGCCCCTGTTTAAGCTGGCAGATTTCTGCTCAATCCTTGGATCCAATTCTGGGATCTTCTTCTCTCTGCCCCTCCGTACAAACACACACCTACCCCCCACCCCCCCCTACACACACACACACGCTCAGGGTAGAGTTACTTCCTTCTTCTATAGGTTCACTGTACTTCTATTAAAACATAATCACACTAAATTGCTACACGCTGTTCTTCCATCTATGTCCTCTAATAGACTAAGCTCAATGAGGTTAAGGATGATTTCCAATTTATATTTCAATTCCCAAAAGGCCAGCAAACTCTATGGTGAAGGAGTAAATGACTCAACTCACCAATCTATTTGGTATTCAAGGAATTTTAGTTTTCTACCACAAAAAGTAACCAAATTCCTTTCTTCCTCCCAGACTCTGCAAGTAAATCAACTCACAATTTTCATTTCAAAACAGAGTACACCTTTAACTTACAGGATATTTATCAGGCCCCTTCACCCAAAAATGTACTCTTATTCCCTAGAGGTTATTAAAATTTTGAAATAAACTAAACATGGTTCGAATCCAATTAAGCCGTATCTAAATGAACTTGAATAGGATCCATTAAAATAATAGGCTTGAAATTAGATGGAAGAGTATCTTTTTTGGAAAATCTACTTTTTCCTAATTACTAGTATAATACCCCAAAGCATGTTTTATTAGCACTTATCTCCACCCTCAAAATAATAATAAGATACTCAATAATGTGTTGGGCACTTTTGCCAGTTTGATCTATTTTGCCAGTAAGTCCATTATCTAAAAAGGAAGCAAATCCTATGAAAGTCTATTGTATACCTAATCTATGAACTCGATGCAATGATTAGGAAACACACAGGACTTTAGAAAGAGAATCATTTCTGTCTTCAAAAGTCTTATACTTTGAAACTGGTGGTATTTAAAGGATTGTGTTTAAACATGAGGATGTTAGTAGTACTATAGAACAATCAAATACTCAAAGTTACTGAAGAATATACAGAGTTGCTAAAGAACTGGTAACAATTTCTACGGAAGTTGCAGAATTAGTTGTCAAAAGTGAAAAGGTAACTGAGATTATTGTCCATAAATTTCTAAAACCATAAAAAAAAATAAAACATCAAGGGCATGTTTGGTGGGTTCATTGTAAATCTTTAAACCTTGCAACAGGATACAATGAAATAAACCATATAACATTTCTGAAAAGCTACTCCCAAGTAAACTCAAATAACTCAAGACATGGTAAGTTTGTTACTATTTTAAAATAACTCAGGGTATTTTCATCTTCTAAGCATATGTGGGCAAGGGTGTTCTGTACAATGTAGTGCTTGCAAAAAAAAAAAACACAAATATTCTTAGAAAGACTCTATCATACTATACCAACAACACCATATGTCCTGTGCACCCATTTTACATTTACTGTTGAGAGCTTACCAAGTTGAATAAATAATTACCACTAACATTTTCTTAATTGTTCAAGTAAATTATTTTTTCCTATCTTTTAGAAATTAAAGTGGAATTCATATAGTGAAATGTATAGATCTTATGTATAACTGGATAAACTGTCACAAATGGGTATGTCCATGTAACCCACATCCTTATCAAGAGGTATAACATTTCCATTACACTAGGAACCTCCCTCATGTCCTTGTCCAGACATCCTCCCCTCCCCCCCCAACACTCTTCTATCCTCTGCCAAGGCAACCACTGTCATGATTTTTGTCACTATAGGTTAGCTTTACCTGTTTTAAACTTCACATAAAGGGAATCACACAACATGTACTCTCTGGGGTCTGTCTTCTTTCACACAATATCAAGTTTTCAAGATCTATACATTTTATACACTTATCAGTAGTTCATTGCTCTTTTATTGCTGAGTAGCTTTCCATTGTGGATTTTAAACATGGTCAGAGGGCCATTTCTGAAGGTTATTATAAATCCCATAGGGCCCTTATCATAACATGCATCTCCCTGCAGTTTCTTGGTGAACTACTTTTCCCATGGTGAGTATCGGGTTGTGCCTGATTTGCCCACTGGCAGATGCCCAGTATCTGACAGAGCATCGATAGCATCTTTTTTTTTTTTTAATTAAGGGTACTTGAATCTATTTATTTATTTTTGGCTGTGTTGGGTCTTCGTTTCTGTGTGAGGGCTTTCTCTAGCTGTGGCAAGGGGGGGCCACTCTTCATCGCAGTGCGCGGGCCTCTCACCGTCGGGGCCTCTCTTGTAGCGGAGCACAGGCTCCAGACGCGCAGGCTCAGTAGTTGTGGCTCACGGGCCTAGCTGCTCCGCGGCACGTGGGATCCTCCCAGACCAGGGCTCGAACCTGTGTCCCCTGAATTAGCAGGCAGATTCTCAACCACTGAGCCACCAGGGAAGCCCCAACGTCAATAGCATCTTGAAAGCCCAATTGCTGGGAAGAGAATGAGCACAACTTGGAATGTGTTTTCCCCTAGGAATGTACTTATTTATGATGTATTCTGACAGCACCGAGTAATGAAACAACCATAGAGGCAGAAGATCAGGGCCAGAAAGCCCAGTTTATCACTAACTGGCCACAACCTTCAGCCGGTTCTTGACCCTCCTTGACCTTCACTTTTCTAACCTGTAAAATGGGATATAACAGTAATGCCATAAAAAATTACTAAAAAAGTCAAATGGTATGATGTATCTCTTCATAAACTGTAGAAATTAATTCTGTAAAAAGTTATTATAATGTAGCTGAGACAATTACCCTTCCAGAAAACATTTACTGGGTGAAATTTTAGACATAAAAAATTAAACACAAGAGCTTGAATTTATTTAGTCCTTACTACATTTGAATTAGTGACTGTTCTAGTCACTTTATACATATTGAATCTTTTAAATTTTTAAATAACCTTATGGAGTAAGATACTATTATTATCCTCATTTTATATACAAGAAAATGAGGCAAAACAGATTAAAGGACCTGCCCAAGGATTTACAGCTTATTTGAGGTGAAGCTGAGATATAGGCTCAGGTCCTTTGGTTCCAGAGCTCAAACTTACAACTACTTTGTTGTGATCCCTTTTGGTAAGTTTGTTTAGTGTAAGTTTATAGAAATTATCTTATACTTTAGAACTCAAGAAAAAAAATCAAAGGGTGAAAAGATATAATGAGAATTTTATAGAGATTCTGAAAGTGACTTCCAGGCACTTTTAAGGGAGTCCACGGTGGAGGGGAGTAGAGGTGGGGGGAGAGTTTTGATATTAAGAAACAGGAGTTAAATAAGAATAGAAAATAAAAACTGGGCTGAAATGATTGAATACTGAGCATATGAGAGGGTGTCTCAAGCACAATTAAGAGCTCTGCCCAAGAAGAAAAGTGAGGACTAAAGCCCACTCAGCACTCCTTCAGCTCCTCCAGTGAGCAGAGAGCAAGGTCAAGGTGAAACGACAGAGTGTCTACCCTGATCACGAGGTAGCCACATTCTTTCCAGACAGTGGCTGCTGGCGTACACAGCAAAGGGGAAATGAAAAGGGGGATACGGTGCAAATGGCCGTTCACAGGTGAGAATGTTCACAAATCTGTCCATAATTCAAGGAAAGAGCATCCATGGTGCTGAAATCATTGCTTAAGAAATTCCAAAATCCCCCCAGGGTGTATGCTCTTGCTTTCTTTCTCCAACAAGTAGTTATTTTCTTTAACTGATTAATTATCAGTGATGTCTTAATGAAGATTAATCAACAAGTGATTGTAGTATTTATTGTAAAATCTACATTTTGAATAACAAATATGCTTCAGAATGCTCACGGTGAACTAGGTTTCCTGAAGAATGTTGATGGTCCAGGTCCACAGTAGGATATGCACTTAGAAAATCTGTGGGTTCAGAAGGGACATTTGATATTACTGACTCCAACCCCACACTTTGCAGGTTAAGAAAACTGAGGCTCAGGAAGTTTTGACGGTTTTGCTGGGATTCACGGGGCTTGACAACAACAAAATCAGCCCCAGAAGCAATGTCTGCAGGTGATAATAATAAAGGTAACATTTGTTGAACACTTTGCTGTGTGCCAAGTACTGGCTAAGCACTTTGGATGTGTTATTTTAATTAATCCTCACAACAAACCTAGGGCATAGATAGGATACAATTAGGTGAGATTAAATTGACTTTCACTGGATAATTATCCAATTCTTCTACATAAAACCTGTGCTGTTTGACGGTCAACTCTGTGTTTCCACAGAAAATGTAACAGTAGCATAGGAGGACAAAATAACATTCAATTGTGAAGAAAACGTCGCCACTATATTTCAATGACGCAATGATTCCTTTTCATGGTGATAACCATTTTACTAGAGATTCATTGTAACTAAGGAAACACATACTCATTAGCCCACTTATGAGTGGACAAAGGGTTAGGATGGTTAGGGGAAGCAAACTTTTTCTGTAATAACTTCCTAAACACTGAAAGATACCCACCTAACCAGTATCAATCTATGGATAGCACTTCAGCATATTTTCTACTCACATCCCACAAACATGTAAGGTGGTCAAAAATAAGTTTTCTTGCTGTTTGAAATTAGATTTTGCAAAGGAATACACTTTTATAAGCATTGGAACTGTTTTGCATACACAGTTCACATCCATTAAGCCAAGTTACAATCACATTTTTTTTTTTTTTTTTGCGGTACGCGGGCCTCTCACTGTTGTGGCCTCTCCCGTTGCGGAGCACAGGCTCCGGATGCGCAGGCTCAGCGGCCATGGCTCACGGGGCCAGCCGCTCCGCGGCATGTGGCATCTTCCCGGACCGGGGCACGAACCCATGTCCCCGGCATCAGCAGGCGGACTCTCAACCACTGAGCCACCAGGGAAGCCCTACAATCACATTTTAGAAATGTGTTTGTGTCGTGTACTGCATTGCTACGTGGCTGAAAAGAAAATGGTTCCATGACAAAGCCAACAGTATTCCCGAAGGTATTCACTGGCTCTCCGTGTCCATCCACAGTATACAGGGTGTTCCCAACAAAGCCAGAGGAGAGCGACAGCTTAAACCAAACTAAGTATAGAGGCTCGACCTACGCCAACAGCCCTGAGGGAAGCAGCAACATGAGTGGGAGCCTGAGTGCTGACATGAGTGCACAGCTCCCTGAAGTCTGCTGAATGTCATCCTCTCTCACTGTAGCTCTTGGTGGGATCACCACAATCTCAGAGAGCCATAGGAGGCCAGAACAATTTTTCATAAGGTAAGAAAGAATAGGGAAAGGAGGGAGGGAAAGAGGGAGGAAAAGAAATCTACAGAACCTGCCCCTTAAACTCTGTAAATACATCTCAATCAAGGTAAGGCCAGTCTTACACCATTAAACACTCAAAAAGAAAACTTTTGTTTTTGTTTTTCTGATTCTTGACAGTGTGAAGCAGAGGCAGGGAATGGTTTCTGTTAAAGACTCCCTGCCAGATTTTTTACGAATTGAATCCTACACTTGTTCCAGATGTTCTCATTTCTGATCACTGTCTTTGTTGGATCTACCTACTGAATCCTAGGAGGATTTCAGGAAATGTTTAACTCTGAGTTGGTGAAAAAAAAATATAAAATGATCTTGCTTACTCTGTATCAAAGTACACTTGGCTTGCCTCCATTAGACCTTTATGAAATTGTGTTAGGAGTATGTTATGTGAAGATGCTCAGAGACTGGCCTAGAGATTATAAAGTCCACATACAATTAGAAAACCTCAATCTAACTCGGTAAATCTAGTCATTTCATATAGGAGGAGAAATCACAAGGTAAGTAATATTAAAGTTTGCTAAACGTTTTTACAAAGGCACACTAAATCCGTTTTTGAAAATGTAAACTCAGGGCTTCCCTGGTGGCGCAGTGGTTGAGAGTCCGCCTGCCGATGCAGGGGACACGGGTTCGTGCCCCAGTCCGGGAGGATCCCACATGCTGTGGGGCAGCTGGGCCCATGAGCCATGGCTGCTGGGCCCGCGCGTCCGGAGCCTGTGCTCTGCAACAGGAGAGGCCACAACAGTGAGAGGCCCGCGTGCAGCAAAAAAAAAAAAAAAAAAAAAAAAAGTAAACTCGAAGTCTAGAATCAGACACATCATCTCCAAATACTAACAAAAAAAAATCATACAAGATATGTCTTTTTCATCCACTAGAATGAATCCGATCATTGTGAAAACACTCTGCTATTCCTCTCAACACTGAATTACTTTTATGAGCCAACTGTATTGTAAACACTGCAAAACCTCAGAGAAAGTTTCGCACAGTAAAGGCCATTTACATGTACTAATTTGGCAAAAATTGCTTTCCAAATCACATTTTCCAAAGGCCATATTCTATTTTTCCCTCAGTGCTTTTCTGACAGTTGGGAATGGATACAAATTGTAATTTACTTGTATCCATTTCCTACTTTATTAGTGTCCACTAAAATCGTTCAAACAGCATGACAGATAAAAGACAATAATGAAAAGTGTTTGCAATCTTCTGAGAGTTATAGTGTGCACTGATAGCAAACAGTAACTGATGATTAGATATATATATATATATATGATACATACATATACATATATAATCTATACATATGCCTGATGACTACTAAGATAGTGTGTAAATGTATTTAAGGACCCTGCAGAAAAAATGTTATGTAAAATTGTGTGCATTGATCTAGTAATCCCCAAAGCTCCTAATCCGACTTTAATTTACCTTAATGGAGAATTGCTTAGCGAAAAATCCTGCAAGACAGTGAAATCTGATGTATTTGATCAAGCCGTGTTATTTTTGTAGTCATGAAAGCAGAACCACACAAAAAAATGTGTTTTTCATCAAAAACACTCCACAATTTGAAAACTATGGGGAAAATGGGCAATGAATCACAAGGGAGAGGGAAAATCGATTATGGCGATTACCAGAACAGCCACACATTTCAGAAATGCCTGACTGAACAGGGTCACAATACACTTCGAGTTATGTGAAACAGAAAATTAACCAGTGTTTGCGCCCACTATGTGTGTTTTGTTAACAAAGTGATTTTGATTAAGTTTATGGTCACATTGCAGGATCACAAGACTTAACAAAGAGGATTACTTTAAATATGAAATCTTTCAACTGTAAAAGTAATCATGTCTGAAGGAGGCTGGATATTAAATATTTCTCTAAACTGAAGTTATCACTCTCTCTTTTTCTTTTCCAGGTTGCCTGAGGCTTCATTTTTCCATGAACTGAATAACTACACGTACACCCCCCCCAAAGAACAGAAAATACTACCTTAAATGAAAAGAAATGCAACCCTTCACTTCATATTAGTACCCTCATAAATTTAATATCCACTGTGCATCATCCAGAGAGCTACAAAACGTAAAAGACATTTTATTTCCTATTCTTATTTTGCACAAGGAAAAAGCAATCAGTAATACAATTGACTTGCTATCTTCTCTGTGGGCCCCAGAAATCTTAACAACAGTGATAACACCACCAGTTCACCTAGAGGCCACAGCCACATAGCTAATGGTGAGAAAGAAAAAAATAATAATAGCAAGGTTTAAATGTTGAGAAAAGCTGTTTACAGCTTTTTTCTTCTGCCTTACTACCTAAGAAGACCTTGCTAAAGAATTAATCTTATTGGACAGTGTTCCACTACCCCTTAGTTCCCAAGAGGTTATTAACATTGATTTGAACATGTGGCCTTTGGAATTTTACAGGATGTCTGAGCATAGCTACTTTTGATGATCTATAAGCCTGATATACATTAAGTGACAGGTAGAAAGATGGAGAAAGAATTGGGTCCAGGGCTTCCCTGGTGGCGCAGTGGTTGAGAGTCCGCCTGCCGATGCAGGGGATGCGGGTTCGTGCCCCGGTCTGGGAAGATCCCACATGCCGCGGAGCGGCTGGGCCTGTGAGCCATGGCCTCTGAGCCTGCGCGTCCGGAGCCTATGCTCCGCAATGGGAGAGGCCACAGCAGTGAGAGGCCCACGTACCGCAAAAAAAAAAAAAAAAAAAAAAAAAAGAATTGGGTCCAGTAAGTGGAGATAGGTATTGTAAATAATAACATTTCATTATTTCAATTTATTCATTTATCACCTTAGTAGGTGCTACACGAGAATTCTCATTACTCTCTAGACTTTATAAAAAGTTTCAGAGTATAATCATGGTAATTATAGCTAATGATACAGCATCATATACTTGAATGATGCTAAGAGAGTAGACCTTAAATGTTCTCACCCAATAAAGAAATAGTAATTAAGTGACAGGATGGAGGGGTTAGTGAAGGTTTTGATGGTAATCATGTTGCAATATATAAATTTATCAAATTAATAAGTTATATACCTTAAATTTACATAATGTTATATGTCAATTGATCTCAAAAAACTTGGGGAATTTTGTTTTCAAGTTTCAGGATGTCACAAGATTGCCACTTATTGGATGGATATGCCATCTTAATAACAGGGGCAAAGTTCATATTATATAGTTCATATTATAAAGTTGAATGGAAAATAATTCAGTATATATTTTACATGTCATATAAATGTGCAAATTTAATAATCATGATAGGATATAATTTATATATAAATAAAAATATACAAGAAATTCAGTAATTATGCAAAATATTTTTGTCAAACATCTGACCATCTTTTATAATTTGTCTGTTCTCATTTACTTCAGAAATTATGTTATTAGTAACTACTCTGTTCATACGTCTAATTTCTAAAGCTTTTATACAGAGGGGAATAACAGCAAAGGTACTCTAATAGTAGCATCGATACTAATAAAAATGTCTTTATTTATTGACTATCCCATGTGTCAGGCGTACTACCCTTTAAAACCATTATCTCATTTAATGTTCACAGCAATACTAGCAAACATCCCTTTTGGTGCTCCCTCTAGAACTCTGGGCAAGACACTGAAACTTTCCATTTCTCAGATTTTTTGCTACATAAAGTAATGGCAGAAAAGAAAATGACTACGGAATAGCTTTAGAGCAGGCAACTTCGTAACTCTTGAATTTATGTGGGGTTATGCAAAGCAAATAACAACTCAGAGCAAGGTTAGTGCTTTCGCCTAAAGGGGTGGGCATGAATGAACTGAGGAATCCAACTGCGGGGAAAGGGCCAAGCAGATACAATCTAGGTCATGAAAGGACCCCCAGGTTACAGACAGTTCATCAGGAAAGGCCGTGGTCTAGGCAAATATTCAACTGAGGCCCAGAGCATCAGATTCAGGTAGTCAGCAAAGCAGAGTGAGAGCATGGGGTGGGTGGACGGACTGGATGGCCCTGGCCCTTCTGCCCAGTAAGACATCACCCAGGATCCTGGCAGCTGTAGCAGGGATGAAATCAGAGAGCAAAGAAGGATCTGGCCCTGCACTAGAGGCATGTGGGCACAGGAAATGGGATACATTTCGAATTGTAGCCTCTACAAACAGAGCTAGGAATAAAATTTGCTTTTCGAAAGTGCTGAGGGGGGGCTTCCCTAGTGACTCAGTGGTTGAGAATCTGCCTGCCAATGCAGGGGACACGGGTTCGAGCCCTGGTCTGGGAGGATCCCACATGCCGCGGAGCAACTGGGCACGTGAGCCACAACTACTGAGCCTGCGCGTCTGGAGCCTGTGCTCCGCAACAAGAGAGGCCACGACAGGGAGAGGCCCGCGCACCGCGATGAACAGTGGCCCCCGCTTGCCACAACTAGAGAAAGCCCTCGCACAGAAACGAAGACCCAACACAGCAGAAAATAATAATAATAATAATTAATTAATAAACTCCTACCCCCAACATCTTAAAAAAAAAAGTGCTGAGGACTGCCGTCCCAGCACACGCCTGCCTCAGGGCACTGCATTCACTTGTCTCCCTGCGGAACTCTTCCTTCCCAGAAAGTCACCTTCTTAGACGCCCACCTTCATTAAAGCAGCCCTGACTGCACCTCACCCCACACAGAGTCACTTTACATCCCCTTCCCCCGCCAAGTTGTTTTCTTCATAGTACTTATCACTCTCTCATTTATTTTACACACTCTTGTCTGCTTATTGACTAATCTCCCTACTGGAATGAAAGTTCCCTAAGAAAACAATCTTGCCTTTGTTGACGCCTGCTGCATCCCCAGTGCCTAGATCCACAGTGCCTGGGACACAGTCGGAACTCGGTAAATATTTGTCTATTTAATATAAGAATAAATTTCAAAGCAAGAGTGTCCAAACGCCATTTCTCATTTTCTAGAGTTTTGGGTTTTATGTGCTGCCACATGCTTTATTATATAAATTAAGAGATGGCTAAATTGGTAAATAATAATAAATATAATCAAAGTTAGTGACCTTGAAACTTGTGAATTAATTCAGCCGTAAATACCGCTCAAAATGCAGAACTTGAATGCTTTGATAGTTTAACAGAACACTGACAAAGCAAACTACAAGATATGCTCTATTTCACAAAGAAAGGGAGCCCTTGGCACGTCTCTAAAAGATCAGAGTTATTGGTTAATCACTGAAAACACATACTCCTCTTGGATTGTTTTTTTCCTGGTTAAAAATAAAAAGATTTTTAATGTTAGGATATCTACAGAACAGCTGATATGTACCACACATATAATCAAAATCACTCCTTATAAAAAATAAGAAATTAATTATAAAATTCCCATCGTTTACATATAATTCTTAAAGCAATTTTAGATCCTGAGTTCAGAACTTTAATAAAAACATGTTTTAAAAATAGGATATAGAAAGAAAAGATATGAGAAACTGAGGCATATGCAGGCATATGTTGTTTTTCTTCTCACTATAAAACTAACTGAAACAAGATTTTGGAATCATGAAAACTGAATGTTAAGTCAAAATAGGCATTCCTATGCCTATTTTGAAGATTATCTAGTATCTAACTTTAGATACTAGAAGATTTAGAAGATAATTTAGAAGATTATCTAGTATCTAACTTTAAAATGAAACAAGACTGTGCCATTTAAACCAAACATACTTTTGTTTGTTTGCCTGCTTGTTTTATTGTGAGGTTATAAAGAGAAGTGGGAGATTTCAAACTATAATTAAGCATTTGACTACAATTAAATTATATATATAATATGCCCACTTCTCAGAACATAAGTAATTCCTATGATATTATGTCAAAATCTGATTTAAGTCTTCTTGGTTTCTAACTCAACATTTTAGGGTCAACTAAAGTTCATTTCAAAGAATATATCAGAGAAGTTACTAAAGAATAAGCTATAAGAAAAACGCAAGGGGAAAGGGTTCAGCCCAACGAACTATAATAACAGAAATAAAAAAACAAAACACTATAGTAATTGAAAGAGTATTAAAACTGACTCAGTCATGGACCTACAGAAAAATAAAACAGAATGACCAAACCAGACACAGCTCTTAAAATGTATAATGATTTCAAATAAGATTTTTCTTTTAAGGGATATTGCAAATAAACTGGGGAAGAAAGGACTGTTTAGTTTGAGGATAAGTAATTGGCAATTTTGAAAAATAAAATCTATTTAAAACTTGCCTTATACTACAACTACATGTCACTTACAGATGATTTGAAGGCGAGATTATCAAACTATATTCTCCCCCTTGGAAACACCTATATTCTATGAGCTGCTTGGAAATATTTCACTTCTAAAATCAACTAATAATATCCTTTGCAAATTCAACTAAAAATTAACTCATGTAGATATTTTACTAAACTTAATACTACTTTCTAATAAATTGCTTCAGACAAACTAAAAATGCCAATTTATGAATAGTAACAGAAAACACTGATTGATTAAAGAACTGGCCATTTAGTTTGGCAGCTTTTAAAAAAAAATAATCTAGGGACTTCCCTGGTGGCATAGTGACTGAGAATCCGCCTGCCAATGCAGGGGACACGGGTTCGATCCCTGGTCCGGAAAGACCCCACATGCTGCAGAGCAACTAAGCCCGTGCACCACAACTACTGAGCCTGTACTCTAGAGCCCGCGAGCCACAACTACTGAGCCGGTGTGCCACAACTACTGAGGCCACACGCCACAACTACTGAAGACCCTGCGCCTAGAGCCCATGGCTCCAGCCCATGCGCCTAGAGAGAAGCCACTGCATTGAGAAGCCCACGCACCGCAACGAAGAGTAGCCCCCGCTCGCCGCAACTAGAGAAAGCCCACGTGCAGTAACAAAGAACCAACACAGCCAAAAATATAATAAAAATAAATTTGCTAAAAAAATAAATTTAAGAAAATCTGTATTTATGTCAAATCTAACCCCACAATTCATCCCACCCTCCCCTTCCCCCTCTGTGTCCACACGTCCATTCTCTATGTCTGCATCTGTATTCCTGCCCTGCAAACAGGTTCATTTGTACCATTTTTCTAGATTCCACATGTATACGTTAATATACGATGTTTGTTTTTCTCTTTCTGACTTACTTCACTCTGTATGACAGATTCTAGGTCCATCCACATCTCTAGTGGGAACATGTGGTATAGCACAGGGAGTTCAGCTCAATGCTGTGATGACCTAGATGGGTGAGATGGGGTGGGTGGTGGGAGGGAGGCGAAGAGGGAGGGCATATATGTATGTGTATAGCTGATTCACTTTGTTGTACAGCAGAAACTAACACAACATTGTAAAGCAATTATACTCCAATTAGAAAAAAAATCTGTATACATATAACTCTTTATTGTAAATTTACAGCATGCTTTACTTATACTTTCTTCTAGCACAGCAGTACCTGGTTTGTGTGCTAGAAATAAACATAATGATATTTTCATGGTTATTTAATACTTTCAGGTACTTTTAATAACCACAGAGAAAAGGATCATCAACGACTTTGACTATATAAAATTAAAAATAAATATGTAAAAACAATTACTAAAGACCAATAAACAGACTTAAGGTACACTTGTTACAAACATGACAAAGAGTTAATATGCCTAATATATAAAGAATGTGAACTAATGAATAAAAACCCTTAGGCAAAGGAAATGTAGAGAATTCATATAAAGGAATAAATGACTTGTAAACAAATATTAGGGAGAAAGTAACACTTCAGTAATTAAAGAAATCCATATTAAAACAATAATGGGGGCTTCCCTGGTGGCGCAGTGGTTGAGAGTCCGCCTGCCGATGCAGGGGACACAGGTTCGTGCCCCGGTCTGGGAGGATCCCAGATGCCGCGGAGCGGCTGGGCCCGTGAGCCATGGCCGCTGAGCCTGCGCGTCCGGAGGCTGTGCCCCGCAGCGGGGGAGGCCACAACAGTGAGAGGCCCGCGTACCACCAAAAAAAAACAAAACAATAATGAGTGTTTTGCCTATTAAATCAACAAGATTTAGATGATCATTTTTAAACTGACCAAGGGGAAAAGAAACTGGTATCTTCAGTCATTACTGGTGGCATTATTAGCACATGCATGCTCTCCGGAACGCAACTTGGTGATATGTTTCAAAAAGACATAAAACTGTTCATATCCTTTGACCTAGGGAGACCACTTCTATGTCAATGCTAAGAGAAATAATGCAAAATATAGAAAAATGTATCCCAATTAAAATGCTCCTCAAAACTCTGTATTTGAAATAGTGAGAAAAATGGGGAAAAAACAAAAACAAAGGCTACTAACAGGAAAATAGACACATCTAGTCAATGAATTATTGGGCAGCCATTAAAGATGATAGTCATGATGAGGCAAGATGGAAAAAATATATATTTATGCTAAAATGACAATGGACAAAGTACTGAATAGCAAACTCACCATACAGTATAAAGGACGAGAAAATTCTCTCAAGTCAGAACAGTGGTTTGTTTTCAGGTGATGGGATTATTAGTGACTTTTTGTTTGTTTGTTTGTTTCTAAATTTCCTATAATGAGGTTATACTACTTTCATGACTTTAAAATAGATGAATAAAAGTTAGCATATAGAAAGGCGAAAACAGTAACACTTGACCACTGTATCAGAGCAAAATATTAGGAAAACTACTTTAGGTTCATGTTCTCTTTCAAATCACTTCACTGTAACCCAAAAAAAGAATAAGAAAAGCTTTTCTTACTCTGCTACTTGTCAGACATACCCAAGTGGAATGTTCCACATTTCTGCGCTTTTCTGTTCTCTACTCCGAGTGTGAGCTACCATCGGAGCTCAGTATTTAATTTGGTAGGCTTATAGTTACATACATTTAAAATACTAACAGATAAACTACACATTTCTGAAAACTAATCATGCCCATCCTTAATTTTTTTCCAGATAATTAAACAACTGAAAATGATAAATTGCCCCTTTAACAGACTTGGCAACCTTTTGGCACCAAGTGCATCAATTAACTAGAGTACCATATTGGATCCAATACTGCATCTCCTACAGTGCATGTAACAATATGTACAAGAGACTTCCATCAACAAGGATCAGTGTCATGTATGAATCACCATGTCACCTGAATTGAGAGCTCTCGGGATCCTTTCTATAATGACAAATTCAAGTTCTATGTTATTACCTAGAGCACTGCAACCCATGACCGCAGTGTGTGGGGTGGAGGGGACGGACTATTAAATCTTTCTGGGGTGAGAACGGACGGCTGTTTTATATAGCTCCTGTCGATCATAATGCTCCTGCGACCATCAAGATTTAGATCTGTAATTACACAGGACCCTGATTTTCACCTTGGTTACTGATAGAGACGGTACGTATAATCATGATAAAAAGCCAAGACTTGAAAAATGAGACTTTGCAAGAAGTTAGTGTCCCCAGGCTCTAGTGGATTGATTGGCTCGAAGTAGCCCTTGCACTTTCCCACTTTGTTACGGGGGCTGAGAATGCTGTGAAGCAGAAACACTTCCACCCCTACCATGAATCCTCTTTGGTAAGGAAATTTAAAATAATAATAGTAAACCTGTTAGAAATAGAAAGAAGTTTTATTTTTTCTAACTGACAAATTTTCTGGGGAGATGGGTAGGAGACACAGTCCATGGTTCTGAGCAAACACCAATTTAGCACAGACCAAAACACCCTCAGCACTGTGTATGTACAATCCCTTGCCCCTGACCGAGACCTCTGTAGCTTTTTCGAAGCTGCAAGCATCGCCTAATACACAATTGATTGTATTCTTAACCGATTGTCTTTAAAAACCCTTATCCCTCAGAAACCTGTTTTTGTTCATTTTGATTATAAAGCTGGAGGTACACGGGGACAAAGACAGTCTCAGAACTGATTAAGAATCAAACAAAAAACTACACCTAACTGTTGCTACATACTTTCTAAAGCATATTGAAAACAAAACAATTCCTTGATATAGCTATAGTTACAATGCAAGAAGGAAAAAAAAAAGAACAAAAAACCAAACAAAGCTATCTATAAAATGCAAATGCTGCAACTAAAAATACCAGACCCATGGTGCTCCCTGTGGGAGGTGATAGGAACTCATGATGTGAAAGGAAAAGAGAAAGGCATTTGGGAACAATCACCTCAGGTTCTGTGACCAAAAGAGAAGCCAGTTAAGAGAAAGCAGGGCTCTGTTTCCAGGAACTGTTGCAAAGACCTTTAACTTTTCATCCCTCCTCCTTTCCCTAGCTGTTCTATTACACCTCTACAGAAACCTGAAGTCGTGCCTTTAACCTTTGCCTCAGCATCACGGAGGGTGTGGAGAGGTGGGAGGGGGGTGGTTAAAGCACTCTCTTAGTTTTGTCTCTATTGCTCTGCCTCTCAGCCCCGATGGGTTGGCAGGGGTGAGTCTGGAGGTCCTCAACCGCCTCCACATTTCTTTCAATGACTTCTAACATGTTGTTCTGATATGTGCTTGTCAGTGTTAATTACAAGTGACATTAGATTGGTTTGATCCCTGACAAAACTCCAGAGCGTTGTAATAAAGCAGGACAGTAGGAAAGATGGCAAGAGGAGGCTAGGTAATGCTTTTGAATCCCCAGGATTTCCTTCAGGCCTCCCTCCTACCAAGTCTGGCCGTCCTAACAAAGACGCACATTTGCTCTGCTCTGCATACGAAGCTTTAAGATATCAGACCTACAGGTTTGCTGACAACAGCCGGGTCTAAACCAGTTGTCCCATTTAAGAGCATCCCCGGTCACTCTCACAGCATCCCGTTGGATGTTAATTATATGATCACCCTATTGAGCCCTGTTTTCACCACTCCTTAAACCTTCACATACAGCTCTGCAGTGAAAAATGACTGAAATCACTTGGAAAACAACAGAAAAGACTCACTGAAGCAATCTGAGAGGAGATGTGGTAGAACAGCTAAAACTCAATTTGTTTCCGTATCTGCTTTCCATCGAAGAGTATTTCTCCATATTGGGCGGGTACAAAATCCAACAGTATGCATATTTGTCGTTAGACAAAAAGCACAGAATCAGCTATCAATTCACTTTCCTTGAGGATATATTTCTGAGATACAATATCTTTCACTTACATCTGACAGGTAGATTCTTTGCTAGTAAGATCAGTGGGTAGTCTCAGTATGTAAATGGTCTATATTTTATTACATGTGTAACCCTGAAACTATCAAATGATATCTCAGAACCATCAGGGAGACCAGTGTTGTCCAATCTAGCTTTGTGCAACAACAGAACCGTTCTATGTCTCTGCTGTTCTATAGGACAGCCCTGTGCCACTTGTGGCTACTGACCACTTGAAATACAGCTAGTACAACTGAGTTCCTAATTGCATTTAATTTAAATAATACAGAGACTTGGTTTCTTATGGTAAAAATAAAACAGGATAAAGATCTGTCTCTTGTTCTTCCCTTGAGTCCTGTTTGAGAAAAAGCAGATGCTGTCTGATGAGGAAACTTCCATCATCTGAGAACCAGCAATGCATCAGCCAGAACTCCATTTCTGGGACAGTGTTAAGTACAAAAAGGAACGGACTTGGGTTCTGGAGACCAAGGTGGAAGGGTTAGCTAGGACAGTGAAGTCTCCTCAACACAAAGTTTAATCCAACATCCTTTCTAGCACCTTTGGAAGATCTCCCTCTTGCTCTGTGAGTAATGGTCATCCCTATGACAAAGAGGCTAATATGGTCCATTTTACAGACAGAAATGTGTTTAGTTTTCATTGAGAGATATGGAAATATAATGTAATGTGTCACTCTGGTACCTAAAAAATCCAAAAGAAAAAAGAGTCCTATGCTTAAAATATCTACAAGATAATTTATTTCTCCTTTACCTGTAAGTGATACCATGTTCATGTAGGCTTGTGGATGCTAGCTCTTATCTGTTTGCTTATTTCATTATTTTTCTCAATTCTAGTTGCAAAGAACGTTACTACTGTCAAATCCTACTACATCATTGTGCATCTTTTCTTCTAAATGATAAAAAACTATCTCGAAAGACTTACGCAATCAGAAATGGTAGCAGGCCTTTCAAAAACATTCATTTAAAAATGTTCTTCACGTTTATATTACTTTTACTTAGATTACTTTTTTTAGTATGAACAATCATCACTAAGTGAGTAGTTTGCTGTACTCCTTAAAGGGCTCTATCATTTTTTAAATGCTGTGAAATAAAATATCATCTAGAATGAGGCTAAGAAGATGCATATTTTTTAAAAAAAATTCATAGAAACTATCTGTACAATAATTCATTGTCTGCTCTACCAAGGTGATTTATTAAGGATAATGAAGCATATGATTTAATAGCTGCCACAAATCCTTTTTCAAGTAGGATGGGTATAAATAATACAAAAAGATGGCCCAATACTAGGCAAATCCTAACCTAAGAACTACTCTATATGCTAGGTCACAGGAAATTAGTTAAGCTCAATTAACTGTGCAGCCAAGTGAAGTATGGCTAGGCAGTTAAGGCTCTAACCACTGACTCTTATTCTAGTAGCGGTTATTCATTTAGTGAAACCTGTAAGCCTTCCTATCATGGTGGAATTTGAGTAGCTTTTTTCCACATGACGATATAAAGCTCTCCAACTGGAAAAGGACATTATGCTAGCATGAATTTTCCAAAATCTTAAGAATGCAGATAGATCTCTGCCTATTTGTCAGTGCAAGTGACATCAGCCTTACATTCCCACAGTGCCTTGCATTTATGGGAATAAATGCAAGGCACTGTGGAAAGATTAATGTACGATGCTCTAAAGAATAAATGCATAAATGGGAGAGAAGGTAAGTGAAGAAAATGAGGTTTCTAAGATCCTTACAGAAAAAAAAAAAAAGGAATTTCATATCCCTGTGAAACCTGGTTCTAATATTTATCATCACTTAGACTTTTGAGTTCTTTCTCCCTAGCTTGTCCAGTTGCCAAGAAGTTACTTCCTTTGGTGACAAAGGTCTCCTTAGGCCAGCTTCCTATAAAGCATGAAAAAAA
This sequence comes from Tursiops truncatus, assembly GCF_011762595.2. Lineage (NCBI taxonomy): Eukaryota > Metazoa > Chordata > Mammalia > Artiodactyla > Delphinidae > Tursiops > Tursiops truncatus. The sequence continues at coordinate 57,029,508 of NC_047039.1, read as the reverse complement.
CCCCACAAAATCGTACACACTCTTTGAATGCAAGTGTCCAAACATGAGCTCCTGTTTGCAAGTTGACATACTCCTCTCCTAGCGATCTCTGTTAATACTGAAGTCTTTACGGGGCCTTATGAAATCAGTGAGGCAAATTTCTGATGACAGGAAATATAAGCGGTCATACAAAGCAGCTGTTTGGCCAAAAAAGATTGCCTGGCTGTGCCTTACAGACATGGCACAGCCATTCACTGATAAGCTGGCACAGCTAGTCCTGTCCCCAGGCCACCCAGGGAGTCCATCTAAAATAAGATTAGAGGTTGCAAATCCTAGTGTTCAAATAATACTGGGCTGCGGAAAATTTCCATGGCTCAACATAAACAAGGGGCCTACATGTGAGCCATATGCCACCTTCTAAAAATTGTATGCTTCACCAGGAGCATTCGGCACCAGCATATTTCCACACTGCAGTTCCTACTGCTCCTGCTTTCCTAAGCCTGGCTTGCCAGAACTGAGATCAATTTTATTAGATACCATTAGTCTCTGTTAGGGCGGTCATTTGCATAACAACAGATTGGCAAGTATGAAGCTAAGGCACCTGTTGTACATTTGGCAGCCTGGATGAGGGCCCTGAAAAAAGAAAACAAATACGGGCTATAATCATGCCAGGCAACGGCTTTTGGTTCAATAATGACCATGTGTCAGAATTAAGTGCATCTGGGAATTCCTACCACAGCCAGATGTAAAGGCAGATTTGTCCTGTCTAGTGGCATATGAGGAGATACACACAGTATACACAGATTTGGTTTTGTCTTGGTTTGGGAGGGAACTAGGCAAGTGGAACTTAGCTCAAGTAAAACAAAAGTACTCAAGGGCAACTGACAATATTGTCATAAATTGTGGAGTTAAATATTAAACGTACGGGTTTTAAGATCTGGGCGATGAACTAACTAACCTCTGATTTTTCTGGGCACACGGATTTGTTCACAAATTACTCAACAACAATGGGCCAATGTTACTAGCACACTGAGCCAAGCCATGGGTTAGGCGTTAGAAATACCACTGGGGAAAAGACTTGGGTCTTGGCTTTGAGGTATTTATAATGAATCAGACCACAGATAAGCAGTCACAATGCAATGTTATGGACGCTCTATGTAAAATGTATTTGGGTCTCTTCTAGTGCATAAAGAAAGCATATCCAGGTTGGCAGGATGGGAAGACGTGCTGGTAGAGTTGTCAGCTCTGCTAAGACCTGAAGGAAGAGGGGGATCAGGCAAAAATGGAAGAGGAAGGGAATTTCCAGGAAAGGGAGAAAGCATGCTCAGAATTATACACCAAAGGGTCAAAGTAGTGCATCAGGGAAATATCAAATACTTTAGTATGGCTGGAACGTATGTGTGTGGACGGTGGGAGAAGGGAAATAGAGAAAACCATTCTGAGAATGGCAAGGTGGCAAGAGACAAGGCAGGGAGAAAGACATCAAGGCCCAGGTGACTTCTGCTGAGTATTTCAACCTTTACATAGAGTGGAAGGAAGAGCCACTGGAATGTTTGAAGAAGGATGACATAAACAGATTTGAGTTTCTTAATGATCACGCTGGCTACAGAGCACCGAAGCAACTATACAGAGTTTCCAGCGAAACACAGAGAGGCTGCAATCCAGGCAAAAGAGGACTTTGCCAACAGATGCCAGCTAACATATTAAAAGGTAGTGAATGGGCTTCCCTGGTGGCGCAGTGGCTGGGAGTCCGCCTGCCGATGCAGGGGACGCGGGTTCGTGCCCAGGTCTGGGAGGATCCCACATGCCGCGGAGCGGCTGGCCCCGTGAGCCATGGCCGCTGGGCCTGCGCGTCCGGAGGCTGTGCCCCGCAGCGGGGGAGGCCACAACAGTGAGAGAACAGCGTACCGCAAAAAAAAAAAAAAAAAAAAAAAAAGGTAGTGAATAATTTGGTTGAAAGAAAGTTAATATTTCTTTTGGTCTACTGGAATAACAAGAGATTATTTAGAGAAAACAGATTTTAAATGATGAATTTAAAATCAAAATTTAAATGGTGTATTTCCTAGTTTTTTTGATAAAAAGAAATCAGTTTCAAGTTGAATCTGGGCAAGAGTAAAAATCCGATTCAATTCTACTGCGCTTAGCCAATCATTTCTTAAAGTAGTAGCTGAATATGCCTAACAATATTTATTGAACTTGTCATTCTTAATTTATACCTATTATCATCACAAAGCATTTATTAAGAACCTAATCATGGAAGAACCCTCACTACACACCACCCAAAGAAGGTACGCCGCTCCAGGCTCCTAGCAGGTTTTGTTTATAGATTAACCCACAGGAAAACATGACTAAATAGGACAGTGCATGCATGTGAGAAGCATTTTAGAAACCTGGGCAAAGACGACTTGATTGTTAACACACAGTAAGAGCCATAAAAGACCAAAGCATTTTCCATGTAACTTTATTTTATGTACCATGTCTGATTTAAAACTTCAGGGTGCTTTGTTGTCAGAGAAAAAATAATTTTCCAAACCAAACAAATGTAACATCCTTTCTTTTATTATTTATAAGACCATAATTAATCAGAAATAGGTCTCTGTAGCCTGACCAAAAAAAAAAAAGCTAAACTTTTATAAAAATGGGTTAAGTGGAAAAAAACTTATCGAATCATCCATCTGTTATTGATAATGAAATGAACATGTGAGCAGCGAAAATAAGAGTATTTCAGAAGATAGTATAATTGACAAAATTTCCCAGATACAGTTGTGCAGGGCAGGCAGCCAATAACTAGAACACGTATATATCAGTCACTTGGCATAATTTCATTTCTTTGATGGGAGGCTGCTCTTCAGATATCTCTGCTGGATCTACAGTTCTCTTTGTAAAAATGCTTTTGATTCCCTACGTGTTGGGCAGCTATGAAAATGCCAGCCTTTGTGATTTTTAAAAACCTATTCTTGGTGGAAATATTTAATTTAACCACTTCTGTTCCAGGACTAACCCCAGGGCTCAGGCAGTTGTGTCACTGGCCTAAAATCATATAATTTTAGAGATGAAAGGCAACTGCCAAAAAAAAAAAAGAAAGAAAAAGAAAAAAGGTCACCCAGTCCAAACTAAACTGCTTAAGTTTAAAAAAAAAAAAAAAAAATTAAATCCCTCCAGTCCCAAGCAGAGAAAGAAACAGAAGAGATTCTTCAGAAATGATAGGGGGAAAACCACATAATTGTTAAGATTCTTCCTGAATTTGAGTTAAGAAAGCACTGTGTCATTGTGTATATGTGCCTGGTATATGTGAAATAAATTTTTTAAAAATTCATGTCAGACACAAGAATATATTGAGGGGTTAAGAGTGGAGTGGATAGAAGTTGGGATCATAACTTAAAATCTTGGCTTTAAATTCCATCTTTATTATATCTAGCTATGTAACCTTGGGCAAATACTTAACCTCTCTATGAATCAGCTTTTAAACTGGTGATAATAAAAAGCATATGACTTACATAGCATTGTTTTAGAGGTTAAAAATGACAGTGAAGGTAAAATGCTATGCTGAATGCCTCGCACATAGTACATGCTCAGTAAATTAAAGAAATATAAAGAAAATTAAAAGAAATTTGTTTTTCACCTATCTCAATGTCCTGCGCATCATCAGACATTTCAACTGAATAATTATTCTTCCCATTCATGATTTCAATTAAATTCAACTCAAAGTAAATTCAAAGAAAAGAGCATAGAGCACTTGAGTTGAGAATTAGAAAATGAGAGACTAATTATGAGGATTTCAATGGATGCAAATCAGGACAGCCTGCAAGGAGAGAAAGGGGATTCCAAGAACCGAGGGTTGGTAGAACCAAAGAGGTGCCCGAGGGCAGAGTCTTCTCCCTTAGGGCAGGGGCTCTGATACTACAGCAGGACAGAGCACCTGGGGCTATGCGGAGAGCAGAGGCTGGTCACACAAGTTAGGATTAGACTGCAAAGGGCTTTGACTGCTGTGTTGGGAATTTAGCACTTCAGTAGGCAGAATTAAAAAGGCTTGTATTTCAGAAAGCAAAAGTTTTTAGGAAGAATTGAAAAGGAGAAAGGAGAAAATGAGGTACCAAGAAAAAAGTAGACAGAAGTATGGGTGAAAGATTATATTTTAAGTTTATAAAATGCAGAATGTGGGATACAGGAGAGCCTTCTATTTCTCAACTATCTAACAAGCCGGAAAAAAATTCAGATCTGGAACTCCAGAGCGAAGTTAGAAAATTTATTTTGAGAGTCATCTATGCAGAAATAAGTATTGCTTCTATGAGAAGTAGACAGGAATATCCCATTAAAGAGTACAGACAGTGACCTGAAGAGGCCCATATATAAAACAACAATGAGAGTTTAGAATGGAGATGGAGACCGAAGGCCAAAATATCAAATGAAGGGGAAACAATGTTGATGAAGAAAGTGAGGCTCAAAGAAGGGACTCAGAGAGAACTTCCATCCATGAGATATTTCCAATGGAAGATGTTCCCCAAAATTTACCCCTCTAGTAATATATTATAATTCCCTCCTTTCCCCGCCAAGAAAAATGTGAAAATCACTACTTAGCCAGTAAATGGATTTAGAATATTTAAGACGTTTCCAATAGATTATTCCCAATTGGCCAAACATTCCATTTAAATTAAGATATAAATTAAGATATAAGATAGAATTTATAACTAAAGGTATAAAACCATGTATCTAAAAATCACATACTGAATTATTTCAACCAGAAAAGTCAAAACTAGTAGACTTATTTTGTTTCTCTCTTAAAACCCTTTAACAATATTTCAATTAAGTTACTATTACAAGTAGTTCAAGTACGTTTTTGCAGGGAGCCAGCAGTCTACTTGTGCAGTGAAAAACCGTTAGTGTGTGTACGATGTGTCCCTTCAATTGGGGTGGAAGGGGGATGGAGGAAAAAATTATTTCAAACTTTAAAAACAAATGTTTTTTTGGCCCGTAATGGAACACTGGATCAGCATTTGATGTGTCTAGTCTAATTTTTCTCTGTGAAATTGTACTGGCGGATCTTAGGGAGAGACAGAAGGCAGTAAATTCCTATCCTCCATCAATACATTTGACCTCAGAGCAAACCCCACAACTGGCTACAGGCACCCACCATCCATCATTGCTCTTGAAACCCGATCTTTCATGGAAGGACAGCTGCGCTGGGCAAAGAGCTAAAGAGCTTTCTAAGATGCACTACCATTAAAAAAAAAAAAAAAAAAAAAAAGGCAATTCTGTTGGTTCAGTATTTTAATTAACTGCTTCTCTAAACATTTCTTCCCCCAGACTGCAGCTCAACACCAAATATCATCAGGAATCTATTAAAACATTTTTGACTTTTAAGCAAAATGCTCTCTTGGTACACTGTAGGTAAAATCATTTCTAGCTTTTCCCTTAAAAGTTTTCTGAGATAAACAGCGTACTATGGCATACTGATGTGTACAGACTTCAAAAAACGTGCTGGACAGGAAAAGGTAGTTCCAGCATCTGTAGTAATTATACCATGTACACAACAGAGTGCACAAAGGGAAAACGTACACCAAACACCCATATCCAACAAGGCTTAATTTTTAAATCAGGTAGCAATCATTTACAGCAGACAGCTAAAGAGAGCAGAACACTATCATACAAACTACCATCATTGAATATAGCATGTCCGTTATGTCATTCCTACATCCAGGAATTTTTTAATTTAAAAAATACAAAATAAGACAAATCCTTATCTAATAGGATCTTCATCACCTCTATGGCTATTTTCTCCATGTTACAGATGGTGAAACAAGACCCTAAGATGTTATATAATTTCTCCCAAGATCCCACAGATAATAAGTGACAAAACTAAGGTATAAATTCAGTTTTTCTTGCATCAAATTCATGTTCTTTTCACTGTCTCCAAGAAAAAAAAAAAAAGTAAGGAAAGATACTGGTCTAGATTTTGCAACCTTTAGCATTATCTTTATATACACTATATACCTACGCTTAAATAAGATTAAACAATAACTGATTTTCAATATTTATAAAATCAGTACTAACATAAACCTTTTTGTTAATAAAGGGAGTCCATTTACTGAAGCTTAAAAAAGAAGTCACTTGTTACTTGTGACCCAGTGAGATGATCATTTCATATATTTGAAAGTACACTATCTCCTAATCCCAAAGCAATACTGAGAAGCATAATTTTCTAAATGCAATTCACAAATCTGAATTTAGTTAGCTAGTGCTACATTAAAGAATACAGCTTGAGGGCTGTTGGAAAAAAGACAACTAAGAATTTATAAACTCAGTCAATCTCATGAAACTGACAGAGTTACGATGGTTAAAGCCAGTAAATAACAATATGTTAAAGGTCACAACCCTCCTGACATTGTTATCTGAATGTCAAAGCTAAGTCGTGTTTCTGGTCAGTGAATTCAAAGAACTAGGAGAAAGATGAGCTTCAGATGGCTGCTTTTGTTCTTATATTTTGTTATAAGTTCTGAAGGAGCCCAAGGGGAGCCTGCCACCTCACAGCAGCCATTTGCAAAGGAAAGCAAAGCTTACTTGCCACAGGTGGAAAGCTAGGACTATTGAAGTTGTCTCAACACTCTCTATGGGTACACCTGATCTGCTGGCTTACGGACAGAATCAGCTGTCTTAGCTTCCTAAATTTTCATCTCTTTCATTTAATTTGCTGATCTATGACATACAGGGATTCGATCTGGGGGACAGCAGAGGTTGAAAAGCCAAGAAAAAGTTCAGTTTTGCTCTTTGTTTCTTGTAATTTAAAAAAAAAAAACAACTATAGAGTAACTGACAGATATTGATATGACCCTATTAAATACATCAGCATCAAATAGAAAACAATGAACAGAAAGATACTGAAGGCATTACTTTGAGAGGGAGGAGGTGGGACATTGCAGACAATTTTATTCTTTTTTAGCAACAAGTTGCTTTGAGGAGTGTGACAGTATAACTGGAGACAACACTTAAATTACTTTGTCTTAAAAATATTTCATAAATAAAATGTTGAGAAGAAAATGCAAACTGTTGATTACATAAAAGCAAATGGGTGATTTATTAAAGGGGAAACAAGGGGCATGGGCCTGGAATGTAATTTTGTGAGTTACATTTATAAGAATTCTATTTCATTGATGCTTCAGTCTCGCACCATTGTCATGACTCTATTATTTAGGTTACATTAGGTCAGAGACTTCTATAACGTATAAGCATTTGCTCTTTGACCTCCCCAAGACTTATGACATAAAGAAAATGCTGAACTTTTACATCTGAGGCTACAATTTCATATAATGAACAATCAGTAAGCACAAGCCATTTATTCTTTTAGCTATCTCTCTTAAAGGTTTGATTGTGGAGAGCTGAAACACATCTTTATTTTTAAAATGGGGGTGGGAGAATTTGGACCCTTTAATTGTCAAAACAAATGCAAGCCAAGCATGACATTTTAATAAGTGTTACCAACTACTAATTAGAAGCAAATGATATTATCCATATAGAAAACATGTCCCCAAACAAACCTGTTCTTTGGTGGAAATGTCACTGTGCTATGAAATTAGAGAAGTGTAAACGAGGGATGTTTGTTGCAATGAAATTTACTTATAAATCCCTCCTAAGCAATCTTCTTCCACATTATCAGATTTCTTCTGTTGATGTGTTATATAGGAATCCTCGAACTTGTAGTTCACAGAAAGAACAGCTCTTCTCTTTGCTCTTGGTAAATCATTGATAATATAAAAAGAAATGTTTTTAAACATTGACTCTGCTTGCGGCTACAAGTTGCCTTTGTGCCATCACAAGTAAGTAGTTTTCTTAAAAGATTTTTTCAAAGAAACCAGACAGTGCAAAGAAAAGAAAAACAACTCCATAAGGCAAAAACACACTCAGAGTAGGCCTCGCTTAAAATGTAACTCATTTATTCAAACTAACCTTTCCAACGAAAAACTACTCTCCCTTTAAGAAAATAGGAACAAATAATACATTCTTTGAATACTCTGGAAAACTGAACACTTAATCTTTCTTATTTAGCACTTCATATATCTGTGCTTATAAAACTAATGCTAAAAGAATATTTTGTGGTCGCTAAGTTGAATATATTACATTAAAGGTAAAGTTTATTTTCCAGATTCCCAGAAACTTCTGGGAATTAAAAGGGCACCCATGACCAAAGATTAAATGTATACATTTAAAGACGTGAGCCTAAAAGTTTGATGCTCTCAGGATCATAAATTAGAGCACAGGCATACTTCAACTCTCAGACAACCCACAAATACACACTGAAACTAGAGAAGGGTAGTTTTAAAGCAAAACCACCTTGAGAAATCCATCACTCCTGAAATGGCACTTTTAGTACGTGACTGTGTTAATGAATTCTTATTTATCCATAGAATCCTTTTAAAAATAGAAATGTTCAATGGCTTGATAAATCAAGTTTGGGCTGAAGGAAATCCAATATGCAAATACTTACAGGGTGCTCTTTTACAAATAGTTACCCTTGTCAGTTTGAAAAACTGCAAATCAACAAAAGAACAGTGTAAGTATACTTGACCTTATTGCCTAATGTCTATCAAGATTGCCACAGCTGGTTGATTTCAAATTTGTGAAACTGACACTTAAAAAACGTGTAGTGCATCTTCAGTGGGGGTCCCTCAAGTGCTGACGAAACTGTAGTCACAGCCTCAGATTCTGGTTCCACACAACTTGCACAGCACTCACAAAGCTAGTTTAATCACACCATCAATCTATGACTACGCATTCCTTAAAGTAATTCTGCTTCCTTTCTTTTTTAACCTTACATTATGCCAATAGCATCCTTATCAGTTATCCTTGACATGCACTGAGAAACTGGGATCACATATGAATTTGCACAAATACCTCTCCTATGTTGCACACTCTGTGAAAAGTCATACTTGTACCGCCATAGTGTAAGCTCTAAACAACGTTCTTGAAAAACCCTTCAGTCAATGTCTATGACTAACATCAGAGCATGAGTTAATAGGTTAAAAAGACAAAACCAAAACTTAGGGGACTGCCTACCTGATACTTTTTAAATGCCTCTCTAGGAAGGGATCGCATATGCCATACCAGAGTACCTCCTGGATATAAGAACAGTTATACAGGCCCCTAGTGGCTTAGCAAATAGCAGCAGATGAGGGGATTCCGAGTCTTAGTTCTCGACTTTGAGATATTCTGGCTGTAGATGAATGTCCATCTTAAAAACAAATCAAATCATTGTATTTAATACTTTAAGCAGTTTTGCTTGTATGATTATCCACTGAAATACATATATATTAAAATAGAGCACTGTATTTCATTAATTTAGTAACTACAACTGCACTGGTCTAAGAAGAATTTGTGTTACATAACCTCCACAGTAAAATATTTAATTCATCCACCTCTTCACATGTCATTACAAAAGTAATATATTACTCATATATATTAAAATATATTCGAGAGACACTTTTCCTCTTTGAATCTTATTTCTATTATACTATTATTACTGAGGGCTGTAAGAACAGATTATTTCTATGTAAAGTGCTCCCTATTTAAAATGAAATATAGATACAAACTGAATGCCACTTTTAAAACAGTAGAAATCTAAAATAAATGTGCTTCCCAACAACAGCCAGTGATAAAACTTACATTAGAGTGCACCTATTTACAAAGATCTACAATTAATAACACCCTTTAATCCTCACCCCCTAGCTGTCTTTCCTTTAAGAAAGAAAATTCTAGGCAGGCACATTTACAGCTTTTAGCAGTTTTTAACTGGACACAATCTGACAGCTGAATTCATGAAACTGACCAGCTTGTCAATTTCACACTTTGAGAGTACAATAATAGCTGATCGCATGAGGATGAATTTAAGAAATCTGTCACAGAATTGCTAGTTCCATTGAAAAGCAAAGTACAGTACATAATTATGGGAGGTGGGAGGTAGGAAAATTTTCTTTGTATTGTCCATTTAGGATGTCTGTTTCAAGAATTCGGACATTGAGCACTGAAATTTTATTCTCTTTGCTAAGCTAACAAAATAACATCTATCTGTGGCATGTAACAAAATGTTTTCTAAATAAGTACAATATTTATTAAGCTTTGTCCTGGATATCATCATACTAACAACATGGTATGATTTTTAGGTTGCTATCATCTAAATATTCCTTTAATTCAGAATATTTCAAGTCTTGGCAGTACGTCACCCTGGTTTTACTCAAGTTGAGTGGTGGATGTGTACACTTTGAAACAGTGATAGAACTGCCAAAATGGTCAGAAGTATCAATGGTTGGACTAACACCCCATATGTGTGCTACAGGATGGTTGGAAAAAACACACCAAATGGAAAGGTCCACGTTTGAAGCACTGGAAGTCCAAAAGAAAATCTATCTCAAGTCACAAGCAGTTGCTAGTCTCTGAGAGGCTCAAAATGTATGTGCTATGCTCTAAGTCAATGGTACTATGACTGTGGGCATGTCAAGGGGGGGATAAAAAGAAAAAAAAAAAGTTTAAGAGAAAATACAGGGCAGCGATCCCTCAGGAATCTCCCTGTATGCTTAAGGCACAAACTGTAGGTTGGTCTGGGGGATTGCTCTAAGAATTTTAGAAAACAGAGGAGACAGTAGGCAAGTCGTGTACTGGGAAGCAGGCTGGAAACAATACAAGTGAACTGTGATAGTCCAGGTTTTGGAGAATGGACCTACTATTCACAATACTGGAGCACCCAATTAATGAAAGCCAAGCTCACACAGTGTCCAAGATTTTTTTTTTTTAAGCATAAGAAAACTGCCTTAATTTGTTAATGCTTCTAAATGAAAATCAACCTCACAGATACACAATTCAAGTTTTCTACACGCCAATGTGAAAGCTACAATAAACCGACAGGAAAGGAAAGAACGTTTAGTTTGTTCTTGGTTTTCTTTTAAAATTGTTTCCTACAACTTGGACTTTTCATGATAAATTCTTTGTTCCCTTCCCTACAGAATGAGTGTGTAAGAACAGCAGATTCCCGTGGCAGAACTACGAGCTTTGATTCTGCCACGGAAAGGTCTCCAAAACAATCCCCCTCCTCTATGGCAGCCGCGTAGACTTTGACTCCTGCTATTTCTCCTTCTCCCCACTAGTTCAGAGGAAAGAAAGAAATCACCAAAACCAGCCCTCCTTAAATTAGTAATCATTGCCTCTTAAAAAAACAAAGAAAAAACAGAAAACTGCAGTGGCAGAATCCCTGGGTAGGGTCGTAGTGCCCCGCCGCTCCACCATTTCCCCAATACTACGCCCACCCCAGGAGGAGAAAGCGGGGAATCTCACAAATACACAGATTTAAACACCTTCATTCTCTAGAACTGCCACTCTCCCTGGTCTGAGGCTTTAAGCGAGAAGCGAACCGTGTAGGGGAGGACCTCTGCCCAAGGAGGTTTCGAAGAGCAAACTGTGCGCTCCGGAGCCGGGGCGCTGGGCTCGCGGACGCCGGAGTGTGCAGCTCCGGCCCCTGACCTGCGGGCTGCGGGAGCCGGGCTCCGGGCGAGCCGCGGACGCAGACACCGAAGGACGCAGACCCGGGAAGACTCAGGGGGGCGGACCGGATCAGCTCGGGAGACTCACCTGGTCATGTCGGCTCCGGGCAGCCTCCGCCACCGCCTCCCGCGCCGCCACCAGCACTTTGCTCCAGCGCTTTCACGCCCCTCCACGGCCGCTCAGCCCACGCCTGCCCCAGCCGCCGGAGTCCGGGCGGCCGATTTAATCCCGCGCAGCTGCGGCCCCCGCCGCGGGAATCCCCCCCGTGGCTGCCGCCGCCCGCTCCTTGAGCGGCCAGCCCAGTCCAGAGCGAGGAAGTGGAGGAGAGTCAGCGAGTGAGTCCCAAACGCCGAAATCCAGCATCCAAAGGAGCGCGTCCCCCCGCCCTCCCTCCCTCCCTCCACCCCTATCCACTTCTCCGCCGCCGCCGCCGCCGCCGCCTCCGCCTCCTCTTCCCGGGCCGTCCTCCTGGCCCTTCTGAGCCCGCGGCTTCCGCGGCTGTTCCGCCTCCTCCCGCTCCTCCTGCGCGCCCTGCGCCTGCTTCTCCGGCCGCCGCCGCCGCCGCCGTGTGTCTCCTCTCCCTCCGCCTCCCGCTCTTCTTCCTCCTCCTCCCCCCGCTCCTCGACGCTCCGCCGCTCGCGGCTGGGGGGTCCGGGGCCGCGTAACTTCTCCTCCCTCCGCCTCTCCTGTTTCCTCCTTCCTGCTGCTGCTTCTTTTAAAGAGGATTCTTTGGCCACAAATAGCAACTCGGCTGCCCCCCTCAGCGCCTCCCTCCCCTTCTTCTCTTCTCCCCCCCCCCCCCAAAGTGAAGCGCACACGAGAGGTAACCAGAAACTGAGGCCGGCGGGGGGAGTGGGGAGGCGGGGAGAGGGGGCGAGGCGACGCCCGGAGACCGACCCGCGCGGAGTCAAGGGCCAGGACGAGGGATGGCCAGTCCAGCCCAGCCCTCAGCCCTGGCGTGAACCCGGTCGTTACGGTTGAGGGCGAGATGGTTTGATGGGCAAATTAAATGAAAAATCTCAGGAAAGTGATTGGAAAAGCTTCTCTCTTTGTTTCCTAGTCTGACTGATTTCGAAAATCCTCGTAACATGCTGGGGATCCCACGGAATCGCGGTGCCCCGGCGCTGAGGGATTGTGCGTGCACTTTGCCGGCGCGAGAGTGGGAGTGTGGGTGCGCTCGGCCGAGGGGAGAGCCAGGCCCGCTGGCGAGTCCCTCAGTCTGGACCCCTGACCCACTGAAAGGGCCAGAGAGCTGGACGGGCGAAGGAAGGAGGCAGGAGAGCTGGGAGAAGGAGGCGTGCAACCCACACACATACACTCACTCACTCACACACACACTTGCAGAGGAGGGGGCTGGGTGACGTCACTCCCAAGCAGCCATCCACCAGGACAGAAAAGACCCCCCTCTAACAAATTCACTCATCTCCTAAGAGCTGCACACCCGGGTGCTTCCTGCCCCGGGTCCTGGCACACGGGAGGAAAGATGCCGGTTGCACCCCATTCAAAGCAGTGATAAAAATATAAGGAGCGTGTTGATGAGACACAGTTTATGTCCACTGTCCCAGTTCACCTCGGTAGCCTCATTCAGGGATGTTTGGTGGATCCCCTTTGGAATCGCAGAGGAAGAAAGGGAAGTATGGAATCGATCGTAGTGTAATAACTCTTGTTTTGCTTCCATGCCACTTGCTTTTATGATGTTGAAAACGCAATGCCCCCCAGCTTCTCTGTAGGACACCACAGAACCCTCTCCCTAGACAGTTGTTGGGCTACACAAGCTTCATCTACAGAACACACCATGTGGATCGTTAGCTAAAGGGGCAAATTTTAACCTTCTTTCCTCCTCAAGGATCTCACGCACATGGAAAAAGTCAGCAGCTGGAAGCCACCATTGGCAATTGGCCTACCAAAATTTATTAGAAACTTGGTCAGAAAGGTTAAGGAAAGTCAAGGCTTCCAGCCACCTCCCTTGCTCATTGTGTGTTCAGGCCAGCACATACACACAATACTTATTCCTGCAGGCTCGAGGCAGTCTTTGAAAGAGCAAAGGTAAGCAGACCCCTTAGATTCAGCCTAATGATTCGGCATCCTGACTGTTGTCTCAAGCTGCCCATTTGTTCCCACCCTTTGCATGCTGCGCTCCTGAAAGGCACTGAAGGATCGGTCAGTAATCCTCCATCCCCTGTGTGCTCCAGAAAGAAATCACCTATTTTTGAAAGGCTTCACTCTAAATGAAGTTTAGTCCTCCAGCAATTTGAGGGGAGAGGGGGGAGGATCATCTTAGCATGAGTCTTCCCTGTTCTTTTTTTTAAAATGGTTAGCCTCATAGTAAAAATCAAGAAGACAGCTATTCCTGGGCAAGCCTTCAGGACTTTCTGATAATGCGAGGAACTGAAAAGCCGAGAAGGTATGCTGAACACCTGTTCCTTATGCCCTAAGGATGGATTTCAGAAATCTGAGCCTCTGCACAGGTGATTCTCACTCAAGGTGTAAACTCTGATTTGGCTTTCTCATTGCCACACCCTCCCCCGTCAACTGGTGAGCCCCACTTTCCTCTTGCAAAGTTGGATGTTAGAGGAACAAACAGAGTTTTAAAAAACCCTGAATTTCCTCTGCTGTTGTCTTTGATGGAGAGACACACATCCCTCTACCTCATTTAAGAAGATCTGACCAGTTCTGACCTGATTTAAGATACCAGCTGGGAAGTCTGATTACTACCTGGGAGCCTAGTCGAAAAAGAAACAGGATCAACATATCCCACTGGTAGCGAGTTAGGTTAACTAGAGAACTTAGTGATGATGGTTACCAAGGTGAGCAACAAGTAGGAGGAAAAGGGACCCAGAAATCAGAGGAGACAGAGGACAGTATACATAAATGACACAAGCCCAAGGACCCAACTTTCCTGACACCATGAGGTCCTCGATGTTCCTGTCCCACTACAAGCAAACATCTTAGAGAAAAAAGTAGCAGTGGAAGGAGGTGACTAGAGAATCTGAGCTATTATTGGGCAAAAGAGACAGCGTTATTCAGGGTGATAAGAGAAAGAGAGAGCACGTAGAGGAACCAAGCTTTCTCTGTACAACTGAGTTGTAGTGGGAATAAGACTGAAGCCCAATATACACACATCAATATACTCAGATCAGATTTGTAACAAAACAGCACCCTGTGGCATCTACTACAACCTCTAGGAGAGTTTACCATTTGGAGCTTTGAGGTCATAAAAACGTCAGAGGTGGGCTAATCATCTGCTGAAATCACCTAATTTTACAAGTAAGGAAACTGAGTCCCTGAGAGTTTAAGGTGACCCAACTCTTTGGTGGCAGAAGGAGAACAAAACCCCAGATGTCATGACCCAGTGTCCCCTCTCCCCTAACTATTCCTAATTACCTCCTAGTTCTGGATCCAAGAAGCCAGTTTTTCAACTTATCAATGAGTAATAAATATAGAATATTTTAAAACTATAAATACTTACATGAAGGAAAATGAAGGAATGGTACTAGACATTTTCTTAGTTCCTTTCCAGCTCTAACATTCTTTGATGAATAGCACACAGAAGCTTTGCTACAGCACAACCCCCTCTAGTGCATAATTCAGCATAGGATGAGTATGAGTCTATTTTGGACCCCATCCAAGGAAGTTAATTCCTAGAAGTACTCGAAAGATTTTATACTCATCTATCGTGAAGCAGCCTAAAAATAAGGCTGAAAATAATGTAAGGAGAATAACAGTAATCTTATGTTACACTTGTATTACCTGCTAAACATCATGCTATCCCCCTGGTTTTCAAAAGGCACGTCATGACCTTTTCTGGGTCATGAATCTAGTGGGTCATGAACAATTTTTTAAATGAAAGTAGGAAAGAAAAGAGAGTGCATTGTATGTATTAAACATTGTTTTATAAAACTTATGTTTCTGTCCTGTGGCTAGTGATTAACAGAAAAAGTTTCAAAGCCTCTGCCTCACCTCCAATCTTAATTACCTATCATTAGCCCCATTGTATAAGTGAGGAAACAGGGACAGAGAGGATAAGTGATCTGGCCAAGCTGACAGAGCTAGTGAGTGGCCAAGCTAGAATCTAGAAACTACAACTGTTTGACTTCAAAATCTTGTGTTTTTACTTCTATTCTGGTTATAAATTATTAACCAAGGAACTGCAGTAATTGTTGCTGATCATATATTCTTTGTGAAGGCTACAGTGGTTTGTATTGAATCCAGTTAGAATGGAGAAATACAACATAGTTTCAAATGATGTATTCTGAAGAGAGTAAACTGTTTCATAGGCGCTGAAATGAGTATCTGAGACCTCTTCCTATAGGTGCTAGCTACGCCTAATATATTATTAATTTGCTGCTAAATGCATACATGGAATAACAATGGTTTTAATCCTCAAGTAACTTAAATACCAATCTCTACAAGTGTTAACATGTTTGAGAGAGTTTTTCAAATTTAATTCACACGGCATTTCTCAGTAGCATATTTCTTGATCAAACACAGACCTGGCACATGAGAAAGATAAAACAAATATATACAAAACACAGTCCCTAAACTAAACAATATTTTCATTCATTTGAGAACACAAACTATACACATATAAAGTCATCAGACTACACTATAATTCCACCTAAACTGTGAAGAAGACAGGAAGACAACTCAGGTGCCATGCTAATTTTTAAAGGACTCATACAGTTCTATGGATTCTACCAGTAGCATTGCAAGTTTAGGCGCTGTTACTCACACCCCTCAGATTTGAAAGCTCAAACTCAAAAGTAGGAGGTGACTGAAATGAGCATCTACTCTTGGTCTTTCTGATACCACTACCCAAAGTCTCTTTACAAACAGGTGGGCTTCCGGTAGACCAAGAGGTGGTTAGAGATTTTGAGACATGCTATGCAAACATTCCCGCTTTTTTTCCATATGAAAGAAATGTACTTTCTTTTTCTCCAGGGCTGCGTTTCTTATTGCTGTCAGGCAGCAATGTTCTCTTAAAAGAAATCCACATCTTTCTCTAAAGACAGGCCTAGAAAAGCCAAGCTTTCTCCCCTGACTGTTCAGTTCAGCGGCTGCCTTTCACCCTCACCTGCCGAGTGTAGAGGACATTATGGTACGATGCTATTTTCCATTGGCTCTGCTACTGGAGATTACAGCATGCAACTGTGACAAATGGATATTCCCATTAAATTCTTTAGTAGAGTGGGGCATTCCATTAACCATTGGCACTATCCCAACCCAAGTGAAACATTGGGTCATTTTTTTCTTGTGAGCAAGAAGTGAAGGGGGAAAATAAAGGATAGACTCTAATTACCTTTCCTATTTTTTTGTGTTGCATGTAATATGATAGCCGTATATTACAATTATTTATAATTAATATATGACAAGCTGTCAGCTAAAATTTAACAGGTGATTTGTCAAGAAGTTCCATTAACTCATACACGAAGCGGTGGATTTCAGTATTTCCAACAATAAAAGTGTGTTTTGGTTTTGCTGTTTTAAATCTACTGTGTCTAAATATTCAGAGGCCATCTCTCTTTGTATACTTGGAACATCTTTAAAAAAGACAACTCATGCTAACACAAATGGGTACTTTGTTAGTAATGTTAAGGAATAAGCATATTTTTTGTCACTTTAACCTTTAAATGCTAATGTTTTCATTAAGAAAATTAATTGCCTCGTGTTTATTTTGAAGTTTTAAACTTTTATGATTTTTATACATTTTAAATGGTGCCTTTAATAGTAAAGACAAAGCTGAATAGAGAGGAAAGTAATTGCCGTTACTTATATTCCGTTTAGTGTTTGTATCTTACACTAGAGAATTTTGAAATGAGGAATATTTAAAAATACAGAACAAAATTAAGAAGTCACCAGAAAGCTAGTAATTAATCACTCAACAGAGGAGGAGGTTTACAGAGACCAGAAACTGATGGAACAGGCTCCCTTTTGCTGAATGGCAGAAGAATGGGGCAAGGATGGGAATGAATCACTGAGATTTCTTGGGAGGGATAACAAGATTCTTTAAAAGAGGAAAAGCTTGGTTTCAATATCTATCGAATGTCAATGTCATGGGACCTAACCTGGAGATGAAGTTAAATTTGAAACTACAGTTTTTTAGTTTTTTGGTTTTTGTTTTTTTGCGGTACGCGGGCCTCTCACTGTTGTGGCCTCTCCCGTTGCGGAGCACGGGCTCCGGACGCGCAGGCTCAGCGGCCATGGCTCACGGGCCCAGCCGCTCCGCGGCATGTGGGATCTTCCCGGACCGGGGCACGATCCCGTGTCCCCTGCATCGGCAGGCGGACTCTCAACCACTGCGCCACGAGGGAAGCCCGACTACAGTTTATTATTGGTTCCCTGGCCAGAGTTGGTATTGTTTTAAGAGAATGAGAGAAAAGTAAAGCAGCATTTGTTTAATATATTTCATTTGCACAAGGCTGACTCATCTTTCAGGACTAGGATGTGCTGCAGGATGTTAATGTCTTGCCCGCAGCTACTGTGGAGGGTGCTAAATCTCCTTAATGAAAGAATGTGCTCCAAGAATCAATGGTTAGGGAGTTCCCTGGTGGAACAGTGGTTGGGAATCCACCTGCCAATGCAGGGGACACAGGTTCAAGCCCTGGTCCAGGAAGAGCCCACGTGGCACCAAGCAACTAAGCCGGTGAGCCACAACTACTGAGCCTGCGTTCTAGAGCCCACAAGCCACAACTACTGAGCCCGCGCACCTAGAACCCATGCTCCGCAACAGGAGAAGCCACTGCCATGAGAAGCCCGCACGCTGAAACGAAGAGTAGCCCCTGCTCGCCGCAACTAGAGAAACCCCGTGCACATCAACGAAGACCCAACGCAGCCAAAATATTAATTAATTAATTAATTTAAAAAAAGATTCAGTGGTTAGAGAGAGAGGAAAAAAACAAAGAACAAAACCACAAGGGTAGGGCTTCCCTGGTGGCGCAGTGGTTGAGAGTCCGCCTGCGGATGCAGGGGACGCAGGTTTGTGCCCTGGTCCGGGAAGATCCCACATGCCGTGGAGCGGCTGGGCCCGTGAGCCATGGCCACTGAGCCTGCGCATCCGGAGCCTGTGCTCCACAACGGGAGAGGCCACAGCAGTGAGAGGCCTGCGTACCGCAAAAAAAAAAAAAAAAAAAAAAAAAAAAAAAAAACAAGGGTAAAGTAAAACCCGAAGCACAGCAGCTTTTCAACACTATTAAGATTTCTGTGTCCACCAACAAAGTTGTCTTCACAGTTTTAGCAAGAAAGCCATACAGAGTCATGAAGTTATTTGTAAACGGTCTTTCAAATAGGGTTTCAGAAAATGATTTTCAGAAACTAACTCAGAATCGAAACACCACAAATTGATTTCTATGTAATAGGGAGTATATCTCTTCACAGGCTGGGAATTATAAATGACCAGTGACAAACCAGTCCTTGTATCCTGGACCGAGACCCCAGTTACCAGATTTCACCTTGCTTCCCAGGTGCAGCATAGCTGTGGATGTTTCCGCAGGCATTTGAGAGCAATTTTCAAGACCATGAACACAGCGAAGACATCAAGATGACTATTTTTTCAGCCACTTTTCAAACCTTTCTCTATCTTTGTCTTACACTCCTATATTTATCTTATTCTTCATTATGCCACTTGATTTCTACTGGGTGTGTCCATACTTGGCAAATGTTCTTTTTCAGTGGTTTGACAGCATATTCATGTCTGACTGGAGCCAAAAATCTTATCATAAGGCTTTAAGCACTGTATGTACTCCATAAATATTTGGGAAAGTAAAGGAAGGGAAGGATGGAGCTAGGAAGAGAGAAAGAGGAAATGAATCGATGATAATTACTTATTTCATGTGAAACATCACTTTCTTTACAAAGTTTCCTGTAGTTCATTAAGTAGAATGACTTTGTCCTACCTCTGGTCTCACATTCTTTTCTTTTCTTATTTCCTATGTCGCTGTCTTTTTTTGTGTGTATTCACACTCTATTAATCTCTGAACATCTCCACACTCTTATATATCACTGTCAACAAGCACAGAAGCTGAACTATAAGCAGATCTCAAAAGATTTCTGCTGAATGACTTGATGGACGATGGATACCACTGTGGCTGGTCAGATGTCACCTTCAGAGTCCCTCCTATTGGGCCTGTGCTGAAAGGTACAGTGACAGAGAGTTTGGTTAAGAGTTAGGCCTCACTAAAACACACAACAAAATGTCACAGACAAGAAATCATAATAGAATCTGAACAGGAGTGGATGGATTCATACTTCCACAGAATTTTTTTTTTTAATTATTTTTCATTTTTGGCTGCACTGGGTCTTCGTTGCTGCGTGCAGGCTTTCTCTAATTGCAGAGAGCCAGGGCTACTCTTTGTTGCGGTGTGTGGGCTTCTCATTGTGGTGGCTTCTCTTGTTGCAGAGCACAGGCTCTAGGCACATGGGCTTCAGCAGTTGTGGTTCACGGGCTTAGTTGCTCCGCGGCATGTGGGATCTTCCCAGACCAGGGCTCGAACCCGTGTCCCCTGCATTGGCAGGTGGATTCTTAACCACTGCACCACCAGGGAAGTCCCATAGAATTCTTAATGAGAGTAATTACAGACTTTCATGGTTTCCTACAAGATGTCAAAATAACTGATCAGTTCAGTAGAAAAAAATCCTTCATACTGAACTTTGCATTTTTAACTAGGTACACTCTATTAGGTGGACAGAGCATTCATTTATCTGTACATTTTTTTCTTATATCATCACCTATATTATTCCAACGCATCCTGATTTTCAAAACTCATTGACCACATCTCCAAAGTTACTAGTAACACTAGACAGGTCCAGCAGAAATTTAAAGAGGCAAAACAAAAACTATTATTTCCCACATATATTATTACTTTAGTCTATTCAATTCCGTGCTGTTTTATAAATGTAGAAACACCATTCTTGGTTAGTTATTATCTGGTATTAATTCTTGAAGGTTGCATTTTGTCTCCTTACCACCAAAACCCATCTTTCTAATACAAACATCGCTAGTTTTCTTTGGACTAGTACAATAATAATTTTTTGTATATTCTTCTGCTCCTAATCTTTTTCTTATTGGCCCCAATCCATTCTCCACTGTGCTGCCCAATTAACTTTAATAAAGCACACGTTTGGTTATGTAACTTCCATGCTCAAAAATAAGTAAATAAAAAACCCTCAGTGGTTCATGATTATTGACCAAACTAAGTACAAATGTTCTACCGCATTCAAAGGCCACCACAAATGGAATGCTGCCTGAATCCATTTTTCCATTTTAAACTTCCACCTCTTTACGACCAAAACCCTAAACTCCAGAACTGTCTGAACAAAAACGTGCATTTTTTCTTAGCCAGAAAGCTTCCTATGATCACCTACACGCTGAACTCCCATCCAGCCTTTAAGAGTCATTTCATCAAAGAGTTGGGCTTTTCTTTGTTTTCCTGATTCTTCTACCCAGACACGATCACTTCTTCATTCAAAACATCTGACTCTTCAGGCTTCCCTAGGCCATTTTTTCTCTGTTGCATTATTTCACTATACTGGATTCTAAACTCACATGGTAATAAACTTGTGGCTTTATTTGTTAAAAAAAACAAACAAACAAAAAACACCTAATTCTTCGAATCTCTCTTCTGCTAGATAAACAGTCTACTGAAGTAGGATAAAAGATCACAGAAAGCACTCATGCCCAAGATGTGTTCCATAGCTCGTTTTATTGGTATCCATCCATTGACTGGAATGGTAACATATTATAAATATGAGAATGCACTGGATGGAATCAGTGGGAAATTATGCAAACTTATGTCTAATCACAACTTGAAAGTTCTTTTGCCAGGTGACTATGTTTAAGGAGAGAACAGAGAAATTCCAAAAATTCTGAGTTAAGACCAATATGAAGAGCAAAAAACAATGGAAACTTTTAACTCTCTCTTTCTCTTTCTTTCCTTCCCTTCCCTTCATCCCTTCCTTCCTCCCTCCTTTCTTTTTCCCTCTCTCCCTTTGTTTCTTTCTTTCTTTCAGTCAACTTTGCTCATTATCCATGCCAGGAGATGAACCAAACTGGGACTATTAACAATCTCTGACCTCAGGAAGCACAAAAGCAAATCAAGTCAGGCAGGAGTTTTTCTCTGCCTTCCCCTTGACAAAGAAACAAGTGTCAGACACCTAGAAGCAGTCCTGAAATGGACACTTGGCACCCATGCTTTCTCCATCAGAAGAACCTCCTGCCTGATGAGTTTCAGGCTCTAGGAAATATCCTACCTTGTACCAAGTGGAGGTAAGAAGGAGCACAGCGCCTGCATTATTTCTCCTTTTTATTCCTGCACTGCCCCAGAGCAGGCTGTGTTCCCAGACTGTGGATGTCAGGACTGCTCAGTTTGGTCAGTTAGGCTGGGGAAAGAAGAGATGGCTATTAGAGCAAATGCTGAAAACTATATTTCATCCATGATTCAATCCTTCCTGTGCCATCCATAACACACCTGCCTTTTATCAAAGTCATGTTTATACTTGGTTTTCTCATTCCTTCCCTGTGCCTCTGCTTGGTATGTTTCCAGATGGCAAGACTGTAAAATCTTCAAGAGAAAGTTGGGCCTTGATCTTCTGTGCGTCCCTTGTATACCTGCAGAATGTCTTGTACAAAGAGTTCAAGATACAACACTGTTGAACTGAATTTTTTAGAAGTCTAGTGTTTTCTTTGAAATGAATGTGAGCCCTACTGGGCATAAGCATATCCCAGTTACCCCAGTTTAATATATTCTATCGTATTGTCCCCAGAGAGTAGACTTGCATTTATAAGACCACAAGTCTAAATGTTGGGAGTGTCGAACCCCTAGAATGGTGGGTCGCACCCCTGGCTGAACATTCAAATCACCTGGAACACTTTTAAACCATATGCCCAGAGGGCACTCATATAAGCTGAATTGGATTCTTTGGGAATGGGGCACTAGCATAATTTTTTAAAAAGCCACACAAGTGACTCAAATGTTAACCAAGGTGGAGTAACCTTGCTTTACAGCTCTAGGAAGCATAATTTGAAAACACACTAGACTAGATTAGTTTTTCTAAAGTACCTCCCAGCTCCAGGATTCTTTGTGAAAGCACGTTTATAATTGAAAAAGAAATGGCCCCTTAATTGGATTCCATTTTTAAGTAGTAGCTACAAATGAAACACAGCCCAAATTCTGGATACTGGTGGGGTGTTTTTAGCATTTCTTTTTACTTAGTTTTCATGTATGCCCATTCATCCCACGGCTCATTCATTCAGGCCTCCACTGTGTGTAAGGTATGTCAACTATGCACTATTAAGTCATTCTAAGAATGTGTTCTGTGAGCAGGGCACACAGAGTAAGGAAAACCCTTTCATCCAAATACAATGCAAACATACCCTAATGATTTTCATTCCCTGCAGTCCAATTAAAAGAGGAAGCAATGCCATCAAAGTAGCCTAAATTCCAGCCACCACCACCCCCGAATAAATCTGTGATTAAAACAAAGAAAGGATCAGAAATACTGAAACCTTCCCCCACCCCTTGGAAACAATCTGGACTTAAGTTTTGATGCTCATGTGTTATTTTTGAGTTAAATCAGGAACAACAAAACTACTACTTTGGGAGAGGAAGATGTTGCTCACAAATTTTTGCTTAAGGAATTCATTTTCTTGAGAGGAGAGTATTCTTGGTAAATACTAATAATAGAAAATGATCAACTGTGCAAACTACGCCACTACAGCAGACTTCCTTTATTTCACCATGAGTTCTTAGCACAGTATCCAACAAATTCAAGGGACGCTGTCCACACCATATGAGTTAAATATTAACATTTATGTGGCTCTTTGCAGTTTACAGAGGATTTTAAAACAACCGTCTCTTTAAGGCTAATAATAATTTTGTGGATAGTAAAATACCCATGCTCTGAATCAGAACCTCTGGGCTAGTTTCTGGGAGTCAGAATTCGGGGCAAGTTTTTGGGGCATTCTGAAAACCACCACGATAACTAAATTCAAACCCATTGATTTGTTGTATTGTTCCTAGGAAAATAACCCAGTACAGCTGAGCAGATTTTGGCATTTCCTAAAAGGCTAGCTGCGTTTTTCTAGAACTTGCCTTTTTCTTTCTTCCATACTTTTTAAAAGGAAAAAAAAATTACAGGTGGCACTATTTTACCTAAATCTAGAAGCTTTTTAATTCTGCTCTGCACAGCTGGCTTTTTCTAACCGATGTCCTTGTTCTCAAGGAAGCTCCTAGCTTCTGGCAGTGTGTGTGTGTGTGTCTGTGTGTCTGTGTGTGTGTCTGTGTGTGTGTGTGTGTGTCTGTGTCTGTGTGTCTGTGTGTCTGTGTGTGTCTGCCTGCTGGGGCATTTCAGTGGGCTTCAGCCTTCTATATGAGAACTCACTAGTTCTAGACCTCATACTCAGGGAGAGAATCGGCCGTGAACTATTTGTGTTGGTGTGTGTCGTTTTCCATCAGTTTTAAAAAAGCCTTAAAAGTAAACGATGCTCTCAGCTAGCTATCTCCCCCCACTCTGCCCTTAAATTATATTAGAACAGCATAATAGCTACCTTGGAAATACGATCTCATATATAACTTGGAGGAAACAAGAGTCAAAGAGACCCGTCAATGAAATCTTCTTTAGAATAAAACTATGCATTTCAAAGGGAGGAGACAAGTTTATGTTTATCTTTTAATTACTCCTAATCTACGCAGAGACTGGAGAGAAGAGAATTTTGATTTTAAGTCTGGAATGAAATATACTTACCTGGAAATGAAGATGAAAGGGAGGAAAAAAAAAAACTCAAAAATTAAGAGAAAGTGTGTGCCAACCACCCATATCTTGTCGATTCTCAAACTTGCCAGATTCTTTTGGTTCACCACCCCAACCTTAGTAATACCCTCTTGTTTAACAAGCCTCAAGTTATTCTGGTTACAGTTTCTGGGAAATTTGTCTGTCAAAAGAAGAGAGGTTCCAAAGAATTTGGTATTTTTCCTCTTGGGCAACTGAAAGTCATAAGGGTTATGGCGCCAACGTGATCTCTCTCTCTCTCTCTCTCTCTCCTCTAGTTCAACACCCCATGATGCACCGGTCCTTTGGCCTTGAAGGAAACACTATGGAGAGGAGCGGGGAGTGGATATACTCATGACCTGACATAAATGACTACTCTAGCTCCCTTGAAACTTTACCCTCTGTCCAGATGGTGCCTCATAGTGAAAAGGATATTGGGAAAAGGGCCCTAGTTTGCCATATCTTTGGTTATCCAAAAGGGTAAGAGAGCTGTATGCTTTTTACTTCCTGCATGCAAAGAAGAAAACACAGCCATCTTATCTGAGACCACCAGGTCCCCCTCCTTTCCATATATTTTGTCTTATACCCTTTAAACTCTCAAATCAGTACCCATGTTGCTAGGTTCATAATTAGAGTGTTGGCAATGCCTGTTCCGTTGCTTTCAATTCCATTTATACAAATGTTCCCATCACTCGTTTTAAAAGCCCTGGGCACATGTTCAAAACATACAACCCAAACAAACAAACTGCACAACCTAAGCCAAACCCACCAACAACTGGACACCCTTCCCATTTTGGAAGGCCACCCTGAAAAGTTACTTAATTGCAGCGTATTCTGTGAATCAAAGTTCACAGAGCTGAAAATGAAAGTTTTATGTTAGCACCTATCACCAAAGAAATGTAGGACATACAAATAAAGCCACAGGATCAGCTACTTAAGATTCATTGGAGTAAATTTCACCTTGAGTGACATCCTTAGAAAACAGAATTTTTAGGGAGGAGCAGAATTCCTATGGGGAATTTTAGCATAACATTAAACTTTGGCAGAATTTATTATTTGCAAGTGCTGAGAAAGAGTTTATATTTAGAACTAAGTTCTTGATCTTATCCAGTGATTGACTTTTTGATAGCAAAATTCCTGTCTGTCATTTACACCTAAAGCTGACATGATCACAGCAGTGGAAGCTGCTATAAATGAGGCCGTGATAAGAATGAAAACTATACCAATGGGAAGGACTCCAACATGTAGGAAAAAGATAAAATTTATGATATATTGTTTTTTTTACCTTGGCACAGTAAAAAAAAAAAAAAAAAAAAAAAAAAGTAGGGGGAGGGGAATAGCTCAACAAAGCTCAAATTTTGGTGTGAAATTTCCCCAGCAGAGAATAGGCAGAACCGCCCAAATGCACTGTTTGTCTGTTTGGAGCAGTAAAGAAATGAGGATCTTTGGCTGTGATTCAGGCTGGCGCCATGGTCCTGAGATGCCACAGGGAAGAAACGCGTCTGTCCTCTGCAAGATGGCAACCTCTGGAAATCAGCAGCAGTGCAATCGATCAACAGCCAGGGCCGAGAGCCCTTGCTCTCCTGTTTCTCGGTCAGAGCAAAACCACTTAAAAGTCAGTTCATAGCCCCCAATAAAAACCGAAAAGTTTACAACAAGTGGTACCACCTGTGCTTATGTCTCAGCTCAGCCAAAATAATTTCCTCTCCTGAGTCTTCTAACTGGGGTGAAGGGTGAGGGATGTGAAGACGAGGAAGGTTCCAACATGGAGCCTGCGGAGTGAGTGGATTATCATTGTCTGTGCTAGCAGAGATCAGCAAGTCTGTCTCCCTTACTCCGGAACAACTGTGTGTGATATGATCTCCCAACCCCTATCAAAAAAGGCTCTGTCTTCGGGAAAACAAAGACTTCTCTGCTCAGCGCTGTTCCCTCCCATGACTGAGTTTTCTTTGTAACAATGTTATATTATTACAAACTCTGTAAAGCTTGGGGTATGGAGGTTGTATTAAAAACACAATAAAGAAGAGCAGCTGTTTATACAAGCTAGTTTTGGGACCATAATTATACTTTTCTCTGCCTTCTTGATGAATCCGGACATTCGGAGCCAGGTATCTGCACAAAGCATGATAGAATGAGGATAAAATGGCACGTCACTAGGATGTGACCTACATTTGTGTAAACCTTGTGGATACAAAGTGCTTCATCACTTACTTTCAAAAAACAAAAAACCCTGTAATTCTTTCTTTTTTATCTTTTCATGAAAACCATCCAGGGACAGTCTAACTTTTTCAGAAAGAACAAATTTTTCAGTACAGGAGGGAGAATCTGCCAGTACAACAAGGAGCCAGCCAAGTTGCTTTGGAGGAGTTGAGCAAGTACATTTCAATAAGGACCCAAAGAATCCTTGGCAACCAATCAGAAGAACCAGTCATCGTTGCATTAAGGAAGCCCTCAAATATGAGGGCTGTCGGTGGAAAATAGAGTTACTCACCAACTGAAAATGTTTACTTGAAGTGAGAATTATTTTATGGAAACCACTGTGAGTTTTGGAATACTTACAATCTGTTCAGATTGGTGGCTGTGTACCATGTTACTGCCTCAATATGCCCTCAGACTTCTAATCTGTCTGCCTAATGGAGCAGGTGGTGAGATTCTCCACTGAGCTGACGGCACCTGGAGGGCAGGGACCGTGTCTTATTCATCTTGGACCTCATACAGTACCCAGCTCTTCAAAGGCAGTTGATAAATATTGAATGAAAGAAGCTTTACATACATTGCCACATTCTCTGACCCGCTGGCATAAAATGCCACTATGTCTATCATCTCTATCTTATTGCCCTGCTTTATTTTTCCTCTGAGGTATTATTGTCATGTGATACGTGGTTGTTTTTATTATTTGTGTATGATTTATTTTTCTCCACCGGAATCTAAGTTCCCTGAGGGCAGGGACTGAAAAGATTTGATTTCCTGTATATCCCTACCCTAGTTCCTAGGATGGTGCCCGGCATATAACAGGTCAATTATAAATATGTGTTTGATTTTCGAATGAATGCATGAGTGATAAACGGACGGTATTCTCTCTCTTTAAATTTTTTTCTTTTCTCTTCATTCTCATCTATTCCATCTTAATAAGGCCTGAAAATTATACTATGAACTTAAATCAGTAGTAACAAAAGGAGGGTTCTTTTATATAGTGATTCATTCTAAAGAATGAAACAAGGAAACAAGGTCTTGCTGGTGTTAGGCTTGTGGCTCTACAAACCTACAGAGAAATATGAGTGACAAGAAATAGAGAAGAGAGGGAGGCAAGAAACAAAATAGTCTCCTGGAGGCCATCAGTGGTGGACTCCGTATGAACTAACGGGCCACCACATGTGAATAGTAAAACACATTTGTGCACCATTTTCTAGATTCTGTGTGTGCACTTAGTCATTAAAACAAAACACTGGGCTCTTTATCATACTGGGCAGGGTCTTCATGTCCTTCCAGGCTTAGAGGGACAAAACTACATCTTATCCAGATTTTGAGTTCTCTTAACATCTCACTTTTAAACTACGGTAAAATTTTAATAAGACAATGTTATACTTTTTCCCTTGGGCATTTCTGCATTGTCCCCACATGTGAATGAATAACAATTCACAAGCTATTAATAATGTTTCCATTTTACCACATAATTTAATGGCTAATGGCTGATAAAACCAGTGACCAGATGGTTCAGTGACTTGTCCATGATTTACACGTGATTGGTAATCCTGCCAAATATAAAACCTTCAATTGCAAACTGCAGACATTATTTCTTTCTTTCAAGCCAATATAGAGCAGAAGTTCTTTGTTTCTTGTAGATGCTCACAATGTGTGATGACAGTTGAACAGACCTGTTTTTGCAATTTCCCAATTTTATTATTACCAAATGAACCTGGGATAAATAGGAAAGTGGCCTAGCTGCAGAGTCTGGCTCTGGGAAAAACAGATGAGTAGCAAAGGTCTGTCATTGGCCTTCCCACTATGCCCCTTCTCTCCCCTGAGCATCTCATACGCTCTGCCTTAATCCCAATCCCCTCAGTACTTCTGACCAACCACGCACTAGGTTGCCTTGCTCTCCTAATGAATCTTATCTCTCCCCTAATTTCCAGAGTGGAAACTGCACTGGAGATGAAAGAACATAATCCCTAACTCTGTTAATAGCTCTGTATCATGGGGTGAGCTGTTAAAATCCCCAGAGTCCATGTTTCTTTATCTGTAAAACAGAGATAATGATATTTATTTCACAGAGTTATTGCACAGACTACTTAAAATTGTGTACTTGAAACTGCCATGTAGAGCCTGTCTCCTAGGAAATGTTTGGTAAATGTTTAGGTGACAATGTCTAGATAGTTGTTCTGACCTGAGACGGTGATTCTAAAGAAACTTTCAAAGCAGAAAAGTGAAGGACATTTTTCTAGCAGATGATGAGGGCATTCCTTCGGCTGGAGCAAGAGTGGCATGGGGAGGAAGTAGAAATATTTAGGGCCATGAGGTACAGTTGTTCAGTGTCTAACCTGTACAACCATACATGGGCACACTGAAGATAGACACCCATTTATGAAACAGACATAAAAATGGAGAAAAGACCCTATTCAGGTTTGGGGGGATGAGTAAATGAAACAGTGGCCTCCAATCACTAAATGTATTAGAAGTAATTATGATAACATAATGGCTCATGTGTCTGGCTCTTTCTAGTGGATGGGAAAGCTCTCTGGAAGTTCTAGTATAATCACAATAAACTTAACTGAAGACTAGCAGAATGACTTCAGAAACTATTTGCTTCCTTCATGACACAGTTCATATTCTCTCTAAGATGTTATGATCTTTGACAACTCGTTTTGAAGCATAAGGTAAGCATTTCGATGTGTATTTTCAAAAGTATGTAGCAGGGCCAGGGAGTCCATGGTTGTACAATAAGCAGATCCAGTTGTTTGGGTGCTCATGTATATCATTATGTTTAATAAGAGGCATTACTTATTTCCTTAGATAATGTTTAACATCAACAACGTATTTCATGGTTTCAGTGTGATTAGAAGAACAGGCTCCAGACTCAGACAGAGTGGGCTGATATCCTGGCTCAGCCGCTTACTGAGTGACTTTGTACCTGTGTTTTAACCTCTCTGAACCCCATGACTCACTTACTTTTTATAGTTGTGGTGAGATGTGGAAAGATGGATAAAAATCCAATTTTTTTATGATGTTGAACCACCAAATTAACCAATCCTATAGTCCTATCCCTCGATATTCTATGAAATAATAATTGTCCTTATTAAGAACCATGTTTGTTGGGTTTTCTCCTACTTGCAGCTCAAAGTATCTTACCTGGTACATCTCTTTTCAATGCTTCAGTAAGTGAGGATACTCATATGAGAACAGAGCACAGAATGGCCCTAATTTTGTATTTTACCACTTTTGATCTAATGTTCTTTACCAGGTTAATCTAAATCAAGACCGTTTATGTGAATGAGTGAGTGAGTGTGTGTGTGTGTGTGTGCGTGCGCACGCACATGAATGTACCAGTTGTTATTTAAACAACTCATGAGACATAGCTGAAAAAAATTCACTGGGACTGGTTTTATTAAAAATATACTCCAGGTGTATATTGGGGAATAGTCATCAAACCAAATGAACTGATGAAAAGCCTGTATTTTACTAAACATCAGTTTCCCTTCCCCTTTAAACTCTGGAAATAGACCAGAAACCTGGTTTTCTGTGGGAAAAATGTTATGAGTCCTGAAAACTCCTTATGCCTCTAAACCCCCTTTGTATGTTCATGTACTCTAATATTACAGGATAATCACTTTACTGCAATATCCTCAGAAGAATTTGGAGCTTTCTCATTTTCTGGTTAAAGGTTTCATTATTTTCTCCTGGCAGAAAACTAGTCAGAAAGAATTCATTGGCTGTTTAATTCTAAGTTAATATACTTTGCCCATTTAAATCTGGGAAATCACTTGCAAAAATAACTCAGCACATTTGGTGTTCTTTAAGGACTGCAGTAAAATTTTACTAAGTGACCTGGTACCCTTTGCAAACAGGGACTAGTTTGAAATTTTTGAAAAAAAAATGCAAGTATGTTTGCATACATCTTTAAAATTTACAAAGTTCAAGATCATGTCCTGATATGTGGCCAATGCAGATTGTGTTTTAAATGTGTCCTTTTAAATGTGTCCTTCTTGTCCCTTTCCTTACCATTCTGTTTCACTTTTTAAATAATTTGTATTAGCCAAATTGGAAGAAGAAACCTGATCTGGGCATTGTTCCAAAAAGTCAAACATGAATAACCCCGAGTAACTTCTACGTCAAATTAATAGTTCATTAGAACCTCATGTATAAATCTACCTGAGCAAGTAAACATCTCATTTTTAGCTGTTTTTAGAATTTTTTTTTTTTTTTTTTTTTGTGGTGTGTGGGCCTCTCACTGTTGTGGCCTCTCCCGTTGTGGAGCACAGGCTCCGGATGTGCAGGCTCAGCGGCCATGGCTCATGGGCCCAGCCGCTCCGTGGCATGTAGGATCTTCCCGGACCGGGGCACGAACCCATGTCCCCTGCATTGGCAGGTGGACTCCCAACCACTGCGCCACCAGGGAAGCCCTGTTTTTAGAATTTTATGAGACACTGACACCCAGGGACTTTTACGATGGTAGTGTATTTCTCCTATTGTAAAGAATTTCAGAGCAACAATAAATTAGCTTAGTAAATTAATGTGTCTAAATAGATTTACATATTTTAATGAGCAAGTAGTCTTTGTTTGTTTTGGTATTTTTGATGACTTTTTTCTGACAATAGGTCAAATTATAAAAATTCACGTTTGCATCCACTTACAAAATGATAGAAGTTTATCAGGAAAAAAATGCAAAAGGGGGCTTCCCTGGTGGCGCAGTGGTTCAGAGTCTGCCTGCCGACGCAGGGGACGCGGGTTTGTGCCCCGGTCCGGGAAGATCCCACATGCCGCGGAGCGGCTGGGCCCGTGAGCCATGGCCGCTGAGCCTGCGTGTCCGGAGCCTGTGCCCCGCAACGGAAGAGACCACAACAGTGAGAGGCCCACATACCTCAAAAAAAAAAAAAAAAAAAAAAAAATGCAAAAGAACTTTCAGATCTCAGTTATACCTGACATTTTTTTCTAGCAACATTTGCTAAGAATGATAACCCTCAGTGACATTTCACATTCACGAAGGAGACAGGCCAATAGACAAAGTTTCCAGGGGTCATCGTTTTGTACTTTGCCCCTTTAACATTTAAACACTGCAAACAAGTGTCTCCAACTTTTCTCAGATGATCCAGTTCTTAAAGATGAAGCCTATACAGGGCAGTGGATGGAAATAAAGGTGTCTACTGACATAACTCTGTGGAACTGTTGCTCATGATCTACCTGAAATGGCATGGAAAGTGGGTCCAATCCTTCCCTGGCTGTTGATACTCATCATCTTAAGAAGTTGATGATACCCACCAGTATACAGGTTATGTGATTGGATCTGCAGATTGACCAGAGTTCCCTAATAATGAGCACTTATTTAGTGCTTTATAGTCATTGGAAGTGGTATGTATTAATCATACTTGGAGATGAGAGTCAGCTTACATCGCCAGATGTCACTCATTTGTCATAAGCCATCTGAAGGAACTTTGTGAAACACTGTGTCTCAGTGTTCCCAACAGCTGGATAATTTGTACAAGATTGGAAAGCAGTGGAGTTGGTCAACACTATATCCTTCTGTGCAGTTCTTCATTCCAGGCACAGACAATACTTGGAGGGAAATAAAATGACTGCTGTACCTATTGTGTTCTCAGCTGCCTCTCTAACTATCCAAACAAGTTAAAAGACACGGGACCAGTGTGTGGGAACAGGGTAGGGGATGGTGGAGGACAAAAATGGAAGAAGAAAACTGAATAAAGAAAGTTTATAAATGCTTTAGAAGAGAATTGATTTGAGTTACTACTAATTTAATTCTCTGAATCCTATAATCCCTTTTAGGTTACATAACACAAGACAGAATGGCCATAGCTGTGCCGTTGGTAATTCTAGGTAGATGTCAATCCTACACCTCCTCCAGGTCATTGTTGGTTTTATTTCTCTGTTTACCAGGTTCCTATGTCAGTAGCGTGAACTTTTACTCTGTTTTTGGTGTGGAACGATTCCTTTTCCCTGGGCAGGGAATGAACTAGGAGGCCTAAGGTACATGCATTCAGACTTAATACAATGCAGCTTTGTGTATTCCAGAGACAGGCTTATATTCCCAAGGGTCTGAAGGCATGTGCTATCCTTTCTTGGATCCATCATGAGCTCAGGTATAAAACATGTTAGCCATGCAATGGGTGAATGGCAGGGATGGAGAATGCCCCTCAAAGCTGTCCTGGATGTTTCCGTTTGCTTGGTTTCACGATAAATACAAGTGCTGAGTGTAGGGTGTGGAGTGAGTAGGGAACAAACTATTTAATTGGGTCCAGTAGGCTTGGCTCTGCATTCATTCATTCATCTGTTCATTCATTCCTTCTTTCATGCCTTTACTCAAATATCTACTTTAAGCTTATTATACACCTGGAACTCTGGAAAACATGAAGGGTGCAATGATGAGCAAAAACAGACACAATCAGGTCACTGGTCCATTATCATAGAGCTCAGTGGTGACCTACTGGCCAGTGAGAGTCAGTCCTAATTATTATTTTCATTTCGGATGGCCCTTTTATAATTAACATCCACCTCCCTAGTCCAATTGTGAATTATAGATTTATTAACAGATTCTAAAATTTGGGAGGGGTAAGGATATTCCTGCTAACTTCTTTTAATTTGTCATGACAAACTTCCAGCCTTAGAGTTCATCAGACTTTGCGTCAACATTATTTGTAGAGACAGACATGGACAGAGACTTGACCAAATCTGGAGGCCAAGGCTCTGATCGTCCATCTTCTGAGACTGCTCCAAATACCCTTCCTATGTTTCTCGATCCAGTAAAACGTGTAATGAGAGAAGAGTGATCTTTCCAACTCACAGAGGAGGAGAAACCTATTGACGGAGAGTGAACCTTTTTGGTCTCACTGCTTAAGTAAGAGTTTTCAAAGCAAACACTTTCAATCCTCCACTTGTAACACTGTTTACAGAGAAAACACACTCTGTGTTTGCTGTGGGGTCTGGAATGTAGCCTTCCAAATAAAGGCAGGGGGGATCCCTGGGTGAAAAGAGGTCAAACTGGAGAAAAATTAAGACAGTCTTTTTTTTTTTTTTCAGCCATCCCCCTAAGCAACCTCACCATATCTTCTGCCAGTAATCTACCTGGTGATATTTGATATAAGCTGGGATGGTAGCCACATTGATAATCACTAAATAAACAGCATATGAATGGCAACTGTTTGAGAGATAAGGCAGGATTTTAGATACTCAAGTTGCTTTTTCTGAGCCACGCTTCAACTCTAGGCCTGACTCATCCCCCATTCAGCATTATCTGTGGAAATCGCCAGCCACCTGCTTCTGCCTTTTCTCTTTCATGAAGATGATGATGCAACACAGCATACAATCAACTCCTCCTCACTGCTTTTAATGTCATTATTTTTATTGAGCGAAATTCTAACTGCTCAGAGCTAACTATTACTGTTTAATCTAAGGCCGCCTATTAGTAGTAATGTTATTACTGCAAAGACAGAACCAAGCAAATGGTCCAGGTAACCTGCACTTTTCTCTCCGTCAACTCATACTTGCTCTTCCTCTTCCTACAGCATTAACAAGAAGTGATTATTCCTTTGTATAGCAACATATTTATGCACACACAATAAAGAGAATGAAAATATTTGAATATATTTTGTTTCATTAGCCTAAAATTATACTCCTAAGGTCATTTCTGATATGCAGCAGGGACTAGTAACACACTGGTCTTCCTCACTTAAAATAATAGTTGTAATTTTTCATTCCTTCTCTCATTTACTCATTCTTTCAAAATATTCATAAAGCACTTATCGTATGTCAGGCATTGGGGGTGCAATGGAAAAGAAATCAAATAGGTTTCCTGTTCTCATGGAGCTAAGAGTCTAGTGAGGGAGAGTGTTCCTGAAAAAGTTGTATATTGAGCAAATCTCTATACATTCATATTAAAATTCAATATGTAGTTTGGTCTTACAATGTTCTCCATGAATACCATTGTAACGTAAAGCACTGACTTGTAATGCATCTATCTGGTTAGGCTAGATATACGAGGCTTTATTGAAGCTAGGCACATATTTCCTTTCAAACATGAGAATACCTTCCTTCTACAAGGTTCCTGCAAATGATTATGATGTCGATAATATACAGCACTTTCAGTACAAGACAAGGAAGAAGCTATAGTGTATATTACAGGGTACTGATCAACTCACAGGGGTATAGATTTACATACAGAACAGACATATAAACAAGTAAACATAATCCATTCTATGTGCTTTACTAAAAGTATGAGAGCACAGCATAGCAGAAGGAGTGAGAAGTGGAACAATGCGGGACAGAGTTTAAAAAAAAAAGAAGCTTCCAGGACCCGCATCTTAAGGACGAATAGAATTGACCAGAGAAAGGAAAAAATGGTGAGAAAGGGAATACATTCACAGAGGATTACAGACTCATCCAGGCATGGTTTTCTCAGTCATTCTCATCATTCCTCTCATGGAAAGAAAGCCTCAGTTACCTTTCTAGACATTCTCCCCGACTCTTACTATGCTCATTCCTGTCTTCTTACTCAGAAAAACAAGGAAAAGAGAAGGAAGGTACCATTCAGCGTTTAACTATCGTTAAACAGGCTGGTAGAAAAACAAAGGGGGAAGGAAAGAGCCCCAGTATCCTGAGGATCAGGCCTCAAAGGTCAGAGTGCCAATAAAAGTGGTCTGAAAAAACCACGTTAGGGCAAGAACAAACAGGTTCTTCTATTTTTTCCTTGTATGTATAGTATCAGGAAAGATGGACGCTGGAAGAAATAATGTCGATTCATTGACTAAAACCAGGGAGATGCCCCTTTCATTTTATTTCTCTTGGATTAGATTTATTTTACAGTATCCCATCTTAAACTTGCAGCTCTGGAGAGGATCTTTAAAATCATCTAATCCAATGCCCTTGTGTTATGGTTTAACAAATTACAGATCAGAGTGGTGAGGTAATTTGTTCAAGAACATAATGACTTTGGGGCAAAACTGAGACCAGAACCTAGATCTTCTGGTTCCTCCAAAAGTAGAAAGTGAATTATTCAGACATGGTTTGAGTCTGTGCTCTTACCTACATCTGTGTCCATTTACACTGTAATGGAAATAATAATACTTTACTGGGAAGTTGTGAGAAATAGGTAAGAAAAGTACATGAAAAACACCTAGCAGAGTACTGGAATCTTAATAGCTACTCACCTATGAAGCATCACTTTTCTCTTCCTTTACCCAACAAAAATCATGTTGAGGAACTGGAGAAACTATGATTAAGATATTTTAATGTGCAGCATCTTTAAAGTCTTTATTGAGTCTGTTACAATATTGCCCCTGCTTTTTATGTTTTTTTGGCTTTTTGGAGCAAGGCATGTGGGATCTTAGTTCGCCGACGAGGGATCGAACCCACACCCCCTGCATTGGAAGGTGAAGTCTCAACCACTGGACCACCAGGGAAGTCGCTGATTGAGATATTTTAGAACATGACTTCTGAAGTCAGTCTGAAATAATGGACATTATTAGTGGAAGATGAATGTGAGAACTGATTGAAGTCATACACACACACACACACGTGCGCGCGCGCACACACACACACACACACACAGTTTCTTCCCACGGTGAATAATAATCAAATGTTTAAAATTCCTGGTAATGCCTTAGCAATGCCAATTTTATTAATAATGAATACTAGTAATTGAGCACCTACTGTGTGTCACTTGAATCACATACATTAATTCTAATTCTGGCAACAATCTTGCAGAGCGCTTCACAGATGATGAAAGCAAGGGGCATGGTGATTAAGTAATGTTACCCATGGTTTAGCAGCTACCATGTAGATTCAGATGAAAATTAGAGAAAATTTTCAACTCACACTTGTTCCAGGCAGATAAACAGAGAGAGGTGATTTCTTAAAATGCTTTCCAGAACAAATACCTAGATGCTTAAGCCAGCAGCTGTTCTCCTTGGATATTCAATGGGCGGTGTTGCTAGGCCTAATCAGTCAGGACCAAAAACTTGGGTAATTTAAAAATTGAACAAAGGGCACAGATGAAGATTTCTTCCAAGCACACACCTGCTGGGAGCTATGAGTAACTATCCCTAAGGTCAGACTTAATTGGATTTAGATCTAAATGAACTCTGACATGTTGATTATTCACTACTTGAAAGTAGAAGGAAGAAAAATGCTAAGGTGAGAGGTCAGGAGTATAAGCTCTCTTTTTTCTCTCCTGTGGTCCCGAAGAGTCCTCGTTGAGGACTTTCTTTTAGTTAGGTTTTGTATTTTCACTTTTTTTTCTAAATGTATTTATTTATTATTTTTGGCTGTGCTGGGTCT
This sequence comes from Tursiops truncatus, assembly GCF_011762595.2. Taxonomy (NCBI): domain Eukaryota; kingdom Metazoa; phylum Chordata; class Mammalia; order Artiodactyla; family Delphinidae; genus Tursiops; species Tursiops truncatus. The sequence goes on along the minus strand of NC_047039.1, from coordinate 56,992,743 downwards.
TTGTTGCTGTGCGCGGGCTTCTCACTGCAGTGGCTTCTCTTGGTGCACAGCACGGGCTCTAGGCGCACAGGCTTCAGTAGTTGTGGCTCGTGGGCTCTAGAGCACAGGCTCAGTAGTTGTGGCTCACGGGCTTAGCTGCTCCATGGCATGTGGGATCTTCCCGGACCAGGGCTCGAACCCGTGTCCCCTGCATTGGCAGGCAGACTCCCAACCACCGCACCACCAGGGAAGTCCCTGTATTTTCACTTTTAAAGTAACATGGAAAACCCAAAAGTTTTGGTCCTAAGTCCATCCTAAATACAAATCTTCTTTCTTAACAGATTCGCGTTCTAGAATTAGTCCAGTAATGAATATAGGAGGCTACCAAAGGCAGCACAAAGTGCTTGGGGATATATAGTCAATAATTCTCAGAAGTTTCTTCTTCCACAGAATGTTAAGAAATGGAAGTAGGCAATCTCAGACCCGGCAGGAATATTAGGATCAATAGGATTGAGTGAATTACCTGCTCTGCCCCAAGCTTTATATATCTTACCTCAGTTAATTCCCATAATTATTATTTCCATTTTATCACAAGTACAGTTCTTACCCTCATTTTATCAAAGGAGCAATTGAAGCTCAGAGAAGAGAAATCATTCATTTAATGTCATGCATCCATAAATGACAGAGTTGTTATTTAGAGTCTAGCTTGGCCTGACCCTGGCAGCCAGGACTCTGACTGGGTGACTGTGCTGACACAGTCATGGTAGGTTAGACACTGGGGGGGACTCATCAGGAAAACCTTCCTGGAAAAAGTGAGCCCTGAGTTTAAAGCAAGAGAAGATAAAAGATGTGGCTTGATTGCCTGTTGCTAGCTATGTCTGGCCTCTGATACTGCAGGTCCAGAGAGGGCTGGAAGCAGGGGCATGGCTTAGTTTAAATAACCCAGAGGAAGAGTAAGGTGGAGTGAAGAGAGAAATCTGAAAGATGCAAGAGAAGGTTCTTTGAATTTAGAGCTGGACCAAGCAATGAAGCTAGAGATGACCTGTGGATGTTTCTACAGAGCAGGAGAGCAACCAGAGGCTTGAGACCCCAAGAACAATATGGGGCCCAGAAAGTGGGAAGGAGCAGACTGGGCTGGTTAGTTGGTAAAGATCAACAGGTGTACGGCAGGTTCTGGAAAAGAAATATTTCTGATTCATTCAAAAAACAGTAAGCACTATTTCTACAGTGAGTAAAGCAAAATCAATGATAGAAAAGATGAATTTGTAGAGAAGAGAAGGGCCATAATTCAATGTTCACTCTTGGTTTGCCATAACTCAACCAATATTTTTCTATTTTTTGTTCATGCATCCTTGTTTCATTTAACAAGTATCTGCTAAAGGCCCACTGAGTGTCAGGCTCCCTGAGGGAAGTGGAGTTTCCACAATGCTCATCTGAACCGAAGTAGTATATCAGGTCTGCATGGAGGAAACAAAGTCATCTCCTGGATTCCAGTGAGGATGACATAAAGTTTATGACCACTAAGTCGATGAGTAAGTGCTTTGGGGAATGAGATGGGATCAATTAAAGTGACTCTTATAGTACAAGTGAAGTGCTGATTGTATTGAATAAAATGGAAACAGACGAGCCTATGTTCTAAGAGGAAACAGAATAGGAAATGTGGATGAGATTTACAATGATGATAATAGTTCCCATTTGGGGACCCTGTACTTCTCAGCTGCCAGATGCTTTACTTATTCACCAGTCTGCACTACAGCCTTTTGAGGAAGTTATTATTACCCTCATTTTATATCCATACAATGACCTGTGGATGAAGGGTTTGCCTGGGACTGAAGGGTTTCCCAGGGACTGGACTCTTAGTGCTAACCTAGGGAAGCCCCAGGCAAACTGGAGCCTTGGACTCCTTAGAGGAAACCAGGGATCACAATGTCACAAATCAAGGATAGAATCTGAACTCATGCCCAAGATTTCCTGATGCGCATACCTGTGTCTTTTCACTACACCACAATGCCTCTATCTTTAAAAATCCTGAACTTAACAATATCAGCTCACATACTTTTTGTAAATACAAACAAGAAGAAGATTTTTATCTCTTGAATCAAATAACTTTCATACTGGCTCTCCTTTTAAGTTGTCCGTTGCTGCTGTCTGGACCACTAATATCTATGTATCAACCAGCAGATCTTTGACTGACAACCTCCTTTAACACTGGAGAAACATATTTATCTAGTAAACCTTTTTGTTTTTCAGTAATTCAGTTATAATCCTAAAGGTGAGTGGTAGGACAAAAGAGGTTGTGTCTAACAAGAAACTAACATCTGGAAGAAAATAAAATGAGAAACAACGGTCCAGCTGTTTTGTCCATAAAAAAACACATTGATATTTGGGGACATCTGGACAGTTGACTGAACTTTTTGATTTCCATACAGATGTTCTGTGTCATAGAGACACAGTCATAACTATATATGGAAAGATACGCATAATGGCATTTTGCTACGTAATTGTCATAGGGAACCCTTTCATAAAGCTAATGTCTGTGGACAGAATGAAGACTCTGGCTTATACTGTTTTATCAGTTATATTTTATAGCATATGGTTATTACATTCCAGGACATATATTTGGACCTGGGTAGCCATGCCATGATGTAGATATTATGGATTTTGAAATTAGTTACTTTATAGCCCTTTTCTAAGTTCCAATTGGTTAGATGCAAACAGGAAGAGTGGAGCATTTACCGGATTGCCTAGGCTTTCTTAAATAACTAAACAAACTTATTTAAAACTTTTTTTTTTTGTGGTACGCAGGCCTCTCCCTGTTGTGGCCTCTCCCGTTGCCGAGCACAGGCTCCGGACGCGCAGGCGCAGCGGCCATGGCTCACGAGCCCAGCCGCTCCGCGGCATGTGGGATCTTCCCGGACCGGGGCACGAACCCCGTGTCCCCTGCATCGGCAGGCGGACTCTCAACCACTGCGCCACCAGGGAAGCCCCTAAAACTTATTTTTAAAATGATTCAAATAATTCAAGTTTTAAAATGCTGTCACACTCTAACTAAAGACAGTCCCCGGGCTCAATTTACTCTGCAATCAACTCACCCCTTGGTTTGACTGTTGTGTGGGGCAGCTGCATTAGCTGCATTTTGCCAAGTAAACAAACTCTGCACCGTGCGATAGTGTTTGTTGTTTGCTAATGTGCTAGTGGTTGGAAACTGCTTAAAAACTCTAATTATACATTTTCATATAATGCAGAGGCAGTGTGGGGATGTGCTTCATCACTGAGGATATACACACAAACTGCACTTGTATACTTTGTGGCACAGTAGTTTTTAAATAAATGCTCTGTAAATGCCTGAAAAATAATATCAGGCCTTAACTGATTATTTACTATGCACTGAATACTGGGTTAAACATACATTTAAAGTTTAAGTATTCCTTAATGCACAAAATAATTCCCTGAAGAGGCTTTATTAGCCCCACTTTATATGTGAGTTGACTGAGGTGCAGAAATGTTAAGTAAGTGACTCACCCAAGGTCATATCAATCTAGCACATGGCAGAAGTGGCTTTTAAACCCAGATTTATCTGATCTCATAATCCATGCTATGATCTGCTGCCTCTTCTTAAAGTAAGTATTTGATGGCAGAGAACTAGCTTTGCTAAGGCCCCCAAGACTGGTTTAAGATCTCTGTCAAACAAAGATACGCACAGCTCATTTTATGCCTATTTCATTAAAAACCATCTTGGCAGAAAGTTGCTAGCTCCTGTACCTAGATGGAAGAAGTGTACATTTGTTACACAAACCCCACTTGCATGCATTCAAAATGATTCAGTCGGGGGTTAGCAAAGGTTGTTTTAAGCCAAATGACACCTGTAAAGGAAAGTTATGTTGCTGCTCTTTCCTTTTAAATCTAAGCTTCTTACTTACTGGCCTGGTCTGTTGCAAACATCGATGCGTCATAAAAAATACGTTGACTTATAAATCACGTCTCTCCTATAGGAGATTACAACATTTTTTACAGCCCATCTAAACCTCTTGAAGTTTTGTTTCTTCAGAACCTATTCCGGTTACAAAGAGATGAGATTTTTACTTCAAAGGACGCACTTATGAAATCTACACTTGCAGAATACAAAACTACCTCTTTAAGGCCTTTTAATGGTTGATACCTCATTTAATTTTGCAGTTTCCATTTAAAAAATCACAATATACATAGTAAAGTATCCACCTTTTATGATTATCCCACCACTAGTTTCAACGATGTATGCAAACATGTTGGAAAAATAATGCATCAGCCCTTTGATCTCAAGTCTTATCTTTTCTCACTGGAACTTACTGAAAGAGCCATCACAGTTCCTAGAAAACCACAGGTTCTAGTGCATTGAACATGTAGCACATTAAGAACGTCATTACATGTTTTCTTAGGTCAGTCACCCAAGGCAATAGAAATAAAAGCAAAAATAAACAAATGGGACCAAACTTAAAAGCTTTGCACAGCAAAGGAAACCATAAACAAAACGAAAAGACAACCTACAGACTGGGAGAAAATATTTGCAAATGATGCGACTGACAAAGGCTTAATTTCCAAAATACACAAACAGCTCATACACTCAACTTAAAAAAAAAACAAACAACCCAATCAAAAAATGGGCAAGAGACCTAAATAGACATTTCTCCAAAGAAGACATACATATGGCCAAAAGGCACATGAAAGGATGCTCATCACTGTTAATTATTAGAGACACGCAAATCAAAACTACAATGAGGTACCACCACACACTGGTTGGAATGGCCATCATTAAAAAAGTCTGCAAATAATAAATGCTAGAGAGGGTGTGGAGAAAAGGGAACCCTCCTACACTGTTGGTGGGAATGTGAATTGGTGCAGTCACTATGGAAAAAAGTGTGGGGGTTCCTCAAAATACTAAAATAGGGTGGCCATATGATCCAGCAACCCCACTCCTGGGCATATACCCAGAGAAAACTATAATTCAAAAAGATACATGCACCCCCATGTTCATAGCAGCACTGTTTACAATAGCCAAGACATGGAAACAAACTAAACGTCCATCAGCAGATGATGTGGTACGTATATACAATGGAATATTAGTTAGCCATTAAAAAGAATTAAATGCCATTTGCAGCAACATGGATGGACCTAGAGATTATCATACTAAGTGAAGTAAATCAGAAAGAGAAAGAGAAACACCACATGATACGTGGAATCTAAAATACGACACAAATGAACATATCTACAGAAACAGACTCACAGACAGAGAACAGGTTTGTGGTTACCAAAGGGGAAAGATAGGGGGAGGGATGGGTTGGGAGTTTGAGATTAGCAGATACAAACTCTTATATATAGGATGGATAAACAAGAAGGTCTACTGTATAGCACAGTGAACTATGTTCAATATCCTGTGAAAATCATAATGGAAAAGAATATGAAAAAAAAAATATATATATATATTTGAATCACTTTGTCGTACACCAGAAATTAACACAACATTGTAAATCTTCTATACTTCAATAAAAAAAAAAAAAAGAATGTCATTATACACACCCACACAATTGGGGATTTTAAGCCAAACGGTTGCATTTTTCACTGTGAAAATTTAAAAGGAAGAATAATTATGCTACTCACTATTTAATAGAATAATCATGTGGCATTAATTAGGCTGTTTGCTTTCTTTAAAAAGAATGTTCATCAAATACCACATGAAAGACTATGTTTACCTACCGACATAGTAACACCTTTCATTTATGTGGCTATTTATCATTTCCAAAGTGTTTCACGTTTATTATATAATTGGGTGATATCATTCGGACACTTGAAATTATACCTCAGATACAGTACTGTAACTGTTTTCTGAGCACTAAATTCAAGGTAGATATGGTTTTCTGGCACTGCCTTGACTAAAAAGATAACATAAAATAATACTGCTCTAGTCCCAAAGAGATTTCAGGCAAAGAAAGGAGAAGATAAAAATAAATAAATAAATAAAAAAGAAAGGATAAGATGAAAAACAGTATCTCAGCCACTGTGAAACCACAGTGAAATTTACAAGAACTTTACAGGAGGGCCTTTTGTTAAAGGGTTTTTCCCAACTGCACCAGACTACAATCTAACAGTCGTTCTTTTAAGATTAAGTGCTTCACCTTGAGGTTTTTTTATGGCTGCTTCCAACTGTGGTGCCTCACCTTAGTTATAAAATACCACCTCAGAGGGATGAGCTAATGGTGTGTATGAAGGAGCCTCTACTGGGAAACTCCATGAGTGAGAAGCACAATCAGGGAGTGTTAGGGTGGTTGCAAAGCATGTGGCAGAGGGGAGAGGACACAGCCTTTGAAGTCAAAATGCTTTTGATTAAAATCCAAGCTATTCTACTTACTACTTGGAGGCCTTGAACAGCTCATGCAACCTCTCTGAGCCTTAGTTTTCTTTTTCTTTTTTTCTTTGGTACGCGGGCCTCTCCCTGTTGTGGCCTCTCCCGTTGCGGAGCACAGGCTCCGGACGCGCAGGCTCAGCAGCCATGGCTCACGGGCCCAGCCGCTCCGCGGCATGTGGGATCCTCTCGGACCGGGGCACGAATCCGCGTCCCCTGCATCAGCAGGCGAACTCTCAACCACTGCGCCACCAGGGAAGCCCTAGTTTTTTTATCTTTACAATGGAGGTGATAGTATCCTTTCTTCATAGGGTTATTGTGAATATCAATTGTAATATTGAATGCAAACATTTAGTGGGGGCCCAACATATTAAATAATGAGTAGATGCATTACCAATATATTATTAGACCCATGTTTTGCTATTGCAATGTTCCAGGCAGAAATCCAAGAGGGTGTGGATCAAGGAATGTATTTTAGTGAAATGAAGAGGAGAAAATAGTTTTAGTCAAGATGGTTTCCTGGATTGTGGCTTGTGCATCTAGAAGATGGTGATGATGATGATGATATTCAATAAAACCAGAAACAGAAGGAGATGAAGGAGAGACAATGAGAAAGACAGTGGGAGACAGAGATTACATTACATAATGCATTTATCTTCTTCACCCACCTTCTAACCAGGTCCCGGGCACATATATATATGTACATATATATATTTACTGACACGTATACATGTTGAATTAATAAATGAATGAATGAGCAAATCACACATGAGACAGGTCAACCAGCCTAATCCTATAACCATGTTTGAATGGATGTATGATTTAAAAATTTTAAAAACTCGTAGAATATTCTTATCAGAAAAATTTAAATATCTAACCTGTCATGTATTTCCTTTATCATCGGCCACAATCAAAGACTTGCACTGCATTTCACATAAAATTAATTAAAAATGAAACATACAGAAGGGACAACATTACTTAGATAGATGAGGAAACTCTTCCTTTTGTAGGTTTAATATGCCAGGGCATAGGAGGCCTTCATTCTTCTCATTTCCCATTCCTATTTGGATACACACAAGTCTAAGAAGTCACTGGTTTCTGGCAGAGATCTTGTCAACTTCCATAAGTTCCTGGTCTTTCCCTTCAACTCTGCCTGGAGACTCACAAATGACACAGAGCCCTTACTAGGTAGCATTCATCTCCTGGTCAGGACCAAATCAGTGTGGCAGGGTGGTTAAAAATGTGTATGAAACCAAGGGTGCCTTAGGACTTTTGCATGGACAGGTCTTTATTTTCATGTACTTACTAGGTACCTATTTCCAGATGCCCCTAAACATTCCTAGAGCTATCTCCATTGCCATTTTGGGCTACATTTGACTTCTCTTTTCTTTAAGAGCATTCCATCTCCCACACCATCCTCAGCAAGCAGATAATCTATCTGCTATTTATATCGCACAACAGTTTTTCCAGGAACATTGGGCTCTAGGAGGCAAGATGCTATTATAATTGCCTATTTTCATTTGTGATTTCACTGTGAACGCAGGCTAAGATGTGGGAGTAAGGAGGCCACGTTTGGCAGCTGCCTGTCTCAATAAGAAAATGAGCAAAAGAGGCCTTTTCAGTCACAGACCAGGTTCAACAGCATTTTAGGATTACTGATGGGGTGAAGTTTATCATTTTAAAAGTGTAAATAAATCATAGTGTTTTTTGAAGTGAAATTTATTGCTTTAAGAATAAGGATCAAGGTCTTTGGGGAATCAATTAGCCTTTGTATTTGAACAGACAGGGTGCTGTACACTTCTACAACCTCTGTGCTTTGAATCAATCTAACATTTCTTTTTTTTAGGGATGCATTCTTTAACACATATGGAAAAGCACGGTATTTAACCAAACAACGCTAATATGTAGAAGAGCCATTTGTTATATGCGCAAATTAGCAGCATACGATTTAATTCAAAATTAGCAAGTGATGATTCTGGAAAACAACAATTTCTTCTCAGTAGGAAAGCCACACAATGGCCTGAATTCTGCTCCCGGCCAACTCACATGTAGTGACGGAAGCAGGATCTACTCACACACTATACATGGCAAGACTGGGCCAAGTAATGCGTTAATGGTGCCTTCTACCGGGAGTGAGACCCTGACAGTGTTTATTAGTAATGGTTACAGATTTCTAAGAACCACTTGAAACAAAAGAGCATCACTCTGTGGCAGCTTAAAACACCTTGGGGCTCAGCAGTCTTAGAGTTGGGCAGACTTAGGTGATTTAAATAAAAATCTATGTCTCACAGGTTTAATATTATTCCTGCTCCTCTGAGTGGTCTAAAACCAACCAAACAAACAGAGACCACTTGTGATTTTCATCACCTTTTTAATATCCCTTTCTGATCTTTTTTTTTTTTTTCTCTTCTTCCTATTCAGTCAGATGCTCTCTCTTTTCCTCTGCCTCACTTCCCATTTCTCTTTGCTCAGTGAATGGAGTTTGCGGAATGGAAGAGAAGAACTGGATTCCACACAGGGCTTCATCTGCTCCTCTACTGGCCCCAGCCCTGAGAGCGGGGGCGGATTCAGTGTGCCTGACTCCCCTATCCAGGCTGCTGGGTAGATTCTCAGCTTGTGACAGGAATTTTGTTCGAACCAGTGTAGAACCCCTTGGGTTCTAGCACAAGACTTTTCCAGCAGGGAAAGGGCAATTTGTGAAAATGGATATTAGAGGCAGTATGGGAGAAAAGAGGCTCCTTTTTCATCATTGTAGACTTTGAATTAGTGTCTTAGAACTGAAAGAGACCCCAGAGAAATGTTTGTCCAATTTATTGATTAATTCCACAAACATGTCAAGACTCTCCACTAGACGTTGGGGATGCAGAAATGTAAATCCTTCAGAATCTCTCTTATCATAGCTAATTGTAATTACAATACAAAGCTGAATTTGTATACATCTATAGAGTTTGTATATCTATAGTGCCAGCAAGGTTCTAGGGAGCTCAGAAAAAGAACCACTAGTTCTGAGGTTGGGAGAAGGGGGGAATTTTACCAGGTAGTAGATATGCAAAGATCCAGAGAAATGGAAGGACAAAGAAGTATTCAATAAATGAGGGAAGGGTAGAGGTAGAGGTATGTAGTCTGTAGAAGTGAAATAAGATGAGAACAATAAAGTAAGTCATGGAAACTAAGATGTCATTGATAATCTTGATATCCATTTTAGTGGAATAGCAGAGGCCAGCTACAGTGAAATAGGAGGGAGCTGATAAAGAGAATAAGTGGACAGAATCACATTGGATGGATTAGCATTGTATTGGAGTACGGTCCCTTTTGTTAATTAACAGGAGAGAGAAGGAGATAAAAATCTGTATCGCCATCTGCAAAATCTGCAGGGAGAGTGGAGAAAGGGGCTAAATGTGCGGAAAGGAAAAGCTTGTACAGAAGCAGAAAGTGCAAGACCAAGGAACAACAATAATATTCAACATTACCAGGCATCAAGGGCATGCAATTCCACCCCCAGCAAATTGGCAGAAACTAACCAACCACAGCAAACACACAGAAATCTGTTAATTCCAAGTGTTGGCATGTGTGGAGCAGTGGGGGCTCCTATAGCTTTCTACTACATTGGCTCAAGGAGCATTTAGGCACCATGCAGTAAAGATAAAGTAGGCAAACTCCTTGACCAATGATTATGCTTCTAGGTATGCACCATGCATGTGTACAGGGAAGACAGAACCTAAGCGGCCACTGACAGGATATGGATGTTTAAATGTGGTATATTCAGTGGACCACCATCCAGAAGCGCAAATGGACTAAGTGTACTTGTTTCAAAGTGGAAACACATCTGTAGCATAACACTGAGGGAGGAAAAGCAAGCTTTAGAATATGTATAAATGGATACATCTACATACATAAAGTTAAAAAATAGAAAGGATACACCACTCAAACTTATTGTATTCTATATTTTATTTTGTAAGATAATTCAGGAGATGTGAACACAAGGGAATACCATGCAGCGACAAGAATATACAACCTACAACTACATGCAACTGTTTGGATGGATCTCACAAACATGAGGTTGAGGAAATGAAACAAGATACTGAGAGTACATACTGTATGATTTATTAAAAAAAATAAACAAATGAAAAGCAAAGCCAATGTATCCTTGTAGGAATCAGGATAATAGATTTCCCGCGGTGGGAGGTAGGGGCAGCTGGAGACTGTAAAGGGGTACCGAGTAGGTCTTCTTGGGTGCTGGAATGTGTTCTTTCTTGATCTGGGTTCTGGTTATACAGGTGTTTTCTGTTTACAAAGAGTCATTGAACTGTACACTTCCTAAATGTTTACATTCCTGAATGTATGTTATACTGCAGTAAAATGTGTAAAAATGCTCTTTAACGAAGAAAAAAATCTGAGGATGATTTGGCAAATTAACATTTACCTACTCTGAGTTGATGGGTTTCCAGGTGTTTTTATGATACTTCCTGTGTCTTGCCGTTTACTTGGATTATTTCATTATGAAATAAGGAAACACAGAAGCCAATTAAGTGAAGAATTACAGATAGGAGGTGGCACCAGTTGGTAGTGATAGACAACGAGGAATCTGAAGTCAGAGATCACAGCAGATCTGCCGAGGCAGAACCAACACATGAATTCAGTCTCCTCACTTCTTACTCCAGTTCAGTTCTGTCCTCTTGCATGGATGTTGTCACAAGCTTGATATTTTCATTTTTTTATTTTGGAAACAGATTCGGCTTCTGCCTTTAAGTCTTGTGCCATGCCTTTACTCTACATAACTATATCAACAATTAAAGAACGTAGCAACCCTCCTAGTAACTGTTGACATTTTAAAACACAGGGTTTGAGGTAGATGAATAACAATGTTTCCTTCTCTGCTTTTTATACTTTCCCAGAAAAGGGAGAATAGACCACGCCAAGCTTCTATGAGATATTATTTTCTAGGCTGCACCAGGATATAAGATCAAAGCCCCTTGGAAGAAGGTCTGGCATTCTCCCTCTATTCGGTCCTCAAAATAAAAGTGTAAATCAAGTTCAACACTATTAACAGGTAATATGTGCTCACTTTCTCTGTCTTTATTAAGAACAGACTGAGTTTCATAGGGGAAATTCAGGGATAGTGTGCTTGATTTTTTTGTTTTTGTTTTTCTGTGGTACGCGGGCCTCTCACTGTTGTGGCCTCTCCCGTTGCGGAGCACAGGCTCCGGACGCGCAGGCTCAGCGGCCATGGCTCACGGGCCCAGCCGCTCCGCGGCATGTGGGATCTTCCCGGACCGGGGCACGAACCGGTGTCCCCTGCATCGGCAGGCAGACTCTCAACCACTGCGCCACCAGGGAAGCCCTGATTTTAAATATACCAAGTGTTTGGAAACCGTGTCTTAGATAACAAATCCTTCAAAAAATGCAGGAGATGTTTCAGGAAAGTTCAACAGCACTAAACTCATTGTGAGTAAATAAAATAGAGACCAAAATTCCCTCTGTATCCCTATATGTGTGCAGTTCCTGTGCCACTGCCCTCACGTTAATGTTCAGATGATCCCAAGGTGTTTAATCCATGTCACTTCAGCACATCACACTCGATTGTGGAATTTAAAGAAGACAAAGAACCTTGTTGAAATGTGACAGACTCCTCTGGACTTCAGCTTACTGTGTAAAGATGGATGGGAAAAAGCCTCCTAGATTTAACTCTTATGTATCTTGAAACTAAAGCATGAGAAAAAGGTAAGTTTCATGTTAAAGTTGGGCATTTCCATCAAACATAAGTTGAGCAGCCCAGCACTCCTTAATTCCAAGGTTCAGCATGATTCTCAGAGCCTGTTAATATTTGCTGCCCCCTGTAGTTTGCTCTTGTAAAAATTCTTAAAAAATCAAGAGAGCTATTTAAAACTCCAGTTGCTCTTCTAAATCCTAAGCACTTCTGGAATTTCATTCCCTATCTCTTTTCCGTAAAACTCGACACATCAGAGTGATGAGATGGGACGAGGCAGGGGAATACTTCTATAGCAATTGCAATTTCATTTAAGAGAATAAACTGGGGAAAATGATTCCCTTTTAAACATGCAGATTGTATTATATAGAGAAAGCTGCTCAAATAAATATGATTTTCTTTAAAAAGGCTAAGAAAACATCTGTTTATTAAACTACTTTCTCAATTTCCTATTGCCTTCAGAATTGGTTGTGGGACATGATTGCCTTTGTCTCCAAGCACAAGAGCTTCTAATAACATTAAGTTCAAAATAATATAGTAGAAAAGTACAGACTCATGGTTTGTTCATTTGCTGAAACTAATATAGATGGTAGAAATTTTACCCAAGCTTAAAATAGCACATGGAACACTAGAAATTTAACGCTGGCTCAGTGATGAATGAAATTTCATTATAAAGGATCACAATCTAATATCTAACTTTAGTAAAAGTTTTGGAACTAGTTACCACCATGCACAAATGTTAGGGAACAAAGTAATAAAACTGTTTACTTTTGCAAAAGATTAATGAAGAGGAGTAGGTGATCCTAAGATAGTATCACCCCATCGTTTGTGTGACTTGAATAATTTTTGGTTTGATTTCACGATTCAATTGGCCTGTGTATATGTAAATCCCAGATAGATTATGGAAGGGTACGGTTTATCTGTACAGTGCTATAGCTTCCCTCAGGCAAGCGAAACACCTCCTTTAGTTTCTCTAGACTCTATATTATAGATTCATATTTTTTCATCAAAAATGGATAAGGAAATTGATAATTCCAATCCAATTGGCAAAACCAAAGGGACAGCTAAAGTTGTTTTGAGATCAAAATAGGTTAGCTCCAATTTTATGTAGTTAACTGAGGCAAATGAAACAATGCCACTTTCTAAAATGATAAAAACAAAATGTTTTAAAAAGCAGAACCTTTAACATATATAAAATCCTATTAAATGCATGATAATAATATTTGCTGATGGTCATTTGAATTATGAATTTAATTTTATTATGAAGCTCTCACAGTATAGCCATGCTATTTCATTTTGTTGACATAGAAACAGAGACCAAAATCCATTAACCAAGAAAGATTTGTTAAAGATTCTCCCTGCTATGGAGAATATACAAGAAGCAGAAGATTTCGACATTCTTATCAAAGGTGCATGATGATTAACAGGTAAATGAGTGAAAAGAGTAAGCATTTGAGAAGTGTAGAAAAGAAAGATAATATTTTCTTAGAATGGTCATGAAGGTATCGTCTGAGCTGGGCTAGGATTTAAATAGGAAGAAAACATGATGACGGAAGGGATCAGAAAATTTCTGGGGTTTGAAACATGAAGAAAAGCTCTGAGGGAGCTGCCATACACCAAGGGTCTGCTCGAAAAGACACAGAAGAAATACAAATGATTTTGGACCTGGACTTAGAGATTTCAGGTATCACCAAAGGGGTCCTAGATCATGAGCTACTCAGTACTAGTAAAACAACACTGAAAGGAAATTTTTTAGTGTGACACACCTCAAGGTGGACCCAGAACTCAACATCTAGCTGAACAATGCTTTCATGGGTCCCTGATGAAAGGGCCTGAGAGAGAAGGAAAGAGCCTCCTCTGAGAGTCTGGGAGAGAGCTTGGCAACCTGAGAGGGTGAGCACGCACACTGCTGGAGAGAATGCTGAGTTGGATGACCGGATGTTTGATTCTATCCCTGCCACTTTTTTACTGTGGAAATTAAAGCTTGGGCCCACACCTAGCTACTCCTCAAATCCTCATTTCCCATGTGGGGATTACTAACACCCCTTCTGTTTATATCATGCAACCCTGAAAAGCAAATGAGGTAATGTAGGTAAAAGTACTTTGTAAGCTGTAAAATGCTATATAAACTAAGGGCTGATTGATTTCCAGCTTGCAGTCAACATCCATGACAACTTTGTCTCTGATTCATTGGCTGAATCATAGACATCAAAAGTCCTCTTCCACTCTTCTCCATTAACCCTCATCCATTTCTCACTTCCTTGCACTAGATCCACTCTTATCAGGAAGGTCTCCTTATCCATCGTCAAGCTTAGTTCTCATGCCTTCCACTCTCATGCATGATTTATACTGCATTATCCATTTTAACTCATGTTTTCTGTTATATAAGGATGTATTACCTCTCAGTTGCATTATAAACTCCTGAAGGAAAGGGAGCTTTTTTTTTTTATTTTTAAAATGACACTAGAACTTCCCAATACTTGGAAACCAAGACTTGGGGATAGAGGGGAGTTGAAGGACACTGAGGGTTCAGGCAGATGAAAATCTGACCCCATCACAGTTAGCCTAGCAGTTCTAGCTCTTTTCTTGACATTTAAAAAATGATGATTATGATCCAGATCTCCATTATACATGGATTGAGTTAAATAATTACTCAGTTGAAAATAATAAACAGAATTAATAAACATGTTGCTTTACATTGTAAACATACAAAATGACATTCAAAAAACTAAATAAAAGAAAAACAGGTTGGATGTGATTTATATTTTTTGCATCAAATACTTTAAACTAATTGAATGTCTAATCCACAAGACTTGGGTAAGGATAAGATCTGAGTGCATTATCTTTCCAATTCTCAGAAACAGCCACCTTAAATTTTTTCCCCACTGATGACATATATTGTTCAATTACTGCTAACCCTGACGTGATGATACAGAATGCAAAAAATCATGCATGTCAGATAAACATGTAATCTGTGAAAGGCCATATTCAGTAGAGGAAATAAGTGCTGGATTTTACCATTTAACAAGATGCACTTGTTTTATATATAAGAATGCTACTTTTCACATTTACATCAACTCACTGAAAAAAGAAAAATATAACTAAGAAGGAAAATTGGCAATAATGTAATACAGTGTTTAACTGTACTTTGCGAAAATGTATTGTTTTGAATTATCTGTGTCAGTGATCCACCTACCAAATGTCTCCCTACATAAACTCTTGTGTCAAACCATTTTTTTTTTCTTTCTTTTAAGTTACTGCCTTCCAGTGCAGAGCTAATGGAGAACTAGGTAAGATGAAAAAATTGTTCATCTGCTAAGTGTGGCTTATAAAGTTGTCTGGCATACACTTTGAAGAGGTCTAATCCAGAAGCACCATAATTATCATTCTAAACCTGGGTCCCTTGAGTGGTGTTTCTCTTTTAACTTACAACACTTTAAAGCGAAAGGTAACAGGCCCTCTTGAAAGAAAGTGAGTTGAACGTTACAGACCCTGTGTTTCTGTAATTTAAAAATGGACTGTGCTCTCAGACTTTAATTCAAGCAGTGACATAATTCAAGGCAACAGGATTTAGGTTTCTGCAGTTCTGTTGTTGTTCAAATAAAGATTAGTGCATCCCCCATCTCGAAGCGTGGAGAGATAGCAACTGCAGCTGATACTTGGATGGTGGCATTAAGGTCTCGAAGCAGAAATTTGCTAGAAAAGTGCTTACAAAACAGATTGTTGCCATTTTTGCTCTCCCCATCCTGCAAGTGGCGGCTGTTTCGTGGCCAGAAGCAGTTGTGGGAAGGTTGTTGAGGGTGGTTTAAAGGAAACAGCCTGTGTTTAGACTGGAGTAGATGCTCGGAACTCACAAAAGTGAGCATTTCTTCTTTCACTAGCATTTGCGATGTGTCATCATGGGGATTGCTAAATCTCGCCCAGATGCTAGTGTGTGCATGTTTTAGGTGTCCTTGTGGGTCAGGGCTTGGCAGTCAGCATGGTGCCCCAGACAGTAAAGAGGGAGAAGTTCATCCGGTTAAAATTTAGACACTTAAAGAGCAATAAGTGCCTCTTAAAACTTTTAGGATGGGAACAAACAAAGGATTTGGAAACATGAACCTCTGTGAAAACAAATCCAAATTATTTCAAACATGCTTGGACACATCTTTCTCTTTGAGTACATTTTTATTACTTTTTGCAATGTTTTACTAAGATCTTTGGTGAATGCGGATGTATATCAAAACATTACTAAGCATGGTAATGCACTAGTCTACTCAGCAATTGTTGGCTATCTCTAATGCAGTGAGTGGACTTATGTGACAATACTATATAAGTAATTTATTAATATTACTTGAGTAAAATAATTAGGTTCAAGGGAATTATTATATGGAGAAAAAACATTATTAGAAGGTGATCAACCTTCTAATGACCTTAACTCATCAAAAATGTATTCTTAAAGGTGGCAACAGGTTATCGTACTGTTAAAAGGTGAACAAGAATAGAAATGTTGACTTTGCAGGAATACGGCAGCAAAAGAACATTTTGGATTGTGCTTAGAATTTTCAAGATTTCTAATTGCCCATCTGAAAACAGTGTAATAATAATTTAAAAAGCATAATCATAAACCTAAGAAAGAACAAACACAAATTTCCTGTTGCAAACTTGAGTAGTCCAAAGGATTTTGAGCTATACTGACATTAACTTTAGAATTATCAGCCTTCAGGTCAGGTCACTATTTAGCCAGAGTTTAACCCTGGATGGTGGTGCTCCACCAATTTCCAGTTGTAATTATACTGACATATTTGAATATGTTGTGGTGGTGATGATACTGTGGTCACAACAGCATAATATGAGTGCCTTTCAGTAGAGCCTTCAAAATGCCAAGAAAAGATAAGTATGTTTGTAGGTAATAACCCAAACTAGCACTGAATGCAAATTAAATATGGGGGAACATAGTTCCGAAGACTCTATCATTAAATAGGGTTGCAGTTGTAAAACAAATGCTCAGTTTAACATAAGATTTCAGCAATGCTTTTTAGTAGCCATATTGATTTAACTCCTATTTTTTGACAAGGAAAGCTGACACTAGCAGCTTTATATAGTTCATTCCTTTTTTTTTTTTTTTTTGCGGTACGCGGGCCTCTCACTGTTGTGGCCTCTCCCGTTGCGGAGCACAGGCTCCGGATGCGCAGGCTCAGCGGCCATGGCTCACGGGCCCAGCCGCTCCGCGGCATGTGGGATCCTCCCGGACTGGGGCACGAATCCATGTCCCCTGCATCGGCAGGCGGACTCTCAACCACTGCACCACCAGGGAAGCCCCCAATTCTGATATTTTTTTAATAAAATAAACATAGCCTGCTGACATAAGCACAGGTAAGTGAAAATAAACAGTGTTAGTATCAGCAGGCATTGTCAGATTGGAAAAAAAGGATACAGGAAAAAAAAGAGGAAGAAGACATTAGGAGCCATGCAACAAGCAAAATAAAATAAATTCTGAGACGGGGCAAAGACCAAGAGGAACAGGAAGAGAAGAAGCCTAAGAGCAGTATTCAGTGATCCTGATGGCTTCGTTGCAGCTCAGTAGTTCTGCAAATGTCCCAGTGAGGAAGCAATGTACACAGTGACACAAAGCCAACATTTGTACTTTCTGAATCCATCTGATTGTCTCTGGGAGATAAGAACTTGAGCTCAACCTAAACTGGCTGGGACAAGCTTCAGACAAGAGAGAAATAAGCAGATGGCAAAATTCCCTTTCCTCAGTGATGATAGTTGAAAGGACATTATTCATCAATAATAATAGTAATGGTAAAAACAATACATTTGTAGAGAGCATTGTTAATTATGCACATCTGTTTTACATCTATTGCTTCACACAAAAAGCATGGGATAAGTAGGGCAATGATTTTTATCTTCATTTTACAGACGAAAAAAAATACAAAATGCTTTGAGAAATTTAAGTAACTTGTTCACGCTCCCAGCAGTAAAATAGTGGTAGAGTTGAGGCTAGAGCTCAGCTCCCCTGATTTCTAGCCCTTAGCTTTTCCCCTAAGTTCTCTGACTACCCCTAATCAACAGGCCAAACTAGCATAACTTAAATCACAAAATAAATTACTTGGAACTACTTTGGAACTGCATCCTTTTATTCACTGTTTCAGATCAGCATATCCTCATTCTAGATCTCTTTGCTCTCCTTAATCTGACTTTATAGTCCTCTTTTGTTATCTACCGAAACTAGTCATATTGCTGATTTTCATATGTGTAAAAGATTAGGAAATTCTTCCTTGAAATTAGAATTGGAGGCCTAGGCACAAGTACTGGTTCTATGGTTTCATATCAATAATTCTGAGTAAATTCATGAAATTCTCTGGATCTCAATTTTCTCACTCGATAAATGAGGGATTCAGATTTAACACTTCTTCACATAATCACACACACGCATACACACCATTCAGTAGTTAATTATTACATTATTACATACTACACATATGGTTATTCATATATTTATTAATCCTAATATCATTTAGCCTTCCACCTGAGTTTCCATGCATGTGTGTGTTTGTGGCATTGTCATGTGTTAGACTCCCTTGCTATTCAAAGCGTGGTTGGTGGACCAGCAATATCACCATGTCCCGGGAGACTGTTAGAAATTTAGAGTCTCGGGCTTCCCTGGTGGCGCAGTGGTTGAGAGTCCGCCTGCCGATGCAGGGGACACGGGTCCGTGCCCCGGTCCGGGAAGATCCCACATGCCGTGGAGCGGCTGGGCCCGTGAGCCATGGCTGCTGAGCCTGCGCGTCCGGAGCCTGTGCTCCGCAACGGGAGAGGCCACAACAGTGAGAGGCCCGTGTACCGCAAAAAAAAAAAAAAAAAAAAAAATTTATATATATATATATATATATATATATATATATAAATTCAGAGTCTCGTGTTCCAGCCCAGACTTATTAAGCCATAATTTGCATTTTTAACAAGATGGTTGGTGATTTGCACGTACTTTAAAGTTTGAGAAATATTGCCATAGATCATAAGCTTCTAGGAAGAAGGAGGAATAAGACTTTGTAAATCTGTCTATATAAAACCTAGTACACTGTGATTTAGAAACTCATTTGAAGGCAAATATCATTTCTATCTCTAATAAGATTTTTCAGAAGGTAATATGAAGAATGAATGAAGAAGTTAGATATTTAATTTTTTTTTTTTTTTTTACTAAAGACTTTACAAGTTTTTAAGGAAGTAATGGAAAACATAAGAATTTAGAATGAGGATCAAAATCGGATCTTGTCCTAATTGTCTTGAATAATGGGAAGCCAATAGTGAACCAGTCTCACCAACTTAAGGAATCCAGGCCCACTGCAGAATTTGCCTCAGGTCACACAGTTAGTGGTTTAGGAGTCTATCTTATTCCCAAACCTAGCCACATTCTATCATACTGGGGCAACTGACTTGTAAAAAAAGTAACATCAGGAACATGTCCAAGGAAGAGGTGTAGTATTGCTAGAAAAAGCATGGAGTTAACTTTTAGTTGTACATTATACCATTAGGCTTTCTTTAAAGTATTAAGTCATTTAATGAATATTTTTCCATGTTATATACCCTCCTGGAGGGGGTATGTATTTGGACCCCATTAATCTCTTTTCAAAGACTTCAAATCATTAGGTTTGAAAACAATTCCCAACAACAGCAAGGATGAATGTTGGAGTATAAATAACAGTTCTAAATTAAGTATCCCCAAACATTGCAGGATATTTTGTAAACCTCTTTATAATAAAAACGAACAAAATATATTTTAATTCTACATATAAATGAATTATAATAAGTAATTATCTTCTTGGGGCCTTACTTTCCGTATCAGTAAAACTAGCTGAAACTTTTATGAATCTCTACCTTTAAAATTTTTTGTGTGAAATTTGATTACTGTTTAAAAGACTACTCTATAAAGCAATATGCCTCAAGTGAATTGGGTAAAGTTCATGGCAATAATGTTTGACCTAAATCTTGTTTTATGTTTCAATTATTTGTATATTTCTATCCCTCCTGTTTACAAAGAAATGAATCAAGGCAGTTTATAGTAGTGAACTTTTAAAGCAACAAGACTAAATTTGTCCATTTATGTGTGTAACATGTTATGTTTCAATTATTTATTTCCTTCCGATTTTTTTTTGAAATTTTTCAAGCCTACACAAAAGTTGCGAGAATTCTACAATGAACACTCATATTGTATTCACCAATTGTGACTATTTTGTCACATTTGCTTTATTGCTCCTTCTCTCCTTTCTTTCTGAATCATTTGTGAGTTAGTTACAGTCATCATGACACTTCATACTATAGTAATTCAGTATGTATCTCCTAAGAACTAGGCCATTCTTTAACAAAACTAGAGTAAAATGATAAAGCTCAGATTATTGAACATTGATATGATGCTACCATGTATACGTAATTCACATTCAAATTTCCAATTTGATTGTTATTTATTTCTCAACCTTGGATCCAGTGAAAGATCACATATTACTTTTAGTTGGTCATGTTAAATATTATTTGCCAAAATCTAATTCAGCATGTATTACTGTGCTTTTTTTGACATTTTTCTGGAAGAATAAAAGCACTTGTAGGGAAATTACCTTATGTGATCATACATTTACGATGCATATTTTCATAAAATTGAGGTAAAAATCAACTCAACTGATTTTTTTTCTAGTATATAAACACACATATTTTTCCACTGAAATGAGCATGTCTGGACATTTCTGGTGTGCATACACATTAAAGTTGGCTGAGGATACAACTTTAAACTTGGCAAGATTGTAAGAAAATAAGGCCAGAGTTAGAAGAAAAACTCTTCAAGATATAAATTACATAAATGATTAGAATTATGACTATGGAAATATGAAATAGAACATTGTCTGTCTTTAAGGTCATCCTTTACCAGTTCTCTCCTCTGATTGGGAGACCCAAAGTCAAGATGAAGTTTAAGGACTTAATGTAACAGGCAAGTCAATCCAACGTTTATGATTGAAACAAATCAATCAGTTCCAAAGTAAAGAATCCTGTGGTGATTTTAATTTAATACCATGGTTTGCATTTCTGTTCCTGTTTTCATGGATGTGAGTGAACTTGGCTATTCCATCAGCCTTTCTCCCATGGGCACTCTCTGGTTGCCCTCAGAAGCGCTATTCTTTCTGTGTATATTATGGCCCTCCAGATACGTTTCCTCTGAATGTGCAAAAAAGATGGAGAACTGTGAGCACACTTCAGAGAACAGAGAATAAGTCTACCTTCTTCCTTCCAGGGCTAGCCCAGGATAATTTGTATTGACATAGAATACTGCCCATACCCTGCAGATGAGTTGCCCAATGGATTTATTTACAATGATCCTGAGGAAACCAATTGTTTGTGTTTCCAATTTATATCACACATTATCAAATGCAAAAATAAATATTACTCTAGCCCAGCTTCATTTGGAATGCTAAAGTTTAAGTTTTCCAAGCTTAGCCTTAAGTGTGCATAGCTTGGGTTTACATTTCATTTTCATCTGTGTAGATAAATTGGTATGTCTGAAGTTCCAAAAGACACATGGTAAACCTTTCTTAAGTGCAATGAATGCAACATGAACATGGTGAATTCTATATTTTTAAGAACCTACACCCTGAGCTTGGCAATTTCCCTAACCAGATGATGATTTTTTAACCTTTAAAATGCTGTTAAAACCAACATATTTTATTTTTTTCTTATAATTGTGGCTTACAGAAGTTTAAATGTTTGAATGGTAAGAGACTCAGCACTCTTTCTTTGGGGGTGTCGGATGTACTTGTTGGAACACAGTAACTCTATCTTGTCCCACAATTCTTTTTCAATTCATTTGAATGAACAAGGAACATCATTTTCTATTAGTGTAACTTTGGAGAAGTTACTTTGTCTGGATTTACCTCAGTTTCCTCATCTATAAAATGGGAATAAATTATCTACCTTACAAGTTGATCAAAAGAGATAAATAGGATAATGCTATGACACACGAACAAAAAATAAGGGACCGATAAATGGTGGGGATTATTATTACAATTGTTTTTTCACTAACATATTACATTATACAAAATATTTAAAAATTGATCAGGACACCATTACCATCCTGATTGAATAACAGGAACTATGCTCTTAAAAAAAAAAAAAAAGGACTTCTAGGCACAGGAATCTAATAGGGTTAACAAATCCTTTCCCCAAGAAACAACTATAAAACTGGACAAAAAAGTAAAAAAAAAACCCAACCAACCGAGAAGCAATTATTTATGAAAACTGCTGAACTTCATGTAAGAACAATGGGGGTCTGCAGTGTTCATGCCTGGGGTTCCTTCCATTCTGCCCACTTCCTTCCCCTCCACTCACAGATTGGTCCACATGACAGTTCTACTAAAGCATGGTTGTCTATTAAAATCAGCAGCTTCACTTTATTTGAAAAACCCATGCCTAACAGTACTGTTAGTCAAAACAAAACAAAACAAAACAAAAACAAGCTTGGTAATAAGTAAATGAAGAATACCTGCAGCTCTCCTGATACAGGATGTAGTTCTATTGGGGCAAGTGGCAGGCTATATGACTATCCAGAAAGTTAACAAAAGACCTTGAAAATGAGTGCCAAGAGGAGCTTGATATACTCTATGCATCCCTAGCTGAGCTGAGTGGAAGTCTGCACACAGGCAAGGGAGATATAGGAGGGACCAAACTCTCCATGCATTCACGGTTGCCTATAAGTCTATCATACGTAGAGAAGACTTGGAAGAATTGATGGAGAGGAAAAATCAGAACAGAATTCAAAATTTCCTGAACTTTGACATGAGCTCCCCAACCTACACACATATCCATCAGCAGAGTATAACTTGAAGCATTTGAGCACACATTTGAGGAAGCAGATGCAGGAGCTAAGCAGACACAGTGGCAACCTTTAAGAAGCTTGGATAAAATTTAAAAACAAGGATGAAATAACTGATCAGAGATAGCAGCAGCTGCACACTACAAGAGAAGCAGATTCTGGAGATTAAGCCCAGGAAAATTACTTAAAAGCAAACACACACACAAACAAACAGACACAATTACAGCTCTCAGAGAAAGAATAATTAGAATCCAGAGTTACTACATTATATAAAATGTCCAATTGTCAACAAAAAATTCCTGGATATGCAAAGAACAATGTTTATTGTACTCAGGGAAAAAAAAAAGCAATCAGTAGAAATTGTCTCTGAGTGGGCTAAGATAACAGATTTACAAGCAAAGCGTTCAAAGAAGCGAAGCCATTACAAATATGTTCAAAGAATAAAGCCATGTTTAACGAATCATAGGAAAATATAACATTGAATCAATAAATGGAGACTATAGATTAAAAAAAAAACAAACTACTGAAAGAACCAGATAGAAATTTGTGTATCGAAAGATGCAATAACAAAGATCAGAAATTCTCAACATGGACTCAATCAGTAGAAGATGTATGATGGAAGAAGGAGGAATCTGTGATCCTAAAGAGAAATCAATAGAAAAATTTCCATCTGAAGAAGAGAGAATAAAAAGATTAAAGAAAAATGAACACAACATCAGAGATCTATGAGATAGTATCAAGTCAGCCAACATATGTGTAATGTGAGTCTCAGAAGAAGAGCAAATGAAAGGAACTTCATCAAAATTTGAAAATAAGTTCAACTTCATCGAAATTGAAAACTTATTATCTTCAAGTTGCTATTAAGAAAATGAAAAAAAAAGGGCCTCAGACTGAGAGAATGGGAAAAAATATTTGCAAATTATATTTCCGATAAAGAACTCAAAAATGAAAAGATAAGTCAACTAAAAACTGAGCAAAAGACTTGAGTAGACATTTCACAAAGAAGATATACAAATGGTTAAGAAAGATGTTCAATTTCATTAGAGATATATAAATTAAAACTACAATCAGATACTAAGATAGCCCCACTTGAATGGCCACTGTAAACAAGACCGACAATAGCAAGTGTTGATAAGGATGTGGAGAAAGTGGAAATCTCTATATTATGAGTGGGAATGAAAAATGGGACAGTAAGTGGGACAAAATGTAAAACATTTTGACAGTTCTATAACATGTTAAATATAGATTTTACCATATGACCCAGGAATTTCATTCCTAGTAGTCTACTTTAGAGAAATAAAAACATATGCCCATACAAAAGATGTCTATGCAAACATTCGTAGCAGCATTTCTCTTAATAATAATGAAACTGGAAACAATCCAAATGTCCATCAACTGGTTAACAGAGAAACAAGATGCGGTATATTCATAGAATGGAATTCTATCCAGCAAAAAAATAAAAAAAAAAAAAGGAAGAAACTATTGATAGGGACTTCCCTGCTGGTGCAATAGTTAAGAATCCACCTGCTAGTGCAGGGGACACAGGTTCAAGGCCTGGTCCGGGAAGATCCCACATGCCACAGAGCAACTAAGCCCGTGTGCCACAACTACTGAGCCTGTGCTCTAGAGCTCGTGAGCTACAACTACTGAGCCCACATGCCACAACTACTGAAGCCTGCGTGCCTAGAGCCCATGCTCTGCAACAAAAGCCACTGCAATGAGAAGCCCACACACCGCAACAAAGAGTAGCCCCCGCTCGCCACAACTAGAGAAAGCCCACACGCGGCAATGCAGACCCAACACAGCCAAAAATAAATACATAAATAAAAACTATCTATAAACCATACAGCATGGATGAATCTCAGAAACATTATGCAAAATGAAAGAAGCCAGGCACAGACACAAAGGATCACACATTGTATGATTCAATTTCTATGAACTTTCCAGAAAGGGCTCATCTGTAGAGACAGAAAGAAGATAGGTATTTGTCTGGGACCAGGAGAGAAACAGAAATTTATTGAAAGCAGGAAATTTCAGAGTGATGGAAATATTGTTTTGATGTACAGAAGATTACAAATTTATGAAAAAGCATTGAGTTATACATATTCAATGGATGGATTGTACACTATGTAAATTATACCCCAATAAATCTATTAATAATTAAGGAAAAAGTTCTACTAAAATCCAGAAAATGAGTTAATTCAGGAAATGTATAATTTCTTAAGAATTATTTTCATTGTTTAGTTACATTAAATAAAATGAGAATCAAATATGGAGCTGAGTTTAAATCTTGGCTCAATACATTTCTATAGAAACCTGTTCAAGTTACCATGGTTAAAGCTCAGTTTCCTAACTGGTAAAATTGGAGAATTTAATATCTATATTCCCATGAGATCACTGTTGTACAGCTCAAACAAGATATTAAAGTGCATTGCAAATTATCAAACTCTACACAAATTATAATGATGATGCTGCCTATTAAAGAATCAATTTTGAACAGTCTGTTTCATTCTGTAGCTTAAAGCCTCTGTGGTCACATGCCCTGTCATTTTGTGACGCTCAATAGCATCACTTTTGAAATGTACTTTCCCCTCCTTCAAAATAAATACTATAGAATTTTCTTAAAAAATAAACAAAGAGACCCCAAAAATAACTTTATGAACATGATTCGATCATTCTACAGCATGTGTAGTAAAACTTTACCAGATACATGGTTGCAAGTAATTGGCAAAGGGATAAAAAGGAAAATACCACGTATTCCATAAATAATTGTAAGATAAAACATGAGTATTCCTAGCCTTTGGAGTCATTGCTATTCTTAGAATCCACCCTTGTAAGACATATTGCTGAAGGCATCCCTCTGGAAGGTGTTCACAAATGCATCAAAGGTATAAAAAAAAAAAAAAAAAGAAAAGCTCATTTTGCAACATCAATCTGTTTTTATAAAACCTTGAAAATCAACCAAAGTATATTATTTATACGAGAGGTTCTATTCTGAGTCTGCATACATCTGGCATAGCTCATATTTTTTCCCTAATTTAAATGAATAAGTGTTATAATGAGTGCCTTCCATTTAATTGCTCTATATTGGTAAGCTTCTGCCCCAAGTTTAGGAATATGATTAGTAAGAATGAGATTCACATGAAGACATACCCTCCTTTTTCTTCCCGTTTCCCAAATGAAGAAAATAGTGAAGAAATCAATGTTACCAATATTCTGCAGTTAAAAGTATGCTTATTTGTGGGCAATGAAGAGAGGAGGCTGAAAGTCAGTGGGGCATAGCAGTTATGACCAGCTTTGGAGTTAGACAGACGTGGATTGAATCTTGGCCCCTCTGAGTGTCACCTGTTCATTTATTCACTCATTCAACAGACATTTATTAAGTAGTCACTTCATGTCAGGTTGTGGTATGTTCTGTCAATGCTGTGGCAAGTAAAAAGGTATATGGGGGCTTCCCTGGTGGCGCAGTGGTTGAGAGTCCGCCTGCCGATGCAGGGGACACAGGTTCGTGCCCCGGTCCGGGAAGATCACACGTGCCGTGGAGAGGCTGGGCCCGTGAGCCATGGCCGCTGAGCCTGCGCGTCCGGAGCCTGTGCTCCACGACGGGAGAGGCCACAACGGTGAGAGGCCCACGTACCACAAAAAAAAAAAAAGGTATATGGTGCTATTCTCAGTTTAACCAGGAATTAAGATATTAATGATATAATCAGACTAATGAATATGGACTACAACTACCAGTGCTCTGGAGGAAAGGAACATGATACACCTAGAGATTTCACATCTGGAGTAGATCATTTTTTAACACTTCTCTCATATGATGAAACGGTTTTCAATAATACAGATATTATAATTATAAATAAGTTAAATTCTAGTCATTCTTTAATTTTAAAATAAGCAAGAAAGAAGAATACATTCTAATTTTGAAGATATTATTCAAATTGAGCACAATACTTTATGTGTGGACTAAAATCTGTTCTTTCTAATCAAAAACATTATACTTTGTCATTTGTGTTCATTTTTTTTTTTAATTTAATTAATTAATTTATTTTTGGCTGTGCTGGGTCTTCGTTGCTGTGTGTGGGCTTTCTCTAGTTGCGGCGAGCGGGGGCCACTCTTCATCGCGGTGCACGGGCCTCTCACTGTCGCGTCCTCTCTTGTTGCAGAGCACAGGCTCCAGACGCCCAGGCTCAGTAGTTGTGGCTCATGGGCCTAGTTGCTCCGTGGCATGTGAGATCTTCCTAGACCAGGGCTCGAACCCGTGTCCCCTGCATTGGCAGGCAGATTCTCAACCACTGCAACA
This sequence comes from Tursiops truncatus, assembly GCF_011762595.2. Lineage (NCBI taxonomy): Eukaryota > Metazoa > Chordata > Mammalia > Artiodactyla > Delphinidae > Tursiops > Tursiops truncatus. The sequence goes on along the minus strand of NC_047039.1, from coordinate 56,965,541 downwards.
CCAGGGAAGCCCCTTGTGCTCAGTTTTGCCATAGTTTTTCAACAGAAATAAAAGTTCCAAGTGGTCACACAGGACTGTAGAACTGAAGTAACTCAAATTGTTTATTTTACTTATAATTACTGGGCTATCAGTGTTTATTAGAATTTACTCTTTAAACTCAGAAATATGTAGTACAATAGGAGTTAAACCTGAAGCAAGATATAATGATTGTGAACCATTATGAACTTATTCTTTCAACAAAGGTATGTAGCTGAGTCCATGTTGAGGGCTGACATGGAACTTGGAGTTTTCTAAATTAAATTCTATACAGAATATAATCCTTATTGAAAGATAATTTTTTAAATACTAATTTGAAGTGTACAAATATTAAAACTCAGTAGTAGTCACATCAATTGTTAAGAACTTAGACCAACAAAAGCTTTATTCAGGAAAGACATTGTTTCGAATTGCCGGCACAAGTTACTAATAAAAAGCAGACTTACATTTAATGTGTTTTATTACTGTTTTTAAATTCTCTGCAGACAATGAACCCCTTTATTGCTTGCACCCTGGCAGACTACTTCTACCATCCTGTCCTTGGTACACCACAGATCCAATGAGAGCATATAAATAACAAAAGGAACTGACTAGTAAAGCATGTGCCAGGCCCCTGTCTGAGAACACATGTTCAAGGAAATGCAAAACATTCAATGACGCCAGTGCTACAAAAGTGAGGGAGAGAGTAATATGAAAGCAGTCTGGAGAAATATGTACATGAGATGATGCATAGTCTCATATGTCATATTCAGGATTTTGATCTTTATCCTAGAACAATAGAAAGCCTTTGAAAGTTTTATTTTTGGTGGGGAGAGTAGTGTGGGTGGTGAGGAGGTATCATAATCAGATCAGTATTTTGAAAAATTCTTTCTAGCCACAGAGAATACATTGGAGGGAAACCAGTGTCAATGAAGGCCAAAGATGCTACAACACTAGTGTAAGTAGAAGACAGGACTATGTTGGTGACAAATGACTTGAAACGAGGTGGTTCATGACAAGAGGCATTTGTAGGAAGTAAGATCCACAGAATTTGTGATACATTTATTGTATAAGTCAGGGTTCTCCAGAGAAACAAGAGCAATATGTATATCTGTAGAGATGAGATTAAGCAGCGTTGAACATACATGTAATTTTTTGGTATTAGTTTTTACCTAGTTCTCTCCATATACATATGGAGAGAAAAAGAAAAAGAGAGAGAAGTACTTATTCTAAGGATAAATTGGCTTACACTATTATAGAGGCTAACAACTTCCAAGATCTATAGTCACCAAGCTGGAGACCCAGAACAGCCAATGATGTTCCAGTCCAAAGTCTGGTAGGCTTGAAACTCAGGAGGAACCAAAGGCAAGGAGAAAACTGATTTCCCAGCTCACTGCAGTCAAGCAGGGGGACATTCCTTCTTACTCATGTGAGGGTCAGCCTTTTTGTTGTATTCCGTCCGTCAACTGATTGGATGGGGCCCACCCTCATGAGGGAGGGCAAACTGCTTTACTGAGTCTACCCATTCAAATTTTACTTGTCCAAAAACACACTCATAGATACACCCAGAATAATGTTTGACTAAAAATCTTGGCACCCTGTGGTCCAGTCAGGTTGACACACAAAATTAACCATCACACTGAACTTAAGGGTGAAGAAGAGGGAGGTATTTAGAAAGATTTCCATGTTTCTGGGTTGAACAATTTGGTGGCTAATGGTTGCATTCACTAAGTTAGGCAACACTAGAAGAGGACCACGTTTTAGGTTGAAGATCAGAAATTTTTTTTCTGGACTTGCTGAGTCTGAGGTGACTTAGCCACATCTAAGTTGATATTTCAATGGATATATGGTCTGGGACACAGAAGAGAAATTTGCTTTAGAAAGACTGATGTAGGAGTCAACAGCACGTAGATGTTAATGGAAGCCATCAGCACAGGCAGAGAAGAAAAGACTCAATATAGGAAAGAGAGTCAAAGAAGAAGGCCTAAAATTAGTCCTTGAGAAATTATGACATTTAATGACTAGATCAGAAGTATCCTCCTACAAACCAAACCAAACCAAACCTGAGAATCACAGCCAGAAAAGTCGTGGGCCCATCATGGAGAGGACTGTGTAATGGATGGACTGTGTAGGATGAATATGGGGTGTGGTGCTGGGGTAAGGTATGCTTCTTGTAGAATATAGAGTAGGGGGAACAGTAAATCATCAGTGATAACTGGATACTGTGTAGAGAGAGCTTTTAGAAAACTCTGACTATAAAAGAGAGCAGAGAAATAGGGTTATACATTACAAAGTTCTCAGTGATATAGTCATAAAATTATCCTTCCTTACCAATCTCAGTGAAATCAACCACCTAATATAATCAGAGAGCAGCAAGATACTCACACAGTGCTCAATAAATATGTGTTGAATGAATACATCCTTGAATGCCTGATAGGATTCCCTCTGGAAAACCATTCACAACTCGTGGCTTTACTATTCTTTTTTTATTGGAAATGATGGGCTATAAACTGCACTCTATTATACATAATGAATTATAATAAATATTTATATGGACCAAATGCATGTACCATATGATTAAACCTTTCTTGTTCAACCTCCTATGGTATCAAATACCCAAGGCAAACTGTACACATAAACCACAGGGTTCAGGCAGATTCTGCATATAATAGTATTCTCTTTATGAGGACTCGTGGGATAAATGTCTCTCTTTTCTCTGTACAAAGAAATGACTTATTTTATTGTATAGGCAATGGGAATTGCAAAACTGTTTGTAGTTTCCTCTTCACTTTGGGGAAAGGAAGCTTAGGACTAAGCTGTAGCCCACTTGTAACAACCAGAAACAGCAACGTCAGAGCGTGATTTTGTCTATACATCTCTCCATAGTTTCTTTTTTTACTTACCTTTATTTTCTTGTCATTCCAATTTTCTTAACTGTCCTGAAAAATTTTGTTATGTTCTATGGATTTCTGCAATAATTCCTTTTTTTTTTTTTTTTTTTTTTTTACTATAACAGGGTGTGGATAATAAAGAATACAGCAGCCTGTACAATTAGGAAGGATGCACCTGTGTGTTGCACTGCTTTATTCCAGAACATAGCATTGGCTTCATTTCACTCCTGTAAATGGAACATTTGGCAAAATGGCACGATTCAGACCTCAGAGGTTTATTGCTAGAGATCATTTGATGGAGAGGCCAAAAGGGGTTTAGAGTTTAAAGGTTGACTTTGCATGTGTGTATGTGTGCAGGCTCACTCTCCCACCACATGTGTGCAATTGTTAAATGAGCTTCTCTTTTGCGGGGATGGGAGGTGCATTGTTTTAAGAAGCAAGAGACATTAAAGCAAACTTGAGGCCTCTCAGAATCAACAGCGTCACAACAAGCTTTCAATTAGGAGGGACATCTGTTGGGAATACAGGGAATCTCTACCCAAAGTCAGTTGCTAATCGCATTCACCTGCTGGAGCAGTCAGCCCTATGCACTGGGAAAGGTTGCTTATTTCCTCCACGCTCAATCACACTGCATTAAGTGGCCACCTGGGTAATGTGTTCACGCACACCTGCTGACCTACACAGCCTAACAAAACGTACTGAAATCAAACTCCTAAAACAGACAGAAAGCAGATCCTCCCATGGCCCAGAAGGGGGAACAGAATGAGCAAAAAAGAAGAAAAGACCCAAGACTGGAAGTTCATAATGAACTGTCGGGAAATCAGCATTAACCTTGGGACCAGTTGTTAACATGTTCCACTGTTTCTTAAACAGTGGGTTTAAGGGATTCTTATCCCTGAAAAAAATATTCAGGCTTTTCACTTTCAAAGCAACAGTATTTAATCTGAATCAGACCAAGTAACAGCCTGATCTGTGGAGATGAGATTAAGCAGTATTGAACATACATGTAATTTTTTTGGTAACAGTTTTTACCTATTTTGGTAATGCATTGTAGACCTTCCTTTTCCGAATGTATAAAATGTACTTTTCCCAAAACATTCAATTTTGGTTAATTAGATGGCAACTCTTGGGAAGGAATAGTGCAAATCTCATATGTTTTAAAGGTATCAAGCAAAGGATAGTTTATAATACAATACTGTAAATCAAGCTTCATTTGACGGCTTGCATTACTATGGCCACTGGTACTGTCATTTTTCTGTCTAGCACAAGTCATATTTATTGTTATTTTCTTGTGTCTAATCAGGACTGGTCTGTTGACAAGCCTCAGAACGAGTAAGAAGTTCAACCCCAAACTATAGCACATCCTAAGAAGCATAACGTTTATTTCTGGTGACTTACAAACAGATAGATGCATGCAGTTACTTTCTATCACTTTATTCTGATCTTCTCTATAAAACTATAAAGCCAGGAAAGGATGAAAACAGTTGTCTAGGTACTGCAGATTAAGAAGAAATTTCAGCCTGATTTACGAACTTTCTAAATTACGTTGGTAAAACTCCAACTAATAATTATTTATTTCTGTAGTTCGCTCTGCTTATTTACATATGACCTTGCTGTTTTCAACTGTTCATTCTGGCAAACTGGCTTAATTAAACAGTCTAACTAATGAAGGCACTGTGTATACTGAGAACACTCTGTGTCATATAAAAACATTTTACTTTTCCCAACTTTTCCATGTATAGATGTTCATCTTAGGTATATTCACATTTATAGTGTTTTACAATCACTAATGTATATGTGTATATACATATATGTACACACAATGTTTTATTATAAAACATAAAATAAAATGTTATAGGGTTTAATAATCACTAATACATATATATGTATATAAAATGTTAACAAGACAATATATTCCCATATTTCAAAGGTATCTGAAATGAGGATGAACACTGAAAATATCTGGCTTGGCCACATTTTTATAGTTGAATCAAAATGGTTAATAACCAAACCTAACACTTTCCCTAGGCACTTATATGCAACTGAGGCACTAAAATAAGAAAGAAAACTAAAACATGCTACAACAGAGCCTATAATTCCCAACAAGCTTCTCTGTTTTCTGATAGAGATAATCAGTAAGTAGGTCTCCAAGGCATCTCTTAATCTGTCAATTTTGACTCAACGGAGGTTCTGATTGGCTGCTCAGGAATGGACAGCTGCTAAAGGAAACTAGAGAACCTGCGACAACAAAATCCTTTTTTCCTTCACTGAAGTAAAGTACAAAACATCTTTAAATGAAAAGAGATGGGAGATAAATCTGAAGAAATAAAATGGGTAGATTCACCAGCTATGATATTAGTTTGTGAGCACTAGGAACACTTATTTATTGCTGCATTTTAGAACAATGCAAAAGAAAACTGAAATAAGACAATTAATATATGTAGGGTTTCCCTGGTGGTGCAGTGGTTGAGAGTCCGCCTGCCGATGCAGGGGACACGGGTTCGTGCCCCGGTCCGGGAAGATCCCACATGCCGCGGAGCGGCTGGGCCCGTGAGCCATGGCCGCTGAGCCTGTGCGTCCGGAGCCTGTGCTCCACAACGGGAGAGGCCACAGCAGTGAGAAGCCTGCGTACCGCAAAAAAAAAAAAAAAAAAAAAAAAAAAAGAAATATATATATATATATATATATGTAGTAAAATATCTCACATCACAACACATAGCCTCTTCTGGTGCACAGCAGCCTAGACTACATTTGCATATGTATGTTTCTGCTCAAATATCTGTATAATGTTGGTCTCAGCAGACGGACTTTGAAAATGCCTGTATCTATGTTGAAAGCCAGGATAGAAATACCAGCTAAAAATAGTGTAATTTTGATTGTTGCTTTAATGTTTGTACTACAGCTAGTTGACAATGTTAATAACTTTCCACACCTGCCTATCTAGCTATCTAGGTACTAAGTTTTACATACCACTTACCAAACATGTGGTTATATTTCTTGCTAAATTTAGTACCAGAGAAGTAGGAACTTTGATTCCGGGAATAAATGTTGGACGCAGAAATATTTGATCTTGATATTCAAATAATATAAGTATTTCCCTCTGTCATTCATTCCATTATTTGTCCATATCTCCCTCCTAAAAAAAGAACTGCTGAAGTACCCTCCTCAGAGAATATACTCAGTCAGCTTGGCTGAATGCACTTCTGGACTCCGTTTTTCCAACCTCAGTTAACGGATACAAAGTTGGGTAATCAAATTGTTTCTCCCAGGTTTTTGGAATTTGAACAAAGCAATCCCAGTCTGTCTCTGTGCTTAAACTGAAGAGATATTTGGGGCTATAATGTATACAGAGACAGGAAATATTTCCAGGGAGGTGTAGAGAGATTAGGATTAGAAAGCATATAGTCCCAGAATGAGAAAAAGATGGAGGGAGAAAGAACCTGAGTTTGACCCAAAATATTTCCACGCTTTGCAAAGCCCCTTGTATGGCCTGGCTGTACTTCCTGTACTCTTCTGTCTCAATATATTCTTGGATGTTTTCAAATTCCTTTTTTGTTTCTCAAACTAATCAAGTGTGTTTGTGTTGCCTGCATCCAAATGATCTATCCTATGACACTTGAGACATCTGAAATTAAAGCCAAGTATTTGCTAGCTGTTTTCTTTCTAGCTAGCTAGCTAGCTAGCTATCAATCGATCTATCCATCTATCTATCTAATATTGACAATGGTCATATCTCTGTGGATAAAAATTACTTTCCTAGTCTTTGTTTAGTTTATGTGTATTATACATGTGAGGTTTAACTTGCAGGTTGGAAAACTAATAGCAAAACCTCTTTTTATTGTGATAGAACAGATTAACCCTAGCCACTGTGTGTGTGTGTGTGTGTGTGTGTGTGTGTGTGTGTGTGTGTGTGTGTGTGTGTGCCGTGGGGGTGGCAACATGTTCATTGAGCAAACAATTAGGAGGGGGAGTGACATGAGTTTTTCAGTAAATACTCAACCTGGAAGCTATTCTTCCCTGCTCAAACCTGAAGGTCTAAAAATTCTGCCACTAGCATCCCCGAGGCCATGCATTTGACACATTGGAAGAGAACTTTACAATCCTAAGTAGGGACAAAATTATGAAGTATAAAAGTACAGGACATATACTTGACTCTACCCTGTGCAGTGATTCTCTCTGTGTGAAACCTTGAACTTGCTCATATATATATATATATATATATACACATACACACACACACATACACACACATGACTATCTGCTCACTGCTGTGCATATCTACCCATCAGACTCACTCGAGGAACCTTTTTAAAATATCCACTTCCAGTACCTCTTTCTGGACCTACTGAATCTGGACATATGGGTGTAGGGCTCATGAATCTGTATCTTAAAAATATTTTCCCTTTACATTCTGATATAGTAAATCCAGCCTGGTCTGAGGAAGCCATTGTCTTACGAAATTAATATATGAGCTTTGGTAAACTAAACAGTCCAAAGTGAATTAGAATGGACAAGAGTGAGATGTGGATCTAAGGTTAAACAAAGATGATGAAGCATAATCAGAACAATAAAAGGGAAATATGGCCAAGAACCAAGACAGATACAAACCTAGTCTCTCTTAACTATGGGGCAGTAACTGCTATGCTAGTGAGAAGGAATTAGTACTTAACACCAGATTCATACTGGCCGGTAATTCCTATGTAATATACTATTTCCAATCCTCATGTTAATATGTATCTAAAAGTGTATGTTTTGTGCATTTTTCTCAACTATTTCTTTTGTTTTTGCTTTGTTTTCTCTAAAGTCCATTGTTAGTACATCTTTTTTGTTACTGCTATAAAAATCTTTTGGAAACAAGTGGGCCCAACTGATACTTTTTATCAATACCAAGACTTTCAGAAGAGATAGATTAATAAGCTCATTCCTGACACAATGGCCCCTGAATGAGAAATTTTTTTGCTTTTATCTTACAAACATGCACACATCATATAAAACAAACCATTACTCTTTGCTCGTATCACTTACTTTCTATGAATAGGAGAATAGAAAGGTAATCAGGGAAGTTCTGACATCTTTCACAAGTGTCAAAATAACATGCAATGTTCTAGATAGCTCTCATTTATCATCTTTGCCACCCAACTGCAAGAGAACTGATTCAGAAGCCCAAGGCCTAACAGGAAGGGATGACAGTTGGGTTTAGAATGACCACTTCTGCATAGCTCTTTAACTCCTAGATGCGTTTTTTTTTTTTTTTTTTTTTTGGGCCACATCACACCGTGAGGCTTGTGGGATCTTAGTTCCCCGACCAGGGATTGAACCCTGGCCACAGCAGTGAAAGTGCTGAGTCCTAAACACTGGGCCGCCAGGGTATTCCCCTAGATGCTTTTTAAATTTAGAAATTGCTACTAGCCATTTAAAATAAAAATGTGGCTAAACAACCTTAAATCTCTTTTAAACAATAACAAAGCACAGCCAAGTTCTCCTAATGTTGTCAATCTCTTTGGCAGACGGTTCATAAACACATGGTACCTAATTGAGGAATAGTAAATGCCAGCACACGGGGCTCTACCTGCCAGATGGAGGTAACATGCCTCTAACGTAGTCAGTGACTCCTTCAAAACAATGCAATGGGTCATATGTGACTTTACATCTCACATTTTTGAGCGAGGCCTTGTAAAATTTGGAAGATGCAGTCTGTGTTTGAATCCTCCAAGTGTTTTAATGAAAAGAATTATTTAAACTGTATTATACCATTTACATAGCTAAAAGACTGAACTGTTTACAAGTCATTATCATTTATAAAAAGAAGAGGGTCATTTTCTAAATTTGGAACAACAGAAATATTTTAATTTTATTATTATATCTACTATTTGTCTTAATAAGGCATAGTCCCAGGGGCCTAAGATACTATTAAATTCAGCACTCTCTCATCACTCTTATGATTAAGTGCCTTCTCAGAAAGGATGTTCCTTAAGTAAGTCTACGGTACTATAAAGGATTAACACTGGCAGGCTACCAACAAACAAATTTAATTATTTCACTAATGCAGAAAATGTTCTTGCTTTTTTTCCTAACAAGCAATGCTTCAATCATGTATTTATTAAACTCCTAATAGCTGCACAGCTCTCTGCTTGGTACGGGAGAAGTAGAAAACAAACAAGCAAGCAAATGAACAAGTAAAAAAAAAAAGAAAAAAAAAAACAAAAATCAAAATCTAGTCCTGAATGGGACATAAAGAGAAAGCATTTATTGAGTGTGTCAAGTTCCCTGCTAGGTGCTTTAGCACACCACATCATTTTGTGGAATTTAGAGTTTATCTAGGGAGGCAAATACATTCCTTTTAACAATCAGGGAATCGGACTTCCCTGGTGGTGCAGTCGTTGGGAATCCACCTGCCAATGCAGGGGACACGGGTTCGAGCCCTGGTCCGGGAAGACCCCACATGCTGCAGAGCAACTAAGCCCAAGCACCACAGATACTGAGCCTGAGCTCTAGAGCCTGCGAGCCACAACTACTGAGCCCACGTGCCACAACTACTGAAGCCCGTGCTCCTACAGCCCGTGCTCCGCAACAAGAGAAGCCACCGCAATGACAAGCCCGTGCACTGCAACGAAGAGTAGCCCACACTTGCTGCAGCTAGAGAAAGCCTGCACGTAGCAATGAAGACCCAATAGAGACAAAAATAAATAAATTAAAAAGAAAAGAAAAAGATTCTCTCTTTGAAAAAAAAAAATTAGAATCAAAAGTGGTACTTGAATTTCACAGAACTTGTCAGCCCCTTTCTCTTGTCTTAGCTTTCATCACCTCAGCTCCCTAGACAGATGGGTCCATTGACGGCTCTCCATTATTAGCAAACTCACCAGCTCCTCACATGTAACTGCAGAACTGATCTTGCCTGGGGAAGGGAATTTTAAATGATTCCTTGTACCATTCCACCTCGTCATCCTCACCCTCATCAATTTCTGACCATCCAGAAGGGCTTGGCATGAGTCAGCCACCCAGACTGAAATAGGATGGAACATATATTCCTTGAAATGTTTCTCTGATTTTTGTTTTTGAAATGTGATAGTACTTAGCATCCATGAAATTTCAAAGAGTTGGATAACCTGAATGGGCCTAGGAAGCTATCTTTTATGATATAGTTGCCATTTGCTTATATTGTTGATGGTGATGGACATGAATGCTGCAACTGGCTAGGTTGTATGTGTTATATTCCCTAAATACTTTAAGAAGTCCTGGGAGTTCAGACAATAAAACGAAAGCAGCTCTTCCTTCTCAGTCTTCTATGAGCATTGGTCCTCTCCCAGGTTTCTGTCCTTATCTAACTCTCTTCTTAGACGGTCTTTACTCTGAGTGATTTCATTCGCCTGGCTCTGATTACTCCCTATGTGGTAATGCAGCCAAAATCTTTACCTCCAGTGTGAAGCTTTTTCTTGAGACTCACACCCATATACACAACTACTTGATGGTCATCTCTCTACATAAAAGGGTGCTCTTGTCAGCAGGGTGGTGTAGACGTGAATGAGGAGATTGGGGAAGGTACATACTCGTTTCCAAAATGTCTTAGGTTAAAGAAATGCAAATATCAGAAGTCTAAAAAACTCTAAAGTGCATAAGTTCACCTTAACATCTGAAGCATAAGACATGGATATATTTGTCCTGACAGGGTTAAAAAAAAATTAAAAAAAAAAAAAAGATTAAAAAGTCAAGCAAAACAAAACAAAAACCTACCACTACCATGTTTAGGTAATCTGTGCTCTCCAAGATAATTTTCATCTAATGAGGATGTTTACCTCCACATGGATATCCACAAGGACCACAAACTTCACATGTCATATATCCAGCCTAGGTCAATAGCTTGGATGTCATCCTCGACATTCCCTTTCCTTTACCTCACACCTCTAACACCAAGTCCTCTTCTTCCCACCTCAGAAGATCGCTCATATCTCTTTCTTCTCCTCCAGCCTCACTGTTAGAGAACTACTGCCAAGTTTAAGTCCTCCTCGGTGTGTCAACTAGACCACTGCAGCAACTTTCTAGCTATCTCCTGCTTACAAGTTTGCCCCGTTGAATCCGTGTTCTCTGTTATAGCGAGAGTAATAATTCTGCTTCAAATATTTCAATGACTCCCTCCTTTTCAAGCCCAAACCGAAACTACTTAAGAGTGACATAAAATGGACTTTAGGTCTTGTCCTGGGAAGGACTGATGGCTCTTCCTGTTGCCATGTTTCCCCTCACAAGCTCTAGTCATTCCCAAGCTTCTTGCAGGCTCCTTACCCTGATACGCCCTCTTTCATCACACTGCCTTTGCCGAGACTGCATCTTCTGACTGGAATGAATTTCCTTGTCCCTGCTGCTGAGGGTTCACCAAATCACCTTTGACATGTCTTTCAAAACTTATTTCGAATATCACCTCCTCTGGGAAGCCCTCCTCGACCAACACAATCTGGATTGCTTTCCCCATATACAACCTGTTAGAGTCTCTTATGCTTACCTCAATAAAAATAATAGTAATAGTAGTAATAATATTCCAAATTAATAGTTATTGAGTGAATACTAGGTTCTAGGCACTGTAATAATCATTTTTAATAGAGTTCCTAATACTTTATAGAGAATGTCTCTCAACTTGATGATATCTCCCATGAGATGCTGAACTCTAAAGAGTAAGGTCCTATGTTTTACTGAATAATTTTTTTATTCTCAGAGCCTAACTCATTGCACTGTTCATTGAACGGCTGAATGTCCTGAGCAGCTGTGACTATGTTCTTCATGGAAAATTCCCTGATTTTCTTTATTGGCAATAATCACTCCTGTGTCTGAATTCTACTTTGACAGGATTTGCATTCCTTCATTGCTTATATTAAATATTTTCATGTATATAACTTGGCTGCCCTTCACACAGGCTATGCAGTTACTGAATAACTCCTTCTTTATCATCTTTTCTGACAATCTCTCTCAGCAGCTTCCATAAACCTTTTGAAATCAAGTTTTAATGACCATTCAAATCTTCTCTTTCTGGTATTTAAAATTTTTAAGTATTAACATTATCTAAGGTAGGAACATCATTTGGCCCCAGGAAAGAATGATGAATCAGTTTAGATACCTTTCTTTTAGAATATGGAATTTAAATGCTCAAAGAAAGCTATGAAATCATGTCACCTAATCACCTCTCTTAATCAATGAATCTCTCTCTGAATCTCTGTTTTTAACAGAGGAGGAGACTGAAGTCCAGAGAGGTTGAATGATTTGTTCAAGATTATAGAGCAAGTTAGTAGCTACATTTGGACCCGCTCTTAATAACACAGAAACAAGGCAAAATTGCAGTTTACCAATGTGAAGCAAGATTCCTCCCCTACACCTCCCTCCTTCTAAGATGTACTTCAATATTGACTGGTCTTTTTCATGAAAGGGCTTGAGAGTAACACAGATAATCATTTATTCTGTTGTCACACCAAGTTTAAGCCTGTGTTCTGAATGATTTCAAAAAGGATTAGCTGTAGTGTATATGAATATATTCTATCAGACACCAGAAACATGCCTCTCAGGTTCACAGCAAAAGAATGAGTTGAATCAGTCCTCTCATGCATGTGACTAATTTCCAGGGAGCTAATGGATACCTGATATAGTTATTCTAACCTAATATATTTAAAAAGCAAATACAAAGTATTTTAATGCTTCTAACTACAGGAATATTTGGCCCAGAGCCATAAACTGATATGCTACTTCTTAGTCTTTCAGCCAAGTCTATATTTGTGCTTGATACACTGACATCAGAAAATTCCAGGGGGTTATAGGAAGAAGAGAACTTTGTAACTGGTAGCATTTTGACCATCGGCAAGGAAAAAAAAAAATTGTGATGCAGACTTACATCTTAACCTTCCCTACCATTCATGTTCAAAAGCTTTAAAGACTTTAAGAATAGTAAATCAGAAACTTAGAATTCCTTGTGGCAAATGTTCTGCATCAGTGTTATAGGTGGTCATACTTAAGTCTTTGCATTTCATTTCAAATAGATGAGGCAGGATTAAACTTTTATCATATAAATAAAGGACTGGTAAAGGAGGTGAAAGATTAGAGCCTAGAGCTTCAGAGGAAAAGCTTAAGAAAGGTCAATGATTTTATCCCTCAAGCTTCCTTTGGCCCCAGTTACCATCTAGACTCCTTTTCTCACCTCCAGATGTGCAAATGGCTAATGGTGAACTGACGAGGGAGGAAGAGAAAACTGGTTTCTAAATAAAATATTTGCTGATTGAAAAGACAGGGTAATATAGAAAACAAAAGGGAAAGGTCAGAAAGTTTGTTGGTGCCTAGGCTATTTACATAAATATAACCTGTAATTAAGAGAAGCTCAATCCTCTAAATTGAGTTTCAACTTGAACAACTCAAATCAGTTCCTGCAGACACCAAGTTTAGCTGGTCCCTATCTTTAAAGTAAAATACTTTGGGGATTTAAAGTATTGGTAAATAACAGATTTTTAAAATACCATCCAAAGAGAAAGTCTGTCTGTTCTTTTTCTTCATGCCCTTACAGTCATACTGAGAGATCCCGAGGAAGCCTAGAGAATGAATGTTTCTTTCACGTGACCAGCTCTATCTTTATTGGAAGCCCTGGAGGAGAAGGCATCTGAAAGTCTACTGTTTGCTTCACTAGACAAAACCCTAGCACTGGGAAATTACATGAGACTTAATGTGGTATGAAATGAGAAGCTGGAAAAATATATTTTTTCAAAAGCTGTTCTTAAGAACAGTATAATCAGTCTTACTCTGAGTAATTTAGTCTTCTCATAATCACTCTCTTTCTTTCTTTCCAAAAGTGGGCAAACAACTGCCCTTTAGGGTTACATCACCAATTTGAATAGTGATGTGCAATCCCTGTGTCTCCAAATATTGCTGGAAGCCTCAATCTATGATGTGAATCTTGAAACTTTTTTTTTTTTCTCAGAGCTTTGACACAGCTCCGGTGGGCGCCAGCCTGTTGGCTACATGGCTTGACATTCACTCCGTCAACTCCTAGAGAGGTGTTTGTTATTCTCTCTGCTTCTGACACATTGTCTTGGATGACAGAAGGCTTCTTCAAATCAATTGATGGAAAGTTGAGGGAAATAGAACTTCCATGTAATTTCTGAACTATCCAATCCTTGTGTAAAACAAGCAATTTGGTGTTTGGTATCTGTGGTGATTATACTGGGCTTAGTTTTCAGTAGCTCATTGCTAAGACAGTATTGCTCTGAGAAACTAGAAAGTTCAACTGACTATTCACATGGAATAGAAACAATCACTAAGGGATAGGAACAGAAGTATTAAGCTTTATTTACCTGTGGTAAAATATTCATAATCATATGATAACACTGGATTAATTTCATGGGTCAGTTCTAATACTGACTGATCCAATTTCTTTATTAGACCTCAGCTAAAATCAATTTATTGTTAGATATCCAAAGGATAAAGATTATATGCTAAACATGGACAATTAAAAATGATTTCTTGAACAGAATGTCCTTTGGGATCTGCATTAATCTAAGGGAATGAAAAATAAATAATAACAATGGTACTGAGCAATTTAGATATTACTTACTAATCTATTTTTATCAACTCATCTAGTGAGAGGAACACATTTATTTGGTTTATTTATTTTGGTAACAGGTAAGAAATAAAATACATGGATAGAGGTTACATACATTACCACTTTCCAACAACATATATTCCTCCTAATATTAGAGAGTAGAGACGGCGGTCATCATAATTTATGCACCACCTGAGAAAAATGTCAAATAGCTATATTGTATTGAATAATGTCTTAAAAAGTGCCCAAACAATTCAAAACAGCTACTGTAACATTACTATTACCACCTTAAAACATTACAGTAGATATATGACAGTTATGAACAGTCAAGAATATAAGAACATATATGGAATTTGCATCTAGTCACATGTAAAGGAATGTTTAATTTCAAGCAAGCTCCCACCAGATTCCCTTTCTTATAAAGCCACATTTTCAGAATCACAGTTTAAGTATGATGAACATAAGCAGAGATTAGGTTATCAAGTTACCTATCATCTGCATCCACTCATGTCCTAGTTCATCCAGAAAGAAAATACTCGAGTGACTGTTACGAGCCAGTTCCAGCGTTGTTCTCTGTGACTATCCATCCTCATCTTCGCGTACCCAGTGCAGTGTTTTAGCAGCATTAGCCCTTCAGAGAGGCCCTGTTCCTCTCAGCTCTACAGCTTTACATGTGCTGCTTGAAATGTCCTTCTCTAACCTTGACTTCTCATCCTTGCTAATCACTCAAGACTTAAAGTGACAATATATAAATGTTTGAACTTTGGGCTTTCCTCCTTCTTTCCCCTGAAGATTACAATTACATAACTGTGTTTTGTTTTTGTTCTGTTTTGGTTTGGTTTTTGGTTTTCTCTCTACCCATTGACTTAGAACATTTGGAGAAGAGACTTGAAGGACCAAAAATCTCGTGGCTATATTACTGTAATCTATTCTCTGATTCAAATGATAAGACTTAATTAGGTCAATATACAATCTCTTTTCATTTATTCATTCATTTCCGAGCTTCCCATTATGTGCCAATTTCTGTGACGATCATGGAGAACGAATAAAACCTAGTCTTATTAGAATAGATTTAGTTTTATACAGTCCTCAAGAAGTTTACAGTTTACAGGTTTACAAATGAATGTTTTTAATAATATGTCATATTGCAAAAGGGACTACAGGGAGAGGTTTTGTAAGAATTAACAAAAGTCCAGGGTAATCAACTTGTTAATGGTAAGACACTGTGGATTACGTGAATGAGAGAGTAAAAGGTTCAGATCTAGAGGAATTGTAATTGATTGAATTGTGGAGGTGAGAAGGAGAGAGAGAAGAGGGAAGGAGACAGGACGGAGAAACTAATTAAAAACAGCTAGGATTGCTGAGTTCGGTGAAAGCACCATTCACTAAGACATGTAATGTAGGAGTTGTAACATATATTATAATCACATAATAGATATAGAAATCAAGCAGCCCATATCTACACCATTAATCCCAATATCAAAGAATCTACCCTGTTAGTTCATAAGTTTCCTTGAACTTCTCAGGATATATGTCTTGATTTATGTTTTAGGAATATATTTACCATAATATTTAGTATAGCACCTACACCATTTAGTTACACACTGCCTCATAATTTTGAGTTGGTAAAATGCTACTGTTTCATCTTAGAGCATAAAAGTGAAGGACAGAGAAGATGGCTGCTAGCATGACCTTTCTTAGGCAACAAATTCTCTCAGTACAAAGAATCTACTATGAGTCTGGAAAAAAAAAAAAAATCAGGACCATTACTCTGAAGATGCAAATCTCTCCCTGAGACACTGTCTTTATGGACAAATTTTCTACAAAGCAAATTTGAGCTAAGCTTGCCTAAGCTTTCAGTAAAGACATTAGCTTAGCTACTGTATTAATTAAGTTCTAATGCCCTCTTCCCTTTTGCTATATGAGAATTCCATGTTCAACGTTTTTCCAGCACCATTCTATTACACAGACTCTGTCCATCTGAGGTTGCTGGCATTCATAGTTCTGCCCTAAAATTACTGAAGTATGTTAAGGATTTCTGACCATTGGGTGCTTTATTTATTTTCTGGAGTATGTAATTGAATTTTGAAGGTACATTATGTGATTAAGGATTTAGAATACTGCAAAGTCTTTCAGAATCTCTTAATGGGTATAATAATGTTACTATTCATGCTGATGATTTAAGTTTATCTTTTATTGCCACTGCAACTCTTGCTCATCCCCCCACAGAATGGAGTTACTTTCCCTTACCGCTACTGATATTTATCTGAACAGACCATTTATGTTCTGTGCTCTGCATTGCTTGTAAGGAAGAAAATATTTAGAAATGTTAGTAAAGGCTCTGGAATCACTCCAAAGTTTTTTTGCATTGAGATGCGGCATAAGTATGTCAAGCAGATAGGCAGGAGACAATCAGGCAGATGCATACTCTTCATTTTGAAAGATAAGAAATTCTGTAACATTTAACAGGGCTCTATCATTTACTTTGAGCAAGAAATATTTTTTCCTCCATCAAGAACTATGGAAATAAAATGTATAGAATTGAAGGTGATATTATATATACACATATATTAGCTCTTCAACTACATATTAGCTCGCCATCTGTGTATCTATGTGTGTGTTACGTTATGCACATAATAACACATAGACATACACACATACCTGTTTATTCCCAAATGTCTTTACTGCAAATCTTTCCAAATCTAATTAAAAGGCAATATGAAGAATTATCTCTCTTTCCTATTGTAAAGAATTGTGGAATAGCTAGGAATATTTTCATCTTTCATTTTTAAAATGAGCAACTATCTGAGCAGGTTAAATAGAAACTAAAACAAATCAACGTGATAAATACTGGCAATATAATCACTGAGGGCCGCTTAGTGGTGTACCCAGCAATAGTCTTCCCAAACAATTCTTTCATTCTTCATTTTTTATAGGTGTTTTCTTAAGAAAAATTGTGAAGTTTTCCTTAAAAAATGCAAATTGGCATGTATGTCTTTAGGTCTCCTTTATAGAGTAACAAAAAATAAAATTAGAATAGGCTAAAGTATTAGGGTCTAAAACTTAGATCAATTATGTATAACATTTAAATAATCACAAACAAACTTTCCAAAAGAAAAAGGCAAGTTGGATTCTTGTAAAACCAAAGGTTTTGAGACTGTAAAATCCCCTGTATCCCAGTCTCAGTCCATTAAGAGCTGGGGCTCCAACCTCAGGCCTATATGGTTTAGTCCCTGATACCTTGCTTTGAACCTGCTAGTTTCTTTTTCCCAAGATTAAATTGTACCCCTCATATGCTCAGTCACTGACTAAGGCTCTTTGCAGATCTCTTAAAGAGGTTATACCTAATACTTCAGTCTCTCACCCAAGTTGGGAACTTCACCAATAGTCTCCACTAGGAACTTCTTGATGCAGTGGCTGACCTCCTGGTTGGAGACCCTCTCCATCTTTCTCTTGCCAATACTTTTCTGGAATAAACTTGACCTCAATATCCCTTTTGGCACTGAGCCTTATACAGACTCTGTTGTCTCTTCTCAAAACTACCATTGCAAACTAATGACAACAATAATAATGATGACGATAATCCCCATCAGACATTATCCTATCTTAGACTCATATACTGCCTCGATTTAACATTCCTTGGGCCCCATTTATACTAATTATAAGACTTAGTTCCAAGCAAGAAAACGAAAAGAACGCTTACAGACTGAAGGTATGGCTTCCAACTTGAAGATTTAGCCCTTGTCTTGGCACAGCAAGGCTCACTCATCAGGAACTACCAATCAACCCATCTCAAGATGTCATTTGTAGAACTTTATTTGGTCCTTCCAGCAGGCCAGGCTGCACATGCCCTTTAGGCTCCCTTTGTTTATAAACATCTCTATTATACTAAAATAAAATTAAAATGTAAAATGAAATAAAAGAGTACAAACAAAAGTATACATATATGTGATATATATGTATATATAATTATATGCATAGATGTGTGTATATATAATTATATGTATATATATATATAATTTTAAAAATAATTCTTAATAAAAGAAATCTGTATTTGAGTCCCAGCTCTGCTAATTCTAGTTATAAACCTTGGGTAACTAGCTTAACCTCACTTACTTTAGTTTCCTTTTTTACAAAATAAGGAAGATGATTCCTTAGAGTACTGTTTTGAGTAGGGAGTATAAACTTGAAGGTGTAAATTCAAAGTACTATACTAGTGAAAAGTAGTAACATTGTATTTGGCAAGGCAAATAAAGTTAACACAATTTTGATAGAAAACTACTTGTCTGGGAGTTAAGGTGGTTGAAATAAATTGGAGAAGAACCCCAGTCAAAATAGGACTTTCTTAAAGGGCTTTAATTAACTGGTCAATATGTAGCAGATAATAAAGGTCTTAACTGAACCTGCTGGCATCATTTTGATGAATGGCTGAAATTAGAGTCTGAGAGTCCACTTTTCCCATTGCTAGTGATTATTTTAACAATATTATCTCTGCAATTGTTCAGTTTTAAGCTCTTTTATAAATCTGGTTAAAACAGGTACAAGGTACCCCTTTTGCCCCACCCCACCTCCTGGTTATGTAATTAGGTGTTACTGTTTCACCTGATTGGTGACATGAACATTAAAATTTGATATGGCGCACAGTGGAGAGGACACTAACCAGCCTCCATCAGTGGCCTGGGCTTGCTGTCAGTGATGAGATCAAATACATTACAGAATGTGACAAGGAACAAATCCTTCTCAGAAATTAAAATAACAGCAGTTACAGATTAACACTGAGGGAAGGCAAGGGACGGCAGTAAAATTCCATAGCTGTTATTAGAAGACTTCCAATTTAATTAAATATAACAACTACACACACCATCAAAAAAAAATGGAACTCGGGCTTCCCTGGTGGTGCAGTGGTTAAGAGTCCGCCTGCCGATGCAGGGGACACGGATTCGTGCCCCGGTCGGGAAGATCCCACATGCCGCGTTGTGGCTGGGCCCGTGAGCCATGGCCGCTGAGCCTGCGGGTCCGGAGCCTGTGCTCCGCCAACAGGAGAGGCCACAACAGTGAGAGGCCCGCGTACCGCAAAAAAAAAAAAAAAAAAAAAAAGAAACTCAATGGGCCTGAGTGATTCTGATTTCCTTCTTTTTTCAAAATAATTAATTTCAGCTTTATTGAGGTATAATTGACAAACGAAATTGTAAGATATTTGAAGTGTACATCATGGTGACCTGCCACACATATAAACACATTGTGAAAGGATTCCCGCATCTAATTAATTAACACACCTATTACCTCACATGTCTATCCTTGCCTTTTAAAAAAACGACATCTAAGTTCCACCCTCCCAGCAACCCTCAACCGTACAACACAGTGTCATCACCACAGCCACCATGCTTTGCACCACATCCTCAGACCTTATCCATCCTATAGCTGAAAGGTTGTACCCTTTTACCAACATCTCCCCATTTCCACCAGCTGGCAGCTTTCTCTAGTTGTGGCAAGCTGGGACTACTTTACCCTTCATCGCCGTACACGGGCTTCTCATTGCGGTGGCTTCTCTTGTTGCAGAGCACGGGCTCTTAGTTGTTGCTGTGAATGGGCCCAGTAGTTGTGGTGTACGGGCTTAGTTGCTCCGCGGCATGCAGGATCTTCCCGGACCAGGGCTCGAACCTGTGTCCTCTGCATTGGCAGGCAGATTCTTAACCACTGCACCACCAGGGAAGTCCTGTTTTATTTATTTTTTAAAATAACTATAATACAATCTGAGTCTTGGGTTTAGTTGTAAGAAAAGTAACCAAGATGACCTTTATCCTGTTCAATGTTCAAGGACACTCAACTGCCCCAGCATAGGAAAAAAAAAAAAAAAAAATCTTTATAGGGTCCAGATAAACTTCAGAGGTCTGTGCTTTTGTTTCGTTTGTGTTGGGTGGGTAGGTGGTACAATATTTCACCTTATAATTAATTTTCAGTTTGCTTTATGAACACATTCTACATTCTTTCCCCAGATCTAAGAACAGAGTGCTGTGGCAGAATGTACCAGATGTATCTTTGGCAAAAAAAAAAATAATAATAGTAACAACAACAACGACTTCTATTTATGAAACAATTACCATGCGTCAGTCACTGTTTTAAGTCTTTTGCTTCTATTGAATTGCCTGATCCTTACAACTACCTATGAATTGGTATTCTTATTATTACCATTGGGCCAAGGTTCAGTGTGTTGTCCAAGATTATGCACAAGGAAGTTACACCCAGACAGTTTAACCAGAGAGTCTGGGCTCTTAAGCACCCTGTCCATGCATCTTCAAAAGTTTGACTGATGATAACTGGTGTCCACTTTTTTTTTTTTTTGCTTTTAGATAAAACATAATAATATAGCTCTTATTTGATTTTAACAGTGGGACATTTTTGGATTTACTTTATAGAACATCTCTGTGGTAGCACAAAAACAAGTGATAAAGTATGATATATCTTATGAATAGGACCCAGAATTTGTGCAGCTTTCACAATTCCTGCTAGATTAGATGCTCCCTGCTTATAGAATGAGTGACTCAAGGAACAAAAAGGATAGGTAAAGCTACAATTCTGGGATTTTTTTGGAACATAATAGATGACATGATAGATGCAACTCAGGCCACAGAAAATATGGCGGGACAAGGGCTTCCAGGTTTTTGTTTGTTGTTTTTCCAGTTTGAGCCTTATTTGTAAGAACAGTTGTAAGAATAGTGTATTAAGACTCATTTCCACCCTGGAGAGCAACTAAATGGCAGATAAAACATGTTAAGAGTGGTAAAGTAATTTATCATATTAAATGTTGCATTTTTATTTTTAAGACTATACTTCATCTAGAAACCACTTTATTTAAATGAAGACATTATCATCTCTACTCCTTGGTTCACGGCTTAATCTGCCTGAAGAGCCTTAGTAGGAAAAACAGTAAAAATGAAGTTGAATTAGTCATAAATAATAAACACTTCCATTCATATAACACCTTTGAAAAGATTCCTAGACAGTTACTAACTTTTAAAATTGTACGCCAGATTTTAAAAGCAAAACATCCTGTTAATGTTAGTTGAGGTTACAAATTTAAACACATGAAAGGCAGCAAATGAAAGCGTTATGGTTCTCATTATAACATTATCTCACCCACAGAAGCATGTTTTATTTCTTTTTTCCTTAAAAGTCTTTATTTAAGAGTTCAACTGCTACTGAAAATATTATGCCTTTCTAAATATTTAGCATGACAAAATGTAAACATTGTGGCACTGTTGTCCTCCATGTGTTGCTATCTGAACTACAGCATAAAGTGCAACCTGAATTTTGATTTTGCCTGGAATTGAAAACTAAATGAAAATACTGATCCAGAAGTGAATTTTTATCCACTCGCCCTGCTTGCTTCAATTTGTCCATTCCCTGAGTTCAAGGACAAATGGAGGCACAGAAGGGAGGGCAGTACAGGAACTGACACATTGCTGGCCTTGCATATTTGAGACACTGTTAGGTATTTTGAAAATGTTAACTTGTCAACCCTTACAACAATTCTAAAACCAGACATTAATAAATTTATTTACACATGAGATTAAGGAGGTACAGAGAGATTGAATGACTTGGCCAAGGTGAAACTAGTAACGAAATCTAAATTTGTGAGTTTCTGATGTCGTTCCCACTTTTCTCACTAGATACGGTGGGGGAAGGAACCCGCAAACATCTCTGCTGACTACCTGCCACTTCCTCAAACCAGGTCTTAATTTAGAGGTTATGCATGTTTAGGAGATTGGTGGTAGAGAAAAAGCCAGGAAAATTTTAAGCTCAAAGTTAAAAGTTCTCCAGTATATTCCTCACAAATGACATCCAACATTTTAATTTAGGAACATATGGAGATGTGTATGTGAGTCCAGTTGAGGAGAAAGCTGTGGGGCAAGACCATCTGCTTAGATGCACCAATTCAGTCACCTTCCGAAAAAAAATAAGGAGCGTGATGCAGTTTAACAAACAGGTTGTCACTGTACTGGGGGAGGAAGGTTTTCTCATATAATAGATAGAAACTCTATTTGTAATGGAAATATATTTCCAGATGTCATGAAATAATACACCATGATGTCACACATACAGGTATAAAACTCCACAGAATAGGGAGGGAGACGCAAGAGGGAAGAGATATGGGGATATATGTTTATGTATAGCTGATTCACTTTGTGATAAAGCAGAAACTAACACACCATTGTAAAGCAATTATACTCCAATAAAGATGTTAAAAAAAAAAAACAAAACCCAAAACTCCATAGAATAGAGAAAGCAATTCTCCATAGAATAGAGAGTTTTTCCAATACAAAGAACTCCCCAGAATTTTATACAGTCTTTTGAAGTCACTGAAACCATGTTCTTTCACAGCTAGAAAGACTCTCAAAGCTATCCCTTTGCTACTCTGAACCTCTTAGAGATGTGAAAACTGAGGCCAGAGAGATTAGTTGAGTTGTTTAAGCTAGTAAGCTCTCAGTCTAGGACCCAAGTTCACTTACTCTTATTCATATTTTAATTCCAGTTTCTGACCAGAGCAAATAGACTTTGGAAGGCAGCTTCAGAGTTGCAGCTTGCTTTGTAGTAGAGAGTTATTTCAGAAAACTTTTGATAGTTGAATTCTATTTGGGATCGACTAGAAGCACCCATTATTTAAAGGATGAGTTTTGGAGTGGTTGTGTGAAGCCATTCATTTAGGATAAAGGTGTGTGCGTGTGTGTGTGTCTGTGAGAGAGAGAGAGTGGGGGAGGGCGGAGAGAGAGAGGGAGAGAGAACAGAGAGACAGAGACAGAGAAAATGTTGCTAGATATAAACTACTTGAAACACTTCTCCATCATCCTGATTCACCACATTTCTCAAATTTTCTTTACACCTTTGGGTCATTCCTTCCTAATCACCTCTACTATATCCTCTTTATCCAGTCCTCTAAACATAGGAGTGTGTCAGGTCTCAGTCTTCAATTTCTTTTCTTTCCTCCTTAACTCCTGGGTTATCTAATCAAACCCCAATATCACCTGTAGGCTGTTAACGTCACACTTACAACTTCTAGCACTGAACTTTCTACTATAATCTTGACTCATGTAGCTAACAATACTACAATAATTCTACTTTGTTACCTAGGAGCCATCTCAAATTTACATGTTCTCAACCGAATTCTTGATATCCCAGTTCCCATCTCCTATCTCTGTGTTTTGTTTTTGTTTTTGTTTTTGTTTTTTTTTTTTGCGGTACGCGGGCCTCTCACTGTTGTGGCCTCTCTCGTTGTGGAGCACAGGCTCCGGACGCGCAGGCTCAGTGGCCATGGCTCATGGGCCCAGCCGCTCCACGGCATGTAGGATCTTCCCGGACCGGGGCACGAACCCGTGTCCCCTGCATCGGCAGGTGGACTCAAAACCACTGCGCCACCAGGGAAGCCCTGTGTTTTTTATTGCAGCACACAGCCCTGCTATTTACCCAGTTGCTCGGGCCAGAAACCTTGAAATCATCCTTGACTCTTCTCTTTCTTTCCCATTCCACATTCAGCCAATTAGGAAATCCTGTCTGACCTACTTTCACAATATACCCAGGATCTAACTTTCAGCACTTTCACCATAACACTCAAGTCCAAGCCACCATCATCTCCTGTATGGACCACAGCAAGAGTCACCTAAGTTGTCTCCCTACTTTCCTTCTTACTTCCTATAATTTATGCTTTACACATTAGTAAAAGCTCTCCTTCTCCAAGTCCTCAAATGGATTTTTATCATACTTGAAATTAATTCCAAAGTCCTTACCATGATGTACAATGATGCTTCCTTACTTCATTCAGGTTTTCACTCAGATGAATGTGTGTGTGTGTGTGTGTGTGTGTGTGTGTGTGTGTGTGTGTGCATCTCATTCCTCCTCCACTAAAATATGAGCTTCATGAGGTCAGGGACTTCATTTGTTTAAATAGTTGTTGAAGAAACAGACTGATAGTGAATGTTTGTTCTTATATATCAAATTTCATGGAACTTGCAACACATAACTAAAAAATTAGCACATTAATGTAAACAACTGTAATCAAAGTATTCCACTTTATTTGCACAATCCTACTCAAAGGTGCCCAGGACTCTTTATCTTGAATTAACCATACAATAATTATTTTCCACCTTTACTCTTAAACCATACCAGGTAAACATGAATACAAGTATTGGGCTGATACTGAACACATGCATACATGCACATTCACACACAGTCTCAAACCAGAAAGTATGGGTAAATGAAGCTTTCTTTGATACAAAGTGGCTTCAGAATAACTAAAGGGTGATTATGGGGATTCTATATTCCAGGTAGCTGCAAATAAAATAATTCAAAAGATCACAGGTAAGCAATTAAGCTGTTTAAGGGCAGAGGGGATCTTCACAAAAAGGAAAGATGTTCTTCATTTGGTTCTGAAAGGTGTTGTAAAGAGAGGTTTTCATAGAAGACTTAACTATATATAGAAGTGATTATATTGTGAAAAATGGAAAGCTTCATGAAAGAAAGAAAAGGAACTAAGATAATTTTTAAAATTATATTTACCCACCTTGAATATGGCATCACCTGAAGTCCCAAGATTCACATAAGCAATAAGGATGTAAGCAAAATGGAATGAACTGAACTTTCACTGGCTCCCATTCCAGAGCAACTTTTAGTGTATGCTGGGGTGGACTGACTGTACCACCAAGTTTTCAGGCTCAGAAATCTGTGGCTGCCTGGTGCTCAACCCTAGGGATTTTACCATATAGAGCAAGGAGTGATACTTCAGAATCAATATTTTTCCTGACACAATGTAGGTTTGTGGTGTAGGAGATGTGCAGGATGCTAGGGAAGCTACTAACAGGGGTGACTAAGCAGTCTTCTGTGGTACATGTGTACAGATATGTGAGCTTCAGAAAGGTCCTTCCCAGAAGAATGGCCATTTAGACAGAGAAATGAAAAATGCCCAGCTAAGGGGTTCTAGTGGTGAAATCGGGCTGTGGAGAGCTGTTCTAATCAACAGGATGAGTTTTAAAACTAACACACCACAGTTGTCTCTCAGTATCCACAGGGGATTGGTTCCAGGACCCCCTCCACCCCCTAAGGATACCAGAATCTACAGATGCTCAAGTGTCATAAATAGAATAGTGTAGTATTCACATATAACCTACGCATATTCTCCCGAATACTTTATATCATCTCTAGATTACTTATAATATCTAACACAATGTAAATAGCTGCTGGCACACACAAAATTCAAATTTTGCTTTTCGGAACTTTCTGGAATTTTGTTCGAGTATTTTTGATCCAAAGTTGGTTAAATCCACAGATGTGGAACCCATGGATTCGAAGGGCTGGCTGTACTAGTTTGTATGCAAAGAAGTCCTTGGTCTCAGTCTTAATTGTGTTGCTTTCTGTTTTCTTGAGCTTTTGGTTAACTGCTTATGGTTTCTTCATTAGCTAAACAATGTGGATAAAAACAATGGCCTCAGGGGGCCACGCTAAAGATGTAATTAAAGAAAAGTAAGCAATATAAATAAATAAATAACGTAAATAATCTATGTAAGAAATACAAGTTAGATTAAAGAACCCTACCAAAGTTGATTATTACTGCAGATGCAAAATACAGACAACCACATTCTCAGCTTCATCTTCTGTAGTCTTGTGAAAAGCTTATGTTCACTCTGGGCTGTTATGCTTTAAAAAAGATGTTGAAAAATGTTTGAAAAATTAGGCAGTATCTAAGGAAAGAGCATACATTGATGAGGAGGGCCCTTGATAAAAGGCTAAAGGAGTTTGCATTATTTTGTCTGGAAAAGAGATGGCTGAAGAAGGATATTATAACTCTCTTCAAAAATATGAAGGGCTTATTATGAGGAAAATGTAGGCCAGCTGTTCCTGAGCTCCACTGAGGTCAGAGGAAGAAAAAGTTGGCTGAGTTTGTTTAAACATTTGAGAGAAAGCCTTGCAAGTAAAGGTTACTTATAGATTCCTGGCGATAGGAGATAGATAGGCTGTCTTCTTAACAGGAAATCTTGAGATACCATCTGCTTGGACGAATAGATACTCAGAGGTACCACTTCAAGCTCTTGGACTCAATTATTCTAGTATCACAGTCACTGGACAATTGGTAAAGGATGGGGGTTGGGGTGGGCTGGGGAAGGCGGGAGGCACTTATATGGAAGACAATCACCTGCATAAATGCTCAGCTCTCAGGGAAATGGAAGTGCCCTTTTCTGAGTTCCCTCCAAGGTGTGCTTTTGACTGTAAATTTCCCCTGAGTTTTTAACAGAATGATGCTTCCTCTTAATAGGCTACTTCTACTTTTCACTGTATTCCATAGAAGCTTATTTTCAAAACACAAGGCAAAAGAGCAAAAAATCTTTAACATTTTTCATCACATTTTGAAACATCCAAATTTAAAATCTAAAATATGTGTCTTTTAATTAAAAAAAGTCTTCACACACATCTAACTCCTGTGGCATATATAGTGCTAACTCGTTAAATCATCTCAAATGTAACTGTCCTTTGGCTGAAGAAAAAAAGAAACTCATGCCTTAGACCTACATATAGCATTCATTTGCATATCTATGCATATATACACACACCTTATTTTACATTAAATCTGTCTCTATACTATTTATATTTATATCCATTTGCTGAGTCCAAATATATTTGGCCGTTTTTGAATTTTCCCAAGTATTCTTCAGAAAGTATTCTTAAGAAGTTATACTTGGTAAGACTTTGCAACAAAGCTGAATTATGGTGGAAATCCTATACAACTACTCAATCTCTCCAATAGCAATAAATTACAATGTCAGAAATGTAAGGTGCTGACCCCCCAGTGTGAACAGAGTGGGGGTGGTGAGTGATGGGGATAAAGCTCTTGATTAGAAATGTTTTCCTTGAAGAGTAAAGCATTTATGCAGGGAAACAGCCATGAATAAAGTCTGTCACCTCCTGATGTTTATCCATGTAAAGCACAAGATGATTTCTCTTCAAGGGAAGAAAAAAAGAAAACAGTAAAATCTCACATTTCAGACTGATACTCAAAGTTATAAATGTCTGGGCTTCCCTGGTGGCACAGTGGTTGAGAATCTGCCTGCTAATGCAGGGGACATGGGTTCGAGCCCTGGTCTGGGAAGATCCCACATGCCGCGGAGCAACTGGGCCCGTGAGCCACAACTACTGAGCCTGCACGTCTGGAGCCTGTGCTCCGCTACAAGAGAGGCCGCGATAGTTGAGAGGCCCGCGCACTGTGATGAAGAGTGGCCCCCGCTTGTGGCAACTAGAGAAAGCCCTCGCACAGAAACGAAGACCCCAAACGAAGACCCTAGTCCAAAAAAAAAAAAGTTATAAATGTTTAATGCATCTGATTATTACAATTTTACAGTGTTCTCCCCGTAAACAAATGAAATAATCTTTTCTTTTAACAAAGAAGAAGCAGATGAACAATCCTGAAAGTGAAAAAGCATTTTGTAATTTTAGAATATAGACGTGACTAGTGGGTTATGTGCAAATTTCTTTGAAAAATAACAGCACACTGCTTAAGTTGGATTGTATTTTTTAAAGTCAGGATCAAGGATTGGCGCTGTGTAACATGCTTCACAATAGCTGAACAGCTATCAAGCTCCTGAACTCCACCAACCATGACAGAAGCAGAACATTTCTTTCACTCTGTCCCTGCCTTCCTCCCTCTAAAAAATCCTGATAAAATATACCCTGCAATAAAGAGAGAACAGTTCCCAGAAACTGAACCCACCATCATCTTTCCCAGTGGTTCTTAACCCTTCACACAGCTTGCTTTTAAAAATTATCAATGCTCAGTTCTCACTCATGAAAAATTATTTAAATGAGGCTCATACAATAGTATTTTTAAAAACTCTGCATGTAATCCTAATATGAACTCTGCCTGTAATTCTAATATGAAGCCAGGGCTGGGAGCAACGATTAGCCCATTGGCACCCACTTATACGTCTTCTTTATTAATGGCTGTAAGAGTAACTCAATCATATAGGCTAACAATTTAAGCCCTAGTCATTGATTCCTTCCTGGTTCTCTCTGATCCTTCTCTTTCTCAATAATCTCTTTGTGACCTTTTTGACCATAGTCAAATCCTTTCCTTTAAATAGAGCTATGAAAATATTCTTTAATCTTGACTCTTTCCTGGCTGGGTCTTTTCATATACAGGGATCTTCTGGAGATGTAACTTTCCTCATTTTATTCCCTATATATTGTTCCCAAATCTTGTGTGACTCCCGACTCCTTTAGAAAAACATTCAGATTTCTTAAATAGAGCATTCCAGGCCTTTTGTGATCTGGTCTAGATTTTATTTCTAAGTAGAGAGTGTGTGATTCCATGGCAGGGATCCTCAATTCCTTCTAGCCTCCCTACATTCAATATTTTCTGAACGCTTTACTCAACCCTACCTTTTTGAATTTTTCCTTCTGTTCTCTTCTTGAAATGCTGACTGTCTCTGCTTAGCCCAAATCAAACCCTGCCCACTGTACGTCCCAGCTCATGTATTCCTTCCTACAGCATTTCTCAACCATGCAAGCAACCTCCCATCATTTCACTGTCTTTAGCCCTTATTTTGGACACCATTCAGTTTGCTCAACTGTGATCCCAATGCTGTTGATACAAGATGTGTATCTCATCTACAGCTCTGAGCACCCGGTGCAGTGATTCACACATAGTAGGTACTTGGTACTCATTCGGGAAAGGGATATAAAATGATTAAATGGCACAGAGCTAACATGATCTCATATCTTAGTGGCTTAATGCTGACTATGCAAGTGCTGGGAAGTGCTGTCTGGATTCCAGTGCCAGAATTATATTTATGAGGACATATGGAGGACAAAACAGAAAGGAATGTTACAGTCCAAAAAAGAAAAAAAAAAAATGTTCTCAGAAAAAGAAGACCATTTTTAACCTTACAGTGCATTTAGATCCCCAGAAGATCATGTAAAAAAATGATGGAAAGTAAAACTTCAGCATGGAAGAACCATCAATTTTAAGCTCCTTAAAATGTAATGCTAAATGTTTCTTAAGTGAAACTTTAATATTTGTTTTAATTCAACATTCTGAGGGACCACTTAAGATCCTTCTATCCTTTTGGTATTAAGTGTGTTCTTCTGAATATGAGACAGGTGCTAGAATTTGCTACCACATACAACAAACTGGTTGACTTGGTTTGGGGACCCATGACACTTTATTCCCTTTTTCGTCCTGCTTATCATGTCTATCTTAAGTAAGAAAGCCACGGAGTCACAAATGTTCCCTGGACTTCTCCCTTATAAGGATAATTTCTACCTTTCTCCAAGAATGAATCTTGGTTTTGATGTAACATTTGATTGAACTTTGATTTTTAGGCTTTTTTAAAAAAAATATATCAGAGGGTGTGAGAGTAATATTGGTGCAATTTTGAGTGTATGATGGTAGTGGGCCATTTCTCTCACCTCTGGCCATTTAGAATCAGCAATAGGATACTCCAGAAGAAGTCCCAGAAAACCAATCATGATAAACCCATTCTTCCCACATAAGAGATGGGAATGACTGACATAGTAACGAGGGCGTAAGCCAATGATATTTTCCCAGTGAGAGAAAGAATAAGAAATAGGCACATAGCTGAATTAGTGCCGATAAAATACAAAATGAACCGAGCCTAGTTATTTCAAGAAAAAAAGTTCTGTTATTTTTATGAGATTTATAGAAGAGAAAGTCTCTCGTGCTCTCTTCCACTAGACATGGCTGAAGAAGCATACAGCCTTAATTGCCACTGAAACCATGACCCCCAACCACAAGGGAACAGGTCAGGAGATAATGCTAGTACCGTGGTCAGTGTCTGAGAGGTAAGGTGGACCAGCTTCCCCAAAAGCCCACTCTTCCTTCTAGTCGTCCTACTACGTGAGCCAATGAGTTGGTTGGTTTAAGTTGGGTTTTCTATGATTTACAGTCCCAGGTCCCTTAAGTAATATGATGATTGTGGCAACTGAGATAGATCCTAAAGTAAGTGCATGCCTTATTCCAAATGCCCAACTGGCTCACTAAGCTAAGATGTATTTGCTTTAAATTGTCCTGTTTAGGTAATTGTTACACAACAATGGCGTTAGCACAGGCATGCCTTCAGTCATCAGTTTATCAAATATTCCTTGAGCATTGACTATGCGCAAGACACGGTGAAGGATTCCACAAGATGGACATTGAACACGTACTGACAGGTGCTATGAATGTTAGGAAGGTGAACAGGATGCTAAGGAAACATATAATAGGGGAGCAAACCTATGGTGAGGGCTCAGAGAAGAAGTCCTTAGAAATTCACTTCTACCCCAAGATTGGATGTAAGTAGAGGAGAGCTTGGGGAAGAGTGGAACAGAAGGAACAACACATCAAGTCTTGGACAAAAGAGAGAGCGTGGAAGAACCTGAAGAGCTCAAATGTAGAGAGTGAGAGAAGGAGAGTAGCACCAAGATATCAAAGGCCTTGAGAGTCATGGTAGAGTCATTTTGTGCTTCATCCAAAGTCTTGAAGCATCACAAGTGCAAATGTCAGATATAAATGTCAGGAGATTAACACTATTCTATCTATTTGCATTTCGTAGTTCTTTAAAAGAAAGTCTGTATTTATATGTATGAAGCTGGGAATTCATGTTAATAAAAGAATCATATGAGTATATCCACAGGAAGACAACTGTATTTCCTTTCAAATCCTTCACTAAGCCAGTTGGATAAAATTTCATGATCTTGAAACTTTCAAGTGCTTTAGAATATTCAGAACAAATATTTGCCCCCAGGGCATGTAGATGAAGCCACTAAAGCATGCTCACTTTTATAAAGTTAACCAAATTAGAGTTTGGAGATGAAGCTTTACTCCAATAGTATTTATTCAGTACCTCATCTATCAAATGTTGAGCGTACTTCATCACCTATTTTTTCCCAGCCATATTATGCACATGTTATGCTATACTGTATAATAGTTGTTCTTATAGAAATCTATAAATACTGCAGTGTTAAAGACACCCTTCAGGAATTTGATTCCATTTAGTTAGAACTGCCTTGAAATTTACTAGCTGTGTCACAGTGGGCACATGTTACATAACTTCTCTAAGCTTCAATTTCTTCTTTTGTCAAGTGAATATAATATTAGTTCTATGTCAGGACTTTGTTCTCAGCATCAAATGAGATAATATCTATTGAACACTATGCTTTGAACACAGCAACAAACACTCAGAAATATCAGTAATTATTAGTAGTAGTCATTATTTTTAATCCATAAAATATGTAGGAATATCAATCCATATGGAGCAGCAGTGAAATGGTAAGGTCACTGGGCTGCCCTGCATAGGAAGAGAAGGTGTATTTAGAAAGAGAACTCAGGCCAGCAACACAGATGCATACCAGGATACTGTGCTTTGGATAGGCAGCCGGATCAGTAAAAGCAATCCAGGCAAATGTTGTCATGTGTACCCAGAAATCTGAAATCCAAGATTCAAATACAGTCGGAAGACAGAGAAAGATGACAAGTACTGAAAACAAGAGCGGAAGATCGAATATTGAAGGATTAGAGAAAGTATTCCAACTGGCCTAGCTACATTTTAAAGATCTGGTAGCCCTGAGGCAGTGACTCTTAGTCTGTGAGAGAATTAAAGGCTTGAAATAGACTCTGGTTAAAGTCTGAAGACTTGTTTTCTAGTTTTATCCTGACACTCATAAGCTATTGATTCTAAGCAAAATACATATCATTTTTATGATTCACTTTCCTTATCAATAAAATGGGGGTAATTATATCTGGTTTGCCTACCACACAGCCTTGTTGGGTTGTTTAAATGAGGTAACGGATAAGAAAGTACTTGGAAAATGTTAAAGGAGTATATCAAATCACAAATAAATCCACTTAACAATATTTATTGAATCTTTATCCTGTTCCTGGGGTTGCAGTACAAAGATGAAAAGAAATATTCTACTGCTCTAAGGCATTCGCTGTGTCAGATATCAGTAATCAACTATGCTATACACTATATAATGAAATACCAGCTTTCATGCATAAGGACCCAATGTGTAAGGAACATCCAGGTCTGCCTAGGAAAACTTCGGGAAGTGCTCACAGAGGAGATAGAACATGAGCTCATATTTGATAGACGACTGGGAGCTTTCCAGGTGGATGGGGGAGGGAAAGAGGTTCCCAGAAGAAAGGGCGGAATGTACACAAAGCACAAAGGTATCTTTGTGGATTGAATTAGAAACAAAAGTTGCAAATAAATGAAGTCAGAGGCTACTTGAGGTTCTATCTTTTTTTTTTTTTTTTTTCCAGTGTTATCATGGTCATTTCAGTTGCAGAGTATGGGAAATGACTGACCTTGATCCTGAAATATCCCTCCTATTTGGCCAAGTTCTGTAATTCATTCAACTAGGTCAGAATTAGCCTTGCACCTGCAAATATCACTGTCTCTAGGAGCCAACAGTGAGCACACTCTCTTCTCTGGTCTTCCCAAAGCACAACTTCTACATTCATCGAGGCAGCCCTTCCTGTGTCAGGTTGAGGATATTAACTGAGCATCCCATGTGGCTGTTTGCATCATTTCAGCCCCATGGCTGAACAGAAGGTTTCAGTTTCCACTGTCTGCTAGGCTACTTAACCCTTCTAAGAAGAAATATTCAGATGAAGAAACCCAACTGTTATTATAATTTTGTAGATGTAAGACATCTGCATATGACTTCATGGCATCTGGCACTGTTTGCAACATACAGAATCCAGGGCTGCAATTTCATTTTTTCTAAGTATATCATGTGACAGTTTAGAAAACATTCGCTTACCATGACAGCACAAACCCTGGTTTCCAAACAATGTGAAATAGGGAAAACTACATATTCTGCAGAAATAATTATACAAGAATATATATAAAATATATTGTGTAAGGAAAAGTCTAGTCAAAGAAATGTCCCTTTATGCGATTTTAGATCTTATCCCCTTTACATAAAGATTGTTTTTTATAAAATACCTTTTACATTGGAAAAAGTTAAAGGAGATATTTCTTATATCTCATTCATTAGATAAACTTTTCTTGAACACCTGATGTGCTAACCATTCTGCTGGACAATGGGAATAAAGAGAAGAAAGGAAGCAAGAGATAAGTGAACGAATGACTACTTGGTGAGAACAAGTCAGGTATCTGCATAGATATCATATTTTCTGGGGAATTCTTGATAAAGTGGGCAGTCTGGGTGCTCTGTCCTTCAAAATCCTCACAATCAGGGGAGGTGGATGAGTCAGAGAAACTAATATGTGCCATGTTGGGACTTTCCCACCAAAACAGGCAGGAGAGTTTGTCTCTTTCCACATAGGTTGCTAAGGTGGAAAGATAGTACTCTGAATGTAGTTTCAACAGTCATCTTCCTCAACACAATGACCACAGCCACGACTTGGGGGAGGGAGTGAAAAACGACAAAGGGGGAGGAAGAGAGGAGGACAAGAAAGAAGAGAGGGAACTAGAGAGAAACCTTAGTACGCTATTTGAGATTTGTATCAAGTGTGCCTATAGCCTTGTTTCTTAGAACTGACCTCTAATTTAATTAGAAATTAATTCGAAGTTTGTTTATTTAATTGATATCTCAATATGAGGTGTTTCAAGTGTCAAATCTTAAACTATCAAATTATCTTAACTGAAGAGGGGAGGAGACAAGAATTCATCTCTCCTTTACAAGGAATTTGGTTATGCTATAGCAAAGAAACTAGTTAATCTATACTTACTACATTGCAGGACTCAGGCTACCAAACGCAGAGCTTTGAAAAATTGGTACAAGCATTATTCAAAAAGTGTGTGGTATCATCATCCAGTAATGTCAAGGAGACATGTAACTTCTGTGAACCAGCAACTCATCTCTTAGGAACCCATAATATATATGCACATCAGAATACATGCACAAAAGATTTCCTAGCAGCACTGTTTGCAATAGTTCCAAGCTAGAAACAACAGCTATCTACCAAGAGTAAAATGCATACACAAATAAACAATGGAATACTATACAGCAATAACAATAAATGTACTATAATTACATTTGAGAGCATGGCATAATTTTACTATCATAATGTTGAATGACAGAGCTAGACACAAGAAATGTATAAAATATAATTCCATTCATTTACAGTTTTAAAAAGCAAGACCAAAAGATGTTACTTGCGCATATTGGTAAAACAATAAAGAAAAGCAAGGGAATGATTATCAGAAAAGTTAGGATATAGTTACTTCTAAGAGGGCTTGAGTGGTCTGAGACCAGGAAGTAACACAATGAAGGCATTGGTGTTAATAATGTTTTACTTTTTGAATTTGGTGTTCACTTCATAGTTATTCATAGAATTATGTTTACGCATGTTTTATGAACTTTTTTGTTATGCACGTTATGTCTCAGAGTAAAATAATGTACTATGACCAAATGGATTTAGCTCACGATTGTGAGAAAGATTCAATCTAGAAAATCTATCATGGTAATTTATCACAAAAATTGATTACAAGAAAAAAATCATGTATTACCTCAATAGGTATATTCATAGGGTTCTCTAGATTTTAACAGCCATATGTGATTAAAAAATAAACATCTATCGAAGTAGGAAACTTGATAAAGGTTATAGACCAAAATCTAAAGTAAAGGTTATACTCAGTGGGGAAACCTTAGATACTTTCCCCCTTCACAAAGCAGAAAGACAACCATATTCATTATCATCACAACTGCTTAATGGAGACCTGGAGGTCTTTGCTAACTCTATAAAGGAAAACAAAATAACTAAAAGATTGGAAGAAAATGAAAGAAAGGAGATAAAATTGTCATTACTAGTGGATGATATGAACATCTACCGAGAAAAGTCAGCAGGATTAAATTCAGAGCATTATTTTTGTCTTATTGTTGGATACAAGATTGACCTTCAAAAACCAATAGCATTTTTTCACATCAAAATTATCCAAAGTGAAAATGCAATTTCAATAGTAACAAAAATTACACAGTATCTATGGGTTTTAACATAACAACTTAAATCTTAGCCCAAGATTTCAATAGAGAAATATTATTTTCTCTAATAAAGAATATAAAAGATTTGAAAACAAAAACATTCTGTGCTCTTATTTAGAATTACTAAATACTAAAATGTTTAATTCTCTGCAAATTAATAGATAAATTCAATGTAATCAAAATTTCATCTAGATGATTCTTAGAATTCAGTGCAATCACTCTAAAATTTATATGGAAGAATAAAGACAAACAAATAACTGGTTTTCCTCTGAAAAAGAAGAGTAAAAGTAGATATTTGTTCTCTCAGATAATAAGATAAAACCTCTGGCAATAAAACCAGTATGGCTTTGGTTCAGGAACATCCAAACGAAACAATGAAGCAAAATCGCGAGCTTACTAACAGATCTTTGAGTATCTGGAAAGTCAGTATCTGACAACCTGCTATCAAAAATTAATAGGACACGAATGAATGTTTTAGCATATGGTATTAAGAAAAAATGATTTACAATATGTAGAAAAATAAAACTGGATCCCTACTGAAAAATATATACAAGAACATTTGTCAGAATAGTTAATATACATGCAGTACTTAGTATATACTAAGATGGACGCTTTTTTAAAGCGTTTTTAATATATTAGCTCGTTCAACTCTTACAACAATCTTACGAGTCCATTAGTATTACTACCCTCATTTTATGTACCCCATTTGTATAGAAGTTAAGTTGTCAAAATTCACCCAGTTAGTAAGTGCAGGAGCCAAGATGGTGAATTCCAATAGTATGGATTACAATAACCTTGGTCTTAATTACGACACTATAAATGTAAAACCATAAATGTAAGAATAAATCTTTGTGATCTAGATATGAGGAAAGACATCTTAAAAAAAAGCCAGAAACATGAAGACAGAGATAATGAATTTTATAAAATAAAAATTAAAGATTTGTATTTGCTGAAGACTGGAAAAAGTTCACAATCAGATGGCAAATTGGGAGAGAAAATTTAATTGGAAATGTCTAAACCAGACAAGATTTATAGCTATATTAACAAGCAGCTCTTGCTAATCAGAAAGAAAAAGAGAGCAACTCAATTGAAAAAAACAAGCAAAGGATAAAGAACGTTCAACAAGTGAAAGGAAACCCCCCTGGAAAAAAGCCTGGCAATGAACAAAATGATGCCCAGATTCATGTAGTTAGAGAAATGGAAATTAAAACACTGACATCAATTTTTACTTATCGTACTGAAAAAAAAATTTAGAAGGCTGAATCATGCCAAGTGTTGGCAGTGATACAAGAACCCTCATTAAATTCCTGTGGATGTTATATACTGAGACAGACATTCTGGAGAACAAGCTGGCAGCACATTGGCAAATTCAGAATATGCACAGACTATGACCCAGCAATGCCACTCAAATACAAAAGGATTCATACACATGGAAGTTCATCAGTAGGTTGCATGTGTTAGTGAAGAGTTAGAGGTTATCTAGGTGGATGTGCTAGTTTCATACAACGGATAGATGCAACAGACAATGGACATACAGCAATACGGACGAAATTTTAAAACAGTGCTGAGCAAAAATAGCAAGAAACATACTGAGTTCTTATATATTTTATAAGAATATGCACAAATGAAACACATTAGAATGACTGTCTGTGGGTGGATGGACAGAAATGGGAATGGGA
Organism: Tursiops truncatus; assembly: GCF_011762595.2. Taxonomy (NCBI): domain Eukaryota; kingdom Metazoa; phylum Chordata; class Mammalia; order Artiodactyla; family Delphinidae; genus Tursiops; species Tursiops truncatus. Next base: position 56,928,405 of record NC_047039.1, on the reverse strand, counting down.
GATGGAGGTAAAAGGGAATGAATAAATTAATAAATGGATGAATAAAATCAAGCAGTGATGATAGTATGCCATTTGATAGAGAAATCTGATGAAGTCCTACTTCTGCCCTTGAAGTTTATGGAAAGGAGAAAAAAGAAATAACAAAGCAAAACCAACACACACCTGGACTTTATGGAGACTGCATTCTAAGGAAGGAGATAAATATCAAACTAATTAAAACACTGCTTTTTAAATTACTATTTTGATAACTGCTATCAGAGATGAAAGCATAAGGTGTTATGAGAGCATTATACCTCAGTAAGGTATAAGAGAAAATTAGTATATATCAGTTATGCAGAAGACATTAGATGAATGTTTATGAGATAAAAGAAATTGGACTAGGAGTTTGATAGTTTTACAGTTTTAAAACTGATGGGTGTGTGGAGTTGCGCTGTGTTCAGTGTTTAACTAGAAATTCTCGTCATTTATTATTCCTAAGAACTTAATATATGTTATGAAGTAACTTGAGCATGACTGCTCTTGCTAACTCTCTGGGCTAATGCTATGGACTTACTGGCATGATTTACCTATTAAATAAAAGAATGTAAGCCTTATGGTCTGTATATCCACATAACATTATGGCAGCCCTATACAGTGGAGCTGAATATGATAGCATCTTTTCAAAACAGTGGATTCTAGATAATTTCTCTGTGCTTAAAAATGAATTCAGACTTGTGAAAAAATTATGCAAAACTAAAGAAAGCGTCCATCTTCCAAAAGATTATAAAAGGTCAAGTATCTAAAAATTATTTATATAAGGAAACAGAATAAAATTATTTTAAAACGGTTATAAAATACAAGAATTCATGAGTTCTATGAAACAGAGAAAAAAGTGACAAGGAAACAATAGGTTACCCAAAAGGATCTAGCAGTAGAGATAAAAAATGACAAAAGAAACCACAATTACAATAGCTAAACAAAAATCTACTTTGAAGTAGTAAAATTGACATTACAGAAATTCAAATCAGTGAAGTAAAGAAAAAAAACCTTAGGAAATCTTTTGAAATGAACCTGATGAGTATTAGAAAACCTAGATTCAACCTGAAAGTTTCAGCTCTTTTTGAGAAAGAACACTGAATAAAAAGAAACTAAAACAAATGGAAGAAACTTTAAAAATGTGATAATTGAAGTAGGTTATCTGAAAACATGTTACTGAGAAAGCCCTGAGTGTGCATACAAAAAAGGAGGAGGGGGAGAGGGAGAGAAGCAGTACCAGCAGAGGCAACATACAGACTCAACCAAAGATATGTTCTTATCACATTTTTAAGTTACCAAGGTTTTTAAAAAGCTTAAAAGGGCTTCCCTGGTGGCACAGTGGTTGAGAGTCCGCCTGCCGGTGCAGGGGACACGGGTTCGTGCCCTGGTCCGGGAAGACCCCGCATACCGCGGAGCGGCTGGGTCCGTGAGCCATGGCCGCTGAGCCTGCGCGTCCGGAGCCTGTGCTCCGCAACGGGAGAGGCCACAACAGTGAGAGGCCCGCGTACGGCAAAAAAAATTTTTAAAAAGCTTAAAAGCCTATTCATAGAAATTCAGGTTGTCAACAAAGAAATATCAAGATGCCACTATTCTTCTACAACTTTAAAATTTTAGAAGACTATACTTCAACTTTGTAGTATTTCTTTCAAATCTACATAATTTTTCAAAAAAATATTTTAACTCAAGCGTTTTAGCTTGAGCCAAGTTGTCATGCATAAAAGCAAAGAAAACAAAAAAACACAAAATCCAAAAAACTTTATTAGAAATAAATCAACTCAGAAGTATGTCTTTATTAAACATCATTAGTCATGATGGCCAACCATTATGGTCAAGACGTGAAGATAAATAATTCACACAGGGAGGGTGGGAGGGAGGGAGACACAAGAGGGAAGAGATATGGGAACATACGTATATGTATAAATGATTCACTTTGTTATAAAGCAGAAACTAACACAGCATTGTAAAGCAATTATACCGCAATAAAGATGTTAAAAAAATTCACAAGTGAGAAAAATGAGAAACGGAAAGAAAACAAACAAACAAAATCCCCACCTCTCTCTGCCAGTTAAAGGTCAATATATTATGGTACAGTCGTTAAGCACGTTGGCTTTGAAGGCAGATGGCTCGAGTTCAAAACCTGGCTCTTCTAATTGCTTGATTTCTTTTCATCTCATTTTCTTTACCTGCGAGATGTCTAAGGATAGTTATTCTGACTTTCAGAGTTATTGTGAATATCAACAAATTGATATATGTAAGTGTGTCAGGGGGGTCTGGTACATAGTAAAAGTTCAATGAATATGATCTGTAGTTATTGAAAATCTTGAGAATATATTTTTTTAGATTTTAGTAGCAAATTATAGTAAAGTTTCTTCTTTGACCAATTTCCATGGGGCAACCATCATAGCTAATGGCACTAATGAGACGATAGACATTGAAGTCATACAATAATAATGTTAATAATGGCTATACCTGTTTTGAACATTTACTATGTGGCAAAAATGTTGTGTATATTATCTCATCTAATCCTCATAAAACTCTGAGTGGGTACTATTATTATCCCACTTTATAGATGTGAAAATGAGGCCTGAGAAATAAGCAACTTTCAAAGTCACACAGCTTGCAAGCAGTGGAGCTGGGGTTTGAACATTTTTCCCTGCCAGCCAAATACTGGTTCATTAAAGTTAATTTTTCATTTTATCCTATACCAGTATTGAGTCAAACAAACCATTGCTTTGCATATTTCTTTTTACTCAAATACAATGCAATTATAGTAAACACGATACAATTCTGTGGCAAGCTAGTTTAGAAAAACAATCAAACAAAAAAGATATTTAATTGGTCTAATGTGAAACAACCCAATCTAGTTTTGGTGGGACTATCTCACCCAATGACCAACTGACCCCACATATACTTCTATGACAGCATTTATTATACTTTCTTTCATGTATTCTTTTGAGTTTTCAAAATGGGTTTATTTTATTTTTAAAATAAAAACTGTGTATATTTAAGGTATACAACATGACATTGTGACATATATAGTGAAATGATAACTACAATCAAGTTAATTAACATATCTACCCATGCATTCTTGACATGTCTGTCTGTCTCAATAGACTAATACAGTGTCTGGTACTTAATAAATATATGTTGAATGGATGTTAGATTTTTAGCTGAGGACCACTGATAATATTTTCTAAAGCCATTTGTCAATAACTCAGACATGAATGATGTACAAAACAATGGAAAAAATATAATGAAGGAAAAGTAAAACATACTGATTTAAAGGATTTTTGCCCAAAAAGCAATGAAAATAAAGACATTTAAATGAAGTCATATATGCATATTATAACATTCGAAGTTAGGAAGAATTAATATTGAAGGAGTAAAAGAAGAAAGGAAGGAAGAAAGAAAGACAGGGAAGGAGAGAGAAAAAAAGGATGGAAAAAAGAAGAAAAAGAGAGCTGGAAATGATGATTTAATGAGGAATAACTGCTAATCAAGAGTCTTGATATTAATTTGTATTATCTCATTTAATTCTTAAAAAAAACCCTTCATTTGATGCAAATATTTCCTTTTTATGACTAAAGATGCTGAGACTCAGACAAGTTAAAATCTTCTAGTGATGCTTTACAATCAAGTTGAGACGGGTTCTAGTCTGTAAATTTTCCAAGAATATTTAATGAAAGAAAATTTACTAATATTTGCATGCTCTCTCTCTTGAGAAATAAATATATACTGTAGATAAAATGGTGACAACATCCAACTAGGAAACACATCCCTAACTTGTGTTTGGATGGAACAGTGTTTTAGAGATCTTTAATGGTCTAGTACATGAAATTTAATTTTCTTTCTCCTTTAATTTGCAGGCATATTATTCTTCATTGACTACTCCTAGGGAAAACATATTCTTCTCATAGCTGAAAGTTATTGCTAGAAAGTATGTGTATCATGATTCATATTAAGGAAACTGCCTCTTCCGTTAGGGTCCTATTACTTCAAGGACTCCCGGGTATATTCCTTATAATCTTCACTTTCCCAAGTTCAGAGGGGCTATTTTCAAGATGGCACCTGTTGCCATCAGTTGGAGAACAGCCGTTTCCCTTTATTGGATTATCTGGGTTAATCACATGTATTACTTTCATTTATTAGTTCCTTTTAACCCTTTGCTTACTTTACACCATTTATAACCAAATTTAGAATTGCATTAGAAGAATAAAGATGCAGACAGAAATAGTGCCTAAATAATGACTCAACTCTATGCATCAAGAAAGATTTTTAGAGGCCATTCATCAAAGCAGCTCCATGGAAAAGGTGATGAGGAAACGGACATGTATGAAATATATTCTTTTTGTATAAATATCTATTTTGCCTATCTACATTATTTTAGTCATCAGAAGACATCAGAAGGTAAATGATGATGATTGCTAATAACTGAGCCACCAGTCTGTTTTAAGAATGGTGCAAAGTGCTCTCAACACTGATCTTCAGGTAAAGAAACTAAGGCCCAGGGAGATTAAGTATCTTGCATAAAGTAGGTGTCACTGTCCCATTTATAGGAAAAACAACAGTTTAATTTATATAACTATGTAATTCTAAAATGAAGTTCTACCTTAAGCAAGTCTATTTAATTACAGGATATATAGTCAAAATATTCACAGTGTTTAGATTTCTTTTTTTTAAATTTGAAATTAATGTTGTATTAATGACATTTTCTGGAAAATTCAGTGAGTGAGTTTTTTTCAACCTACAAAGACTAAGTATAAAACTAAAATTAACACCCACAAAATTACTTACCTTGATATATGTATTTATCAGTATAATAAATATTTTAGATGAATATGTGACTCTGATGTTTTTAGATATCTTAAAAAATTATTAGAGGTTCATACCTTCCTTGAAGATAAAATGAAATTGTAAAGGAGTTTATTGAAAAAAAATATACATATATAAAATTACTATTACACTGTAAGTTTAATCTACATGTGATATAATACATGATAGTGTTATATCATGATAACACTTGTGCTTCATAAGCATGATTTTCAATGGTTAATATATTGTATAAATATGCCTTAATTCATTGAAATAATCCTCTATAGTTGTACATTTAGTTTGCTTACAATTTGCCACTATTATAAAAAAAACTCAATAAAATAAAATTTTGCCCTCACTTTGAATTGTTTTCTTGGGACACAAATACGTGTTTTTCAGAACAGTTCTCATAAATGCAAGATTTATATGAATGTCATTATACCTCATTTTAGTTCAACTCTCTTTCTACACCCTAATTTCCTTTTTTCCTATCTGGATTACTCTCACTCTATTGTTGGGTTTACATTCCCTGAAAGCCAGGGTAATTACTACTATTAGTTTTGAATTAGTTATACTGGTAATTAGTACAGTGTTTTGCACCTAGTAAGTGCTTAAGAAATTTTGTGAAATAAGTGAATTAGTTCATGATTGAACAAGGATCTAATTCATACTTCCAAATATGGCTAGGTAATCACCATCAAACACGAGGTTCCATATGGTGTTTTGCAGTGCCAAGATAATATGCAAAAGGACTATGTGAGTGAGAATAATTTGAAATGCATTTGAGCTAGTCTTTTCATAAATAAAATGTAAAAGCATGGATATTAAGATCATGTTCCACAGTCAATTAATTTTGTTTAATCTGGGCTATACCAAGTAGTTCCCAGATTTAAAACAACTTTATAAGGTTGTCAATGGAAAGAAATGTTTTGTCCAATTCAATTTTGAAATTGTGCTCTTCATTCTCCTGTTGATAACATTTGATCTGTATTTTGCTAACATCCTATGCACAATCTGATTTCTGTTTAATTAATTAATTGATTATTTTTTTTGGCTGCGTTGGGTCTTTGCTGCTGCATGCCGGCTTTCTCTAGTTGTCGTGAGCGGGGACTACTCTTTGTTGAGGTGCATGGGCTTCTTATTGCAGTGGCTTCTTCTGTTGCGGAGAACGGGCTCTAAGCGTGCGGGCTTCAGTAGTTGTGGCGTGTAGGCTCAGTAGCTGTGGCTTGCGGGCTCTAGAGTGCAGGCTCAGTAGCTGTGGCGCATGGGCTCCGCAGCATGTGGAATCTTCCTGGACCAGGGCTCGAACCCGTGTCCCCTGCATTGGCAGGTGTATTCTTAACCACTGCACCACCAGGGAAGTCCCACACAATCTGATTTTTTTTTTTTAAACATCTTTATTGGAGTATAATTGCTTTACAATGGTGTGTTAGTTTCTGCTTCATAACAAAGTGAATCAGTTATACATATACATATGTTCCCATATCTCTTCCCTCTTGCGTCTCCCTCCCTCCCACCCTCCCTATCCCACCCCTCTAGGTGGTCACAAAGCCCCGAGCTGATCTCCCTGTGCTATGCGGCTGCTTCCCACTAGCTATCTACTCTACATTTGGTAGTGTATATATGTCCATGCCACTCTCTCGCTTTGTCACAGCTTACCCTTTTCCCTCCCCATGTCCTCAAGTCCATTCTCCACGTCTGTGTCTTTATTCCTGTCCTGCCCCTAGGTTCTTCAGAGCCATTTTTTTTTGATTCCATATATACAATCTGATTTTTAATAGCCAAATATGATTTTCCCCAGAGCAATGGGATGGAAGAATATTTCTATCCTTTTGCCTTATTTGGAAGTAGATATTGTTGATTTTGTGGAGTGGTTAGAGCAGGACACTTTCCTTGCCTGTAAAGGTGCAAGCAGAGATGCTGTCTTCACTATGGGGATGACACTCCCCTTTTTATCTCTAAACCTGACTTTTCTTCCAAGCTTTGGTCTTACCTCCTCAACTGCCTGCTGGGCACTGGCTCTCTAATACAAAAGTGTCTAACCCTGAGCCCTTTTTCTCACTTCCCACATATGCTTCTTTTGAGACATCTATTACTTGTCCTCCTCACCATCTGTAAATGATCAGTTACCAAGTCTTGATGATTCTATACTGGAAATATCTCTGATATATATCCCTCTTCTCCATTCCCCCAGCGACTTCAAATACTCAGGCCTCTATTACTTCCCACTGGTTTACTTGGCTAGTTTACTGTACTCAAGTTTTAACCTTTTGGCAAAATTTATCCCACTTGCTCTTGCCAGATTCATAGTTTTAAAGTGCAGCTTGGATCCTCTCACTCCCTAATTAAAACACTTTAAATTCTCCCAGGCTCTCCAAAAGACTAAACATGGAACATACCAGCCTCGATGATCTGTTTCTACCTTGTATTTCCAATTTGTCTTATTCTAATTCTCTCTCGTTTTTTTTTTTGTTTGTTTGTTTGTTTTGCGGTAGGCGGGCCTCTCACTGTCGTGGCCTCTCTAGTTGCGGAGCGCAGGCTCCGGATACGCAGGCTCCTCGGCCATGGCTCACGGGCCCAGCCGCTCCGCGGCATGTGGGATCTTTCCAGACCGGGGCACGAACCCGTGTCCCCTGCATTGGCAGGCGGACTCTCAACCACTGCGCCACCAGGGAAGCCCTCTAACTCTCTTTATACATTAGTTAACCTAGGCTCCATTTAAACTAAATCACTGACTGGTTCCTATAAGGTTCCCAGCACCCTTGTTCAAGCTATCAATTCCCTCTGAAAAACTGTCTGCCGTTCAATATTGTCATGTAGTCATTCTTTTGACCCCTTCAGGTCCTTTTTAAATGCCATCCCAAAGAAACTTTCCTCTGTTTTAAAAATTCATAATCATTTTAATCTATACTAGTCTGCAAGAAGGTGAAAAACATGTTATTTTATCTGCTAGCCCTCAACTGTCTCTTAGGAAGATAACTGTCTCTGTTTAAGAGAATACCCTGGTGGGCCACTTAGCATAGAAAGTGAGGCCCCAAGGGCGTGTTCTAGAAGGAGGCAATAAAGAGAGATTTAAGCCACCCTATCAAAGAAATGAAGAAACACCTAGGGCAAGAAAAGACTGCAGGGAGGGAGAAAATGAGGATGAGGATGTAATATAGCAGAGGTTGTACAAAAAAAAAGTTGCCAGTAAAATATTCTCAGTTAGAAATACCTAATATTCAATTTTAAGTTGTTTACATTGTCGTTTACACACATAAATGCCTGGGGGTGTTTCATTTTATTTTCTTTAACGTAAGTCAAGGAAAGTGTTGGCATGGAGCAGAGAAAAGAGAACAATTCTGGGAGATGAGACAAGTGTGATATGAATCCCAAAGGAAAGAGAAACTGGGAGCCAGAAGTGAATTTGAGTCCACAGTACTCAATAATTAAATTTTGGGAAGGAGGGTGGAGGTGTCCTTGAAATTCTCACCTGGTATAGGAGACTGAGTTGAATTTGTCTAAATCTCAAAGGGCAGAGTGGCTTTAGCTGATGCATGGACAGCATCTTTCATAGCCAATTTACTTCCTGCTTGCATTATGGTTATTACTGTATAAGTCCCTTATCAGTCTAGAGTGCAAATGCCCACTTTTGTAGACCTTACCTTTGTACCTTTCATAAAATTTGACCTCATAGCTTTCACATGGTAGGCTCTCAATAAATATCTACTGAATGAGTTAGTAGGAAACTATAGAGGGAGATTTAGGTACATGGAATCAGGGTCATTAGGTCTCCTTCTTGCAAAATTGAAAAAGGCAATTTCCTTAGGCAGAACCAGCCCCATCAGCATTAACTGGTAAAAAATCCAGGTGTACACAGACCTGATTCAAGGTGGAAGTTCTGTGGCCGCAGCATGGGCTGGTCTTTAGCCAGACTCCTCCCCAGTCCCTGCCCTGCCTTGTGCTGGACACAGGTATAACCTGCACAGCCTTAGGTAGCAGCCCTGTTTGGAGTGAGAGACACAAGGAGTAATGTAGGAAGAGTTTTTGCCACAAGGAATCTAAAGTGATCTGGTAAATGAGGCTCAGAAAATGAAAAGCTTCTGATTTGTTGAGAAGCAAAAGCTCTTTACTGCTAGAGTTTCCCGGCAGTACCCACCATTTTGCAAGGTAGTGCACATGTGGTTACTTAGAATTGGCTTTGAGTGACATTAATTTCAATCCACGGAAGCTATCATCTTTTTTCTTTCTTTCTTTTTCTTTTTTTTAAAAATATAAATCTTTATTTATTTATTTTTGCCTGCACTGGGTCTTCATTGCTGAGTGCAGGCTTTCTCTAGTTGTGGCGAGTGGGGGCTACTCTTCGTTGTGGTGCACGGGCTTCTCAATGCGGTGGCTTCTCTTATTGTGGAGCACGGGCTCTAGGCACGTGGGCTTCAGTAGTTGTGGCACGTGGGCTCAGTAGTTGTGGCTCGTGGGCTCTAGAGAGCAGACTCAGTAGTTGTGGCGCATAGGTTTAGTTGCTCTGCAGCATGTGGGATCTTCCCGGACCAGGGCTTGAACCTGTGTCCCCTGAATTGGCAGGCAGATTCTCAACTGCTGCGCCACCAGGGAAGCCCCTTTCCTTTCTTTTTTAATAGTTGTGGTTACTTTAGATAACAGATTCTTGTGAAGGTGAAAATCTGAACTTTGGCAATAAACCCAGATTTGTAATTCATTTCTTGTTTTTTCCTTTTTAAAGGTTAAAAGCAGTTCAGTTGTCCATGTCCAGACACACACTAGATAAGCCCACAGTCCTTTAAATTCAAAAAAATCATTTTTAAAAGTTAGTTTTAGATGACTTTTGAGAGCCTTTACAGCTAATGAAATTATTCTAAAATATTCAGACATTCTCTGAAGTATTCCTAAAGGACTAGAGAATAAATCTAACAGATAATAATATCATAATATAAAAGTCTATTGGAAAGTAACATTAGGTTTCTAGATATTTTATCAACATTCTTAAGGATATTAAAATTATCTAAGGAAATTCCCTGTGGACAACTTGAAACTTATGTTTTCCTAAACAAAGGGAATTTTTCCATTAGAGAAAATGGCTCTAATGTTCCTTTAAGAAGAGACTGAACATCATCTTAAATATATGTAGCCCCAAATCCCTACCTTGAGTAACAGACAATAACAATGGCTAAACTTTCTGAAGGCGAATTCTGTGCTTAGAGCAATTTCTCAAAGCGGATCTCTGGGGACTCATGGTGTAATTTATGAAACATACAGGGCAAAGGGTGGATCCAAACAGGAAATAAAAGAGACCATGAACCGATAACATATGCGATTTTGCAGGCCAAAATTCCATTGTGTAGACTTGTATGGAGATAATAGGTATAAAACTGACATTGACATCAACCACGGTATTATAAGTTTGAGACTCCTAGGAGTCAAAGCTGAAAGCTCCCAGTAATCTTTGAGCAGCATGCTGAATTACTTTTCTCCATCAACTTGCTAACAGAATTTCCTATTCTTTTATTTTCAAGAGCCAAGGGCTTTCAGGATCCTGATCTAATATGTGGATTATTTGTCACCTAAATTAGTTTATAAAATATAAACTATATTTTGTTCTTCAGTGAGTCCATACTTCTCTGCTACGTACTTAATAAAAGGCTGAGCATAATAAAAACAGAATTTTTTTATTACTACTGACCTCACTGCCTATCATTAGGGGTTATAATTTTTTTAAAGAAAAGTTCTTAACGTAAGGGGATGTCTATACAGTAAATACTAGAGACTGACTAGCATACTCAAATTATTCCAAAGCACATGCTGTCATATGATTCAGTTCTTTAATTTGAATGTTTTTGAACAGGTATCATTTAGTAAAGCCAAGTGTTTACATTCTTTTTTTTTTTTTTAATTTTATTTTATTTATTTACTTTTGGCTGTGTTGGATCTTTGTTGTTGCGCGCGGGCTTTCTCTAATTGCGGCGACCTGGGGCTACTCTTCGTTGTGGTGCGTGGGCTTCTCACTGCGGTGGCTTCTCTTGTTGACGAGCACAGGCTCTAGGCGTGCGGGCTTCAGTAATTGCAGCACGTGGGCTTCAGTAGTTGCAGCACGCGGGCTCAGTAGTTGTGGCTCACGGGCTCTAGAGCGCAGACTCAGTAGTTGTGGCGGACGGTCTTAGTTGCTCCGTGGCATGTGGGATCTTCCCGGACCAGGGCTTGAACCCGTGTCCCGTGCATTGGCAGGTGGATTCTTAACCACTGTGCCACCAGGGGAGTCCCTGTTTACATTGTTTAAAGTAGTTCCATGGAGCCACTGGATTTGGGTTTCAGATATTTTGATAGGAATTATGGGAACATCTGTAAGATATCTACCTCTGTGGAGTGCCTACATGGCACAACTGTATGCGCCAATTCTGGGCTCAAATTCTCTGTTAATGAAGAAATAATAGCTACTTTGGAAAAAAATATATGACCAAAAAAGGGAATAGTGATGAGCATACATAATTATGTTTCTGAACTTCAATTTCTTCTGCTTACTTATAGGACTTTTCTGAAGACTAAATGAGGTAATGTATGTGATTAAATCCAATATAATTATAAAATACTATGTAAGAAGGTAATACAATTACTTGGCTTTTAACTTTCTGCAAATTTGGAAAACAGAATCCTCCTTCTAAGGAATAGACTAAATTGAGAAATAATGTTAAAATCATTTGTCTATTTAATGTTTGAAATTTATTTTCTTTCCATTGGTTTTCCATTGATTTTTGCAAATCATTTAATCTCATCAGAGAAAGAGGTAAAACACTTAATAAATGTCTTAATATAAATGAGAATTAAAGACTGAGCAACAAAGTTTTGTAGTTCATCAGGGACAGAGTAAGAACAAGACAGGTCAACAAATTAAAATAATGAAAAGCCAAAAATGACAGAGAAAGTAGAGGTATTTCATAATCAAATTAGTAACTGAATCAATAATTCTATCTTGTAAAAGGGAGAAGAGGTTAAAAGAAGAAAGTATTACTAAACAATTATCAAATCACACATGTCATCTGACTTACTTAGTATTGCATGCTGTTTAATTGAAATGCACATATCCCAATGGCTTTTTTTTAGAAATTATATGACCTTTCCTTCCATTGTATGCTCTGGATTTGTTCCAAATCCCGCACGTTAGCTTTTTAAGGAAATAAACCACATAGGTTTTAAACATTCATTTGCTTCTTTCTATAGGCCTCTTAAGTGAAGTCCTTCTCTCTGTTCTCTTGCCAGAAGTTACTTTTTATATTAAGCAAATGTTTCCCCAGCAATTCAATCTGAAATCATCATTTTAATCATTGTAAGTGGGTTCTCCCACATTTGTAGGATGGTTTTCAAATATGACGTTTAAGTATGATCCTTACTTCATTTTTAAGAGAATGAAAATACTACCTAAAGGGAAAGGGCAGAAAAACAAAACTAAACAGAAAAACTCCAGAATCATCATCTTTATCATCAATTCTATAGCTCCTGAGATAAAAAGTTTCTAAAGTTATTTCTATTTCACCAATCTAGTTCATTTATCTCTACAAGTTCACCATTTCCTTCTAGATTATCATTCATGTGCAGCAATTACCATATCTTTAAACTATAAATATACCCAAATATTATTCATTTCCCTCATGATTTTCACAATGCTCAGGACTACTTATATTCAGAAACTCTTTTTTTTTTTTTTTTGGTGACTATTCACCAAATCACCAGCCAGTAAACATGTTTTTGGCAGACAATGTAACTTGGAGAAGAGAGTCTAATATCTCTGCATAGGGATATGCTTAGGGCTGACTTTTCAGACTGTTAAAGTGGATCATCAATTAGCCTTACATGACATGAGTCAAGTCATACCATATTCTATAACTCTGTAACATACTGTGGAAAAAACTATTTGATGTTATAAAATCTTCCTCTTTTTTTCATAAATCTTTTTTCATTTGTTCTAGTCTGTTTTCATCATGAGTTACAAAATACTTTGGTGGCTTTCCGTCACACATAGAATGCTGTGACTAGTAATAATTCAGTGGCCAAAATTAACCTCATAGACTATGGATGAAATCTACATTCTTCACATCATGAAAATTTCTTTGAGATATTCTTGCCTAAAGAGAGGCTGATGAAAAATATAATACTTTTTAGGAATTGAAACTGATGATAATTTCAAACTAACAGGAGAAAATTTTCTGATGCTGGTAGCAAACTTCCTCAATTCATAATTTTTCACTCTTAACTCATAGAGAATTATTATGATATTTTCCTTCAGTAATATCAAGCCTCAACTCAACTTTTTCCTGTTCAGTATATTTGTCTCTTTAAGAAAAGATATTGTTTACATGTCTCTTTTGTGTTTAGGAAACATAATTTATTTTATACACTTTTTTCACATCATCTTTATAATTATATAAGCTAGGTATTACCATGGCTTTCTTACATGTTAAAAAAAGAGAGGTTTAAAGACATCAACTCACATCATTAATAAAGTGATATGAGTCTTGTCTCAAACTGTTCCATTTAAATTCAAATACCAATACCATTTTAAAGTTCCAAATGAGCCTCTATTAATGGTAAATGTATTTTAAAATAATGATAGGCAATCTCTATACTGTAATATATATTTGGTATATTTGTATCCTATGTAATACAGAATATCAGTTAAAAATTATATTGTGTGTTTGAAAAGTTCATTTTATAAGCAATGCAACAGTATGATCAAAATAAAACAATAAAAAATAATGTCTTATTAAAGTGAAATGAGTAATTTCACATTTTAATATCACAAGTTGTATAGATTTTATACTATAGTTAGCAATTCTTAATGAGTTCTGGGTTATAAAATGTGTCCTAAGGGGAAAGGTGAAAAGCAGAAATGAATAATTTTCTTAAAAATAAATACAATGAATATTTTAATTAGACCCTCCAGTTTTGAGGGCTATGCTTCATCTCCAATATATCAATGTAAAAAATTATTTAGGTTATTTGAAGTTTAACAGAAAATGATAGAGCACCATACTGATGGAAACCGAAAACTAATTTATGAACAGTTCTGGAACATACAATAAATTCCTTTGGATGTGAAGAGCTCTAGAAGCACAAGTAAGGAAGCAATGATGAAATTCATCTTCCTTCTGACTTCTCAGCCACATTAGGCTAATTCCAGAAATAAATCCAGTCAGTTGGCAAGTTAACCTCTTACTCTTGTCACAGAAGTCATCTACAGCCTTGATTTTAACTGTTTTCTTTCTCCTTGGTCTTAGTCCTTTCTTTGGTGGCTCTGTATTTATGGTGTCATTTGAGAAATTTATGTTTGGTAAGAATGTGCCTCTGAAAAATCATTCATTTTACAAAAATGTGGATGCAGGGATCATATATTAAATAAAATCTCTTTAATTCTTTTAACATGGATTATTTTTTCTACTGGGAAGTACACTAAGTCATTCATTTGACAGTTTTGTATTTTTAACATTATTTACTCAGGACTTATTTTATTTGGGCTTTGGAAATCATTGAAATGAGGTGGATAAAATTTACTTTTGATACATTTCATTCTAACCTTTCCTGCAGGCTCAATTTTTAGAATTTTCAATAAGCTGAAAGAAAAAAATTTCCCTTAGTAATCAGAAATGTAAAATTGTAAACAAGCACATATTTAGTTTAAAAAGTTTAGATTTGGAATATATTTCATTTAGATTTTAAAAAGCAGATAGGAAAACACCTATGTTACATGCTAAGAATATACTAAATATATGTATACATTTGTAAAGTATTGCTGATAAATACTATTTTGTGGCTGAACTGAATGATTGGATGTTTTATTCAATATAAAATTTTGCATCTCATATCCTTCTGTGAAATTATAATTTATTTTGAAATAGAGTCTTATACTTGATCAACCTTTAATAACTGTTGAGTAACTGTGACCAGCACAGAGTGGCTAATATAGGTTGCAATGGCAAATACCAATCACAGGTAACATTCACATAGAACTTACTGTGAACCCGGCTCTGTTCTAAGCATTTGGCTTTAGTTAAATTATTTAATCTTCCAAGAACTCTAAGTGCAGCGTGGTTGATCACTTGCTCAAAATTATACAGTTATTAGGTGGTGAAACTGGGATGCATCTCCTGCCAGTCTGTTTCCAGAGCCTACGCTCTTAACTATTGTGTTTAAAAAAATCATTAAAAAATAGTTATTAGAGGTTATGTACGCTTTGATTAAAGTTTGTATTTTTCAACAATATGTAGTGTACCTGTAACCTGAGGTTAATGAAGTTATTAAATGCCTAATTAAAAAAAATACTGGTTAGAATATTATGTTCACACAAGCAAACTCTCATGAAAACATCAGCTGCAAAACAAAACAACTTTCTTCTATTAGCAAAAGATGTATTTTTACTCTATTGTTTCTATTTTTTCCACTGTTTCCATCAAATATTAGATATAATAACTTTTTTATGGTCGATTTAAAATATAAAACTAATGTTTTGAGCATGTTATCAATAGTGAGAGTTTGGGAGGATCTTTACAATTCAGTTATACAATGATCAGTCTGCAATAATATTAAACTTTAAAGTGAGCTCTGCAATTAAACTAGATTTTACAGCATGGCCTGAGTGCAGAACTTTTTATTTTTTTGAATTTTGCTACAGATGTCTGCCTCTCAACTTTCTACGAACTCTCCAAAAAAGATCCAAACATTATTGTACTTTGTAAATCTATATCCAGACTTTGATTTTATTTTTAATTTAAAGAAATATTATTTTTATTCATGAAAGTGATATAGAATCTTTGCAGAAGAGTCAAAAAATATAGAAATGAAAATGAAATTACCTATAATTCAAATCAAAACAGCTGGTTTCATTTCATATATTTTTCTTCTTATATTTAAAATAGATATGCATACATATTTTATAACTATATATATATTTATTTTTATATTTATATATATATAAACATATAGCTTTATAATATTCATTCATATATTTTGACAATTTGTAAACATTTAGATGCATTTTGATTTCTAACTTTTATAAATAATTGTGGTGAACATCTTAGAACATAAATTTTGTAAAAACTTTAAAAATCATATGCTTACTTCTTAGGCTAGATAACTAGATTGGATGTACCAAATTCATAGGTATTAGCATTTTAAAGGTTCTTGTACCCTAATACTAAATTATTTTATTTCTGCCAGCAGAGTCTGAGAGTACCCATCTCAAGACACTCTTGTGGTCACTGAAGTTTGCTTTTTTCCAGTCATCACAATTTGTTATTTGAAAATGACAGGTTACTTTAAAACTTTCCTGTCTCTGAGGTCAAGAGAGGCTAAATATTTTTATATGTGTACTAGGTATTAATATTTTATTAATATTTCTTTTCTTGTCAATTGCTTGCTTTCTGGCTTATATTTTTATTGGCAATCCAAAAATACTCACTAATTAAAAAAAAAATTTCTCTTAGAAGAATAAGACATCATTGAATTCATCCACCTTTCAAACCTTTGTAAAATTTATCTGAGCTTGAACTGTATTCCTCATTTACTAAAAGGACTCTCACAGGAAAGATATTTGTGATGAATGTCTTTGCTATTAGTGCTATTAAGTTTTTGCTGACATATTCCACAGGATGTGAGATGACTGGCTAGGGTTGAAGGTGTGTGAGTATGTGTGTGGGTATGTGTGGTGGGGGGAATGGACTTCGGTAAAATGTCCTGTATTAGGTAGAATTTGGTATTTTGGCTTTCGTAACAGCATCCTCTAACATGCATATTTCCAGCAGGAGTATACATTTTAGTTCACCAGTACAATAAATAGTACTCCAGCTCAGTTTATATCCTAGCTTTTCCCATTCCTTTTCATAATTTTTGAACTGGGTATGAAGGTATATATAGGTGGTGGTGGTGATCATTTGTAGAGAAGAAAAGGTGTTGTGTTTGTGTTACTCCATCACCAGAACTTTTGATCATATAATGTATTCCAGATGCAATAATAAATGTTAATGTGTGAGTGTGTCTGCATGTGTTTCTGTGGACTAGTGCTTTAGATTTGGGGTGACATGGACAGTAAGGTGGTGATTATAGTTTCCTAAGTCGGGAAGTTATTCAATATGTGTAGTGTTTCAATAAAAATTGTCGGATAAAATCGTACAGGATAGACCGATGTAGATAATGACTTAATCAGGACAAATACTTAGGAGTTATGGCAGACAAGATTCTAGATGTGTGGAAATATTTGGCTAACATGGTGGCAGTGGGAGGTGTTAGAAAAAAATAGCTAGAAAAGCAATTTTTAAGGAAGAAATAATAAGACTTTGAGGAAAAGTAAATACTATGCAGGCAGGAAGATGAATCAAAAGAATCACCAAATCAGCTTTTAAGAATGATGTTGAGGGCTTCCTTGGTGGCGCTGGGATTGAGAGTCTGCCTGCCGATGCAGGGGACACGGGTTCGTGCCCGGGTCCGGGAAGATCCCACATGCCGCGGAGCGGCTGGGCCAGTGAGCCATGGCCGCTGAGCCTGCGCGTCCGGAGCCTGTGCTCCTCAACGGGAGGCCACAACAGTGACAGGCCCGAGTACCGCAAAAAGAAAAAAAAAAAAAAAAGAAGAATGATGTTGATATAGCTCAAGAAAGGGCAATTGAGAGGAAGAAGTGATTTGTAGAGGAAGATAAAATTTAGATTGCTATAGTGAATATTTAAGGGAAAATGTCTAATGGGAAGAAGATATATCTCAGATGAATCCAGATTGGAGGTCTATTTTGGGAATCCTCAACCTGCAGATAGTAGTTAAAATTAGAGGGCTGAATGACCTTTGCAAAGAGTATTGGAGAGAAGGACAGGGAGCTGAAGACTGAACCATAAGTGATGGTAATGAGATATGGTGAGTGAGAGTGAAATAAACCAGGGGGAGAATAAGAAAGCAGGAAAGAGAGAAATTGGAAATGCAGATGCATCTCAAGAGTAGTGCAGACATATGATAATTAAGATAAAAAAAAAATTTTTTTCATGGAGGTAGCTGTAGTCAATATTTTAAAAGTCAAAGATACTGGTCACACTCTCCTCCAGGGCCTGGCCAAAGAACAGGTGGCCTTGGGTGGTCGGTCAAAAGAATCAGGAAACAGACTGAGGGTGAATTATATTTAAATACAGTGATTAACCTACCACTGGCCCTGCAGAGTTATATTTAAGATATTAAAATAAATATGGAGGCCAATTAATATGTTTCTTTCACTCTGAATGATTGATGCAGTGACATTGATCAGAACAATTTTTCTTTAGAAAAACTGTAAGAAACCCTCGTTTTTAAAACCAAAGCTATGGGTGGTATCGTTGATTAGTGTTCATTTTTTAAGGTCAGATAATGAATTGCTCTATTTAATGACTCTATTTGTCACTGTGACCTGGAATTTTATGCTACTGGAGATAAAAACAGGTTTTAGCAACCCTCCTCATGATGGGTTTTATTTCCAAAAAGAAATCTCTTCCGTTAATTTACATAGAAATGGTTTAGCAGTGTAATCCTCAATTTTTATTAACATTGCAAAAATTGTTTTTTAGTCTTTCCCCTAACATAGTATTCTCTGAGAAGAGTTAAATTTTACTCTTTGTTTTTTTTTTTTTTTTTAGTGGTACTCGGGCCTCTCACTGTTGTGGCCTCTCCCGTTGCTGCGCAGGCTCAGCGGCCATGGCTCATGGGCCCAGCCGCTCAGCGGCATGTGGGATCTTCCCGGACCGGGGCATGAACCCACGTCCCCTGCATCGGCAGGCGAACTCTCAACCACTGCACCACCAGGGAAGCCCTAAATTTTACTCTTTGTATCTCTTTCATTGGCATGGGGATGGTTTTCATTTGTTTGTTTTTGTGGCCCTAACTGGAAATTTAATGTGTCTTTCTACTGAAGACAAGAAGACGCCAACATCTTCTTCTACAAAGAATTGTTCCAAAGAAGCAAAGTCAGTCCCTAGGGCTATCAGTTCAGAAGAAAACTGGCATGAATTAATGAAAATAGTTTTATTCAGAATTGACAAAACCGAGTTTATGTTTTTTTTAGTACAAATATATTTATTCAAGTTGTTTTGAATTTCATAATTAATACTGGCGGATGTCATGAATTTTATAATTAATATTGGTGAATGTTATGAATGTGGATTTTAAGCATGCATATCTCAGTTCCTAATCGGTAAAATTATGCAACTAAACTACACTCCATGATACTAAAGGTTTGCAGAAAGTATGACCAATATTTAAGATGATGAAGAAGAGTTCACTCATAAAAATATTAGAAGTGACCCTCACTAATATGTTTTAGTGTGTTTTATATCCAAAAGGTAGATAAAGTACTTCTGAGAATTAAGACCCATAATGCCAGGAAATCATGGACCTTTGCAAGGATAAACAATAAGATAACTTTGAAAAGCACTATTTACTCTTAAAGTGAAATCAGATTGCCAGTATGAATTTACTTCTACATCTTTAATTGCAATATTTACTCAGACACTTCTTTCTAAATAAAAGACACATTTGAAAATGAACTACAATAAAACCATATTAATTTTGACCTCATTCAGAATTTAGGATAGTAAAGACAAGTTTAGACTTTTCCACCCCATTATTTATGAAGCAAATGTTTGTTAAGTAAATTTAACAGTGCAAAAAAAAAAAAAATCAAGAGAATATCCTCCAGAACTTCTATGCACACTGAGTCCAAGTTTACACAGAAAACCCTTGACCAAATTCAATTAGTCTGTGAACTCAAGGATCCACTGAGAAAGGAGAGATAATAAAACTATACAGAAGCAATAGACCAGCTTAGAAACAGCTAATACAAAGTGATCTTGTGTCAGTTACATGGGATGTGGTAAGATATTAACCATCTGAGAGAACAGGTCCTAGGTTTATAGAATGTATGCTTCTACATAACATCTAAAATGTAATTCACAAAGACCAGGGACCTTGAACTTATCAACAGTGCCCAAAATAGTGTCTGGCACAGAGCAGGTGCTCAGTAAATATCTGAAGGAGTGAGCGCCCAGTGTGGTTTAATTTTTCATTTTTATCTGTTGATAAAATTTATTGAGCACTTCCTTAGCACACGGTACTGTCAGTCCTGTGTGAGGAATTGATGTGCCTGCACATTTCTGGTTCATTTGCGCAGGAGTAAGATGAAAAACACAGGCAAATAAAGGCATCAATTATTCCACAAAGTGGACTGGGAAAGCTAACTTACTTCCTTCTTTCCTTCCTTCTTTCCTTCCTTCCTTCCTTCCCTTCCTTCCATCCTTCCTTTCTTTCTTCCTTTCTTTCTTTCTTTTTCTAACTGAAATCTGTGAGTACACATTCGTTCTGTGTAATACGCTTGATAGCGTAACTTTAATTAAGGTAATTTTGTCCTGTCCATCAGATCAATAATATTTAAAAATAGCTAATTACCTATTTGCTAGTTCATAATAAAGATTTTGGAACTCTGCCTATGTGTCTTAATTCAGAGAAATAACTACATATGTCTTTCAATGTCTAATGTATTAGGCTACTTCTAAAGAAATAGTAGTTAGCTAGAACTAAATACATTTCAAGGTTATTTTCATGAAAAAGAAGTTTCCAATAATCATCCAGGTTGTGGTGTTCAGAATGGTAGTATAAAGCCATAAATAATGTTCGAAAGGGTTTGAAAGAAAGAAGGTGGATGACGAATTTATAGCTCAAATTGTCCTACATTCCATATTTACCTTCCCCTAATGAATAATCTCCTGTTTGGGGGTTCAAACAAGGAATCTGATGCCCAATGATACTGTTATGACACACAGATTTGCTGTTGGCAATAACTCTAACCCAGAATGGAGATAGAAAGAAAGAAATATTCTGAAATGCCGTGTCAACATATCAAACTGTAATAATGAAAATTAAAATTGACAAAGCACCCTCCTTTCTAAAACAGAGACTTTTTTACACTGGTTTTTCCACACTTTTACTTGTTATCTTGTCTACAATTTACATTATAATACTGAAAGAGTACAATAAACATTTGCTGAGAGTTCATTTAACCCCATAAGGAGGCTGCCAATGAGGGGAGTTGTGGAGTTAGTTAGCATTTGAACTAGTGTCTAATTGGTACTATTTCCAGCGGGGTAGTTGCTCTAAAGCTCAAACTCTAGAGAGGCTGCTACTATAAAACCTCCAGCTCTTTTTACCTCTGATCAACACCAGAGGTTTGGTTATTTAGCACAATGGATATTAGACATGATTTTTCTGATGTGACAGGGGTGGGTTTTCAAGATATCTGTATTTCTAGAAATATTATAGGGCCACACTAAGCCCAAGAGACTATGCCTTTCAGGATATCACCCTGGGTTTAGGATTCTAATCCAGTCCTTCATTTAAGTGTTTATTGGAGGATTTTGTTACCTGGTTCTGACTAGAAATTTAGCTAAATTATGCCATGCTTTAAATGAAACTTTAACACAAGGTGCTATAAGAGGGCCTAAAAGGACACTTGGGACTTCATCAAGTTTAAAGGTTATATGGCTGTTTTCATGCCTGCACTCCTATAAATGTTAAATAATTTGGCTTTCATCTTATATGCAACAGAAAATACCCTTGGTTGCTCTATTTATATCCCATGGCTCAAAATTAAGCTAAAAGGAACACCTTGCAATTACTCTGCAGTGTTGAGGAAAGATGGTGGTGGTGGTATAATTTTCAAGTCTCTCCAAATCTGCCCTCCTACCATCCCTATAATTAATAAAAGCAATTAAAAGAGCCTCTGGATCTAACTATTAGATATAGGAGACATGGGGGTAGAGAAACATTTTCAACAAAACCAAAAAAATCACAGGAATATAATGAGAGAAATTCAACATGAAGATATACAATATTCTTCAATTACTTGTGGCATTTTAAAAAAGAGAGGAAACTTAAGAGACTTGACAGATATAACAATGAAATCCAATGTTTTAGATAGGAAAATCTGGACGGGGACTGGCATTAGATAATGTTAAATAATTATGCTGTTTTATTTGTCATGATAATGACATTACATGATGTTAGACAATCATTATCTGTTTCCAATACATAAAGATATGCGCCTGTGTGTGTGTGTGTGTGTGTGTGTGTGTGTGTGTGTGTGTGTAAATATACATGAAATGTTATCAGGTCTAGAATACACTGTAAAGGGATAATGTTCTTCCCTACTCCCATACTGGAGATAAGAAAAAAAAAAGATTGGAACATTTCAGGAATATTGAAACTTGATGCTGGGGCGCAGATTTTCATTATTCTCCCTCCTCATGAGGATGTTTGAAAATCTTCACGGTGGGGCAAACTATTCTTCAACTCAACACATGAAGATGTATGAGGCCTTCCTCTATAGCGCATTAGTGATTTGAAACCTCTGCTCACCCTCCTGGATGAACATTATTTAACATGGTATTTCTATATTGTTTAATACCAAGAATAGCCACAAAGAAAGTTTAAATCTGATTCCTCTAACACAGAGGGTGCCCCTGACTTCTGTTTTCTTACCAAAAATTAGAGCAGAGTTAATTCACAGAAGTTTCAGGTTTTGTAGTGATATATATATATATATATATATATATATATATATATATATATATATATATATATATATACTGGTTCTTAAAAATCCTCTTTAGGATGAATAACACTAGTTTATATTTTACAATGCTGTGAAGTATAAAACGCTATTTTTGTGAGCTGAGGAAGCAAAATGACATGATGTGAGATTATAGTGAGGTCTCAAAAAAGCATTTCTTTTATTAAATACGTATTTACAGAATGGACTCAATATATTTGTCTTGGTTAATACAGTATCACAATGAGATACTACACAGTTATCAGAATGGCTAAATTTTTTAAAAAAGTAAAAATGATAGACATTACCAACTGCTGGTATGGGAAAATTGAAAGCATCAAGCATTGCTGATGGGAATTCAACAGTACAGCCACTTTGGAAAAGGATTGGCGACTCCTTCTAAAGTTAAACATACACTTAACATACAACCCAGCTATTCCACTCCTGGGACTTCTAAGTGTTTACTCAAGGGGAAAGAAAACTTATATTCTCATAAAAAATGCATTCAAATATGACAGCAGCTTTACTTCATCATCTCCCCAAACCGAAAACAACCCCAAAGACTTTCAACTGGTGAGTGGATAAATATACTGTAGTATATTTATCTGATGGAAGTAGTACTTCCATCCATACATGAAGTACTACTTATTTAAAAAACAAAAACAAACTACTGATACACACATCAACAATGCTGGATCTCAAAGGCATTATGCTAAGAGAAAGAAGCCAAAGACAAAAGGCTACATATTGTATGATTACATTTACATAACATTCTGAAAAAGGAAAAACCCCAGAGACAGAAAACTGAGCAGCTGTTGCCAGGGGATAGAGGTACAGAAAGGCAATGGCTACAAAGAAGCTTGAGGGAACTTGGGGAGTGATGGAATTGTTTTATATCTTGGTAGAGGTAGTGGTTGCATGACTGTATAAGTTTGTCAGTATTCAGAACATACACTAAAAATGGGCGAATTTTATGTATGCAATTTATATCTCTGTAAACTTGACCAAAAAGAGGTAAACTCAAAGAAACCTTCCCCAGTTTCCTGCACTATATTTTCTTTTCTTTTCTTGTTTCCTTACATATGGAAAAGCTTAATGGATGCATAATATTCTATCATTTGGGTGAACTGTCATTGGCATAACAATTCTTCTATTCAAGCATATAAGCTATCTTTTCACTACTGTAAATAAAAATTGAATACAAACATAAATGAACAATGGAATTATTTCCTCTTGAGATGTGTTAACATGGAGCATTCTGATGGTCCTATGTACCTGATATTCCTACTCTGCTTATGAACCAGGACTTGTAGATTCTACAGAAACAAGAAAAATATACTCAAAATATTCTTGTCAATTTTGAGAAATGTTGTAGATTTATATTTTGATGGCCAACATTTGTAGATGAAACTATTGGATTGGCCCAAAAGTTCATTCGGGTTTTTCTGTAACATCTCATGGAAAATCCTGAACGGACTTTTTGGCCAACCCAATGTATGGAGGGAAATAAAGGGATGAAGTGTTGACAGTTACTGAAAAATAAATCTCCCTCAAATTATTAAAAAAAAAAAAAATTCTGGCCTAACTAGGTTCGAAGCATCTGAGAAGCAGAGTAAATATTTCAATGGATTTTGTTTCCTGGTCAGAAATATTAGTTCCCACATGCCAGAATGCCGGTGGCTGATTTGTACTCTGGCCAAATGCCAATTCATGGCTAACTGGAGGCTCTGTGTGTAATTTCAGGATCTACAATAATGGCTCTGTGCAAGAGATGTGTCAAGGAACACTGAGAGTGTAGATGTCTCCACTGATTATTTTATTTTTATTTATTTATTTTTTTTGCGGTACGCGGGCCTCTCACTGTTGTGGCCTCTCCCATTGCGGAGCACAGGCTCTGGACGCGCAGGCTCAACGGCCATGGCTCACGGGCCCAGCTGCTCCGTGGCATGTGGGATCTTCCCGGACCGGGGCACGAACCCGTGTCCCCTGCATCGGCAGGTGGACTCTCAACCACTGCGCCACCAGGGAAGCCCCTCCACTGATGATTTTAAATTCAATCACTGGCTCTGGGGGTGGAGGTATGTTCTGAATCACTCCAGATGTACATCCTTTTAGAACAGCAGTCCTGCTAACACCCAAGTCTCTGTAAAGGTCTTTAATTAGATAAATCTCAAAGAGCAACAGCACCATTGTTGACCTTATTAACATAAATTCTCTATTCTGAAAAGCCATTTTAATGTACAATTTGGGGGGTGGGGATGGGGTCCCCTGGCTGAAGATGGGCCAGAGTGGAGAGAGTAGATATAGAAATGGAAAAAAATAAAGTCATATTGTGGTTCATCTCAAGATGCTTGTTTCAACTTCACTTTATAAATAAAGTTTCAACCTATTAACCTGAAAGAAACCAATTGACTTTACTACAGACTTCTACTACTGGCAAGAATATTTCTCTTTTAAGACTCTAAGCATTTTTAACGACCCCCATTGCCATGGCACCATCTGGACACCTGACATTTTAAAAACAAACATTTCAGCATAATTGATCAATCTACCTTAGATGCCTAATACGCAGGTCTGACTGCTAAACATACAGGCAGCCTTTATCCCACCACATTAAACCTTGCTAAGCAGAAATATCACACTGAGAATTAACATAGGTGTATTATAAGGAAAGCTTAACCTGAAGAGACCTTCTATAACAATGAGAGTGATGGTCCCAAAAAACCAAATCATGAGAAATAACCTGGTGGAGTTTGGACAGAAGCATACTTACAATGAAGAGGTTACAGGGAGATGTCAGTATTGCAGGTGAGCCATAACTTCCCTTACACACAGCCCCAGCAAAGAAGGCTCAGCTAAAAAATGACCCATCCAATGAACAGACACAGTTATCCCACCTTCTAGTACCAAAGGATATACCTTTGCTACTACTTCCTTAAACTTCCAGAGTTTCCGGGAAAAGGTGGGAGAACTAACATAAAAGGGCATCTGTTATTTATGAAGCACTTTTGATTCATGCATCCACCCATTCAATATAATCAACAGATATGTATTACATGCAACTTCATGCAAAGTACTATATTAGGTCCTGCAGATGCAGCAATAAGCAAAACACACCATATCCCTACATCTTTGGAATTTATGTTCTACCTGGACCTTGGGGGGTAGGGGTGGCAGAAGGTTGGAGCCTTTAGACAATCTGTGGATTTGTGAGTTAGATATTATTTTCCCTCTTTTACAGATCAGGACACAGACTCATGAAGACTGAGTGACTTCTACAAGGTTACACGACTAGCAGGTCATAGAAATGGCATTAGGATCTAGGATCCCAACATAAAGCTTCTGTTATACAATCAGGAAACATGCTTCAGACAAGGACCTCCTGCCTTGTTTACTCCAGGTATCTTGAGGTAAGGCTTCTTCAGATTTAATACATAAAGCTTAGGATCAGGGTTCAAACATCAGAGATTTAGAAGTTAGAGGAACCTAGAGCTCAGAGCTTCCATCTGTTTAATTTCAGCAATTTTAGGACTATGATAGGATTTCGGGACTACCAGTTCGAACAATATTGCTGTTGTGGGAAAAACACATTCAGAGTTTTAAATTACTGACTCACAAACCAACTTTTGGAGTCCATCAATCTGTCATCTCTGATTTCTAACCCTCTGGTTTCTAAAAATCTACTTTTCCATGCTAGTTTCCAGCTCACTTCATTTTGAATAAAAATAGAACTCAGCACAGTTTTTCTTCTTTTATTCCTATTTCTTTCAGAATTGTTCTCTTCCAAGGAGTACCTACCTGTCTAGTTTCTTCCCATATGACTTCTGGCATGCAATAATTGATTTCTCTCTCTGTTTTCTGGGTATAAGGAGTGGGGCTCAAGCCTCTATATCACAGTATTCTGGAACTGTAATAAAATTACTCTAATTATCATAACTGAAAGTGTCTTTGCTTTTTTTTTTGCTTCACAAGGATTATTAACAAAGCATGATAAATAAAATCTCATACTATATATTATATAGAACATAGGATATTTATCCCCTCCAAATGAATAGGGATATAAGAAGGTAAAGGGAGAAACAAAATGTTTAATATAAAGAAATATTCACTACAAGGTTTTTCAGAAAATAATATGTGTGGATTTTAATATTTATGAGGCACTAAAGCATATTAAAAATTGCTATGTACAAATTAACATATTGAAAAAAAATAAATGAAAGCCTAAAAATGATCAAGTCATTAGCTCATGCAAAAGACCGATTTGCAGAAGAAAATTCAAAAGGAGGCTACATCACTAACAGTGAAAAATACAATTAACCATTCTATTATATAAACTTATTTTTGCCACCTTTAGGAGTTATACCTGCTTTTTAATAACTAATTACATATTTTATAGAAGTAGAAAATTTATAGTACAGAGGTATGCCTTTATAAATAGGATTTTCTACATCAACAACATTTCTACATTAGACATCCTTTATGATGTCTAAATTGTAATTTGTATTGGTTGATATTTTATGTACAACAAGACTGCTTTTTTCTAATTTCATCAACTTACTTTTTGTCTTTAATCTGGTCACTGGGCTTCTGCTTACTTCTTTGTGCCTAAATCCATATCTCGGTAATCTGCTTAATATCCTCCTCCCTCTAGAACTTAAGGAAGCTGCTCTTGATTGACAGACTCTAAGACATTGGAGGCTGTGCTTGCACCCCATCAAGGAAAGATCACTATGTGCCTATAGGCTTCCCTGTGCAACCACCTTCCCTAGATTTTTCAGTGTAACTTTCAGTGATATATTGGACCCATCTCTTACTGGCTTGCAAAAGCCTGATGTTAAATATTCAGGAATTTCATGAGTGGGAAAACAGCCACAGTAAATGTATTTAAACCAGAGAAATCATCAAATGCCTTTATCCCCTGGAAAACTGGTTTATCAACACACCACTGAGACATTGTGTCTCTCAGAATACATTAGATAACTGTGTTTCAATCTCCTGACCATGAACTATTACCGAAATATTTATTTGATATCATATTCTACTAGATCTTGTCCCAGTACTTTGAGCTGGCCTTAAAGTGACGACCTCACCTCAGTAAACCAGTGTGGTTATAAATTCTTGTTCCTTCAGTTTCCCCTCTATTCTTCTATGAGGAACTGAGACATGAAGAGCTGAATTTGAAAGTATGAGCCTCTGAGCAGTCTGGGGAGTCTGTCTCTTATACCTGGGCCCTCTCCTGGCCCCAACTATTAAAATACACCTAACACAACACTGTTAATCAACTATACTCCAATATAAAGTCAAAATTTAAAACAAACAAACAAACAAACAAACAAACAATGTGACTGGTGAAAAATAAGTAAATTATACCTAATTGTATTTTAGCCTCTCAAGTGTCATGGTATGGTAAAAGACTAAAAATACCTACTTTAATATAAATATATATAATATAATATAATATAAATTATAATATAAATATATCCTTTAATATAAAAACATTCTGACTATGGTTTTAGGATGTACACACTTCAAGGGAGGTTAGCTAAGACATGACTGGTCTTATGGGGGCAGGTGTCAACTGGACTTGAGTTCATTCTGGATGATCTTGTTCAATGCCAGTTAAGCAGTCATCTACTCAACTCTAGCATGGGGGTATTTTGGGGAATGGATAGTAAAATGTGGATGACAGGCTGAGCTTTGACATCACCGTTAGCAAGAAAACTGGCTAACTACTTGCTCCTTCAAACTATATTTTTCAAGCTATATCTCCTTAACTACCGTGTGTTTTTAAACTGGCTTGTGATAGCTGGTAAAAGGCTCTCCTCTTATCATGCTTACTACAGATTTACCTCTATAAGTAAATTACTAAAAAATCACATTCTCTGGATGCCTGATAACATTATAACATTTAGGGACACGACAACGCATCAGTAAAAACCTTCTGGTGATTTTGTTACCTTTCAAAGAAGCCATACATTTCCTGGCCTTATGGCTACGGCACCACTAAAAGAACCAACCCCCGGAATGATCCCATCCCACCATAAAGCACTTTGCTGCACTGCAAAGACCAAGACTGAGTATACATGCACTTCTTATTTCTCCATTAGAGAAATCTGTGTGTTCTCTTATGGACTCTGGCCCCTTACACACAGCAGTTTTGTTCTTTTTTTTTAACATCTTTATTGGGGTATAATTGCTTTACAATGGTGTGTTAGTTTCTGCTTTATAACAAAGTGAATCAGTCATACATATACATATGTTCCCATATCTCTTCCCTGCAGTTTTGTTCTTTAAAAGAATTTAAGGTAAACTGCTACTGTCAACCAAAACTCTCCAAATTATTATGTTTTAGCGTACAATATTATTCTTATGTGTGTAATCCATAATTTAGGAAGCATCCACATTATCTTAATCCAATTGAAAGTTTAAGAATTTCCACACAAGGCTTTAAAATATCTCTAGGCTATACCTGAAGTATTTAAAACACATTATCGTATAAAATAAAAACCTCATCTCCTTCCTCCTCCTACATTTCAAGCATCTCAACATAAGTCTCGTTGGGGCTACATAACCGTGGCAATTTAAAATCACCTATCTGCTCGAAACACTCTGGAATTCTAAACTTTTGGCACATAATCCTCTATGTGCTGTTCTCTTACTTGGCTCTTTTTGGATAAGATGATCAAGATCCGGAATGACTGCATCCCATATAATTCTTCCCAAATGTTTCCCTTCCTGACATTCTTTAGCCATATGGATCATTCTCATTTTTAAAAGGTGAAAAAGTACCAGGGAGAAAAGAAATTTATGCTTGGATAAAAATAACCACATTGCAAATTAGAGGGCAGAAGGCAAAACTGCCCATGAACAAGAAGTAGGGGTGAAAAGCAAACCTCCCCTGGAACCCATCAAACTCATCTCCTGGTGGACCAAGAATAGAGGAACAAGATAATGAAATTACTCTAAGTAAATGCACTGAACTGAGCCATAGCTCAGATTCAAAACACGTGTGTACACCGAAAAAAAAAATTTGGACTTATTTTCAATACACATTTTATTCAACTGAACAGCACATGGGGAAGCCAAAAATGAGCTAATTTTCAGGGCCATTTGCATTATCTGCCAGGTGTTAAACTCATTAAAGACCACAGCATCATTTGCTGGAATTATCCATCCCTTCATTAGCCACACTCTTTATGCCCTCCAGTGTATGTATTTTGAGTGGACCTTCAGGAAGAAAGATCTGCACAGATTTGTTATGGCTACAGTTTCCATTAGTTGAAATGGAAGCAAGTTCAACTAACTAGGGGACATTAATAATAGGCCAGCCAACAATATGTACTGAGCACTTTCTATCTGCTCATTTCATTACTAGACATTTAAAATGATGCAGAAGAAATAGAAAACTTGGTGTGAGTCCCAATTTCTTCCTCCATTAAGTAGGGATAAAATGGCAATTACTTTGCCTGGCTATTGCGAGAACAAAAAGAAATAGCAGGTGTGGGTGAAAGTAGCCTGGTGCATGGCACATAGTAGGTGCTTAATGAATAATATCTATTTGATGATGATAATTCTCATACATGAGAGAGGAATATCATACCTGAAATTATTGGTAAACAAAACAAGGAGGTATGAAATTAATTTGTATCCTAAGTGAACCACCCAACATTAATAGAGGATTTAAAAAGGTGACTGCAATTATACTCTACCAATCCTTTTCATAAAAAGTAATTCTAGACAAAGCTAAGATGGACTAGTAGACAATTTCTGCTGCTCTCAGCTGTGGAGGATGATGGGATTGCTCCCAAGGGTACCTTTCAATAAAGTTCACTTCATTATTCCCTAATACATTTTAGCAAGCTTCACTGGCTATAACCATGACTTTCTTAAATGAGAGACACCTTTTCTTCTCAGAGGAGCAAAACAAGATTTCTTATCATAATTGGGCATGTCTGGAAGACAAATTCATACCTCTCATTGTTCAGTGGCTCAACTACTATTCTAGAACAGTCAACTCGCTTCACTAAGCTATAGTCCTTGCTGTAGAAAAATAAAGACATGCATTCAATGATTATCTGGGAAATATAGGGCTCTGGAATTTCCTTTACTAGAGAATTTTTGGGGCTTTTCTTTGAATAACCTGGACTTTTTTTCTTCATTATAAATAATAACTTTTAATCTCCATAGAGTGAAGTGCATCAATGAACCATAAGATGTCTGCTATCTGGTTTAGAATGAAGCATAGTGCAATAGATTCAATGAAGACTTCTTTCACTTTCCTGTCTGAAGCACATGAATTTAGTAGTCGAAAAAAGACTGGAGGTGTACCCAACTGCTGCTGTAATACGATTTTTAACATTAAAGTCTGAATCTATCATTCCAGGTCCTCCTACAATAGAAAGGCTATGAGAGCAAATATAATGATGCATAATTTATAGATTTGACTTCTCCTCCTCTCTTCTTCTTGTTCTTATTCTTCTTGTTCTTATTCTCAAGAATGAACAAAACATATGCTTTTAAAAAGGAACTCCCTTTATGTTGGGGAATAGACAAAGCAAGAGTCATCCATTCCCTTGGTTTTTATGAATTCAATTTTGAAAGGCTAACATTATTCTGAAAAGTCAGTGATCCCCAGAGTTCTATCTCTATAAGTGGTTTCTTCATGTTAAAATGGAGACTGAACTCTAAATCTGCAATTCCCATTGGGCTTCAATTACCATATTTATTCACATGATCTACATGTTATTTTTACTCTGAATTTGGAAAAATATATTATGTAAGCATCTACCTGCTGGTCTAATCATTAATTTTAAGGAGATTTAATCATATTTTAAATTCATATCCCTGATATTTAAGGAAAAAAAAATCACACCTTATTTTAAGGAATCAACGGTACAATTAATTGGAGTTTAAGTGACCCTATAGACTTTTTTCAATGTCTTTTTTTTTTTTTTTTTTTAGAGTAGGAAAAAATCTTATTTAATGAGGCAGTACTTGTCTATGAGTAAAAAAGAAATGATTTTCTGAAAGATTGCTGGGTGATATTTACATTTAGTACAGTGAGGTAAAAGCAGACACATAAACTTAATAGCTTTCTTTTCCTCTACTCCAGCCTATAGCAAGTTGAGGTAGAGGAAGCTGACTATTTGTAACATTTAATGATTTGTGTATTCATGGCAGAAAAAAGTAAGTTCATCTTATGTTAACCTCTTCTGATTTCAAGGTTGTTTTAAAGCATAAAATTTAAAAAAGCTTGTGTTCCCATCCACATACATCAAGAAAAGAGAAATGCAAAGATAAATTAATTTTCATTTCAAACCATGGATAAGATCGTTAGTAGAGGTATACACAGAAATATATGGTACAGTGTCTTAGGAAAATATAGACATTTAATCCTAATAGACCTTTGCAGCTCTACCCTTCCACTCTCAATCATTTGTTTTTGTTTCCCACACCAAATTATTTTGTGTTTTCTGGCAGCTCCAAAGATAACTCAGGGTGGAGGAAGAACAGGGAGAGTATAATCTCCATCACTCCCAAAGCCTCTGCAAATAATAAAATCTAAGGGAAAATAATGTGTGTATTATACAAATGTATATTCCTTCAGTACAAGTCCCTGAAACTTTTTTCATTGAGATATAGTTGATGTACAATATTATATAAGTTATAGGTGTACAAACATAGTAATTCACAATTTTTAAAGATTATACTCCATTTATAATTATAAAATATTGGCCATATGCCCTGTGTTGTACAATGTATCTTTGTAGCTTATTTATTTTATACATAGTAGTTTGTATCTCTTAATCCCCTACCCCTATTTTGCCCCTCCTCCCTACCCTCTCCCCAGTGGTAACCACTAGTTTGTTCTCTATATCTGTGAGTCTGTTTCCTTTTTGTTACATTTACTAGTTTGTTCTACTTTTTAGATTCCACATATAAGTGATATCATACAGTATTTATCTTTACAGTATTATAAAAATGTATATTCCTTCAGTACAAGTCCCTGACTAATTTAAAAATTTTTATTTAGCTTTTTGATGGGCTTCACCCTACTTTTTTCTTTCTAAAGTGGTTTAATAGATCTAACACAAGCCTATTAATATTTCTTTCTAAAAATTCAGAAATGGCTGAAAACTTTCCATCAATTCCATTCCCTTCTTGGAGGTCTTCATGCCTTTACCTTCTTACTCCAATCTAAGCCTGTTGCTTTAGATGCTATTTTCTTGGGGCTTCCCTTCACCTCTTTTTCTTCACCTCTGTGTTTGGTTTGTTGTTTCTCGGATTGTTTTGTTTTGTTTTTTTGTTTCATGTAATTTACTCTCAAGTGTTGCTTAAGTATGTATACCCTCCAGTTGTTTCTTCTGAAAGAGTAGAGGGAACATAATTCTTAAAATATTTTGCCTGTCTGAAATTAGCTTTATTATACCTGCACACTTTCTTGATAGTTTGGATGGATATAAAATTGTAAGTTGGAAAAACTTTTTACCCTAGAAGTTTGAAGGCTTCCTGTCTTTTAGCATCCAAGTATTCAATGTTGTTTTGAAAACTGAAATGCCATTTTTTTTCCCTTTCTTGGTATGTGAGATGTGATCACCACCACCCGCTCTGCCGCCTATGCTCCACGGATTTAGTCTTTAATTTGATTATTCCATAATTTCCCCCTGACGTGCCTCACAGTAAGTCTTTTAAAAAATCCAATATGTTAAGAAGTAACTGAACTTTTTTCAACATGAGAATCAAGTCCTTCAGTTCTTTAGCAATTTTTTGGGTTATATCTTTGCTATTTTCATCCCTTAGATATTCTGTGTTCTCCCTTTCTAGAAGTCATTTTAGACAGTTGTTGGATAGCTTGGATTAATTCTGTCATTAAAATGTTTTTGACCATTTATTTTTGCTCTTTTTTTCTGGGAGATTTTCTCAACTTTATCTTTCATCTCTCCTTTTGTATTTTTGCACATCTACTATAATATTTTAAATACCTGGGATATTTTAATTTTTCTCTGATTGCTCTTTTTTAGGATTTGTACCTTTATTTGTTTTGTTCTCTTTTATACTGAAACTGTTCCTCATACACTGGTCATCTTTGACTATCTGAGAGGGGCCTTAAGAAGATCTTACGGAAGGTTTTGTGTCAATGTGTGTGTGGTCAAAGGCTTTATGATAGGCTAATGCATAATGAGATAGCTTTACTTTGGAATAACAAGACCTACATATCATTATGTGTTGGTATTTTCTCAAGGACCATTATGTTTTTCCAAAGAATACTCCAATTTTATTCACTGTTCTGATACCTGTGAGTAGGGAGCTGTGTCTAGGGAGGATATTTGAGTTTCTTTTTTCATTATTTCTGACCAGTGCTTCATCCCCAGTCTTCTTTGTTTGGATACCCTTAATTTTTAATTCAATTTCTCTGAAGTTTTATACCTCTGGTCTCCTGTGGGAAACGGGGAGAGGTGATCTCCTAGCTATACAAAAACATGGGAAAGAATTTGGTGATGCAAGCATATACTAGAGATTTTGAAACAACCCTCTTGTTTTCAGTGTCAAACACTTTATTCTACTCCCACATACTTGGTAAGTCTAAGTCCTGAGGCTTTCCAGGTTTTGAGAGTGGCGGGAAGGAGCTGGCACATGTCACAGTTATCTAAACTACTGGCACATAGTCAGATTTATCTACTTTGCTAATTCTCCACTTTCCATCTTCCAGAACTCTGTTGACATCTCTTGATAATTTTTACCCCTCTACTATTCAATTTGTACTTTAAAATTTTTAAACTCATATTTTAGAGGTGTTTTTGAAGGCAGCAGAGGTAGACTTTGAATTCCATTTGCCATGTTTTACCTGAAGACTGTAGACTATATTTGAACACATGCTGATCATGAGATGTGTATTATTTTGAGATTTGGTATTCTAATTAACTCCTTATACCATAATACCACCCAGACAGAAATGTTTCTTGATATGTTACATAACGGAACATAAGAATGAGAAACTCAAGAATAAAGGGTGGTATAGTCTTGTTAGCTATATGATATTAAGATATGGACTGGGAATTACTTAACATGAAAGCTGAGTTTCTAGGAAATGATGACCTCATTTCCACCCAGTGAGAGAAATGTCTTCATCAATTCATGTAATTTAATATTTCTTCTTTGAAAAAAGTACTTAAAATAATAATTATACTAATATGTGAATGACCAAAGAATTTACAAGGAAAAAAAATACAAGAATAAACTCTTCTAGTTGAACCTTCCTTTTTTTCCCCTGCCAATTACTTAAGTTTTATTATTTTACCTTAAACCATTTCTTTTATTTTCTTGAATTTTTTAAACTATTTTTTTCACATATATTAAACTCCTGAGGGGGTGAAAGATGCTGTAAGTGTACTATGCCTATGTATGTATAGGTGTGTGTACTGTGTGTGTGACATATACATATATATGTTTTCTTCTATACTCATTTAGTATTTTGCTGAATTAATAATACACCAAATTTACTGTAAAATCATTTTTATAAGAACATCACTTGGAGAGCACAGAATTATCATTTGGAAGTGGATAACATAACAAATATACAATGAAGCCCAGGTCTGCTAGCGCACCATCCTCTCATGGCCCACGGCCTGTGGCCACTGGGCCTCCCCACCACGCTACATTAAGGATCAACTAGACTTATGTGACCTCAGCTTGGAATTAAATAGCGAGCTTATAACTACAATTTAAGTGGGGAAACTGATTCCAAGTTTTAAAAACCTGAATTGGAAACATACTTAGGAAAAAAAAAATACAAGGAGCATGTGGTATGCATAAGGATGCTTATGGATTCCTTTTGACTGACTCTGGCTAAAATAGTGACATTAAATCAATATGGCTTTTATATTGCTTTTGCTAATTGTATTTCCAAAAGGTTCAAAATACAAGATACAATTAAAATGACAGACAGTAATTTTGTCTCTGTTAAAACAATGAAGCATAATCTTGCATTCTGGGGCTCCTTCCTTCTTGTGACTAGAAAAGACAGCAACTGAAACTGAGAAAACTATTGAAAGTTAGAGATCAGACCAGAAACCTCTGTGATTTCACAGTAGAAACAAAAAGATACAAGTCCTATCAATTAACCCAAATATTTACTCACTTTCCTACATACACAATTGTGACTGTCATAAGACTTTTTTAGGATGATTCCATTTGCTTGATAAGATGTCAATAAATTCTTGCAGCTCACTGCAAAGCATTCTTCTAGACGTCTTAAGTTTTGTCTGTGGTACAATTTACTTATTCATAAACAATTTTTGGAGCCTACTGTATACTAGGTACTCCACTGGTGATGCAAAGAAGAATCAGATGAGATCCCTACTTTCAAATTGTTTGCCAACATTTGAAAAATATAGGCATATAAATACATTATTAACATGAAGTATAGTAGGGCTATTAGAAGTTAGTTAGAGTGTCACGGGATTAACTGAAGGAGACACATATACAAGTCATGGTACCACAGAAGAAGCCAGCTGCTGTGGCAGCAATATATGATAAGTTTAATAGTGCGAAAAGCACAGGACACCTGGAAGTGGAAGTAAGGTAGAAAGATAAAGCTAGACAAGGAGGAAGGAATCAGTTCATGAAAAGCCTTACATTCTTTGTAAAAAGCACGTAGCTAAGCAGGAATGAGACACACAATAATATGTATTTTGGAATCATCATTTTAGCAGAATAAAAATTATAGATAGAATTCAAGTCCTTGTTCCATAGAGACAAATCCGTTCAGTCAAACCATAGCAACCAATCATATAAGCACGGATGATCCTTCATTTTAGAAGAATAAAGAGACTGTCTTTATTTACTGGGAAAGTCGTTACACTCTTATTGACCTCTGGCTAAAATTTCTTAACCAAGTCATAGAAGAAGAGGCTAATTAAAATCACTTAAAAATGGAAAACAAACGTCATTTAAAAATCAGGGATTTTTAAAAATCTTGAGGAAAACAGGTATGAAAAACAGATAAATAAAAAGACAAGGTTACAAGATGCTATCTGTTAATATTTTTAACCATTTTGGGTGCCTACTTAGCCTGTGTGCCAGCTAAGAAAGCCACAGTCCATATCGAGTTATTAGGTAACCCATACCTTCTCCCTTCTGTTAGTAACAGTGCATTCTAGAGTCTCTGGTCTGGCACTTCTATGGAAAAAGGGAGGATATGAACTTTGCACCTGTGATATCATTGGCTTCTGGTGTTGATGAGAGAAAGGAAACATAAAGAAATCTAATGGTGCAATTCTGGGTTAAAATATTCCAACCACTGTTTAACATGAGTTTTGGAATTTTTCCAAGATTATTATCCAGACTCATTAATAGTATACTGGGAATGGGTGGTTATAGAATTTCAAAAAATGCTATATTAATATAACTTTTGAAAAACTATATAAAATCTTATTTTTTCTCTTTTAGCGTAATATTAATGCAGTAAGTATCATGTCAGATAAAGTATAAGAATAATTTTGCTTAAGATAAATTTTATGACTTTGTGCTAAAAGGGACAAGTCTTTAATTATATGCTTATAATTAAAGGAGGAACCAAAGTAGTGTCTGGCATACTGTGATGGAAGAAATGCACATAAAGTTAAAAAAACAAAACCCAAAAACCTACGAAATCAAGCTAATGTATATTTAAATCTAGTAGACCTATCTATAGAAGTACAAATCTAGTAGACCTCTCTACAGAAGTACAGACATCTCTACATTCGCCTAATATTAATTCTGTAATTTTTTTCCATTATCATCAATATTTTGCTTGGCATCTACAAAACACTATTTATATGCACATTATCAAAACTACAACAAAAGATAACCAGAACTATCATCTGTTTAAGAAATGAGGAAACTGAAAATTAATAAAAATTGACTTGTCCTAAGTCATACAAAGGCTAAACTTAAACCCAATAGAATTGAAATGTTGGGTTGCATAGCTTTTACAGTCCTAACATTAACGTCTAAAGGATCTACAAATTTCAGTGGTAACTTTTAATTTAAAACTTGAAGGAGGGACTTCCCTGGTGGCGCAGTGGTTAAGAATCCACCTGCCAATGACGGGGACATGGGTTCAAGCCGGGGTCCAGGAAGATCCCACGTGCCAGGGAGCAACTGAACACGTATGCCACAACTACTGAAGTCCGCATGCCTAGAGCCCTTACTCCTCAACAAGAGAAGCTACCGCAATGAGCAGCCTGTGCACCGCAACGAAGAGTAGCCCCTACTCGCCACAGCTAGAGAAAGCCCATGGGCAGCAACGAAGACCCAGCACAGCCAAAAAAATTTTTAAATTTTTTTATAAAACTTGAAGAGAGAAAGATTTTATGAAGGTAAGTCAGTTGGCATGGAGAAAAATATGACTTGTAAAAATTTGTATGAGTGTTTAGAAATAAAAAACAAGTTGAATAACAATTAGGTTTAGAGTTAATATCAATATAATTTAGATACAGTAAGTATTTGTCTCTCCACTGATAAAACTGTAAGATTTCATTCTGCAATGCATGTGCCATTTTTAAAATAGTCTGTCTCAAAAGTTATTTTATTTTTCTCTCTGCATGAAGAGTGCTAGGGCAGACTGCAAAAGTACTAAGTAATATGCTGTAATTTATGGTTACATTTAGAAATTCTCCCCAGATTTTGGTTAGCCTTCTTTTAAGGAGTTCTGAAAATTTTATGTTGACTTGGGGCTTGTGTGCAGGGATTTGGGGTAGTTTTTTGTTCCTTATAGTCCTTAGGTCTTCCTCTAAAGAAGATTTGGAGTTATCGAATTATCTTAAAGTTGGCCAGCCTGAAGAAAGATGGAAATTGTTAGGAATTGCCTCAGGGGAAACTCCAGGTGTGAATGGTTAGAAGAACATTCAAGAGATTCAACATATCTTTGACGAATACTCCCCAGGCATAAAAGGAAGAAACTGTTAGAAATCAGACCATGAACAAAAGTTAGAATTTTAAGAACAAAGGGACAAAATTATCTACAGCTATCTTTGTGCTCTGATGAACACTGACATGCTATAGGACAATCCCTGCTTGTCCCTCCTGACCCATTCAACCTTCTCCCCCTTGCTCAGTGCTTCATGAGCTTAACATTTTAGGATGGCATCAACCAGGCCCTCCTGCCTTGCAGTTTCTTGTTAGTTCAATGTGAGGCACCAGTAGAAAATTAGAAGGTAAAAGAAATGAGGAGTCATGGTGTTTATTTTCCTTGTTCTCTACCTGCCAGGGTACATGTTGTCATATGGTTTTTTGGTGTTTTTTTTTGTTTGTTTTTTTATCTTAGGGTCTTGTTGGGTGACCCTCTTAAACAGTACAAGTCTTTCTGGCTTCTGATAACCTTGTGTTCTATCGAGCCTGGGTGTGGAAGTAGCTTCCAGTTATAGTTAGCCCAGGATGCTTCACTGTCCTTTAACCCTATCTATCCCTCTGTACAGAGTCACTTTATTAAACGCTCTTCAATCTTTTTTAAGTGTCACCAGTTTTCTGAAAGGGTCCTGACTGATACACATGGACTGGACTGTCACAGGATCATTGTTACATGTGAGAAGGATTAGTGGTGGACTGAAAATGTCATGTGTGTATAACACAACAGACACAAAGGGTGTTCCCAAGACTTAATATGGATAACACAATTATTTTTAAATTTCAATGGTTTACGGTGATCATTTTGGCATGGAAAACTTCTCCTTTGTGTTAGGGTTCATATGTAGTATGCTCATAAGTTAGATTGCCCGAGTTATAAATTGCTATGGAATTCTGGTTACCCTAGAGATTGCTTCTCTTAAGTAGAAAGTGGCAATTATGGTCTGCCGGGGCCCTGAGAAAGTGTCTGTTTTTGAACTCCAGGAAGATATAAGGGTGGGGAGCTTTTCAGGGATCACCAGATGGGGCTGCTCCAAGGTTACATGGCCCCACATGTCCCAACACACTGTTCCTCGGGGGAATAACTTATAATTCAACAATTATTCTCACATTCTGGAAGACTAGTAAGCCTGGAGCTTTTGATTTAAATATTATAGAATTAAGTGCTTATGTGAGAAAACAGACCTATGGGTAAATAGATGGTAAAATGCTTAGTGACTGCAGTCTGTAATTACATAGCATATAATCACCTCTGCGGTTGTTACAGTCCAAACAATAGTAGAGAGTGAGGTGTACGTTAAGAACAAACTGTGTTATTCAAAGTCCTGAAACTCAAAATGTACTCAGCAAGGAAAGAGGTTCACATGCTATTCACTGTCAGAGTAAGCGAAGAATATGCTCCTATTCCCTGAAGATTCAGCCTCTCATAAGTGGAAATGCTGTGGATATGGTGCTTTTGCAAATCTAGTGTAGTGACAACTCTGCAGCTATTTTAACAGCTCTTTCATATTTCCTTTAGTAAGACCAAACTAACATGTTTTTTTCTCTAATGTGATTTTAAATTCTGGCTCAAAGTTGGGAATCAGGGCTGTTCCTTATACTGGTTTTAATGTTGATACCTACTGGGCAGACAGACTTGAAGGTGGTCCCCAGGGTCCATTCCTCCTGGTGTCTATACTCTTGTATAATCCTGTCCCCTTGAGTGTGGACAGAACCTGTGACTTCCTTCTAACCAAGAGAATTTGGCAAGGGCAATAGGATTTCACTCCCCTGATTATGCTATATTATATAAAACTCCATCTTGCTACTGGACTGGTCTAGAGGCTCTCCTTCTCCCTTGCTGGCTTTAAAGAAGTAAGGTGTAATGTTGTGAGAGGGCTTTTGGAGAGGGCCATGACGCAGTGAACTTCAGGCAGCCTCTAGGAGCTGAGAGAAGCCTCCAGCTCACAAGCAACAAGAAGCTAGAGCCCCATTTTTAACGGTCAGAAAGAAATTCTGCCAACAACCTGAGTGAACTTGGAAGTGGATCCATCACCAGTTGGGCCTCCAGAAGAGAACTAAGCCCCAGGCTGATATATTGATGGCATCCTTATAGAGGAGCCAGCAAAGCATGCCTAAACAAACCCATAGAGACTGCGAGATAATAAATACATGTTGTTTTAAGCCACTGAGTGTGTGGTAATTTGTTACATAGTATAGAAAACTAATACATCTGTTCAATACATACTGAGTACCATGAGTCAAGCATTATTAAGAGTATTTGAGAAGACTACAAAAGAGATAAATTCATATACTCAAAGAAGTTATGGTAGGTAAGATGATTTCCTTTCACACACAGATACAGGGAAACTATTCACAATGTCAAATGACTGTTTTACTTTAAGTGGATATGAGAACAAGGTAGATCTATGAAATAGTATTGAAATTTTTATCAAGCTCTATCAGTTAAAGTCTAAGGCCATATGTATGTATTTTTGCCATTCTGCAATCACCGTTATCTGTGAGGGCATGTAGCCTTGCCATTACATCCTATATCATCAGGTAGAAGAGTAAAACTTCACAAAATTTCCTAACACTCAGCAATGCTAAAATAAACCCCGTGACTTGCCTTTGCTCAGGGCCATGATAACGTTCTCTGTATGGTTCAAATTTTAGGATATGTACTGTTGAAGGGAGCACTGTCATTTGCCTTTGCATTCATGATCCACTAGCTTACACTGTCAAACATCTATATCAAATCTATATCAGAGAGTTGGCCACTGTCTTAGATTAAGTTTTCAATAAAGATTTTTTGAGTGTCTGAATTTCTTTAATGAAATAGATAAACACAACTAATCATACTAACAGGGGCAGAAAGAAAGAGAGTTAAAAAGAGGGATGCAGATAGTACAGATGCTAATTTAAAAAAAAATAATGCAGTGATATTTGAAAACTCTTGCCAGGTCTTATGTTTGTTTGCTTTCAACTTGAGGCTTTAGGGACTCACATCAAAGTAACACAAGAGTAGCTGAACTCTGACATATTTTAAAGAGCTTCTGCAACAACAATTAATATGGAGTTGTTGACACTAGAATTAATGTTGGAAACCACTCTCAAGGTGATGGGGACAATAAATGGGCCGCGGGAGTTCCCCATAGTGCTGCACCATCATTGTTGTGTTCTATCCCTGATCACTGATGATAGCAAAAAAGCAATCACTCACAAGACAGAACTAGTAACAGTCTTCAAATATGAAAGGATGCTCACTCACTTCTATATTTGGTAACAGTTCATGTTTAATGAATAGTGGTGCTTTTTTCTTTTTTCCTGCCCTAAAGGGCATAAGAAACCAGCCTCCTCCTCTTCCTTTCCCTGCTGCATTATCAGTAGCACTGGAGGCCAGTTCATTCACTATCCTGAAATAGCCCTTTTGGATACCGATTTTTTTCCCAGATGTAAACATGTGGCTCTAAGAGAATATAGGAGATTCAAGTATTAGCACTACTGTATGGCTGCAAATATATGGGCACTCCACACAGGACCAGCTCTGCCCTGAGCCAGACAGCTGAACCGACATCAAAATTCAGGGAAGACCATGGTGTACCAGGCACTGGAAAGCGTCTACTGTGCTTTTTCATAGTGGTAGCGAAAACGCCATTGTCAGCATTAGTTCCATTACTCTGGTCTCACTAACTCAACCCTTCCTTCCTTTCACAAAAGGGCATTACAGTCACTCTAGTGGTCCATGTGCAAGCCGGGGTTCCTGGGTAACATGAATCCTTGCTAGGTGCATCTTATAGTTTAACCAGCCTGACGATGAGACTGCGCTCGGAGTGTCCCCTCACTCTTGAACTGCTATTGGCTGCTGCACTTTTGCCCTCTTGATGCCTTCTGATCCTCATCAACAGTAGTCGTGGTAGATAATGAACATTTTTCTATATCAAGTAAATTGTAAGCTCTGTGTAAGACTCACAGCAGAACAATAACTCTCCTTGGAAATAAAGAGGTAGCCATGTAAAATAAACAACTGTTTGGTCCATTGCTATTACCTCATTTCATTCTGGAAGCATTTATTTGAGTTTTGTGAACAAAGTGGATATTGTAAATAAAACTTCCCAACGATCCCAAGATTATGCTTAGTTCTCAGAATCTAGATGGAAATATGCTTATGTTGAACAATTTAGATTATTGCTCATGTACAGGACTCCAAATGTTCCTCAATAACGACATCCCTGTTTCTCATCATGCCTTGAAAAACACCATCTAATAGCTCACCTTTTCCCTCTGAACTTTTCTGTGTATTAAATCCTAAAGAATAAAGGATACCTATGTGATTACTTAGAATGAATAAGATCATAATCAACCCAAAAGAAAGCATTATGCTTGTCCAGAAACTCCTTACCGGGAAAACACCAAAGAGGAAATAAGAGTGTTTATCTATGGTAATAACAATACAGTTGCCTAGCAATCAATTTAAATTCACTGTCATCTTTATCAAGCAGCGTATTTACACTGGAGACAATCTGAGGAAAGAGAAATCTGTACTGTGATATCAGCACAATGAAAACGTATTTCTAAACACAGCCTTCATTTGCGAAACAGGATGATGACTACTTAAAACACAGGGTTTAGATAGGTGTGGATTATTTAAAGTTTCAAAATGTCATAACACATTTAAGCCTCAATCATTTCAACTTTTCTCCAAAATCACTTTTTCAACATTATACAATATATTCTACAGAATAGATAACACAGAATATTTCACTGAGAGAGGGAAAAATATTGTCACAGTATGTGTGTACATGTGTCTAAGTATTTGTATGTATATCTGTGCATGAGAGAGAGAGTGTGTGTGTGTGTGTGTGTGTGTGTGTGTGTGTGTGTGTGTGTGAAGGACCAGAAAGAGAATTATTTGTTGATTTTGTTTAACAGTCTAGGATAATTGACCTAGCAAAAGAATAAAACAGGTTTATTTTAATGAAGTTAATTAAAAACAATTATTTTTAAAATTAATTAATCATGCAGGGACTTCCATTTTACTTTTTCTAACAGCTATTTTTTTTTCCTTAATGAAGTTCAAGAGGCTAGTACCTCAAAGGGATTGTTCAATGTGCATTTAGATATAATAGTTATTCTCTTCTCTGACTTCAATAAGTACACCTAGACCAACT
Organism: Tursiops truncatus; assembly: GCF_011762595.2. Classification (NCBI taxonomy): domain Eukaryota; kingdom Metazoa; phylum Chordata; class Mammalia; order Artiodactyla; family Delphinidae; genus Tursiops; species Tursiops truncatus. Next base: position 56,884,953 of record NC_047039.1, on the reverse strand, counting down.
CAGATGAACCACAGACTTCACACCATCAGCAGAAAAGCAGGGCCAGAAAAGAGAAGCTTTGGGGTTTTGTTAAGAAAAGAAATGTCAGTAAGTAGAAAGAAAATAAAGTTTTTTTCTGCTAAACTGTCAGAGGAATGTAGATGTATTGGCACTTAAAGGTACACGCAGGAGGACTTGAGGTTGACTCTGCTGTCAACTGGCCAAGAAGGATGCATTTTTTTAATGCTTACTAATGCCTCCCCATAGAGCTTACCCAAGGCACAATACTGAGTTAGCGAGACTGTCTTACTACTTACCCTTTCAGCATTCCTCATCCTCTTTTGGAACTAGCAATCACTTTTGCTTCACCTCCTCTTTACCGTAAAATGCTTTCTCTCCACCAATGTGGATAAAATCACTGTGACAATACTTCTATAAATATTTGTATTGAAAATATTATATTTCACTAAGGAAGGTAGGAGGGTGTTTTGTAATGTACATGAGCTGTGGGCAGAGTTCTGAGCCACAATTTCAGTTCCTTCCCTTTTCTAGCTAGGTGATCTTAGTCATGTTATTTGGCTGTTCTGAGAATTATCTGGAAAAGAGGACAATCAGATATTCTTTACATGACAGATGTGAGGATTATCTGAGGAGATGTTTGTAAAACCACCTAGCCTAGCACTACCAAAATAGGAGACAGCATCCTAGATTTTTTTTCCATTGAGGAACATAAAGTACCAGAAAGCAGGTGACAATTTTGATGATGCTGAAGGACATTTCCTGCACTCCAGATATAGAGCCATGATGATGGTGACTAAAGCTTTTTGAATGATAGGTTGATTTACCCTCCCCCACTCCCCAATAACATTTTAAATGATAAATTTGAATCACAAGTGCAAACACTGGCAACAATCCTTGCAAAATCATTTATGTGACTCATGGGATTCTGGATAGGAAACTCTAGAGAGCTAGAACCCAAGTGTCACCAGGTACGTCATCTATTAATCTTGACCAAGTCCCAAATAATTTCAGATTAATAAGCTGTTCAAATGCCGCAGCAATCTTGAGTAGGCGGTATTATCCTTGTTTTGAACATTAAAACATTGAGGCCCCGGGTGAGTAAGCGGATCTTAATGATGATGCTGAAATTTTACCCAGTATTTTGGAGTGAGAGTCAACAGGCACTTTCCACTCTACCATCATCAAAGTCTACTATATAGTTAGGAAAATAATGAATGGTGGACTATTAGTGATAGCTTTATACATAATAGACCATAAATAACCAAAATATTTTCCCCAAGATACTTCAAATGTTAGGAAGAAAGAGACCTTTTATTGTGATGATAAATGATTAACACATAATAGCTGCAAAAAAAAAAAACCAAAAAAACCCAGCAACAACCATAAACCCAAAGCCACACTTCCTAATTAAAATACTGTGAAAATGCTGCTAAGAATTAATTTTTACCTATTTGTATCTTTATGCCAATAAAAAGGAGGTTACCTGGATGAATCTTTATGATTTACACTTCGGGACAGAAAACTGTCAATTCTACAAGGTTCCTTGGTAAATCTCTACATTAATATTGAGATCAGCACCCTTGTTCACTTCTCCTTTGCCTGTAAATAGCAATTACAGGATAACTACAGGGTAAATCTAGGGCTCTGTGTCCCCGAATGCAGGAGTAATTTGAGCTGTTCTGACTATAAATTTGAATTGTTTAACATATGCTTTCTGTAGATTAGAAACACATTTTAATGACTTATTTCACCTCTCTAAATGCATGATTTTCCCTTTTTTAGAAGTCAAGTGATTTCAAGAGTAGAGCAGGTTTAGAACACTCATAAGAAAACTTGAAACAAATCAAGAAACATTTTCCTCATTTGAGCATGGCTTAAATTGAGCATAGAGCAAGATTCACAGAAACATCAAATAATTATACAATGACTAGATGTTTTTCTTCCTCAATGAAATAGATAAAAATATTCAATGTTTCTATTTTTTAAACCACTCAAGTTCTAGTTTCAACTAAATTGTCAAATAAGTAGCAAAAATTAAAAATGTAACTTTCTCCATCTTTTATCATTTACTTTTATCTCTCCCCTTTTCTCAAGTACAACCTATTACATACCCTGTCTCTACCTCTTTTTAGTTTCCAATCTCTACGCTATAAATTTGTTCTACCTCTATTTCCTTTCTTCCAAATGTTGACAATAAAGTGTATGTAATCTGTTTACTCTCTTTATCCTTATGGTGATCTGCTTTCTTCCCTATTATTGACATTATTTTCAATTTTCCCCTTACTCATTTGCTTTCCTTTTGACCATTATTTCACCTGTTCACTTTTCTACTCCATTAACTGATGGCCCTCCCCTCACCATCCCAACACATCTCATTCCAATTTGAGGGATGTACCTTACATTGTCCAAATCTCTCATGGTTCTCCATGAGGTAGGTTTGGCGAATCAAATGAACCACTCTGTGACCTATTCTACTCTTAGGCAAGAGGTAGGAATAAGACAGTAATAGCATATATATGTTGTAAAAAATTACCTTATAAAAATTCACTCTAAGGATTTGAACTCACTCAAAATAAAAACATGCCCATTACTTTGTGCTTGGAATTTCACTCCATCTGTAATGTCTTTCTGTTTGCCTACCATACACAGAAAATTCATGCAGCTTTTTAAAGCCTCCAAATAATCTGAAAGTGTTGAAAGTTCACTTTTATTCCTCATGCGCTGTAATAAAATCGCTAACACTTTTCTAAGAAGCTACAGCTTATAGTAGTTAAGAAATACTATTAAGTAATAAAACAAAGAAAATTTGAAAACCACACTGGAAAAAAAAAAAAAAACTAGCATGTTTTAAATCTTACTTGTTCTTTAGATCCCACGGGTGTTCACCAGCCGTCTCCCTAAACAAAGAAGAAATGTGACAACAATTAAAATGTTGTGAAAACGATGCTATTAAAATACTCCTCATTTAGGTGGTGTGTTTTTATATTACCTAGATAGTGGAAAATGTCAAATTCCAAAAAGAAGTGAAATTAGTTGTATTTTGGCATTTCCCTTCATTCTCGTTTTAAAGAGCAATTTAAAATTCACCTTTCAAAGCAACAATAAGCAAAAAAGCTATGATTATTCTAGGAAGAGAAATTACAGTTTAGAATATTAATTAAACATACAATATAATCAAAATTGTATATAATCTGAACTAAATAACAATACAATCATCAAATATTGTTAAATTAAAAATTGTGTTGGAAAAGTCTACAAACAATTCTTACAAAATGGAATATTCTTTGCATTGTAAGGAATTCCCTGCATAGTTAAGATTTAGTTCTTTGGTAAACACACACAACGCATGCTCAGTTTCTGTGACTAACATCACAGGGTCTCTAGAAAGATAGAATCTCCCAAATCATGATGATAATGTTAAAAAAGAGAGAGACAAATCTAGATTTTAAAATTGGGCCAAGAAAAGCCTTATTAAAAATTTAGTTAAAAATGAAAGTTCATTATTAATATAATTTTTATTAGAGTTGAAAAAGATAAAAGCACATGAAAGTGTTATAGTGTTTCAGAAGTTTCATAAACCGTTTTGAAAATTGGACAACCCATACTGGCATTTTCCCAATGATTTTCATTAAACTTCCTCACCCTAGTTTTTTTGTTTGTTTGTTTGTTTTTTTGTAAGAATGGAACCAGAGAAATCAATTTGGATTCTGTGAGTAGCTTAGGCAAGTGGACATATTAATCCATCTCTATAAATTTCTAGAAAATGCCAGATGATCTTGAGTGGCATAAAGCTGATCAGTGGTTATTTGTAGACATGGGTGGGGAAAAGGGGACGGAGGCATTAAAAAGGCTATAAATTAAACTTTTGAAGTTGACAGATATGTTTGTTATCTTGTGATGATGGCTTTAGAGATGACAAAACTCATCAAACTGTATGCTTTAACATGTATTGTGTATTATAGCTATAACTTCATAAAACTCTAAGATAAACAAGTGGAAGCGTGTGAAACAGATATTTAATCTAGGGCATTAACTGCCTGATTAGCCAATTGAAAAATTAATGGAGGTCGCTATTATTGCAATTTTTGTTTAAAAGATTATTCGGCTGCTGTGAGATTACCAGGTTGGATAGAGGGTGGTTGGATGGGGAGATAAAATTCTGTAAGGAGGCTTGGACTACCATATTGGTAGTGGAGTTAAAGGCTGCTGGACTGATGCTGGACCTACATGATAGAACGAGTAGGTACAAGGAAAAGACTTCCTGAGGCACTGGATGTGAAGGTAGGGCAACATAAGGAACCAAGGATGATGGGCATTTTCTGGCTCAAGCAACTGGATATATGGTGCTGCCATTTCCTGAGATAGTGAAGATTGAAAATATATTAATATTTGAGGAAAATATAAGAGTTCCATTTTGGACATATTATTTGTGAAACCCCATGAGACAACCAAACAGAAATCTTAAGTCAGGGAAAGGTTTCTAGAACTCAGAGGAAAAGTCTGAGCTACACAAATAATTTTGAGAATTTCCAGCATATAGATAAGTATGGGTAGATGCCATGACATGGAGACAATGTCACTGAATGTGAATAGAGAAAGAAACTCAGAGTCAGTATGCTACATGGTTTATCTACCTGGATGTTTGCATCTCACCTCCCTCCTCCAAATAAACACAATGAGGGTGAAAAGGAGTTCTGTGAGCTAGAAGCTAATTTAAATTATTTCTTACGTTTCTGAGAGGCTACTTTCTAATTCTTATGTAGAAAAGTTCAAAAATAGATAGGAAACAAAAAATATAATATTTTAGGAAATTAACCAAATTTGTCTCCAGTTCGATACTGAAATTATCCTCAAAGACTCTTGGATGTCTAATTACTTATTTAATAGGTGCTTATAATTACCTCATCTAAAGTTCATGTCTTAAATAATATTGATATATCTTTTACTACATACATACTTTTAAAATCAAATTAGAGGTGAAGAATAACGCTTTGCTAAAATTCTCAACAAGATGTCAAAATAATTTGCAGAACATTATTTTTGCAAGATGTGTAGGAAATGTGGAAAAAACTATGATATGATTTGATAAAAGTAGCTGGAAACTGTTCTGTGATGCTCTGCAATCAGCAGCTCTTACAAACTCATGATGATTGCTCATAGAAGCAGAACAAACAATTTTGGAATTAAGTTTATTATTATAGAAGGAAAATAAAACATAGGGATTTCATGTGTCGTATGAATGTTCTCCAAACTATTACTCATTTGAGAATCATGATCTATGGTAGGCTTGGTTTTGTTCGTTTCCACTTGCTTTGAGCATTGCTGGGATGTTGGGAAGTCATGTAACCTTGCTAGATTTGTGGTTCTTCCTCTGTAAAGTGGAAATGATACAACTTCCAAGGGTTTTGATGAGAATAAATGGGATAAGGTACACAAAAATTATTTTTACAGTGCAAAGTACCATAGACTGCACTACAGCAGTAATAATGAGACATCATATCTAATGGTGGCAACTGAAATTACTCAAAAGAAATATTCAGTGAATTTATGTACTGTATTTAATTTCATTTACGATTTTCCAAGTCATTAATAAAGCCTAGAAGGAAATAACATCAATCTTCAGATGTTGATGAAAGAAAATAAATGACAGAAACACACATTTTTTAAATTTTGTACACTTTGTTGACTGTTAGTAGTTTTTGGCATTCACAATAAAAATAAAAGGTCTAGTACCTGTTCACAGTGCATTTCTTGGACTGAAACACTATTCTGAATCTCTCCTATTCCTTTTTCTTTTTTTTTTTTTTTTGCGGTATGTGGGCCTCTCACTGTTGTGGCCTCTCCCGTTGCAGAGCACAGGCTCCGGATGCGCAGGCTCAGCGGCCATGGCTCACGGGCCCAGCTGCTCTGCGGCATGTGGGATCTTCCTGGACCGGGGCACAAACTCGTGTCCCCTGCATCGGCAGGTGGACTCTCAACCACTGAGCCACCAGGGAAGCCCTCCTATTCCTTTTTTTATACTTAGTTGCTTTCATAATTTTCTAATTTATATTTCTTCTTTACTCCTTGTGATATTGCTTTTTTTTCATTATTTCATCTCTGATTCAGAGTAAATCATTAACTACAATTGTGTAGTTTTATTTTTCATTTTATAAAAATAATATTTTCCTTTTTAAAAAATAATATAATATTCACTGTTGAAATTACAAAAATATACTGAAGCAAAAAAATAAAACAAAATCATTCATAATCCTATTACCAATACTTAACTGCTATTGACTTTTTGGTATATAGCCATGTGCTCTCTTTTCTATGCACTAATATATATTTTGTAAGTTCAGCAATGGCATGTTGTTTCTATTTTTTTCTTACTATTCTATGAATATTTTTAAATGATATAGTTGTTTTTCTACCACATTTTTAGGTACTGCATACATAACTATTTTGAATTTGAATTTTATGGATGAAATATAATTTGTTAGACCCATCAAAAAGGCTGTTGTCAGTTCTTTTTTCTTATATAAGCAGCCCTGTGATAAACATCCTTAAGGCTATATATTTGCATGAATCATGATTATTTCCTTAGGATGAATTGCTGGACTCAGTCAAGCCTGCATACCAAGTTACAAAAGTTATAATACCTACTGCCAAATTGCACTCCATAACATTCAACACTCCTCCCAGCAAGCCATGAAAGTGCCTCCTTCCTCACACTATAGCTAATAGTAGATACTGCCATTTTAAAATGTTTACATTTTTGTCAATTTGATAAATCAAATTACATCTCTTATCATTTTATTGTATGTTTTTTTGGTTATCAGTTGGGTTGAGAAGTTTTTTGTGTTTTTTTAAATTTGTATTTGTTAGTTTCTGAAATGCTTGTGCAATTTGCATAGTTATCTATCTCTTTGGTATAATCACTTGTAATAACTTCTTATATATTGAGGATATTCACTATAATCATAAAAATTTTGATTAAGAAGACTGATGATAACCTCAAAATTTCCAAGATTAACACATGCAAAGATTCGTCCTAAAACCCAAGAGAAAATTAAACAGCTTTCTTAGTTTACTGAGATGCAAAAGTGATTGTAAGTAGATGAGTGAATTTAAATAATTTCAATTTCATGCTTCATTTTTTATTACTCTATTTTCATTCAAATTTGAATCAATGTTAAACTTAGTCTATTGCTGTACTGTCCCTTGAAAAAAAAATTGGGATTCTTTATATCAACATATTTTTATTCACTATTATGTCTATATTTTACTTTCTCTTTTTTTTGAAACTATGTGAACATGTTTTTTTCCTTATTGCCCAAAAAGAATAAACTGGTCTAACTAAAGTTTTCTTGACATATTACCCTAAGAGGGAGGACTTACTGGTGTAGCTAAGGTTAAGAGAAGAACCAACTTGCAGTACCATCTTTGTGTAAGGTTTTTCTGTGCTCAGGAAGGGCCTGAATGCTTTGTCTCAGTGTTGATGTCATTACATAGAAAGTGACGTTTGAGGTCAGCAGCTAATCACAAATGTAATCACAAAGGGATATGTATTCCTATGCATACTCCTCTAGACTTTGGCTTAGGTATACTTATTCAGGGGTAAAAACTAGAAAATTAGGAACTCATGTAGCTTCAGAGATTGTAAACTAGTTGATGTTCGCTAGTGGTTAGCCAATAAGTGTGCCATACCAATAATGAGAACTGAAATAAAGTATCTTACATTACCATCGTGCATTATAATCTGTTCACTATCTCATGCCACTCTAAATAACTTTGTTTCTATACAGACAGTAGGAACTACAGTTTGAAGTAAAACAGTCAAGGTTTCTGCTCTGATAGAGATAATATGTTAATGGGTAACACAGGTAATAAACAACAAAGGTAGATAGATGGAAGACAGACAAATAGAAGAATGGATACTTTCAGGCAAGATTGTACGGGCAGTGTTGGGTAATGCTGAATAGGGTAGTCAGGAAAATCTTGTTGAAAGGTAATAATCTGAGCTGAGACCTGAATAACAGAAAGGAAAGCCATGCTAAAAAGAAGGGTGAAGGCCTCTAGAAGGAGCATATATGTGCAAAGACTCTGACACAGGAAAAAACTTCAGTGTTTGAAGAACACAAATGTGCTCAGTGTGGCTGGAGCATAGTGAGCTAGGAAGAGCCTGATACAGGAAGAGTGGGAGAGGAGGTGTAGGTCAGGTCACAGATTATGTGAGACTTTTTTTTTTTTTTAAAGCACAGATGGGGGAATCCTTTCACAATGTGTTTATATGTGTGGCAGGTCACCATGTTGTACACTTCAAATATCTCACAATTTTGTTTGTCAATTATACACTCAGGCCCATTGAGTTCCTTTTTTTTTTTTTTTTTTTGGCGGTACGTGGGCCTCTCACTGTTGTGGCCTCTCCTGTTGCGGAGCAGAGGCTCCGAGGCTCCGGACGCGCAAGCTCAGCAGCCATAGCTCAGGGGCCTAGCCGCTCCGTGGCATGTGGGATCATCCCGGACCGGGGCATGAACCCGTGTCCCCTGCAACGGCAGGCGGACTCTCAACCACTGCGCCACCACGGAAGCCCTATGCAAGGCTTTTTAATCATGGTAAGAAGCTGACCACAGTCAGATAACCGGGGGCTACCATGATGATGACAATGATGACGGTCAAGATCAAGTTGACTACGAACTCAACAGTATAGAAAACTGTCTTTTATCACCTAAATGTTATATAGCAAGCCAGTCATTGAGTCTGGTTTCTTGTTCAGACTCTGTTCAGTTTTATTTTCTCTATGTTCTGTTATTGCCTGGAGTGGTGATGTTTTTTTCACCTCTTAAGCCTAAAGTTGATAACTGCCCTTGATTTCTGTTTGTTTGTTTCTATTTCTTTTCTTAAGGCATTTGCCAATGTTTGGATTGATTTTAGTGCTGAAGAAGCACTTAAAAGACTCAACAGATTTATTTAGGAATTAGATTTCTGAAATTCAAACTATTTTAATGATCTATAATTAATAGACATTTTTATAGCTTTTTCATTCTCTACCTACCCCATGTCCCAAACCCCTTTATTTTAAGCCATACTTTCCTGCACACGTATTTTAGCCCTACCAGCCAACACACACACGAAAAGCAAAAGCTACAATTGACAATCTAGGAAGGAATCTCCCCTTTCAAAGCATTGTGTCCTGAACTACTCCTTTTGCCTGTTTAAGTTTCACCTGCTTGAACGTCTATTTAGTTTTTCCAATTACGGCTTTTTCCCTTTACTGTAAATTCCACTCTGTATCCTTTGCTTTGGCACCTGCTATGTTTGGTGTTCTTCCCAACACTATTTCAGGTTGTACCTCAGCTTTCCTACACAGCCTCTGGCATACATCATGCCTCTTTTCCAGCCAATTTTCTACCCACGCCCTCCACTTTCCCAGTTGGATTCACCAAATGTAACTGTCAACCAGTATAGAATTTGCTTCCCCCTACCGTGGCACTCTTTGTCCACATTTAAATTAACAATGACCTTAATTATAAGAAGAATAAATAAATAAACAAACAAATATAAACACACACACATAACATGCATTCGCAAGTTAGGTTTTATCCATTTGACAATAGCTGTTACGTGGAAAACAGATCCATATGTAAACTATACAGATGCTCTAATTTTGTTTGCAGTCATCCAAGAGTTTAAAAAATATATACTGATTGAGTTTAAGAAGCATTTTTTAAATTACTTTTTAAGTTACTCTTGTAAATAGTAAAAGTTTTGGACTTCAGCATCAGTCATTTTTTTAATGGTTAAATGATTTTTTAATTTTAATTAAAAAATATTAGAGTACAGTTGATTTACAATATTGTGTTGGTTTCATGTGTACAGCAAAGTGAATCAGTTATACATATATGTATATCACTTTTTAGATTCTTTTCCCATTATAGGTCATTACAGAGTATTGAGAAGAGTTCCCTCTGCTATACAGCAGGTCCTTATTAGTTACCTATTTTATATATAGTCGTGTGTATAAGTCAATCCCAATCTCCCAATTTATCCTTCCCTCCCCCTCCCCCTAGTAACCGTAAGTTTTTTTCCTACATCTGTGACTCTATTTCTGTTTTGTAAATAAGTTCATTTGTATCATTTTTTTAGATTCTGCATATAAGTGATATCATATGATATTTGTCTTATTAGCAGGAAGATTATAGTATAAGTTTAAGAGCTGATGTGGGGCTTTTACCCAAATTAGTTTCCTTAATGCCAATCATTGTACTATATATTTGTATCTTGAAATCACCAAGCTTCAAAAGCTCCCAATAAAATTAGAATTCATCTGAAAGTCCTGTCACATATCATGGAGGTGACGTGGGCTGTAAACAGGGAATGAATAGGCCTGAAGGGAGACCAGAGCATTTAGTGATAGTGGAAATTGAGTGTCTCAAAGTACAGATTTCACTTATTTAACAATTTTATGTAAGATCTGTTTTTGTCAAGCTTACCATATATTTTATAATATGTTAACGAGTCATGCCCTTCAAACTAACCACCATTTTGTCTACTGACAGTTTTGTCTTATATAAAATGATAGTAACATTAACAAATCCCCATCTCAAGGAAATATTAGCCACATTCAACCTCTCTACACTCTACACCAGGCTCATTACTTTAATCAGCCATTCTTCGTGTGAAATCTCAAGTGCTCCTTGTGTATGTAAACCTATAACCCACCATCACATCTACCAATCCCTGATAAAGCATTTGCCAAAGAGTTTAAACATGCCCATGAGTGATTGTAGAAAACCTCCCTATCACAAATTGGTGTTGGAGATCCCTTATCAAATCACTTTTTCCAACACATTCTTTTATTAAATCTTCTAAATGTGTTTCTGAGAATTCCTCCAAACTGATAAGATAATCAGACGATATTTGTTGGAGCTCACTAAATTACGTATTCCATAATATTATTATGCTTACTATTTTTCTGACATCAATATTCTCATCACTCCATATACAAATAAGTAAATCATAGAGCTGAAATTATACTAGCTTCACTTGATTTTCCATTTAGTGTATATTATTCTTCTAATTCTAATATTTATTTTTCCAAAACAAGAATAAGTATTACGTTTTGGAAAATAAATCTTAACTAAAACCTGTAACGTTAACCTTATAATAAATTAGTAATAGTACAGTGTGTTATCACAGCTAATTGGTAAATAATAAAAGACTGTTAATTAATAAAGTCTATTTATACACTTATATTTTAGGAATCTGTACTATCAACACTCCATCAACAAATATTTACTGTGTCTTCTCTGTGAAAAGCACTCTGGGACATCAGGGGCTGAGGGAAGTATCAGCCCTCGAGATATTGACAATCTGGCTAGGGTGCAGTTCTCATGCATTAATTATAAAAAGTAGCACATTAAAAAAAAGTAACACATAGCACATGCCAGCTATATAGTATAGCTAATACCTGTCATGAGATGAGGTCAAAGTCTTGTGGTGGTTAGGGAAATCCCCCCAGGAGAGTTAGAACTTAAGCTGGGAGAGCCTTGAGATATGATCAAGATCTAATTATGTTGGGAAAAGGAGGAATACAAGGGTAAGAGCATGAGCAAACAACGGAAATGGGAGGCACAAGGAATAATGTAAAGCTGCATTGCTCAGTACGGTAGCCGCTAGCTACACATGGCTTTTGAGCACTTCAACTGCGGCTAGTCGGAATTTAGATGCATGGTTTCAAAGGCTCGGTATGAAAAAAAAAGGGAAATATCTCTTTAATATTAATTATTATATATTGAAATGATAATATTGAGGATATATTGGGTTAAACATAACAACAGTGGTATTAAAATTAATTTCACTTGTTTCTTTTTGCATTTCTAATGTAGCTACTAGAAAATTTAAATTACATTTGTGTAAAGTCACATTTGTGGCTGGCATTATTCTTCTATTGGACAGCATCAAGTCACTGAGTAATTGTAAAGAGGCTGGGTTTATTAAATAAGTATTTTAAAGAAAAGTAATCAGGCTAAAAAAAGTGCTGACTGGTTAGGAGAGGCTAGAGACTAGAAATATGAATAATTACCACCTATTCAAAGGCCTACACATAAAGTGTCAAGGGCTGAATGAAGCAGGTGGCAGTGGAGGAGAGATGGCGTGGCATTATATATTTTTCTGTGTCTGATTACTTCTGCTTGGCAATATATTTTTTTAGATTGTTCCCACTGCCAGAGACATTATACAATGAGACTTTTGGAATACCTAACTCTAGTGACTAGATATGAAGACAGAAAGAGAGAGGAATCGAATATGTCTGCCATTGCAAACTGAGGAGACAGGGAAAATGATGATGCCATCGGTGGGAGTGAGGAATTCGATGGGGGGACATGCTTTGCAGGGAGAGGTTTTAAGCCTTGGACTGTTTTGTAGTGGTGGAGTCGTGATGATGACTAATCTCTCCACGGAATGAATGTAAGGAACAGGTAGAGATGGCTAAGTCTGATATAATGATGTACGTCAATGAGTAAATGTACTTAAGCCTTCTGTAAAACAGAAGTGGAATTCAGGGAGGGAATGATCAAATTAATGATAGCGATTAGACAGCCATCTTGGTAGAATTCAATATTGAATTCAAGAGTACAGGGTGATTTCAGGTGGTGACTTTTCTGACAGTTCAAACGCAGAGCCAAGAACTGAAGCACAGAAAATACTGACATTTGGAGGTTGGGAAAGGATGCTCTATGAAGATAAATTGATCAGTTATGGAAACAGGAAGAGAACAAAGACAATGTGGGATCATGGAGCCTAAGGAACTATAAAAATATCAAGAAGGAAGAGACGGCCAACAGGAGAAAATGTTTTAAGAAATGTATAAAAGACTGTAGATGGTATTTTACTATTTAGCATCAAAATATTAGCCAGTAGGAATACAATCCTCAACCATGGGATCTAAGAGACAGCAGATGTTCCATGATCTGTCTTTCTGCCTTTGGATCACCTGGCCCATGCTTGGGCTTTTCTCCACATATGTTTGCCCTCCTCTCATTCTCTGGTAATCACACCTATCCCATAAAGTTTCTGCTGAATAGTGTCAGATTTACCGTTTCCTGTAGCATTTAATATCTGCATCCTCAATCAGCACTTATCACAGACTGCCTATTTTGTCTTTTCGTACACAGTATTCTTCGGACTCCAAAGTTATTCATCTTCCACCTCGCTATCTCCTTAGGATTGCCCTTAATGTTTAAAATACTGCATTCTTAGAGGAAACAGAACTGATAAAGAAAGATTCAGGGCTAAGGCTAGCAGGAATGCTTGATCTGGCCTGTGACAGCCACAGTGCTCCCATGGACCTATATGTCATCACTGGCTTTTCATTTCTCCACCAGTTTTTATGCTTTGTTTCTCCTTAGGGCCTTCACTGTTATTTAAGGGTGGAACCAACATTCTTTCATTCATTCATTCAACAAGGCACCAAAATATTTAAAAGGTTATAAAATGAATTCTATATGCATCCTGCATACCCTCAACTGCAATTTATATGCATGTTTACATGTCTCTCTTCCATACTTGAATGTAAGATCCTTGAGGAAAAGAACAGGTTATTATACACCTTATCGATATTTGTACTCTAAATGCCTAGATAGTTCTTGGCACCGAGCAGACTGTCAACTCACATTTGCTTAATTAATATATAAATCAGTCAAAGTGTGCATTCCTTCCTGAAAGAGCTGACAAACTGAGAAAAGAAGACAAAATGTGTACAAGCAGCCAGAGTACAGATAGGAAGGAGATGCCTGACAAAAGAAGTACTCAGATAAAAACATATTAGGAGTTAAGTGAAAGGAAAAAAAAAATGTCGTACAGAAAGGATGGGAGAAGGCTTCCTGGAGAAGCTGGCATTTGAGCAAAGGCCAGAAGGAGGGTGAGAATGGGAAATTTCACTAAAGGGAACAGGGATTGTTGGTCCTGCCCCAAAATATTTATCCCTTTATACTTATTCAGAAAAAAAATACCCATGTTCCCACGTCTGGTTAGTTTTTACTTGAACTCGTGTGATCATTTTTCCTTTACAAAAAGTTTTTTTTTTTTTTTTCCCATAAAAAATTTCCTTACAATATGTAGATGCAGAGCCAAATTTTATTTTAAGGACAACAGCATTTTTACCTCCTGTTTTGTGTGAGGGTCTGTGGGTTGTAGGAGATGAGAAAAGAGAGCTCCCAGCTGCCACAGCCCAACAAAACCCCTGAAAGTGATGACTGCATCCATTTCCACCCAGTGCCACTTTCTGAAAGTGATGTTTTTGAAAGGAGGATTGCAAATAGTTGCTGCTTCTCAAAACTGCGGTTGCTTTTCAGGATGCGGCCATTGCTATCTCCATGCTGACGCAGCTCCCAGCGTTGGCACCAGCCTGACTTTGAACTGTTTAAGATATTTCATTCCCAACAGTAGAGTATTCCACAGAAAGAAAGAGGCCTTGTTTTTAATAAGCTGAAGTGGATGAAATGGGCAGTCATGAAGTAAAAATGATTATGAGGGAGGGAAGTGGAGACCTAGTGAGTGCCCCTCCCACCCTGTCCTCCAGGACAGCGATGTTCTCTGGGTGATGCTCTGAAAAGGTATGCATAAGTAGGGGGTGGGGAATGAGTACAAGGGGAAAAATAGACAAGATTTAAAGGATGCGGCATTTTCTGCACCTACGAGGTATTACGCTGGAAAGAGCTTGTGTGTTAGGACAAGGTTTGTATCCCAGTTCTACTCTTTAACAGTATATATTTTTTAACTTGCTAAGTTGCTTAATATTTCCAAGTTCAGGTTCCTGCATATGGAGCTTGTATTAATTACTTCTCAGTGGTGACCTGAGAGTTTTGAGATAACATCAGAAACTAGTCAGTTCATAAATGTTGGTATCCCCTGCTCCAGCTTGCCTTCCTTTCCTTTCTTCACGGAGTGCACGAGTGAAACCTCTCTGTCAGGGACTTCTCAGACCAGTCGATTCACTGCACACGATTGGAATGAGGGCTGCATTATTCTTTGCTGCAAAGATGGTGCTAATCACCCGCCATCTGTAGTGTTTGTGCACGTACTTTTCCATGCCTGATGGAGACACATTTGTATGCTAGGATAGGCAGCTGGACTCTTGTCCTCCATTCTTTTTTGATCTTCATTTCTCATTTCGCTCATTGGGAGAACTCCACAGACGTGACACACAACTTGGCAATAATCAGGTTAGTGTTTTCAGGTAAAGACTTTCCATTTCCAAGGATGAGACACGGTTAGACACACCAAATGCTACTGCTGGAAAAGGCCTTGGAAAACATCTCATCCAAACTCTTCATACAGATGAGGAAACAGAGGCTTAAGAGCTAACTTGCCCAAAACATAAAGAAATGTAATGGCCAGGTTCAGATTAGAACTCAGATTCCTGCTGTTCAGCTCAGGGAGCTTTCCAATCATTCTCATACCTCTCAGAGAGAGGCATTTTGCCAACTTTTTTGGAAGAACATACAACCACAGTAAATCCAAATGTTACATTCAAGGACAGTCACATAAGAATCTGTAAAGGGATGGTTCTGATTCTGACTATCTTTTGGAAAATACTAGAGATAACCCCTTGAAAGATTATCTTTTCCTTCTTTGATTAGCAACAGTTTTGAATGCACCCTTGTTTAGAAACACATGGGCACATGACCACACACACACACACATACACACACACACAGTTCTCCTGTTCTCTCTCAGGATAAATTAGTTGCCCAGGTGGTCTCATTAATGACTGCACTCTCTCAGGCATGAAACACCATGACTTTTTGCTTTTGGGACTGCAGTATGCAAATTGACTAGAGTCAATCGTACCTGATTTTCTAAATTGCCTCTGCTGTAACAATTCTCCCACCTGGTAATAAGCCATTGAAATTAAACAATGGGATTGATTACAAATCCCTCACTCTGGGGAAACTCCGTTAGTTTTACCTGAATAAAAACTGCAGAACAGGGCCCAATTTGGGGTAAGTGGTGTACAAGATGCTTCAGGAAGCACAGTAAAAATAACTTTGAAGAAGTTTAAACATTACTCTTTAGCCACAGGCAATATCAAGCAAACAGAATTTTATTTACAAGTCACATAAAGGCATGCTTAAGTGAGTATTGCCTGATGCAGGCCAGAATTGATAGAGCTCATACTTATTTGAGCTCAGCTCTTGACACAGATAGTGGGTTTCAGGTGAATCCTGGAACCTCCATGGCGCTATTAGAAATCCATACATAGTATAATTCTCCAGCTTGAGATTTTCTAATTTCAAGCCACAGACAACTAGTAGTTGGGAGACCTGGAGAGGAGTCTCATATCTTAACTCACCAGCTGTTTGATGTTGGGCAAGTAATTTAACCTTTCCGAATCTCAGGTTTCAATTACCTAACTTGGGTTTTAAATACCTGCTCTACTCGTTTCCCAAGATTGTTGCGAGGATCAAATAAAACCTTGTACAAAATATGACTTGAAAACTGGTAAGTGCACGGTAAACGTGGAGGCTTTGTCTTTTACGAGGCAGTCATTTTTACTGAGCTCGTGCACAATTCTACAAAACACAGATTTCAGCCAATGGTGAGGTTGGCCTTCTTTTCCTGACCTAACCTCATATGCAATGGCTGCAGTATAGGTGGACTTTGGAGTCAGATAAACCTATGTCATATGAGTCTTCCATTTACTGGCTCTAAGTCCAGGGGCAAGCTAGCCAGCTGCTGAGACTCATCAAAAAATGGGCACTGAAATAATACTCACCTCAAGGACTACTGTAAGAATCAACATTGCTGTGGATGGAACATGAACACCATGCAATTAATGTTACCTATTATTATTAGCAGAGAATAACTGCAACATGCAGGAATAGTCACATCATGCCTCGTTCTGAACAAAGCAAAGGCTTTCATTGCCTGGTATAGTCTGAAGTATGGGCGAGAATTATTCAGATTTCTCTCTTACAAGGAGGGATGCCTAAGGACCTATAAGAAGACTGATGAGACACTGAAGTCCCTGGGATCTCATTCCCTAGATAGCGAGCTCCCGGAGTGTGGGATTAGATTTTTTGCATCCCACCAATATTAGCAGTCATAGAGCCTAGCACACAGTCTGGCACATGGCCAGATGTATGGTAAACATTTTGCATGAATGAGAAAAGAAATCTTTGGCTGTGAAAGGACACATAGGAATGAAAAATATGAAACTTCATTCCTTGAAAATAAGGGCAGATATTTCCTTCTCTTTCCTTTCTGTCAGAATACTGACCATTGAAATTTAAAAATGTTAAGTACTTTCACTGTCATTTCCAATGTATCTTCTTAGAAATTATATAAGCCTTTTGTTAACATTAGGACCTAGGAATATGGTTCTCAAGGACCTGGCAGCCATCTCTTGGAAATGTAAATATCTAGGGAGGGGGTACCCCTATCTCCTAGTTTCTGTGGGAAGGTAGGAGCCTAATTTTGGTGGGCCCCTTGCTCCACATTATAAAATTCCTTCCTATCAAAAGACATGAATTTTTTGTTTCCTCCCACAACCCTTTTGGATAAAGTCAAGTTAACACAGATGGTCATCCCAATCACCAGGTAAAGTTAGAATGAATGATGAGTGACCAATAATGCTGTCAAGTCCTCTTATTTGAAGACTAGTTATTGCTGATCTTGAAAATATATACGTGATGTGATGCATCTGCTTGGCTATATCAAAGGATGAGATTTCTTTCTGTCTGCAATCTCAGCGAATTGTCTGTGATGCATATCACACTCTGGTTTAATGCTTATTCAATAATAAGGGTGTTTTCTTTCTCTACTTATTACCTTTGTGAAGAGGAATTCTGGGTTGGGAGAAGCACTTTTTTTTTTTTTTTCTTTAATTATATTTCCCCAATACTTGCTAAGCAGAGCATCACGTCTCCCAGTCTAAATGGTATCTGATGACTACGGATATAAAGAATGGTCTGCAGGATTTCATATCAACTTCATTCTGTTAGGCTGTGTATTAGACAATAAACGGCATTTTTCTAGGATCTTTCATTCAGAAGCTGTCAGGGGTTTTATTATTGAAGTGGGAATAGACAGCACTGGAGTTCTTGGCCCTTCCATCAGAAATAGATACAAACTCAATTTCATACCTAGTTTAATAAATCTGTTGAACAGATTGAACAGGAAGCACTGAGAAGGTATGAACCATCCTTACTCTTTCTAAGGAGGTGAGATTTCTCAAGACTAATGCTGGTGGTTTAAATGCTAATGGTCTTAACTATTTCTTTGTTTAACTATAAACATTAAACAAACATGCCTACCTCTTTGAAACTTAACTAGATTATTTTGTAATTAAGTTATTTTAAGTTTTAACTGAGTGACTCAGTAATAAAGATTATTCCCCTTCTGCCATCCAAAGAAAATCCCGATTCAGTAATCATAAATTCTCATTGGCCTCTGGCTAGGATTGCCCTCATTACTTACAAGTTTTCTAGAAATTAAAAAATGCTTGGCAGTTTGTATGGAAAGTGGGGATTTCCAGAGCCTTTTCTAAAGAGTGGGGTAAATAAGTAATGCTCTGGTAAACACAGTAAGATTTAAGACAGCTTACTCAAATAAATTAAGCAAGTAAAGATACTGAGATGAAAGGAAAATGCATAATTGTTAGAACAAAATGAGTCTGTTCTAGCCAAGAGGATAATAAGGAGAAACAGGACTACTAAATGTAATGTGGAACCCTGGATGGAATCCTGGAAGAGAAAAAGGCCATTACGTAAAAAACTAAGGTAATCTGGATAAAGTATGTACTTTTACTACTAATAATGCATTAACATTACTCCATTAATTGTAATGTAATTAAATGTGACATTCTAATGTTAGATGTTAATAATAAGGGAAACAGTGTGAGGTACAAGGAGTGCTCTGTCAGGGAGGGAATAGAGTTTAGACAAAAACCTTAGGTGAAAATCCTAAAATACCTTTCTTATTTTAATTGAAGTATAGTTAACTTATAATACTTTCAGGTGTACAATGCAGTGATTCAATATTTTTAAAGACTATTACAAGATTACTGACTACACTGTTTGTGCTGTGTTATACCCCTGTGATTTATTTATTTTATAACTGGTAGTTTTTACATCTTAATCCCCTTTGCCTATTTTGCCTATCTCCCCACACTCCCCTCTGGCAACTACTAATTTTTTCTCTGTATGTGATAATCTGTTTTATTATATTTGTTGTTTTGTTTTTTAGATTTCACATGTAAGTGAAAATATACAGTATTTGTCTTTCTCTGTCTGACTTATTTCACTTAGCATAATATCTGCTAGGTCTATCCATGTTGTTGTAAATGGCATTATTTCATTCTTTTTTATTCCATTTATACTACATTTTTATCCCTTTATTTGTCAGTGAACACTTAGATTGCTTCCATATATTGGCTACTGTAAATAATGCTGAAATGAACATTGGAGTACATATATCTTTTTGAATTGGTGTTTTAATTTATATGGGTATATACGAAGGAGTGGAATTGCTGGATCATAGGGTAATTGTATTTTTATTTTTTGAGGAAACTCCATACTGTTTTCCATAGTGGTTGCACTAATTTATATTCCCACCAACAGTATGAGAGTTCCCTTTTCTCCATGTCCTTGCCAAAACTTGTTATTTCTTGTCTTTTTGATAATAGCCATTCTGACAGGTGTGAGATGATATCTCACTGTGGTTTTGATTTTCATTTCCCTGATGATTAGTGATGTCAAGCATCTTTTCATGTGCCTGTTGGCCATCTGTGTATCTTCTTTGGAAAAATGCCTATTCAGGTCCTCTGCACATTTTTTAATTGGATTATTTGTTTTCTCTGATATTAAGTTGCATGAGTTCTGTATATATTTTGTATATTTACCATTTTTTTTTTTTTTTTTTTTGCGGTACGCGGGCCTCTCACTGTTGTGGCCTCTCCCGTTGCGGACCACAGGCTCTGGACGCACAGGCTCAGCAGCCATGGCTCACGGGCCCAGCCGCTCCGCGGCATGTGGGATCTTCCCAGACTGGGGCATGAACCCATGTCCCCTGCATCGGCAGGCGGATTCTCAACCACTGCGCCACCAGGGAAGCCCGTATATTTACCTCTTATCGGACATGTCATTTGCAAGTATTTTCTCCCATTCAGTAGCTTGCCTTTTCTTTTTGTTGATGGTTTCCGTTACTGTGCAGAAGCTTTTTAGTTTGATTTGGTCCCATTTGTTTATTTTTGCTTTTGTTTCCCTTGCCTGAGGAGACAGATAAATATATATGTATGCATGTGTGTGTATATATATATATATATATATATATATACTCACATATGTATGTATATATACATACATATATTTTAGTTATATATATTATAGCTAAAATATTTAGCTATATATATTTAGCTATAGTATATATAGCTAAATATTTTTTATATATATATATATATAAAACCAATGTCAAAGAGCATGCTGCCTAAGTTTTCTTCTAGGAGTTTTATGGTTTCAAGTCTTACATTTAAGTCTTTAATCTATTTTGAGTTTACTTTTGTATATGGTATGAGAAATTGGTCTAATTTCATTCTTTTACATGTAGCTATCCAGTTTTCCCAACATCACTTAGTGAAGAGAGTATCTTTTCTGCATTGTATATTCTTATTTCCTTTGTTGTATATTAATTGACCATATGAGCATGGGTTTATTTCTTGGTTCTATTCTGTTCCATTGAGCTATGTGTCCATTTTTGTGCCAATTCCATACTGTTTTAATTACTATAGCTTTGTCCTATATTTTGAAATCAGGGAGTGTGATATCTCTTGCTTTGTTCTTCTTTCTCATGATTTCCTTGTCTATTTGGGGCCTTCTGTGGTTCCATACAAATTTTAGAATTATTTGTTCTAGTTCAGTAAAAAATGTCATGGGTCTTTTGATAGCAATTGCATTGAATCTGTAGATTGTTTTGGGTAGTATGAACATTTTTAAAATATTAACTCTGATCCATGAGTACAATATATCTTTCCATTTATTTATGTCATCTTCAATTCCTTTCATCAATGTCTTATAGTTTTCAGAGTACAGGTTTTTCACCTCCTTGGTTAAATTTATTCCTAGGTATTTTATTCTGTTTGATGCAATTGTGAATGTAATTGTTTTCTTAATTTCTCTTTCTGAAAGTTCATTATTAGTGTATAGAAATGTAACAGATTTCTGTATATTAACTTTGAATCCTACAACTTGATTGAATTTATTTAATCATGTCATCTGCAAATAGTGACAGTTTTCTTCTCTCCTTCCAATTTGGATCCCTTGTATTTGTTTTTCTTGTCTGGTTGGTGTGTCTAGGACTCACAACACTAGGTTGAATAAAAGAGGCAAGAGTTGGTATCTGTGTCTTGTTCCTAATGTTAGAGGAAAAACTATCAGTTTTTCACTGTTGAGTATGATGTTAGCAGTGGGTTTCTTCATAAATGGCCTTCATTATGTTGATGTATGTGCCCTCTATACCCTCTTTGTTGAGAGTTATTCATCATGAATGAATGTTGAATTTTGTCAAATGCTTTTTCTTCACCATGTGTGTTTTACCTATTATTTTGAATGTGGCATATCACAATGATTGATGTGCAGATATTGAATCGTTGTTGGAATAAGTCCCACTTGATCGTTAGGTATGATTCTTTTAATGTATTACTGAATTCGGTTTTCTAACCTTTTGTTGAGGATTTTTGCATCTATGTTCATCAGGGATATTGGCCTGTAATTTTTTTGTAGTTGTCTTTGTCCAGCTTTCCTATCAGGGTAACGCTGACCTTGTTGAATAAATT
This sequence comes from Tursiops truncatus, assembly GCF_011762595.2. Taxonomy (NCBI): domain Eukaryota; kingdom Metazoa; phylum Chordata; class Mammalia; order Artiodactyla; family Delphinidae; genus Tursiops; species Tursiops truncatus. Next base: position 56,863,136 of record NC_047039.1, on the reverse strand, counting down.
TGGAAGTTTTCTCTCCTCTTCAATCTTTTGGAATAATTTGAGAAGGATAGGTATTCACTCTTCTTTAAATGTTTGGTACAATTCCCCTATGAAGTTATTTTGTCCTGAACTTCTGTTTGTTGATTTTTTTTCTTTTTGGATGACTGATTCATTTTATTACTAATAATTGGTCTATTCAGATCCTCTATTTCTTCCTGATTCAGTCTTGGAAGATTGTATATTTCTAGGAATTTATCAGTTTCTTCTAGGTTGTCCAAGTGATTGTCATAGTATCCTCTTATGTTCATAGTATCCTCTTATGACTATGTATTTCTGTGATATCAGTTTTAACTTCCCTTCTTTCATTTCTAATTTTATTTGAGCCCCTCTCTATTTTTTTCTTGATGAGTTTGGCTAAAGGTTTACTAATATTGTTTATCCTTTGATAAAACAAGCTCTTAATTTCATTGATCATTTCTATTTTTTTATTCTGTATTTTACTTATTTCTGCTCTGATTTTTATTATTTTCTTCCTTCTACTAACTTTGGGCTTCGTTTGTTCTACTTTCTCTAATTCCTGTTGTTGTAAAGTTAGGTTGTTTATTTGAGATTTGTTTCTTGTTTCTTGAGGTAGGCTCTTGGATCATTACAAACTTCCCTCCTAGAACTGCTTTCACTGCATCCCATAGATAGAGTTGCATTTCTATTTTCATTCCTCTCTCAAGGAATTTTTAAATTTCCTCTTTGATTTCTTCACTGACCCATTGTTTTGCTTTTTTGTTTGTTTTAGTAGCACGTTGTTTAGTCTCCACATATTTGTATTTTTTCACTTTCCTTTTGTAATAGCTTTCTAGTTTCATACCTCTTTGGTTGGAAAAGATGCTTGATATAATTTCAATCTTCTTAAATTTACAGAAACTTGTTTTGTGGCCAAGCATGTGATCTGTCCTGGAGAATGTTCATGTGCCCTTGAAAAGAATGTGTAGTATGCTGTTTTAGAATAGAAAGTTTTGCAGATATTTATTAAGTCCATCTGGTCTAATGTCTCATTTAAGGTCAATGTTTTCTTATTGATTTTCTGTCTGGATGATCTATTCACTGATATAGGTGAGGTAATAAAGTCCCCTACTATTACTGTATTACCGTCAATTTCTCCCTTTATGTTTGTTAATATGCTGTATGTACGTAGGTGCTCTTATGTTGGGTGCATATATATTACAATGCTTATATCTTCTTGTTGGATTGATCCTTTTATCGTTATGTTATATCAGTCTTTGTCTATTGTTGCAGTATTTGTTTTAAAGTATATTTGTCTAAGTATTTCTACCCTCCAGGTTTTTTGTTTTGTTTTGTTTTCATTTGCATGGAATATCTTTTCCATCCTTTCACTTTCAGTCTGTGTGTGTCTTCAGCTCTGAAGTGAAACTCTTGTAGGCAGCATATATAAATGGGTCTTATTTTTTAGCCACCCTATGTCTCTTGATTAGAGCATTAAGTCTGTTTACATTTAGAGTGATTACTGATAGGTATGTATTTATTGCCATTTTGTCACTTGTTTTTTGGTTGTTTTTGTAGTTCTTCTCTGTTCTTTTCTTCTTCTTTTAGTCTGTGATTTTGTGACTTGTTGATTTTCTTTAGTGTTATTATTGGGTTGCTCTCTCTTTTTTTTTTTTGCATTATTTTTAGATTTTTGGTTTGTGGTTACCATGAGATAGGTAGATATTTTTAAAGCAGAAAGTTATTTAAGTCCAAAACTTCTAAACTCTCTGCATTTTAAAACTATCCCCCACTTTTAATGTTTCTGACACTGAATTTTACATCATTATGTGGATCCCTTAGCTACTTGTTATGGTTATAGTTGATTTTATGAGTTTTGACTTTTAACTGTGATACTACCTTTTTAAGTTGTTGATCCATGGCTTTACAATATATTTGCCTTGACCATTGAGATTTTTTTTCTCCATATTTTTTCTCATTTCCTGCTATGGCCTTTCTTTTTCACTTAGAGATGGTCCTTTAACATTTCTTATAAGGCTGGTTTAGTGGTGATGAGCTGTTTTAGTTTTTGCTAGTCTGGGAAACTCTATCTCTCCTTTAATTCCTAATGATAACCTGCCAGGTAGAGTAATCTTGGTTATAGGTTTTTTTTGTTTTTTTTTTGTTTTTTTTTCTTTCAGCACTTTAAATATGTGATGCCACTCCCTTCTAGCCTGCAAAGTTTCTGCTGAAAAATTAGCTGGAATTTCTTTGTATGTGACTCTGCTTTTCTCTTACTGCCTTTAAAATTCTCTATTTTTAACTTTTATCATTTTAATTACAATATGTCTTGGTGTGGATCTCTTTGAGTTCATCTTGTTTAGGACTCTCTGTGATTCCTGGACCTGGGTAACCATTTTCTTCCCTGGTTGGCTAAGTTTTCAGCTACTATTTTATCAAACAGGTTTTCTGCCTTTTTCTCTCTTACCCTTCTGTGATCCCTATAATGCAAATATTAGTACACTTGATGTTATCCTGGAGGTCCCTTAAACTACCTTCATTTAAAAAAAAAAAAAAAAAACAACTTTTTTTCTTTTTGCTGCTCTGATTTGGTGATTTCCACTATTCTGTCTTCCAGATCATTTATGCATTCTTCTATATCACTTAATCTGCTGTTGATTTTTCTAGTGTATTTTTCACTTAAGTTATCATATTCTTCAGCTCTGACTGGCTCCTTTTTGTATTTTACAATTCTCTGTTAAAGTTCCCACTATGTTCCTCTATTCTCTTCTGGAGTTTGGTGAACATGACCATTGCTTTGAACTCTTTATCAGGTAAATTACTGATCTCCATTTCATTAGGATTTGTTTTACGGGTTTTACCTTGTTCTTTCATTTGGACCATAATCTTTTGTCTTCTCATTTTGTTGACTTTCTGTTTGTCTCTATGAATTAGGTGAAACAGTTACTTCTTTTGGTCTTGAAGGTTTGTCCTTGTGTGGGAGCATCCCTGTGCAGACTGTGAGCCTGGTGGTTTTGGCAGGAGGGCTGGATCCAGAGACCAGAATGGGCAGGTCTTCTCCCAGGGCTCACTGAGGGCTGCCACCTTGGTGTATAGGGCTGGAGCTGGAGCCCAGCACAGACCAGGGCTTCTCCTGGGGCATGTCAAGGGGTGCTGCCTTGGTGGAGGGATGTGATTGGATCCAGAACCAGACCTTGGCAGGTCAGCTAGAATGCCAGGCACTTTTCAATCTGTTGCGTCTATGCCGGGACTTGGAGTAAATTTGTGAGTGTGCTTTTTAAGAGCAGAGTTTCAGTTTCCTGCAGCCCTTTGTCTCTCCTAGTCATAAGCTCTGCTGGTTTTCAAAACCATTAGGGGGCTTATGTTCCCAGTGCTGGTCCCCAGGGCTGGGGTGCCCAATGTTAGGCTTGAACCCCTCCCTCTTTAGGGAGAGCCTCTGAGTTTCTTACATCCCCTTCCACTACTGAGTCACCCACTGGTGGTGTGGGTCTTGACTAGTTTGTGTTTCTGCCCCTCCTACCTATCTTGATTTGCTTTTTTCTTCATATCCTTAATTGTAGTAGAGCTCTTCTTATAGTTTTTAGGTTGTTCTCAGAGAGAGTTGTTCTATATGTAGCTGTGGTTTTGGTGTGTCCATGGGTGCAAGTAAGCTCAGGGTCTTCCTACTCTGCTATCTTGATCCCCTCTCTGCCCGTAAAATATCTTCTTTCTCTTTATATCCCTAGGCCCAGTACAGTGTATACTGAATGAAAAATCTGTTTAATATTCTCCCTTTCTCCTCTCCTATTATTCTCTATGTTCTACCCCTTTCCACATACATATTCCATTCTGTTGATAAAATCCATGCTTCTTGGTTGACCCTGCTCAGGTTTTGAAAAGAATAAAGCACAGAATACAGCTTATACCAACAACTTTGGCTACTAGGTTATTTTCTCACAATTCAAAGAAAGTGAAAGTTAAATTGGTTTGGACATGAATCTACAAACTTATGCTTTCATGGTGCAATATGAAAGATTGTGTACTGCATTAAAAATAAAATGTCATCTACAAAATGGTAAGTCCCTTTAATAAACCTACTAATTCAACCTGTGCCTTGTATCTGGTATTAAATCTAGGCTAAGTACAAAGTAGAGAGCCTACCAATATGTATCTCAGGATAAAACAAACACAGAGTGTTGGAGGTGGAAAGGATCTTAGAGAGTACTTATTTCAATGTCTTCATTTTACATGTGAGTAAACTGAAGTTCAGGGAGGTTACCTGGTTTATCAAAAATCCCCCAACTGTAGAACATTTATATGTCACCTTATCGTATAAAGAATATGAGGAAGGACAAAAGTAGAATAAAAAAGAATATATAGACAATAGTTTGTGTTAGTGAACTTGACCTTAATGACTCAACCACTAAGATTAGCATCTCCAGGGGGAACTTTGCTGAAGCACTAGGCTTTATAAATATATTAGACAGCAGGGCTAGTTCACTCAAGTATAGAGCATTGCTTACGTGTTATAACTTCAGAGCGCGAAGAGGGTTCCCTCTAAAAATTACTCTGCCACTGAACTTTGAAATTTCTTTAGTGGGCAATACCAATTTTAATCCATAATTAAGGGTTTAAGGTAAAAATATCTTTAGAATGATCCCTGTTGTCTTTTCCTTCTTTGAAAGGGTTATCAGGTGGCAGAGGGAAGCTGAGTAACAAGGATAGCCACAGTGAAATCCAAAGATCGCTGGAGGATTAAGCATGTAAACAAGCCAGGAAGAGAGAGACAAATCTGCTTTTTACCATGGCCAAATTCTTAGGAGATTTCAGGGTACTCAGGAGTACAGTGAGAGCCAGCAGTGATGACTGGCCGACAGCTCAAGCAGGTACTTCGGAGGCAGGCATGTGTAGTATTCTATCTGGTCTAAGTCTTGTTACTTTAGGAAAATTAATAAACTTTTCTGAGCCTCAGTTTCATAATCTATAAAATGTGAATAACTTCAAAGAATAGGGTAAGGTATTCAAATTAATAAACTACATAACATTTGGAAAGCCAGAGCAAATGCTAAATACATAAAATGTTAATACTTCTTTTTTTTCCTTTTTCCTTTTTCATTCCTACTTCCTGCTCCATGTCTGGATACAAAATCCTTAATGACACATGGTATTTCTAAATAGCCACTGGATGTAGGGTGAATAAGTGATCCAACATGTGCATGACTGGGAAGGTAGGGGGAAAGTGAGAAAGCTACGTACATTTGATAACATGGTAAGCAGGTGAGAGGGGAGAGAGTCAGCTGGGGACTGAGCAGAGAACAGTTTGATATAGACTGGTTGGTTCAGCTTTCCTTACTCCCAGCTGTATTCATTTCCTTTTCTTCAGCAAAGTCCCTTCCACTATACTTTCAAGCACTCCCAAATAAAAATGAAAGAGCCTGACAGAAGTGAATGTGTGTAAAAGTGTTATGATTCTTTAAGTGGGACTAATTTAATGTTTGTCCAATGTACATGATAACAATTATTCTTATTTTTATTTAATTTTTTTCCTTGCCAGGAAGTATTTCTGAATCCCTAATTAATGCCACATACTTTTTAGAAGTTTTGTTATATTTTCAGGGGTATTACTTATAAATAGTACAGGGAGATAATGGTGAGAAGGTCTACCTCCCCACAAATATTAAAGTAGAAAATAAGGAACTAAGATAATATTGCTTTTTGAGAGTTAAGCTATAAAACAAACATAGATCCAAGCATAGCTATATAAATTCTATACATTGAGCTATATAAATGCATAGCTATGCAAAGCTTTAGCTTAAACAGGTAGACTGGCCTTCAGGCTAAGACCTACTCTGGGACATAATTGAAGTTATTTACATATATGGAGAGAATGTGTCAATCGGAGGAGTGTTAGCAACAGAAACACAGGATGCTGAGAAACAATCGTTGGTAATGAATTAAGTCTTATCCTACTTAAGGGATTGGCTTCACTAGCTCCAGACCCAGGTATCAAATCCATTCTGCAGCTCTAATCCTTCAGGGCAGGCAGATGCACCCAGAATGCTTATCTTGATAACTCTTACCACATAATGTAGTAGTCCACAAATTAAGGCCTTAGTCCAGCCGACCAGCTTGTTTTTATAAATAAAGTTGTTTGGAACATGGCCTTGGCCATTCATTTATGTACTGTCTATGGCTGCCTTCTGCTACGACAGCAGAAATGAGTGGTCACAGTTGTGACTGATACTGTATGGTCTGCAAAGCTGAAAATATTTACTGTCTGTCTCCTTACAGAAAATGTCTGCTGACCACGGATAGCTCAGCCAACTTCCCTTGATTTCATGTTCAACAAACAACCTTTTGATTCGATGTTGATTGTTTGCTCCTGTACATACTTTGTACTAGGAGAGAGAGACAACTTGTAAAATAGTAATAAACCAATCTGTTTAAAGCTCCATCTATTCATACATCATGGTAGACCCTCTGGGTAGACTAACATTTATGTATGTGACTGCAAAGCTGGTGGACTGACCCAGTGTCCACCCACAGGGTATTGTAGCCTGGGTCTGTTTGGAGCCCATCTTCTCTGGGTAACTTTGGGAATTACAGTGCATCTTTTCTTTCTGATAGCATGTTTTTCAGTTACTACTTTATAGATGAGGAAGCTAAAATTCAGAGAGAGGAAGAAAGAAAACATTTATTGAACATCTGTTCTGTTCTAGGCTCACAGCTGTTTCCTATGTAATGCCATTTAATCGTTACAAGCCAATATGAGATATAAAACTCAAGTGTGTATATTCACAGATGTGGAACTGTAGGTTGAGAAAGGGGAAGACCATACTAATTTGTTAGGAAGTCAGGATCTGAAATCCGGTGCTCAGACTCAAATACTTTTACTCTGTGCTTAAGAGAGCAACACCATATGCCTTGGTCTCTTCCGCTGAGGTATACTGTTGCTCTTTAATAAACACGATGAAGTTAGAAAATCCTAGAGATTTTAAAGGTGTAAAATTTTAAAATAAATCCCGAACATTAATACTGGAGTATAGAATCTTAGCCAACTACTTTACATACTCAAACATGCTCTTGCATAAAGAAATTGGTCCCACCGCAGCCCGATGTTCATAAATAACAGTTCATGACAAAAAATTCTTTTTTCAAAACTGGTTTTGTACTTGAAGTGAATTAAATGTTGTACTCTGAATTCACTGCAGCAAGAACATATTTTAGAATTTCTGAAAGCTGAACAGAGTCGAAGGTTATCTATAACATGGGCATAACCACAGTCATAATATGTGTTCAAAATAAAACACTGAAAAGAATTAAAATGTTCCCTTCAAGCCAAACTCAAAGAAATTTCAACATAAGATGGACTGTAAAAGTGCAGTTAATGTTGCTTGCTGAGACCCATTCTTCAGGAGCTCAGAACCTCTGAAAAGCTTTTGTTTATTATTTTTTCAGCATTAAAGGAAACCAGCCTTTAGAGATAGAGCTGGTTCCACCCTCTCACACAGTGGTTGTGAACGGCTTTGGTTTTGATTTGTAAATGTTCTACCTGAGTGTCTTCTTGTCTTCTTATCTAGATTGAAAACTTTTAGATGGCAAAGTTTATCTCAATGACACTTAATTTACGGCTATGCGGATGGTGGGTGTTTCATAAAAAAAAAAAAAAAAAAATTGCCAATGCATCATACTATTGTAAGATAGAATTTTTAACCAATTGATCATAAATGGAAATATATATGAAAATATTCAGAAAGAAAACTCTAATCCACGAAGAATTCATTTTACTAGTTTCTCTCTTCAGTTTTTTAAAAATAGGGAACCACAACTAAACTCTGAGGAACCATGAAGTCAAATGAGTAAATACACTGACAACTAGAAGTTATTTGGAAAAGTCTAGTCGCACAAAGTTAGCACTGGAAGGCACCTCTGAGACCACTGAATTTAACTCATTATGCAAATGCATTACATAAACCCTAGAAATATTAAGTGATGAGCTCAAGGCCACAGGATTTATTGGTAGCCCAGCTGAGAGGAACAACCAGAACTCCTGAATCCAAGTTAATCTCCTACTATAAGAGTTAATCTCAACTGTACTGGCTTTCTAGGAAAAATAAAAGTTCACATTTCCTTTAGAATTGTTTGAACAAGAAGTCTCTAAAATGCAAGAAGTTATTCTAGGTCTCCTTAGTGTTGGCAGAAAAGGGACTATATATTTCTTAGAAGGCTGTTAATGTGGACAGAAATCCAATTTATCCTGGCTTATGTATAAAAGGGGGAATTTACTGGCTCACATAACCAAACTACATGTGGTGCCGGCTATGGGTGAGGAGACCTAGAGACTCACACACCCTTAGGATCTGTCTTTCCACATCCTTCATCTATGCTCTTTCAGATGCTGGTTTTATTCTCTGAGGCTGACTGTCTCTGTGAGGCTGGAATCAGAGTGTCAGGTAGATCTAGGCTTCATCTTTACTGCTTCCTAACTAAAGAGGAAACAGAACTCCTCTCTGCCAGTATTAATGAGGAAAATCCTAGGGGAAAATATGGATGGATTCTACTAAGATCAAATGATCATCTCTGGACTGATCACTGTGGTTGAGAGGTTGATTCTTGGACAACTCTAACTGGAATTATTTAACAGGAAGCATCAGGCTAGTAAGACTGAAGCTCATCTCAAACTTACATTTGGGGTGTGAGAGATGCAGGTTCCCTAAGGAATTAGGAGTGATGCTACCTGAGCGAGGAAAGATGTGCTGGGCAATCAGAACAGCAGGTGCCGAGGGAGAAGTTAGAGTCACCGAAGACTTACTCTGGCCCTAGAGAATATACTTAGGCACTTAGCAATTTTTTTAGCTTGCTTATCACCTAGATCTCCTTCCCTCTTTTACAGAAGCATGTATCTTATGAGCCTCAGTGGGAGGCATAAGTTATTTTCTACTACCTATTTTCTAGAGAATTTGAAAATGCCAAATACTTGATTTCCCACCCTCCTTTGAAACTAAGGCACAGGAACATGACCTAGATTCAGCCAATGTCCTGGACTTTGAGTCAGAGGTTAGTGACACCAATATTTAGTTCACAGGCAATAGTGGCCGCAATATCAAGTCCAGAGGAAGCAGCAGACATGGCGGATGCAAGCTGGGCAGCCAGTACTCAGGGGTAGTAACAGTAGTGTTACCAGTAGTGTTACCTGCTACCCAGCTTGAAATGTTCCTGAACATTTCTGAACCTGGTTCTCTAGCCCTCTTGGTGATACCATAAGCTCCCAGTAACTTTACAACAAATTGGTTCTCAGCTTAATCAATCTAGAGTTAGTTTCTGTGCCTCACAGCTAAGAGAAAACAAAAAAGAAATCATATAATCCAGTATCCCAGTACCAGAAAATTCTGGAAATATTTTTATTATTAAAAACATATTATTTTTATTGAGAAACTTAATACCTCTCTTCTGGGATTTCCCTGGTGGTCCAGCAGTTAAGACTCTGCGCTCCCAATGCAGGGCACCCTGGTTTGATCCCTGGTCAGGGAACTAGATCCCGTATGCTGCAACTAAGACCTGGCGTGCCGCAACTAAGACCCCGCGTGCCGCAACTAAGTCCCTGCATGCCGCAACTAAAAGATCCTGCCCTCCGCAGTGAAAATTCTGCACGCAGCAACAGAAGATCCCGTGTGCCGCAACTGAAGACCCGGTGCGGCCAAATAAATATTTTTACAAAATACTTCTCTTCTTTGAGAAGTTTGATTAACAACTTGCCCTATATTAAAGGTAGGTTATTTTTAATACGAATGCTAGTTATGTCAATTCATATTAAATAATTCCGAAAGCATATTTGTTAGTCTATGCCATCCACTGGTGGATAGGTATTATCACTGTTAAACACTATGGAATTCAATACTTCTCTTGGATTTCATTGTCAGGATGACTTCAGGGTCACCATAACCTCTGTTTTGCTCCTTCAGTTCTACTAATGCAATGATACCACTAAGTAGTTTACTTTCGACTAAACTCTCAGGCAGAACCTGCCATCCCACCCTTGACAGAAAAATGGCCTGACCCCCAACTCCTTAAAAGCTAAAAGGAAAATCAGCAAGGAGGAAAAACTAAAACTTCAGTGAGAAACTGTTAATGCAGGTTAGTATTTAATTTAAATAAGACTTAATATTATATTTTCATTACGAAGGCTGATATATTAGTGACATAACTGTGTATCTTAAATTGCCACAAATGAAAAGGACGATTAAAAGTTGTCTTTAATAGGACAGCATGAACTTCCAGTCTTTTTTTTACAGTTTTGGGTGGAAGATAAAGTTTAGACAGGAGTTGCTGAGGAACGACAGGAAATTGTTGCTAAGGCTAAGTACCATCTGAAAATATCCAACATGTCACCAAAGGATTTATTAATTTATCTTCTCTCTGGGTTTTGTTTGTTTGGAAAAAAGAACACATACACATATGGTTGCTACAAATAGATGTCACTGACCCCTGCGAGTGGCCCATGTTAATCAGCCACAAGTATCTAAACATGCTGCTTGGTCTAGGGCTGCTGAGGACACTGTCACAGCAAACGGGGTGATACGTGATTTCTTATTGCCTCCTAGCTGTTCAGGAACTGTAGGTGTGTTTGGCTGTTTGCTCATTTTGTGAACACGAACTAGTTTAGGCATTTCTGTCTTTTCTAGGGCAGCACCAAATGTGGAAAGAGTGACTGTGTAACTTAATAATAATGACACTGTTAAATAAATGCTGCACTTCAGAGAAGTAGATCTTAACTTGGAGTTTATCAGGAGCTATCAAGTCATTACAAACTGGCCATTACTAGGAACTTCCAATCATTTTCCACCAAGGGAGAATACACAGCAATTGCCTTTTACAACATTTTCTGCCAGCTTCTTCTCCTGCTTTTTTTCTTATTAGTTTTACTGGAAGATAATCACCTTTCAGAAGGAATGACAGATATCTTTGAGCCTCAAGAATACCAATGAAATATTTACTTGAATATATTGCCATAATAGCTTACTAATAAGCACTACCTAAGACAGCCCCATTTAGACCATTTGCTGAGAAGTACCCAGGACAATAATTTTGCTTATAAAACATAATCAAGATAATCAACAGAAACAAGAAATGAATCAAGTGAAGACTCTTGATGACAGAATCTTAGCCAAATCACTCAAAACAATGATGCTCAGGAAACATGACTGTCATTTCCAACCACCTAACTAGACATGTTCTGTTATGGTCCAAATTAGGAGCATGAAATACACTCTACAACCTAGGGGATTTTAGAGCACTTACATGAATCACAAGTGACATATGGGAGCTCATTAAAGGAAGGTGAAGTTATAAGCACCCAGGGGGCTTGCTGGAAATCAGAGCTTTTTAAAAAAAGCATCAGAGGTCAGTCATACAGATTAGAGGATGCTTTTCATGTCCCTTGAAAATAATCCATTTCTCTTTACCCCTTCTCAGCTAACATGCTGCTTGAGTACTGGCCAGTACTACAAAGTTTTGTTGTGTGTGTGTGTGTTGGGAGGGGGGTGGCGGTGGAGGCTGGAGGGTCGTGATTTGATTGATTTTGATACGCAAACAATAAAAGCCACGGGAGAGTAAGACCTCAGCGCAGCCTGCTTCAGCCCAACTTGAAGGTAACAGTGGAAGCTGCCCGAAGAAGGACAGCCATAGGCAGCTCTTATGTTACAGAAGTGATGCCTGTAAGCTGAGCTTTGAATGACACATTATTTCCTGTGTGCACCCCAATCTATTTTCTGCCTGACTAAGCTTATAAAACTGCATAAATTCTCCCTCTCAGCCTGTTCTATAATCCTGTGAACACACTGTCTTCCTGTTCATTCCTTCAGCCAGCAAGCACCAGCTGTTCGGTCCTGGAAACATTTTACGATAAAGGAAAAAAAAAAAAAAAAAAAGCAGATGATCAAAAATCTGTAAAAACTGCAAAATCTTGAGATATGCAGATGTTTTAGGGTGGTGAATATTTGACCTGAGTAAAAGAAATGATTAGGCTTCCACCAATCATTACACTGTTGAATACTCTGCTGAGACCGGTTTATCTGGACACTCCTCAGCTGCCTCAGTTCTGCACAGTCTGTAAACTAAGCCAGTTTTGGTTGTTATGTGCTAAAGAAAGATAAACTCTGAGCTTAAAAATATGAACAAAGAGAATTATTTTAATATAGTAATCATGCTTTTTTCATTGAAAAATGACACAAATTTTGTTAACTATATTTTTCAGCTTCAGAAGGAAAGTGGAAGTCACTTGATAATGTCGCTTTAATTACTTAAATGCACACTTCACGCCTCAAATACACAGGAAAGCTAGTTGTTATAATTAGAAGTTACACAAAGACATAGTTTATATAAATTGCAGCTAATTACTTAAGTAAAATGCCAGTCTTTTGCCATCCTACAAAGAAAGATATCCAAGAATATGTAATTTAAACAATAGGTCGAAGTGGGAGATGTGGTGATTATAATGTGAAATTTTCTTTAAAAAATATAGATGGCTGTTACTGGGAACTGAATGAATCCTGTTTCCATTTGGGCACTTAATTCCAGGTTATCCAGAAAAACAACTCATATCTACAGACCAAATAGTTTGAAGAGAGCATTTATGAACATTCTGTTACTAATGTCTTCCTATTCATTTTATCGATAATTTTAGGGAGGACTTAAAACCAATCAAAGAGATGATAATACTCTACAATAGGGGTCATGAAACTTTTTCTTTCAAGGACTAGATAGTAAATATTTTAGGCTTTGCAGGACATGGGGTATCTTCTGCAACAATGCGAGCGACTTTGCAGTTGTAGTGGGAAAGCAGCCATGGGCAGTACATAAAACATGAGCATGGGTGTTTCAATAAAACTATTTGAAATAAAATAGTTTCAATAAAACTATTTACAAAAATTGGTGGCCTACAGGACATAGTTTGTTATCCCCTGTTCTACACCAAGCATCTAATGACCCGGGAAGCAACACTAGTCATTATTGCTATCCTCAAGACAGTTTGGGATTTTTGTTTACTTTCAACATCTAAGGTCTAGCAGCCCTTCTCCAGGGACCTGCTTCTAGAGAACAAAGCCTTATTGCTTCAAGGCATCCAGTTACTACATTTGAAAAATCCTCCCTTTCACATTATCTCCTGAAGTAAAACAGTATTCAATATATCAATGAAAACCTAGGGTCTTAACACTGAGATGTATGTTAGTGTAACAGCTTTATTTTAGAAAGGTAGGCAATGAAGTACAAAAATGTTAAGTTATACAGTTAACAGAAAATGATAGGCCCCGACTTGGACCATGGATTTCTCCCTTTTCCAATTCTACTGCATAGTCTCCCAACACTCAAAGGCAACGTGTTCCCTGTCCCTAAACACCAAGGAGGAACTGCGTACCATTTAAAAATATTAAAACAAAAATTGGATCAATTACACAGAATTCATTTATGGGCACAACTTTCAATTTTTTTTTCAACATCGAGGACCTAGCCTTCTGATTCCTAACTAGGGCACTTTTTATTCTAGCATACCATCTCCTAGCTATCAAGCTCATTCTTGGTACAAATGCAATATTTAATAAAGAGGCAATAAATAAAAATATTATGAAATAATATTATGATTTTATGAGGCAACAGTCTTGTAGTTTTGTTTGTTTCTGAGCATAAAGGGGATTTATTTAAAATAGGGTCTATTTTATTAAAAGGAATGCTTTCAAATTGCCCAACAAGCACGGACTGAAATGTTTCATTATGCAGTACAGCATGTTTATTCAGGTGAAAATATACAGAATATTGCATATCTCTAAATACATTGATCTAAATGCAAATGCAGTTAAATGTAAAATCCAACCTTGGTGTCATTTGGTTTCACATTCTGCCATCAAAATTTAGAGGTATTCTTTCATTTTTTAACATAGAAATCCAGAAATCAATGGCAATTATAGGTAAAACTTGTAAAAATAGAAGTAGAACATCTGAAATTTATATGCCCAAACCATTCAGAAAACTTTTTGTGGAGGTATAAAGTGTAAATTAATGTTTAGGTTGTGTCATGGTCATTAGGAAAAAAAAAAAAAAAGATTGGATTGCTTCTAGAGACCATGATTATAGAGAATTTAAAGATAAGAGAAGGTCAAGTGACTTCAGGTCTTTATTTCATTTAGTTGTAGGGCTGACCAAGGTGTTTTCTATCAAATTCATTTAAACCTAATTGTTTTGGGACAAACAGTACACAGGCACTCAAAAGGTAACAGATCTTCTTTCTCTTCTATTCCTACCCAATCAAAATTATATATTCTCAATCCCACTGCTCTATTGCCACAAAACAATGTAACAGTGAATCTAAGATAAAAGTATCAAATTTGTGATCTCGACATGTGAATTAAATACAACTATCACATTTTATAAATATGAATACTGAAATCCAGTAAGGCAAAATGACTTGTCTTTGACTCTACTGGTAGACTGAATTAAAGATCAAACCCATGCCTTTGGTGCCTACGCCCACTGTCTACTGGAATATACAGTACACATAGAACAAAGCTACAAAATAGTGACTGGCTCTGCATGGGTAACTTTACGCTTCCTTTGGAAGTTGCATTAGCAATTTGATGCCACTGGAGGCATATGTTTCTTTCATGGCACTACAAAATAACCTTATTAGGCAGAATGAAGTAATATTGAAAAGGAATAGGTTCATGCTAGCCAGCTGACTGAGTCTGCCTGCCATCTTCCACTGTCTAGAGCAAATCATTTTACTTAATGAAAATTTAAATCTAACTTACTCATGTAACGAGCTAAGTGCCCTTTGAAGCAGTTTTAGATAGTGGATGGCATTTTCCAATTGCAAAAAACGTAGTATCAAAAAGTATTTCCTACCTGCTAAGAGAGTAGATATTAAAAGTTCTCATTATTGGTATAACCATTATGGAGAACAGTATGGAGTTTCCTTAAAAAACTAAAAATAGAACTACTGTATGATCTAGCAATCTCACTCCTGAGCATATATCCAGAGAAAACCATAATTTGAAAAGATACATGCACCCCAATATTCACTGCAGCACTCTACAAGATCTAAGGCATGGAAGCAACCTAAATGTCCACTGACAGAGGAATGGATAAAGAAGATGTGGTACATATATACAATAGAATATTACTCAGCCATAAAAAAGAATGAAATAATGCCATTTGCAGCAACATGGATGGACCTAGAGATTATCATACTAAGTGAAGTAAGTCAGACAGAGAAAAACAAATATCATATGATATCACTTATATATGGAATCTAAAAAAATGATACAGATGAACTTATTTATGAAACAGAAACAGACCCACAGACTTTGAAAACAGACCTGTGGTTGCCAAAGGGGAAAGGTGGGGGGGGGATAGATTGGGAGTTTAGGATTAACATATACTCACTACTATATATAAAATGAACAATTAACAGGGACCTGCTGTATAACACAGGGAACTCTACTCAATAATCTTTAATAACCTATATGGGAAAAGAATCTGAAAAAGAATGGATATATGTATATATATAACTGAATCACTTTGCTGTACACCTGAAACTGACACATTGTAAATCCACTGTACTCTATTATAAAATAAAAATTAAATTAAAAAAAGTAATATCACAAAAATCTTTTTTTAAAGTTCTCATTACACACACAAATGGTAATTCTGGAAGGAGATGGATGTGTTAATTAACTCGATTGTAATCATTTCACAATGTATACATTTGTTAAATCATCACCTTGTACACCATATATATATATATATATATATATATATATATATAAATTTCCCTATTATACCTTGATAATGCTGAAAACACATAAAAATTATAAAAGCATTTCCTATAGAATAAGCTTTATATCTTACTATATGTGTACAACCTAAATATATTGATTTTTGTTTCCTGAAGAATAATACCATGTATTAGGTTGAATGTTTTGCAAAATGTCTGAATATTGGCAATTTCATAATGTTTGACATAATAGTATACCAGAGTGGTTCAGATCATGGGATCTCACCAAAGATGAGCTCGAGGTCAAATTCTGGATTTTCCATTTAGAATTGGTACATGATTAGGGCTGTTAAGAGAGAATACTTATAAAATTCTAATCTTTGTGTTAGTCATATAAGTGCTGAGGAAATGCTAGTTTTATGACAGTTGGTGATGATGATTATGATGATGATGATTGTCTTAGTCAGTTTGGGCTGCTAGAATGAAATACCATAGACAGGGTGGCTTAAACAACAAACATTGACTTCTCACAGTTATGGAAAATGGCAAGTCCAAGATCAAGGCACTGGAAGATTTAGTGTGTGGTAAAGACCTGCTTCCTGCTTCATAGATGACTGTCTTCTTGCTGTGTCCTCACAGGGAGAAACAGAGCTAGAGAGATCTCCGAAGTCTCTTTTATAAGGATACTAATCACGTTCGTGAGGGCTTCTCATGACTTAAGTACCTCACAAAGTAATTAATACTCTCCTCCTAATACTGTCCTCCTAATACTGTCACCTCCTAATACTGTCACATTGGGGGTTAGGATTTTAATATGTGAATCTTGAGGGGACACAAACATTCAGTCTATGACAATGATAACAAATGTAATGGTGGTGATGATGACAATGATGATGATAATGATGTTGATAATGTTTGTTCTACACAACTAATCCATCCTGGTTGAGTCAATGGATTTGAACGGTTGATGTGTTTAGAATGTCCTGATACCATGATTACAGAAAAAGGAAAACACATATACACAATTAGCATGGGTTGTGTTGGGAATGAAAATTGGAGGCTACTGAAAATGTTGATTAGTGAACTAGGTTTATTGGAAGATTGGTTTTATAAAGTAACTCTGGTGTATTCATGGTCTAATCAGTTGTTATGGATTGAAGCCAAGGTCTAACTGCTAGCTAGATAATTTTTATAAAGGACATGGGATCAGAAAGGATGCTCTGTTACTTTCCTTATTGAAAGCTCTATATTACTCATAAAGTGAAGGACCAACTTGGAAATATTACGGTCAAGAAAGCATACTTTTTTTTCTTTTTCTTTTCCACTTTAAGGTCAAAGTCCAACAACAATAACAATAATTAAAGCTATCAGTTCATGTACTGTGTACCTAGTACACATGCTAAATGTTGCAGACATTGCGTGAAGCATTTAAATACATCATCTCATTTAATTCTGAGAACAATCCTATGAGAGGAGTTCTGTCATTATCACAATTTTACATAATGAACAATTGAGGCTCAGAGGAATTCAATCACGTTCCTATTGTCGTGAAACTAATAAATTAGGTATTCAATATACTGAGACAATGATACCCTGCACAACTATGAAGACTTTAGCCAAAGTGTGTATGAAAGTATATGAGGTCTCTTTGGGAACTTTACAGTTTTTTGATAAGATTCAGTAAGTGCTCCTATCTGAAAAATGAAAAATTGAACTAGTAGATGTAAAATTGTTATGGCTTTTACTAGCAGTCTTTTGTGATCTCTCCTGCCCTTGGGCCTCTATGGCTTGCTAGATCATATTCATTACAAGTCCGTGGAAAGAGTTTTTGCTGTGGACAGGAACACACGAGGCCAGGGATCTGATGGCAACTCCTGATGCTCTCTTATCCTCTCATACAGCAGTCTGTATGAAGTATGCTTCAAATCCATTTTGAGTTTGGTTATATTCACTATTACATTTTAGTTCGTTTAAATGTACATTTATTGATTACACACTAATGTGTATGGCATTGTTGTGTTATCTTGTAACTCAAAAGTAAATAAGAATAGACCCCAGTCCATGAAAAGACATAGTCCTATAGGACAGGCAGGAAGGAAGATAGGCAATTTCAAGATACTGTTTTATATACTTTGCTAGAATTGTGCAAGGGAACACAAAGGAGGAGACTGGTGAAAGTGTCCTGAAAGAGACGATTCCTGAGCTGAATTTTGATATGTGATTAGGAGGGTGCATACACAACATGATATTCAGCCTCAACTATTAATCAAAAAATAGAAATACTAAGGAGTTGACAATAGCCAGTAAAATTTGACGATATCCAGTAAAATTACTAATGCCAATATGTGATAATAAACTTTTCCAGCTATGTATTTAGACAAACTCTCACTTGAGTATTCAAGAAAACATGTATAACTGTTGGTGGGAATGTAAACAGGTACAACCACTATGGAGAACAGTATGGAGGTTCCTTAAAAATCTATAAATAGAGTTAGCATATTATTCTGCAATCCTACTCTTGGGAATATATCCAGAGAAAACCATAATTCAAAAAGATACATGCACCTCAATGTTCATAGTGGCACTATTTAAAATAGCCAAGACATGGAAGCAACCTATGTGTCCATCAACAGATGAATGAATAAAGAAGATGTGGTATATACACACAATGGAATATTACTCAGCTATAAAAAAGAATGAAATAATGCCATTTGCAGGAACATAGATGGACCTAGAGATTGTCATATTAAGTGAAGTAAGTCAAAAACAAATACCCTATAATATTGCTTGTGTAAAATCTAAAAAAAAATGATATAAATGAATTTATTTACAAAACAGAAATAGACTTACAGATGTAGAAAACAAACTTATGGTTACCTAAGGGTATAGCGGGGGTGGGGGAAGAGATAAATTAGGAGTCTGGGATTAACATATATATATACAACTATGTATAAAATAGATAAACAACAAGGACCTACTGTATATCATAGGGAACTATATTCAATACCTTGTAATAACCTATAACAGAAAAGAATCTGAAAAACTATATATATATCTATATATATCTATATATAGATATATATATCTGAATCACTTTGCTATACATCTGAGACTAACACAACATTGTCAATTAACTATACTTCAATTTTAAAAAAAGTTTAAAAAAAGAAAACGTATAAAAATATTCATTAGAGAATCATTTACAAGACCTTCGAATTAGAAATAACATCAGTGTTCATCAATAGATAGATAAATTGTGATATATCCATATGTGGAACACAATACCCAACTTCAAAGTGATGGAGTAGACAGATCTATACATCTCACTATTGATAAATATCCCAAACATAATGTTGAGTAAAACTTTTGCTGAATGATAAACACAGTGTAATACTACTTATCTAAAATAAGCAATGCTGTATGGCAGATACGTACTGTGTATGCACATGTGCACGCACGTGTGTGTGAATAAAAAAATCATCTGTAAGAACAGACAACAACTTTACAGCAGTGGTTGCCTCTCAGGAGGAAGAAGGACTATAGATAAAAGCTAGAGTTTAAAGAGGACTTCAACATTATTTGTAATATTTATTTCCTTTAATAAAAACAAAGAACAAGGATATAAAAAGCTAAAAACTGTCAGGTTTTCAAATCCCAAATTATGTTTATAAATATATCTCAAAATGAAATGAAACAAACAAAAGAAGAGAGTGAGCTAAGAACAGGATGGATGAAGTATTGAGGAGAGCTGAATCTGTGAGAGGGGAGGTATACACGCAGTGGGAATAGTGTGGGCAAACAGACAAAGGTGTACAAAAGGCTGGTGTATTCAAGGGGCACAAGATTCACTACAGGAGTAGGAAGTGTGAAGTAGGTAGAAAATGGTAGTAGGAAAATATTTGGTAGGTAAGTAGATATATAGACTGTGGTGGGCCTTACAGCCCAAGTTAAGGTACTTGGATTTTATCTGTAAGTATTGGGATGTCTTTGGAGGTTTTGAGGAGGGGAATTATGATTAGATAAATGTTTCTGGCAGATTACATGGATGGTTGTTTGAGGAATTGTTTTGAAAATATAAGAGTTATATTAGGGTTCTCCAGAGAAACAGAACCAATAGGATGGATGTGTTTGTGTGTGTGTTTGGAGACAGAGTGAGAGAGACTGAAACACACACACGGATTAACTGACTGACTGATTGATTTTAAGGAATAGGTTCACATGATTATGGAGGCTGACAAGTCCAAATCTACAGAGTGTGTGCTCAGGCTGGAAACCCAGGAAAGAGCATCACCAATATTTCAGTTCAAGTCCAAAAGCCATCAGCATGGAAGGTCAGAGAAAAGCCAACACTGCAGTTCAAGGTGGAGGCCTTCTGCTGGCAGACTCTTTCTTGCACAGGGGAAGTAAAGTCTTTTTGTTCTATTCAGGCCTTCAACTGATTAACCAAGGCCTGTCCACATTATGGGGACAATCTGATTTACTCCAGGTCCACCAATTCAAATGTTAATCCCATGCAAAACAGCATCATGGAAACACCCATAATAATGTTTGATTGAATATCTGGGCACTATGACCTAACCAAATTGAAAACTAAAATTAACTATCATAAGAGTAGAGACAAGAGGCTAGTTAAAGAATGACTGCAAAAATCCAGGCTGGTAATTCAGAGCCTCAAAACATAGTAAAAGTTGAGTACATACTTGTTGAGTTGATTTAACAGTGATTTTGAAAATCAGACAAATGTGTATGTATGTATATATAGATACATTCACATGCATACACACACACACACACACACACACACACACACACACGTGCGCGCATACATGCCATGAACGTTAGTGTGGCAGGCTACACATTCTCAGTCAATGAGTGCTCATCAGCATCATTCTGAGAATATTCTGCAAGTTGTCTATTCTGCTGGGCTTCTCCCTGTGTCATTTGTGTTCGTGTACTGGTGAACAGTTCTAATTCATAATATCTGATAAAATGTACTAGGGTGCTGCTAGACCTGCCACAAAGAAGGATTAAATTTTGAGAGTGCCAAGTGGAAATTAGTTATTCTCCATATCTACAGACCTCAGTAATCAGAAAAATCTGCCAAGAAGATAAAACCATCTGTCAAGTCCACCACTGTACTGACCACAGGACAGCTAACTGTTCAAGGAACAACATATATGTGGGAGAAGCTGAAAATCTGTTAATAAGTTTATGGATATTCGGAAATATCATGTGCCTCATCATAAGAAGTACAAAGAGCCTTTTAAACACCATCCTTGAGTGAAGCAAAGGAGACAAAACCTTGAGACAGTTGTGCTTGACTCAGAAATTTGGATTCCATAGTAACTTGAACATCACAGACATTATCAGTGTAAAATAAGTACTGAAAACCTACCTTGTAACTTGAATTTCTCATCTCCTAAAGGGAATTGTTAACATGGTTATTCTCAATGTTCATTCCCTAGTTCCTTCTCAATGTGGATTTTAAATGTCATTTATGGGAAATTTATGTCAATGAGTATATTCCCCTCTTAAAAAGCGGGATGTTTAAAGCTTCTAAGGCTCATTTTACTTTCTTACTGGGCAGTAAGGATCTTGGGATTTTAGGCTGGATGACGTTTATGACTATAAAACATTTACTGGCACCTAGTTTTCATTACCACCACGGTCCATTTTTCCATGTTTGAGGTAGTGCTGTGAACTTCACTGAATTTCTTTCTTCATTATTTATCTGACAATGCAAATGCATTTATTAAATCATGTTTATTATATCATTTAAGTAAACAAATGTCTAGTAGGTATGTTGGAAGTAAAAAAGAATATATTACGATGATATTTCCATGGATTGTAAACTGACATTTTTGAGAGAGTTCTGTGGGCAATGACTCCACCATTTACTAACTTGGTGACCTTGGATAGATCATGTAAGCTTTTGCACCCTCATCTTAATATTTTCTCTTTCCTCAGTGGTATGTGTTACAGAGTGGCTGTAATGATTAAATGTTCATGAAAAACTCTTCATAAACCTTAAAGAACTATACAAATGCAATTAACAGTACAGATAGGAATTTCATTACAGGAAGCAGAGGATCACATATTCTAATATATAAAGATATTTTTTCTCATTATATCAATGAACAAGTTAAAATGCATCAAAATATTATTCTGCCATAGACTTAAAAGTAATCCATTCTTTAGGGATTCTCAGTGTTGGCAATGTTTTTGTCTTTTTCCAGAATCAGAGTATATTTGAGCTGAAAGGAACCTTGGAAAACATCCAATGTAATGTCCTCAATATCTCACCCCCATTTACCATAATGTAAAATTTAATGTGAACATAAAAGAAAACTTTCTAGACGGTTAAAATGGATTTCTCTTTGAAAACTGCATGTTAAAATGTATTTAGATTCTACTAGGACACAAATGAAGCCTGAAATTTTAGATTCAAGAACAAGAATCAAACTTCCTAAGGGATTTCTTGTTAGGTGATAAATGAAAGGATAAAAATAGAAAGTTGTTGGGTATATCTGACATGCTACCATACTAACGTCTGGTAAAGTATGTCCACATAAAAAGGATATATGGCCACTATCAAATAACATCAGAAAGTTATGAAGGTGAATGAAGCTGCAGAGAATGTGGAAAACATCAGTGAAGTTCCCAATTCTCTGTTATCTATGAGGTGATTGTTCATATTGCAGATACTTGATTCCACCCTTTTCCCAGGGATACCAAGAATGCTATTCTGAGTGGCTATTTTCTATAATTAGTCAAGGTGTACGCAATGAATGGAAAATAATTATAATATTAGCCTAAGTAAGATGTGATGGGGGGGTATAAATATTTTATAAAAAATAACATAGGCTGAATTCTTGAGAAAAAACCAAATAGCCTCTACTAATTCACATCTTCCTTTATTGTAGGATTTCCAAATATTTACAAATATTTCAATTCCCTAACATCTACAAAGAACAACCTAAAATGAAGCTATAAGAAAAAAGAAATTCCTAGGACTCCTTAAACACATATCATCTACTTTACCATGTTCAGAAAGGGAAACAGTGAACATTAAATAAATTTATAAATATTGAGACCAGAACACAAAGGGGAGCTAGGGCTTGCACTCACGAGTATTTTTTTAGCATCATGCTCTCTAATGGAGTCACCACTTCACCTATCAACTAAAAGTAAATTAGAATAAAGCAGTGTTCTATGCAATGCTATGGTCCATGAAGCATTAAAGGAGCGGTGATATTCTTTTTAGGTTCTGATTGGTAAAAACTTGGACTGGACTGGCTAAATCTCCTGGAAAGATAGCTTAGAAGATAATTTCTATATAATACTATGGGTCATGGAAATATTATAAGGAGTTTCCTTTAAAGCAAGGGGAAAGGGAGTAAAAGTTAGAGGAAAAGTTG
Source organism: Tursiops truncatus (assembly GCF_011762595.2). Classification (NCBI taxonomy): domain Eukaryota; kingdom Metazoa; phylum Chordata; class Mammalia; order Artiodactyla; family Delphinidae; genus Tursiops; species Tursiops truncatus. The sequence goes on along the minus strand of NC_047039.1, from coordinate 56,839,997 downwards.
AAAAAAAAAAAAAGTCATGAAGGAATGGATGACAGTGAGGTTAGCCTTGGAAGAAAAAAAAAAAAAAGACTGCTTTCCCTGAAGTTAGAACAAAGGAGGAGAGAATGAGGAAGGATAGGTAATATATTTACAGTGGAAATAAACGTGCTTGCCCAAAAATGTTCATTTGGAGTAGAGGGAATTTGGCGGAACTTAGGCCAGAGAATTTTAATCTCTAAGTTAAAGAGTAGGTGAAGAGTGGGTCCTTTGCTGAGGCAGAAGACATGGAGAAAAACTTGGTGGTCCTAAGAGTGTTGAAACGGTTTGGAACAGTGACTGTGAATTGTACAACATGGAGGAAATATAAGAAGAGTGCAGAAAGGGTGGTGGGGAGCTCTGAGGACCCAGCTGAGGTTAGAAATCAAATGGTATGTTTTCACTAGTCAGAGGTTAAAGAACATATGCGATGCCAGTAGCTCAGGGTAGGCAAACAGCCAACTACAACGTCCCAAAGTAGGCAGCATTGAAATGATCCATAATCAGGCTCAAACCAGATAAGGAATAAGTGACTCCAGAAAAAGCCTCAGAGCTTATGAGGCCAGTGAGAGGTTTTAAAAGAGATGAGAACCGTCAGGGTGGAGGCCGTTTCAGGATGTGGATATAGTCAGAAAAGAGAGACTCTAGCCACACTAAATTAAGTTAGAAATCAATAACAAAAGGAAAAAAGAAGTAGCCTATGTATAAAGAACACTCAATGAACACATTTAGAAACAGATTGATAATAAAAATACAACATATCAAAACTTGTCAATGCAGCTAAAACCATTCTTATAAAAATTGTGTCCTGGGGCTTCCCAGGTGGCACAGTGGTTGAGAGTCTGCCTGCCAATGCAGGGGACACGGGTTCGTGCCCCAGTCCGGGAAGATCCCACATGCTGCGGAGCGGCTGGGCCGTGAGCCATGGCCGCTGAGCCTGAGCGTCTGGAGCCTGTGCTCCGCAACGGGAAAGGCCACAACAGTGAGAGGCCAGTGTACCGCAAAAAAAAAAAAAAAAAAAAAAATTGTGTCCTTAAATATATTTGTTAGAAAAAAAAAGTTGAAAATTAATCATGATAAGGAGGTAGAAAAAATCAGTAAGTTAAACAGAAGAATCTGATGTTATTGGGACTGACATATACACACTACTAAATATAAAATAGATAACTAATAAGAACCTGCTGTATAGCACAGGGAACTCTACTGAATACTCTGTAATGACCTATATGGGAAAATAATCTAAAAAAGAGTGGATATAGGTATACGTATAACTGACTCACTTTGCTGTACACCTGAAACTAACCCAACACTGTAAATCAACTCTACTCCAATAAAAATTTTTAAAAAGATGAAATATCACTTAATAAATGAATTTAACAAGTTTCTTGGATATAAGGTAAATATACAAAAAAAATCAATTATATTTCTAAAAATAGATAATGAAATAATAAAGAAAATATTTATTAAAAGCAGTTTTAAGTGCATAAAAATAACTAATAAAAATGTATTGATCTCTATATAAAGCATAAAATAATTTTGAGAGAAATTTAATACTTAAATAAATGAAGGGGTATACCTTGCTTATGAATCTGAAGATTCAGTATTGTAAAGATGCCAATTCTCTTCAAGCTGTTTTATAAATTTAATGTAAGTCCAGTAAAATATAAGTATTTATTTATTTGTGTGTACTGTTAGAACTTGATAAGTTGACTTTAAAATTCATATGGAAATGCAATGGGCTAAGAATAGCTAAAATATTCCTGAGAAGAATAATGATAGAGGAGGGAATTTCTTGATCAGATATTAAGGGTGATTTTGAAAATACATTAACGAAAACTGGCATTGGTTCATGGATATAAAAATTGACCAATGGAACAAATAGAGGCTGGTGAGAGACCCATGCATGTACAGATACTGGATTTATGAAAAGGTGTGCAGGAGAGCAATGAAAAAAGGAAGGTCTTCATAATAAATACATTTTGACCCCTATCTCACATCATAAAACAATATTTTCAACACGTGTAACAGAATACACAGATCTCCTAGGAATCATTCAGAAAAAGATCATCAATCCAACAGAAAAAAAAAGGGCAAGAAATTTGAACAGGCAATTAGAAGAGGATATCCAAATAGCCAATAAACATATGAAGAGACGCTCAATTCTGTTATTAATCAGAGAAATCACAAAGAGATAACATGACTCACTCATTATAATGGCTAAAATTAAAATCGCTGACATATCATGTGTTTCACGTGTTGGTGACCATATGGAACAACTGAAGTGCTCACCAACAATACAACGGAAAAATCAAATCACACTATAGTTCTACGATGAAATCCTATTCAGCAATTAAAATTAACAAACTACAGCTAATTGCAAAAAATGTGGAATCTTACAAACATAATGCTAAAAAGGCCAAATACTAAATAATGCATACATTTATTAAAGTTCATATCTAAACTCTATGTAACATTCTAAGTCAAGTCTAATGGAAATTTCCTGTAAGAAGTTAGGAGAGTAAACACTTTTAGGGAGGAGGGGAAGAATCATTATTGAAAGAGGACCAAAGAAAGGCTTACAGGGCAGCAGCTATCTTCTATTCCTTGACTAGGATGGTGGTTATATAGATTATTCACTTCGTAAAAATGCCTTCAGCTGTAAATTTGTTTTGTGCACTTTTCTATATGTGTTACACTTCAACAAAAATGGTTAAAAAAAAAAGAACATGAGAATGGAATTTTTGACAGTATATTTCTTCTTACAATGTGATAAATTTCAAATGCTATTTCCCATTTCTACTGCAGTGAATAACCTTTCTCGGACATGTAGACTTAGATTTTAAAATCTTCTTTTATTAAAAACTAAAACAAACACAAAAAAAGAACAAAAAACATGACAATGAGGGCTCATAAAAACCAAAATAACTTGCATATAACTCTTCAGCTTCAGAGCAGCTACTTCAAGTGCTCCCTCCTTTTCCTTTTTGCCCACAGATAACATGGGCCTACTAATATTTGTAATATGCCCCAAGGCTGTCCATCAGTGGCTCAGATTATTGGTCAGTTTGACTACCCCTAAAATGTAGGTAACGGTCACAGCACGACAAGATGAAGCCAGGCTCCATTAAAAATATTAAGAAAAGTAGAGCACATATTTATTAAATGAGAAGGCTCTGATCTGTTCACTGCAGCAAACAGCTGTTATTCTGTATCCTACTGAGGGCCTTGGGACCCAGTGACACTAGCAGGTCTGCCTCTGTGCACATTTCTCTCAGCTGGTCAAATAAACAGCTCTTCTCTCCTCCTGTAGACAAGGCAGGGTTGCTCCCCGTTGTCAAACTCAAATAATCCCCTTCAAACAGAATCCCTGGCAAGTTCAAAGGAAACACACGAAACCCCACTGCTTTAGAGGATAATGGACACTGAGAGTCAGCTGCAGGAGCAGAAACAGTAACAGAAAGATGCCTCTGAACATGAAACATTAACAAACCAGGCATTATTACAAATATTTCTCCCCCATCCAATGACCTTTAGCAAAAAATCAACTCCAATCCCTAGTGTTCCAGTCCTTTCTTTTCTTCTGCATTTCATATTCTACTAGCTGAAGTTCAAGTTTACTTAGTAGCATAAAATTCTACATACACACACACACACACACACACACACACACACACACACACACACACACATCAATAGTTTGAATACGATGTAACCAAATCAAAAGAGAAAGTAGGTAGGATTACATGCCCAAACACAGTTTGATCCTCATTCTAATAATCAGGGAAGATTTTTTTTTTTTAATCATTTAAAAAATATTAGGGGCTTTCCTGGTGGTGCAGTGGTTGAGAATCCACCTGCCGGTGCAGGGGACACGGGTTCGAGCCCTGGTCTGGGGAAATCCCACATGCCGCGGAGCAGCTGGGCCCATGAGCCACAACTACTGAGCCTGCGCGTCTGGAGCCTGTGCTCCACAACAAGAGAGGCTGCGATGGTGAGGGGCCCGCACACCACGATGAAGAGTGGCCCCCACTTGCCACAACTAGAGAAAGCCCTGACACAGAACCTAAGACCCAACACAGCAAAATAAATAAATAAATAAAAATGTTAAAAAAAAAAAAATTAAAGTTGATAATGCACAAATACTGCATGGATGCCCCTGGATGCATTATACGTTTCTGTAAATAAAAAAAATTAAACCTTGAAAAAAAATATTGCATGGATACTGTCTAATGAGTAAACAACTAATTATCCATAAATAACCGATATGGCTAATAATTCATTTACATACTTTGTGAATGATAGAAGAAACTGATTTTTTTTAAGATTTGGAAATATGTTTCTCAATCCCTTGTTAGTTATCACAGTCTTTCTCTGTATTCCCATAAACCCCACCTCCAAAGGAAAACTGACATTATCTATCTATCTATCTATCATCTATCTGATTATGCTTGAGAAAATGAGGTCCAATATTTCGCTGATTTAGTAGGCAAGACTGAATATATGTTTCAGTGAATGAATAATGCCAATAGAGAACACAGCATAAGTGATTTAAAATGTCATGCTACTGTGCAAATATCATATGACTGCTTATATCTATCGTTTCATTTCTCCCTTTATCCAGAATGAATTTCCTGACTTGATTTTAATAGGCACCATGTGGCTTATTTCCCAATCCCAGGCAGCTCTTAAATTTCAGAAATAAAAGACTTCTCCTTATTTCACAAGAATGTTTTAAGAATAAATGTGATAAATTGCCAGAAAGCATGTGAGTTTGCTGGAGAAAAGATACTATGTAAAAAGAAATGTGATACTACAATGGCTATGGTTTTCACATGGTGATCCTGAGCCTTACATTCATCTGGGTAGGATGTCTCAGGCTTTCCTTTCACTGGAATGCCATCTTTGACCACTGTGTCCTGTGAGAGAGGGGTATACAAGGATGAATGCTCAACTAGGAGTCAGGAGACTCCAATGTTTATTATGCCTCTACTTCCAACCAGCATGGGTAAATTTCTATAAAACTCTTTACCTCTCTGGGCATCAGGTACTTTATCTTTAAAATGAGGTAGAATTAGACATTACATGAACTCGAAGGTGGCTTCCAGCTTCAGCATTCTGTAATTCTGAGTGTGATCTTTCGTACTCAAGAAGGTAAGAAATTGTTTTTAAAAGTAAATAGCAAAATGGTGGTTTAGGAGTTAAGGTTCTACCTTCACTGAAATGCCTACTCCCATCAAATAATCTGAATTTAGCTTTGATGGTGACTCAGGATTTGAGAAAAGCCTTCCCTTATCCTATGCAAGCTGGTTCCCACTTACTCTAGTACATCATCATATTTACTTCCCTCAACTCACCATAATCTGTATCTTTTATTTCATTAAAAAAAAAATTTGCCTCCTCAAATAGAATTTAGGCTATCTTGTTTACTGCTGAATGTTTAGTGCTGAGAGCAAAGCTTAGCAAATTGTAGGGCTCAAAAACATGTGTTGAATGAATAATTTACTGCATACCAAGACCATTACAAAAAGTGTAGCATACGGCTAGATCTCTTTAAGAGAAAGATGTTTAGTGAACACTAGTACATGGAAGACTTTGCTTTCCTTAGACATGTCAAAAGGAAAGATGATGTGCTGGAATTAGATCAATAAAATATATCTGGAAGCTTTCCCAGCCTAAATCACTTCTGCCAGGTCACTGGAGAGGTACATGGTTTAAGTATGATGAGATTTTGCAGTAATACAAGGAGAATAGTCCTCTCATTTATATGACACATATTAATTCAATAGAAGCTTTTATTAATCCTAGAGTAATTACTTTTATCGACTGTGGCATGGCTTTAAAAAAATATACAAGTGAAAAAAATATATATATATACAAGTGAGATGCAAAGGGCTTCCAAAAAGTTCAGCTGAGTGCTTGAATCAGTTTCATTTTGTGCTAATAACACACCACAATATACAATTGTTATATATTACATTTTAGAAAAATAATTTACATCACTGGGGTTTAAGGCATAAGAAATGGCTTCTTCAAGTTTTCTCAGAATCTGTAGCTTCAACAACATGTGGATCCTATTTGTTACTGCGATTTTTTGTGTGAGTCTATTTTTAAGGATCCCAAGTTTGGCAGAATTAAAAATATGGATATCATCTGCATTGCTCCAGACCACTCTATCACAGCATAGTAATTTGTATATAGGTCATCAGAATTTTTAAAAAGGGAATCTATAGTTATATTTTATATAGTCAGAGAATTCACTGTTCCCTGATGCCTTTCCTCAGGTCATCTTGAAAACTGATTGCCACACAATGATCCAATCAGCTGTTTGACTGATCTGATTCAGTTCATCCATGGCACCTGGACCAACCATTTCAAGGTCAGGTTATTTCTGTATGACATTGATGGACATGGCATGCAACACTGATAAAAAGATAATAAAAAGAGTTTGTTATATTCAAAAACTGCCCCACGCCAAATACATTTCCATCCCTTTGCTTAAAGAAAGCTGAGACTACCTAAACTGAATAATGTTAACTCAGTAATTCCATCTGATAGCAGTGTTTGGTATGGAGTTGCACAATTAGTGTGGACATTCAGTCAAAGTATTGCAAATCATGAAGGCAATAACGCTTCATTAAAGAACTGCAGTTGTGTGTTCAGAAAAGTGATACGAATAGAGGGTTTGGAAAAATTGTCTAACACAAATGAGCAGATAGCTTATGAATTCAGACTACAAGCAGAGAGAACTAATATAATGCAATGCAATTTCACATGTTTTAAAACAAATGTACATAACTGTGGAGCAGCCTTTGATTGTACTTTGAACAATCAGTTTCAATCTCAGATTTATTTTTTATATGTCAGAACTTTCGGCTGAAGCATTCATGCCACTAATATTCATTGAGCACTTACTACAGAATTGGCACTCTCCTAGGAACTGGAAATACATGTGTATGTATGTGTATATACACACACACACACACACACGTTAAACAGACAAAAATCTCTTTCCTGTTGGAATTGAAATTCTACTGGTCAGAGACAGATAATAAAGATATTAGTGAAATTAATTAAATAGTGTGTTAAGAAGTAATAATGCTATGGAAACAAAGCAGAATAATGTGGATGAGAGTGCCCTGATATTGGAACATTCAATTTTAAATGGAGAGATCATGGTAAACCTTGATAAAAAGTGACAGTGGAAGAGACTGGAAAGGTCCCATTGGACGGAGATCTATGATATCAGTGGGAAACATGTTCATTGCAGACTGAATAGCCAGTGCACAGAGTAGGAGGGTATACTGTATCTGACATGTGTGAAGAACAGTAAAGAGGTCAATGTGTCTGGAGTGCAGTGAAACAGGGAATAGGAGTAACATATAAGATCAATTCTATAGGACCTTGTAGACCATCATAACGACATTGTTTTTTACTCCTAATGCAATGTGAAGCTAATGGGGAGGTTGAGCAGAAGAGTAACAAAATCTGAATTACAGTTTAACAGACTTACTCATCTCAACATGAATGAAAATAAATTATGGGGTTTTAGGTTAGGATGGAAGAAAGGAAGAAGGATATTCAGTTAGGAATGAGATGCTAGTGGCTTGTACCAGAGTTTTAAACCACAAACTGCTCATCCCACAGCCATACTTTCTCCTCCTTGAAATCATACCTTAATGTCTCTGGAAGGCTTCTAGAGTTTTTCTAGTAGTTCTCACCAGTGGAATCCATCAATTGATGTAATTTATAGATGTAATCCATTTAACCTCACTATATCTTAGCTTTCTTGTTTGTTAAATAGGGTTAAAAACAGTGACTAATCCTTATGATAACGGTGTGAATTATATAAGAATATGCATGTATATATACAAAGCTATGGTAATTAAAACAGTATGGCATTGACACAAAAACAGACACACAGATCAATGGAACAGAATAAAAAGCTCAGAAAAAAACCTACACATATATGGTCAAATAATTTATGGCAAAGGAGCCAAGAATATACAGCGGGGAAAGGACAGTCTGTTCAATAAATGGTATTGGGAAAACTGGACAGCCACATGCAAAAGAATGAAACTTGACCACTAGTTTACACCATATACAAAAATGAACTCAAAATGGATTAAAGACTTGAACATAAGATCTGAAACAGGGGCAGGACAGGAATAAAGATGCAGACGTAGAGAATGGACTTGAGGACACGGGGAGGGGGAAGGGTAAGCTGGGACAAAGTGAGAGAGTAGCATTGACATATATACACTACCAAATGTAAACTAGATAGCTAGTGGGAAGCAGCTGCATAGCACAGGGAGATAAGCTCAGTGCTTTGTGACCACCTAGAGGTGAGGGATAGGGAGGGTGGGAGGGAGGTGCAAGAGGGAGGGGATATGGTGATATAGGTATGCATATGCCTGACTCACTTTGTTATACAGCATAAATTAACACAACATTATAAAGCAATTATACTCCAATAAAGATGTAAAACAAAACAAAACAAAACAAAACTTGTAGATGAAAACATAGGTGGTAAGCTCCTTGATGTAAGTCTTGGTCATAATTTTAAAAAATTATGACACTGAAAGCAAAAGCAACAGAAGCAAAAATAAACAAGTGTGACTCCATCATACAGGAAACCTTCTGCACAGCAAAGGAAACCATCAACAAAATGAAAAGGGAACCTAGTAAATAGAAAAATACTTGCAAATTATAACAGGCTAATATCCAAAATATACAAAGAACTTATACAACATAATAGCAAAAAAACCAAACAATCCAATTAAAAAATGAGCAGATCTGAACAGACATTTTTCGAAAGAATTCATACAGATGGCCAAGAGGTACATTAAAATATGTTCAAAATCATTAATTCTCAGGGTAATGCAAATCAAAGCCACAATGAGATATCACCTCATACTTGTCAGAATGGCTGTCATCAAAAAAAAAATAATAATAATAACAAGCATTAGCGTGTATGTGGAGAAAAGGGAACCCTTATGCACTGTTGGTGGGAATGTAGATTGGTGCAGCCACAGTGGAAAACAGTATACAGTTTCCTCAAAAAAATTAAAATATAGTTACTATATGATCCAGCAATTCCACTTTTGGGTATTTATCTGAAGAAAATGAAAACAGTAACTCAAAAAGATATATGCATCCCTATGTTCATTGCAGCATTATTTTCAATAGCCAAAATGGAAACAACCTATGTGTTCATCAATGCATGAATGGATAAATGTAATGTTTAGTAGTTTCATTACAACAGTTTTGCACATTGCACATTTGATTTACATACAATGCTAGTAAATGGTGTCATTTAATTTTTTTAAATTTTCTATCTAGTCATTGCTAATATGTAGAAACATGATTGATTTTCACATGTGGATGATGAATTCAATTACCTTGATAAATTCATTTATACATTTTAGTGATTTCTATGTAGATCCCATGAGTTTTCTACACATACTGTCCTATTTTTTGCAAAAAAAAGTCAGTTTTATTTCTTCATTTACATTTCTTACATTTTTTTCTTGCCTTACTGCACTGGCTACAGCTTCTTGTGAAATGTTGAATGGAAGGGTGGTAATGGGAACCCATACTGCATTTCTCATCTCAGTGGAAAACAAACTATTTCACCATTGTTACAATGCTTGCTGTAGATGTTTTTGCAGATAACTTTTATCAAAGATGCAACCTTGAAGTGATATATATATATATATATATATATATATATATATAAAATTGAAACGATTCAGTTTGCAAATGTTTTGTTTATGATTGCTGCATCTGAATTCATGACAGAAATTGAGATCAATATTCTTACCAGACAAAACAAGGGTCTAGGAACCATTTAACAACATTTATACCCTACTGCTTTCTGTGCTAATATTCTCATGCAGTTTAATCCTACATATATCAATTTTCACAAGATATTCTAAAGGCTCTATGCTTGCTATCATATTATCTGAAAACATCTTCATGACAATTCTTTTGAAAGACATTTTGACTGATTATATAATTTTGGCTTACAGTATTTTATTTTAGCACCTTAGAGATGTCAGCCATTATATTTTGGCTTCCCTTGTTTTGCTAAGATGTTAAGTGTCAGTCTTGTCACTATTTTAAAGGTAGTGTGTCTTTTTTTCCCCCTTCAGTTGTTTTGGTTTTATTTTTCTTTGTATTTATATCTTGAGGTTCTTAGTGAACCTTTGGCTTGTTATATTTTGACAGTTTCAGAAAATCTTCAGCTTTTATCACTTAAGCTATTGCTTCTTTCCCATTCTTTCTTTACTCTCCTTTCAGTCTCTAATAATACACATACTAGATATTTTCATCCTGTTCCACATACCTGTAGCACGTTTTTTCATTTGAAAATTTTTTTTCCTGTACTTTAGATATTTTCTATTGTGCTACATTTTAGTTCACTAATTCTCTCTTCTGCTATTTCTAATCATTAACCTATCTATTGAGTTGTTAATTTTTATTACTATATTTTTCATTTCTAGAATTTCTATTCAATTTTTATTTTCATTATTTTAATATCCTTTCTCTGGCTAAATTCACCATTTGGTTTATCTATTCCCTGAAACATATTAATCATTTTTAAATTTTATGACTATTAACCTAATATATATATCATTTGTGGTTCTGTTCCTATTGTCTGTTTCTCTTCAGGTAGCTCTTGGTCATTTGATCCTGGCTTCTGGCATGCCTGGTAATTATTCAATGAATACCAACTATGTACATAAGAATATTTTTGAGCTAATTTGAGGCTATGGCTGATGTTATATTACCCAGAATTTGTTTTTCATATCACTTAGGGATGCTGGCCATTCAAATTTCTGGCCTCAGTTACTCTCTGATCCTTCAATAGAAAATTATTTTTATATTTGTTCAGTGGGAGGTTTAGGCTAAATAAGGTACCTTTCCATTTCACTGATTTTTTTTTTAAATAAAAGAAAGTGAAAACTTAAATTCCATGCATCCACACAAACTCACTTAAATATACCCAAAGTCTGTGCTCAGATTTAATCTTTACTGACTTTTATTAAAGAAACAATTTTAATTATCAACTAAGTAAGATATTTCATATAACATCGAGAAACCATTAATCAGGCTAATGAATCAATTTAGAGTAATTTATTATGTATTAAGGATACCTATTCCTTCATATGCATAATTTAGATATGAATAATACTAAAGAGCCATTGATTCCAGAATTAAGGAGTGTGTCCTGGTAATTCACAAAGCTTTGACATTACTTTAGTTTAATCTTGTAAAGAAAACAAGGAATCATACTTCTCTTTCAAAAGTCTAATTTCCAATGAAAAGTAAATTATTCCATGGTAATCATCATCACAACCTATCATAATACTAAAAGGAGTTCCAACTATATTTTTGCATGTATTTGTATAATATTATGACTAAGTTTTTAAAACATTACTGCTTATGTTTGAATTTGTTGTGTTTTTATGTTTCTTCTCCTCTGAGTCCCTGGCCACCTTTTCATTTTGCTTATTTTTCATGTTGTGTGTATCAAATAGTATACAGTGTTCCTTAGGTATGAACTATCTATGAGTTTTATTAGAGTGTATTTTTTCCTGCAATGCTTTTCACCTTTTTTCCTTCTTGGTAGGTACTTATCATATATGTATATAATATATATATTATATATATATCATATATATATATATAAAATATATATATAATATATATATAAAGATATATTGTTTCTAGAACACAGTGATTAGGGAAAACTGCCTAGGAGTTGAGGGGGCCAGAGTGGGACCTGTGTGTGTAATACTCTTTTCGCTTCTGGAGCAATTTTAAAATATAAATATTTAAAAATATTTATAGTAACATAATTTTAACATACTGATATATGTTAAATATTGTGGAATTACAAATGTGTTTGGTCTTTGCATTTAAAATATATATATTTATATATATTTACTTCAAGTTTTCAAGGACTTTTTCAATTAGTCCTTTGGTTATTTGCTGAAAACATATTTGGGTTTTTTAAACTAAGCTTTTTATTTTATAAAAATGTAGGTTAACATACAGTTGTAGGAAATAATACAGAGAGGTTTATGTAACCTTTCCTCAGATTCCCTCAATCTAACACCTTGAAGACCTGTAGTATATCACAACCAGATATTGCCAGTGATGCAATCTGCTGATCTCATTTAGATTTTCCCAGTTTTACTTTTACTTTTTGTGTGTGTGTGTGTGTTTAGTTTTACACAATTTTATCACATGTGTAGGTTTTTGTATTCATCACTAGAGTGCAGATACAGAACTTTTCCATCACTCACAGATCCCTCATGTTGCCCTTTTTTTTTTTTTTTTGCAGTATTAGTGCCTCTCACTGTTGCGGCCTCTCCCGTCGCGGAGCACAGGCTCCGGACACACAGGGCCAGCGGCCATGGCTCATGGGCCCAGCTGCTCCGCGGCACGTGGGATCCTCCCGGACCAGGGCACGAACCAGTGTCCCCTGCATCGGCAGGTGGACTCCCAACCACTGAGCCACCAGGGAAGCCCATGTTGCCCTTTTATAACCACATTCATCTCCCTCCTCCCCAGCTGCCCAGCTACCTGTCCCTAGAACTACTATTCTGCTTTTCACCTCTATAGTTTTTCATTTCAATAATCTTATATAAATGGATTCAATGTAACCTTTGGGATTGTGTTTCTTCACTTGGCATAATTCTCTCAAGATTCATCCAAGTTGTTGAGTATATCAATGATTTGTTGCTTTTCATTGCTGCATACTAGTTCATGGTATGGGTATATCACTGTTTGTTTACAATTAACCTGTTGAAGGACATCTAGATTGCTTCTAGCTTTATCATGAATAAAGCTTCTATGAAAATTCCTGCACAGGTTTTTATGTGAACTATAAGTTTTCATTTCCCTGGAATAAATGCCCGTGAGTGGAATTGCTGGATTGTATTCCAATTGTGTGTTTAGTTTTATAAGAAATTGTTATTTTCTTGAGAGGCTGTGCCATTTTACATTCTCACCAGCAATGTTTGAATGATCCTTGGTTTTGTTTTAAAACTTCTCACATTCACTATCATCCAGTATTTTAATAACTGATTTGGTATCACTTTTTACTTTTTATTCATGGGATACTCAGTTAAACTCTTCTTCATCTTTATCTTGCAATTTACAATAAATTTCTTTATGGAAAGCTATTTGTATAATTTTAATAGTTTCAGGAGACAGAAAAATAACTTTATTATTTCTAGTTTTATAATAGGATTTCATATATAAAAGGAAAATAGAAAGCACCTACTTAAAACAATAAATTAAGAATATGCCTTTAGGGCTTCCCTGGTGGTGCAGTGGTTGAGAGTCCGCCTGCCGATGAGGGGGACACGGGTTCGTGCCCCAGTACGGGAAAGTCCCACATGCCGCGGAGCGGCTGGGCCCGTGAGCCATGGCCACTGAGCCTGCGCGGCCTAAGCTCCTAAGCACCTCCTAAACTTGACTACCATGAAATGAGTTTACAAAGACAGTGTTAGAATGTGAAGATGAAAGAAATGTGTACACCTCTTAATTTAATATAGAAACCTCAGGTATTATCCGCAACTGATCCTGGCAGCACTGAAAGAGAAGCAGTATAAAAATGAGTCCACTCCAGCAGTGACAGAATTCAATCACCCGGCTATTGTGTAATATCAGCTTGAGGATCATCGGTAGCTTGTTATTTCACCATTGGATAAAAAGAATCCCTAAAATTAAATTAAATTTAAAAAAAAAAAAAGCTTTTCTCCCAATTGTCTGCCAGGGAATACAGTTTTAAGTAAATCAACATTTTATTATAAAATCTTTCTGTAGTTATTTCTTCCATGGACAAAGTCCTTGAGGAGTCAGTCATGTATTTCAAGTATCAGGAGAGCTTAAGAGACCAGCTGAATTGCATAATTCTCAGCATTTTATTTATTCACAAGGATATCTTGACTTAAATTAGCCAGAATCTGCCTTGGCTTCACTTGATTATCTAGATTTACACAGGGGTTGGTGAAGCTATTTTTGCAATTCAAGATGCCAACTTATCAAAGAAAAAATCAAGGTGATTTTCATAAAGCTAGTTTTACATAAGGGGTCCTGTACTGCCACAAGAAATAATATACTATTTTCCTCTCGTTCTTTCATAGAGGTATGGAAATACTGTTGCAATACATTATTATACGTTCCTATTCTTAGTTTTCTTTGAGTATAGCTATCTATATCGATCCAAATGATTTAAAAATTTCAGGTTGATCCAGTCAACTTAATCCAAAATCAAAAGGCCCTAAAATTCAAGAAGTTAAAAGTTGAGGGTAAATTCCATTTAGTATATTTTAAAAAGGAACCAGAACCCATCTTGCTCTATACAGTTTTTCTTGATTAGTTTCAATCTCTTTAAAAAACAAATAAAAGCAACAGACTTTTTACTTATTCTTTGGGAATTTCAGTCACAGGGACACATGCCTGCTCTTACTGTCTGACTGAACCTCAGTTTAAGATCCTACAGTCGTTGTGTTTTGGCACTCTATGGAAACTTCAAGACTTTCTTAGTTCAAGATTTGTATTTATGTTTATTTTGGAAGTGAAATTCTTAATGTGCCAAGCAACCAGTCCAGTTTAACCAGCTAATAAGTGGTGGAACTAAGGCTAGAAATCCGAGTACCTTAGTACTGCTGCTTGCTCTCCCACACTAATAATGGTCCTTTAAAAAGACTGGGAACACATATTTAATCCTTTCTGTGGTGGACAGACACTAGAGTGGCTCCCACGGCTTTTTCCTATCTCCTCTCATCCCGTCTGTTCACACCCTGTATGACCCTCTCTCCTAAGTGTACACAAGACGTGGCTTGCTTCTCATCTGTAGACTATGGCAGGGGTCCCCAACCCCCAGGTGGCAGACCAATACCAGCTCATGGCCTGTTAGGAACCAGGCTGCACAGCAGGAGGTGAGCAGCGAGCGAGTGAGCGAAGCTTCTTCTGCCGCTTCCCATCGCTCCCATTACCGCCTGAACTATGCCCCACCCTGCCCCATCCATTGAAAAACTGTCTTCCATGAAACCGGTCCCTGTTGCCAAAAAGGTTGGGGACCACTGGATTATGGCAGAGGTGAAGAGATATTACAGATATGTAACTTAGGTTCCAAATCTGCTTATTTTGAGTTAATCAAAAGGAAGATTTTCCTGATAGTCCTGACAACCAGGCAAAAGCCCTTAAAAGAGGGAGTAGACCCTCCCTGAGTTAGACGCTAAATAAGAGAGAATTTCCTAGCAGGCATGATGAAGCAAATAGTCATGCTGAGGAAGCACAAGTTGGCAAGACACTCGGGCGGCACCTGTGAACTACAGATGGTCTCGAGCATCAGAGGTTGTTCTCTAGCCTATAACAAGCAATAAGTGAGGGCGTTCAGTCGCACAGACAAAAAAAAAAAAAAAAAAATGAATTCTGACAAGAATCTGAATGAAACTGAAGCAAATTCTTCCCGTTACACCTACAGATGAAAACACAAAGCCAATACTTTGATTGCAATCTTGTAAAATCTCGACGAAAGGACCCAGCCAAGCTAAACTTGGACTTGTGACCCACAGAAACTGTGAGATAATAAGTGTGTCTTATTTTAAGCTGCTAAGTTTGTGGTAATTTGTGACTGTGCTATAGTAAACGAATGTGCTTTGAAGCTAGAG
The DNA here is from genome assembly GCF_011762595.2 of Tursiops truncatus. NCBI lineage: Eukaryota > Metazoa > Chordata > Mammalia > Artiodactyla > Delphinidae > Tursiops > Tursiops truncatus. Next base: position 56,824,290 of record NC_047039.1, on the reverse strand, counting down.
CCTTTCCTTCTTTGATTTGAGAGTAAACTATGTTTTTAACCTGCTTGTGTGTAACACATAGAAATTGTCCACTGCTTTGTAGACTTGTTTCCCACATCACAGCTCTTCCTCAACTGTGCTGCACAGTTACCTCAGAACTCTGGCCATACTAGGAAGTGATTGTCTCCTCAGGCAGTGGTTCCCAGACATGGGATTTCATAAACTAGGATAATTTAAGGATATGTTTTGGGGATAGACATAGTGTTGCCAACCTTTAATTTTTCAACCTAATGCCATTTAAAAAACATCAACTAGTATCTAATCATTTCATCATTAAAAAATAAGCTATAACACCATAAAGTTTACTATGGATATGCTCTCAGAATAAAGGAGAGACTTTCCCAAGAAAGGAGGGTTTGCTACTTATGTAGACATAACACACACCCCCATATACACACACCCACATGCACATACACTCTCAAACTCACACTCACTCACTCTTTAACTTTCCCATTTACCTTAGACTGGAACAGACATAACACTGTCACAGACTAGAACCAGACTATAGATTGTCATTTGGAAACTACTGTTATAAGGAAAAGTTTTAAAAACCACTGGACAGAACATAAGGCATCCTCTGCTACTCCTTTCAGGCTCCTTATTATCTTTCTGGATTAAGGGGCTTTTCTTAGGAGTGAACTGGAAGTATATAAACTGTCTTTTTATATCCCATTAATTATACTCCTATAAAAACATCTCTTCGGGGCTTCCCTGGTGGCGCAGTGGTTGAGAGTCCGCCTGCCGATGCAGGGGACACAGGTTCGTGCCCCGGTCCGGGAAGATCCCACATGCCGCGGAGCAGCTGGGCCCGTGAGCCATGGCCGCTGAGCCTGCGCGTCTGGAGCCTGTGCTCCGCAACGGGAGAGGCCACAATAGTGAGAGGCCCGTGTAACGCAAAAAAAAAAAAAAAAAAAAAAAAAAAAAATCTCTTCATTTACCTGGTACCTCCTATTTGCCAAGCACTATTCTATATACTCAATGTGTATTACATCACTGAATCTTCACTACAGCCCTAAGATTTATGTTAACATGATTATCTCCATTTTACAGATCTTAGGAATCTTAGGCTGTGAAGGCTTAAGTAACTTTCCTGAAGTGAAGGTTACTGAGCTCAAACTTTCAAACACTATGTTAGACTACTGGAGTCACTTTTTGCTTTGCTCAGTCTCCAAACTTTTTTTTTTTTTTTTTTTTTTTTTTTTCTTTTTGCTGTAGACGGGCCTCTCACTGTTGTGGCCGCTCCCGTTGCGGAGCACAGGCTCCGGACGCGCAGGCTCAACGGCCATGGCTCATGGCTCATGGCCGCTCCGCGGCATGTGGGATCCTCCCAGACCGGGGCACGCACCCGTGTCCCCTGCATCGGCAGGCGGACTCTCAACCACTGCGCCACCAGGGAAGCCCTCCAAACATTTTTTATACAAAGATTGAACCAGAAAATGGATATTTTATGGGAAAGGAGGATATAAGAAAGATACTCAATGGAGCAAAGATAGAGTCTTTAACAAATAGTGCTGGAACAACTGAACATCCACATGCAAAAAAAGTGGATCTAGACATAGATGTTATACCATTTACAAAAAATTAACTCAACCTGGATCACAGACCTAAAACAAAATGCAAAGATATAACACTCCTAGAAAATCACATAGGAGAAACCCTAGATGACCGTGGGCATGATGATTTTTTTTAGATACAATGCCAAAGGCATGATCCATGAAAATATTAATTGATGAGCTGGACTTCATTAAATTTAAAAACTTCTCTGTGAAGGACAATATCGAGAGAATTAGAAGACAGGCCACAGTCTTGGAAAAAAATCTTTGCAAAAGACGTATCTGTTGCTAATTTGATGGACCTAATTTCCTAACATACTAAGTCTTTTCCATTGTTGACTTTGGTAATCTTACGATTGAGCAAATTGAATATAAGAGGTCGGTTGGCTGCTCTTGATTAAATACACACACACACACACACACACACACACACACACACACAGGGTCTAATCTTTTTCTCTATGTGTTTATAGGGGTTCAAAACAACTGGTTTAAAGAGCAAGTTTTCTGAGACTAATAGAAGACAGTGTCACACAAACATTTGTGAATAGACGTGTGTATCTATGCTCTACTTTAACTAGCCATAGTTGGGGAGCCATGTGAAATATCACTTCATTGGAGTAGCCACATGTAACTGGCCATAGATATGGCTATATACACAAGATGAAGCTGAAGGAAATGGGAAAGTCCCTTGGAAACATGAAAGAGAATGACCCTAGCTTAACATGAGTTAGTTATGTGTTCACATGGTATGCCCCTGCACCAAGCCCTGTGTCTTTTTTCTTTTCTCTCAAGCTTGAATGAGCTCTGAAGCAAGCTGTGGAGGATATGCCCACCTGCTTTAACTTAGAAAGAAGAGTTAATAGGAAGAGAGAAAATTTTACATTTTGCCTTTAGAAATGTATACTAGATTTCTGTTCAGATATATTCAAGGGCCTTGAAATTTTCAATGGCCTATGAAATTTTTCAAAGATCATCATACAAAATTTGAGTCTTCATAATTAAATGTAATGACTATAGAAAAACAAAAAAGAAAACTACAAAATCAAAATGAATAAATGTTTAATTAAATGTCTATATAACATAATATTATGTCAACTTCATTAATTACTAAATTTAGTATTCATAAAAGTTTTATTACACTTGAAAAGAGTTTTGTGGGCAAAGTTTTCCCACTTTGCAAGATTTTCCAATTCTGCAGAATGTCAAAAAAAATCATAGCCAACACAACTTATATTAATTATACATAGTTAAATAATTTCATATAACATTTCTTTCCCCAAATTTTATAGTAAATAATTGCTGTTGAATGTGGGTATAGTTTCCTAGGTTTGCTATGATGTACGCTCCGGCTTTTAAAAGTCTGAACAACTTCCACTTTTAATTCAGCCATTGCGTGCTGTGCCACGATAGATAAGAAATAGATATTTGGTCCATGATTTACTACTCTACAACTTTTCAAACTAGGGGAGGCCTTGGACTGTGTTCTCTGGAAGCAGTCTCTTGTCAGAGAGTTGTGGGCAGAAGGTTTATTGTGGAATGTTCCCAGGAAATACACACACAAGGAAGGTGGAAGGCAAACTGGGCAGAAGGAGAAGCTCTCTACACTAGGATTATATGAGATGACTCAGCTAATACTACAATGAGCTCTGGTGCTAGTGTGGCCCTTCAGAGTTGCCCCAAATTGGGGCAGGAAGCAAGGCCTTTGGATCCCTACATCAGCCAGTTATTGGTCATGTCTCCCCTGGTAGGGGACATAACCTTTGGCAGCTCTAGATAGCTGAGGGAAACACTTCATTGAGGGAATCTGGACATGGAGCATTACAGTAGGTATGTACTTTAGGGAGAATCTGATTACCTCACAGCAAAATTCAGCCCATTTGTTACAGTCACAGACAGAGGTAAATTGGGGGAGAGGTGGGATTTCATCCAGTTCATTAGTTTATCAGATTAATACAATGGCAATGATGTATTCCTGGGCAAGGGTCTCTACTGAAGTTTAGTATTTAAGTGGAACCAGTGTGCTAGGTAAAGCTACAAATGCAATATTAAATGATCAAAGACTTCTTGAACACTCTAAATTCTGAACTAGTGGCATATTGTGTAAAATAGACATGTACAATTCTGGATTTAATCTAACTTGGCCAAATCATAATCTGTAGTTATTATCCATTGAGCATCTCTTACTGGGCTAGACCCCTGAGTACGTAATATCACTTATTTCTCAATTTATGACTCTTACTTTAAAGAACAGAAACAGATATCAAGAGAGTTGATATAACTTGGCCAAATTCACATAAGGTATAAGACATGAATGACAGATTTTAAAAATCTTTGATCTACAGTCCAGATTTTCCTCTCCAATATACCATGTGGTCACTTTAGTCTGGAATACTTTTTTAAAAAACCCTTTAAAATACATGCAAAATTAATGTAAAATTATGCTCAACAAAGTGAAGAAAAGCTATACATGAATACTAAGTTCTTTGCAAATATAGCTCGCTACTCTATGCCACATGCTGTTTGAACTGCTTTACTTGAATAGACACTTCACAGCTCTAGAAAGAATATACTATCATTGTATTATTCCCTTGTTTGAGATCAGTAAAATAAGACATAGATGGGGTTAGGTAACTTCCCAAGGTTACACAGCACTAAGCAGTAGAGCTGGCATCAGACTCCTGCAGTCTAACATCAAAAACTCCCACTTAACCACAAAGCTCTACGCCTCTTCGGGTTAAGTGTTGATGTATTATGTTTTAAGTGCTGGTGTACCACATTGCTTTATAAAAAAGTGTTCCCAGTGACACACATTTCTGGGAACCAAAGTCAATGTGTATAACATCTAGAACATTTCAAGGACTGCAAATGAAGAGGATTTGAGAGTGTTATTTTTAACCAGAGGTAATGTGTCAGCCTTTGTCCCTAACAATGGTAGTAAACGTGGACTTCAAATGACACACAGTACAGCAAAAGCAGGCAAGGCTTTGAAGAAGGCCACTCGATGAAAGAGAAAGAGTAGATAGCACCATAGCTTAAGGATAATTGTTTTGATCTCTCATCAAAAGAGCCATCCAAAAAAAAAAAAACAATCCTGCATCTTTCTAAATATCAACACTGTACTTTCTTTAAAGCTTATACATTTTTTAGCTACTATCTTATATTTTTTTAAGGCTATAGGATGTAGTATACTTTTAACCAACCATTTCTGCACCTACAGGGGAAGGTTATGTTTTCTATGAAAACAATGTTTTTTTAAACTTTCTTTCCTTTTTACTGCATAGTTAAGCACAAAAAGGGGGTATTGATTAAAGTGTATGATTCTACAATTTATAGTTATTTAATTAGAAAACAAAAATTTTTCTGGCTGCTTATCCTCTTAAGAAATAGATACTTAGTGATTATTTGAGCAACACTTAGTCTAAAGGGACTTTCTCCTACTATAATGGCACTATGCTAATGATCAAGACTGAGAAAAAAAGGTGGAAACACGTACATATAATCTTTTAAACTATTTTATAACCACATAGTTAGGATTCCTAGAATAAATACCGTACTCTTGCCAGTAAGTGCAAATATTTTACATGATTATTTCCTATATCTCAGAGAAATATTAGCAAAGTAAAAATATAGTGTGCTAATTCTCACTTTGAGACATGCACTATGCATGTGTAAGCTTTGATGAGTACTAATGGATACTTCTTAGTTTTGACCCTTAGTTTGAAAATAACAGCTTGTTGTTATTTTTTTTAGGAAGAATAAGATCCATTTTTAAACATTTTAGAAATCTCAGGGCTTTTTTCTCCTTAGAAATAGACAAATAAATGACCACATTAGCACTTGCACTTCAATGTGAGCTAAGGACATTTTTAAAATGTCAGAACTCAGGGTTAACACTCTCATTTTTGACACTTGGCCTTCAGATTTTTCTCCTTAATTGTCTGTTTGCTGCCTCATTGCCATACACAAGGATTGAAGGTCAAATGTATCTCTTTCCTGCATTGCCATAAAATGTTAAGCCTCAAAGTTTTAAATATTTCATGTACTGTGGGCTACCAGATATTCCCAAGTTCTAAACCAGTGTAAACATCTTGAACATAGGAAGGTCTTCTGCTCAGGCCAAAATTGCTCTCAGTAAGGACTGTCAGTTACTTGATTCCAACTATAAGCTGCTCACTTTTTAGCAGATGCTAGTGGGTTTGTTTTTCTAGACCAATGGAAACATTTTGGGCTAGTCTTACAAAAGCAAATATGAATGCAGTGAACACATGGTAGTATGCTCTTATGTAAGAAATTGAGAGATTGGGTCAAGATGGTGGAGTAGAAGGATGTGCTATCACTCCCTCTTGCAAGAACACCAGAATCACAACTAACTGCTGAACAATCATCGACAGGAAGACACTGGAATTCACCAAAAAAGATACCTAACATCCAAAGACAAAGGAGAAGCCACAATCAGACGGTAGGAGGGGCACAATCACAATAAAATCAAATCCCGTAACTGCTGGGTGGGTGACTCACAAACTGGAGAACACTTATACAAAAGAAGTCCACCCACTGGAGTGAAGGTTCTGAGCCCCACATCAGGCTTCCCAACCTGGGGGTCTGGCAATAGGAGGAGGAACTCCTAGAGAATCAGACTTTGAAGCCTACTGGGAATTGACTGCAGAACTTCGACAGGACTGGTGGAAAAAGAGACTCCACTCTTGGAGGGCATACACAAAGTAGTGTGCACATCAGGACACAGGGGAAGGAGCAGTGACCCCAGGGGAGACTGAACCAGACCTACCTGCTAGTGTTGGAGGGTATCCTGGAGAGGCAGGGGTGGCTGTGTCACAACATGAGGACAAGGACACTGGGAGCAGAAGTTCTGGGCAGTACTCCTTGGCGTGAGCCCTCACAGAGTCCACAATTAGCTCCACCAAAGAGCCCAGGAAGGCTCCAGTGTTGGGTCGCCTCAGGCCAAACAACCAACAGGGAGGGAACCCAGGCCCACCCATCAGCAGACAAGTGGATTAAAGTTTTAATAAGCTCTGCCCACCAAAGCAACAGCCAGCTCTACCCACCACCAGTCACTCCCATCAGGAAACTTGAACAAGGCTCTTAGATAGCCTCATCCACCAGAGGGCAGACAGCAGAAACAAGAAGAACTACAATCCTGCAGTCTGTGGAACAAAAACCACATTCACAGAAAGATAGACAAGATGAAAAGGCAGAGGGCTATGTACCAGATGAAGGAACAAGATAAAACCCCAGAAAAACAACTAAATGAAGTGGAGATACACAACCATCCAGAAAAGGAATTCAGAATAATGATAGTGAAGATGATCTAGGACCTCGGAAAGAAAATGGAGGCAAAGATTGAGAAGATGCAAGATATGTTAAACAAGGATCTAGAAGAATTAAACAGAGATGAACAACACAATAACTGAAATGAAAACTACACTAGAAGGAATCAATAGCAGAATATGTGAGGCAGAAGAATGGATAACTGACCAGGAGGACAGAATGGTGGAATTCACTGCTGCAGAACAGAATAAAGAAAGAAGAATGAAAAGAAATGAAGACAGCCTAAGAGACCTCTAGGACAACATTAAATAAAACAACATTTGCATTATAGGGGTCCCAGAAGGAGAAGAGAGAGAGAAAGGACCCGAGAAAATATTTTAAGAGATTATATTCGAAAACTTCCCTAACATTGGAAAGGAAATAGCCACCCAAGTCCAGGAAGTGCAGAGAGTCCCAGATAGGATAAACCCAAGGAGAAACACGCCGAGACATATAGTAATAAAATTGGTAAAAATTAAAGACAAAGAAAAATTATTGAAAGCAGCAAGGGAAAAATGACAAATAACATACAAGGGAACTCCCATAAGGTTAACAGCTGATTTCTCAGCAGAAACTCTACAAGCCAGAAGGGAGTGGCATGATATACTTAAAGTGATGAAAGGGAAGAACCTACAACAAAGATTACTCTAACTGGCAAGGATCTCATTCAGATTTGATGGAGAAATCCAAAGCTTTACACACAAGCAAAAGCTAAGAGAATTCAGCACCACCAAACCAGCTCTACAACAAATGCTAAAGGAACTTCTCCAAGTGGGAAACACAAGAGAAGAAAAGGACCTACAAAAACAAACCCAAAACAATTAAGAAAATGGTCATAGGAACATACATATCAATGATTACCTTAAACGTGAATGGATTAAATGCTTCAACCAAAAGACACAGGCTCACTGAATGGATACGAAAACAAGACCCATATATATGCTGTCTACAAGAGACCGACTTCAGACCTAGGGACACATACAGACTGAAAGTGAGGGGATGGGAAAACATATTCCATGCAATGGAAATCAAAAGAAAGCTGGAGTAGCAATACTCATATCAGATAAAATAGACTTTAAAATAAAGAATGTTACAAGAGACAAGGAAGGACACTACATAATGATCAAGGGATCAGTCCAGGAAGAAGAAATAACAATTTTAAATATTTACACACCCAACAGAGGAGCACCTCAATACATAAGGAAACTGCTGTCAGCTATAAAAGAGGATATCGACAGTAACACAATAATAGTGGGGGGACTTTAACACCTCACTTACACCAATGGACAGATCATCCAAACAGAAAATTAATAAGGAAACACAAGCTTTAAATGACAAAATAGACCAGATAGATTTAATTGATATTTATAGGACATTCCATCCAAAAACAGCACATTACACTTTCTTCTAAAGTGCACACGCAACATTCTCCAGTATAGATCACATCTTGGGTCACAAATCAAGCCTCAGTAAATTTCAGAAAATTGAAAGTGTATCAAGCATCTTTTCTGACCACAACGCTATGAGATTAGAAATAAATTACAGGGAAAAAATGTAAAAAACACCAACACATGTATGCTAAGCAATACGTTATTAAATAACCAAGAAATCACTGAAGAAACCGAAGAGGAAATCAAAAAATACCTAGACACAAATGACAATGAAAACATGAGGAAGGAATGCAGCAAAAGCAGTTCTAAGAGGGAAGTTTATAGCTATAAAAGCCTACCTCAAGAAATAGAAAAATCTCAAATAAACAATCTAACCTTACACTTAAAGGACCTAGAGGAAGAAAAACAAAATCCAAAGTTAGCAGAAGGAAAGAAATCATAAAGATCAGAGCAGAAATAAATGAAATAGGAACAAAGAAAACAAGAGCAAAGATCAATAAAACTAAAAGCTGGTTCTTTGAGAAGATAAACAAAATTGATAAACCATTAGCCAGACACATCAAGAAAAAGAGGGAGAGCATTCAAATCAATAAAATTAGAAATGAAAAAGGAGAAGTTACAACAGACACCGCAGAAATACAAAGCATCCTAAGAGATTACTACAAGCAACTCTATGCCAATAAAATGGACAACCTGGAAGAAATGGACAAATTCTTAGAAAGGTATAATCTTCCAAGACTGAACCAGGAAGAAATAGAAAATATGAACACACCAATCACAAGTAATGAAATTGAAACTGTGATTAAAAATCTTCCAACAAACAAAAGTCCAGGACCAGATAGCTACACAGGTGAATTCTATCAAACATTTAGAGAAGACCTAACACCCATCCTTCTCAAAGTCTTCCAAAAAATTGCAGAGGAAGGAACACTCCCAAACTCATTCTATGAGGCCACCATCACCCTGATAACAAAACCAGACAAAGATACTACAAAAAAAGAAAATTACAGACCAGTATCACTGATGAATATAGATGAAAAAATCCTCAACAAAATACTAGCACACAGAATCCAGCAACACATTAAAAGGATCATGCACCATGATCAAGTGGGATTCATCCCAGCGATGCAAGGATTCTTCAATATACGCAAATCAATCAATGTGATACACCATATTAACAAATTGAAGAAAAACAACATGTGATCATCACAACAGATGCAGAAGAAGCTTTTGAAAAAATTCAACACCCATTATTGATAAAAACTCTCCAAAAAGTGGGCATAGAGGGGACCTACCTCAACATAATAAAGGCCTTATATGACAAACCCACAGCAAACATCACACTCAATGGTGAAAAACTGAAAGCATTTCCTCTAAGATCAGAAATAAGACAAGGATGTCCACTCTCACCACTATTGTTCAACATACTTTTGGAAGTCCTAGCCACAGCAATCAGAGAAGAAAAAGAAATAAAAGGAATACAATTGGAAAAGAAGAAGCAGAACTGTGACTGTTTGCAGATGACATGATACTATACATAGAGAATCCTAAAAATGCCACCAGAAAACTACTAGAGCTAATCAATGAATCTGGTAATGTAGCAGGATACAAAATTAATGCACAGAAATCTCTTGCATTCCTATACACTAATGATGAAATATGTGAAAGAGAAATTAAGGAAACAGTCCCGTTTACTTCTGCAACAAAAAGAATAAAATACCTAGGAATAAACCTACCTAAGGAGACAAAAGACCTGTATGCAGAAAACTATAAGACACTGTTAAACCTAATTAAAGGTGATATCAACAGATGGAGAGATATACCATGTTCTTGGATTGGAAGATTCAATATTGTGAAAATGACTATACTACCCAAAGGAATCTACAGATTCAATACAATCCCTATCAAATTACCAATGGCCTTTTTTACAGCATTAGAACAAAAAATCTAAAAATTTGTATGGAGACACAAAAGACCCTGAATAGCCAAAGCAGTCTTGAGGGAAAAAAAAACGGATCTGGACGAACCAGACTCCCTGACTTCAGACTATGCTACAAAGCTACAGCAATCAAGAGAATATGGCACTGGCACAAAAATATAAACATAGATCAATGGAACAGGATAGAAAGCCCAGAGATAAACCCACACTCCTCTGGTCAACTAATCTATGGCAAAGGAGGCAAGGATCTACAATGGAGAAAAGTCAGTCTCTTCAGTAAGTGGTGCTGGGAAAACTGGATAGCTACATGTAAAAGAATGAAATTAGAACACTCCCTAACACCATACACAAAAATAAACTCAAAATGGATTAGAGACCTAAATGTAAGGCCAGACACTATAAAACTCTTAGAGGAAAACATAGGAAGAACACTCTTTTACATATATCACAGCACGATCTTTTTTGATCCACCTCCTAGAATAACGGAAATAAAAACAAAAATAAACAAATGGGACCTAATGAAACTTAAAAGCTTTTGCACAGCAAAGGAAACTACAAACAATACAAAAAGACAACCCTCAGAATGGGAGAAAATATTTGCAAACAAATCAACAAAGGATTAATCTCCAAAATATATAAACAGCTCATGCAGCTTGATATTAAAAAAAAACAAAGAACCCAATCCAAAAATGGGCAGAAGACCTAAGTAGACATTTCTCCAAAGAGGACATATAGATGGCCAAGAGGCACATGAAAAGCTGCTCAACATCACTAATTATTAGAGAAATGCAAATGAAAACTACAATGAGGTATCAACTCACACCAGTTAGAATGGGTATCATCAGAAAATCTACAAAAAACAAATGCTGGAGAGGGTGTGGAGAAAAGGGAACCCTCTTGCACTGTTGGTGGGAATGTAAATTGATACAGCCACTGTGGAGAGCAGTATGCAGGTTCCTTAAAAATCTAAAAATAAAATTATCAGATGACTCAGCAATCCCACTACTAGGCATATTCCCAGAGAAAACCATAATTCAAAAAGACACATGCACCCCAGTGTTCATTGCAGCACTATTTACAATAGCCAGGTCATGGAAGCCATCTAAATGCCCATTGACAGACGAATGGATAAAGAAGCTGTGGTACATATATACAATGGAATATTACTCAGCCATAAAAGGAACACAATTGGGTCATTTGTAGAGATGTGGATGAATCTAGAGACTGTCATACAGAGTGAAGTGAGTCAGAAAGAGAAAAACAAATATCGTATATTAAAGCATATATGTGGAACCTAGAAAAATGGTACAGATGAACCGGTTTGCAGGGCAGAAATTGAGACACAGATGTAGAGAACAAATGTATGGATACCAAGGAGGGAGAGGGGCAGGGGGGTGGTGGTGGCAGTGGGATGAATTGGGCAATTGGGATTGACATGTATACACTGATGTGTATAAAATGGATGACTAATAAGAACCTGATATTTAAAAAAATAAAGTAAAATTCAAAAAATTTTTTAAAAAATGTCCAAAATGTTATCTATTAAAACTATACTATGGTCCCACCTTTGAACTCGGCTCCCCTCCTCAGATTTAACCACTATTAACGGATATTTTATGCCCTTACGGAAATTTCCTTTGCATATGCAGCTATGTGTTTGTGTGTGTAAATGCGTGTGTGTATATAGCCTTCAAACAATATTAAATTTGTACCTTTAATTTTTGTTTACATAACAATATATCTTAGAGATCTCTTCATATACGCATGTTTGAATTTACCACATTCTGTTTCACAGCTACAGAGTTTCTGGACTGTAAAACTGTAATATATCTCATCAGTTCATTACTGATGAGTAGGTGGTTTCTAGATTTTGGCTATTACAATAGTTCAATAAATAGTTTTAATGCCAAAAAAAATGAAATTGAATACATTGTCAAGGTGATGTGTCAAGGTGATGCTATTAAAGATTAACTGACTGACATAACTGGGACATTAGTTTTCTTTTTAAATTAGGATCACTTCCAGAATGGCATCAAGTGAACTGAACTGTGGCCTCCACACAAACTCTCCACTTAAGAAGTCTCAAAGACAGAAATATTCTAAATCTATGGGCATGGAATATTGAACTTCTTGCTGGCTCATACCATCCATTGAGAATACTAGAGAATGGAAACGTCATATGATGGTGGTTTTAACATGGAAATGTTCAGTTTAGTCCAGAATTCATACTGCTCATTACACATTCAACAAACATATTGATCATCTCAAGCTAGTTACTAGAGAAAGAAAAAAGTTGCTTCTCTCAAGAAACCTAGGAGCCTAAAGACTGATTTCTGTCTCATATGCCACTCTCTCTAACGATTTGCCTTTACCTCTCCCACTGGATTATTATGACCTGTATAAACTATTATAAGACCCAGAATGCATACTAAATCCTTAAATGCCTTTCCAAGAGTATCCTGTAGTTAAGTGTCAGTCCTTCTGTCCTCACTCCCTACCCCCAGCTATGGATGTGGCCTTAGTCTGATTTTAGAAAATATAAGTGTCCAAATTCTGTATATCAGGACCCTACCCCCATGCCCACAGCTGAAATGACTAAGGATGAGCGCCTAGCCCAAGGTTGACAATTTGTGAGCTGAATAACAGCACCTGGTGTGGCTTTGAGCAAAAGCTTTGTCCAATATGGACAATATGGTTAGGTCACTCACATACTTTCTCTGGGGAATTTGAACCAATGGGGGGGAAAACTGACGGTGGAAAGCAGAAACAAAAAGAGATTGAGGAAAGATAGCACACAGGAACTACAGGGCAGCAGAAGCTCTGAATAAAGACACTATGACAGGGCTTCCCTGGTGGCGCAGTGGTTGAGAGTCCGCCTGCCGATGCAGGGGACACGGGTTCATGCCCCGGTCCGGGAAGATACCACATGCCGCGGAGCAGCTGGGCCCGTGAGCCATGGCCGCTGAGCCTGCGCGTCTGGAGCCTGTGCTCCGCAACAGCACAGGCCACAAGAGTGAGAGGCCCACGTTCCGCAAAAAAAAAAAAAAAAAGACACTATGACAGGAGAGAAGAGAAATAATAAAATACAGTCACTGTGGCTGAAGTGATATACAGACAGAAAGATAAACTCATTTTTTCCCCTACTCGTATCAGAGCTGCAAATTTCTGAAAAAGCAAAAGAAAAACAAAAACAAAAAACCCTGACTTCCATTATCTCTGAGTTGGCTATGCAGCTGCTCCTGGATTTCTGTGGTATTTCTCCACTGTAGTCTTCTAATAAATATCCATTATTTAAGGTGAACTTAGTGAGTCTCTGTCCCTTTCAATTGAAAGAGCCTAAAATATTTCATTATGACAAATGTGCAAAATATTTACAAAGTGCCCTAATTAATTACCAAAGCAGACTTCAGGTCCTTGACCCTGAAGAGTTGGTAATATAACAGTTAGAATGTACCTAAAGGAAAAGATAAATCATAAATAATAAATGTATAGATATACACATAATCCATGTTTGATGATTTTTCAATGATCTGTAGATATACAGACACACATATAAATCCATAGATAAATACAAGAACAAGGATCACTGTGATATGTTCCTAAATGCAGCAGCTATTCTAACCCTGCATGCCTGGTGGGAAATGTTTTCCCATAAGGAAATGTGCATGGTATTTCAAGGAGGAAGAACTCAGAGCCAGCACTGAAATATGAGAAATTATAGATAAAAGTTTTCAAGGAAAGTATGAGAGAATTTTAATTGAGTGCCAGCTAAGATGCTGACATTACATCAGAGCTCATCACGTATATGATCTTATGTAATCCTTACAAAAAACTCTGGGAAGTTTTATATTATAAATTATAAAAATAAGAAAATTGAGACTCAGGGAGTTTGAAGTAACTTCTCTAAACTCAAGTTTGAAATTGAAATTCATTACTTTCTGGCTCTAAAGTCCATATTCCTTTCATCTCACCAATATGCCTGCTCTTCATTCAACATAATCATCTGACGTCAAAAAGAACATAATAACCTCATTCCCACTAGAGCCCTTGAGTCCTGATGCTTGTGCCCTTACTCTTTGCCTGAAAGTTCTAGAAAGGAAATTCTTGCTAAATTGTAAGTGTTGTCAAGGAAGGGACTGCCTTCACTTAATAAAGTGGGGTCTGTCATGCAGTAGGTGGTCAACAAATATTTGTTGAACAAATGCTTTAAAAGAACTTTACAAACATTATCACAGATTACCCCAAACCAACCTTGGCTATCCAAACGCACCTTTGCTGGGTTCACTGCGTTTGCAAAAAAAATAAATAAAGATGGTTTTTATTTTATTTTTTTACTTTTTAATTTTTTAAAAACTCTTTATGGGAGGCAAACTCATTTAGAAGTTAAGCCTGTGGGCTTTGGAGACAGTGTCTGTATTTGAAACCTGACTTCCACTTCACAGCGGTATTGCCTTAAGTTCCTTAATCAGTTTCCTAAACTGTAAAGGTTAATAATAGATGATAGGTTTGGTGTGAATATTAAATTAGTTAATACTATGAAATATTTAGAACAGTGCCAGGAAATGGATAAACAGTAAATAAATGTGAGCGATTTTAAGGGACCTCAGGGAGTTTTCATTTAATACCACTTCTATACCTTACCTCCTAGGAAACGGCAGGCCTTTCTCAGATCATTTGTGACTTACCAGGGGAGTTGACAGAATCCTGTAATATGACTGTGTTCATATGTCAGGGGTGGTGGTGTGCGTGAGGGGTATTCCTATCTTGAAGGACCTCACACTAATTAACAAATAGCCTACTTTTGAAAAGGGGCCTTCTGTAAATGGTCTGTTCATTAATTATTTTGACTTTGTGAACCATATAGATTCTGTTGCAACTACTCTACTCTGCTGTTGTACTGTGCAAACAGTCACAGGCAACAGGTAAACAAATGAGTGTGGCTGTGTTCCAATAAAACTTTATTGACAGAAACAGGCAGTGGGCCAGATTTGGCCCAAGAGCCAAAGTTTGCTGACTTCTTCTGTAGACAATGGTGGGTGCAGTGTTCAGAAAATGAGTACACTGCTGGGACAATGGCTTCCCAGATGCACCTTGAATATTACGATTTAATCAGGGGAAGATCATTTAAACTTTATGACAAAAGTTTCTCATTTGTGAGTTGGAATAAATGTCCCATGACACTCCTTTAAGATTAAGACTCTACTAAGTCTTAGTATGCAAAGGCCTGAAATCCCATGTAGCAAAACCAAAATTAAGATTCCTAACTTTTCTACTCATCTTATTCTAAATGGAATCTTGCTTTTCCCACTTAGATTTTCTTTCCCCAACTTGCCTGACAGATGATTTGGAGATTTTATAATGAGATTTAATTAGAAAAGGGGCAAGGCAGGAGGATAAGATGGACATGTTTGCCAGGGCTGGAGAAAATAGTTTTCTGTAAGTTTCAAAGTGAGAAATGAGGGAATATCTATAATATGTAATATAGTATAATATAACATAATATAATATGTGAGAAATGTAGAAAGGAAATAAAGTAGTGATGCTGTGTGTAAGAGAAAAGTTTATTTTTTTTTTGTTTTTCAACAGTGAGCTCTGTGTCTTTAACTGGAGCATCATTCTGTGACTGGACCACATGGGTAATGGCTTCTCAAATATTACACACTTGTAGTCAGTCTAGTACAACCCTAGAGTGAGAAGTGAAGATAGATGACAATGTTACTTAGGTTGAAGTGGCTGTCATTGTGATTTTTATAAGCCTGTGTTTTGGTAGAGGGGCAGTAGCTTCACATAGAACAATAATAGTTAGCAGCCTGGCACTTTTATATAAACTCAAAAAACATTTCCATCTTCTTAAGTGGGGTAATAGTAATGATGGCTCTTGAACAAAGACCATATCCTTACTCAAAACATCACTAATTTCAAATTGCATCCTTCCAAGTTGAGTCACTGCATACTTGAAATAGTACTTTATGTGTTTTTGATATCTTATCCCATTGACAACACTGAGAATTTCAATTTTTTTTCTTATTAATATCAGCATATTTTTCTGGAGTTCTACATTTCTGATAGACTACAATCACAATCTAATTAAGTCTTATTAAAACTTTATCCATTAAAAAAATACATTGTTAGTCTTGCATATTATTTCTAAGACTTCAGAAGGCTTCTTGGTAGCTTCAATATGCTCATTTGTCCTACCAAGATTAAAAATGGTTCTTATCTCCAGAGTCTACTCTCAAAACTGCTCTTTATGGTAATAGTCCTATTCAGCATCTATAACAGTGCCTAGCATACTTAATAAATATCTGTGGAATGAATAATTAAATGAATAGTCATGGAGAATGACACAGATATACACCTGCATGTGACAAATACTAAACTTGTACAAATTCCCAGTCATAAGAAAACTAAACAAAACCTAACAAAACAAGTCAGTGGAATAATTTATGATCCATTGGAAAACTGAGCTTTCTTTCAGGCTTGGGACAAATGGGATGTTGCTTACTTTCAGGATTAGTCTAGGTATCATTTACCATCACGATTAAAAATCAGTTGGGTTTTGTGTGAAGTGTGGGAATAAGATTCACTGAAAACCCTAAGTTAAAATATTCTTTTTCTTCCCCCTTATCTAACTAATGCCACCTTCTATCTGCCAGGATTACATAAGGGTTATTGAGTGTCTCTGCAACCTTCTTTTCTCTCAGCTCACCTTTGGAATTCTCCAGTTAGAAAGTAATGATTCTTTAGAACATTTGCTCTTAAATTAAACTTTTATTTGCCATGGGGAAGGTTAATAGTGTTTTGGGTAAAAAAAAAAAAAAAAAAAAAAACACACTAGGCTCACCATTGTCACAAACATGATAAAGTTAAACCATTATCATGTTCTCCTGCTTCTCAGAAATAATGCACCTTTTTCAAACACCAATGGTATTGTCTATTGCAGGGCAAAGGTCTTCTCTAAGGTAATACTGCTGGGAACTAAAACAGACACAGATATTGAAATGGTGATACCTTATTCATGACCATATGCTGCTACTGATTTTTGCATCAAGGCATTTATCAATTTATTCCTTTTTTCCTTCTTGCTTCAACAGACTCATACTATTATTATTAAAAGTAAAACATGTAATAGGAAGATGAATAAGTAATCAAATATTCACTGATTGATATACTCAGCAGCTACTATATTACTTTTACCCTGTATAGACATGAGAAATGCATTCATAATAAAATATGATTTAAAAATTAAGTGTAGCTTTTTTAGCGCCACCCGCTCGCCGCATCGCCTTCTGCTCCTCCCGCCGCCGCCCTGAGTCACTGCCTGTGCAGCTCCGGCCGCCTGGCTCCCTGTGCTAGCAACCGATATTTGGCGTTCATACAACATGGCAGACATCGACAACAAAGAACAGTCTGAACTTGATCAAGATTTGGATGATGTTGAAGAAGTTGAAGAAGAAGAAACTGGTGAAGAAACAAAAATCAAAGCGCGTCAGCTGACTGTTCAGATGATGCAAAATCCTCAGATTCTTGCAGCCCTTCAAGAAAGACTTGATGGTCTGGTAGAAACACCAACAGGATACACTGAAAGCTTGCCTCGGGTAGTAAAAGAGGCGTGAATGCTCTCAAAAACCTTCAAGCTAAATGTGCACAGATGGAAGCCAAGTTCTATGAGGAAGTTCATGATATTGAAAGAAAGTATGCTGTTCTCTATCAACCTCTATTTGATAAGTGATTTGAGATCATTAATGCCATTTATGAACCTACAGAAGAAGAATGTGAATGGAAACCAGATGAGGAAGATGAAATTCAGAGGAGCTAAAAGAAAAGGCCAAGATTGAAGATGAGAAAAAGGATGAAGAAAAAGAAGACCCCAAAGGAATTCCTGAATTTTGGTTGACCGTTTTTAAGAATGTTGATGTGCTCAGTGATATGGTTCAGGAACATGATGAACCTATTCTGAAGCACTTGAAAGATATTAAAGTGAAGTTCTCAGATGCTGGTCAGCCTATGAGTTTTGTCTTAGAATTTCACTTTGAACCCAATGAATACTTCACAAATGAAGTGTTGACAAAGACATAAAGGATGAGGTCAGAACCAGATGATTCTGATCCTTTTTCTTTTGATGGACCAGAAATTATGGGTTGTACCGGGTGCCAGATAGATTGGAAAAAAGGGAAGAATGTCACTTTGAAAACCATTAAGAAGAAGCAGAAACACAAGGGACGTGGGACAGTTTGTACTGTGACCAAAACAGTTTCTAATGACTCTTTCTTTAATTTTTTTGCCCCTCTTGAAGTTCCTGAGAGTGGAGATCTGGATGATGCTGCTGAAGCTATCCTTGCTGCGGACTTTGAAATTGGTCACTTTTTACGTGAGCGCATAATCCCAAGATCAGTGTTACACTTTACTGGAGAAGCTATTGTCGACGATGATGATGATTATGATGAAGAAGATGAAGAAGCGGATGAGGAAGGGGAAGAAGAAGGAGATGAGGAAAATGATCCAGACTATGACCCAAAGAAGGATCAAAACCCAGCAGAGTGCCAGCAGCAGTGAAGCAGGATGTATGTGGCCTTGAGGATAACCTGCACTGTAATAGCCTAAACACAGGTATTATTTACTTATAGCCTTATGTTTTTGTATTTTCTCGGTAGACTCAAGCTTTTTTTTAAAGGAAAGGAACTGATATTTTAAAGACCAAATTTGTTCTACTTAGCATTTTAACTAGTTTTTCTGCCAGATACATTGAATGCACAAATTCTCTCACGCATGTTTGTTCATTGCTACATATTTGGTTCTTCCTGGAGTATTTTTATCTTGTAACTATTAGATTACAGTTATGAAAATGAACAGAACTGTGAAATGAACCAGATTTTTTGTCTTGCTAATTTTTTTTCCTGAAGAACCGAAGTATTTTTTCAGCGGGTAGTTGAATGGGTTTAAGTTCGCTTGCACTAGCTGTGCCTTTCATTACTTTGTTACAGAAATACAGTGACTTATACTAAGACAATTCCTCATTTAAAAAACAACACTTGTCAAGACAAGTATATGGTTAAGAATTTCCAGTAAGACCACACCTGATAACTTAGATTGTTAATGGATTTTTGTATTTCAGGTGACAGTTACTACAAAGAAATCTTATTAACTAATAGTATGGTTATTGGTTACCACAGGGAGGTGAATAAAACCTAGTACTTTCAGAAAAAAAAAATAAGTGTAATAGCTATTCTATTCACTTATAACTTATATGAAAAAAAATTACTGGAGATACTATATTTAGAACAAGTCAACAGTAGAGTGAAAAAGAATGGATCTGAAAGAAATATAAACTTAATAAACTTATCAAGTTCATATTATGTGCAATGTGCTTCAAATATACATATGGTTAATAATTTAGAATTTACAGAGACAAATTAAAAATTATTACGCTCACTAACCATATCAATAATTCCATCAAGTATAAGTGCTCTAAACACACCAATTAAAATATAGACATTTTTAGACTGGATTAAAAAATAGGACTGTACTATACGCTACTGAAAAGAAACTTACTTTAAATATAAGGACACAGCTAGATTAAAAGTGCAGAAAAAGATATATCCTTCAAACACCCAAAAGAAAGTGGCTAGTTTTAATATCAGACAAAGTAGGTTTCAAAACACTGTAAAGAGAGACATTACATAGTGATAAATGGGTCAAACTACCAAGAAAATATAACAATACTAAATGTGTAAGCATCTAATAGAGCTTCAAAATACATGAGGCAAAAACTAATAGAAGTAAAAGGAGAATTAGATAAATCCGCAATTATAGTTGGAGACTTCAACACTCTTTGCTCAACAATTGATAGAACAAGGAGACAGAAATCATCAAGTATACAGGAGATATGAAAAACACTATTAAACAACTTGACCTATAAATTGTTATTTATAGAACACTCCACCAATAACCACAGAATACTTATTATTTTCAAGTGCACAAGAAATTTTAACCACGATTGACTCTATCTTGGGCAATAAAACGAGCCTTAAAAATGTAAAAGAATAGAAATTATGTAAAGAATGTTTTCTTTCTATAATATACTAATGTAGAAATCAATATATATATTTTTTAATCTAGAAAATTCCCCAGTATTTGGAAATTAAGCCACACATTTCCAAGTGAACCCATGGATGAAATAGAAGTCATAATGGAAATTAGAAGCATTTTGAATTGAATAAAATTGAAAACGCAACAAATCAAAATTTGTTGGGTGTAGTTAAAGAAATATGTAGAAGGAAATTTATATAATTAAATTCTTATATTAGAAGAGAAGAAAGATTCAAATCAATTATCTAATCTTATCTTCCATCTTACAAACTGGAAAGAGAAAAGCAAGCAAAAGGAAATAATAAAGATAAGAGCAGAAATAATGTGGAAAACAGGTAAACAATACAGAAATCAATAAAACCAAAAGCTAGTTCTATAAAAAGATCAGTAAAATTGATAAACCTCTAACCAGACTGACCAAAGAGAAAAACAGAAAGAATACAGAAAATCAAGAATGTAAAGGTAGTCATTATCTCAGATCCTACGGACATTAAAAAAATAATAAGAGAATATTAAGCTCAATTTAATGACCATAAATTCAACAACTTAGATGAGACGGACTAATTCTTTTAAAGAGACAAAGCACCAACCATCATTCCAAAAGAAATAAATGATCTGAATAGTTTGATGTCAGTTAAAGAAATAGAAGTTAAAGACTTCAAACTAAGAAAACTCCAGGTGCAGACTGCTACCTTAGTAAATTCAATTAAACATTTAACAACAATAACATCAAAAAATTCCACACAAATTCTTCCAAAATGTAGAAGAGAAGGGAATTCTTCCTAACTTATTTTATGAGGCTAGCATCATGCTGACACCAAAATCAGACAAAGACATCACAGGAAAAGAAAATTATAAAGCAATATCCCTTATGATCCATAGGTGCAAAAACCCTCAACAAAACAAAAGCAAATCAAATCCAGCAATGTTTTATACATTGTGATAAGACATCAAGATCAAATGGGGATTATCTCAAGAACACGAGGCAGGTTCATTTGGAAGTCAACCTGGGAATGGTGGTTGCATTCATTCACGGTAAAAAGCAAAAACAAAAAAATCCACAAAAACCCTGCAAACTGGAATAGGAAGGAATATCATTGCTAATGTATAGTATTTAAAAAACGAAGAAACCAAAACTACAGCTAATAGAACAGAAAGGAAAAGATAAAATGGTCTTTATTCACAGACAACACATAGAAAGACTGCAGAAATCTTTAAAAAGAAATAAGACAACTGCTTGAACTAAGTTCAAACTTGCAAAATACAAGATCAAAGTACAAAAATCAAATGTATTTCTATTTGTAAGATGTCAATTTTTCCCAAACTGATCTATAAGATCAACATACGTGTGGTATAGTAATAAATATATCTGGTCACAGGCAAGGCCCAAGGAAGTCTCCTGGGTCTTTTTGTGGTGAAGAACACTTCTACTGCAGATACCCAGAAGGTTCTGAGATCCTCTTACACGTGGCCTCCAGCTGGGGATGACTTTAAAACTCCCTGTGGTGATGGATGTTAACTAGATTTATTATTGTTTCACTATATATAAATATATATATATCTATATATCTATATCAAATCATTATGTTATATACCTAAAACTAATATACTGTTATATCACAATTATATTTTAATTAAAAACATATTCTTAAGGATCCAAGATGGCATCTAAATTCCTTCTGAAAATAATACACAGCAGCAATAATAGGAGAAAAACAAACAAAAAAAACTTCAACAACTCCCCAAGAGACAACTGTGAACCACATGAACTGTGGAATGTGACATTATAGTTAAAATCAAAGTGTTGAAAATTATTTCTGAAGACGACTTTCAACATTGACTAAAAATTTTTGTGTACCATGACACTTTTTATAATTCTGTAAGATTAGATATTAACGTACAAAAAACTATATATAACATATGGATTATATTTGTCAGATGAGACAAATATTGTCTGTTTGGTACGGAAGATTAATCCCAAAGGTTTCAGTTTAATTGCCTCTAGGACACTAAATATATTTTATCTAAATTGGGCAAAAAAACCCCATAAACTCATGAGCCAATATGACACATTATAGGAGGGGGGTATATAAAATGTTATGGAAGCTTTGTGAACAGGGCCATAATTGAGTATAGGAGGGCATGACACCAATGAGCTCCTAAATGTCAAAGGTACTGTTCTTTACTTATCCTCTACGGTTTCTCTGTTGCATCTCACATTGCTGAAAATATTATTAATCAACTTGAATTAATTCACTCACATTCGAAAATGAGAGGTTTTCACATCATAATACAGATTTTTCCCTTCTCTTGAAACATTGGAATGTAAGGCAACACTTGATTTGCATACATACAGGGCAACAATGAGCTGGATAGGACCAGTAGCTGATTCCTATGCATGAGCAAAATGCTTTCTGATTTGCAAAAACAGGCATTATATTTTGATTCCTGGCATGGTGGCTAAGGACTTGGGAAAAACTGGTTTTCCTGAAAGCAAACACAGTATCAGCACTATAATTAGGAGATTCAGACTGGAGTCAGCAGCAAGAGTTGGGGGGACTGAACCTGATACTCCTGAATTAATCTGGAAAGGGTTTAATGCATCCACAGGTTAGTAGCACACCATGGTTCCCAAAGGAAGCCAGTACAAAACCTCTCTGAAGTAAATTGTTGTGAAATATTTCTTGTGGGTCTCCTATTTCTGCACATCTTGTGAGCAGAAGCCCTAATTGTGTTAGAGACTATCTTTTCAAGAATATTTATAGAGCGAAAAGCCTTGGAAGACAGAGGCTATATCTCCCTAAGGAGTAAAGGTTATGTTTGTGTATTATCCAACATAATCAAGATAGTATGTCCCTCTGGATCACAGGACAGGCATGCCTAACAACCATCATAAAAGAGTCAGGTTCCCTAAGCTCAAGGTATTCATCACATAAAACAATAACATGTGCAGGTGTCACTTGGCCCTCTTCACTTGGCCCGATGCATATTTGCACCTGAGAAATCTGCACAACAAAATGTGGACCCTTTGGCTGCTACCATTGCTGTCAGTAATAAAGTCCTTTTGTCTCTGTCCCAGCAATGTTGTATCTTCTGCCAGTATCTATGAAACTGTGGTAGGCTAAGTTAATAGCCAGCAAGTAGGGTAAAATGTCAGACCCTTCACAGTTCTAGCCTTTTAAAGGGACATTCGTTTATAACTACTAACATTCAAAATGCAGGGCTTCCCTGGCGGCACCGTGGTTGAGACTCCGCTGCCGATGCAGGGGAAACGGGTTCGTGCCCCGGGCCGGGAAGATCCCACATGCCGCGGAGCAGCTGGGCCCGTGAGCCATGGACGCTGGGCCTGCGCGTCCGGAGCCTGTGCTCCGCAACGGGAGCGGCCACAACAGTGAGAGGCCCACGTACCGCAAAAAAACAAAACAAAAAAAAACAAAAAAAACAAAAAAAAAAACAAAATGCATATGCAATTTGACCAAGGCACTTTACTTCTAGGTTTCTAATTTAGAGCCACATTTTCTTATAGACATAAAGGCACACTAGGATATTTATTGCAACGTTGTTTGGACTTAAATATACACATAGGATAACTCTAGGCTAAATTGTTGGCTCAATTGTAGGACATTCATTGGTTACCTGAAATGACTATATAATGTCCTATTTAGTCACACATATCTATAATGGCTAAATTATAGGACACCCATCGGCTGTATGAAATGAGGTCAAGTTATGTACACTTAGGTGGAAAGATTTTCTGGACATATATTAGGTAAAAAAAGCAAACACAAGTGAAAGTCGCATGATGCTTCTGGTATAATACCATGTACATAAAACTATCCACAATATAATATTTCCATATTTGTAACATATATATAATATCTATAACACATTATAGGTAATATATATACAATATTTATATTATTATAATATATAAATTCTGAAATGTCCGCAAAACTCTCAACAGGTTACTGCTGGAGAGGGGACTGGAATTGGGAAGTGACTGCCTAGTTGTCAAGGGCTTTATTTACCAGAATTGATTGAATTTCTAACAATATCAATATATTTGTTATACTGATATGACATAATTTAATATATTGTCATATTACATCAAATAAATGTATTTATATAGACATTACTCAATCATTACAAAATTAATACTCATTACCCATTAATACCCCAAAGTCACACTCATGATGGTGACTCTCTGTCTGCAAATTACATTCCTTCTCTTCTCCCAATGCCAGTGTGCTCTCTTGCTTCCTGTACCTGGTTTCTGTTCTTTTGTCCCATTAATATGTTTATTATTATCAGTCTCATCATTATTATTTAATCTTTTACAATTATTAACATACTTCTGGATATTTACAGCAAAGTTACTAATGATAAAAATAATTGTCATAACAACTGTATTATGATATCCCAGTGATTTATATAAGCTCATGGCATTGTGCGGATCTTACACACTATTAGAGAAAAATATAACACAATACAACAGTTTTTGGAAACAAATTTGAACATATTTTGTAAACTTAATCACTTGAACATCTTATAAGCCACTGATTCTACTCCTAGACAGACTTTTACACATGGTCACCAGGAGAAATACACAAACACGTTTACGGTGGTATTGTTCACGCTGTTTAAAAGCAGGAAACAACAGAGATGTCTATAGACTAAATAATCAACACATACACTGTGGTATAGTCATACCGCAGGGGATTTATGTAATAGTGAAAAAGAACAAAGTTTAATAAAATGGCATGGGTGATTCTCGGAAACATAATATTTAGTAGAAAAAGCAAGTGGGAGATAGTACAGAAAATAATATTTTAATGAAAAAATTTTAAAAATTGTGCATGTATAAACATGTGATAAACCTTTGTAAATGCCAATACAAAGATATGTGATAACACAGCAGATCATGTACATATCTGTTGAGGGCACATGATGGGAGGATTAAGGAGCAGTAAATGCAACCATGTTGGTGATATTTTAGTTCTTCACTTAGGTGCTGGTTCATGACTGTTCATTTTCTTATTTGCTTCATAATTTACAAATATATACAGTGAGAATATGTACATTTTTTCATATATAACAAAATATCACACATCCATGTAAAAATACCTTGCATATCACCAATCATCTTTGCATTGAATAAATGTCCATGGACTATATCTGTCTTAGTTTTTGGAAGTTATTTTGCAAGGAGATAGCTTAGCTTCTGTCTCGTTGGGTTTTGTGTTTTGAAGGTAACTAACCATCTTTTGTGTCAAGCCCATGTGTCCATGTTCAAAGCTCCTCTTGAGTAACGATCAAGCAGGCAGTAGATATATGCTTATAGGATGCATTTTCACAATTGTGAATTATAGTTTAAAAAATAAAAATATTCTATGCTGGGAATAGCATAGGTGCTACTGGAAGTTTCATGCTGTGTAATGGAAGTTAGGATTATTTTTTATGCCCCATGGTTTCTATAAGAATATTAACCAGACACCAATTATCACTTCATTGAAGGGATAAGTCACTGTGACATGTACAGCTGAGATCAAACTCATTGTTTTTGCAATGCAAATTAATTAGAGTGGGAGAAAGCTATACTGAAGGGTTAGGATACACTGCAAATGTGAAAAACTCTGTATTTTAAGCAACTCAGGGGAAATGTGTTCCAATTAGTGTATAATGTTAATATGCAATGATCTTATTTATATACAGGTTCAGAACTCTGAACATTACCTTCATTACATTACATTCTGAAGGGAACGTTCTTGTCCTACCTCCAGGTATATTAATAAGCAGGTCCACTCCCTCTTTCAATATTTAGTGTTGACAGTCTTAGAGATAAGAATCTGCAGGGAGATCAGCTCCGTGCTTTGTGACCACCTAGAGGGGTGGGATAGGGAGGGTGGGAGGGAGACGCAAGAGGGGGGAGATATGGGGATATATGTGTATGTATACCTGATTCACTATGTTATACAGCAGAAACTAATACACCATTGTAAAGCAATTATACTCCAATAAAGATGTTAAAAAAAAAAAAGAATCTGTAGTGAACTCACAGTGGTGTAATGTATAGTTCCTACTCTTAAGGACCTGTTGATCTCATATTACATTACTAACTCTGATTTCCAAATTCTCATTTGCACTGTGTGTATAATCATTCACAGTAATCTGATTGCTTAGTTATTTACAAGGCAGTAGTTGGATTTCACATAGATATAAACTGCTTGATGTGAAAGCAGGTTTACTTTGTTAATTTTTATTATGACTGTTTTTGTTTAGAAACAATAAAAAAAAAATTTAAATCAAAGAGTATCCAAGAAGTTGATATGAAATTTGAACCAACTGGCCAACATAAATGAAGAGAGACAGAATAGAGAGAAGGAAAGCAAGAACTTCAAAAATGAACAATCATGATGCTCAGCAAACAAATAACTAATATTGTAGACATAATAAAGTATTTTTCAGAAAGACCTGAGCATAAATAGACACTTGAGAATTCAACTGCTGGGTGAAATTTGGGATATTAGCTAGATACTCATTTCTCATTTTTAAGAAGACATATAGAACATTAATTACAGACAGATGATGTTCTTAAATGAGCAGAAGGATTTTGCTGGCAGCTCTATAAAAATACACCCACACAGATACGATTAGCATCCTCACCTCCCATGAAATCAAGAATGGGGATGGAAGGGGATTCTGAAGGTATTCACGATGCATTAATGAGGCAGCAGAGCAAGGTGTGATGATAAAACCAAGTGTCTGCATGAGATTGTCATGACTGACATTTACAAAACAGAGAAACTAATAAGATAATTATTATCTTTTGTAGCACTTGGTTTAAAAAAATAATTCTAAAGCATTAAAACCATGCCATTTTTGAAAAACAACTTGTGAAGCTGAAGACTTGAGATGTGACATGTGTCTGTCACTTATGCATGCTACCTCACTCAGTTATTCCTAAATAATCATATGATTAAACCACAGGTAGACTAAGTGAGTATATTTTTACTTTACATCGTTAATAGGGGAGGAAATTATACCTTGACTATACCTACAGAAAATCTTATTTTAATTATTCCAGAATTCTAGAATTAATAGCAATTTTAATATTTTTCTCTAAATCCACTATCTTCAGTAATTGATGTAAATTAAACAATGACGCTCTCTGATATGCCAACAAGATTTAAGGCTATATTTGGTATCTGAAAAAAAACCAAAAAACATAAACAAAATCACAACTCTTTCGAGGTAGATTTGATTTAGTGCTTATCATAAATGAGAAAAAAAAATGAACTATCTGTCAAGACAAAATTGTACTGATCAGTGTTTCAAAGGCAGGTATACAGGACCTTCTTTTAAATTTAAATATTTGCCTGGACATTTATATGATTATTAAAGATCACAGCTAGAGTTTTTACTGCATATGTTTTATAAATATCTAGGTTATAGCTGCTACTCTATTTTTAATAGTTTTTTTAAATTTTTTTATTTTTAAAAGTCTTACGATAGATTATTTCCTGTCATTCATAGAGGAGAACAAGAAGTAGCAAGTCCTGATGTACCTCTATTTTCTTTTAAATTGACCTTTCTATGACTACCAACAGGTGGTGCCTGGGTAGGGACAATGCTCTAAACGAAGTAAATGGCCAATTGGAGCCACTGAACCAAAGTCACACTACTGCAACTGTGGCTTCTTCCAAGTCATTCAGAGATAACTGCCGGCAAAGGGGTGTAGAGAGAGGTGGCCTTCAGCCATTTGGCATTCACCAGCATGTAGGCCAGATCTGCTCCAAGAACCTAATCACCATCAATCAGCAAGATAACAACTTACCCTCTCATTGATTCAGAGCTGAAACATTCACTTTCCCACCATGATTGCTCATTACATAGATACTTTAGCCCATGTGGAAAACATTTTCTTAAATATATAGACTACAATAGTTTTACAATATAATCATACATGGAAGTTACCTATCATAAGTGATTCTGATCCCACTGAACAAATTAGTATTTTTAGTGAATTAAGCTGCTGGAGATTTTCCCCTCAATTTTGGGAATGACACTCTGAAAAAAAATAAAAATGGCACAAACAATGTAACTACAAAAACAATGTTTGTGAATTGCTGGATTTTTTTATCTGATGGAGTTAGCTAACTTTTTAATCTAATCAATATTATTTTCTAATGGTGTTTTACTCTCTGACACAATTTGAGCAAAAGGGCTTAGGAGAAGTCTTTTAGTCACTTATTTTCATTGGAGGAGAGCTGTTTGTTTCATTGTACCAACTTCATGGACAGCATAATGATACTGTATAAATTGTCTCAAGCCAATGTCTTTTAAAAGAGATTCATCAGACCTCTGCTTAAGTTAGAAGAATCTTGGTTAGTCATTTTGGATTAAAAGAAAGCATGGAATAAATAAATAAATATGTGATTAACTTATAAAAGTTAAATGAAAATGTATTATTTTAAATAAAATGTTCATAATTGTTGTTTTAAATTTCATAAAAATAGCATAAAAAAACTTTGATTTGAGTAGTTATTTTCTTTAACACATCCTCTCCACTTCTGCAAAAAAACAAAAACAGAAAAACAAAAAAAAGAATGACAATGAAGCTACTTTAATTTTTGCAGGTGTTGAAACTTTCCATTTGAAAATGTTCTCCACAACACAAAGCCATCTCTGTTCAGAAATCGATTTTAATAGTACAGAAGCAACTCTGACCAACAGAGAGAGCAGGGCTTAGCAAATTGTTTTGTAAAGGGCTAAACAGTAAATATTTTAGGCTTTGCAGGTGAAGGAGAAAAGAATTTGCTACCCCAAAATATGCCTCTTTGGCATAAAGATTATTTTAGGCTGGTTATTTTTAAGAAACTCCAACACAGGAGAACCTTTGAAAACCAGTACAAGGTATCCTTTGGTAAGAGACATTTACATTTATAAAGGAAATCAGCATATGTAAGGGTGTCTCCCTCTCACTACCAAGAAGAGGATGACCAGATCTCTAGAAACCCTTATCAATGCAGAAGACATTCAGGACTTAAATCTGCATAACAAACATATCATTGTTTACTTTGCCTGAAAACCCCTTAACTTCCACCCCCATACCCATCCCAGCATCTTTCTTTTGTCTTTAGCTGGAGATGGTATTTAAGGTGATGTCTTGGGCCATTTTGGGGAGTTACTCAGTTTTCTTGGATCTCTCCCATATATACAGGAGGTATACATGTTATTAAACTTATGTTTGTTTTTCTCCTGTTAATCTTTTATTACAGGGAGGTCTCAGCCGAGAACCTAGAAGGGTAGAGGGAAAATTATTTTTTTTCCATACTGTGTCTGTCACAAGTACTCAACTCTGCTGTTGTGACATCAAAGCACCCAGATACTAAATAAATTAGCTTGGTTGTGTTCCAATAAAACTTTATTTATGGGCATTGAAATTTGAAATTCATAAAATTTTCATATACCATGATTATTCTTTTGAATTTTCTCCCCAAACATTAAAAAATGTAAAACCCATTCTTAGCTCACAGACTGTACAAACACAGGTGGCAAGGTAGATTTGGCCAATAGACCATAGTGTGCCAATTACAGAGATGGATGATAAAGTCTTTGTTTACATATATATACACACACACACACACACATACATACATACATACACACACACCAATGGAATATATATATATTCCATTCCTACTCAGGTAGGTGTTTTGTGAAGGCTGTTTGGTGGTAATAAGGTAATAAGGTTTGTAAAACAGTTATTTCTAAAGATACTCAAGCCCTCTGTCCTTTTCACTGAAGGCCACTGCTGTCAGCTAAAACAAGAACCATTTTGGATAGTATCTTATTAGGGCCTGAAAATAAGAATAGAAACTTGAAGATAATCTTTCATGGTGAATTGCATTGAATGACTTGGTGCTCAGTGTCTCTTTATTTACTTTCTGCCTCACTGACAACGAACCTCAAAGCCCACTTAGTCGTTCCTTTGTTTATTCCATCATTCCCCATTAAATGCCAGGTACTTTCCTAAGCACTGGGGAAACAGTAAGTTAGACACGATTCCCGAAATGAAAGAACTCATAACAGCATTGAGACAAACAAACTAATAGCTGGATTTCACTGTGCCAAGTGTGAGATACGAGAAGAGAATCCCCAGGACACCATGGAAGAAAAAGAATGCCTTGACAAGACAGAAAGTACGCTGGAGACCTCAGAGACACAAATCTGTTTAAGATATTTAAAGAAGAGAACACTTACTGCCAATAGCCTCAGATAACACATGTAATATTTATTATTTATGCAATAGTGTAGCAATTGCCTGCATGTATAATCATGAAATATTAGGAATTTTAGGGTTACATCTTAGTGGTAACTCATTTGGATTCTTATATTTTTTAAAATAAATTTATTTATTTTATTTATTTATTTTTGGCTGCGTTGGGTCTTCATTGCTGTGCGCGGGCTTTCTCTAGTTGCGGCGAGTGGGGGGCTACTCTTCGTTGTGGTGCACGGGCTTCTCACTGTCGTGGCTTCTCTTGTTGCGGAGCACGGGCTCTAGGCACCCGCGCTTCAGTAGCTGTGGCTCGCGGGCTCTAGAGCGCAGGATCAGTGGTTGTGGCACATGGGCTTAGTTGCTCCTTGGCATGTGGGATCTTCTTGGACCAGGGCTCGAATCCGTGTCTCCTGCATTGGCAGGCGGATTCTTAACCACTGCACCACCAGGGAAGCCCTGGATTCTCACATTTAATTAATGAGAAAACAGTGGCCCTGAGAAGTGAGAAGTTCAAGGTCACCCAACTCTTTAGAGGTGGCCTTAATTAAACTTGTAAGTTCTTCGTGCCAATGCAATATTGTTTCTTCTACACTAAGCCTTCTTCACCTCCTCCATAGCTTTTTATTGATTGTTCATTGTTTATTCTCTCTTTTCTATGCAGGTTCTCTAGTCAACTTGCAGAGCTCTTATCTTTTCCCTAATGATTCTTTAATGAGTGTAGTTGATAAAAATTGAGAAAATGAAATTGGAAATGATGCTCAAACAACATTACCTTTTTTGGATTTTCTGCTGATCTGAAGTAAAAATGCAATTACCTCAGCTCTCAGACTCAGCATGTTGTGTTCGTCATTCCAGGTTACTCCATAAATTGCAATTATCGTCATTTGTGACTCTCACAAGATTATAGGTGACTAAGTACTTCATCAGGCAAGATCAGAATTTCCCATGGCACAAAACAAAACACTTGTATAATGATCTAGGAGGGTGGATTAAACATACTGAATGAGAGAGCTACACCCTGAAAATGTTCAGGGGATTATCAGTTTAATTTTTCAAATCCATTCAACTAGAGTGAAATTGATGTGGCTCTTGCTTAAGTGTCAGTACCATTTTGGGGTTTAACTTTTACATTTCTGACTTCCTGCTACTTAAGGTTTCTACCACTTTTAATGCTAAAGAGTAGGATACCAAAAGAATTCAAGTCACTGAGCAAAATCTGTGGTTGGTGGTTTAAATTGTTCATTTAAAAATAGATATATTTAAATACATGATAATGGTTCTCTCCCCTTATTTTGTCCTGAAATCTATGCCTTATCCATCCCCATAACTCCATAGATTGGAATTTTTGTGTAGTGTTTCTTATTATCCTTGAAAATATTTCTACAGAGACAGTGTGATGTGTGTGTGTGTGTGTGTGTGTGTGTGTGTGTGTGTGTGTGTGTATGTGTATGTGGGTGTGTGAATTTATACCCTATGGGAGGCCAGTTGCCTATTTGAGAGAACATATTCCAGGGATAGCTAGCATTTTAAATCTTCTAATCAAAAGCCCACATTACAAAGGTACGCACATCAGCTACTTTATCGCTAATATTCTTATTTCAGATTTGCATAAGATTAGCATAATGGGTATTAGAAACTATTTTTTGCTACTGATATGAGTGACAGAAACATTATGCAGGCTTTCCTGCCCTTGTAGGAATGAGGTGTAAGAATCCAGAGACCAGGTTATCTGTATCTCTTGGAGCGGGGCCTGAGTCCAGATTCTGAAATAGTCTACTGTATACCCACTGATTCAGAACAAACTTGTTGCCATACTAAATCCTGCTGCTAGGATATCTGTTGCATATGCTTCAAGCAAATCTTTCACACAGGTGGGGTCAAAACACTAAGAAGGAGCTTACAAAATAAGTTGCAGACTTATTTTCTAATAAATGTTTGTATATATAACCAAATTCCTTCTGTTAGCCTTATTTTAGGGTAACCTGGTTATAGAAGACTTAAGACTTTTACCTGCCTCTAATTCTTGGAACTTTTATTTATCATAAGGAACCTACTAATTGTGAGTGATCTATTGCCTTAGATCAGTCGGCAAGCAGGAGTTGGTGTGTGCCAGTACATATGAGCCCGTGTGTGCGTGCATACACAGAGGTGCATCCACAGGAGAGTGGTGACGTCGGAGGAATGGAGTAGGAGACAGACTGGAGCTGCCGACTGTTTATATATGGGCTTATTTGCCCTCGTCCCTTAGGTTGGAAAGTTTCTCTTCCACAAATTCTCCTGAATTTCTTACTGGTGAGCAAGTCATTTGTCTTTTGCTCCAGAGATGGTAACACGTGATTTATGACCCACACTGACCTACAGTTGTTCAGATCTCTGTCATTTCCAGGACGGATGGTTAAAATGCAGTCTACTTTAGTCTACCCTCTTCAGCTTTATTTGTTCTTTGAAAGACCGTGCTGTGTATATTTCATGGAAAAAATCTGGTTTAAATGTTCTTCTTTCTACTTTCTATGTGTGACAAATGTTCAAGTTACTTTTCTCCCTCAAAATTTCCATCATTATTGCTTCTTATCTTTCTTCTAATGTTGCCATGCTTCTTCCTCATGTCTTTAAAATAAAAAAGCCATTTAGTAGACAATATAATAAATACTTCTGCAAATGCTTAGGGCTTATACCATCCAACACTATTTCCAAGCCTTTAGAGTCATAGTTTTCTTGAATTATAGGTTTTCATTTGAAATCTATGTTCTTTGCATTTGTCTATATGAATTAAGCATTCTCTACTCAGAATGCTGTTTCTTGAATTTTTTTTCCTTCTCCCCTTTTATTTTTATTTTCTCCTCTAAACTTAGCCATGATCTTTGTCGATTAAGAGTGAAGATATACTGCGGAACCAACTGAAATCTTCGTTTGACCCAGTCCAGAGTAAATAAATTAGTATTAATAAGAGCACTTACATGAGTTTAGATAAGCCATGCTGTGCTACAGTGACAAATAATCCATAGTAACAACAATATTATTTTTCACTCATATAAAGTCCACCCAAGGCTGAAGGACAGTCAAGGATCAATCTCTTCCAACTAGTGACTCAGGGATTGAGGCTGTGTTCAATCTTGTGGTTATGACACTTACAATACTTGGCCTATGTGGTTTCCAAGTCCATGGAAGAGACAGAAGGTGGTCTACTAGATCTTAAGTGCTTTGCCCATAAGCAACATACATTACTTTTCAGAGCACGTGGCTCAAAGCTAGTCACGGATGCCTGCTTAACTGCAAGAGGACTCAGAGAATCAGGTGAGCAGTGACTGTCTCTGCCTGGTGTTTTCGCAGAGGAAGAGCTGTGTGAATATTGCGACCATCTGGTAAGAATGTTACTCAGAGCACTGGAACCCTGATGAATACCTAAGATGAGCATGCATCTGTTACTCAGAGCTATCCTTGTAACTAACTGGCACCTCTGCTTAGAGATATGTATGACTGGCATCTCATCAAACCAAATTCAGTTTCCACTTCCCTACCCCCACTCCTTGAGAAGGGCTAAGAAAGGGGCTCTTCTTTTATGCAGTAGTCAGCGTGTTCCTCTCCTTTCTGCAAGACTCATGACGTGGGGGTGGGGTGGGGAAGTTTTGGTGAGCTCCTTCCTTGGCAGGAAATGATGAGGGAAGTCTTCAACTGGACCTCCTTTTTTATAAGATTGTATCCTGCTCTAGATCAGGATCTTGAGAATTTTAAAATAGTGTCTCAATTTTGAAACCTTGCTAAGCTTGTTATACCTTACCTATATACATGTACAGATTAGCAGCGAGGTCCTTAAAAATGCAGCATCTGTGCATTTTCTTTTGAGGACTGCAGGAAGGATGAAGGAAATCTGGAATGTTGAAGATTGGTCAAGAGGACAGGCTTTTGTGTCAGTCAAGTCTAGGCTTAAATTCTCTCACTGTTGCTTATTAACCATTTGGTCTTGAGAAAGGTAATTTTTAGCCTCTCTGAATCTCTCTGAAATGGACTACAAAAATCTATCTCAGTGGTAGTTGTGAAGATGAAAAAAGAAAGTGTACATTACCAGTACATGTACTTAGCAATGCACTTAGCAGTCAACGAATTGTGGCTATCGATATAATTGTTAACTTAATAACCATAATAGTTATAATGTAGAGTAGAAGGGAAGAACTACAAAAACAAAGGAAGGAAAACAAAGGTGACAGTCTAGGCCTAAGAGATATCCCTGATTTTAGTAGTTGAAAGGTTTGCAAGAAGTTTCCTGCAAATATTAATATTTCATTAATCTTAATGTTAACAAAAATATTAAGTGCAGAGCTTGAAGTTCCAGAGATTGGAGGCCTCCTCTTTTGAATATTTCTCTTGCTTGACATCTTTCCTATATTTTCTTCATCTTACTTTGTTTAATACCAATGTCTATTTTCTCTTTGATTCTCAAAGGGCTATAAATCTTTGCTTCAGGGATGATAGTACGTTTATTGTTCTGTCTATGGTATCCTAACGTTCTGTCCTTGGTCCTTTCTCCATTTCATTCACTCTCCATAATGATAACATCCAAGTCAAAGTCCTGGCACATCTCTCTGGGACAGTTGTTTGCCAAGGATGGTCTCCAGACCAGCATCTTCAAAATCATTTGGGAGCATGAAGGAAAAACAATTCTTGGGCCCCACCCCAGAATCAGAAAGTCTGGAGGTTAGCCGAAGAATCTGTGTTTTCTACAAGCTCTCTAGGTGATTCCAATACACGCTGAAGTTTAAGAGCCATTGTTATAGATCACAGGTTTTCACATTTACTATGCTCCAAACGTAACTCATCTCTTCCTCCCCACTTCTGCTAATATAACCAGTTCCACTCTTTTTAGTTAAATGTCTCCTCCTTAAGACCAGTTACTCAAGCCAGAAATTTGGATTTGTCCTCTTCTCCTTACCCACCCTCCATATCAAATCACCAATCATCCAATAGCTCTCAAATACAGTTAACCCTTGAACATTATGTGGGGTTAGGGGCACCGACCCTTCATGCACTCAAAAATCTGTGTATAACTTATAGTCTGCTATCCATAGCCTTGGTTCTGCATCTGCAGATTCAACCAACCATGGATTTTATAGTACTGTAGTATTTACTATTAAAAAAAAAAATTGGGTATAAGTGAACCTGTGCAGTTCAAACCCTTGTTGTTCAAGGATCAACTATACATCTTCTTCTGTCACTCCTCACAGACCACCATCAACTCAGCCTGTATTACTGAAAGGCCTTTTTTGCTGAACCACTAATATATGCCAGGCTTTGTGAGAGGGATAGAGTTGGCAAACTCACAAGTGCAGGATAAATCCAGGACAAGGCTGATTTTTGTAAATAAGACTTTATTAGAATACAGTCACACTCATCCATTTACAAATTGTCTGGATTTCTTTTGCACTATGACAGAGTTGAGTAGTTGCAAAAGAGACTGGACGGTCCACAAAGTCTAAAATGTTCACTATCTGGCCCCATACCTTAGAAAAGGTCTATGACCACTGAGGTAGGCACTGGGCATACATGGAGAGAAAGATGGATATCATGTATGTCCTCACGGAATTTACAGTCCAGCATGGAAAACCTGAAGATAAAGTGAGCTATACAGTTATCCATGTCAGGAGCATCTGACCTAGCCTAACGGGAGTGAGAAAGGCTTTCCTGGGAAAGTGTGGTGAAGCCAAGTTTCAAACGATATATGGAAACTCATCAGGCAAAGGAAAAAAGGAGAAAAGTGTCACAATCAGAGGAAACAGCTTGACATATGTACGTATGTATGTATGCATAGGTGGATGTATGTATGTAACATAATTTCTCTCAGTACTTGGTGGTGTCCTCAGTACATTCTGGTTTTCAATGTAGTTGACTATCCAATAATTATTGCTTAAAAGCCCTTGACTCTTAATCTTTACGGCAGAAACCTTCAGATCACTCCCTTCCAGGTGGTTCCCCATTGCACAGGGAGTCCTAGTTCTATAAGTGATTCGACATGACTCAGGGCAGCAGTGGGAACAATTCTGTTGAGCACGGGAGACACTCCATATTAAGACACTAAACAAATTTCTTCCTGAAAGCCCAATATACACTTTGGGAGCTGCCTGAAGTAGTGACTATCAGATTGCATTTTATAGCTGCTACCAAGTGACCTGGATAGAGAAATATTGGCATAACAATTTTGCCCTAGGAGCTGTGGCAAAATATGTATGCACCACTGGTTTTTCAAGATAAATCTCATGCAAGATCTGAAATGGTTTTGGTTACATGTTCCTCTTTTCCCATTAAATATTCTTTTCCTCTTTGTAGAGACACTAGGGGAAAACATTTAAAAACTCACAAGCTCAAGAAAATATATCTGAAATAATTATAGAGCATTTACTTTTCTTTTTTTAATTGTATGATACTAAATTAAAAAAATATTTCCTCTCTTCACCAAAGATGGGCACTTTAGACGTACTTTTCCTCTTTCTTCTTGGAGGAAAAAAAAAAATGTGCAAAAACGGGGCTCCAGGCCACTGTCACTGAGAGTTGAGACTCCCAACAATTTGAGACCAGCATCATTTTCTCCTCATTTTGCTATAACCTTATCTGCTTTTACTGCTGCTCTACCATCTCAGGTAAACCACATATCTCATTCTCTTTTCTGCCTACAAAGCCAAGCTGGAATAATTCCACCTGTTTTGTGGCTGGCGCTGATCCTTTTTGGCATGAAAAATGGAAACACTGGGACAGTTAAAGCACTGTCTACATTTCCAGCATCTCGCTGGGTGCCCTCCTCTTGCTAATAACCCGCTCCTGTCCAAATGGTACATTTTCACTTTAGGCAGGGATGTCTTGGGATGGTTGTTTTAGAGGTAGAAGTAGTTAGGGGATCTGAGAGACTTCTTAATTTCCCCCTCGTCTCCAACTTCTAGATTCCC
Organism: Tursiops truncatus; assembly: GCF_011762595.2. NCBI lineage: Eukaryota > Metazoa > Chordata > Mammalia > Artiodactyla > Delphinidae > Tursiops > Tursiops truncatus. Next base: position 56,786,740 of record NC_047039.1, on the reverse strand, counting down.
CATGAATCAGATCATTGCCTGCTCACTGCCTGCTTGCCTGCACAGCCTGCTTCCTTAATCACTGGCATTACTTTCAATCTTGTTGCAGATGTAGCTGATTAAAAACACTGGTCTTGAGAAAATTCTCTTTCTTGAAAGTCAGTGCTTGCAGGAGATCAGGACTACTTATATTGTAAGGCACTCCCTTCAAAGCCTCTGGTGGCTTTACTCTCTTGACTGCTGCAAACCTCAACTAATTCTCTTTATCCAGATAATCCACTTGCTTCCAGCATTCATCAAATGGCAAAAGGAAAAGCTTTTAAGAAAGAGAATAAATGTGCAGGCTTAAAATCACATAGAGTTTTAGTCTTAATAGAATGGTGAAAAAAGTTTTTTGAGGAAATCAGACGTCTGAATCTTAGGTCCAATGAGATAACTTAAAAGCAGAAAAAATCCAAGAGACCACACCAGATATGTTTTGTACCTCCTGAATTGCTTTAGCAGGTGTTTGGATCACAAACTTTTGATGAGGGAAAAGAAATGTGTTTTTTCTCTCAGATAAGATGACCGTAAAGCAAAATCCCCCTATCTGAGCCCTGCTTCTTCCCTTAACTTGCGTGGAATTCTCTGTTGCACGAGTTCTCTATTTGATGTTTAAATTGAATTCATTAGATATTCAATGCACAGTGACCACACACAAGGTACTAACAAATACTGACAGGGTTGTTCTGAGTTAGGACCAGAAAACCAAAAGATTCAAAGTCTGTCTTTTCCCTGATTCAATCACTCCTATAGCATAGGGCGAAAGAAAACATGGTGAGTAAAGGGATGGTTTTGAAGCAGTGACATCCAGGACTCCAGTTCCAAACTTACAGAATTAATAGATTTCCGAGACTATCTATAAGATACATGATTGGGAAGTGGTGTACATCATGCTTTTCCATGTGATACTCTGTGTTAGGGGTGACATGTAGAATGATACTACAAAAGTCTTACTATTGCTGCCAGGATACCACCAGGAATATCAAGTATCTCTCAAGCACATTTAAAAAGTAGCATAGCAACTCTTTCACACTTTGAAAACTTCTGACCAAGAGAGTGAAAACAAAGCTTCAGTTTTCCTTCTGAATGACAGTATACTATGGTTAGGTATCAACTGACTTAGTATTCACCAAAAACAAGGTCTGATATTTGGAGCAAGACAATATGAGAAGAAAAGACTATTCAGGGTGTGAGCTAGCAGGCTTCTTTCCCAGGTTTACACTGTATGAACGGGCTATTTCAGACAAGGGGAATAAAATGGTGAGAATCATTGTAAGAAAGCAAACAGGAGAGCTGTAAGCAACAGCCCACCGGCATGAACTGTCAAAACACAAACCCTCATCTGAAGCTTACTCAATGCAAACCAAATGAGCAGACCACAGGTCAATTATGTTCCCTGTAAGGTCTGATGCAGATGACTGGGGTTTCTACGGACTGGTGTGGGTGCGCACGGGTGGGTATTGATGGCTAACCATTTGAAACGAGTGCCTGCTTGTGTGCCCCGTTATTTGATAGCTTCATAATGAAACAATGAATCTGCTAAGTTATAAAGCGACAAGGGTCGTCTTTATAAGGCTTGGCCTGGGAAAGGCCTCATGCACAGGGAGACTCCTACTCAGGGCTTGTCGGAGATAGAAACCCTCAGGGGGAGCCTTTGGTCCTATAGGTGGGCACACTTCAAAAATATTTGAATAAAGGACGTGGGTAAGCTGATTTCTTCTTGGCGAAATCTTTCTTAGCCACATCAATGGCAGGAGGATTTTCATTTCTCCAAACCGCAATCTAGGATCTATGTATAAGTGTTGGAGCAACAGCTCATCATCCATTCCTGGTGATAAACGATGCTAGACTTGCCTTCCTTCCCCTACGAAGATTACAAGGCACTCCCTGATCAAGAATTTTACCTGCTCCAAAAAAGAATGGAAAATCAATGTAAAACTTCTGCCTTGTTTTCAGTGTAGCAAGGTGGGAGGTTGGCTTTAGGGGGAGATGACTTTGACGTGACTCCCTGTTTTATATCTTGGACACAACCCAAAAGCTGTGCTCTGAATGACCATGTGAAGTGCTACCTTTCTTCTGACTGGAGGCCCTTGTGCAGATTACGGGGCATTTAGTGGAATATTTCCCTCCTGAATTTGAATTTAAACTCTACTAAGCTCAAGGATCAGCGTTGTTCTCAGTAGATTGTGTGGTTACAAAGTGGTCTCTCTACATCTCATGTTGACTTTGGAGAGGACCAGATTTAGGGTGACCAAACCTAGCTTGGATTGCTGTCGTGGGCTGAGGTGTAGAAAGATCGCCTTCCTTACTCATGGTCTGTGATATCGTTTCAGGCTAAATGGCTTTTAGACTTTAGAAAATGCATTGCTGGTGGCTATTCTACTTTGCTGATTCCCTGAAGGGAGGAAGTATGCTGGTGGTGAAGAGTGAAGAAGGAGGTCTTCAGGGGAGGAAAACAAGTATAGAAATTGGGATATATTCCTGTGAGTAGAGGGTGTCATTTGGGATGCTTTTCTCTTTGATTTTGGGAACAATCTTACATTGCAAGTAATTATTTCCATATTTAAACATATTTTAGCAAAGTCTGATGCAGCTAAAAATCTTTTATTGATTTAATTTTTGGAGGAGGGAGGTGATAATCTTCAAGTCATTCTTCTGATTTTACTTTAAAAGTTACTTGTACAGAAGATGCTCTCCTATGCCCAGAGAAGGAGGTTCTTCAATCATGTCTTAAGACTGTGTGCTTTTCATTCATAGCATTTGCCATGAATTATAGTATGTGTTTGTGGTTATATAATTAATCCAGAGGCACAGTCTGATCAATGTTGGCTCCCCAGTACTTAGCGCAACGCCTGATACAGAGTAGAAATTCATTAGATATCTGTCAAATAAATGATTAATGCCCCAGAGGGGGAGTCAGAGTGGTGTGAGAAGAGCTTAAGATGGGAGGAACAGGACAGACGTGACAACTGAAAAATGAAGGACAATGCCTGGACACAGAGTAGAAACTTTGAAGTTAATTTTGTTCCTCATGAATTTTTAGCATGTTATAGGTAAGTGGAATCTGATCTAAAATTAGTATCTTTTTTCCGACCAAGAGCTCAGGAAATTGAGGTTTTTTTTTTTTTTTTTTCTTCAGGATGTGCTCAACTTATATTCAAGTAATTAATTCTTGAGTATAAAAGGACTTAAATTTGTAAAACATAGCTCCATTGTGCCTTAATACTTTCCTTAACATCTTGTTTTGATTATTAATTTACCATTTTAATAACTTACAACACACATTGTTCTTAAGCATAATAAAATGATTGAAAGGAAATGATGTACATGAAATAGAGACATCCCACCAAACACTATGCATGGAAGCTATTTAAAATTTATTTTGTAATTGAGAATTGTGCTAAATACGTTGCCCACCCCCACTGCAGAGTTGGTGAGCAAACTGGGCAGCCAAATCTTTTCTTATCCAATTAGCTTTATCTCTGTACATGCCTAGACACACACTGCACCATAGTCATTGAATACAAGTTTCCTGAATAAACAAATAAATGAAAGAAAGGATCCCTAGGTTTTCCTAGAATAAAATGAACTTGAGAGAAAATTGATTTTAGTATTAACGTGTTGAGAAAAAAAAACAAAAGTCTTTTACAGCTTGAAACTAACTGTAATGTCATAGGTAGTGATATTTTCAGAAATAATGAGACTATCATTTGTTCCATTGCCTGATAAACTAGATTGATGTACTACCTTGAATATAACGGTACAGGTAAAGAAAAGAAAGAAACAAGAATGGACACAGGTTTTGTAGCATCTTAAGTTTATACAGTGTGGAGGTCCTTTTGGTTAGAAAAATAATTTTTAAAATTACAGCTATAAATTTAGGTACAAGTCCTCTTAGATGAGGCCTTGCAAGAGAGGGACCTTAACTGACTTCAGGCCAAATCTTCCTCTGGCACCTAAACCAGAGAATCATCCACACTTGTGTCTTTTGGTCATTGCAGAAGTCAAACAACAATTGTTACAGCCTTTGACAGTGGCTCTGCAGGATTTGAAAGCTGAAAGACACCATAAAATTATTTAAATATGTTTTCAGCAGAAATAACATAGTAAAAATACTTTCTCAATTATTACCATGACCAAATGATCTCCCTGAGAATACATGGCAAGCTTGATCCCAGAACAACAGGGATTCACAGGTTGAGTGAACAGATGCAATCCAGTTAGCCCCACTTAAATGACCATTTTCTGCAGAAGTTAAAGTGGAAATAGAAAAATCCTGCCTGATCTCACACTGGACGTGCTGTGATTTAGTACCCAGCAACTTTTTAGTCTGGCTTTCTATCTACCTTCCAGGAATGTCCGTTTTTATTCTCTATGTCAAGAATCTAAGCAGCTATCTCTACTGGGCGGCACAATGCAAAGAGACTAGATTCTTCAGCTTTGCTCATATCCTCCCACCTTTAAAAATAAATTGAGAATAAAGCTATTAAATGCGTAAAGATGCAACCTCCTTCTGTTGAGACAACAGAGTTGAGCTGGTGGCCTGAAAGATACTTGCAAACATGGGAAGCTGTTCACTGAATTAATAAGGTGATCAGAAAGCAGTGAGCTCTCAATATACCATGTCCTTTTTATTTTTTTTAAGTTTTCATAATTTTGATTCCAGATGATCAATGAAGGATGACACACTACTTCTACCTTAAAATAAATTATGAGAACACTTTATTTTTTAATAAAACACAAACTCAACACTACATAACTCTTTTTTTTTTAAATTTTTGGTGCTGGTTATATGTAGTTCTGCTAAATGTCAGAGAATGTTACAATGCAGAACAAAAACAATGCTGAAGCACCAGTTCACTGCCTCTCCCCATGCCCTTAGGAACAAACATGTATTTCAACTTCTGACAAAAGTTATGCACATGAAATCACACTCTATTTTATCCCATAGTTACAAAGGAAAGCCAGTGGGCCTAAAACTGGCATAGTGGATATGGACATTATACCCCTAAGAAAGATATTAAAGTTCACATATTTCTAAGTCACGTGGAAAGACTAAGACACTGAAATTAAATAGTGATGTAAAACCAGACAAATAGAAAAAATGGAATCTATCTAAGCTAAAGCACACCTTGGAAAAAGTAAATTCACTCATGTACAGCTATTGGTTTATGTAGGCATTTTGTCTAAAAGGCAGGGTCAGGGGAGGGATCTACGAAAACTGCCTAAGGAATTATTGATATTATAGCTAGTAAAGAAAGCATAAAGCAGGCATGGGGAAAAGGATATTTTATCTGTGTATCTATGCCTAGGAAGCAAATACATTTAACCATATCAAAGTTAAGTGTGCATCAGGCATGATGAAATATTATGGCGTAGATGCCTCTGATGCAACAGTAGACAGAGGTATTAAATAGTAAATACTTTGAGCAGGTCTAAAAAAGGAGCTAGACTGTTAAAAGCATTCTTATCAGATGTTATTTACATACACCAGTAAGACTACATGTACACACACACACACACACACACAAACACACACACACATTTTTGTGTGTTTCCTCGTGCCAAAATAAAAATGTCTGGCTTTCTCTAAATAACAATCTTGAAACAGGTTTTTATAATACCACAATGTAATCAATATATTTACTGATGCATTTCTAATATGGTTGGTCAAATACAGACTGAAATTTAGCCCAGAGCAAAACGACAAAATGGCCATAATTACTTTCAAGACAATTATAAGACTGAAGAAATCAAGCAATTATAGAATCTATGCTCTAAAATTGTCTTTTTTTTAGTAAAAAGAACAAACAAAACCAAACTATTCAGCTCATAACAATGTGATGCATTTGACTCCTGGTGAGTTCAGACCCCGTGGTTGCTATTTCAAGCCTCATTTCTTTTTGACCTCAAATAATAAAGTTGAAGTCAGCCAGTTTCCATTCAGCCTTGTTGCATTGTCTGCCAGTTTATAAGGCTTTATGTTTGCATCAAAAATGTTATAGGAGGAAAACCACAAAGAAACCACAAATCTGGGGAATTTTCCGTTTTATACAGATTTCAAAATTGTTACAAAAGTTGCCAACCACTGGACATACTTGATAGCAGAAAATAACCCAAACACTGAAAATCTCTGTCACGATTTTGTTAACTCCTTAAAATAAGAAACTGCTGTGCTGGGCAACTGGTTCCTCCCTGCCTCCCTCTCTCCCTCCCTTCCTTCCTTTTCCTTCTTTTTTTTTCTTTCCTTCCTTCCTTCTCTTCCTTTCTCTCCCTCCCTTCTCTCTATCCATCTGGCACTTCTTCTAGTTCCTTCTGTGTGCCAGGCTCTCTTAAGCTTCTCAAGTTTAACAGGAAAAGACAGCCCTAAAGAAACATTAAAGTGTATCATTCCCGAGCCTGGGTTTCGGCACAGTGTGGCAGCTGTCATTACCAGAACTGGCTCCTTACTTAGACAAAGTGGGCAGCTCCTAAGCAGCATGGTAGGAAGATGTCACAAAACCATGCTTCACTTTATATTCCACAATCAAACTGCCTGTCATGGAAGCACCTTGCCGCCAGAGAAGGGAAGATACATCTAAATTAGAGCCATTGCTATGTAGCCATTAAGACTCAGCTCAGGAATCATCTTTCATGGAGCATTTTTCTTACTTGCTCTCCTGTTCCATCACCATTCTTGTTTAGTCTGACTCTCTTTCTTCCCATAGCACCTGTGCTTACCTCTAACAGCATTTCCTTCAGTGCTGCAATCATCTGCTAAGAGAGATATCTCCCTTTTAGATGATGAGAGCCTTCAGGGCAGGGACTTTGCCTTTCATTTCAGTCCCCAACACCTAACAAAAATATCGGCACACAGTGAGTGCTCAAGGAATACTTGGTGAATGAATGCATTAGAAAATATATTCGCCAGTTGAGAATCACTAACAAAACCATTCAACAAATATTACAGAGCATGTACTATGTTCTAAGCACGAGGCACAGACATATAGCAGAAATAAAGAGCCACGTCTAGAACTATACTCCAAGAAAAGACACCAATATCAAAGAAAGGACAAACAAACTATGATAATAGCAATGAATAAAGGGAATAATCAAATAAAGAATGATTGGGGGAGGGCTCTTTTAGATTATGATGTCTTCTCTGAGGAGGTGACATTTGAGCTGAGACCCTGAAATGGAGCAGGACCCTGTGGGGCAGGGCTCCTGGGCACAAAAGCCTTTCTGTGTCCCCCATTTCTTGATTACAGGAAATAGGCTTCATTCAGCCTTCATGACCTTCTGTGAGTTCCAACGTGCAAGTTTAAACAGTTGCTAATCAGCGAAGGAAGGGGATGCAGAGACAAGGGAGGAACAGTTAGGAAACAGTAGTGCAGCCTTGGGGCAGGGTCCTGGTTCCCCCTCAAGCGATACACACAACAATATCTTTGAGCTGTTTTACAGATACTGAAACCCCCACCAGGTGGGAGAAGTTAAAGGTATGCAGTTCACAAGCACGCAGACTCCAGACCGGTTGGAACCAGAAGGTTGATGATGCTGACTCCCACTTGCCTCACCATCAACCAGTCAGAAGAATGTCCAGGAGCTGATCACGCCCTCTCTGAACCATTACTATAAAACTCCTCACTGCCCCCTCCAGGTCAGGACACACAGCTTTGAGGACATTAGCCCACTGTGGCCCCCTTTGCCTGGCAAAGCAATAAAGTTATTCTTTTCTACTTCACCTAAATCTTGTCTCCGAGATTTAATTTGGTGTCGGGGTACAGAGACTGGATTCGGCTTCAACCTGAAGGACAAGACGGAGCTAGTCAAGTGAACAGAAAGCTGAAAATGGTCCAGGCAGAAGACACAGTCAGGATAATGATGAATAACATCTTGAAGTGTTGCAGGCATCGTAAAATGTCTATTGTGCCTGGAGCACTGTGAATTAGGGAAGAATAATAAGAGATGAGATTTATAGGAAGTGCCAGATTATACAGGGCTTTTAAACCAAAGCTAGAAGTTGGGATTTTATTCTGTAAGCAATGGGAAGCCTTTGTAAGGTTTTAAGCAGGAGAGTGATATAAGCCATTATATATTTTAAATAGATAATGCCTTCATCAGTGATGTAGAAAATAGATCGGGGGGTAACAAGAGAGGAAGCAGGGTAAACAATTAGACAGGAATGAGATTCAAAACATTTAATAACTTCTATAGCCTTTGACACCTATCAGTCAGAAAAGTCACCAACAAATAAGACAGACACTGGCCAATAGGCCATGATATCTGAAGAGAAGCAGAATAGTTGGCTAACCTTGTAGGATGTAGTGAGAGAGAATTTTGGCATGAACTAGGTGTGTAGTGTAAGCATGAAGTGTAGTGAATTGAGACAAAATATATCTAGAAGGTATAACTGAAAGGACATTCAGGTAGATGGGATGTAAAGGATCCTGAGACAAGGGAGGGATCTTTGGTCAATCAAATTGAAAGGTCTGGCCTGAGCAATCAGTAGTATGAATATCTATTCCATTTTAATGAAGAACAGTCAAAAGTTCTGTTTTGGACCTGATAAATTTAGATGTCTTTATGCCATTTCAAATGAATATGTTAAGTAAGTGGCTGGGCTTCCACACTTGAGCTGAGGGTAGTGGCCAAGGTTGGAAATGTACATTTAAGAGTAATCAGTATTTAGTCAAGCTTCTGGATGAGACCAGCTCAAGAGAGAGTATAGAAAATAAGCTCAGAGAAAATAAACCAATGAAGATAAGTAGAAGGAATGCTTTGCGGGCAGGAATGCAGCAAGAGAAAGCACCCTGGTTAAACTTCATCCGTCTCCTAACTTTGCCAGAGTTTGGTCCTGCCGGAACACCTGCTTAAAAACGTACCCCAAGCTCTTCATTCACCTTGGCACCTTCCAGATTGGCTGCCCACTTTATTCCAGATCTAAGAATACATCCATAAACTCATCAATATACTGTATTACTGAAATATGTGGGCATGCCAAAGATTTTATATTTGTTTATTTAACTCTAGATGTTTTTACTTTACAGACAAAATAGATGCTGGATCATAAGCTTAAAGCATGTACTTGACCATAATGCTTTGGCTATTTCAATTTTTCATGAAACTCACAAATGAAGACCACGGTTAATAGGTCCTTCTGAATATGAGATATATCTATAATTCAAAATATTTCAACTAATTGGCCTTCTTTTTACCTTCACAATTCATACATCTATGAACAGAGACCTTCAGAAAGGTAACTGTAATGCCCCAACAAAGGTAGGAGAGATTATACTTCTAACAAATACCCTATCTCAAGATCAATTGTTTGATTTAGTTATTAGCCACATTCTATTCCCTTCTATCACATAACTGAGATGTGCTATTTTACTACATTCTACGTTCATGTTAAGGCTGCATTTATTGGTCCAGTCCACAAATATTTATTATGGTTTCATTTATACTCAAAGGACGATTGCAGAGTGTTTAGGAGTATAGATTCCCTAGTCTGCAATATCAGCATTGTCACTTAACTAGTTTAACTCTGGGCAAGTTACGTAAGTTCTCTCTGCTTCGGATCATTCATTTGTAAAATTGGTATAACAATAGCGTCTGAGGATAAGTATAATTTAAGATACTTTAAGCACTTAAAAAAGTATCTGGCACATGTTAGGCTCTTAATGTTATATATTGCTACGATTTTAATTATTATTATTTAGATGTGCTTGAGTATCTTATATTAAGTGCTAGGTAGGGATACATTTCTGAAAAAAGACAATCCTGCACTGAAGATATTTTCAGGCTGGCTGGGGAAATGCATGAATGATACAGATTTTCAAAATAATGTGTACTTTTGTAGGAGTCCAAATCTTGGAATATTCACTCTAAATATAGAAAAGTGGTTTAATGATGAAAGCTGACAGGAAATGATTACTATAAAAAGCAGCATTTACTTCTCATCTGTTTATAATGAAACATCAAAATTTCGATAAAAATAAGAGTTTCTCCAGATAATTTTCACCGGAATTTCGAGAAATCATGTGAACAGAATCATTTCAATTCTTTAAGAGCTCCGTCTTCCTGTTTCAGGGTTTTGCTAATTTAATGGTCTACACTTTAAGCAAAAATAGGGGTCATATATTCCTTGTGGAGACAAGATATTCTAGTAAATTCCAGAAAAATCAATATCTAGGAAACAAAGTAGGGATACTGCAAAGTCCTTATGGATTCTCATTCATCTGTTTATTTTTCTCTTATTCAGACTTACCCTAAAGTGAGAGGTAAACTTTTCAGGGATCAGAAAAAAAACAAAACAAAACATGTATATACATACATACATACATACATATTTATTCTCTCTCTCCCTCTCTGTACATGTATATACATACACATATACATTTGTAGAACTATATGCTTCTACATGTCTTTCCTACTGACCACACTGCATTGTGATTACCTGAGTTTCTTGTATTGAAAACAACTGAAAGTAAATGTTTGCTTGCTGACAAAGGGTTAGTCATTTAACTGAGCTGGCCTCAGCAGGTGCCAGTTTTATGATGATGGACTTACACTCTACTTTATGCATCAGGAATAGGCTATGAAATTGCATATAAATCAAATATCCATTTAAAAGTTGTGTTTTTAATGGGCCCTCTGATAAATACCTCATGCTTTTTTCATTTATCTTTGAAAATTTGAATTTTGTAACTTGGATTTTTTTAATGCAAGATAAGTCTTTTATTTAACAACTAATCCAGTGGTTTTCTAGGATGGAAAAATCTGAAAAAGAGTAGGAACGGAAAAGGGAAATAGAAAGTCTGAGATAAGAAATAAGCTGAGTCAATAAAAGCTGATACTGAGGGCAAACCCTACATATATGGACCTTTTCAATGCCTTATTTCCTTTGCATCTGCCTGTACTATTTACATTTGGATACAATTTAAATCATTTCAGGTAGTCTTTTTTCTTTTAGATTTTCCTTTTTCTGAAAGAACAAACATATCTTTTTGAAGAAAGCTCATCGAGTAGCCATAGTTGTCCTGTAACTAGAAACAATTGCCTGTTTATGGCCCATATAAATGTGTTATCAGTGAATCAGCAGATATGTCAGAAATATTGTTTATAAACAGATGAGTTCAAACAACAAAATCACATGGAACACATCTTAGGGGTGTGTCATTACCATTGTGAATGTATACACATATTCACAATAGACTCTAGGGGGACATTACCATTTTTCAGAGATGCATTTGCTAATCGTTATTTAGACTTTGCTTAAGTATGGGGAAACATGTACTGCTATTTGAAATTAACTGAAGTAACAGTATATGCCCAAAAAGTTTCTTCGTAAACCAATTTTTTCTAATGTAAATATCACATATGAATAGTCAATTCAGATATTTGCTGGGACACATGAGTGACTTAACTATGAGACTTAGGTAGGGTTGGGTATGTATGTAGGTAGTGGTTCAGGCAGTAAAATGTATTTCTTGCTATGACATCAAAGATGTTAAAAACATAGCCAAGTTTTCAGTGAAATAAAGGTTTTGTGAATTTTGCTTTAATTAATTGGAAAGGCAGCTATACAGCTTCTCTCATTTGAGCAGGACTTCTTTAGTCTACTGAGCTTAAGAAAGGGCTGATCATTTAGAAGGTTGTGAATTTTCCTAAATCCTTCATGGTATGGGTAAGATACATTTGTACCATCCGTAAGTGTGCAAATTACTACATAAACTATGAGTAACAACAATAATTTGTATAACATTTCATGCTTTGGCAGTCTTTGTTCAGAAAACATTAAACTGGATGAGACATGGGTCAAACTCAAGCTTACAGACAACGCATCTGGATAGAAGTATCTTTATTTCACAGAAATTATGATACCTTCTTTGGAGACATAGTATTCTCACTCTATTAATGAAAATAAACAATATCTAAGATGAAGTCAGTCTCTTTTCCAGTTTAATTAAAGGGATGTTTGATTTTAATGCTTCATTGAATTTACTTTGTCCCTAACCAAATATGCAATCATAATTAAATGAACTGTAGGCAATGCTGCAGATTCCAAATCCTCTTCTTCCCACACTTCAGGGAATGAATGCGCTACAGAACATTAATATATAAGACTAAATAATCACTTTCTTCACCAAAAAGTGACGTGTTATTTAAAAATATGATGCAAAAAAATGAGAATTCATTGACGGTGAGAACGGATTGCATATACAATATAAATTTAGTTATATTCATTTTTTTGTATCAAATAAAGCCTGATACATGAAATAAAACACACTAGTTTTTGTTTTGTGTTGTTTTTGCTTTTGTTTTTAAGCTACTCTAAGAGTAATGATGTCCACAAAAGATTTTTTACTAATTAATTTTACTCCTGGTCCATTTCATATCATGCTATCAAGTTAATTTTTAGAGGCATTACAGGGATTCTTTGTCTAGTGGTGTCTGCATGTGGCTGACCAGAACATATGAAAGAGTATGTGTAAAGTACAGAGTGGGGAATAGAATCTGAATATTTGAAGATTTCTCCCCAGGCTAGTCTGATGATGTTCCAGACTTGGCAAGTGTTTTTTACATTTATTTCACTAACAACCTGCTCCCCAGGGACACTGACTTTGCATAACATGGAGACATCTAAATATTAATCACCGTGATCTTCCAATGAATAACACTGATCTAGTGTTAATTTAATATACGGTGATCAATTCATTCTAAGGAATTCAGAATTAGAGTGTATGTACTGAAATAAAAACAAATGGAGTTACATGAAAGATTTCACAAACAAAAAAGAGTAGTGTGTGGGTGATGGGAAGCTTTTTAAATCAAGAGAGTTACTATAAGAAAACTCATTTTGAAGACATGGATATATAAGTATTTAAGATGTGAGTACTGGGTTAAAATCACTGTTGGATATGTAGGCATGTGAGAATCATCATTATGTTACTGGACAATAGTGGTCATATATGGCCACTGAGTCTGTGATATATAGCACAGACTTTTCAGTTGCTTATTATCAGTAGAAATACAGTGTAGGGCTTTAAGGCACAGGGGCTGAGCTGCCCATGCAGAATGAAGAAGGGTCCTACTCCAACCTCCTGAGGGCTTAGCACAGGCCCGATTCATCCAAAACACACAGTGCTGAAGAGGACGAGTCTGTGTACAGTTTGGGCAAGCGGGAGATTTTCCGGTTCCAATAGGACTGCCAACAACATTTCCAAAGCCCTACTTCTATGCCCAAATCCTGCTAGCGCTACAATCTTAATGGCAACTACAACTTCCAGTAGGCCATACAGAGTCATGTTGACTCCTCCCTTCTTCATTTCAGTCAGTCAATCTATCAGTAATTCTTTTTTTTTTTTTTTTTTTTTTTTGGGGTATGCGGGCCTCTCCCTGTTGTGGCCTCTCCCGTTGCTTGCGGAGCACAGGCTCCGGACACGCAGGCTCAGCGGCCATGGCTCACGGGCCCAGCCGCTCCGCGGCATGTGGGATCCTCCCGGACCAGGGCACGAACCCGTGTCCCCTGCATCGGCAGGTGGACTCTCAACCACTGCGCCACCAGGGAAGCCCACTTTGTTTTTATTCATACCACTTTTTATCATCTGACTTGCTTTGTCTTTTACTTACTTATTTCTTTATTTTTCGGTTCCTCTCAACAAACTAAAGGCTCCAAGCGATCAGGAATTTTTATATACAGGATATTGTGTGTGCAGTGTGTGTGTATGTTTGTGTATGTGAGTGTATTTACTCTTTATCCCTGGCCCCTGGATAGCAGTGATGGCACTTGCATAAGCCTTATGTTTCACCTTGAATATTATAAATTTGAGATAACATGTCTATGTTAACCAGATTGTAAATCCCTTGAGGGCATGGGTGTCATATCTGGAACTATAACTTTACATAAGATTAAAGAAATGTAGTGTTTTACCCAAATTCTCAGGAGAGCTAAGAAGGGGATTTCATGTCTGTCTACTCTGCTTTTATACTTTTGACTCAGAAGATTTTACACTTCACATTATCCCTCCAGCACCTAGTACAATGCTTTGTACATAGTAGAAAAAGACATTAATATTTCTTGATTTATTGCTTCCTATGTAATCTTTTGGTTCAGAGAAACCAATGACTTCCTTAGTTCTGGATTGAATTGTTTGAGCGTAACAGCTAAAATCGATGTGTGTATACACAGTGTCCAGAGATATTCAAGTTGATGGGATCATTTTCCCTGCTCTGGCTGCCACCATGAGATCGTCACATTGCTGCTGACTAATTCTTATTGCAAGAGACAGTACAAGAGAGAAAGAAAAAAGCTTCCAATGCTTTATTTCTCTGCTACATGCCCAGAAGGATGCTAAACATAGTAAAGGACACTAAAGAGGGAAACAATTGGGTTTGAAACTAATTACCAGGGAAATGCTGACATGAATTCAACACTGAACTCACTTTATGCAGAACTGTTTAGATCAAAATATTGTAAATGTATGTCATATATTAGAAATCGGCTATTAATAACAAGTTATAAGAAATTATTTTGTTAAATAATTTTTAAAAGTTTAACGATAGGTTGCTAATTGTACCTGGTCATAGTGAGGAGGAATATTCAGATTGAAAAAAATGCTGTGACAGTTTTCCATACATTTTACTTTTAATAAATGTCTTAACTTTTTTTATAAAAATGCCTTAACTTTTTTAAAGTTCGAGTGTATTCACTGTGCTAAGGGAAGATGGGATCTGTGTGTGGAAGGGAAAGATGGAGATCCAAAGATTTAAAGGTATGGTCCTTAGCCTGCTTTTCATCAGCTGAGCATCTTGAGAAACAATTGAGTTTATGCTACACATTTTAATATGGAACCATATTAAACAGTTCTATATTTTAATATGGAACTATTAATCTAGAATAATATCTGCCAACAATAATCACTGATAAATATTTTTCTTAAAAATAAACAAATTATGCCCTTTCATGCTTAACATAATGCTACTATTCTAGGCTGAAGTTATAGTTCTTACATATTCAATAGAATACTTGGCTATTTTAATTACACTAGGCATTCAGTAGTGGCATAATGATAATAATAATAACAATACTTAGCTTCATTATGTTATTATCTTTATTAAGTTACTTGCTCAAGAACATATAGTCAGTAAATATGAGAGCTAGGACAGGCACCCACAGAATCTCAAATCCAAATTCAGTTCTCTCTCACTTTACCAGGCTATACTGTCAAAAGTAGCTTTCTATGAGGTCTTGATGAACTATTCTAAACTTAGAGAGATGCATATTTGATAATTCAGGCTAATTCACGTAAAAGAATGAAAAAGATACATTTGTAGGGTCCTAATACATTCACTGTCTTATGATTTTCATTTGTTAAAGAAATGGTAGGAATATCTGGTTCGATTTATGCGTATCTCCTGCCGTTCTTGATGAAGAGAAAAGACTATTTTTTAAAGAATTACAGTTATGAAACCAAAGTCACTGAGCCATTTGTAATACTGAGTAAGAGTCCAACATTTCTAAAATGCAGTACTATTAGAAGCTAGTGAAGAAGTGAAGAGAGTCCCTTAATAGGAGTTGAGTCACTGTGTAATAATATATTTGCAAAAAAAAAAAAAAAAAAAAAAAAAGGCCTCCTCTGCTATTTCCCACCAGGTGACTAAATGTTTTTTCTTGATAGACAACACCTCACCTTACTTCCTGCAGTACTGCTAAATGCTCAGGATCTACGCACACAGCACACACTAACACCCCTACTAAGAACCTGTAGAACACATGGTTCAGTTGTTAACCAAATATTGCTGCTGTTTGGACTACTGAGCTTTTGAATCTAGAAGACTCAGACATTTTTCAAAGGTTGTGCCTGTCATTCTTTACTACTTTTCTGATTGTGTAACACAGAATATATGTACAAAAAATAATGTCCTGAAGGCCACTGTGACAGAGACAGGGCCACTGAAGGCCATTGTGACAGAGACAGGGCCACATGTTCAACAACCCCCATTTCCCTTTCTGTCTGGGCAGGGAGCTGGATATATTATTCAACCTCCCCTGAAGTTAGATGGGGCCATATGACTGAGTGCCAATGAAATGTAAGCAAAAATGAAATATAATTCAGATCTGGTGCTTAAATTCCCTGAATACGCCATTCATTCATCTTCTCTTCTTTCATTTTCCCTCCGCTCCCCTTTCCTCCTTCCTCTGCTCTTGCTCTCTCCCTTCAAGGGAAGTCTATGGGACACTTAGGCATGGTAGAACCTATGTCCCTGAATGACCTGGAACAGAGCACTTGTGAAACTTGCTCTGGACTATAACATGAGTAAGTAAGAAACGCTTGTTGTGTTAATCCAGTAAAATTTGGGGGTCATTCACTACAGCAGTTATCCAACTCTGACTTACTCTAGAATGATGGTTTCTCTTTTATAGATAACCTTACCAGTACTGAAAATAATAAGCCACAAACTTAATTATTTTTCTACTATATTAAAACATGGGGCTTCCCTGGTGGCGCAGTGGTTGAGAGTCCACCTGCTGATGCAGGGGACACGGGTTCGTGCCCTGGTCCGGGAAGATCCCACATGCCGCGGAGTGGCTGGGCCCGTGAGCCATGGCCGCTGGGCCTGTGCTCCGCAACGGGAGAGGCCACAACAGTGAGAGGCCCACATACCGCAAAACAAAACAAAACAAACAAAATAAACAAACAAAAAGCATGGTTTCACGTATCGGATAAAAATCAATATGTTCTACGATTTCCCTTAGCCACTTATGTTTGGTCTTTATGTAATTTAAGGACCAAATCTCCTATTTTGACAAATATGGAACAGTGCACAAAATCAAGAATGAAGAAGCACTTTCTGCTATGTGTGTGTATGTGTGTGTACACATTATAATATATAAATATATACAAATTTAGTTTAGTTAACAAAGTTTCTGCGAAAGCACAATTATTTAGCTTGAAATATCTGCTCGGTGATTGAAGATGGGCCATGGGTATCGTGAGAGTTCATCATTAATAGCTGCTCTTCTCATGTGTCCTTTAACCCAGGGAGCAATAATAGTTTCTCCTGGTAACGCCTGCAAAGCATGTGGTTTGGTTGCTACGCACACACATCCATCTTATAGTGATCAGCTCAGTGGTAGCTCCATTAGGAAATTAAAATGGGGTGCTGATGAAACTGAGGGATGCAATGCTCCAGCCTTTTCCTTGTGCTTGTGGGGACCACCTGCAGTTCCACAAAGCAAGTGCAGGCTTTGGACAGGTGCTGTTTGAATGCAGGCTCATTACAATTTAAGCTCCTTAGAGGCAAAGCTCAAGAAGCCCTGGAAGACCAGCACAGCAGGTGTTCTGGTGCCACCTCCAGAGAGCTCTGAGGCCTCCATCGTCAGGGACTCAGAATCAGGACCACTAGAATGACTGTCATAAGGGACAGGATAGGAGGGTTAACGGGCATTGAATTATAGCTTATCTAGTTAAGGTGTTATAATGAATTTGAGTTTCAATCTTAAAAATGTTTTCTTCATAACTCCTTTAAGTTGGTAATCTTACTGAAGCCATGATGGGTATGTGGTTGCCATCCATAACTTCAAAATGTACTTACTCCTTTTGCTATGAAATCAGTGCCCAGCAATTTTGCTTAAGTTAGCAAGGACGTTTCTACACCTGGTAGCCTCTAAACTGACCACAGTATTTTAAGATTTTCTAATAATATTTGTTGCATGTTTTAAGCTTAACCAAAGAGGCGTGTACCCTCTACAGACCACTTGATACTAAAAGTAACTACAACGTTTATCTGAAGTTACACAGTAGCAGAGGAAAGGAGAGGGTTCAGAATCTCTGATTTCTATTACTAAATTCTACTTCTCAGGTGGTTTATATTTTCAGAGTTTTTTGTTTGTTATATTTGTTTGTTTGTTTGTTTTTTCCACGCCCTCTTTGTCCTACAGGTATATTCCATTTGCTCCTCTAACTCCACTCTTTCCATTCTGTACCCTGCTCTAGTCCTGGGAGGCTGACCTAGAGGGGCCCCATTGTTGCTATTCCTAGCCTCTGGCTTTCTGTTACTCAACCACTAGAGAGCGCTGGCGAGAACAGAGGGAGGGACACTCTCCAGGGACTGGCTGTATCCCTCCAAGAAATGCTGGAGCTCCTGGGAATTTCCTCTCTCCGCACAGCTCTTTCTGTCTCTGGGTTCCAGTACCCACTCCTTCCCCTCATGCCTTCAGGTGGTAACACTTCACTACCTTTTGGTCCCTATTCCTCTCCTTTGCGAATAGTTGCTTTATTACATTCCCATCAAATCCTGATGGGTGTGAGGTGATAATCACATATACACACTACTATATCTAAAATAGATAACCAAAAAGGACCTACTGTATAGCACAGGGAACTCTACCCAATATTCTGTAATAACCTAAATGAGAAAAGAATTTGAAAAAGAACAGATACACGTATACGTATAACTGAACCACGTCGCTGTACACCTGAAACTAACAAAACATTGTTAATCAACTATGCTCCTATATAGAATAAAAATTGAAAAAAGAAAAAGAAAAAAACATCCTGATGGGATCATGCCATTTGTTTGCCTCTGAGACACTGCCATGTCAATCATCTAATTTGATGTTTATGTCAATTTTATAAAAGATTTGCCCCATTTTAAAATAGAAGTATTTGATACATAGAAAAAGAAAATGATTTGCCCAAGGTCACAAAGCTAGTCAGTGGTTGGAATTCAGTAAGTTTGGCTATTATTACAATGTTTCTTCTACACTTCTGCAATGCCTCCATTTACTACAATTATTTAATCATGTTAACCACGTTCTACTGAATAAACGTTGAACTAGTTATCACCTTCTATTATATTTTTCAAGTAAAGATCAGGCATTGAAAGAGAGCTCTTTTAAATGAAAATCACTGATGCAAATCTTTTATGGTAATGTGGATGTTAAATCACAGTAATTTTTAAAAGAGTGAATGTTTTATAATGGCATAATTAACAATCATAGGAGATCACAACATGAATCTCTTCAAAATCTTTAATATTAAAAGTTTAGTATACCAGGCATTCACAAACATCGTTTGTGATGGGAAAATAATCTGCCCAATAATTTGGTCATGAATTTTGAATGAACATTTGACCCATCTTCAGAGGATGGAAGATTGGATACAGCCAGTCCTTGTGTGAAAAATCATTAGGGTTTGAACAGTACCATGTTCAATTACAAAACAAAACAAAAAACTTGGCTAGGTGTACCAAGTGATCTGAAATGAACCAAAAAAAAATTATTCCATTTAATATTGTAGTACAGGTTTTGTGGGTTTTCTTATGTCATTCATCATTCATCAAGAGGTATTAAGAATTTTGTTATTATTCCTTCTAGCAGCAGATGTTCTGTGAATGGAGAGAGATGGCACACGTTTTCTAAGGTCAACTCTGTCACTATGACAGTGATATTTGGCAACCCAGACAAATGTCTGATAAATGAATGTAGGGGGTATTTCCTTTCCTATATTACAGATCCATCTAATGTGTCAACATTAAAATAAATGTTAAGTAAAGTGAAGTATTAGGAAAGGGAACATCCCACCCTGACAGCTTTTTGCTATTTCTGCTCTATGACAAAACTGAGTTGATATGTGATCTTCTCTGATTTACAAATCCCTTGCATTCCACCTTGTAATGGCTGCAGTGGTGTTGAGCTGCCTTGAGATGATTTACTGCAATTTGTCACTTTTTGAAACTGTTCCAAAATAGTCTGCTGACATGTACTAAAGAGCTTTCAATGAAATCTGAAATGGTTCATTTGTTATGTCAACTGGAAACATTAAGTGATATCTGAAAATCACTTTAAGATTTATCAAAGTGATTTAAAATATCCTTTAATGATAATTTGGTATATCACAAAAGCAATATTGTTATGAAAAGGATGAGAAAATCTTTTCATCACATCTTAAAAGTATTTATATTATGTTCTGATTATAACTGCACCACTTTACCACTTGGGAAATCTATCACTTTAAAGATATTCTGAAAGTTTAACAAGCAACTTCTTAACAAATAATTGTAAGTGGAAATGGATTACTATGATTTGCCTAATTTAATATCATTGAAAATCATAGGCCTGATAGCTTACATTCCAGAACATATTACTAATGTAGTTTAAAGACGTAGCTCACATTCTGTTTTTCCTTAAGAATCTAAGCATGTGTTGCTATGCAACATATCTATGCTGGTCACTATGAATCATCTTCCAATTTACCGAACACACAACTTAAGTAAACCACATAATTTATGTGCCTGTTAGTAGAGATTTCTCAAAGTTCTCTTTGAGACCACTGTCTCTGGAAAAACGAGACCAAGATAGTAGGCGACAAGCTGCCTACAGAGAATTTCCTATGATTATTGCTCATGATAAAATTCCTTTGGGAAAAGGGTATACTAAATGTCTTTAGGTTTAGAAAATAAGTGTTTTATTAAGTTAGAATATGTAATCATCAAGAATACCTTTGCATTAGTCAACAGTACCTGGTCATCAAAACACTTTCATTTCTAAGCTAAATATAAGTAAAATAAGAATGAAATAAGAATGAAAATTTAACTCTTTTCCCCGAATTGGCTGCTGGAGCAATAATAATGGGAATCTGTCTTAGAGTAGACCTCAGGAGGAAATAAAGTAGAGAGAGATGTGTTTTCATGTCTCAGCTAGGTTGTGATGATTTAGCTATTTGGCTTGAGTGAGTACAATAAAATAGAAGTGAGTTCTAGTCAAATAATGGGACTATGCCCATGTGCTCCTTCCTTGTTCTAGTTTATAGGATGTTCTGGTACCTGTGATTTCTCTTGGTGAACAAGCACTTAACGATAGATCCCAGCAACAATCAAGGAAAGGTAATGAATGTAGGCATGCATCACTAACCAATGCAACTCAAGGAAAAGCACCCTAAGGATATCCTGCTCTGAGATCAGCACAGAGAATAAGGTGACAGGGCTTGATACCACCCTCACCTAACTCGCTCTTATGAGTGCTCCGTTGTATCAGACCATGAATGTGGCTTAAAGAGGTGGTTTTAAAATGTGGGTTTTTTTTTTTTTTTTTTTTTTTTTTGGTACACAGGCCTCTCACTGTTGTGGCCTCTCCCGTTGCGGAGCACAGGCTCCAGACGCGCAGGCTCAGCAGCCATGGCTCACGGGCCCAGCCGCTCCGCGGCATGTGGGATCTTCCCGGACCGGGGCACGAACCCGCGTCCCCTGCATTGGCAGGCGGACTCTCAACCACTGTGCCACCAGGGAAGCCCTAAAATGCGGCTGGTGGCAATTTCCACCAGTCATAATTCATCAAGCTGAACAGAAGTGACCCAGAACCTCATGCCTGTTGAATCCTGTGATTGAGATTATTTATTCTGTTGTCGCTATATGAGACCACTGCTGTGCATGGCCAAAAGCAAATTTGTTAATTTTCCTTTTATTTAATTCCACTGTCAAGTTCAATTATATATTTGGTTGTAGTAAGTCAGTGTTTCTCAAAGTATGATTTATGGGCCAGCTACATGAGAATTACCCAGGGTATTGTTTTAAGTGCAATATTTGGAGCCCTAGACCCATCAAATTAGAACCTATAGGGTGACGCTCAGGAGTCTGCATTTTTAATAAGAACCCCAGGTGATTCTTATGCACGCTGAAATCTGAGCACCATTGTAATAAGACATTTTCCTTTGATAAGGGTTTATAGTCACAACGAACAGATCTTCACAAGTAATTTATTTTAGAGCTCAGAGGGACCTTGGGGATCACCTCATTCAGCATCCACATGATTAAATAAAGATGTGTTTGAAATTCCAAAAATATTTGGTTATTTGAATGAGAAGCCAGCATTACACACTATTTCTGACCTAGTAAAAGTATCAATAATAAGTACCATTCACAAGAGACTGAAAATACACTTGGCACGTAGTATGGCTATTAAAAATGATCCTCAGACAGGAGGGTGATTTAGGAAGCACAATTTATAAACTGGTGGACATTTCTACTACTCTGGTCACTTACTCCAGGCAGTTTTTAGGGCAAAAACAACTAAACAACTGAACATTCTATTGTGATAATAGGGTCATTCAAAAAATATTCTGACTTAGGGGTTTTTTTTTGTATGTTTTTGATTGATTTTTAAAAATTGATAGATTTTGAAATTCTTGAACCCAATGTATAGGAAAAGATATATATTTAACTACTATCAACTGGAATGTTAAACTAGTACACAGTGAGTACACACGTGCCATGAACACCAAGTGCTCACCCCCATATGGCTGGCATTTTTTGCATCCACTATTGAAGAAGAGACTGCTTGGTCCCAATCTGAACTGAAACTGTTGTGACAGATGAGGATGAAAGGAGGCATGAAGACTAATCATTTAAAAATATATATAAGAAAATAATCCAGTCTAAGTGAGGCTATTGCTTTGGAAAGCATGCTAAAGAAAACTCTTGAATGGCGCTTAATATTCCACTCTAAGGAAATGAATGTCTCAATGCACCATTCCATCCTCATTCAGTGATATTTATTTTAGGATATTAATGAATATTTAATTTCAGTTCTATTTACTAGTACAATAAAACCAGAGGTGATAAAAATAAGAAAATGATATGTTTACTAAAGCTAGAACAAAATACTGCAGTTAAAAATGGCGACTGGCATTGAGGGGTGTGCTCTTAGTAGACTAGCGAACACTGCCTACGGAGAAGCCAATAAGCAAATGAGACAACAGGTTCAGTGTTCCAAAGAGCATTGTAAAGTTATATTAGAGGCTTCATGTCAGTTACAGAAGGATGGTTTCAGCTGGAGTAGTTAGGAGCTCAGCTTCTGCAGGCTGTTTAGGTTGGAGTCCCAGCACTGCCCATTCCTATCTGGGTAACGATTGGCAAGGTCCAAAACTAGCCTCCGTCTCAGTTTTCTAGGCAGTGAGGAGGATAACACTATCTACCTCATAGAGATACTGTGAGGATGAGATATGTATATAAAGCCCTTAGCCCACGTTTGACACACAGTGACCATTCAAGAGTGTTAGCTACTGTTACTGTCATTGTTAAGTGTTGATCACTTATTTGCAAGGCGGTGGTGGTAATAAGCAAGGAGAGATATGCCGTGAAAGATTATTCAGTTTGCCAACAAACTCAGAGCTCTCTCATTAATCAGATCACTAGAATTGCTCTCTGGATCAGCTTTGAAACAATTTAGAGGTCCCCTTCCACAGAAGCTGTTTTGGCAACCAGTACATGGTGACTCCAGAGAGAAAACTCATAGCTATCCATGGCAATCAGCTTCAGCAGCAACATTCATCAAATACTGAAGTCATCCAGGTAAAAAAAAATCCAGGCTCTATCCCAATCCAAGTGGATGATAACAACTTTCACATTTATACGAGAAGAAAAGTTCTCAGATACTTGGCTAAAATTTGCAAACGGGAACATGCTCAGTGAAGGCATGAGCCCTTAGGCCTACTCTTGACCTTAGGCCTTGACCTGTAAATTCCAAATCCGTTTCCACCTTGGGGTGAGTGACACCTGGATGCTGCCTCTGCCCTGCTGTGCTGTTCTGTCCTAAGGGTGTGTTGCTCTGGCAGCTCTAATGCCTGACCTCAGTCCACATGCACGACAGGGAATTTCTGTTTCAGAGTCTGAGGACATAAGGCTTACTATAAAGAGTAAATACCGGCAAAACTTTATATACAGGCAGGCCGCCATACACGAAGACCTATTTTATAGACACCGTGATAACACGTTGCTTCGAACTAGTTTTGCTGCCCATCACCAGAGCAATTGCCACTTAATCCCCATATTCAAGGCTCCATTGAGTGAGAGATCCAGACAGTCCCTTGTTTTTGGAAAACATAAAAAGGTTGCTTTCTATTATACCTAAGCAGAAGTTATTGTGACCACAGATACGTCCTATCATCTATTTCTTATCATCAGAAGGTACAACTGGTGTTTTAAGGAATACACACGAGAAAACCCAGGAGGACCATTCCATACCTTCCTAGAGTCCTAACATACACACATCAAATATTTACTACGGATATATACTTGGTGCTAGGCTAGGTTTGGGGGCTACAGTGGTATAGGAGATAAGCTGGTTTCTCATGTATCAGAGCTTAATCATCTAATTAAAACATATTTTATATTAAAACAAACACTGGCAGATATGCTACAGCTTAAAATGGACATTTTGAATGTGTGTTTCCGATAAAAGAAGGAAGCCCAGTTAAATTCTCCCTGGCAAACCTGTTCATGCCCTTTTGCCATGGGGATATTTTCGTGGAAAAAACTGAAAAGCAGAAATTTACTGAGTTAGACGTACCTGCTAATACATTTTGAGAACAAGATCACACGTAACTACATTTTAAATGTCACCACCAGGCTAATCCTTCACCTCTACACACCCATTATCAGTAAACATTGCCTACCAAGTCAAAGACAGTTACGCTCCTTTAGGTACCATAACGGCTCTAGTCTCCATTCCCATCATCCTCTTCAAATGTTTTACTCTCTCTCATACTTTCTTGGATCTCAATGAATTCTAGTCCTTCAGAGTCATGACTCTTTGGAGTGTCCGGGGATTTTGAGCATCTCCTATGCTACTGCATCTCTACTTTCCTTTCCTCACCCCGGAACTTAGCAGCTCAAAAGCAGATGATGATTCACACGCATTAACCTCCAAGGCTTTCTAGACCCCAGGACCTTGCCTGGCAGAGGTTTGAAGCCCCTGTTCCTGGGTGGGAGTGGCCACATGATATACTGCCAAGGCCTGCAGGCAGGCTTCTAGGGAGGGGTGCAGAATGTCTTCCTAGCCAGTTGGGCTTAAACTTCATTCAGAAGAATTTGGGATCAAGGGGTAAACGTGTGTTTTATTTAAATGAGACGGCCTTCCAAAATTTGAGGGTCAAATATCAACTATCAAAATCTCTGAAAATATTCTCTCTTTATTTTTATTTTCCTTTGAGGAAACCATCCTGGAAGATTAATTTTAGAGGCTAGTAGAGAATATATTTTAATGTAAAATGCTTTGGCTGTTGATGAGACAAGGTTTGTTTTTCAGTTCATCAGCAAGACGGCACTTTGATAGATCACAGATTGCTCAGTGCCTAAAGAGGCACACTGTGACAGTTTTCATCACAATGTGATATAAAGAGGCAAATGAAGCAGTACTTCAGATCACAGCGGGGCCAGTTTGGTGATGGCAGGCCCTGTGTCGCTAAGAATTAGGAGGGGCTGTCGCTAACAACGTGTTCATTGTTCTCTGATCCACCTGTGAGAGTAACTTCTTGATCCATCACGTAAGGACTGAATTTACTTTGGATCTTATTGCTTACAAATAACTGAACGAACCAGCGGTAAAACAGCCAGCCAGAAGACGTCTTTAAAAGGAAATGTACCATGCAACTTTCTTTTCTGTCTTGATGACTTCGGCTGAGTCCTTCTATGTGATAACAATGGGTGTGAATGAAGAGTTGGTCACTGATTTACTCTTATACTCATTTACATACACCAGTGAGTACCAACTAGTACCATGTCTAATCCTTTAGCCAAGCTTTCTGGCAAATCAGAGTCACGGCATCATCTACGAATATTTGATGATGTGAAGGTACATGTAAAGACAGCACCTCTGACTTCAAATTTCTCTTTATGATATGCTATTTAATCTTCATTGTAACATGCGTAACCCAGTATTGTCCTATATATCTAGGCAAAATTATGTCCCATTTCATCACTGAAAGTGCATTCTAAAGTAAATATTGAGCACTTTCACTCATCGATTTGCTTTTAAATCTTAAGGGGAAATTATGATGTCCACATACTGGTTCTGGCAGACTGTAGGATCCTAAGGGGAGAGATGAATGCTAAAGACAAATATTCAAACAAATAATTCAGCAAAAAATAAAAAAAAAACGAAAGTTATCAACCAACTTCATCACTGGGTGGTGGTGGTAGGGATATAAATGGTGCCAAATGAATGGCATAACTGCCGTTTTCACCTTTCAAATACTTCTGTGGTACTATGGAGACTACTCCGAAAGAGACTGATTTCATTTGTCTCAACCTGGTTTCTTCTGGGCCTTGGACAAACAGGCCAACACTTATTTTCAAGGCTGACCTCATCTTTTCTGGCTGTTCAGGAGACTTTGCACTTCAGTTGATGAGGGCATAAGAGAAATGAACCAGATAAATTGCTTGATTAGAATCTCCATGAACCAGAACTGATGAGAGGGACACACATTTACTTGTGAATTAAGAACCAAATACATCTTTCTGGGGCCCAATGCTGACACGCAGATTTACATCCTCCCCGCAGTGTGCCGTTCACTAATTGTAAACCCTGCGTTATTTGGCATTGCAGAATTTTTCCACCACTATGCAGCACTGGAATACTGACCATGCTTTTCTTGCAAGCCACATGTTAGTCCACAGGTGGCATTCTGATTAGGGGAACCCTGGCCTTCCTCCTGCGCTTTTAAAAAGTTTGAAGACGAGTCCCAAACCTGTAACTCAGCCAGTTTTGAAGTCAGCTTCTATGGCCACAATAAACTAACAACTAAATATAAATTTTCCTTAATTGATAGATGGGATGAACAAAAACAGACATACTTTTTTTTTTTTTTAATAAAGATGAAGTTCAATTTAGCCAGAATGGAAGAAGCTTACATTCTTTGCACTATACACAGTGCAACAGGTCTGTGTGTGAGTGAGTGTATGTTAGTGTGAGTGTGTGTGCATATCTGCGTGGGTGTGAATGTATGTTTTGAGGTTGATAAAGTGAGAAATAACATTATTTTCTTCCCGTGTCACACAGCTGAGAACTAAAACTGCATATAAAAATTATCAAAATTTTAAAGTGTGGGATGTTAGTTTCTCAAAATGCTGTAAGGTAGAAAAATTAATATCAATTAATTTTGGCAGATTAATGTGATCTATTTAATTTATTAATGGTAAACAGTGGTATCAGAAGCACATTTAAAGATCTGTATTTTGTTAATATTAACAAAAGTGTCTAGGTCTCCACAAAACTCTTCTTTCTAATATAGAATGTATTTACTAAATAGCTACCAGAGTTTTAATAACTTCTATAGCCAATTATCTTGCAAAAAATCAGGATTCATTTACTACTGTGTTCCGAAGTCAAAATTCAATAAAATTAGGGATAAAGAAGATAAAAATCTGTCTCCTCAGACCATACTCTCTCATGGAATTTTAAGGGACCAACAACTATTAGAAAACAAATTCTTATCTGATTTAAGTTGTTGACTATTGAGGCAGATAGTATTATTGTTCAGCAAATATACACTGCTTGCACTCCCATCCTCCCTGAAGGAGTATACTGCCCTGCCTCACTGATATTGAATTTAGGACATCATTTGCTTTTATCAATGGAATGTGTGTAGACATGACATAGACACATCTGAGTAGAATTTTGGGAGCTTGATTTTACTGCTTGCACACTTGTCATGAGCCATAAGAAGAACATAATCCTGGTAGCTGCTGCTACATTAGACCTTCAGAAAGACCCAAGACTGATCTTGAACTTGGAACAAATCTGTCACAATGGATCACTGACATGTCAATAATAACTAATATTTTTATTGTAATTAACTGAGATTGTTTGGAATTGGTTGTTACTGTCTGTCTGCTTGGGTTGCCATAACAAAATACCAAAGACTGGGTGGCTTAAACAGTATAAATTTACCTTCTCACATTTCTAGAGACTGGAAAATGCAAGATCAAGTTTCCAGCATGGTTTGTTTCCTGGTGAGAAATATCTTTGCGGCTTACAGATGACCATCTTCTTGCTGTATTCTTAAATGGTGAGAGAGAGAAAGCTAGCTCTCTGGTGTCCCTTTGTATAAGGACAATTATCCTGTTGGATTGGACCTCTCCCCTTATGACCTCATTTAACCTTAATTACCTCTATAAAGGCCTTATCTCCACATTCAGTCACATTGGGTGCTGGGGCTTCCACTTATAAATTTTATAGGGACAGAATCATTCAAACCATAATAGTTACACAATATTATTACAGCATAACCTGAATCACATGAAAAGTTAAAAGCTTGTCCTAGGTCTTTGCGTCAGTTTTCTTCTAAAACAGCAAAAATTAAACCAGAAAAATAAAAGGAGCATGCAGTATTCTTGTGTGGACAATCAAAACAACAAACCCACTCTGGTTTATGTGGCCAGTTCTGGTTTTATACCATTTTTTAATATTTTATACCAATATAAAGAATTTTTGCCAGTAGAGAATATTTTGTATCAAATTCACTCCATTTGGATGCACATATTATATATTTTACTGTTGAAAAAAAGACTGATCTCACTTTCTGTCTTGTGTGTGTATGTGTGTGTGGACCTTTGTAATACGAGATTGTACAGAGTTTTAAAAAAAGTCTTCCCTTTTGGGTACAGCCTGATGAATGGAGAAATGCAACAGGGTAATAGTCAAAATCAAATAACCAGGGGCTTCCCTGGTGGTGCAGTGGTGGAGAGTCCGCCTGCCGATGCAGGGGACGCAGGTTCGTGCCCCGGTCCGGGAGGATCCCACATGCCGCGGAGCGGCTGGGCCCGTGAGCCATGGCCTCTGAGCCTGTGCATCCGGAGCCTGTGCTCCGCAACGGGAGAGGCCACAACAGTGAGAGGCCCGCGTACCGCAAAAAAATAAAAAATCAAATAACGAGATCAAGAAACATAGGAATAATATCAGTTTATTAGTGTCTACTCTAAGATACACTGAGGGGTGTGTTTCTCTTTTGATTTTAGGAGTGGGTAATATATTGGCCTTTTTATTTTTAAATGTACAACAAATCTAGTAACTAGAGTGCTTTTTTTAAAAAAAATTGAAATTGTGTGTTTCCATTACATCGTCCTCTTTGTGCAGGGATTAGATCTCAATATGATGAAGCACATCAGGCAGACATGTCATCTAAATAGGCAGAGAAACCCTAAAATACAAGAGTTAAGGGGATACTCACACTTGTTGAATAAGGGTCAGGTGAAGGCAAAAGAAGGCCCACTGGAAGATAATGTTTTCAGAAATAATTCTGTGGCCCACCAAGGTGGTACATGTTGGCAGGCAGAATCATGAAATTGATTCATTTGACTGAGAAATCAACCTAGAGTCATGGTCAGGATTGCTTCTCAATGTAGGACCTTTCAGTTTGATTGTGCGTTTCTAGCCTGACACTCCAAGCTAAGGCAGTACTCTTAGGTCTGCATTCATCCTGAGAAGAAACCATCCTCTGTTTCACGTAAAGGTGTGATGTGAACCAATGGTGGCTCTGCATCCGTGGATAATCCCGGACAGGTATCAAAAGCCTGTTGTAAGGGCAAGAGGTTACACTGCAGTCCTGGTGATATCCCTTGCATATAGTTTGAAAACCACTAATTTATCTGAACAAGTATAACCTGAACTGATTCATTCAGAACCCTCTAAAATGTGGACATTTCCTTCCAGTGCCATGATGCAGAAACTCAGTTCCCTGACCCTTGGCTTTTTCTTTGCTCTTGCTTCCACTTCCTTGAGTAAAGGTGTCAGGATGATCTTCTACCTCAGACCTTGTTACTTGGCTGTTCTTACTTTTCGAAACTCTCAAATAGCTTCCTTACAAATTGATGAGGGATATGTTTCCAGCCTTAAATTTCTTTTTCTGAACTCGACAGAATTTTTCTAGCGTTCCTGTTTATTTACTCGTAAAATAGATATCCCTTTTACTTGAGGCACTATGAGAATCAAATACCTCATTTTGAAAGGTCTCTGAGAAAAGCAATCCTTCTTTCAGATATGCATATGTCCTAAAGTAGTTTTGACAAACTATTATGGTTATATTCTCAAGCTTCTAGACTAGTTCCAAATAAAAACTACCTCCAGTCCATTTTTCTTGTCAAAATTCCATTCTCTACCTTCTGAGGTATTTACATTTATCTTCACATTTTTTATGGTAAAGACCCCAGAATAGTTTTAAAGTGAGTAAATTTATGTCTGCCAGAAAGAAAACACTTACATAAGTATGTATTCATTAAGAAGCACCCAGAACTTAGAAATGAATTAAGCTTTGGAAAAATGGTTATAACCAACACATAACTGATTAGAGCAAGTTGTCTGTAGGAATAACCAAGAGATTATCAGTAAATGTATGGCTGAAGAGATCTGGGGTAGGCATTTTAACAATTCCCAGGGGCTTGACATATTTCTGCTCACATCAAAATCCATAGCAGGTATTCCAGATGGGGTCACCTTTTACTTGGACTCCTTCCATCTTGTGACTATCTCGTCAACAATCTCAGTGTCTTTCTTCAGTTGATGGATCAGGAAGGAAATCAGAGGAAAAGCATACCTGATTCTTAACCTTTTTGTCCAGGAAATGTCATTCATCATTACCATTCATATTCCATTGGCGCAAGTAAGTAACATAACTTCATCTAGAGGTAAAGGAGCTGGAAAATATATATCCCCTGCCCAGGCAGGTGCTTCTCAGGAACAACTCCACATTCACTCTCTGCCACATGTTGGTTAACCAAAGCCTCTCTGCATATTTTCTTATTTTTTGATGAGAATAAGTAGCAAAGATATTCATCTATTAACCTCTTCTCTATAAGAGCATAAAGAGTGGTCATAAGATATAATCGGAGATCTAACTCTTCCTTTTCTTACGTAGGACACTTTTCTTTTTATTTATATTTAATTAGCTAAAGTGATCAGGAGATGAAGAGAGGATACTGCGGGGTTCTTATTTGGGCTCCAAGCCAGGTGGCTTAGCAGTAGAGATTTAATTTTTAAATCTAATTTTAATTAAAAGGGGAGGCTAGAGATGTAACCAAATTCAAGAAATGGAAATTAAAAAGTAAGATCAAATCCTGGGGGAGCACACCCGTAAAGATTCATGCAGGCTTCTGATTGAGAATATCAGCATTTCACATTATTCTCCCCATGTCTGTTGGTGATAAAGACACAGGGGTACACTGACATCTGTGGTAAAATTATAGGTACGTTTAAAATATGTTTAAGATAAAATGTATCTATACTTGTGTATCATACTACACTTTTATTTCTAAATGGCAAACTATGTAATGCATTCTATAATAGCAATGGTAACATTACTGCATAAGCTACACACATACATATATATCATAATTAGTTCAATTTTTCAATTTTCCTATACCTTCAGGAAACAGGACTCAGCTTATTAATTTATAGTAGAGTCTTAAAAGACATTTTATTTTGAGATTCTTGGTCTTGAATTCTAAAAGAGCAGCAAGATAACATAAAAAGGGACTCAGCATTGTCAAAGGAGGATATATGAAGGCCAGACTTTAGAAGATCTTCAACTACTTTCCTGTCAATATCTGAGCATCCAGTGCTATACTGGCCTTGGTCACTTTGCACGGAAAGTTGTCTAGTAGACAATGACATTTTTTTCCTATGCATGCACCAAAGCAGCACAGCTCTGCTGAACACTGCTAAAGAATGTCACACAAAGGGGCAGATTGGTGCCTACATACACCCATGACTGCTAATCTTAGCCAGGCTCTCAACAGTATCTGGGAATCCTACTAGCTTCCTTTATACAATGTAATTCCCTGCAGATACTATTTCAAAACTTCCCAACTCGCCTCAAATCTTCAGCTTATCCATCTCCTCCCTCAAATCCAGAAGATTACTTAAAACCACTGGGGGGAAACTCTTGGACTTCTCAATGTCCAGGATACAACTCACATCCATATTTCCCTTCCTCCTGTTGGGCTGAGGAAGAATTGACTTTCCATCTGCATAACTGATCTACCTTCTCTCTGTACTCTGGAACCCTTCCCCTTTGGATTCCTTAGAAATATAGTAAATTCTTCACCCTCCATCTGCTTGTATCTTGAATTTTTCATATACTTCTGGATGCGTCACATCAGAATTTCATAATGTATGGTTTTACAGCATTAAAAAAAGAAACTTTCTTCAATCCAAATTACCTCTGCAAATCCTACTCTCTCTTGTCTCCCCTTCAGTCAAAATTCTTCAAGGTGTTATCTATATTTTCTGTATAAATTTCCTAAACTCATCCAGTGTTATTTCTTCTTGCAACATACCAATAACCTGGCCGTCATACAGACTATCAATGCGTACATATTGCACAATATGGACACTTTTCAGCTACTTTGCTTGACTCCTTGGCAGCATTAAACACTGTTGGAATCTTTTCTTCATGAACCCCTACCTCCTTGCCTCCTAAGGTATGACTCTCTTCCTGGTTTGCCTCCTTCCTCTTTGGCCTCTCATTTTCTTTTGAAGGTTCCTCTTGTTCTGCTTGCACTTTAAATACTGATGACCATCAAGGCTCAGTTCCTGATTTTTCTTCCACCTCATCATTAAGAACTTATTAAGCTAATCCAGGAACCCCCTGGTAAATTCATCTTAGTAGAAGGAGGTTAAGGAATATGCTAAAGGTCACATTGTTGATAAATAGTGGACCAGAAATTCAAAACAAGGGAGTCCAAATCCAGAACTCATGTCCCCTCATATCACAACATTGGTCACAATTTTTTTTTTAATAGATCTTTATTGGAGTATAATTTCTTCACAATACTGTGTTAGTTTCTGTTGTACACCAAAGTGAATCAGCCATATGCATACATATGTCCCATATTGTCTCCCTTTTGAGCCTCCCTCCCATCCTCCCTATCCCACCCATCTAGGTCATCGCAAAGCACCGAGCCGATCTCCCTGTGCTATGCTGCTGCTTCCCACTAGCTAACTATTTTACATTTGGTAGTGTATATATGTTGATGCCACTCTCACTTCGCCCCAGCTTCCCCCTCCCACCCTGTGTCCTCAGGTCCACTCTC
The DNA here is from genome assembly GCF_011762595.2 of Tursiops truncatus. Classification (NCBI taxonomy): domain Eukaryota; kingdom Metazoa; phylum Chordata; class Mammalia; order Artiodactyla; family Delphinidae; genus Tursiops; species Tursiops truncatus. Next base: position 56,753,872 of record NC_047039.1, on the reverse strand, counting down.
TGTGTCTACATCTTTATTCCTGCCCTGCAACTAAGTTCATCAGTATCATTTTTTTTTTTTACATTCCATATATATGCGTTAGCATAAGGTATTTGTTTTTTTTCTTTCTGACTTACTTCACTCTGTATGACAGACCCTAGTTCCATCTACCTCATTACAAATAACTCAATTGCATTTCCTTTTACAGCTGAGTAATATTCCATTGTATATATGTGCCACATCTTCTTTATCCATTCATCCGTTGATGGACACTTAGGTTGCTTCCATGTCTTGGCTATTGTAAATAGTGCTGCAATGAACATTGTGGTGCATGTCTCTTTTTGAATTATGTTTTTTTCAGAGTATATGCCCAGTAGTAGGATTGCTGGGTCATATGGTATCTGTCACACTTTTTAAAAATTTAAATGCCCATCTTCCCTATCAGGTTGTAACTTCTTTCCTATTTCCTTCACTAACCCCATAGTAATGCTCACCCATGTTTTAACACTGATGTTCTCAGCTTTTTAAATTCAATGCAAGATGGTATATTGCTTCCCATGCCATGTAGGGGGAGTTATCTTTCCATTTGATAACAATGACAAAAAAAAGAAACAAAGTGAAGTAAACTTAAGAAGAATAAAGATCCCAAATCATAAGATGCTGTCATTACAATATCCAATTGAAAAATAAAGAGAACAGTCCATTATTTTTGTCTACAAAAGACCAAAAATTGAATTTTATACTAACTTCACAGATGTTCTTGGGCTGTAACCAGATGCTGCATGAAACATGCTATTTTAATTACTGTAGTGATGGAACAGACAATTCTCATGGTCAAACGTCCCTTACTGAGTTTCATCTCATATTTTGGGGTTAAGGAAAGCAACCCTTCCTTGGAGAAGACTTTTATCTTAAACTCAGCTAACTGACTCTACCTTTGCTTTAGTCTCTAGAAGAAGACTGGGAAAACCACAGTCCATGGGCTAACTCTGGCCTACTACTTGTTTTTGTAAACAGTTTTATTGTTACACAGTCCTGTCTATTCATTTACATTTTTTACATGACCATTTGCATATAAAATGGCAGAGTTGACGACTTGCTGCAGAGTCTGTATGGCCTACAAAGTCTTAAAATATTTACTTACTATGTGGCTCTTTAAATACAAAAGAGGTGACTAAGGCTTGTTCTAGAAAGCTTAGACTGGCATTTACTTTTAGAGAATACCCTCTAAAAAGTACTGCTGCATACTACATTGCCCCGATTATTTATCAGATGAACAAGAGTCACTTTTTAACATCATCCATTATTATTATTACTATTATTTTTTTTGCGGTACGCGGGCCTCTCACTGTTGTGGCCTCTCCCATTGCGGAGCACAGGCTCCGGACGCGCAGGCTCAGCGGCCATGGCTCACGGGCCTAGCTGCTCCGCGGCATGTGGGATCTTCCTGGACCGGGGCACGAACCCGTGTCCCCTGCATTGGCAGTCGGACTCTCAACCACTGCACCACCAGGGAAGCCCTATCCATTATTTTTTATCTCGCATATTTTACCTTAGTTTCTTTACGATTTTTTCTTTACATTTTTAGCAATTTAAAATTTATTTTATTTTGCTGTATTGCATGAATCTTCAAAGGCTACCTTAAGTTCTTTTGGACATAAAATGGCATAAAAATAAAATAAAATATCCCATTTTATTATACAAATTTTTTTTTCAAGTTGGCTCAAAGCATTTTTTTCTGAAAATGAAGTTGAATATAAATAAATGAATAAGTAAACAAGAAACTATAAAAAAAACTGTTCTTTTTACAGTGACTTAAATATTTCATTATTTTGTTTTTATGAGATACCTCCATATATGTTTTTCAACTTGATAAGCTTTAGAGGCATTAGTTTATTTTTTTCTTAACAGAAAAAGACCAAGAAGATACAATAGTTCATTTTTAATTTTATGCTTTACTTTGTGAGAGGAAGACAGCAATGCATTTACTATAAAGTTGCATAAGATGCAAAATCACTTACCTATTGAAAGTATTAAGTATCACATTTTTAAATTAAAATTTTATTTATTTTTTAGTTCTTTATTGATCTTGTGTAGGCAAACAGAATGAAAATTAATGCTTTCCTGTGTCTCTCCATAATAAAAAATGATATATTAAATTGGACATGTGCTCCATTTCATAAAATGTCATTTATTTAGAATATATGCTTCTATTATGGAAACAATGGCTGGATGTTATACATTACATATATGTGTGTGTGTGTGTGTGTGCATATATATATACATACACATACATATATATGAATTCATGTAAGTGGAAACCAATATGGATAATATTACATTGACCTAATTGAATGCTCCCATTTTGCCTAATACACTATTCTCTTAGCAAATCTTAGACCCCTCTTTTTCTTTAATTGTTCTCAATCCAAAACTTTCAATATTTCTAAAAATTTATTTCATTTACAGGATTAAAAAATATACCACAGATAATATATTAACAGGTCACATTAAAAAGAATACTAGAGAGGGCAGACAGCAGAAGCAAGAAGAACTACAATCCTGCAGCCTGTGGAACAAAAACCACATTCACAGAAAGATAGACAAGATGGAAAGGCAGAGGGCTATGTACCAGATGAAGGAACAAGATAAAACCCCAGAAAAACATCTAAATGAAGTGGAGATAGGCAACCTTCCAGAAAAAGAATTCAGAATAATGACAGTGAAGATGATCCAGGACCTCAGAAAAAGAAAGCAGGCAAAGACCAAGAAGATGCAAGAAATGTTTAACAAAGATCTAGAAGAATTAAAGAACAAACAAACAGAGATGAACAATGCAAAAACTGAAATGAAAACTACACTAGAAGGAATGAATAGCAGAATAACTGAGACAGAAGAACAGATAAGTGACCTGGAAGACAGAATGGTGGAATTCACTGCTTCAGAACAGAATAAAGAAAAAAGAGTGAAAAGAAATGAAGACAGCCTAAGAGACCTCTGGACAACATTAAACACAACAACATTCGCATTACAGGGGTCCCAGAAGGAGAAGAGAGAGAGAAAGGATGAGAGAAAATATTTGAAGAGATTTTAGTTGAAAACTTCCCTAACACTGGAAAGGAAATAGCCACCCAAGTCCAAGAAGGGCAAAGAGTCCCATACAGGATAAACCCAAGGAGAAACACGTCAAGACACATAGTAATCAAATTAGCAAAAATTAAAGACGAAGAAAAATTATTGAAAGCAGCAAGGGAAAAATGACAAATAACATACAAGTGAACTCCCATAAGGTTAACAACTGATTTCTCAGCAGAAACTCTACAAGCCAGAAGGGAGTGGCATGATATACTTAAAGTTATGAAAGGGAAGAACGTTCAACCAAGATTACTCTACCTGGCAAGGATCTATTCAGATTTGATGGAGAAATCAAAAGTTTTACAGACAACCGAAAGCTAAGAGAATTCAGCACCACCACACCAGCTCTACAACAAATGCTAAAGGAACTTCTCTCAGTGGGAAACACAAGAGAAGAAAAGGAACTACAAAACAAACCCAAAACAATTAAGAAAATGGTCATAGGAAGATACATTACCTTAAACGTGAATGGATTAAATGCTCCAACCAAAAGACACAGGCTTGCTGAATGGATACAGAAACAAGACCCATATATATGCTGTCTACAAGAGACATATTTCAGACCTAGGGACACATGCAGACTGAAAGTGAGGGGATGGGAAAACATATTCCATTCAATGGAAATCAAATGAAAGCTGGAGTCGCAATACTCATATCAGATAAAATAGACTTTAAAATGAAGAATGTTACAAGAGACAAGGAAGGACACTACATAATAATGATCAAAGGATCAATCCAAGAAGAAGATATAACAATTTTGAATATATATGCACCCAACATAGGAGCACCTCAATACATAAGGAAACTGCTAACAGCTATAAAAGAGGAAATTGACAGTAACACAATAATAGTGGGGGAATTTAACACCTCACTTACACCAATGGACAGATCATCCAAACAGAAAATTAATAAGGAAGCATAAGCTTTAAATGACACAATAGAACAAATAGATTTAATTGACATTTATAGGACATTCCATCCAAAAACAGCAGATTACACTTTCTTCCTAAGTGCACATGCAATATTCTCCAGGATAAATTACATCCTGGGTCACAAATCAAGCCTCAGTAAATTTAAGAAAACTGAAATCATATCAGGCATCTTTTCTGACCACAACGCTGTGAGATAAGAAATCAGTTACAGGGGGAAAAAAACGTAAAAAAACACAAACATAAAGCGGCTAAAAAATAGGTTACTAAATAACCAAGAGATCACTGAGGAATTAAATAGGAAATAAAAAAATACCTAGAGACAAATGGCAATGAAAACACAATGACTCAAAACCTATCGGATGCAGCAAAAGCAGTTCTAACAGGGAAGTTTATAGCAATAGAAGTCTACCTCAAGAAACAAGAAAAATCTCAAATAAGCAACCTAATCTTACACTTAAAGGAACTAAAGAAGAACAAACAAAATCCAAAGTTAGTAGAAGGAAAGAAATCATGAAGATCAGAGCGGAAGTAAATGAAATAGAAACAAAGTAAACAATAGCAAAGATCAATACAACTAAAAGCTGGTTCTTTGAGAAGATAAATGAAATTGATAACCCATTAGCCAGACTCATCAAGAAAAAGAGGGAGAGGACTCAAATCAACAGAATTAGAAATGAAAAAGGAGAAGTCACGACAGTGCAGAAATACAAAGCTACCTAAGAGACTACTACAAGCAACTCCATGCCAATAAAATGGACAACCTGGAAGAAATGGACAAATTCTTAGAAAGGTATAACCTTCCAAGACGGAACCATGAAGAAATAGAAAATATGAACCGACCAATCACAAGTAATGAAATTGAAACCGTGATTAAAAATGTTCCAACAAACAAAAGTCCAGGACCTGAAGACCTTCACAGGTGCATTCTATCAAACATTTAGAGAAGAGCTAACACCCATCCTTCTCAAAGTCTTCCAAAAAATTGCAGAGGAAGGAACACTCCCAAACTCATTCTATGAGGCCACCATCACCCTGATATCAAAACCAAAGATACTACAAAAAAAAAGAAAAATTACAGACCAATATCACTGATGAATATAGATGCAAAAATCCTCAACAAAATACTAGCAAATAGAATCCACCAACACATTAAAAGGATTATACACCATGATCAAGTGGGATTTATCCCAGTGATGCAAGGATTCTTCAATATACACAAATCAATCAATGTGATACACCATATTAACAAATTGAAGAAAAAAAACCATATGGTCATCTCAATAGATGAAGAAAAAGCTTTTGACAAAATTCAACACCCATTATTGATAAAATCTCTCCAAAAAGTGGGCATAGAGGGAACCTACCTCAGCATAATGAAGGCCATATACGACAAACCCACAGCAAACATCATTCTCAATGGTGAAAAACTGAAAGTAATTCCTCTAAGATCAGGAACAAGACAAGGATGTCCAGTCTCACCATGAGTATTCAACATAGTTTTGGAAGTCCTAGCCATGGCAATCAGAAAAGAAAAAGAAATAAAATGAATACAAATTGGAAAAGAAGAAGTAAAACTGCGACTGTTTGCAGATGACATGATATTATACATAGAGAATCCTAAAGATGCCACCAGAAAACTACTACTGCTAACCAATGAATCTGGTAAAATTGCAAGATACAAAATCAATGCACAGAAATCTCTTGCATCCCTATACACTAATGATGAAAAATCTGAAAGAGAAATTAAGGAAATACTCCCATTTACCATGCAACAAAAATAATAAAATATCTAGGAATAAACCTACCTAGGGAGACAAAAGACCTGTATGCAGAAAACTATAAGATACTGATGAAAGAAATTAAAGATGATACCAACAGATGGAGAGATATACCATGTTCTTGGATTGGAAGAATCAATATTGTGAAAATGACTATACTACCCAAAGCAAGCTACAGATTCAATGCAATCCCTATCAAATTGCCAATGGCATTTTTTATAGAACTAGAACAAAAAATCTTAAAATTTGTATGGAGATGCAAAAGACCCCGAATAGCAAAAGCAGTCTTGAGGGAAAAAAATGGAGCTGGACGAATCAGATTCCCTGACTTCAGACTATACTACAAAGCTACAGTAATGAAGACAATATGGTACTGGCACAAAAACAGAAATACAGATCAATGGAACAGGATACAAAGCCCAGAGGTAAACCCACGCACCTATGGTCAACTAATCTATGACAAAGGAGGCGAGGATATACAATGAAGAAAAGACAGTCTCTTCAATAAGTGGTGCTTGGAGAACTGGACAGCTACATGTAAAAGAATGAAATTAGAACACTCCCTAACAGCATACATAAACATAAACTCAAAATGGATTAGAGACCTAAAGGTAAGACCGGACACTATAAAACTCTTAGAGGAAAACATAGGAAGAACACTCTTTGATATAAATCACAGAAAGATCTTTTTTGATCCACCTCCTAGAGTAATGGAAATAAAAACAAAAATAAACCAATGGGACCTAATGAAACTTCAAAGCTTTTGCACTGCCACGGAAACCGTAAACAAGATGAAAAGACAATCCTCAGAATAGAAGAAAATATTTGCAAACAAATCAATAAACAAAGGATTAATTCCAAAATACTTAAATAGCTCATGCAGCTCAATATTAAAAAAAAAAAAAATCTAATCCAAAAATGGGCAGAAGACCTAAATAGACATTTCTCCAAAGAAGATATACAGATTGCCAAGAAGCACATGAAAAGCTGCTCAACATCACTAATTATTAGAGAAATGCAAATCAAAACTACAATGAGGTATCACCTCACACCAGTTAGAATGGGCATCATCAGAAAATCCACAAACAACAAATACTGGAGAGGGTGTGGAGAAAAGGGAACCCTCCTGCACTGTTGGTGGGAATGTAAATTGATACAGCCACTATGGGGAACAGTATGCAGGTTCCTTAAAAAACTAAAAATATCATATGACTCAGCAATCCCACTACTAGGCATATACTCAAAGAAAACCATAATTCAAAAAGACACATGCACCCCTATGTTCATTGCAGCACTATTTACAATAGCCGGGTCATGGAAACAACCTAAATGCCCATCGACAGAGTAATGGATAAAGAAGCTGTGGTACATATATACAATGGAACATTACTCAGCTTAAAAAGGAATGAAACTGGGTCATTTGTAGAGACGTGGATGAATCTAGAGACTGTCATACAGAGTGAAGTAAGTCAGAAAGAGAAAAACAAATATCGTATATTAACGCATATATGTGGAACCTAGAAAAATGGTACAGATGAACTGGTTTGCAGGGCAGAAATTGAGACACAGTTGTAGAGAACAAACGTATGGACACCAAGGAGGGAAAGTGGTGGGGGTGGGGATGGTGGTGTGATGAATTGGGAGATTGGGATTGACATGTATACACTGATGTGTATAAAATGGATGACTAATCAGAACCTGCTGTATAAAAAAATAAAATTAAAAAAAAATTTCTATCTTAACTTTTAAGCAACTCTAGGCCATATGCTCTCTGACTCTATACTAAGAGACCTTTTAGAATTTTTTCAGTGACCTTTTGGTTATTAATATATGGCAAGTATTTGGAAAGAAAATATAAATGCCCGGACTATATTCCACGTACTTTTCTTCAGTTTGGAGCTTAAAGTCGGATAATTCTATACTGCATTTTCCAATTAAAAAAATGAACTAGACTTACTGTGGTGATAATTTTGCAATACATACCAATACTGACTCATTATGTTGTATGCCTGAAATTAATATATGTCAATTATAATTTTATTTAAAAAGTGGAGCATCTGTCTATATGGATTTTGTTATGTTGCCAGTCAAATCATATCCCTCAGATATATGGTGTTCTAAAATGTACAGCTATGTCTCCCCTCCTTCCTGTTTTCTGCCAGATTTAATGGAGATTCTTTTGTATTTTGCTTTTGAATTGAAAAACAAAAATTACCACACTTAAACGCCCAGGGGCTAGCTTTTGAGAGTCCACATTTAGAGACATTGTAAAAAGTTACTTTTACTCTGTGGGCTCAGAGCCTAGGTATGCCTGATTCAAAGAAAACTGAAACAACAACAAAGGCTCACAACAACAAAGGCTCAAACTTCCTGGTTAGTTTAATAACATATCATTATAAATATTCAGTCAGTGGCTTTAGGGAAACCCTTGTCTTGTCAACAGGAGCTGCAAGATTTGATGGCTCTGCCAGAAAGTACTGGGAGGAGTTGGTGTTTGTTGTTATTTTGCACACACCACGGATCCTGTGTATTTTTATATATTTACTTATTTATGGCACTGTGGGATTAAAACAGAGTGAACCATAAAGGTTTTCTGGAAATTATTTTAAAGTTTTGCAGTTTAAAAGATGGTTATTTATTTATCCAAATAATAAATATACCAAGCTCTAGTTATACAAGATTGGACCAAGGAATGCCCAAATAACATCAGAAAACTAATTTTAAGTCATGTTTTTAGATTGTTCAGAAGAGTCTAACATTGAACTGAATTATGTTCCTGAAATCCATACCTAAAATGTTCATTAATGTTCTTGTTCAACATCACTGTAATGGGTAAGATTCTTTGTCCTTCAAATTCTTACCTACATTAGACTTCACTGTGGCATCAATAAATAAGAAAAAAATAACAAAATAGAGTGGGCGGTTTGATTTAAGGGGAAAAGTCTTTAAACGAATCTTTGGTTTGCCTGCTCTTGCTACCTCATTAATTCTAAATGGTGTCAGTCAGTTGAGTCTAATAGCTGTGAGTGTTACTACCATGGTCAGTTCCAAATTATAGTATTGATTAATTGATTGTCTTCTTCCAGTTTTGAATTATATGAGTGCTGGCTCAGGCAGCTTGGCTTAGGGCCCAAACCTTATTTTCAACGGAAGGCAACAAGGAATTTCACTGTTTCACTGCTGTGGTTAAGTGGATGCTCAGAAAACCAAAAGCTTTGGAAAGGCAATTGGACAAAAAGGAATGTACTAAATATAAAAATATGTACTTATTGATGGTCTTTCTCCAACCTAGAGAAACAAGCAGGAAGAGAGTAAGTCAAAAATTCATCATTTCTCAACCTCAGACTTCCCAAACAGTCTTGAAACAACTGACTGGGGGATGAGAGTAAGAGGGTAGAAAGATGGTCAAGAATGATCATGAGCCAGCATTTGCACCTGCGGAATTAAGTCCATTCAGGAGAAGTGTGGTGATTGTGGTACTTTCAAACCAAGTACAACTTCAAGTGGATTATGGGCTTGGCTACATCATAGGTACAGCTATCCAGGAAAGCCTGCCACATTGTGGCACCAGCAGGGCAGTGGTGCCATGTTCTTAGAATAATATAAACATTACCAAGTTGAAAGACAATACATGAGGCACTCATCTTGCGTTAACTTTCTGCTTTAATGAGAAACATAAAATGGATGGGTGTATTTGTCATTGATTCTTGTGGAAAGGGAAAAGCTAAATGGGGCACTGAGAAGTTAATAACTTTCACAGATCCATAGCTTTGCGTTTGTTTGCTGCCAGATCAATTCCCTTTCCCTACAAAATCTGAAGGGAAAATTGGTATGGAATGGAGTATCTCTGATTATAAAATTATATTCACATTAAAATGTATTTATAATCATTATTGGTCTTTCTTTTCAATATGAACACAATTATACTTGATTTCACAGAGAATTAGAAAGAAGAACCTTCATGGACATATATACACTACCAAATGTAAAATAGATAGCTAGTGGGAAGCAGCCGCATAGCACAGGGAGATCAGCTCAGTGCTTTGTGACCACCTAGAGGGGTGGGATAGGGAGGGTGGGAGGGAGACGCAAGAGGGTGGAGATATGGGGATATATGTATATGTATAGCTGATTCACTTTGTTGTACAGCAGAAACTAACACACCATTGTAAAGCAATTATACTCCAATAAAGATGTTAAAAAAATAAATTAAGTAAAAAGAAAAAAAAAAAAAGAAAAAGAAAGAAGAACATTTCTTCCTCAAGTAAAGGGAGTGATCCTGAAAAGAAAGGAAAATGATTCCAGGGGTCCTAAATTGTAAAGCTTTAAAATCAATGTTTAGACAAGACTGATAAATGGAAATTTATAAGTAGAGAAACAATTGTGAATATATGGAAAGCATGTATCACAAAGTCAAATATGCTGATGAAAATTAGAATTTTGTGGAAGCATTTGCTATAAGAAAGGGGAGAGAGACTGCAAGTAAATGTGTCAATGAGGAGAAATTAATCTTCTATGAGTGGTGCTAAATTCAAGATTATTAATGATTATACATATATGAAAAAATCCTTAGTAGAAGCAATGATGTAAGAGCCTCTTGGCATAGATCCTATAATGAAAGTTCATAGAATAAATATGCATAAAATATAAAAGTATATTAACTTTTCATGGCTGTCTCAATGATCTGTAGCAAAAATAGGTCTAGAGCTGGGAAAGTCATATATTCTTTACTTAACAAATATTATTATAGGTTACACCATTTGATAGGTGCTAAGGATACTTTTCAGTGGGGATAAAAACAAACAGCATGCTTTTAGGGTGAACTCACACCATGTATGACATTATAAATCTAGTGTATTAGCAACTTGAAACAATAAATGCATATCTTAGTAAACTTAAGTATTTAGGTGTTAACTTAAGTATAAAACTATATCCTTAGCCCCTTGTGGGCAGGATTCAAATATAATTCATCCTGGTATACTTCTTAGCACCCAGCACAGAAACCCTAACACAAAATGGGTAGTCCACAGATATTTTTTGAAAGAAAGAATGCATTAGAATATAGCCTTTGAAATAACTTCCTCTCCAAAGCAATAAATAGTTTCCTTAAAGAAACATAGCAATAGTCACTAATAAAATATTATCAAATTTCAAGTGCTTGTGATCCAAAGCACATAAATATAGCTACTTTTCCCTCTCCCCCATGTCCTTTCCTCACCTGAATAAATTTGATTCACCCTTAGACTCAGACATCATGTTACTTCCTGAATAAGTGGTTCCTCACCTATCTGGACTAGATTAAGCAACCTTAACATGATCTCCAGTACTTCCCATATTTGGGAACTCTCCTGTAACTGTTTATTTAATTGACTATCCATCTTAGATAATGTTTGTCTTATCCCCCATTTGTGTCCCCTAGGCTCTAGCAAAGAGTTTCATACAGACAACTATTTGTTTTTTTCCAGATAGTATCATTCCTGACCTTTCTTTTCCATACCCCACATCTGGTTTGCTGGCAAATCCAAGTAGCTCTAATTTCAAAGCAATGCCTATCTAGAATTCAACCATTCCTCCCACTCCCAAAGCCTAACTTGGTCCAACTCTTGCCTGCATTATTGCAAGAGACTCTGTGCTAGTATACCTGCCACTTCCCCTGTTTCAATTAGTTAGTTCTCAACCCAGAAGCCAGAAAGATCGTCTTAAAATATAAGACTAAACATGTCATTTTTCTGTTCAAAACCTTCAGTGAGATATCATCTCATATAGAACAAAAGTTAAAGTTCTTACTAGGAGATATGAGGGTCTTCCTTTCTTATCACTTCAGCTATGCTGGCCTTCTTGCTGTTGCTCAGTTCAGGTAAGCTTCCCCCCAGCAAGCAGGTATAGCAGGTGTAGCCGTTATACCTCCTATTTCCCCTGTCTAGAATGGTCTCCCGCCAGTATCTACATGACTAACTCTTCTATTTTCTTGAGAGTTTTACTCAGAAATCATCTCTCAGTCCAAAATTTCTAAAATTTCAATATTCTCCTAACCTGATACTTTAATTTTCCTTCCCTGCTTTTGTTTTCCTATTAGTGCTGATTCTGAGTCTGATATTCAGCAGGTAGAGTAAACTTCCCTTCTGAGAGGCCTCATGTCAATTTGATAAGTAGGTGCTCATTTATGCTGGTTGTTAAATATTTTAAACCTCACCCCTGCTCTTCACTATCTAATATACTCTATACCTCAATTATTTCTCTTTACCATCTACCTCCCCTACTCTAACATAAAATATTTTTGTTCAACACTGTATCACCAGCATCTGTGGAGCACCCGGTCTACTGTAAGGTACTCTAGCTGTATGCCCCAATTTTCGCCTATGCATGTTTCTACCTTAAAAGGTACTATAAAACATTGTTACACTTATTTCTTTCATGTTGTCTCTGCAGTAAGTCGTAAACTGCTTGAGGGCAGGTTTCACTTTTTCTTTTCATCTTTGTATTTCAATCATCTAGGGCACTGACTGGTTAATAAATATTCAGTGAATAGAAGAAAGAAGAAATGACTTTGTGCATACCCACAATTACTCATGTAAGATAAATTATTACAACTGTTATTACGCCTACCTACTTTTTAAAAAATAAATTTATTTTTATTTATTTACTTTTGGCTGTGTTGGGTCTTTGTTGCTGTGTGCGGGCTTTCTCTAGTTGCGGGGAGCGGGGGCTACTCTTCATTGTGGTGCACGGACTTCTCATTGTGGTGGTTTCTCTTGCTGTGGTGCACAGGCTCTAGGCACGTGGGCTTCAGTAGTTGTGGCTCGCAAGCTCTAGAGCACAGGCTCAGTAGTTGTGGCACACGGGCTTAGTTGCTCCGTGGCATGTGGCATCTTCCCGGACCAGGGCTCAAACCCGTGTCCCCTGCACTGGCAGGCAGATTCTTAACGACTGTGCCACTGGGGAAGTCCCATGCCTACCTACTTTCAATGAAGATAAAATTAACTTAGATTGGTACAAATATAACCTTGTAAATTTTATAGGTCTAATGTATAAAAATTTATCTGTCTCAAGGATTTTTAGGAGCATAATCCTGTGCTCGAGGAGAAAACATTATATAGACAATCTTTTTTTGACATTTCTATGGTTTTAAATTGCAGTAATATGAAAATCTCAAGTAAACTGTAGACAGCTGTCTCAAACCAAAGATATTACATAGGAAATTTCATAATTCCATTCTATAACTACAGGCGATTTCTGATCTTTTAAAATATGATTTAAAAAATATGATTCTGCATAGGAAAATCTGGGATCAGATTCAAAAGTCTTTTTTTTTTTTTAAGTTTGGAACCCCTTCATGTGCTCAAGATTTAAAAAAAAAAATGAGATTTTTATAAAAAGTATCTTTAGGCCATCCACCACCAAAACAATTAACCCCTAAAATATTTTTTAATAAATTATATAAGATCATACAAGGCATGTTTATCAAATGTACAAAAGATTGTCTTAACAATTCTTATAAACTTAGGACTCAAAACGCTACTTACTGCCCATTTTACAGAACACTCCCCTCCTTATATGACCCTGTTTTGTTACTTCCCTTCCTATACATTGCCCCTGACCCAGGCAACTATCCCCCTGTTCAACGTAGTCCATTCTAGGCACTCCTGTCTTCATCCCATTGAATGTTTGAGAAATAGGTCAGGTACTAGCACAAACTTGCATAATTTAGAAATACAGAGCCAAATGCAATGGGTATAGTTTAGTTCCCAGATCCTGGAGATCTCAAAAAAAAAAACAAAAACCACAAAACAAACAAACAAAACAACCTCACAGCCTTTTATACATCCTTCTTGAACTTAACTTCTGGGTAATCCTTTATAACTGAGTCTCCAAGCCCATTCCTTTGGACAGCAGATGTCAGCTATCAGGCACCAAAATTTAGTATTTCAGACAACCTCAAAATGCTACCCTGATATTTCATTACCCATCTTTCTACAGCCTATAAATAGGAAAATAGTGGAAGAAAATGAGACAGTTAAATGTGAACACAGGGATTTGACACCTAAGAAGTTTCTCAGTGTACTACTGTGATTGTTCTAGTTCTACACTTGAACACCTATGATTGAATTTGATTAAAATTATTCATTCAGTCATTTATTTCTAGAGAGGGACAGCTAAATTTGCATAAATATAATGTTGGACGATTTGACCATTAAGTTCACTGGGAGTTACAGGTCAACTTCTATTTACAGCTCTACTCAGCTGTTAAATACCATTCATTTTCTCCTAACCTTCTTTACTTAGGGAATTTTTTTCCTTCTTGTCTTGATTTAAATATATATATTCTCCTAAAGACCACCCTCATTTAGAGAAAAAAAATGTAAGGCAGGATTTTTTTTTTTTTTTTTAATTAAGACTTTATCTTCTTTTTTTTTTTTTTGCGGTACGCACAGGCTCAGCGGCCATGGCTGACGGGCCCAGGTGCTCCACGGCATGTGGGATCTTTCTGGACCGGGGCACGAACCCGCGTCCCCTGCATCGGCAGGTGGACTCTCAACCACTGTGCCACCAGGGAAGCCCAAGACTTTATCTTCTAAGAGCAACTTAAAGTTCACAGCAAAATTGAAGGGACCTAACCATTTTCAGCTTCTATTTCTAGAAGAGAATTGATGAATATGACCAAAACTAGAAGATGTATACTTTATATTGATTAATATATAGCATTTTTAGGGAGAAATATGCTATAATCTGTATAACTATCTTACAATTTATTTTATACTACTTGTTTTATTTTTAGTCATTATGAACTAAATTTAGACTTAAAATCTTTTTTTTTAATCATCATCACTTTCTTGAGCAACTCAAATAACCCAAACTAGTAATGTTTTTGATGTTTATGGTGATGATGATAGCAAATATGTTTAATCCTGTCAATCTTGACTTAAACATGATAAAAATAATCCAATTTAAAAACAGGTGTGAACCCCTTATTTACAGTAGTCCATGTGAAAAACAGCATTAGGCTTTAGTTGTTTCATAAGGGCAACTGAAATCATGCAAAAGGCACAGTTAATTTAAAAAGCCAAAAGCACAATGGTCAGATCAAGAGATAATAGTGTTTCCACGTACTTATGGTAGCACCCAGGTAACATGTGTCACACTGTGTTTAATTCTAGGCATCAACCTGAAACATTTTATTGATATGCTAGGAGAAGGTATCACAGGATGAAATATCTGAAACTCACGTCGTGAAAAGAATGGATGAAGTAGGTATGGATATTTTACACAGAAAACAGAAGACTAAAGGAAGAAATAAAGACAGGTATATTTTTGCATCAATATGAAGAAGACTTTTCTTGCAGTTGGAGCTACCCAGTAATGAAAATGAGGTTTATGTATAGTTTTAATCACTGACTGGCTGACGGTGTGTCATGGGGAAGTTTCCTATGGAGTAGGAGACTGAATTATGTGAACTTCCCTCGTCTTTGTCTCAATTTTTCTTTCCTTTTCTTTTTTTTCTTTTTAATTCAAAAGATAATATGGTTTTCAATGCATAGTTAAAAAAACAAAACAAAACAAAAAAGAACCTGAGTCACAGATATTCTACCAAATATCTTTTTGATCTTGGGCAGCCCATTTTTCTTCTCTGGGTCTAAATTTATCATGTACAAAGCATGGCCTGGAGTCTTTAAAGTATATTTTAGTTCTGATGTTCTCTAACCATACAAATGTAGACATTGAATTAAACTCTAAGTCTATTCATGGTGCAGAATCACTACAATTATGGAGCTGGAAAGCAGTTAGAGCTGGAAAGCATTTAGTCAACCCCCATACACACCATTAGATTATACATATCATAGTTCCTAAATTGTCTTGCTAGTAAATCCTTGGAATAAGTCTTTCTTTTTAATGCTATGTGTATAATATGAACATTTTGGTTATTACCGCTGAATAAAAAAAGTAACTCTCTCAAGCAGAAATGCCCAGAAAACATCCTGCTGAGCTTTCTTCTTCTGGCCATACAGTCTGCATACACAATTAACCTTCCCTTAATTAGATTAACTTGTTCTCTATCTGAGACTGTCAAGTTAATACTGTAATCAAAAAACTATAATAGAGACCTGAATATGTCCCTGCTGTGTATAATGTTAATTACTTCTTCACTCAGAATAACTGAAATCAGGCTCACTTAATGGGATGCCTTAGTTAGCAGATCTGCTTTATTTCTCTAAAATAGTGCTAGTCAGAACTTTATAAACAACTCTTAAAATCACCTAAAAAAAAACATAGTATTTCTGACTTTCTTAACTGATGCAATTCCAAGAATTGACTAAAATTGCAGAAGGTTACTATTAGTTATATGAAAATATTTATAGGCATTGGCATTGGTCCTTATATTAAAACATGATACGGCACGGCAAATATTCAAATGTTATCATTAACAAGAAACTAAATTGCACTTGCCAAAATTAGCACAACATTTGGATATAGAACCCACAGTAATATCAGGTTCACCCCACATATCTGTGAATTTCCAAATTCAGACATTTTAACAGTTTCTTGCTAGCGTTAGCTTAATCCAACTATGAAAAGTGACACAATTACATGAAGAAGAAAGCTCATTTAACCAAATTGACTAAACTTGGTCAATGGCCCTAAGGCAAAGTGTTTTAAACCTTTAATTACAGAATAGTGTATTTATCATTAACAGTATTTTATATATCTCATAATGTTCTCAATCAATCACTTATTAAGTATCCATGATGTCAAGGCAGTCTTTCAGCCACTGTGACGAGTATAAACATGAGTAAAAAGACACAGACGCTCCTTTCAAAAAGTTTACAACCCAGGCACTTAAGGAGGAACTGGCAGGAGAGTGGAAGCCTCGTGCTTTTGCCATCTAGTAAGATGGTTTTAGTTCTCTCAACTCAGGGCAATCAAGGACCATGTCAAAACATAGTGGCCTTGTTGTCTCTGGAGTTCTACTGGGTTAGAATTCTGATACTACTACCACTTGTATGACATTGGGTAAGATATTTAGTTTCTCCAATTCTCAGGTCCTTCATCCTAACGGGGAGATAATTAGAGTACTAACCTCAGAAGTATAATGTGAAAAGTAAATGAAATAGGTGTGCAAATTGCTTTGCACATAATATGCACAGCAAAAACAAAGGTTAAATATATTTAAGAGATACATTAAATAAGAAAGCTCTCTTTTCTTTGGCAAGATTAAGAAGTTAAATATTTTGCAAAGTATTGGATTTAGATGCCTGCAATCAAGACTGATTATATAACATTCACAGACTAGAAAGGGAAATAAGAATTTCTAACACAGTGCCCTGAAACAACACTGTGAGTGAGCTGGTGGTCTTAGATAAATGAAGGGGAAGACAATTTGGTAAATACTGATCAAATATAATGCCCTAAAGAAAGTGTACTGGGCTTCACCTTATAATAGAATTGATTTGTCCTGAAGAAGCAATGTCATAAATGGAGGTATATTTGAAATACTTCGGTCGGCACTAGATCAGACAGCAGTAGAACTTAAAAGAAAATAGGAACATCACTTCTATTATTAGTTTTATGAGAATAAGTAACTTGGATTTCCAAACAACTGGTTTTTAAATTAACTCTGGAATATAACATGCTCAGAAGATGGGAACTGATCTATACAAATTGCTGAACCATAAAAGCAGAATTATTAGTATCATAAGAGAGTCATGAACAAAGACACATGGGAGTTCAGAAGAAGAATAAGACATCATTTTGACGAGGAGTATCCAAGAAAGCTTTAGGGTAAAAGTGAGCTGAATCTTAATGTATAAAATAGAAACCAAAGGGGAAACAGGCTGAAAGCCTGAAATTAAATTTCCTACAATCTCCATCTCTCATTTGTTTGTTTAATCCTCATCTTATTTGACTTCAATGGCATCTTGGTTTCTGAAGGATCTTTGTGTACCTTTTCTATATACAGATACATGCTTTACCTTAGAGTCATAAGAAGTATCAACCCCAAAATGAAGTTAAAAGGAAATATGGGACGTGGCATCCTGTCCTTTAAATTGGGAATACAACATTTTTAGCAGATAAGAGTATTTGAGCATGCTAAGGAACTTCTAAACTTTGTAAACTTCATTTAAAAAATTTGCATTTAGAAACAACAATTAAAAACCATTAAGTTTATTTTATAAGTCATAACATATTTATACTAGATAATAGTTTTAAGTGGTGAGCCAACAGATCAAATATCTTAGCAAGCATAGGAATTATTTATTTCAAAGAATTATAATTTTAAGATTAGACACACACTGTGAAGCTGCAATGAAAAAAGGTACTTGGTAGAGAATTTTATCAAAAAGTATGAGAGATGAATGATTATATTAGAGAGAGGATATGTAAGGTAACAAAGCTGTGTTAATAGCAAAGTTTTGTTGGAAGGTAGTGAAAATTGATAACCTGCAGTTGTTTAACAGAGATTAGACAGTTAAAATTTTGTTAATCTATTTGCTAATTTGTTTTCTCACTTTATTCCCTCATTAACAATAAATAGCTTTGTAGCTCCAGAAGAACCAAAATAAAGTATATAGGCGAGACCACTGCCAAGGGCTAATAATTTCATGGCAGCAGCAGCTAAATTCAATCAACATTTAAATCTTATAGGCATCTGCTGCTCCAGATCAAAACATTAACCCATTGTTAGATTTCTCACATACTCATGACTAACACCATCTATAATTCAGAACTGAAAAATAAATCTGTCATTGACAGATTTTTTCCTAGTTGTTCCACTGTTTTGAGTGTGTTGTAATTTTATTTATAAAAGAAAAAAAAACAACTCAGTCTTAGTATATTTTATAAGAGGAATATCAAGTGAATATAATATAATGTTTGAATATTTCATCCACCCAAACCAATATTTGTTGAGTGCCAACTACATATCAGGCATTTTATCAGGGTGCTACAACCCTAGGAAGAAAAGGAGTTAAGATGTGTTGTAGACTTACCTTGTGTTAGCCACTGTATGTGTTTTCAGACACAGTCCTTGGCCTCAAGAAGCTCAAAACCTAATTAGAAAAATAGAAATAAAAATTATTTAAAAAAAATACTTCAAACACTAAGTTGTCTTCAACATATCATATTTTCACCATTCTTTTTTTTTTTAGGGGGGATTGAGACAGAGGAGAAAAAACAAGAGGGTTAATGAGAAGCTGGTATCAATTTTATGTCATACAATCTTTAACTGAAAGAGTGAAATACCAACTCAATATGGAATGTTCTTTTGTCCACATGATGGAAAGCAAAGGATATTGAACATTCCTTACAATTCTGAATTGGGATTATAATGTCTAACATAAAATGGTTAAATTAGCTTCTTACAACATCTATTTCATCAAGTCTAATGAATGTCATAGCTTGTTGCTTCCTGAAATTACATAATACTTTCAAATTTCCCATCCTCTGGTCTTTGTGGAGCTGGATGCTGCCAAAGTTCTTAAGGGGATCACTTAAACCATAGCAGCCAAGATAAAGCAAATCCTTGTCTCCCTATTGATCCTGGGACTAACTCACATGGAAGAATTCTAAATCTTATCAGAATTACATTTATGGAAAATAATCTCATTATTAATTTTTCAAAACTCATACTCTGAAACATGTAAAAAAGCACTTTGTCTTAATTCCTTAACAGAATTTAGAATATCTTAATTATTCCTGTTTGTTTTTAGAATTATTTCCTTCTGTCCAGACAACCTTCTTCTCAACTCTTTTTCACACGTTCAACTCTTGTTTCTCCTTCAATTCCCAGGGAAGTTGTCATCTCATGCAGAAAGCCTTCCTTGACATCGTGCTTCCTCCAAGTTTCACTTCAATGTATTTTTTAGATGCTCCAACAGCTCTGTGTACTTCCTTATCACGTTACCTTGTGTCACAGAAACTGGCTAGTTGTTTAGAAAACTGTTTGCCTTTTCCTCTTGTTACAGAGCCGGGCTATGTTCTTTCAGATAGATGTGAGATGTGACTGAATTCTTCACAAGGGAATACAGCCAAATATAAATCATGCCACAATCAGTCGTGGCCTTAAAACATCTCATACATGATCCTTTATTCTGTGTTCCTATCTGCAGGCAGAATCCCTGAGGACCTACAGAAGAAAGATCCCTAAGAAGGAAAGAGCCTTGTCCTTCAGTCACATCTTTTAGGATCACCTCTCACCTCCGCTAATAAAGTCTATTCACACTAAAAGTGTTACAAAAATGACTATCCATCACCTGGCCCTGACTAGAAACATCTACTGGCACTGGAGTTTCAGGTAAATGAGAATCAAACTTTGGTTCTTTTTTTACTGAAGTTTAGTTGATATACAATGTTATATAAGTTATAGGTGTACAATGTAGTGATTCACAATTTTTAAAGGTTAGATTCCATTCATAGTTATTATGGAATATTGGCTATATTCCTGTGTTGTACAATATCTCCTTGTAGCTTATTTTATACTTAATAGTTTGTACCTCTTAATCCCCTACCCCTATAGTGTCCCTCTCCCACTTCCTCTCCCCACTGGTAAACACTAATTTGTTCTCTATATCTGTGAGTCTATTTCTTTTTTGCTATCTGCATTAGTTTGTTGTAGTTTTTAGATTTCACATATAAAGTGATATCATGCAGTATTTGTCTTTCTCTGTCTGACTTATTCCACTCAGCATAATACCTTCAAAGTCCATCCCTGTTGTTGCAAATGGCAAAATTTCCTTCTTTTTTATGATTGAGTAGTAGTCCATTGTGTGTGTGTGTGTGTGTGTGTGTGTGTATACCACATCTTAACAAATAACTTAAAATGTTATATGGAAACACAAAAGACCCAAAATGGCCAAGACAAAATTGAGAAAGAAGACAGAGCTGAAGGAATCATGTTCCCTGACTTCAGACTATACTACAAAGCTATAGTCCTCAAAACAGTATGGTACTTGCACACAAACAGATCGATGGAACCGAATAGAGAGCTCAGAAATACATGCACACACTATGGTCAATTAATCTATGACAAAGGAGGCAAGAATATAAAATGGAGAAAAGACAGTCTCTTCAATAAATGGTGTTCGGAAAACTGGACAGCTACATGTAAAAGAAAAAAAATAGAACATTCTCTAATGCCATATACAGAAACAAACTCAAAATGGATTAAAGATGTAAATGTAAGACAAGATGTTATAAAAATTTACAGGAAAACATAGGCAGAACACTCTGACATAAATCACAGAAAAAAAATTTTTTTTGATCTCTCTCCTAAAGCAAAGGAAATAAAAGCAAAAATAAACAAACGGGACCTAATTAAACTTAAAAGCTTTTTGCATATCAAAGGAAACCACTGACAAATGAATAGACAACCTACTGAATGGGAGAAAATATTTGCAAATGATACGATCGAAAAGTGGTTAATAGCCAAAATATAGAAACAGCTCATACAATTCAACATCAAAAAATAAAAACAAACAAACCAAAACCCTGATCAAAAAAGAGGGCAAAAGACTGGAATAGACATTTTTCCAAAAGAGGACATGCAGATACCCAACAGGCACATGAAAAGATGCTCAACATCAATAATCATCAGGGAAATGCAATCAAAACCACAATGAGATATCATCTCACACCTGTCAGATCGGCTGCTATCAAAAAGAACACAAGTGGGACTTCCCTGGTGGTCCAGTGGTTAGGACTCTGCCTTTCCACTGCAGCGGGCACAGGTTTGATCCCTGGTCAGGGAACCAAGATCCCACAAGCCACGCAGTACTGCCAAAAAAAAAAAAAAATCTGTTGGTGGGAATGTAAATTGGTGCAGCCACTGTGGAAAACAGTATGAAGGCTTCTCAAAAGACTAAAAATAGAAGTAACTGTCACCCAGCAATTCTAATCAAAAGTGTATAACCAAAAGAAACAAAAACAATAATTCAAAAAGATATATGCACCCCAATGTACATAACAGCATTATTTACAATTGTCAAGATATGGAAGCAACCTAAATGTTCATCAACAGATGGATAAATTTTAGTTCTCTGAGCGATTAAAATGGTGGGTATTACAGCACTTAGCCTACAAAGACTGTGATTATTTAATCTGTTTGACCTCCCCCATTGGATTATAAGCTATAGTACTCCCACAGAAACTGGTTTTGTTTTGTTCTAGGTTGCAGCTGGAACATAGTATATGGCACATGATGACCATCTCTCTCTATTTTTTTAATAACTTCAATTTTATATGATAAAATGTACCATGAAGATTTCATAGGAAATATTATTGCAAATACAGTTTTCCCTTTGGGCGTGGGGGGATGCAAGGCTTCTTTTGGCACAGTCTTCAAAGTACCTTTTGGTAAAAACCTTAAAGGTAGAATCTGATTTTGCTTTGGAGTTCAAAGCAAGTGACAACATTGAAACATTTTTTGCAAAACTGCTTTTGTAGGCTTCTATTTGCAGTTTTGGGTAGAATGGTGAGAGCATTTGCAAAACGTTAGTCAGAAATAACAGACTCAAAAACTCCCTACTGTAGTTGCAGTGATTTGGAATGTCCTTCAAACTGCCACTGGGGATTTATCGCCAATGGAGAGAAAATGAAAGATAATTTTCTTTCTTTTTCAAAACAATAACCAATCACAGCACCCAAGACCTTCTGCTCTTCTCATAGTACAATGAAATAGCTTTTGAATTTCAGACAAAAATAGACACACCTGACAAGCAATATCAAGCCTTAGTCAGCAAGCAACCATGTACTTATTGCCAACCCATCTCTTTCTCACCTTTCTTCTGCAGCTAAAAACACTATATACACTGACTCCTTTCGGGAAGCCACCTGTTTGAGGCCACTTCCCAAAGGGCTCTCCATAAATTTCACCCATCTGTCTCTTTACTATTGTCCACTTACAGGTTAAATTTAGTCCTGTTTGGCAGAACCTAACTTTCAGACGCATACTTCCTTTACTTTCAGCCCTGTTTAAGTGAGGAAAATATAGAGATGGTCAGATCTCCCTGCTTCTTTTCTGAAGAATTAAGAGGAAGCTTTTCCTGCTAGACATGCAACTGCATTGCCTTTTAACCTGAAGTAAAAATCCTCAGGCACTATTCTGCAACTCACTTAGATTATTGCTTAACGGCACTGTTAGGCTATATTTTATGATAGCTTTAATACATTTGTAGTTCACTCACATCAATGTTAATATATCATTTACCTTGGTAAAGCACTTGTCTCTTGAGTGTCAGGCAAATGCATCATTGGATCTGCCAACTGAAGCCATTTCTTAGGGATTTTATAGACATGAATGCAACTCTTCTTCTTCTCAGACCACTCCAAAGCTACCTTTCCTTTCTGACTACAAATATCAACCTAATCACCAGTTGATCTAGTAGAGGAGACAACAGAAAGTATGTAACGCCAGCCCAGAATAGAAAACATTCAATTCTTTCTAAGTCATGCTTCATGTTTAGGTCAACTGAATTTCCTACATGTGGCCAAAGTGCAAATTATTAAGTCTCAATTTTGTTTCTTTTCTGAAGACTAAGGATAAGATGGATCATAAATTCCTCTAAGTGGGAGAAAATGGATTTTTGGCAGTTGATTTCACCAAGTAAGCACACCCTCCAGCTCACAGAACATGCCTGATACGGGTGAGAGGATGAAGCACACAAGAAGAGAACTGGTGTAAAGGCATGGGTTCTTTAATCTCTATGCTCTCTGCCAAAGTTCTAACTAATTGTTGCAGCTGAGGAAGCTGTAAGAGCTAAAGTCAATAACTTTCAATAGCAGAACTGTCCATGGTGAGGTATAATCTCGGCTGATATACTTTTAGTAGTTACAGATGTTCACTGGAAATTGTTCTAAGAACTTCTGAAGGTTTCCATTTACTTTGGACATAACCCCAGTTTTTTGTTCCCCCCACAGAAATAAGAAACATCTCATAAATAGCCTTTCCTCTAGTGTGTTTCACATTGGAAGAATATCATCTTTTATTTTTTAAACAGAGTTAGCTAAAGTCAAATCATGTTATTTTACATTCTGACACATAAAAAAATACTTTGGATTTCCTCACTGTAATTTTTATCTTTGCTATATGGCATCCCTTCTGTTATAATGTGAAAATTCCAAGTTTCATTAATGACTCATGACTCTATCTTATGTAATAGGCATATTTTAATTAAAATACTTCAAACTTTAAAAAGGCATTTTAACAGAAAGATGGAGTTGAATTTATATGCTCTTTTTACAACTCTATTTAAATTTTCAAAAAGTTTACTTCATATGAAGATGTTTTCTTCTGTCAACTCTATCCTAAAACACCAAAAAAATCCTGATTATCAAAATAGCATGCCATTTTAAAACAGTTCCTACATTAGCACAAGTAGCTGTGACCCTTTAAAGTGGTTTAAAATTACATATTAAAGAGATTTCAATTGGAGTTTTCATTCACTTTTATTTGGAATCGCTTGCACATGTTTTTCTTTAGTCCCATTTTTCATGGATTCAAGTTTGTATTAGATAAGCAATACTAGGTAAGCAAACAGCCAGAAAAAAAATAAAATTTGAAATACCTAAAGGTAACTGTTCAAAATTATCAAATTTGTTTTTTCACATGCAGACTGTAGAATAGAAAATCAGTTTAGATCAGGAAGAGAGTATGTTTTAAAGTTTTGTTTTGTCAAACATGTCAGACACCCTAAGTAACATATTTTTGACCTTTCCTCCTCTCCTTCTCTTTTTTATTTTGTTCCCTTTCTACTGTAAATATTTAGTAGATTGAGTGATTTGGAACTTTGTTAATTGAACAGAAAAATCCTACCTTAAACCACATTGCAATTAACATAGAAACTTAGGAAAAATATTCTACAATAAAGAAGGTTACTGGAGTATAAGATTTTCATAACACATATGGCAGGATATACAAACTGGGATAACAAATGTGCATCTCATCACTAAAGAATGAGAGGTTTTTTTTTTCTTTTTTAACATCTTTATTGGAGTATGACTGCTTTACAATGGTGTGTTAATTTCTGCTTTATAACAAAGTGAATCAGTTATACATACCACATATGTTCCCATATCTCTTCCCTCTTGCGTCTCCCTCCCTCCCACCCTCCCTATCCCACCCCTCTAGGTGGTCACAAACCACCGAGCTAATCTCGCTGTGCTATGCAGTTGCTTCCCACTAGCTATCTATTTTATGTTTGGTAGTGTATATATGTCCATGCCACTCTCTCACTTTGTCACAGCTTACCTTTCCCCCTCCCCATATCCTCAAGTCCATTCTCTAGTAGGTCTGTGTCTTTATTCCCGTTTTACCCCTAGGTTTTACATGACCTTTTTTTTTTTTTCTTAGATTCCATATATATGTGTTCACATACAGTATTTTTTTTCCTCTTTCTGACTTACTTCACTCTGTATGACAGACTCTAGGTCCATCCACCTCACTACAAATATCTCAATTTTGTTTCTTTTTATTGCTGAGTAATATTCCATTGTATATATGTGCCACATCTTCTTTATCCATTCATCCGATGATGGACACTTAGGTTGCTTCCATGTCCTGGCTATTGTAAATAGAGCTGCAACGAACATTTTGGGACATGACTCTTTTTGAATTATGGTTTTCTCAGTGTATATGCCCAGTAGTGGGATTGCTGGGTTGTATGGTAGTTCTGTTTTTAGTTTTTTTAGGAACCTCCATACTGTTCTCCATAGTGGCTGTATCAATTTACATTCCCACCAACAGTGCAAGAGTGTTCCCTTTTCTCCACACCCTCTCCAGCATTTATTATTTCTAGATTTTTTGATGATGGCCATTCTGACTGGTGTGAGATGATATCTCATTGTAGTTTTGATTTGCATTTCTCTAATGATTAATGATGTTGAGCATTCTTTCATGTGTTTGTTGGTAATCTGTATATCTTCTTTGGAGAAATGTCTATTTAGGTCTTCTGCCCATTTTTGGATTGGGTTGTTTGTTTTTTTAATATTGAGCTGCATGAGCTGTTTATATTTTTGGAGATTAATCCTTTGTCCATTGATTCGTTTGCAAATATTTTCTCCCATTCTGAGGGTTGTCTTTTCATCTTGTTTGTAGTTTCCTTTGCTGTGCAAAAACTTTTAAGCTTCATTAGATCCCGTTTGTTTATTTTTGTTTTTATTTCCATTACTCTAGGAGGTGGATCAAAAAAGATCTTTCTGTGATTTATGTCAAAGAGTGTTCTTCCTACGTTTTCCTCTAAGAGTTTTATAGTGTCCAGTCTTAACATTTATGTCTCTAATCCATTTTGAATTTATTTTTGTGTATGGTGTTAGGGAGTGTTCTAATTTCATTCTTTTACATGTAGCTGTCCAGTTTTCCCAGCACCACTTATTGAAGAGGCTGTCTTTTCTCCACTGTATATTCTTGCCTCCTTTATCAAAGATAAGGTGACCATATGTGCATGGGTTTATGTCTGGGCTTTCTATCCTGTTCCATTGATCTATATTTCTGTTTTTGTGCCAGTACCATACTGTCTTGATTACTGTAGCTTTGTAGTATAGTCTGAAGTCAGGGAGACTGATTCCTCCAGCTCCAGTTCTCAAGATTGCTTTGGTTAAGAATGAGAGTTTTTTTGACTGTGCGTTTCCACATGGTCTCTTTAAAAAAACACGCAGGAGTTTTTGAAAGCCCAAGTACTTTCTAAATTATTATTTTTTAACTCAAGGTACAGTGCACTTATAGAAAAGTGCATAAGGAATGAATCATACAAAAGCTAACACCAGGTAAACACCACCTGGCTCAAAATATAGAACATTTCTACGGCTACAGCAACCTCATGCTCCCTCACAATCCCATTTCCCCCTCTTCATCAAAGGTAAACAAACATTATCTTGATTTCTAACCCTATAGTTTAGAGCTGCCTTGAACATTATATAAATATAATCATATATTACATATTGCTTTGTGTCTGGCTTCTTTATTCACCATTATGCTCATTGGTTTCATTCATGTTGCAATTTGTCAAAAATCATTTGAATGTACCACACTTTCTATATCCATTCTATTGTTATTGAACATTGGGTCATTTCTAGTTTAGAGCAATTATAATTAATGCTGCAATAAACATCCTTGTAAAATATTTCTTGGTACACATGTTGTATATAATGAGGAGTGGAACTGCTGGATCATCTGGTACATACATGTTCAACTTCAGTAGATAATGCCAAACTGTTTCCCAAAGTGGATGTAGCAATTATACTCCCCTGAAATACATGTATGTGTTCCTGTTGTATCACGTCTTTGCCAATACCTGGTAGGGGTACTTGCTTTGAATGTCTAGGTTAGATCAGTGAAAGAGGAGAGAGAGAATGAAGGCTTGAGGTGGAAGCAGGAAGGCTCCTGACCCAGAGTCTAGTTGACTAGTAGGAGAACAATGATTGTTCTGTGAGTGGTGAAGATTTGAACGTCACTGCCAAGGATTTTTCTTTGAAGTCGGAGAATCCATGAAGTGTTGGTGAGCCAAGTGAAAAGCATGGTATTCTGTAGAATTATGAGGGTGCAAATTAATCTGGCAATGGAATTTTGGTGCATAATAAATTGTGTGTGTAGGGGAGGGAGGGCTTGAGTCCTTTCACAGGCAAATAGACAAATCCAATACATAAAATAGGAAGAGTCTACGTAGGAGAATCATTAGAAATATCTAGAGTGGTAGATTAAGGATGAAAAATATCACAAGAGTAAAAGTTTGCTACGAAGAACTACTTTATATCATTCTATCCTGAACAACATCTTATTCTTCTTGTGATCAATTTTGAACACAGTGTGTCTCAGAAGGGATGGGAAAACAATTCCACTATTTTCTGATATGGGAATTTCCCATCAGTGCTTACTGAACTGTTTTAGTAAGTGATTGCTTTATAAGGTAATTATTTTATAATTATCCTATAAAGCCTACTTTAAAAAATGTCCTCTAGAGCCAGAAACAATCATACAATTTTATAGTTGGAAGAGGTCTTGGACAACATCTAATTAAACCTTCTCATTTCACAGATGAGGAGGTATAGATGCACAGTTGCCCAGTTACTTGATCAGGCTAAGGCACTAGTTAATGCAAATGCAGAAGAATCCAGGCCTTTTGACCTAGAAGATAATCATCATAAATTCACTTTATTAAAGCAACACTGAAAAATGTCTTTCTTGATTTTCCTTACCTGGCCTATTTCTACACATCTATCAGAACTCACCAGAGTTCATCTACTTTAAGACCTTTTGATCTCCTCTTTACTTTCATCTACTTTAAGATCTCTGATCTCCTCACTCTTTAAGTCTGAGTTACATGTCTTACTATGTCTTAAATGACATTTTATAACGACTTCTATTCTGAAATTATCTATATACTTATCTCTTTGCCCAATATATTGAGGAACCAGAAGGTAGGGACTGCTTTTTTCTCTGCTTAGGCCTTGGCATTTTGCAAAAACTTAATGTACAACAGTACTTGTTAAATATTTGTAGAATGAGTTAAATGTGTCAAAATTTGGTCCATAATCATTTTGGTATGTACGTAGGTAGAGATGAAATATGTGACTTTACCCATCATGTTAGTCTTTTGGGCTGTTCATTGATACTTCTATTTCTCTTCTTTTCAGGCACATGGTAGAAATGTAGTTCCTTATACCTTTGAAATTAGTGTGGCTCTGTTATTTGAGCAGAAGGAACACATGTCACTTCCATGTAGAAGCCTTTAATAGTTATCAATTTGCTCTTCCCTCCCTCCAGCTTCAATGATCTTGGAGACTGAGTGAGGAAAACAATCCTTAACCAACCCATAATAGACATGTAGGATGATAGAGAAGTAATCTCTATTGTTTTAAATCAACAGGATTTTAGAGTTGCTACTGCAGTATAACCTAGCATGCCCTGGCTTAATTGTAATGAGATGAGACTGGGGACTCCGGGAGAGAGTGAGTCTTTGTATGTGGGAGGGACATGAACCATCGGCGGCCAAAGGGTGGACTGCGGTAGACAGTTTCTAAAATGGATCTTGAAGATCTCCATCTCCCGGCATTTGTGTGCTGTGTAAGTCCCTCTCCTTTGAATGTGAGTTAGACCTAAGATTTGTTTCTACAAAAAAAAAAAAAAAAAAAAAAAAAAACAGCAAAAGTGATAGGATGTTGCTTATGAAATTAGATTTTTAAAAGACTGTGGCTTCCTTCTTGATCATCCCTCTGACTTTTTCTTTCTTGGAGCCTTTGGTCTGGAGAAAGTGAGCTGCCATGTGGTGAGTAAACCTATTGAAAAACCTACATGGCAAGGGATTAACGTCACTGGTTTATATCAGGGAAGTGTGTAAGGTTTGTAAACAGTCAATGAATGAGCTTGAAAGTGGATCTCCTGTGCTTTGCCAAAATCATGTTAGTATACTTGGAAGTGGATCATCTTCCATTTGGGCCTTGAAATGACCCCAGTCCTGGCTGATACCTTGACTGCAATCTTGTGAGAGATCCTGAGTCAGAGGCACCCAGCTATACAACCCTAATTCATAACTCACAGAAACTATGAGATAATGAAAACTTGTTGTTTCAAACTGCTATGTTTTGGGATAATCTGCTACCCCGCAAGAGATAACTAACACATTTTGTGAGTAATTCCCTGTGTAAATATGTTGTAACAATAGAGCAGACACATTCACTTCATGTCAGACATGCCTGATGATGACTATATCTGAAGTTAAATGTACTCTTTTAATTCTTTATTTATTGAAGCATTGTAATATAGTTATAGCCCATTGGTGGATATAGGAACCCAAAGCCATATAAGAAGCAAATTCATACTTTAGTTATTTGAATCAGTTAATGATATCAAAACTTTATAGAAATGAACAAGGATTTCTGAATCTAAGTAATGGTGATCAGTATTTAGCATACTAGGAAGTCAGGTATTTTGGACCCCTTTGATTTTCCCAGATAACATGATTTGTACATTAAGGAGAAGCATGGGTTACATTAGACCATTTTCCTGTAGCTCCAATATAAGCTGACATTTACATAAATAGCTATCCCAATTCTTGTATTGCTTCTGAAAAATTTATCAAAATATGGTCAAAAGAGTGAAAGGACGGTATGAGATGAGGGCTCTCAAGCTATTTTGAGTCATCTGACTCTAAAAATGAGGGCATGACACCTACACGTTTTCCCATAGCTGTTCAATATCAGGAATCCAGGACAGGGTCTGTTCAGTAAATCAGAGAGTTAATGTTAAATTCTATATAGCAAAGATGAAAAAAATAAGCTGTAAGAAAAAAATTACAAAGTATGTGGGAGAAAGCAAGACAGCAGGTCTCACAGGAAAAAATAAACTCTTATGCTGAAAAATTTTTTGCTAGCAACCTTAGGACAATACAATAAGGCTTGAGCCCCACAGAGGGACGCTGCTTAGCTATTAAGCTAACAAGAGACTTGGAAGACAGGTATTCTAGCTATTAAAAGGTTTTTCATAGGTGAGTACAATTGTTTTCACATGTTTGAAATCTACCCTGTTTCAATTCCACCAGGCATTCCTGATGAATACTGCATTTTCCACGGAAGCAACCATTTATAATTTCCTTTTATTCTTGTTTGTTACTACAAAAGACTCGGTCTCAGGGGGCTTTGATTAAGATGAGACAAAGAATGAAACAAGTAAGAGTCTGTTAAATGTCTGTCTGAAACCAGAGCTGCACCACTAAATATGAAAGACTCTTCAAAACCAATAATAAAATAATCACCCTTTTTGCAAGACTGATAAGAAAACAAAGGCGAGATGTACATTTGGGGAAACTAATTTACACTGTAGGAGGAAAGAGGAGGAAGAAGAGCAATGACAGAAAATCAACTGTTAATAAATATCAGAGAGTGCCGAGAAATCACAAGATAAGCTGTAGCATATGTTCCTCCAGCTAGAATATGGCAATCATTTCTCTGAGAAGAGAAGCTCATAGGCTCCCCCACCCCCTCCAACAGGCAATCATTTTGCATTTTACATTATTTGAAAAGAGCTTGATTATTTTCCTTTGAAAGAAACCGGACTGATTCACATTTACCTGTCAACAGAATGTTCTATTCCTCTGTTTTGCCTGTCTATTTAAAGGCATATGACCTGACTATGAAATCCCATAGACAAATAGTTCGTCAGATGTAAATAAATAATAGTGAGTGACCAGCTCATGTTTTTATGTGGTTTTTTTTGGCTAAATTATAATCCATAGCCTGATAAATATGACTGATAATTGCAGTAATATGTTGAGATAATGAATATTGCTTTATTCAAGGTCAGATACAATCTTTAAAAATCATATCCAGAGGGAAAAGTTCCACATGAAAATGATAATTATGTTATTTGAAGTCTAGTTTAAAAGGAGCAACATAATATATAATCTCTTCTGGCTTTGTAAACCTGTATATTTAAACGTTGCTCTATCAAGAAGGGATCGACAAGAGAAATGTGTAAAGACAAACAAGAAGTGGGCAGCTTGTCAACTGACTTATATGGGTTTGATTTTATTTATTGAAGTAGGGTTCCAGGATCCAGTGCCTTAGTGAGACAGTGGTTCTAGAAGCATTTATGTAGCATTTCTAAATATTATACATATATTGCATATTATTGAAGGGGGATAGGGAACAAAATCCTTCACTGAGCATCTAAAAACTTGGGTTCTAGTATGAGTTCTGCAGCTTATCAAATAGGTATCTTCAGTAAATCAGCGAAACATTTTTAGCTTTAGTTTTCTCATTGCACCAAATGAAAGATATGAAAGATATAAATAAATCAATAACATTATCAAGGATCAATCTAACACAATGAACCTTATGTATCACAATTATACTACATATGTATATATAATATCTATGTATTTGTATATGTGTATGTGTGCATATAGGTGTATATATGTATGTGTATGTGTATATATATATACACACACACACACACACACACACACACATACACCGACTTCTCAAATAAACGTATCATTAGGCTGTCATTGTGACAGCACTCAAAGCTATGAAAACTTTACCAAAATTCTGAGATAAGGAAAGATAATTCACACTGAAGCTCAATTTCACAATGCTACTCAAGTAATTCACAAAGACATTCAGTTTAAAGTTTGGTTTTGCAAAATGAATCGGAATATTCTGTGTGTGGAATGCAAAGATGATCCTTTGAAAATGGAAGATCTTTGGGTGATTGGAGCTCAGTGTCCATTATCAATAAACTATCAAATTCAACCTAACTACAGGCCTACAGGAAGGCCTATTCCTACCAGGCCAACAGGAAGACGTATTTCTAGATTACACAAGAATTATGGCAGCCTCTGTTTCAGTATGTTCCTCAGCAAGTTGATATTAATATGAACTTTCGCGGTCTTCAGGTTTTTTATTAAAATATTGTTTTGTTTTGTTTTCCTCAGTTCATCACACAGCTTAAGATCTTTCCTCTGAATGGAGCATTCACCTCCTTCAAAGAGTCTGTAGCATTGTTGCTTTTAGCCAGATATTAGCAGTTTTCCTTAATCATAAACATTATTTAAATGCAAAAAAAAAAAATGTGTGCACACAAAGATAAATTTTTTACATAGACTATAGATTTTTCACAATGCTGAGGAACTGAAAGAGCTATAGGCTGTCAAGGGCAAGAAAGAATAAATTACCTAAAACGTAGTGCTGGAAGCAGAATTGTGGGTAGGTCATAGATTCATCATGACTAATTAAGTAGAAATGTTTCATAAATGCTGATGTTTAGAAATTGTGAGAAAAACATTTTATGCAATCTGAAATTCCATCCTGTACCTAAATTATTTTGGGAAATTATAAGGAAAAATGTTCTACAGTTTGTAGGATAGTTCATGGGATCGAAAGTTGGGGAGGCCAGGAGTTCAGCCCATGTTTGGCCACTTGGCAGCTCTGAGATTTTGGGTGAGGATTTAACATACCTGAACTTTCACTTTCTCATGTGGAAAATAAGATAATGGTCTACCTTAACATCTGCATGGCATTGTATGGTAAAAATCACATGCAATCAGAAAGCTGAATAATTGCTACCACCAACAGTTTAAGGTTTCTTCCTACTGCCTGGGACACAGAGTGAAATTATATCAAACAGTCATGACCCTGATCAAGTGTGAACTTTTGATTCCATCCATCACCCATCTAACCGATCATTCAATATTTATTAAGCACCACTGTAGGCAAGTCACTGGTTGAACTAGAAAATTCAAAAATGAAAAATGTAATATCTCTGCCCTCAAGTGCCCTATAGTTTAATGGAGAAGCTTATCTCTTAATACACCAATGTTGTGTTCTTATGCACTTTCTTCTATAAAGCAGTGATTAAGCACATTGGCTCTGAAGTCAGGTCTAGGATTCTAATCCCAACTTTTTAAAGGTGGTGCCGTCTTAAGCAAGTATATTTATTTCTCTAAGCCTTATTTTCTTTACTGGCAAACGTGTACTAAAATAGTACTTAATTCATTGGACTGTTGTGAATATTAAATTAAATCACGCACATGAAGCATTTAGTGTCGTGCCTGGCATATAATATGTGCTCAATAAAAAAATATTAACTATATTTATTAGCACTTTTTCTTACTCTGATCCTCGTATGCTTCCTCCTAGGAAAGAGAAAACCAACACCTCCTATCTAGGAGCCAGCCTGCTCCCATCATTCAGTCCTTGGGGTCCACCTGGTCCCCACAGCTAAGTCTCAGAATTCTCCTGTTGAACATAAATATTTTCAGAGCACATCAACATCAGACAGTTTCACTCTTTGGCCATGGTGGAGCTGGACAAAAACAAGGCCACTCCATTATCATGTCTGAAAATAGATAAAAACCTGAACATTGTGAAAAGTAAAAAACGATCAAACATCCCTCATCCTGGCTCATATGAGTGACTGGACTGTTGCTTCTTTTCCAGTAATAGATTTTGTTTGTTTTTTCCTCCTTCTAGGTAAGATAAAGATACCCAGTTGTAGAGTTACTGGCAGCATTTCATGAAGAGCGAAGCCCCATTTCCTTATACTCTCCTCAAAAGCATTTAACACAGCCAAAATCCTATCACCCTCTTACTGAAGTTCCCTGTAACTCTCCATGGTATATGGTCTCCAAGGCTGCAACAAGCAATAAGTCCAGCTCTTCAACTACAGGTGTGTCCCTGGAGGTCACCGGCTGGACTGACGGCACACCTGTGTACCATCTCTCTTGCCTCCACATGTCATTATTTTTCTACCCTGTTGCACAAGTCTTTCATTATACTTTGACTTCCTTTTCCTGATAACCACTCCTTTCATGTTAAATGGTTACTGAAAGAAAGAATGTTCCTTTTCTGTGTATCTAATTGTTATGGTTCTTCTTTTTTATAGCCCCAGTCCTGGCTATGGAAAAATTACCTCAGGAAAAAATTGGCTCACCCTTGGGCTTCCCTGGTGGCGCAGTGGTTGAGAGTCCGCCTGCCGATGCAGGGGACACGGGTTCGTGCCCTGGTCCGGGAAGATCCCACATGCTGCGGAGCGGCTGGGCCTGTGAGCCATGGCGGCTGAGCCTGCGCGTCCGGAGCCTGTGCTCCGCAATGGGAGGGGCCACAACAGCGAGAGGCCCGTGTACCGCAAAAAAAAAAAAAAAAAAAAAAAAAAAAAAAATTGGCTCACCCTTTTGTCAGACAAGGAGATTACACAGCATCAAGATTTCTGACACTGATATCTCTTAAAACTCAGGCAAGGACTAATCTAGGGAAAGAATAATTTTGACTGGGTGTTGAGCAGTGAAAGAACATAGGAAGACTGCTAGGAATTCTGACTTTCTACAAGGGAGTAAAAGCATGCATATAGTTTGGCTCATACTTTTAGTTATAAATCTTGTTTTTCTTATATTTACTTGAGTTCAGTTATTATTTTAATTTCACTTAGATCTGTGGCTTTGTATTTCTTTAATCTTTCATAGTTTCCAGTGGGTGATTTTGGGACTATAAATACACTTGCTATTAACTGGGTTGAAAACATGCATCATAAAATCGAAGCAAACTTAAAATGTAAATTTTGTTCATTCTTCTACTCTACCCTAAGTATCCAATTAAAATTTCACTGGAAATTAGCTCTCCTGTGGGGAGTTTGTAGCCCTTTGTCAGATAGGTTTAAATCATTTTTTTCTGTTGATTTTTCCTTTATCCATTTAGTAAACAGGAAACCACTTAGAAGTTAAAGATGTTTTAGGATAAACAAAGCTGCTGGTAGACACATGAGATGTGGAAGCATACCACTTTAGTTTTCTCTTGCTCTGAATAAAGTCAGTCTTGCGAATTTTAGGTAATATCTTCTCCATAAATATTTTTAGTAACTCAAGTTGGAATGCCTAAGATTTTATATTTCAATGGGATAGTGTTACTGAGGGAAATGGGCCCAAATGCAAACATATGGAGTCAGTTTTAACCTAAACTTAAATTCCTACATGTTCTAAAATAAAAATGAACTGGACAGAAACCTTATTATTCCACTGGCTGAGGGTGTCTAGAAGCAGTGTCTTGTCTTAATGAAAAGCATCTGATTTTCACCTCTGGATAGATGGCTATACAGTATAGCTTCAAAAGACTGGCGGTAGTGGAGCGGACTCCTTAATTGGTCCCTACCTGAATTCCATTATGTGAGGTCGGCCTTTGATTCTAAGGTCAGGCCTCTGGCTTCCAAATTCATCATAGTTTGGGTGTTTTTTAGAGAACTTCTCAGTCACAAAAGGATGACACAACTCATGATTAATTATGTATATAACACCAAAGATATCCATTGGACAGCAGATTAAGTGTTATCTAGAAGGTACAGATTGAAAGTTGGTTAAGACCTGAAGGGCTTCACTGACAATGAGTGCAAAAGGAAACACAATCTCATCGTTCTAGGTAAGAAGACAAAGAAGAGGGGATGGTTGGCTGTTGTATCTAGAGTACTTTGCAATATACATAAAACTAAGCTGATCCCTCAAGGAAGGATTCTGGGTGCTGTGCACATATTACTGCTGGGATAGGAATTGACTTTAGAAAACAAAGAAGACCTTTTAAGCACATTCCCTTTTTCAGGGACCTAGTACAAAACTAGGAAAGGTGAATGTAAACGAGTTAAATGGCATTTGAAAAAAAAATATTTCAGAAATATGCCAAGACTAAAGAATTCCCAAACGTTTAAGCTATGCAGGTCAACTTCTTCTTTTTTTTAAAAATAAATTTATTTATTTTATTTATTTCTGGCTGCTTTGGTTCTTCATTGCTATGTGCTGCTTTCTCTAGTTGCAGTGAGCAGGTGCTGCTATTCGTTGTGGTGCGCGGGTTTCTCATTGCGGTAGCTTCTCTTGTTGCGGCGCACAGGTTCTAGGCGCGCGGGTTTCAGTAGTTGGCGTACATGGGCTCAGTAGTTGTGTCTTGCAGGCTCTAGAGCGCAGCCTCGGTAGTTGTGGCGCACGGGCTTAGTTGCTCCACGGCATGTGGGATCTTCCTGGACCAGGGCTTGAAACCGTGTCCCCTGCATTGGCAGGCGGATTCTTAACCACTGAGCCACCAGGGAAGCCCAGGTCAACTTCTTAAGAAAAGGTAAAACAATTTAAAATGTAACATAAGGTCTCAAAAATAATTTTATGAAAACAGATTATAAAGTAGTTTATATACATACAATACATTTATAGGTATGTATGTATGTATTTCTAATCCTAGTGATAAACCTGAATGGCCCTGCTGTGGTCACTGGACTTGGCATTAGAAACTTGCATTCTGATTCCAGCTCTCCTCTTTTTTGCAGTGTGGTCTAGCAAGTCTTTGAACTTCTGACTGAAAATTGGCAATACCTATTTACCTACACAAGGTTGTTATCGGTCCAGTGGTGGGCACAAGATCTGATGACCTAATTAGATCAAAGGGGCAGTTTAACAGGCCACGGTTGAGGAACAGTTTTGACCATCACTGCTTGTGAGCAACGAAGTGAGTGGTCCTTCTATCTGGCAGCTATCTTGGGACTAGGAGGGAGGAAACTTGGCAAAAAAGCCGAGGTGAGGAAGAGGATAGAAGGGAGGAATCACTGTGAATTTGAGCAGAAACCATGATATCCTACACGGGGAGTCTTTCTGATCTCTGGACTTTTTGTTACATAAAACGAAATATTTCCTTATCACTTAATCTAGTATGAATATAATCCACTTTATTGGTAGTTTCTCCTTATGTTTCCAAAATGAGCACTCTCTCTCCTCTTTATCTGGATCAAGCAAGTATTCAATCTCTGAGAATGAAGACAGTCTATACTTGTTAGATCCATTTATGAGTTAAGCACTAGTTGATATTTTACATATGTAATCTTATTTAACTTTACAGTCCCCTCACTTTACAGATAAGGGAACCAAAGGCAAAGTTAGTGAAATGATTTGACTAAGGTACACGGGATTCCAACCCAAACTGTCTGGTTACAGATCTCTCTCTCTCTTTTTTTTTTTTTTTTTTTTTTCCATTATACCACTGTGCAAAGCGATTGTAAATCTTTATTAAAGATATCCCTATTTGGTAGAGGTCTGCTGAAAATTGATTCTTTAAAAGGTATCAATATATACCCTGGATAATCACTAATGCTTTTGCAGTGAATAAAATAATGGCTGGATAGTGGTGGCAGTTCCCTTACCCTTCTAACCAAAAACTGCAAAAAGCTTCAGAACAAAGAAATTATCAATGTCTGCATAAAACCATCATAGATTACATTCCCCTATGTGGTTTCCCTCTCTATTGTAGAAATTCTTTCTGAATTCAAAAGAAGCTATTATTAAAAAGCTAATCTCCTCTTACATGAAGAACAGTATATGCTGCAAATATCTCAAAATATGTACTAAACATGGTTTCACTGAAGGGTTAGAATAGCAGGACTATTATCAAGACATAAGGGAAAAAGAATAGAAACCTCTGAATAATATAAGAGAATTCTTATTATGAAAAGTGGCTCATCTAACTACAAACAGTGACATCTTCAAGAAAGCATTCTTCTCTTTTTGTAAACAACATATAAAATTGTCAGATTTTACCACATATGTCAGAAGCAAGAGGAAAACTAAAATAAATGTTGAAAATAGGGAGCATTAAAAAGCAATGCTGAGCTGAGTAGAAGGAAACAGGAAAATAGGAAATGGAAAGAAACTCTTGTGTTAGCATTTGGTGTCAAGGTCCTTCCTATTTTTATCATAGTGAAGAAAAGCATGGAATATGTTTGTCTAGACAACTTATATTTGGTAAAGGTGAGCACAGCAAGCTGCAAAATCAATAATTCTACTGATTCTAAGTTTATTTTGCTCAGTTGTCTTAAGAATAATGCAAATATTAACTAGTATGTCTTTAAGTAGTAAGGCAATAGTATAGAAAACCCAGTGGTGAATAGAGTACAATGTTGGAGGCTTTGTGATTTAAAAAAAAAACAAAAAAGCACTGATTTGTTTTCATAGGATTATGATTAGGCCTAGATGTCAAACTTCTCTAAGAGACTTATAAAAAAATCTTTCCAATAAAAGCAATTTAAAAATGTCTTATGATGTTAACAATGCATTTAAAAGGTGAAAATAACGTTCTATAGACAGCAAAATACTATACAAAATAATTCTGACTAATTTAATTTAAATAAACTGATTATTTGGATTAATTTTGAGGTGATAATCATAGCACAGTTCTTAAATTATTTTAAGGATAGTCACCAAATTTTTACTCAACATCAACTTGTAGAAAACACAGGTCTGGGAGCTGTGGCACAGAGCAAAAAGACGATAATGAGGAACAGTCTACCTTCAAGGACTTTGTTGAGTATGAAACACAAAAAGAAGCAGAATGTGTTGAATGCACTGTGAGAGACATACACAAATTTTTGGTGGATTCTGGTGCAAAAGGTGCTCATTTTCAATTGGAAGGTGAGAAAAGGCCCCATGTTAGTGATGGCATCTGGATGAACTTGGATAGTGTGCTGCAGAAGGACATGCAGATGTTGGGAACATGCTAGCAGAGAGACCAGGGCTCAGAAATCCCAGTTTTCCAGCAAGAGTAATTAATATTGGTGGAATCTCTTCACTCTACTGAATTTGTACTCTATTGCAACACAGATCTTATTGTTTGATCCATTGCTCTCTTCCATTTCTACAGATTATTGACAAGGTTTGATGTAAGCTGGTTAGACATTAATTATATGCTTCCCTTTAACACCCCTATGTATTTAAAAGCTTTCCATTTTCTTCTGGACATCTTTAGTATTGGGTAGAAGAGATTAAAGCTATCCCTAAGAGCTGTTTTTTCAGTCTTCTACTACTGTTAAACCAAGATGAAAATTTTTCTTAATACAAAATTCCCCAAAGGAAACTATCACAAGTTACTAAATCCAGACTTTGAAGAAGCCACATTATATCAGATCCAAGTTTGATCAACAGTCTCCTCTTTTATCAGAATCCTGTCTAATTGCGGAGGAAAGACTGGTATATCATTAGCTGTTGCCTTGAGACTTCAGTCTTACAGGTGTGAAGTAGCAGCATGACGGACATGTGTATAGAGGCAATATGCTCCAAAAAGTGATTATCTGAACTGCAGCCCATATCATGACCTTCTCAGAAAGACAGGAACAGTTAGCACAGAGCACAACTGCACACACAGGGACTTTATGGCCCCTCTGGTCTTGACCTTTGAAGACTGGCTTTCTTACCTCTATTTAATTGAGTCCTTTTCTGACTCTTCTTTCACGTGCCCCTTAAATTTTGATGTTTCTTCACATCTCCCATCTTCATCCTCCTCTTGAGACCTAGACATCTGTTTCTAGCTGCCTACCTGCCATCTCAATCTAGAAACAACAATCATACTAACAGCTATGAGCTACTGAGAACATACTATGTGCCTGGGCACTTAAGGTATTTCATCCAGTTTAAGACTTCAAAGACTTCTGAAAAATCAGATTTTTTTTCTCTTTTATCTGAAACTTAGAAAGGCTCGGTCATGCGCTCAAGGTCACACAGCTGGTATATGGTAAAACTTGGATGTGAGTCTATTCTAAAACCTGATCCACTGAAACCCATGCATTTTCCATTACGCTTTACCATACCTCCCATAGGAATTTCAATGTCTCTCTGTTTTTCACATCATTACCATCTATTGATTCTCTCAAACTAGAAAACTTGAAATTATTTCTTCTTATCCCTCTATAAGTCATTCACTCAGTCTCTTAAATATCATTTTAATCCTCCTCTCGATCTCACTGTTACACTCAGGTTCTTATTCCATCTTTCCTGAGCTAATATGAAAGCCTTTCAGCCATTTTTCCTATCCTCAAACTTTCCTCCCTTTAATCCATTCTCTCCATCTCTGCCACAGTCATATTCCCCAAAGTATCCAAATTGGATTACAGGTAATTTACACTTTCTTTTTTGCATGCTTTATTATTATTATTATTTTTTCAGTTTCTGATGTATCAAGTACGTGTTTTTACAAACTCAAACAAATTATGCTTTAAAACACAGAAGAAGGGCTTCCCTGGTGGCGCAGTGGTTGAGAGTCCGCCTGCCGATGCAGGGGACAGGGGTTCGTGCTCCAGTCCGGGAGGATCCTACATGCCACGGAGCGGCTGGGCCTGTGAGCCATGGCCGCTGAGCCTGCGTGTCCGGAGCCTGTGTTCCGCAGCGGGAGAGGCCACAACAGTGAGAGGCCCGTGTACCGCAACAAAACAAAACAAAACACATAGAAGAAAGTCCTTCAATTTTTACATAGAAGAAAATGACTGTTTCAGAGAAGTGCTCTAGAAAGATTAATTTGGCAGTAGAGTAAAAGAGGGATTGGAAAAAGAAGAAAATGAAGCTATAGAACCTAGCTTTCTCTGTTCAGTCAACTCTTCGTCTTTACAGTGTGGATAAAGACAGGGACGATATGTCTCTGATTTGGGGAGCAGATTAAATTGGGAAAGCTGAGAATTTTGTCCTGAGCGATCCAGTGCCTTTCTAGGTCAACTCAGATTAATACTGGTTGCATTACTGCTAAAATTAATGCTGTACACCAGGGAACAGATGTGAGTTTATCATGCGAGTTCAAGAATTGGGACTTCTGATTTCTAATACAGCCTGATACCCTCTTTAGCTTTGCGGAATTGAGTTGGTAAATCTGCTTTGCAGAAATGTGGTTAGTAAATATGCACAGGCCCTGTTTCATTAGTTAATATGCCTGATGCTTCCAGTGACCACATTTTTCACTGCAAGCATGTCTCTCTATAAACAGTTACTATATTTTTTCCTCTTTCTTTGGAGTTCCCTTAATTATCATCACAAAATCAAATTCATAAATTTATTGATAGTGCTAATATGCTATTAAAACTTTGTCAGCTAGTTTAATCCATTTATGTTTGGACAAAGCCTAGCTTAGACACTTTAGAAAGTTTCCGGACTTCCCTGGTGGTGTAGTGGTTAAGAATCCACCTGCCAATGCAGGGGACACGGGTTTGATCCCTGGTCCGGGAAGATCCCACTTGCCATGGAGCAACTAAGCCCGTTCTCCACAACTGCTGAGCCTGCGCTCTAGAGCCCGCAAGCCACAACTACTGAGCCCGTGTGCCACAACTACTAAAGCCCACATGCCTAGAGCCTGTGCTCCGCAACAAGAGAAGCCACCGCAATGAGAAGCCCGCACACCGCAACGAAGAGTAGTCCCTGCTCGCTGCAAGTAGAGAAAAGCCCATGCACAGTAACAAAGAACCAATGCAGCCAAAATAAATAAATAAATAAATAAAATTTAAAATAAATAGTTTCCTCACTTCTAAGCATTATTGGGAACTCAAGTTCTGTAGGCAATACCCACAAACCCCTTTATTCCAGTTATAGAGTAGGTACACCCTACATAGATCTGGCTCAATTTTGATAAAATGTACAGATGAATTGTTTAGATTGTACATATTTATGCAAGACATTGCAATCAAATATTAAATCAGCCAATTAGAAGGCGGTTCTAAATTGATGGCTTTGAAAAGTTGGAAAAAGTGTAAACAGTCAATGTACTTTTGGCCCTGTTGCAGCTTCGTGAACATGGATTTGGACATGGATTACCTGGAAACTGTGCCTATATATATATACATACATGTATATATTTATATATATGAAGAACCAAAAAAACTTCAAGAACCATTATTATTATAAAACAATATACAGAACTAGGAATTTCAGCGTTCATAAGATGACTAATTGTTCTTGGAGGAGCATGTTAGGATATACACCCTGAAGTATCCGTGACATTTAATAAAAGGTGAAGTGTGTGGCTATTACAGAATGTAAATTAATTCAGAGTAGCTTTGCAGATCTCTAGGGGTGGTAATTTAGTCTAATGGGAACTTAATAACTCATATTAAACACATTACTAACCTGATGCTTTGCTTACAGTAAATTAGAACCAGTGAAA
The DNA here is from genome assembly GCF_011762595.2 of Tursiops truncatus. NCBI lineage: Eukaryota > Metazoa > Chordata > Mammalia > Artiodactyla > Delphinidae > Tursiops > Tursiops truncatus. The sequence continues at coordinate 56,711,637 of NC_047039.1, read as the reverse complement.
TTATAAATCACTTATTAAAGAAAAGAAGAGTATCTTCTTGAATTGAATTTGAATCTTCTCTTAAGTAAGAAACAGCAGGTAGGAAGAATTCTTGTTGTTTCCAAATGAATTCCAATCAAGTTTCATATTCATGTTAGAACGCTAAGTAAACATGTCTAATTCAGACAACTGAAACCAGTGCCTCTCATGTAATCACATAATACTGTAAATATCAACTAGGTTCTTTACCAGTTCATATTGAACTATACACTGATCTCCCTCCTCTTGATGAGTGGGGATCATGTGTGTAATTCTAAGTACTTAGTGATACATTGCTTAGGATTCATGCTCAGTTACTTCTAATAATGACAATAAAAATAATAATGATGATGATGATGATTACGGTACAAGAAAATCTATAAAGGTATTCCAAAATTTAGATTCTGTACAAAACATCATTCCATAGAATTCTATAAAACAAAGCATCATTAAGAGATTTTTCTTTTCTTTGCATTATCCAAGGTGATACTGACCACGGTTTTCCTAAAACCAAGTATTCATTTTTAGACCTTTCTTATAGGCTTTAGTTTTTGTCATTATGCTAGTTTGCAGTTATTTCTGCCTGGTGTAATTGCAAAGTCAATAAAATATAACTTTATATTCATCTGTTCTTTTATTCATTCATTCACTCATGTATAAAAAATTTACAGAGTTCCTACTTTGTGCCAGGCACTCTTCCAGAAGCTTCGGACACAGCAGTGAACTAGACAAAGTGCATGTCCTCATGGTTACTCTCCAGCGGGGGAACCAAACAACACAATAAACAAATCATTATGTCAGTTGGTCGTAAGTGTCTCGATGGGAAGAGCATGATAAAGGGGAGTAGTGAGTGTAGCACAGCATAGGCTTATTATTTTGGGGGGGTGGAGAGCTTTCATGAAAGTACTTATGGATGTGGAACATTACAAGCACCAATTAAAAGAAAATGAAAGGGTGAGCCATGGAGATACCTTGGGAGAAAAGCATTCCAGTTACAGGGGTTGGCAAAGGTTAAAAGGCTTGTGGCTAGCATAAGATGAGTTTGCTCCAAGGACAAGAGGCCCGTGTTGCTGAAACTGAGTGCTAGGGAAGGAAGCAGGAGCTAGGGAGTGATAGAAGATGGTGGACCAGATGACATATAGCTTCACAGAGCATTCAAAGGACTTTTGATTTTATGATGGGGGGACACTGGAGACTTGTGAGCAGAGGAAGGGCATGATCTTACGTGTTTTTAAAGGGACACTCTGGCAAGTATCATACTGGGGATAGGGGAGGGAGAGGCAAAAGAGATCCGCAGGGAGGCTACTGCAATAATCCAGCTGTGAGATAACAGCTCAGATCAGAGTTGAACAGATTTGAAGAGAAGTAGTAAGATTTTGGATATATTATGAAAGTAGAATCAACCCAGATTGTTGATGGAATCACTGTGCAAACTGAAAATGAGGACAGTCAGGGATGACTCTAAGCTTCTTGGCCCGAAAAACCTAGAATGACGGCGCTGCTTTACTGAGTGGGAGAAGACTAGAGAGAAGACTTAGCATGTGGTGAGAAATCAGGATTTCCATCCTGAACTTGTTAAATTTTAGATGCATAATAGATAACCACGTGAAGATGTGGAGTAGAGAGTTGGACACAGGAATCTTGAGTTTCATGTAGAAGTCAGTGCTGGGGATATTAATTTTGGAGGTGTCAGTAAATAGATTATATTTTCCTAAAATATAAAGAGCTCCTAAAATTAGAAAAAAAAAAAATCCTACAGAAAAATAGGTTGGAGAACTAAACAATTCACAGAAAAAGAAATGCAAATGGTTCTGTACAGGGGCTTCCCTGGTGGTGCAGTGGTTGGGGGTCCGCCTGCCGATGCAGGGGACATGGGTTCGTGCCCCAGTCTGGGAGGATCTCACATGCTGCGGAGCAGCTGGGCCCGTGGGCCGTGGGAGAGGCTGCAACAGTGAGAGGCCCGCGTACCACAAAAAAAAAAAAAAGATGTCTCTGTACCATATGTAAAGATGTTTGAATCTTGCTCATAATAAGGAATATACACTAAAGCTATTGCATAAAAAATTCAAAAGTTTAACACCATACGATGTTGGTGGAACCTCGTGAAGACTTGCTTTGTAGAGAGATGGTCTCTGTTACATTGCTGGGGGTAATGCAAAATGTTACAACTACTATTCAGGAAAATTTGGCAACATCTAGCCAAACTGACCCAGAAATCCCAATTCTAGTCCTCTATCCCAAAAGTACACTGGCAGAAATATCTAACGGTATATACACAAAGTTATTCATTGTAAGACTATTTGTAATAGCAAACTACTTGAAACAACTTGAATGTCCATCAGTAGCAGACTGGTATAATAAATTATGGTGTGTCCATGTAATGGAGAGCTATGTAACTGTGAAAGGAATGAGGGATATCTCTATATACTGCTATGGAATAATCTTCATGGTATACTGTTGAGTGAAAAAGGGAAGGAAGAGACAAGTACATTGCGTGCTATTAAGAATTTTGTGTTCTTAGCAATGTTCTTTATTGCTTAAAATATTCTATTAGCACATATGTAGAAGAATAAAATTAACAACTGCCATAAAATTATTGCCAAAGACTAAGGAAAATCAGAGCAATTTCACTAGTACACAGAGAATGTCCCCTGCCACCTGTAGACTTCCTTGTGATTTTTCCGCATAGGCTAAAACAGTTATTTTATGCTAGTTCTTATTTTTTTTCCAGCCATCCTTTACATTTTCCTATTTTACCTTCCCATGATTTAGTTTGTTTGTTTACAATTTGTGATTTTAAATCTAACAATGGTATATTCCTACAAGAGTACTTGGGTCAAATCAATTGAGCAGCAAAGCAAATGCTTATTTTAACTGCTTGCTAGCTCATTCCATTTTAAAAATGCCCTACATAGCCAATCAATAGAAAGTTGGGAGAAAAATGTAAGAGGGAGCAAGAAATCTGGCATGTTGAGATAGAAGTATTTTGCAGACACAGACAAGGCCACTCAGACTCTATGAGCATGATCTGACTACCAGGTAAAGAAGTGATACACAGATGAGCTCTGTGTACTGATATGAATACTGCACTCCATATCAATCCTACTAAGAGAGCAGTTGGTGTGTCACTCTCATGTGATGCAATCTTTCAACTGTTACAGTCTGACCTAGTTTTTCCTTTGCTTTTAGGGAGTGGATGTGGTAAAAAGAACACTGCAGCAGGAGCTAGGTCTGGCTTTCCTCCTGTACCATGTGTCTTGATATAAGTCACTTGGCCTTTGCCTTTGAATTCTCACCTCTAAAATGAGGGATGAGCCTGGAGATCTATAAGATTCCATAGGCTCTAACTTCTGAGAGTGTGAACTATCTTTTTAGGTCAGGTTAAGAGTAAGACGCTGAGGGCTTCCCTGGTGGTGCAGTGGTTGAGAATCTGCCTGCTAATGCAGGGAACACGGGTTGGAGCCCTGGTCTGGGAGGATCCCACATGCCACGGAACAACTGGGCACGTGAGCCACAACTACTGAGCCTGCGTGTCTGGAGCCTGTGCTCCGCAACAAGAGAAGCCGCGACAGTGAGAGGCCCACGCACCGTGATGAAGAGTGGCCCCCACTTGCCACAACTAGAGAAAGCCCTCGCACAGAAACGAAGACCCAACACAGCAAAATAAATAAATAAAAACTCCTACCCCCAACATCTAAAAAAAAAAAAAAGAGTAAGATGCTGATTAAAATTTTAACTATTATTACACAATTATTTATTCAATGAAGATAAAATAATCACACAAAATCCCAAAGTAGGCTCTTAAGTGAAAATTCCAAAACTTACTTTCTCAAGATGGTTTAATAAACTACTGTACACAGTGGTTCAAGATTCTGTTAGAGATCTTAATAAAGAGGATTAACTTTACATCTCTTTAGCTGAACTCATTAACTGAGAGAAGGAAATAAGTATCATTAACTAGGAAGCAGCTGGTAGGGGTATGGGGAAGTCTGAGAAACCTGGTGCTTTTGAGACAACAGGGAAGATTTCTCCATATTTATGCAGATATATGGACAAAAGTTAACACAAGACACAATACTGCCCTATTATTTGTACATAGTCATGGGCATTTGAAAGTACTCTATGCTAAATTAAATGCATTATGTTTGTAATTACACTTAAAATAATTTAAAACTATGCTTGAAAAACCAAATGCTATTGTTTTCCTCTCTTGATTTGTAAGAGATCACCATTGATTAGGTCCAAATGACTTGGGTGATTAAGTTGCATTTATTACAAACATATTGTAAAGGTACAGATTTTAGTCCCTCTGTATTCAGATGTACTGACACATCATGCCAAAAGGCACATTTAGCATCCAACAGCGTGTCCCGAATGTTCCTGAATATGGGTCCTTTTTCAAGTGAGATGGGTAGATGAAAGTGAAGTGCGAGGCCAGAGGAAACTAAAGAACAGCTGATCATCCTTCTCTTCACTGCACATCTTATGATTAAAACAATGTACACTGGGCTTCCCTGGTGGTGCAGTGGTTGAGAGTCCGTCTGCCGATGCAGGGGACACGGGTTCGTGCCCCGGTCTGGGAAGATCCCACATGCCGCAGAGTGGCTGGGCCCGTGAGCCATGGCCGCTAAGCCTGCGCGTCCGGAGCCTGTGCTCCGCAATGGGAGAGGCCACAGCAGTGAGAGGCCCGCATACCGCAAAAAAAAACAAAAAACAAAAAAATAACATACACGTAAAAGGCAATACAGGAGCAGGAAAAATGCAACAGATCCCAAGGGCTTCCTTTCCCTTTTCCATAGCAAAGCTTGTCCCTTGTTTAGTTTTATTTTTTGAACACGTATAGTTGTATGTATGCTTTTGTTTGCTAAAGGCCTTGTCATGTTCCTGGTACATTTCATCTTCCTTTATTTCTTACCTATTTTTATAATAAGAATGACAGCGAATATCTGACAAACAGATGAACATAAACAAATTCTAGTGCCTACCACCCTGCAGACAAAATGGCAACCACAAAAGAAGTCTCATTCCCAAACCAACAGAGTGCTGCCTGTCTCCTCGTAGCTAAGGAGAAGTGCAAGGTATCCAGGATATTTGCTGATGGACATCAGGCCTGCTCCAGCTGTCAAAAACACAGCTGTTGGGTTTCCTTCCGAGTGATCAGTGCTACCGATGCCCTCCAGCTAGTGTGTTCCCTGATAAGGTCCAGTGGAGAGCTGCAAAAGAGCTGAACACTTGGCTTCTAATAGCAAATGCAAAAACAAATTTCCCAACAAATTGCATTTTCAGCACTGCCTGATGCCATACGATTAAATGGGCTGAATTTGTTCTAGTCCACTAACTCGGAAGACACCATGATGGAACAGTTTCTCTTGGTGACTGTTAAATGTTAAACCAGTTAAGGGAAGAATCTTTTTTTTTTTTTTTTTTTATACTTTTACAAAGCAGGGAGGTGGGGGAGGGAAAGCTGATCAAGCTTATTAGAGCTGCTCAATTAGGAGAAAGTAAGTAAGGCCATTTAACATCTTCGCCAGGGTGAAGTCTGTCAATGAAACCTCCTCATGAGGCTTTTTTGTGCACATTTACAAAATTTTAAACTGGGAAATGGGAGAAGGAAAATCCAATATTTTTATCAAGTACTTCCATTTTTTCCCCACAGCTCTTTAAAAATACACTATAGGCAGAAATATTGATAGATACATTTGCATAATGCCTCCTGTGTGGTCAGCACTATAGATATATGTTAACTCATTTAATCCTCTCAGCAAGCCTCTGTGATGCGTACTAACACTACTACTTTTTACAGACGAAGGAACTAAGGGCCAGCGAGGTTATGTAACTTAACCAAGACCACAGACTTATAAATGGCAGGACCACACTTTGAACCAGACCTTCTGGGTTCAGTCTGTGCTGCTAATCACTATATTCTGCTACCTCTTGAACTCACAGTACTTTGATATTTGTTCAAATACAGCACTATTGTTGGGGTCACTTGTGGGGAATAATAGCTTTAGTACAGAATCAGTTTGATGATTTATTTGTGTATTAATGATAGGTGCAAACCACAACCTGGTGAAACTTGCCCATTCATTTTGGGGAAGGAAGTTCCTTTAAAAATCATCCACTGGTGGGAAGTGTTTAATGCCTGTTTACTCATGTCTCTTCATTGACTCATTACTTGTGGAAGTCATGCCTGGTAGTAGTTCTAACCAGGGCATGCAATGGAGTAGTTGCATACATACACGTATTCAGTGGGAAAGTTATGAAGCTACAGGAGAACTGGATTTGCCATCCTGCCACTTACTGCCAATCTCTTCCCTGAGTTCTAGAGAAAAGTAAAAATATGCTGTCTGCTGCACAGAGTTGCTACATGAATCGAATGTGATAACGTATGTGAAAATATATGACAAAATGTGAGGTTTTACAATGGGTAGAAAACTGAACTGCTCCATGGCTCAATGGATCAGGCAGGCTGAGACAGACAGGAGGAATTTCCCCCACTGCTGTAGGAACTAGATGCCCGAATATGGAGCAGAGACTACGGGTAGAGAGTTGGGATGAAGGAGGCAGCTCCTCAGGGGCTTGTAGAAGCCACCAGGTTAATTTCAAACAGTTGGATTAAAACACATGTAGTTGCTCATGGCTTTCTTCATTCAATCATTCATTGATTCATTCAAGAACCATTTATGTAATCTTCTAGATAACAAGAATCATGCTAAGAGGTCAGACCATCAAAGCAGTATAATAGCACAGTATCTGCCCTGGTGCAGCCAACTGTAGAGTGGAGAAGGAAGATTAGTAAACAGACAAGTACACCCTGCTAGGTTAGGGGCAAGTACTTCTACAGACATTCATGTGAGGCTCTTTCTTCTGCCTTGACTGTTACTTGTATCACATATTATTGGTAATACATGGTGGAGTGATTACCAGCGTGCACTCTGCTGTCAGCCTGCCTGGATTAGAATCCAGATTCCATGCCTTGCTAGCTATGTGACCTTGGGAGAGTTGCTAAACTTCTAAGTCTCAGCTTATCTACCTTTTCAATGGGGATTATAATAGGGCCTACCTCACAGAGTTGTGAAAATCACATATGCTTATGCATGTAAAGAGCTCAGTGCAATACTTGGAAAGTAGTAGTTTTCAACAAATGTTAACTGTTATGATGCTGATGCCAATGCTGACAGCCACGTGCTGCCAAGCCCTAGCCATTTCTCTCTCTCAACCTCAGTTTCCTCCTCTGTAATATGGGCTGATAATAATACCTACCTCACAGGGCTACAAGGAAGAAGTAGGATCAAATATGTAATCCTGGGTTTAGGAATTTAAAATTTCAAATCCTATGCAGAACCACCTTCCAACTTGCCCCTTCTTGCTTCATCTCTTTTTTTCCCCCATCACCCCAAAAGACTAATCCTAATTATCCACACTGCCATCAACTTCCACATTCAGAGTGATGCTTGAATAAGTAAGAGTGAAAGGTAAAGGAAGCTGAGAACAATGCAACAGGATTGAGAGCAAGCCCAAAAGTAAACCTGGAAATTATGGGAGTTCTTATAAAACTTTAGCTTCATTTCTGACTTAGATCTAGAAAAGAACTTTTTTTTTTCTATTTTGTGCCTTTCTTTTTCTTCTGATTTTCTTACTTTATAACGAAGCAACCCTCTCTTCTTTACTGAAAATATATTAAGAAGAGTATAAATGTTGATATAATCAAATGACTATATAATCTATAATTGTGTTGATATAATAACATTATAATAAAAAAAATAACTTAAAATAGAATAATTAAGGGAATTTTGGTTACCAACATTTATTGCTTTCTACTTCTGAATTATTTCTCTTCTTCTATTATTTCCTAAACTGAGTTCCATGGGGCATTAGTACTATGGGACTTTAAAAAATGAAAAAAAAAAAAAATTCTTAGAAAAGCACAACCTTCTGAGACGGAACCAGGAAGAAATAGAAAATATTAACAGACCAATCACAAGCACTGAAATTGAAACTGTGATTAAAAATCTTCCAACAAACAAAAGCCCAGGACCAGATGGCTTCACAGGCGAATCCTATCAAACATTTACAGAAGAGCTAACACCTATCCTTCTCAAACTCTTCCAAAATACAGCAGAGGCAGGAACACTCCCAAACTCATTCTACAAGGCCACTAACATCCTGATACCAAAACCAGACAAAGATGTCACAAAGAAAGAAAACTAGAGGCCAATATCACTGATGAACATAGATGCAAAAATCCTCAACAAAATACTGGCAAACAGAATCCAACAGCACATTAAAAGGATCATACACCATGATCAAGTGGGGTTTATCCCAGGGATGCAAGGATTCTTCAATAAACGCAAATCAATCAATGTGATATACCATATTACAAATTGAAGAATAAAATCCATATGATCATCTCAGTATATGCAGAAAAAGCTTTCAACAAAATTCAACACCGGTTTATGATAAAAATCCTCCAGAAAGTAGGCATAGAGTGAACTTATCTCAACATAATAAAGGCCATATATGACAAACCCACAGCCAACATCACCCTCAATGGTGAAAAACTGAAACCATTTCCATTAAGATCAGGAACAGGACAAGGTTGCCCACTCTCAACACTATTATTCAACAGTTTTGGAACTTTTAGCCACAGCAATAGAGAAGGAAAAGAAATAAAAGGAATCCAAATTGGAAAAGAAGAAGTAAAGCTGTCACTGTTTGCAGATGATATGATACTATACATAGAGAATCCTAAAGATGCTACCAGAAAACTACTAGAGCTAAGCAATGAATTTGGTAAAGTAGAGGGATACAAAATTAATGCACAGTAATCTCTGGCATTCCTATATACTAATGATGAAAAATCTGAAAGAGAAATTAAGGAAACACTCCCTTTTACCATTGCAACAAAAAGAATAAAATACATAGGAATAAACCTACCTAAGGAGACAAAAGACCTGTATGCAGAAAACTATAAGACACTGATGAAAAAAATTAAAGATGATAAAAACAGATGGAGAGATATACCATGTTCTTGGACTGGAAGAACCAACGTTGTGAAAATGACTATACTACCCAAAGCAATCTACAGATGCAATGCAATCCCTATCAAACTACCACTGGCATTCTTCACAGAGCTAGAACAAAACACTTCACAATTTGTATGGAAACACAAAAGACTCTGAATAGCCAAAGCAATCTTGAGAAACAAAAATGGAGCTGGAGAAATAAGGCTCCTGGACTTCAGACTATACTACAAAGTTACAGTAATCAAGATAGTATGGTACTGGCACAAAAACAGAAAGACAGATCAGTGGAACAGGATAGAAAGCCCAGAGATACACCCACACACATATGGTCACCTTATTTTTGATAAAGAGGCAAAAATATACAATGGAGAAAAGACAGCCTCTTCAATAAGTGCTGCTGGGAAAACTAGACAGCTACATGTAAAAGAATGAAATTAGAACACTCCCTAACACCATACACAAAAATAAACTCAAAATGGATTAAAGACCTAAATGTAAGGCCAGACACTATCAAACTCTTAGAGGAAAACATAGGCAGAACACTCTATGACATAAATCACAGCAAGATCCTTTTTGACCCACCTCCTAGAGAAATGGAAATAAAAACAAATATAAATAAATAGGACCTAATGGAACTTAAAAGCTTTTGTACAGCAAAGGAACCCATAAACAAGACAAAAAGACAACCCTCAGAATGGGAGAAAATATTTGCAAATGAAGCAACTGACAAAGGATTAATCTCCAAGATTTACAAGCAGCTCATGCAGCTCAATGTCAAAAAGAAAACCAACCCAATCCAAAGATGGGCAGAAGACCTAAATAGACATTTCTCCAAAGAAGATATACAGATTGCCAATAAACACATGAAAGGATGCTCAACATCACTAATCATTAGAGAAATGCAAATCAAAACTACAATACAGTATCACCCCACACCAGTCAGAATGGCCATCATCAAAAAAATCTACAAACAATAAATGCTGGAGAGTGTGTGGAGAAAAGGGAATGACGCTCTTGCACTGTTGGTGGGAATGTAAATTGATACAGCCACTATGGAGAGCAGTATGGAGGTTCCTTAAAAAACTAAAAATAGAACTACCATGCGACCCAGCAATCCCACTATTGGGCATATACCCTGAGAAAACCGTAATTCAAAAAGAGTCATGTACCACAATGTTCATTGCAGCTCTATTTACAATAGCCAGGACATGGAAGCAACCTAAGTGTCCACTGACAGACGAATGGATAAAGAAGATGTGGCACATATATACAATGGAATATTACTCAACCATAAAAAGAAATGAAATTGAGTTATTTGTAGTGAGGGGGATGGACCTAGAGTCTGTCATACAGAGTGAAGTAAGTCAGAAAGAGAAAGACAAATACCATATGCTAACACATATATATGGAATCTAAAAAAAAAAAGGTTATGAAGAACCTAGGGGCAGGATGGGAATAAAGACACAGACCTGCTAGAGAATGGACTTGAGGACATGGAGAGGGGGAAGGGTAAACTGGGACAAAGTGAGAGAGTGGCATGGACATATATACACTACCAAATGTAAAACAGATAGCTAGTGGGAAGCAGCCGCATGGCACAGGGAGATCAGCTCTGTGCTTTGTGACCATCTAGAGTGGTGGGATAGGGACGGGAGTGGTGGGGGCGGGAGGGAGACGCAAGAGCGACGAGGTATGGGGACAAATGTATATGTATAACTGATTCACTTTGTTATAAAGCAGAAACTAACACACCATTGTAAAGCAATTATACTCCAATAAAGATGTTTAAAAATAAATTAAAATAAAAACCAAAAAATGGAAAAAGAAAGTTGCTGTGAAAAAATGTTTTTAGGAAATGATAGAATTAGTAAAGTTTTTGTTTTAATCTTTAATTCCATTCTGATGCATTAATATGCAAATCAGAACTGATAGTCCCCTTGGCCAAAGGGCTTCTATTACAAGGCTGCAGGCCTAGTAGTTTAGAGCCATTATTTCCCACCCCAGCTCTGCCTCTTTCTAAGGTGGAATTCTAGGTAGGCATGATGTTTTTCATCTGCAAAATGGGGATGAGAATAGGTCCTACCTCATAAGGTTTTAGCATGAGAATTAAATGAGTCAATATTTGTAGTTACTTAGGAAGAGTAACTGGTACCTAGTGTTTTATGTGGACTGTAAATAAAATAAAATGTGATCCAGTATTTCCCAAACTTATTAATTTTCCAAATCTCCTTTCAAGGTGTATCTCTCTGGACCAGTAATATTTGGAATAAAATAAATAAACCCTCATTCATTATTGTCTCTTCAATATCACAGCCTTTGCCTTAGCTCAGCCATTATCCTCTCATCTGGGAATGTGTTGGCTACTTCTGATCTTTCTCTTATTATTCCCCTCCTAAAAAACTATCTTTCAGGATCTTATAAAGGTCCGTTTCCAAGGGCTTTATGAAATCCAAACTCCTTCTTATAATAGTCAAGGCTCTTCAAAATCTAGCCCCAGCCAATATTAACATCACCTTATTGGAGCCATTTCCACTCCTCTGTTAAACCTCATTTCCATCAAAACACCACACTAGCATTTCAGCCAAATTCCTCTTTGCTTTTGTTTGGCCTGTACTGTTTTCTCCAGATGTTTTCTGACAAAATACTTCAGAAACAGCTTCCTTTCAGAAGCATTCTCTGGGCCCATCCTCTCTTACAGAAGACATACATTTATTCTTCTCTCTTGAGTGCAATAGCTCTTTCTTCCTGTTGCTAACAAAGTATGCATTCCATTGTATGACAGTTTTTCCCTGCATGTTCACTCGGTTCCTATCTAAACCCTCCAGGGTCAGTGGAGGAAACATACACCTACTTGTTTATAGAACACCTGACTTCAGGCCTGGAACACAGCAAGAGCTTAATAAGTTCTTGTTGCACTGTACTGACTAAAGAAAATAAAATATCTCTGGGAAACTGCTTCTTTCAGTTTCCAGTGTTATTGGCCCTTCTCCATATTCTCAAAATGTCAAATTTTTGTCACCTTTTGCTTTCAATTTATTCATATATATTTTTTAATCACTCCTATGTGACTCATAGATCCAGGTGTAGATGGGCCTTGAACATTGCTTGATGCTCAGTTTAACTTCTTTCTCTGTGTCATACTTCATTTTTAAAAGATGTTTCAATACTAAGACAAGAGTAGTGGTAATCAGCTTAAAATATCATCATTGCATTGAATCCTGCACCTCTCTTCTTGGGTAACAAAATATATTTGTCTCATTCTGACAAGAAAGATCAAGTGAAGTGCATTTCCAATGTGAACACACCTGCTGTAATCTTAGGTACGAAAAAGGACATTTGTGTTTTTCTTCCTCTGTGGAAGGCTGCTAAATCAGACAAACTAAGGCCAAGCTCTCTGGTCACATGTATAATGGGACAGGCATGGCAGGTGAGCATTGTAAATAAATCCAGGACTTTTGTCTGTGGTGGTATCATCAGCATTATTCTTCTGGTCTGGGAATACGAGCAAAGAGTATCTTTCTCCACTGTCCTGAATGCTGGCCAATTGCAGCTGCAGTGGTAAGAAACCCCACAACCATATCCCACCCCACATTCTCCAGAGGAAACACTGCAACTTCCCTGGGGCATCATCTTGGCATTCCCTGAATTATAGGAAGCCAAATAGGCCTCTTAGCTATGTTTCATTTGAGTAGCCCAGCTGTTAAGTAGCAAAAAAGCATAAAATTTTTCTGATGAAAATACCAAAAGGAAGGGGTATTTTGGTACAAAGTTTCTCCATTAAACTGATTTCTCTTTTTATATATTATGTGCCACTTAAAATATAACATTATTACATATGCATAAGTGTGAGTGGATATACTCTTTAGATTTCAATTTAGAGATATTTATAAGTGAAAATATTAGAAAAATAGAATTGTTAAAATAAAGCTGCTGGGTGAAAAAAAGCACTTAAAAACTTATAGATTTTAAAATACTGTTCAAAAATATTTTTAGAAAAATAAGTCTCAAGATGTACAGATTGACATTGTACAGCTGATTTTCTTTTCAGAGATTACTCTGGTTTAAAAAGAAATTAAAAGGATTATATTTCAGAAACTGTTTCGTTCAAAATATCAAATTTCACAGATGATTTATTCTGTAATGATAATGCATCTCCTGATGTTTATTAAATTAAAGAACTTGATACCCAGGAAACTAATATCAAAAACATGTCCTTAAACATTGGGCCAATTGCCTATAATTCCTTAAAAGTTTAAAGCAGCTGTTCAGTTTGTATTCAGGAAAAATCATAGAGATAAATTAAAAATTCTTCCCAATGATTTTTTCACTATAGAAAAACTCTGTTTACAATGAACTAGGCAAAACATATGCACTATCAAGCAAAGGAAAACGATCTGAATGTATTAAGCATAAAACCTATATCAATACTGAATTTGACTCTGATGGGAGGATTGAATACTGGGCACAACTAAACCTTTGGAGGAATTTTCTGTGGCGTGAGGGTGGAAGGTGGATCAAAATTCTAACCTCTACCCCATGGGATGTAACAGTTCTGCATATGGCAGAGGGTCAAAACTGGCAGCTGCATGTTCCAGGTCTACAATTCTCTGCAGGAAATGGGCATCAGCCCCATTTTCAGCAAGAGACTGGGACTATGAGAAAGGCAAGATTTCTGTTCTGTATTAGTTCAACAGGATATGCATTTTGTAATTTTTTCATCCTTTTCAAGCAGACTTTTCAAAGTGATATACAAACTCATGTTTAAGTGGGAAGAATCATATTTGAAATACTCTTGGAAAAGCTTAGAATTTGAAGAACTTAGCTGTAAGAAATTTTAGTAGGGGAAAACGGGAGAAAATCATGCTTTGTACCCTTTCCTTTAGTTCACTTAAATTCAATATTTGGATAAAGATAGATCAGTGGCGTGCTACCTAAGCTCAAGTCTATGACTTTTTTATAATTATAAGAAATACTCATATGCAAATAATTTCTGTACTTATTGTTGACAGCACTATTCATGAGGCTTCATATTCCAAAATAACAATTTGGGGGTAGGTTACTGCTAGGGGGACAAAAAAAAGCTGTGGATAAAGCTTGCCAAGTGGAGGCCAATACAGCAACTACATTAGCCCTTGTGGTTAGCATATTTGGTCTCAGTGACCCTGTTTTAACTTTCCTGCTTTGTGCCTTGTGCATATGTTTCTAATAAAGCTGTTTCTGAAACTTTCTGGAAATAGATGGGAGTTTTTAAAAAGAGGAAAGTACTCCACGATAGCATACAATAGTAGGTCTTTCTGCAGTCTAAAAGACATGTTTTGAATCAGGCGTTCACTTACATGTTTGGTTAAATTCAGATATTGATGTATTTAATGCTCCCAGAACAGAGTCAACTACATTAGACATACACTGCAAAATAATCACAGTTTGACCGTATCCAACACGGGTAATTTAGGCAAATTTCTATTTCACAAAATAAGTTTGTTCCCATGGACATTTTGCACCTTCATAACTCATAAGATATTTAGAGCCATGTTATTTAACAGATCCCTCCAGCTTTCTCTGAGGAGGTACCTTAGTTTATTTCCCTGACACTTGCAGATTGATGTCCTGGTTTATGGGTGGGAAAGTAGGGGGAGGTTAACTGATTGGCAGCAGCCAGGATGGCTGCCTCTACATTGCAAGAGGTGAAAAAGCCGTGAAGACAGCCTCTAGTTCTGTTCCTCTCTCTGGTCAAAATATGGGGTGGGAGGACATGGCAGAGGCTGTTGCCCTCAAATTAACCAGGTGGAACTCTTCAACTAATCAGTTTGTAATCTCCACTCTAGGGCTGTAGGAAGGTGTCTCAAATATTTACTTTGACAACGTGAGTAATGTAGTAGCTAAAGAAAATTAAATGCTCTCTTTGGTAAGGTATAAAATGCATCGTGTTTCATTTTCAATCCAACTGATGTTGATGCATGATATAGACAGGATAGAATTTGGAGCAACAGTTGAAACCTTGCTTCTGCGCTGCTTACACCAGCTTCCTAATCTGGTTAATTTTATTTCTTCAGGGGATATGTGGGAGTGAGGAAAACAATAAGCAAAAACAACAACTGTATTAGTCTGCTCAGGCTCCAATAACAGACTATCACAGACTGGGTGGCTTAAACAATAAATATTTATTTCCCACAGTTCTGGAGGCTAGGAATTCTAAGATCAAGGTGACAGCAGATCCAGTTCAGAGAGCTCTCTCCCTAGCTTGAAGATAGCCACCTTCTTGCTGTGTCCTCAATGGCAGAGAAAAAGAGTAAGAGCTAGTTCTCTGGGCTGTCTTCTTACAAGAAGGCTAATCCTATCATATATCATGACTGCACCTTTATGACCTAATTTAACCTTAATTACCTCCATAATGGCCCTATCTCCAAATACAGTCATATTGGGGGTTATGGCTTCAATATACACATTTTAGAAGGACACAATTCAGTCCAAAGTAACAACCAAAACCTGTAAGAAATCTGTTATGTGCATGATCAGAAGGCAAATCAAAGGAATGAAGGGAGATTATGTATTGTAACAATGTAAATACTCTCAGGAAAAACTTGGTCAGAAAATTCATTAGCATTATTTTTGCTATTGTAGGTAAAAGTAATCTATTGACTGAATTTCAAACACTGACATTTTGTGAATATAGTTTGCAATAGACCATTAGATTCCTTGCCCAGAACGTTTAGAAAAAAACCTGTTAAGCCCGGCCATAAACTAAAACTTTGGTTAATTGTACCATTAGCTTAAAAACATGCTATTCATCTTTTACAAGTGCTCTATGATTTTAAATGGCATTATTTGTGAAATAAATAAAACTTTAAACTAGGCATATATTTTGTATAACACAGGGAGTGTGATATTACTTATAATGGAATTTTCAGTTATGTAGTATTTCAAAGCAACTCTTAAAAATTTATTCTATAATGTCAAAAATGTAGAATTATGTCCACAAAGCTTAATATTTTGGCCCACTCCTAGAAAAGTGTTTAATAAATCAAAAACCCTTCTTATAATTGACATTTATAGGTCCCTACCATATATTTCCTTAATATTCTGCCTAAACACTAAAATGCATGAAATATGTAAGAGAATACAACTTTCTCTGCCAATGAGAAATAAAAGATACAGCCAACTATCATTCTTCAAAATATTAAAATTAAGAGATCACTGAAAATATCAATATATGTCTTTTAGATTCTACTTTGAGTTGAACAGCAAATAAAAGTGACATACTTCTCATGTAATAATTTATAAGAATTTGAAGAAATATATTTTAATATTAGCATACATTCTGGGTTATAGTACAATATTCAAATTTATTCCTGAACTCGTAATGAATGCTTCATGGAAAAAGCAATGCAGGTTAGTAAGGGTATGACTTGCATAATTATTAGCCAAGCTTCAACAAGTATACAGTCCATGTTGCTAAACCATGACTTTTTCTAAATTCGACTGTACTTCTGGTTGGTTGGTTTGTTTTACATCAGAGCTACAGTGCAAAGCTACAGTAATTTGTATTCATAAGAGCCGTAAAGAATATTGTGATGTGATAAAGTATTAATACTGTGTTAGATCTCCTAGCTTATTCATAATATAGCTCTAAGTAGGCAGGTAATTTTGGAAGGTCCCATTGAGTAACTGAGCAATAGAGCTGTGAGGAAGAGAAGGCATCAACATGACATCATATACTTCGGAGGACTGTATAGCACAAGGCAGAAGTGTGATGATTTCATGAAAACCACACCTCACTGAGCCACCTTATTGCTGTTATAAAAAATCTTTATTATAGGAAGCTCTTTTGTGTCGTAAGAAGATGAATTCCACACTTTAGAATGTTAAACAGAAGTTTCAGCAGAGTTCTGTAGTTCACACAGATTAATCTACCCCTTTGGAATATTCATGATTCAATCAGAATGCTGTCTAAGTCTCGGCAATTTTACCATTGTAAAATAAACTAGGTACAATCTGATGAAACAGCCTGTGCCTAGAAAATGCCTTCATTATTTTTTTTTATTTTATGGATTCTGTCACTATCAAAGAACATCTCTCTGTGAAAGCAGACTCAATCCCACTAAAGCAAAATTGGTATTATTGAAAAAGTTGGTACTTGAGAAAAACAGAATAAAACCCAAAGACTATGAGGCAAAGTACATTGACAATGCAAATGAAATGCACACGGTTCAATTATAATTGTGGATTAACTGAAGAACTAGAGATTAGAAATGATGTGCCTCTGGTGAAGGGTTTGGCTGAGTACATTACATATTCATTAGCTTTCCATTTTTGTTCACTAAATGTCCAGTCCTCTCTCTGACACACCTGGCATTGTGCCTCCATGACTGAAATGAATATTTTGAATTCAAAAGATCATGTTTATATATATAAAAAGGAAACAAAATGAAGTCTTAAATACAAAAACAAAAAAAAATTCTACTAATCTACTCATCTTCATCTGATTAGCAGACTGTTGGTTTTGTACAATGCCAGAACATTCTATAATGACTATTCAAAGATTAGATTTGGAAAGGGTTGAAAGAAAAGCTAAAAATGGGGGCAAAAAAAAATATCTGCTCTGGTTCAGATGTTCCAATAGTCTATAGTGAAATTTGGGAATTCTGACTAAGTAATTACTAATGATTAAGATACATGTATTATAGATGAACCAGTTTGCAGGGCAGAAATAGAGACACAGATGTAGAGAACAAACGTATGGACACCAAGAGAGGAAAGTGGCTTGGGGGTGGGGGGGGCGTGTGATGAATTGGGAGATTGGGATTGACATGTATACACTAACATGTATAAAATGGATAATTAATAAGAACCTGCTGAATAAAAAATAAATAAAATAAAATTCAAAAAAAAAGATACATGTGTTAATTATGATTAGGTTTATACTTACGACTAAAAACAACATATTTAAACTGGCTTACCTAATTTATTACATTCATTAATAGCTATTTTAACAGATATGGCAGTTAAATTTTCTAAGTATTTGCTGACTTTCCTATGTCTTCTAAAGAAAACTTGACATTGTTCTAT
Source organism: Tursiops truncatus (assembly GCF_011762595.2). Taxonomy (NCBI): domain Eukaryota; kingdom Metazoa; phylum Chordata; class Mammalia; order Artiodactyla; family Delphinidae; genus Tursiops; species Tursiops truncatus. The sequence goes on along the minus strand of NC_047039.1, from coordinate 56,693,527 downwards.
AGCATGATAATTTTTGGGAATGTATAAGCTCTTTCTTAACCTAAAAGGTGATTATCCTTCACAATAAAATAACAATAGCAAGATTTAAATTAATACATTTGCTAGTTGCTGATCCCTGTGTACTAGCTATGAACTGAATTCCCTCATTGTTTTATCTTTTTTTTCTAGGAAAGGTCATGATTAAGATAATGAACCTTCTTTATATAAAATACATAGCTTTATATATTATCAGACAGCAAAAGAAGAAAAAAGCTGGACTGAGATAGAGATTTGTGAAACTCTTCTAAATGATTTCATTTCTTCCTTAAGTTTGTGATTAGCTTATCTGATTTATTTATACATTAGCTTTAGAGAACAGTTAAGTATATCGTGAAAAACAACCACGGAGAAATCACCTGACCAGGTAAAGTAAATCACACACGGACTAGCCTTTGTACCCTTATCAAACACTTAAAGACATATGAAGTCTTTTTTACAAGGGACACTATATAAGAGGATGAACAAGATTAGTGAAAATTTCTTCACATCTAGGAGAAAAACAACTCATGCTGGTTGCTCATGGCAAATAAAATGATGCAAGAGCTTGGTTTCCTGTACCATTTTTCCCTATGGGGCCCACGTCCCTGTATATCATCCAATGTCGTCAGTGTCCTGCACCGAATGTGGTCCTTGCTGCAAACCAAAGTCCTTACTGAGATATCACTAGTTCAGAAACTTACTTTGAGAAGTCATCTTCCTGTTTAGGTGATAGAGCAATTAAGAATTCTAGATTCTGAGATTTGAATTGTTTTCATGAAAGGAAGATGGAAAAAAGGACAGCCCACAGGAAAACCAACAGAGAATTCTGTGCTGTGAATGCAGATTACAAGAAGAGAAGGAGAAGAAAGAACTAGAAGGTTTTAATTGTGTTTATTCCAGACAAAGACAGATTGCCTTGGGTATTTAGGAAAGTCAGTATACAGCAGCATACTGGTGTGCCTCACACAGACCTGCCATCTTAAAATGGGCATTAACACCTCCTCTTCTTCACAGGCCCAGACAGCAGCAGGCATTCCTGACACTTCCTTCTACCTTAGGGGCTTGTTGCTGAGAAAAATTTATGGTTCCCTCTTCTGGAATTCTAGGATCCTACCCTACATAGGAAAATGATAAGCCAGGTGGGTGAAATTTATCTACATCTAAAAATGAATTGACATTAGCTCTACAGGACATTATACATATATTTGATGGTTTCTCTATATGAGATAAAGTGGGGGAAGAATGCTGGTCATTTCAGGTACCTAAACTGCTCCATTTTGGAATTAGGAGATATCTTGAGAGAAATCTAGCCGACAGCAGTCTGTTTCTCTGTGCAAAGGGCTAGTCTTGTAGGAAATGCTTATTGGCCTTAGTTCAAAGCTATGATTTGAATGAAAAATCTAATGACAGGGCATTCGGGCAATTTTTACTCTTACTTAAGACCTGCCTACTTGCTATCAATAACTCTTTTGGAATCCCTAGCTGTCTCAAAAGACTTACCTTTGCTTTACTATTATTATTATTTGGCTCACAAATAGTTACTTTTACATTATTGATGATACCAAATCAATCACGGTGATAAAGCTCAGCAGAAAGAGTTAAGTGGGAAGTAAGGGATGTGGGGTGGGGGAGTTGAATAAGAAGGGAGATAAAAATGGAGGAAGTCTGAGAAAGAGGAGAGAACACAGTACAATTCCTAGGTTTAGTGGGGTAGTTAGATCTTGGATTTTGGTTGAGGCACTTGGAAAGAGCCTCAGTTTCCTCAACTATGGAGATAATAAGAACAGAACAGCTAAACTGTAAACACCATGATGGACATGACCTCTTTATCTGTGCTATTTATCAGTATATCCTCACTTAACATGGATATCATATTTTAGGCACTTAATAAGTGTTTACTGAATTAAAGACACATTTCCCAATCAACTGATGATAGAGCTATCATCTAGCTTGAATTGAAAGCTACACCAGATAATAAATATATCTAAATTTTGCCTCCAAGATACTAAAAGAGGACTTCCCTTGACAGTAAGATAAGCTTGACCCTCTTAGACATTTCTTTTACTTCATATTTATATAGAATTTTATGTTTTTCCAAAGTAGCATTGTCATAATTTCCTTTTACTTTTATAATACCTCTGTGAAATAGATTAGGAAACTAATGTTATCTCTATTTTACAGGAAATGAGGTAAAATAATTTGATTAAAGACCCTTTATACCACCCCCCACACACACCTGAGAACAACCATGGTCATAGTGCATGCTTCCTTGCATACTCAACGGGCTCTTGAGTAATGTTTTCTATTCCTATTTTTATATATGTCATAATCCTTCTAAGATCCCGGTTTTATGTAGTGGGGTCAGTGGTGGTATTTGCATGGCATGGGAAAAGACTGAAGTTGGTCGGTTTATTTTTCCTGCAATGTGAAAATTAAAACCTCAGCCTCCAGCCTAAGGCTATACATCCTCATCAGAAATCCCACTGGCTCTGTCTCTAGCTTCCCCCTAGTGATCTGACTTTTTACTTTTTCGTGGTAATTGTGGTGGTTTGCAAACATGACGTCCACATCTCTTTGACATTCCTCCCTTCAAGAGATGGAGGCTTGAGTGTGGGCTGAACTTAGGGACTTTCTTCTAATGAATAAAGTACACAGCATTATGTGACTTTGGGGAGAATAGGTTGTGAAAATACACTATGACTTCCGTCTTGGTCATTCTCTCTTTCCTGAGTTATTTGCTTCGGCAGAAGCTAGCTTACCAATGGAGACACTTACATGACAAGAAACTGAGGCCTCCTGCCAATAGCCATGTGAATAAGCCATCTTGGTAGTGGATCCTGCAGCCCTAGCCAAGACTTGATTGCAACCCAATGAGAGACTCAGAGTCAGAACCACCCAACTAGGCTCTTCTCAAATTCTAGGTCCATGAAATGAGATAATATCTGCGGGCAATTCATTACTCAGCAATAGATAATTAATGAAATATTTTTTCAAGCATTTCTTTTTCTGTAGTGGGAGAATGCAGGCTGTCTAAAGCATGCCATTTGGTCATTCTGATTGAACTTTCTGGGTACAACAGACTACACAGTAAAATGTGCAAATCATAAATGCATAGCTGAATTCTTTTTTATAATATATATGTATAAACATGTACCTATATTTTTAATGTGTCATTTGCTTATCTGTTTGCTCAATTGTTTAAATAACTGCTATTCATACAACCCTGAATGCTTAAAAGAATAAGTTGATATTCATAAGTATTGAATTCAATTAAATATGATATAATCATGTTTCTTTCAAAGTGGTACTGGAGAAGTTCCCAGATGAAATAAACGTCAAGAAAAAATTTTAAACTCATGCTTCTTTCTAAAAATATATTATTGAATTATTTAATTACACACACGCATATGTGCATGTATGTATGTTGATACTTAGTGTGTGTGTGTGTATCAGCTATATGATCTTTTTAAATATTAATTAATTATTGAAAACAACTTAATTGGAGTATAATTGCTTTACAATAGTGTGTTTGTTTCTGCTTTATAACAGTGAATCAGCTATACATATACATATATCCCCATATCTCCTCCCTCTGCGTCTCCCTCCCACCCTCCTTATCTCACTCCTCTAGGTGGTCACATAGCACCGAGCTGATCTCCCTGTGCTATATGGCTGCTTCCCACTAGCTATCTGTTTTAATTTTGTAGTGTATAGATGTCTGTGCCACTCTCTCACTTCATCCCAGTTTACCCTTCCCACTCTCTGTGTCCTCAAGTCCATTCTCTACATCTGCGTCTTTATTTCCTGTCCTGCCCCTAGGTTCTTCAGAACCATTTTTTTTTTTTAGACTCCATATATATGTGTTAGCATACGGTATTTGCTTTTCTCTTTCTGACTTACTTCAGTCTGTATGACAGTCTCTAGGTCTATCCACCTCACTACAAATAACTCAATTTTGTTTCTTTTTATGGCTAAGTAATATTCCATTGTATATATGTGCCACATCTTTATCCATTCATCTGTCGATGGACACTTAGGTTGCTTCCATGTCCTGGCTGTTGTAAATAGAGCTGCAATGAACATTGTGGTACATGACTCTTTTTGTATTACGGTTTTCTCAGGGTATATGACCAGTAGTGGGATTGCTGGGTCATATGGTATCCGTCACACTTTTTTTTAAATTTAAATGCCCATCTTCCCTATCAGGTTGTAATTTCTTTCCTATTTCCAGCCATATGATCTTTTAAAAAGTTACTTGATCACAAGTTCCATGACTACTATATTACCGTGCAATTGAGTTACTATGAAAATTAAATATCATTATGTATCTCAAATGCCTAGCAGAGCAACTTGTTCATAGATATCAGTCATAAGGTATAAATTTCCTTTTCTTTTCCCTTTTCCTACCTTTCTTTTTTGTTTCTTATTTATAGTTAATTAATCCTACATAACTAATCAAAAAGGAAGAGTTCTAATATGCAGTCTCCACAAACAGTATTTGAAAAGCATACAAAGGGAAGATAGTTTTATGTGTATAAATTATCACACATGTTTTTTCAGGAGATAGCATGAAGGGTTTTATCTTTAAATGCAATAGTGGTCTTTAACCACGTATTATTCCTTCTTGATAGAAATAATTCTGTAATGTAGGTGGTCAAGCCTAGAAATAAAATGTTAACATGGGTTGACTCTTGTTTTCCTGTAATATTCATATTCCACACAATTGTTCCAGTGGAACTATACCACATTTCATTGCTATATTCTTGGTTGAAATATAACAGTTTTTAAAAATTGATAATATTCAACTTGAAGGGGCTTTCTTTTTCTTTTCTTTTTTTTTTTAGGTTCAATTTAAACTCTTCATTGTTTTTCTGATAAAATTTGAATATTTCTGCCAGACATGTAGTTTTCAGAAGTGGCTATCTTTTTATTTTTAAAACTTATGTTTACTTAAATTTGATAAAGCAAAGAAACAGCCTATAACTGATAAGTTATAGTCCTATAACTGACTCTTGCTTGAAATGCAAGCAAGAGTCTCTCTGATTTAAGCCAAAGACAAATTATTGGAAGGCTACTGAGGGTTCAGAGAATTACTGGAGATAGGAGACCATGCGAGATGAGAACAGGAAGAACAGCAATGGCTCAGAGAAGAAAGTCTGGTCAGCCTGTTCCCACTGTGACAAATAATCTGTAATCCTTCCTTCTGTTACTGCACCTCTCACCTAAAGTACAAAGCCCAATGAACAATATTTGATTGGCCAACCTTAGGCCACATGTCCTCTCTTGGCTGTATGAGAATGGAGAGAGAAAGAATATGGCTCCTTTGGCTACTAGCATGGTTAGCAAATACTTGGGTTTACTCTTACACCAAAATTATACCTGACAGAGAGAAGCAGTTCCCCCAAAGCAAATGACACTACATTAAGAGAGACAAAGGTAGCTGGACTGGCAAAAAATGACTTAAGTCTTTAACTAGTCATGTATTGGCTGACTCATTTGAAAGGAACAGAAGTTACACATGCCAATAAGGCTAGAGAAATGGAAAGGGAGCATAATGAGATGTGGGGGGAAAATTTTATAATTATATTAATATTGATACTTCATGTTTGATTAAAACACCGATAATAACGTTAAATATAAAAATTACAGACATATTTGAATTAAGATAATGAGAATGGCGAACAATTAGAAAATGTCAGAATCTTTGAGACCTACTTTAGTTTATTAAAAATAATGCCCTTGTAAATAAAGGTATCATTTAAGCAACAGTAATATATTTATCTCTTTTGTATGTTAAATCATAATTAAGAGATGCTACAGTCAACTGGCTAAAAATACTAAACGGATAAATCTGTATCTTTTCTTTTAAAAAAAGATTCTGACCTGGGAAATTAGCCTGAGATTACCGTCTTTTGTTGGATAATCTAATTAAAAACAACCCACTTCCAAACAATGAATCTTGGGAGCTAAGGCAAACATATGTTTATCACTTTATACTGTTCAGCCCAAAATGTGAATACTTCAAATAGCCAGTCTCACAGTTGCTTAATCTACTAGGTGAGCTGAAGTTTGAAAATCCTTATCTCCTTGATTCTTATCAATGAGGTAGTGGGTGGTGATCTAACAAGTTAGGGACATAGTTAAAATGCCTGGTTTTCTTGTTGTTTTGGTGACAGGCTTATATCTCTACTCTCTGTTAAATACGGTAGAGAGAATGAGTACAAACGATAGTTTGAGTACAGATGTTTGAGTTGTACTTAAACACACAGACAGAATTCCAACCCTCTGCCCACCCACACCCCCAAAGTATCTTGAACTCTCTGGCTGGAAGAGCCAAATTAGAAATGTAATACATTCTAATGATTGACTACTTAGAGTATATTACTGATTGCAAAGTAGATTTTTTATATATCCAGGAATTTTACAAGTGGAACTCCTGGAAGTGATACAATAAATGGGAGAATAAAGAGCTTAAAACATCTGTATTTCAGTATTTATATATTCAAATCATGTATTTTAATGTATTTATATATACAATTTATAAAATTATATATAATTAAAATAGTAAGACTTCCCATCTAATTACTACTTAGCATTTTGAAAATTATCTACTTTCCCAAACAGTAATACTCTATACAGTATATACAATTAGGTATGTACCCAAGTTGGCTGTTCTGTTGATTCTCTGTACCATTTTTGTTACTTGTTATCTCTATTAAGTTTAGAAAAGAATAACATGTATGAAACTTAAAGAAATATCTAAAAATACTTCCTTTTTCTGAAAGTCAGGCCATTACCACTTTCTTCTCTCTCTTTTGTCACTGTCCCTGTCAAGAAGAATGGTAATACACAGAATAACATGACTGCCCAAAGATGTACCTTCTTTTGCGTTATTTCACACTCTTTACAATTCTATTTCACACTTTTTTTTTAAAAAAGTATATTGTCCTGCCAATGCCACTATTTACTTGTACTTTACTGTGCAGTGGAACAAAAGTTGCTGTATAGAATAAATAAGCTGAGACCCTTTTGTATGCTGAGCTTGCAAAACTACATTCTCTAGCACAGACAGTACATTATGGCCACTTGCTCTTAAAGCTACTGAAAAGAGTTTTTAGTAGAGTTGCACAAAATCAACTATTAAAAGTAAACTTGTGGAACATCAACTGTTGTTCTTTTATCATATACAGTGAGAACTATCAAGTATTAGGATACTCAAGTACTAGAGAACTATAAGTCTTCTGCTATGTGCCATCATCACAAACTTTTCTACTCAGGCTAACAATATTCTATTAGCTAACACGTAAATCTAGTTCAATTTTATTAAAGTCTAACCAATTCACTATTACAAAGCCTACAATTACAGGTTTCTATCAATTGTCAAAAGATCACTGTGGTAAAATATGAAACATTTTGCTATCATTTATAAGGTGTATTCTGGAAGTTTCATAATAAGTTCTTTTTGAACAAATAAATAATATAGATACACTAGGAAATGAATTGCATTTTTCATATGTGTTTTCACAAGGCCCTTTGTATAGTTTCACATTTTTATTATCAGTATACAGTTGTCCCTTGGTATCTGCAGGGGATTGATTCCAGAAGCCCCTTCAGATACCAAAATCCACAGATGCTCAAGTCCCTTATATAAAATGGCATAGTACAATCAATATAGTTGGCGTTCAGTATCTGTGAATACGGATCAACCAAAATGAAGTTTTTATTTCTTTCTATATAGCTCCTAATCTCTCTGCCTAGAATGCCCCTTCTTTAACTCTACATGGCCAAGTTCTCTCCAGTGTAAGGCCGGACTCAAAACATGTCTCTTCTAAGAAGTCTTCTGTTCTCTAGCTGGAAGTCAGCTCTACTGATTCTTAAATCCCACACATTGGTTAAAAATATAGATTTCTCCATCATTGGCTAAAAATATAGATTTCCCAGATACATTATGGGTCTACTTAATCACAGTAAGTGAGGGCAGCTAAATTTTTATAAGTTACTAAACTGATGCTTCTGTAAATTGAAATTTGAGAACCATTGCCATACATTTTATTTGCATCTCTGCTATCTCACTTATTCCTCTTTGCTTTGTCTTACAATTATTTATATTATCTATCTTTGATCTCCTATTAAAGGTAGCTCTTGAGGGTGGGATCTGTGTTCTTTATTACCTTTATATCCCTTGCAGTACACAGTAGATGTTGAATGAGGGTGTTGAGTATACTGGGGAATGAATGAGCTCTTGGGTGATTTTCAACACATCAGAGTTACATTTCATAACATTTTAAATTATCCTGTTAACAATGATCTTACAAGTTGCCTAGAATTTTTCTAATATTAAGGCAACAGCTAGTAAGCAATGGAGGAGACAGATGTTCGTTAATATCCACCTGATGGCCAATGCTAATATTTTAATTTGGTTCTATAGCCAAGATAACACATAGAGTTAATCTTATGTTCATCTCTGATGATTAGTGGCTATCTGACGATCTGTTTTGAGAAGGATTCTGGGGCTGTATAGATTCAGCATCAAATAGTCCTGTGCACCATGATGCAGGCATGCTTTGGCTAAGGAAAAGAGAAGTTGTGGCATGTATACTGAGAATGTGCCATCCCTTATCATCTTTAAAAGATAAGAGTGACCTTTGGGTGCTGTAAATAAACAGACACAATTCCTTCAGATATCAGAAATTCAAATGCCTGTAAGGAACATGTAGGTAAACACATGCAAATAAAATAGCTCAGGAGGGGACTAGGCTAATGGGAGAGAAATTCTAAAGAGCAATGAAGCACTCAGCCCTGGCTGGCCTCTTGTATTGCAAATTCACAGATTCAGTATTATCAGATAGTGAGCCCAAAAGCAAGATTTCTCTGGGTAAATTTCCTGATTTCCAAATGTTGACAACCAATTCAATTAAAAAAAAAAAAAAAAAGAAAGAAATATTGTCCAGATCAAAGAAAAAAATGTCTGATTTTACACCTCATAAATTTATTCGGATTGTTTCTCTGTCTCTGTCCACCTCCAGCTCTCCCTTCCTCTCTCATTCCTGCATTGTCCAAATTGATTTGAACAGTTAGAATAATTGCTAAAATTTCAATTCTGCATTCTGCATACAGGGATCCTCCATGGTGGACTCCTGTCAGTGGCTTGGCCCCAGAAAAGGCAGCTTCAAATAGCCCTTTGTTGGCTGTTTTATTTGAAGGTGATGAATATCCGTGCCTTCTTAAGGTAGAAGAATGAACTGGAGCATCACCGGAAAGGATCAAGTGTTCTTTTAAACTTCCATAGTCTCAGGTAATTGAATTACAGTTCTTCTGCATTTAAAGCATTTGTGTGTGTGTGTGTGTGTCTTAATGAAAGTGGGTAAGCAAATAGGAAGATTGGGGGAAAAAACATATTTAAAAGAAACCCTCTAAATGATCTGGATTCACTTTAAATTAAATATTATTTGAACAACAATAGTTCAGTCAAGGGAAATCATTTTTATCATGACAAGTATAGGCAAAAACCTGCATGCCTTGCAACTTGCCTCCTCTCAGAAGAACTCCCAAGCACACTGTTAACAGCTGTACAAACAGATTCTTTAATACATGGTCACAGTGCTGAGTTGACATCCTTACAATTACAGCAAGCTCTAGGGCATTGGTGACAAGCGTGTGCATGTGTGGCTTCATATTCTTCTCTTCCCTGAGGGCTGTTTTCACCCATCATGTATTAGTACTAATAGAGCTTGCTGACCCCAAAGCAAGAACACCTCACCTGTGAAGGAGTGTAGGTGTTACTTGAATGGTTTGCATGTAAATACTAATACCTGTCCAACCTTATTTAGCCCAGTAAATCTCTCAGAGGGTATAACTCAGGCAGTCTGACCACAAGCTGTTATAATTAGGTCAGACGAGGAATGCAAACACTCTGCCATGAACCATGTGTCTCAGCTCTCCAGATTTTAACAAATACCCCCAACTGACCAAAGGTTAACATTCATGACCCAGCGTCTCTTCAAACAGCAGGTGGAGACATTATTTTCATTTTCCTTGAGTTTATTTAAAGTCTAATATGCACTAAACTGGTAACATGATTTGCATTTCAAAGTCAGAAAATTAGGTCTTCCTCTTGGATTGGCTCACGAGCCCCTGTTTTTTTGGGAATTCTGCATTTAGGGATATGTAAACTTAAAAAACAATAACAACAAAGCTAAAAATAACAATAACAGCAACAAACAAATCACTGGCAATAAAACAAGTCCCCAGATGATCATTATCCAGTGCATTCCAATGCAGCAGCCCTGTAAATAGTCTGTCTGCCTATCTATCTATCTATCCATCTATCTATATCTATCTATCTATCATCTATCTATCTATCTATTTATTTCAATCATTGATTTTTATTTTTGGATCACATGTGGAGGTAAACTCAGCGAAGTAGGAGAGAAACCAGCCCTCCTGTTCAGGAGGTCTGGGTCAGCTTAAGAGATGAACTTCATTTGAAACTGATCTCCTCTATTCCCTTACCATGTCTAAAGACTTCTGATGTCCTATTTCATCCTTTATACTATTTGTGATAGGAAAAGAAATAGAAATTCAGAATCAAAACCTAAATGCCAGATTTGTGTTTGAGGGCTAAGATGCAGAGCACTGTAACAAGGATATATCAAAATTCAGCCTGGATGCTGTCAACTGTAGATTCCAGGGTTGTGACTCCATTTCAGATCCATACCAGGCAGCCCTGCTAAGCATCTTCCCGAGACGGATGTGCACCCGAACCTAGCAGCATGTAAAGGGACCTCCAGTGACTCCCTATTACTCACAAGATGAAGTTAAAATTTTTTCCATGGTATAAAATTCTCTCGTGATTTTGCCTACTTTCCTAGCAACATCTCCCCTACTACCCTTGTACGTGTTCACACATCTTCAGGCATAAACAGATACTTGCTAGCAAGTTTCACAGCTCTATGGCTTGACACATGCTGTTCTTACTATCTGGTAACTCCTTTTCTTCCTTCTTCATTTTGAGAATGGCTACTATTAATTTTCAAGAGCCAGCTCGAGGACCTGTTTCCGTGTGAACTGAACTGTAGGTGAATGCATTTTCTTTTGGGAAAATATTGTATCTTGTGCATTCTGTCATTATAGATTTTGTCACACCATATTGCTATATTTATTTTTCTTGTCTTTTTCCACACAAGGCTCAGAGTTCTTTGAGGTAAGAACTGTGTCTACTTCCTCTATATCTCGATAAATAGCATAATGAGGTACTTCATACATTTTAAATGCTCAAAAAGTAATTGTTGGATAAACTGTTTAAATAAATAATTTGAGAGATAACTTTTCCAGAAATATCGTTTATCATGTCTTTGGAATATCTTAGATCTAGATGCTGCTATAGCATGTCTTGAGCCACCTTGATGCCATTCATTGTCTTCTTTTCCTCAGCAAAATACAAAGTTCTACAAAGAATGTCTTCACCAGAAACAACCAATCTAACCTGCCTTTTGCCTTTACAAGCTGTACAATGCTTTTCACCCTCTACTTTAACTGAACGTTTTTTCTTAGCAGCTAATTTTGCCATGGGAGTCCTTGCTTGCCTCAAAATCTGGATCCCAGGGTATTTTACATGGTGTCACATTTCTCTTAGGGGACCCTATCTTTTAAAAAGAGAACGGCATAAACAAATCTGAAATCACTTAGAATATAAATATAAAAACATTCAATCAAAATAAGAATTTTTGGAGTAATATGCTTATCAAGGAAAACTGGACTTGGGGAACAGAAAAGAAGTAGAAGAACTATGAAATTTCTAAAAAGGAACTATCATGAAATTTGCAAAGTAAGGCCAACAGAGATTCAGGAATGTCCAGCAGCAACGTCCCAGAACTCATACTTCTTATCTCAATTTTTGAATTACACACTGATTTACTGATATTTAGTTGTGCTTTCTCCCAGGGGAAATGCTTTTAGAGAGCCAAAGGCATGACATCTGACATTTCCCCTAAGGATACAAAGTATCTATGAATTCCATGAGCTTTCAATATAAACTTAATAATTAATAAAATTTAAGTCTTCTCCATTGACTACTTTTTTAAGTTCTGAGTTGCTGCCATTGAGTCTAGGAATTATTGATGAAATGTTATTTTATTAATTAATACATAATAATTCCTCATTAAAATTAGTTACAAAAGTTAGCATATTCATTATCTGTTTTAATGGCTCATATTGTTGAGCTTGACTGTATGTGTTTTTGAATAAAATGTGTATGTACACACCCTTATTTATTTCTTTCCTTACCTAAATCCCTCCGACCGCTTTAGTTTGAGTGATTTTGATATGCTTGAAATTTCATTTAGGTTTACAGTCTACTGGAGCCCCAACTTATGCCAAAACAATAAGAAATTGTTTGAGTGATTTTAAATGAGGAACTGCAATTTTAATAGTCCTCTTTCCTTTTGGTGAAATGGTTCTACTCTTACTGAGCTTCAGTGATTGATAGAAGTCATGCTGTATTTATTTTTTAGGACTGCCATAAAAAATTACCACAAATTTGCTGCCTTAACAAACAGAAATTATTTCACAGCTCTGAAGGTCAGAAGTCAAAAATCAAGGTGTCGGCAGGACCACATTCCCTATAGAGGCTTTAGGGGAGAATTTGTTACATGCATTTTCTAGCTTCTAGTGGTTGCTACCGGCCTTGATTTGTGGCCACATCACTCTAATCTCTCCTTCTGTCTTCACATCAACTTCTCCTCTGTGTGTCTCTTATGTGTCATTGAAATTTGGGCACATCTGGATAGCCCAGGATAATTTCCTTATCTCAGGATCTTTAATTACCTCTGCAAAGACCCCTTTTACAATAAAGGTAGCATTCACAGGTTCTAGGGATTAGGATGTTGACATATCATTTTTGGGACAATCATTCAGCCACTACACTCGTCTTTCTTTAGGAATTCCCAAAAACAAAAGAATCCTTTTCAAATAAAGTAACTGTCTATTTTCTACTTCCTTCCTATTTCTTTTTGGGCTCTGTAGTTATGTTATTTGGGTACACTTTTAGACTATAATTGAGATTGGTTGTAGAAGTAAATTCATTTTAGTGAGGAACTTTTTTTTTTTTTTTTTTGCGGTACATGGTCCTCTCACTGCTGTGGCCTCTCCCGTTGTGGAGCACAGGCTCCGGACGCGCAGGCTCAGCGGCCATGGCTCACAGGCCCAGCCACTCCGCGGCATGTGGAATCTTCCCGGACCGGGGCACGAACCCGTGTCCCCTGCATCGGCGGGCGGACTCTCAATCGCTGCGCCACCAGGGAAGCCCAGTGAGGAACTTTTTTTGCTGTTTTTTTGCTGTCCTTTTGGTTGCTACCTAAGGAAGTGCTATAGTTTTATTTACAATTAAGTGTATTATTTGTAGATAGACATTTTTTTTAACATGTAAGGATGGCCAAATGGAAGATACTCTTTCATCTCTGCCATAAATTATGTGTCAGTTTACATACTATAACTTTCAACAGTGAAAGGAAAGAATCCCATAGATGAAGAGGATTTGGAGTTGGTTTCACTAGCATTCATGATGAACATCTGGAAGCCTTAGAAGTGATTTAGGAGAAATATCAGCAAATGTTTCTTTTTGGATAAATCTCAATGGAAGAGGCATACAAGCATTTGAAAATAGTTCACTTTTTTTTTTTTAACAGTCTTGTAAAACCCTACACACTGTTACTCCTTTCACTCTTTGTTCATTTATACAGGTCCTAGATCTGAATTCCTCTAACTGTAGACTCCCTAGCCACCAAGTATTCCCATGAATATGATGTCCCATTTTCCATGGCTGTTGTTAGAATATTTCTGACTTACTGCAGTTTCATATCTACTCTACAATATTCATTATTTAGAAATTGGTTGTAAAATTCTGACAGAGATCTCCTTCTGATGCTTTCATGATATAAATGAGCTCTTCTGGCTCCATAAACAAGAAGATTCAAGTCAGTTAACTAATGACTGCACTAAGTAAATAAACAAAGCCCAAGTCAAATATAGACGAGGTTTGCTGTGTGCAAACAGACACAGAAGAAAAACAATGAACATCTGTAGTTCAACGCCATTGGAGCATTAATTTGCTTTTAGGTGTTCAAGGAGAATAAAACTATATTTGCTTTGATTACAATGATGACTTTATTTAAATTTAGATCTCATTAGTGTTGCTGATTTATTTCAACTCATCCCAAGAGCTGACTTTGTTTTATTTCAAGCATTTATCTTAAAAGCCATTTGCCTTTTAAGCTGACCAGAAGATACTCATTTTTTTCTCCTACTTATAACCTCAACTGAGGAGAGGTAAGAATAATGAAAATCTCTTTGTATATCCAAAGGTTAAGATCTATTTTCAATAAATTGACAATGAGCCCACCTAACAACATCTCACTAACACTGAAAACTCACAAAGTGATTCTAACAAAGAGAACATATGTAACATCAGATGACTGTCTCTCCTGTCCTGCAAGCAATCATATAAATGTAGTGGTTGGATCACAAAGCCTCCTAGCACTGATAGGTTTATAAAGATAAGGTAGAATAATTAGTCCAAAGGGCTTTGTTGGCACAAATACTAAAAAACATTCTAAACCACCACCGAGTTAAAGTTTTATAATAGGGGAAACATCATGGTTGACTGTAAAATGTAACCCAGTTGTCTACTATTAGAAGAAAAATGCCCATGAGGGCACAGACTTTGTTCCACTTTGTTCATTACTATAAACCCAGTACTGAGAACAATTCCTAGCATATGAAACATGTGAAACATGCTCTCCAAATATTTTGTTAAATTAACATTTAAAAGTGTTACACATGAGAGTAATGAGATGTACACATTTACTCTACAGTGAAAGTTATTGTTTTGGGCAGAAGGTAGACTGTTTCTAGGAAATAGTTCAGTTTCCTATTAACAATCTTCAGTTAGAAAAGCTAACACCCCACTTGTCTGGCCCAAAACTTTCTTTGTTGGTCTGGAGCCCCTTGTTTGACTCCATGCTTCAGAGAGCAAGTCCAAACCCCTGTTTTAAAGACCTCTGTACCTAAGCTTCCAGGAAGGTGGCTCAGCTCCTTTAGTCTTTGGATTGCAGAGCCTTTAAGAGGTTCTTGCCAGGAGCAAAGTCCCCCAAGGCAAAAACACAACATCCTTGAACTTTAGAGCAGTGGGAAGGCATCTCAGACTTCACCCAATTAACATCTTCATTGTTGACAGTGAGAAAAAATTCGATTAGGAGAAGAAAGACAACTTGTGCCCAGTGACCCTGGGAATGAATCACAGAGCCAAAGACTGAAATCCAACTCCCTTGCTTCTCAGTTCTTAGACCACAAAAAAGAGTGACAATAACATTGACGGCCTTTGAAATTATAAAGATCTCAAGATTTTCAGATTCTGTGACTGAACAAATGGTACTGAAGGACACTGTGAAAATATAACCCAAATCATATTATCCTTCCTCTCGCTTCCCTCACATACATCTCTTCCTTTCTCTTCTGAGAGCATCTGCCCTCAGGCTCTTACCTTTTCCTTTTCCTTGTTTTTCTATTTTTGGTTTGTTTTTGTCTGTTTCTTTGTTTCTGAAGATGATTCTAACGTTCTTGACTAAGAAATTCATGCTCTTCTATCCAATCCCAAACACGGACCTAATAAAAATTCCTCATTTTTCTCAAGAGAATGAGAATGAAAATGACTTGCAAAAATGTTTCAACCAATGACTGACAGTCCTGGGACTAGAGCCTAGATTTCTTGTGTCCCAGTCTGGGTTTATTTTTGTTATAAGACACTATGAGAGAAATAACAATGTTCTGATTCATTCCAAGTATCCCAAAGATGGATAAAATGACACTATCAAATTTCATCCCCTTATACAAAAATTGACAATTTTCCTGTCCCCTTACAAAGGTGAAAGCCTGAACACAGAAGACCTAACTGCCTTTCCATTTATAGGATAAATCCTCAATTTTTTTTTGTCTAACTTTTGTTGACTTCCAGATTCAGTGGATCTGCTATATTTCCCTTTCAGGACCAAGCTGTTTTAGTTACGATCTTAAGAACAAACAAAGCTCCTTACTCTTGCCCCCGCTCTCCAAGATAACTCAATTCAATTCATTCTTAGTCAGTCTCTCTCTCTCTCTCCCACACTTGTAATATATTGAATATATAAAATATCCAATAAGAAATGTATTGCTATCTCAACTGTGGACCATATGTTGTCATAATAAAAGGACACCTGGAGATGATCTAGTAAAATCTCCTCTTTTGTTGGGTCAAAAAACAAAATTCTGGAGGAGTTAAGTGATTTTGTCAAGGCTTCCAGGTACTGGGGAGAGCTCTGAGAAGGAAGAAGGAGAAAATAAATGTTTCTTTATATGGCTAGAAAATTATAGATAATATGTAGTTGTATTTCTATTTTACATATTGAGGATATGCTAGTTATATAAACTGTAAGAGAAACGATTTGGTAAGGGAAGATTTGGTTTTCATTTTTTCAAGCCCAAGCTCTTATTCATTAAACCCATTGCTCCTTAATTTGAAGAGTGATAGAAAGCTAAAAAAAAAAAAAAAAAATCAGAATTTTTATACATGATATTTAATAATCTCTGTGCCAGGGAAAACAAGGTGTCAAGTCTATTCAAACTAGTGGGGGCATTCAAGACAGGTGGTCTCAACACAGCCAAAAATAAACTAAAAAAAAAAAAAAGTCAACCTCCTCCCAAGGCTGTGTATACTGATTCAAGTCTCAAGTGCCCCCCAAGTCCACCCCACCTCCCTACCCCCATCATTGTATCCCATTATCCTGTAGTATGTTCTTCATTACACTTATCAGTATATAAATGTATCTTACATATCAAAAAAATAAATAAAAGACAGGTGGTCTTAAGTAGAGTTTTTCTGAATCAATCCTTTTTGAAATAGGGACTTCTGTATTGAAAAAAGCACATACAACGCTAGTACAGGAGCATTTATTCTCACCCTTAAAATAACTTGGCTTTTGGCAATAGTGGCTATGAAAGAATCTAAAGAGTATGGCAGAGTATGAGATAAACTAATATATAATTTTTACTTAAATATATACACACATATGTGTGTATATATATATATATATATATATATGTATATATATTTAAAAATAATAGCTATACCACGCTTCTAGATAAACAAAACAGCCATAAACATTACAATGCCTGACAGCTGCAAAAATAAGAACTGAAAGTGACAGTAGCCCATACTACACAAGGCTGAAGCATGTAATTTACATCCTAGTGAAATTAAACATACTATAATAGCTTAGCTTCCAGGCAACAACACTATTAAATTTGTAGTAGTAGTTTATGACATCATCTGAAACCCCAGGATACACATTTGAAGCTGGCTATTATGGTTAGTAATCAGTATTGCTGTTCTGGTTAGTTTTTCATTTAATTCATTGCAGGCTTCTATTAAAAAAAAAGGCAAAGAGCAGCAGTTGAGGATGCTGTTTTTTGCAAAAGCTGTTAAGCCTCAGGCTGAAGTGATGTCACACTTTAGAATAAGTTATAATAGCTTATATTTGAGTAGCATTAAGAGGTCAGAATTATATTGAAAAATATAATAATTTAAGCATTTTTTATGGTCAATAAGTATAATTTGGGGATGTTTTCTAACTCACATTTTCTAAAATGTTTCTTAGCAAACTAAGACTGTACAATGGTGGAATAACAATAAAACCTATGGCTTTAAGTAATGGTTTTATATTATACAGCAGCAATCTCAACCAAATATATTGTAATACGACCGCTAGAAGTTCAGACACTTGGGGGAAAGGGAGATGCTAAGTATCTGTGAATTTTAAAACGTTTTTTAAAATGTTTCCAATTTTTGGTGTGTAAATGAACTTCTCTGGAGATGGAGTTTATAAGTCACATATATAATTTTTCAAAAGGTCCCATTTTCCACAAAGGTTATGGACTCTGTTAATTGTAACAGTGATTCTCAAGGGTTAAGGCAAAGCTTTTTAGAATCTCTTGTGGTAGGTATGAGAAAGGACCATATAGTTTGATAAATCCCATCTTTATCCACTAGATGATTCTAATGTTCTTGTTTTCCAAGGGTGTTGTGCCCTTCTTACCCAATCTCGAGCACTGAACTGTTAAAAATTCCTCATTTATTGCAAGAGGACATTTGAGGACCAGGGACATGAAAATGACTCGGTAAAAATTCTTTGACCAATGATTACAAGTTCTGGGACTAGACCGAATATTTTTCTGGAGATTCTTTGCCTTTATCATGGCCCAGTTTTTTCTCGCCCTCACTCAATGAATGAACCTACATGTATAAGTGAGAAGCCTCAGAAAACTGGAAGTTATAAGTGGAAATGTTGGATCACATATTCAGAATTAATCTATCATGAAGCAGATGACCCCCTCACATAACCAAACTGAAAGAAGTCCGCCTGACCTCAAGTATCTCACTGAACAATGCAAAGCTCCAACTCCCTTAGGAAATTATCACCTTCATTATTAAGCTTTTGGGAAAAAATGGTTCTGCCATTAGTGCTTCCCTCTTTGAGTCAAGTTATATAAACTCCGATGATTATCAGCAATAAGCACCCAGCACCCAGAAATAGTAAGTTTAGATCAGGTGGAGAGGAGGAAAAAAATGTTTGGAGAACTGTATACTGACTAGCACTTTCAGGTTCTAGAGATCTGGGAATAACGACTATAGGGGAACAAAACTTGGCAAAATGTCTGTAGGGGAGCACAACTTGCCACCCCTAAAATGTTTCTTTCGCATGCAGATTATTTTGAGCTGAAAACAATCAAGGCCCAAAAGACTCAGGAAGAAATACTGACCTTTCCCCTAACTGCCTTAAGAATGTAGAGGACCAACTCCAGTAAGGGAGCTATCACCACAGAACTACAGAATGAACTAGGTGTGGTATGCAGGAACTAGCAAAGTCTGTGTGTTAAAATTCCTTTCTGAATCCCATTGTCTCTGCAAGGCCCAGCAAACCTTTGCTTTTCCATCTCAATGTCAATTGCCTTCCTCCCCTTTTAGGTTCCAAAACACTACCCCCAACATCCTGTATTGTCTTTCGCTGAACATGGTATTTAAGGTGAGGATTTCGGCCATTTTGGTGAATTATTTAGTTTTTCTGCATCTCTCCCATGTATACATTTAACTTATGTTTGATTTTCTCCTATTAATCTGTCTCATATCAATTTAATTCTCAGACCAGCCGGAAGAATTTAGCAGGGTAGAAGGAAATTTCTTCCTCTCTCACATGTCCCAAAGGAGGGCAGTCAATCTGTCACTGAATGTCTATGGAAGATTGACATATGAAAAGTGGTGTGAGGAGAGTTTAAGGTAAAACATCGTAGACCAGGCCTTAGCAACTTTCAAAGAGAAGGCCTCAAGTGACAAATAGTCCCCCGATATTCACCCTAAATACTCAGAATTTAACAGACAGAGAATGGAAGGAATACCAGAAGAGACGTCTGCAAGATAAACTATTTTCTGACCTTGATATGATACTGTAAAATATATTTTTAATAAATGTTATACATGCAAATTAGGCGAGTAGATAAAATCATCTGCCTCTTGACTCTCAAAAGTGAAAGAGGGTAAAAGAAACCAGTAATTCAACCCAGAACATTGGTCTGAATAAAAGCAGACTCCAACAGCTAAAGCCCTGAACTTGAAATATGAGAACATTAAGAACATGAGACTGAGGCACATGGTCTTGACTCTAGAAGCTGCTGTAAAGGGAATATACTGAAACCCATGATTCCAACAGAAGAAGAAAATCACGTTTACTAAAACTACCTATTTCTTCCTCTAGGAATGCAATTTCTTTCATCTCTTGCATGAGGGGGAAAAACAGTTTAGGATAGTTTTAGCCAAAAATGCCAATATGTACAGGCACACTTAGGGGAAAACTTTTGTCATTTTAATTCTTGTCTTTCTAGGCCAGATTTCCTGTGCTCTTTCCCATGACCTTGTATTTCTTTCTCCCAATTCTCTTGTTTCCTTATTTGTATCTGAAAAGATGAGGTAAAGTATGGTGCAAAGATGTTGTTGGAACTTGCAAAGACTTGGTTTAATAGCACTGTGAAGTGCTAACCCTAAATATTATAGACAAAGGAAATTTATTGGAAATGTCAATGAATAGAATAGACTAACATGGGTGAGACTAGATGGTACCCTACAGTTTTCACGTACTCAGTGATAATCTCTTTTTTTCCCCTGTTCTCCTTTAGAATGAACAGTGGAGAGATACTGGGCATGATGCTCGTAAGTCTGTCCTCAAGGGGGCCTATGATTATACTGCCCCATACTGCAATCAGGAGAAACTCAGAAGCAGCACGCAGATGAATCACTTAGCTAATTCTTTGGTATTTTCTCACAATTCTCTTTTCCATGAAGAATTTATTCTTTAATCGTCATCGGTACTGAAACTTATGTTTGCAAAAGCGAGTGAGTTGATTAATAGGTATTTTATACAACTGGTATTTTCTCATAAAAGACTGGAAAACTTATTTCAATTATCATACCACCAACAAGGATGCAATCTGTTCACAAGACCTATTTACGAGTGGCTGCTTTGGGTAATGGCTGTTTTCTTAGCATGGGAAATGAAATATAATATTATTAAACAGAGATATGCAGAATGAGATGTCAACTTATCCATCTTCCTGATGTTTATAGACTTCATCTTTTAGAATGTTTATTTCATTTTATGGGACCGCACGTTAAAATATCTATTTGAAAGGATCTAATTTCTTTTATTCTGGTTTTAATGTTCTTGAATATTAACATTTTCAAACTTGTAAGCAATCAGCTAAGAAAACCTGTGGTAGGTACTTTATTAATTCCATTTAGATACATATGCCATAATGAGAGAGACAATAAAAGTGAACATTTTCTCTATGCATGAGAATAAGAACTGGTCTTTGCCAGGAGGATAAATGATTTTCATTTTTAGAGACCACCTGTGACAATATGGAGGGAATGGGTAAGGGTTGGTGGGAGAAAAACCTCAAACAAGGAGTGTGTGTGTGTGTGTGTGTGTGTGTGTGTGTGTGTGTGTGTGTGTGTGTTTCTGGAGGAATGGGGCATCAATATACTGAAATGGAAGTAATCTAACTCAATTTTTAAGAGCATTAGCAAAATCATTGGAAGAGTCTAGATGTATCTATTTTGAGCTAAGTGTGGCTCTTTAATCCTTTCACTGACTTTCAATTACCAATTTGAGGGGTGGAAACAAGAAAGAATGAACTTTTAAAAAAATATAAATATCACTGCTCATTAAATTATAATTACTTCTATTCTTTTCCTAAGAAGGCATGCTACTAAGAAGTAGACCTACTTGTAGATAAAGGAAAGCAAATCCTACACTAAAGGAAAGAAACAAATTCAGACAACACAGATTGCAGAACTTTACAAAGGCTTCTCACAGAAGATATAAACTTCCCTTACATGGAAAAGGAATATTAAGACTGTCAAGAGCTATACCGTAGTATCCCATAGTGTAATTCCTTGATAATGATCTAATGTATACTCAAGCAATGACTGGGCCATGGAAATAATTTTAAGATAAGAAAAGACTGCTTCTAGGTAAGTGTTGTCCAATACAAATATAATAAGAGTCACAGACGTGGTTTACATTTTTCTACTAGCCGCATTAGAAAGTAAAATGATAGGATAATCAATTTTAATAATATATTAATTTAACTTAGCATACTAAAAAATAGTATTGACAAGTAATAAATATAAAATTATTGATATAATATTTTACATGCTTCTTTTCATACCAAGTCTTCAAAATCTGGTGTTTATTTTCTACTTATATCACGTTTCAACTTGCGTTAGTCAAATTTCAAGTGCACGATAGTCACATGTAACTAGTAGCTACCATATTGGGCAGTGCAGCTCTACATTGTCTAAAATACTTCTTTTTGTAGAGAAATGAGCTGTGAAATGGGCCTTGACATATATAAGTTAAAAATTGCACTAGTGTAGAAATCAGTGAATCTTTGGCATTATGACTCACTTAGTCAATGTCTCTCAGAGCTAAGATATACACAGAAACATCAGAGGAACTTTACAGCAGAATTTAAATATTTGTTTGTTTGTTTTTAATGGCATATTTCTTATTGCAACCTTACTTCATATAAGAACACACAAAAATCCATTTTTGGCTCTGATCTGGATAGCTACCCATTTGAATTACTGAAATGAAACCTGTCCATTGATTAATTTCTGCCTTCTGCATGGATATTAGTTCACTTTAAAAAAATTGTCCAGCTTGGAGTTCTTAACAATTTTGAAGTCATAGACTTAAAACTATTTATCCTTTCCCCAGAGAATGCAAATACATGTGATACCTATAAAATTTGATATGTAACTTCACTTTCACACAATTTCATGGGGTTCACTGAAACTCTGATGTTTGGATTAAGAGAAATGATTTATCCTGAAGTATTTGTGGAAGAAAAAGATGAATTTTTATCTATTGAAAACCGAACTTAGATAACATACAGTGAAAAGTTCTGTGAGCTCTGTAATATTTTGATAGACACATAAAATCACATTCTCTTAAATGACTCCAAGAAATCATTGCAATTAATTATCATTAGAATATTACCCTTCTTTGATTCTCTTTTATAAGTATATATTCTTTTCACTGTTTTTCTACTCCTTTTTTTTGGTATACGTATCTTCCATAAGAGACTTGAGGTAACGGAGCACATTTCTTCTCACCTTAAACACACAGCACAGAACCTCATTAATTTAGGTAGACTGAATGAATGATTGGATGGATATATAAAAAATGGTAGTACATTTCTCTGTCTTCAGTCAATAGTGTAACATTTTGAACATATAATTGCATATTCCATTTCCAAGTAACCTTTGGAAAGACTCTGTGTAGTTTTTTGTTTGTTTTAATAAGAGTTTTTTTTTTTTTAATTAATTAATTATTTCTATTTTTGGCTGCATTGGGTCTTCATTGCTGCACATGGGCTTTCTCTAGTTGCGGCAAGCAGGGCCTACTCTTGGTTGCGGTGTGCAGGCTTCTCACTGCGTTGGCTTCTCTTGTTGCAGAGCATGGGCTCTAGGCATGCAGGTTTCAGTAGTTGTGGCTCATGGGCTCTAGAGCACAGGCTCAGTAGTTGTGGCTCACGGGCTTTGTTGCTCCACGGCATGTGGGATCTTCCCACGGCATGTGGGACCAGGGATCAAACCCGTGTCCCCTGCATTGTCAGGTGGATTCTTAACCACTGCACCACCTGGGAAGTCCTGTTGTTGTTTTTTTTAATACACTGTAACTTCTTCATGAAAGCATCATACTCTTGATACTTAGCATGCTGTCTAGCTCACAATAAATATGCATTTTTTTCTGAATTAATTAATATGTACCACCCTTCAAATGTATCCATTTCTGTTTAAAGCTGCTATATTGAGCATCTCATCTACCAGTTACAGTTCTGTTATTTTGTGGCTTATTTGTCCCAAGAACCCACTCTGGTTCACTTTGTCAAAAATTCATTCAGCAAGTATCAACTCCTTGCCTACCATTTTTCAATCTTTGTTTAGGTAATGGAAATACAATGGTGAAGCTATCAGTTAAAACTCTGCCTATGGATATTTATATTCTAGTAGAAGAAATATGTCATAAACAAGGAAATAAATAAACAAGGTAACTACAAATTGCGATAACTACTGTGAGGGAAATACTCATTAATGAGATAGGAAGTAATCAGGGATAGGACAGTGAAAATATTTATATGAGATGCCATGGTATACCTCTCTGAAAAGGTGGCATATAAGCTGTATATATGGGGGATAATAACAAGTGCTGGAAAGAAGAGCAGGAAGAGTGTTCCAGGCAGTGAGAAGAGCAAATATAAAAGTCCTCAGGTGGCTAACAGCTTGAAACATTCAAGGAAACAACAGAAGGTCAGTGTAGCTGGACTGTAGTGAACTACACAGAGTGTAATGTGCTGATGGTGGGTGGTTAGGAAAGGCCAGGTCAGGGCAAAGACTGATGAAGAATTTGATTCTACGAGCAAAGGGAAGCCACAGAAGGGATTTAGGCAGAGGGACGTCATGATCTTATTTATATTGTATAAAAATTTCGTAGCCACTAAGTATAGGATGAAAGATACATGGATTCAAAGAGACCACTTTGAGATGAGAGCGTCTTGGTCTAGGTAGGTGGCAGAAAAGATGAAGAGAAGTTAACAGATTGGAGATATATTTTGGAGGTAATACCAAAAGAACCCATTAGTGGAATAAATACAGGGCATGCAATCTAACTTGTTTAATTTGTTCAACTCAGACTTTCCTCAAACCAATTGGACCATCAAAGCTTCTTTGGTTCACTAGATATACCTATTAACAGTACATGCTCTGCAAAACTGAATTTGGGAAGTGACTCCTCTTAATCTTTGATTTGACGGATTTCAAATAGCGAGGATCAGTTGGAAGACAGTCTCAGGTTAAAACTTCTATGATAAAATGTGGGGTGTGCGTGCGTGTGTGTGTGTGTGTGTGTGTGTGTGTGTGTGTGTGTGTGCATTCCTCTTAAGAATGGCTCAGAGTTACCTGCATTCAGTGACAGAGGCACTATGAGACTGAAAACATCTCTGGACCCACAATGAAGAGGATGAAGCTATTCTTTTGCTCTTAGGTGTCTCAGCCTTTAAACCCATGTCTGCCTGTTCTGCATCAGGTTCCACTGGTCAGCAGGTTGTTAAGAGCCTAGATTACTGTGCCTAGGCTGGGTTAGTCTAGGTCATCACCCTGAATAGTAGAATGGATTTGGTCCCCAAGATAAGAGCCACTAGCCCTGGGAATATTGTCTTCCTTCCTCTGGGTATGCTGCCATTCGAAGGTCAATACTAATATGTAATCAAATGACCCATCTGTGTCCTCTCTAAAGTGAACTAGTGTACGCACTCATTACTCACCTCCTTCCCTTTAGAACAAATTGCATCTGGTAACAGTGAATGAAACAGCTGTGTCTATGTGTGAGTGTATGTGTGTTTCTATAAAAGGAGGATTCTCCTACTATACCAGGATGTCCCCAGGCCGTGAAGGAGATTGAGCTGCGTAAACCAACCGTGCCTTATGCTCTATGGGGAAAAAAAGCAATGAGGAAGAGAACACCTCAACTGAATTTATTATAACAAATTTCTTGGGATAATAAAAGACATCAGCTCAGTCCTAGAGGGAAAGTAGATTACAGCTCAGCGAAATGTCCTTGTCTAATGTTGCTTGACCCTAGCTAACATTTCAAGCTTAAGTAAAGTCCTGTCACTGATACATTTTGGCCTGTTCAGTAATTTCATCAGGGGCATTGATTTAAATGTCTTTTTGAACTTATCTAACAAACACTCACAGCAGTCATTTTCAGATCACATGCCCATAACGTGCTGGTCTCTCCTTTAAGGCATGTTCTCTTCCATGACATAAGGGGAATAGGATGTGTTCTTCTGAAATCCCTAATTCTGTATTTTGCTAACTAGATAAGGAAAAATCAGTCACACCAATATTTTACAGCCATTGTAAGGAAGAAGAGACTGCTTCCAAGTTTCTGGATGTGTTGCACTCTGTGTCTCTGCACATGTAGTTCCTTTTGCTTGTAATGGTCTTCCTTCATTCCCATATGCCAGGAGAGCATTTTCAGCATCTCTGCATCTGTGGACATTTTTATAATATCCAAGGAGAGCTGAGCCTCTGCTTTAGCCACGACTGTACCTAGGACAAGCTTCTTTTACCTCATCCATTAAACTAGGATTCAATATATTACCTGCATTTCTCTCTCTCCTCCTAAACTCTTATTTACATTTTATATATTTCATATTTATTTTTACTACCTATGGCATTACCTGGCTTAAAATAAGCATTCCCAATGCAATTAAATTGAACAAATTTCCAAATAATTGATTCTATATGTTTATGAATGTTTTCCTTCTCTACCAATTAATTCATCATGGCTGTTTTATAAACACCAATTTGTAAGAATTAAACTCTTTAGGAAGCTTTATATATCATACTCAGGATGTTACATCTCATAATGTGATATTGATGAAGTTGCCAAAGCAAAAGAAAAAACTGTAGAGTTTTTAAAATACAATCACATTTGTTGAAATTTTTACAATGTACATATTCCTGAATCATAATCGAATACCTCTGTGTATAGGAAACAGTATCAGGAATGTTATTCTATCTACATGTGGATAAATTTACACTGTGAGTTTGTAAATTTAGATTTTAGAGTTTGATTAATATTTTTAAATATTGTGAACTATAATTAGATTGAGGTAGAACAGCTTTAAATAATACTAAAAATTAAGTTTTGCAAATAAAAGGCAAAAGTCTGTGTTAACTCAGACTCATCAGAAATATGATAGTCCTTATTTTTTTTTATATGTGGTTGTATATGTAGTTTTACAAAAGGATCTCTTGAATGAATATTAAACAACAATGTTGCTTTATTTATTGTACACATCTATCTGCAACCGTCCCCATATGAAACTATACCTATAATAAACCATGAAAAATGATGGGTGGTAATGAAAGTTTCCCAACTGGAAAAGACCATGGTCCAGATGGATTTGCTAATGAATTTTATAAGATGTTTAACCAACCTTTGAAGAATATCCCAGACATGTTTGATTACTTTAAATTACCAACATTTTTGGAACTACTGCTTTGGGTTCTCAAACTAATCTTTATAAACTGCCAAGAAATGCTAAAATCCAGAAACTGTGTTTCTTAAGAACTTACATCTTTCACAAAAATGCTAAAAAAAAAAAAAAATTTCAGTCCAGTGACAAAATGTTTTCTCTTTGAAAGGATATATTTAGGTCAAAAGATGGGGAGAATATCTTAGCCCCAAATCATAAAATTTGCATTAATTTTCATTTAGTGTTAATGAGACTTTTTAACATTTATTTTGCTAGGCTATATGTCAATAAAGGTGGTTTTATGCTTTCCATTTTTTTGTCACAGAATTTGGTGTTTTATACAAATAAATAAATAAGTGATAAATAATAAAGTATTAACCAATATACTATAATTCAAGGGCAACCAAATAAGATAGCATGTTCTAAATGCTTTATCTAGCCAGTTTACTCTCATGCCTAAAATCTTGCAGTTAGGTATTTATCCCTTCCAATAAGGCTTTGGCTTCTTTAGAACGTCGTTGTTATTACTATCATATCTATTAAATGGAATAGTATGCTAATTATAGAGATGCAGCTGCTCATGCTCTTAAATATGGTGGGGAATTCACTATACTGCCTATTCAAATTTCAAGGTATTATGAAACATAAAATTACTCTAGAATGACAGCAGGAGAATAATATATTATTTGTAAGATCCTCTCAGAAATTTATTTTGTAAAAAATTAGCACTCAGTAGGATATTGCACCAAATCAAGGGAATGCATGTTTTAATGTAGGATGATGGGTTTGGGGAGTTGAGAGCATGGATAAGCAGGACCCCACTAGGGGTTGAGAGGTGCAATGTGAGCAGTTAAAGGGCAGCATGAGTTACATTGGTCGCCCTGCAGAAGCCTACTGACACCAGAACTTTCAAGGGTCCGGAAAGGTCCGGACATTTTTAATGTCAATCATACCTGGCTTCTCTGAGTTCCCATTTTCTCATTTATAACATGGACATTTTAATATTTACCTTAAAGTGTTATTAAATGAATTAAATAACTTCCTGGGGGGATGTAGAAGGTACATCTAATGGTTTTTTCTCCATCACTCTTACATATCTTAGATACACACACACACACACACACACACACACACACACAGAGCATTTTGATTAGAGCAGAGAAGGGTTTTTACAAAACAGACTGCCAGGTCAGATACCCTTTGCTACAGATTTTGTCCTCTTCATTGTTTGTATGCCCCCAAAACATTCCAGTTTGTACTTGAACAATAGTATGGCAGGAAAAATATATATTCACTCATTTATAAAGTCAAGGGGATATATCATACAAGATGGTTGCCTAAGAAGTTAATATTTAATGCAAAACTTTACCTTTTGACAATATTTTGGGGGGCACGATCATAAAGGCACCAAGAAATTCCATTTTCAGATAATAGGCCAGTATTAAGATCACTTCATACATATACATATATGTGTATATGATTAAACACACACATACATGTATAGCTAGCAGTAGCAATTTATACTGAATAATGCATTTTATTCCACTGATATGACCATAGAAGATAATGCAAGTTACATATCCTTCTTTTCTCTTTATTAATGATTAGGAAACACAAAAACAATTTAAAAGGCATAACATGCTCATAAACTTAATTTAAACATTCTTTTTGTTAGTTTCCTTTGGTAAACATCAGTACTTCTGTTGAAGACAACATTACAAAGAATGGGATTTCACTAAACGGTAAATGAAAGGACCACTATTTTTTTTCTTCTTACAAAAAGAAGATAGATATAAAAAAACACAATAGCTACCATCTTGTATAACAGTGAAAATTCTCTTCATCTCTCCATTTGTCCTCTGCCTACTCCTCTTTAACTCTGAAGGAGTCATATTTAACAGCATGTCCTACTACTCTCCAGATATATTTTTTTCTATGTAGTTTAATATATGTTAATATATGACTTTTTTCTTTCCAAAATCTGGTCAAAGTATACATTCAGTATAAGAGTTACAATTCACGTTTTTCTTTTTGTAATTCCACTTTTAAATAATACACAGAATACATAGATTTGCCTTTTTTTGGTAACAATTTTACATTTTGTGAATGTTCAAGGATTTAATTGGATGGCTCTATATTGGTACAGTTGGGGTGTATCCAATATGCCGCCATTACAAACAATGCTTTAACATGGCAGGAAAGCTTTTAGGAAGGGTGTTAGGGGCTGAGAGGATCTACGCTCTCACTTGGAATCTGAGGAACCTTTCACATTTTTTTTGCAAGGAGAGAAAAATCCCATCCTAAAATTCATATGAACTCTCAAGGGACCCTGAAGAACCAAAACAATCTTGTAAATAAGAAGAAAACTAGAGGAATAACACTTGCTGATTTCAAAACTTACTACAAAACTAGAATAATCCAAACACTGTGGTACTGGTACAAAAACAGACACATAGACCAATGAAATAGAACAGAGAGCCTAGAAATAAACCCTCACATATATGGTCAAATGATGTTTAATGAGGGTGCCAAGACCATTCAATGGGAAATGGATATATGGTGCTGGAAAGGCTGAATATTCACAGGGCTTGCAAAAGAATGAAGTTGGGCCCTTACCAAACACCATGTACAAGTATTAACATGGACCAAAAACCTCAAGGTAAACATAAAACAATAACATATTTAGAAGTAAACCTAGGGCAAAAGCTGCACAACATTGGATTTGGCAATGATTTCTTGCATGTGACATGAAAGGCATAGATAACACAAGAAAAACAGACAAATTGGACTTCATGAAAATTAGAACATTTTGTCCATTAGAGTATACTATCAACAGAGTAAAAAGGCAACCCACAGAATGGGAGAAAAAATTTGCAAATCATGTATCTGTTAAGGAATTAATATCCAGAATATATAGAAAGCTAAAACTCGGTAACAAAAGGAATCAAACAACCCAATCCAAAAATGGGGCAAAGAACGTGAATAAATATCTTTCCCAAAAGAGGTATAAAAATGTCCAATAAGCACATGAAAAGATGTTCAACATAACTAGTCATAAGGGAAATGTAGGTCAAAACTATAATGAGATACCATCTCATACCCATCAGGATGGCTACTATAAAAATAAATAAATAAAACAAAAACAAAAACAGAAAACAACAAATGTTGACAGTGATATGGAGAAATTGGAGCCCTTGTCCACTGTTGGTAGGAATTCAAATTGTACAAATGGTGTGAAAAACAGTATAGAGGTTCCTTAAAAAATTAAAAATAAAATTCCCATATGATCCAGCAATCCTCTTCTGCGTTTATATCCACAAGAACTGAAAGTAGGAACTCACTGTGATAATATCACATGATATGATATTCTAGGAGTTTTAATTTTCAGTATATAATAGTCAATTTGTTTTTTTACTCACAATGAACGAGTGTATCTGTCTCATTGCCTTTTAACTAGATTCTAAAATTACTATTTTGAAATTACTGTACTTTTCATTTGTGAAAATTGATGATGCACAATAATATTACCAAATTTAAAAAAGAAAGAAAGTGGAATCTCAAGGAGATATTTGTACACCCATTTCCATAGCAGCATTATTCATAATTCAAAACATGGAAGCAACTCACATGTCCATTGTTAGATGGATGGGTAAATAAATTATGGTATATACATACAATAGAATATTATTTGGCCTTATAAAGGAAGGAGATTCTGCAATATGCTACAACATGGAGCAACCTTGAAGATATTATGCTAAATGAAACAAACCAGTCACAAAAAGACAAATACTATATGATTCCACTTACATTAGGTACTCAGAGTAATCAAAATCATAGAGACAGAATGTCGAATGGTGGTTGCCAGGGGATGGGATGAGGTGGAATGGGGAGTTATTGTTTAATAGATATAGAATTTCAGTTTTACAAGATGAAGAGTTATGGAGATGGATGGTGGTGCTTTTTGCACAAACTTGTAAATGCATTCAACGTCATTAAACTGCACAATTAAAATTGTTAAATGGTAAATTTTATGTTATGTGTATTTTACCATAATAAAAATAATTGGGAAAAAAATGGGTCAAAGATCTGAATAGACACCTCACCAAAGAAGACATGTAGATGCAAATAAGTATATGAAAATTTGATCCACATCATATGTCACCAGGAAATATGGATTAAAACAACGAGATACCACTACACACCAATTAGAATGGCTAAAATCTGGAATACTGACAACACAAAATGCTGGAGAGAATTTGTAGCAACAGGAACACTCATTCATTGCTGGAAGTAATGCAAAATGGTACAACCATGTGGAAAGACAGTTCTGCAGTTTCTTACAACACTGCACATAATCTAACCACATGATCCAACAATCATGCTCCTTTGTATTTACCCAGAGGACTTATAAACTTATGTCTACACTGAAACCTGCATGTGGATGTTTATAGCAGCATTATTTATAACTGCCAAAACTTGGAAACCACCAAGATGTCCCTCAGTAGGTGAATGGATGAACAAACTGTGGTATATCCAGACAATGGAGTACTATTCAGTGCTAAAACAAAGTGAGTTACCAGGCCATGAAAAGTCACGGAGGAACCTAGAATGCATATTGCTAAGTTAAAGAAGCCAGCTCTGAAAAGGCTGCATATTGTATGATTCCAACTATATGACATTCTGAGAGGCAGAACTATGGTGATAATAAAAATCAGTTGTTACCAGGGATTAGGGAATAGAGGGATGACTGGTCAGAGCACAGACTTTTAGAACAGTGAAACGCTCTGTATGATAGTATAATGGTGTATGCATGTCATTGTACTTTTGTCTAAATCCATAGAATGTATAATACCAAGAGCGAGAATTGTAAACTATGGACTTGGGTGGCAGTGATGTGTCAATGTAGGGTGATCGGTAGTAACAAATGTACCACTCTGGTATGCTCAATTTTCCTATGGAAATAAAACTGCTCTAAAACATGGAGTCCATAAAATTTTTTTAAAGGATGCAAACTGATAATTTAAAGTTCAGAAATTATTCTACTGAAATTAAATCTCATGTATTTGAAAACATTCAGATGGTTTATGCTTTTCTGCTTTTATGTGACTATTTGAATTTGTGTAAATTCAGTCCCTATATTTGATTCTGACTATGTAAGTGATCCCAGAATTTGTTCTCCTGAATACATAGTATTGACTGCATGAAGTTATAAATTTCTCCTTAAACCTGATTCTAGCATTGTAATTAAACTAATTTACCACTTAGCAGTTTAAAGCGATAATAAACATGGCCAGTTCATTGTTTTCCTTTAGAAGTAGCTGAAGACTGAATGTGGACGCTGAATTCTGCAACCTTGGTACAGTCAATAATTATGGTTAAAGATCAAATAAACTGTCTGAGATTAAGTAACACAGAAATTCAAGTAAGGAGATTCCAACATTTCTGTTAGGAACACATTATAATTGTCATTTCAGTAGAGGCAAATATGTGTACTTTTCAACATTGTTGACTATTCCATTCCAAAACTGGGTATGAAGAAACATTCTTTCACATGGGACAATATCTACTCTCATCTGACTCTTGAGGTTAGAATTAATGGAGTGAAGGTATTCAATCTTTCTCTAGGTGTGATTTCCAACAAAACTTGTGTCATAGAAGAATACATAGGAAAGCTGTTCCTTCCTTGCTTCATTTCCCCTTTATAATTGGACCTCTGGGCAGTGAAATAAGACAGGATGGCTTGATCTATGATTTCAATGTGAAGATGAGGTACAAAACTTCACTTTCTGCTAAGGTTGTGTTAATTTTACTTTCAAGGCCCTGATAATTCAGTTGTACAGTTCATCTTCTATAGTGAGCAATGTGGTAGATACCCCACATTCAGAATTAATTACCATAAATCAGAAGTATATTCATTGAATTGCTGTGAGATCTTTCATTTCCCAGGAGGAAATGTCCCAGCTACAAATGAACCCTTTACAGGTTCAATTATGTTTTCTCATTTCTTTTCTCTCTCAGGCCCAGCATAACCTCTGTAATTTAGTTTTATATTTTCTCTTATACAGAAAGTATCCAACTGCTAGAAAGTAAGCCCAATTGTTACTAGTGATAGAACAAATAGAAAAAGGACTGTTCCTCAAAACTATCTGCTTAGTTATAAGTTTGCAGCTGCCTTTTCCTTATGACCATTTGGGTCAATTAAGTGAACATCGTTTGAAATTTGTAAGTGAACAAAGAAAAAAGTTAGACTGAGGCTAGAAAAAAATAAAAAATGGTTTCTCTTTACCATAAAATGAGTCTAGCCTCTGCCTAAACATACATCTCTCTAATTGTACTGCATTAATCACAGTGGATATACTGTAAGAATATTGACACTGTATGATAAATAGCCCATACTGAAGAATTCTGAATACCTCATGAGTCCTTGTTGAATATACTTATATAGAGGGAAACTGATAAGCAAGCAATAATTATAATTTCCTCCACTATAATTTGTGACTTTTCATAAACAACTAGGTTTTGTGTCTGGAAAAATAACTCAACCATGATACAACATTACTGGCACGCCCTACCAGATTCTTTGGTATTTTAAAACGAATGCAATATCTCCAAAAGAAATTAACCTAAACATGGTTGATGTTCTTACTTTTGCAAGTAATGCCCAGGATTAGTCATAGGAACATAATATTCAATACAAGTAAACCTAAAATAATCTTCTTGATCTTGATTTCAAAGCATCTTTGAAATCAATGATTTCAAAGCATCTTTGAAATCAATGATCTTTATTTCAAAGCATCTTTAAAACTTTTTTGGGGCTTCCCTGGTGGCGCAGTGGTTGAGAATCTGCCTGCTAATGCAGGGGACACGGATTCAAGCCCTGGTCTGGGAGGATCCCACATGGCGCGTAGCAACTGGGCCCGTGAGCCACAACTACTGAGCCTGCGCAACTG
This sequence comes from Tursiops truncatus, assembly GCF_011762595.2. Taxonomy (NCBI): domain Eukaryota; kingdom Metazoa; phylum Chordata; class Mammalia; order Artiodactyla; family Delphinidae; genus Tursiops; species Tursiops truncatus. The sequence continues at coordinate 56,659,868 of NC_047039.1, read as the reverse complement.
GAGCCTGTGCTCCACAATGAGAGGCCGCCATAGTGAGACCCCCGTGCACTGCGATGAAGAGTGGCCCCCGCTTGCCACAACTAGAGAAAGCCCTCGCATAGAAACGAAGACGCAACACAGCAAAAATAAATAAATTAATAAGCTCCTACCTGCAACATCTTTAAAAAAAACAAAACAAAAAACCCCCTTTTTTTTTTTTTTTTGGGCCACACTGTGGGATCTCAGTTCCCCGACCAGGGATTGAACCTGGGCTGTGGCAGTGAGAGCCTGGAATCCTAACCATTAGGCCACCAGGGAACTCCCAATGCATCTTTAAAACTTTTTGATCTTAACATGATTCTAGAGTCATAAATAGGCTCCCGCCATTGTTACAAGTTTAATTTTTACCGTCCTCTATCCCCCTTAATGCCCCTGGTTGTTTGGTAGTCAGATGTCTCCAGAACTGATCAACTTGAGAAGGTAAATGAAACAATATTTACATTACCCAAATTTGCTAGCTGTCTGCTCCTACCAGTGAAGAAATGTCACATATCCATTTCTCCAACATCTTCAATATTCTCCATCAGTCCAAGACAAGTTTTTCAAGATAAAAATCTTGAACTGACACTTTTAGTCATTCCTCATGAATATATTTTCTAAAATTTTAACTTAAAGGTAATATTGAAAATGCAGACAGCCCTACAGAGAAAAGTACCCTGGTGTAATGGGAAGCTCACAGATGCTAGTGATGGCATCTTGGTTCTGTTACTAACTAGTTATGTGACCACTTAACCTTAACCTCTCTGAGGCTTGATTTCATTTTTCTGCTAATATGGACAATACTTTTATCAAAGGGCTTTTGGAAAACATGACAAATAGTATGTGGTGCAGAACAGAATCTCAACAGGCATCAGTTTTTTAACCTGGTCTTTGTTACAGCAAATATTAGACAATTTCAAGCTAAGATAGAATAATACCTTTCAAACCTGATAGCTATCATCCTTGGGCAGATGAGAAAATAAATTTTCACTGATGGCCATAAAAGAAATATTTCACTTCCATTTCTCACTACTTAAAACTTAATATAAAGCTTTACATATTTGCCATGGATAGTTTTGAATTATTTTACTGAATTACGAATATCATTGTTTAATTGTACTCTTTTACAATGGAAATATTTCAACTTTTTTATCTTCTCTTCTCTTTTCCTCTTTGTGTTCTGAAAACAGTACCTGTCTTGAAATTTTCTCTCCAGCCTTAAAGGAAGACATGTCTCACTTTTTGTCAAAGTTAAATCCCATCCCACCTGCCTCACCTGTTGCTCCACCAAATATCCCTCTATTTCCTGTAATGCTAATCATTTTGTCTCCTCTGACTTCTCTTTGGTTTATAAAGAATGACCAAGACTCACCTATCTTAATTTCTTTTTTTCAAACTGCTACTCAATCTTTCTTCCTCTCTTCATTGTCAACTAATTGGAAGCATAATCACTTGATGGCTGCACTTGCTTGCTATCTCCAGACATTCCCTAACGCCAGTGTATTCTGATTTCTGCCTCAACTACTCTATTGCATCTGCCCTGGGTAAATCCCTAGTAACTGTTAAAGAGCTAAATCCATTGGTCACTTTTACTCAGACCTCACCCTATTTATCTCTGAAAGACTTGACTCTTGACTATTCTTTAGTTCTTTCTGTCCTTGTCTTCCAGGGCAGCCAACTTTGCTAATTCTCTTCCTAACTCTGGTCATTCCCTCTTCTGTCTTGATCACGGGCTTCTCCTTTAATGGAGAACTATTAGATGTTGGTGTTTCTTATGACACCAACTTCAGTCCTCTTTTTTTTCTCTACATCAGTAACCTTATCTCTTTGCATGGCTTCAACTACTCTTTGTACGGAGATAACTATGAACATACTAAATTCCTGTAAATTAACCTCTCTTCTCAGGGCACAGTGTATCTGCAAATTCCTGGTCTACTACAGGCATGTCACACTTGACATGCTCAAAATTGAACTCACTGTACAGCCTAATTTCCATTCCAATCCCCCACCCAATACTTCCCCTCCCACAGAATTCTCTCTCCTAAATAAGGCTGTCACTATACACACATTCTCTGCAGTAAATTCTTTTGAGACAGTCCAGACATTCTCTCCCTTCTTCCCTCCCACTCCACATTTAATTGATGACATTAGCATTTCATTTCTACTTCAGATATATCTCTTGAATGTTTCCTTACCTTCTCCATTGCTACTGACTTAACGTCATTACTGCAACTATTATAGCAGGGTCACAAAGGGTTTTTATTCTATTTCCCCTTCTTATTACTATGAGCATTTTCAAAATAAATAAGCAGATCGAACTATGTTCTTGCCGCACCTAAAAACTTCTTGCTCTCTCTTGTGTAGGTGAGCACATACTCTGGTTTGTTCACAACAGTCTTGCTGTAAGCCTGTTGTCTCAGCTAGTGTACTCCCTTTCTCATCAGATGAGTCCCAGTTGGGCTATAAATTATACCTTAGTATCATCCACATGACCGTCCCTTTACAACTTTGCCACCACCGTGCTGCAATCTCATCTCTATATCTTGTTTCCACTGTTCATCCCAACCTCCAGTCCTACTGGGATTATCACAGACCTTACAATGCCCATTCACAATTCTGAGTCTTTGCATGCTTTACTTCTTCTGATAGACATCCTTTTTTTTTCTAATTTTTTTTCAATTGAAGGATTCTTATTTTTTTAATGTCATTTAAAAGAATCAAGTTCTGTAGGCCCTTTGACCCAGGCCAAGTAAGATGTTCACTTCTATGAGATCCACTGGCTCCTTGTTCATTTCCTTATTTTAGTCCTAATCATATTATAATGTCATTATCTTTTTTTACCTCTACATCCCTTACTGAAATGTGAAATCCTTAAGATCATTGATCATTGATCTCTCTGTGCCTAGCACAGCGCCTGGCAAATAAATGGTCAAAAAATTATGAATGAATGCATGAACAAAGGGGCTGAACATAGTCTTGAGGGTACTACAAGTTTTCTGGTATTTTAAAAGCTTTTTAGTAGTATAGAAACTTTGGCAGAAATTTTTATGTACCATTCCCATTTAAAAATGACCCAGTCACCGTTCATCTATTTACTGTTTCAACGCCACTTTTTCCTCCTCAGTGCTATAATATTTATAATCAGCACTATACAATTGTAGTGTTAAATTATACAATGTATCTCAAGTTTGCAGCTTGCCAGATTGTAGGCTACGTTATAATTTCTCCATCCAGCCAAACTTCATGAGGACTAGTTATACTGGACATACAGGGGGATGTTATTTAGTACTTTACCATTTGTGGCAGAGTTATGTTTAAAACTCAAGGCTCTGAAAGTTTTCTCAGTCATTTTGAGAGCTTAAATGATCATGGACAGATACAGTGGCTAAGCTTAAATTATATTAATGAAATGGGTAATCAAAGGGCCTAGTGAAAACAAATTTATATCAAAAGGGATTGTTATTTATAATAATTTTGAGAGCATTAATAAAATAATGTGTAGTGTGGAAGACACTCCTGAGAAACATATCTGTAAAAATCTGTTTTTCACATCAAGATGCGGCTAAAATAAATATTTCATATTCAGCCAGTAAACAGAGTTTAGGAAACAACCTTGACATGTCTCTCTAATAAGAAGGTGTCAGTGTATCAGCAAAAAATGAATCCATGTTTTTGTTCTCAGATGCCTTTGAAAGCATGGTTTTATTTTTATGATTATTATATTTTTTTCTTTTTCAATTTTTGCTTTCCCATCAGCTTTCCAAACTCTGAAGTAAAATATTGGGAAGCAAAGTGAGGCTGCCTAGTAGGGACCTACAATGGCTAAATAAAGCACAAGATTTCCCATTAGGATTTTCCTGCTATTTCTCAGCAACTTTTGGCTTTATATGGGAAAACACAAGAAATGAAGAGCTAGGTCAGATAAATTTGTTTCTTCTCATTCCAGTATTTTACCTTACAAAAGGAACGTTCCATGAAGTTATATTATATTTTTTCCACTGTATCTTAAAAGATTGTACATCGCCACATAAATAGTTTGGGATGTAAAAAAAAAAAAAAAAAAGATTGTACATCTCCAAACTTTGATTGCTTAAAGCGCAAATTTGTTACCCTCTGATCTGAATTCTTCCACTGGTTTCTTCCATTGGTTCTGTATCTATGTGGTAATTCAAAATCAAGGTTTATTTACTATAATTACCTTTTCCAAATGTCAGGAATATTCTTTGTTTGGGAAAATTATAAATTTATAGATTTTTATACTATTCCCCACAGTTTTTATCTTTTTGCACTGCTTTATGGAAAAATCCTATCTTGAAGATATGTGTGCAAGTACATGATTTATATACATATGCAATTATATCATGCAAAATATGTGATATTATGCTATGCTATATTATATATAAAAAATCACTCTAACCTCCCGCATTTTGGACCTTCTCCAATCACATTATCTCTATTCTTATGCTTTCTTAAAAAATTGATATAAAATTTCCCAGTACAACTATCATAAAAAATACTTTAAAACCATGTGTAAACCTGAGTGACTCCCCAGTCATTAACTAGCATTTGGTCTTTACTATATCAGATAAAACTTGGAACGATACTTATAAACAAGAAACTTATCAATAGTATAGTAGTTTCCCTTTTATTGTTAATTTAAATGGAATTAAGAGGTCTTTAGTTGATTATTAAAATTACTGCCTGACAAAAACACATAATGTGCTTATGTTTCATAGGTTAAATGGATGCTTTGTATTTCCTGGCAGTCACTGTCATGCAAGCAGTGTTCACCGAAAAGTGCCCCAGGCTAGCGAATAGTTACTCTCTAGAACACAAATTCAAATGGAATTTTAGTTTGCAAATGGTACGTATTTCCCGTTAATGATTAGTCTAACACCTTACATTAGAAATGTATAAAATTGCCATGCAAATATATACCCAGACACATATGCATGGTAAAGATAACTTGGTTGATAACATAAGCTAAATAATTAGCAACCTATTTTTATGTGTTAGGCAGAAAAACTACTAGATCTTTATTAACCATTTATAAATGATCTTTATGAACCATTTATTAACGGCTTGCATTTTATAATTATGCTTAACCACTACAAACCTTAATTTTCATGTTAGGGAGCCAAACTGATTTAATGATTTTGTATGAAAACTCCTTGAATCAAAGCATTATGATTAGTATGAACAAGTAATGCTAACTCTGGAGTTGACATTTGGAAATGATTTATAAACATGGGAGATTAGTTTGATAACATTTTTCCAGTGATGGACATTATAACATCATTTAAAGTAAAAAAATATTTATTTTGTGTGCCAAGTACTCCTCTATGCTGTAGCAATAAGGCATGCTCTTTGCTACCAGTGAGCTTACATTATAAAATGTTAAAATATTAAATGGTCCTAGAAATCATCTAGTGCTTTTGCTATGTTTCATAGTCTAGAAAACTGAAAACCAGGAGGGTCTTATTATCTAAGATCACACAAATAGTAGCTAAGATGATTCAACATGATATGTTAATTAATATCTCTTTAGCTACAAAATATATATTCCTTCCTAAAATTTGGTGGGTATCATTTTCTTTTCAAAAATTAACAAATAACATGAAAAGATGATAAATAACTGTCAATAATGTTTCTGAGGCATATGCATTAACTTTTGAGTATATATAATCACTTCTTGTGACAGTATTTCCATAACACTGAATCATGAGTAGTGGTGAGTAGTGGTGATTTTTTATTACACAGTAACAGCCTTTAGGAATAAAACCTTATATTTTTTTCAAAACGTGGAGCTTCTCATAGGATGGTCCTTTTAAATGGGAAATTTAAGTGACTTATTTCCTTACAATTAAATGCAGACATAAAGAAATGTCAGGATTTCACATCCTTTGAAGAAGATGCCACCAATAGAAGGTAGAAGTAACTCGGTTTCTTAAATAATTAATGGAGAGCATTTTAACTTTTTGCTCTGGAAATTCATTAGAGGTTTTGATTAGATTTTAACATATCAATAACATAAACCAGCATTTCCCAACAGTGTTCTTTGAAAGACCTGATTTTACAGTATGCTATTAATTTGTTAATATTATGTTATAAAATTTGGAATGCACTACAGTAAATTGGTATCAAAATTTATCTACTATAATTATCTTTTTCAACATCAGAAAATGTCTTCTCCTTGGAAAAATTCATAAAATTAAAGATTTTTATAATGCCCTCATTTTTTATCTTTTTAGATAAAATCCTATCCCAAAGTGGGGGGAGGGGGGAGAGGGGGAGGGAAAATGTAATGTATGTACACATATAAAATTAAGTCAAGTATCATAAATTTCTTGATTTTAAATTTATTTACTTAACCTAATCTATCCTCTACAATTACTTTCTATATTAATGTGTTTTATTTTCTGTAGAGGCTTCTCAATCCATCAGGTAAAGTAAATAAAGTGAAATGTGTAACTAATGTCCCTAGTCCATATCCATGGAAGACTCATGAATCTTTGTGTTACCCATGAGATGAGAAGCCTATTCCCATGCCAGAACAGAATGAAGGAACATGATGATATGGAAACATTTTTAAAAACATTTCCTGCTATTTAGATAGCTAGTAATGATCATATAATACTTTCCTCTTTTCTGCATTTTACGTCTCTCACTCAACCTCATCTTATTCACTTGAAATACCTCCAAGTTAATTGAGGCATATTTGTTTTTTATCTCTATGCTGTAATAGAAGGCTTTAAGGTCAAGAAATTAAAACTATTTTTCCAGGGTGATCTCTGCCATTTTCCCCCGGATGTAGGAAGCTTTACAATTTACCATTAGGTGACTGAGAAGAAACATATAATAGGTTTTCTTTCTTTGATTTTACTGAGGGAGTATTTTTTAAAAAATAATCTTTTACTTTTAGAATAGTTTTAGATTTACAGAAAAATTACAAAGATAGTACAAAGAGTTCCTATATATTCCACATCTACCTTCTCCTATCCATTTTACATTAGCATGGTACACTTGCCACAATTAATGAACCGATGTTGATGCATTATTATTAACTGAAGTCCATACTTCATTCAAATTGCCTTAGTTTTTACCTAATGTCCTTTTCCTGTTCCAGGATTCCATCCAAGATATCCCATTAAACTTAGTAGTCCTATCTCCTTAGGCTCCCCTTGGCCATGAGTTTCTCAGACTAACCTTGTTTTAGAAGACCTTGACAGTTTTGAGGGGTATTGACCAGGTGTAATGTAGGATGCCTCTCTATTGAAATTCATCCAATTTTTCCACTACACAGTTACTCTTTTCCTCCCTTTGCATAATGCACACTTTGGAAGGAAGTCTCTAGGAGCAGCCCACACTGAAGGAGTGGGGAGTTCTGCTTTACTTCCTTGAAAGTGCTGTATCTATATAAATTATTTAGAATTCTTCTACATGGGAGATTATTCTCTTCCATGTATTTGTTTATTCATTCAATCATTTATGCATATTGGCATGGATTCATAAATATTTATTTTACACTTTGGGTTATAAATTAATATTATGTTATTTATTTTGTTGAACAGATTGTTCCAGCTTTGGGTATTGGGAGCTCTTTCAATTTTATTGAGAGCTCTTTCAATTTTATCCTTTGGCATATCCCCATCACTGTGGGTTTTTCTGAGTGCTTCCTTACTTCCACACGCTATAAGATGCACTATAAGGTTCACCCTGTATATTTCTTGCCCTAGTCCTAGAGTCACACATTTCTCCAAGGAAATCTTTTTATTGGAAAATTCTTTGAGAAACAAGAGCTGGTATCTAGGTGTGCTCATTGTTACTGGGGCTTGCTTTTTCTAGGTCCTATCAGTTGACAGAGAAAGATAATATACATGTATATATGAACATGTGTATATACACATAACTATGAATATTTCTATATGTAAACACCTGTATTTATATTAAAGTAAACATGAGTTCATACTTGAAGAGGTAATTTTTATGTGGACTCCTATGCTTTATTGAGTAAGTATCACTTCAGAATTATGCTAAAATAAGGCAGTCATGAATCTGAATAGTTGTTTTTAAGATTCATCAAAAAATGTAAATGAAATATTAGTCATTGAAGAAAAGCTAATGTCTAATTAGTAAGTACTTGTATCAGTGAACCTTAAGAAGGTAAATAATGTATTATTCAAATCAAATTTGATTTATTATCCTAATCAAAAACAGTGATCAAGAATTTTGATTTCCTAAATGTGAGCTTTGTGATTCACAGTGTTCCACTGAGTGGGCAGGAAAAGAAAAAACATCCTTCAAAGCACATTTTAGAAGGGAAGCTTCTAAGTTTCATTTAAACAAATAAGGCAAAGGTTGCCCTTCTTCAAATTCTAATTAACACCTTCTATTGAAAACACCCATTTTTTCATATCTATAAAGTTGAAAGTGTAGTTATGTCAGAATAAAAGTGTGTATTCTAAAAATAACATAAGTAAAATGAGTGAACCTTTCAAGCCTACTGTATTTTTTCTGTACTATTTTCTCCTGAAAATAAAATTCAGCTATCAGTTCTCTCAACACAAGAATTTACTCTATCACTGTCACTTAGAGAAATATACAACATAGTTCTAGGTATATTAAAATGGTACTTGTTGAGGAGAAAACCATTGTTTTAGAAGTATATCAACAACCAAATAACTATTAGATATATGTACTTTTATAAGAGTAGCTATGCTCCAATAACAAAGGTGGATTTCAAAAAACTATTGGAGGAATCTTTATCTCTCTTGGATTCTTCTGAAAGGAAAAACTGACTTTTCTCTCAGGAGTAGTTATATTTTATTGTATAAGCACAAAATATTGTGTGTCATGAGAAAAAGTATAAAAACACTAGGTTTACTTTAGATGGAGGCTGATTCTTCGAATCATTTCCTCACAAGGGCAGTTTGAAGTACCTAGGCTTATGGGTGGCTCTCATGCATGATACAACTTTGACCTTGGCCCCAGAGGTAACTCAAAGACAATGCTCTTCTCTAGGCCCTGCTCATAACACCATTTTCATGTTGTAAAGCCTCTGTTATTAGCATATTAAAGTTATGGCTTTACTACTCACGAGACTGGATTGAGAGTCTAGAAATTAAACTTAAAATAGCTTCCTAACATTACATGGAACCTCAGGTTTTGTTTTTTATTTTTTGTTTGTTTTTGATTTGTTTGTTTTGTTGTAATAAGTTCTTGGATGATCTCATCAGGCACATTCTCAGCTTCAAGCTCAATTCCTAGAGTATTAGACTACCAATCATGGCCAGTTAATGCGGTTTAGAGTTATGAAAGAAAATAAATTCTATGATTAACACAAGGGCTATAAAAATCTCTAGACTGCTCGTTCTGCACCATGAACTTGTACTCATATTAGACTTCAGGTTTATATTCTGAGTTTACCATTTTGACTTTATGTCTCCTTGGGACAAATGTTCTCACATGACCTTTAATTACTGTACTGCCAGTGGAACCTAGGAAACAGACATCATTAGCAATCTTGCCTGGATAATTAAGAAATAAGTTCAGAGGGATAATTGCTCCATCATTATTTCTCTTTACCTTCTGACAAATTAACTTTTTTTTTAATAATTGAGTTGAGCATATATTCAAATCTACACAATTAACAATGCATTATTTTAAATTAAAAATTTATACACACACAAACTATGGTTATTCCCTCCTACTCTTATACTTTGGGCAGGTGATGGGGATGGGGTGAGGGTAGAGTTTAAGTCAGTTTCAGTCAGTGCTAGGGATCTATTTTGCATTCATCACCTGGGAGTTATGGCTATGTCAGTGAGTAGGGAGAATGGACTGGAGAAGACAGCCTTTTAAACGTGGCTCTGATTGCTTTTGACATTTTAAATAAAGAAGTTTCTGTGTTATCCTACTGCTCCCTAACAGACTCATGCAGATGAATCAAGACAATACAGAAATGAATTTGAACGAATTTTACAGTGCCTTTGATTGTCCTAGTGGGAGTCCTAAAGCAAAGCCTACACTAAGTGATGTGGGAGGTTCTAGAAGATATTAAAGTGTAGCATGAGACAGCTCTGTCTAAAGCAATTAGTATTAAAATCTTAAATTGGTGGCAGGATTTAAGACTTTTAAAAAGGTTCAAACGTCTGCATTTTAAGCATACTGACTTTGAGAATGGATTTGTTCCTGAAATAGTTCTTCAAGAGTTAAAATGCAGTGCATGTTTTAGTAGCTCCTTCTGGCTACAATGACACAGATAAGAGTCAGTGGCCATAGTCTCTCCATATTTGTCCAGAAGTTACCCCTTCACCTCCAGAACTTCCTGGTCTCTTAACTATGACTCAAAAATTCATTGTTAATTTCAAGTCTGGAGTCAGACGAAGATTTTTGGTGAGGAACAAATAATAATAATAAAAAAATGTTTCCATCTTTTTTTTTTGCGGAGCACAGGCTCCGGATGCACAGGCTCAGCGGCCATGGCTCATGGGCCCAGCCACTCCACGGCATGTGGGATCTTCCCAGACCGGGGCACGAACCCGTTGTCCCCTGCATCGGCAGGCGGACTCTCAACCACTGTGCCACCAGGGAAGCCCTGTTTCCATCTTTTTGCCATCTTTATAAGAGAGAAAATAGAGATAGGCTTATGGTTTGGGGTTTTATGAGTACAATGAAGAACCGGAATGAGATGAATGAAAAAAATCCAAAGAGTGGTGAGATTTTGCCTTCTCACCATTTCAGAATGAGCACTATTCAGTCCATGGCATGAGTTAAAAAGGTGGAAAAATAGATTATAAAAATCCAAACACATACAACCAAAACTAATTAACTATTTGTACCTACTACATTTAATTGTGTATCTACCAAAAAGGCTTATAGATTGGAAGACAGAGTTATTTCAGCTAGTTTCCCCAGAAATATATAAAAATAATTAACTCTAATAATAGAAGTTTTAAGTAAGAGTTATATATTTATTATTGCTAACTAAAAATCACCAGAATACTTCCTTATCATAAATATAATAAAACTCAGTACTGATGGTCGGGTGGGGAATTTTAGAAAGTGTCTTCATCAGTAGGTAGAATAGGAAGATACACTGGAAAATTGAAAGTAGGGAAATGGGAATAAGGGATTAATATAAGGGTTGGATCATTAAGGTTAACTTAGGGTATTGGCACTGAGAGAGAGAGAGCTAACTGCTGTCAGTTACAGTTTTAAGAGATTTACATATACTAAGTGATATAACCTGGCACAGGCCTATAAGTACTCTTTTATTTTATAGAAGTTAAGAACCTATTTTAAGGTTGGCATGGATAGATCCTAGCACAATGCTTGGCACATAGTAGATGCTCAGTGAAATGATTAAATAAATTAGTGACTAAGAATGTGAGAGGCAATGAATAAGAAACAACTCCAAGTTTTTAATCTTGGGGAACTGGGAGAGTAGTAGTATTACCAATAGAAAAACTGAAAAAAGTTGGAACTTGGGAAATTGATACATTTGGTATTAAACAAATGGTTAACCTAAAGGGTGCAGAAACAGAGTTTTAAGAAAAACATATGTGAGCAGAGTTTTAACTTTTAAGTTTTTTGGTTCTCCATGGCATCTCATAAAATGTTAAATATCCCTCATGGATGAGAAGATTGGGATATATGCTGATTACTGGGACTGCTTCTTTCTGTTCCTCAGAAACTTTTGCTTTATAACCTTTTCTTTTATAAACTGGATTTAATTTTGTCTGTACATTTTAACTTTTATGGAGGATAGACTACAGAGAGAAAAAGTCAAAAGTTGTAAGAGTGCAAGATGCCGGCTTAAATGAGACAGGAAAGCTAAAGTAATATTTAATTGTAAGATGTCTAATAGCCATTTTCATTGACTTTTTTGGAAGGTTACAGAGGCAACTTGAAGTGTTTTGCAGTGCTGCAAAGATTATGATAACCAAATCAGTAGAGGAGCAATAAAAAAGTTGAAGCAAAAGGGAAAAGATAAGGATTATTGAAGGGAATACATAAGCATGCAAGAGACAATTCCTTAGCAATGAGCTATCTATATTTAATTCCTCTCTTTCTCCAAATTGTCCCGAATTATTTACATATTGAATAATTAGAAGCTAAACCATCAGCTGTGCAATAGAAGTCCATTATAAACTTGTATATAATAAAAACTTATAAAATATGATTAGATGGGAAGGCAGTTTTTAATCCTGCCAGCAATACCAGCTTAAAATGTTTCCCTTAAAATGAACATGAAATAGAAAGGAGCCTATTTTTCTTAATATAAAAGACTTAGATGTGTTTGCTAATTAATATACTTTGACTAAGCTTCACAGTTTCTGTGCCAATTTCATTATTACACTAGTTATTTCAGGTTCTATTATAATTATAATGTAGATCGTGACTACTGGCAGATGAAGGTTATGGGTGGTGGGAAAAACTAATTGTGTCACCAGCAAATATAGGGAGGTAAGCAGTAAATCCAATTAGAATAGCAAATTGATTTATCAACTATATTGTGTATTAATTTTGATAATCAACCCAAGATTTTATTATTTCAATATGAGTTAATGGTTGAAATAGCAAATATGCAGAAAGGTAGATTTACAGCACCACTTAAAAACCAAGGGTGATTTTGACCCCAGGAGACCTTTGCCAATGTCTGGAGACATTTGTGATAATTGTTATGATTTGGGGAATGGGTGTTGCTACCAGCATCTAGTGGGTGCAATAAGGCACAGGTCAGCCTCCATAAGAAAGAATTATTTAGTACAAAATGGTAACAGTGCTGGAGCTGAGAAACCCTAATTTCCAGCATGTATTTGTTATGGTCGTTTGTCCTCAAATTTTCCTTATTTGGGATTATTTATATATTGCCATGGACTTCAGATTATCTATAATTACTCTCAAAAGAACTTGTTTATCTTTGTAAAGGTCACATGGGCAAGACCATCCTTATATGTCTTAATGATCATAAAATGATGACAACAGTGACTTGATGTCTAAAATATTTTTGCTCCAAGGCGAATTTTCATTACTTTAACCTAATTATTTTCTCCATTTTATGTCAACAACAAAATAGGATGGTGTCTGGGAAAGATATAGATATGTAGTGAGGACAACCTATGTCTTCATGTCCTTGAAGGACATGTCCTTCATGTCCTCATTCATTAACCTAACTGGAAAACTCAAACCTGAACATTTTTATTCATTCTCATTTTGTTTGACAACTATAGGTCTAAATATTATAAATATTCCTCCACAATAAATATTGAACTACAGATGTTTTCTGCATGTAGGTTAAACTGTGATTTAAAAAAGTGTCTTATTGTCTTTTTTTAACTGATATATAATTCACTTTAAAAATAAAACTTGTTTATTTATGAATCTGTTCAATTCTGATTGCCTCTACAGCCACTGTGAAATGTCATCCCAACAAGACTTGTTCTGCCTAGTCTTTCTTGCCTTTCTCCAATCCATGGATCATGTAACATTTAGAATGCTTTTAACACTACTTGTGTGCTGCGCTAGACTTTGATTCCTCTAGCGATTCCCTTTGTACTTAAGATAAAATTCAAGATGCTTAAAATTACCTACAGGGGTGCTAATGATTTGGCCCCTGCTTCTCTATTTTATGTCTCAAGTTCCTTGTCAGATGAATGTGTTCTGATGACATCAACTTTGCTCTTCCTGCATTAGGGACTTTGAATATGCTGAATGCTCTCTCTAGCATGCTCTCTTAATCATTATGATCTCTCTCTAGATGTCATTTCCTCACATAAGCCTTGCATAACTTTGCTCATTTAAAATTAGGGACTCTCTCCTTTAATATCTCATTTTGTTATTCATAGCATAATCAGAGTATGTAATTATCCATCTATTATATTTTATAAGTGTTTGAGTAATACATCTCTCCAACTAGACAGTAAACTCATCAAGGCACCAATATATCTCAGTATTGTTCATCCATGGCTTAACAAATCCCAACACAGCACCTGACAGAAAACAGACACTCAATAAACCTAGAATGCTTCAGTGTAATTTAAGACTATTGTGATTAACTAATTAACGTTTTATCATTCAGAATAAGTAATGTAATTTTTAGTCTTATCATATGCCTGATTTTACAAATATGTTTAGAACTACAGTAAAAAAAAAAAAAATCCTTTGACCATGCAAGATATAGTTTTTGAGGATTTGCTGAATTTGGATGACATAATCAAAAGCTGTCAAAGCACAAATCATGACAACTTTTAGCCTGAGACTGCCAGTCAAGATGTATTCCATCTAAAACAATCATGAGGTGAGAAGCAAGAAGAACTACAATCCTGCAGCCTGTGGAACAAAAACCACATTCACAGAAAGATAGAAAAGATGAAAAGGCAGAGGGCTATGTACCAGATGAAGGAACAAGATAAAACCTGAGAAAAAACAGCTAAATGAAGTAGAGATAGGCAACCTTCCAGAAAAAGAATTCAAAATAATGTTAGTGAAGATGATCCAGGACCTCAGAAAAAGAATGGAGGCAAAGATCGAGAAGATGCAAGAAATGTTTAACAAAGATCTAGAAGAATTAAAGAACAAACAAACAGAGATGAACAATACAATAACTGAAATGAAAACTACACTAGAAGGAATCAATAGCAGAATAACTGAGGCAGATGAACGGACAAGTGACCTGGAAGACAGAATGGTGGAATTCACTGCTGCAGAACAGAATAAAGAAAAAAGAATGAGAAGAAATGAAGACAGCCTAAGAGACCTCTGGGACAACATTAAACGCAACAACATTCACATTATAGGGGTCCCAGAAGGAGAAGAGAGAGAGAAAGGACCCGAGAAAATATCTGAAGAGATTATAGTCGAAAACTTCCCTGACATGGGAAAGGAAATAGCCACCCAAGTCCAGGAAGCACAGTGAGTCCCATACAGGATAAACCCAAGGAGAAACACTCAAAGAAACATAGTAATCAAATTGGTAAAAGTTAAAGACAAAGAAAAATTATTGAAAGCAGCAAGGGAAAAACACCAAGTGACATACAAGGGAACTCCCATAAGGTTAACAGCTGATTTCTCAGCAGAAACTCTACAAGCCAGAAGGGAGTGGCATGACATATTTAAAGTGATGAAAGGGAAGAACCTACAACCAAGATTACTGTACCCGTCAAGGATCTCATTCAGATTTGATGGAGAAATCAAAAGCTTTACAGACAAGCAAAAGCTAAGAGAATTCAGCACCACCAAACCAGCTCTACAACAAATGCTAAAGGAACTTCTCTCAGTGGGAAACACAAGAGAAGAAAAGGACCTACAAAAGCAAACCCAAAACAATTAAGAAAATGGTCATAGGAACATACATATCAATAATTACCTAAAACGTGAGTGGATTAAATAATCCAACCAAAAGACACAGACTCGCTGAATGGATACAAAAACAAGACCCATATATATGCTGTCTATAAGAGACCCACTTCAGACCTAGGGACACATGCAGACTGAAAGTGAGGGGATGGAAAAAGATATTCCATGCAAATGGAAATCAAAAGGAAGCTGGAGTAGCAATACTCATATCAGATAAAATAGACCTTAAAATAAAGAATGTTACAAGAGACAAGGAAGGACACTACATAATGATCAAAGGATCAATCCAAGAAGAAGACATAACAATTTTAAATATATATCCACCCAACATAGGAGCATCTCAATAAATAAGGCAATTCTAACAGCTATAAAAGAGGAAATCAAGAGTAAAACAATAATAGTGGGGGACTTTAATACCTCACTTACACCAATGGACAGATCATCCAAACAGAAAATTAATAAGGAAACACAAGCTTTAAATGACACAATAGAACAAATAGATTTAATTGATATTTATAGGACATTCCATCCAAAAACAGCAGATTACACTTTCTTCTCAAGGGTGCATGGAACATTCTCCAGGATTGATCACATCTTGGGTCACAAATCAAGCCTCAGCAAATTTAAGAAAATTGAAATCATATCAAGCATCTTTTCTGATCACGATGCTATGAGATTAGAAATCAATCACAGGGAAAAGAACATAAAAAACATGGAGGGTAAACCTCACGTTACTAAATAACTAAGACATCACTGAGAAATCAAAAAATACCTAGAGACAAATGACAATGAAAACATGACGATACAAAACCAAAAGCAGTTCTAAGAGGGAAGTGTATAGTAATACAAGCCTACCTCAAGAAACAAGAAAAATCTCAAATAAACAATCTAACCTTACACCTAAAAGAACTAGAGAAAGAAGAACAAACAAAACCTAAAGTTAGTAGAAGGAAAGAAATCATAAAGATCAGAGCAGATATAAATGAAATAGAAACAAAGAAAACAATAACAAAGATCAATAAAAGTAAAAGCTGGTTCTTTGAGAAGATAAACAAAATTGATAAACCATTAGCCAGACTCATCAAGAAAAAGAGGGAGAGGACTCAAATCAATAAAATTAGAAATGAAAAAGGAGAAGTTACAACAGACAGACACTGCAGAAATACAAAGCCTCCTGAGAGACTACTACAAGCAACCTTATGCCAATAAAATGGACAACCTGGAAGAAATGGAAAAATTCTTAGAAAGGTATAACCTTCCAAGACTGAACCAGGAAGAAATAGAAAATATGAACAGACCAATCACAAGTAATAAAATTGAAACTGTGATTAAAAATCTTCCAACAAACAAAGTCCAGGACGAGATGGCTTCAGAGGTGAATTGTATCAAACATTTAGAGAAGAGCTAAGACCCATCCTTGTCAAAGTCTTCCAAAAAATGGCAGAGGAAGGAACACTCCCAAACTCATTCTATGAGGCCACCATCACCCTGATACCAAAACCAGACAAAGATACTACAAAAAAAGAAAATTACAGACCAGTATCACTGATGAATATAGATGCAAAAATCCTCAACAAAATACTAGCAAACAGAATCCAACAACACATTAAAAGGATTATACACCATTATCAAGTGGGATTTATCCCAGAGATGCAAGGATTCTTCAATATATGGAAATCCATCAATGTGATATACCACATTAACAAATTGAAGAAGAAAAAACATATGATCATTTCAATATATGAAGAAAAAGCTTTTGACAAAATTCAACACCCATTTATGATAAAAACTCTCCAGAAAGTGGGCATAGAGGGCACCTACCTCAACATAATAAAGGCCATATATGACAAGCCCACAGCGAACATCATTATCAATGGTGAAAAACTGAAAGCATTTCCTCTGAGATCAGGAACAAGACAAGGATGTCCAGTCTCACCATGAGTATTCAACATAGTTTTGGAAGTCCTAGCCACGGCCATCAGAGAAGGAAAAGAAACAAATGGAATACAAATTGGAAAAGAAGAAGTAAAACTGTGACTGTTTGTAGATGACATGATACTATACAAAGAGAATCCTAAAGAGGCCACCAGAAATCTACTAGAGCTAAGCAATGAATTTGGTAAAGTTGCAGGATACAAAATTAATGCACAGTAATCTCTTGCATTCCTATACACTAATGATGAAAATCTGAAAGAGAAATTAAGGAAACACTCCCATTTACCATTGCAACAAAAAGAATAAAATCCCTAGGAATAAACCTACCTAGGGAGAGAAAAGACTTGTATGCAGAAAACTATAAGACACTGATGAAAGAAATTAAAGATGATACAAATAGTTGGAGAGATATACCATGTTCTTGGATTGGAAGAATCAATATTTTAAAAATGACTATACTACCCAAAGCAATCTACAGATTCAATGCAATCCCTATCAAATTACCAATGGCCTTTTTTACAGAACTGGAACAAAAAATCTTAAAATTTGTATGGAGACACAAGAGACCCCAAATAGCCAAAGCAGTCTTGAGGGAAAAAAACGGAGCTGGGTGAATCAGGCTTCCAGACTTAAGACTATACTGCAAAGCGACAGTAATCAAGACAATAGGGTACTGGCACAAAAACAGAAACATAGATCGATGGAACAGGATACAAAGCCCAGAGATAAACCCACACACCTAAGGTCAACTAAGCTATGACAAAGCAGGCAAGGATATACAATGGAGAAAAGACATTCTCTTCAATAAGTGGCGCTGGGAAAACTGGACAGCTACATGTAAAAGAATGAAATTAGAACACTCCCTAACACCATACACAAAAATAAATTCAAAACGGATTAGAGACATTAATGTTAAGACCGGACACTATAAAACTCTTAGAGGAAAACATAGGAAGAACACTCTTTGACATAAATCACAGAAAGATCTTTTTTGATCCACCTCCTAGAGTAATGGAAATAAAAACAAAAATAAACAAATGGGATCTAATGAAGCTTAAAAGTTTTTGCACAGCAAAGGAAACTACAAATGAAAAGACAACCCGCAGAATGGGAGAAAATATTTGCAAACAAATCAACGGACAAAGGATTAATCTCCAAAAATATAAACAGCTCATGCAGCTCAATATTAAAAAAACAAACAATCCAATCCAAAAATGGGCAGAAGACTTAAATAGACATTTCTCCAAAGAAGACATACAGATGTGCAGTAAGCACATAAAAAGCTGCTCAACATCACTAATTATTAGAGAAATGCAAATCAAAACTACAATGAGGTATCACCTCACACCAGTTAGAATGGGCATCATCAGAAAATCTACAAACAAATGCTGGAGAGGGTGTGGAGAAAAGGAACCCTCTTGCACTGTTGGTGGGGATGTAAATTGATACAGCCACTATGGAGAGCAGTATGGAAGTTTCTTAAAAAACTAAAAATAGAATTACCATATGACCCAGCAATCCCACTACCTGGCATACACCAGAGAAATCCATAATTCAAAAAGATACATGCACCCTAATGTTCATTTCATTACTATTTACAATAGCCAGGACATGGAAGCAACCTTAATGCCCACTGACAAATGAATGGATAAAGAAGATGTGGTACATATATACAATGGAATATTACTCAGTCATATAAAGGGACAAAATTGGGTCATTATTAGAGACGTGGATGGATCTAGAGACTGCATACAGAGTGAAGTAAGTCAGAAAGAGAAAAACAAATATCGTATATTAACGCATATATGTAGAACCTAGAAAAATGGTACAGATGAACAGGTTTGCAGGGCAGAAATTGAGACACACATGCACAGAATAAACGTATGGACACCAAGGGGGGAAAGTGGCGCGGGGGGTGGTGATGGTCATGATGAACTGGGAGATTGGGATTGACATGTATACACTAATATGTATCAAATGGATAACTAAAAAGAACCTGTTGTATAAAAAAATAAATTAAATTAAATTAAAAAATAAAACAATCATAAGGCAATTTGCTTATAATATTTAAGATGGTTAGTGAGAAAACATACCTAGTTCTTCTATAATAACAAGATACATTGTAAAGATGGAAGACAACTAGACTGAAGTAGAACTAGTCAATGAGAAGTACAGAAGTAAGGGTATTTTTTGTTATTTTGGAAATTTTCTGGGATTGCATCAAACTGCTATTTCATATTCACCTATGGTTTCTGTTCTATATTTACAGAACTGGTCACTTTGAATCTTATGCTCATCATTTTCTGTTTTTTGAAAACTATGTTAATTAAATCTCACTTTTGATTGAACACTAATCTAATATGTCTCAATTGTTTATGCATTAAGAAACAGGGTTTACTAAAGATAGAACTTACATCTAGTTATAAAATTTTATTACGCTAATCATGGGCTTATCAGTAATCATGAAGAAAGAAACTGCTGTTATGGATCCAGTAGACCATGTTCACTTGTAAGAGATACATCCTAAGAACTTTCCTAAATCCCTAATTTTTGTGAATACAAGAAAAAATTCATCCGTAGGGTCATGTTTTCCTATTTTTATGTATTAGTTTATACTAACAATAATAATGAAAATAAAAATGAGGCAGTGTAACATATGGATTGGAACTGAGATTGTAATGGAAACAGAAGAGTGCAAAGCCGGAAGTACATATTCATGTATACTTAGCACAGGGTACCTGACAGAATCCCAAAGTAAATCATAGATATAGGGATCATTCACACGGTCTCAGATGGAAAGTGAGAATGCTGTCGTCAATGATAACACAAGCAAAGGAACAAACATTAGCTACTTCATTGCCCTTGTTTGTGATCATCTACTAAACATAAAATTCAATTTTTATTTTGACTTGAAGTTTCAGTTTAATTTTCCTATGAGGAATACTTGTAAATGGTTTAAAAGACAGATAATACAAAAGATCTTATAGCAATCACATCTGGTCCCACTTTTTTCCACTCTCCAGTTGGCCTCAAGGTGCCAACTCCTTTCAGTTCTTTTAGCTACTGCGTCCATGTTTTAAAAGTAATTAATGCAATTCAACCATTCAATAAATAGTTACTGCCTCCAACATGCCAGGCACTGTTCTAGGCACTTGGGACAAATGAGCAAAGAAAGAAAGACACCTGCCCTCATGGAGCTTGTAATCTAAAGGGGAGGGGCACAAAAATAGATTTGATAAATTAGTAGAACTTAGTAACTTATATAGTATAGTAGAGAATAACTGCTATGGAAAAGGAAAAAGAATAGGGCAAGATGGGTGGAAAGTACTGGAGGGAAAAGTAGTCAGCAATTTTGAATAAAGTGATCAGGGTAACCTTTCAAAGAATGTGACATTTGAGCAAAGACTTGACAGAGAGGGAGTTGCCATATGGATGTTTCCTTAGAGTTCCTGTACTCTATGCATTTGCTACTTTTATTCTCTGTTTTTCCTATTTTAGACATTCCTGAAATATCTGTTGATCCTTGAAGATTCATTTGGATTTAACAGTAAGGGATTTAAAGCATTTTATATGCTCTGTGTACATGGGTAGGGCTTGTTGATTGTAGACTTCATTTTAGGGTGATAGAATTTTAGGGTGTAGAATTCATTTTAGGGTGATAAAGCAACAAATCATCATTTCTATTGGAAAACGCCAAATATTAGTATCTTACTTATTTTCTCTAGGAGGGGTCAGTTTCTCTAGAGAAAAAATTCTCTCTGTGTGTGTATATATATATATATATATATATAGTTCCTGGTCTTGGAGCATAAGTATGACTGCTGGCCTTGTAATGGATTAGGGAATAAAGGTGAGGGTCTTACTATTCACTTAGAGAATTTTATTTAATTTCCATCCTTCAATATTCTTGGTGTTTTGCATTCAGGAACTTCCTCAATAATTTCTCTCTGAGAGAAGGAGATAATCTACTGGCTCTTGTAGATCTGAGTAGGGGTTGTCACTGGCTACCTGGAAAAGGAAGGTATATCCTAAGAGTCTAAGTGTGCCTTCAATAGATTTGTCCACTAGTTCTCTTATTTTCAAGCCCATCTTTTACTCTCACCTTCCAGGGTCCCTGGTCTCTTAAATTCCTAAGGCTTTCTGGGAATCTGCTGGAAAATCACCTTGCTTCTTATCTTTACCCTTTCTCTCTGCACATTTTAGCATTTTCTATTTCACTAATTCAGTTAACATATCTCAGACCAAGTTCCATTTTCCAAAATTGTGTTTATATCTTGTCCAGCTGCAGTTTCATTTTCTATTCTGTCATTATAGATACCTACATTTTTAATTCTTTTTTAGTACTATTGGTAGAGTTCCTGAGGGCACAGCAATAGATATGAAGCCAATTGACCATGTTTAACCAGAAGTCAGTACAATTCAGTTAAATAAATATTTATCTGGGCTCTATCTAGTGAGAGGCACTGTGCAAGGTGTTATTGGGAACACACAAATTATTAGAACAAGATTTCTAGGCTGCAAAGGCTCAAAGGTTTGTGTGGGAGACAGATACAACCTTACACAGCCCTAACTCAAACCAGATTGATAAATACCATATGCTGAATTGAATCGTGCCCTCCAAGAATGCACGTTCACCAAGAACCCCAGAACATAGCCTTATTTGGAAATAGGTTTTTGCAACTGTAGTCAAGTTAAGATGAGGTTATACTGGATTAGGACCCAATGGCTGGCGTCTTTATATGAGAAAGGAGAGGGACATCTGGATACAGAGACACAGCGGAGACATGGGGAAAAAGGCCGTATGATGATGAAGTCAAAGGTTGAAGTGAGGCAGCTGCAAAATAAGGAACTCCTGGGGCCAGTAGAAGCTGAAAAAAGCAAGGAAGGAGTCTTCTCTAGAGGAAACATGGCCCTGCTGAGACCCTGATTTCAGATTTCTAGCTTCCAGCATTTGAGAGAGTAAGTTTCCTTTGTTTTAAGATGCCAAGTTTGTGGTACTCTGTTATGGCAGCTCCAGGAAATTGGAACATGTTATAATAGCAGTACAAAGTGTAATAGGAGAACACAAGCAGAACACAGCCCACCACATGTAACATAGGAGAGACGAGAACCTCTGCATTTACCTTTGATCAAATGGAAATTCTACAAGTGAAGATGCGTTTGACATTATAAAATTATATGAAGCTCTTGATTATTTGACTGCTTTTTCAGTGATAATTGCTAAAATGAAGATTTTTTACCACATCTACACATTTACACTTTAAAATCACATCTTTTCTCAAAAATAATACCTTCTGAATATATCTGAGAAAATAAAAGCACACACAGTTAACATCATGTAGTCATTATTTCTGAAAGAAAGTTGAATTGCGATTACAAGGCATTGTTGGCTCATGAATTTCTTTTCTATCAATAGCCATGCTTTCTAACTTCATTAACATTGAGAGTAACTTTTAAAGAAATATTCTATTTTATTATTATAATTCAAGTTGTTACCTAGATTATCTCAGATAAAGCAAGAGTAATACTTTTTGGCATATATATTTGAATGTCTTGGAAGTGCAGATGAATGTTTAAAAAATTGAAGTCTAGGAAGAGATAAATCTTGTTTGACAAATTCTAAAGACATCTGAAGAAAGTGAGAAGTGCTGGTGATGTAAGGTTCAAATTGTTAACATTTGTTCAGCAATTACGTATGAATTAACCAACCAATCGTTATAGAATTGATGCTCCTGAGACATTTCCAGTAAGCTTTGCAATCTAATTTTTAAAAGTTAACCAAAATCTTTAGGGAAGCTGAACTGGTGAAACAAGCTATGGCTGTAAGTGCACTGCAGCTATCTGAAAATTGTTTAGATAGAGAGGAAAAAGACTTCATTCATCATTTGTAAGATCAAACATTTCCACTTGAGTAACTCACAATATATAATAAAATAGTTTGGTCCAGTTTCTCTCTTGGAGGCCAAGCACATACTAGCAATGCTGTTTTTTCAAGCTTAAAAAGTTAAGAGTCTTTATTTTCTTCTAAAATCCTATAGCCTCATCCAAAACAAAATTGTAGCTTGTCTCCAGGCCTATGCCTCCCTGTATTCCCTTTATTGATAAACTGAAGCATGCAATTGTCAAGAGAGAAAACTGAGTCTTCCTAAGCTATTATTCAGCTCTAACATCCAATCAGTTGCTGAGTTCTTAAACCACTAATCTCATGCCTTGGCCTCTTTTCTATTCTCTCCACCACTGCTCCAGGTAGGATCCCATTACTTCTTGACTAAATTACCCTAGTGGTCTCCCAGGTGGTTTCTCCTAGACAATTTTCTACACCATTGCCAGAATGATCGTTCTGAATTACAAATCTGGTCAACTTAATCCTTGCTTAAAATCCTTCAATGCTCCTTGTAATTTTCAGAATAAAATTCATACTCCTTAGCTTAGCACAAAAAGCCTTTTATGATCTTTCATGTTAATAGTTCAGCATGATTTCCCAAGACCTCATTACGTTGTTTGCTCTAGCCACACTAAACCATCAGATCAAAACCTTGGGGCACATTCTGTTCATCTCCACCATGCCCTTGCCCATATTCTCCTCTTAAAGTGGGGCTACCCCTCCCCACCATTTATGATAAGCTGATGATACGTTATCCTGCAAAGTTCCTTTCAAATGCCACCTCCTTGGTGGGTTTGTCAACCATTAAGTTATAGTATAACCAGGTAACCAGCTTAATATTTGAGCTTTCAGCCTGGAAACAAATAAAGAAAATAGGGCATTTATAACTATGGTATTTTTAAGTAAGTTTTACTCTTACCGTATGTGATCTAATTTGTGACAGACTATTTTTTAATGTAATCCCTAATGCATAATAGCTAAGAACAGTGTTTAAGAGCATGGCCTCTGGAATTAGTCATCCTGTGTTCAAACTCTGGCACTATCATTTGCTAGCTGTGTAATTTTGGGCAAATACTCCTCTAAGCATCAAATTGCAACAAAGTAATACCACTAACTGATGGCACAGAGCTCATGTTCATTTGCAGATCGTTCATGATTTCATCATACAAATCCTAGAACTGTATTTTATTTTATTTTACTTTTTTAACTTCTTTATCGGAGTATAATTGCTTTACAATGGTGTGTTAGTTTCTGCTTTATAACAAAGTGAATCAGTTATACATATACGTATGTCCCCATATCTCTTCCCTCTTGCGTCTCCCTCCCTCCCACCTTATTCCATCCCTCTAGGTGGTCACAAAGAACCGAGGTGATCTCCCTGTGCTATGCGGCTGCTTCCCACTGGCTATCTACTTTACATTTGGTAGTGTATATATGTCCATGCCACTGTCTCACTTTGTCCCAGCTTCCCCTTCCCCCTCCCCATATCCTCAAGTCCATTCTCTAGTAGGTCTGTGTCTTTATTCCCGTCTTGCCCTAGAACTGTATTTTAAAAGGAATAGGTTTATAGGTACTTATAATCAGTCTAGATCCTAAATGATGTGAGTGGAAAGAATATTGCTGTAATATGTTAAATACCTGCTACAATAATCTTTGGACAGCCAAAATACTAATAGAACTCAGCACCGTCTAAAGTTATGTTGCTTATTGAAGCACTATTTCTTGAGAATAAATCATTGGAAAGAGAAGCAAGAGATGGACGTTGTGTTGAGATACTCTTTTTGTAATTCCTCACCTGTTCTCACTAGGAATAGAGCCAATCTACTAGAAACTGGTATTTGCTACCCAGGGTTGCTATTTACTGCCTCAGCTTTATCAACAGAGAGAATCCAAATAATGAATTCAGAGTGGTTTTATCTTCTATTTAACTGTACCCGATTAAAATACACATATAATTAGAAGTTTATTTTTGTAGATTAAAGTTATTAAAATGGATATTTTGATGCAATTTAAACATAATTTATTCTACAGAAGAAATAATATTTTTGCGTTAAATTTTCATCACATGAATTTATTTAAACTACAAAATTCTCAAACACTGTGAAGCATGCTGGGTTCATTAGCATTAGAGAGCAAAAATATCACTGCATGTTATTTACAGTAGAATCTTCAAGCTCTTTAGGCGAGATTCATGTTCTGGCACATTTTCCAGAAATATCACTTAATAGTGCTACATGATATAAGTGATATAAATCAAGGTGAATCATGAAATGAGGCACTTATTTTTCTTCTCAGCATTTCTGAACAGTATAAGAGAAAGAAACAGTAATTTATTTGAAAGTCTTTGTTCCTTTTTTTTTTAAATGAAAAATATTATTTTCACATGAAGTTCATGTTTTTGAGATGTAGCCCTAGGACAACTTGGTGCCCTGCTCTTGCCTGACCTGTAATTTTGTATCTCTGCTGTAGTTTTTTCTGCTCACCCCAAATGGCATCCCAACACAAACGCTTGAATTTACTTTCCTAAATGGTGTAGGTAAACTCTTAAGAAACTTGCTTTAAATGAAACAAAACAACTTTCAGCTTTCAAGAGAATGTCACAAATCAACATTAGGTGGTAGGAATAAAGCAAAAGCTATCCAGCTGATAGAATCATCTACTTTACCTTACCTCATAGGTCCACATGCCTGCCTCTAAAATCAATACTTCTTGGGGCTGACAAAGACTCCTTCCTCTTTGACCTAACTTTAATCAGGTTCCCCGAACTGTCTGCTGGACAAGGTCTGACTTCAAGCTTCCCCCACTGTACCTCAAGAATCCAGTTTGGGTAAGAATACTGATGAGTCAGCTTAGTGAAAATTTCCTACCCTTGGTATTTGCCCATTCTAGATATCTGATTTGAATTCCTTATCCCCCAAACTCAAAATCTTATCACCCTGGCCTGCCTTCAGCAAGAAATCTATTGAGCATGTGTAGCAAGAATCTCCCTTACCCCGGATATTTCCTCTTAGTAATGTTATATCCACTGATCCTTACCCTGCTCCATAGTTATAAATACCTGCTTGTCCTCATTGGGGTTGGAGTTTAGTCCCGCTTCTTTCCCTGACTACAAAACCTCACTGTAGTACCTCCCTTTGAATGAAGTCTGCTTTACCATCTTTAACAAGTATCATGAATAATTTTTCTCCTTAACAAGTCCTCAGACGAAATATTTCCTCTTTTCTGGTCTCATAGAACCAGGACACATTTCTTTGAGGCTACAGAATTACAGAAAACTCTCTCTTAGTACATCAAAGAGGGCTTCTTAAAGAATACTACTCCACCACAGAGTAGAATCTTTGATACTTTATATTGTCTATGCTGTTCCATAAATTTTTTACATAGAATCTTTGAAGACAAAACATGGCACAAAATTTATTCAGTTCATCTATCCTCTCATTTGTACTGCCATAATCTTACATGGTAAGTGATCAAAAATACTGATTGAATGAATTTCAGTTGTATATTTGTAAAGAGTAGAATTTTCCAACTTATTCTTGTTCTCCATTTGGGAATAGAGGTTTCTATTCTGAATTCAGCTCAATTTGAATATGTAATAATTTAAATAGGAATCTCTCTTCCTGAGATGGATCATGAGTTTCCCCCTTAGAATGGTGTGAAGATGCTTGTTTCTTTTTTTTTTTTTTCTACCTAGGATTTAATTTAGAATCATGTTATGGGAGTTGGACACTTATCTGAGAACTTTCTCTACTATCCCAGCATTCTGCAAATTGATTGGGGAAATAAAATACTACCCTGAAAAGAAACTCTCATTCAGGATTCCCTATGGGTCTCATTTATTCCAAACTGGATATACCAAGGCAGCAACTTCATACAGGTGGTTACTGTTTTGGTTCTGCTGATGTTTGTGTAGTGGTGCTTGAAAAAAGAGTAGGAGGATAGAGAAACCATTTGAGGATTTAATGACCAAGCATGGTGCGACACGCCATAGAGAGGGAAGGTTTCAAAACAGCATTACTACACACAGATGTACACCTTGCACTACTGAGTCCTTATCTAGTTTTCAAACCTGTCCTATCAAGTTGCACACTCTCAGCATGAGGTCTTGTCTGTTGCTTCTCTCCTTGCTTCTTTTTTCTTTTAAATAAATTTATTTATTTATTTGTTTATTTATTTTTGGCTGCATTGTGTCTTCGTTGCTGCGTGCGGGCTTTCTCTAGTTGCAGCAAGCAGGGGCTACTCTTCGTTGCGGCGCACGGGCTTCTCATTGCGGTGGCTTCTCTTGTTGTGGAGCACAGGCTCTAGGTGCGTGGGCTTCAGTAGTTGTGGCTCACGGGCTCTAGAGCGCAGGCTCAGTAGTTGTGGCTCGTGGGCTCTAGAGCTCAGGCTCAGTAGTTGTGGCGCACGGGCTTAGTTGCTCCGTGGCATGTGGAATCTTCCCGGACCAGGGCTCGAACCCGTGTCCCCTGCATTGCCAGGCAGACTCTCAACCACTGCACCACCAGTGAAGGCCTCTCCTTGCTTCTTAACCTTTCTCCCTTCTCTGGCCTATATTATCTGCAAGTGAAATGTGCTGAAGGTAATTGATACACTGAGGGCCAACTTCCTTTAAAAGAAATCAGCAGATCTGACTTGACAACCATGTCTTTAGCAAAAAAAGGCAGACACACAAAAAATGCCCTAATTTGTAGTCTATTTAATGAATAGTTATTGCATGCCTACTATGTGTAAAGCACTTTCACATGTGGTATCACATTTAATGCTGGGTGGTAGAACCATGTTTGATATGTAAATGAACACTCCAAGGGAGTAAATAATCAGTAACCATAGCAAATAAACATTACTACCAGGATTCAAACTCTTGTCTATTTGAGTCAAAGTTTGCACAGGGCACAATAGGAAAAGGCAAATGTCAGTAGGTAATTACTAGCATTTATAGCATGTTTTAGTTGCTTTCATTAAATTATCTCAAAACAACACTATGAAGTAGATTTTTTCATTTCCAATTCCAAAGAGAAACTAAAGGTTCACATAGATTAAATAACCTGTGTGAGGTCACAAAGCCAGAAGGTGGTTGAGCAGGCATTTAATCCATTTCAAACACTTAATTGGTGTGCTATGATGGTATGTGGCCATATAACAAGAGATGTACAGAACTTCAGGAGAGGTCCGAATATTATGTACAGCTACCACCAAATTAAAAAGAAAATTGATAACAAACTGGACAAAATCACCAAAAGACTTCAGAAACAAGGCATTGTTCCAGTGTTTTTCTATTTGATTAGTTTGGGACACTCTCTAATCCTGAATTACATTAACAAGATACTCCCAAAATCCTGTTGCAGAGAAAATAAGTAAAGGTTATTATCATTTTACTTAAGAAGAATTTAGAAGAAGAAAGTTCTTTCTTGCATGTGATTTTCTAAACTTACCCCGTAATTAGCTGTGAAAATGAGATTAGAAACTCCTATCTCTGACAACCAAATCGTTCCTTAATCTAAGCTGCAATCATTATAGAAATTTAAGGCTTGGAGATCCACCATTGTTTTAAACAGAATACAGAATCAAAACTCTCATTCTCCATTTGAAAAATCACTGAAACCAACTGACCTGTACTTTGCAAGAAATTGTGTTCATTGACTGTATCCTAGGTAGATAAAAATAGAATGTATAAAGCAATTAATTAAACTATAATCAGTAAACAATAATCCTAACCTTGAACATTAACTTTTTATCCCAGTGTCAATAATAGGTTTTAAGAGACATTATGAATTACAGATAAATGTGGTCAAATATATTGCAATTTAAATTTGCTAGTCCTGTTTATTCTCAACAAAGGAAGCATACATGTAATACCCTGAAAATGTGTTTTCTAATTAAACATTTCTTTTGTTTAATTAGTGCCTCATGTCACAAACATTAAATCTGACTTCATTTGAATAAAAAGATTCCATTTGATCCTTAAAAAAGCTAAATAAAATATGAAGGACCAGCTTTACTATACCCATTTAAAAACTGTAGAAACTGAGGATAAGAGAGTGTAAATAATCAAGCTAGAATGTTAGAGCACTTTGAATTGCAATTGGAGTCTAACTCCAAAACCATGGGGAATAAATGTGAATTAGATCAAAAAAAAAAAATCCAAATTAGAGAGGATTTTAGAAGTTGCTTAGTCAGCATAGAGATTGGTTTCTACATTGTATATGAGAAAAGAGAAATAAGATTCTTTCAGTGTATTGAAGTGTGTATAGAAGATCTATGTTTGAGCACTTGTGGGTGAAGGTAGAGCAAGAAAACTCCTGGGAGGTTATAACATTGTACCTGTAAAATAGGTCTTATACCTGGAAAGAAAGCACTAGTATAAATAGCAGGTACAGAAGAGGAAAGCTGACCTCTGATTTTTCCCAGCGAAAGGTGGAGAGACTCTGCAGGATCAGTCAGCAATCTAGCCTTCTAGCTGCTTCTGCTTCAAGTTGTGTTTGAGAGAATGCTAAATCTAGCTCTGCAAAGCACAACGCAACCTTCTCGTCTCTCTTAGGGGGAGTGAAGGTAGGTACTTATGAGTTGTAGTAATCAGGAAATAAATGTTTTACTAGTAGAAGCACAGGTCTGGGATGTGTTCAGGTTACTTATCTCTGAAAGGGCCTTCAATAAAAATGCACTCAAACTGGTGGGTCAATCCATGGATTATTAGCTGTTTAATCAATTCAAATGGTGTTCATGACACCGATGGAAGATTATCTCTATCTCTCTGATCCAAAATCTGTTAAGATTTGATTTTATGTGTTGATTTCTTTACGTGTGCAGGCACCCAAACATGCATGTGTGGAAACAAGATACCTATCAGTGTCTCTCTATAGACGTTTTCGACATACTCAGTACCTTTGAATGTTCAAAACCTAGGCATCTTTTAGCTAGTTAAATGCATAGGAAGCTGTTTTACTATAAGAAATAAGAGGGAAATAGTTTATTTCTCAGTATTTCCTAGCTATTGTCAGTGCTAGCATAATTTTCACCATTATTTGTTTCTTTGAAGGTGGGAGAGATATCGGCATGTGCATTATTAAGATAGTCTGAATATGGTAATTTTAATAATGAGATTTATTGTATATGCCTCCTGGAATAAAAAAGAGGACTGCTCTATTCTAAAGCATTTAAATGGCTGTAGGATAGTTACATTCTATTATTTTTAATGGAACGAAATTCGTATTCTGTTTATTAGAATGCTGAATGAGTTGAAGAAACAATCTCTGTTCTTATATCACTCATGTAATGAGGTAGTGTATAAAAAATTCAGTTTTGTGGTGTCACACACATGGATGGAATTTAAATAAATATAAATTAATAGCAAATACCCCATCAAAGAATGCAGATGATTTTTTTTTTTTTTCTGTTTTTGGTAGTTCATGATTTCATGGCACACACCCCAGCTCAACAAAATTTTATCAAATGTATGTAATGCTGCAGCTAACATCTGAAAGATTTAAAAGTCTTCCTATTTTTTACTCACTTCTCTCATGCCTGGTGCAGTGTTTTGTTTATGGTAGAAATGTAATGAATGCTTGTTCAATTAAAGCAAAAGAATTTAAGATGCAATGGGATTGAGTTACAATGTGACTGAACAATTTGTCCATAAACTCTGAACCAGTGTCAAAATGAATGGTTTGTATTTTCATTCCCTAATTCACCAAAATGAATCTAAAATATCTCTGGGGCAATTTATTTTGTTTTATTTATTTATTTCTAAATATGTTTGAAATAACTGATGAGATACAGTAAGCACAAAGGGCCATGACAATCTTCCATTTTGTTTCTATAGTTCTCCAGACACTAATCACATTTATTAGGGTAATTTACTTTGTCAATTTCAGTTTCCTGATCTTTCCTTTTTGCTCATTCCAGCTCCCATGTAAATCTTACCACTAAATATTTATAATATAACTCATCTAGATTTTACTTATTTATCTTTACTACTAAATTTTAGCAAAGGCCAGATAAACTTAAGTTGACTTTTAGAGTTTTGTTGATCTTACAACAAATTATTCTACAGTGAACATGATCTTTCCCTTTTTTTTCTTCTTTGTATTGCTTTTTAGCAGCAAAAGACATAGAAGCTGGACGTCACCAAGCTTGCCTAATTATAAGATATAGCTCTTGAAACTCCTTGTATCTTTACCCACAGTATTTTCTGCTTTTAGATATACAGCTAAATTAGAGTGGGAACTACAATTTATTGAATCTGTTGAATGCTACTATATCACAGTGGTTACATATATATTTCACAATATCTCTGTGAGGTAGATATTACTATCCTAGAAAATTAAACTATGTTAAATATTGATACTTGTCTAGAATCACTAGATTAAAAAAGATGTAGAAATGGAATTTTAGGAGCTTCCCTATTCAATTCAAAAGTCTGTATTCTTTCTACCATACCAGATAATAACTTGAAATATAGTTTTGAAATAAGGCTGAATGGAAACCTAGCCTGGTGAAATCCATTTTTTGATCAGTATACTTGCAATTCCCCAAACACACTAATTTTGCTAACTTACAGGTAATACTAGATATATTTTACTTCCACCGTTTTGTAATCATAAACATATTTATTACTGTAGAATATTGCTTCCCAGTCCTCAGCTGTCTAAAAACAAGGGAAGGAAAAGAAAATCTCTAAGAGCACCCTGAATTTGGGGTGGAATCCTTATGTTATTCATTTTCCTTAAGATAATTTTCTGTATTATATTAACAGTCACCCATTGCTTGCTACCTGCGAGCTACTCAAAGTCACACAGAGTCATACAGAGAGAGAACTTAAGATGTTGAGAGTTTTTCTTGTGAATTTCCTCAGTAAATATTCTAATTAATTGACATTTATGTATATGTGCCCATGTGAACCTTATGGATATTCTCATAAACAAAATAAGGCTTACCAGCATACAGTTTACACCACAAAACTTTGTTTGACGCACACTCCTAAGTCCATAAGAATCCTCAAAAAACTTTACATGCTGACAATTAGGATATGTTTACTTAGAAATATCCTTCACTTATCATTTTATATCACTATGAAGCACATTTTTGTATGAAATTGTCAGTCCATGAGATTCTAACATGAATAAATCTTGCTCTCGCACTTTCTCTCTCCCTCTCTCTCCCTCCCTCCCTCTCTCTCCCCCTCTCTCTCATACTGTTTTCACCCTAGTATAACATCTGACAAGGAAACAGTTCCCCAAATATCAACTGACTGGATTCCAGGTTAGGAAGCTTTGAAACTCTGCTATTAGAAAATCTTTTTTTTTTTAATATATGTAGAGCTTCTGCAACTGACAAAGGATTAATCTCCAAAATATACAAGCAGCTCACTATCAAAAAAGCAAACAACACAATCAAAGAATGGGCAGAAGACCTAAATAGACATTTCTCCAAAGAAGACATACACATGAAAAGATGTTCAACATCACTAATTATAAGAGAAATGCAAATCAAAACTAAAATGAGGTATCACCTCACACTGGTCATAATGGCCATCATCAAAAAATCTGCAAACAAATGCTGGGGACGGTGTGGAGAAAAGAGAACCCTCATTCACTGTTGGTGGGAATGTAAATTGATACGCTCACTATGAAAACAGTATGGAGGTTCCTTAAAAAACTAAAAATAGAACTACGTATGACCCAGCAATCCCACTACCAGGCATATACCCAGAAAAGACCATAACTCAAAAAGATAACATGTACCCCAATGTTCATTGCAGCACTATTCACTATAGCCAGGACATGGAAGCAACCTAAATGTCCATCAACAGAGGAATGGATAAAGAAGATGTGGTATATATACACAATGGAATATTACTAAGCCATAAAAAGGAATGAAATTGGGTCATTTGTAGAGACATGAATGGACCTAGAGAGTATCACTCAGAGTGAAGTAAGTCAGAAAGAGAAAAACAAATATCATATATTAACATATATATGTGGAATCTAGAAAAATGGTGTAGATGATCTTATTTGCAAAGCAGAAATAGAAACACAGGTGTAGAGAACAAATGTACGGATACAAAGGGGGAAGGGTGGTGGTGGGAGGAACTGAGAGATTGGGATTGACACATATACACTATTGATACTACGTATAAAATAGACAATTAATGAGAATATACTGTATAGCACAAGGAACTCTACTCAATGCACTGTGGTGACCTAAATGGGAAGGAAATCCAAAAAAGAGGGGATATATGTATATGTATAGCTGATTCATTTTGCTTCACAGTAGAAACTAACACAACATTGTAAATCAACTATACTCCAATAATAATTATATATATACGTAGAGCTTCTGAAACAAAATTATTCTCAAGTTAAAAAAAAATAGACTCTGATTAAGGTGATTTATAGATAAGTTAAACAAGACGCAGCTTGACCCAAATAAAAAACTGAGGACATTATTAGCCAAATAACTCTTTATAACATGTACATACAAGACCAGTTTTTACCCTTTCGTGAATCACCCAATGTGGTTTTGTAGGGGAAGAATGAGTTAAGAGTAAAATAACAGAATCAACTATGTCAGTTATCTCCCAAGAGAAATATAGCATGGAACTAAGTGAGCAAAGAAGGATGTGTGACATGATGCTCAGCCTGGTATCTATCAATACGTAAAATTATATTAAACAAAATCAATCACAGATACATTTACCAAATTACCGCCACTTTATGGTCAACCATTTTCCCAGAACTCTCAGGGAACACACAACAATCCTTTTACGAGTCTTTGGTGAGTGACCTCTGTGATTGTGCAAATATTCTTATTTTTACTGAGCTTATTGAAGTCTCAAAAACAAACTCTCTGCCTCTAAAATTACCAACTCATTGACATCCGGATTTGCCTTCATCTCCTCCTCTACAACGCTGATAAAACAGATGGCCATTCTCTCTTTTAAGATGAATCTCTCCACTGTTCTTGGTTCCTTCTCATTTACATATGTTAATCTAGAACCTTGGTCCAATGTTTATTTTCTATCTTGATGATAATTTAAATGCCTTCCTCTCTATAGTCCATTTCTTTCTTTAGTAAATAAGATTTTTTACTCCTCCAAAAGTGGTACTATTTCAAGTTCTGTGCTCTGTTCACTCTATAGACTTTCAAAGGATGTACCTTTGAAAGTACATCCTTTGTACTTGTGTATCAGTAGAGAGGTACATCAGTACCTCTTCCCATCCAGTAGTTGAGCTAAAGACCTCTTCCGTCAACCACCTCTTGAATATCTCCTTTCTCTTGGAAGACTCACAGGCATGTCAAACTCAAAATACAACTGATTACTCTTCTCTAAAACTCTGTTTTTCCTTCTGAATTTTTTATGTTGGTAAATGCAATCCCCCAAGCTTTAAACAACGAGGTAATTCTCCATGTGTCTTTTTTTTTTTCACCTCCTTTCCATAATTAGGAATGAAGTTCTGTCCATCCTACCCCTAAGCTTCACGTCTGTTTCCCCCTCATAACCCACTGCTATTTCCTTTATCATCTGCAGTAATTAGTCTTCTAACTGGTCTCTCTACATCTAATCTTGACCCCTGAGAGTTTATGCTCCACATTGCAGCTACGATTGTATTTAGAAAAACTGCAGTTCTGACTGCCTTATTACCGATTCTTAACCCTATGATACCTCCTCATTTTCTACAGGATAAATTGTAAACTTATTCACCTGATGCACAAGGCTCTATACAATCTGGTCTCTGCCTCAGTCTCTAGCTTATTTTTCAAGGATGACTTGTAGACCCCCCAAGAACTAAGCTATTTCATGCCTTCTGGCTAATTTTCCAGCAATTCTTGGCAAAAAAACCCCACATTCAACCAACATTCAAAAAGCTACATGCTACACTGAACAAAATGTGGCAGAAACAGCAAATAGGCTATCAAAATATGTGCCTTCACTTCCCTATCATAGAGCCATTATTAGAAAATCACCTTGCATTTACTTTGACCATGCCACAGGTCTTACCAATGGACTGGAAGCGAAATTGGCCTGGGTCACTTTTTTTTTTTTTTTTTTTTTTTTTATTCAGTACGCGGGCCTCTCACTGTTGTGGCCTCTCCCGTTGCGGAGCACAGGCTCCGGACGCGCAGGCTCAGCGGCCGTGGCTCACAGGCCCAGACGCTCCGCGGCATGTGGGATCTTCCCGGACCAGGGCACGAACCCGTGTCCCCTGCATCGGCAGGTGGACTCTCAACCACTGAGCCACCAGGGAAGCCCGGTCTGGGTCACTTTTGAGTCAAGTTATTCAAGGATCATTGTACCTTCTCTATCCTCTTTCTTTTCCCCTTTTTGTTGACCAGATTCAGAGAACAATGAGTTATTAGGGGAAGGCAAAGCCATAAGATGAAAGAAGTCTGAATTCCTGAGACACTGCATGAAGCAAAGCTATCTGCTAATAAGAATCATCCACATTGCACTGTTAATTGAGGGAGACATAAACTTCTCTTGTGGTAGTCTACTAACATTGTGGGCTATATTTTTTGCAACAGCTAATGTAACCCTAGATAATACAAGAGACAAAAATGAGTCAAGTAACATGGAATCTCTGTTGTTTAGAAGCCTTCAGTTTAGTTGTGTCATATTTTTCTACAATGTTAGTCAATATAATTTTTAACAGCTGTATAATATTATACTCAGAGAACAGATCATTTGCTCATTCTCTTATTATCAGACATTTCATTTCTAACTTTTCACAGTGACGCAAAACAATGATTAATAGCTTAGGGATTGTAATCTGTTTCTTTTTCTATGGTATTTCCATAGTCTAACTCGGGGTCCCCAACCCCCTGGCCACCGGTCCACAGCCTGTTAGGAACTGGGCTGCACAGCAGGAGGTGAGCGCCGGGTGAGCGAGTGAAGCTTCCTCTGCTGCTCCCCAGCGCTCAGGTTACCGCCTGAACCATTGTTTGCTTTACCACCTGAACAATTGCCCCCCCTACCCAGCTCCCTGCACCATTCCATCCATGGAAAAATTGTCTTCCACAAAACCGGTCCCTGGTGCCAAAAAAGGTTGGGGACTGTTGGTCTACCTCCCTTGAATAAGACCACTGATCAAAGGTTAAAAGATTTAGATGAATGTTGATACTATGGTTTGATTCACTATAGAAGCCTGATAACAAACATCTCTGAGTTGGAAGGTTGTCTGATTCTAAAAGGTTGACTTTTAAAGCTTATGACACTGATACACAACATTGCAGAAACATTTAATTACATGAAGACACTTTATGGCATCTTTATTTTTTTCTAAAAAATACCTTTTATTTACTGAAACACACTCAAGTCACTTTCATAAGAATCATTTTTTAGGTAAGAAAAAATATTAAGCTTAGTAATCTTGATCAATTAAATGTTATATCTGAGGTGATCTATGGTTGGGGTTAAAGAAAAGTGATTTTACATTAATACTTGTTAGAAGAGGTTTGAAACAAAGTATACAAATACGGAACAGCTTTCCAATGTGCCATTTAGAGTCTAGGGAATAATAAACTTCCTTGTAATCATGATACTCACTAAAGTCAAATAAAGCTGACAAGTGAAATTCTAAAATCCTAAGAAACAATCATAGTTTAGTGAAGTAACATTACTTTGTCTCTTCTCATTTCCAAGCACTAATCTGTGCAAAGAGACCAAGGCATTACAGAAATGGAATAATACTATCATGCAAATATTTCATATCTGTCTTGAAAAATACTGCATTTTGACTTTTTTTTTTTTTTTTTTTTGCTGGCAGACAAGTTTTAAGGACATGAAGTAGAATCACTTTTCTCTTTATAAACACAGACTTAGGATTTAAGATTTAATAAAAATAGTTTGATCTCTGATTATGGTCTACTGTTTTAAGGCAACATCGATAATATCAAGATAGTTTTATTTTTAATCTCATCTACTTTTTTATGATAATATAAGATAAAATCGTGAACAACGGTTAGATGTGAGTAGAAGTTCACGATGGAGGGCTCCTCATTGACTTTCAAATGCAATGATAATTAAGGTGGATAAACTCTGCTCTTCATCCCACCTTCAGGCTCCTGGACTGAGCTGATTTATGCCAGCTCAATCTTCTGACTTTTCATCAAGGTGTTCAATACACAGTACCTTCATTATAAGCTATAGTTTTCTCTATCATTAGAAGAAACACAAGTTAAGTAAGCTTTCCTCAAACAGCAGTGATTGCTTTCAAGTTCCTGAACATGCTGCTGGAGGCTTGACGAGAATGATTGATTTATCACTTTTTAAATAGATTCTTAATCTGCAAATCAATAAAAATGTTTCACTTCAGCAGTGGCACAGGGTGAATGACTCACCCTTGAAAGCAAAATGAACTAATGCTGCCTTTCTTCCTTTCTCTAATACTCCCAGATTGCAACTGTGCTTTTCCTTTGCTTGGATTGCTTGCTAAACTCCAGTGCTTGGGAGTGCATAAGGTTTCAGCCTGGTTTCTCCATAAATCAAGTCAGGGATTAAATGTTAATCGGCTATGACTGTTATTTCAACACTGTTGTTCTCTTCGTTATGTAACGAGAAGGTTAAAACTGAAACATTCTTTAGCTGGACAAAATAAAAATAAAAGGTTGAAACACACAGGATATGGCCATTACCTCAGGATGTGGAGAACATTGTACCAAAGTGACACACAGTGCTTGCTGGGTTCAGAATTTGTAGAAATTATGGAAATTTAAATAATGGGTGATTAGCTTTATGAAGTCTATCAAGGAGTGAAATTAAAACACATAAGTTCAATGTTCCACATGCCACCTACTCTTCATACTTTACTAGGACACAATAAATTCTAAACACTTTTTTTTTGTGATTGAAATATAATGATGTACATCATCATGGTTCAGTATTTATATATATTTTGAAATGGTCACCATACAAAGTTATCACAATATTACTATGTTCCCTGTACTGTATGTTATATCCCCATGATTTACTTATTTTATAACTGGTAGTTTCTACCCATAAATCCCCTTCAATTTCGCCCATCCCCAATACCCTTACCTTTTAGCAACTACTAGTTTGTTTTCTGTATCTGTGAGTCTGTTGCTGTTTTGTTTTTTAGATACCACATATAAGTGAAATCATATGGTAACTGTTTTTCTCGATCTGACTTATTGCACTTAGCCTAATACCCGTTAGGTCTAACCATGTTGCTGCAAATGGCAAGATTTCACTCTTTTTTATGGCTGAACAATATTCTA
Source organism: Tursiops truncatus (assembly GCF_011762595.2). Lineage (NCBI taxonomy): Eukaryota > Metazoa > Chordata > Mammalia > Artiodactyla > Delphinidae > Tursiops > Tursiops truncatus. The sequence continues at coordinate 56,621,437 of NC_047039.1, read as the reverse complement.
CTGTAAATATATATATATATATATATATATATATATATATATATATATATATATAAAATCACATTTTCTTTATCAATTCGTCTATCAATGGACACTTAGGTTGTTTTCATATCTTGGCTATTGTAAATAATGCTGCAATGAACAAAGGGGTGCACATATCTTTTTGAGCTGGTGTTTTTGTTTTCTTAGGATAAATACCCAGAAGTGAAACTGCTATATCATATGGCAGTGTGAATTTTTAGGAACCACCATACTGTTTTCCATAGTTGCTACACCAATTTACATTTCTACCAACAGGGCATAAGGGTTCCCTTTTCTCCACATCCTTGCCAACATTTATTATTTCTTGTCTTTTGAATAAGAGTCATTCTAACAAATGTGAGGTGATACCCCATTGTGGTTCTGATTTGCATTCCCTGATGATTTGTGATGTTGAGCATCTTTTCATGTACCTGTTAGCCATCTGTATGTCTTCTCTATAAACATGTCTATTCAGATCCTCTGCACATTTTTTAATTGGGTTGTATGTTTTTTGATATTAAGGTGTATAAGTTCTTTATATATTTTAGATATTAACCCCTTATCAGGTATATCATTTGCAAATACCTTCTCCCATTAGGTAGAACGCTTTTTATTTGTTGATGGCTTCCTTCACTGTGCAAAAGCTTTTTAGTTTGATGTAGCCCCATTTGTTTATTTCTGCTTTTGTTGCCCTTGCCTGAGGAGACATATCCCAAAAAAAAAAAAAAAAAAAAAAAAAAAAACTCTTACACTGCTGTCAAATAGCTTACAGCCTATGTTTTCTTCTAAGAGCTTTATGGTTTCATGTCTTACATTTGAGACTTTATAATCCATTTTGAATTTATATTTGTGTATTGTGTAAGCTAGTGGTCCAATTGCATTCTTTTTCATGTGTCTGTAAAATTTTCCCAGCACCATATATTGAAGAGGCAGCCTTTCTTCATTGTATCTTCTTACTTCCTTTGTCATAAATTAATTGACCATCTATATGTGGGCTTATTTCTGTGCTTTCCATTCTGTTTTATTGATCCATGTGTCTGTTTTTGTGTCAGTACCATACTGTTTTGATTAGTATAGCTTTGTACTATAGCTTGAAATCAGGGCACATGATATGTCCAGCTTTGTTCTTTCTCAAGATTGTTTTGGCTATTTGGGCTCTTTTGTGGTTTCAAATAAATTCTATTTCTGTGAAAAATGCCATTGTTATTTCGATAGGGATTGCATTGAGCCTGTAAACTACTTTGGGCATTATGGACATTTTAACAATATTAATTCTTCCAATCCATGAGCACAGTATATCTTTATATTTGTTTGTGTTATCTTTAATTATCTCATCAATGTCTTATAGTTTTCAGAGTACAAGTCTTTTACCTCTTTGGATAGATTTATTCCTAGGTATTTTACTGTTTTTGATATAATTATAAATGAAATTTTTAAAATTTCTCTTTCTGATGGTTTGTTGTTGGTGTACAGAAATGCAACAGGTTTCTGTATATTAATTTTGTATCATGCAATGTTACTGAATTCATTTATTAGTTCTAATAGTTTTTTGGTAGCCTCTTTAAGATTTTCTATATATAGTATTGTTTCATCTTCAAACAGTGACAATTTTATATCTTCCTTTCCCAAAAGGATGTCCTTTCTTCCTTCCTTCCTTCCTCCCTCCCTCCATTTTATTTTTTTTTATTTTTTTGCCTGACTCCTGGGGCTAGGCCTTCCAATACTGTAATATTATGTTGAATAAAAGTGGCAAGAGTGGGCATCCTTGTTTTGTTCCTGATCTTAGAGGAAAAGCTTTTGGCTATCACCATTGAGTAGGATGTTACTGGGGGGTTTATCATATATGACTTTTATTGCATTGAGGTACTTTCCCTGTACACCCACTTTGCTGAGAGTTTTTTGTTTGTTTTGGGTTTTTTTTTTTTGGCCACACTGAACAGCTTTTGGGATCTTAGTTAACCTACCAGGGATTGAGCCTGGGTCCTTGGCAGTGAAAGTGCAGAATCCTAATCACTGGACAGCCAGGGAATTCCTTGCTGAGAGTTTTTTCATAAACATGTTGAATTTTGTAAAATGCTTTTCCTGAATCTATTGGTATGATTTTACCCTTCATTTTGTTAATGTGATGTATCACTTTGATTGATTTATGGATATTGAACCATCTTTGCATTCCTGAGATAAACCCCACTTGATCATGGTGTATGATCCTTTTAAAGTATTACTGAATTTGGTTTGCTAATATTTTGTTGAGGATTTTTCCATTTATGTTCATCAAGGATATTGGCCTGTAATTTTCTTGTTTTGTGGTGTTTTTGTCTGGATTTGATATCAGGGTAATGCTGGCCTTGTACAATGAGTTTGGAAGTGTTTTCTCGTCTTTATTTTTTAGGAATGATTTGAGAAGTATAGGTATTAACTCTTCTTTAAATGGTTGGTAGAATTCACCTGTGAAGCTGTCCAATCCTTGATTTTTACTCGTTGGAGATTTTTAAATTACTGATTTAATTTCATTACTAGTAATTGGTCTATTCAGATTTTCTTTTCCCTCATGATTCAATATTGGAAGATTTTGTGTTTCCAGGATTTTTTCCATTTCTTCCAGACTGTTCAAGTTATTGGTGTATAATTGTTCATAGTAGTATTTTATGATCCTTTGAATTTCTATGGTATCAGTTTTACTTTCTCCTCTTCATTTTTGATTTCATTGATTTGGGTCCTCTTTTTTTTCATGATAAAATTGATAAACCTTTACCCAGACTTGTTTATCTTTTCAAAGTACCCTTAGTTTCATTGATTGTTTTCTTTCTTTTTTTGTTTCTATTTTATTCATCTCCACTCTAGTTCCTTTAGGTGTAAAGTTGGAATGCTTATTTGAGATTTTTATTGTTTCTTGAGGTAGGGCTTATCACTATGAACTTTCCTCTCAGAATGGCTTTTGCTGCATCACATAGATTTGGGAAAGTTGGGTTTCTGTTTTCATCTGTCTCAAGGTATATATATTTTTTAATCTCCCCTTTGATTTTTTGTTGACCTATTGACTTTTTAGTAGCATGTTGTTTTGCCTCCATGTGCTTGTGGTTTGTCTAGTTTTCTTCTTGTAATTGATTTTGAGTTTCATACCATTATGGACAGAAAACATGGTTGATATGCTGAAAAATCTGCTTCTGCTGAAAAATTCAATGAAAATCCTTTGGGGCTTCTCTTATACATAACTAGCTGTTTTTCTCTTGCTGCTTTAAAATTTTTCTTTTTATCTTTAACTTTTGACATTTTTTTTAAAGATTTAAATAAACTTTTCTTTGTATAATTCTTCTAACTTTTATCTAGAATCAGTGTCTACCCTCTTAGCAAGCTTTTGAGTACATAGTACAGCATTATTAACCATGGGCACTAGGTTATACAGTAGATCTCTAGGACTTATTCATCTTTTTTTTTTTTTTTAGTATTTTATTTTATTTTTTAAATTTATTTTTTAAATTTCTTTATTGTAGTATAATTGCTTTACAATGGTGTGTTAGTTTCTGCTGTATAACAAAGTGAATCAGCTATATATATATACATATATCCCCATATCTCCTCCCTCCTGCATCTCCCTCCCACCCTCCCTATCCCACCCCTCTAGGTGGTCACAAAGCAATGAGCTGATCTCCCTGTGCTATGCAGCTGCTTCCTACGAGCTATTGATTTTACACTTGGTGGTGTATATGTGTCCATGTCACTCTCTCACTTCATCCCAGCTTACCCCTCCCACACCCTGTGTCCTCAAGTCCATTCTCTATGTAACTTTTGACATTTTAATTATAATGTGTCTTGGTGTGGATCTCTTTGGTTTCATCTTTTTTGGGACACTGTGATTCCTGGACCTGGATGTCTGTTTCCTTCCCCAGGTTAGGGAAATTTTCAGCCATTATTTCTTCAAATATGTTTTCTACCCCTTTCTCTTTCTTCTTCTTTTAGGATCCATATAATGCAAATGTTAGTATGCTCGATGCTGTCCCAGAAGTCCCTTACCCTATCCTCATTTTTTAATAATTCTTTTTTTTTTCTATTCTATTTTCCACTACACTTTCTTCCAAACCACTAATCTGTTCTTTTGTATCATTTAAATCTGCTGTTGATTCCCCCTAGTGTATTTTTCATTTCAGCTATTATATTCTTCACCTCTGATGGGTTCTTCCTCAGTTTCTCTAAATCTTTGTTGAAGTTTTCAATGTGTTCTTCCATTCTTCTCCCAAGCTCAACCATTATAACCATTACTTTGAATTCTTTATCTTCACTTTATCTTCACTTTTTCTGAGGTTTTGTCTCATTCTTTCATTTGAAACATATTTTTTCTGTTTTCTTATTTTGCTTGGTTCTCTGTGTTTGATTCTATGTATTAGGCAAAACTGCTACCTCTCTTAATCTTGAATGAGTGGCCTTGTGTAGGTGATGATCCTTCTTTTTCAATCCTGCTGTAGCTTTTCCTTGTCTCTTGAATCTTTGTGATTGTCTGTACTGCCTGATTGATTCTAGATATGCCCGTTTTTGTGGGTGTGCCGAAACCGGTCAGTGTTTCAAGGGGAAGAATCTCATTTAGGACCTAGTCAGGATGATTGAATGCCAGGCCCTCAGGCAGCATATATTAAAGTACACAGATATATACATCCAGCTGGACTACAATTGTAATCCCTGCTGTTCTCCAGACCAGGAGATCTGGAGGTGTCCCATGGGTGACAATTGCAAAAATCAACACACCTGATGAGTGTATAAGTTCATTTCTAGGGAGTCTTGTCAAGCTGTAGAAAGGCCAAGGGAGTGGACTAGGATGGTGTCTCCCTGCTTACATTCCCTGGGAGTGTCTCCTTAGACTCAAGATATCTGGGAAACCTACAGCCTGCCCCTCAGGGTGAAGTGCCAAGCTAAGTAAATAGACCTTTCCTTATTCACAGGAAGACTGGGGTTGTGTTTTAGTCTGCAGTCTGTGCAGTGCTCTGGGGGTGGGGGCCTGTCTAGAACTGTCATTCCAATCATTATTTTCTCATGGAGCTCAGGAACACCAGCTCCCTTAGCCACCAGGGCCAGACCATCAAGGGGTTTCCCCTGTGTGGATTATATGCACACACTTCCTGTAGCTAGGCAGCTGGAGTGTGTAGGATGCAGGCTTGCTCTCTTGCTTCAGGAATACAGAGGAGAAGATGACTGTGCCTGCCTGTGGGTTTCAGCAATGCAGCATGAGAGTGCCTTGTGCATTGGTTTTAGGCTGGGAGTGGGAGATTACCAAGAATGCTCATGCTCAACAGCCCCAGCTAGGGGGCAGGGGAGTGTTAAGTGGCCTTGGGCTAAGAAATAACAAGACCACTAGCACTGACCAGCTCCAGTCAGGAGGTGGAGGAGTGCTGCACCCATCCATACTCCCTGACTTTATCTAGGGAGCAGGAGAATGCCACAACTATTTATGCCCACCGCACCCCACCCAGGGAGCAAGGTAGTGCTGCAACTGCTGTAGCTTTCCAGCAATGCAGTGGGATAGTGCCAGAATCATGTCCCCAAGTCCAAGCTCACCCCTGTGCTAGCGGGTTAGGTGGGGAGTGCAATAATGGTGCCTGCCAGTGCCTGCATTTCCGGGGAGCATTTCTATTGTCCCATGTTCTTCCAGCTAATGATTTTAGATTTGTAAATATCTGTCCTTCACAGCTCTCTTCAGACTGCTGTTATTTCACAGGATCTCAGGGTGAGGTGAGTGAAAGGTGAGTGAAACCATACATGAGCTCTTTAGGAGGGGAGACTCAGTTTTCTTGAACATCAGCCCCATTGTTTTTCTAAGCCAAACACTTAGGGGGCTAGTTTCTCAGATGTAGATCCCAGGGGTCAGAAGCCTGAGGTGGGGGGTACCTCCTCTGGAAGATCCCACCATGTACCACTGGACCAGAGGTGGGGTTTTTGGAGAAAGCATTTCTCTGCTTCTCCTACCATCTTGATGTGGTCCTTTTTATCCTTTGTTGTAGAGCAAGTGTTCAGTTAGTACTCAGGTTCTATTCAGAGGGAACTGATCCAAATGTAGTTGTATATTTATTGGGCTCACGGTAGGAGATAAGTTCAGGCTCTTCCCATGTCACCTTCTTGAACCACCCCCTAAATACCTCTTCTTACAAGAAACTTTTAGGCAGTTCAGAAGCTGTCCTACATACTTGAGAATTCCAGAAAGAAGGCACATCACCCTTATAATTGTCAAATGTTTCTTACAATTTTTCTAGCATTAGTGATAATTAAGAGAATAAAACTCAAAGAACCCATTACAACCTTCAGGTTTGATATAAGATTTTGTAACAGTTTACATTTAATTTGAAAAAGTCTTGGTAACAAATATTTTTTCTGAAACACTTTGAAGTAACTGCATGGCTTTGTAAAGTCCTTAAAAAATTTGTAGTGGCATTTTCACTTCAATTATATCACTGATACTAAAAAGAAAACCATCAGAAATATATTACATGAGAAGTCTAGCTTTAACTTTTGAAAACTTTCGAGAAACAATCTCATTATTTTATCCAGACAATAGTTTCCTTTGAAAGAGAATAGAAATTGACTCAAATTAGTAAGATTTCCTTTTTTTAATCTTAAAAAAAATATTTTATTTAGGCTGGATTTAAAGAAACCATATTTTTTCCCCTTTATTCTCTTTCTTCTTATTTTTTCCCAATTCCTGCTTACCTACTTTTCTTCACCCACATATCAGCATCCATAGACAGTGTGGGAAAGAAAGGAGGTGAGACTGGGTATTTTGTCCTTATTTAAAAGCTGTGTTTGTTGAGAACCCAGTCCAGTGGGAATAGAACTTATATTTATAGAGCTATATCTATTTATAAGAATCCCCATTTAAAAATATATCACCCATCTAGTTATCAAAATAAAATAGGGAGGAAAGCAGGACAGAAAATCAAACACTGCTACAAATGTTTTGTCTGTCTTCCTAGCCCCTGGCTATATTTGAGTGACATTTCAAATACACCTTGGCCCTTTACACTGGCCCTCTGAGGGATGCCACTGTTATCAGCCTTCACGAATGACCTGTCTGATTTTATTACACTGCATGGATTGGGCAGACCTTCCTGGTGGGCAGTGACCAAGTATAATTCAAGATCATACAAGACCATCCTCAAATACTCAGGCTGCAGCAGGGTGGTGGATATGTGGTGGTTATTAAGCACAGGGCTTTTAAGTAAACTTATAGTGCAAAATCTTTATTGACCATATTTTCAAAGTGTGGGAGAGTAAATGTTCATATATATTCACACAATGCATAAGCTTGAAGATATACCACAAACAGTTTACTATAAGGCCTTTGAAGGAGGAATTTATGCCACAGGGTGACCCTAACAAAACAGCCAAAGCATAGAGACCTAAACTTTTTATATTGTATTCTTCTTCTTCTTAGTCCAACAAGCATCTCAGGCAAATATTTTCATGCGACACTATATCATCTGCTTCTAAGATTATCTACTCTTATGTTACCTTCACATCACATTCATCAGGAGACATGGGAAGGCTCCTATTTCTCTTCAACTACCCATATTTTAATTAGACTGAGAAGTTTTATTTTGTTCGAAAGCCAGATATATTCGGAATAAGACTTTGATCCATCAAAATTACCTAAACAGGCTTTACCTTTAACCAAGAAAGTGAAGAGACACTCCCTGCCTTCAATACCTGGCTTTTGAACAAAATAAAACTTCTCAGCTTTACAAAAGCTATGTATAATAAGAAACTATAAAATTCAAACTAGATTTTCTTATTTGGTTTTTCTCATGATTCTCACTATAGGTGACACATACACTACTTTGACCCTGAAGAAATTTAAAACATCTCTAAAGCCTAGAACTCACTGAAACAAGGATCCTGTTTGTATTAAAATGCAGGCTATCAAATATAATATGAAATCACTTATATGTGGAATCTAAAAACAATGGTACAAATGAAATTATTTACAAAACAAATAGAATCAGAGGTGTAGAAAACAAACTTATGGTTACCAGTGGGGCACGGGGGGGGGGGTAAATTGGGAGATTGGGATTGATATATACACACTACTATATATAAAATACATAACTAATAAGGACTTACTGGATAGCACAGGGAATTCAACTCAATACTCTGTAATGACCTATACGGGAAAAGAATCTCTCTCTATATATATATACAACTGATTCACTTGAGTGAATAGTACACCTGAAACTAACACAACATTGTAAATCAACTATGCTCCAATAAAAATTATTTGAAAAAGGCAGTTTATGAGTATCGGATTCTTCTGTAAAATCATAGTTAGAAATAAAATACAGTTGTTAAAATCTTTACTTCCAGAGACGGGCCATTTGCATTCACATTCTAATTTTCCAATATTCATAGCTATATGATATTAGCAAAGTAATTTATTTTCTCTCATTCTAAGTTTATGCATTTGTACAATGGGAATAATAGTAGGGTCTATCTCATATGGTTGTTGAGTGGATTAAATGAGATAATTCATGTAACGTGTTTGGCACACAGTAAATGCATAATATATGCCATCTATTTTACTAACGTTATGGTAATCATTAACTTGACTTTGATTGAGGCACTTTATTGCCCTCATTAAAATATACATTAATCCATCACCTAATATTTATTGGCAAGGCACACTGGCACATTCTTAAAAGTATTTGCCATAGATAATTACAAAATCATTGGAAATTCTGGCTTCTCAAGGCCTGAATAGTTAAGCCGTTACTCAAATTATGCAAGGCTCCAAGTGTACAGGGGAACTCATGACATGGAAAATGAACACGCTTTTGAGTTCAGTCAACAAAATGGTATGAAAGATACTATAACTTAAAAATCTTTTAAAATATCACACCAGTAAAGAGTCCTATGACTTTCATCAGTGAAATATGTTGTCCTCATACTATTCTAAAATTTGAAGTAATAAAAGCTGCCAGTCATTAAGCATTTACTTTTGGGCCATGGATCATATTAATGTTTTATATACATAGCTGAATTTAATTAACAATTTTTCTATAAGAAGAGTATAACAGTCATTTTACAAATAAGAAAGCAAAAGACCAGAGAATTTAAATAATATATTTCCAAGTCACACACCGGTGGCAGAAGCTGGAATTTGATCGGAGTTTACATTAGACACGTCACTATACCATGCTACCTCACAAATGCCTATTCCTTATTTAAGAGACCATTTTGGTGTCATCTTACAGAACTGGCATACATATATAGCAGCAAAGGTCTCTGAGAAACATAAGCAGGCAGAAGGACCTCAGTCATGTGACCTGGATCACTGCACTGTTTTATTAAATAAGTCATTGCAACACAAAATGAACACTACATGTCCTTGGTGTTAGAGAATTTGGCACTTATGGTTTCAACTTTTTGTAGAGATTTCAAGAGTCCATGGAGTCTAATAAATTTGTGATTTTGTTGAGGTAGACATTTAAAAATGTACTGCCACTTGGGTATGTAAGAGTGAATCATTTAAAAAGTGTAGAGATAGAGCTAAAACAGCATCTACATCTTGACATATTATTCTACAGTATTTCTGTGCAGTTAACTTGGATCAAATGGTATTTAGCAATTTCTGTTATGTTATTTTTTAATAGAAAAATTACCCTGCCAAGAAAAATTACTCGGGCTGGTCTAAAAGAATTAGTGAAACTTTTCAGTTACTCTTTCCTGTATTTCAAAAAATAAATAATTAAGATCTTTTGAATATATCAGGATGTACCATTCTTGAGAAGCTGCTGTTATATTGTAGATCAAGATTTGAGTACGACTCTCCTAATTATACCATTCAAATGGTTACTCTGTGCATTAACTAAATGAAAAAAAAAAAGATAAGGTGTTTTATAAAAAAAGAGGAAGAGAAAACCTTATATGGTGAGTTAAATCAGTAATAAAATGTTTACGAACTGTACTGAGATTTAATTTACCCAGATATTTTTCATTTACCATTATTTTCATTCTTGAAACAACCCTGTGAGGTAGGTGAAATTACAATTATCCTAACTTTAAATGTGGGAAAATTGAGATTCAACAGAGTTAAGTAACATGCCCAATGCTAATAAATTAAATCTGACTCAGATCAGGTCCTCTAACCCTCAATTCTGTGCTTCCATCTTAACAATCTACCTTGCTAAGAATAATTTAAAAAATTTTAACCAGTTTTCACACCTGAAACCAATTAAAAAACTATTGTACTACTCTTATTCCCCCAAATCTATTTCTCTAGTACTAATTATGTCACTAATGGTGACCATGGGGGCAATTAATTTCACTTTGGCAATTCTATACACACTTTGTTAAGTGAACCCCACAATAACTAATGTTATTATTAGGGCTGAGGAAAATTAAGCACAGAGTGTGTGTCCTCACGAAGGGAAAGAGAGGAGCCTATTCAGGAAGTCTTATCTTTTAGCTTTGGATAATATGATCTTTCCACTCAAAGCATCTCTTTATTGACATTGGTAATATCTAATAAGTCATTTGGATAACAGAGAATGCGTAAGGTTATATAATTCTAAAATTATTTGTGTACTGACAGATCATGTTTTTGAGATGGTACTGAATTTAAGAAAAACTTAAAATATACAGAAATCTTCAAAATAATGAGATTTGTCATGTATATAGCTCTACCTTTATGCTCATTTTATCAATTAGGAAGCTGAGATTCAGAAAGATTGATGGATTTTCCTAAGACTGCAGAGCTAATAAGTAGGAAAAATTCAAGAGTAGAAACCAGATATTTGGACCTTTAATCTTTTAAATATGAAGTCAAGAAAAATAATGAAAATAAACAAATTTTATTATAGAAACAAATTTTGAATAAAAAGGAAAACTATGAAAGAATCAGAAGTATTAAAAAAATGAGAAGGTAAGGTAAACACAAAATAAAGTGAATAGGGGAATAAATGTCAGGGGAAGAAAGCAGGAGAACCTAAAAGAAAATATGCAAGTATTCCAAAAGGTAGAAGAAAGAACAAAATTATTTTTTTATAAATGACTTATTTAAGGTCATGGTTTCATCATAAAAAGACATAACAACATTCAGCCTTTGGTTTAGGCGTTAATAGCCATGAGCAGCCCACCTCTCTCATCCAAGAAGCTAATTACTTTTGCATCAAGACCCATTACCAAGTAGCAGTGGCTTAGTCAATACTAGGCTGGGTGGGTCCATAGCTTCAAAAATAAGTCACAAAGCTCACCAGACAAAGTAAAAGGGACTGGGCCTGTGTTTACTGAAAAGGTTAACTAAATTCAAATAATGAAATTGTTCTATAGTTTACCAAGAACAGTTTTACATAGATTCCCCGGCAGAAAGTGCTACCATTTACAGAAATTCATGGTAAATTTTTAAACCCTTGGCACAGACTCACTTATCATAAAAAGACATAACAACATTCAGCCTTTGGTTTAGGCGTTAATAGCCATGAGCAGCCCACCTCTCTCATCCAAGAAGCTAATTACTTTTGCATCAAGACCCATTACCAAGTAGCAGTGGCTTAGTCAATACTAGGCTGGGTGGGTCCATGGCTTCAAAAATAAGTCACAAAGCTAACCAGACAAAGTAAAAGGGACTGGGCCTGTGTTTACTGAAAAGGTTAACTAAATTCAAATAATGAAATTGTTCTATAGTTTACCAAGAACAGTTTTACATAGATTCCCCGGCAGAAAGTGTTACCATTTACTGAAATTCATGGTAAATTTTTAAACCCTTGGCACAGACTCACTTATATTGAGTAAAAGCAAAAAGATTAAAAAAGAAGCCCTCCATGTAAATGACAAGAATGTAAGTTAAATCCGCCTCTAGCCAAGTCTTTCAATGCTGCTGCTGCTTCTGGAATACTTCCTGTTCTGGTCAATGTTTTTTGATAAGCAATCAAAGTATTAAATATGCTTGCCATAGAATCTAAAGTAATCAAAATGGAAACTGTTATTTGATTTGTGCTTCAGTAATTTTTTTCCATCTTGCTTTTTCTCATTAAAAACCTTTCAATTGTAGGGACGACTCAAGATAATAAATGGTAAGCCTATGAATGATTTCACAGAAATTTGGGAGAATTATATGAAAATACATGTATCAAAGCTCAGAACATGAAAGAAAACACTTTAAAACAGCCATATACATGAGAGACAGTAGTAATACATTGTATCTATTCTAATTTAGTTTCTACAGCAAGAGGCTTACCTTAAGACAAGGCAGAAAATGAGAAACTTGGGTAGTGGTAATAATAATAATAATCTTTTATGTGGCTTGGTAATTCAGGAATATAGTTCAAGAGTACTCTTATTTTTTTAACCAGATATTATATTTTAGTCAAGTCTATATACAGCATAGAATGTAGGTTAGTATGCACACGGTGTTTGTAGTTTATGTTGAGTCAAATAATGTTATTTTTGGTGATCCCATTTAATGTTAATCAAAAGCATGTGAATTTTTAGATCAAGTGAATGTGAATCCAACATGACCAGATAAAAGTGAAGAAATTAGAAAAAAAGATAGTTTTTTTTGTTTGTTTGTTTTTTGGTTTTTTTTTGCTGTACGCAGGCCTCTCACCGCTGTGGCCTCTCCCGTTGCGGAGCACAGGATCTGGACGTGCAGGCCCAGCAGCCATGGCTCACGGGCCTAGCCGCTCCGCGGCATGTGGGATCTTCCCAGACCAGGGCACGAACCCGCGTCCCCTGCATCGGCAGGCGGACTCTCAACCACTGCGCCACCAGGGAAGCCTGATAGTTGTTTTTAAAACTTTTTTTTTTAATATTCTATTTACTAGAGCTAATTATAAATAGGTTAAGTGATAAAATTTTGAAAAAGGAGAGATGCTACCAAAGGGCAGGATGTAGGATCATACATATGACGTCTTCTCTATGAAGACAGGGAGCAAGGAATATGTTCCACTTACATGATCCATCCTCAGATATATTGTGTGTCTGCTGCTCTTCATCAGGCTCTTTAGGGTAAGTTTGTCAACTTAGGGTGTGCATTCATATTGAAATATCAGGGAAACTGTGAGCAAAACAACTTGATCAAATTTTCTTTTTCATCACTTTGGCTAAAGTGTTGAGGTGAAGGTTGAAGGTATGGTAAAACTGACACTATGAGGAGAACACTTTTTTCTCTCTGTTTTTTGAGACCATCCCTCAGGTAAAAATAAACTGTGGCTCAGGGAAACAACAGTTGTCCTCTTCTCAAAATCTCCCTGAACTGTGTAAGAAAAATATCTCAGGAAAACCTGATAACAACAGGAGAAATTCTCCCAGTTGGAAGCAGAGAGGCAGGGTCATACAGCTGGCTACTTATTCTTTGTAAGTTCATACCAAGAAAAATATGTGGACAATCTTTATTTCCCAAAGGAAAGATTTATTCATTGATGGCAGCCTGCATTTCCTCATCTCATCTTTTCAGAAACATGAATTGTTTTTGTTGGTTTTTTACTTTACTAATGTTAGAAGAATATATAATCCATGTCCTTCTACCTAACAGTAGATAGTAGATTATACCCATAAAAAACCTTTTGGATGATGACACTGAGTTTTAATTAAGTTTAATACAGTTATATTTGTTGCTATTCTTGGGTTGGATACACACAAGCCAAGAAGTAGGGATAATTAAAGCAACCTCCATTAGCCCAGCCCCACAGCCTGTTATCCAGCTTTAAAAAGAATCCTCCTATTTTGTTAGAAAATGATCAAGAATTGAGCAAGAGGGAGTGTGACAGAATGATACTGATTTCTATAACAAACTAGGTAAATGTCCAGTATTCCACTGTGGTTTAGAGACTCAGTCCTCAGTAGCTGTTAGTTTCGTTTTCAGAAATGACTTCATATTTGAGCTTCAAGCTGTATTAATACAAATGGGTTGTCAGCTAATTTTTCTGTGGCCTCTGAGACTTAAATACCATTTGTGAACCTATTAATTCATATTCTGTATAATCCCTTCACTGAGAATCCCTAGGGCCTACATTCCCAGAGTCACCTCTAGCTACTAATTCTTGTTGTGTATAGCAGAAAGGTGAATTTTCCTTGATTTTTCCCACCATCTCTCACAAAGAGCTTTTGTGTACTAAGCGGACTTTACTGAAGATTTAGGATGATGGAGTGGGTTTATACCACAGAAGCAAACAACCTACAAATGAACATCATATTTCCATGTCACTAAAGCCCTTTAGCCATTATGCTATTTGGGATTACTCAATGACCAGCTTTTGCCTCAAGCTCCACATTCTGCCATGTTGTCTGACTGACTTCTTCACTACCTTCTCTTCCTCTCTTTCCTGAGCTCCTGACATTCAAAATATACATGTTCAATCATTATGTAGATCAGTTTTCTCACTGTTTCCTTCAAAATCACTTGTTCAAGGTCTACCTTCTATTTTCAAACTATTTTTCCTTAAAAAAAAAAAAGTGTTCTAAGAGGAACTCTTGATAGTAGCTATATAAAAAGAAATGTATATATATATCTATATATGTATATAGATATATATATATCTTCTCACCCACTCCATACATTTTTTTCCAAAGTTTTTCTTCAATGAAATCAAGTACAATAACCTTCTGTGATTTATATTCTCTACATATCATTGGAATTACGACTTTGCAGCAAGCAATTTTAATGTACGGCCACATTAAGGAGGAAACATGTATTCAATATGAAAACTAATAGTCAAATAGTAAATACAATATAATATTATTAAAAACCTGGTCGGTACATCTTTACTCTTTAATTGTATAAATGAGTGATGAGACTATTAATAATAAATATTGATCCATTTTTATTAAATTTTGACAAGGAATTAATTTTGCCCTAGTATAATCAATACCCTTAAATGGAACCAAACTCACATATGGTATTGATTTCTAGGGAGGGAAAAGTCATTAAATTTTTGCTTAGGGGAAAAAGTACAATTATACATAACCTGCATTTTGAAAGTGCTAATTCACATTTTTCGAGAAAGAAAGAGACATGGGGAATTTCTAGTAATATCGATTTATAGAAAATCTCACACAGAAAAGAAGTACTTTCACAAAACCTTTGATTTCTTTGTAGCGAGTAGAAGAAAGCTTTGTCTGTACTAGGTGCTAAATAGAATACATTGGGTCATTTGGTTGCATGGGATAGATAACCTGGCCAACCTAGCTAAGATAACAGTCTAAGGAAACATGAAGACCAGTATTTAGGCTGGAATACTATCATGCATGAGACAGCTCCAGAAACAAATTACTCTATTCATCTCTTCCATGGGCCATGTATCGCTTCGCATGTATTCTGTTCATGTTTCTCCAAAACCAGCTTCCATATAGTTGCTACTCCCTTACATAGTTTGCACATGGCTTAGGTTTACTAGTATCTCTCAGGCTCCATATCTTACAGCAGTCTTGATGTATCCTGACCTCTTCTCCTGTTTTCAACTGACTAAATTTTCTATTTTCTAAGTAAAATTTTCTTAAATAGTAATATGATTGCCTACCTTTTTTTCACAGGTGGCTCATCATTGGCAGAACTACGTATAGATTGATTTGCTTGGATTAGATGCTTGCCTAACCCCATCAGTTGAGACTGGAGGAGTAGAGCACATGCTTTGTTAGAAAATTTCCCCTTAAAAGAGGGTGTTGTCAGAACATGCAGCACGACATCTCTCAGGAGAGCAAATAACAAGGGATTGACCTCTGATCAATAAAAGGGGTATGCTTTACAAATCAAAACCCAAAGGACACTGTCTTCCTCAGATTCTTAAACTGAACCAAATAACCAGGACTATGTAACAGATACTAACAACCACAGAATAGAATTCTCATCTTGTTCCTTACCTCCCACCTCTTTCACACTTACTGTCAGCCATTGAATCAAATTGTCTCAAATAAGTAGGTGCAGAGACACAGTAGAAGTGGGGCATGCACAACAGGGGCTGTGCTGGGGTTCGGGAGATCATCCGTCAAGTTGGACACGCATAGTAATTAGTTCATTTTGATATGCTTGACATCATAGCAAATTCTCCTGGGGAAACCAGAGGGGTAGTTTAGGGAAAATTAATATGACCTTTAGTTGTCGCTTAGGGAACACCTCCCCTTCTTTTTTTTCCTATCAGTGGAGGGGACAAAAGGTTATGCTAATTACATATTTGTTCCCTCTCTATGGGGTTTGCCTGACAGCTAGTCTGTTCGCATGCAGAGATCAGGAGCTGCACTAAGGAAAATGACAGAGAGCAAGATGCAGAGGATAAGTTCCTGCTAAAAACACCAAATGGTGAGAGTGTGGGTATCTCAAATATATATTTATCAGTCATTTATTTGATTTTCTCTCTCTGAGATGGTGGAAGCCAACTGGGCAGGTGGGGAGAAGGTCAGAGTGTAATTAATTCCAGAAAGGGCAAGAAAAGCATGCATATTTGTTTTTTTGCGTTCATACACATACACTCACAATGCAGATAGCTTGAGAAAGTATTTATTCCTCAGACAAACAGATTGATCTTTATGCCACAGAGTGTATGTCCCTTTTATCTAGTTGCTATCAATAACTAAAAAAAAAAACCACATCATGTATTCATATGAGTATGCAAAACTGATACCTATTATCACTCTGTACCAAATATAGAAAATAAAAGAGATAGTAGAGGAAAGAAAGTGTGTCTCATTTGTGCTTGATATGGAAACAAAATAAGAAAGAAGAAAAAAATGTCTTTGTACTGAGCCTGGGAATCTCTCCCCAGGACGAGGCTCAACATTTTCCACTGAAGCTAAGGATAGAAACAACCAGCTCTTGAACTTTGAAGTAATTGGTTCACAGCTGTGCTTATACTGAGATGGAAATATGGAAATACATTTGTACAGAGGAAGGATTCTTTTTTTTTGGTAGTTGTAATGAGAGAGTTGTCAAATTAAACCCAAACTGCTGTAAGTAAAATAAATTACATGTGGAAATTCAATTCCTGATACTTTCATTGGGTGGGTGCATGTGCTATGATATCTAAAAACAACTCTTAATGTTATTCAAAAGTTTAGTGTTAAGGAAGCAAAAGTGACCTAAAGTAGCTTTTAGATATGTTTGTAGCAAAAGCATGAGTAGGACACTGTATCAGTACAACATGGTGCTGCTCAAGTGTTTACTAAATGCCTGAGCTCCTGACAAGGGACACAAAAGAAGTAAAGATCACATTTATGACTGCAAAGATATGTGAAACATACTTGGGAAGGCAAGATTAGCACATCTGAAAGAGGAACTATATATAAAACACAGATAATCAAAAGAAAAAAGATCAGTGGGGGCTGAAATAATAAGAAAAGGCTGTATAGGCAAGATAAAATAAGGGCCTGAAGTGGTAGATATAAAGTAACACAAGGCAGAAGACAGGCATTTTAGGGGGCATATGTGAACAGGTGAACAGGTGTGTGACAAGGGGAGAGAATGTAGTAAAGACAGGGAACACATGGATTGTTTAGGGGAGACTAAGAAGTCTGATCTGCCAGAAACTGAGGTGTCCCTTTGGATTGTGCTTGGAGAAAGCTATAGAGATTTGGTTCTATATGTTCCACTTGGAAACCAGGAGATGTGTATAAGCTTCTGCAATGCAATCATAAATGGACACATGGTGGGGGGAGAAACCTGGACTTGGCGCACAATTAAAAAACCTGGAAATATGAAGAAGACCTGGCCCTTGATTCCCGCTGTCTGACTGATGTTGTATCATCTTGAACACGTCATCTGATTTCTTCTTCATTTTTTCTTTTTGGCAATGTTGTGCAGCTTGCATGATCTTATTTCCCCGACCACAGATCAAAACTGGGCCCTGGCAGTGAAAGCACCAAGTCCTAACCACTGGAACTCCAGGGAATTCCTGTCACTTAGCTTACATGTAAACCCATCTAACATTGTTCAAAATAGAGTAGCACCTGTCAAGGGCCACTATCAAGTCTCTTTCAGACACCCAAGGGAAATTACTGAAGACAAGAACTTACAGATTCTCAAAAATACCACATCCTGTAGAAGCACAGCCAGCTCGGACACTACTGTGGACCAAAATAGATATGAAACCGCCCTCTCTTTCTTATACCTTGCCCTTTGAGGCCTAATAAAAGACTCAAACTCCTACCCTTCGGGGCCCATGCCACTCTTCGCGTCTGGCCCCTTTCTTCCCTTGGAAAGTGAATAAAAACTTTATTTTCTTCCCTGTTAATACTTCTGTGAATCCTTTCACTACCCATGTTGGCTCACCTAACATTACAGACAGCTTAGGAAAATTCTCATTCTAATATATACAACTATTTTATTATACGTTCACTTGATGTCACAAACAATACATTTATACTTAAGAAAAGCACTATTTTTTTGATGTGGTTAGAAAATAATTATGGTAATTAAGATAACTGGGAAATTCAATGCATTTGCTCTCTGAATCTTTTAAGAGCAATAGTACATAGTTAAGTACCTGAGCATCTAATGATGAAGGGGACAAAGTGCTGATGAACTAGAATATTTCAAAGTCCTTCAATTCTCCAAGTTGTTCATTCCCCCAGAACCTCTGTCAGAGGGACGAACTCTGGCTAACCTACCCAAGTCTTCTCATAGTGCCTGGTGCACAGAAAGTGCTTAACTTAGTAAGTGCTGAAAGAATATGCCAGATTGGTTCAAGATGGCAGAGTAGAAGGATGTGTGCTTACTCCCTCTTGCAACAGCAATGGAATCACAACTAACTGCTGAACAATTATTGACAGGAAGAGACTGGAACTCACCAAAAAAGATACTCCCAACATCCAAAGACAAAGGAGGAGCTGCAATGAGATGGTAGGAGGGGTACAATCACAATAAAATCAAATCCCATAACCACTGGGTGGGTGACTCACAAACTGGAGAACACTTATACCACAGAAGTCCACCCACTGGAATGAAAGTTCTGACACCCATGCCAGGCTTCCCAACCTGGCAGTCCGGCAACAGGAGGAGGAATTCTCAGAGAATCAGATTTTAAAGGCTAGTGGGATTTGACTGCAGGACTTCAACAGGAGTGGGGGAAACAGAGACTCCACTCCTGGAGGGTACACACAAAGTAGTGTGCACATCAGGACTCAGGGGAAGGAGTAGTGACCCCATAGGAGACTGAACCAGACCTCCCTGCTGGTGTTGGAGGGTCTCCTGCAGAGGTAGGGGGTGGCTGTGACTCATCACAGGGACAAGGGAACTGGCAGCAGAAGTTCTGGAAAGTGCTCCTTGGCGTGAACCCTCCCAGAGTTGTCATTAGTCCCACCAAAGAGCTGGGTAGGCTCCAGTGTTGGGTCGCCTCAGGCCAAACAACCAACAGGGAGGGCACCCAGCCCCACTCATCAGCAGACAAGCAGATTAAAGTTTTACTGAGCTCTGCACACCAGAACAACACCCAGCTCTACTCACCACCAGTTTCTCCCATAAGGAAGCTTGCACAAGCCTCTTAGATAGCCTCATCCACCAGAGGGCAGACAGCAGAAGCAAGAAGAACTACAATCCTGTAGGCTGTGGAACAAAAAACACATTCACAGAAAGAGAGACAAAATGAAAAAGCAGAGGACAATGTACCAGATGAAAGAACAAGATAAAACCCCAGAAAAAAAACTAAATGAAGTGGAGATAGGCAACCTTCCAGAAAAAGAATTCAGAATAATGATAGTGAAGATAATCCAGGACCTCGGAAAAAGAATGGAGGCAAAGATCGAGAAGATGCACAAAATGTTTAACAAAGATCTAGAAGAATTAAAGAACAGAGATGAACAAGACAATAACTGAAATGAAAAATACATTAGAAGGAATCAATAGCAGAATAACTGAGTCAGAAGAACGGATAAGTGACTTGGAAGACAGAATGGTGGAATTCACTGCTGCAGAACAGAATAAAGAAAAAAGAATGAAAAGAAATGAAGACAGCCTAAGAGACCTCTGGACAACATTAAACGCAACAACATTCGCATTACAGGGGTCCCAGAAGGAGAAGAGAGAGAGAAAGGATGAGAGAAAATATTTGAAAAGATTATAGTCAAAAACTTCCCTAACATGGGAAAGGTAAGAGCCACCCAAGTCCAGGAGGCACAGAGAGTCCCAGACAGGATAAACCCAAGGAAAAACAAACCAAGACACAGAGTAATCAAACTGACAAAAATTAAAGACAAAGAAAAATTATTAAAAGCAACAAGGGAAAAAATAACAAATAACATACTAGGGAGCTCCCCTTAAGGTTAACAGCTGATTTCTCAGCAGAAACTATATAAGCCAGAAGGGAGTGGCATGATATATTTAAAGTGATGAAAGGGAAGAACCTACAACCAATATTACTCTACCCAGCAAGGATCTCATTCAGATTCAACAGAGAAATCAGAAGTTTACAGACAAGCAAAAGCTAAAAGAATTCAGCACCACCAAACCAGCTCTACAACAAATGCTAAAGGAACTGCTTTAAGTGGGAAACACAAGAGAAGAAAAGGACATGCAAAAACAAACGCAAAACAATTAAGAAAATGGTAATAGGAACATACATATTGATAATTACCTTAAATGTGAATGGATTAAATGTTCCAACAAAAAGCACATGCTTGCTGAATGGATACAAAAACAAGACCCACATATATGCTGTCTACAAGAGACCCACTTCAGACCTAGGGACACGTACAGTCTGAAAGTGAGGGGATGGAAAAAGATATTCCATGCAAATGGAAATCAAAAGAAAGCTGGAGTAGTAATACTCATATCAGATAAAATAGGCTTTAAAATAAAGAACGTTACAAGAGACAAGGAAAGACACTACATAATGATCAAGGGATCAATCCAAGAAGATATAACAACTGTAAATATATATGCACCCAATATAGGAGAATCTGAATACATACGGCAACTGCTAACAGCTATGAAAGAGGAAATCAACAGTAACACAATAATAGTGAGGGACTTTTAACATCTCACTTACACCAATGGACAGATCATCCAGACAGCAAATTAATAAGGAAATAGAGGCTTTAAATGACACAACAGACCGGATAAATTTAATCGATATTTATAGGACATTGCATCTGAAAACAGCAGATTACACTTTCTTCTCAAGTGCACACAGCACATTCTCCAGGATAGATCACATCTTAGGTCACCTATCAAGCCTCGGTAAATTTAAGAAAATTGAAATCATATCAAGCATCTTTTCTGTCCACAACACTATGAGATTAGAAATAAATTACAGGGGAAAAAAACATTAAAAACACAAACGGATGGAGGCTAAACAATAAGTTACTAAATAACCAAGAGATCACAGAAGAAATCAAAGAGGAAATCAAAAAATACCGAGAGAGAAATGACAACGAAAACACGATGATCCAAAACCTATGGGACGCAGAAAAAGCAGTTCTAGGAGGGAAGTTTATAGCAATCCAATCCTACCTCAGGAAGCAAGAAAAATCTCAAATAAAAAATCTAACCTTACACCGAAAGGAACTAGAGAAAGAAGAAAACCCAAAGTTAGTAGAAGGAAATAAATCATAAAGATCAGAGGAGAAATAAATGAAATAGAAACAAAGAAAACAAGAGCAAAGATCAATAAAACTAAAAGCTGGTTCTTTGAGAAGGTAAACCTTTAGCCAGACTCATCAAGAAAAAGAGGGACAGGGCTCAAATCAATAAAATTAGAAATGAAAAAGAAGTTACAGTGGACACCGCAGAAATACAAAGCATCATAAGAGACTACTACAAGCAACTCTATGACAATAAAATGGACAACCTGGAAAAACTGACTAATTCTTAGCAAGGTATAACCTTCCAAGACTGAATCAGGAAGAAATAGAAAATATGAAGAGACCAAGCACAAGTAATAAAATTGAAAGTGTGATTAAAAATCTTCCAACCAACAAAAATCCAGGACCAGATGGCTTCACAGGTGAATTCTATCAAACACTTAGAGAAGAGCTAACACCCATCCTTCTCAAAGTCTTCCAAAAAACTGCAGAGGAAGGAACACTCTCAAACTCATTCTATGAGGTCACCATCTCCCTGATATCAAAACGAGAGCTACTACAAAAAAAGAGAAAATTACAGAACAATATCACTGGTGAATACAGATGCAAAACTCCTCAACAAAATAGTAGCAAACAGAATCCAACAACACATGAAAACGATCATACACCATGATCAAGTGGGATTATCCC
Source organism: Tursiops truncatus (assembly GCF_011762595.2). Classification (NCBI taxonomy): domain Eukaryota; kingdom Metazoa; phylum Chordata; class Mammalia; order Artiodactyla; family Delphinidae; genus Tursiops; species Tursiops truncatus. The sequence continues at coordinate 56,599,246 of NC_047039.1, read as the reverse complement.
AGGGATGCAAGGATTCTTCAATATACACAAATAAATCAATGTGATACACCGTATTAACAAATTGAAGAATAAAAAACATACGATCATCTCAATAGATGAAGAAAAAGCTTCTGACAAAATTCAACACCAATTTATGATAAAAAACTCTCTAGAAAGTGGATATAGAGGGAACCTACCTCAACATAATAAAGGCCATAAATGACAAACCTACAGCAAACATCATTCTCAATGGTGAAAAACTGAAAGCATTTCCTCTAAGATCAGGAACAAGACAAGGACGTCCACACTCACCACAATTATTCAACATAGTTTGGAAGTCCTAGTCACGGCAATCAGAGAAGAAAAAGAAATAAAAGGAATACAAATTGGAAAAGAAGAAGTAAAACTGTCTCTGTTTGCAGATGACATGATACTATACATAGAGAATCCTAAAGATGCCACCAGAAAACTACTAGAGCTAATCAATGAATCTGGTAAAGTTGCACGATACAAAATTAATGCACAGAAATCTCTTGCATTCCTATACACTAATGATGAAAAATCTGAAAGAGAAATTAAGGACACACTCCCTTTTACCATTGCAACACAAAGAATAAAATATCTAGGAATAAACCTACCTAGGGAGACAAAAGACCTGTATGCAGAAAACTATAAGACATTGTTGAAAGAAATTAAAGATGATACCAACAGATGGAGAGATATACCATGTTCTTGGATTGGAAGAATCAATATTGTGAAAATGACTATACTACCCAAGGCAATCTACAGATTCAATGCAATCCCTATCAAATTGCCAATGGCCTTTTTTACAGCATTAGAACAAAAAATCTTAAAATTTGTATGGAGACACAAAAGACCCCGAATAGCCAAAGCAATCTTGAGGGAAAAAAAACGGACCTGGAGGAATCAGACTCCCTGATTTCAAAGTATACTACAAAGCTACAGTAATCAAGACAATATGGTACTGGCACAAAAACAGAAATATAGATCAATGGAACAGGATAGAAAGCCCAGAGATAAACCCACGCACCAATTGTCATCTAATCTACGACAAAGGAGGCAAGGATATACAATGGAGAAAAGACAGTCTCTTCAAAAAGTGGTGATGGGAAAACTGGACCGCTACATGTAAAAGAATGAAATTAGAACACTCCCTAACACCATACACAAAAAGTAAACTGAAAATGGATTAAAGACCTAAATGTAAGACCAAACACTATAAAACTCTTAGAGGAAAACTTAGGAAGAACACTCTTTGACATAAATCATAGCAAGGTCTTTTTTTGATCCACCTCCTATAGTAATGGAAATAAAAACAAAAATAAACAAATGGAACCTAATGAAACTTAAAAGCTTTTGCACAGTAAAGGAAACTATAAAGAAGACGAAAAGACAACCCTCAGAATGGGAGAAAATATTTGCTAACGAATCAAAGGACAAAGGATTAATCTCCAAAATATATAAACAGCTCATGCAGCTCAATATTTAAGAAAACAAAGAACCCAACCAAAAAATGGGCAGAAGACCTAAATAGACATCTCTCCAAAGAAGACATAAAGATGGCCAAGAGGCACATGAAAAGCTACTCAACATCACTAATTATTAGAGAAATGCAAATCAAAATTACAATGAGGTATCAACTCACACCAGTTAGAATGGACATCATCAGAAAATCTACTAACAACAAATCTGGAGACCGTGTGGAGAAGAGGGAACTCTCTTGCACTGTTGATGGGAATGTAAGTTGATTGTTCTCCACTATGGAGTACAGTATGGAGGTTCTTTACTTTTTACTTTAAAAAAGTAAAAATACAACTACCACATGACCCAGCAATCCCACTACTGGGCATATACCCAGAGAAAACAATAATTCAAAAAGACATATCCACCCCAATGTTCATTGCAGCACCATTTACAATAGCAAGCTTATGGAAGCAACATAAATGCCCATTGACCATCGAATGGATAAAGATGTGGTACATATACAATGGAATATTACTCAGCCATAAAAAAGGAACTAAATTGGGTCATTTGTAGAGACGTGGATGGACCTGGAGACTGTCATACAGAGTGAAGTATGTCAGAACGAGAAAAACAAATATTATACATTAATGCATATATGTGGAATCTAGAAAAACAGTACAGATGAACCAGTTTGCAGGGCAGAAATACAGACACAGATGTAGAGAACAAACGTACGGACACCAAGGGGGGAACGTCTGGGGGGAAGGTGGTGGTGGGATTAATTGGGAGATTGGGATTGACATATATACACTAATACGTCTAAAATAGATAACTGATAAGAACCTGCTGTATAAATAAATAAATTAATAATAAAAAAAAAATAAACACACAATAAGATACTCCCTCACATCAGCCAGTACAGCTATTAGCAAAAAACTAACAAATAACAAGTGTTGGTGAGGATGTGGAGAAAAAGAAATCCTCATACACTCTTTTAGTTTTTGTTTTTGTTTTGCAGTACGCGGGCCTCTCACTGTTGTGGCCTCTCCCGTTGCAGAGCACAGGCTCCAGACGCGCAGGCTTACCGGCCATGGCTCATGGGCCCAGCCGCTCCGCGGCATGTGGGATCTTCCCGGACCAGGGCACGAACCCGTGTCCCCTGCATTGGCAGGCGGACTCTCAACCACTGCACCACCAGGGAAGCCCCCTCATACACTCTTGGTGTGGATTGTGAATTAGTGCAGTCAGTGTGAAAAACAATACGCAGGTCCCTCAAAAAAATAAATAAAACTGCCATTATTAAAAAAACAAACAACAACAACAAAAAAAACAAGAATATATGCCCAAGTGTATATGCCCATAATATATAGTACCTTCTTTATGGGTAAATCTAATCATAGTACCTTGTTTATGGGTATATATCAGAGACAATATATGCAAATCTGAGCACCTGCCTGACACATAGAAATCATTCAAAACATAATAGCTTCTGTCGTCATCATCATCATCATCATCTTCCCAACCACACTGCTTTGTTCAGAATTGCAGAGAAAATGCAGATTCTCTGAGATGACTTTAGGACCAGTAAATGATACTAAGTGAGAAATCAATATTAGATGTCTACCAGTATGGGCATACGAGTCCAAAGGTAGTAATAATAATTTTAAAAGAAACCCTTGTGAAGGCAGAGTAATTGTAAATGTGATCTTATGTTTCAGCTTACATAATGAGTAAAAGGCATTGGTTTCAAATGTAATGACTCCATTTGTCTATATGCTTTTAATATATGCTCATCTTGTAGTCAACTGCAGTTACTAGACTAATACTAATATTCCCCAAATGACAAAATTGCATCAACTGAAAATTTGGTTTCTGCCTGATATTCTGTGTTAGTTTTGCTATTTTAGACTCAAATAAGCAGTCTGAAAAAGCCTTAAAAAGTCATTGTCATTCCTGATCGCAGTTCATATTACATTACCTGTAGAATTTCATCCCCGGTTGAATTACTCATCATCAATTTGATCATTCTTCCATAATTAGACTCTTTTGGTAAAGGATAAACTCTGAATATTAATACCAGAAAACTAAATTTAGAACAAAGAACAGGATGGAAGGCCAATTTGGAGAACAGCATTAGGGTTTTTAGCTTTATAGTCATAGAAATTATCCCTCTCTGTGTATTTTTCATGGGCAAACAGTCTACAATAGATAGAAACAAATTCATCTGTTCATTTATTACATTCAGTTAAGACATTTTCCTACTGTCTTCTTGAATTGGTCTTCCCTGGAATAGTCTCTTAAATGCAGCATTTATTTTAAAAAGATACCCCAGGAATTTAACATAGTTAAAGTAAAATAAATAATAATTTTCAGCAAATGTTACACCCAGCAATCACGTTTTCAGTGTTTCTTTCTTTTACTTTCTTATCTTTTCCTTGTTCATTTTTAGCACAAGAAGCATAGACATGAATTGGACCTTGGAGACAACTTAATCCAATTCTCTCTTCTCACAAATGAGGCCCCAGAAACTTAAATAAAAAGAATATCCTTAAATGTGAAGGCAAATTGGACATTGTTACAAAAGATACACCTCAGCGTCCAATAAAATCCAGTGTGTCTGAATCCATATTGAAAAGAGTATGATAACATAATATTTGATTGTAATAATAGGGGAGCCTATAAACTTGGGCAAAATTCCTTTCATAAAAAAGAATGAGAAATCAAATTATTTGGAAATTTGGGAAAAAATTACACAAACTCAAAAATTCATGTTAAAGAGAAGACACACAAACGTAACTCTAGAGGGCCACTTGGAATCCAGGTTGAAATTTCAAGGTCTAAAGTGAATTCCAGAAAAGGTATAAATGCCACAGTAATTTTATCTTCTAAATATTTAGTGTCAAAGTGGCTATCATCAAAAAGAACACAAATAACAAATGTTGATGAGGATGTAGAGAAAAGGGAACACTCAGACACTGTTTGTGGGGATGTAAATTGGTGTAACCACTGTGGAAAACAGTATGAAGGTTTCCCAAGAAACTAAACATAGAACTACGATATGACCCAGTAATTCCACTCCTGGGCATATATCCAAAAACAAAAATAAGCAAAACAAAACAAAAACAAAAACACTTATTTGAAAAGATATATACACCCCAATGTTCATAGCATTATTATCTACAATTGCCAAGATATGGAAGCAACCTAAGTGTCCAACAACAGAGGAATGGATAAAGAAGATGTGGTGTACACACACACACACACACACACACACACACACACACTCTGGAATACTACTCAGCCATTAAAAAGAATGAAGTTTTGCCTTTTGCAGCAACATGGATGGACCTGGAGAGTATTATGCTACGTGAAATAAGGCAGACAGAGAAAGATAAATACTGTATATATCTAAAAAAAATAACAAACTAGTGAATATAACAAAAAAGAAACAGAGTCACGCATATAGAGAACAAAGATTACCGGTGGAGAGAGGGAAGGGGAGAGGGATAATATAGGAGTAGAGGATTAAGAGATACCAACTATTATGTATAAAATAAATAAGCTACAGGGATATATTGTATAACACAGGGAACATAGCCAATATTTTAAAATAACTATAAATGGAGTATAACTTTTAAAGATTGTAAATCACTATATTGTACACCTGTAACATATAAGATTGTACATCAACAATACTTCAATAAAAGATTTTTAGTAAGAGAATATATATATAGAAAACACAGCTAAGCAATAACACACACATATACATCTTGTATGGCTTTTATTATTAAAGGAGAAACGTGAAAATTAAACTGTCTTCATCTTAAGAAAAACTAAGCAAGGATTTTGATCCACCTTTCCAAAACTACTTCCTCCAGAGAGTTTTACAGACATTTGGCTTTAATGCACTTTTGGAAAGAATGTAAGGATGTTGGTTATATGGATATGAGAATAACATACATATTTTTTCAAGGGTAGAAACCTTTATGCATATGCTGTGGCATTCCAGAAGGATGTTACTCTAGTAATGTTTGAACTCCTAATGACAAACTGTGAATCATAAACTGTTCATGGGAATATGGCCTGAGTTGTTGCACATTGACCTTGCTGTCCAACCAGGCAATGACTGTGGACAGGCTACCTGCATAGTTCTTTACTTCAGAACTATGGCCTATGTTAAACAACCTATACTATACACTCTCAAGCAGTTAATACCTGTTGGTGGATGAGGATAATCATGCTGTACACATAGAAAGCATATCTGATTCAGATAGAAATATGACATTTTACAACTAATAAATACCTATGAGATATTGTATAATAATTGCTTTACCTTATATATGGCTGCTAACTTTAAAAGTAAGCTCTCTTTCAAAATGCCCCTGAAATATACATTTCAATAATTGTTATGTCATAAATTATTATTACATTACTTGAGCATGGGCCTCATTTTATGATTGTTTATATTTGTGAAACATTTTTCAGTAATAGCTCCCTACTGGTAACTACTATAGCTATTATTATAGTGTTTGTTGATATTTAGAATACATTATAAGAGCTATATTTTAATTTTTTTAAATAAATATCTTTATATAAACTAATAGTTCTTTGATGGAAAGATCTATCTATGAGTCATTTTAGTATAGTTTTTTTTAAATAAAATACATTGCCAAAAACATCTATTAAATGGAATATAAAGGCAGTCCTGAGGGTCATTGGTGCTCTCCCCTTGCCTTTTCCCAAACTACTTGGAAATAGGGAAAGGGAAATGCTTTGTGAGAATGAAACTATGAAATAAATAAATAAGGGACTGGTACAGAAATGTGTGATACCACCATTGAGAAAATATGACATCATCCCCCACGAACATACCTAGAGAAACAATGTGTCTATCAAAGTTTGGTCAGCAGTGGAAGCAGAGAAAAGGGAAAGTCTGAGGCAGGTGGTGACAGTGTGTTTTCTCCTCCTGACGGTAGAGGGCGCTCTGCCCCAGGCCTGTCTTCAGAAAGAGGTTTCATAGACCAGTAAGAGAAGCCACTCAGATCATCTAATTCCTCTGGTTCTAATTTCATCCACACACAGAAAACTCACATATATTTTTCTTCTCAGGTAGCCAGAAATGGTTTTCTTACAGTTATAGCTCTTATTTTAAATTAATAAAGTATTAGTTTTATATACTAGTCTGTGAATTTGTTTAATATAAATCTACCCATAACTGATGGACAACCTGATAAATAAATATCCAGACCTGAAAACTTAAGGGCCAGGACTTGCCCTGTGGTGACTTCTCAAAAAATAAAACTAAATAGTGGCACTTTATGGGGAACTTTCTAGGCAGCCAACTGGTTTTCTTTAAGGACAAACAACTTCCTGGACAATGTTCCTTTCCATTCATGTTATTCCATATATGACATCTGTCAGCAAGTACATTACAAGCTTTTCCATCAAAGGTGGAGATTGCCTCATAATTTGTGTCTCTGTCCCTAACAAGTACAATACTAAATAAATAGCCAGGAATTGTTTTGATGTAATAAAATGTAACCATAAGAAATTCTAAAGCTGCAGGATTTTACTTTCTTCATATGTTATTTTCCTTGCTGCAGAAACACATGCATTAAGAGCAGATAACTTTGATCAAAATAATATCCTATGCATTTATTCAGGAGACTATTTTGTTTCATGCAAAAATTGCTCTATTCAAATAAAAATGTACATAGGAAAAAATACCCTTATATAATAACGAAGAGTCATTAAAGAAAAGCTACTAATTTCCCGTTTATTTAGTATTCATCAAAGCTTCTAGAATAATGCTCAGAACTAGTGTATTGGATTACTGTTATATTTCTTGCTGCCTCATATTCAGAAGACAAAGTTCAATAGCATATGTAGTCTTCACTGTCTTATTCTTTATTAAGAATTCCATTCTTAAGAATATGTTGTCTCTCTGGCACTATGTTCTAATTCAGATTGTAGAAGATGTATATTTAAAAGAGACATTGATTAAATTTGCATATTAATGCCCAATCACTAAAATTAAACTATTTTAGGATTTTAAGAAAAAGGATTTAGTTTTTTCACTCTCAATTTTGAAAGGTATTCTCCTTTTGGCAGAAACTTGTAGAACATATAGAAAAATGAAATTACCCAAAGATTCCCAGCAAAACTATTGGTACAAAATTATATTTCCAAGCTTTTCAGCATTTCTTTCAAATTTTTAAAATATGAAACTTCCTCCTTATTTGAATATGTATTTTTAAAACTTCCTATTCAATGGTGTTCTTTCAAAAATCTTAAATTTTAAAAAATGGCATGATTTCTGTCACTTCATATGTGGACTCTAAAAAAACAAATTAACAAAACAGAAATGGACTCAAAGATACAGAGAACAAACTAGTGGTTACCATGGGGGATAGGGATGAAGGGGATGGGCAAAATAGGTTAAGGGGATTAAGAGGTACAAACTACCAGTTATAAAATAAATAAGTTACAAGGATGTAATGTACAGCACGGGGAATATAGTCAATATTTTATAATGACTTTGTATGGAATATAATGTATAAAAATGTTGAATTACCATGGTGTACACCTGAAACTAATAATATTTTAAGTCAACTCTACTTCAAAAAAAAGAAAAAAAGATGACATATTGTGCTGAGAAACTTAACCACAGGTGATCACCTCTCCTTTGAGCTATGCATACTCAGCCACTGATATCTCATTTAGCTCTTGACATGTTGCCTGCACCAACAAAACACCTTCTTTTCAGTTTATGTTCAGCTACACATTGTCATGTTGTTCGTGCCCATGGAAAGCACCTCCCAATGGCACTAGTAAATTGGCAGAATTAAAGTATATGTATTTTTCATTTATAGCTCAAGAGCAGAAGTGATCATTTGTCCACCACCACCACATCTTCCTTCTCATTCTTCTTTTGAACACATGCTTTCCCTTACCTAGGCTGGAGTTAACTTAAGGAATAGCACTGTGTCTTATGCATTTCTACATCCTACAATAAATGTCCAGCATAGTCCTGCCACATACTTGTTGCTCAATACATGTTTATTGGATAAATAATATGATCAAATGGTCTAGCAGTTTTACTTATTTATAATAAGTGAATTGCTAGGAAGCACTTCAGATACCTAATCAATATTTGCTTACTTCAGTAATTGCATGGTGGTTCCCCCAAATCTTAAGATCATTGCTTGTCACCCCCAATTAACTACTTCAGAATGAAAAATGCCAACCACTTTGAGGCAATACCAATGGAATATCTTCATAGAAGATTTTAGTACCAAAGTGAAGTATAGTGAATATAATAGTATTATTTGTTTTAGGTCAGTATATATCAATATATATAATCATAAATATGAAGATTTTAAAAAATTGCTAATCTATTTTGACAGCACTTTATCATTCAGCAATAGCATGCATTAATAGAGTAAACTGTATGTAAATTTATTTCAAGATGAGAGTATCTGTGAGAAGTCATTAATAATACAGAGTCTCAGTAAGAAAGATAGATAAACAACACTCTAGGAAGGAGGAAAAAGTAACCGATTTCATTTGAGCTAAAGCACTCCGAAAAATCACTAAAGATAGTTAAAGTGATACTGACCAACCAGGATGATTGATAAAGATGGAGGAAAATTAACAGCCAATAATCAATAAAATGTCTCCCATTCAAGAGAGGAAAACAGGTGTTAGAGCAGAGAGCCTATGATACTACATTTAAATAAGAAAAAGAATGAAAAACTAAGAATATAAGAATAAACTTTTCTCAGAATATTGAAGATTGCTGTGGTAGGGTGTTATATTATTCTGTGACTGTATAAATCTTCTTTTAACCTTTCAATTATACTCATTATGCATCACAAAGAAAAGATTCAGATGCAGGAATGCCACAGGATGCTGCATGTAGTAGTTAACCCAAAAAACATTATTCGAAGTTGTTCTTAAATAGGATCTAACCTCACGTAATATATTAATTACTGCTAGAAACTTGGTGGGCGTCCGATCACACTGTGAGTGAATATATAGTATAGTATTCAAAATTTGTTAGGACCAAAGAGCTGTGAACTAAATACGGTTGGTCTCAGCTGGAAAGCTATTAGACATACCGTGGGAAAACAATTATATTTCCTTACTAACAGGAATTAATACTAACAGAATTCAAAGTAGAAAGGAAATATTAAAGATAAATATCAATTTCTTTTGTAAATGATTTTTCTTGAGCTAGCAGATTACTGGACAAAAATATAGTTCTCTTCGTAAATTATGAGAGTAAATCACTAGTGATGAAAATGGTGACATTCAGAGCAAATTTTGAGGCTAAATGCATTCAACTCTTCTAGCAATATATAGTTTAGAAGTTTCCTTATGTTCAATATAAAATGAGGCACATATATGAAATCTTTTCCTATAAAGAGATGTATATAACATTTTTTAAAGGAAAGTATAAAATTCTTTGTTTCTTGTTTTTTGAATCAAGAAAAGGACAGGAAAACTACAGTAAATAAATATATCACAAAGCATATATTACAGTTGAAGATGGTAGTCATTTCAGGACATGACGGTGTTTCTTCCTGATCCCACAGACCTTTCACCTTTGCAGCTGTTCCATTTAACCTCCATCTGGGGGGTTAGATTGACCCAAAGCCCTGAGATGAGTGTTGCTTTAGGCAGATGGGCCCTGAAAGAAGCCCTTTGTCAGAAATCCTTGACTCAGTTGCTGCTCCACTGTGACCTCGGTATTCCTCCAGGGCCCAGGCGTCAGCTAGTATTTCATTTCCCTTGTGAACCCCAATTCCCACTGACTGAATTTCCATTCAGTGTCTGTGCTCCAGAACAGCCACGAGCAGACTGGTTTTCTGATACTTGGTCTGCTGATGTCAGATGGGCATTTGTCAATTTCAGGGGTTTGACTTCCGCTTACTGCTCTGCTGACCCACTTGAATTGACATCCTGGTTTTAGACTTTGAGTTTAAACCTTGGATAATAGTGCCTGTGCCCAACCTGACTTTGGGCTGATATGATTTCGAAACTGATTTCGAGAATGATCACTAGCTGTACCCTTTCCTGGATTAAGGGATAGTTGCTTGTATTTATACAATAATAATAATAATAATTGTTATTATACTCTCAGAATTCTTAAGGAAACACTTCAAAATTTGAGAATGACAGTCTTTCAGTAGCATGAAGATGACAGGAATATTGAAAAATATTCTTGTTAATACTGAAAAGATTGGGAGATATCATAGTCAAGTGGCAGTCAAGGAATACTATGTTGCCTTTTAGAACTCAGACACTTAGCTTATTGTAACATACTTCTATGTATGTTATGCCATTTTACTTGAAACTTAGAAAGAGAGGAGCAAGACAGTGAAAATGAATTTGTAAACATTTTTAAAAAGATGATTAAAAATCATTGAAAGAAAAAGCAGGGAGAAAAATGCAAACAGGATTAATATTAATAAATAAATTCCATCCCAGAGGAGTTTGATGCATAGTTTAGCTCTGTGCTTTCAAATTTGTTCAAAGAAATGGAAGAAATGTGATTCATTACATATATCCTGCAGGAAGTATTAAACTGTTGGTCAAGGAAAAGGCACCGTGTTTTGGAGATACGGAGTCCTATGGAAAACACTTCAGGAATCTTGACATAGTATTTGTTATTCAACAAATTTTGGTCACCTTAGTAACCACTAAAGTAGCTCTCACAAACTACATGTTTCTGACTTTTCCCCAAATGATGTTAGAGTCTAACATCATCCTAACAAAATAAGTAATTGTAAATATCAAAGTCTGATGCAATGAAGAATCTATTTTTCCAGAGTCAACAACATCAGATAAAACATTACCTTAAACAAGTAATGCTATGAAAAAAATTCCAGTGGAAAATCATAAACAGGAGAGCCTTTTTTTTTTCGGTCCTTTGAGGATTACAGGTCTACTCCCACAGTGAAATGAAGTGAAGTAAATATGCTCCCTTTAAAAATAGAGATGAAATTAAAGGGGGAAGAATGTTTCTCTTTTCTTCAAATTTCCAGCTAATGCTTATTTCCTGTGTTAAGTTATTTATGTCCCAATACCAATGAGAAGAGATAGGTTATCTAAATTGCTGAGAGAGTATCCCAACTTTCTCTTGGAAATGAAACGTCTTACTTTTCTTTCTAATTGAGCTTGTACACATCAATGATATGTATCTTAATGTGCTATAAATATCTCCTAGATAACCAAGCATAAAAATGCTCACCTCTCAGTTGAGCAAGTGCATTAACTTTATGAAGAATATTTTATCACATTGGCAACAGATCTTAACAACCTGTAAGAAGAAAGTTAACTCACTTTAATGAAAAAAATGTGTATATATACATATGATATGTATATATGTGTGTCTGTGTATATATACATATATATATATATATATACATACACACACATAGATATACATATACACACTTTATTCATTGTTTTTCTGGCACTTTGCCTGCTGGTGTGTGTGTGTGTGTGTGTGTGTGTAGAGAGAGAAAGAGAGAGGGAGAGAGCATTGTGATGCTTGTATTCCATTTGTATTCATCCCTAAAATTCACAAAAGTAGAGAGAAAAAGATATCTGAAAGTCTCCATACAACAGTTTTTATATCCTGAAAACCAGCTTAACTTTTAAAAAACGAAGAAGTTAAATATTTCATATGGTAGGTACAACCCAAAATAGGGATAATGATCTGAATACATCCAATATTTTTTAAACTGATAAAGTTTTACATTTTATTCAAGAAGCAAAATATTATTTAACAAAAAATTTTTGAAACACATCCTAATTAGGAAAAAGATGAGGTGCACATGTGATAATTATTTATAAGGAACAATGAATGTATTGATATTTTGTTAATTTTATCAATGAGAAAAATCTTTGTAAGAATTATCAAGAAAGCCGGTGGATATTCTATAAAAATTCCTTTATTACTAATAACAGTACTTGGGGGACTGGTGGGGAATGCATGATAAGGGACAAAATTATGTTCTAGGATTCATATATTTGGAGTTGGTAAATTGAGCAGCCACCCACCAGGAATTGCAAGCATCTACCGATTTCCCAGAGAGGAAAGTAGTTCATCAAGGAAGTCTCTTGAAACTTTGATTTACAAAGTGGAATTTTACAACAGCTAATTTAAGGTCAGAATATTCATGTGGGCTACCATATGGATATTTTTCAGTAATGATAAGAGCTTGCATTTAGAGATACATTTTCTTCTTAAACATTTGAATACTGAATTCAATTATTTCAGTAATGATATATTATCTAATCCAAAGCTACCTTCCTGAGTTCAATCCCCCTACTCTGCACGTGTCATTGCTGCTCTAGTTCTGTGGTTGCTGCTCCAGTTCTTTGTAAAGCTGGGCATGTGAGTCTTGGGCAGAACGGCATGGAGGCAAATGCTTAAGTCTAAGTCATGGCCAGGAGGTCATTCACCAGGAATGCACCTTGCACTGTGATGCTGACTTCCAAATTTCCTCACAAAATTTATTTTTAATACTTTTATTATATGATTTTTAAAAGGTGTTTCCTTAGAAGTTGCTGCTCTATTTTAGAATTTGCACCATAACTTATCATCCCCAGAGTCATTCCATCTGGCTAGATTAGTACTGAGGCTAAAATAATCATAGATTCTGGAGGCACATTATTCTAGATACAAATCCCAATCCTGATACTTATCAGTTGTAGAATCTTGGTAAGTTAATTAAACTCTTGGTCCCTCTGTTTTCTCCTCTATAAAATGGGAATAATAATGATACCAACCTCAGAAGTTTCTTGTAAGTTAATAAATATGAAGTATCTGGTACATAAAACATTACATAAGTATTTCTACTATTTCGCTAAATAGCAGCTTTATACTATTTCAGTGTATTTCTGTATTCATTAATCCATCAATAATATTATCAATGGAACACCTTCTTGAAGTATACTTTTAGATGAAAGTTCAACATGCAAAGGAAGTTCTGCTCTTGAAAAGGCTAGAATAGGGGCTATGTTCTGGAAGCTCCCTCATGTATTGCCATGGACTACTCTAACTCCCCAGAGCAGAGGTAGAAAATAAATCCCTTAAAAATGAATCTGAAATGTAGACTCTATCTCCTTACTTACAATCTCCTGAGGTGGCTAAAAGAGTCCAATGTTCTACTAACATGGTGACTATGTACATTACATTTTAAAAAATTGAAATATAGTTGATTTACAATATTGTGTTAATACAATATCGTGTTAGTTTCAGGTGTACAGCAAAGTGATTTGGTTTTTATATATATATATATATATATATATGTATGTATGTATATATATATATTCTATGTAGATGAAAATTTTAATGAAAGAAAAGGTTCCTCCATTCAAAAAAGAATATTACATAGCAGACGTAAGCTTACAATAAAATAGCAATATGGGAGAGGCAATAATCACATGACTCACATATAATAAAGTTCGATCTTGAAAAGAAGTAATTTAAAGGAAAACAACTAAAAATTAATTAGAGAGGTATAAAAACTGTACAAAGTTATTACCATAATAATTACAAAAATAATTACTAACACCATTAAACAAGTCTATAATATACTTTTAAGTACTTATTAATTAGTAATACTTATTTCTAAAATCTGAAAAGATGGAAGACTTCTTTAAGACTTCTTCACTTAAAATGCACAGTTAAAGTGTATAACTCTCTGGTGGTTCTTAAGTATATATGGACACATATAAAGAACTCCATGCTCCTTAACTGTGCCTACTGATGTTCTTTATTTATAGTATTTTACTATTTATTTTTTATCCTTTACTATGGTCATATGTGCCCTTCATGAATGGGTCAAAAATGATCAGGATTTTATTGTACAAATGAACTCCTGTTACATATATTATTTACGCATCTGCCTCTCTGTAAACCTTACACTTTTTATGCTTCAGAGGAATTTATTCTCTTCATATATGTATATATATATATGTGTGTGTGTGTGTGTTTTACATATATACGCATTTTATATATGTGCGTGTGTTTATTCTAGATGGCATTCTCATAACACAATCTTTAAAATGAAGAATACCAATTCTACTACTTCAACATTACATTAAATTATGTTTTTATTTTCTTTTTCATCCCTCAGGGTAAAACCATTTGCTGAGTGGCCCTTACTGTTTACATTGATGCAGAGGTTGTGTTTCTGTTCTGCCTGTTTCAGCTATACATTTTCATTTTTCTTTAGCTATTACAGAGAAAGAAAAAAAAACAGGTAATATCTATGGAGTTACTTTATATCACCAGACTGTTAAATACATAGCATCAGGTATTGGGGAAGAGGGTGAGGATGTGATTCATGGCATATCTAAATTCCATTAATAACTAGTCAGGTTACAATGGTATCCTTTTGAACTTTAACACTGAGGACAGCGTGTGCAGTGTTTGTTGAAATTTACTTATCATGCTCTTACTCTATGAAGACACTCCACAGTGACTAGAAGAGTCAAAATCATCATTACCTTGGATCCCAGCTCATTAGCAATGCTGCTCAAAGCTCCCTAAATTACTGCTTAGGTGCCTTTCAAACACATAATAAGGATATCAGCAACCATTCCTGCCTATAAAGTGGCAAAACATTTTTCAATAATGCATCACAAAATTTTATACTCTGTTTCAGCATGCATATTCAAATCTACTTGGTTTAAAAAAGCAAAATCCAAGTCTGTACAATCAAGCTGGAGAGTTGATTGAATATATTGTTAATGCACTCTTGCAATGGTCCCCACCAAACAAATAGCATAGCTGAATTGGATTTGGTATCTGTAGAAAAGAAACCAGAATGTCACCTGTTATATAGGTGAGAACAAATTAGGTATTCTGTTGCTCTCTTTGGGTGATCTCAATTTACTTAAAAAATCATTTGGCAAGATAGCTATAATGTCTCTGGCAGTGAAAGTTGTGACTAGAAAATAGTTTTCTATTTAAAAAATAAATGTCTTGGCTTCATTCCAACATTTATTTTCAATAAATGCCTAAGCATTTATCTTGCAGCAGGAGACCATTATCCAGTCACGATGTTCAATTCCTTTGACATTATCTCTTAAGTAAAACAGTAACGTTAAGAATAAAGGACTTGCTGATTGAAAGAGTATGTTAGTATGCTGGGTGGGTGAACAAATACTGTGGGTGAAAATCATCCCTTTAATAGTCATTTGAAGTAGAAAAAGCACGGCTTCCTTCTCTTCAGATACACTGCGTATTGGGGCTTGTGCTAAGGACCTTGACCAAGTGAGCCTAAAAAGTGAATATTCCAGCATTTTCTAGATTAAATGACATCTCTCATATCATTTAATCTCTGACATAATTGGTTTACATGATCTCTCTTGAACATTTGTGTGTAATGCACATTCACGTGGTTTATACTAGCTCTGAAGATCCAGGCTTACCCTACTTAAGGTACTGTTTTTGTGAAGGTCCTTCTCTAAGATGACAAACCTATGTGTGGCTTCTCTTCTTCCAACAGTCAGTGGAAATTTTGGTCTCCCTGAATTATAATCAGTTAGGGAGTCTAAACCTATTTTGATAGGAAGTGGTTTCTAAGGTGATCAATGTCTAAGCATAGATGTTCATTATCAGATTTATGGTCTTTGTTTTAGAGCCAATCACTATTAAAGTGTGGGTGTGGGTGGAGGGAGGTACATCACGGTACCCTGGAGAAGGATTCCCCATTCTGAAAAATCAGTACATCAGTGCGCATATTTAGGAAAAAAAAATTCTGGACACAGATCTGATAATATCACTCCTCTGCCTAAATATTTTACTTTAAGGAACACCCTTCCATCTGTTAAATAACTTCTCAACTCCTGAATACAGAAGGACAAGGCACTTACCACAGAATAAGAAGTGTCAAGGACTAGCTTAAATTTTCCACTGTACTCCTTCTTTGGCAAAGCATCATCAGACTGTCAGTCACCTCACTCTCACATCTCATCTTGGACATAGACCATAAGCTGACATTTTTTTCTGTCTAATAGGTAATACTGTAAACAAGCTTTAAGCAAGTCCCCTTGCCTTCCAATAAGACTGCTGCCACTGTTAGAGCAGCATAGAAGTGTCATCTAAATCATTTATAGTTGTGACTTTGGAACCTCAGTCAAAGTAGAGTAAATGTGACCTTCTGTGGGTGGCGGATTGAAATTGGATTTTTTTCTTCATTTCCATAATTGATTTTGTCTTTTGCATATTAAAGTTTGTGAATAACTGCCTCATGGCTCTGTTAAATTCTTCTTCCTTCATGGCGACTACACTTATCACTTTCAGTGATAATCTTTTTCTTCTCAATGTCTACATCAATTTGTTTATACCAGTTAAGTGACACCTATCCCATACTTCTCTGTGCTTCATTTATTTGCAGCTATGTCTGATCATCTTTGGAGATGGGATCTGTATCTTTCATGTATTACCATTTCTTCAGTACTCAGTCTAGAGCCTGGCTCATTGTAGAAAGCTATCTCACAATCACACACACACAAATAAAATGGTAGCGCTTTCTGTATTCAACATTCAAACTACAAGGATACACTGAGGTCAAGGCTACCCAGCATCAGTGTAGGTGTCACCTTAGTCCCTGCAATTCCTTTTTCAGCAGGCTCCTTTCAGCCATACAAATGCATAAGAAGGTGGGGATGAAAAGGGGCCCAGGATCTATGCTGCAGAATGGATGTGAATGCTGTGTTGATCTAAAATAAATCCACATTCATCGTTATAGTCACAATAGTAGCTCTCAGCCTTCTGTAGTTCTAGGACAGGTCATTACAGAAACACTTTGAGAAACTCAATGAGAAGCAAACCAAAGCTGTGTGTTCTCAGGTGCTATCTAACACCCCTGATTCTGCAGACGGTTCAGTGTAGGGAGTTAGTAAACCAAGATTGGCCATACAAGATGACAAATATTTTTCTGTTTAAAAACTCTTGGTGGTACAATAAGACATGAAGCAATGTTCTGATGAAAGCTGTCATAACCATCATCACAAAAGAGGAAATACTGTTTGCCAAAACATAGGCTTATACTGAAATATAAGACTCAGCCATATGAAACTTGTTAGGTATCACTGTAAAGATGCTTCTATGGAAAATGTCCACCATACAAAGCTTAAGGGTTTCTTACAAGAGCCCTAGGCAAACATCTCTTTTTGGGCTTAGCATAATGAAAGCAGTTAATTTTTTTTATGGAAATAATAAATCTCAGACCGGTATCTAAGATCTTATGGTCTTTTTTTGGACAATTAGAAAGCTCAGAAGCAAGTGGGCAGCCTAACTCTTATAAGTGCAGAGGTATATGAAATGGATTTCTATATACTAATTTTATTTCTGACTTTATTTTTGTACTTTATGGCCTTGTACTCTGACTTTCTCAGTAGTTTTATACAACCTTTTTTTACTGCATGAACTCTTTTGTGTAATCACCTGGTATTCAAATAAACAACATAATCCCAAATTATTTGCTCCTTCCTTTGTGTCAATAGTCTAATTTCTTCTGACTGCTAAACAAAGTGTCATGGTCTCATTCTCCTATTTTAATTCCAATATGAATATCTTTGGTGATTAAAAAAACAAAAAAACTCATATTTTTCTAAAACGCATGTGCCCCAGAGGAAGACCAGAAAGCCATCTGCTCTGTGCTTCACCCTGATTATTACTCTTATTTTGAATGTGGAACTGAAAATATGAGATTTGAAAAGAAACTTGAAATGAAACACTACAGTATTACCTCATTGAGCAGAAATCATCAACTTAACAATAATAAATCTCATACTAAAAAAAGCAAAAGGAAATTATCCTTCAGATGATGAGGTCAGCTAATCTCAATCTTAAAATCCTCTTTTTCTGAGATTGTCCAGCTGTCATCAAAAATGAACTCTGATGATTTTTCAATTTTAGTGTTCTGTACATTTTTTTTTTTTTTTTTAGATTGCAAAGTTACTTCTGTGAAAACTCACAGGATGACTGGTACCCTAAAGTCAATTCTTAATCACCTTTGGCATGGGAGATAGGATTATATGGACATTTGTTGACAATTTCCAGACATCCCTCAATCACAGTTCTCTCAATATCTCCCATCACCAAGCTTTTCTTAGAAGGTCTGCAAACAAGAAGCAAAACGTACAGATTTGAGTTGTACCTCATTTCACTTCTGCAAGCTTACTGAGGAAACTGAAATTTCTAAAGATATCTTGTAGGAAACAGAATATGAAGAGAGGAGACAAAGGTAAACCAGACACAGAATAGCTGCCACTTGAATTTCTGAGTATAGCCTGCACTGGGACATGCACTAGAATAATCCAAGTTGATCAATAAACATTTGTTGAGCTTGCCTGGGAAGGAAAGGAGGAAAAGAAAACAACGTTTAGCAAAGAGAACCGTAACAATGAATTCTAGATCTTCGAATCACAGAGGACTCACTATCTGAAGCTTTCAGGTATTCAGGTGAACCTCACTAGAGGAGAGACATTATCAATCAGGGAGACTACAGAGCCTAAGAGCATTGACACAAAAACTATTAGCAGAGAAAACCAAGCAACCCTGGAAAGACACATGTTAGCTGGAGGTTAAAGAGCACTGAAGAGCTTGTCTTATTTTCTGTTTTCAATTCAAAGAGAACTTGTGGGCTGCTAATGTCTCAAAAATATATTCTAATGTATGTATGTACAATAGATTGTAAGGATTAAAAGTGTAGACTATGGAGTTGGTCAGCTGGGTTCTTGATATGATTCCACCTGTGATTTTGGGCTCATTGCTTAAATTCTCTGTGCCTCCATTTCTGTATCTGTCAAATGGAGATAGTGTAAATTCTCACATAGCCTCATTGGGCTATGTGGGGATTAAATGAGTTAGCCTGGCATATAATAAGAGTTCAATAAATGAGTGCCGTATTATTTATATTAGAAAACTATCTTAATGATGATATACAAAAAAGAGAAAATTTAGAATAATTCTATTGGCAAGATAATCCTTGATAACAAGTAAAAACACACCTAAAACCATCAAACAAAATACCTTAGTATATACACTCAGTATAAAAATGCAAACCACATTGTAAAATAAATAGGGGAAGTGAAAAACATCTTTTCATCTTTTACCTCTTTTGTCAAGAGTTTCTTATGAGGTATTTCAGAAAAATGTATAAATAGCTATTACACATTTTTTAAACTATTTACACAAAAGTGATCATACCACCCATTATACACATTTTTCTGCACCTTGTTTTTTTTGTCCCCCACATAGTAATGTATCTTTGGGAGCCTCCCCTATCGGTACATGCAGTACACTCCCACTTTTTTATCGGTTGCATAGTAGTCCATGGTATAGATGCAAAATAATTTATCTATCCACCTCTATTTTTGGAAATTTTGGTTGTTTGGTAGCTGATAAACACATAATATTGCAAAAATATCTATAACATCTATTCATACATTAGAGTATTTCTTTGAGAAATTCTTAGGCATATTCCTAGCAGTGGGATTTCCAGATCAAGAATATGGACTTCTTAAAATCTGACATTGTGAAAGTGAAAATGCTCTCCAAAGGGTTAATATCAATTAACAACCCCCCCCCATATATTCTCTCAACAGCATCTGAGGAGTCTTGCCCTGGAAATTGTCTAAACTTTAAATTTTGCCAATGTTAAAGTTTATTAAAGTCTGATTAACATTCTAACTTGATTCTTCTCTGCTAAGAGAAAACAATGCCTTGATTATAAAACATTTTGTGTTACTGTCATTTTTATAAAAATATAAGTATAGTCAAAATAGTTATTAAAAAACTAGGTGTGGGCTTCCCTGGTGGTGCAGTGGTTGAGAGTGCGCCTGCCGATGCAGGGGACACGGGTTCGTGCCCCAGTCCGGGAAGATCCCACATGCCGTGGAGCGGCTAGGCCCGTGAGCCATGGCTGCTGAGCCTGCACGTTCGGAGCCTGTGCTCTGCAACGGGAGAGGCCACAACAGTGAGAGGCCCACGTACCGCAAAAAAAAAAAAAAAAAAAAAAAAAAAAACCTAGGTGTTTTTGTTTCACCTCATGGAAGGATTTTCAAATACCATTCTCCTATGAGATTTTTATGGTCAAAAATTATTAACAACCTGAATGCAGAAACTTCTCTCTCTCTCACTTTCAACATATTTCTTTCTTTGTAGGGTTATTATACACACACAGAGACACAATTACACAATTACACACAGAGAGGCACCCCAGAAGCTCTCTACTATCAAAAACAGAGCACAGCTACTTCAGGGCATAATACCCCTAGAGTTACTATTTATCAATAAAAGAAACCTAATAGATTAAGGATTTAGTAAAGTTAAATCACAAATTTGTCTGAAGGGTGTTAAGCCGTTACAAATGTAAGATATAAGTCAATATACATATAAGTGACACTTTATGTGTTTCTTTCAACGGATCAAACATATTTCTCAAATTTGAGGTTAACCGTTAAATTTCCCCAGGAATCTATATTTAATACATCTAAGGAAAATCTATTAAATTTTTCTCCTGAAAATTAAAGAAAGGGACATAATTTGTTTTCATGAAATTCTATACTCATTCAGTTTCTCAAATCAGTCAGGAATCACTCTTCACTCTGTTGCCTTCATGCAAAATGGCTGGTTACTTGTTATTGGTAAATCTCAGTGGGTTTCTAACACATTCCAAGAAAAAAAATATAGCCAACTTGGGATAATTTACCAAGTGTAAATGTAGGGACTTTCTTATGAGCACGGCAGATTAATGATTACTGTGAATCATGCCAATATATTTCATATTAGAGTACCATAGTCTATAGAAATATCTTGACTTTCCTCCATGTTTTAATAATGGTAAATGTCTGGGAGAAGAATCTCTCTTTAAATCTGTAGGAAAGAGATTGAGAATAAGTCATGCATGCCAAGGGTAGAAGTGCTTCTCTGTTGCTTTATGATTTAAGTCTTTACTCGATGATTTTATACAAAATAATTTTTCTACAAAATAAATTATAATTATAATGTACTCAAAAAAGAAAATGCTCCTTGTTATTTATATTGCTTGGTGATATATTATTGTATCCTCAATATTCTAATTTCCAATTATAAAATTTAAATAATTCTTCAAAATTTTAATACAAGGATAAATCATGTGGGAGCCCTCTGGTGGCCAAAACAATGCTATTAGATTTTCACTAGAGAAGTTCAGGCTTGGTGATAGGAAGATTCTCCTTGGAATTCTAAATCTTTATTTGGAAACTACCTCATATTGATATATTTATAGTATATTGATTCACATTATAGGTTACAAAGTTCTAGCATATTTTAATATCTTTCTCCAACCTCATAAAGTAATATTTTATGTACAGAATTCAATATTTAAGTTGTATGGAAAAATATATTTCTATATGCATGTAGAGACTCATAGATCATCTTAGACTCACAGTATTATTGAATCATAGAATTTTACTGTAGGAATAAATCTTAGAGTTAATTTAGTGAAATTCCCTCATTTAATGAGTAAGGAAAATAAGGTCAAGGTAGGTTAAATGTCTTACATATGTGGTCATGGAGTAATTACTGGGAGTGCTGGGATTAGAGTCCATTTCTATATGTTGCAACATCAAGTTCTCTGGAAAAATGTGGTCATTTAACTTTGCTTCAAATTATCTCTATTCTCTTTACATGGGATTTTTACTTATGGTTAATTTAATCTTGTTTCTTCCTTTCAAAAAAAAAGTTCTTGCTTAGGAAAAGTTTTCCAGGTTAAGACATGAGCATCAAGTGATTTGCAATTTAAAAGTAAAACAGAGGAATAAAAAGCAGAAACAAAACAACAAGGAATATATTAGTTTTCTATTGCTGTGCCATAGATTACCACAAAATTAGCAGCTTAAGACAATACACATTTATGAGCTCACATCCTACAGGTCAGAAGTTCAGGCACAGAGTGGCTGGGTTCTCTGCTCAGGGTATCACAGGACTGAAATAAAGGTGTTGGCTGGGCTTTGTGTTTTCTGGAGGCTGTGGGGAGGAATCTCCTTACAAACTCATTCAGCTTATTGACAGAGATTAGTTCCCATGGTTATAGGACTCAGGTCATTCTTTCTTGCTGGTTTTGGCTAAGGGTTGCTCTCAGCTCCCAGTTCCCTGCCACATGGCCCCTCCATTTACAAAGCCAGCAGTAGAGAATCCCCTTTTGTTGAATCCTTCTCACACTTCAACTCTCATGTTTAGGAAGTGCCTATACTCCAATATAAAATAAAATTTAAAAAAAAGATTAAACAATAAATGAAAACATGCCTGAATAGGAGACTGTGAGGATAAGGAAATGAGAATGGTCTGGATCTTTACATTGTTCAGAATAATAAACAGCATAAATGCAAAAAAAAAAAAAAAAAAAAAAAGGTTACTGTTTAAATTCAGGCTAGAGATACAACAGTCTGGACCAGAGCTTTAGGAGTGAAGGTGATAGGAATTGGAATCTGAATATATGTTGAAAGTAGAGCCAGTAGTATTTCTATTGTGTTCAATGTGACATATGAGATTAAAAAAAAAAAGGAGTTAAGAATGACTTCAAGATTTTCAGTCTGAGTGGCTGATTAGATGGAACTGCTGTCATCTGAAGAAGATGATGGAGTAGGTGAGAAAGGTCAGGGACTTCATTTTTGGACATCTTGCATTTGAGATATGCAAGTGAATACACTAATGGATAAGGAGGCAGCTGATATATATCTCTGGAGTTCATGAGAGAGATCTAACTTGAAGACACAAACTCAGAAGTCATTTTGAAGACTCACAAAGAAGGTATTTTAAAGCCAGGAGACATGATAAAAACACAAGGGAGTGTGTCAAGGCAGAAAATAAAAGAGAACTAATGACTGAGCCCTGGAGTACATCAACATTAAGAGGTCAGAAGGTGAAAAACAAGTAAAGGAGATGGCAAAAGAGAAACCAGTGAAAGGGAAGGAAAGTCAAAGCATGTGGTACCACAGAAGGCAAGAAAAAAAACTGTATCAAGGAAGGAGTGATCAACTTTGTCAAATGCCCCAAATAAGAGTAAATGAAGTGGGCTCTGAGACCGGATCATTGGATTTAGCAATTTGGAGACCACTGGTGACACTGCCAAGTGTCAGTGTCACCAATGGGGCAGTTTTAAGAAAGAACATGAGAAGAGGAATGGCAGACAATGAATACAACAATTTCAGGGAATTTTACTGCAAAAAGGAGACAAGAAATGGGAAGGGTGCAGTTGGCAGAACAAATGGATCAACGGAAGGTTTGTATTTGTTTTTTTTTTTTTTAATCTTTGTTACTTCTCTACAATCTAGTAGAAATGAAAATTTGATATAGGACAGAGAAGAGAAACGTTAGAGCAATAGAAGTCTTTAACCACGTGGTCAAGAAGCATGTAATGTAGATTATTCTTGTTGGATAATAACAATGGGCTTATTGTTTTTCATGTCTACCAAAGCCTATGCCATAATAAACCAATTTAAATATGAACACACATTTAAAAATCCTCACAGCAATTTCATTATGAATCACATGGGTGATGGCCACCCTTTGCTTATAGATTTTACTAAATATCACCGATTACAAGATATCATTTTCTTTTTTTCAATCACATTTAGAGACAGTGAGTTATGCTGAGAGGAGTAGTGAGGGGGCAAAGAAGCATGAATATTAGGAGAACTAATCAGGTTAATCAGTGCATGCATATCAAAGAAGCATAGCTTAAGAGTCAGAAAACTCAGTTTTGGGTCCCAAATAACAATGACCAGCTCAACTATATTTGCTAAAACAATTCTCCCCCTAGATTCCCCTTTCTTTATTTAAAAAATAAATACATTGTGCTGGATGATCTCTAAGGTCCATTCTAGTAAATCTAATACAAAAACATTTCCTGAATTTGTATTATGTATACGAAATAAGATATAAAGCTGGCTCCTTGCAGCTAGTGACAAAGGTGAAGTTATAGTCAACTGACAGAGTGAGGCAAATAAATCTATAAAATAGTGCCAAGTAACAGGTAGAAGGCTTCCCAAGGGCATGTGGCTCTTAAATGCAATATGCACTCATATGATCTCTCTCATTCCTCCTCATTTGCTAACCCATCAGCAGACTTCAATTCTCTTGTGCCTGGATTCCTTTCTCATTATATATTTGAGAGTTTTGGAATTAGGAGTTTTCTTATTTTAACTGTTTTCCAACAAATGGCTGACTTAGACACTAGCAAAATCTGGTTCTATAAATACTGTGAGAATATATGGGTAACTGGAATAGAGGCTGATGTGAAGTGTTTTCTTTCCGTGGGAATTTGTGAGATGTCAGATATTAATCTTACATTGAAATTTAAGTTCTTGCAGATCTGAATTTAGACCAGATAAAATTCTTTTCAGTTTGTCTTTTTTTTTTTTTTTTTTTTTTCCCTAAAAGTTTGTGGACTTCCATCAACCTCATGTTACAGAGAGAAGAAACATGAATGTTATCGTTAGATCTGAAAGGAGCTAAGATTTAGGGCCTGGTGAATGCTTCAGATAGCTTTAGGTCTCATGCCTGGGGAATCATATATGGGTCCCTCTGCAGCTTCCAGAAGATCTAAAATGTAGCCAACAATCTTAAAAGACAGCAGAAGAATCACAGAAAGGTTCTAAGTAGCAAATGAATGAGGGAGAGAAACAAAGTAGTTACATACAGTTCTTTTGGCCAAAGATACTGCAATATCACTATTAAATCAGAGAGTGTGCTGCTCAACAGCTTTTAAAATTAAAAAAAAACAAAACAAAACTCACAGTTAAGAGGGCAATACTGCAGACTATTTTAGGATGACCCTGTCTCAAGCAATGGCAATGTATTTGACATTATAAAGGTAGTATAAATATATTTATAGATTGAACTTGAGAGTTATGTCTTTCTCATTTTTTTTTTTTTTCCAGATGACATCTTTACCTACCACAACTATTTCTCTCTTCTGTCTACTGTTAAATTTCTATTCTGTGATTCTCTGGAATTTTCACGTTACTCCTAACAGATAAACTACTGCTTTGGTGTTAAGCTGAACTGACTTCTCCCTTCATCTTGTGAACAGATGATACAAAGAAGAATAAGATTTTCTATATAGATGTATTTTTGCCATTTTATAAATAAGGCATCAAACATGTTTTAATGTTTAATTAAACATTAAAACACGTTTCTGACCACATCTACTAGAAGATCTGTTGTCCAAAGAGCTTTCTGAAAGCGTATATACTAATATTCCTTGCATTGTTGTTCAAAGGCATTTAAACATTTTGAAAAATATTCAAATATTTGAAAAAATAGGCACGTTTACTGTTTTCTTCCATTTAGTTTTGAACTGGTTATATTCAGTTTGGTGTCTATTTAGAAATACAGATCAAAATCATATTTTACCATGTGCTTATTACTTTTCCAGATATTAAAATGATTTTATTTCAAATAGCATCTGTTACTTTTGTTGGTTAAAATATATATTTGCTTGACATAATGAAATCATAGGAGTGTACACAGACATGTTTACATGTGCATGTGTATGTATATCTATAATATTTTAATAAATATTCCTAGAAACACTTCAGCTTCAGTTCATCCATAAAGAATTTGGAAAGGCAGCTTTTTAAGGAGTTCAGGACTAAAATAAATGTCAACTTTTTGCCTGCACAGAGAACCTTTCTAGTTGCGACCTGAGTATATATTTGCTAACCATGCCAATGTTCACAGAGGAACTGACTGGCTCCTGTGCTCCAGAAAGCAGTTTGTCCACAAGCTCAGTCATTCTACATCTCAGGAGTCACTGCAAAGACCCAGTGAGACTGGAAGAAATAAAAAGCATATATTGAGAAAGGCCTGCGCCTGAATCAGATTCAGACTTTCTGATTAATCCAACACCTATATGTTCGGAGTACCCGTCGTTAATGTCATTAAGCTGCTTGTTTCTTAATTGCATTCTAGTGTAGGGGACTCAAGGCAAAAACGAACCAGCTCTGAGGAGCCCACAGTCAAAGTTGATTGCGTCCAACCTTACTATTGCATCTCTATTAACCTACAAGCTGTGTGGGCAGGACTTACAACAAGCACTTTGGGAGAAAAAACGTCTCCTTCAGATTTTGCTACACTTCCATTTATTATGAATTTTCTGGAAATTATGAGGTAGAATTGCTAATGACCCCTGTCAGAGACAGTCATTATCTCAAACTGTGAATACTGGTTGTCATTTGCAGAGTCAACAGATGTTGACCTTAGAGTGGCAACTTTTCCTTCATTGTATGAACCTAATCAACATTATATCCTTCAGTTTTCTATAAAATGCACTATCCAATTAGAAAGTAAGCTTTTTAAAAAGAAAGGTCTAGGGTTAAAATCTCATTTAAGCTGCATTAGGCTAAATGTGGCTTTGGGCTATTTGTATTAGCTGAAGCTATTTATGATTTCTCTGAAGGAGAGGAAAGGACACTTTGGGAACTACAAAGAAAGTGATTTAATGGTATGCATGACTTCACATTCTATTTCTATAAAACTGGCTCTTCGTAAGAGGTTGTGAAGATTTTTAACAATATCCCCCTTCGCATTTTTGTCCTGATCTTCATAAAAACACTGTTTATAAATTGGCAAAGACACAGCTAAAGAACAGTTCTGCAGTATAGATGGGATGCAGCAATTATTACTTCCACAAATTAAACTGCTTGAAATCCACTAAATCTAGTCACTATTGAGGTAGAAGTATGCTATGAATTCCCAAGCCCAGTCAGCTTTTTGTGGAATTATATACCGTCTTCCAAATTGCTTCTAAGCTCGTTTTCTTCATGACTTTCCCAATCAGACTCCATTTGATACTGATAATGGCTTAAATGGCATTTGACTCAGTTTAATTTTCATATATCCCTTCATTCATTTATTCAGCAAGTATACTGAGTGTCTACCATACAGAGGCAGGAAGTTGGGCTCTGGTAAAACAATGAAAGGGGAATCAAAGACCCTTACTTTCACAGCTCTTACAGACTGGGGGAAATACAGATGAGAATTCCATTTCAAAATGTAAGCATAACTTTCGAAAAACATTTTTCCTATCTTTGCAGATAGTCTCTAGCAAGAATGCTTTAGTGATTTGGTTACAGTACATTATATGAACTAAAAATTCTATGTGTTTTCCTTGGAGGAGTCAGTTTTTGTAACAAAAATCATTATGTTTTCAAATTTAATATTTATGGTACCTATGCTGTGTTTAGATATTAAATTGCCCTTAAATGGAAGTGAGTCTAAAAATCTGACCATTTGATATTTTTCATTTTGGGCACTAGACAGCCAAAGAAGACTATTTCCTGTAGAATGACAGTTGCCTGAAGGGGCAGGGTGGGGGAGATGATTGGCAAAGCCATAAGAGAGAAAAGGTAAAAACTGGGCAGTCCTTTATCTCACTCTAACAACTACAAATAAAAATATCTGAATCTATGAAAAATTTTTGCTTGGAATTAGGCAAGATGAGGCAAATAAAATTTTATTTTCCAAGGGGAGGTTTTTGGAAAAATTATATGTCAAACATTTTTTCCTAAAAATTACTATTTGAGGAACTAATCATTGATTTGACAAGGCCAAGATTGTGTCTGGGACATTGGGAGGGTGGATGCAAGTTTGTTTGCATCTCTGAAACAGGTAAATTAGGAAATGATCTTGAAAGTAAAATGAATAGTGGGAAAAATGTTATGAAAAATTATCAATTTGAATGTATAAGATGTAAAATAAGTATAATGGAATAAGCTAGGACACTACAGAAAAAATCTGGCTAAGATAACAAAATTAATATAAAAATTGTTATTTAGCAACTGCAGGTCCTTTTTATTAGTCTGTAGATTTTTGTAAATAATGGCAAATTACTTCTTGATCATGGATATATTTATAATTTTTAATAATAGATACAGTAATAGGAAAGATGCCTAGTCATGTTATGCGAGGAATTAGATTTGATAAGCTATTACTTGTTGATATCTCTCACAGAGAAATACAAATTAAGGCAAAGAAGCACTAAAGTCAGATGTGTAAATCATTGCTAGAAATTACCTTAAATTCTACTAAAATGAAGTAACTATAAAGAATGTCTGTGCAAAATAGGGATGAGTGGGTTGCTATTCTAATATATGACCAAATATTATTTTTAGTCCTGAGGTTCTCAATTTATTTTATATAAAGCCATCATTTCCAGGAAAAAAAAATAGCAAATTATGGTATGTTTACATGAATTGTATTTTCTTTCACTGGAAGGACAGATCATTTCAGGGCCACATTGTGTGTCAGATTTATAACTAAATTTTGGTGGAAACGTAAATGCTTACAAGCATTCCTTTTTAATATAATCCTTATATTTTAAAAAAACTCAGTTTTCCTTCCTTTCAATTTATCTTCTATATTATCACCAGAGATATCTTTCAAAATATCCATCTGGTCAAGTCATACTGCTACTTATTAATATTCAGTGATTCCTTATCATAATAGTTAAAGCTACTTATAATTTGATCCTGGACTAATACTTTTACAAGCCCTATATTTTGCCCTTTCCTGGCATTTCTCAATTTTATATCTGATTCCTTCTTTTTCTTTTCATAGTATTTTCTAAAATGCACCTAATTTCTTCACTTTTGGATTCAGTCCCAGTGTTGATCTTTTAAGGTTGAGCTTAAGTGTGAAATTTTCTCATATCTGCATGAAAGATTAGATTTTTCTCTCTTGTATTTTGTTTATAATGACTATGTCAACTATATATGTTACACAACCATTTTTTGAGTGAGAATGTGTGAGACATTCTTCTTGAAACTGGTAGACAGGAATGACAAAGAGTCAAAACCCTCTACTCTTCTGCATCTTCTTCATGTATGTTGAATACTTACACATTCATCATAACAATGTATAAACTCCTTTTAAAATAGCCAACATTAATCATTCTTGAGTTCAATCACAGAGAATTTAGGTGCGCACATAGAACACGCTCATGTGTTGGCTATATTTTTAAAAGATTGAGTGGAATTAAACATTTATTTTTTAATCATTTGGAAAATTGTCTTCCTTTTATATCACAAACATATGAAGAACGGGCAAGTATATGATAGAGAAGTAAAGATATATTAAATATTTATATAGCATTTCTATAGATTTTCCTTGAAAGTTCCTTAGTCATGCATTTTAGAGAAGTAGTACCAGTCTTCCTTTATCATAAATAAATATATAGACAAATACAACACAAATAAGCGTATACTGGCTCCTAGAAAACTTATTTATGTTTTTTCTTTATGCTCGATAAAGAGCAAAGACTATATTTAAATATATCAACCAACTGCAAACAATAACACAGTGTGATATCTACAGTTCAAGGGTGATACACCTCAAGAATGACATGTGAGAAAGCAAGAATGGGGTCCCTCGTGGTACTATACTATCAACAGTGTCAGGGAAACACCAAGTAATGTGTCTTGTATAACTTCATTTCTAAAAGATGTATCTGTCCCAGATGGATAAAAAAAAGGGCATATTTTCTGTTCTTGAAGTTCACTTACCACCAGGAACAATTTTTAGCTGACTCCCAATGGGTCAGTATGTGTTCACAGCTTGTCAATATCATCTCCATCCATTATTTAAAAAATCCATGATACTTTTCAAATCCATAAATTAGGATTTTCTTGATACAATAACAATAACAAATTATCACACTTGTCGTACTGCATTTTAAAAGGAATTGTATAAACCACCTTAAATTCTATGAAGGAAAAGTGGTCAGTGGTGTAAAGTATATTCTTGGTAAGACTTTTTAATCAAATGTTTAAGAAATTATCAAATTAAGAAGAAGCAAAAAAAAAAAAAGAAGAAGCTCTAGTTTACTAAATGCTATTCAATCTCCTAATTTACTACACTTTCCTTGGGACTTTTGGGCTGTAGGGAAAAATAATCATCAGTAATTACTTTTTTTGTTACTGTGCCATAGCCATATTCAAAGTGGATATAAAACATGTATTTTTTTGTTTCTTTTTTTTTGTCATTCAAAATGGGGAATCACAAGGTCACAATAGCAATTACTAGTCCATACCTCAAAAAGGCATCATAAATACCTTTGAAAATCATAACAAGTCTTGACATTGTAGAAAATGGTAATGGGCCTGGACTTAGAAATTCTCATGTAAGAGCTGATTTTGTACTCCTTGTACTTGAACAGAATCACAAATTAGGACACCTGGAACAAATGGCCTCTCAAAAGTTCCTATTATACTTAGGAGGCAACTTTATTTTTCTTACAGTTATAAATTTTCATTTTTAAGGGTTGTGAAGGAAGTACTATACCAATCATAGATTGCTAGAGCATTGGTGTAGTTTCAACTAATTTTTTGGAAAGTGGAGCTTGGCTCTCTTTGCTCAAACAAACTCTTATGTGTCAGTGCAGTAGGTGAAACTCACAGATACAGAGCTTTTCTAGTTGAAGGGGGTGTTATTTGTACAAAGACAATGTCTGGGGTCTTAGGCTTAGATACTCAGCAGCCTTTCCTAGTGGATCACTCTAAGTTCTTTAACAGGATTTTAAAGAGATTCTTTAAGGGCCTGTAAAATCTCAATAAGCAAAATCATAAAAACCACTGATTTTTTTCTAGCAAATACATCTTACAGCTGAGGGAACCAAGGTCCAGTGAGAATAAGCGACTTGTCTGGTGTCAATATTTAATTGTTCATTATGCATCATAGTTTTAAGCACTTTTTCTGTATTATTAATTAATTATAAAGAGAATCCATCCTCTGTAGTTCATTAAATCCCCAGACTGTCTAGCATAGGACCTTTTGTAATAAGTATTCATCAACAGATGATTTTATTTTATGCCTTAACTCACGTCAATATAGTTTTACAACATTTTCATGTGCTGAACTTCAGGTAAAGGCCTATGGCCTCTCCTAAATTGTGTGCAACTAGCTTTGAGAATAGAAATATAGATCTGAAGCTAACAAGCTGATTATTTTTCTCTGTTGTGAAGTCAGGTGCCTAATATACTTCCACATGTATTAATATATAAAGTCTGTGTAGAAGTACATCCCAGTCACAATTCATATACCAGACATTGTTTTTTTTTGTACTGGGTTACAGCAGTAAACAAACAAAAACAAACAAACAAAAACTGTCCCTAAAGGTGCTTACATTTTAATGGAAGGAGTCAGACACATACACAAGCATCAAGGAGAAAGTATGTCAGATATTGGTAAGTATTAGAGAAGGGAAGGCATTTTAGCCATGGGCAGTTACCGTTTTAAAGCAGGTAGTTGGGAAAGCCACACTATATGATGACATTTTAGAAAATTCCTGAAAGAGGTGAGGGAGCCTGCCATGTGGATAAATAAGGGAAGAACAGTTTGGCAGATGGAAGAGGAAGGGCAGAGGCACATTGAGCAGGGTGGTGGGAGTGGAGAGAACAAGTGAAGTCATTGCAGTGAGAGGAGCAGGAAAGGAGTGTAAGGAAGGAAGAATGAGGGATAAAAGGTTCTTCTTAGGTGGGTGCTCTAGGTTTCATCCTTAGTGAGATGTGAAGCAGAGACTTTGAGATGAGGAGTGATGTGATTTGACTTCATTTTCGAAAGTTCAGTCTGTGCTGTGAGCAGCATGCAGTGTGGATGACAGGGAGACAAAAGCAGAAAGATTCGGTAGGAGGCACTTTCAATAATCCAGACGAGACCTCATGGTGGCTTAGACCAGAGTGGCAGCAGTGAGAGAGTAAGAAGCAGTTCTAGGTATATTTTGAGCCTATAACTCACAGGATTCACTGATGGATTAGATAAGACCACATTGGAGAGAGGAGTCAAGGACGACTCCTACCTGACTGGAGAGACTTTAAGAGTGCCATTGCTGTATACTGAGTTGGAGAAAACTGTATACTCTATGCTAAAGCTCAGACAGAGGTTCTACCCATAGCAGAGAACAAATAAGAAAACTACTGAAACACAGTTTTATTTATAGTTCTATGGCATAGGGCAGTTGCCACTCAACTTTAAATCACGTGTCTCTACTGCATGACTGAAGGTACTTACTGGGCCTCACGTCCATTATTTTAGATGTGTAAATTCAAATACATCATCATTCACATACAGTTGGCATTAGCCTTAACAAAGACTGATACATTTTTTATACAACCAAAGAAATAATGTCTTCATAATATTATGAAGATGAAAAGAATTGTCTGATTCATGACCTAAGTGTTCTCTCCTGCTGAAGATGTTTACCTGCTTTCTATCTTTAGCTGAGGCAACCCTGTAAAATTCCATTTATTAAAATGTAGTATGGCCAAGACAACCAAATCGACAGCTGTTCACACTGGGTTAAAGGACATTATAATCAAAAGCTCTTTGTAGCTGTCTATGTTTGCTCAAAACAAAGATTATAAACTATTGCCTGGGTTTAAATAGATAGGTTAGGAAAGGATGAGCCAATGATTTTACCTCCTTCCTTGTGTGATGCTGACCTATAAACTTAACCCAGTCTTATTGTGGGTTTCTCAAACAGGCATTTTGAGAGGCTGCATTCCCAAACCCATACCCCTTAGAACGTTTAAACACTAGAGACATATAATACAGTATTTTTAAAGTAATGAATATAACCAAATATATTCATTCATTAGAATCATGATAAATGAACACAGTTATAATAATAAAATAGTTATAACTGATACAAATACAGTGTGGATCTGTGAAGATATTAAAATATAATCTTATAAGTCTTTGAAATATATTCTACATAAGGTTCTGTCACTGAAGTTATCAATATCCTGAGGATATACTAATTCCTGGGAATAAGCCTATTGCATGTGAATTCAAATAGATACCTTATCCATATATTAACCATTAACTTATTTATGGAATGAATTACTCAAAAATAATTAGCAACTGAACAATTTTATCATCAAACTAAAAAGTAACTTAGATTTCATTGTCCATACAACTGACTATATGGCTTAAATCTCAAGTGTTGGGATTTTTTTAGAACAAGGATCTTTTTGGTGAAGATTTATGAGATATTTTATTTTCTCCTTGAAAAGTATTGATTTTGAAAACCTTCTAAATAAATGGCACTGATCTATCTATTCTTGAGTCATTGAGAGTAGGTCACCTGTGGAGAGCAAATGATTTTTATTTCCTAGAGGTATAGTTTACTGAAGAGAAAGCAAAAACAAGAGAAAGCTTAATTTATAATGCCACGTGAAATTACTGGAATTCAGCATTTAAGAATTTATGCTGTATAGAGTAAGAGAAAACACTAACTCCTGGACTGAAACAAGTAGGCTGGTTCTGTTTTAGTCAGGCAGAAATATTGTAAAATGAGCCATGAACAGAACAATGAAAAAAAATTCTATGAAACAGAGATATTTCATCCATGATCATACCAGCTACATTTCTTATTCAGTAATGATTTAAAAAATTAAAATACACAATTTAAAATAATGAATCATTGAGGATACGGGAATATTTCTTCTAAGTGAGTAAAAATAGATTACAAAAAGGACAAATAAATTAAGGTCTTTGTTTTTGGTAAATATACGTATAATAAAAATGTATAGCACTAAATACATAAAAGGCAAAACAAAGGTCAACAGATCTTTGGGTACAGTGATATTTATTTATCTATTTATTTATATACTTTGTGTATTTCTCAAATTCATCGCTTGAGTGTGTATTACTAATGATGAGAAAAAAATTTCTGATACTTTTAAAATAAAGGCTAGATCCAGAATTTGTTCAAAAGTTTATTTAATAACATGTCATAAAAATTCTTTCCCAATCTCCCTAGAAATACGGTAAGTAAACTATCCCTCACAAAATTTTACCAAATAAAATAAAGCTCAGAATAGCATAAACCTTCAACAATAAATTTTAAGAAAATATATTTTTGAAAAAATAAAAGCCTTTATGCAACAGAAAATGATTATTTGGCTTATAAATGAATAGAAAAATTGATATAACCAACATTACTGTGATATTCTGCTTTTTATGTTTCTTTATGCAAAATTGTTTCTTCTGATAAAATGTTGTTGAAAGTTTCCACAAGTGAAAACTAGAAAGAGTTTGCATAATTGTAGTGGGGGAAAAGTTAACTAGAAGGAAAACAACTTCAAGTACAGGCCAAAAAATAAATAAATAAATAATTTCAAGAACACTATATTTTAATATCTTTCAGTAAAGGAAAAAGATGTTTTGAAAAAATGTAAAAGATTGCTAAAGGTCAAGAGAGGAAAATAGTCATGTTTAACTTCATAGACATTTTAGCCTAAAATTTTATCCTCTCTAGTTCAATAAGCTCTCAATTATAAATAAGTTACCTATGAAATAACAACTTTAGAAAATTGTGATAGCACTTTTAGAAAATTTTCTACACTGTATTACCTGGTACAGGTTCTGTATCATTAAATGAAAGTCTAACATTTAATATTTTTGAATGAGTACCTGCCACTGAAACTTTTGGCATTAGGAGGACACAGTAGATAGAGAGAAGTTGAATCCCTGGACTTCCCTTGGTAAACAGATGGGAGCTGTTCCTAGCAAAATGTCCAGAGAAGAGTTCAGACGAAAGAATAACTCCAATTTTTCAGGTGCGGAGAGGATATCATGGGTTCACATATCACAAGCTAACGCTAATTTACAAAGCAATCTGAAAAACATCAAATTGCACTAATAAGAAAAGGTGACATTTGTACGATTTCACAGTCCTGTTATGCATTCTGTTCCTAAAGTAGGATAGGAAGATTTTGTGTCTCTCTAAGCTCTGTCCTAAGAGAGAACTACTAGCTTGCCTGAATGCCCAACAGGCCATATGGGAAACAACTGGGTGGTCACTCATGTTGACCTATGGAGAGCTCAGCCTGGCATGATTATACCACTGTGCACTTACTAGTGATCTTCATTTAGGACTTGAAACCTATTCAGTATGGATCCTGTTTCATTTGTGCACTTTATTTGCAAAACGTTTTGCCAGTTTTGACTTTAATATTTCAAAAACTGATGAAGGTCCATGCAGCGAAAACTCAGATCTGTATTTATATCCTACCTCTCCCATTTGCTGACTGTGTGACACTCATAAATTTGTTTAATATTATGGAGTCTTAGCATACTCAGTTTTACAGTGGAAGATAGGGCTTCAACTTCCTGGGATTTTATGAAGCTTAAATACCCTAATGTGTGAAATGTACTAGCACAAATCTGGCACACACAGAAAAGCCACAGAAGATAATAAATATTAGTCCTTTTATTCCTTGTTGACCATCCTTTCATCTACTATAACTCTCTAAAGGATGGAGCATTTCCCTGTTGGACTGAGCCACTAACTGTAGCAGAGATTCTTACAGTGAGAGCTAAGAACTCATGTTCCTGATGAGGAAGAGGGAGAGTACCTGGACAAATAAAAATGGTACTTTGAAAAATGCTCCAAAGATTATTCTTACATGTCTCACTTGGGGTGTGGGTACTAAAAATCATACTAGTGGACTAGCTTAAGTGCAAGGAAATAACATCATATTTATAAATTAAGTATAATTAATGTCAGCTTAAAAAAAAATTCACATGTTTAGAGTATTAGAAACAGTACCCCAATGGATTTATCAGTATGCGGAAGTGCTTGGCTAGAGAGTAATGCACACTATTCATTAGGATAAACCTTTTAAAAGTGCCCATCATCGCCACCACCGCCACCACCAAAAGGAACACCAGTTTACAGCCCCTTCCACATAACATGAAGACTTTTTTTCTTCTACATCTTTGCCGACACTCAATGTTATCTGTCTTTAATTGCCACCACCTGCTCTCTCTCAATCTGACCCCTTATGTCCCTTGGCCATCAACTTGTTTCTGGAATTGACAGTCCCTAGAAAGCCTGTATAGTACAATGGATAAAATATGGTCTCAGGACCTAGACTGCCTCAGTTCAAATCCCTGCATTACCACTTACTTAAGTATGACATCTTGAACAAGCTGCCTTAATTCCTGGTGCTTCAGAATCCTGCTAAGGTTGGTGTGACAGTTACTTTATTTTAAATGAGTTTATGTAATTTATATGCATAGAAGAGTGCCTAAAAATAATTACAGAAATGCTTATTAGTAGTATTTATATTAGTTTCCTATTTCTGCTATAACAGACTACCACACAATTAGCGGCTTAAAACAACAGAAATGTATTGTTACAGTTCTGGAGGCCAGAAGTATGAAATGAGTCCATGAGGGGTAAATCAAGGTGTCAGCAGGGGTAGCTCCTTCCTGAGACTCCAGGAGAGAATTTGTTCTTTGCCTCTTCCAACCTCGGGTGACAGCCAGCATTCCTTGGTTTATGGCCTCAGCGGTCTAATCTCTGCTTCTGTTCCACATTGCCTTCTCTTCTGTAATCAAACTACTCTCTGCCTGACTCCTATGAGGACTCCTGTGATTACACGCGCAGCCCACTAGAATAATGAAGAAAATCTCTCCATCTCAAGATGTTTAACTTTAATCACATCTGCTAAGACTTTTTGGCCATATAAGGTAACATTTACAGACTCCAGTGATTAAAACTTGGATAACTTTGGGAGTTTTATTTAGCTTAGCACACTACTTTTAAAAAAAGTTTATATGGGAATGCTTGCATATTTATCATCTATTTGTTGACTCTTTATATATTTTGGACACTATATTCTATCAGTTAGACAGAATACAAATATTTTCTCCCAATTTGTCTTTTGCCTTTTAACTTTGCTCATGATGACTTTCATAATACAGGAATTTTAATGAGCACATGATTTATGACTTTTAACATTTTTGTCAGAAGGAAATAAAGAAAAATGGCACAACCATAACATAGAATGGTATGCAAACACTGAAAAAAGTAAGTGGATCTATATATGAAGCAAGAAAAATATCTCATAAATATTGCTCAGTGATGAAGGATAGTCATAGATTTTATGGAAAGTATAATTCCATTTTACATATGAAAGCTTTTGAATGAGCACTCCAAACTTCTTAGTAACTGCTAATGAGACAGGATTAGAAAGCAAGGTAAATAAATTATTACTTTTTAGTTAATGTTAATTCTGTTTAAATTGTTAAACAATAACTATAGTTATATTTCATTTATATAATCAAATCTGAAATGAGAATACTAAAGTCCAAAGAGAAGTACATTTAAATTGCTATAGAATTTCAGAGGAAGTAGATAATTACTTATATCCGGGAGAAATGAAGGAAGCAACACTTGAGAAAGGAAAAACAGATTTGACCACAGAGCACAGATTAATAGTGTGCTTTAGAAGGTAATTTAATTTAATAGGAACAAAGCTGAGTGAGGGTGTGAAGGTTAATTTTATGTGTCAACCTGACTGGGCTAAAGGATGCCCAGATAGCTAGTAAAACATTATTTCCAGGTGTGTCTGTGTGAGTGTTGCAGAAAGCACTTGAATTAGTAGATGGAGTAAAGATTTGCCCTCATCAATGTGGGAAGGCATAATCCAACTTTTTGAGGGCCTGAATGAAACAAAAAGGTGGAGGAAGGGCAAATTTTCTATCTTCTTTAAGCTGGGATATCCATCTTCTGCCCTTGGACATGGCAGCTCCTGGGTCTTGGACCCTCAGACTCTGAG
The DNA here is from genome assembly GCF_011762595.2 of Tursiops truncatus. Classification (NCBI taxonomy): domain Eukaryota; kingdom Metazoa; phylum Chordata; class Mammalia; order Artiodactyla; family Delphinidae; genus Tursiops; species Tursiops truncatus. The sequence goes on along the minus strand of NC_047039.1, from coordinate 56,561,137 downwards.
ATGTACACTAGTGGTCCCTCTGGTTCTCAGGCATTAGGATCAGACTGAATTATACCATAGGCTTTCCTGGTTCTCTGGCTTGCAGATGGCAGACAGTGAGACTGCTAGGCTGGCATAACCACGTGAGCTAATTTCTATAATAAATCTCCACTATATATATATATATATATATATATATATATATATATATATATATATAAAACCTTCCATATTAGTCAGCAGGATTCTCCACAGAAAAGAACCAATTGGTTCTTTTGATAAGGAGATTAGGTAAGTAAGAGGAAATAATGATAAAATGTTTCATTTGGATTAAATCTTAGAGGCTTTAATATAAGAGAAAGTTTATATTCACTCCTCCCAGGTTAAGAACCTCAAAGCATAGTAACTAGTGGATAGTCACTGACCATTGAGAGTACAGTCAAGTTTACCTAAGTTATTTTAAGGCAATAAGACAATCCACGCATAAAAAACAAACAAACAAGACACATGCAGGCGAGGGTACACCTGGGGTAATTTTCATCTTACATTGGGCATGGTCTTATGTATCATCATTCTTCCAAGTCTCTTAAATGCTTTCAGTGTCTTAAAACCCACCATGAACAAAAGTAATGTTATAGATATGCTGACTGGCTGTCAAAGAAAAAACAATGATAAAGGAGACATTAAAGAAAATTTAATCTGTCATGATAGAAAATATTTCTTAAAGAAATTGATGTCATGAGCAAAAGTATCATATACAGAGAGATATATAGTCATGCTCTCAATTGCTAGAAATTTAAAAAGATAATAGCACAAGTTAAATACAGGCCTATGATCAAACTTAACCCTGTAGTGTGTGTGTGTGTATGTGTGTGTGTGTTTGGCCAGTATCAGAAGTCCACTATATCACACTCAAAAAATTTTTAAATGCCTGGTATACCAATGCTCATAGTAGCATGAGTCACAATAGTCAAAAGGTGGAAACAAACCAAATGCCCATTGATCAGTGAATAGATGTGGAATACTATTCAGTTTTAAACATAAATAAAATTCTGACACTACAACATAGATGAACCTTCAAAACATTATGCAAAGTGGAATTAGCCAGACAGTAAAGGACAAATATTCTATGATTCCACTTACTTGACATACATAGAATAGTCAAATTCACAGAGGCAGAAAGAATATTAGTCGGGGCTGGGAGTAGGGAGTGATGAATAGGGAGCTGTTTCACTTGCATGGAATTCAGTTTGCATGAAAAAGTTCTGGAGTTGCACAGTTATAATAACTGCACAACAATGTGAATGTACATAATGTCACTGTATTATACACTTAAAAATGGAGAAAATAGTAAATTGTATGTTATATCTATTTTACCACAATGAAAACAAAATAAAATGTCTGCGAGGATTGAGAGGAGCTTCTTCTTGTAAAGGAAGTGGTATAAAATCATTTTCATAATGTAGCATGAGGAAGAAAAAATTACTCAAAGATTTTATCATTATTAGATATTAACATTTTATTATACTGTGATTCCTCTTGATTGTAATTCATATTTCACTGTTGAAAACCTTTAAATAATCTCTACTGAGTGCACATGCTTGGAAAAAAGTCTACGCTAAAAATTCTTTTTCTAACATAATTTATATGTATAAGACATGTAAGACTTTTCTTACCAGCAATCAAATGGCTAGATAACCACGGTTGCAGGAGAATTTTCTGAGGTTTGAGCTGCCTCAGTTTCACCCTGTTGTAAAACTTAACTTCAGGTAAAACAACTTAATCTGTGATTACTAAAAAGCAAACCTTCCTCCATTAATCAAATTATCTTTTTAATTACAATATGTATGTAATTATTCCATGAAATGTATTGACTTAAATAATGTGTAGGACTTTGAATTAAATTTCACCTATGAGCCCAAATCCATTAACTCAGCTTAAAAGAAATTTGACAGTAGGTATTTAATTACTGATATCCTACTGAAATTGGCATTTAATAAAGAGAAACATTTCCTAAATACTAAAGAGCTTTAAGATATGAAATGAAATAGTCTATGTCTTGAAAATGAATCTAGTCTTAAAAGGAAGAAAAATTAATAGAGTCATGTCCAAAAGCCTTTAATAGGCCTGTAAGACTGAAATAGAACCCCTTGGGTCTCTCATTATGAAGTAACATTTTGCTCATAGACTTGAGGATGAAAAAAGAAAGCCAGTCTCCAGTGAAAGATCACATTATACACAGAACACAATGTGCAGAATATACATTCTTTAGTATTCAGTAATGATCTTAGCAATCTCATCTCAACAGATACTAAGAACATTTCAAAAAACGGGCAAGGAGACCAAATTTCAGGTCTACAAACTAGAAAGAACTCAATATAGCATTTTTTCCCCTAAAACTCAAGCTAAAGGAAGAGTTTGGCCAGAAAGTTGAGGCTGTGCTATGTCAACATGGCTCTTTAATTCTGAAAGGAAATAGAACACATAGAAATCTGATCCAATTATACATTTTTACTGAGTAATCATACACACATAAGATACACTTCTATGTGCACCTATATATGAAGTCAGTGTCTTTGTGCATTCTTTATAGATGGTGGAAGTGCTATATGAGTAATAAAGTAGAAATTCTCCATAAAAGAAAAATACTCATCTTGTTAATTTTTCCTGCTATCAAAAATGCCACAGTTGTTTTCCTGTAATTCTCAACAAATTATTTTCATCAAGCAAGAACCATATATTAAAATGTATGTATTTGTCAGCTAGTGAAGATCAGAGAAAAAAAAAAAATAATGTAAGCTAATTTACTGAGGACTTATTATGTGCTAAATACCTTTCATACATCATCTTGTTTCAAAATACAACTCCATAAGCATGGCACTATTATTGACCCTATTACATTAATAGGGAAAGAGAAGTTCAGAGATACAACAATGTTTGCTTATGGTCACATGGCCAGCAGAGTCAGGATTCATATTCCAGCTTTCTGTGACTCCAGAGCCTTTGGAATCAATCAGTATGCAAAATATCTTCAGATACTTCCTCACCACTGATCAACAGTGATAGAGTTAAAGGAACAAATATCAGGGGCAGATGAAGCAGAGAGATGATGAAGGGAGCAAACTAACTACAGGTGACAGAAGTGGTTATGGATGAGAGACAGTGGGATAGTGCCTACTGAGCAAAATTTTTAAAATAATATTGTAACTTTCATGAACAGTGCACCCCCTTCGTTTGAAATAGAAATGTGCTCAGAAGTCATCATGCCCAGTACCCCTTGATAGTCAAGTATATTCTTAAATTTCCCTGCCATATCATCACCAGAACATTTTTATATTTCCATAGTCTGAGAATTGCATTTCAGATCAAAATAACTTTTTTGCAATGATAATATGTGTCTTTTATGGTTTGGCATGATTCAGATTCTTGTACTATTCTGTAACTTTCGTACATTTCTGGCATGATTCCCCAACTAGATTATACACTCTCTGAAGACAAAGCAAATGCCTTAATTTTCTTTATACAGTTGACCCTTGAACAACATGGGTTTGAGCTGCGTGGGTCCACTTATCCTTGGATTTTTTCAGTAATAAATATCACAGTACCACACGATCTGCAGTTGATTGAATCCGTGGATCCAGTACCACGGATTTGGAGGAACTGCATATATGGAGGGCAGACTATAAATTATACTCAGCTGTGCGGAGAGTAAGCACTTCTAACCCCCCACATTATGCAAGGGTTGACTGTATTTCCCAATGAACCAAATCCTTTACATACATTTAGTAACTGATAAATATTTGAGATTCTGATTACAAAATAATTAAACAGATGGAAAAAAGTTACAAGAGCCTAAAGATTCATCTCAAACCGAGGGTGTACACTGAAGATACAAGTTCACCATTTTATATTCTCAAAAGAATTTGGATGAAATGATTTAAAAAATACTAACACAACTAAGCAAATTTAGGATAAGAAGATGAGAGAACTTAAATAACTTGCTCTTAAACATCCTGAGTATTTGAAGGAGGCATTGCCATGCTTGAGAGTTTCTTAATGCCTTAAGTAATACATTGTTAAAGTCAAATGACTTGGCCAAGGAGAAATTGCAAATTGAGATATTAACACATTTTATGCTTACTTTTATTTCTATGAAGGAGTTATAAGCTTTTAGGAGGGACCTTAATGTATTTCTAATGATAGGCTAAGTTATGCTACAGTAACAATCAGGTCCAAATCTCAAACATTTATTTCTTCCTTGTGCTTACAATTTCAGAGTCAAAGGTGTTCGGCTCACCATGGCCACTCAAGAACCAGGAATGATAGAGCTTAGTTGCTGTCAATGACTTGACAATCATGTTCCAAAGAAAAGAAAGCATACTGTGGGGTCCAGCAACAACAATTAAATATTTGTCCCCAAGGTGATATTTCACTCTGTTCACAGTATATTGGCCAGAACTAATATCAAGGCCCCATTCACTCACAAAAAGTTAAATAAGTATAAACCTGCATAGTGGATATATTTGGCAAACAACCACATTGTAGTCAGAGCACAATGAATTCAAAGTATAAGGCATTTTACCAACTTTTTATATACATTATTTTGATCATAGACATATACATTTTGCAGATAAAGAACATACATCTCAGTAGTTTACTTGTCCAAAGTCACTTATGTAGTTGGCATAGAAGATGATAACTAAACCTAGATTTATCAGGATTTTTCAACTTCCCATGTTGCATATTATAAGAATCTGTGTCCCGTTTACCTTGGGTATGAAAAGATGATATGTGAACAAAAGACTAGGCATTTCTCTGGGTCAAACGGCTCCAACCAAAGAGCTTATTCAATGTAGAAACATCATCTGTGTATGACTCTGACACTGATCACCTAGTATGTTGAAGCTAGTCTTTGAGTTCTTGCAATAAGAATCTAGCACATTTCCATTTAACTTATAAAATATGTTCCTTCCAGGGTTTTGGCACTTATAACAACTTTTCTAATTAAACTAACTCCTAGAAAATAAATAAATAGTTTTCTTGACATTTCAAAATTGATTGCTTTTTCACCCTGGTTGTTACTATCTCTTGTAACTTTTAGTTATCAGTTGTCTGCCAATACTATACAATAAAATGAACTCCTTGATCACTAAGTACTACTATTGTGACTTTCCAATATGATGCATTTTCTCATCACTAATTGGTTCATGCTTCACTATTGGTTCCAGATTCTCAGTGGTGTCTCTATTTGATGAGTGTTGAAAAAAAAATTTTCACATTGGATGTGACATTAAAAAATAAAGTTCCTCTGAAACAACTGTGCATCCTGAAACTCTCAAATAGTTTAAAAAGCTGCTCACAGTAACCCTCACAATTTACTGAACATGTATGCATGTTCAATATATCACTTTTTCTAAACAAAGTATTTCAAAGTTTGAAGTATTTACATTTATTTTTTCTCTAAGGTGCTATCTGAGTGATAGGAATTTTATTTCCTGACTCAAGCTATTTCATAGGTTGAACAAATGCATATCTTCTAACACAATGCCATAATGTAGACATGTTATCGACATAAAAAAGAATAATGAATCAACATGTTCTGTCTTCATTTAACAAGCATCCCCATGTCTGAAAGCCTTTAAAATTGTTCAGTGTTTTCACCCATTTTCATTTGGACTCACAAGCACTGTGGAGACAGCCAGAGGCTTCAGTCAAACATTTTTTCTACACAATTTTCCCCCCGATTATATAGTTTTTTTTTTCCTCCTTTTGATAAAACAGTCTTCAGACATAGGCGCACAGAGTAAGGTAAATGAGAGGAAAGTGAAGTTCTAGACAATTTTATACAAGTAGCTCAAAATGTTTACAGATTCTGCCTTTGCTCTAAGCCTAACCTAGGTCAGTAATCACAGTAAACCAATCCTTTCGTATATATTTTCAAGAAAGCAGTGAAATAAGATTACTGGTTCTTTCAGTGAGCACATATTTCACCCCAGAGGGCTTCAAGCTACCCGGTAGCATGACTGTGTGTGTGTGTGTGTGTGTGTGTGTGTGTGTGTGTGTGTGTGCGTGCGCGCGCGCATGCGCGCGCTCAGACTTCACAAAACTTAGTGAAGGTGAATATGGGCAAGGAGAATGATGATTCCCAGTATGCTGGGTGAGGGAACAGTCAATAAACCAGGCACCTTCCTATGCATATACTTTACATTAACCCATTTAATCTACACAAATTTGGCGTGAATGCCACTTTTGATTTGCATTTTTCATTTAAAGACACAACCTTCTAATTAAAGTGTATAGTCCAGATACACAGAACGCAAATGGCAGAGGGGCAATCTGAACCTATAATTTCAATCATATGTTCTTTTAAAGTATGCTGTCTCATAAAACAATTATGACCACCCATGAGGGGCCTCATTTGCATATATATCCTTTTGCTTCTGGGACAACTGTCTTAAGAAATTTCAGAAGCCCCATGTGGCCTTCTTTGCCTTATGAAAAATACTTATCTCAGGTAAAATTTTAGATTTCCAGGTGAAAAAAAATTGGAAAGTACTTGTCTATCTTGATCTTTGATGAAAGTGACTTACATGAGCCCAAGTTTATAGGTGTATTACAAAGATAACTTCCGCTGTACATTTGCAATGCCAATTACCTTGTATGTTTCCCTGAGCCTAAGTGACCACTATGAAGTTTGTGAACCTCTGGCAGGCACATAGAGGCTCAGGCACCATACAACTTATCACCTAGGGCTACCAAACTCCTAGTCTGCCTCACAGCGAAACAAAGAAGTATAGCACTTAGCCAGGGTCTCCAAATCTCCCTGGCAGATCTAGTGATACATTTTAGTAGAGAAGATAAATAGCAAATAAAACTGAAATAGCAAATAAAACTGAAAGATGACTGAGGGTGTGTGTGGGGAAAATGAATGGTGGTTTCAACAGCCTTACTGGGGGCTTCACAGAGGTGGTGAGATTCTTGGAGGTGATTCAATCATCTGAGAAAGTAGTCAACCAATATGAAGACTAACAAACATTTTATAGCAGTGGACATAGCAAGAATCTGAGGAGGAATAGAAGAAAGAATAGCAGTAAAATGTATTTTAAATAGCAAAATAATAAGAAAAAATGAAAACCTTTTCTCAAATGATACAATTAAAAAATTTGCATGTAAAAATACACAAATATTGTGATTAACGTTTCTGTGTTCATTGTTCATTTCTTAATTAGGCGCTCTGAATTAAAGAAAAAATAATGAAGGCGAGAAGTAGGTTATAGGTCTGAGGCTTCATGAACAGTTGGCTATATTCTTCAGAATATTATAAAATATAAGGGAACTGAGTGGCTGTCTCAGGCTCCTGAGCCCCAGTACAGAAAAGATTTCCTTCTTCTAAAAGGAGAAAAGAAAAAAAAACTCTTCATGTGAAATCTACAGGCTGGGCCTTCCAAGAATTTGTGTCTCAATAGAGCTAAACTGGGAAATAGCAGAAGACATTCTGGCTATGTGCTTATTCAATGCCAGGAGGTGCTAAAGACTTTGGATATGAGTCTAGGTGCTGAGGATGATTGGGAATTTGATTTTTCCCTTTGTACAAGCCAGCATGGCCAAAGAAGAGGCTTACATTTGAATGAATTTCGTGGAACAGTAAATGGAACACAATATTTCAGCTAATGCTTTCAGTATGCGTTTACGTGAAATCTAGTAAAGACCTAGAGCAATAAAGTTAACGCTTTATCCTTTCTAGCAAAGATTAATTCTTTTAATAATTCAGATTGTTTGATCAGATTTGTTGAGGGAATTTCTACTGAGCAAGTAGAAGAACAGTCCAGGCCTAGTGTGTCTCATTTTGGTGAGCATGTATTATTCCTCCCCACCCCGGATTTTAATTTAGTGATTACTTTTGAAATTAAAATAAATTTATTGAGGATACGTAATCATCCCCCCCTTTTTTTTTTACCCCCAGGATAAAGACTTTTGGTAATATCACATATCTGCTTTAAATAGGTGAACATAAAATTTGTTGTCTGTGCTAGACATTTTGGAGACACTTTCGAAAGTGAAAGTACATGCAATTATTAATAACTATCTATCTATCTATATATATATGGTTACACTTGTAAAATAGACATGAACTGGGATGGTTCGAGCAAACTAGTACATAAAGTTACCTAGTTTTAAGCATCAATCCAATTAGGTATTAAAGAAAGGTGACTGTAAATAATTCTATGGCTTCACTGCAAAACTAGCTTTCAATCACAGGCTTGTTCTCATTTACAGGTTTATGAAGAAACATGATTCAACAAATGCATTTTAACATGAAAGGCTTAAATGTGATAGGCTAAAACTGCCATAAGAGAAGATAAAATGAAATATTTTATTCCTGTAATTATAGGTATTAATCCAGGAAAGTGTGTAGCATGTGTATATTAATATATTTGTTAATTCATCCAAGATAGTTTCTGAGACATTAGAAAGAATCAATTAAAAACAGGCTTTCTTAGACAAAGAGTATAAAGGGATGTGATAATATTGCTACTCTTGGTGGAAAAGAAAATATTTGAAAGTGGGAAACTTAATCCGGATCATTAGGGAGAGTTATTATTGAACAATCAATTGCAATGTGAAAATACTGTTATGTGAAGCTATACAATTCTCTGTGACTTTGGTCAAGTTACTTAAACTCTCAGTACTGCAGCTTTCTCATCTGTGAAATGGATTAATAATAGTATTTCCATTGTAAGGTTGTTGTGAGGATTAAATTTATATGTATAACATGTAAAATAGGGCTGATACATAGTAAGCAGTATAACGTCTAGCTATTGATTTTATGGTGCTCCCTAAAATAATAAAACTTTGATCATATTTTGTAATCATTTATCATGACTTGCAATAACTTTCTGTTCCACCTTCTTTTGCTTGTTTCATGTAACACGACATAGGAACCATTGACAAACACGTCTTTATGTGTATTACTGCTGTAAAGAAAATTATTTTGTGTTGCACCTCTCATGCATTCATTCTGAAAACAGCTAAGTAGGGAATCCTCGCATAAGAAAACTACGCAACTATTAGTTTGTGCAACAATTAGTTACTGAGCATTTACTCTGTACCAGGGTTAGGGTATACAACAGGGAACATTCCATCCAAAGCCACTGTCTTATACTTTCTATAGATTGTAGTAGGAAAAGTTAGACAAGTAAACACCTTTATAATAGATGTGGTGGGTAGGTGCTCTGGAAGCAAAAGAAACTAGATTAAGTGAGATAAGAAGAGGCAGAGGTGAGGGAGAAGAGCATTGTGATAAGATGACATTCGAGCAGTGACTTAACGGTCACAAGGGGAAACCACCTTCTGTACATTGGGAAAGCATTCCAAGAAGGGAAACAAGTACATAGGACCTCAGCCTTGACATTGCTTACCAGGTTCCAGGAAGAGCAGGGAAGCGGGATTAGCTTGAACAAGTAACAAAGGGGGACAGAGACAGAAGACCAGGTCTGAGAGGAGACCAGATCATGAGTAACTCTTAAGGCCCTTGTAAGGACTTTAGCTTTCAACCTAAGTAAGATTAAGGAGAAGCTGGAGGGTTTTGAGCAAAGGCCATGTGAAACTGGAATACAGCATGCTTAGATTTTTGCTTTTAATATGGTGATCAAGAGACACAGGGAAACAAATTCCTGAGCCCCCTGAAACACTGGCCTGCAACCAGTCAATGGGAGATTCTGTCCTCCAGTTCTCCAGGTTCTCTACTGTCCTAGAGTCTTTAGAGGAGAGATGAAAGAGAAGTAAGAAAGTGAGAGAAAAGAAAAGAAGAAAGAGAGAAGAGAAAGGAGAGATCATTCCTGTGCAAGTAGGGCTCATTGCAACTTCTCAGACAGTCACGACTGCCTTAAAGGAGCAACTGAAGCAGAGTTTGTGCTGCTTTTAAGGAGGACAGCAGCCACACTCTTCCCGGGTTCTGAATTTCCTAGCTTTGCCATGTAGTTGCTTTGTGACCCTGAGAGAGTCATGCGATTTATGTAGCAGTTTCCTCATCCTTAAAATACGCTAAATCTGCTTCTCAGGCTGGCTGTGAAAGGTAAGTGCCTGACATATAATATGAGAATATCAGTGTGTGTTGCTATTGTTTATGATAACAAAATGAGATTTGTGATAAGGTGGTATGGATTGCAAGATGGTGCTTATCAAAATATCTTTATTATAAGATGTTCTTTACTGTAAAATGCACCATTAAGTTGAGGGCTACTGTAAGGCTAAATAAGAGACTACATTAAATGTTCTAATTGATTTTTAAATCTATCTAATTTTCAGAAATGTTAAAGTGCTATTGATACAAGGAGAAATGTCACTTTAAAATGACAGTAATATGATTACCAAAAAGGAAGAAAAAATTTAAAAAGCAGTATTTGGCTGATACGTAAAACGTGAGATCCAATAGGTAAGACTATTTCTGCCATGAAACTACCTTAAATTAGAAACCACAAATTATGGATGCATGTGTCAAAATATGACTGCTTCAGCAAGTGGTAAATTTGCATATACAATGATTTTAATCAAAATCACCTATTTGATTGCACAATTATCTGTTTTGCATACACAAAATTTGAATTCTGTACATGTGAATCCTCATTTGTACATGCACCCAATTATTTTGTTGGTGCAACTTAGAAATCCCTATTTAATATATTAGGGTGTTAGTTATCTTCCATTTATAGCAATATGGATTCAGTTTTTACTGACTAGTAAAACAGAACTCCTGGAAGAACATGGGAATGGATCCTACTTCTACTTATGACAGAGGGGGATGCTACTACACTTGCATTTTGTGCCAAGAAAAAGTAAAAAACATGTTTTCTCACACATGCTTTTGCTTCTTTTTGCCTTCTTATTTAGAAGTTATTTCAAAATTTAAAGAAGACTTTAGTTCACAGGGAGAAGCCTTGAGTGGTGATCATATTGAGTTCACTCAGTTTTGCACATTACTTGTCTCTAAATGATGGGAGTAGGCTGTTGATCCAACTACTCTTAAGCATTAGAGAAAATTTAGAGCTGGTAAAAAGTACCAAATTTATAATCCTAAAGACAGATGCTCTCTATGGAGCTCCTAAACAACAACAACAGAACAGCTTGAAAGCAGTGAGGCAAAACACTCTATATTATTCTGGTCTTGCTGCACATTCAAGAATCTCCTTGGCCCTAAGTGAGGAAAGTGTGGTACAATAGGTTGGGAAAATTAATGACCACAATAATAAGATTCTAGATAAGCAGGATGTCTGTTTTTTAACTAATTCGTCCGGACAGGCCCACTGGGACACAAGCCTGTTCAAAATCCAAAGTTATTCACAACCTCACGTTAAGAGGTTGCTCTGCATTATAGATGGGCCATTGGTAACAGCAGGTGTCTTTTGCCATCTGACTCTTTCAGACTCAGGTCTTTTCTGCATGCTTTTGGGATCACCCTTGAGGATTCAACTAAGATCCTATTTGGTAACCTAAGTAGACACAATATTATCGCTGTTCCTCCTTTTGTTTACTCAAATGCAGAAGTGTACTTGTGACAATGAGATTCTACATTAGGGTAAGAGTAGAAATCCAGTTTGGAAATATTCACAATTTTGCCAACTACGTCATTATCCTATTTGGTAATCAGACTTTCAAAAGCTCTGAATTCTCAAACTTTGAACCTTGCCATCCAGCTCAAAATTGAGTGTTGTATAATAAATTTCCTCTTGAATAATTAAATTTACTCATTATTGTTGGAATCCCAGTTCAAGTCTACCTATGGTGATTCTTCAACAATACTATGTGGTCTGTTTTTTTCCAATGTTCACTTTCAATATCTCCAGGGAGGAAACACGCTATAGTAATTAAAAGCACAGTGGGTCTTGGAGTCAGCCATATCTGGTATGGGAGACTGAACCATGTCTCAAGGTATTTGTGCACTGGTTTTATTCCTTCCTACAGTGACTTTGGGTTTGGACATTTGTTTTGACCAATGAGAATTTAGCAAGCATGCTGCAAAGTGAGGCACTTGCAGTGTGGCTTTTTCCTTGGAACACTTCTTGGAATTGAGCTGCATGCTATGTGAAAGTATAAGCTATTCTACTAGAGATGAAGGTCATGGGGAGAGCGTCTGGAGGATGACTCATCATGTAGAAAGAGGAGACACATGAAAAACAGACCTCCTGTTAAGTGCCTCCTACTTGAATGTAGCCACATAAGTGACCCCAGCCAACTTCAGACAGAGCAGAATAACTGCCCAGTAAACCTACAGAATCATGAGGAATACCAAATGGTTATTTTAAGCCACTGAGATTTAGGGTGGTTTGTTACACAGAAATAGATAATTGACATATCTTGGATCAAATTCAGGTTCCATTACTTGTTTAGCTATGCAACTTGGGCTAGTTGTTGAAGCTTTCTAATCCTCACATTTTCCAGCTCTACATTATAACAATAATTATATGACCTCATAAGATTGTGAAATAGAAAAAAATAAAGTAATAAAAATAAAGAATTTAGTGCAATGCCTTAGCCATTGTAAGCGCTTAATGAACAGCAATTTTTATGATCAATTTAATCACCTCAACCATCACCACCACTATGACGATCATCACCACTAACACCGATGCCAATACCAACATCACTAACATTGCCACAAACACCTTCCTGCTATCTAATGCTTTCACAATGCTCTTTGTGTCTACTGACATAATAAAAATCAATCTTTCCCAACTAAGACATTTTTTAAGCCTCATATACAGGCAAAATTTCTTTCTTTACGGTCAGTGATGATGCAAAGCAATGAAAGTAACTCATTTAGATATCCCTTCACATTATTTCATTAGTTTACTACAGAGATAAAGAGATTTAGCAAGATCACTCAGAAAGTAAATGGAATGGTCACATTTGAACCCATGTCTTTTTGCCAGGAATACTGTCTTTTAAAGAATTCTGGCTATTCTAAAAACAAGAGCCTCCCATGAAAAAGGAATTTTCATAAAGACATACATTTTGTAGTGCTTACTGCTCTATTCCTACCACCTCGTGCTTAGAATCTGCTCTAGAAACACTTGTTAAATACATTAATCAATTGACAGTTGATAAGTAGTTTAGCAGAGCATGGGTTCTGGAGCCAGAATATCTTACACCGGAAAATCCCAGTTCTACCATTTACCAGCTATGTGAACTTGGGAAATTTAACATTTTTGTTCCCCACTTTCCTTAGATGTAAAGTGGGTAACAATAGTACATATTATCTAAGACTTTTTAGGGCATATGAAACTCTCAGATCAGTACCTGACTAATAGTAAGCATCGTATAATACCTAGTATTGATCATTATTATTTTGTTGTTATGTTGAGCTCTATTGTTATGCAGAATAGTACATATAAAATATTAATTTAAAGAAGAGGAATATGTTTACATATTGAAAGAAAGCCAGGAAAGAATGCAGTGTGTGGTCTAAAACAATGGCTTCCAAGTTCTGTTCTCAATTAGAACCATAGGATGATTAATAAAATTCCGATTCCTGCCCAATTCACTCTCTTCCTCAATTCTCTATATTTATAACAATTGTACCAAAGGATAATGTTTGCACAGTCAAGTTAGGAAAGCACTAAAATCAAATTAATTTTAATAGTGCAAGTTTAAGCACGCTATGATATGATTAGGTAAGATATTTTGGAGTACAGGGATTTTTTCCTTTGCCCTTCAAATCCAATCAGGTGAGGAGTTGAATATTCTACCCAGGGTTCACACCACATGCCATTTGGATGTCTCTTCTCTTCTTTTGCTTCTCCCTTCTCTCCCCTCATACTTAGAGAGAAGGCAACTACTCCTCAGTCAGTGATACTGCCTCTCCTGAATGTGAGGAAAAACTTATGGGGGTCGGTAGGCCCTTGCTACTCAAAGTGTGGTCCATGGAGCAGTAACATTGACAGTGTGTTAAAAATACAAATCTCGGGGCTTCCCTGGTGGCGCAGTGGTTGAGCGTCCGCCTGCCGATGCAGGGGACACGGGTTCGTGCCCCGGTCCGGGAAGATCCCACATGCCGCGGAGCGGCTGGGCCCGTGAGCCATGGCCGTCGAGCCTGTGCTCCGCGACGGGAGAGGCCACAACAGTGAGAGGCCCGCGTACCGCAAAAAAAAAAAAAAAAAAAAATACAAATCTCAGGTCTTAATGTAGGGCATTGGTTCTCAACTCCAGTTCCCCATGGAATCACCAGGAAGCTGGACCATTAACCTTTGGATGCCAGGCTCCACCCAGGAAACTCTGCGTTAATTGTTCTGAGGTGGGCCCGGGTGGTAACTATTTTTTCTCAAATCCTCGGGTGGTTCTGACATGTAGTTGGGGTGGAGACACACTCATTTCGAGGAAAGAGAGCAGAAAACTTCAGATTGATTTTAGAACTTCTCCTTCCATGGTCTTCTCCAGGCTCCTAGGAGAATCCAGGTTCTAGAATGTCCTTTAGATTTCCTTACACCACTGGACAAGGAATTCTTGGCTTATTATTCAGGGCTACTGACCCACCTTGCCTAGTCTGATTTCTATCCTGCTTTCTTGATAATCTCCATGGAATCTGAATAAGCTTAACTATTAGACTAGCTAACATTCATAATATCAATAGAACACTGTACTGCATTTTCAATGCAAAAGTCAAGTACTTTCAAGCACAGCAATGCTGGTAATTTTACTTATATTATGGTTAGGACTCCAACCCCCATGACCATCGTTGCTTTTTATAATTTTACTGTTGCAGGGTGATGACATTATGGCCTCTGAATGGACTGCAATGTTTTAAAAATGCATCTTGTTTTCTAACATCTTATACTTCATGCACTTGAAAATTATTTAACTCAAACAAAATGACTTTCTTTAATCCTTCACAGTTTACCATGGATTAAACAGTTAATGAGAGGGAAGCTAGACTTTGGGGGCTAGCAAGATCCAGTTCTCTTTGTGGGTGGCTGAACTAAAACTGGCAATTTTCTCTAATCTTAAGAATGATCTTTACAAAGTGAAATAAGAGCACTAAAAATCAAATCCGAATCAAATGCTTGAAAAGTCACCCCTCAACTGAATTCCTTGAATAGGGAGTAGAAGAAGAGAATTATTTATATAATATCTTGCCGTTTCTTGAACCAGCACCTTTAGCATTAATTGAGAACTTATAGAAATACATATTCTTGAGCTTTAGTGTAGTCCTACTGGATTAGAATCTACATTTTAACAAGACAGCCCAGGTGGTTCCTAGGCACATGGAAGTTTGAGAAACATTAGTATAGTATACATTGGACTCACATACTTTTTTTCCTCCAACATTTGTTCTTCCCTAAATCAAACCCCATACAGCTTCCCATACCTTTGCCCGTTCCTCTTTTTTATCCAAGCTCTTTATGAACTTTTCTTTCATCTCCAAATTTCTTGTTATCCCTCCCCCAATTGCCTGCCTCTCTGGCCATGTCTTATAGGCAGCGGCAGGATGATATACAAAGGCACACTTTCATTAATTTTTTTCTTTATTGCAGTTGAATAAGAGAGGAAATAGTGAAACTTTTTCTCCGTCTACTCTAAACCAATAAACTCTCAAAGAAGTAAAATGGGTAATGTCCTGATGCAAAGTCTTCTCCTTGTAAGTCTGAAAATGCAGAGAGTCCATGAAAATACCAGTTTCCCAGTATTGTAAAAACATACAAATATGTTCAGTTTGTTCCTCCAAGATAGAGATAAAAGGGTACCAACTTCTTCAGAGATGAATTAGATTGATACAAACCACACCCACTCATCTTAGTTTTCAATGACCAATCATGATAATCCAAGGCAATTATGTAAGTTAAGATACAAATTCCTTTTCTACTTTCACTTCTTTTAAGAATAATAGCAAAAAAACAAAAATAATTATCTGTGCCAGTAAGTGTTGGGTGTTTCACTATCGATATAAACACTATAAAAATTCCTTCTAAATACTTAAACAGTAACTAACAACAAGATACTATTTTTATAATTGATTGAGAGATTTTGATTGAGACTGTGAATAAGTGAAGCATCTGTGAAAACAAACATCTCCATTGACATAATGTGGTTGAAAACTAAATTCTTTGTTTTAATTGAAAGAGAAGAGAAGAAACAAAACATCTTTAAAAATCTGATGTATTGCCAGAGAAAACCTCTTTCAAGTTTCCTTTCTTGAGGGCACACCATTGCAGCATATATTTTATTATCATTATTATCTTTCACAACATGCACTACCATGTTTCATTCTCCCACATGTAATATTACCCAATAGAAATCCCCAAAAGGAGCCACAGTACATTCATAACAAAGACAACTGTCTTTCAACTTCTGCTTTCCAATATGATTTAATCAAGTATGAAACCGGAAAAATGAGAATCAGCCTGTCCATCATGGCCATGATCATTAATACCTCCATGAAATGAGGGGAGAAAAGAGAAACATCTGCTTCTTCTTACCAAACTTCCAGATAATTTAAAACTACTCAAAAATTATTTCTTTAAAAGACATTCTACTGCCTCTGATAGCGTGAACACTTGTATGTTTTCTCAGGGTCAACCCTGGGCAAGCAGATGGGACAAGTGAAATGGAAAACATTTGGAAAACAGTAGCCATTCCTAGGCTCCTGGTATATGTGTACAGGAGGCTCTCTGATTTCCAATTTTGGCTCAGATCAGAAGAAAAAAGGTAAGGGTAACATCCCTGAAAAAAAGCTCAGTCTACTCTAGGGCACGCCTGACTTTCAATCCATTTAAGTGCTCACATTTTTATGGGTTTTAAAGGTGACATAAATCCCTTTGAATCTTAGAACGGAAAACGTTCAATGCAGATTGAAAAGAGAAAAACCAACTTACCACAGTAGTTCAGTTAATTGACAGGCACCATCATCTGAAACAACAAAAACATATTTTGATATTACAATCATAAAAACTACCAAACTTTTCAAATTGTCTTAAAGCACATACTGTGAATTTATATACAGAAGCAAAACTAAGTAAGCAATGAAAATACCTTATCTGATCTAAATCATTTAGTTTTTTTCAGATGAAAGTGTTTCATCCCCACTATATTAGGTCCAAATTAGATAACTGGTTGTTTTTCAAAATCTTTTGAATACACACACTGGCATATGTATATTTCACAACATTTTCTTCTGGTGTTCAAGTTTAAAAGGTAGGCAGAAATACAGAGTCTCCTGTATAATACAATCTTGGTTCTGACATGAGTGCAATCATGACACACTTATCCAAATACACAGCTCTGATAACGCCATATAAATTAGTTCACTGAACTCAAAAATTATCTCTATTGTCTATACAGAAAAAAGCTGTAGTATTTATCACAGTGCTCAGCAGCTTTAGTCAGCTTCTCCTATTCTCCCTAAGATTCTCTCCCCAAATTCTCCACTACACCCTCCTTCTACTTTTCAGGTTGATCTCCCACTATTTTCCCTTGTGCCGTGTCCTCACACCCTACATTAAACATGTACTTTCTTTTCTTTAACAATATTTTAATTTGCCCCTTTTCTTCGCCCTCAATATTCTTTCTACCCAATCTTTAGGTCCACCTCAAATAACGTCTCTCAGTGAAGCTTGTCTTGATGCCCAAAGAAGGAATGCGTCTTCTTTTTCTAGGTTTTCCCACCATATGTTGTACCTTATAACCATCTTCTGTCATTTAAAAGAATAGTTGCATGGCACCTGTTTCTGCCAATAAAGCTTTAATTTTAAAGGACTATTAATATCTATTATGAATGAAACACTTTAGTTTCATGAAAAAACAAATTAAGGAATTGAAGAAAATTTCCTCTCTTGATAAATGACTTTTTAGGCAAGTTCTTTAATACTTTTTATACCATATGGGAATGCATTTTCTCTTTTGTTGTAATATTTTTAAAAAAGCATTTTTTTTTTGCAGGCTTGAATTTTGTATGGAAAGGTGATAAAACTTACTAGACTTCTAATTAGCACTGCATATGTCTGAAATTAGTGTTTTGAAGAACAGTGACACATTTGCCTTCAACCATGAACATGGTCACCCCAGCAGCAAGGCTGACATTAGTAGCATAATCTTAGAAAAAAAAAAAAAAATCTCTTTATGTAGAATGAAATGATAACATTGCCTTGTTGGTAATTTTTTTTTTACTTCTGGCCAATTAATTATGTCAGATCAGACTGCCTATGTGAAGCATGCAGGTGTATTACACATTCACAATATCTCATCCTTCATTCTCCTTATAGGCCCACAATCACTTTGGGCTTCAAAATGTTGGCAAAGAATTCTGTGCAATTGCTCATATCAGGTTTCTTTTTTCTTTTTTTTTTTTTGGTAGTATGCGGGCCTCTCACTGCTGTGGCCTCTCCCGTTGCGAAGCACAGGCTCCAGACGTGCAGGCTCAGCGGCCATGTCTCATGGGCCTAGCCGCTCCGTGGCATGTGGAATCTTCCCGGACCGGGGCACGAACCCGTGTCCCCTGCATCGGCAGACGGACTCTCAACCACTGTGCCACCAGGGAAGCCCCTGGGTTTCTTTTCTTTTTTCCCTAGATGATTATAACTTGGCTATCCATCTATTTTATTAAAGACTTTCTTATTGTTTTCATATAACATATTAAATATCCAGAAAAAGTACCACTGAACTGAATAATTAAATTTTAAATTACAGATGTAAACATTTTAATGTGGATATTTAAAATAAGAGCAATGTTTCTTCATTTGGTGAGAGGGAGAACTTTATTAGATTCTTTGTGCCTAAACCTAGAATGTGATATTTCATCTTCAGAATTATGTGTTCTTTATTCCAACCCTCTACAGTTCTTTTCACAGGAAGAACAACGGTATAACACATAATTAAGAAAAATATATATATATATTTAAATTGTGATTCAGGGAAGCTCCTAAAGTAAAATAATACTCAGTAATGGAACAGTGTTGATCGTTGAGTCTACAACCAGGTCATTAGTGGACACTTTCCCCTACAAGGGTCAAAGTTACCAAAGTGTTTTAGCATGAGTAAATAAGATATCATTATGGAAGTACCTTCAGAAATACTGATAAAAATGAATTTGTATTTAATTGAGTTTAGATATAATTATTAATATCTGGCAACCTATATGACTTTGATTTCCTTAAAAAATAGAGTGTGGGCTTTACATACTGATTGGTTGAGACTGGCACTTGTAGATAAGGAAGCAAAAAAATGTCAGTGGTAAGCACCCTGGAATTTATTGTTGCCTTGCTCTTCTGTGCCAGACATAATGCAAATATAGCTGGGCTAGGAACTTCAGGGATGGATGGCTTCTTGAGAATAATTATCTGATGGTAGTCTCCTGTTTCATTCAAAAGACAACCAAAATTTAACAAAGAAAATCCCATTAGAAGAAAATGTTTAGCAGGGAATGTTCTCATTGATATCTGTTCCAGGGATATGTCAACAAAGATTTTCTTTCACTTGAGTGGAATTGCCAAAGAACAGGACCAACCAAAATCTCTAATTCTATTGAATAGTACCAGAAATATTTTCAATTATCTGTAATTTCTAACATTTTCATCTAATTCACTAACTTTGTTTATCCATATTTTCTATCTTTCTTTCCTCCCTCCCTTCCTTTTTGTCAAATATATTTTCCATTCCCTTTTTTTCTTCTGCATTCTGATCAGGTCCTGAGAATGGCATCCACAAAACACGGAAATCCTTCCACATAAAACAGATAACTAAGTGTATACTAAGTGTATAATTGACGGAGAAGAAAGAAGGTCCTATCAAAAACTTTAGAACTTTTGTTTTGACTCTGGAGTTGCTGGCGCAAGTGTGAGAATAGAGTCATCCCAAATAAAATGGTTTATGGGTAGCACATGCACCTATATGTATTTTTTTCTTAAAAGAAGTTTTCTGAAGACTTTTCATATGCAAATTTATTCAAATAGCATCTACAATTAGCCATCCATCTCTCTATATCTGACCATTTAATTCTCATAAAGGGCATCTATTTTCTAAAAAATAATCCCAGTGTTTGAATGCAGGAACAGAATACTAAATTGGATATAATTCCAGTATTGTGATCATATTATTTGTTAGAAAATGAAATGAAGAATAAATTAGATATGTATTACTGCCTTCTCTGTATATCTCTATAAGCAGGTGGTAGGAATAAGCCAGCTATTTCTGTATTTACTTGTAGAACCAATTATAGAAATAATTATGAAAACAAATGCAAGTAGGTACCGACTCCGGGCACAGAAAATTATTTTAGCAATGAAATTCCTGAGTTCCCATAACATCACTGAAACACATGCCTGCTTATATAATACATACATATCATATGTATCTCTATCTATCTCTGACATACATATACACACACGCATATACATATATAGATACAGATATATACGTAGGTGGCCAGAGGAATTCTCCTTTCTAATTTTATTAGATTTTCTCTTAGCATTTCCTTTTCTTCATACCAAAACTCCAGTCCTCATTTTTCATATCATGCATGAGCAAGTGCAGGACTTGAGCAGAAGTGACAGAAAATGATGGTAACAGGGAAAGGAACCAAGAGTGAAAGGGAATTGGTATGACTAAGCCTCACTACATATATTTCATAAACAGCCTCTGATCCAAAGCCCAGAATACACTTCTTTATTAAACAACAAAAAAGGTTAAACATTAGGTTTTACTTTTTTCTCCTGAAGTACAAATTACTCTTATTTTGGTCATAATTAACTGTGAATTATTTATCTTTACTTACAGAGCTGGGTAAAAATACAAATTAAAGTAGCTCCATTTTGGTCAAAAAGATGCATCAGATATTGTAAACCAACAACAATCTCACTACAAAAAACTTTAGAAAACCGGATAAAATATAACAAATATTCTTTGAATCATATAACTGAGCAAAATATATTAAGGAGATCTTCAGTGGCCAAAATTAAAGAAAGAAGTAGAAATGACTGGTATGGAGTTACTGATCTTTTGGCTCTCTGGGACATTTACCAGTCTTAGCCAAGAACCTTGGGATTTCACGGACAAGATATTAAAATGTCTCTTATGAAAATTTCCCACACAGGTGTGGGGTTTGAAATGGTACTATTGACAAGACAGAGAAATTCCACAGACAGAATTTAACAAAAAACTATTCCCAGGCTTGTACCTGAGAATAAAACTTAAAGCTAAAAAAGAACTTAAGCTAGAAGGTATAAGATCCAAATTTATTAAGAAGAAAAAACAAAACCTACCAAAAAAAAAAGAAATATTATGTATAGAAATAACTGAGTAAATTAAAAGCTCAAAACAAAATGATATAAATAAATACAAATATATCAGTAACCATAATAAATGTATTGGTTTACAACCTTCAGAGTTCCAGGTGAAATTTGACATTGGCCCCCATACACAGAGGGCAGGGACAGACCAAGAAAGAGACAGGCCACTTCAGAGTGGCAGGTGGCAGTTTTAATACACAAGGGAACTTACATACCAGGCTTGTCTTGGGTGGCCACAAGATGAGCAGATCTCCACACCAACCCTACAGAATCTTAAGTTTATATAGAGGCCTTCCTGGGGTTCAGTCACATGTACAGTCCAGATGGTCTCAACAGCACAGTACTATTTCAAGGTTGTGTCCTTGAAATGCAAATGAATTTAAATGCTAGTTGAACACAGAAATTCTCTTACTCTCCTTTCCTTCTTCCCAGGATTGTATTACCCTTCATCATCACCTCTTATCACCACCAGTAGTATCTACTTGCTCTTCTCCCAGTTCTACCAAAGAACAGATTAGTCTCAAAGGTTCTCCTCTGTCTAATGTTTTCCAAACAAACAAAGCTATTTTATAAATTTTTAAGGGCTTTTACTTCTAGAAGTAGATACGAAAGAAATAAAAGGGAAGATTATCAAATATATAAGTAGCAAGGGAAAAAGCTCTTAGTTTCATCTAGGGTGACCAACTTGTCCTGATTTTAAAACTGAAAGTCTCAAGTCCAAGTCCCAGATGCAAGGAATCCGCCCTTCATAATAGTCCCAGTAAACTAGGATTGTTGGTTTCTCTAGATTTTTAGCTAGCCTCTGGTATGTGTCATGTCCTTAGAATATAAAGGACTAGGGCTTCCCTGGTGTCTCAGTGGTTGAGAGTCCACCTGCCGATGCAGGGGACATGGGTTCGTGCCCCTCCAGGAAGATCCCACATGCCGCGGAGTGGCTAGGCCCATGAGCCATGGCTGCTGAGCCTGCGCGTCTGGAGCCTGTGCTCCGCAACGGGAGAGGCCACAACAGTGAGAGGCCCGCGTACCGCAAAAAAAAAAAAAAAAAAGAATATAAAGGACTATAGATTTTTACTTTTTTGTCCCCTCTTTTTGCCCTTTCTTTCAGCTTTTGAGGCCCCTGCCTTTTCACTGTACACACCTCCAGGCATTTCCATGAAAAGACTGGCCTTCTCGCCACTCTTATTCAACATAATTTTGGAAGTCCTAGCCATAGCAATCAGAGAAGAAAAAGAAATAAAAGGAATACAAATTGGAAAAGAAGAAGTAAAACTGTCACTGTTCGCCGATGACATGACACTATACATAGAAAATCCTAAAGATGCCACTAGAAAACTACTAGAACTAATCAATGAATGTGGTAAGGTTTCAGGATACAAAATTAATTGACAGAAATCTCTGGCATTCCTATACAGCAACAATGAAAAATCAGAAAGAGAAATTAAGGAAACACTCCCATTTACCATAGCAACAAAAAGAATAAAATACCTAGGAATAAACCTGCCTAAGGAGGCAAAAGACTTGTACTCAGAAAACTATAAAACACTGATGAAAGAAACAAAGATGACATAAACAGATGGAGAAACATACCATGTTCTTGGATTTGAAGAATCAATATTGTGAAAATGACTATACTACCCAAAGCAATCTACAGATTCAATGCAATCCCTATCAAACTACCAGTGGCATTCTTCACAAAATTAGAACAAAAAATTTTACAATTTGTATGGAAACACAAAAGACCCCAAATAGCCAAAGCAATCTTGAGAAAGAAATACAGAGTTGGAGGAATCACGCTCCCCAACTTCAAACTATACCACAAAGCTACAGTAACCAAGAAAGTATGATTCTGGCACAAAAACAGAAATATAGGTCAATGGTACAAGACAGAATGCCCAGAGATAAACCCACACACATATGGGCACCTAATGTATGACAAAGGAGGCAAGAACATACAATGGAGAAAAGACAGCCTCTTCAATAAGTGATTCCGGGAAAACTGGACAGCTACATGTAAAAGAGTGAAATTAGAACACTCCCTAACACCATACACAAAAATAAGCTCAAAATGGATTAAAGACTTAAATGTAAGACCAGACACTATAAAACTCTTACAGGAAAACATAGGAAAAACACTCTTTAACATAAACCACAGCAAGATCTTTTTTGACCCACCTCCTAGGGAAACGGAAATAAAAATAAACAAATGGGACTTAAGTAAACTTAAAAGCGTTTGCACAGCAAAGGAAACAAGACGAAAAGACAACCTTCAGAATAGGAGAAAATATTTGCAAATGAAACAACAAAGGTTTAATCTCCAAAATATACAAACAGCTCATGGAGCTCAATATCAAAAAAACAAACAATCCAGTTAAAAAATTGGTGGAAGACCTAAATAGACATTTCACCAAGGAAGACATACAGATGGCCAAGAGGCACATGAAAAGATGCTCAACATCACTAACTATTAGAGAAATGCAAATCAAAACTACAATGAGGTATCACCTCATGCCAGTCAGAATGGCCATTATCAAAAAAATCTAGAAACAATAAATGCTGGAAAGGGTGTGGTGAAAAGGGAACCCTCCTACACTGTTGGTGGGAATGTAGACTGATACAACCACTATGGAGAACAGTATGGAGGTTCCTTAAAAAACTAAAAATAGAACTACCATATGATCCAGCAATCCCACTACTGGGCATATACCGTAAGAAAACCATAATTCAAAACAAGACATGTACCACAATGTTCATTGCAGCACTATTTACAATAGCCAGGACATGGAACCAACCTAAATGTCCATCGACAGGTGAATGGATAAAGAAGATGTGGCACATGTATACATTGAAATATTACTCATCCATAAAAAGATACAAAATTGAGTTATTTGTAGTGAGGTGGATGGACCTAGAGTCTATCACACAGAGTGAAGTAAGTCAGAAAGAGAAAAACAAATATTGTATGCTAACACATATATATGGAATCAAAAAAAAAAAGGAACTGATGAACCTAGTTGCAGGGCAGGAATAAAGAGACAGACATCAAAAATAGACTTGAGGACATGGGGTGGGAGGGGCAAAGTGACAGTAGCATCGCATTAACATACATATACTACCGAATGTAAAATAGTTGGCTGGTGGGAAGCAGCAGCATAGCACAGGGAGAATGGCTCCGTGCTTCGTGATGGACCTAGAGGTGTGGGATAGGGAGGATGGGAGGGAGGCTGAAGACGGAGGGGATACGGGGCCAGGTGTATGCATATGGTTGATTCGCTTTGTTACTCAACAGAAACTAACACCATTATGTGAAGTAACTATACTCCAATAAAGATCTATTAAAAATAAAGACTGTCCTGTGGCTCCCTGTTCCCTTATTTAAATACTTTACATTATAAAAAATACTTCAACCATGTGATAAATCCAGTAAGTCAACAATTGTGTAGTAACAAGCCAATGTCAAAATAGTGGGTTAAAATGAGTAAGGAACAATTTATTCGTTAAGTTTTTCTTTACTCATTCACTCAAGAAATATTTTTAACACTTATTAAAAATATTGGTAGCATCTACTGTATGTTGTGCACTGTTCTAGGCACTAGGGATATGGTGGTAACCACATGGACATGTTCCCTACGTACATTTTTGCAGCATAGAGAGGCAAGGGGGAGAAAGACTAGAAGCCAGATGACAAATAAAAGAGGGAAGTAATTTAAAACAATGAGCAAAATGAAGAACATGAAACAAGTGATATGGTTCAGAGGAGGAATTATTTAATTATTTATTTAAATTTTGGCTGTGTTGGATCTTCGTTGCTGCGCGAGGGCTTTCTCTAGTTGCAGTGAGCAGGGGCTACTATTCATTGCGGTGCACGGGCTTCTCATTGCGTTGGCTTCTCTTGTTGCAGAGCACAGGCACTAGGCACACAGGTTTCAGTAGTTGTGGCACGCGGGCTATAAAGCGCAGGCTTAATAGTTGTGGCACACGGGCTTAGTTGCTCCGCGGCATGTGGGATCTTCCCGGGCCAGGGCTGGAACCCATGTCCCCTGCATTGGCAGGCGGAT
The DNA here is from genome assembly GCF_011762595.2 of Tursiops truncatus. Lineage (NCBI taxonomy): Eukaryota > Metazoa > Chordata > Mammalia > Artiodactyla > Delphinidae > Tursiops > Tursiops truncatus. The sequence goes on along the minus strand of NC_047039.1, from coordinate 56,535,831 downwards.
TTCCAACCACTGTGCCACCAGGGAAGCCCCAGAGGAGAAATACTTTAGATTAGATGGTCCGGCCTGACTAACACAGAGCAAGACAGCAGATAAGAGGATACACTATTTATATAAAGGAATAATGAACACATAAGCCTTGTGTGAACTTATAGTCAAGAAACAGGAAGAAAGTCAATATAACTGCAGTCTCAAAAGTAAGAAAAGAGGTGAAAGCTAAAGTTAGAGATGTGGGTGGGAGCCAGATCATGGACTGCATGGTAGGTCATTGCTAAGAGGTTTGGATTATACTTTCAGGGCGATGGGAAGTCACTGGAGGGGTTTAAGCAAGTAGAGTGACATTATCTGATTTTGTTTTACACATGCCTAGGGCTACTCTGAAAACATGGAAAGCAGAGGCATAAGTAAAAACTGAGAGATCAGTTTTGAAACTTGCCAGGCAAGAGCTTGTGGTGATTTAGACTAAAGTATACGCAGGGATGGAGAAAACTGGATAGATCTGGGATCTATTTTGGAGGTAGAGTCAACGGATTGGATTTGGATAGTGAGTAAAAGAAAGAGGTAATGGATGATTGCTGGTTTGGGATTTTAGTAACTGAGTGTTTATGCTATTTATTGAGAAAGGCAAGACTGGTGGAGAATACAGGTTTAGGGATGTGTGTATGAGCTGTGATGCTTCTATTTCAGACAGTAGGCTGAGGTTTTTCTTAGTTATGTGAGTATAAATGTCAAGCAGGAAGTTGGATGTGGAAGTCTGTAGTTCAGCGGGAAGGTTATGGCTAGAGATGCACGTTGGGAATCATAGAGATGGCATCTAAGGTATGGAAATTAGAGAGTGTGTCAGAGCAAAGAGTAGAAGGCTTAGGCCAGAGCCTAGGGAACTCCAACATTACGAGTGAGAACTGAAGACAGATTACAATCAAGTTCTGTAGGGTTTAGCTAGAGAGGAGGATTTAATTGAGTCTTTACCAAGTCTCTACTTAATGCCACATTATGTGCTAGGCATCCTAATGAACAAAACTGACTCCTGTCTCATCTGCCTTATGGTTTAGAGTCCATAAAACTATGTTTCTTCCTCTATATTTCTGTATTCGCAAAATAATCCCAGTGGCACTCTAATGGTTTGTCAATTTCAACCAACTCTTTATCATTCAAGTACCAAGCATTTCTTACAACAATCACTCCCCTTCATTTCTTCCCAATTCCTCTCAAAGTCTAAAACCCACAGATTAGTTCTGTAGGAAAAAAAAAATGGCACTATGTATTGTTTTTCCTTGAACTACACATTTCAGGAAAAGGAGATACAACAAATTCACAATCTGGTTGTGACATAATATTATTCTATTCAATTTATTTGATCCTATGTTTTTCCTAAATCATAACTGAGCAACATGGGGAATTGCAATAACTTCTTCAAGAAGAATGATTTATGTGTTGGACTCTCAGATTTCTTGAGTGTTATCAATCATCAGAGAAGCTGATGATCAGGCAAAGCAACAATGGACACCTAACACCAGTAGAAGAAATAAAGAAAATCATTAGAAGTCCTTTAATCCTAAAGAAACTACTTAGATAGACAAGACTGGAAACAAATTTCACAGGCAGTGTCTTGCTCCAGGGCATGTTTTATAACATTAGCCTGGGTAAATATGCTTCAGTTTCAATTAATAAAATTGTAAATTCAGGATCTATGCTTTAGCAAAGCTGCAGTTTGGGTTTATGCAACGTTAAACTATTATTTGCTAAGGCTAAATAAAGTTGTAAATTAACATACTCTCTGAAAGACTTTAACATGGTTGGTGCAAAATTGAATTTTTATCCTGTAACTCTGGGAAGACAGTTGCTAAACAAAAGGCGTTTTCAACCATTTTCATCATTGTCTTCATCTAATTATTTTTTTTCTTCCAATACTGAAATCATTTTTAATGTAGCTTTTGGAAATTATATTGATGTTTGTTCTTTGGCTTTTCTCTTTCTTGAGATAATTCTTAATTTGCTAATACATTGTTAACACTACAGCTTTGCATATTTTCTACGTGTTTAATCTGTCCTAAAAAAAAGTAGCAAATTTGCTATCTAATTTTGCTATTCTTTCCATGTACATTAAAAATTCATTCTTTGGATAACTTTGGTTTGGAATATGAAGTGCTAATGTAAAATTTACTTTTGCACTCTATTTAGAGGAGTAAAATATATTGAGAAGGTTGAATAATGAAAACAGGATTTCAAGGAGAATGCTCACACACCTAAGAAGGCAGATATTTTTAAAACGTATTAAAATTGCTCTCTGAAAATTGCCACTGCCAAGAAAGGATCAATCATCGTTCAGGCCATTGCCTTGATTCGGGGCTGGGACAGCTGAAACCAGACATTTTATTGTCTCTTACTCTGAAGTAGGAGTCTTAGAACATCAAACTTAAATAAACACTGAGCTTTGGTACCATTCAATGAAGTAAATAAACTGAATGAATAAAAGAAGGAAGAGGGGGAAGGAGAAAGTTTTGTGGTTGAAAAATGAGCCTTTAAATAGTATTAAGAAAACTATGATTCTATATAACAAGAAAAATCCATAATGTATAAATTAATGTTTTTCAAATATGTACATTCCGGGTATCCTGCATCCCTGGCTGTTTCTTCAGTTTCCCTGTATTAGAGCTATAGAATCTGGTAGCTTGATGGGAACTTGAGGAAGTGGTACTAACATGTAAATATTTAAACTGCAATCTCTCTTCACTCTTCATATCTATTTCCCCACAATGAGCCCCACAATTAATATATAATTTCCTCTAAGAACAAACTCTGTCCTCTTTACCTCTTCTTTCCCTGATTTCTACTCAAGGGCAGTTGCCAGTATGTAGTTCAAAGTTCCCCATAAAATTTACTGTGTTTTCTTGAAATACCCTGTTCTACAGTGAATGAACTCAACTTTTCTATTCAATATAAAGTTATACCTTTTCACTAAAATCAAGGCTTCTACTCACAATATTCACTCATTTTTTTCAATGGAGCCCACCTCCCTCCCGCAACAATTCCAAATCCTCCTCCCTCCTAGGAGAAGGATTTGATACACGCTTGAGTTTTGAATACCACTCCCCAAAGTAAGGGGATTAAAGCAAGTCTGTGAGACCATGAAGCAGGTAGTAAAATTACAAAAGAATGTTTCAGTATAAAAGAGACTTTGCCAAAGCTGGACAATTATGGAAGTAGTCTACAGGGAGGGAGAATGATTAATGTGTAAGTTTCTAGGGGAGGTAAGAGGGGATAGGGTTGAGGAACAGTAACCTTGAAAAAATATCTGACATGAACTCTTTCCTCTCCATTTCAAAATATTCCCATTATCATTCACTTGTTCTCTTTCTTACATCTGTTGCAGAGGAAGCCTGAGGTCAATTTGGTGATTATCAAACACAAGATTGCAAAGTCTCAAGTAATGTGACTTGTTTTTGTAATTGCTTAATAATTGAAAATACTTTCTTTTATTAACTCTTCTCTTTACTGCCTTCCAAAGCAATGGTATTTTTCTGCTTTTTCTTTGTTGTAATGCTAAATAAAAACTTGAGCTCTGGAGCTAGAGAACTTAGATTTAAATCAAGAATTTGTCACTAGCTAACTCTGTGCTCTTGAGAAAACTAGCAAATTAATCTTAATCTCTCTGGACCTCAATTCTCTCACCTATAAATGGGAATAATAATGGCACTTATTTCATAAAATACTATTTTTGTGCAGATTAGATAAGCTTAGCACAGAATGGGCTTGAGAATATTGTAATGAACTTTGCACAATGCCATTCCTCAGTCAAACACTCCTCCTCATGTAACTTCTTTCCCTTCTTCCATTTATTATGTCTAACATTTCTCTAACATCTCTTCTATTCCCCTTTTCGTACCTCTTTATTCCTCCCAAAATAAGAATTGTCCAAGACCTTGGATTCATCTTATTATTTTAACAGCCTTTTCTTTGGCAGATGTATCCATTACCATGGCTTCAACGTTCAGAGGGGCTTCTCATCCAGACATTCCACTGTCACCACTGAGTCACATCACTCAAGCCAATACTCGTACCCTATGTGCAGCCTTTCACGTGGTTTTCCCTACTTTTACTATTCCTGTTTCCCTCCAACTTAAAATTGCAGTCAATCTTTGCTTCATCTTTCTCTTTCATCACCACATACAAGTATTTTCATGTTTTTGTTTAACCTTTACTATCTCTCCTCTTTATTCTCACCACCACCATTTTAGTTCATGCCCTTATTACTTGACTTCAAACACCATAAATTGACTTGTTTATTTCTGAAATTTAAATAAATGAATCATGGAGGATGTCTGATCTTGTGTCTGGCTTTTCCTATTCAATATTATGTTTGAGAATCAACCATGATGATGTGTATGGCAGTAGTTTATCTTCATTACTGTGTAGGATTCCAGTATATGAATATACAATGACTTATTCATCCATTCAACAGTTGATGATATTTAGGCTGCTTCCACTTTAAGGTGATTATGAATAATGGTTCTATAAACACACTTATACATGTTTTGTGGTGACACACAATTCTGTTGGATATATGCACAGAGAAGGCATAAGCATCAGATACACAGAAAAGATATTCCATGAAATAAAAGTGGCTACCTCTGGGTGGTGGTGGGATACAAGGAATTTTTTGCCTTATTCTAAGTTTTCTACAATAAAGAAATTTAGAAATTGGTATACCAAAGTTACTCAGAATATGAGTTCTGGCATCAAAAAGCCTGATTCAAACACTAGTGCCCCTACTTATCTCCTCTTATTTTATTAATTTTGTTACTATTTTATTTCAAGTTACTTAACCCTGCTGAAGTTCAGTTCTTCACTTGCTCATGTGTAAAACTGGGGAATCAGAGCATCTCTTTCCTATAATTGTTGTAAGGAATAAAATACCTAACCCACGAACACTCAGTCCAGTTCATGGAAAAAGTAATCATCCAGTAAGGGACTGCATTATTCATAGGGATTGTATTATTATATTTAATACAATATTTTATCAATATAATAATATTTAAATATAAATATTATTATACTTATAAAAAGAGAACACTGTTTTCCCTTTCATAATTTTTGTCTTGTGAAATTTGGGTTAGATATATAGAAAAATTTATAGTGTAGTAATTTAAGTACTGGAGGAATCAGAAGAATATTTATTTTTATTGACATAAGTATAGAGTAGCAAACTATCTGTAGATTAAACTACCTAGAGGTGGGGCCGTAAATCTATGAACCAAAACCACCAGAGTAACACTGGCAGTAGAGAGAGAAAAAAAACAAAACAAAACAGGGAATTTATGGTATCAGTGTACTGATTGAATCATTACTGATGCTTCTCATGTTTCTTTATATATATATATATATAAATATTCTGACAGCAAAGGAAATGATTATATGTGCAAATTGGGTATCCCTTTCTTAAAATTTTAGATCAGCTGGGACTACACTCAACTGAACCAGCAAAATCTAAAACAAATAAAACATCGTTTGTAAGAAAGCACTTAAGAAAATCATAAGTATGACAAGCAATTTTTGCCAACTCATATTGCTCATCTATGATTCTAAAATGTATGTGTTGTGTTTACAAATGTGTTCTTATTGAGATTCATACCTGCATTACTTGTTTGTTCAGAGTCCTAGAAAATTATAATAAAATGGAATCTTACCACCACTCTCAATTTGGGGATTCATTTCAATTAAAAAAAGAAAATGAAAGAATAATTTTAATCAGCTTCTGCTTATTTCTCAGTAAATGCTGTGATAAAATGTAAAAAAAAAATAAAAAAATAAAAAACAAAGAAAAACTAGTAGAGATCTTTCTAGATTTATGATGAGGTTACAACCTAATAAAGCCTCATTAAGTTGAAAATACTGCAAATGAAAAAGGCATTTACTACACCTAACCTCTCAAACATCAAAGCTAAGCCTGGTCTGCCTTAAGCATACTCAGAACACTTACATCAGCCTATAGTTGGACAACGTCATCTAACACAAAGGCTGTTTTATAATAAAGTGTTGAGTATCTCAGGTAATTTATTGAATACTGTAATGAAAGTGAAAAACAGAACGGTTGTATGGGAACAGAACGCTTGTTAAGTGTATTGATGGTTTCCCCTCATGATTGCTTGGCTAATTGGGAGCTGAGGCTGGCTGCCCTGCACAGCATCATGAGAGAGTATCATACTGCATATTGCTAGCCTGGGAAAAGCTCAAAATTTAAGGCATGCTTCCACTAAACACATATCACTTTCACACCATCGTAAAGTGGAAAAATCATAAGTCAAATCATCATCATTTGGGGACCGTCTGTATTATACTGAAAAACATTACATTAAGGAAAAACAGAGATTTGGGGTTTTAGAAAGAGCCCAGTTTGAAAATCAACACCACTGTTTATTGATATTTGACTTTGGGTTAGTTTCCTCATTTGTAGAAAGGAATGATTGTGAGGATTAAAGAAAAAAAAAAAGGAACATAAAATATCCTCACACTGCTTGACACAAAATAGGTGTTCAGGAATATTATGTTTCCTGTCCCTTATCACTCTATTTTAAAGTATTTCCTTCTCAGTAATAGAAATTTCCCAATTTTGGTATTTTATCTGACTCATTAGAGACTTCTTATTTTTGATACCACTCATTATATCCCAAAATATATTAGGGTCTTTTTTATCAAGAAAGTCAGAGACTATAATTCCTTAGACCAAAACTTAGACATAGCTTTTATAAGTATACATTTTCTGAAATGTATCTCTACTCCACTCTAGAATATATTTATCTAACAAGATAAGTGTGCATGATTATCATATCAGGCTTTCTGATTTTAATACAAAGGTGAATATACACATACTGAACTTGTCTCAGTATATTATTCCCAAGTATTTTTTCTGAAGTCAGTATTAGTCTACCTATGATATTATATTATGTACTTGTCCACTCCTGCCACAGATACAGTCATCTAAAACAATATCCAATAGCAATTTTTAAGTTGTATTTTTTCAAAGAACCTATCATTTTTTAACTTGAGGTAATATTTTATGCGTCTGAATCATATTTGAGCTTCTCCAAGTCTGTGTTCTTGGGACACTACTAGCAGTATGATCCATTGAGCTAAGATGGAAATCCTTTATCAATAGAAATATAAGGCAGTAATGATACAATCCTTTTTAGAAGTCAGAAAAAGCCATATTAAACTAATTCAAGACCAGTAACACATCTCGTGAGTTAACAGAAGCAAATTCCAGAAAGATGTGAGAGTGTCACAACTAACTGAGAGCACATTAACACTTCTATAAAGCCCCCTCCCCCGCCCAGTAGAAATGAACTCACAATATAAAAATTACAAACCAAAGGAGCAAAGGAACCAACCATAAGGCAGAAATCAGTAGATGCAGGAAGTAAAAAATTTACATTCCAAGAAAATAATAGAAAAGTCCAGGACTGATTATCTCAAATCCTAATAGACTCCTAGGGAAGCAGTTGATTTTCAAATTTAACAGATGACTGGCTCTCAAACATTTTATTCCACATATAAACGTATATTTCAGGTTAAAAAAATCCTAAGGTTTCAAATATTTCATTTTTTGGCATACATAATATAGTCAAAAAATAGGAAAAACTTCTGTCTAATATTGGTTCCAAATCAAAGATTTTCTATAAAAGCATATGAACGATTGAAATGTAATGTCTTGGCCTTCCTGACTCCCATCTTTTGCTACCTGCAAGAGGAAAATATGAAAATAGAAAAGACTCATTTAAAAAAATCTGTTGTCAAACACATTTGTGACACATTGTGTAGTACAGCACAATGAAAATTACAGTAAGGTTCACTAAGCAGCCTTATACAAATTCAGTAAGTGCTAGATTTCTTTAGAGAGAGCGTCAGTTGTTTAGATAAATGAAGTGGCTTCTAGATGAGAGGTTACTGGCACAAATCAATACACTGAAATATGTATTCAGTCCATATGGTATTTCAGTAATGGGTGCTTAGAATTCAGTACATAGCACTGCTATAAATCACAAGCAGAAATTATATTAAAAGAAAGTTAGTTCTGTGATCTGAACTCAGAAATCAATGGAAATGTATACCAAAAATAAGAGGCTTTTAGATATGTATGTCAAAAGAAAAATGATTTGTGTCACTGCCATTCATAATTCATATTTTTGTTTCCTATGTCTAGTTGAAGTTGGATTTTTTCCATGTCTCCATTTCCTTACACAGACCACCTTTAAAGTATGTAAGAATTCCACATGGGGAAGAAATCCACACATCCTTATTAAACATATAGGAAGTGCAAAATTCAGAGTCACCAGAACCTGGATAAGAAAATCCTTGACTTTCTGGAGGGGTATTTTGGGATGGGGCAACCATAGCTGCAGGTACATAGTGGGCAGAATACGATTAAGTTAGGATGAAACTGAGTAAGAGAGGAGCTAAATGGTCAAGTATAAGAGTTTAGAAGTCATAGGGTAAGAAGAAAACAGGGAGCTCTAGGGATCACTGATGGGGCAAAAGACACCATAAAACAACCATTGATCCTTGTTAATTGAAGTTGTACTTTTACATCTATCTATCTATCTATCTGCGTACACACATTCACTCTAGACTTGAATCATTACCAATATTTTACTATTGTCTTTTAGAACTATGTTTACCACACATCAGGGGACCCCAAATGCATGCTTGCATAGACGTGCATGTTCATAAACAAAAGAAGCATATTCAGCATAGTTCTGTAACCACAATCATGCTATGAGCATAGCTGCTGTGATAAGCTGACTGATAATGTTCAGTGACCTAAATTGGAGCTTAGAATAAGTGTAGGTGCATGCATGCCTTAATCAAATGAAAAGTAGGCCAGATATATGTGTTTACTTTTTTTTTAACCACAGCTGAGAAACCTTTTTTTTGTGTGTGTGTGCGTGCATATGTGTGTGATTGTAAAAATAAATAAACCATTACCCTGAAAAAGAAACCATAAGGTTGGTTTCTATCAAAATAGACATGAAATGGATTAAAAATTAAACTCCAGACTGGGACATATTTTGTGTTTCTTTTCAATTCCCAATAATGCATTAGGATATACAGTAAAATCCCTGAGAATATATGACACTGCCTGTCCTTTTCTTGATAATCAGTGCAGGGTTGAGAACAAAAACTTGTCTCATGGAATTATGCCTTCTAAGATTAACACACAAATACAAAATAATTTCTAAGCTAGCAAACATATGTTATTTTCTTCAGAATTTTGACCATTTTCTGTGGGTTTGTGTAGAAATAATCCCCATAAATATCAATATCTAGAACTGTGCAAATGAAAGCAGCCAATTATACTATTTCTCTAAAGTTTGGTAGAATATCATACAATGCTACTCACTACACGAGCATCACTGAGATCATTAAACCTGAAGCAGAAATGCCTTTTGCTAATGTTTTTAAAATAAGAGCAAAATCATCATGTGTAGCCAAGTTGAAATGGGGTAATTGCCTTCTGATGCCTAAGGAAAGGAGTGAAGCCCATGGACATCTGAATGGAGGGGGATGGAAGCCCTGTGTGTCAGACTGACAATGTTCAGTATTTTAAATTAACAGAAGAATTCACAACACAAAAGAATGTCAACACTGTGCAGAAAATGATCCCTAGGGAATGAAATGTGAGTGTTTGAAAAGGTTCTCTAGGTAAGGAAATAAAATACTAAATTTATAATGAGCCAATGTCACTGCAGGGAAAATGGACAAAAGAAATCTCTTAAAGCAAACCTGTCATTTTACAGGTGAAGAAACAGAGGCCAGGAGAAGGTAAGTGAACTATAACAGGGCTGCCTAGTGAATCCATGTCTTCTGAACATAATTCACTGGTTCTTTCTTCTGGACCTGAGTGTCCCCACAAGCAAAGAATACAGTCAAAGGGAGATTATACAGCCAAATTTCAGATATAACTCAATTTTATCCCCAAATCATGTAGGTACTAGGTTCTTTTCTTTTTCTTTCTTTTTATTTTTTTGGCTAGAATTATCTACATCTATTTCTGTTTTGCAAATAGAAATTTCACTCACTTTTGTACCTTAGTAAATAAGCCTTATTTCATATTATAACATATTCATTTTTTCTAAATTTGATATTTGTGGCTTTGTAGCAAGGGACAAGGATCATATGAGCACCTCAAACACCCTGACCCATTGCAACTATTGCTTAATTTTCTACATCACTATCACTTTATTTCCCTTTGCCAAGACTGCAGCTGCTGCGGCTGTCTTCTCAGCATCCAACCCTCAAAGGTCTGGGCTTGGGTACAGACTCTCATCTCCCTAATGAAAGTATTACTATTTCGATCTTGCCTTTCTTTAGTCAACTCCCTTTCATGTTTCCCACAGTTTTGGGCCACTCTTGTTGAAGCTCCTGTCACATGCTAGTCACTTCAGGAAGATGCTTTAGGCTCTCTCACTCTACCCTCAAATTTATCTTCATCCGTACCTATCTTCACCCTCTTAAATATGATTTTTCTTACATTTATTCCTCTCAGAGAACCTCACAGACTTCTCTGTTCTTATGTGCCATTCCCCAAGAGAACCTATATTTTCCCACATACCTTCAAGTTTTTGATAAGGTAATCTAATAAACTGATGGGCTCTGATGGACAAAAGTGTTAGCAATCTCTGGGACCATTTTTGCACTCTCTCAAAACCTTCTGGACGTAGCACTTTCAAACAGAGGAATGAACCTCACTGAGGATATTTCAGGAGAGGAAAGAGCAGTTGAGGAATTTCAGTTTCAGCAGTGTAGCATAACAATGTACTTCGTATGCTACCAACATGCATCAGATACTCCATCCTGATGTAGCATGATAATTTCGTGCAGCCATTTGTGATGGGAAGGTCATTTTGAGCAAACAAGTTATAAAATACCTTGAAGTATTTGGCTTTAATTCATGTTTCCACATTTGGCTGGTTACTAATTAAAAAAAGAAACAATCAGCACAAATAAAATAAAACAGAACCTTAGTTATTTTAGTTATGGCAAGGCTATTCATCACTCTGAAAAATAAGGCAAAATTAGAAATTATCACAGATATAAATTATCTGTTCAGATAAAAGCTGTGATAGTCATATGACATGTTTGCTTTCCAACTCAAATTTGGCTGTAATCTTGGCTTTTCTTTTTTACTTGTGACCTTGGTCAAAGTATTTAATTTCTTTGAGTTTTGATTTCTTTATATGTAAAATGGGGGAGGGAGGGAGGGAGGGAGGATATCTACCTCTAAGATTGTTATGAGGATTAAATTAGATAACATTTTTAAAGTAGTTAAGCACACTGTGTTGCACATCATGGACCCTTAACAAATGACAGGTTTTCTTATTATATTTTAGTAGATTGTTCTTTACAAGTAGTTATATAATCACTAATATCAATGTGATTCTGGACTTCAGGAGACTAATCCACATTTATAAAACTGAAAGATAGAGTTTTAAGGGAAATAATGGAATTTTCCCTTAAAATATTTTTCCCACCTGTTCTAGAAATGGGTATTGCATAGCTCTATTGAGAATTCACCTATTATTTAAAACAATGTTTGATTGGATTCAAACTACCTTCCAACATCTTCTCAAAGGTCAATCCAAACTCTTCAATTATCTTTTTCACATACATCTCAAAAAGTATTTTGAGTGCCTGAAAGCCTATAATTCTTTTTCCCTAAAGTTTTGAATTCCATCTGATGAAGATATTACACTACGTGAAGTACCACCATGTCACAGCAACAATAGTTTAAATTAACCTCTTACTGCCTTCAGTCAGGTTCTTTCTCTTCTTCATAAAAGTTAATTTAATGCTTTTGAAAGAAGCAAGATTGGCAGGAATGGAGAATTAAGGCCTTTACGTCACAAAATAGGCACTGACTGGAATGAGTAGCAATATTCTTAAAATTGTTGGCTATTACAGAACCTCAAATACATTTAGAGAAGAAGTGCCTTAAGGGAGTGATGGTAATTGAGTCTTGCTGGGCCATTCAGTCCATGGACACATCCTAGTGATGATAATTAGAGCTATTCAACATGGTAAGTGTTGGATTTTAATTTAAAAAATCATGACTGTCATCATCTCTTTGATACATTATGTAGCAGAGATCAGAACCACGGTGTAAGATTACATAGAGGAAAGGGTTTTGTCTGGACAACTGCCCTCAAAAGTTTCAAAATGCGAAAGTCTAATCTAAAGCTATTCTTTTATTAAACAGATACTAATTAGGTAGTACCATCTGCCAGTTTCTTTTTTCGTCTAGGCATTGGGTATAACACAGGTGTGGTCGCTGCTTTCCTGGAGTTTAATGGAAAGGGGGAAAGATTTGAAACAAAAAATATATGAAAATTTAAAAGATAATTTCAGATTCAGGGCTGGCCTCATGGGCCGATAACCTGTGCAGTCACATAGGGCCCTGCCTTTAAAAGGGCCTCAAACTTAGTTTAATTAGTGCCAATTGCCTTCCTGAAATTCTTAGTAATTTTTAACAAGGGGCCTGCATTTGCATTTTGTCCTGGACTCTGCCAATTTTGTAGCCAGTCTTGTTCAGATAGTAACAAGTGTTATAAAGGAAATAAAGTAATGAGATAGAGAAAGGGGGCATGAGTCACAAAACTACTTTAGATAGGAGTCCAAAAATACCTTTCTGATGAGGGGACTGAAGAGCCATGAATTACAATATTTACCAAATTAATGGATCTCACACACTGAGAAACGCCTGTATTGAATCAAATTCAACAGATACTAATTTAACACCTATTCTGTGCAAGAAGCCATCAGATTACTCTTTAAAGAACAGGGGGACAGAGTTTGTGTTCCTGGTACATTTGAAATGAAAGAAAAAAGTACACAGGGAGTTCTCAATAAGCTCTTCAAGAGATGCTGAGATATATGAGGATTCCAGAAGTGGAAGATATCACTAAAGTTTGGGACAATAAGAGAAGTCTTTTAAAAGGGGAGGGGGTAGGATTTCTTTGTCACAGTTAGTAGGGTGGGTGGAGTAGGGAGACTTCTTCACCAGCTAGAAGAAATAGCAAAATTGAAGGCTCAGAGGCAAGCAGAGTGACTATGAGGTAATAGTAAATAGTGCTTAAAAGCATAGCTATGGTATAGAATGGATGGAGGAAAATGTTTACAAAAAAACAACTCTGGATGCATTCTTATGTTTTATCTTTTTCTTTTTATTTTCACTTAATAAACTGCTAAGTCCTATTGATTCTATTTTCTAAATATCTCTTGAGTGCATTGCCTCTACTTCTGACCATCATCTCATTTCAACATGACTGCATCAGCTTTACCACTGGTCTGTCTCCAGTTAGGCCTCTTCCCCAGATCAGTTCTCTTCCTCCCAGTCAGAGGACACTTTCTTAAAAGAAAATCTGATCATGTCACTCTTGAGTTTGATACCTTTCGAAGCAGAGTTATGAGTGGATAAGCCCTGATTCTGAAATCAGGCAAAACAGGATTTGAATCTTGCCTCTAACACTTACCAGTTGTGCTATATGTACATGAGTTTTTTAGCTTCTCTGGTCCTCAGTATCCTCACAGGGTGTGCTGATTAGATAAAATAATGTATGCAAAGTGATAACATTGCCTGGTTAACACGGAGAACACTCAGTAATTGTAATTGCTGTCAGGATGAAGTCAAATTCCTTTGTGTGGCGTTTAAGGTCCTAAATCAACCAACTTCTGTCATTCCTCGCCTTATTCTACACGTCCATGTCCACAGCACTCAGCTACATGATATGCTCTCCCTTTTCCCCACGATGTTTACATGCTGGGCCTTCTTCCAGGAATGCTTCTTTTCTGCTAGCTATTTGTCTCATTCTTTCAATCTATTGTTGTCATTCCCATTTGATAAGCATGAAAACTCATACCCTGATTAGTCCAGTGACTTTTCAAAGTCACACAGTAAGTAGCAGAACAAAGCCCTAAACCAGTTAAAATTAGTACAAATCCTGTGCTCCTTTCCCTGTATTTTTTGTCTCACAAGTTTCAGATATTCTCTGGGAAAAGGTTTACTTTTTAAAAAAAATAAAATTGTTCCCCAAATATGTACTTTGTCTGCTGCCCTTACAGTTTCCTGTCTTTTTCCCTTCATTGAGAATTAATACGGGTTTCCACGGACAGCTTCCTTATGTCAAGTAAGATCAGAAAGCAAGCAAATAAACAAAACTCTGACATGCCCTACCGCCACCAAGAATAACCTTCAATTTGGGGATGAATGGGTCTATTAGCCCATTCTTTGGGGGAACGTGAGGCAGCCATTTTCCAGTAGCACTTGCTTCAACCATAAAAAACTACTGCCATTTTGAAGGCATTTAGGGAAAGCTGTCACATATAAAAATTCTAATGGGATGCTAATCTGCTTGGTAAAATTAAAGTTTTCATCTTAAAATCTGAGCTAAAGTAAATTTAGATGGATATAGATTCATTTCACAAACATCAATAGTTTTTCATTATGTTAAAATCAATCCCAATTTTACATGCAAACAGCAGATTCGAGTAAAAACCTCAGAGGTTGGTATTCCACCAAAAACATACTTATTTTGGATCTCTGTAAAAACAGATGCATGTTCTTACTAAGAAGAGCACCGTTTAGCTTTGACACCTCCATTCCTAGAAAAATCCAGTTCATACTTTCTAGCCATCACAAGTGGTTTGCTGTTAGACAGTCACGGGGGAGAAAAAAAAAAAAAAAAGAAAATCAAAAGAATCCCGAGGGACAATTGGATTTAAAAAATTATGCTCACTATAAAACTGAATTAAAAGCACATGAAACTATCTGGAAGTGGCATACATTTATAGTGCTATATAATATGCTTCTCTATCTTAGAGAACAGTTGAATTTAGAAAGTTGTTTAACCTCTGCAGAACTCTAGTTTCCTCATCTATAAAATGAGAACAACGTCAGCCTTGCCCACTCTTCAGAAATTGTGTGAGGATTAAATGAAATAGTCAATATGAAAACACTTTGAATATATACATACTTATCAACTATAAGTGATATCACTTCACACTGGGAAAGGGACATACATCCTTCAACTCTCTTTCCAACTGGTTAAAAAAAAAAAAACCTCTTAGGTCCTCTGATTGTCAGTTAAATTGTTTGCCTTACCTGGAATGTTACTTTTTTCCCTCTCCAACAAAATCTTTTAAAAAATTAATTTCCTCCATGAAAAGTTCTCTGAGACCTAGAGCCTTTGCTTATCCCCCCTCAACAAAAAATCCTTATCTTAAATGTGTACAAGTGAATCTTTTCAAGTCCATGCTTGTTAGTCTTGTCACTCGTATCCAGTTTGCAAGCCCTTCAGAACAGAATGGCTTTCACGGTGCCTCCTGGTACAGGGCACAGCGCTGAACACAAAGGAAATGCTCAAGAGTGAATCGCTAAATGGATTCATTCACCCCTTGGGAAGGCTGACTGGCTTTTCTGTTTAGCCATCCTGATGGTTACTCATAGAATAAAATTTGTTCTGTCCAAAATTAATCTGTACCAAAGTTAGATATGTGGAGACCAACCAATATCAGAGAAAACAGCCATATCTCGCTGGTTGTGTAACTGTTCAAGTTTCTTTTGCAGTTTCTATTTTTAACAATAAGAGCATTTATCTGACGATCAATCCGCAATGACAGACATTCATAAATGTGGAGACTCTGACATTAGACTGACCATGGTTAATATCTGACATTTTCTAGTTATAAGCCATGCAACTTTTCAAAGTTAGTTAGCTATTTTGTGTCACAATTTCCTTATCTGTAAAACAGGGATTCTATTACAAATGAGATAGTGCATATCCTATTGGCTATATGTTATTAAGGTCTACATCAAAGCGTACTTGAGCGACTCATTCATTCACCCACTTGCTGGGTGTACATACACGGATTAAATATAGTCCTTGCTTTTGAGGACTCAAAGTGAAATCAAGTCTATAATTTGATTAGCAGTAATGAAGGTATCTTTGAACCAGACTGGTGTAGGAGTACAAGGAAAGAAATTATTAATTCTGCATGGAGCTTTAAAGGGAGATATGACAGAAGAGCCATTTAATTTGGGCTTTTACTTGGTGAGTGAGATTGTTCCAGTAAGTGGAAAAATGTTGTGGAGAATAAAAACACTTTCTAGGTAAGCAATTAATGAGCAGTAGGGTTTGACTTTGTAGAATGTTTTCTGCACAAATCTAATTAGAACACACACATGAAGATACTGCAAGAGGATTCTATTGTAAAACTGGGTAAGCACAGCTTTATGAATTCTAAAAAAATGGCCCCTTATCTCACACATATGGTATATATATATATATATATATATATGTACTATATATACACACATATATAAAATACATATATATATATACACACATAAATATATGTACGTGTATATACATATATGATGTATAGTACATATATATCCAAATATTGTCGTTATCATCCATCTCTAACATGACATACACCTTGAAAATGAAGACTTAGTCTCATTTTAAAAACGAGTAATATATTCAGATAACCAAAAGCTCTATAAAATTTAATCTATCAAGCTATTCCTAAATAATAAAATAGAAGCAATAGTTAGTTTTTAAAATAGGTTATGACCTAATTATCTATTCATATTTAATAGAAATTCTGTAGAGTTATTTTGAGGACACTTCAATAGTAATTTGAGTTCCTTGATAAGTGAAATTAATATTATCTATTTCAGAAATAAAAATCAATGTAAAATCAAGCCTATAAAACTTGGAAAGTTCAAGAATCCTGCAATTCTGCTTAGAAATGAATAGACTTTGGAAAAAAAAAAAAACGGACAAGTATATTGTTTAGAAACTTTAAAAACAGAAGTATATTATCCTTTCTCTCTTCATGGTTTTGGTGGTATAACAAATATAAAACCCAGTTTATTTTATTTATTCTTTTCTTTTCTGGCAGCGCGGCTTGAGGGATCTCAGTTCCCCAACCAGGGATTGAAGTGCAGGCCACAGCAGTGAAAGTGCCGAATCCTAACCACTAGACCACCAGGGAACCCCCTAAAACCCAGTTTATTAATGATTGGAATTTGCCAAGGATTTTTCATGAATAGATGTATATCAACACAGAAACGAAAATGACAGCTTGTTGTCGCAGACGAGTTCACTCACAGCAAAGCGCAATTTATAAATATGACTGGAAGATAAAAAAAACAACTTTCAGAGATGTTTGTATTTGAAAGCTAGGAAACAATTTAATTTTAAGAAAAATGTTTTATGGGTAGAGAAAGCATTTTGCTTTATCAACAAAAAACTTTATAAATACCACTGAAGACCATATAGTATTAAAATACTCCTGATTCTGTGTGATCCAGCAAAGATATAAGGCATTCATATGTAATATTTAAATGTTGATGGTAAGCGAAGGTTGTTACTGAAAAAAACAAAGATTTTTCTTGTAATAATTTGAAATACAACCAGGTTAAATTGGTCTTTTAAAATATACATAGTTTAATGACTATAAAACCCTATAATAAAGATTCTGAATTTACATATATGAGATCCAAGAGTAGTAAAATGTTCCTCACCCATTCTTAGCCAAAAGTGATCAACAGTTTAATCACTATTTATTTAATAATATTTTATAAAATAACTGTTATTTGTTACAAATATAATAAAATATCAATTGATATTTCTTAGATCTGTGAACTAGTTTAGTATACAGCACTATTAGTTTTATTTAGTGAATGAAAAAATATTTGGTAAAGTCTTTTAACAAAAGCATTTTTCTTTATTGTTGAAAATAAGGAATAGGATTTCAATTTTGTGGGCAACTATCCAGAACTACATCCTATATATATATTAACATCTTTATTGGAGTATAATTGCTTTACTATGTTGTGTTAGTTTCTGCTGGATAACAAAGTGAATCAGCTATATGTATACATATATCCCCACATCTCCTCCCTCTTGCGTCTCTCTCCCACCCTCCCTATCCCACCCCTCTACGTGGTCACAAAGCCCCGAGCTGATCTCCCTGTGCTATGCAGCTGCTTCCCACTAGCTATTTTACATTTGGTAGTGTATATATGTCCATGCCACTCTCTCACTTTGTCCCAGCTTACCCTTCCCCCTCCCCATGTCCTGAAGTCCATTCTCTACGTCTGCATCTTTATTCCTGTCCTGCCCCTAGGTTCATCAGAACCGTTTTTTTTTTTTTTTTAGATTCCATATATATGTGTTAGCATATGGTATTTGTTTTTCTCTTTCTGACTTACTTCACTCTGTATGATAGACTCCAAGTCCATCCGCCTCACTACAAATAACTAAATTTCGTTTCTTTTTATGGCTGAGTAATATTCCATTGTATATATGTGCCACATCTTCTTTACCCATTCATCTGTCGATGGACACTTAGGTTGCTTCCATGTCCTGGCTATTGTAAATAGTGCTGCAATGAACATTGTGGTACATGACTCTTTGAATTATGGTTTTCTCAGGGTATATGCCCAGTAGTGGGATTGCTGGGTCATATGGTAGTTCTATTTGTAGTGTTTTAAGGAACCTCCATACTGTTCTCCATAGTGGCTGTATCAATTTACATTCCCACCAACAGTGCAAGAGGGCTCCCTTTTCTCCACTACTGACACTGAATATTGGCAATACACATCAGAAGTCTTATATATGTGAATAACTTTGGATCTAATGATTTTATTAGGAAGTAACCATATAATTATGGAAATATGTGCATACACTGATGTTCAGTGCAAGGTTATTTATATTACTAAGAGTTGGAAAAAAAACAAGTATCTATCAATGGGAGATTGAGCAAATAAAGTTCACAACTCTGCATGCATATCATGACATGCAACATAACCACTAAAATTATGACACAGCTCAATATTTATGACATGGAAAAATACTTATAACACATTCGTGAAAAAAATCAGTATATTGTATTGCAGTGATTTTATTTATGTATTTATACATTTGTACCTGAAAATACTCTTCCATATATACACATAGTTTTGTGAAATAGGTAACCAATCCTTGACAGTGATTTTTTTCCTCAGTGATGTGATTTTTGTGATATCTCTTTACTATTTTATGCTTAGTGCTAAGGCTGATATTTGATAATACAAGTGTTTGTCCATGTTAGAAAAAAGCACAACTTCTTCAAACACTTTACTTCCATATATCAGAAAACTGTCATATTTAATGAACAACTGTCTATTTGTAAATGCACAATTTACGATGTCTCCACAGTTGATGATACTGCCCATGCATAATCTCCAAAGCCATACACAGTAGCCCAGCATTTATATTTTGTCTTTAAAAAGTAATAAGCCTATTTTTCTTTAATAGAAACACTTCCATTCTTTAAAAAATCCTTAAGTAGTAGATAATTGTATTTTCTTTGGCAGTATGTTTATATCAGTTATATATAGGCTACAAACAGATAATAAACATGTCAATAATGTTACAGTAACAATAATAAAGCATTAAATATATAATTCTGAAACTTTTTCTTCTCCCTTTCTCTTAGGAATCAGGAGAAAGAGTATAAGATTGGGCAAGCCATAAAATACTTCTGAACATGAGTAGCTAAAACTTGAATTTCTTGAAATGTTATTGTGTGCTTCACCTGTCGTACTATCAATTTCAAATGCCACAAAAGTGTTTTCTCATTCTTTTTGTTCTGGACAAAAGATAATCTGAGCTCAGGAATACAACCCACGCCTCTGGCTCAGCAATATACCACTTGGGATTTAATGTCCTTTTTCATACAGGTTTTCTCACAACATTTTACAGTGAACATTGAACTTGCCAAAAGGTGAAAATTACACTAACCGAAAAAACGTTCATAAAACACAATCAGTTGTACTCTTATTAAATGGTTCACTTGCTACTTTAGCTAATAGGATTTGATTCTGGCCAACCAGCCACGTTGGGACATTCTCGGCACATGTTTGATCCAGGTGTACAGGAAACGACACCAGAGTTAAAGCAAAAGAAAACAGTGGACAATGTGAAAGAATAATGAAAGCTTTTTGACAATTAAGAACAAACATTTAAATTGCCTATTTGAGTTTGACACTGTACTAATAGCTTTGTATCTACTGTTTTATTCAGTATTTGCAAGTATGCGAGATAAGTACACTTATAACCTTTATTTTATAGAAGAGAAAACTGAGGCACTAAGAGGGTAATTGTGGCTTGCCCCAGGCCACATAGCTAAGCTCCCAGTTCTACAGAATTACCGATTCTTGACTGTTAGCCATTACATTATTTTGAAGAAAGGGTGGCAGAATATAAGTTAAATTGTTTCAGTGGCAGAGTAGCTTGTAACAGAGCCAATCTCCTGCTTAAAACTCCTAGAAAATCCATATAAAAAATACACATAGACAAGAAGGTGTGTTCTTACAGGCACTGAAGAGCTCTGAGTTTGCTAGGATTTTAGGGCCAAGATCTTAGAGAGAAGAGAAGCTCATTGGAGGTTAAAACGCACATACCTCAGGACCTTTGCTAATTTCTCAAGTAGTTACCAGCATCAGGTAGAAGCTGCAAACAACAGAAGCTGGCAGAGTGTTCAACAGTGGCAAACAGCTAAGGCAATGAAAATTAGGGTTTATATAAGCCAAGGTAGCTATAAATGCAGGAACCAAGATCTTGAAAGAACGGAGGACTAGAGGAGTGAACCCAGCACTCTGAGACAGCCTTCCTTTAGAGGTCTTTGCAATTCTTAACAAGGCAGAAGACTAAGAAGCCAAACAAATAAGGAACTGAAAAGATGCATGGGACCCTTGGCAGCTTTATATTACTAAGGAGGTAAAAATTGGATTTGAGAAAATATTAGGAAGGAGAGGACTTAGGAAACACGCCAGACTCTAGTTGGGTCTTTTAGGTTTTACTCCAAAGTGACGAAAAACAGAAGGAAGTTAAGCTCCCTAAACTCCAGTTGGGGTCTCTTAGGGTTTATTCCAGAGCGAGGAAAAACCAGAGGGAAACTGAGACTTATCATTTCTGAACCCCATCCGCTAGTCTGTACAGCCCCTGTTTGGATTAAAGTGTTTTGTTCCTAATCTAGCTGCGTGCTAGAAGATAGAATTTTCTCTGCAGCTTCTATAATTTTTCATACAATGTCCAGTGTTATGGACTGAATGTTTGTGTCTCCCATAAATTCACATGTTGAAGCCCTAAGCCCCAATGTAATGGGTGGAAGTAGGACCTTCAGGAAGTAATTAGGTTTAAATTAGTCATGAGGGTGGAGTCCCCGTGATGAGACTAGGGTCCTTGTGAGGAGAGGAAGAGAGACAGGAGCCCTCTTTCTCTCTGCTGTGTGAGGACACGACAAGAAAACAGTCCTCTGGGGAAGAAAGTGGGGAAGTAAATCAGCTCACACCTTGATATTGGATCTCCAGCCTCCAGAACTGTGAAAAATAAACTCCTCTTGTTTCAGCCACCCAGTCTATGATATTTTGTTATGTATGGCAGTCCAAGCTAATATGCTGTATAAAATAAAACATCACTGGGCATATCAAGGAAAAGTAGCATAAAAATAACACAGGCAACAAAAACAGACTCATAGATCATCCAGATATTGGAATTTTTAGACATGTACTTAAACTAAATGTGATTAAAATGTTCAAAATGACAATAAGAGAATTGTATCAGAGAAATGAAAACTAAGAAAGACTATCAAGTAGAAGTCTAAAATATAAAATATGCCGTAACTAAAATTAAGAGCTCACTATATAAGTTGAATAACAAGTTGGACAGAATAGAAGGGATTGGTGACTTAAAAAAATATGTCAGAAAAAAAAAATCCTGATTTATTTACAAAGGAAAAAGGATGAAAAAACACAGAGAAGAGTATAAGAGACATATGAGACACAATGAAAAAGTCTAACATCATTGTAATTGCAACCCAAGGGTAGTGGGTGCCACGTGGACATCTCAGTTCTCCCCCTCAGTACTAACCCACTCACTTTCTTAGGTGCTGGAAACATTGGCAAGACAAGCCTCTTAGCTAAGTCCTGCTCCAGGAATTCCCCGAGCCAAAGAGACAACCTGCCCAAGGTCACTTCTCTGCTCTGAAGGCTGCCTACATCCAATGACTGGCTGATGCAAAGTCATCAATGTCTGGCCCATGTGAAGGGACATCCCAGTCCCAGAGCTCCCCATGGCATTAGCTGAGGCCTTTGTTGCCACTCATCACAGCTCTACACCTTCCTCTGCCCATCTTACTTCCTCTACTCCCCACACAGATGCTGATCCAGAGGGCACCCCCCAATACTCATGTCAGAGTCTATTTCCTAGGGAATTTGTTCTAACATGCTCGGTACTAGGAATATTCCAGGAAAACAGACAGCAAAATGTTACTGTGGAGTTGTGTCTCCTACCAGTTGGCTGGCAATGAGAAATCCATTGCTGGTAGAAGGAAAAGTTTAGAACAGCCTGTGGCAAGTTGTAACAGTGTTTACCAGGGTGAACCATGCTACTATAGTATCTCAGGCTTTTGAAACTTTGGAGGAACTACCAATTATAAAAATGATAGAGTCACAAGGCTCTTGCTAAGTGCTGATGATGCAATGGAGAAAAATAAAGGCTGAGGGTGATTAATCACCAATTGACCAAAGGTAAATGTCAGATGCCTATTAAACACATAAAGATTGATGATTGTCTATCTAGTGTAAAGAATCTGCTAACAAAGTATGATAATTAAATAGTAATTTTAGCAAGGTCACGAGATACAGTCAACATAAAAATTTGTATTTCTACATACCAGCAAAAAGAAAACATTTAGGATATAAAATACACTTATTGTACACATAACAGTGCATATATATATATATATATATATATATATATACACACACACACACATACATACACACACACACACACACACACATACATACACACATATACATATACATATAAATGTATGATGGTAGATTGGCTGCAAAGATGGCTACCGACAATTTCTTCATCTCTGTATATATATTCCACTCTGCCCATCAAGAAGTAGATTGTTTTTTCTCTCCACTTGAATCTGGGCTGGGTCTATGACTTGTTTTAACCACTAAAATGCTGAGGAAGTATCGTTAAGATGACTTTGAGCTTAAGTCTTACAAGGCCTTACGCTGCTGTAGTCATTCTTAAATCTAAGCTACCAAGTATAAAAATTATTCTAAACTGCCTAATGGTGATACATTTCATGGAGAGAGTGAGAGGTCACACATAGGAGAATCTATGTACCCCAGAGGACAGCCAGCATCTAGGCCCTCTGTGAGATCATCCTGGATCCCGGAAGAAACACAGCAGCTGATATCTGGAGAAGAGACAAACCAAATGCGCTGAGCCCAGGCATAAGCCCTGACCTACAAAACCCTGAGCAATAAAATGGCTATTTTATAAAACAGCCACTAAGTTTTCATGTGTGTGTGCATGAATGTAAGTATATATATGACGTCAGTGGAACAAAATAGGGAGTTCAGAACTTCATCCTCACAATGTGAAAGCAAGTACAGGTAAGAGTACATCACAGAATGGACTTATATTACTAAATTTTGTATTCAAAATTATATTTAACAGTAATGAAGATATGATGTTCATCCAAGAAAGCTTCCTGGGGTATTTCTCCATATAAATTCAATTACATTTGTTTAGAAAAGGCATTATCTTGAACCACTAAAAAAAATTAAAATTTCTTTACTACTAATTTTAGATGCAGATTTATAAAGAATGGGATGGATTTGTCTTCTATGTAATACTAATAGAAAGAAAAAAATGAACACATCAATAAAACTAAAACAGAAAGAAAGATTAAAACAAATAAAGGGCAAGTGATATGTATCATGTATAGTCTGAACTACTTTAATCATGAAGGAGTGTTAATTGAATAAATTCTGAATCAAAGTAGAGGGTGAATGGGAGTGGAAATCTAGCAAACCAGCATTAGAAAGGAGACTTTCACAGACAGATACTGACTTACCATTTCTGGGGCAGCTCAGTTTCCAATTTATACAGTCTTAATTGACCAAGAGTTGGGCCACTTTTCCTTTAAGGTTAAAATGTAGTTTGCTTGCCTAGTTAACACGGCAAACCAAAGGATATTAAAGACAAACTTACGATGTTTTAAAACGTGATTCCCTAAACACTTGGATGAATATGTTATTATTTGTAGTCCAATACCTCAATTTGAAAAAGGGCAAAATTGATCCTACAAGATAGAGCATAATTTTGTGATTTACTGAAGAGCTTTTTTTATTTATTTTGCAGCTCTCCATGAGGCTCTTCTGTTCTTTTGAAAAATGCTGAAAAATAAACCCAGCAGTGCAGACCTATGTCTCTACCTAGGGGGGGATAATGCTTTGTTCAAATAGAAATCAGCTATCATATTTAGGATTTCACAATGCTAGGTAATACATATGGAATTTCAAAAGTATCCTTTAATGAAGCATGAAGCCACTCTAATACCTAAGAAAAGAATAAGCCTTCAAACATTTCAAAGAAACAATTGGATTTCTTATATTTCCTGTGGTATAACAAATAAAGGATTACAGCTAACACTGAAGAGAGAAAGTGGAGTTTTAGTGTGATCAGAAAATCACTATAAATCCACAGTTGTAGATAATGCTTTGCTTTCAAATATTCACTATGGGCATCTCTCAGATTCAGAGGCAACTGGAATAGTCACCAGAGTAGAATCAGAGGCACATATTGTGTGTGTGTATGTGTGTGTGTGTGCCTGACAAAAAGTATGCGTATGTGAGTGAGTGTGTGTGTGCGTGCTAGAGATTGTACCCAGAAGATAGGATGAGGTAGATTGGGGTAAGAGGGGAAAACAAAGAAAGAAAAGGAGAACTTCCAAAGCAAACACACTTTATCCTGGCATACTTTGCATTGCCAGGCATTCTACTGACATGCTTTTTGAAGCACTTAAGATGCCTGTTTGCTTAAAACAAGTTTGAATCTCAGCAGGCACAAGCTTATTGAAGCTTACTGAATTGTTGATCCTAGATCTGTAGCAAATCAGTTTTCTTTTCAACACTGAAATGACACACGTGAAGTTGGATCAGAATTATGTTGAGGGTTTACAGGGGTAAAGCAGAACCACTTTCCAGGACACTGGTTAAATTTAATCTGGTTTTATTAAGAAGGCTTATGCACATAGGCTACTCATTCAAAGGAATTTGAAAGGGACCTTTATAAAATGTGCTTGGTTTTACTTTTTATTTATTTTTATTTTTAAAATTTATTTATTTTTGGCTGCATTGGATCTTCATTGCTGCATGCGGGCTTTCCTGTTACGGCGAGTGGGGGCTACTCTTCGTTGCAGTGTGCAGGCTTCTCATTGCAGTGGCTTCTCTTGCTGTGGAGCACGGGCTCTAGGCACACGGGCTTCAGCAGTTATAGCACGCGGACTCAGTAGCTGTAGCTTGCGGGCTCCAGAGCACAGGCTCGGTAGTTGTGGCACATGGGCTTAGTTGCTCCACGGCCTGTGGGATCTTCCCGGACCAGGGATTGAACTCGTGTCCCCTGCACTGGCAGGCGGATTCTTAACCACTGCGCCACCAGGGAAGCCCCTGGTTTTACTTTTTAAAAAACAGTAGGTAATCAAGTAAAAAGTGGGAAATTTACATAAGTAAAAATATGATTTTGATTTGAAAGATTTGTGCTAATCCATGGGAAATTAGCAATGCCAAAGCAAGCTTTTTTGTTTTAATTATCAAACATTGTACCTGTCATATCTCCCCTATATTACCCATTGAGGCTGAGAGTTAGTAATAATTGAAAGTACCATGTACCTTATTCTTTGAGAGTCACAATGATGTAGAAGAAAAAATATCTTCAAACTCAGAAAAATTTCTTCTTGATTATTACTGAAAATTTACTATAGGTAAAAGAAAATGATGTCTTTTTAATTTTAGTACTACAATGGCCACTGCATTTGAGGCCAACTCATCAAGTCACCAAATTGAAAAATTCTTCCTGAAAATTGTAGTGTCCAAGTTGGATCTGGTGTAGGCCAGCTTCTGACCTTCTTCTCAACAATCTTATTTGGCAAAGGGTTTGGTTACTTTTTTTTCCAATAAGCTCAGAAAAGTAGTTTACATTCCTTTGTGACATGGGTCAGTTCAATAGTGAGAAATCACTGGAATTATTTAGCTAGACAAAGTAAATTATAATTGCAAAAGTCCTAGAATATTGTTTTTGGCATTGTGATAGTCTTTGACTCTGCATATACTCAAACTATACTCTCCAGAATATGGTGAACAGTTGGTTTTGTATATTGTAATATAGGTCCTAAAGTAAGAACTGAATCAACAAAAACTAGCATTAAGCATTCCAAATTAACATTTACATAAATATTACCAAGACTTCCGTGAGTAGTTTAAAAAAAAATAATGTGAGGGGCCTCTGCTTTCAAAATAGTTTCTTTAAAAGCTATGTTAATCATCAGCATTTTATTTAGGTTACTCAACTGACTTTGGTCTTGGTAACTTTCATTGTTGTCATCTAAATGCAGATTATGTGTTTCATTGTACAGCTCTGATTTAGACTAGCCCCTATTCTCATTAGACTTTGATAAAAAAAAAAAGCTTCTCCATAGAAAAAAATAAAACATTAAAAGACAAAGAATATTTATGGATATTTAGTTTAAGTTATGGGGTAGTGTAAACGCATACTTAGGTCTAGAGAATTTTGACTCTATTAAATTATCTCCTGGAAATCTGACAAATTTTGGACGTTGCTTTATATGATTGCTTTATTGCTTATTTGCTTGCTTGCTTGCTTGATTTAGCAGGCTTCAAGGGCTAAGCATTTGGTTCATGACATTTTGTCATCTTTGGTCAATGTATGGACTACTTTTATTAAACTTTTCAAGTGTCTTTTATAATTATTGTCCAGCAAGTACATATAAGTAAAAACTGCATATAAGAAGTCATGAAGAACCTAGGGGTAAAACAGGAATAAAGACACAGACCTACTAGAGAATGGACTTGAGGATATGGGGAGGGGGAAGGGTAAGCTGTGACAAAGAGAGAGAGAGGTATGGACATATATACACTACCAAACGTAAGGTAGATAGCTAGTGGGAAGCAGCCGCATAGCACAGGGAGATCAACTCGGTGCTTTGTGACCGCCTGGAGGGGTGGGATAGGGAGGGTGGGAGGGAGGGAGACGCAAGAGGGAAGAGATATGGGAACATATGTATATATATATAACTGATTCATTTTGTTGTAAAGCAGAAACTAACACACCATTGTAAAGCAATTATACTCCAATAAAGATGTTAAAAAAAACAAAACAAAACAAAAAAAAAAGAAGTCATGATTTTGTTTGAAATATTGGGAATAAAATATGAATTAAATTAAACAGTTAAATTTTTAATACTAATATTCAGTTTCTAGTACATAGAATTTATAATGAATAATTAAACTTGGTGTCAATGCTTAGCAACCTACGGGTGATTACCAGCTTGAAAATTATTTTTTCTTTTAAGATTAAATACTGAAACTTCTCATAAAATTCATATTTTGCTTTTCCTAAAAATCAGATAATGTGACAATACAAAGGCCAGTGTCTTTAACTAGCTAAGAAGGGCAGGAGCTGAGAAGCCAACAACACCCTTAGACAGGGCATATGCTTTTTGATTTGTCACCGTTTTCACCGGTCCCTTGTGGTCTTAGTTTCCTGTCCACCTCACATTACCTACCTGACCCTAGAACATTTTTGAGTATGATAAATATGATGCAAAAATCATGCTTGCAAAATCTAGTCACACTTTACCTCTGATATAATAAACTAACATCTTAAGTGACATTTAATTATAATCTTTTTATTTTACTTATCACAAAAAAGGTTTAGTATTACTGTTGAAAACAAAGCAATAGAAGTCAGATGTCGGAATGATCAATATTTGTACAAAAAATAACTTTGTATATGTTAGAAACCTCTTTAGCACTGTTTCCCATTTAATCAGCCCACATTTTACTCCATTTCTGCACAATTAGCTTCCTGCAGGTACATATCCTGACAGCATTTGCTCAGCCATATTTCTGCCCCAGACTTCCTAATCCTTTTATCACATACCCACACATAATCTAGAAGTGCAAAGGAATAAAAAGTCCACGGGATGACCATTGGTTAACAAAGACAGTAGTTGGTAAACAAAACTTTCCTCTCCTGTTCCTTAGGTGAACAACTGTGAGGTATGTTTCACCTTTCAAAGGTCTCAGTGTGATGAGGCCCAGTTGTCCCAAGCATTGGCTCAGTTAACTCACCTTTCAATAGCCTTTCATTCCTTCCCAGTTTCACGCCTTCCAATCCCATACCACCTGTACTCTGGGGACCACTCCCAAAAATAAACTACCTGTACTGGAGCCCGTTCTCAGGCTCTGTTTTTCAAGGTGAAGAAACTAAGACACTGGATATATTGAATCCATTAATTAGGGTTTTAAATACAGACTCACTGGTAAGAATGAAACCCTCTTAAATTTCACCCCTGATCTTTGGATGGAGTTTACAGAAGCATTCTAAAAGAATTTCACTTAATTCTCTTGGTGAGACACAAATACTTTAATAAATGTTATACTTATTCATGTATGTTAATAAGAACTCTTGTAAGAAAGCATATGTGTAAATTGTCCCCTAGTTCAAAATACTGGATTTTAGGAATTTAAAAAAAATTCTATATGAAGGAAGCAGATGTTGAAATATTTTATGAACATTTAAATATTTAGCAGAGTCATTAATTTTACACAGCACATGTGCATACATTTCAGTCAAGCAAATTTATGCAGCAGAATTTTCCATGCCGGTTCCCATAGACTTTGGGTTGGTGAACCTACCCCTTGCTGCCCGTATACCCAATACATGAACTAACACAAGAAAAGCCTGTCTATGACACCTAAATCATGGCAATTGCACAGAAAAAGAAAGAATGACCAGAAATCTGCTACCCTCCCCCGACTTTTTCTTCATTCCTTTCTCTATTCTTTACACTATACATAGTATGATGTAGATTTTTTTCTTTCATTCGAAAATACTGTCCCCCTTTCTTAAAGCAATATAATCAATTCTAATATTTTTTTTAGGGTAGCCAGAGTCACTGAAGTTCTGTATCCTTGTGCACATTCTGCACATTTATTCGGCAGATGGCTGAAAGGGCAGTGTTAAAAGTGGAAGACAAACCTTGAAATTTCAGGGAATGAGCTCTTCCACAAAACAGCTTTTGTAACAAAACTAAGTGCTACGTCTTGAAAATCTAGATTTTTATTTTTGTCTACTCTTATCAGAAATCTTTCCAAAATGTACTATTACTTATTTTACCAATGCCTTCCACAAAATAAGTTGAATACAATTTACAATATTTGATGGTATGTCACTAGAAATTATTGCCTGGATGGTTGTAATCACAATGATGCCTTCAGGAACTAAAGAGGTGTGTCATGTTTTTTATCCTTCTGTCAAAGAGTCTGAGACTGTCAGGCTTTTTTAGTAGATAAGTTTCAAATTTTCATAAATCCATTCTTTTCTTTATCATCAGACAGCTTTTTAAGAGTCCTGTTGGAATTTTCTTCCATCTTAGGGATTAGACTATCACACCTTTGAGAATCGGCTGAACCTCTTTTAAAATGTATATCATTCACCAACTTATGACTCATATTTTTAATAAAAGTATATCCTGATATCACTTGCAATCCATGATAACATGGCAGTATGATGTGGTACAGGATTGAGACCTGCTACTCTAGGTGCAAACTTGAGGTAGGATGCTGCTCCTCTAACTTGGCAATGCCTATCAGTCAACAAGACTTGATTATTAATTTACCCATTTCAAGTGTTTTTTTCTGCATTTTACAGTGCTATTAGTTTGCTACAGAAGTTGTAACAAAGCACCACTAACTGGGAGGCTTACCCAACAGAAATTCATTGCTTCACAGGTTTGGAAGCTAGAAGTCCAAAATCAAGGTGCCCACAGAGTTCATTCCTTGTGAGGGTGGGAGAGAAGGATCTATCCCAGGTCTCTCTGTGTTGGCTTATCAATGGCTATCTTCCCTTTTACATGGCATTCATCCTATACGTGTGTCTCTATATCCAAACTTCCTCTTTTTATAAGTCATCAGTGATACTAGAGTAGGGTCCACCCTAATGAATTCCTTTTAATTTGATCACCTCTGTAAAGACCTTACCTCCAAATAAGGTCACATTCTGAGGTCCTAGGAGTTAGGACTTCAACATATCAGTTTTAGGGGGACACAGTTCAACCCAAAACAAATGCCTACAGCCAAAGACTACTATTCATTTAACAAATATTTCTGAAAGGTAATTTATTCAGTTATCATGCTAGAACCAGAGACACAGCCTTAAATATGACATGGTCTGTGTCACTGAGGAACAAACAATTTCATTCATATAGAATATTTACTTGAATAAAATTCCTTCTGCCTTCTTTCTAAATTTGCACTACATAAGGATCATGATATTCTCTATGGAGCTTTACTATTATGATAATAATTAATATAGGTGCAGTCAATTCACAAACAAATCTAAATAAAGGTGTTAGCAAATTGTATTCATCAGTTAGTTTGTGGTGTACTTGGTCAGCCGAAGCGTGTCTACTTCTGAGCCTCTGGAAATGTGATGCATGGCTTTATTGAAATGGTCTTTCATTGTCCATTATGGTCACTACTGGGTATTTTAAATATATTTAAAGAGTTCAGCTTTATCCTTTGGATCTTCCTAAATTGCAATTTGAGCAGAAAGTTAGTAATATTGGCATCAAAACTCTTGTACTCTTAAGTATGGTGTATGTAATAATTCCTTTCAAATTGTAGGTGCAATATTCTTTATTATGAATAAAATGCATGATATACATATAAATGTAAGTTTATACAAACTTCCCCATGTGTCAAATATGAGATGGAAGTGCTATAGGGTAGTATTTCAATTTCAGCTCCATGATTATTAGTCTTCATTGTTAAGTAAATATGGAACTAAGTTAACATCCTATATGAAATTATACACTCAAATAAAATATAAAAATACTCCTTTAAGACATTCCATGATCATTTCATAAACCACATCTCCTTTTCTTCTTTTCTCCAAAAAGAACACATGGAGGAATATAAATGAGCCCTAAAATATATATGGCTCCGGAACAGGAAATAATATGATTAGTCTAAAAATAAAGAAGACCTGTAAAGACATTAGAATTTTCACATCAGTGGAAATGGGAAGCATAAGAAAGAAGCTAGTGAGCACCACCCCACAAATGTAATCATTTTTCAGGGCACTCCACTTATTGGTAGGTTCAAGCAAAAAATAGTGCACCCTGATGAGGCAACTTTGATTTTAGAGGCAAGCACACACAGCCAAAGGAGAATGAGACCTGGGAGTCTTGCCTGCTTTCACTCACAAACAATTTATCAGGTGGGACAACTTATAAGGTGGAACAACATGATAAACTTCTCGGTATCAGTTTCTGCTTTCATTTCAACATAGGAAACCTACTGAACAGAGATTGCTGGAAATAAACCCTCTTTAACAAGCTCTGCAATAGCATGTGAGTAAACACAACAGGAGACTCTTTTCATCATTCTTTGCAGCTCCTCAAATTAGGAATGCTTGCATTCCATTAGAAAGCAAGCAAAGCTAAATGCACTCAGATCGTTTGCTTCAGCGTCTGATAATGTCAACCTCTGCATAGAGACACTGGCAAAACAGCAGAGATGCTTTCACTACCCAGAGGCTATAACTATGAAGGTGAAGAGATTTAATGGTAATCACAGATACCACTACTTTGTTTATATAATTTCAGTTTATTATCCCAATAATTCTAGGAGTTGGTACAGTTATTCGCCCATTTATAGATAAGGAAATTAAGTCCCAGTAATTACTATGTAATTTGTCCCAAATTATTCAGCTATTAAGTGGCAGAGAAGGATTCAAATCCAAGTCGTTTGATATCAGAACCCAGCCTGTTGACCACAGTGTTCAAGACAAAGTCACTACAAACAGAAGTCCATACTTCCAAACTCTCACAAGTAAAGAGTTATCATATCATGCAGTCTAAGAATCATGCCATTCCTTCAAATTCATCTTACTGAATTCTGCACTTCAATATAGCTCAATGACAATATCATTATATACACATATTAGATCAGAATCATCAGTCCGACCTCCCAGAAAGTAGAAGTAATATTATTCCTCTAATTCCTAACATAACTTCAGCTTGACTTGTAAATATTCAGCTTGGAATCTTCATTCAAGTTATATACATGCACAACTTTAAAATTTTTTATTTATTTATTTTTTTAGTTTGTTCATTTGTTTTGCTTTGTTTTGTTTTTGTTTTCTTCTCTACAATTCAGGCTTATTTACAAACAGTAAATTGCCACATAGGGAAGTAGAAAGAAGCAATTAATTTGCATGGTAAGGAAAGAGAGTCAATGGCTTAGGTTCAAAGATGGTGGGCAGGAGTGTCAATGGAATTTGCAGAAAAGCAAGGTCAATATTTCATACTTATCTCTTAGGTACTAAGTGTGATACAGGACAGCAATTGCCATTGATAAGATAACTTCAGATAGTTGTTTAGAAAGTCAACAGGGAATAATGAATTCAGCAACATGTACCTATCAGTGATAGAAAATTACTCTTCTTTACAACAATTTTATCCTAAAAATCTATCTTCAAGAAACTCATTTGTGCATTAATTCACCCATGAATTCATTCAGTATTTACTGAGCACATATTATGTGCTGGTTTTCTTGAACCTCATCATCTAGTAGGAAGTAAAGACAGAGGGATGATCATAATAGTGTTTTTAATGGCAATAACACGGCAAGAACAAGGTAAAATGATTCATTAATATGTTTTAGCACTTTGGTTTTTCTGAGTCAGAGGTTAGAGTGCAGAATATTTATTAGGGAGCACCCTGGGGATCAGTACCTGTGGATAGGAGAAAAGGAAGTAGGATTGGGCAGAGGGTGAAGTCCAGCTGTTTGGCCTGCCTGACATCAGCCTCAGTCAACTGTACAGGGAGCTCTGGAGCTAAAATGTCCTGTCATACTCATCCTCACTGGACCAAAACGGCTAGACCTGTATACCCACACCCTCAGTCATTACACATGGGGCACCTCACCCTGGGAAGTGTGAACTTGAATGAGATGGCTCTCTGGAGCTAAAGTGATACTGAAGATGCTGTCAGCTGAAGGCTTCCTGCTGATAGGACTTCAAGCATCTGGCAACAAGTCTTTCCTTGACGGGGGTCTGGGTGACACATTACTGTGTCTGTCACAACAGTTTCTAAAAGGGCTAAATGTAGGAGGCTGTGAGTTAGGAAATAAATTCTTCTTAGAGGAAATTAAACTTAAACTAGAAAGATGAATAGGAAGAAGTCAGGTAAAAAAGGTGGAAATAAACTTCCAGACAAAAGAAAAAGTATGCCTGAAATTCTCTGAAGAAAAGGTAACACTATATATTAAGGGAATAGAAAGTAGTCGAGCTTAGCTGGAGCATAGATTAAGAGGGCTTCAAGAGGCAAGAGGTGATGCTGGAGGGAGAAGCCAGGCGACAAAGTGAACGATCCATTCCCTACTGTCTATAAATGAAACATTACTTTCGGAAATAACCAAGCTGCTCTTTCCATGGTGACGTATGTGGAAGGGTTATCTATACAGCATTTTACATTAAAACCTGAATCTATGTGGCCGCTTTGGAACAATTTAGAGTTAAAACACTAAAAATGTCCACTTTTCCGAAATGGATGAATTTGGCATTAATGCCTCTTTCGACTATCTATGAGTTAAAAAATATATATCAGTCATACAGTACTAGTAGGCTACCACTCAACTTTTTGAGAATGATGTCATGTTGAAGAATATTGCTGTAAGTGATAAAATTGCTTCTCCCGAAACAATCCACCTACATGTTATGGTAGTTTAGCAATGACAGGGGTGTTTTCCTCTGTTTTGGATTCTCTTTGCCTATTATACAAAACAAACAGTGCAATATTTCAAAATATTTTTTATTGGTAATGTGCTTGGACACAGGAATCTTTATCTTCTCTCAGAGTGAGGATTCTGTAGTGCTACCGGTGGCTCCCAATTTTATTATAGCCACAGTTCCTTTTGCCTCTCAGCTCATTACAGAGACAAATATCCATTAGTGACAGGTAACTTTTCATTCTAATGCGCCTATACTACTGATGTCTGGGCCTCTGCGATATTCTATTTGGCACCTGAAATTAGTTTCTGTGTTACAGCTCTGAATGTGTGATAAGAAAAAAGATACAGTAATTTAGATAAACTCCACTAAATGGCTTGACTGAAATAAAGCCAAAATGAAGGTATAAATGGCTGAAGTGATTAAGACTGTCAAGTTCTCTGGGGTACTGTTAGAGAATAAAATAGCTGATGGATTATTATTTATCCATGAATGTGAGTTTGGGGGATTTAATTAAAGATGTTCTATTATATTTTTCAAAGCTTATTTGAAGCTGTAAATCAAAAGCTCCAGTAACAGAGAATGTTGCCTGTGATCAAAATAATGGATCTCTAGCCATATTGGGAAAGCCCTCTTTTGAGGCGCCTTTAATGTTTCTATTTATCGTTTTACCCTATATGTAAATATAAAACAATAAAATATTATTGGTATAACTATTTCTATAAAGATTTTTGAGACATTGTATGGTGTGCTTATCTGCTTATATCCATATATGCATGTGTTTATATGTGTGTGTATGTATACATATATATCAATATGTATGTATTTGCATGTATATCCATACATATGTGTGTGCATGCGTTTGTATACGCATATATATATGTGCTTTTATTTATGTTTGTTGAACATTACTCTTTCTTAAAGTGATTTTTAAAATGACCCTCCCTCCAAATTGGCCACTGGTAGAATTATGTTACAAAATCTGTACTATAGGAAAAAACTAAATTCAATAAAAAAGGATTTTCAAACTAGGACCATTTTATATGCTTTAATCTTCATTCCTTAAGTAAACTTGTCCTATTATTAAAACATGGTGAAAATGTCACATGGGTTAGCTATATCTGGACAAATCATATGGTATAAATGAACAAATAACAGGCATGAATAAGATCCCAAAGGATCAACTACTTCTCTTTTACTCTGTTCCCTACTTCCAACTAGGATCATTACAAGTACACTGTTATTAAATCACTTAAGAGACTAAACATGCACTACTATTTTGTAGAAGATTAAACATGATCACATTTACTTGATATTCCTTACAGTGAAAGATGGGGTTTATTTTCCTTGCCCTTGAATTCAAGCTGACCTGTGATGTGATGGCTTTGACTAACAGAATGTGGTAGAAGTGATGCTTTGCTAGATCAAAGCCTAGCCTTTAAGAGGACTGGTAGCTTCAGCTTGCGTCTTATGGAGCCCTGGGCTGCCATGTAGGAAGTCTGACTATTATGGTGGGAAAACCACATTGGGAATCCATGAGTAAACACAGAGAGGGATACGGGTCTAGCCGAGCCCAGCCTTCTAGCTGTCCTCACCAAGGTGCCACACATCAATGAAGCCACCTTGGACCTTCCAGACCAGCCTGGTTCCCACCTGATCCTGATGGCACCCATGGAGCAGAAGCATGAAAATGAGCCCTTTCTGAGGTTCTGGTCCACAATGTCAGTAGAAAGAATGTTGCTTTAAGCTACTAAGTGTTAAAGTATTTTGTTACACAGCAGTGAATGACTGGAACAATCTTGAAAGTGAGATGGAACACGTACCTATACTGATTAGTGTTTTTACATTTTGGTAACTTTTATAGTCTACTATACATTATTCAATTTCTCTAATTATACTGATAAAATAATACCATATGGATTTTATCTTCACTATGGCTTGAATCAAGGAAAAATATAGTTTGGCTACTTTTTGACTATGTAAATCTGTCATACACTGATAATAAGCTTGACATTATTCAATTTTTATTTGGTTTTGCTACTGATTTATATTATGTGCAACTCAGCATATTCTTTGGTATTGTGTGCCTGCTGTTTGTTCCGTGAACAACTAATCTGATAGAAGAGTATGATATAACATGTTTTTGTTTATTAGAATTTTAGTTTTACTTTTTAAAGAAAACAGAGACGTTATTGCAAAGGGCATATGTTTTCCCATACTTAACTCTCAGACCCAAAGTCCTCAAACTATGTTCTGAGATACTGTGACCAGCATTTCACTTCAGAGTTAGCAGATGTTCAATAAATTAAGATAACGAATTAACTTGACTCAAGTGGTAGTCTACACTGTAGTGAATACAGATTTTTTATCGCCATGACAGTACTTTCGGCCTTAACATATATGAAATAATTACGATCCTTGGCCTTTTTCTAGTCATTCTAAGGAGGCTTTCTGACTTAATGTAAGACTGGAGTAGAGGTTACAAGTGCTAAGAACAGTCTTTTGTCTTTTCTCATTACTCTAAGAAAAGTTTGAACATTTGCTTTTAGAAATAGTGTGGCACTGCTTCATAATTTCTATACGTTGCACCACGTTGTTCTTCATATAGACAAATTATTCAAAGTGAAGGAAATTCTGCATTTAGGGCCTGTGGAAGTATTCAACCAAATAACAGATTGTGTTCTGTAAAGAGACACTCTATAACAGTGTTTTTCAACCTTTTCACTACTGATATTTTAGGTCAGATAATTTGTGATTGTAGGGGGCTGTTTTGTGCATTGCAATATTACAATATTAGCAGCATCCCTGGCTCTACGCACTTGATGACAGAAGGACTCTGATGATCAAAAATGTCTCCAGACATTGCCAAATATCTCTAGGGGAGAAAGGGCAAAATCACCGTCCAGGGGTTGGGAATCACTGCCGTTACATCTGTTGCTAAGCTTGGTTTCACTAAATTTGCATGTGACTAAACATTATGCAGAATTTTATATATTATTTATATGAATTATTATGCAATATTATATGTATTTTATTTATTTACTTTATGATGGTTGCAAAGTATGCCCTATATAAACACATATTTGATATACACAAATGTCATACTGATCATTTAAGGAATAATATGCCCTGTTGGAGATTAAATGCAAATTTATCTTACTTTCTGACCTTATTTCCTGACTTCTATTTAAATCACTTAAAAAACTAATTTTAACTCAATTTTCTTGCTTTATTATATGTGCCTCTAAATACTGTTTCAAAGTATTTATGGACAAAAGTAAATAATTAATGAATTATAAAAAAACAAACACAAAACTGGTCTTTGCCATGACAATTTGGGACGTTTTTGCACTTGCTAATATTTTATAAGTTTACTTGATAAATCCTAATTGGTATCAGCTTTTCAATTAGAGACTATTCTGGATGATAAATGAGTAAGTCAAACTGTAGTCAATTCATCTTTGTCTCTATGACAACCCTACAACCACGTGCTAATGCCTCTTAGCACGCTTAGATTGACTGTCCCATGTTTACCCCTGCATATAGACAATAATAATTAAAGCTAGTTTGTTATACATGTCATTGAGGAATCTGTTTCCTTGAGATCTAAGAAAAGTGGTCCTCCCTTTTCACACTTTTTCCTCACAGATGGTTAATCTTTAGAAGCAGGATTCTCATTTGCTTGAGGTCTTAGGTAACAGAGAGGTATTGTGCAATAATATTACTTTTGCTGTCATAAACTCTGGTGCCTGTGAAAGCTCAAATCTGTAAGAAATAGCTTCTTAACATAGTTGTACAGACCTCTGTTAAGACATAAGGACATGAGAAAAATAAGCTCAATACAGCAGCGTTTCCATAAAGTCAATCTACTGAATTTAAAGAACTACCCTTTAGACAATACAAGAAAACTACAGACCAATATCACTGATGAATATAGATGCAAAAATACTCAACAAAACATTAGCACACCAAATTCAACAACACATTAAAAGGATCGTACACAATGACCAAGTGAGATTTAACCCTGGGACGCAAAGATGTTTGACATACACAAATCAATAAATGCTATATACCACATTAATAGAATGGTAGATACAAATCATATGATCATCTCAAAAGACACAGAAAAAGCATTTGACAAAATACAACATTCTTTCATGATAAAGACACTCAACGCTGGGTACAGAAGGAATATGTCTCAACACAATAAAGGCCACATACAATAAACCCACAGTTAACATCAGACTCAATGGTAAGAGGTTGAAAGCTTTCCTCTGAGATCAGAAACAAGACAGGGATGCTCACTCACACCACTCCTTTTCAACATAGTACTGGAAGTCCTAGCCAGAGAAATTAGGCAAGAAAAGAATAAAGGCATCCAAATCAGAAATGAAGGGGTAAAACAGTCTTTATTTTTCAGATGATATGATTTTATATATATATATATATATATATAGACACACACACACATACATTAATCAGTTATACCTCACAAAACTGGAAAATAATACACCACATAAATAAACAAGGAACTTTAGATACTGCCCTCGCTTATCTATTTATTTAGGGGTTTTAAAACATTCTTTTATGAATGTAAGATTGTAAGGTATCGTAGAGTATATTTTGATATATATATATATATATATACATATATGTACTTACATATAATTTGGTTATGTATAGATTTTATATATACATATATAAAAAATACATTTTTTGATATTTGCACATGGCACCTAAGATACTTCCCAAACACAACAAACAAAACAAAATAGAACACTATGCCCAGAAAGTCCAAATCTGGAAAGATTTCACTTAAAATTCTCTTAGAGTTACAGTCAAGCTAAAGTTGACTTAAATTCCTAAGGTACTTATAAGAATTTGCCCCCCCTAGTGTTGAAGTTCTAACAGTGTCCTAAAGAGAATATTTATTCCCTCCTAAGACAGAGAAGAAGAGAGTAGAGTCCTCTGTCTTTCCATAACAACTCATCCCCGTGACACAGTTACTTAAAATATCTGTGAGGGAAGAAACCTCCCCTGTGAAGATGCTAAGCTGGGTCTTGTGTCCGACGTGCTGCACACTAAGACTTTCATTGGTTTTTAAAATTAGCAGTCCATGTGGCCTTTGGCAAATAACTTGACCCACCTGGGCCTCTATGCTTTCATTAATTTATTCCTCCAGTTCCTTTACTGAGTATTATTGAGCAACCAGCCAATGTTACTGTCAGTGGTGACATAGAGGGAAAAAAAATGGATGAAACTCCCTGTTCTCAAGGGACATCTAGTGAAACAGAATGGTAAAAACTGTGAAAGAAATAAAATATACATTATTTGGTGATAATTACTATGGAGTGCTGGGATGGGGCAGGAATTCACTTTCAAGTACGCTCATCATGGAAGGCCTCACTGAAAAGATAACATTTAAGCAAAGACCTAAAAAACATGAGCATGCCAGGAATCTGGGGTAAGAGTGTTCCAGGGAAAGGGGAAGATGGGTCTAAAGGGACTGAGGTAGAATGGGTCTGACTTGTTCAAGCAGCATCTAGGAGGACAGTGCTGCTGAAGCAGAGTAAAGAAAGGGCTGAGTGGTGAGAGGTAAGCTCAGGGAGGTGCTCAGGGGCCAGGCCACAAAGGGGCTGGCAGCCTGTTTTAGTTTTTATTTCCCTAAGATGGGCTGCCATTGAGGAATTCTGAGCAGAGAAATAACACGAGCTGACTTGTGTTTTGTAAAGATCACTCTGCTGCTGTGATAGGAACAGGCTATGGAAAGGAAAGGGAGAAGCAGGGAGACCAGGTAGGAGCCTGTTTGTTTAAATCCGGGTGGTGACAGGTCGTAAGAAGTGGTAAAAATCTAGAGAATGGAAGGGCTGAACCACACTTATCCATTTAGTCAAAAATCATTTAATAAACATCCATTAGGTACCAGACACTGTTCGAAAAGAGTTATATATGCAGTGGGGAAGAAAACAAAGCAGCTCGTATTTACATTGATCTGATAGCTAATGGAGTCCTTTAAGATGCAGGCCAGCTCTAACCTTCTCAGTACAGTTCAGAAATATCCAGAACATTTACTCTTTTCAGTGGGGGGATAAAAAGAAACAAACACA
The DNA here is from genome assembly GCF_011762595.2 of Tursiops truncatus. Classification (NCBI taxonomy): domain Eukaryota; kingdom Metazoa; phylum Chordata; class Mammalia; order Artiodactyla; family Delphinidae; genus Tursiops; species Tursiops truncatus. The sequence goes on along the minus strand of NC_047039.1, from coordinate 56,495,771 downwards.
CAGTGGCACAGGTTGTGATTAAAAAACAGAGTGGCTGGTAACTGCTGCTGCTAATAATTGCCTCATCATCCATCAGCATTTCAAGGAGCAACCAGTGAAAAAGGAGGATGGTATATCTAAAAACCGTTGATCATCTACACAGATGTCCGCTCTTTCTGAGGAATTCCTATCCCCACTTTCAGCTTTGCAAAGCGTGTCTCTTTATGGACCATGTTATTAATGAAATGGAAAAGAATGTGCAGGAAAGCCTGCTGTTGTCTGAAATTATCTTTACTTCTGTACTGCCACAGGCAATAACTGTCTCCTCTCCAGAATTCTGGAACAGTGAATTCTTTCTTCACCAGATTAAAGGCAAAAACAATAAAAACAAAACAGAGGCACCACCACTGGAGGGAAAATATTTTATCATTATGAAATTATGCTTTTGTTGTTGTATTCTGAGTAGGGTTGATGTGAGCAACTCTTAGGCAATTCTGTTTGTTTTTAATAACCCAAGATTGTTATGAAGATTATCAACAGCCTATCTGATGATTAAAACAATTCCCCGTATTGCTTGTTATTCCAAACTCAATATGTCAGTTAGAAATTTGAAAAGCTATACTTTTCCAAGATCCCAGTAGTGAATTCTAGCTGCCATATGGATGTCACTTCTATAATAGTAGGTCATAATGGTCTTAGAAACTGAGAGGATATAAGGGCTCTGACTTGATGGTCTGTAGTCTTTGAGGGGAAAAGTCATTAAGGTTTCTGTGAGTCCTTCTAAGACCCTCACAGTCTGGAACCAGAGCCCTTGACATCATGTAGGGTAGAAGCAGAGGGGTTCTACATTTTCTCACTTTAAATGGTCTGGAAACTTAAGGCTAAAATGCTTCTAGTGTAGCATTTTATATACACATATATAGTGTATAAATTTATATATAGATTTGCATATGTATTTGTATTATATATGCAAATTTATATATAAATAGATGCATATTTCAATCTATATTCATTTTCAATGTATAACTATATCTATAATTTTTCTTTTACCTGTACTTAGATATAGCTTCAAGGATATCTTATGGTAGTTGTTTTTAACCAAAAGTACACATCAGAATTACTTTTGATATAAATTACATATATATTCTTATCCTAGCTATGGGTATTCTGAGTGGATAGATATGGCATGAGGCTTAAGCATTTCCAATATGAAAGTGTCCCCAGAGTTTTGTTTCTGGCAATATGACAGACTGTAACTTGAATGATTCTCCTGATGGAAACAATTTAAAAAGCTAGGGAAAATATATACACATTTAAATATATATTAAATGTGTATGTGTTTATATTGATACATACATATATGTATATATGTGTGATATATATACAAATGCATACACATTCACACATACATATCTTTTAAAATATATCACTGAGCTGGCAAGAAATAAAGAATTTACAGATGTAAAATAATGAAGTGAAAGCAGAAATCCTGGAAGGTTAGTAGATGCCAGTATCAGCTTTCACCCTCTTGGTATCTCCAAATCTTGATAACTTTGGGTCTCTGGACAAAGTTCAGTACACAGAAGATGAAGCCCAAGTTTTACTTCTTATAGAAATTATATTAGAAAACACCAAATAAAGCTTAGACCCTAAGGGATGCCAACTCAGTATAAAGTTTAATGAGAACTAAACACAGAAATACAGAACAAGGAAATTTGTCTGTCTTGACTTTGGCAATGAATATAAAGATAAAAAATCCAAAAATAAATCAAATAAAAGAAACCTCCAAATTTGCATAACCACAAACTAAAATGCATGTAATTTCTCAGTTTGTGTTTCAGTTTTTATGCTACTTGTTTGAGCATAAAACATCGTAAGAAGAATTTAAAGTAGATCCCGGTTTGGTGGGGTCCACTGGTAACTATGAGGTCAATGTCAAATTTTCACTGAAGAAATGCAACTTCAATAAGGCTTCAGATAATGTCACCATAAAGAAATTTCCCAGGAAAATGAGCCTGCAGTGAAAAATCACAAAATAAGGAAGCAAGGCCCTACGGATGAGAACAAGCAGAAATAAAAGAAGAATCAAACTCACAAAGACTTTTGATGTCACAATTTAACTAAATTAAAAAGTAATTATTATGTTTCAAAAAATTGGAATAATGAGCAAGGAACTAGAGAGCATTGAATCAATAAAGTACACTTAAAATATGTGATAACTGACTTTAGAAATTCAATAGAATGGATTAAATTTTAGTGTAGATACAACTAAATCAAGGTGTATGAGAAGAAATTCAGCCCAGAGAGAACAGATGGAGAGTTTATGAAAGGACAAGACATGTGGAGGATAACATAACAACTTACAAAAATTAAAACTTCTAGAAGGAGATGGTAGAACGAATAGAGATAATATTTAAACATACAATAAAGTTTCCAGAATTATATTGTAGAATGACAGGATACTTCAGACAGAGAAAGCCCCAAAGTTCTCCTAGCAGGATAAAACAAAGTGACATTACACCTAACACATTATAAAGGCAAAAACCAAAAACAGAAGAAATGCTGTTTAAAAGTGGTAAAAGTTAGATAAACTGAAAATATGGCATTTAAACTGATAGCTATCATGTTATCAGCAAAAATGAAAACAAGAAGACAGCAGAATAGTATTTTCAATGTGCTAATAGGTCATTTTCAACCCAGAATTCTATACCTAGTATCTTTAAAAAATAAGAATAAAAAAAAAAAAAAAAAAAACGAGAATGAAATCACGAGAGTTTACTACCAACCATTTCTCACTAAAGTAAATTTAAGTCAAAATAAATCTTTTCAAATTAGAAGTCTAAACTGCAAGGATGAATGATGTGCAAAACCATTTATGAATATGGGGGTATATCTAAGTAAACATGAAAATATGAATAATGATTATGGTAAATTTGGGGGTAAAATAAAACAAGATAGAAACAAACTGAGTGTCATAGAAGTTGGTTTAATCTATGAGGAGGAAAGGGAAAAACTACGCAACAGCATTCTTGTTCTTCTTTATAAAATTACCATTCTTAAATCACATTTCTCCTTATAAATCCTTTCTCTGATTCTTTTTCTTTTAACCCTTGATTTGCTAAGGATTTAGAGTTTTAAGATCTTTTTTTTTTTTTGATAAATTTTGCACAGGTGGGACTGGGAGAACTGAGTCTAACTCACACGCATTTTGGTATCCTGTCATATCATTTGTCTCAGTTGAAACTGAGACTGAAAAATCCATCTTCAGATACTATTAGACCACAACAGTGCTTTAATTCTGCATTCTCATATATGTTGTAGATAGCTGTATTATTTATCTTAGCACAAAATAAAGTCAATAATCAGCTATATGGCATAATTATAAGATGAAGTTTATGTACCCCTAAAAATAAATGAAAAATAACTTATTTAGTATTTTTAGAAATTAAAATTTCTTGAAGACCATTAAGGTATTTCTATTCCAGGAAAATTTTACATTTTATTTGCTTGAACACTTGAGAAAAAATCCAAAACAAGCTCAGTTTTAAAATATAAACATAAAATTCTGTATTCAATATGTCATATTTTTGACATAAACTTTAATTTTTGTGTGAAAAATATCAGCTGAAGCCTCTTTGACCTTTATTATTCTATGTACCTATTGGGAATTTAATATCCACAAGATGTGGGTGTTGATACATCTTAGTTGTCTCAATGGAACAGAAATCAGTACTGCTATTAAAACAAGACTTTTCAAATTCTCCCACTGCACTGACCTATAAAGTTCAATAATACTTTGTATGGCATGCTTGTTGGCATGAACAACTACTCAAACCTCTTTACAAGTCATTGATTTCACACTGTTACATGCGCAACTTCATTTTATAATCATTATACTATATTACATATTCACAGACTACCACTTTTGTGTTAATAAGTAAACATTCAAAGTAAAAAAGGATACTTCAGATTTCCAAATGATTTATGAAAGCCAAAGGGCAATATAATGTTATAATAATGTTTTACAAAAGTGATTTAAACAATATCTATTCCATACGATGCATTTGTAAAAGACATGCAAAGCAAGATGAAACATGATCTGGAAATGTTAAAAATTATACAGTAAAAATGCATTTTTTTCAATTCTACTCCTTCATTCTCTCCCTTTTTTGGATGAAAGCGAATCTATTCCTGGGGAGCTATTCACGTAAACATTTCAAAGAAAGATTCGGTAGGTGGCAGACTTCCTTATTAGATTACAGTCTAAAGGGATCTCTTATTACCAAAGACAACTGTTGCTAATTACCAACATGGAAAAAAAGAAAACTACATTTAATAACTAAATCAAGAGAAGGGATGTGAGAGGTATATATTTGTTTGTTTTTTTCTTCAAACAGCTTAAATAAATATGGATATATCTTAAGTAGCAAAACTAATATAAACAAAAAAGGTGAGTTTCTCTGAATTAATCTGAAACCTGAACTTAAAGGAGAAGGAAGTTTCCAAAATGTATTTTAATTATTTTTTTAGTAAATTTTATAAGGACATGTAAAAGCCTGCAAAGGGCTTTTAAAAGTAGAAGAGTAAGACTGTGAGCGCCACATTAGTCTTTAATTTGTCACTGCTCCATCTGTCAGTGTATTATTCCCCATGAGATTCTCCACTAAAAATGTGTCTTTCTCGTTCTCCATTTCTCTGTCTTAATTTCATGTCCGCCTTGTTTTCTTAAAATGTCACTCACTTTCTATGTTTTTATTACCTGTATTTTCTGAAGCATACAACCAAAAATTTCTTACAGAAATAATACATATGACCATGTTTATTATGTAAAATGTGAAAAATGAGACTATCCATTGTTAAGAATATAATCAAAATTGGGCATCCTTGGATTCTTTAAGATTTCTGGTTGTACGCTAGCAAAGGTTTGACATCTGGCTTGCAGGAAAAAGGTCTTTATTTGTAGCATTTGCCCATTTCCAGGAGGAAATACTCTCAATGTAGCCATTTTCAAACTACCAATATGAGGTCACTGAACACAGAATTGGGAAGAGATACTAGCAACTCATTTTACAATCCAGTGGGAGCTAGCTCCAGCATACCACTGTGGTATTTTGTTATAAAGTAGCTGCGGTTCCCACAAATCCCAGGGCACTCCAGTGATATATAAAGAATGAATTAATGTGTCTTGAATAAAAATTCAAAATTAAACTCTGGTATAATTACAATGAATTCCCCACTGCTAATCAGAAATTCAAGTGTTCCCATTAGTTCAGCAGGAATGCTCTAGATAAGCTTTTCAGGATTACAAAACATTTTAAATGGCCGATGAAAATTTTCACAAACCAAAAGCAAATACATTATAATATTTACACAGTTCTAATATGTTGGTTATATTTGCTTACCCTTAACTGTATATATCTGTGTAGCTATTCTGTAACATAAATGTGTTGTGAAATTCAACATTCCACAAACGTTTATTTAACACCTACTATATGTTAATTCCCATGAGAGCTGTTTGGCAAAAAAATGGGTGAATGAGATATAAATAATGTCAGATATAAATGTATATACACACATTATTCATGCTAACGGTTGGATATTAAATGTATGTAGTACAAAGCTTTCATTGTTTAAACAGAATCTGCATAATCATTGCCTAAGTGAAAAATTTGAAGGAGACCCCTAGAAGCAGATCTATTCCATTTCCCACATAAGAAATGAATATTGTATGTTTCATCTCTTCACTCCATTTGCTATTAAGAGTTTTAAAAATAAGGGTACAAAGCATCTATGTTTTGTTCTCCTCAAAAGATTCACTTTCACAAACGCAATAACATCTGGCACTAGCAGAAGGAGTTAGAGTTGACATTCTAAGCAACTCTTTTTCTTTTTACCAGTTATACTCGATGACTTTGAGCTATATGATGGGCAAATGAAATAGATCCTTTGTTGCAATTCATGAAAGAAATGTCTCATTAATAATTTGTGAAACGTAATGTACCGAGCATAAAGCAGGTATGTGGTGAATGAAAACTGCATACATAGACATAATGAGAGATAATTATAAATTCCTATAATTTGATGTGCAATATTGTGCCTGCTTAATAATATCAACAGTGAAGAATACTGACAATACTTCCAAAACAATGGGTTAAATAACAGATGTATGGCCTTATCTCCCTAGGATTACTTCAAAAATCTAGAGTTTACTCTCACCATGCCCCCCAAGGGGCCTTTCAAGACCATTACTACCATTACCCAGCTGAGTTTAATGGTCGGTGGATCCTGAACACATAAATGAAGAGCCCAATAACTGAATCAGGAATCTGGAGTTTTCTCAAAGAAGAGAATCCTGGAGTCTCTAGATTTTTCAATATAAAAGGGTAAAGGACAATAGTTGCAGGAAAAAACATAAAATTTCTTTTTGACTTCAGTGTACTAAATACTATAAAATATTATAAAAATAATATGCTACAGTGAAAGAATTTTCCATAAAGTTCAAATACAATAAAGAAGCAGAAATGGATGCTACTTGAGAGGTGGGAGAGGAACCTCAAGAAGGAAGTGAGCCAGGTGTGGTTTAAACTGAAGGTCTTCCTAAGAGTGCTCTTTGCCTGATGAAGGTTAACCTTGATATTTAAGCCTTTATTATTACTTGTTATTTTTTATTAGGTAAATGTTGCCAAAGTTCAAAAACCAATAATCAAATATTAAAGAAAATAATAACCAAGTCTAAAATATATTTTTCCATTAAACTGTTAAAAATGCAATAAATTTATTTCCAAATCAAGCACATAGCATATAATGTAAATTGAATGATGGTACTAGTGCACATGTAACCACACTTTAAAAACATAACTCAAGGGACTTCCCTAGTGACGCAGTGGTTGAGAGTCCGCCTGCCAATGCTGGGGACACGGGTTCGAGTCCCGGTGCAGGAGGATCCCACGTGTTACGGAGCAACTGGGCCCGTGCACCACACTGCTTAGCCTGTGCTCTGGAGCCTGTGAGCCACAACTGCTGAGCCCGTGCACCACAACTACTGAAGCCCGCATGCCTGGAGCCCGTGCTCCGTAACAAGAGAGGCCACTGCAATGAGAAGCCCGCGCACCGCGGCGAGGAGTGGCCCCCACTTGCTGAAACTAGAGAGGGCCCATGCGCAGCAATGAAGACCCAATGCAACCAAAAATAAATAAATAAAATAAATTTAAAAAACAAAAAAAACCCATAACTCAATATTAATCATCTCTTTAGTTCAATGAAACAACAAACTAAAGGACTTGGAGTGGGGTGACCTAACTGAAAACTACAGACACGGAGCCCAAAGAAGTTTGCTGCTTTTTAAATTGTCTAAAATTTCATGTTATTGTGGAAAGATACTTTTGTTGTTAATGTCTTTTAATGTCTGAATGCTTCAAGGTAATAATTAAGAATAAAAAATATAGATCAGAAAAACCATACAAATTGCTTTAGAATTTGATTCCTCCCAACAAACTGAGGGATAGAATATGAGTCTTATCCTTTCCCCATTTACCTGTGGCTTCCCTGTTCTCGCATGCTTTCATTAAAAAAAAAACCAACTAAATGAGGGAAAGAATGTAGAGTTTAAAATGTATTATTTATGTGCTTGAAGGCCTCTCTCTGGTCACACTGGGCCCCTATCACCTCCAAACCTTAAAACGTAGTATGGTAGCTAACATTTATTGAGTGATAATTTTAGGCTATACCTGTAATAAGTTTCTGTATTATCTCATCTAATCCTTTCAAATCCTTATGTTTCCATTTTACAGATGAGGAGACTGAGGAACAAAAAGTTAAGTAATTTTCCCAAAGTCACGCAACTGATGAATTTTGGGGTCAGAATATTAACTCCTGAATTTTTATTCCAAACCTTGAGCTCTTTATCAATATATAATATTTCCAAAAGAAAGGAGAAAAGAAAAAGCAACTTAATGAGTAGTGATGAACAAAAGACTGATCTATCACACAAGGGCTGTAACGCAGGCATGGCAAATTTGGAAAATTGTGTTCAAATGACATTTCCAGTCACATAGTCCAACAGTCTGTGTAAAGTCAATGAACTGTCTCTTGGGATCTGTAACTACCCATCCAAACAAGGACAGCAGTAGGGTCATGTATGAGTGGAATAATAAGTTCAGCAGGATGGAGGAAGGGAAGAGAAGTTTGAAAGTAAAGCAATTGATGCTTATTTACTCTATTACCCTTCCTAGCTTAATAACATTGAATTTATTATGAAAGTAAGATTTGCAAATGTGAATTAATGTCTAAGATTAATACCGAATTTTTAAATTTGGTAAATTTAAAATTACATGCCACATGTAAACTTCTACCCCAAAAGAAACCATAAAAATTCAATATATTCCTTCATGTTAGTCTGTTTTTCTAATCCCAGTTCTAAGATTCAAAGTTTTATCAAAAGTGTTCTCTTGAGCACAATTGTAACTTCTATTTGATTCAGTATTGGAATGAGTTGGGCTGAAAGTTTAATATTGACTGAAAAATATAATTCTATATTACATATCTCAGTCTTCACATTTGAAGAATAGAAATTTAAATATTCTGAACATCAGAACAAGCAACAACGCTATACATATATTTCAGGCGCAATGTACTTCCTGCTCTAGGGAAGGTTTTGGGCAGTTCACTTTTTCCCCCCTTCCTTATAGATAAAGATTTCACTGTGATGTGAATTTTAGAGATGTTTCTATCTTGTAAAACATGTATATTTAACTCTAGTAAGTAACCATTCAGGCTTTTCCCAAGTATCTAGTTGAATCCAAGCATGTAGTTTTAACTATAATACTTTTATACAAGTGCAAGGAAAAAAAGTTGTGACTGGAACAAATTAGATATGTTCCCCTCCATCCTGCCCCAGGGAATTTTTTTTCACAGGGAGAATAGAGCAGGCTACTATTACTGTAAATTATATTCCTACCACTATCATTTGTAGTGTTTCCAGAAGAGTATTTTAAAATCATCATAAATATGAATTAATTTTGAAATAAAAAGATTATGTCACAAATAAATAAGCTTTGCATCATATTATGACTACAAGTTATGTTTAATCTAAAAATATGGGGGGAGGCAATTATACTTTCAAAGTATTTGGTGGATTTAGCCAGATTTTATTTAAAATTTTTTTTAAAAATGTAGATTAGTAAACACTTAATCCTTACAATGTTTTCAGAATATAAAATTTCCTTCAGTTTAACCAACTAGCTGTGATTCATGGTAAAAAATCATGCAGTAATATGAGACTTCAGTAAAAGTCTGAACAATTAAATATATATAAAATAGGGAAATTATTTTTCTTAGGCATATTCATTATAATAAAGAAAATAAAAGTGTTTCTGTATCTCAAGATTTAAACTGTCAGTATAATGCCACATAAATGTTTGCTCAAAAATTTTTTTTTTGTTAATAATTTTGATATGTTGCTTTAAGGTTTTACTTTTCTAGACTAACTTTGCATGATGATGGGTACACACCTTTATTTCATAATGTATAAGAAAACTGGAAAATGCTGAATAATGGGAAAGATAATTATAAAACCTTCAAATAAAATTGTAAGATACTTTATGTTTAGAGAAGTTGTTTGTATTCTATACTGTCAATATATGACTTTTAAATTAATGTAGAAAAATCAACCCCTCTCAAATCAAGTACCCTAGGGATGAGAATACAATCAGAATAGATAAGAAATAAAGGAATGCGAAAAAATAAAGGTACAACTGGTGGGGAGAATAAGCCTGAAAAGTAGTCTTAACTGTTTGGGTGTATTTGAACCTTCTGAAAACATGGTGAAAGCTAGGATTCTATCCACAAAAATACCCATTTACCCCTACCCTCAAAAGTTCTGCAAAACTGCAAACATCAGCATTATTTCTAGAGAGCGGCATGGCTTCATGAAAATAGTCCATATCCTCTAGGTTAGAATTCTTGGCTCAGACCAAGACTCCAAACCTAAGAAGAGGGTTAGATGTTAACCACTAAGGATGCTAAAGAGTACAGTAAATAGGAGGCTACAATATGACCCTCTTAAAATAGAGAGCCCAAGCGGATAAGCTGCCACCAAATTGCTTAAAGATCCTGAACCTATAGGTTTTACTGGCCCCAAGGATGGCCCAGTAACAGCTTGAAGCTAATACTAAGGCCACCAGCTCAGGTTATAAAAGCTAGTTAAACCACATATATCAAAAATGTCTGGGCTTCCCTGGTGGTGCAGTGGTTGAGAGTCCACCTGCCGATTCAGGGGACACGGGTTCGTGCCCTGGTCCGGGAAGATCCCACATGTCGCGGAGCGGCTGGGCCCGTGAGCCATGGCCGCTGAGCCTGCGCGTCCGGAGCCTGTGCTCTACAACGGGAGAGACCACAACAGTGAGAGGCTCCCCCCGAACAAAAAAAAAAAAAAAAAAAGGCTCAGGAGATTGACATTTTAGCTTCAGGACCTACCAGCAGAACTGTGTGGATCTCAAAAAGAGGAAAAGAGGCCCATTACCTAGTGGATGCCAGCCATATTAGGAAATGAAATCCACAAAGGCACCTTGTAATCCCAGAGGTCGCTATCAGGAGATGCAAAGCAAGCAAGCCTGTCCCTACCTTAGGCAAAAGGTAAATGGGATCTTTTGCCCCAAAGTATTAGCAATCCCCTGTCCCCAAAGTCTGCAGGTAAGCTAGTTAAATGCAAATAAATCCTTTGTTGTGGCTATTGATCTTATTGTGTACAGCCTGGATAATAGGGTTGTTAGTTGACCACTCAGGCCTAACTCTGTCCCAGGAGATGTGCTGGAACAAAATCAGCCAGCTGTAGCAATGTATCACAGGATGACTGAGTGCCAGGTGCTAGCAGGCCCTGTTAGAAGGGCTTCAGCCAGTGTGCTACGAGGTGTAGATTCTGACCCAGAGCTCACATCCCTCTACATTTAATAGTGCCAACAGAAGCCATGTCTAAACCAGTCACTGTCTCCTTATACCATGCCTCAGATTTTATTACAGGCAGAATGGCTCTCCCAGTGTAACCAAATCAGACCCATCTGGCTGGCAGGTTTGTACTCTAATGATCCTACTGTAATATTAACGAAGTGATATCTGGATTGTAAAGCTGCCATCCACAAAATGTCCCTACAGTTTAGAACATCAGCGTGCTCAAAGGTGTATGCATTATAAATCGGTCCCCACAAAGCTAGGTCACAGGCATCAGTGCACCTGTGATGATCTGATGGAGGTCACTGAGATCTGCTCAACCAGCAGTAGAGCCCAGATTTCTAAGTATATCCCTAGCCAAGCCTCTAACATATATACTCAGAATTTAACATCAGCCAGCCACGACTGCCCTTCATGAATCTCCACTGGGGAAGGCCACCCTCCCCCCTGGCGGGCCTCTGTCACCCCTAAATACAACCACACATCGGACAATGTCTCTCTAGTCCAAGAGAATGCTCTTGGAGACGACTGCACCTCAGATGTGAGGCCCCAACTGAAGAGAATGATTAGAACTAAAATACTGCCTGTAAACAAAGGACGTTGCAGCCCTCAAGACATGACATTACAGCCACCAGGATGGTGAGCTCTAAGGGAACTCAGGATGGAAACAGGATGCCCACCATCCAGCAGTCAGCTGCTGCCATCACCCCCAACAGTGCACTGGGAGGAAACTCAGAATGAGAAAACACAGGATACTGGCTCCAGATAGCTGAGGTATACATCAAAGGAATAATTTCAGTGGGCCCAGACTCCTGAATCTTTCCATACCGAGAAAAGCACTCAACTCCTTAACTTGAGATATCTGTTTTTCTTTTATTAACAGTAATCTTTTGATGTTCTGACTACCCAGTTTGGTTGCCAAAAGCTCCTATATATTCTGGATTCCCTCTTCCTCTTCAGAACAGGTTTTTCAGCATTAACTGAGATGATGTGTCCTGGGCTTAAAGTCCTAAGAATGTCTGCTGAATAAAACATAACTCTCACCTTTAGGTTGTGCATTTTTTCAGTCAACAGTGACAAGGCAGATAACGTGCCCCAACCTCGTTGGACTTTGGGATTCTGCCCACCCCCCATCCTAGGTCACCTCTGCACCAGGATGACAATGAATGACTGTGGCGACTGTCAAACTTGAGACCAAGTTACAAAATTGCCTCCAGCTGAAGAACCCTGAGGACCCTACAAATACTATTTCTCTGAAGTCGCTACCTGCTTCCCTCGTGAAACTTGCCTCTGTGGAAATGCTTGCAAAACCTTGAGCAAGTCCCCTGCCAACTGCCTAGCAGCACTAGACACCACCTTTCTGGCAAGCCAAGCCACGTGTTCGCAGCCACGCCAGCCACAATAAGGTAATTCCTGCAACACCCATAACGAGACCAGTTTAGATCCTGAGGTTAGGGACCTCTTCCTGCTATGGTCACTGCTCAGTGTACTAGATGACAGCTTTGGCTTTCTACCTGATGTACCTATGACAGACTCTATCCCCTTCATTGTTCCCACCACCACAGACACCTCTTTATACCCCAAACTGCCACCTCCTCTTCTCTCCACATCTTATCCATAAGCCCCTACCCACTGTACATCACAACTCTGCACAAATGGGCCAGATTTAATGGATAAAATATATTCATACAAAACTCCAAGACAGCAGGCCTTACAAGAAAAATGATGTTGGATCTATCACCATGCAGGGCTGACCTACAGTCCCATGTCACAGTCTACCTCACAGTTCCTACTGATCAGCCTCTTACGCTAGTTCCCTCCGAAGCACCGGAAACCTCATTTAAGCTTACCAAAATTCTGTTCCTTTTGGTTTGAACTGACCAGTGTGGCCTTATCTGGGTAACCCCAAAGTACTCCACCCAAGGACCCTAATAAAGGCATGTGCCCCAGGTCCTGCCACTCTGTGTGGCCTCTCCAGACATTCTGTATGCCTCTTCCAGGACCTGTGAGTAATCAGCTCTATGTCGCTTTGTTTTCTTGGAACATGGTTCACCATCAAATACTCCCAGACACTACTTAACAAATGTCACTCCAACAAAGGCACAGCAAGGAGCCTAGGACCTTTCTACATGACCCTCTCTTGCTGCTTCTCATGGCTGACTTCTTATCCTTCAAATCTCAGTTCACATATTATTTCCTCAGCCTCTTTGACCATCATATTTAAATAAGGACCTTCACTTCATTTCTCCTTCCAGGAATACTTTTGGATAAAATTACCGTGTTTTGATCCACCATAGTATTTACCATAATTTATTAACATTTTTACTTCTCTATTATCTGTCCCCTTGAACTATAACGTCCATATCTTGTTTACTATCATGTCTCCAATATGTGGCACCATGATCTGTAAATAGCAGATTCTCAATAAATATCCATTGAATTAAAAAGAATGAGTGAGTAGACTCTTCATCTCAGAACTATGAAGAACTTCAAAATAGCTTCTATATTAGAATTCTACCTTCAGGCATCTTTGGGGATTTATTAGAGAAAAAAAGTTTAGAACTAGAGCTCGAGCATTTTAGTAATTTCTGCCAGTGAATTATGCAGCCAAGAAAGGAACTTGCATCCATTTGAAATGTGAAATAATAGTCCTCATTTGTCACAGTCTTGGATATTCACATTCATGTATTTGTAACTAAAAGATTTTGCAGAAAGGCAATAAATGGTGCATCAGAAGTCATCATTATAAAATTATATATTTAAAGCTGCTAGTATGCCTTTAAAGTTATTTTCAATTGAAGAATACAGATAAATTAAGTCAGCATTCCCCCCACCAAGTTGTTAATTTAATCGATGTAGAAGCAAAACAAAAACAACCAAACAATAAAACTATGCACCAACTCTTTCAGGGTCCTTTCTGCTAGCTGTCTGCTGTACAAATCCTTTTCCCTTATGTTCAAAGCCCTTTCTTATCCTCTTCCCTTCTGATCTCCCTACATGATGTATTCTTTCAGCTTGTGAATAACACAGGATTGTGACTCTAAAAATCTAATAGGAATAGCAACAGCACCTTCACATTGGGTATCTAGCAAGTAACACCGCAGATGATAAACACAGATGGAGATGTTGCCGCTTCCCTGGGATCTGTGAATTCTAAACACTAAGAGACACCTTCTCCTGGCTCCACCCCCTTTACAAACAGTCCTTGTCTGTTGTTAAGCAAAGAGGAAAGAATGGTTATACCCATTTTCTTTGTTATCCCTTGTGCAGTTTAAGAAATTTAAATATGATTTTCAGACACTATGCTTTAAGGGACAGACTACTGAAAGATAAATAAACGATTGTTTCTGGCATCTAGTTTCTAAGAGATTAAATGGGAACGGAAGCCCTCGTGGCCCCTTCGGATTGAAACACAGATACTGCTATTAATTCAGCTTTCGGCCTTGGCTGTCCCAATCATTGGTGATTAGGCTGAAGGATTAGAACGACAGTCATCTGGAAATTTGCTTTAAGAAGGAGGTAACTAGGCATCATCGAATCCCTAACGTTTAAAATTAGACAAACAGCAGCCATGGCCACACAATAAAACAGCAAGAGGCTATATTTACAAAGCCCAGACTTTCCTTTACTCCGTGATATCCTTTTCACTTTCCCCTAGATGAGAGGGTGGGTGGGAAGAGGGACAGTGAGTGTGTGAGATTGTGTGTGTGGGGATGGGTGTGTGTGTGTGTGTGTGTGTGTGTGTGTCTGTGTGTGTGTGTGTGTGTGTGTGTGTGTGTGTGTGTGTGTGTGTTGGAGTTGGGACAGGCAGGCAAAGGAGACCAAAACAAACAAAGAAACAAAAAACAGAATATGTAGTACTATGGTGTTTAGGGTCTCTTTCCTATCATCTACTTGCTTTAATTTCTAAGAGAAGATTGAATTTACAATCAAAATATGGTAAAAGGAAAAATGGTGAAAGATTCTGATTAATCCTCTTACTACTTATTTTATCTATATTTTTACATTTTTCTATCCTTTCAGTTTTAAGCTGTTGAAGTACAGAAACAAAGTTATTAAATTATGTCTAATATTCAGCTCCTTGTGACTACATATTTCTCAGTGTTTATAATGAACTCTTTTGCATGTTTTGCCTGAAGTCTAGAACACAGCAAGAGATATATTTATTAGTATGTGTTATTACTTGCATTCATGGAAGTTTCCATGTTGGTCCTGCTTTTTCCAGCTCTTAAGTCTAATCACCTTAACTTTGGAGAGTCTATCAAATTCCATCTGTTAGTTTATTCCAACCCTGGTAATCACATTAACCAGCCAAATATAAAATCCATCTTCAGCAAACAGGAGTTTTCAGCAACCAGTATCTTTCACCATGATTATTATTCTAGTGTTTTATGCATCCTGCTTACTAGGTCTTAAAGGTACAGCACAAAATAACCTAAGGTCCTGACTTCCTTGGGGATGTTACAGGGTATATTAAGCATGTCCTCTACGGGTGTCCACAGCCACTGTGCATCAAACATCATATGCTTACTTTACAAACTGTAGAGCAGGGGCATAAATGAAGTACAGATTAAATTGAAGTTTCTTGTGAGATGACTATATATTATTTTTGATGGTGTTTTCCATAATGTTTACAAACATCGCTGGCTACAGATAGATTTTCTGCACCAAATGGCCAAATCCTGGCTCTACATTTATTCCTTTCTGTGGTTTGCCCTACTCTCTCCATAGTTGAGACCCTAAGACACAGCTAAATAGTTTAACAAGCTGCATTTATTGTAAGACGATTTGGCTATATTTATGAAATTGAATTCTATTCTTCTCAAAGTCAGGCTTGATGGCAGGCTTATTCTCAAGGCTTATTGTTTAAATTTGTCAGTTTCCAACTTTTTGATCACCAGTACCCCTGAGAGCTAGAGCATACTGTCATGTGCGTCTAAAGTAAAATAGCCCCACAAAGGGATTAAATCAAAATCTCACTGGGTAGCACTATCTTTCACTCAACAAATAGTTGTTCACTGGTGAATCTGGCCTAGCAGCACTGGATGATTATAAGAACTGCACTTATGGCTATAGAACACCTGCGATGTCTGACTCAAACTGAGACGTGTTGAAAGTGTGAAACACACAACAGACGTTGAAGACTTCGAATGAAGAAACAATATAAAATATCTCAATATTTTAAAATACTGTCTCTGGGTCATAAGGATAATGCACTGAATATACTGTGTTAAATAAATATACTTTAAAAATATTTTTATGTGCTTCTTTTCACTTTTCTATGTGTAGCAACTAGAACACTTAAGTTATATATGTGACTTGCATTGTCTATTGGATGGTGCCAATTTAGAAAGATTCTGAAGTTCTGTTGTCTTCTTAGGAGTCATAATTTTAAGAATAAGGCTGCCAATATTACGCAGAGATAAGAGTTTTCAATCAAAACAGCTACCTGGCTCTTTTTTTTTTAATTTCGTTTATTTATTGAAGTACAGTTGATTTACAATGTTGTGTTAGTTTCAGCTCTACAGCAAAGTGATTCAGTTATGGACACACACACACATATTCTCTTTTTAGATTATTTTCCCTTATAGGTTATTACAAAATATTGAGTATAGTTCCCTGTGCTATACAGTAGGTCCTTGTTGGTTACCTATTTAATATATAGTAGTGGTTATACGTTAATCTGAAACTCCTAATTTATCCCTTCCTACCTTTCCCCTTTGGTAATCATAAGTTTGTTTTCTATGTCTTTGAGTCTATTTTTGTTTTGTATATAAGTTCACTTGTATCAAATGTTTTTTAGATTCCACACATAAGTGATATCATATGATATTTATCTTACTCTGTCTGGCTTACTTCACTTAGTATGATCATCTCTAGGTCTATCTGTATTGCCACAAATGGCATCATTTCATTCTTTTTCATTGCTGAGTATTATTCCATTTTATATATGTGCCACATCTTCTTTATCTATTCATCTGTGGACATTTAGTTTGTTTCAATGTCTTGGCTATTGTAAATAGTGCTGCAGTGGACACTGGGGTGCATGTATCATTTAGAGAAATACAAATCAAAACTACAATGAGGTATCACCTCACACCGGTCATAATGGCCATCACCAAAAAGTCTACAAATAATAAATGCTGGAGAGGGTGTGGAGAAAAAGAAAACAACTCTCCTACACTGTTGGTGGGAATGTAAATTGATGCAGCCAATATGGAGAACAGTATGGAGGTTTCTTAAGAAACTAAAAATAGAGTGCAATCCCACTCCTGGGCATATGTCCAGAAAAAAACATAACTTGCTCTTGTGTGGCAGATTTAGTTGAGTGTTAGAAAGGCATCTGTGGGAAAAAGAAGTCCGAACTTGGGAGAGAGTCTATCTACCAGGTACTGGTTTATTGAAACAACATTTCTTATCCCAAATAATAACATACTGTAGAAAAAAATAGTTCATTGATAATAATAAAAGAAAGGGTCTTTTGATTGTTGGTAACAAATTTACCAAGGTCTATTTTGGTAAATATCATAGTGGATATGCAGTAGAGAAAGACAAAGTTGGTGCTAATTTACTTAGAGTTCAATGTGGGTAGCTTTCTTTTTAAAGTTTTGTACCTGTCTGAATCTCTGTCTGAGCTTCTGAAGGAAAGAATATCTGCTCTCATTACGCTTTGTTACATGTAAGATGACTTGCTTAGGTACTTTGGATATAATGGAAAATCAAATTTAATGGTGTCATAGGCCAACTTGGGACCACAGAATAATTTCACCAACCAATACCATCAGGAATCATTCTTGAGCTACTGGGAATATAATTTGGATGTGGAGAGAGGAAAGGAGGTTTTTGCTTTTCCTCAGTGTTACTTCCAGTAAAAGAAAAGAAAAAGGGTGAGGTCAAGGAGTCCTGGAGTAGAGAAGTGGTAGAGAATGGATGCGAGGCTTTGATCCCAAGTATATGTCTTTGTAGAAATTGTGAAGGAAGTGCTGGTGGTGGCCAGGCTTTCAGGTCATGACTGTAGTTTGAACGAGCTAAGTGGCACTCCTAGTTGCAAGATGATGAGGTTTTTCAACGGCACGTCAAACAGTACACTCATATTGTATGGCCACTTCTAACGTTATCTCTGTTTGAATTTCTTGCTTTTGAAGATGTTTTTAATATTTAAATATTAATACTACTCCTGGACTCTACCACCTTTGTCTTCAAGTACAGGAAAAAGCAAAGTATGATTTATTGGCATTGATTCCCAAAAAATCATATTTAATACATTTTCAAAAGTCATTATCACATTAAAGCATTTAGACTATTTGAATAGAATAGAAACTTTGAGGTTTTTAAGAATATTAAATTTAAAACATTTTATTAATTCAAGATACTAAAATAGAACTTGTTTCAGTCAACTGATACAGTGGAAAGGAAAGTGTTTTCAAACAGTATTCACTTAGTGGAAAAGGGAATACATATTTTGAAATGAAGGCACCTGTCCTATTCTCCAAAGACTTGGCTTCATTCTGACTGGAGTGAAGCTATATGAGCCCAAATTCCAATTCAAATAAAAGATGACTGGGATATGGCTACATTATTCACTGTCCTAATAAACTGCCATATGGATTGGGCTGGGACTCAGGAGATAGGAATTGAAAGTAAATGTAACAAAAGTCTTGTTCATCATAAGTGTAGAGGGACTAGAATCAATGTGAAGGTGCCACGCTGTCTCACATAACCAAACAGCGATTTGGTTATCAAATCGCCGTACTATTAGGCAAGATCAAATCAAACTGTACAGATTTAACATGAAAGGTTTTTTCTTCTCTCATAAATGACCGGAGCTTAGATTGCAGTATTTGAATTTTTTCTTACAAATGGTTTATAGACCAGAATTCAGATGAGTGGAGTCATCTCTTTCCATGGGAGCTATCAAGTTGTACTGTGTAGGTCTTGGGGTCTAGCAGGTGGACTGATACATCTATGACATTTAAAGTATTAAGTACTTAAATGGGAGAAAATGTTTACAAGTAATATGACTGATATTTATATATATATATATATATATATATATATGTCTATATATACACACACATACACACACACATACATATAGGTTAATATCCAAATATATAAACAGCTCGTACAACTCAACATGAAAAAAAAACAACCACCCAATTAAAAAAATGGGCAGAAGACCTGAATGGACATTTTTCCAAAGAAGGCATACGGATGGAAAACAGGCACATGAAAAGATGCTCAACATTGTTAATCATCAGAGAAATGCAAATTAAAACCACAATGAGATATCACCTCACACCTATCAGAATGGCTATCATCAAAAAGAACACATATAACAAATGTTGGCTAGGATGTGGAGAAAAGCGAACTCTTGTACACTTTATGCTGTTGGTGGGAATGTAATTTGGTGCAGCAACTGTGGAAAACAGCATGGAGGTTTTTCAAAAAACTAAAAATAGAACTACCATATGACCCAGCAATTCCACTCCTGGGTATATATCCAAAAAAAAAAAAAAAAAACCTGAAAACACTAATACAAAAAGATACATGCACCCCAATGTTCACAGCAGCATTATTTACAATCGCTAAGATATGGAAGCAACCTAAGTGTCTATCAACAGGTGAACAGATGAAGAAAATGTGACATATATGTGTGTGTGTAATATATATATAGAATACTACTCAGCCATAAAAAAGAATGAAATTTTGCCATTTGCAACAACATGGATGGACTTGGAGGGTATCATGCTAAGTGAAATAAGTAATACGGAGAAAGACAAATACTGTATGATATCACTTATATGTGGAATCTAACCAATACAACAAACTAGTGAATGTAACGAAAAAGAAACAGACTTGCAAATATAAAGAACAAACTAGTGGTTACCAGAGTGGAGAAGGAAAGGGGGAGAGGCAAGAAAGGGATAACAGATTAAGAGGTACAAACTACTATGTATAAAATAAATAAGCTACAAGAATATATTGTACAACACAGAGCATATAACCAATATTTTATAATAACTATAAATGGAGTATAACCTCTAAATTGTGAATTACTAGGTCGTACACCAGTAATTTATATAGTATTGTTTATCAACTATACCTCAGTTTAAAAATAATAAAGTATTAAGTACTCTGTAATTCAGTGCTTCTGTACATTTAATCCTTATCTTTCATAGTTCAAAAGCAACATGTCACTGCTATAGATATTTTAATTTACAAAAACTGATTATATATAGTATGTATGTGTGTGTGTGTATATATATATGTGTGTATATATATATATATATATATATATATATATATATATATACACATGCACACACATACACACACACATACATAACCCAACATACATATATATGGGCATACATGTGATATTTATATTACTAAAGATCAAAAGAAACAACTGGATCTCAGCTGAACTTATCCCTTTGCTAATAGTGACAATGGCAATAGAACTTCTCATGGAGCAACCTACACACCAATGATCTTTCATTTTGACAACAGGAATCATAAAACTTCAATTTTAAATAATAAATCAAATTGTGACATTTTACCTAAATCAATACTCTTCTCATTTCAAAGAAAAAATGAATACTTCTTTAAATGAAATTAAATAATTTATTGCTTAAATAGACGAGCAAAAATAAAAAAGAAATGTCGAAATTGCTATATTTTATAATTACCCTTATTTATTATGTCCTTATATTTCTGACCAAGTTTTCTAATTTCATTAGATTCTGATTTTCAAATTTCGTTGTAGGAAATGTATTGCTTCCATGTAGTTATTTTAAAAAACTCAATATATTTGAACTGCTTTATTTTTTCTTTGCCAAAATTTTAGACTAATTGGAGTGCAGTTTAGACATTCATAAGTTATATTTTATGCAAAATGTGATTCAGTCAGGTAGCATTACAGCAGTCATATTTATAATGTTAAGCATTTAATTTTTTATATTTTATGTTTTAAAGGGACAGGAATATCTTGAAATACATATTTAATATTTTTTGCCCATAGCATTGCTTCTAAAAACATGTTTCCTATAAATGAAAAGCATATTGAATTTACCAGAAAATTTCATTCATAAAATGTAGACCGCTGACATTTTTATGCATCAAATATTTTATGTACCTATCTGACATACTGACAGACATAGGATGGTGATCTATGACTAGCCTTTAATTTAAAATTTCTATCCTGCCTCATTATTTTAATTACAAAAGTACATGTCATGTTTGGCACATAAAGACGTTGGTAATCTAGTCCTACCTCAACCTCAGGCCACTTTCAATCTCACACTCTTTCTTTTTTTTTTTTTTGCGGTACGCGGGCCTCTCACTGTTGTGGCCTCTACCGTTGCGGAGCACAGGCTCCGGATGCGCAGGCCCAGCGGGCATGGCTCACGGGCCCAGCCGCTCCGCGGCATGTGGGATCTTCCCGGACCGGGGCACGAACCCGTGTCCCCTGCATCGGCAGGCGGATTCTCAACCACTGCGCCACCAGGGAAGCCCCAATCTCACACTCTTGAGGTAACCAAGAACAACTTTCCACAAGGTACCATATCCTTTTAGGGAAAACAATGGTATATTTCATGTTAATTAAAATAGTGGTTCGTAAAGTTGAATAATGGTTGACGTGACCAATTATCACCATAAAGTAGGTGCTAAACCTAATTTTACACACTCCTGCAAAATGACTCAATCTTAATCTATCAGAGTTTTGCTTTTTAAGTTCAAAGTTTCCTAATTAGCTTAGAATCGTGGATGTTTTAAGCATAATTTAGCAGTGGGATAAATGTTTCAAGAATACAGACCATTGGAAGAGACAGTATTTAAATTCAGAACCCTCTGACTCCACAGTTTTTGTTTTATCTGCTAAACCAAATTATTTCTCAGTAAAGTACTAGTCAAATGTCAATAGTCACCACCACTTTAGGTCCTGATGTGCACTTGCCTCTAACCATAAAGGTAGGTATTTGCCTATGAGGATATACCTGTGTTGAAATTAATAGCAGCTGTCTGGGGAGGCCCATGACCCTCATAGGTAGGACCACTGTAATATTTACCTTACAAACTGGAACTTTTTAAGGGTAAAAGGAGGAATTATAAGTAACTATGCTGTAACAATAAGAGCAAATTGAGCCTCAGGCAAAAGCAGAAGTATGGTCATGCCATTCTGAAGGAAAGCAAGATGGAGTTACGCTTTTTAAACTCCTAATGTTCATTTTAACACACTTCGATCGTTTACTATTCATTTCAGTGATATGAGGCAGGTATTTTTATCTTCATTTTAAAGTTGAGGGGAGTGAGGCCCAAAACAGGTATGACAATGAATAATAAGTGAAAGAACTGACATTTATGCAATGAATGATCTACTAGACTTTGCAGCATATTTTTATTTCTCAGAACCAAAAAAGTAATTTTAAAAATTGGATTGATTACTTATTATATGATGCAAAAGATTATGATGAAGTTAATGAAGACTATGGAAAGAATGCTGTTGGAACCATACATTTTCATTATAAATGTTTCAAAAAATAGCACAACAAATCAATGTTAGAGGCAGTGGAATGCTGTTGCTCAACCTTTGGTGATTCCCAAATTGGACTTTTTAACCTCTTTAATAATAGTTTTCAAGATTTAGGGTAAGGATTGATTTGTGTGTGTTCTAAAACTTTCCCAGAATTCATAACCAGTGGTCTAAAAATGTAATAACACAGTAAAGGAAACATGACATTTACATTTGTACCATGGATGTTTCCTCCTAAAGAATTTGTCATCCTAAAAAATTTTGGTTTATGTTTTTTTACTTCCATTGTCTCAAAGAATTTGGGGGATTTCATTCTTAAATTATATAAAATTATTCTTTAATCCTGTGATGATTTTAGCAGTAAATAAACTGCTTTGATAATTTGAACAGTCAAAGACATTTGCATCTAGACCTCTTTAATTTTGATGATATTTGCTCTATAGATTAACTGCATGTGTATAAAAGGCGGCACCAAAGTTTAATCAAGGACTAAATGACTTTAGACAATAAGGAAGGAAGTGAAAGGACAGCATCTTTAGTTGTAGAAATGCCTTTAAGGTCTTGGATTCTGACATTCTGAGAGGTTAATGGCTGTATAACAATAATAGTCAAAATCTAAACAATGTTATTCATCATTTATGGAACCCATGCTATATATGTCAGGCATAGCGCTAAGTATAATACTTTGCATACATTATATCTAATTCTTACAACAAACTTCCATTTTGTAAACGAGAACAGTGAGACTGAGAGCAGTTATGTAAATCGTCCAAGGTCGCACAGCTAGTGCACAGTAGATCTTGCAATTCAAGCCTGAGTTAATTTCCTAACTCACCCCATTCTCCCCATCCCAAATAGTTCCAATTTCTTAAGTGTCAGTGACAAAACTTGTTGTTTGTAGAGCACTGAATTATCTTTTTAAAAAATGCTATGCTCTGAAATGTTTAAAGAAGATTTAAAAAACCCAGAATAGTTCATATGTCTCTTTTTTGTTAAATAAAGATGATACTTGAGTGTAATCCTCAGGATTTTACCCATGCTGGAAGTAAACCCAAAGTGCAGGTATGTCTTCTCCAGCATTTGTTTTTTGTTTTTTTAAGTAATTAATTTATTTTTATTTTTTTGGCTGCTTTGGGTCTTTGTTACTGTGTGCGGTCTTTTCTCTAGTTGCGGAGGGGGGTGGCTACTCTTTGTTGCAGTGCGTGGGCTTCTCATTGCGGTGGCTTCTCTTGTTGTGGAGCACAGGCTCTAGAGCGCTGGCTCAGTAGCTATGGCACACGGGCTTAGCTGCTCTGTGTCATGTGGGATCTTCCCAGGCCAGAGCTCGAACCCGTGCCCCTGCATTGGCAGGTGGATTCTTAACCACTGCACCATCAGGGAAGTCCCCATCACTTGTTTTTGCAGCTCATTTTTGAGCTACTTATACATACTGTGAGAATGATTACTTTTCAACTCCTTGTTTGTCATAGTGAATATGACCTAAAAATCTGAAGGATAATTACTTCATAAGTCATAAAGACTCAGGCTAATTAGCTGTGGCATTTTGGAGTATGGGAAAATACTCACACAACCGTTCTGAAGGTCTGTATTTTTCCTTATGTTTCTTTCTGTTGCAATGTGTACTGTCCTCAATGCCTTTAGACCATCTTCCTCTAGGGAGTGCAATTCATTTTCTAGCATCTTAAAACAGTCCTTATATGAGGGGATAAACAAGTAAGTTTAATATATACACACATCCCTCTCATATTTAGTAACATGAACTATTTTCTAGCATATTTCATCTCCATTTTAAGGAAAGTAAATCAAAACATTTCAATCCCCTGAGAAAATGTAGTAAGTGATAAAAAAAATACTGATGATTTTTAGTAGACTTTATGAAAACTAACTCAAAATTATTTCCAAATAATAATAGTTTCCAGTTATTGAGGATTTGACTCTTCACAAACATATTATTTAACTATCTGACACTGTTAGGACATAGGTAACATTGTTATGCCAATTTTATAAGTGGTAAAAATAAGCTAGTGAATTTAATTAACTTGCTGTGTCTACACAGAATTCAAATTTGAACCAATACTATTAAACACTATTACATATAGGTCTCTCAAAGAACAGAAATTATTTAATTGATGACAATCACCCTTGTTTCACAGATTGAAAGCCTTAAGTAATTAAGTCAGTGGTGAAAATAAAACTCCTGAATTTCTCCATTGTCCTTTTCAGAAAGATCCAAATTATCTGGTAAGCACTGCAGTTTTAAACACCAAGTAAGTATAATGTAAATTTTCTCATAAAACCACCACAGGGTTAGACAAACTGACAATATTGAATATATATTTGATATATGAATTATGTGATGAAAGTAAATCTGAGAGGCTACTCAGGAAGATTGTCATAACACAGACTGCTAAAAATAGTTATTTTTCTTTTCATGAGCAAAAAAAAAAAAAAATGATAAAGTTTGCTGGTAAGAGAATCTTGGATCAATCGTCCTAACATACAATTTTACTATCAAAAGTACCATGAAGATATTGCCCACAAAATTTATTCCTGGGCACATTGAAAGAGTAAGGACATTCATATGCTTCAGGGATTAAACCTATCAGTCCAAGGGTGCATGAATAATATGTGAACCATTCTGCTGATGGTGAAGGAGATAGTGATTGTTGGTATTCACACCTTTCTTAAATCATGTGCTGACATTAAAATAAGTGTATTTTCTCTTTTAAGTTTTTCTGCTTGAGACATTGCTCACGAGGGGAAAAAGCAGAATTGTTCTCTTAAAAGAAAACATACTCAGTTAAAACTGAAAGTATATTCGAAATATAAGTTCCTTTTCAAATTTAAAATAATTTTCTTTCAGCTCTCAGAACACAAGAAAAGATGATGGATTCATTGCATACCATGAATATGCAAGTTGAAACTCCAAGAAAACGGTATAACATTTTAAAAGGTGAAATTAAAAAGTTATTATTGATTTTGTAGTGCCTCTTTACAGTTTTCATAAATTCCTGCTATTGCTCCAGCTATAGTGACATACTTTCTTCAACAAGGTTATTATGTATAATACATGGAAATATATGCCATGTGCTTTTAGTGTATATAGTGCATTGGCCATGGAAGATTAACTTGTCTTTAAGATACTGATATTCTTGTTGAGGAGACAAGACTAACATCCATCAATAAATAGAGAAAAATAAAAATTATATGACAAAATGCTAAAACATGTGGTACACAGACTGTAGGTAACCTAATACTTGAGAGAAGAGAAGACTATTAAGTGTTGGATTAGTCAGAAGGTTATTCAAGCCTGGAGAGGCTTCCTTCATATGTCACTATGAGTCTGTACTTGCCACCTGAGTCAAGTTGGGCAAGTTATTCTACTTCTCTGGGCTTCCGTTGCTTATTCTCTTGAAGATATAAAATAATGCCTATATCAGAGATTTTATTATAAGGAGTAAGTAAATTGGTATACATTGGAGTGTGCACTCTACATACTTCTGTGATGATGAGGATGTTTGTAGCAGAGTTTACTTAAGTAGTGAATGGTGGAATGTAGAAAGAATAGGGGCAGAATGGGCAGTAGAAAGTTAAGAAGATGATGAAATATTTTAAATATTTATTACCAAGAAAAAAAAATGGACTTGGTAAAGTAGAAATTGGAAGGTATCAAAGTCCAACACAGGTGGGTTTAACTCTTGACTCTCACAATTAATTATCAGTGTGTTTCCAAGCCTTGCTCTTCCTCTATTTTCTCATCGTGGAATTCAAGTGGCCAAGACAGACCACTTTAAACTTTATTGATAATATGATCACAGGTGCATTTTTAATTATCTTACCACATTGCTTTCCCCATCAAATGTCACTAGTAATTTCATACAACAAGCATGTTGCCCTTATGACATTAGAGAATACAATTTAGAATCATTTAGGATAGGAATACAAATATCAGAAATAGTTTGAAGATCATATGAAAAAACAGCAAACATATCTGTTATATTCAGCAAGCTTGATTTATCCATTAGACTCACAATCTACAAACATTTAATGTCCCACAAAATGTTTTATTTCTTCTAGAATCAGAAGAAAAAAGGAACATAATAATAATCAATATATATAATAATCCAGAGGGGATTATATTTTTTTTATACGATTACAGTCATAAATGTAATTTTTAGATTTTTTTTTAAATGGAGAAAGTGATCCATGAAGGCAAAATGCTTAGGTGCTACAAAAGTCATAATGTGGTCTGTTGTTCAGTTCTGTTGGGCTCACTTTATACCTAGTCTAAGGTATAAAGGACAGGCTAAGAGAAGCAAACAGAGTTTGAGCTCTGACACAATCATACCTGAAACCAGCACTGCCCTTGTAGTTATGTGAAAACATACTTTTCATTGTTTAATCCAATTTTCATTGTGTTTTCTTCAACCCAAAGGATCCTAATAGACACAACTAATATTCATAAATAAAGTCTGCTTTAATTATCACAAATATAATTCAACATTTCACTTTCATCATAACAGAAATCTTAGTCAACGTTTTCACGCAATTAAATAATTAAAGAATAAAAAACAACAAACAAAAATAGCTGTGTACAATAAAAGTAAAGCTTAGAAAACCATGACCCTAGGATCCCAGATTCGAAGAGGTTTTGCATTAAAATTACTCAGCTTAAATAGTTATTTCAAGCTTTACTCACTTTTTCCACAAATATATGTGTGTCCACATACATGATAAACAGAAAATCTTCTAAAAATTCCATATGCATCCCTATCTGGTAACACCTCAAATCTCCCAAGAGGATCTCACTTTCGCCAACCTATCTACACCATCTTGGTCTCTTCCTCACCTCTGTTCTCAGTACCACATTAGCGCCAGATAGCACACACATGTGACTCTAGCAGCTCCCCAGAGACAGTTCTTTGGAGAATTTGCAGCATTTTTCTCCTTCATTGCCCAAATATTTGAGTAAAGGAAAGGCTGCTATAGGAAAGAGGAAAGCCCAAGAAGCACCGCAAGTAAATGCACTGTAGTCAGTACAAAGTAAAAACAGGATCAAAGTTCAAGTACTTATTGCCCAGTCTCTTCTCCTGAGGACATTGGCTACAATTATTAAATGACAATAGTTCCAGTCAGGGCTTAAACAGCACATCTGTATTTCTTAACATTTGTTTCTTTCTAAATAGAAATAACAAATATCTATGTAAGATAATTAAGAATACAAAGAAAAAAAATGAGGGCTGTTCTTTAGGATAACATTTTGTTTTGTTCTATATTTTACTGGAATGATTTAACTAGGAGTATCACAATCATGCATAAGAAATTCCCAAACATCTACTTTGCAAGGAAGTTTAACTGTCAAATGCCTTTGACATTAGGACTCTACTTTCTTAAATGGTTTCTTAAGTCACTAAAATAATTGGCAAACTGCATAGTTACAAGTTGATTTTTCTTCTTTACTTAAAAGATGATTTTAAAATCTGTAATGGTAAGGAAAATAATCTGCAATCACTCAGTATAACTAAATGCTTTCTAGCATATCAATATCTAAGAGTAAGACCTATCCTCTAAAAGCACTGTGGCATAATAAATCCTTCTTTGTCTTAGAATTCATGCATAGAACATGACAGCAGGGAGAGTTGGCCAAGACAGACCACTTTAATTTTTATTGATAATATGATCACAGGTGCATTTTTAATTATCTCACCACGTTCCTTTCCCCATCGACTGTCACTAGTAATTTCAGACAGAGAGCGTGTTGCCCTTATGACATTACAGAATACAATTTTAGAGTCATTTAGGTTGCTTGTAGATTGACAAGTGGCCTCACCTTTTGTGAGAATACAACAAAGAGAGTCAATGGACTTAGAAAATTAGATGCCAATCATCTTTGTAACCTAGAGGTGAGGAGTAGTATGAGAAAGGTAATCAAGAATATGGAAGTTTTCAGCATTAGTTTAATGGGTAAAATCACTGTAGTCTAAGGACAATTTAGGCAAAGGAAGCAACCTCCTGGTATTGAGTGGGAGATGGGGAGAAAAACATGACATTTTGGTCTTTTCTTCTTTAGAAGGCTTAGAGTATCCTCCTCAATAACTAGTACTTTCAGTGATAATGCCCAAGAATAGAGAAGATCCTGGACGCTCTGGACCCAAGGAATTAGTGACTCATTACCTAGGTTTACAGCATTACGGCAAAAGAAGAGAATAATGTTTATTTTTTAATCACGCTACTGTCTGTGAAGATTTGCCTTCTGTTTGGTGCATAAGAAACCACCCACTTTCTCTGAGGTTAAAAAACAAAAAACACTAAAACCCTTTTGTATTTTACTATATTTATGTTGTATTTTAAAAATAACATATTTTTAAAGTGTTATATTTTGTAAAGGCCCTAGTTCTAGGTCTTCTGTGTTAAACACATAAATTGTGGTCTTTACTATGTTCTGTGGCTACCTCTTTTTAAAACTAATGAAAAAAAACTACACTTTTTTATAAGAATGAAGAAGAGTAAGCATTAGAATAATAGATTAAGAAAAGTCTAATTTAAACAACCAAAACAATAAGAAAATGAAATTTTTAAATGTGTCATACTCATATAATAGAATACTATGGGGCAAAATAAAAAGCACCAGCTTACTGGTAGATATGTTAACCTGCTGAATCTCAAAAACTTCATGTTGAATGAAAGAAGCCAGTCACAAAATTGTATACACTGTATGTACATTCTGTACGTATGTACATACAATTATATGAAGTTTAAGAATAGACAAAATCAAATCACAGTGATAGGATCAGCACAGCAGTTATCTCAGGAAAGGGGATGGGGTATTTTAGGGAAGGAAGACAAAAGAACTCTCTTGGCATATGGAAATGTAATATATCTTAATCTGGGTTGGGGGTTTATGGATGTGCACAAATGTAAAAAAATTTTAAGCTGTATACTTAAGATTTATGTATTTTGCTGAATGTAGGTCATACTTCAATTACTAAACAGCAGAAGAATTAACTTTCTGCTATGGTTAACACTGGCTAACATTCATTCAGCACCTGTAGGCATTATTTCCTTTAATCCTCACAGCAACCCTATGATAGAGACACTGCTATTAGTCCCGTTATTAGATGAGAAAAGAGGTATAAGAAGGTAAACGGGCACAAGAAGATAGAAAACTTCCCAAGCTTTTTAGCTTTTTAGCTATTACCTTGTGGAACTAAGATCAGAACTCGCTCTGGTCCCAGAGTCCACAGTCTTGAGCACCAAACTATACAGTTTCTCCCTATCAGTTCCCAATAGATCTGGTTTTAATTTGCAGAGGAGCTTCATGTAATAGAAGACAACAAGGTTATACAGAGAAATAGAGTCATTAGAAGTATCAAAGCAATGGAAATGGAAAGAAAAAACTATGAGTCAGTGGGTTTCTGAGCTTTAACTCATTTTCAATTTATGAATTATACATATGGATGTGGAATGCTTTTAACTGTAAATATCACATTGTTCCGCAAAGTGTATGCAAGATAAGCTGTTTGCCTGTTGCAGTTCTTCAAAGATAAATGGATGTTAAAATGTGTCAAACAGCTGTTGTTTCAGGACTTCTCTCCCCACATTAAAAATAATCTGTACTATGTTATCAGAACACTTCTACATGTCCTGAAAACAAATAGGATAAGTACAAAAAATGAAGGATAATCCATTATCATAGACAATCTCTCAGCATGATTTACCAAGTAGTAGAATAAGTGTTAGAGCCCGAAAAAATATATTTTATATTTCAGGGTACAGAATTTATTAAGATTCAGAGGAAATATTTTTGAATAAAAGATGGTATACACAAGTGCAGCTAGTTAAATAATTATGAACAAATTACCTCCAGATTTATTTGTACCATTCTTAAATGTGTTAAATGCTTGGCCTTTAGGTTAAATTCATGACTAACCTTGCTTCCTTCAGTGGGCACTCCTTGGGATTCATGTACGCAAAATAACTGAAACTGGTTCTTTCAGTTCATTCTCTTCTTAATTTTGAGCACTTTGATTAGAGCACGGCTTATTCTCAATCTTTTCACTCTGAAGTCTCAATTTTTTAGCCTATATTTATATAGCGTTCACTCCGTTTCCCTCCAACTTCCAAATTCTTTGGTTACTACGTAGATACTCTGGTTTCTTATTTAACAAATTAAAAATGATAAAGAATTTGCTCAATTTTATGCCATAATTCCACAAAATTCCATGCCTCTCCCCCCATCATTTTCTTCTTTCTCCCTCTAAAGTGATGTCATTCTGGTACAACATTTATTCCCCCAACTTTACTCTGGACCTATCAGATCCCTGCCTGTCCCTCTCACTCAATGGATTAGTATCAATTTGCTATTCTAGATGTCCCACTTCCCTTTCTCGACAGGCTCCTTCCCAGCAGCATCTATAACTGCCCAAACCTGCTCCTATGTTTCAAACCTCCCTTGTATTAAATTTTCTGTATGGCCTCTACCCTGTCATTTTGCTTTCCTTTTACAGAAATCCTTCTTGCATACGTTGTCAACATTTCTTATCTTCACACCCTCAAACAAAAATCTATTGTCAGTCTTCTGCAGTCTCTTCTTCCACTCCATGACGTCACTGGCAATACTATTTTCTAGGCACCAATATTCTCGTTACTGCTTCTTATGGATATTTTTCATGTCTTATCTTTCTGAGTTTCAGTGTTATTTGGTGCTTGTGGACAAGTTCCACCTAGAAAATTTCCCTTTGGTTTTAGACATAATACACTTCCCTGGATTTTCTCCTGCATCTCTAGAGGTGCCTTCTTAGGTTTACCTCTCTCTTTTTTTTTTTTTGCCTCCTCCTCCTCAAATGTTCAGTTTTGTTTTGTTTTGTTATTTGCGGTACGCGGGCCTCTCACTGTTGTGGCCTCTCCCGTTGCGGGGCACAGGCTCCGGACGCACAGGCTCAGCGGCCATGGCTCACAGGCCTAGCCGCTCCGCGACATGTGGGATCTTCCCGGACTGGGGCACCAACCCGTGTCCCCTGCATCAGCAGGCTGACTCTCAACCACTGCGCCACCAGGGAAGCCCAAATATTCAGTTTTTAATTGTTTGTATCTCTGTTGTAAGCTTCAGAGTCATATCCCCATCTGCCATCAGGCTATCTCAGCTTTGGAATACAACTTAATTTGGATAACTTCCACTTATCCTCAGACCTCAGATTAAATATGGTTTCTTCCAAAAGGCATTCTCTGAGTACAGATTACACATCTCTCATAAACTCTCTTAAAATGTAGTATTTCCCCTCTTACGACACTTAACATATTGTATTATAATTGCATGTTCTTTTGTCTGTATCTGCCATTTTTCTCTCCAGCTCCATAAAAGTATGGACCATGCCTGCTTTTCTTTTCCAGATGTATCTCCCACACTCATCACAGTGCCTTGCAAATGGCAGGTACTCAAAATGTCAAAAGGCATTTGCTTTTTCTGGTACCAGTAGCATATCATCCTCAGTATTATAGTTTAATAATAAAATAGGAGAATGAATAAGGGCTGCTTTGCCCTAATCAAATAGTATTTTACTTTTTCATTTATGTTCCCAAATTTCTTTCAGATAAAATTTCCAAGACAATTCACCAAACCCATTGAGATTTTGACTGGAAATTCACTGTATCTATAAACTTATTTAGAGCAATTAACATCTTCAAGATACAGTATTTAGTTTTCCCATTCAAGATTGCATCTTTATATTAATCTATAACTTTTATGTCAGAGTAAGTATGATGTGACTTTCTTTACATATGTCCCACTCATTCCTTATTAATATTCTTTTTTTTTTTTTTTTTTTTTTTTGCAGTACGCAGGCCTCTCACTGTTGTGGCCTCTCCCTTTGAGGAGCACAGGCTCCGGACGTGCAGGCTCAGCGGCCATGGCTCACGGGCCCAGCCGCTCCACGGCATGTGGGACCTTCCCGGACCGGGGCACGAACCCGTGTCCCCTGCATCGGCAGGCGGACTCTCAACCACTGCGCCACCAGGGAAGCCCCTTATTAATATTCTTAAGCATTTTATGAGCTTTGTTATTATTATGAAAGGTTTTTTTCATTACATTTACCAGTGAGACACTTTGATTGTTTGTATAGATGTGATGCGGCTTAGTGTTTAAGAACGCAGGCTCAGAGCTAAACTTCCTGGACTTAAATCTAAGCTCCTCTACTTATAAACTTTAAGACTTTAAGCAAAAAAAAAAAAAAAAAAAAAACAAAACAGACTGTGTTAGGCTTTTTCTTTCTTTCCGTAAAATGATACCTAACATAGGATTTTTATAAGAATTAAATTAATCAACACATGGAAAGGGCTTAGAATATTGTCAGATATATAGGCAAGTGTTCAATAATGCTGAAGATTATGAACCGGTAGCTTTGCTCAATATTGACATTCACCCAAACAACTGAATTAAATTCATAATCTTAATTATTCTATAATTAAAATGAGTACTCTCAAACAAATACTATTTTCACTGATTTAGGCGGGAACATTTGTCCATGTGTCAATTCAGTAGACAACTGATAGAAGTTGTTTCCAAACAAAAGGTAGAAATATTATCTAATTTATTAACACATACTCACCATTTTATGTCTTATTTCCCAGATCCTAAAACATGCACACACACACACATACACATGCACACTCACTCATTCACTCACATTGCAATGATCATTATCTGGAATAATGGAAGCTTAACGGGTCTAATTGCTTGAGTTTCTTATCTTTTTCATAATGGCATAGAATTTGTTTGGGACCCAGTTTTATTATTTGCCAGCTGGATATAACAATCCTTCCTTGCTTTAGTGTGGTTAAAACACATGATATGAACAACTTAGCATAGTACAAAGCACACAGCCAGCTCCCAATATATGTACTTTTATATTGTGGTAGCAATAAAGTTCATCCAAAGAGTGGCAGCGTGATGGAGTGAGAACACTGGAACGGGCACCGTCTTGGCTCTGTCAGATACTAACTTTGCCTTTCGGTCAGAAACTCCACATATCAGGGTCTCAGTTTTCTCATGTGTAAACTGTGCAGGTTAATTTCAATGATTTCGCAAGTCTCTTTCAGTACTAACATTTCGGATTTCTACAGAATGAAGAACATCTACTGTTGGCCTACGACAATAGTTTGTTTTGCACATTGGAAGGAATCCTTAAGTGTTTTTACTGGAGTCCATGAAAGAGTCAAGAAAGAGTTAACTTACTGAGGAAAATTTAGTCTTCTAGCTCCTTTCTTAGAGCAGTGCCTATCTTTGTTCAGTTATTTTAGCGGTACAGTTCTAGGATTTCAAATTAAAAATAAAATTAGGCTATTAGGGTTGCATTCCACAAGAAGAGAAGTGATTTTATTGCTAAAGGGCCTTCCTGTATCTTGCAATCTTGTAAACCAAGTAAGAATGTTGACATAAATGATGTTTTGCACTAGTACAGACTTCACAGATAGAGCTGTGACTTCTAAAGATCCAGAAAGATGAAAAGTAAATCTATCCTGTAATTTAAATCCAGGTTACAAACTTGGACTCCACCTGGGATTTAGTGTAGATTTGATAAATTATCATATCTCAGCTCAGGGAACTTTCTCCACAGCCTTTCATTCTCACTTCATTGACATTTCCGTAAACAGTATTTAAGAACTGGATATGAAACTCTCCTCATTTGGCCTTTAGTGGCAGGCAGATTTATGGGGAGAAAAAAGAAAAACTTTAAACAACAAATACAGTATAAAGGGAAATTATCTTGAGGTTGCAGAAATTTTAATAAATATTTACTTGGACAAATTTAAATATCCCATTAGGGTTGTCATTCAGGAACATTATGCCACTGATTCGAGCAGTAAGATGTTACACAAATAGAATAATGAATATGGGTGCACTAAAACATAGTAATTATAAGATAGGAAATCGCCATTGTGGTAAATACAGAATGATTAGACAATTAGAACATATCTGTTTGCTTCATTTCAAAGTGTCCTTTATAAAAAAAAAATAAAACAATACTTTCAGTTCCATAAATACTTTTTTAAAACAGCTTATGCTTATAGTCTGTATCACTCTCTCTATCAATTGTTTCCCTGTGAACTCAAAAAGAACAGGTATTGTCATTAGTTAAGATTTGGGAAACAGAGCTAAATTCTTTCTCAAGGCAACTTAGTAAATCAATAATGAGCACAGACTAGAAGAAAAATCCTATTGTTTCTCTTCTGTGATAACCATGGCACTCAGCTACTAGAGTACTTCACATATTTCTCATCATGCTGACAAAACCACTGTGATGTAATCAAGACAGATGATAGTATTACCTTCTCAGTGGATGAAGAAACAGTTCTAAAAACTGAATAACCTGCTTAAATTTGTGTACACCGTAAGCAGCAATGGGAGATCATGAATTCCGACTTCCGGTTCTATGAACTTTTTACTATACCACTCTATATTTTATGCTATCAGACAAACATTTTAAAATAATATATAAGTTAAATTCTATTTCATCCAATGGAAATCTTCTGTTGTTGTTAGAATCTTGACTTAATAATACCACACTTTTCTGAGTTGGGTTGGTATGTATTAAAAAAAATCATCTTCAAACATCTAAAATTAAGACGAATTTTGGAGTGAGATTGGCTTGTTTCAAATGCTTCTCTTAAGTATTGTTTTAAGTATCAGCAAGTCAGACTGGGGTGTGGAAAAACACTGTATGAGCAGGCACTCAGAAAAATAGCTCTCCTTTTTTCAGAGTATAGGACTCCTCTTTCAAGGGTCCTGAAAGAATATATTTAAACAAAAACACTAACACAGACAGTGCTAATACACTCTAGTGTACAGAACTCCCCAATGAAAAACAATGCACAATTTACTTCTTTCATTTGACACTCTCTCATAAATAAAAGAGGGTAATGAATTATAGTTTGTAAACACTAGAGCCAAATAATAACTGCTGATTGCTAATAAACTGCAATGAAAATTTATCCATACCAAGCAGAAGTGATACTGCAGCAAAAAACATTTATGAGAGAATTGTACATTAATAACAATTCTTGGCCTGTCCCTTGAATATTAATTCTTCTGTGAGCAGCTTTTGTTTAAAAGAAATATGCAGAATTATTGAGTTGCCCTTTAAAACCTGTCCAAAACTGACTTTTCCTCCTTTTCTCAGTTGCTTTCCCATTATTGATATTTTTCAAGAAACTACCAAAAGGAGCTATTTTGTGAAAATGAATAAAACATTAAATACAGCCATCTAAAATTAAAGTGTAACCTCCTCTTCCAGTCATAATAGAGAAGGTGATACTGGGCTTGCCCTGCTGGTGTAAACAACAATAAAAGTGCTCAATTCACATGAAGGAAATATTTCAGGCATTGGATAATACACAGTTCAGGACCATGATTTTTGAGTAAGAACAAAATGGGTGTTTTATATTTCCTCAGATTTCTTCCGGGGAATGCTTTTCTGGCAGCGGTAGAGAGAGGTACAGCCCCAGAACACAGCAGTGCCACCAAACTGAGAAGACAGATACTGGAGTTTGGTACTGCTAATGTGAATGGATTTGGTCAGCCAGAGTATTGAATCAGAGAGTGTGCTGCAGATGACGCCACCTAAGTGTGTGGGAGGGTTCACTATGGGTCCTTGTGCTGTAAGGAAATAAACAAACCTTTACCACAAGAAATGCTAAAGCAAGTTTTGGCAATATTCCAGACAGAGGCATGGATTTATAACATCTATATTTATGTGAGTAAATATGGAAGATTATTTTTTCTCTTTAAAAGACAAACGATTGTTTAAAGCAAAAATAATAAAGCTGGTTTTTGAGGGTTATAACAGTTGTAGAATTAAAATATTTGACCACAGCATAAGGGATGGTGGTAAATGGATTGTTACTGTTTTGTGGTACCTATGTTTTATGTAAAAATGTTCAGTATTTAATTCTAATTATGCATTGATAAATTAAGGATATATATCATAATCTCTAGAGCAGTCATTTGCAAACTACAAAGAACCAAAAGACTGGCTAAAAAGCTAGTAAAAAATTCGTTACTAAAAGATATTCAATTGACCAATCCAACATAAGAGAGGAAAAACAGAGAAACAAATAATTGAAGGGACAAAAATAATAAATAGCAAGGTAAAAAGTTTAAATCTAATCATGTGAGTACTTACATAAAATGTGAGTGAATTAAGTATTTCCCATAAAAGCCATAGATTATCAAATCAGACAAACAGGTATCACTCAAATTAATTCTGTCTTGACAAGATAACATCTTAAATGTAAAACCACAGACAGATGGAGAGTAAAAGACTGCACAAAGATATTCCATGCGAACAGTAAGTAGATCCGAAAAAGTAACCTTCAAAACAAGAATCATTACCAAAGATAAAAGAGAAAAATTTACTAATGATGAAAGTTCAATTCATCAGGAAGACATAACAATTGCAGAAAATGGCCAGATTAAAGTGAGAAATAGACAATTCCTCAACAGTAGAGATTTTAGCTTTTTCTCACCATTTGTGAAACAACTTAGCCCCTCAAAAATTCCATAAATAGGGCTTCCCTGGTGGCGCAGTGGTTGAGAGTCCGCCTGTCGATGCAAGGGACACAGGTTCGTGCCCCGGTCTGGGAGGATCTCACATGCCGCGCAGCGGCTGGGCCCGTGAGCCATGGCCGCTGAGCCTGCACGTCCGGAGCAAGTGCTCCGCAACGGGAGAGGCCACGACAGTGAGAGGACACGACAGTGAGAGGCCATGACCGTGAGAGGCCCGCGTACCGCAAAAAAAAAAAAAAAAAAAAAAAAAAAAATTCCATAAATATATAACATGATTTTGATAACTGATGTATATAGAATATTATACTCAACAGTTGAACATGAAATATTCAGCAAAATAGGCTACACATCCTGGGTAATAAAATAAAACTCAACACCTTACAAAAGATTAAATCTTATGGAATATTTCCTGACCACACCCTAACTAAATTATAAATAAGTAAAAACAAGAAATCAGACAAGACGTAAATATTTGGAAATGAAACAACATAATTCTAAATAACCTATGACTCAGGGAAAAAATCTCAAAGAAAATTAGAAATATTACACAGTAGAAAAAAAAGCACAGAAAATTTGGTAGGATGCCTCTGAAACAGTAAGTTAGAGGGAATAACAGGAAATATTATGTGTCACTGTTGGGAGTATAAAACAACTCCTTTGAGTAACTATTTGGCATTTTCTCATGAAGTTAGACATTCACTGACTATATGACTCAGTAATTCCACAAGCAGATCTTTAACTGTGAGAAATAGAAACATATGTTCACTAAAAGAATTATATAAGAATGTTTATAGCAGCTTTATCCATACTAACCCAAATTGCAAACAGCCCAACTGTCCATTTGCAGCAGGGTGGATAAACAATTTGTGGAGTATTCACGTAATGTTGACTAAGAAAGGAGCAAATTGATGATATAGCAACATCCATGCATTGTAAAAACATTATGTCGAAGGAAAGATTCTACACGCAAAAGAATACATAATATGTGATTCCATTTATTCTATCCTCTGGAAACTAGAACAGAGTTGCCTGTGATAGTGGGGACTGACTGGGAAGGGGCTCAAGGAAATTTTCTGGGTTGTGGAAATATCCTATTGTTGACTGGGGGCTTGGGTATGCAGGTATATATATTTATTAAAATTCACTAACTTATGTCCTAATACCTTTTGGAATTCACGGAACGTAATTTTTTGCATTTAAATAATCAAATACATAAATGAATGAAGTCAAAGAAGGGACTTGTGTGGCAGCTATTTTAAATATCTTTTGCCAAATTTATCATCTTCCCAATTTTTTTTTTCTGAAATTTACTCTGATTTTAGTTAGTTTAGTTTAGCCCATATCTCTCCATATTATTAGCACTGGAGTTTGTATAGATTGGTTTCACTTCCAGTACCTATAAAAAGAAGGTCTTTGGTCCTCTTTTCTTCTTCTTATTAGAGATGTTAAGGCACACCACAGATGAGATATGTAGGTTATGCTATGGTAAAAAGCTAACTCAAAATTTTCAGTGGTTTAATGCAACAAGATTTGTTTTTTACACTACACATCCCATACATGTCAAATGGGGGAGGGGTTGGTAGATTGTGCTCACACAGACATTCAAGGGCGTAGGCTCTGGAAAGCTTCACCAACCGGTGAAGCTGTCTTATCAGCCTCTAGCCTCCAGAGTCACAGAAGGGAATAAGAGTGTATGGAGAGCTCATAACTTGGTCCAGAAATAACACATGCCATTTCGACTTGGAGCTCATGCATTATAATTAGCTACATAACCCTAACATAACCACAAGGGAGACTGAGAAATGTTGAGAAGGATGTGGAAATTTGTTGAATGCTACCATCTCTGCCACAACTATCATGGCTAATTCAACTTCTATGGTAATTACCAGATAAGAAATCGATGGAGCTATAACAGCATCAAACCTAGGAATCCTGTGCAGGGCTATGGTAGAGTTGAGAACTTAGGCAGAATATAGTCAAAGGTTTTTTCTAAAATTTACTAAGACACTCCTAAGCTAATGAACTTTTGCTTTTTTGTCCGAGTTATTTTAGTTTAAAATTTATGATCTATATTTATTAATTAAAATATGTGTTAAAATATCTTTTCCCAAGATAATGTTGCTCAAATCTGAATAAAAGAAATTTGGATGTAAAGATTTCATAAGCCTTCTCATTGCACTTCATAGATAATTCACATGCCTTGTGATGGCCAACAAGTCCCCTGTCTCCTCTATTCCAAATCCATCCTAAGTCATCTCCCAACACCCACTGATTGTGCTTCAGCAGCACTTTTTCATATCATGAAAGATTCCTCTCTGAAGCTCCAATGTATCTTTCCCTCTCAGGCCGGAAGTTTTTCCTCCAATGCCTAACCCTGCATTTTCACACCGGTCTCCTCACCTTTCACCTGCTAATGTAAAGAACAACACTGTTCCTCTATCCTTCCACTCATACGCTCTCTTAAAAGCACCACCCATGATCATGAGGACAGGAACGAGGCTGGATTTGTTCTCAAGCACCGGCACACAGAGGACATCTGTAGGCTCTTAAATGAATAGGTGTAGCACACAAAACACATGGCTATCAAAGAATGAGGTACCATCAAAGAGTCAACTCAAGAATTTATCTCGATAACAATATCACTCTGCCATTGCATAAAATAACTTAGAAAATTAAAAAAAAACTCTCACTGTATCCCTTATTATACTTGATCTTTATATAGTATCTTTTTGAAATAGGTAGATTAGCATAATTTTCTCCATTTACATGTCAATAAACTAAAGTCCTTAGAACTTCTGTGAATTAATCTACATCACAGTACTAGACATTTATAAATTGTGACCATGACTGTTAGCTGCAAACCAAATCTGTTTCTTCTTTCCCTCTGGGCCCACACTTGCCTTCATTTCAAAGTGTCTGCACTGAGTGTGGTTCTGTTTCAGATTTCTAGAAAATGGAATGTGTGAGTAGGTGCAATGCTTCACTTCCAGGCTTAGTCCACTATACTCTCTCATGGGCTATCTTTTATCCTTTTTTCGTTCATCAAGCTAGGTACAAATAAGTGCAGGGACCTTGAAAACCATGAGAAAAACTGTAGAAGAAGATTGAACCCCTAAGTAGCACCTGATGGACAGGTCTCCACCAATTAAGAGCATGCATTTCATCCTTTACATGACAAGAGATACATTTTTATTATGTTTAAGCCATTCTATATGTATTTCAGAGTTCATTGTTTAGAGTAGCTAGTGCAGTCCATTTTTTCAAGTTCCTTTTGATAGGTGGTTGTTGCCTTACTCTGGCATCTGAATGCATACTCACACAGGCACAGACACACACACTCTATACAATACTGCAACTGTGGAAAGACAGAGACTGTGCAGGGATCCTAGTGCAGGGATCACATTTGACCAAGGGTGCCAGCTATTGTGCTATAAAATCCATTGCTCGATTTGCTATGAGAACAAACCACTCACGGACTGCTCCTGGCCAATGACTGAATGCAACAGAGATTCTAAAAATGAAACACTCCTAGAAGATTCAGGACTCCTTTATTGACAGACTTAAGCTCAATGACTCCTTAGACTAGATGGCTGGCAGTCCAGGACACTTCTAAAGCCTTTCTTCTTCACCAGGGGTCAGACTTGTGTCACAGTCTGATGGCTTTTCTTAGCTTTTCTGACTTCCTATTTTCTTTCACATAGGTATTTCCCCTAAATAAATCTTTGCATGTTTAATCCTGCCTTGGCTTCTTCTCAGAAGACCTGGACTAGCAAAACGGCTTCATTCAAGGCTAGAACAGCTGTCCCTCATATACGATTAGCTATTAGTAGATTTATTTCTTAGTCTCACTCTTTCTCAGCTCATTTTATATCATCACAGGAGTTTTTCAGTTATCTTAGTCTACTTTGGCATCATATTTTTTCCTCTTGCAAAAGTGGCTATGATTTCCTACTCGATATATACTCTGAGCAGTTAGAACCCAGTGGTCAGAAGATACTCAACATCACTTCAAAATATTTGTAATTTCTGAAATAATTTGGTAACAATTACAGTATCAGAGAAATTTGTAGCTCTTATTATTTGATGTACCCAAATATTTCAAAAATCTTGTAAAAATGGTACAAGAAACAAGGGATATATCCCTTGTTAAGTCAATGGTCACATTTTGAATTATTTGATGGGTGGCAAGGTTTTATTTGGCTTGTTCCCACAAGAAATCATAATAAAAACAGAAAAATTATCCCAGAGAAATAATATTTTTTTCTTGCTCATCAAGTTAAAAATGTTTCTGAAAATGTGGTTTTAACTGTGATTGGCTTTCTAAATTTCCTTAGGATTCCAAAAAACAACTAATTTTTAGGAGAAACCTAACTACTTTTTCTTTCTAATATAGTTTTAGAACACAATTGACAACACTAAAGGGATAATTACCAACAATTATCAAACTCTTAAATCTGCAATATTTCCTCATCTCTAAGTAAGTAGTAGGGAATAAAATGTGAGAAAGGACAATCTTATAATTTAAGGATATAGGTCTGACTTTTTAGATTCAAGACATAAGACCTTAAAAGGTAAAAAACTAAGGGCTTAAATTCATGTGGAAATATTGTCTCTAAAGGCAAACTGGGCTAAAATTAACCTAGTCTTGTTATGCTTTTAAAACTGGCTTGAATAGATTTCAGATACTCTATAGTATTTAGCCTACATACAGTTTTAAAAAATCACATGACAACCTACAGAAATGTCTCTATGTTTATAATAAATTGGTTTTATGCAACTTGTTTCCGAATTTTCTCATTGATACTGAAGATGAAAAGAGAAGATTGTACATTTAATTTGTAAAAGAAATATTTGAGTTTTTATCTTAAAGGGAGAACTTCAGGGAAGAAGAGCTTAGCTTACTGCATAGTTAAAACAGACTTTCATAAGAATCAGGGTATCTTATTCCTTGGAGATTAGTTCCAGAGAGATGGGTCCCATCTATCTTTAGAGTCCTGCCTTTATGTTCTTCCAGCTGTATGATTCTAAGATAATGCCTTTTATAATCTCTTGATATGGAAGAAATGGGAAGTTTTTTTTTTTTATTTAGATAATGTCTAGAAGATAATGGAAATGGCCTGGAGATGAATATATAAGACTGTCTCTAGATATCCTTTCTCCTCATATTCTCTTTTTTATATTACCCTTGGAATGCACAATTTGAGATGGCTTAGACTAACCTAGAAAGAAACTGAGGAAATCCATACGTTTTAACAGAAAGACATATTAAGAAGTTATCTGGAATAAGAAAGTTGCATGGCTCTGGCTGTGACCTCATATACCAGTTGTTTGGAAGCATTTCTCAGTCAGATCCTGAGAATCAACCAGAAAAGTCATAGGGCCTAGGTGAGTTGAAACCAAGAATTATTAGCAAAGGGTGACAGCTGGAAAATAAATAATGATTATGTTTTAACACCATAGTAATCTGAGTAACCCAGTAATTCTACTTATAGAAGTTAAGGTATGTGCTCAAAGATTATGCTGAAGTGTATTAGTGCTGTATATAATGATCCCAAAATGTTTAAATGACATGTATGCCCAATGACAGAGAGATAGCTGAACAAATTATGGTCCATTCAGATGACTGAATCTTAGGAAATCATTAAAAATGCAATTTTTAAAGAATTAGAATGACATTAGGGAAATTATCATAATAAAATGTTAAGTGATAAAAAGTAGACTGACAGGCATTATAATACAAATTTTATAAAAGAAAAAAGGCAAAAATGCACAACATCTATCCATTTTTTCTATGTATGCACACGACACACACTCATACAAATGCAGAAACCTGCATTAAATTTGCTATATATTTGAGGGTGCTATATGGATGATAAGATTAAAGGAATTTTATTATCTCCTATATACTTTCTTGTACTTTCTGAATTGTATACAATAAAAATGTAAAGCTCTATAATAAGAACA
Organism: Tursiops truncatus; assembly: GCF_011762595.2. Taxonomy (NCBI): domain Eukaryota; kingdom Metazoa; phylum Chordata; class Mammalia; order Artiodactyla; family Delphinidae; genus Tursiops; species Tursiops truncatus. The sequence goes on along the minus strand of NC_047039.1, from coordinate 56,452,788 downwards.
AAACATAATGGTATTTTAAAAGAAAAAATAATACTCAGCTAAAGATGGTTGGGAAAAGAAATCAGGATAAAGCAAACTGTAAAAGGATTAGATTCCCCACCCCCCATGGAAAGGCAGAGAGAAAGTACTAAGATGATGATTAAGAAAGAAAAATAATGAATCCTTTATATTTCACAGAAATTCACTGCGACCAGTTTTGCAATGTACAGAGTTGTGAATTTTAAAAAGTATCTTTTCATCATTAGTAAAGGCAATTGGGTCATTTCTCCTGTAACAGTGAATGATGTAATTCTATAAATTTCTATAATCTTAGTGTATATCCATCCTGAATGATCTAGATGTGGATCAAAAACTGTTTATAAAAATGTATTTTACATATAGACACATTGTTCAGGTTGCTATGGTAACTATAATCCCAATTGTGCCTTCCTAAACCAAAGTCTATTTGATTTTTGTCATTCTTGTTTAGGAATGCTCCATACTCTGAGGAAATTTAAAACTCATTTGGAGAAGGGGAAATAAGCTATTAAAATCTAGATCCTTTACTATTGTATCTATAACCTAATATTCTACACTACTGCATATTCAAAACCTCAATATTTCCTTGATTAAATACTAATGTATTTTATGTGGTGCTCTAATAATTTATAAGGTTGCTCAGTACGCTCACCCTTCGGTATTTGTACCGGTACATGTAAGTGGTCTCTAGCTCTTGTTTTCTCTCTCTCTCTCTCTCACACCCACCTGTAAACCATACATACAGACATATTCTCAAACATACAAACAGTCGTGTTTATGAAGACAATTTCTAAATTTGTGGTTTGGAACTCCATATATAAGCAGTTTGGAACATTCCTATATAAGTGGGGCCCTAGGGGGTCCTAGCATTGATGACCAAGTGGTAGGTCAGAAAGAAAAAGCTAGGTGTTAACACGGTTCTTCCCTATGGACCATTTCTTCTACTTTCCACTCTCACCAAATAATCTCTAATTAATAGAAATTATTTTTCTCGCATAATGAAAATAAATGAAATTAAATTCATGTATATTTCAGAGAAAAAAAAACCCAAAAAATCAGAATGGATTTTCTTCCATATCAATCCTTCACATTCTACTTGCCAAACATGCCAATATTTAAACCTCACCGGGACTTGCCCGGTGGTCCAGTGGTTAATATTTTGCCTTCCAATACAGGGGTGCGGGATCAATCCGTGGTTGGGGAGCTAAGATCCTACATGCCTTGTGGCCAAAAAAACACAATAGAAGCAATATTGTAACACATTCAATAAAGATTTTAAAAATGGTCCACATCAAAAAAAAATCTTTAAAAAAAGTAAATAAAAAAAATAAACCTCATCATCTCATATTTCTTAAATTCTTCATGACTCACTATTGCTTTCCAGGTAAACCCTATGTTTTATAAACTATCTCTTGATTCTTCTTCTCCTACCACATTTTTAGTCTTCTCTGGTCTCCAAGAAAATACTGTTACATATATTTTTTCAAGTCATTGTACTTGTGGATCCTTCTGCCTGGAACAACTTTCATCCATCACGCAGTTCCCCTGCTCTCACCTCCCTCCGGTTGCCTCCTTTCATCTCCTATTCTTCAGGACCCAACAAGTTGTATCCATCCCTGTGAAACCTACCATGAATTACCCATCACTGAAAAGGCATCTTTTGGTGGCCCTCCTATGTACCCTCAAAGAATCTGAGTATCATCCTTTGTTGCATTTACCACAGTTTATTGCAATTACCTCTTTTACATATTTTCCTGTTCTACCAACTATTTCCCAGATTATTTGCCTGTTTGGTGTCAGATCTATTCTGTCCTTACTCCCTCTACTCTGTAGCGGGACTACATTTCCTAGGTTCCCTTACCAACTGGCTTCCTGAGAGGCACTGATAAGAGACTAGAAAGAATAACAGACTGAAACCAGAAAGTTTCTCTTTTATTCCTCCAGTGACCAGGTGTGTCTGGCAATTCCTGGTCTCCCCTGTGTCTCTATCCCCCATGAAATCACCTCTGCTTCCATGGTCCTGCCTCGTGCTGAAAACACCTTCACACTGGTCCCCTAGAAGTAGAGTAGCTTCCTGTTTTCATTACCGCAGGTTGCCTCATTAACCCATTTGGCTTCTTCAGCTCTTTCACTTTATATCATGTTCTTAAAGTCCTTCTGCTGCAAATTCCTAGGATAATTTCTGTTTTCCAGACTAGATCCTCACAGATAAAAGTATAAACTTTTTGAAAGCAGAAGATGTCTTATTCTTTTAGTTTTCTCAGCAATAGGCACGGTTATTAGTATATATTAGGTATCATTAAAAGTGTGTTGAGGGCTTCCCGGGTGGCGCAGTGGTTGAGAGTCCACCTGCCGATGCAGGGGACACGGATTCGTGCCCCGGTCTGGGAAGATCCCACATGCCGCGGAGCCATGAGCCATGGCCGCTGAGCCTGCGCGTCCAGAGCCTGCGCGTCCAGAGCCTGTGCTCCGCAGCGGGAGAGGCCACAACAGTGAGAGGCCCACGTACCGCAAAAAAAAAGTAAAATAAAATAAGTGTTTTGAGTTAAACTGTGTTTTATAAGGCATAAACTCCTGAATAGGAATATAAGTATTTAAGTTAAGAGGGATATTTGGTTGCATTGATATTTGAAATGATAACAGTATCTGTCAAGGTATTTCATTTTCATTTAAAAACATTCAGTCTCAAAAAGAATGCCCTCCTTAAATAAGTATTTGGTTCTTTATTTTTTAATGTTTTACTAGTGTTCTTTTTCTAGAGAAAACAACTGCCATCCATTCCTCCCCACTGGCTTTGTCCACCCATTTGAGCAGCCTCATCTGTGGTACCGTCTCTTCAGGCACAATTAAGCATCCTTAAATTACCACTTCATTAAGCAATAAAATAAAATAGGGGCAAACAAGTATTTTTTTTCAATCTGAAAAACAAACTAAATGCCCTAATTTTCTTACTCATTTTACTTAATTGGCAAAAATGTCCCAGAGCAAAAAAAGATTTTAATCACTGCTTGGTCTTAATTTCTTTTTTTCATTTTAATTTTCTAATTAAAGATGGAGGATGAAAGCAGTAGGACCTCTGGGAGTCACTACAGATAATAAAATTTCTGCTAAAATTAATAAAGTAGAGCAAAATATCCAACCCAAACAAGGCTCTTGGATAATAGAATCTATGAACAAAGGCCATGGCATATGCTTTTCAAAAGAAGTGTGTGTGCTTTGGAGATAGCTTTTTGTTTGGCTTTTTCTAAGGTTGAATTTGGCCTCATTTAATTAAAAAAATCTCACGTTGTACACCCTGGAAAATATTTATGACGGTAATAGATGTGGATATTTTCCAAATACCCTCATCATCTACAGTATAGAGTGGATATGCTGGTCACTCCACAGGCCTTGAAAAATTGGTAACATGCAATGCAAAGCTTTTAGTATGGAAAAGAACCTGGTAACAGAGCTCCAATACAGCTGTTGCCTGGAAGCACATAGCTGATGAATCTAGGCCAAATATTCAGCTGCCAAGTGGCAAGATCATTTGTTATGCATATAATGAATATCTAAGCTGATGGGAATTTTTAATACATTGGGTTTGCCTAACAAAAACAAAACAAAAAAATAAAATTTGGTATAAAGTTTTGATGATTAAGTGAAAGAAAAGCTACTGCTGAAAATTTACAGGTGTCAATAGTTAAACAAATGGGTAAAATAGAGCAATAGTAACAACAAATCCCATGCTTTGCTTTCTTTAAATCAATATGAGTTGAATTCTCATAAAGAAAAAAAAAAAAATTATATTCTCATATATTAAAAATTTCCCCAGATGTTTATTAAACTTTTAAACATATATTAATACTTTTAAATTTGCCATACTCTATAACTTAGGTAATTATATTCAATACAAGATCCATTTCACAGTTTCAGACATGTCTGTAATGTAGGTCAAATGTCCAAAGACGTCTGACATAAAGGCAAAGTTAGACCATTTCTAAACAACTTTAAAAGTTTCCCCAATGGTCAGCAATCAAATTTGATTTGGAGGACATAAAATTGCCATTCCCATTCTTCCTGCTCATCCTTCTCTATCAAACATATGGTACATAATCTAGAATATAGATCATAAATGTGACCTCCTTGAAACTCCCATTCAGGAGAACAGAGCATGCCAAATTTTGGAAATAATTCTCAGTCTGGTTTCTACAGAGATGGGTGTTTTCTCTCATTGCATCTCACTAGAAGTTTAACAAGAGAGACTGCTGAGGACTTATTGAACTCATGATCTCTTTTATTCAAATAGGCCCAACAGTGTGTAGGAAAGACATAATTACATGATTAGCTATTGAAAACACAAAAGCCATCACTTCAATTAGTATGCAAGCTTCTTTCTGAAAGAATAAATGTAGAAATCAAATATGATTGGGCAAGGTGATTATTTCTAATTTTCTGGGTACATGGATGAAGGAGTAAAGGGTTACTTTGGAAAGACTTCTTAGCAAAAAAAAAAAAAGAAAAAAGAAAAAGAAAAGCAACAACCCGCCCCCCCCCAACTTTTTAAAGAGATAAACTATTCCTCTGAAAAGGTAGAAGGGTTATCCTCTTATAAAGTGACGAAGACAGTTACTTTTTAGTAACTGCCACTATTTCTTTTAGCTTTTGGAGAACACCTAAGGTTTTTCAGTGATAAAAATGCAATTTTGCTTTCCAATCAAAAATAGTTAATTGCTATCTTATTACTCTTTTTGGCAAACGTATACAATGAGAATAAAAATTGCTGCATCTTGTATTCATAGGAGATTCTTTCTTAAATTTTTAAATATTAGGAGATGTGTTAGCTTCCACTGTTCCTCCACCCCTGGAGATTACACAGCACTATATTTGAGGTCACAGAGATAATTTAATTGTATCGCTCAAGAGGACCCAAATATCCATTCCAAGCCTAAACCTTGGGTTTCTGTGCTGTTTTTTTACAGTACAAGGCAAACCACTTGCTTTCTACGGTGAAGAAATAAAACTCAGTAATAATCACTCCTGATCATTATTAATGAAAAATATAAAAGATTTTCATGCATTCTTTCAGTGGTAATAACAATTCAGGAAATGATTTTTTTTTTCTTTTTGGCAAATAAAATTTTCCTTTTGGAATATAAATGTATTAGTGGCCAACACAACTACTGTTGACCTTTAATTAGTTATCTCATAAATCCTAGCCGATGGACTGACCTTCTAACCCACTAAAATAACAAGACAGTATATGTCTGATTTATTTCCTATTAAACAGTATCAGTAAATGGCCAAGATATATAACTCTACATAAAATCCAACCAGGACTTCAAAGAACTATAAAACAAAGTGATGACATTTACAGATAAAGATATTTAAGTGCTAAAGTATCTTACATAGTATGATAAATTAAATGTTCAGAGTTCCTACTGATACCTTAACCTTTCTTTTTCTTCCATGTTTTGCTAAATTGATTATTTTCCTATACATCATGATTTACTTGACAGTATTAAAACTACTTGAAAGAAGAGATATTATTACTCAAAGTGTTTTTTGAGAAACAGATGGCTATATGATAAAACACGTGTTTCCTACATGTAATTTATTCTCATATATTAACATCTTGCTTTTTCTTAAAAATGTAAAAATTATTCACATATATTGCACTTAATCTCTAAGAACTCAGTAATAAACAGTTAAAATATATATACAAAAAACAAACAAAACAAAACCAAAGATCTAGTAGACGTATTTCTGGGAGGTTAGGGTTTTTCCTGAAAATGTTACTACAACTCCTTCCCCCAATCTTTCCTGAAACACAGAGACTCATGCAGAACTGAAGTAAATAAACATGTTTGTTGAACAGATAATACCAAAAGTCCGTAAGACGGTATTCTCTACAATTAAGTTAAAGAATAATGGGACATGACTTACAGTCAGACAAAGGGCAAAATATACTCCCTCTTGCTCTTTTTAGGAGTTAATGTTCTCATGCCAGTTTCCATCAGAAATTGAAACAAAAAGAGAGTGTGGATGGACATTGAAGGCAGAAGACAGCAGAAACAAAGCCTTGTGGATAAAGGCTCATGCAATAGGAGTCAAGCTCTTAACAATTTCAGGCCACAAAAGAAGCTGTGGCCATCTACACTGCATAAACCAACCTCCTGACTTGGGAACTCTCTTTCTGTCAAGTCTATGTCTGTAATCAGCAACCCAAAGCCAAAAGTCCCTTGTATATGTGCTTTGAACATAATGAAAAGGCTGCTGCCCTGCCACATTCCTCTTGGCCTTTTTTAGGTGACAGAAATTAGGATTCCATTTTGGATTAGGAAGGAGCTGTTCCCTTCTGGAATAAAAATTACCTCCAGGTGAGGGTGCTACACAAGCCTCATTAATACTTCAGCATGACTGAAGTTAACAGACTTGATTAGGTTGAAGACTAATGAGACCCATAACTGAAAACCTTTGATGGAATGCAAGTGATCTTGATGCACAGAAGTCCTGGATAGTTAGAATGACCTGGGAAGCTGTGTGTTTGGAGCTAGTGTCTAAAATACTAAACAGTAAGATGGAGATTAAGACAAAATACAAGTACTTTCAACCACACACACTGTGATTAAAATGCTCTTCAAGTATACAGAGAGGGTCAAAATTTAACACAGGGGAAAAATTTCTGCCATCTGAGAAGTTCTCAAGTGATAAATGTCCAAGTCAAAATTTCTAAGTCCCATTAACTTTCTTATATGCTATTTTTAGAAGATATTGCCACATCATATTCTTAAGGAGAAATGAGATATAATTAGCTACTTCAATTTTCATTTTTCAACTGACATACAAAATTTAAAAGTTAAGGCCCTCCTTAGTTCCTCACTGGTAAATTTCTCCCAGGACTAATCTGGTCTGCATCTCATGATCCATGTCAGTCCTATACTCTGAGGTTCCAGTGGCCTTTGTATCACCATAAGAAACGGGCCCACCATGCCCAGTTCCATCCCATTGGTGACATCCCAGTGAATTGTTTTGCCTCATACTTAATCAAACAGTTGTTTGCTAACTGTCTAATAAAGTTCTGGTTTGGGGACATTTTTATTTGCCTAAATCCTCATCAATAAAAGTGGTCAGAACTGTTTCATCATTTGCTGCCCTCTGCTTCAACACTGCATTCATGTACTGGGTAATTCTTACCAAAGTCAGTCTAATCTGTTTTGCCGTCATGCGGAGAGCTGCTGAAATCCTTCCATTTCCACAGTCTCATTTAACCAGTTTGGTGGGTTGTTTTTATTGTTTGTGGTGGAGGGGTCAGTGTAAAAGCCTTTTCTAAACACATCAATCTTAACTGTACCTTCAGCTCCCATGAGTGGGTACGTCCTCACATTACACCATATTAACATTGCTTGCCTCCTCTGTTTAAGTATAATATCATGTCTAACTTTTCATTTGTTTAGAGCCTATATGGTTATATGTCTATGAGATTTTAAAAATACCTAGCTAATAAAACTGGTAAAATCCTGAAAAGCTGATCAAAGGAAAGAAAAAAATATATGTGCACCAATTCAAGTCAATTTTAATCTTAAGAGTGTACAGTGCCCCAGGCAGAGAATGAGGATAACTAATTTCTAGTTTCCAGGCTGCTTTTCTCAGAGACAGACCTTTAAAATTCATTATGAGGAAGAAAAAAAATCTGTATGCACAAACTTGTTCTATATACCACCATATATAAGAGAATGGTGGAGACAGAAAAGTGTCCTTCTCTTGGAAAGGTTGTGAAATGAATTTTATATAGTCTACAAATACAATTAGAAAATAAAGAGAAACATGAAGAACTACATGAGGTAACAGTAAATCTTAAAAGCCATAATACAAAGTAAAATTATATCTATATGGGTAACAATTACATATATAGTCACACACATTTATCAAGGACTGATAGAAAACATGAAAAAGTTTGATGTTCTAGAGTGGTCAGATAAGGATGATTTTGTTCCCTAATGTATGACCTTTATTTTTGCTATAATTTTATTTGTAAGATAATCAAGAATTAAAGAAAAAAAATAGTAAATACACTATCATATTATGAGGAAATCAAATATTGTCCCCAGCTAATTGTCATAAGGATACTTACTGTATTAGACTTTTGGAAGACCAAATTCCAAATAAGTAGTTGATTGCTGAAAATGGGGAATTAACTTATGCATACCCAAATGCAAGCACTCATAAAATTTAAGCTTTGTGCTTGGCCTTCAAAGTTCCTGGGATAATTTGATGATACTCCACCATTCATCTTTTAAAATTAAAATTGATTTTCCCTCTCAGTCTCTTTGCACCACTGCATCTTATCATTTAGTTTATTCCAAAGGAAAAACAGTATGCAAATATAAACAGAAGAAAAGTTAATTCTACAGTTCATCTAAATATATTCATACTCAATCTATTTTTTTAAATGTCCACCTATACTTACTTCACCCAAAATAGCATAGTGATTTGAGCTGTAACATCATTTACCTTTTGTCCTCTTGTGAGAAAATGATCCATAACTCTCAACAGACAGACAGACTGACAGTTATGAAGGTTACTCCCTTGTGTAAACTTGATCAAGAAGAGGTGGAGTAAAACAGCATGAGAATGAGAATACCTTATATAAAAGATTTTAAAATTCTCCAGTGGAAGCCAACTACATTGGGGAGATCATTTGTAAGATTATAAACTTGTATGTTTCTTTTAGGCCCTGGAAATTAAATTACTTCAGTCCATTTAATCTTTACTAACAAATGAAAATAGTTATGAAAGCAAACAAAGTCAAAGAGCAACAAGCTATCCAATCACTCCATCAATGAAAATGCCCCCCCCCAAAAAAATAGGAAAACTAAGCATGCAAATATAATAAATAAATGCTCTAATTTGAAATAAGAGCAAATAATTTCATTGAAATAAGCTGCAATAAAATTAAACACAATGAACAGACAGAATCTAAAAGCAGTTAACTAGATCAAAAATATTAATTTTAATAGAGATATGAATGTTACACTTTGCAAGAATATTAATTTATTCTAAATTATGATTGCTAAATTATGAAACACCTAAACATTCATTCATTCTCATAATTTATGAGGCATTGTGTTAGGTGAAGGAATAAAAAAGATTCCAAAGGAGAGACTCTACCTAGCCCCTACCCAATTCACTGTATAGTTGAGAAAACAGAAACAATAAAATATGATTAGCACATAATTCTGTTTGTATGTGGTAGGAGAGCTCTCTGGAAAGAGACTCTGGTGACTAATTTTAAAATGTAGTAAAGGAATAAACGTTACGTGCAGACAGATGGGAGAATGTGAGCTAGACATTCTAGGTTGAGCAAACAGCCCATGCAAAGCCACTGAGATAAAGCTAGAGCTGACTAAATGTGACCCCTACATATAGATAATATATATAGCTATTATATATAGCTTAATTTTCACACCTCCAGATTTTTCAACCCCCCCACTAATGAACTTAATAAAATTTCTTCTTATACCCACAGTAACACTGAAAACACCTGGAATAGTAGAAACACTGACTTGGGGCTTGAGATTTCCACTGAAATGTTAGAACACCACTTACAAAGCATAGCAAAGATCTTACTGAAATTAAGGATCAAGGGACCATTTACAAACATCACCTTATAATTTTTTTCCTTGAGATTTATGATGCAAAGATTTTTCAGAAGCATTGGTGCACATTAATTGGTAATGACAAGTTTCTAGACATGTGACCCTAATTCTGAAAGTAATTCAAAGTACCTGGGGTCGAAAGATAAGGTTTATGTGTGCTATAGAAAGACTGCCTGAGAAAAGAAGACTTCAACTCAAATTCCTGTGAACAGTTGTTAAGAATTTTAATCTGTGTTGTGTATGAAAAAAAAAGAAAATAACACCTCAAAAGTTAATTGTATTAAATTTTAATATTCTATACAGTATTCCTTTTATACTCAATATATTAAAAATGATCTCTCTATAATTACTATATTTATATAATTATATATTTTAATTTTTGAGAAAGTCGATACTTCTATAGTTGTGAATTAGATAGTCTGGAATTAGTGACTGCTCACAGAACATAAAATTTTCCTTACAAGGGCTTGACTTGAGATTTTTACCTTATAGCAGTAAATTAGGTGGTAAATTGGCACCAATTGTCTCTAGTGCTGAATAATAAATAAAAGTTAGGGAAAAAGCAGAACATGAAAGTCCTTTTATGTAATGTTAAGAAGCTTGAACTTTATCCTTAAAATGATGAGGAAAGTATTTCTTCTTAACATAGATAACACTGTTTCAGAATGAGGGAAGATTTTATTCATACTGTACTAATGAAAATATAGCAGCATTGTCAAAAATGTTTAGACAGGTATCATTTATGGATTTACATGGGTAAAAGATAAATGCTTCATAATTTCAGTTATTTAATGAAATGTATACTAAGTTCACAAAGCAACTTTATAATAAGTCATGGTAGGATTGGTTAATGCAGAAACTGATATTCTGGCAATACAGATAAGAAAGGAAAATACTGTATCATTGATTTTCCTGACTCCAACATGATGGAACAGTAAAAACTGGGGAACTAAAAGGGCATTAAATATTTTCCTCGGGAAAGACATAGTTCTGCAACATAAAATCATTAAATATGGCCGATTTGTATGATAGCATTTTAACATAATGTGTTCCAGTTTAATAGCATAGACACAACAAAATAGTAGAGTTTTAAAGAGGAAGAAAAGCATAAGAAAAATACTACTCATTTGAGTATAGTGAGGTAAGAATGATGCACCTGCGAGTCAGGTAGTAGATTCCTATCACATCTCCCTGCTCTTACATTACAGCTAAAAAGAGCTTTATAAACTATGTCCCTCCCTTACTCAATGTGCTATGTCTTTTCTCTATTTCAAATAAATATTCTATCATGAATAGTGCACTGTTCTTTCTATATAAACCATTAATTATTTTTCAACAAATTTCAAAAATTGAAATCATATAAACTCTAATTATAGTTACAGTTACTTGAGAAATAAGCAGCCCAGAAAACAATTATTCTCCATGTGTGCAGATTAAGATACCTTTTAATAACCATAAATTTAAAAAGAAACACAATGAAAATGTTTAAATATTTTGAACTGTATACTAATGAAATATTATTTATCTAAATATGTGAAACGCAGATAAAACATGCTTATTGGGTATTTTGAGCCTTCAATGCATACATAAGAAGAGAAGCTGAAAATAAATTATCTTAGCATTCATCTCAAGAAAACAGGAAAAAAACCCACCATAATAAACTCAAAGAAAGTAGAAAAAAAAAAAACAACAAAAAAAATGAAGATAAGAGGAGAAAGAAATGAAACAGAAACCCAGAGACAAAGAGCTGACAAAGTTACAGGTTGATTCACTGAAAAGACTAACAAAATTGATAAAACCTTTCAGAGTTGATCCAAGAAATGAAAAAAAGAATAAAAACAGAAATAATATCCAGAATGAAAAGGAGACATAGCTATTGATTGTAGACATTAAGAAGAACATAAAGGCACATTATGAACAAGACTATTCAAAGAAATTTGAAAACATAGGTGAAATATATATATTTTTTAGTGAAATTACAACATGCCTAACTAAGAATATCTAGGAATAAGTATAACATAAGGAATATAAAATTACTATAAATAAAACTATAAAACATTGAGAGGAATTAAAACATATATAATAGATGGAGTTGTACAAGATGGCTCATGGATTGAAAGACTCAGTATTACCAAAATGTTTATCCACCTCAAATTTATTTATACATTCAATAAAAGAATCAAAATCATAAGAAATAATTTTATAATACTGGGCAAATGTATTCTATAATAAATATGGAAATGGAAAGGGCTAGGGAGAACTTGCTTTACTGCTAATCATATCTTATTATATAAAGTTACTGTAGTTAAAAGTGCGGTATTGGTACAAAAAAAAGTAAAATAATGAAAAAATACAGTGTCTGAAAATAAGTCTATGTATATGAACACTTTTTTTTTTTTTTTTTGAAGAAGTTGGCACTGCACAGCAGTGAGGGGAAAACACAGTGCTGGACCAAATGTATATCCATGTTGGAAAAAAAAGCAAATTGACGCCTATGTCATCCCACGTAAAATTAATCACAAAATGTTGTAGATCTAAATATGGAGGACAAAAAAAGGCTTCTAAGCTGTCATATAAAATAATATCTTCATGACTTTGGTGTTCTAGCAAAAAAATTTTTTTTTTTTTTTTTTTTTTTTGCGGTACGCAGGCCTCTCACTGTTGTGGCCTCTCCCATTGCAGAGCACAGGCTCCAGACGCCCAGGCTCAGCTGCCATGGCTCACGGGCCCAGCCGCTCCGTGGCATGTGGATTCTTCCCGGCCCGGGGCACGGACCCGTGTCTCCTGCATCGGCAGGCGGACTCTCAACCACTGTGCCACCAGGGAAGCCCGCAAAAAAATTTTTAAACAAGACACATAATAACTAAAGATAAAGGGAAAAATAATACACTGGACTACAATAAAACTCATATATTCCAAAGTTTAAAAGACAAAAAAGAGTTCAAAGAGGAAAGATATTTATACTTACAAAATAGTGTTTGTATCTAGAGCACAAATCCGTAAGAAAAAATAGACATTCCAAATAAAATCTGGGAAAAAGACTTACAAGTGCTTCACAAAAGAAGATATCCAATGACCAATTTAATCTTACTAGTAATCAGGAAACTGCAAATTAAAATCACATTAAAATACACTCCTTGACCACCAGAATGGCTCAAATTATTAAAACAAAACAAAACAATATCCAGGTTATTCCACATGTATAAAAATAACAACATTCCTACATAACTGGTTCAGCCCTTTTGGAAAACCATTTGACATTATGTACTGAAACAAACATATTCATACTATATTACTCAGTAATCTTTTCCAAACAGAAATGTGAGCATGTGTTCACTAGGAGATAAATACAGCGCATTTAAGGCAGAACTGAAACAAATCAAAATTAGATTTATTAGCAGCATATCGCAGTAGTAAGAATGAATCACAAATACCGCTGAGGAGCACAGGCTCCGGACGCACAGGCCCAGCGGCCATGGTTTACAGGCCCAGCCGCTCCGCGGCATGTGGGATCCTCTCAGACCGGGGCACGAACCCGTGTCCCCTGCATTGGCAGGCTGACTCCCAACCACTGCGCCACGAGGGAAGCCCCACATTTATTTTTAATATAATGTTCTCTGCCTCAGAGCACATAACATTTTTTATATTTAAATGTAAAAATAAATTTCTAGGAATGATATACAGTACATAACAAAATTTATCATAACCTGAGAATGAGTTTTGCACATATACAAATACTACTACAGGATTCTATATTTATTTAAATCTGTTGAGAACAGTACATGAACAGTTAACATATGGAAAAATACATTTCCATTAAGCTGAAGAAGATACATTTAAGGTTAATTTACATATTCCCATGCATCATGCATCTTTTGTATTTTCCTGACTGAAAGAAATACCATGTCTTTTTCAACTCAGCTGTTTAATATTTCAGGCTTTTTTGCTTGTTCCACAATAACTTTCAAAGGCACAGACTAATTTGAAGAAATCTGGTCAATGAACAGTTATCAAGATATAATTTGTCTTCCATTTTTTGGTGTAGTCCACTACTCTGTAAGTAATTAGCAGCTGGAAAAACCTTTTATAAGCAAATACTCTTTTATTTTAATTGAATGTCAGTAAAATGCTCAATATCAGCATGGATTACAGAAACATGGGATTTCATGAAACTGGTCTCCAAGTCATGTGATCAGCAGTTTAGTGCTATTTAAACAAATCTTAGCAGGCAGTAAGTAATGTCTCCAACCTGAAGAAGAAATCTCTAAATCCCTCCAACAATATTTTGCAAAATGTAGTCCCAGACCAACTGCATCAGATTCATCTGGCAGGCTTGTAAAATTGAAGATTCCTAGCTCACATCTGAATTAGATGGTGAATTGGAATCTACACTTTGAACAAGCTTCCCAGCTGATTTTTATGCACAATAAACTTTAAGAATACATTCCTTAACCTTTTGTTTGGGACAGTTAAACAAACTAATAAGAGGCCATTAAGACTGATGTGGCACTAATGCCATGGCCTAAGTAATCAAACCCAAATTTAAGTGTGTAAATGCCTCAAAGTTACAAAAACAAAATGCTAAGGACAACCAGTCACAAACATCCAACTAGGCTTTAAGCTATAACCAATCAATAATTTCCTTTCTTTGCTTCTGCACCGTCTCTATATGTCTTTCCCCTGGTTCCTGTCTGCTGAAGTGATTAGAATCGACTTTTGCTCAAATAAACTTAAAAATGTTTAATGACTCAGTTTATGTATTAAGAGGATACTTAAAACTTCTTCATAGCTATTCAAGAATTCAAGAACCAAAATCTATAGTCTGGTTACCTGGACATATGTTTCTGATTAAGGTGGTTGCTGAACAAGGAAACCTGTTACCGCAGGTCTAAATGTTCCTTTTCCTCTTAGCATTCAATTCATAGTTTCAGTCCCAGCATATGTCTGTCCCTTCTTGTTACCTGATACTCCAACTCTGCTCTTTGGGTGCTACCTAATAAACATTTATAGTACACTCATCATCCACTTAGCCACTTGCTTGTCAACCCCCAATGATAAGAACCCTAAAAAGGCAAAGGCAGGCAAAGGCAAGAGAATCTGTCACCTTGTTGCTTCAGAATTTCCCAGTTATGCCATCTGCATCCTTTTTTTTTTTTTTTTAAGTCTTTATTGAATTTGTTACACTATTGCTTCTGTTTTATGGTTTGTTTTTTTGGCCATGAGGCATATGGGATCTTAGCTCCCCGACCAGGGATGGAACCCCTACCCCCTGCACTGGAGAGTAAAGTCTTAACCACTGGACCACCAGGGAAATCCTTCCATTTGCATTTTAAAACTGGAAGAAACCTTAGTGTTCTTCCCAGGAATGCACTTTTCCTGAAAGCAAGGAATTGTGCATAATATCACCATTTACCTGAAAAGGAGAGGCGCTGTAAGTGGCCAAGGAAAAGGACATTTTCTTTCAAAACATGAGAGAACTATGCCTGACAAGTGGCATGACAGCATATGGTCACAGCAATAAACATTTCTACTCAAATAGGAAGTTTAGCAAAGTTAATAGTATGATCATTTCTGTGGGTACGGGGACACTGCTATTCTATGGTACTAACTGCATTGCAACTATAACCAACTTGTTTCATGTTTCTTTTTGAGGCTTATAATCACTACAAGTAAGATTCCAAATAAGGTTCCATACTAAGAAAAAAGTCAACAACCTGAGTTAGATCCGTGTTATATCATTTCAAATATCGGTTAGTTTGCTGATTCGCTAGTCTACAAATTAGCTAAAAGTAAAGTTCAGTCTTTAGTCAAAACTCATAATAAGTGGAAGAATGTGTGTGTTGGAGGGGAACTCTTAAGAAACATTTCTAAAGGGAAATATATGGACATGATAAAAACATAACCCATTTAACCAGATAGAAGAAAAACAGGTAAATGCAGCTACAGTAAGTGCTTGAAAAGACACTGCTGATTGTGTTGCCAGGCAACCCCAGAAAAGCTTCAAATTTCACTATCAAATAACAATAGATTCTGCAGAATAAGTATCTTAGAAAACAAAAGAATTTGAATTCTGTACCAGTGCCTGAGCAAGAAAAAAGAAAAAAGCCAAGGGAAACCTATTTTTCCTGTTGGTGAAATTTCCTGTCCTCTTCTCTTTCAAAAAAAAAAAAAAAAAAAAAGACTTTTACTGGATAGAAAGTTCCTCAAAATAAACAGAAAATCAGTTAAGAGCTTTAAATTCAGAAACTTGAGGTTCTTCAGACTTTTGAAGCAACTAGAGTGAGCAACAGAAAACTACTTGTGAAGCAGTGGATTCCTTCAGCTGTAGCACCTCCCCCTAGCTAATAAGCAAGTTCCTTGACACCTATAACCTGAAAACTTAACTACTTCATGAAAGAATATTAGACAGGAAAGGAGGAAGAACTTAAGTATACATATTACTATCTTTAATAAGTTACCTAAATTAACCACAATTTCATCATGTTAAAAACAGACCTCTCACAAATCTCTTTCCACCACCAAAAAATAGGCAAAAAAATCTGAGAACCAATAAACTCTGGGGTTTGAATTTAATATTTTAAAGAAACAATTCCTTTCTTGAGACTGTTATCAAAAAATTCACATGTGGATAATTGTTACTTTAGGCAAGGATTATAGTTAATTACTGGCAGTTTTTCTTTACTGTCTTCTAGCTGATATTCTCCTGTATATTATTGAAAAAAGCTGTTACTACATGCATATGAAGAATCCCAATTGCTAAATATTTATGTGTTCTGCGATTTGGAGGGAACATATTGGATTTAATTCAGTAACAAACATTAGTTTCATGAACTGAATGCAATCTGCTAAGGGCATATTAGTAGCAAATAAATATATTATTATATTGTAATGTGTTTAATCTTTCTTTGAACACCCATACTTATCTAACTACTGTTCTATCCCTTTTGTTTATCTACAGTTCTGGAAATGTTTCCCTGTCCTCACAGCACTCTGACTTCTGTCTTCAATAAAACTGCCCTTGTTAAAGCACTTGAGGGCTTCCCTGGTGGCGCAGTGGTTGAGAGTCCGCCTGCCGATGCAGGGGACACGGGTTCGTGCCCCGGTCCGGGAAGATCCCACATACCGCGGAGCGGCTGGGCCTGTGAGCCACGGCCGCTGAGCCTGCACATCCGGAGCCTGTGCTCTGCAATGGGAGAGGCCACGACAGTGAGAGGCCCGCGTACGGTTTTAAAAAAAAAAAAAAAAAAAAAAAAAAAGCACTTGAATTTCCAAAGCAAGCTCTAAAGGACTGTTTTCAGTTAAACTCATTTATTTGAGACAGTTGACACATTAACTGCTCTCTCCTTAAAATTTTCTGTTTCAACCTGTGAGATAATACCTCCTGGTTTTCCTAACATCCACTCTCTGTTCTCTGTGTTTTCTCTACTCACCCCTCCAATCTTGTCAGATCTCACAAAGGATTGGCATTTGCCCCTTCCTTTTGCAACCAACTCACCTAAACTCTCAGTCCATATGCTTTAAATGGGCTGACTTCAGGAATAAGCAGGTGACCCAAGATGGGTCAGCGAGCACATCAAATCTCCTTGGTCATAGTGATCAGTCATTTATGGGTGGACGAATGACCCAGGGTGGTGAATACGAAACAGGGTCAGGGTACTTGCCTGAACTGGGAATTGATACCTGGTGGATAGGAATTCTTACAGATGTTGAGTATCATGCATAGACCCTGTATCATTCACAGCTCTTTGAAAGACCTGGGTGTCTGGTCTTCTTTCAAATATTTCTCATCAATTAGCCTGTAGACCTGGATTTCCTGTCCTTTTCCTCTCTGCAGCCTATATTCCTTCCTTTACTCACAAAGCATGTAAGTCACCCATTTCTGATTCCTATATTTTAATCAAAGAATAATTAGTGCTTATCATATATAATCAGCAGCAATATAATGTGGTCTCCTAGCCCTTTTCAAAAGGTAAAACTGCAAATAAATAACAATAAAAAAACTGCCATACGTTAGAGTGATGTTTTACAAGCTAAATGGAAGATGTATCATTAATAAAATCCATGCTTTCCCTATTAATTTGAGAGAAATAAATTATTCATAGTCAATATGAAAGCAACATATGAGGGAATTGAAAGAGCTGCATTTGTTAAATAAATTTTGTTCAAATAAAAAAATAAATTATAGGTTAATATGCTAAGAAATATAACGAGAAATGCTTAATATTAGCATAGCAAACTATAAAAACGAGGTGGAGAAAATCAATTCTCCAGAGACTTGTAAAGAGCTTGAAGACCTGTTATATACCTAATTCTGCTAGGTCATATCTTTCTAAAGTTTTATATTAAAAAAAATGTAATTGTGAAAAATGTACATACATACAAGTGCATCAAACACAACTTTACTGTTTAACAAGTAATTAAAAAGTACATGACCATGTAAAAACCATTTAGGTCAGAAAGAGAACTTTGCCTTACTCTATAAAAGCTCATGTGTCCCTTTCCAAACACCATCCTCTCCCTTCACCCTGTGAGAGTCCTATCTTAACTTATATGGTAATAAGGCCCCTATTCTTTTCTTTCTGTTTGACCACCTAGGTATGTACCCAAAAAAATGAAGTTTAGATTTCCCTGTTTTGGAACCTTAAAAAAATAAATCACATTATGTGTATTTGCATGTCTTGCCTCTTCAGCTCTATTTATATTTGTAAAACACAGTTATATTCTTGAGTGTGGTTGTAGTTAAATTATTTTCATAATTCCGTAATGTAATATTGTAATGACAATATCACATCAATTTATACATTCTACTAAATGTGATGAACATTCCAACCTCATTCTCTCTTATTTCACATTATTAACAATGTTTTTTATTAATATTTTTATACACACATTTGCGTGCACATGGACATGACTTTCTCTAGGGTATTTATGTAGGCCAGGTCATAGATTGTGTCTATGCCAGTCTTACATAGATTAAGACCAAAATGCTTTCCAAAGTGGTTGCACCATGGCATTATTATTATTTTTGCTTCAGAAACAGTATTACTGTACGTTTAGGAAAATATTTTAAAATACATACTACAGTTCCTCTGCATATATTTTACTATAAGTTAATATAACCTTGATGAATGATGGGTAGTTCTCAGGGAGGTATAACCAAAGTTGCCCAATAATTGGGCATGACTTTATGCCGCAGTAAATTAGCAAAGATCTGATGGTGTCATTCTTATATCTCTGAGTCATACTTTTTCCTGAAATTTCCCTTTAAAAAATGCAATTATTTTTTTACAGCATTAATTTTTTTTTTCTCTGTGACATTTCCAAATAGGTTTAAATGGATAATTATTCAACTTTCTCAGAATAATTAGCATAATCAGTTCTACATGTTTCCCGATCACCTGAAGTTTGGCAATTTAAGTATAATTTATAATGCTTCAGACATCTGTAGTTTTTATTTTAATTCAGATGTTCACCTTTTTTTTTTTTTTATCATAAGCTTTCTTCATCTTCCAGTGAACTGCCAAAGATGGAATCAAGGATATATTTTAATGTATATATAGGACTAAAGGTTCTCAGTTTTACATGTGTTTAACAATATTATTACCTAGCCAAGTAAAATAGAATATTCAATAATATATTAAAATTAATTTAAGCTTGACAGCCGATTTAATTTATTATCATTTCAATAATTTTATATAAGCATATATATGCGTGTGTGTGTGCACGCATGTATTGAATGAATTAAATCACAGTTCAAAGTTTTGATTTTACCTTTATGAAAGAGCTATGGATAATTCTCTTGAACAATACATAATCTACTTATGAATAGATTCCTCCAATTATTTACAGCATGCTACAGTATTATGCCCTATATGTCCCTTTTGTGTGAAACCTACGCCTAATCACTGTGCATAAAACAAGGTGTATTTCCTGATACAGAACTTAACAACAGTAAAAATTAAGAAGTTTAAGATGCTCCTTCCTGTCTAGACACCACTTGCATCGTGGGCACTTGTTGTGGAACCATGTCACTGTCTTGTATGTAGGCATAAATGTTTGGTACCAACTGTCACTTCACTGGAAAATAATAACCCTTTCAAAAAGTTTAAACGAACAACTGACTGAATATTTAGGAAAAAACTCAGGACAAATATCTTCCATCACCCATCAACCAATTATCAGAATGACTCCAAATTCCATAAAGTTGTTTCTGTTTTTGTCTACATATGATTCTCTACTTTTTATAAATCTTTCTTGTGTATAATTCCCCAAGAAATACATCTTTAGTCTTTTTCTTATCTGCTTTCAATTATTAAAGAAATAATCAGAAAATTTCATATAAAAAAATAAGCTCCTAAGCATCATGTTTGTCTTTGACTTCTTGCTGTTATGTTCCACCAATTCCTTAAACTCAGCACATTACATAGACTAGAACTTCACCCTCTGATTAGGATGAAATAACAAAGAACCTTCTGCCGTAAACAACTAGAGTTCAGACAAAATACATGTAATAATGTTCTCAAACATTAGACAATATGCAACACAGGACCATGACCCCTGAGATAAGTAAAACAAAAATGATGCGCCCTTTCATTGTACCAACTACCTACTTAGAGGCAGTTTCTAGGCCACTAAAGGAGGGTCACCCATAACAGAATCTGGTCATCTTGTTAAGTTGCGGAGACAGGGATCAAATTTTGGGGAAGTCAAGGAAACTAAATTTTGCAGAACAGAGTAAGGGAGAGGTGTGAACTACAGAGAAAGACAGCTCTGTAGAACTTCAGGAGAACCCGCCAAGTCATTCACCGAGTATTGCTCTGCAGATTTATGAGCGGAAACCACCAGAACTGTGGGAAGAACCATAAGAAAGGAGTGAACAGAAAAACTCCTGGGGCACTCACAGGGCTGAGAATAATTCATGTGTCTACCTGCCCCAGTGGAAAGACCTCATAATACATAGAACACTGTGTAGCCTCCTAAAAATATTGCCTTAGTTTCCAAGCTTTATTAATCTTGAAAGGTTTTTCAGAACTTTCCTTACCAAAGCTTAAAAAGACAATACTTAAAAATATTAACAGAGCATACATTTATATAATTGGTTTCCTAAAAAACAGAGAACACAGAGAACAAAATATTTGAATAAATAATAGCCACAATTTTTCCAAGTTGCTCAAATGTAAAAATACACAGATTCATAAAAAGTGAAAGAACCGCAAGAAGTATACAGAAAACACTCCAGGAAATGTCATAATGAACTACTGAAGTCAGTGATGACGATAAAATACTAAAGTATTAAATACTAAAGTACTAAAATACTAAAGTAGAATGAGGAAAAGGAAACATTGGATACGGGTAAAAAGAAAGAAAAAGGAAAGGAAAGGAAAGGAAAGGAAAGGAAGGAAGGGAGGGAAGAGGGGAGCAAAGAAAGGATGGAAGGAAGGGGTCCCATCAGAAACTATTCAAACAAGAAGGCAATGGAAAGATACCTTTATAGTTGTAGAATTTTTTTAAAAAACCTGTTACCCTAGAAATTTTGACAGGCTTTGTGACCTTGGCTTAGGTGATTTCTTAGATTGGACATAAAAAGGTCAAAATATTTAAAAAATGATAAATTGAACTCATCACAATTGAAAATGCTTAGTCTTCAAAAGACGTTGATGACAAAATAAAAGGCAAGCCTAAGTCTGAGTGAAAATATTGGTAATACATATTTGTGATAAAGAACATGCAATCTGAATATCTAAAGAATCTTACAACCTAGTAATATGAAGCCAACTCAATTAGAATGGGGTTTTGGTTTTATTAGAAACCTCACCAAAGAAGATATGTGAATGAAAAATAAACACATAAAAAGATGGTCAACATTATTAGTTATCAGAGAAATGCAAACTAAAAGCACAATCAAATAGCAAAACACAGACTGGCTAAGATTAATTAAAATAATCAAGTTTTATTGAAGATGGGGACCAACTGGAACTCATTGCCAGTGAAAATGAAAAATGCCATTGCATTTTGGAAAACAGTTTGACAGTTCCTCATAAAAAGTTAAACATACACTGTCCTAATAATCCAGCAATTGCTCTCATAGGCATTTATCTAACCAAAATGAAAACATATGTTGACACAAAGAATTGAATTTGAATATTTAACACAGTTTTATAAATAATAGCCAAAACCTAGACATAAAAATAGTGTT
Source organism: Tursiops truncatus (assembly GCF_011762595.2). Taxonomy (NCBI): domain Eukaryota; kingdom Metazoa; phylum Chordata; class Mammalia; order Artiodactyla; family Delphinidae; genus Tursiops; species Tursiops truncatus. The sequence continues at coordinate 56,430,936 of NC_047039.1, read as the reverse complement.
AACTAAACAAGAAATTGCGATATTTCCATATAATAGAACACTACTCTGCAGTAAATGAGAATGTATGACTAATTCAAGCCACAGGTCAGATGAGGTACAGAGTGGGGATAGACTCCAGCTCTCAGAAATGGCATAGATGAGATGGAGGGGTGAGAGAATATAGTGCCACCACATAGTCAGGACCCGTGAGATAACTTAGTAAGTTATTGTTTCTCCTATATATAAATGATTTGGTTTGAATGTGAGTCAGAAGACACAGGCAGCCCATGATAGGATTCAGAGTTTGATTTTCTTATGTTTTTCCAGGGAAAGCAAAAATCATACAAAATTACTGTGATGATTAAATGAGTCCTTAATTGCAAAGTCCTTAGAACACTGCCTGGAACAGAGTAACCACTACATAAATGCATGTTATCATCTTTATTAAGTTAAACAAATTTGCCTTTTTGAAATACCTCCCTGCTCAGAGTGTCAGAGTGCATGCAATTACACATTGGAAAACAGTTAGCAAGCTGTTTTCAGTCATCCGCAAAGGAAATACTGAAATCCCGAACAATTTTCTGTCTTGTCCAGACACTTAGAATTCTCACCCTCACATCCCGCTATAGTAAACTATCAGAATCCTATCAGTTCTTCTAGACCCATGTCAAGGTGCATGTTTCTCAGTGAAGCTGGTCTAGATTCATCATAATCTCAACATAGTCTCTCCTTAGTAATATTATGCCATCCACTTGATACCTTTCTTTTGGTGTTTATGACTCCATTTTTTGTAATACTAATTTACATATTGATCTTCTTTCTCTGGTGACATGAGACTGTTAATGACAAATAATGTTAATGATAAATAATGTAAAGTAATGGTTATGTTAATACATGAACTATAATGCAAAGGTATATCACTTTTTAAATAATTTTCTTTGAAAAAAATAACTGTCAAAAAAGTTTTTAGATTTTCAAACAGGAAGACACCCATGAGATTAGTTACTACAATTAAAAAAACGGATAGGTGAACTATGGAAGACAATGAATGATTTTTGACTAGGAAAATTACTAACTGTTATATTTTCATATATACAGAGGAGAGGTTTCAACAGACCAAGTTCATTTTAGTCAAGTAATTCATCTAAACCATAACTGGTAGCTAACACTAGAAAAAGTAATATGAGTTCAATATTGTGAGGTTTTTTTAATCTATTTTTATTAAATAGCAATTCTGGCAGAAACACTTTTGTTGCAATAAAATAAACATAAAATTCACTATCTTAAGCATTTTAAAGAGTAACATTCAGTTGTATTTATGTTTAGTATATTCACAGTGTTGTGAAAGCATCACCTCTACCTAACCCCAAAACATCTCCATCATCCCAAAAAGAAACCACCTATCTATTAATTCCCCATTCCCTCCTCAGTTCAGTCCCCAGCAGCCACTCATCTGCTTTCTGTCTTTATGCATTGGCCTTTTCTGGGTATTTCATATAAATGGAATCATATATTATGTAGTCTTTTGTGTCTGCCTTCCTGGACTTACTACAAAGTTTTCAAGGTTCATCCATATTGTAGCATGTGTCAATACTTCATTCTTTTTATGGCTGAATAATATTCCTTGTACAGATTATGTCACATTCTGTTTATCTGTTCATTAGTTGATAGACATTTGGGTTGTTTCAACCATTGGCTATTGTGAATTTCGCTGCTACGAACATCGAGGTACAAGTTTTTGTTTGAACACCTGTTTTCAATTCTTTTGAGTAGATATCCAGGAGTGAAATTGCTGGGTCACATGCTAATTCTATGTTTAATTTACTGAGCACAAATCTTTTTTAGTAAGATATATTCTTTGCTGTGTTCATATGGCTAGTGAAGTTGATAGAAAATGTATGTATATGGATACACGCAGATAATAACTCACATACAAATATATTAATGATATATATACACATCATACATATATGTATATATACAAATATATATTACATGTTTGGAAAAATCTATACTAATAGCAAAATGTTTTCCCAATCATATGTATTAATTAACCATTAGTGCTAATGATCAGTCACTATTTGCCCCATTCTGTATCAAGCAGTTAGTATTTCAATATAAATAAGGCAAAGTCTTGTATGGGATTCTTCCCTTAAATAATTTAAAATCTAAATGAATACAGAAAAATACAGGAGCACTAGGAAGAAACATAAGGTGAGTGTGGTTTATAATGGGAAGGGGTAAAGAACTCTTATGTTTGGACTTAAAGTCCGTGTGGTGTATAAAGTCTGAAGAGACTTATACGAGGCGAGGATCTATATACTTCAACCATTCGATTTCCACGTTTCGAAAAAATCTAGACCTGGGGAAAGTGAAAGCTGGATTGATTCAGAGACTAGAAGTAAACTATAGCAACGTGTCCTTACTGAACCTAGATCCAGAAGGGGATCCTGCCTAACCCCCTCTGAAACTGGGAACTGGCCTTTCTACATGCTGGTTTCCAACATCCAGTCATGTTTTGGGTAGGTCCCCACCCAGATGCAAGCACAGATGTAGCAGTAGCTGAAAGATTATTCTGAGACTGACAAGCCAGATTTCCTTGAGACTCAGGAAAGCTAACATGAAAAGATATTCTAACTCACTGCAACTGTGGATCCGTACTGCTGTTCCCTATGAACTTGGGAGAGAATGTTAGAGTAGATTATGTGGTTCAGATCATTTTACAGACTGGTGGAGTTGAAACCCATAGCAGATGGGTTTCAAATAAGCCTTCCATTTCAATCTTGCTTCCAAGTCCTCCATCCCAGATAGTACATATTAGCATTCTTGGTGCAATCACTGAAAAAAGTACTTACAACCGTATAATCAGCTGCAAAATACCTGGGGAGAGTTTATATGACTGGCTTCTTAGGAACTAGCAAAATCTCTATCGAAATAGCCATTGTATGAGCAGTTAAATATTTTGATTTTAATATCTTCTTCCATTCAGTTGTTTTATAACTATCCAGCAACAACGAAGAGCTGGGTGAAAATGGTGCTGAAGAACTTCAAAGAGGTGGTCAGCATCCCTGGCTTTGTTTAGGGGTACAAACTCCGACATGAGTATATAATAAATAGGTAGTATCTATAAGCATTTTGTGTATAGATAGATAGCATTGCTATTATTTGTTTGTACTTTTCTTGCTTTTGGTAGTATGAAGTCTTCCTAAGGAGGACCTATGTTTTATTCATTTTTTTTTAAACTCAAGCACTCACAGAAGTCCAACCTACTAGTGACAGAAAAATTATTAATTGAAAATGAGTGAATTATGATACAATTTCTAGGTTTCTTAATGGTTCCCAGTGATGACTTTCAGATCATCTATCTAGATGCTTCTTTCCATTTTCAGACAACAAATTGTCCATAATGGGTACATTCACACATCAAAGGAATGGTTTGATTACCTCTTACTGTGGCATTGTTTTTCCTGTTTTGATTTTGAGGCTCTGGGTGTTTAGGTTTTTTTTAACTTGTTTTATTTTATTTTTTTCTAATGAATGTTGCGTATTTTAAAAATGCATTATTCAGGGTTGCTTTTCCTTTGAACAAAATGAATAACACGTGGAATGACCTTCAGATTTTACAAAAAAGGCATGCTTCAAATAATACTTAATTCCTTACAATTTGCCATAACTAATTCAATTTCTTTTGTTTCTTTGCCCTTATAAAATTATCTTAATATTAATGATGATGTTATCTTTCAACCACTAACCATATAAATTCATGAATACCATACCTGAACTCTGAGCAAATGATGATATTTGTCTTAATAATTATGTATATGTGCACTCTTTTTTTGCAAGAAAAGAGGACAAAATAGAAGGAAGAATAAAAGCAGATTCAGAATTTTTTCTTCACTAATAGATCTTAGAAAAATTAATGTGCACTTGTCTATATTCATTGTTTTTCTTTTGATTATCTTTAACATGAAGCTTGATTCATAATAGCTAATTCTGCTATAAAATGTCTCAAACTCAATAACTTTCATCAAAATGGTGATAAAATGGCTGAAAAAACTCACAGTGTAACCAGAAAGAAAACACAGACACATGCACACAAACACACATTAAATAAATAGCTGTAAAAATCATAGTTTAGCCATCAGAGAATTCAAAAATAGAAGCAAAAGGCAGTTCTCTTATAAATTGCTGATCTCCTCATACATCTTGTTGCTGTGTTAGTTGTTTTGCCCAGTAAGGATGATCATTGTGACAGCTACAACTTGTTAGTGTTTCCTTATAAAATATGAGTAGAAATATAGGATATTTTTATGATCTGTTTGACATTTTAAGACTATTATTTATATGATACTGAAAGAATGAGGACACAGTAGAATAGTCACATGTTCTTTATTCACCAAAACTGGGCATCCTCAACTACCTCCACAGTGGCGTCAAAGCTATTTCTTATTTGGATTTGTTTACAGAGGTAAAATCAATTCCTCCCCTCACCATTAGGTGCCTAAAAACACAACTGGAAAATAGAGGGTAAGAGAGATCAAGTGGTAATGTTTATTGAGCAAAGGGATTACAGTTTAATAAGGTGGTTGTAAATTACATAATAAACTGGTACTCTATATGTATTATGTGATGTGTAATTATTATAAACATGTATAATATTTGCATTACTTATGTAACATATAAATATATCCTAACTGATGTGTGTGTGTGCGTGTATGTACAGTTAGGAACAAGTGCTCTATTTTTTTTTTTTTTTTTTTTTTGCGGTATGCGGTCCTCTCACTGTTGTGGCCTCTCCCGTTGCGGAGCACAGGCTCCGGATGCGCAGGCTCAGCGGCCATGGCTCACGGGCCCAGCCGCTCTGCGGCATGTGGGATCCTCCCGGACCGGGGCACGAACCCGCGTCCCCTGCATCGGCAGGCGGACTCTCAACCACTGCGCCACCAGGGTAGCCCCAAGCGCTCTATTTTAAACGCAGGCCCTAAATAATATTCTAAGACGCTACATTTTACTTACTATCTGAGTTTTGTCCTGGAGCAATATTTTCAAAGTTTTCTACTTAAAGGAGAAATTGTGATATGCATTTCCACCCTAATTCCAGTTAATAATTAAGGTAGAGGACAGTGTTTATATAGCTCTCTGGAATTTTTCTGCTGTTCTCATCTGGGACCACTTTCAGTTATCCATGCCCTCATCATTTTTAGTTTTGCTATCAGAGCTAGGAATCAGTATAAATGAAGTTGTCTTTAAAGTCTAGCTACAATTCTGGTCCCCTTCTTTATTCACAGCCCCTAAAGATAGTCATTTATTTATCCAGCAAATATTTGTTGAGTGATTACTGTTGATCCAGGTACTGAGATGCAACTGTAAATATGATGAACACATTCCCTGTCTCATGAACTTAATAAACTAAAGGCAGACAAGGAAATAGTCAAATAAAATGCAAAATGTAAGTGGCAGCATCTATAAAAGTGGAAAAATAGGTGCTTTCTTTACTTTGAATGGCCAGCTTGCATACATACAGCCCTCTGGATTGAAGACACTATGCTGTGGAATTCAGCCCAACCCAGGCATGATTTACTCTGGAAATCTGCTCACAGAGATGGCACTCAAATCCACTTAGATGTGGCTAAGATTTTCTAGCTTTATTTGCTTTTTAGGTAGAGGTCAAATATTTCAAAGCCTGCATATTATGGAAAACCAAGTTTTAAACTATCCCAAAGTGTAAAACCTGATCAGATGCTCTGAAAATAGAGTATGACACTTGAAAGTCAATTGAAAAGCCATGAACCTACTGCCATTTTTAATTTGAACGCTAGTTTGTGGTTTGAAATTAGTGTGAAAAAACAAATAACCAGTGATTAAACCTCAGAGCAGCACTGCTGTTGCTAAAACACTACTCCAGAGGGGAGGGCTCTGAAAATCGCATACAAATGCGTTCAAAAATAGATTTATTTTTGAAAAGCAGCAAATGTGGTGAAACACATTTTTCCTTTCACAAGGTATACTCTCTTAAATGCTCTTTAGCTATATGTTCATTATTTCAAAGTTTAATGTGGGGCTTCCCTGGTGACACAGTGGTTGAGAGAACGCCTGCCGATGCGGGGGACACGGGTTCGTGCCCCGGTCCGGGAGGATTCCACATGCCGCGGAGCGGCTGAGCCCGTGAGTCATGGCTGCTGAGCCTGCACGTCCGGAGCCTGTGCAAGTTTAATGTGGAGAAACACGTTGAGTAGAAAAGTGAGCTGGGACTTCTCTGGTGGTGCAGTGGTTAAGAATCTGCCTGCCAATGCAGGGGACATGCGTTCAATCCCTGGTCCGAGAAGATCCCACATGCCGCAGAGCGACTAAGCCTATGCGCCACAACTACTGAGCCTGCGCTCTAGATCCCATGAGCCACAACTACTGAAGCTTGCACGCCCAGAGCCTGTGCTCCGCAGCAAGAGAAGCCACTGCAATGAGAAGCCTGTGCACCACAACAAAGAGTAGTCCCTGCTCTCCAGAACTAGAGAAAGCCTGCGCGCAGCAACAAAGACCCAACACAGCCAAAAGTAAATAATAAATTAATTAATTATTTTAAAAAAGGAAAATAAGAAAAGTGAGCGTATATTAAAGGGCCTGAAGGGCTAGAGGAAAGCAGTTTTCTTTCTACATAGTCAACCACAGAAAGACATGGGATGCTTCAGTGTATAAAAAATTAAATTGTGTTTGTTTGGGGCAGGGGTAGTAGAAGTGAAGAGGGGTAGTAATTCTAAGTCCTTAAGAAACTTTTCCACATTTCCGCTAAGACTCTCTGTTTGAATATGCCTGTTTAACTATTCCTAAGAGAAATCTTGTTGTTGTTAGCCAAAAAAGGCAATGTCATATCAATACAAATATTCAGCTATACAAAAGATTTGCTGATCTGGTAATTAGGAAAAAGGATACTGGTTAGACATGCACTATTTCTGTTACCTGCTTCCTAAGACATATCAAGGTAATTGCTTTTTGTGTGTCAGTAATATTCTATGCATACCATTTCACTTGCTGCATCATTTTTTAATTACCTATTTCTGTCTCCCTGCATGAGGACAGGGACTCTTATTTGTCTTCCCATTCCAAGCACCTACCTCAGTGCTCGGTGGAAGGTTAGCGCACAAACAGTGTTTAATTTAACAAATAGCTATGCTAACTGGCAGTTCAACTTCCTCTAATAAATCATCAAGTTACAGTATTTTTTTCTCTAAATACTTCCTAAATAGAATTTGCAAGTTAAAGGGCAAAAATTAATCCTTAATGATTTGCCTAACAAATAGGTCTTTGGGTGGCATAAATCTAATAGAATCAGTAATATTCATGCTTCTTTTGAAAATCTATCAACGGTTTCAAAATTTCAAATTACAGTCTAAAATGTGAAAATCACCTGTCAGAGATTATCAAACCCACTGGGCTGCACAGAGCAATATGTCAGCACCTGTGCCCACATCTATAGCCTGGAGGTTTCTGAAGGTAAGCAGCGCCTTCATCATTCTGGCATTCTATTTTAGTCTAAGTCTACATCAGAAGCCTGCCAGGGCTCAGCACTGATAACAAAGCACTATCGCTTTTCAGAGTGACAGAGCACAGTGACATATCAACACTAGGACTCTAGATGAAAAGCCCCTTCTAATTTAACTGGGAATCTGCTGAAGCTGTATTCATCCCAGCACTCTTGTTTTCAATTAAAACTTTCCTGTAGCAAGAGAAAAGTTTGGCATTTCCTTTCCTTTTTTTGAAGCAGTTATGGAACTGAGTGGAAAGGACAGTAGAGTATAGAGTAGAGATGGCCCAGTAACAGCTAAGGATCCATCAGCCGTTTTAAATATCTACTAATTGCAGTTCCTACGGTTCAAGGAAAGTGTTACCTACAGCTCATGCTGCTGAAAGGATCCTTTCTTTCAACATCACTGTTCTTTGATGACTGTTTTTGATACAGTGCATAAAGTAGCAAAGGGGACATGAGGTATCAATTACTGAGTACCTGCTATGTACCTGCAAGGTATTCTCATCATGGGGATGGGGGGGTTCTTACCTGTGCTATTTCATGAAATTCCCACGGAGCTATATGATGTTTCATTTTTTGTTAATACAGAAAAAGGAATGCATGAGCAAAGAAACTAAGTAACATCTGCATGGTCACACAGTAGTAAGTAGTAGAGGTGGAATATGAGCACACATTCATGTCCCGCTAGTCTTTTTTTTTTTTTTCTCGTTACGCGGGCCTCTCACTGCTGCGGCCTCTCCCGTTGTGGAGCACAGGCTCCGGACCGCGCAGGCTCAGCGGCCATGGCTCACGAGCCTAGCTGCTCCGCGGCATGTGGGATCTTCCCGGACCGGGGCACGAACCCATGTCGCCTGCATCGACAGGCAGACTCTCAACCACTGCGCCACCAGGGAAGCCCCCGCTAGTCTTGTATATCAGCTACAACATTGCTAAGGTTTAAAAGTGAAGAATTGTGGGTAACATCAACATTGCCATGATTAGTTTTTATGTATTTAATATTACTTCCAATTGGCACTTTGATTAGATGAAGTTCTTGAAACATGCATAGCCAATAGTCTTTTATCCTTAAACCAATTCAGAACACCTCAACAAACTGTAAATTTCTAACAGGAATCCATAGCACATCTTAGAATCTGTTTCTGAGAATTGCATTGGTGTCTGTTTTTACTTTAAGGCATAATCTGACAGAACGTCTACTACTGACTGTAGAAATGTGGTTAAATGTATGGTCAGATAAGACCTATGTCCTCTTTATGAAGCCCTATAACACATTTCTCTCAAACCTCAGTGCTAAAAAAAAAAAGAAAAAAAAAAAAAAAAAACTTTGTTTTACTTAAATAGCTGGTATTTTAAAACTACATATCTCATAGACACTTTTACCATTTCTGCTTCAGCCAGTAATAATCTCAAGGCCAAGTTCACTAAACATTTTTCAAATCTTTGGCTTTATTTCTCTGTGCTTTCACATTTATTCTATGCTTTTATGTATATTTTTCATAACTGCCTGTACTACTTTTGAGAATGAAATGAGTTATCAATAAATAACTAAACAGAAGTTGGACTAGAGTCAGAGGAAGGGTGTAGGCCAGACTTCTTCATGCATTTTTTAATACCATTAGCTCATAACCAGAGCATCTTTCAAAGCATTTCCTCATATTTGTTTGTGGCATTTCAAATCACTAAACTGCAACACTGGGTTTTCAGATTGCTATCAGTGAAAGAATAGACTACCCTACTTCAGGGTATAAAAGCCCCTACCGCTGTTGATAAAGAATAATTTTAGTCACACACATGAGCACAGCACCAGTAAGAATTCTGAAAGGAACATTTCCCTTTAGGGATCAAACAAGTTTCTGGCAATTTATCTCTGAGACAGCCATTAAGTACAAAGTGTATTTTTTATATATTTATTTATTATATCTTATGCTCCCCCACTGATGCTTAGAACACATTTTTCTTCAAAAAAATGTTTTAGTGGATTGACTCCACATCAAATCTCTAACTTCTCTAAAATGGCGTGAGTCAGTCTCCCATCACTTGATTGATCAAAACTTGGATCAAGGAAGGGCAGCCATATGGCACCAAACTCAATGATGCTATGCTGCAAACTAGAAAATCTGGAATCAGCAGATGCCAAGAAGTGGAATGCATAGTAATATATGAATTAATGCAGGCAGACAGGAATAAAAATATTGATGCACTTTTAAATTGATACTGACCCATGTATGTCAATGAATAGTTACAGAATCATTTCAATTTCCCAAACAAATGCTCTAAAGAAAGATTACTTTAAAAGGTTTTGGTTTGAAAAGTCAAGTGCAATTGAATATATATTTAAATGCATACTCTTGGTTTTTTTTTTTGACATTACAGATATCATATGAGTAAATCATTTAATCACTCAGCAAATACTTTGAGTGCTTTCCAGCGCCAAGTGCTGTTCTAGGTTCAGATGATATCGAATCAAGTAAGACAGCTATGTTACTTTTATGGAACTTAGGTTCAAGAGTGGGAAGACAGAATAGAAAATAAATTAATATGCAAGATAATTTCAGGTAAGTACTATGAAGAAAACAATACAGGGTGATGTGATAAAATAATGGGGAGGGAAGGGGAGGGGTTTATTTGAGACAGAGTGCTTACAGTGACATATTTGTTGAGACTTGAATGGAGGAGAGTCCGTTATGAGAAGATATGGGAATAGAACGTCCCCTGCAGAATCACCAGCAGGTACAAAGGCCCTTACATAAGAATAAGTTTAGACTATCTGAATGCAGAAATAAAGATTCTGTGGCTTGAACACAGTGAGTGCAAAGCGGGAGGTGGTAGCAGAAGAGAAGAAAGACATCTTGATGAGACGGAAGGCTTCTGTTGTCTATTACTTTTGTCTCTTGTACAGAAAAAACTTATCTGGGCCTTACGTTTCTCATAAGTCATGAGCTGATCTTTGGAGTCCCTCCAGATCTAAAATATTCTGTGAAAATACTTCTACTTAGAGTTCTAGATATTCTTGGTAATTCATGCACATTAACCAACTCTGGCATTTAGAAATGGTTAAAAACACAGAAACACATAGAAACACAGTCCATAGGTAAAAGGGTTAAAACATCTGTGTTAAAAATGCACTGAATTTTTAAAGCACTAGATAAAAATGTATTTGTAAAGTCAGTTCTCCCAGAGTGCTCACTGCCATTAACTGGGAGTGTTGTCCATTTTTGGAAACTGCATTAAACTCTTTTAGGATGTTAGGATGCTACTTAGTAAATTGCTGCTTTGCTTCAGTGAATAGGAAAAGCATTTCCAGTGAGCTAAACTCTAAGCACATATAGACTATATAAAACCAATCCACATTTAACAACCTATTTTTTCAATGATTTTCAGCCTCTTTCCAAAGTCACGCCATTGTCGTATACATCCCCTCTAGTAATATCCCTTAAGGTGGAATGGGAATTACCCCCATGAAGACATTTGGATAATTTTCTCTCCTTTTTTGAATGAGATTCCTCCCAGAGGAATGGGTTCCCTTTCATTCACCTTCCCCAAGAATCATGATTTTAAGTTATTAATTATACTAAATAAAATTCACTAAGTTAAAAAAAAATCTTTTTTTTTTTTTCCTATTACTGCACTTATAGCTTTGTTTTTATAACTTTGGTCACTTACTGTTCTAACGCTAGGCTAGTATCTCCCAGACAGGGTTTTGCAACATGCTGGTGTAACGTGATCAGATGAGAGCTATATTATTCACACATGCATTTAATATTTTTAATGTGTACACACTGAGCATTGGACACGGTGCTTGGTGATGGGGATACAATTGTTGAGGTGAAGAAATATAATTTCTACCTAATGGAGCTCGCAGTCTAGGATGGATGTGGATGTGGAGGTATGGAGGGGGTTAATAGTCAAGTGCAATATGCAGTGATCATGTCTATGGTGGTAAAAGCCCTGAGTAAAGTAGGAGCGCCAAGGAAGGGTACTTAATACATATTTAAATAACCAGAGGCCATTCAGAACAAGGAGCAACCAGACAGAAATTGAGGAAAAAGTAGCAATAAGAAAAGAGTTTTCCAGGGAGAGTGTAAAAAAAAAAAAAAAAAAAAAAAAAAAGCTTGGTGGTAAGAAAATAAGTTATATTAGCTTATTTATATTATTATAGGTTATATTACCTGAATTTACAAGTCTGGTGAAAGGAAGTTGAGGTAAAACCATCTCAATTGGCTTCTGTTTTTTCTGTAACAGCAGTGGATAAGATTACCCACTTAGGACTTCCCTGGAGGCGCAGTGGTTAAGAATCCGCCTGCCAGTGCAGGGGACACAGGTCTGAGCCCTAGTCCGGGAAGATCCCACATGCCGCGGAGCAACTAAGCCCGTGTGCCACAACTACTGAGCCTGCGCTCTAGAGCCCGCAAGCCACAACTACTGAGCCTGCATACCACAGCTACTGAAGCCCGTGTGCCTAGAGCCCGTGCTCCACAACGAGAGAAGCCGCTGCAATGAGAAGCCCGCGCACCGTAAAGAAGAGTAGCCCCTGCTCGCGGCTACCAGAGGAAGCCCGCGCGCAGCAACGAAGACCCAATGCAGCCAAAAATAAAATAAATAAATAAATTTATTTTTTTAAAAAAGAGATTATCCACTTGGCTTAAGGGGGAAAGTTATGGGGTCCTAAAATATTGAGGATGGTGAGAAAGTATGAAATACAAGTAGTGGGCATTGGTTCCACTTAGAGTTTGGATATAAAAAGTTGCAGGAGATTTTACTTCCATCTTACCCACAAAAACAAACAGATAATCTACAAAATCATAGCTTTCATTTTTGTTTTCTAACTCCTCAGAGAGTTGAAGGTACAAAAAAAAACCCTAAAAAGATGAAATAAGAAAATAAATATACCTTTTTAGGAGAGAAAATATCTACAGTAGCTTTCATTCCTTGCTGAGTGGCAGGGAGATCTCCTTGCCATAAATCTTCAGAAATAAAGTAAATATTGCTATGATAGTCCACAATAAACCAACCCTGCTAGGCTATACTATATGACTTTTTTGGTCAAAGCAAAGTTAGAAGCGTTATGGAAGCAGCCTTGAAAAGTGCCTGCATATTGGGGCTTATCCTTTTGGAACACTCCCCATTGCAGCCTAGCTGCCATAGTATAAGAAAGTCCAGGTTTAATGCAAGAATGAGAGGTCACATGGAGCAGACCAGTAAGACCACACACCTTGTGAACATAGAAGCTACGTGGAGAAGAACTGAGGCACTCTGAGTGATGGTTTGTATTTGTATCAAGGCCACAGAAATCAGAGAGAGGCCATCTTAGAACTTTCATCTTAGCCCAACTACCAGCTGAAATCAGTGCTATCAACCATCATATGGAGGAAAACTGCCTACCAGAATCATAATGAATGTTGATGTTTAAGCCACCGTTTTGAGATTGTTACACAGCAATAGATTATTGATACACCAGTTAAACTGTTAAACCTAATTGCCACATGTGGCAGGCATGATGAATGAGAATGACAGAGAGGTGTACCTACAGAACAAGTCTGAATCCAGCCACATACTTTTTCCCAAACGCATTCACCAATTGTAGAGAAGTGGCAGGCTGATTAGGACAGAAGAGAGGAGGGAGTTCCCCCTAGGCATGTGGCGTATTTCCCCAAAGTAAGTCAGTGCCTGCTAAGGTGTGGCAGCAGGGCAGGAATGCTGAAATAATAGCTATGATGTATTTTGAACTTTGAACTTAGTATAAACTCACTGGCTAGCTAAAGGTGGGTAAGGCAGAAAAGGCATCCTAAGAAGAAGAAACATTTAAAATAAATGACTTAATTTTCTACTAAAAAAAAACTAGAGTAATAGAGCAAACTGAGGGAAAATAGAGATGATAGCAGAGGTCAACAAAATAGAAAAGAAACATAAGTAGATAAAATTGACAAATCCAAAAGTTGGTTCTCTCAAAAGAGCAATAAACTTGATAAAGTCTGAGTTACTCTAATCAATTTAAAGGAGATATTGAGAGAGAACGAATGAGAATAAGAAATGAATACAATTTACCAATATCAGGAATGAAAGAGCAGTTATCACAACACATCCTACAAACATTAAAAGAATAATGAGAGAATATCACGGACAACTTTATACCAACAACCTGGATAACTCAGATAAAATGAACAGATTCCTTAAAAATTGCATGTCTGAGACTTCTGTCTCACTTCATGCCAAAAATTAACTTAAGGTAGATCACAGACCTAAATGTAAAAGTTAGAAATATTATAGGAGAATATCTTCAAAGCTTGGATTAGTCAAATATCTCTCGTGGAGGACAAAAATCTTTTTACCCTGAACATAAAAGTACTAACCATAAAAAATATACATATATATATGGATATTCACATCAACATTAAAAATGACTGCTCATCAATGATACCAAGAAAGTGAATAAGCCAGTCAAGCTACAGAAGAGGAGGAAACATTATCAGTACTTATATCTGATGAGTTATATGCAAAATATATAAAGGACTCTGACAGATCAACGAAGAAAAACAAGGCAATTAAATACTGGCAAACAACTTGAATAGACACTTCACATAAGATACATGAATGGTCATCAATCAGATGAGAAGGAACTCAACATTATTCGGCATTAGAGAGATAACAGTTAAACCATAATGAGAAATCATTTCAATTTACTAGAAAGCCTAAAATCAACAACACTGACCATTCCATTTCCATACTGGAAAGCTTATAAAGTGCTTAGGGTTACATTGGTAGGGGTATAAAATTGTGTTGCTTGGAGAACTGCTAGGTACTTGCCTACAAAGTGAAATAGAAACTTACACTAAAATCCAGCAATTCCACTAATAGGTATTTATCCCAAATACATGAAAACCTATATCTGCAAGGAAACTTCTATCAAAATATTCATAGAAACAGAAAACAATTCAATTATCTATCTACAGGAAAGTGAATAAAAAAATTGTGATATATTCGTACAGTTAATTACCACCCAGTAAATAAAAGAATGGGACTACTGATAAAACACAACACAAAGGATTCTCAAAAATGTTTATTTGGGCAAAAGAAACCATATACAAAATAATGCATATTTAAAGATTCTATTTGTAGGAAATTTAGGACCAGGCAAAACTAATTATGGAAACAGAAAACAGAAGAAATTGCCAGTGGTGGATGACTGCGTTTGTACAGTTGTCTAGAGGGATGCAGATATATCTTGCTTCAGGTGGTAATTCCAAGGGTATATACAACTATCAAATTCATTGGACTTAATATCATAATATCATATCAATAAAATAACACTTTATGCAACTGATTTTAATTAGGAAACAAACAAACACAAAATAATGAGTCAGAGAAAAAATTAACTTTGGTTTTGGGCTTCTTTATAATCCAGTCCCTGCTATAGTGTTGTATACTTGATTTTTCTAAAGGATTATTACCTTAAAACTTAAAGTAGCTGCTATAGTGGAATCAGAAGAATATGTGTTTATTTAAAAAAATAATTTGGGTTGGCTAAATACATATTATTAGAAGCTGCCATTTTTCAGAGCTCTTAACAAAATTTACTTTGAGTCCGCATTTTATCAGGCAACTGTCAGATTAGAACCTCTACCTTCAATTTTGTAAGCTATTCCAAATTTCAAAATAACTGGACTTAATCTGTTCTCTTGTAGGAAATGCATCTAAGCTACTGCCCATATCTCTGTTATATACTTCAAAATAACCTTGGCTTGAATTAAGCTTACGGATAAATGGTGAGCATTTAGAAAGACTATTTAATGTCAAACCAACACAGAACTGTTTCTTTTAAGACAGTACTTCATTTTATTCAGTTAAACCTTTAGATTTACTTTTTTCTCCTAAATATTTTTCATCATAAGAATCAAACATAAGGGAAGCAAGTGTTATTAGTCATTTACAATACTAATTTTAATTGATTAGATTAAATTTTTATTTTTTATGCTCTTTTACCTGAAAATATTGTCAGTATAATAAAGGTTGCCAAAATGATTACTCTGCTTAAGTATTTTAAATTAGATCTCATTTTCATTTGCTACCTACATATGACACAAATTTCTTAATTTTATTTAGGCTTGTATATTCAATTAAGAAATATCTCTTTCAAAATACTCTCTTTATAGGCTATATACTTAACCAATGGTGCTTAAAATATTTTGAGAACTTGTCTTGAAATTACCTTCAGACCAATTTTGAAGCAAAAATAACACAAGTCATCTAACTTTTAATAACAATTTAATTTAACCAAAATATTATTTTAATATCCAGATGCACTCTTTGCATTCATATAAATTAGATCCATATGGCCTTTTTCTTTGCATACAAATAAAATTTACCTTGGATCATGAATTTTCAAAAATTTAGACTTTTTAGAGGGAAGTCCAATAGGACTAAATTTTATTCAATTTATTATAATGATTTTATTTTACATATTTTATCATTTTATTATAGTTTAATTACAATAGCAAATTAAAAAGTAGGAATCCAGAAGCAATTTTAGCTCACAGTTCACATTTCTAGTTAGGGTGGGTTTTTGACTAACTATGAATGAGTTTCAGCTAACCTAAATCTCACACTATTTAAATCAAAATTAAATCTCAGCTCTTTCATTTGTTGCAGATTCTCAAGTATTTCTGTTTTTATTTTCTATTTTTCACTCAGGTTTTACATTTTTCTAACTAATGTCCTTATATAATTTTTCCGTTAGATGATTTTTATATAATAATCTTTGTTTTTCTCATTTAATTTCAATGTTGTTCCTCTTCTTTTATTTATCCTATATTAACTTTTAGTATTATCTATTTAGCTCTTTGGTATTCCCCATTACTGATTATTTTATATAGATGATTCCCTCCTTTATATGTAAAATACTGGCATCAATATCCATATTTAAAAGTACTCCTCTTTATATTACTATATTCTGCATGTAGAGCAACAAGAATAATTACTAACTTTTACTGTCTACTTAAAATGTTTCAATTATTGTGCTAAGTGCTTTACATGCATTATCTTATTTAATTTGTAATAAAAGATTAAAACCTTTGAGATTAATAGAATATATATAGTCAAAATAACTATACTGGAGATATTTGAAAGCACTGCTCCTCAATGGAAGAGTATTGAGACCATCATATAAATATGGGAACCTAATTTCAAGAGTAATGCGGTGTCAGGCATGAAGAATTCACAATCTGGATTCAGTGAAATTTTCATTTGAAACCCAGCACCAAGACTTCATTTGCCTTGGGACTGAATTACTGAAATTCTTGAAACCTCAGAAAACTCATCTTTAAAACATGAATAATAATAGAATCTACTTTAGACTGTTTTCAGGATTAAACATGTAAAATGATTGGTTCAGTAACTGGCACTCACCTAGCAAGGGCTCCATAAGTAACAGTTGTTACAACCTCGGAATGGCATACCCTGGGGTATCCATGTGACAAGGATATTTACCTTCTACTTTAACATATTTAATGGTAATCCAAAATAACTAATCTTATGCTGAATTTTCTATTCTGTTGAATGAAATTAAGTAGCTACATTACTTTTCATTTCCAGTGAGGAATCCCAGAACAAGCCAAGAAAGATAATTACCTTTGTTCTCCCAATTGTTTGAATTTTACTGTGTGTGTGTTTTTGAAAATTTCTTTAAGACATGACATCAAGAGCTAAGTCTAATAAAGCTATTAATTTTCTGGCTCAGACAAAGTATTTAAACATTCACGGGCCAGTTAAAATTTCCAATTTGGTGCTTTAAAAATACTACAGTTGATAAATAGGTCTTGTTTCCAGTAAACTCACAAAGAATTCCATTTATTTGCCTAGCTTATTTGGAAAATGAATAATCCTTGAAGTGAAAGAAAAATGGGTATAGAAATGAATCATGCACAGAGATGTAGAACAGAAGGCAGAGAATAATTATGGGGGAGTTATGAGCTGAATGGAGATATTTTAGGTCACACAATGCTGAGAGGAAGTGGAATTCTAATCATCCAGAATGCAGACCCCTTTATGAACATTACAGCCTTTTAACAGAGATTTCAGAAAGGCAAGGACTTAAGGGTAGAACATCAATGCTCTAGAGCAAGGGCTACTCTAAACCCACCCTAATAAATTCTAAATTCCATGCTCACAAAACCATGCTGAGCCATTAAGAATTTAACTGACAGTCAGAATTAAACAGTCCTTAAAAGAAGGTAACATAATCCATTTTCTCCAAATCTTATCATTGTTCTGCAATAACAAGCACATAAGCAAAAATTGCTAGACATACGTATAAGCAGAAAAATATGTCCTGTATCCAGAAGAAAAAAAAAACAGTCAATAGAATTACCCATGATGGAATTATCAGGATTAGTAGTTTAAAAGAAAATACACTTAACAAATGGATAGATGGGGATTCTCAACAAAGAAATGGCTATTTAAAAAGAACTGAATGATATGTATAAAATCGATAATAAGAACGTGCTGTATAGAAAATAAAATACAAAAATTCAAAAAAATTAAATTAAAAAAACAAATGAAAAGTTAAGAATAACAGCAAAAAATAATCTAATATAAAAAGCTATCTGTATATGTTTAATATGAGACTATACGGTTTAGAAAAAAAAAATCAGTAAATATGTAAGCAAGGCAGTAGAAAATGTCCAAACTAAAGGACACAGAGAAACAATGGCTGATCTGTATCTCTGATGCATGCAGGATCATATAATATGGTGTAACATATATTTAGCTGAAGTGTGAGAAAAAAAAGAGAAAGTTTGGGGCAGAAAAAAATACTTGAAGAATATTTTCTAAAACTTTCCATAAGTTCTCCCAATTTGATGAAAACGATATAACCACTAATATAAGAAAGCTCAGTGAACCTCAAGCATGATGAACAGAAACAATCTCACACACACACACCAGGAAAACACCCAAG
The DNA here is from genome assembly GCF_011762595.2 of Tursiops truncatus. Taxonomy (NCBI): domain Eukaryota; kingdom Metazoa; phylum Chordata; class Mammalia; order Artiodactyla; family Delphinidae; genus Tursiops; species Tursiops truncatus. The sequence continues at coordinate 56,412,484 of NC_047039.1, read as the reverse complement.
ACATATGAGGCAAATTGCTAAAAGTGAAAGATAATGAGAAAAATTTCAAAGCAGCCCAAGAAAAAAGCTTATTACAGTATAGAGAACAATGTTAATTTTTTTCTGACTTTTTCTTAAAAACAAAGAAAAAGAGAACAAAGATACATCTTTAAAATGCCAAAAGAGGAAGGAAAAATACTGTCATCAAGATTTCTTTATCTAGTCAAAATGATGGCGAAATAAAGACATTTGCTGAGCAATAAAATATGAGATAATTTGTCATCAGCAGACATGTACCTCAAGGAATTGTAAAGGGAATTCTCCACACTAAATAGAACTGACAATAAATACAAATTAGAATACACATGAAGGAAGATGAGGGCTGCAAATAGCAAATAACATCTAGGACAAACAGAAAACAAATAGTAAGAATATAAACATAAAGCCAAATTTATCAATAATTATATTAAATGAAAATAGACTAATATTTAGGGTAAGCACTCAATTAAAAGGCAAGGGTTATCAGAGTGTATGATAGAGCAAGAAGGAACTATTTGTTGTTTATTTAAGCACACTGTTACATAGAGACCCAACTAGGTTAAAAGCAAAACGATGGTAAAAATTATACCTTAAAAGCACTACTTATAAGAAATTTGGAGTGCTATATAAGACAAAGTTGACCTAAAAAAAAAGGAACATTACCAGAGGTAAAGAAGAATATTTTACAATACTGCAATGGTCAATTCATCACATAGATATAAACAATCCTAAATGTACATGCACTTAACAGAAAGCTTCAAAAATAAATGAAGTGAAAATTGACAACAGTAAAGGGAAAACTAAAAATTCCACAATTATATTTGGTTATGTTTATGTTTGTTTCCAGTAATTAATAGAAACAAATTTAAAATGTAATTAGAATATAGACATTTTGATTAACACTATCAAACAATTTGAAATCACTGATATTTTAGAACACTACACCAACTTCAGAATGTCTTTTTTTAAAGAAAAGCTTAGGCAGGTATCTTTGCAATCTTAGAATAGGCAAAAATTCTTATATAAGATACAGAAAGTACAAATTTATAGATAGAAAAATTGAAAAACTAGGTTTCATCAAAAATTTTAAAATTATGCTTACTAAAAAGACACTGATAGGGCTTCCCTGGTGGCGCAGTGGTTGAGAGTCCACCTGCGGATGCAGGGGACACGGGTTTGTGCCCTGGTCCGGAAAGATCCCACATGCCGCGGAGCAGCTGGGCCCGTGAGCCATGGCTGCTGAGCCTGCACGTCCAAAGCCTGTGCTCCACAACGGGAGAGGCCACAACAGTGAGAGGCCCGCGTACCGCAAAAAAAAAAAAAAAAGACACTGACAAAAATGAGTAGGGAAACCACAAGTTGAGAGAAAATTAAGTATAATTTTAAAAAGGCACACATGACAAAGGACTTACAACCAGAATATATAAACAACTCCTACAACCCAATCAAAAGACAAACAGCACAATTTTTTAAGTGAGTAAAAGTCAATAGACACTTCAAAAAGGAAACGATCAGAATAGCCAATTAACACATAAAAAGTGTTCAACACTATTAGTCATCAGGAAAGTGCAAATTGCAATCATGATGAGATGCTACTCAACATCCACTGTGAATGAATAAAATCAACAAGACATATCACCAACTGCTGATAGGAGCGTATTAAACCAATATACTCTATTATCCAGCAATTCCATGCTGTGGTATTTATCCTTCCAAAATGAAAACATGTCACAAAAATGCTTTTACAAATCAGTTCAATGGAGGAGTGATTCAACAAATATGCTAAAGCAATTGGACATCTATAGGTAAAAAAAAAAAAAGAGAACCTTGACTTAAGCATCCTAACTTATACAAAAATTATCTCAAAGTTAAGCACAGACTTAAATATAAAATGAAGAATAACACTTTTAGGAAGAAAATCACAAAATATCTTGGAGGTTAATGGCTAGGCAAAAATGTCTTAGATATGACACCAAAAGCACAACTGATAAAAGGAAAAATTGGTAAATCGAACTCGTGGTGATTAATTTTTTGTGTCACCTTGGCTAGAGTATGGTGATTAGTTGTTTGGTGAAATACCAATTTAAGTGTTATAAGGTATTTTTTAAGATGTGATTAACATTTAAATTAGTAGACTTTAAATAAAGCAGATTACCCTCCATGATCCAATCAGTTAGTAGCCCTGCAGAGAATTTAAAAACGATAATAAATCTGACTAAATGTTGGTTTGCTTTTTATTTAAAACAATAAAAAATAAAGACTTAAGTTTCCCAAAGTAGAAGGAATTCCTCCCCAGACTGCAAAACAAAAATTCTGCCTGAATTTCCAGTCTTCAAAGCATTCAAGACTATAACATCAACTCTTATCTGAAACTTTACCCTGCCAGCTTGTCCTATGGATTTCAGACTTGCCATTCCCTGAAACCACATAAACCAATAAAAAAAAATCTCTCCTGCTCCCCCATATATATGTATATACATAATTACAAATTATACTTGTATATATTACATATAGCAATATATTCTACAGCTTATATGTCTCCTATTGGTTTTATTTCTCTGCAGAGTCTTGACTAATAGAGATGCCATGAACACTAAAAGTTTTTGCTCTATAAATGCTCATGAAGAGATTGTAAAGGTAAAACATATCCTGAGATAAATTGTTTGCTAATCACATATCTAGCAAAGGGCTAATATCTGGTATAAATAAAGAACTCTCAGGGCTTCCCTGGTGGCGCAGTGGTTGAGAGTCCGCCTGCCGATGTAGGGGACATGGGTTAGTGCCCTGGTCCGGGAGGATCCCACATGCCGCGGAGCGGCTGGGCCCGTGAGCCATGGTCGCTGGGCCTGCGCGTCCGGAGCCTGTGCTCCGCAACGGGAGAGGCCACAGCAGTGAGAGGCCCGCGTACCGCAAAAAAAAAAAAAAAAAAAAAAAAAAGAACTCTCAAAACTTATCAGTTAAAAAAAAAACAATCAAATGGGAAATTTAGCAAAAGACATGAACAAACATTTCACCAAAGAGAACACAGAGATGACAAATAAGTATACTTAAATACATTCAATACCATTAGCTATCAGGAAAATGTAAACTATAACCACAATGAACTATCACCATACACTGATCAAAATGGCTAAGAAAATAAATAAATAAATAAATAGTGACAATACCAAATGCTGGCAAGAAAATGGAGAAATCAGACCAGGCATACATTTGCTGGTGTGAATGTAAAATGGTACAGTCACGTGGACAATAGTTTGGCAGTTTCTTATAAAACTAATCATGCAAATACCATGTGACCCAGAAACTGTGCTAAATATATAAATCTTTGTATACCCACATGAAAATTTATGTTCACACAAAAAAAACTGCCTATGAATTTTCATAGCAGCTTTATCTAGAATAGCCCCCAAATGGAATCTGCCTGAATATCCTTCAACAGGTGAACAGTTAAGTAAATTGTGCTACACGCATACCACTATTCAGCAATAAAAAGGAATGAATCCTTAATGGGCGCAATAACTTGGATGAATCCCTAGAGAATTATGCTGAATGAAAAAAGCCAATACTAAAATGCTATATACTGCTTGATTCCATTTATATAACATTTCAAATGACAAAATTTTAGAAATGGAGGAGGGATTGGTGGTTGCTAGGAGTTAGTAATGGAGGGTGGAATAAAATAGTGATAGAGCTAACGCCCGCACCACAAGAATTCTGGCAGGGCCCACAGAAGTCACATGAGGAGGCTTGTGATTGCTTGCCTATGTCGAGGGGAGTGCCAACTCCTGTTTCCCGCACATCCCCGGGCGGCCTGGGGGACAGCTGGGGCATCGCGGCCTGGGGAAGGGAGCAGAAGTCAGTTTCGAAGCCGCAGAAGGAGGGGCAGCTGGAGGGGGCTCTACAACCTTTGAGGCTGGTTCAGCTGTACTACTGCCCGAATGTGGGTGTGAGGCTGCAGTGTGGCTGCCCGGTGCTTTCTGTAAAAGGCACTGGCCAAGAGTGTACCTAGCTTCTGGTGCTCAAGTCTGAATGGCGAGAGCCTGATGGCCCGGGGTTCAATGTGACTCCTCCGATTCCCCAAGAAACCTCTCCAAGGGGCTCCCATAACTGAGCGTGAGGTCTGCATTTCTGTGGTCCTCGAGTGGGAAACTGGCAGAAGAAGTGTAGGGGAAACTTCCAGGTTAAGGTGTGTGAATGCAAGCATGTACCGAGGGACACAGGACTTGAAAGATATTTGATGGTGCCAGGAAAGGATATGGCAATCAAGAATATTTGTGTAAGTTGAAGTCAAGACCTTCCTTCTTCAGGTAGCTTCCCAGATAAAAAATAACTAGCTCTCAGAAGCTTGCCCCTTTTCAAAATGCCTGCCGTTGACAGAAGATGTGGCCAGGGAAGGACGGACCATCTTTGGCAAAATATCTGGGAATCCCTGCCTGCAACTCAGGTGATTCTGAGAGGCACCCAGGGTTGAGAATCACTGACGTAAATCCATGTGGTGGACAGGGTCTCCGTGCTCTGGTTGGGTATCAGGCCTCTGTCTCTGAGCGGGGAGAGCCGAGTTCAGGACATTAGTCCACCAGAGTCCTCCTGGCTCTACATAATATCAAACGGCGAAAGCTCTCCAAGAGATCTCCATCTCAACGCTAAGACCCAGCTCCACTCAACGACCAGCAAGCTACAGTGCTGGACACCCTATGCCAAACAACTAGCAAGACAGAAACACAACCCCACACATTAACAGAGAGGCTGCCTAAAATCATAATAAGGTCACAGACACCCCAAGACACACCACCAGACGTGGTCATGCCCACCAGAAAGACAAGATCCAGCCTCATCCACCAGAACACAGGTACCAGTCCCCTCCACCAGGAAGCCTACACAACCCACTGAACAAACCTTACCCACTGGGGCAGAAACTGAAAACAACGGGAACTACGAACCTGCAACCTGTGAAAAGGAGACCCCAAACACAGTAAGTTAAACAAAATGAGAAGACAGAGAAACACACATCAGATGAAGGAGCAAAGTAAAACCCCACCAGGCCAAACAAATGAAGAGGAAATAGGCAGTTTACCTGAAAAAGAATTCAGAGGAATGATAGGAAAGATGATCTGAAATCCTGGAAATAGAATGGAGAAAATATAAGAAATGTTTCACAAGGAACTAGAAGAACTAGAGGGCAAACAAACAATGATGAACAACACAATAAATGAAATTAAAAATGCTCTAGAAGGAATCAATAGCAGAATAACTGAGGCAGAAGAATGGTTAAGTGACCTGGAAGACAGAATCGTGGAATTCACTGCTGCAGAACAGAATAAAGAAAAAAGAATTAAAAGAAACGAAAACAGCCTAAGAGACCTCTGGGACAACATTAAACACAACAACATTCGCATTATAGGGGTCCCAGAAGAGAAAGAGAAAAAGAAAGGGACTGAGAAAATATCTGAAGAGATTACAGTTGAAAATTTCCCTAATATGGGAAAGGAAATAGTCAATCAAGACCAGGAAGCGCAGAGAGTCCCATACAGGATAAATCCAAGGATAAACATGTCAAGACACCTATTAATCAAACTATTAAAAATTAAATACAAAGAAAAAATATTAAAAGCAACAAAGGAAAAGCAACAAATAACATACAAGGGAATTCACATAAGGTTAACAGATGATCTTTCAGCAGAAACTCTGCAAGCTAGAAGGTAGTGGCAGGACATATTTAAAGTGATGAAAGGGAAAAACCTACAACCAAGATTACTCTACACAGCAAGGATCTCATTCAGATTTAATGGAGAAATTAAAACCTTTACATACAAGCAAAAGCTAAGAGAATTCAGCACCACCAAACCAGCTTTATAACAAATGCTAAGGGAACTTCTCTAGGTGGGAAGCACAAGAGAAGAAAAGGACCTACAATAACAAACCACAAACAATTAAAAAAATAGTAAGAGGAACATACATATCCGATAACTACCTTAAATGTAAGTGGATTAAATGCTCCAACCAAAAGACATAGACTGGCTGAAAGGATATAAAAACAAGACCCGTATATATGCTGTTTACAAGAGACTCACTTCAGACCTAGGAACACATACAGATTGAAAATGAGGGGATGTAAAAAGATATTCCATGCAAATAGAAATCAAAAGAAAGCTGAAGTAGCAATTCCCATATCAGATAAAATAGACTTTAAAATAAAGATTATTATAAGAGACAAAGAAGGACACTACATTATGATCAAGGGATCGATCCAAGAAGAAGATATAACAATTATAAATATTTATGCACCCAAAACAGGAGCACCTCAATATATAAGGCAAATGCTAACAGCAATAAAAGGGGAAATCGATAGTAACAAAATCATAGTAGGACTTTAACAACCCACTTTCACCAATGGACAGATCAGCCAAAATGAAAATAAATAAGGAAACACAAGCTTTAAATGACACATTAAGCAAAATGGACTTAATTGATATTTATAGGACATTCTATCCCAAAACAACAGAATACACTTTCTTCTCAAATGCTCATGGAACATCCTCAAGGATAGATCATATCTTGGGTCACAAATCAAGCCTTGGTAAATTTAACAAAACTGAAATCATATCAAGTATCTTTTCCAACCACAAAGCTATGAGACTAGATATCAATTACAGGAAAAAAAAAAAACCTGTCAAAAATACAAATACATGGAGGCTAAACCATACATTACAAAATAACCAAAAGATCACTCTTGAAATCAAAGAGGAAATCAAAAAATACCTAGAAACAAATGACAATAAAAACACAACAACCCAAAAACCTATGGGATGCAGCAAAAGCAGTTCTAAGAGGGAAGTTTATAGCAATACAATCCTACAAGAAACAAGAAACAACTCAAAATAAACAATCTAACCTTACACTTAAAGCAATTAGAGAAAGAAGAACAAACCCCCCACCCAAAGTTAGCAGAAGGAAATAAATCATAAAGATCAGATCAGAAATAAATGAAAAAGAAATGAAGAAAACGATAGCAAAGATCAATAAAACTAAAAGGTGTTTCTTTGAGAAGATAAACAAAGTTGACAAACCATCAGCCAGACTCATCAAGAAAAAAAGGGAGAAGACTCAAATCAATAGAATTAGAAATGAAAAAGAAGTAACAACTGACACTGCAGAAATACACAGGATCATGAGAGATTACTACAAGCAACCCTATGCCAATAAAATGGACAACCTGGAAGAAATGGACAAATTCTTAGAAAAGCACAACCTTCCAAGATTGAACCAGGAAGAAATAGAAAATATAAACAGACCAATCACAAGCACTGAGATTGAGACTGTGATTAAAAAACTTCCAACAAACAAAAGCCCAGGACCAAATGGCTTCACAGGTGAATTCTATCAAACATGTAGAGAAGAGTTAACACCTATCCTTCTCAAATTCTTCCAAAATATAGCAGAGAGAGGAATACTTCCCAACTCATTCTACGAGGTCACCATCACCCTGATACCAAAACCAAAGATGTCACAAAGCAAGAAAACTACAGGCCAACATCACTGATGAACACAGATGCAAAAATTTTCAACAAAATACTAGCAAACAGAATCTAACAGCACATTAAAAGGAGCATACACCATGATCAAGTGGGGTTTATTCCAGGAATGCAAGGATTGTTCAATATATGCAAATCAATCAATGTGATAAATCATATTAACAAATTGAAGGAGAAAAACCATATAATCATCTCAACAGGTGCAGTAAAAGCTTTCAACAGAATTCAACACCGATTTATGATAAAAACCCTCCAGAAAGTAGGCAAGAGGGAACTTATGTCAATATAATAAAGGCCATATATGACAAACCCACAGCCAACATCGTTCTCAATGGTGAAAAACTGAAATCATTTCCTCTGAGATCAGGAATAAGACAAGGTTGTACACTTCCACCACTATTATTCAACATAGTTCTGGAAGTTTTAGCCAGAGCAATTAGAGAAGAAAAGGAAATAAAAGAAATCCAAATCGGAAAAGAAGAAGTAAAGATGTCACTGTTTGCAGATACCATACTATACACAGAGAATCCTAAAGATGCTACCAGAAAACTACTAGAGCTAATCAATGAATTTGGTAAAGTAGCAGGATACAAAATTAATGCACAGAAATCTCTTGCATTCCTATACACTAATGATGAAAAATCTGAGAGAGAAATTAAAGAAACACTCCCATTTACCACCACAACAAAAAGAATAAAATACCTAGGAATAAACCTACCTAAGGAGACAAAAGACCTCTATGCAGAAAATTATAAGACACTGATGAAAGAAATTAAAGATGACACAAACAGATGGAGAGATATAACATGTTCTTGGCTTGGAAGAATCAGTATTGTGAAAATGACTATACTGTCCAAAGCAATCTACAGACTCAACGCAATCCCTATTAAATTACCAATGGCATTTTTCACAGAACTAGAAGAAAAACAATTTCACAATTTGCATGGAAACACAAAAGACCCCGAATACCCAAAGCAATCTTGAGAAGGAAAAACGGAGCTGGAGGAAACAGACTCCCTGACTTCAGACTATACTACAAAGCTCCAGTAATCAAGACAGTAGGTACTGGCACAAAAGCAGAAGTATAGATCAATGGAACATGACAGAAAGCCTAGAGATAAACCCACACATATATGGTCACCTTATTTTTGATAAAGGAGGCAAGGATATACAATGGAGAAAAGACAGCCTCTTCACTAAGTGGTGCTGGGAAAACTGGACAGCTACATGTAAAAGAGTGAAATTAGAATACTCCCTAACACCATACACAAAAATAAACTCAAAATTGATTAAATGCCTATGTGTAAGGCCAGACACTATAAAACTCTTAGAGGAAAATATAGGCAGAACACTCTATGGCATAAATCACAGCCAGATCCTTTTTTGACTCACCTCCTAGAGAAATGTAAGTAAAAACAAACAAACAAAAAAATGGAACCCAATGAAACTTAAAAGCATTTGCACAGCAAAGGAAAGTATAAACAAGACAAAAAGACAACCCTCAGAATGGGAGAAAATATTTGCAAATGTAGCAAATGACAAAGGATTAATCTCTGAATTTTACAAGCAGCTCAATATCCAAAAAACAAACAACCTAATGCAAAAATGGGTAGAAGACTTAAACACACTTCTCCAAAGATGATATACAGATTGCCAACAAGCACATGAAAGGATGCTCAACATTTCTAATCATTAGAGAAATGCAAATCAAAACTACAATGAGGTATCACCTCACACCAGTCAGAATGGCCATCATCAAAATATCTACAAACAATAAATGCTGGAGAGGGTGTGGAGAAAAAGGAACCCTCTTGCACTGTCGGTGGGAATGTAAATTGATACGGCCACTATGGAGAACAGTATGGAGGTTCCTTAAGAAAACTAAAACTAGAACTACCATACGACCCAGCAATCCCACTACTGGGCATACACCTTGAGAAAACCATAATTTAAAAAGAGTCATGTACCACATGTTCATTGTAGCTCTATTTACAATAGCCAGGACATGGAAACAACGTAAGTGTCCATTGACAGATGAATGGATAAAGAAGATGTGGCACATATATACAATGGAATATCACTCAGCCATAAAAAGAAACAAAATTGAGTTATTTGTAGTGAGTTTGATGGACCTAGAGACTATCAAACAGAGTGAAGTAAATCAGAAAGGGAAAAACAAATACTGTATGCTAACACATATATATGGAATCTAAAAAAAAAAAAAAAGGTTCTGAAGAACCTAGAGGCAGGACAGGAATAAAGATGCAGACATAGAGAATGGACTTGAGGACACGGGGAGGGTGAAGGGTAAGCTGGGACGAAGTGAGAGAGTGGCATGGATATATGGACATACATACACTACAAATGTAAAATAGATAGCTAGTGGGAAGCAGCTGTATAGCACAGGGAGATCAGCTCGGTGCTTTGTGACCACGTAGAGGGGTGGGATAGGGAGGGTGGGAGGGAGACGCAAGAGGGGAGGAGATATGGGGATATATGTATATGTATCGCTGATTCACTTCGTTTTAAAGCAGAAACTAACATACCAATGTAAAGCAATTATACTCCAATAAAGATGTTAAAAAAAGTTTAGTGATAGAGCATTGATGCCTGGAAAGGGAAATGTGAGAATTTTCCGAGTTGTTGGGAATAGCCTATGATTTGACAGGGATGTGAAATATGCAGGTATACACATTTGACAAAACTCATCAAACTGTGCACTTAAGATATATGAAGATTTCACTGTATGTACATTATTCTTAAATATAAAAAACATGAAAACTTATATAACAATATGTATAAACCAAACAAAGATGTGCTCTGCAGTAAGACAATATCCTGAATCTTAGATTTTTCTTTGCATCTCCAACTCTCATTTCTCATTTCAACTGCAATTATATTTAACGGTATCTTTGTGTTTTTCCTAAGGAAGGTGGTATAGCTTTAGAAAAAAAATTGATATGGATTGTAATAGAATCTCTACTTCCAATTCGTGATAGGTCAGGGATTCCAAATTTAGTGAATTTCTAGACTTTCTTTAAAATGGCTCATTTTAGGATTTCAAATAATACAGATTTCATACTTTTGAGAGCAACCCTTTTTTTATCCAACCCACACTCAGCAGCCCCATTTCCCTTCCCTAGCCCATAAAGCACTACACAGCAACAATGGACAATAGAGGTAGTAAATTGTAATGCCCCCAGAGAGTATCAGTTTTGGTAAAATACACATAGTGTTAGCCACCTGAATGGCTATAGTTTTGCACTGAGACCTGTATATTAGCACTGAATAGAGCCTCAAGTTAGTATTCTTTATGTATCTAATCTGATGGCATTTCAGGTAGCTAGGGTGAAGTGAAGAGGATGATTTCTAATGGTAAACAACCTGACCTTTAATAAGCTTTATAAAATTACAACGGAAGAAACACTAAATCCTTAATTGCAAAATTTTATAAAGCTGACAAATTGAGGTCAAAACCCTACAACCTTTAGAAGTACAAATATTAAACTAAAGGTCTCTAATTATTCAGTAAAGCTAGTATAGTTCCAGTTTTCCAATGATGGTGTTAGGTACACTTTTTATGTCAGTTGCCATTTTCCAAGTTTAGTTATATCAAGTAAAACCTCCAAATCTCTAAAATTGTGTTACTCCAAACAATGAGTTTTTTCCATCAAATGCTCAGAAATATTGAATATCAAGTTTACTTAGTTCTCCTTTATAATTTAGCTCTATTTATGAAGTGAATTGGGCCAATTTGTAGTACAGCTTCCTTAATTGACGTGCAAATACTTCCTTGTCTGTAGTGAATGTACCAGAAACCTGCTGTAACTAATGACCTAAGAACATCCTGAGGTTTATCTATTAATTTTCAGATGTTACTCCCTGAGCTCAAGGTTAGTGCTTGAGAAGGCTCTAGAGAGTCCTGCATTTTAATGGAGCAAAATCACATGGTGACATGGATTCTTTTCAAAGGTGAATGCTTCATTCGGCAGTTTGCTTCGCTTCCTAATACAATTGAAAAGTTATTTGCTGACAGTAAACCAGTGGCAGGTGTGCTTTCATGTTGACAGCTGCAGTTCTGACATGGATCACAGACAAGCTCTGCTGGAAGTGCTAGAACATCTGGAGCATTTGGCCCAATTTCAAAAGCCAATTTGAGGGGACTGTCTTCTTCCATTTCAGAGTACAGAAGAAGTTCTGGACTCTGGAGCCAAATTTGCACTGAGGTAGTACAACAACTCATTATATTTCTCATTTATTAAATATGAGGGCAAAAGGCCACAAAGCATACCAACACTTCTAATGTCTGGGAAGATGGTTTGTAAAATAGGTCATTACAATCCTTTGCTTAGGATTTCCTTTGATAACCTGAAAGCACTTAATTGATAGAAAAAGAACTAATACTGAATCCCCAGAAATTAGTGAGCAGTTGTGACACTGATTTGCACATAGAAAACATTTCATACTTATTGAATGAGTGAATGAATTAGGCTTATTATTTTTCTAACTATTACGAATAATATTCATTGCTAACACATTAAATACCGTTCTGCTAAGATTACACAAAACAATTAATGTCACTTAATTTCTCAAAACATACTGCTATGTACTAGCAAATGACATCATTCCCATTTAACAGATGAGGTTACTCAAACTCAAAGAATTAGACAATTGACCAAGCCCCCTTATAGTAAGTAGGAAACTGAGATTCTTTCCCAGATTGGGATTGCAAAGACCACGCTCCTTCTACTGTGTTTTCATGCTTCTGAGTACATTATGGATACTCTTAGTTTGCAGGATTTATGATGTTAGTGAGGAGAGCATACAATTTTTCTTTACTATCAAGTAATTCCAAATATGCCAGACCATATTGTGGACACTAAGGAAAACCCTACCAAAATATTTATGGTATGAACCCTTAGTACATGGGAAATTTAGAAGAATCAGGCAAAGTAGCTCAAAATTCAATAATTATGTCTAGACTAAACAACCAAGTAAGGCCCACAACTTCTCAGTATCTATCAATTACTTAACTGATGATTACTGGCCCCTATGGGAAGGAGGAAGGAAAGTTGACAGCTGTAGGCACATGCCCTCCATCAACAGAGTTTATATATGAGCATTCTGTCTGCTCCTGATTCTGTGGCTTTATAGGGAATGAAATAGACACTGATGGGAACATGGAGTCTAAGGATAATACCATTTTTGAAAAGTCTATTATGGACTGGGTAGAAAAGCTAAATTCAAACTTCACCTTCCACTTTTTCGTATGACAGTATTTCAAGGGATAAGTGGGCAAGAATCCAAAAATATTAATTGCAAACTCCATCACTGTGCTCATGTGGGTGTACGAAAGACAGGAAATGCTACCAAGTAATTTATCTTCAATGTTGTGTCAACAAGGACATGACTTATAGTCCACATGCCAGAGAATGTCTATTCAAATGATATTTGAGCATTTTATGGATGAGTGTGTGGCTAATGGATAGAGACTAATATATTCTCCTGCACCAACATTATTGAGGCCAGAGTATTTACTTACTAGTACACACTGTGACAAATGGTTTTATTTTAGTTTTTTTCTTTGATTTGAATCATTCATTTCTTCCATTATATTGGGAGCTATTCAGGAAAAAAAATCTTGATGTGATTTTTTTAGGGGGAGGCATGTCAAGCAAATAGTGTAGACTTAAATATCTTTAAAGAAATGTGCTCTGGCACCACTCAAGAGAAAATGAACAATCATACCCACTCTGGCACCTGAAAATGTTGGTCGATGTTTGGCACCTGAAGAAATTACCCATGAAATGAACATTTGGGGCTTGACTCATTAGAATTCAGCTCCTGTGTCTTCAAATGAATAACAATCTCTACACAGATACTTAGAAAGAGAGATAAAAAGGAATGCAGAGGAAATGACAACACTTCTTAACTATGCAGGAAACTTAGATTTAATGGAATTTGTTCCCTAACACACACAGTATGAAGGTATGATTATTAGGTTCACAAGGTCATAAATTTCAAGCCAAGAAAAACTATGTATATTCAATTATTCAAGGAAATAGAGCCAATCAGAAAAAATATGAATTTTAATGTTAACTGCCTTGCTTTTAGCTCTGTATTTTCTGTATTATACAAGTTTTATTCTATATCTATAACCCAGTCAAACACGGGTTGGAATTTTTAGTATTTATATAAAGAGGAACATAATTCCATATACTCAGAAAATTTAGACTCAATTTTTAAATTAGTTTAAAGACAAATGTGACATAGTGACATATTTCACAGTTTCAAGTGTATTTTAGGAGAAGAGTATATTTTACACTGCCAACGTGTATTTTTCATAAATATATTGTGTTTTTCTTTTGTAGAATATTCTATATGTGGCATTACTAATTTCTTATGCTTCTAGAAAAATTTCAAATATAATAAAATGTTTTATTAGGGCAGATATATGGTCATATTCTCAGCATCATTTAACTATGTAAACCTATATTTTCCCCATACTCATTGACCCAGCTGACCTTCTGAATAGCATCACATATTATTGACTGGGTTCACTAAGATGAGGGAGAAAATTGATGGTCATAGAGTTGGACAAAATTAACAACCCCATATTGTAATCCTTTGAATTTGGTTTCATTGTAATATAGTCCTATCAACTCTAACATATACATAAACACACACACACACACACACACACACACATAATTATATAATATTTCATATATTATCTACAGCTATAGATTAACAACACTGTGGGATGGAAAGCATCTTTTACCAACTGATTTCTTCCTGTTTGCTTTCTATTTTAGAAACAGGCTAAATTCAATGTCTTGTGGACCTAACATACATAATTTTGGAACTGTGTTTTGCATTCAAGTAAGTTACAAAATACATCTCAAATTCATGTGTTCTCATGTATACAGATGAAAGTAGAGAAAATATTAGCTACTAAATGACATTTTTCATTACAATGCAAGAGAAGAGACTAAACTTGAATCTAACTGCCTTACAATATGTAACATTAATTTAATAAAGATATTAAAAAGAAATGCAAAAACTAACAAATGTCTGCAAAAGTTTAAAAGATTGTCCTCCTCTGGAAGTTTACATATAGAAAAATAAATGAATAGGAATTCTGCTCCTATTACATTTATTCTTTTTATCCTAAATTATTCCTTTATATGGCCTTATATTGTACTTATTACTGTTCATAACAATTGTCAGTAGACTGTAAACTTCCTAGAGGGCTGGAAATTGTGTTTCACTCTTTGAATCTAACTTGCCCCCGATTTTCTTGCCCAGTGACTTGCCACACTGTAAATAATCAGTATTTTAAAATAACTTATTGTTGTTAGGTCCACTCCCGATGAATGAAAGGTTTAAAGTTTATAGCTTTGTCTTTATTTCTCTGAGAAGTAACAAAACCTGAAACCCTCATATCTTAGATGGTCGGGCTAACAGATTAGGTAATTTACTTAAATTCTTTGGGATTCAGTGCCTTAGTCACAAATTCTGATTGACTGACTTTGATGAGTAGAAAACAAATGTCCACAAATAAAAAAAGAGTATTCTTCCAGCACACTGTCTGGCCCTCACTGCCATTCAATAAATGGTCACTAATTTTTCCACACTACTTGAAAAAAAATGGCATTTTCATAAAGAACAAGCATATGACATGATACTTAAGAGTAAAAGAGAGGGCTTCCCTGGTGGCGCAGTGGTTGAGAGTCCGCCTGCCGATGCAGGGGACACGGGTTCGTGCCCCGGTCTGGGAAGATCCCACATGCCGCAGAGCGGCTGGGCCCGTGAGCCATGGCCGCTGGGCTTGCGCGTCCTGAGCCTGTGCTCCGCAACGGGAGAGGCCACAAGAGTGAGAGGCCCGCGTACCGCAAAAAAAAAAAAAAAAAAAAAAAAAAAAGAGTAAAAGAGAATACCCTCCCCCTATTTTCAGAACAAAACTGGGAAATGTAGATGGGGAAATGTACTTAGCTTAAGCCTTAAGTAAAATAGAGTCTTCGGTTGCTTTCAAAAGAGGGAGGCTATTAATTATACAATATCTGTGTTGATAACACCTCTTTATCTTCAGAAGCACTGCAATGTTCTTCTCATTGCTTCACACACACCATCCACTTTTGGTTTTCTCCCTTCTCAGTCTCATTTTTTTTTTTTCTTTTTTGGTTCCCTCTCTTCTCAAACTGTTAATGTTTGAATGCTCTAAGGCTCAGTCTTAGATATTTTTCTCTATGCACACACAGTACTTTAAAGATTTTCTCTCATCTTATGGCTTTAAATACCATCCTTATGCCACCAACATCCACATTTTTATCTTCTGCACTGACATGTCTTTCAAACCAGAGCCTCATATACTCAAATGGTTACTCGATACTACAATTAAACAAAAATGAAAGGAGTTCATCACCACCAGACCTTCCTTACAAGACATGCTAAAGGGTGCTAATTAACATCATAAAATATATGAATGTGGAAAATTCCTTGCTAAAGTTAAATATAAAGTAAAAATCAGATTGTCTAATATTGTACTGGTGGTACATAAATCACTTACAACTCTGTTAAAAAAAGGTAGAAAAATGTATTAAAAACAACTGTAACGATAATAATTTGTTATTTGATACACACTATAAAAAGATGTAAACTGTAACTTAAAAGGTGAGGGAGTGAGAAGTAAAAGGATAAAGTTTCTATGCGCTTTCAAAATTAAGTTGTAATCAGATTAAAATAGAATGTTATATTTTATGTAAGCCTCATGTTAACCACAACAGAAAAAACCCAAAAATGAACAAACAAACAAAAACTATGGTAGAACTCAGACCAAACTGGTTTGAAACCCAGCCCCAACTCTTTTTAGCTGTATGATGTTGGACGAGTTATTTAACTTCTCTGCACCGTAGTTCTCTAACATAAAATGAGAATAACAAAAGTCCTTCTCTGATAGAATTGTTGTAGGAATTAAGAGAGATGATGTTTATAAATGTTCAGCACAATCCCTGTCACTTAAGTACTGAATATATTTTTTTTTTATCATCATCATCATCATTCTCTCAGTCACATCTAGGCAAGCACATATAATAATCAGGAGCCAGACTTGAGGCAGTGCATGTGGTTATCTGGTTCAAAGGGGTTTATGTGGCCCCACCCACCAGCAGTAGGTAAGGGTACACTAGCCCACTGGGGGCAGAAACATGCTGCTGCCCCCAAGCCCCTGCCCTGGCTATTAAAAAAAAAAAAAAAAAAAAAAAAACTATGGTAAATACACAAGAGATTATGTGTAAAGAGTCATAAAAACGATTATGATAAAGAAGTAAAACCATACTACCACATGAAGTCCTCAAATCACAAAGGAGGATAACAAGAGAAAAAGCAAGGTACAAAGGATCTACAAAACAGTCAGAAAACAACTGACAAAATGGCTACAGGAAGTATTTACCTATCAGTAATTCTTTAAATGTAAATGGATTAAATTCTAAAGTCAAAAGACACAGAATGAATGGATTAAAAAAAACACAATAAAACAGAAAACAAGATCCAATAATATGCTGCAGGTAAGAGTCTCACTTTAGCATTAAGGTTAAGAACACACATAGTGTAAGAGTGAAAAGATGGAAAAATATATCCCAAGCAAATGGTTACCAAAAAAAAAAAAAAAAAAAAAAAAAGAAAGAAAGCAGGGGTACCTATACTTATATAAGACAAAATAGACTTTAAGCTAAGAAAGGTCACAAGAGACAAAAGATGGTCATTTTATAATCATAAAGGGGTCAATTCATCAGGAACACATAGCAGTTATAAATGTCAGTGCACCCAACATAAGAGCACCTAATTATTAACAGCAAATACTAATGGAACTAAAAGGAGAAATAAACAGCAATAGAATAGTTGGGTACTTTAATACTCCGCATTCAATAATGAATAGATCATCCAGAGAATCAAAAAGGAAACAGCAGATTTGAACAACACTACAGAACATAGAAACCTAATAGGTAAATATAGAATATTCCATCCAACAGCAACAGAATACACTTTCCAAGGACACATGGAACAAGGATAGATCATATGTTAGGCCACAAGATAAGTCTAAAACACTTCATGAAGATAAAAATTATAGCAAGTATCTTTTCTGACCACAATAGTATGAAATTAGAAATAAATAACAGAAGGAAAGCTGTAAAATTGACAAATATGTAGACATTAAACAACACATTCCTGAACAACCAATGGACCAGAAAAAATTCAAAAGGAAAATTTAAAAATATATTGAGACAAACTAAAATGAAAATACAACACACTAACACTTATGGAATGCAGCAAAATGTGTTCTTAGAGGAAAGTTTATAGCAATAAGTATACACATCAAGAAAAAAAAATCTCAAATGCTCAAGGATTGAGGAAAAACAACAAACTAACGCTAAAGTCAGTGGAAGGAAGGAAATAATAAAGATTAGAGCAGAAATGAATGAAATAGAGATAGGAAAACAATAGAAAAAAATTAACAAAATCAATAGCTGGTTCCTTGAAAAAATAAAGAAAATGGACAAACCATTAGCTAGACTACCCAAGAAAAAAGAAGAGATGATGCAAATAAAAAAATGAAAGAGGAGACATCACAATTGATACCACAGAAAAACAAAGAATCATAAGACATAACTACAAACAATTATACATCAAGAAATAGGATAATCTAAAAGAAATGAATAAATGCCTAGAAACATACAACTACCAAGACTGAATCATAAAGAAATAAAAAATCTATAAACAGACCAATAATGACTAAGGAGATATAAGCAGTAATTAAAAACTTCCCCAAAACAATAAAAGGCTCAGAATCAGATCTTTTTGCTAGCAAATTCTACTAAATATTTAAAGTAGAATTCAGGCTAATCCTTCTCAATGTCTTTCAATAAATTTGAAAGGAGGGAAACACTCCCAAATTCATTTAAGAAGCCAGAATTCCTGACACCACAACCAGAGAAGAACACTATAAAGAAAGAAAACTAGGGCTTCCCTGGTGGCGCAGTGGTTGAGAGTCCGCCTGCCGATGCAGGGGACATGGGTTCGAGCCCCAGTCCGGGAAGATCCCACATGCCACGGAGCGGCTGGGCCCGTGAGCCATGGCTGCTGAGCCCGCGCGTCCGGAGAACGGGAACAAGATAAGGGTGCCCACTCTCACCACTCCTATTAGTACATGAAGTTCTAGCAAAAGAAGTAAAATTGTCTCTGTTTGCAGATGATATGACTTACAGAAAACTCTAAAGAACCCACCCAAAACTCTTAAAGCTAATGAATGAATTCAATAAAGTAGTAAGATACAAAATCAACATACAGAAATCAGTTGCATTTCTATACACTAACAAGGAGCTATTTGGAAAAAAGAAATGAAAAAAAAAATCCCATTCACAATAGCATCAAAAATAATACAATTACTAGGAATAAATTTAACCAAGGAGGTAAAAGATCTGTACATTGAAAATTATAAGACACTGATGAAAGAAATGGAAGAAGACATACACACACAAAATGGAAAGATATCCTATGTTCATGGCTTGTAAGAAGTAATATTGTTAAAATGTAATAGCCAAATCAATTTTAAGAAAGACTAACAAAGCTAAAGGCATCACACTTCCTGATTTTAAACTATAAATACCAAGCTGTAGTAATCAAAACACAGTATTGGCATAAAAGCAGACACATATTTCAACTGAACAGAAGGGCCCAGAAATAAACCCATACATATATGATCAACTAATATTTGACAAGGGGGCCAAGAATATTCAATGGGGAAAATACAGTCTCTTCAATAATTGGTGTTTGGAAAACTGGATATTCACATGCAAAAGACTGAAAGTGGATGCCTATTTTTCACCATTCACAAAACTAACTTGAAATGAATTAAAAACTTAAATGTAAGACCTGAAAACATAAAACTCTTAGAAGAAAACATCACAGTAAAACATTAACAAAATGAAAAGGCAACTTGCAGAACGGGAGAAAATATTTGCAAACAATATGTCTTCTAAAGGGTTAATATCCAAAATATATAAGAAACCCTAAGCTAAGTAGTAAATAAAACAAATAATCTGACTTTAAATTGGGCAAAAGAATGGAACAGACTTTCTTCCCAAAGAACAAAAGAAGATATACAAACGGCCAACAGGTACATAAAGAAGTCTTTATCATTACTAATCATTAGGGAAATGTAAATCAAAATTACAATGAGCTATTACCTCACACCTGTTAGAATGGGTATCATTAAAAAGATAAGTGATAAGTGCTGGTGAAGATGTGGAGAAAAAGGATTACTTGTGCACTGTTGGTCATAAATTGTTACAGCCACTATGGAAAACAGTATGGAGGTTACTCAAAAAAATAGACCTGCCATACGCTCCAGTAATCCCACTTCTGAGATATACCTGAAGGAAATGAAATTACTATTTCGAAGAGATTTCTGCACATCCATGTTTATTGCAGCACTATTTACAATAGCCAAGACATGGAAACAACCTAATTAGGCATCAAAGAAGGAGTGGATAAAGAAAATATACATATATGAATATCATTCAACCATATAAAAGAAGGTAATCTTGCCATTTGCAACAACATGGATAAACTTGAGGGCATTATGCTAAGTGAAGTAAGTCAGAAAGAGAAAGGCAAATACCATGTGATCTCACTTATATGTATTTCAAAAAAACAAAACAAAACATTCAAAATCAAGCTTATAGATACAGAGAACAGACTGGTGGTTGTCAGAGGTGGGGGGTGAGGAGTAAGCAGATGGGTAAAGGTGGTCAAAAGGTGCACATTTCCAGTTATAAAATAAATGGGTATGTAATGTACAGCATGGTTAATAGAGTTAATACCGATAGTACCGTATTGCATATTTGAAAGATGCTAAGAGAATAAATCTAAAAGTTTTCACCACACACACATCTTTTGTAAGTGTGTTTGTTGATGGATGTTAACTAGGCTTATTGTGGTGATCATTTAATACTATATACAAATATCAAGGTGTTATGTTGTACACCTGAAAGTATTATGCCAATTATATCTCAATAAAAAAATGGAACAAGTAGTACTTACTTAATAAAAATTTAACTGAATGATATCCAGTTTTCAAATTGCCTAGTTCTTGTTTTTCCTGTTTTCTATTAACTATCTCAATCTCATTAAAAATTTTAATAATGAGAAAGATAATAGTCAAACATTTAATATGTATTAGTAATATTAGTAAATTAATTAATAAGCTGGAAAGATTTGTCTAAATTGATAACTGTAAAATAAGATATTTTGTTAATTTCCATCACTCTTTGCCATTCTAAATATACATTTTTAAATCCACTAAACTCGGCGTGGGCTTCTCATTGCGGTGGCTTCTCCTGTTGCAGAGCATGGGCTCTAGGCACACGGGCTTCAGTGGTTGTGGCACGCGGGCTCAGTAGTTGTGGCTTGTGGGCTCTAGAGTGCAGGCTCACTAGTTGTGGTGCACGGGCTTAGTTGTTCTGCAGCACATGGGATCTTCCTGGACCAGGGCTTGAACCCATGTCCCCTGCATTGGCAGGCAGATTCTTAACAATTGTGCCACAAGGCAAGCCCCTAAATATTTATTTATTTATTTATTTTGGCCACACGGCTTGTGGGATCTTAGTTTCCTGACCAGGGATTGAACCTGGGCCCCAGCAGTGAAAGCACCAAGTCCTAACCACTGAACCACCAGGGAATTCCTTGCAGTCTTTTAAATTTACAATTTTGAAGACTATGTAGAAATGGATAACATTTCTTAAGTGTAAAAATGTTTATTAAATTTAAATTAGGAAGAAATGCATGTTTTAAATGCATTTAAATCTGCATATGAATCAGTACAAGGACTGGATAGAAAAACATGAAATTCTGTTTATCTTGATACTTCAGAATCTGCAACCTAGGATGATGGATTTAATAATAATACTATTCTTTTTTTGTTGTTCTCTTTTTTCTTGTATTTTTTAAACGTGTTCTCCATATTGCCAAGCTATCTTTAGAAGGATATGCAAATACTTTTGGATATAAGAAATAAAAAGAAAATGCTTCAAATATCCAGAGATGTCAAGAGCAAACTATAGGTCTCTTTTTTTCTTTTAAATCACTTTTTATATTTTTTCTACCATAACATAGTCCGAGAATTGTACATATTATTCATCTTTTTGTGCAATTATGACAACAATCAAATGTCCTTGCTGAAAACAAAACAGGAGATTAAACTTTGGCCCTGCTTCCTGGGATTTTGAAAACCCTACGTGTGAGAACTGTCAAGGACAGAATGAAGAGAAATGAGGTAAATGAAAATGACCAAATAACCCTCCCTAAACCCCTTTGTTGATGGTGTCATCTATAGTAGGAAGTCGGTAATTTCATTTTTCAGCCCTCTGATAGGCCAGAGATGTCAGGTGGATTTAAAAATACGCTATGATAGATACAGAATGAATCATTTATTGGTGGCATCCTCATCTGTGACAACTCAAATGCTAGGCTGCTAGGGATTTTTTTTTCTCTATAGATTTTTTTCTTCCCCAGTGATTTTATCTTCGGATATTTTTTCTTGTCCAGTAGTTATCTGAAATAATCATAATCTACTAATAGTTACATTTATGAATGGACAACACAAGTCACACTACTTTTGTATTTAGAGACTGTTGCTTATTTATATGAATCCCTGAATTCAAAGAGATAAAAATAATTTGCACATGTTACCTTTACAAACACAGTGATACATATGAAGGTAAATTATAGTAACACAACCATAAGGAGTTGTTTGTTTAATGTACAGTGAGGTTAAATTAGTTACTCAAAATACAGCAATTAACAATGATGTCATGGATAAAATATTTTATCTCATGGAGTTTTTCCCATTCTCTTAAATCTATGCTTCTTGATTATAAAATTCAGCCCCTTAGAGAGTATATACTGGTTTGCCTAGGAAATCAGAATAAACATGGTGATTCTTTCTGGAAATTGATTTTACATAATGATGAATAAACATTTTATGTTAAACAAAATCTGGGTATTTTATGACAAAGAATACAAGTTTATCAGGGGTTTAAAAACTAAACACTAGAGAATATAAAATTATCAAAGTTTTAGAAGATTAAACACCATATTTAAAGAAAGTTTGCATTTGTGGTGGGTCATTATTAATTATATTCTGTAGATTGTCCCTTGTAGGTCAAGTTTTTGGGTAGGGAAACATTTTGCCATTTGTGGAAAATGTTGAGAACTACTTCTGGAGGGTATCTTATTTCCTTGTCATGGGGAAAAAAAAAAAACAGATTATGTCCAACTACTTGCTAGGTTTATGTACACTGACTCTTAACACCATCTGTTTCCCAGACACACAGTCTAGCAAACACACAAAATACTTATGCCCGTTATTACAGAGACAAATACAAGAACAGTAAGGACACCAGCTTTACCCTCAGAAAGTGTAAAGTCCAGTACAGAGATCACCAAGTAAATGTAAAACCATAAAGTAATCAATCTAATAGAAATATGGTCAAAGCTCAATGGGAAAATGAAAGATCAATGGGTTACCTAAGGACTCATCAACAACTTCACAGAGAAAGTTGTGAAACTTGAAAGAATGAAGCAAGAGTAGCTCCATTTCAGTCAAACATGCATGAGCCAGTCAGGTATAAGTGAGGCTTATAAGGAAGACAGATGGGGGGAGGGTTGCTCCTGGGGGTGTAATTGTGTTTTTGAGAGAACAGCATGGGCGAAATCAAACACTTGAAAGCAAATGGCATATGCATGCATTGTAGATGGGAACAGAGCTGTGTAACTTAGTGAAAAACCAAATTTTTATTCTGTATATGTTAAAATTATTCTACTGAAAACATGAAGTCACTAAGGAATCTTGAGAAAGGATGTAAACATAAACAATAATAACTGCTTACTTAGCAAGCAATCACCTACTTAATTTGATTGTTGTAACCCTGGAGACTTTTCACTCTGAAGCAGACCCATAGTTTACCTATTTTGTCCTCAGGGAAAATAAAAATATTCATCCAGGAAGAATGCAGTATATCAACAAAGCATAAAAAGTATAACAGATACCACTAGATGCCTGGCCAAGAACCATCCTTCCTTTCCTTCTTCTTAAGGGAACATGATTTTTTTTAAGTTCTTTCCTTCTCTGCACAGCCCTGAGCTTCTGTGAAAGTGTACACATTTTCAGATGTAGAGCGTAAACATAATTGGTTTAAGCCAATAGGAATTGGTCCTTTTAGGCTGGGGCATATGACATGTTTGATCAATGAGATGTGAAGGGATATTTGCTGGCAGTAGGCAGTCAGGTGGGACTTATCAAAATAGCTTCCTTAATCATAAAAGACGAACAAAGAAGGTGAAGTCCCTCTTCTTCTACTGGGTATCTTGGGTCTGGGTGGGAAACCTGAGATTATGGTAGACATCTTTCAATACTGAGGGGAGCTGGGCAAGGACAAGCCTACGACTGGAGACAGAGTACAAAGATGGAAAGAACCTAGGCCCTTGATGATGTGAGTCACTAAATTAATTATTCATGGAACTATACAACTGCTCAACTTCTTGTATAGTACAATGATAAACTTTTTTTAGAGTTTAAGCAAGTTTGTTTTCTATTACTTGTGGCCTAAAGCATCCCAACTGATATAATAAGATTAAATGTAAAGCTTGAAGGGATTCAAAATTCACAGTGCACATCCTCCTTGTTTGATATTTGAACAAAAGCAGGATCTGAGAAAATAATTGACTTGTGTGAGGTCAAACATAAGGCAAAGTCAGGATTCCTAAGTTTCACAAATACTTTGCTAACTCATATTTTATAAATTTTAGTTTTATTTCAAATATAACTCTCTTTTATACTCTTGTATAAAGTCATCCAGCAGTATATAGTGTGTGATAAGCAAATGCTTGGGAAATACTGATGAATACCTGACTGAGAGTATGAGTCCTTATTTTCAGCTTTGCCTGCTAGTTTGGGTTTTTTTGTTATTTTTTGTTTTTGTTTTTGTTTTTGCGGTACGCGGGCCTCTCCCTGCTGTGGCCTCTCCCGTTGCAGAGCACAGGCTCCGGACGCGCAGGCTCAGCGGCCATGGCTCACGGGCCAGCCGCTCCGTGGCATGTGGGATATTCCCGGACCGGGGCACCAATCCGTGTCCCCTGCATCGGCAGGTGGACTCTCACCCACTGCGCCACCAGGGAAGCCCCTGCCTGATAGTTTTGATATCAGTCATCCAATTATGACAGTGAGGATAATACATGCTACTTACATAAAACTTACTGAATCATACCTCTATTGAGCTATAGATGTTTCTACTTGCTGTGCCCTAAGACATTATGCACACTTTCTTTACCATCATCAGATGCTATGTTCCTTACACACTAATAACAACTTATCGTGAAGCAGCTCTTAAATTTCCTCTGATGGGAAACTAAAGTTTTGATGGAGTAACAAGGAGATATATAGCATAGAGAACTTCTTAGGTGATGACCCTTTTGTATCTGGGGGATGATCTTAATCCCTTCTGTAAACTCTCAGAAACTGTACACTTCCTGCAGGCTCTGTCCATTGCCTACTAGTTTTCCAACAGTAGCACAATGTCTATTTCATACAGATGCTCAATGTGTTTTGTTGAATTAATGACGGTGTGGGTAGTAGAAACTGGTTATCTACAACAGAGATAAGCAAACAAAAGAGAGAAAAGGCAAGAACACTGTGGAAAGTCAGTTGAGAAAATTGATTTTACCAACTTTCTCATTTTGTTAGGAACCAAGTTTAAAGTAAATCCTCTTTTATAATTCTTATTCTGCCTTGCCTTCATCTTCATTAAAAAAAATAAAGCTTAATCTATCTAAAGTCACATAATGCCCTAGTAATTTTTGGAATATGTTAGTATAATGAAATTGAAACCATTAATTAAATGACACAATAATTGCTACAGAGCAGAGAAAAAATGCATTTAAAGGAAGAAACTGGTTCACAAGATAAAGATTACTTTTAAAAACACATTTGAGTTTCAAGTTCAAAAAAAGGCAGTCGCCAAAGATTGGTATCAAGAGACAACAGTAGCAGTTTATTAATAATCTGTCATGTAAAGCTGACATATTAAAAGCTGAATTCTGCTCAGCTTTACAATGAAATCCCATCCATTTTATCACTACCAGAATTAAATATGTTCTGTTGAAAGGCTTTAGTAAGCTTAAATATCCTTTAAAGCTCTTTTTTTTTCAATGCATTTAACTGCTTTTCCTACCACCTCATTATCAACA
This sequence comes from Tursiops truncatus, assembly GCF_011762595.2. NCBI lineage: Eukaryota > Metazoa > Chordata > Mammalia > Artiodactyla > Delphinidae > Tursiops > Tursiops truncatus. The sequence continues at coordinate 56,386,631 of NC_047039.1, read as the reverse complement.
AGACAAATCAACAAAAATCTAATCTTGATTCTCCTAGATATCCATGGTATATCAAACATGTAGCAAGATAACACATTTTATAGAGGTTGATAAGTTTGCCTTTAGACAAATTGAAGTCTTAGCAACTAAATAACTTGTTTCTGACATGTTGGGAGCAGGAAGAAGGCTAGATACAGTGTAGAAATAACAAAGTATTAAAATTTAAACCGAGGGGGATTCACATATGGATAATTTATTTAATCAGAATTATGTGTGAGCTAGACAGATAGGAACGATAATTTTTAAAGTTTCATAGTTCAACGACAGATGATTTTAAACTGAATTTCCGTAAACCAAAATTTACTTACGATAATGGCTAAGGGGTTTAATGTTTACTCACTGTGTTAATGTAAATAAAAATTTTAGCCAGAATAGAAGTGTATTTTCTATCAAATGTTCTGAAGATCAAGGTGAGTACAATTCTAAGAAGCTGGATTTATTCGCATTATATGTACACAAAGTGTTAAGGAAAAAGTACATAATGTTAGATTTAGAAAAACCTTCTGGGAGCATTAATAACACAATGATGATTGTAAACAAATCTGTAGCCACTAGTTACCACATGATGAGCAACATTTGTGGTATGTTTGTGTATATGTATATGTGTGTGTTTGCATTCACACACTAGGTTACTACGGTAGTTGGGTTTTTTTTGTTTTTGTTTTTTTTTTCCTTTCTTTCTTAGTCTTTAACATATAACTGGTGCTTAGTTTTTACAGAGGGGAGGTAATTAACACAAAAACAAAAACCTATTAGCCTCTCTTTGAAGGGCTGCTTAAATGATTTCTTTCTTCCCTGTCACTTATCCCCTCAACTTTGTTTGGTATAGTGTAAACAGCACGAGTTTTGGAGTCTATCCTGTTGGTAATATATGGAAAAACTCCTTACTTACTATCTTAGAATCTCTAATTTTTATTCTATGATAATACCTCACAGAGATTTTGTGAAAATTAAATAAAATAGTAAGTGATTTATTTTAACTATGTACTTTACTAGAGTCCACTTTTCTCCCCTTAGTAATTTTTTTTTTATATTCCGTGTTTTCTCCCCACTTTGCTTTTCATATAAAAATATAATATTCATTCCTCTCAAAAATAACTTCTGCAAAAGTGATCTAAAACTAACCTGCATCAGAATCAACTTTGGAATGCTTGATTAAATGCCACTTCCCAGTCTTTACTCCAGATTTGCTGAATCCAACACCCTGGATGGCAGGGGTGCCTGAAAATTCGGTGGTTTAACAAGCTTGCTCTGGGAATGCTGTGCACACTAAATTTGCATACAACTGATCTAAACCATCATGCTTACACAATGGGCTTAACAGTCCTGTATTATATTCTAGTACGTCTTTTCTGAGAAAATCTAAATCATAGATAGCAGGTGGCCTTCTACATTTGACATAAGAAAAGCTAAAAGTGGGAAATGGAATTAATTTCACTTAGCAACTCAGCCTCAACAGACATGATGCGGGGAGGATTTTGTCCACTAAAATACTCACCAGAAGCCTGAAGGCTGACTCTGCTTTTTGTGATTTTTGACCTGTATTCTGAATTCTTTGTATTCCTTCTCACTAAACACTAATAAATGTATTCCTTTTCATCTTTTTGTTTTAAATCTTAATTTGGGGAGAAAAAAATATCTTAGTGTGGTACAGAAATTATAAAGTAAGAAGTCTGTGGTTAAGAAGACAATTTTGTCTTCTGAAAATTTGAGCATATAAAATGACAAAGCAATTATATGATGAAATATTTTAATATTGCTTTAATTTGTATAAGGTCTGCCTGCCTGAATATTTCTCATTCTTTTTGTTTTTATAGATGAAAGATAAAATCGCTCATTAGAGTAAAATTAATATAACATACATTTGCAAAAGCAGCTCATTTCAAACCACAGGTTCAACAAAGTAGATGAAAACACATATATACATTGAGTTCACGTCCATAAAGATAACTTTCAAAGATTATATTAGAATATCGTCTGGGTATTTAGTTATGTACTTTTTTCTTAGAAGTTCACGGAATTTTGAATGAATGAATGAAAAGCACTTTCCTAAGCGGTATTTTTAAATGCTTTTTTTTAACATCTCTATTGAGTATAATTGCTTTACAATGGTGTGTTAGTTTCTGCTTTATAACAAAGTGAATCAGCTATACATATACATATGTCCCCATATCTCCTCCCTCTTTTGTCTCCCTCCCACCGTCCCTATCCCACCCCTCTAGGTGGTCACAAAGCACCGAGCTGGTCTCCCTGTGCTATGTGGCTGCTTCCCACTAGCTACCTATTTTACATTTGGTAGTGTATATATGTCCCTGCCACTCTCTCACTTCGTCCCAGGTTACCCTTCCCCCGCCCCATGTCCTAAAGTCCATTCTCTACATCTGCATCTTTATTCCTGTCCTGAGCCTAGGTTCTTCAGAACCATTTTTTTTTTTTTTTTTTAGATTCTATATATGTGTTAGCATACAGGATTTGTTTTTCTCTTTCTGACTTACTTCACTCTGTATGACAGATTCTAGGTCCATCCACCTCACTACAAATAACTCAATTTTGTTTCCTTTTATGGCTGAATAATATTCTATTGTATATATGTGCTACACCTTCTTTATCCATTCATTTGTCGATGGACACTTAGGTTGCTTCCATATCCTGGCTATTGTAAACAGTGCTGCAATGAACACTGTGGTACATGACTCTTTTTGAATTATGGTTTTCTCAGGGTATACGCCCACTAGAGTACTGGGATTGCTGGGTCGTATGGTAGTTCTATTTTTAGTTTTTTAAGGAACCTCCACACTGTTCTCCATAGTGGCTGTATCAATTTACATTCCCACCAACACTGTATGAGGGTTCCCTTTTCTCCACACCCTCTCCAGCATTTATTGTTTGTAGATTTTTTGATGATGGCCATTCTGACCGGTGTGAGGTGATACCTCATTGTGGTTTTGATTTTCATTTCCCTAATGATTAGTGACGTTGAGCATCCTTTCATGTGTTTGTTGGCAATTTGTGTATCTTCTTTGGAGAAATGCCTATTTAGGTCTTCTGCCCATTTGGGGATTGGGTTGTTTGTTTTTTTGATATTGAGCTGCATGAACTGCTTGTAAATTCTGGAGATTAATCCTCTGTCAGTTGCTTCATTTGCAAATATTTTCTCCCATTCTGAGAGTTGTCTTTTTGTCTTGTTTATGGTTTCCTTTGCTGTGCAAAAGCTTTGAAGTTTCATTAGGTCCCATTTGTTTATTTTTGTTTTTATTTCCATTTCTCTAGGAGGTGGGTCAAAAAGGATCTTGCTGTGATTTATGTCATAGTGTTCTGCCTATGTTTTCCTCTAAGAGTTTTATACTGTCTGGCCTTACACTTAGGTCTTTAATCCATTTTGAGTTTAGTTTTGCGTATGGTGTTAGGGAGTGTTCTAATTTCACTCTTTTACATGTAGCTGTCCAGTTTTCCTAGCAGCACTTATTGAAGAGGCTGTCTTTTCTCCATTGTATAGTCTTGCATCCTTTATCAAAAATAAGGTGACCATATGTGCGTGGTTTTATCTCTGGGCTTTCTATCCTGTTCCATTGATCTATATTTCTGTTTTTGTGCCAGTACCAAACTGTCTTGATTACTGTATCTTCGTAGTATAGTCTGAAGTCAGGGAGTCTGTTTCCTTCAGCTCAGTTTTTATTTCTCAAGATTGCTTTGGCTATTCGGGGTCTTGATTTTTATTTCAGATAAATTTACTAGGGCTGGCTGGAACAAAAATTATTACCTTTAATTTTCCAGTTTCCTACTCTAAGTAAACATAAGTTAATCTTGCTTTTCTTTTGATAAGCAGAGAGTAGTAACACAGACTTTAAGAATAGAATTATTTTTTCTTTACAATGTAGTTTTAGCTAGTAATAATGATTACATTAACTAGACCATTACTGAATTAAAAAGAAAGTTCATAGGCAGGCCATATAAGTCTCTGAATGCTTTTCATTATTTTGGTGGTGTGTCTACCAAAATGCACTGGTCATCATTAGAGATGTGCTTTTTGATTGGAAATGCAGTCTGTCAGCATCAAATAGCTGAACTTATGTCATTCTAAAACTGGACATGCCATCACCACTTTCCTCTTACAGTATGTTCCTACTTTATTCTCAGATGATTTTGTTTCGTATACAATTTCTCAACTGAACTCTTTCATATATAATTTCTTTCAAAATAGGGGATATTTTATATATAGCTAAACATGTTTTTGGGTTTCTTTTCTGGCATAATTATACTGTCTCAAGTAACATAAAAATAGGAACACCCAAGGCTCTTAAAATGAATGCATGTTGTTTTCATTTTTTCTAATACTTCTTCTACTTGATATAAAAACATGTAGATGATATTTTCTTTAAATTCTTTTGGTTTGATAAATAGTACTCAAGGGGATTTTATATCTACATTACTTTTATTAGCTAAGAAACAGAATACTCATGTAAACCATATTTATTACACAACTACAAACTAAGCACATAATCACATATATTCACAGAGTCAACATGCCAGTTTGTCAGAACACTCATTTAAGAAAAGATCTCAACATGGTCAATGAATTGCTAAGATTTCAATGATTTTCTCCTGGCCAAATCCAATGGTCTTTTCCTGATGTTGTTGTTGTTATTATTATCATCATCATTATTTGCGATGCACTAAATAATCATTTAGGAATTTTTCTAACCCTCAGGATAAAAGAATCAGTGGTATACTGGCAAAAGTCTCAGATGCTTCAGCATTTACTCAGAAGCAGCTTCCTTTATTTTTATGTAGAGTAAACAGATATAACATCATAAAATTCCAGTACTCAAAAAAAACACCTTAGAAATCATGTTGTACCACTATCACATATTATAAATGATAAAATGAAGGCCAGAAGGCAATGCTCCCAGAAAATCTTATTAGATGGAAACATTTCCCTTATCTGCCTTCACTACCTTGCAAATCTCATATTCTTTCTATAATCTTACACCTGCTCAAATTTAACACCCATAAGGGAGGACACCTTCATAGACTCCAATAGGCATTTATTATTATCCTAGCCTCTCCTATAACGTTTTCTTCATGTCCTTCTAATAGGATCTATCATCTCTGTTATAGTTCTCTCCGGTTGTGCAGCCTTGTGCAAATTTCACACTTTCTCTTAATCTCAATTTTACTGGAAGCAAAAGTCCCTCTCTCACAGAGGTATTATGCGGATTAAAAGAGATAATCATTGTAAGGAATTTAGCACATCACCTGGCACATTTTGCGTGCTCAATACTTCTTACTATTGTTGTTGGGTTAACTTATGATGTATACACCCACATATCCTTCCCCTTCACTGCTCAGGGAGCTCCAAAATGAGCTCTTATTCAGTCTGTAGCCCAGTGACTGGCACTCGTTATGCATGTGTTTACTTTCAGCAAGTCTCTGTGGGACACATTAAGGAATGAATATTCTCACACACTTGATCCCTGGTGAAATTCTTTCTCCACGTGCCCTTTAGAATAGGCACAATGTCTTCTAATCCTTTGTGTATATACTCTTAACTAAAATCACTTCCAAAAGTTTAAAATGAAACACTGAACGAGCCAGTGCTTTTGTTATATGTGTTCTTAATAGAGTCAGTTTTTTTAGGTTTTACTTGAGAAATTTCATACCAAGTTTAATAAGTGTGCCTTTCTTTGATTTCTCAAGAAGAAAATGAAGTCCCTCCCAAATATATTGGATTTCATCCTTAATTTATATTCAACCTTTTCCTGATACTGTGGTTTGACCTGAAAATTTTGTAGTTTTATCTCTCTATTTCATGCATGGGCAAATGCTCTAGCAATAGTATTCAAAACAATTTTGCACGGTAAGCCTTTTATGTAACATTTTATCTGTCATGCTTGAAATTTACATTAGAAGAACAATTGACTTACTCACTAATGATACTTTTAGGAAACTGTGAAAGTTCATGAATAAAATTAAATTTTATGAATAATTTGAAGTAAAAATATCTTACTTTAATGATTGGCTTAATAGATAAAAGTGTATTTAAACATAATAAATAAATATGTGTATATGTTATAATTATTTCCAATTTTGAAAAGTGCCTCTTTGCAGTGACAAAATAATCAATATGCATAGTGATAAACATGTTTACTCTGCTATTGCGAACAGACTCACTGTACAATAATGACGCCATGGTAAACCCATCTCTATAACAGATTTATATCCTAGTGGATGAACAGACTCACAGTACAACAGTGATGTCATGGTGATCCCATCTCTATAACAGATTTATATCCTAGTGGATGGACAGATCCTATGAACATGGGAAACCAATTTTACTATGAGACCCGTTAGAACCTCTTGAGGTTAGAGACAAACCTCACAACTTTCCAGGGGAGAGTCTACCTTAAGTGAGTTCACTTTAGAGATTTTATAGCTGGGGCAAAAATCTTATTTTAAAAGTCTACACTTGGAAAATAAAAACACGCTTGCTCCCAAATTATAGATGTTCAGAGTTTACGATTTGTCCATTGATTCACAGGTATTTTCAAATGGTGTTTTTAAGGTAGAGGCAAGGGTAGTGGGAAGGTGGATCCCAATTACACTTCTTCAAAATAGAGTATCTGTAATCTGTGTCTTCTCTGTCTCTCTCTCTCTCTTCCCACTCTCTCCCTCCCTCCCCATTACCTCCTATAAATATCCAGCACAATGAAAGTATCATCAGAATAATAACTATTGGATCTGTTTGCTATGTATTTTGGAGTAATAACAAATTTTCCTCAACCCCCTCAGCCTTTCTCCACCCTCCACATTGTTCCATTTCCTTTTACAACAATACAGATTATTGTCCATCCCAGTACATGTGGCAAGAGTGCTAGGAAACCAGCAGAATTTCTATGCCAAGTTTTTAGTGATACCATTATAATTTCTGATAATTTCCTTATGGGCTAAAATGATCGTGACTTGACTTAAGCGTATAATAGAGACATCAATTTGGTTTGAAAAACCTTTTACTTTTAAATTTATTTCAAAATAACAAGGTATTCATAATGACATTATCTCTCCTTGTCATCTACCAGGTTGGAATAAGATGCAATAGTTGAAATAAATGCATGTTCTTGTGTTTTTATAGAAAATATATTTGTATTTCTGTAATAATTATATATTGAAATAAACTCATTGAATATGTGACTATAACAAAAATAACAGATATTAAATAACATACTTAGCCCATTTATTTGAATCTGAGATTGAAAATTGAATATATATAATTGATACACTGAATATATATATATATATATATATATATATTCAATATATAGATATATATAGTGGGATGGTTTGAACTAAATGCAAAAAATTCCTAAGGTCAAATTTTTCAGGTAAAATGTGTCAGAATACAGGTCAGATTGTGGGTTTGTGGATGGATATCCGTTATGATATAGTTAGCTATTAAATATGTGAAATAAGGTATTTTGTGCTGCAAACAAAGCATGACAATCAGTTGTCCCACCTCCAGAGACAAAGAATGACAGGAAAGTTTCAGTTTCCAATGTTTTCACCCTTGTCAAAAAGGCAGATATGAATATATAGAAACCTATTTGAAAGTTAACAGAATGAGAAAAAATACTGTTTTCATTTCTCCTCTCTTAGATTCCTTCAAGTTGAGAGATGCAATTTTCTAGAGAAGATGATGATGACAGAAGTTTATAGAGATCTTTCAATTTCTACTTATTCCAGTAAATTTATCCTTCTATTTCTACTTCTGTTCTCCTGTGATAGTTCATGTTAAAGTTGGAAATTCTTTGCTCATTGGCATAAACTCTTCCTATTCTTTCCAGTTATTTCTTTAAATACTCAGCCATTGCTGATCCTTTCCTTCCATATACTGTCCAGATCTTACTATGAACTCATTTTATAATCCCAAAGACTGTTGAAGTCTGTTCTATTAAATGTTTATTTAATCTCAGCCTCATTCCATAGAATGCTTGGGTGCCAATAGTTACCATTGGCACCCATTCACACATACTTCTATAACCATCACACATATCAATTCACACATACTTCTATAATCATCAGCCCAGGACAATTAGCTATAAAAAGATGGTTTGCCAGATCATTGGCTTTAATGAATCCTTAGAATGTACAGTATTGAATCCTCATTCCCTATTCCTAATATGGTTTTCATTTGAAGTAACAATTGCAAATCATACCTGAAGTAGAAAGAGGTACGACAACATATTCTTGATCCCAAATGGAGTTATTGATTCTATTAGTAGAACCTGCCCCCCAACTCCATCTAGACCAACTCAGTTGTGAATGGTTTTGCTACACAAACAATTGTTCAAATCTAGAATTCATACTTGCTTCTTTTTCTCTCACCATCTACTTCAAATTAAATAAATCCTTGTGGTTCTACCTCCAAAATACACTGTGATCACATCCTGGTCCAAGGCATCACATTTTTCTCTCTCTGAACTCAGCAAACATCTCCTCCTAAAAGTTAGTTCTCCACAAAGCACTTTTCTTAAAATTTGATTTAGATTACTATACGCCTTTGCTTAAAAATGTTCAATGGCTTCCAATGGCATTTATAATAAAATCCAATATACTTATCATGGCTTACAAGGCTAAACCTTATCTCATGTCTCCTTCCTTTTCACTTACTATGGTCCAGGCACACTAACATTCTTTACACTCTTTGAACATTCCAGCTCCCCTTTCCCCTTTCCCTCAGAGGCTAGAAATCTCTTTATACTCCTTCCCCTCTCCCTTCATATGGGGAACTCTACTTTTCCTTTGAAGCATTAAACATCAACTCCTGTCCCAGCTGTTTTATATTTGGGAATGTTTTTCTTCATAACACTTATCAAAATTGAGATTTACTTTTTGTTTATTTAATCCTTTTTCTACTTTATTTAATCTAATAATTTCTACTGTGAAATTGATAAATATATATATGCCTTGTCTGTTGCACAATTGCAACATTAGTTAGCCATCTTCCTAGTACAGAGTAAGTTCTTCATAAATGTTGGCAGAAAGAAAGAAAGGAAGGAAAAAAGGAAGGGAGGGAGGGAAGAAAAGTTTGGAAAGAGGATGTGTTTCAGAAAACAAATGTTTTATTTAGCAAAAGAAACACGAAAAATTTTCTCTAGTTTACATAGAATTAATTTTCTAGATAGCAAAATTTTAGAGAACATATGCTATTGCCAGATATTAGGCCAGGAACTAGAAAATATTTCTAATTTTCAGGGGGAGAAAAACATAACGTTGTACTTTAATAGTTCAAGGAAATAAATACATCATTGAATAGGAACTAAAAATATATAGCTAATATTTTGTGTGTCCAATAATTTTGTTCTAAAGTTCAGTCTTCATTTATATTACCAAAACTTTTTAGTTACTTGGATATTTCTGAATGTATTTTACTTTTTTTTTTCTTCTAGGCTTTTTTAAAGGGTTAGTTTGGGGCTCAAATTATGCACAATAAAATATTCTACATGTTGATAATTCTTCAGTTTCTACTGTTTTTCTTCCTTCAGTATGTTAACTGCGTATCTTTGAACTTTATTTGTCCCTAAACTCTGTAATCTCTGTGAAAATGAAATAAAGTATATTTGCCTGCCATCAATTACTTCTGTATGTTTTCTGCGTCTTCATGGATTTTCTTCCTTTAAGTATAATTTATCTTCAGTGACAGACACCTTCATGAATTAAGGTTTGTGTAACCTGTGCTGTATTTCACAGATAAACTCATTATTTAGCTATTTAAAACGGCTAGTACAGGATCAGACCCATTACTGCTATGTAAACTCTTTGGACCAATCTTCAAGACATTCTTCAGTGTTTCACTCACCTTTGTCCTTCCTGCTTTAATTATCCCACAGTGATTAGTAATGTAGTAAAAGTGAAAATCACCTAATTAGCTTTTTATTAGCACACACTCTATATTTTATCATCTTTGGCTACCTCAGACAGGCAACAACGTCAAAAGAATAACAGCTCTGATACAAATCCCAGGCTCTCCAAACATATCAAAATAAATCAGTATCATTTTTATTTAATTTCAAGGATTAATCTATAAACCCCCAATTTTTCTCAGATTTCTCACTATTATAAAGATTTGAAAAATAATAATTGTTAAAAACATCACTTTAGTTTGCATCTGCTAATCCCAAACTCCCAATCCATCCTTCCCCCACTCCCCCTCGGCAACTACAAGTCTGTTCTCTATATCCGTGATCCTGTTTCTGTTTCATAGATAAGTTTGTTTGTGTCATTTTTTAGATTCCACATATAAGTAATATCATATGGTATTTGTCTTTCTCTTTCTGACTTAGTTCACTTAGTATGATAATCTCTAGGTCCATCCATGTTGCTGCAAATGGGTGGATAAACAAGGTCCTACTGTATAGCACAGGGAGCTATATTCAATACCTTGTGATAAACCGTAATAGAAAAGAATATGTAAAAGAATGCAGATATGTATAACTGAATCACTTTGCTGTACAGCAGAAACTAACACAACATTGTAAATCAACTATACTTCAATAAAATAATTTAAAAAATAAAATAGAAACATCATTTTATATGGCTTGCTTTTGCACTTCCATTGAGTTATGAGTTACTCTGAAGTCAATGAACTGGCTTGGAATAAAAACCCAGAGATTAAAAAAGAAACAGTCTAAATTTGACATGTGCATATTGAAACTATTGAACTTTCCATTTGAAAATAATCATTTAATTCCATTATGTTTCATTACATCTCTCAAATATTTCAACTATTATGGAGGAAATTGAATGTATTTAAATCAAGATGATAACTTGGAGAGGAAACACATATTCAACTCACAAAAGATGCATAATAGGACAATATAATCTGTGGTAAACACACACATATTTATATAACTGACTCAGAATTTTAAGGGAGAAATAATACCGTTTTTAATACTATCATTCTTATCAGACACAAAACACTAGTACGTGGTGCACTGCTGTGTGCACTGCTGTGTTCTGTCAAAACTTTCATACTTATATCTATATGTATCTATAACGATCTCTCTATATATTAATCACAAGGCAAATAAAATCTTAATGAAGTTCATACAATAATACTTTGCAGTCAAGCCTTCAGGCTGTATTTATCATGGTGTTTACATGTTTATTCAATTTACTAGACAATATTTTGGAAGCAACTAAATATATTTTAATAATAATTTTATTTGAATGCCAAAAGGTTAGCCAATATCCTGAGGTGTTTTTTTTTTTTTTAAGATGATTTTTTTTTTAACATCTTTTTTGGAGTATAATTGTTTTACAATGGTGTGTTAGTTTCTGCTTTATAACAAAGTGAATCAGCTATACATATACATATATCCCCATATCTCCTCCGTCTTGCGTCTCCCTCCCAACCTCCCTATCCCACCCCTCTAGGTGGTCACAAAGCACCGAGCTCATCTCCCTGTGCTATGTGGCTGCTTACCACTAGCTATCGATTTTATTCTGAGTTTTTTAATGATTGTGTGGAATATTTATTTTGCAGACTTTTGGTTCACTCCATAATATATAATGGAAATAAGTTATAATACATGTAAGGTTAAAATCAACATAACATTAATTTTGTTATGCTTTTGGATATTTCAAAATTATGGCCACCTGATTTTGGCATGTGAAACTTACAGTGAACAATGCATAAATACATATATTAACTTTATGAAATACTACAAATTGCTTATATGTAGCTACATTATATTATTAAATAATCATAAATATCAGCGTCTTCATATTTATATATAAATTTTACAACAAAAAATTTAACATATACACAGAGCATTTACTATCTTAATGAAAAGCTATCCAGCTAACTATCTTAAGCACACAAGATAATATTATAGAACAATATCTTTAATACCTGGAGATCATTAAATGTGAAGGTTCAAACAATACAGCTTTTATTGAAACCAAAGGAAAATATCTTATCAACCATGGCTAAGGCAACTATTTCTTAGATAGGACACAAAATCATACAAAAAGTAATCACACAAGAAATAAACATAAGAAACTAGAATAAATTAAAATGAAGAACTTCTATTCATCAAGAGACATCAACAGGAGATGAAAAATTCCACCAAATGGTTTCATATACAATATAAATATCCAGTGGTGTGCTAGTAAATGTTTAACACCTAGTACTCCAGAAGAAAAGTCCTATTTTTTTAGTGTTTGCCAATATATGTGGTGTAAATACTTCTACCATGGTGCTTTTAAAACTACTAAGCAGCTCTCAAAATTCTTGACACTTCAACAGTAGGCTCTTATGAATCAGGTTAAGGCACCCTAGCATATCAGTGTATATATCCAGCAAAGGATTCAATACCCATATGTATATGATAAAAAAAAAGGATAAATAACATAATTTTAAAAGGATAGATAATAGATAATACGACAAATAGTTTTAAAAAATAAGTTTTTAGGACCACTAATCTTCAGGACATTCAAATTAAAATATCCCTATATACACAACAAAGTGGCTAAAAGAGAAGGATGAAAAATCCCAGTGTTACTGAGTATCTAGAGCAACTGAACTCTCACATCCTGCTGTTGAAACCTGAAATAACCACTTCGGTAAAATGTCACTCTCTCCTAAAGCAGAACATATGCACAGCCTATATGCCCAACAAAATATATACACATATTCCCTAAAAGACATGTTCCAGATATCCATATGACTGTTACTCATAAGAGCCAAACTCCAGAAACTATCCACATGCTTATAAATGGGAGAAAGGACCACAATTTGGTATATTCACACAGTTGCCTACTACACAGTAATGAGAAGGAGTGATTTACCACAGCATATAATCTTACAAATGTAACTTTGAGCAAAAGAAGCAAAGCAGTACCTATCATATGTTTTCATTTGTAAAACGTGATTAAGTAGGCAAAGTAATCTATCTTCCTAGAATTCAAGATAGTGTTTATGTTCTGTGGGTATAGTTACTAGAAAAGAGCAATTAAGGTGGGGGCTACAATGTACTCTAATTTTTATCTTTTTTTTTTTTTATTTATGTGAGTGCTGGTTATATGGGTGTGTTCATTTTGTGACAATTCACTGAGACTGCACTTAAGCTATGAGCAATTTTCTCTGTGTATGTTTATATAAGAATATTAAAAAAACAGGAGATGACATGAATTTTAAAAATATTTTGTACCATTTTATAAAATGAAATGATCTGTAGGTTTATTTATATATATTTGTAAAATATAAGTTACAAATTAAAAAAATAACTTCTCAAGGATAAAATTATCGTTCTATGCATATCCAAATAACATTTTATAAAATGTCTTCCATTTTCAGCAGAATCCTTCTGGAAGGGCAGAGGGATTTTCCCTTGATTCTATGTGACACTTGTTTTTCATAATCTTACATTGTTTCTAAAAATATCACCAAAGGGAACACATTAGAGTGCCCAGAGGTGGTTGCCTACAGTCTCTTAAAACAACTTCTTCAAGATACATTTCAATAGTGCTGAATTACCAGATAATGAGGAGACGGAGTCAATTGCCTCTGTGTTTCCAAAGATATCGTTCCCCCCCAGATATGAAATGAATGATACAAATGCCCATATTATCTGTATTTTATATGTCAATTACAAGCTAAATCTTCATCATGTTTACTATTAAGGAACAGATAAACACTGAAAATCCTTTTACTAAAATAACCCAATCAGTTTCACAACACAGACTTATGTTTACTTATATTCTGTAGTAATTAATTATAAATGTAATCCATATTCACATTTTTAACACGTTATTGAATGCATTAACCACAGAAATTAACAAATAAATAACACCTCCCCAAATCACCTTAGAAGTTACTGGTGATTTCTTATCATCTCTATTTCCATACTTACATATTTTACTTTCAACTCTCTAAAGCTCCAACATCAAGTTTTAATAGAAGAACCCAATTTTGATAAATCCTGACAGGTTATAATTTTATAAGTTTTACTTTCAATAACTCATTGCCTTATTCATTGGCATCAAATAGACCTCGCTATAAATATTTTTAATATATAAAATTGTCATTCCTGAACGATGCTTCAAATTCACTTAGAAACCTATCAAAGGCTACATCAAATGACTATATTACTATAATCTACTCAAGAACATAAACATTAGATAGAAAATATCACATAGTTTCTTCAGAATTTCCATAAAAGTAAGGTAAAGTATCAAGCTACTTATGCAAATTCCCTTTACTGTTATTAATCAAGCAGAGGTAATAGAGAAAAACTATAAAATTTAGTATATTAATTATAATCTTACCATAGGCTCACAGGTTAGGAATTCAAAGAAGAAGTTCACCACCCTGAGACCTAAAAAAGTACAACCAAAAACATTTTGTATTAGTATAGGTATTGCATTTTAATTCAAGATCATAAAATGTTAAATAGTGATTCAATATCATGAAAAATTTTATTTTATGTATCATTAGTGTACATATAACTTGACAATTTTGACTACATTTGTCTGAAATAGCATTACTGTTACTCAGCTCACATCACTATTGTGATTTGAAATTAATTACTCTAATTTCAGCTCTTTAATGCAGGGATGACAAACAAGCAGAGAAAATTTGTCTCTTTTGCTTCTTGTGGAACTATGGGTGAGGGACACATTTGCAAGCAAAATGTATTTTGCATATATTATTTTAAAAAGCCTTCTCAGTTAGACTCAGTTAACAGTGTCAAATACACACACACACACACACACACACACACACACACACGTTACTGTGTACAAATGTGATTAGCATACCATAATCCAACTGATCTCTTTGCTTTAATCAGTGGGTAATATATATCTCTCCATGACTATAAATATTCTCTATCATCATTTTAAAGATCATGTAGTATTCCATAGTTCATTGTAGTATTCCAATAGCACTTTATGAAACTGGTTATTATTACTGTCATTAAATCAAGACATTTGATTACCATCACATGTGATCATATTTAGTAGTTAACGTGCTTTGCAAGAGTTTTATCATTTTGATGCTGTGGTAACTTGCTCATCAACACACATTTATTACGCCCTTGAATTTGCTTCCTTCGAGGTAGATACTGTTCTATATGAACAAAATAAGGAAACTGAAGATTTCATTTCTACCCTCAATGAAGAAATTAGTAGCATTTATGAGCCCTTTAGAAAACTCATGAATGACTGGTATATACGCAGGTGCTCTACTGTGTAATGTGTTACAAGTTCATAGAAGATAGAAAACTGACATCCATTATGTAAATTCCTTATGAGTGGTGTTGCTTTGGAGGATACGTTTTTCTCAGATTTCTATTCATTAAATCTTTTCTACTACAAATGAAGGAAACATTATATAACACAGTTTATCTGACAAAGGAATGCTATTTAATTCTTAGGAGGCATTATCATATGTGGAAATGATTTTGACAGTAATAGGAACCACCTGAGTGAAATAAAATGTTTCTAACATTCTTCTGATCAAATGTTAGTGGAAAACAAACTATTACTATCACTGAAGTATAAATATTCACATTAAAATGTATTGTTCTTATTCTGCAAATTGAAATGCATGTGCGGAGTTAAATCTTCCATAATGAATGCTCAGACTTTCTTGGTCAAAGTCACCGAACCAAGAGGTGGCAGAGACTCGACTGTACTCTGAGTATCTGATTCTCAATCCACTTGTGTTTCACTCCAGTTACTGGCCATGGCCCCAGGTCTCCGTGTTCCCAAGTGGTTACACTGCTTACTAGCCCTCCATAGATGTCTCTGCTTCCCATCCCTTTTACTAATCCGAATGCACATGGACTAACCTTGCCAGTGTCCCAGGCTCACTATTCTACTGCTTTCTGCTTTCATTTTCCCTATGGGAGCAAGGAAGGAAAAGATCTCTTCAGAAGATCTACTTCCTACTGATGTTGGTTGAAAGGGAAGTCTTTCCCAAGAATCTAGTGTGATCTGAATGCTTACACTTCAGAAAGTCAATCAAGGCATTATAGTGACTTGCCCCCAGTGTTCCCCTCTTTTATCAAGAGGTGCATCAATTTAAATTTGGGGCAAATGTTAAATTAAGTGTTAGAATCAATATTCAGTATTGCCATCGTGGAATGAACTCCTTGGATACACTAATTGAAATTTTTAATGGTTATTACCATTTTATTATTACAGATTTAAAGTCGAGCTTTAAGATTTGACATTATAATACAGAAACAATGATTTCTTTTAGCACTATCAGATGCTAGATTATTCCTGCAGGCACTGTGTTGCATATTTGCAATATAAATTGACATTTTCAACTGAATAATAGAATTTCAACATAAAAAGCACATAAGGTTATTTATGTTCTCCAGTTACACATAGAATGCTTATCTGTATCTGAATGTGAATACTCAGTAACAGTAAATCCAAAGGACATCCTTGTTTGTATTACTGACATTGTTATACTGATTAGATATGTTGGACACTCAGACTTGAAGTCACTGCTTATGTTTAAATTCAGGGATTCTAGAAATGACATTAAATGCATTTGGCTAGTTGTTTCTCAAACCGAAGGCCAAGCCAGGGAGGTGATTTTAGGCATATAAGAAAGCCAAAGCAGAAATATGGCCCACCTCAACTTTAGTCTACCTTTTTCGATGATTTACATGGCCTGATTCAGGCAAGAATACTGAGTACTGGGATATACTTAAAGAGGAAAGAGGCCATTTTAACATGATATGAATGAGATAAATATTTTTAGGGGAGAGATTTGTGGTGAAGGATCAGTTATTAAACTGTCAATGACATTGGCACTGACAATGTGGTCCTTAGGGTGGTCCTTGATGCATTTCAGGAAATTTTATTTCAGGTAATAAGATTCTAGCTAAATGAATTTGATCAGGTATACTTCTTTCATTTGTGCTACTTATCTTTGGAGGAATAACCACTCAGAAAGATCTTATGCTGAGCCAAGTAAGCAAACTTCAGGGAAAAAAAAAAAAAAAAAAAAGAGAGAGATTGGTAATTCTGGAAGTCTAATATCCTAAACCTATGATATTCAAGGAGGAATCCTTCACAGTAATGTCTATATAACTGTCAAATTACTGCAGAAATCTTAAAAAGTTGTACTTGAATTAGTATTTCTATAGATTACAGCTATTAATTAATGGATTTATTGGATATGTGGCTGTTTGGAAAAATTCATGGAATTGGCATTTCAGATGGTGATTTCTCTGATGTTAACACAGTTTGGAGTACTTTATTTCTTCTTGGCTCAATTTTGCTGAAAAATTCAATTTTTAAAGGGAATGACAAAAGGTTGAATTTTTAAATGATTTGGAAACCTAAAAATTGTGAAGTTATTTTAAATAATTATAAATAATTTTAAATAATTGCAAATTATTTTAAAGACAGTATGGTGGGTTTAGAAAAATAATATTTAGTTAGCAATGGATAAATAGTACAATGCTAAGATTTCTATACTTTATTTCATATATCTTCAATTGGCATTCACAAAAGTCTCTTGTATTTCCATTAATACTCACAAAAAGTGAGATTATTTTCCACATTTTCAGTTAAAAAAATGGAAGCTAACAGTTGCCAGAATATACTCCAAAATGTCTTATCACTAATACATTGTGAAGTCAAAATTCAACTCAAGCTGAATTAAGTTCAGGATCTCAATTAAGCCATATGCCATAAATAGCACTTACTAAAAATAAGCAATATGTAAAGCACTGGTTTAAGTATTTTGTATGTATCAACTAATTTAATTCCCACAACTGTATCTAAACTTTACCCATGAAAAAAACTTGAGCTGTGAGAAAGTTATTGTGTAAATGTACTATTACACAAGTTGTTTTTTGTTGTTGCTGTTTTTGGTTTTAACCCAGAGACCCTGGTATCAAACTGTTCTGTGAACCATTACACAACCCAGATTCCACATTCTATTTTACTATTGTGCAATATTTCTTGCAAGTGGTATTTTGATGAATATATATATATATATATAAAATTAGATTCAGGGGTCATGTAATTACACATTTATTATATGTCTACTATCCCCTTAGTTGATCCTTTAAAGTATCGATAGTAGTTAACATTGATTGAATATCTACTATGCGTCAGGAAGTATGTTAAGTGCCTTAGGTTCAACTCATTTAATCCTTAGAACAATCCTACCAGGTTATTATGATTACTGTTCTTATATAGATAAGACAATTGATTAGAGAGGTTAATAAACGTGCCCAAGAGCATAGAGGTAGAAATGGTACCGCTGAATTTCAAACACAAACTCTCTTACTCTATTTATTACATGCAGCAAAGAAATTCTGATTCTTTTAATGAAGAGGAGGTGTGAAATAAATTAAGGGTTTCCATTTTATTCTATTTAGAATGAAATAAAAATTCAACTTCATAAAGCAGAGATATAACTACACTCTCAATTTATTTTAAATGAATGTACAAAAATAGTAAACAAATTAAATCATTCCAGTCTTACAACTCCAACATATTATGACTAATTTTAGATAGAGACAGCTCCATAGTGCCTAGCTCATTAAATGCTAAACTGAAACTATACATTATTTTCTGCCAATAAATTTTAGAATACATGAGATTTTACAAAATATGCAAGTTTTATGTAATATATACATAATTTTGGTATAAGTTATCAGAAATGCTTTCTTAGAAAACCAGATAGCCTTCTATACATTTAGAAAATTGCAAATACTATGTTTATTAAAAAAAAAAAAAAACAGACTTTGAACTCTTGCTTCTTTCAAGACTGTCAAGCTTATCATCTCAGAAACATAATTCTTATTATAATTGCAGACTACATGTATGGGGGAAAAAAGTAGACTGTTTCAATGGAACCTGGCATATTGTAAATCCTCAATAAATACCTAATAAACACCTAAAGAAATAATTCAATGCTTCAATAAAGAAATAATTGCTGACAGGCCCTTAGGAAGAAAACTACCCTGTATTTAGGTGTTAGATTTTTACCTTAGCTCAGTAACATCCAGACTTTCTCAATGTCTTATTTAATACCTAAATCATTTCTTTCAAAGCAGATCTTAAATCCTGGGAAAGCTGGAGGGACAGGCAGTGATAAGTTTCGGAACTATCAACTCATCCCATAATTAGGTAATTTGTATATCTGGAAATCTGTTGCTCAACTATAACTATAAACAACACATATAACTATATTAGTTCAGTAATTCATTTATCTATTTAATAAATATTTTTTGAGCAACTGTGTGTCAGTCACTAGTATTCTAGAATGTGAGGTTAAAGTGATGAACAAGACAAACACGGTCCGATCTCATAACTTTTATTTATTTATTTTTGCGGTACGCAGGCCTCTCACTGTAATGGCCTCTCCCATTGCGGAGCACAGGCTCCGGACGCGCAGGCTCAGTGGCCATGGCTCACGGGCCTAGCCGCCCCGCAGCATGTGGGATCCTCCCAGACCGGGGCACGAACCTGCATCCCCTGCATCGGCAGGCGGACCCTCAACAATTGCGCCACCAGGGAACCCCCGATCTCATAACTTTTATATCCTGGTTACAAATATGATATTTAATGATTTTATATTTGATTGCCACTATCAAAAGGCACTACAAATGCTGCCCTAACACTCTAAACTCTTTCATAAGGATTGTTCTTCAGGTGTTCCAAACCCTAGCTTAATATATTTTAATAAGTTCAAATGGATTTAACACTATGACGGAAAGTTCCAGTTATCCCCCAATATCCATCTTTCCCTGTTTTTAGCGAAAGAACTGCTGATTTTTAGCTAGGTTCATGTCTACTTGGAAAAAGATTCTTAGTCTTGGTGCCATAAGACTAAGCTCTGGCAAAAGCATGTATGTGCAAGCAGAGTGAGCAACTTCTAGGAAGTGCCACTGAATGTAGAGAGTACGCCCATCTTTGTCTCCTTTTCTCGTTAATTCTCTAGCTAGAATGCAGCATTAATGCCTGGAGCTTCAACGGCAGTTTTGTTTGTTTGTTTGTTTTTTGTTATTGTTGTCGTTAATCATGAGAGGCTACACTCCTCTTTCTGCTCCCTTAAACTCTACTCTGTTACAAGTAGAGTAATAAGATGGGAGGAGACTGGATCCTGGACAGGGTATGTCATCTCAGGCTTGGATGGATGACCATTTAAATGCGAATGAGAAATGCTACAGACACAGAAAGCAGATTAGTGGTTTTCAGGGACTGAAGGGTGAGCAGAATGTGAATGGCGGCCAGTAGGTACAGGTTTTCTTTTTGGCTCATGAAAACATTATAAAATTTAGAGAGTGGTGCTGTTTACACAATGCTGAATACACTAAATCCAATGTACTGTACACTTTAAAAGGTTATACGAAAAAAGAATTTTATAGTATGGGAATTACATCTCAAAAAAGCTATTATAAAAAAACTTGTGCCTTATATCACCTTATTAGTTTAATATGATCGTAAAGAATTTGGATACATTTTACTGTGACAGAAAACTAATTGTACAGCATATTCTTTGGAGACTCAAATTTGTCTGAATCTATTAGTTTCCTACTGTGCATTAACATGTTTGTATATATTAGAGAAAATGGAAATGACAAGAGATGGCGATCTTTCTTCCACGGTTTAAAATCTACTGAGGAAAGATGTTATTCATGAATTAACTGACAGCACAAACCATTAATCTCCCAGGGCTTTTGTGAGGATTTCATTATATAATTGGAAGTTATTTGAAAACTGCTATATAACAAAAGGCATGACTAGGAAAAAAAAAAAGTTGCCAAAATACATTATAGGCTGGAATTTGTCTTTTAGCCTGTTGGTAGTGGTGCCTTTGATATCTTTATAACTGAATGGATATCTGGTTTGAAATTGTGCTTACAAAAAACCAAAATGTTAAAATCTCTAAATAAAGTTTTATCTTTGTTAAAAAGGTATAAAACAAAAGTAATGATTACAAATATTTCTGGTGTCAAACAGATATAGAAACAACATTAAGCAATCCATTTTTGGAGTGGGAATTTACATGTTTTAAACTAAAATGTATAGATCCTTACATTTAATATTTTGACTCTTAGATATCATTATCCTTAAACATGCCACTCCAAATTATTCAAAACATTAACATTTTATTAAAAATGTTTGTTGTGCTCATATGATTGGCAACAATAACTTCCAACTATAAATGGGTATATTATAAGGAGATTCTCCAAACCCTTTTTCATGGGTGGTATTGTCATGTTATACTTTTTCTAAGTTGCCATTCAGCCACATTAATAAAGTTTCAAAAATAATAACGCTCATGATAAAAGCTGTTGTGTTATAGATACCTACACATTTGAGAAGAAATTAAAATTGTAAATGATAATTTCCAGCATAATATCATGATCCTTTCATTACTGGAGTTGGTTATACTGGGAAATCTGTAAGAACCTGTGAAAGTTCACAGGATTGGTTTAACCTTTATGGAAATTATTTGGTAGCTATAGCAACATTTATTTTCATCTCACTTCAACTGTTGCAAGAGGTCAGATAAGCTTTGGAGCTTCAGTTCAGCAGCTGCCATCATGACTGTTAGATCGTTTTCCCTCCCTATTCTCAAAGTACAGAGCTGTATTTGGACCGCATAGTCCCTTTCTAGCTTACTCTACATATTGGCTACTTGAATAACCCCCTGGAAAATACCCAGTATTCCTTATTCTTTTCCTTTTACCATTTTCTTGGCAATTACCAACACAGAGATAAAAGTGAGGTATATAGCAGTACCTCTCAAACTTAAAAGCCCATACCTCTTAAACGCACATACAAATCATTTGGGATTCTTAATAAACTATAGATTCTCATTGATAGTTCTGGACTTGTTAGAAATGCAGCATCTCAGGCCCTGTCCTGGAATTATGGACCAGATTCTTCATTTTAACAATATCAGCAAGGTTTTTTAAGCCATGTGTTCTTTACCTCTAAGGTGGGGTAGTCGTAGATCATGTACCCCACAACCTCTGTCTCCTCTTTAATCTCCCTTCCACTCTAATCCTCCCCACCTCAATTAGATGATGTTCCATAAAATCCTCTCTTCTAAGCTTTGAAAAAGAAAGCTGCTATACCTAAATGTTTGCTTCCTATTTTGCTATTCCACCACACAACTAGCCCTATGCATTGCTCATGTTTCATCATCATTATCATTTCTTAACAGTTACCTACCCATGGCATTCCTAATAGCCGCAAAAGTGAAATATTTCCAATCCCCCCCTTTTCTGTATCTACTTCCCTCTCCTGCTATGACATAATTTGCTTATACATTTTTAAGTGGATTAAAGTTATTCATGTTAACAACTTCAATTTTCCTATCTCCATTTAAATAATGTATCTTCATCTATTCCTAATATATTACTTCATTTCCAAGAAAGGACTCTCTCTCCTTCTTGTATTCTTGTTTTCATCTTCTCTTGCCTGTCCTAAAGACATCTTTTATGCTTTTTCTAATGACAATCAATTTCCCATTCTCCATTTGATCATTCCTTTCAGCCTATAATGTCAAGCTTTACCTTTCCTGGAGAACTTTGCCCTTGATCTGCCTACCTCTTCAAGCTTCTATCTTTTATTTTTCTTTTGGGTGGGCAGTCTACACTTACTTTTTATACCTAACAATATGTTGTTTACCCTAATAACTATAATGGCACTCTTTATTGAGCATCTCCAATAGTGCCAAAACATCAAATCACATTCTTCTTAATGTCATCATCACCCTCAAATAATTCACAGCCCGTGTACTTGTTGACTACTTCCTTCTTGAAATTCTCTTATGCCAGGGGTTCCGTCACTGCCTTCTTATTTTTTAGTTTTAGTTTTCTTTTTTAATATTCTGATGATTACAGCTTGTGGGTTTTGCTTTGCTTTGTTCTCCTTCCCAGTATCTTTAAATATAGGCAGACTTGCAGCATGTCTACCCTCAGCACCAAGCACAAGGCCCAGGGGCATAGCTGTGCTCGGGGATTTTTGAATGAATACGTGAATCAGTGTATGACTATATTTTGTGATCCTCTCCTATGTCTACATCTTCCATATCCGAAATTACCCTCATACCTATGGCTTAAGTTACCATCATCTCTATGGGGAATATTTCCAAATAAGTATTTCTAGACCTGCCTGTACTCCCCAGTTCCAGTGTTATTTCCCAACTTCGTGCTAGATGTTTCTACTTACCTGCTGCACAATTACCCTGAAGTCAAAATACCCAGAACAAAATTAAAACCCACTCTACTTGTTGCTGTTGCCAAAACCCACTCTACTCTCTGCCTTCTCGCTGTTACTGACACTTCTAACTTGTCATTTTTTTCAACTTCATTGAGATACAATTGACATGTAATATTATGTAACTCTAAGTTGTAAAATGTGTTGAATTGAAACACTTTTGTGACACAGTGAGGGTACCACTATAGCCTTAGTTAACACCTCATCATATCACAAAATTGCCATTCCTTTTTGTGGTAAGATCATTTAAGATCTACTCTCTTAGCAATTTTCAAGTGTATAATACAGTATTGTTAACTATAATTACAATGCCATGCATTAGATCCCCATAACTTATTCACTTTCTAACTGCAAGTCTGTATTCACTGACTGACATGTCACTATTTCCCCTACACTGCAAGCCCCTGCTAATCGCCACTCTACCCTTTATTTCTATGAGTTCAGCTTTTTAGACTCTACATGTAAGTGATATTGTAGAGTATTTGTCTTTCTCTGATTTATTTTACTTAGAATAATGTTCTCAAGGCCCATCCGGGTTGTCACAAATGGCAGGATTTCCTTCTTTCTCATGCCTGAATAATATTCCATTATACAGATATAAATAAATCTTTATCCATTCATCCATTGATGGACATTCAGGTTGTTTCCATATATTGGCTATTATGAATAATGCCACAATGAAAATGGAAGTTCAGATGTCTCTTCAAGATCCTGTTTTCATTTTTTTTTAAATATATAAACCCAAAAGTGGAATTGCTGGATAGTAATTGTAATTTTTTTGAGGATCCTCCGTACTATTTTCCATAGCATTTGTACCAATTTACATTCTCATCAATAGGGCAAAAGGGTTCCTTTTTCTCAACATCTTCACCAACACTTGTAATCTCCTGTCTTTTTGAGTGTAGCTATTCTAACAGGTATGAGGAGATATCTCATTGCAGTTTTGATTTGCATTTTCCTGATGATTAGTGATGTTGAGCATCTTTTCATGGGTCTATTGTCCATTTTTACGTCTTTCTTGGAAAAAATACCCATTTTTTAAATCAGATTTTTTCTGTTTTTGTTATTGAGTTGTATAAATTCTTTATATATATATATAAAATATTAAACCCTTCTCAGGTATATGGTTTGCAAATATTTTCTCCCATTCCGTAGGTTACCTTTTCATTTTGTTGATTGTTTCTTTTCTGTGCAGAAACTTTTTAGTTTGATGTAGTGCCATTTATTTATTTTTGCCTTTGTTGCTTGTGCTTTTGGTCTCATGTTTGAAAAATAGTTGTCAAAATCAGTGTCAAGGCGCTTTGTAGTGAACAAAAGGGAAGAATTCAGGTATGTTTTGTTAGGAGGTTATTAGCATGGAAAAGCTGAAGGCGGGTTAACCAGAAGCAGGGCACCCTATGTGACTGATTGGGGAGCAGTTTTGGCTTTCTCTGGTTGGTTTTGAGTTGGAAGGAGGAGATAAAAATTAAGAAAGTTGGTAGTCACTCACTTGAAAATATCCTGAAAGTCCTGGACTTTCCTAACCACTCTGAGCAAATTGATGCAGAGGTTGTGGTTTGGATTCCTAGGCTTGTTGGTCAGAGTTCTAGTGTCACATATGGTCTGGTTGTTGTCCATTTGTTTATTTGTTTATTATCTCATTCTTCCCCTCCAATCACAGGGGAGTTCCTCAATTTAGCTACTAAGCTGAGCCATTTATAACATACTAATGAATATTTGTTAATACAACAAAAATATAATTGGCATAATGGCAATTATTATGTGGTTACAAATATATAATAAAGTTGTAATTTTTATGAATTGAGTTTTATGTACCAAAGTATATTATTTTTAATATTGAAAATATTTTTATTGAACATTCTTATTTCTTCTAGTAGTCAACTGCTCAATATGAAACTTATTTACACTGTATTAAAGATAATTTAATTAGTGTCAAGACATAAGTTTATTTCCCATGATTCTATGAGGTAAAATATCTTTCTTTCAACTACTTAAATAGTAGGTTTCTTTATTTCTCAAATAGAAAAACTCATGAATATTTGCATACTTCTCTACTCTTTCTACTATGTAGGCTGGGCATTATTAAATAAAAGAGATTTAGCCAGATACCATGCAACGATTTAGCCCTGAATCCATTTGTAGGCTATCCTGACAACTGCCTATCAAAAACAGAGGGAAAAAAAGATATTTTTCTTTAATATGATTCCTATAATCTCTTATTTCACTAGCATAGCAGATGTATTATACTGCCCAGTTACTGCAGTTCTTCTCAAACTTCAGAGTATATCAGAATGGCTGAAGGGCTTGGTTGTACACAGATATCTGGACCCTGCTTCCAGAGTTTCTGATTCAGTAGGTGGCGACTAGAGTCCCAAATATTGAATTTCTAATAAGATCCTAGGGGATGCTGCTGCTGCTGATAGAGCACCCTACTTTGAGAACCACTGAGTCAATACTTACTAACAGAATCACACTTATCTGGTCTTGCCCTCTTAAGGTTCTCAATCTAATAAAGACTCTGTTTTAAGAATAAGTTTACACAAGCGAATAAAAACAGAAGGACACAAATAAATTGGTTAGTAAAATAGAAACATGCCCATGTAAGTTATTTACATTTTTAATAATCAAATCTGGCTAAAATTTATAAAATAAAACCCAAATGGAAGTAAAACCCAGTTGACTAAGTGCATCATACCAATCACTTACTCTAGGGTACTTATAATGTTTCTTTCTTTTTTTAGTTACAAATTAGAATCATGCATCAAACACTGTTCCATAATCTGTTTTTATCACAGTGCAGTCTATCACAATCATGTTCTGTTCTGTTACAGTGTGAGTTCCACACGGGCAGGGACCTTTGCTCCCTTTGTTGATAGATGCCAAGTTCTTAGAACAGAGCCTAACACGTAGAAGTTGTTCCTAAATGTTTGCACGTGTCTCACTATTTCTTTTGGTTAAGAGGAAAGATATGAATGGTTTTACAGCTTTAGATTGGTATAACCAAATGACCTCCAGAAAGACTGGACCAGTCTCTCCTCCCACCAGCCCTGTGTGCTTGTGCTTATTTCCCTCCCTCCTAAACACTCCTGTATCTATCTGCCAGTAGTAACATTTACTGCTACATGTGTTTACCATATGTTGTTTTTCAAATTTTAACATCTCTAAAATCAGGATGCATACCCAATGGAATAATTTAGCTTTTTTTTTCCTTTTGTAGAGCTCTATAAAATAATGATTTGTCTTTATAATCCATGGCGTTTTAGCAAAAAATATAAATCCAGTGACACATAAAGCCTAGCGCTGCATTCGTGAACACTAGTCATAATTACTTCAAAAGCTATCTAATGCTATTAAACATTTTGAAAGATCACTGGAACACTATGTGCTGAATGTCACAGATTGCTGATTAACTTCATAAGAAGTATCCTGCTTTCCATGTGCTTACTGAGGAATCAGAAACAAGAGGACCTGTCTTAATTACTACAAATCAGTACTACTTGTCTTGTATTTAAAAGAGACAGAAGAGAAACAGAACATGTCACCAGATTTAGATTAACAAAAACCTTTCATAAAGGAAACATGTATTAAGAAATAAAAGAAAACGTGAATACAGATGCAACCAAAACCCTGTAATTTTTCCATGGGAAAAAATGTATAAAATCTTTAAGAGAATCTTACTGAATGTATCTGCCATATGCTATAGCATGCTGGTTTGACTCTCAAATATTAAAATAACATACCAGATAAAACTATTGTATATTTTTTCACTATTACATAATTTTCAACATTTAAAATCTTTCGAAGCAAATATTTCTCCAATTACTTAGAAATAAAAAGGATGAAATGGTGTGATGGCTTCATAATGAATATGCATCAGAATGGTCAACTTTATCAGCAATATATACAAAGATATTAAAATTGGATAAAATTTTTGCCACAAAGCTGAAAATATCTTATTTGAATGCAATATTAAATTATTTCCTAAGTTGCAGTTTCTCCAAATGGGGATACAAAGAGTTCATACCTCATTACAAGGACTAACCAATATAATATATGCAAAATGTGTAGGAAAGTTGGGGCTCATAACAAGTATTCAACAAATATCAACTATGACAATGACATGGACAATTAAAATATTTAGAAAATAAATCTATGCAGCTACTCTAAGGTTTAATTTCTATTTTCACTTTTACTTCTATAATTAACAGGATTCATAGCAGTAGTGGTAGAATTGCCCACCTTCATAAACATGAATATAGAAAACAATATTAGCTTCCTTTTCAATGCTGGGGAAGGGGGAAGGAATGCAAATATGTATATATATATATATATCAAAGATTATACCTATATTCACTTCTGCAAAGGTTTGACTACTCAGAAATTTTTCTCATTGAGAAAAGGGAAACAGAGTTTTGTTATTTTTGCTTGGATTTCAACAGTCCATTAGAGACTCATGTGAGAGAATATGGTGAGACTGGGGTTTGAGGCAAGAGGGAGTGCTTCTGAAGGAAATGTGGAGAATATGGGAGGGAATCACTGCAGATTACAAGAAGGTTGAAGTACAAATGCCAAGTGATTGAACATGGGGGCATTCCCAGAAAGCACCCGCAAGAGCTAAGGGAGTTCTCCTAAGAAAGGAGAGAATCCTCTGTCCTGAAAGTCAGACCTAGGGGAGAACCAAAGTAAAGACCATTGAGGAAGTTTAGTCATTTTCCACCTGATCATTAGTCTTTGTTGGAGTGAGAATCTCCAGTCATTCAATTGTCACCTGGAGAGACTGTTTCTTCTTTAACACAGCACCCTACCCACTGACTGTGCAGGAGGAGTGACACCTTTCATGACTTAGTTCAGTACTTTGTTCATTACTCCCAAAAAGCATCTACTTCCTAAAGACCTGCGACTTGAGTAAAGGTGGTTGTAGTCCTGGCTATCTATTGGAATAGTAGTATAGGATAGGACTGCTGCATCTGTACATGAACAATGGAAGGTAGGTAATAATGTTATTATAATACTATAGTATTTCTGTGCATTAAAGCTGTCAATTCGGTAGGAATCAATTTAGAATACAAAGGATGAACACTTGATAATCTAGAGCAAAAAAATAAAAATGAACATTCGAAAGTAAATATAATAGAGACATTTCCTTAGATACAAATGTTAAGAGTGTTTTGTCGATTCTCAAGATGGGCTATATAATGGAGTTAATGAAAAACACCACTCCGATTAGCTCCATTGTAAAAGATTTTGCTCTTAGGAGTATGTGAGTAATCCCATGAGCATACACATCCTTTGCAGGAGTCTGTGTTTAACTAGGGAAAAAATATTTGTACTTAAGAATAACTATAACATATATATTTATGTATGTGCAAAGGAACACACATGTGTACATTATTTATCATTGTACTTTAGTTAAATAGGTATTAATTAATATAGATATTGTTTATTCTAAGGCTTGGTCAAATGCCAAGTTTAAAATACAAGCAATATTAAAGGTATCTTTAGTGAATACTTTCTCAGCAGAGAGACCAGATAAAATAGACAGCATGCCAACAAAATAATTCCTGAATAATTCTTCTCTGAGTGTTCTACATGTTAGACATGTATTATACATAAACACCTTTAGATATCAATAAAATATTCAGAGGTACCCCTGCTATTTCCTTAATGATCCTTGAAGAGATGATATCATACTGTATTATTGTCCATTGTTCACTTTACAGAAAACCTTATTTTTTTCCTACTTAGGTCAATTGTTACTGTTAATACACAGAAATATATATTAAAACACCACCAGCACTTCATATCTCATTTGTGATGTTAGCCACATTTTCCTAAGACTAGCAAAACGTACAAAAAATGATTGACTGCTAATTTTCTTTCATGATACATTGACAAACCAAAAGTTGAAATCATATAGTATAGGATATGGTTAAATATTAAAGACTTTATTGTGTGCACTAGTCCATATTCTTCAAACCAGGATCTAAACTGATGAATAGGATTATGTATATGAATTGGACAGTGAATTGAATTATTATTAGCTTAATCCATTCTAAATATTTAGCTATAAAGAAATATAAAACACATTATGCCCTCAATTTAAAATGTCATTCAGAATTATAAATTAGCATATATGATATTATTTACAATCACGGAGGTCAGTATACAAAATTAATCATAATGAAATTGGTATCCATTGTTTTGGCAAGATTATTCTGCTATGAAAAACCTGGATGGATTGGGATTGACATATATACACTAATATGTATAGAATGGATAACTAATAAGAACCTGCTGTATAAAAAAATACATAAAATAAAATTCAGAAAGAAAAAACTGGATAGATCAGAGAAAGAGAATGCCTCAGACTGAGAAAGTAAGTAATCAGCAGGAATGGAGATGCAATGACTTCTCTCAAAGATGCTGTAGGTGAGAAGCTCCCAATGGTCTCTGAAAAACTATTATTAGAAGTGAGGTGACAGAAAAAAGTCGTAAACACCTGCCTAGTCTTTAACACTGACGGAGGTGGGGGAAGGGCAAGGAGGAAGATCAAAATCATAGTTAAAAGCAAAAAGTGCGCAAAGAGAAGATACGAACACATATAACCTCCCCCATTGCAGAGTATCAGCCCGTCTAAGTGGGAAAGGGGAAAAGCCATAACTCTGAATAAAGTTAAAAATATTTGCTGCTATAGTATATAATGGCATATTAATTATACTGAATGAAGAACATTTTATATGTAAAAGTGACTAAAAAGTCTTGGGCCCTGGCTTAAATTCCATTTAGCAGTAAAGAACTAGTCCCACAGATTAATCATAACAGAAAAGGAAACAAAACATACTAAAGTTGCTTTAAGATGATATCCCTTGAGTACGGGCTATTCATGATGATTACAGAAATAATTCATGCTTAGAGAACTACTCAAGAGGGAAAATATTACAGAGTTGCAAAAACTAAATTAGGGGAGAATTCTATAAAGCTAGGGAAAGTCAACAGAGTCAAGTATAGCAGAAAAGTCAAGAAATAAGGACAGTAAAAAAAGGTTACGGGTTTGTGGGGAAAAAAGTTGTTACTGATGATGATGCAGATTTTTGTTCAACAGTGCAAATGGGGAGGAGAGACAGGTGGACAAGAAATAGAGGCAATAGAAATACATATATTTGAAAATGTTGGCAGTAAAATATGGAAATAATAGAATATTTAAAGAATGGACTATGCCAAATACTAAATTAGTAGCATTGATAAAAGAATGCAAATCCTTCCCTAATTTCCCTTACTATTCAAACTAATAGTTTTTGTTGTATCATATTTTTCATTATTCCTGCTATTCATATAAAGGTTAAATGCAAAAAAAAAGTGTCTAGATTAAAGACCTTTTTCCTACAAACAAATATATATTCAGGACTTTGGGATTTCAGCAACTCTAAAGAAATTTCAACGGGCTTTCTTAGAAATCAGATTTTATGGAAGCTTATTCTGATCATCTACAAGATAATTCATTTTTGCCATCTTAAGTTCTATTCGTCAGAAAATGTGTGAGATGTTAAAAGTTTATTGTTTTATGCCAATAAGTTTGGGTGATTTATTGCACAGAAATAAGAGAACTAATATAAAGCAGATGGAGAGGTAAGCAATCAAAAACTACAACACAATGTGAAAACTACCATAATGGTGCAATGGGAAAAGAGAAATAAGAAACCAACTCTGTCAAGAAGAATCAGGGAGGTGGCATCTGGATTGGATAGAAGTTGAAAAGAAAAATAGGAACCATTCCAGGTGTAGAAATGGAAAAAGGCTTTCTAGGTAGAAAAATCACATGTAAAAGGGTATGGCAATCTGAGGAAGTACTGTGATTGGAAAATGACAAGAAGTTTGTTGTACTGGTTGCTGACATGCAGGTGGAGCCTGGCAAGAAGATTTGAAAAAGTGTCCCACAGTTCACGCATTTTTGTAAATGACTAAGCATGTGCAAGAGGTAAAATTCTCAAATTGATTACTTGGTTCCAGGAAATACATTTCCTCTCAACCATACATATTTTCTCCAGCACACATTTCTTTGTCTAAGAACATATTTCCAAAGACTCTTTGATTTCCCTTCGGTAAAATCCCCTCATAGAAAAACCCTTTGCATTCCAGGAGAGCTACATTCCTTTGGCACAGCTTAGATTTTTTGATCTAATGCTTAAACAGCACATCCTATGAACTAGCATATTTCTCAGTGCTTTGAACATATGAACTCATTCAATCTTCATAAAAAACATGCAAGTTAGATATTGTTAGTATTGTCATTTTACAGATAGAAAACTGAGATGTGGATAGGTTAACTGATGTGCCAAGATTCCCCAGCTAGTGCGTAGTGGAGCTTGGATTCCTACCTAGGCAACTAGCCCCTGTATTATACTGCCTCTCTGTTACACTGAGATTTCAGCAAAGAACACCTGATCTATGTCATTTTCACAAATGAACTTCTCCATGAGTACTCAAATTTTCCATGTTGAAATAACACATTTTACACAGTTTCCCAAATGTGTTTCATGAAATATTAATCCTAGGAGATATTTGGTGGGAAATGGTCAAATAAGTCTGGAGAACCCTGGTCACCATGATATTTTCTTGGAGGTGTACAACAGATGTTCATATTTTTAAAGCTCTGAAAATTCCTACAAAAACAGTCTGTTTAATTATTTTAAGAAAGTATTATGACATATTTCATTCTGTTATGTTCAACTGTTTTCAATCTTATTTGGGGTTATTATGCTTCTAATTGCTCTTAACACCTCACTGAACGACTCTTTGAGAAGTGTTAATCAAGGATGAAATAACTGAATCTTTTACTCATTAAAAATAGGCTTAACCACTACAAACACTACTCTACAAGGAAAAGCATCCACACTAAGGATGCATTCTGGCTCTGAAAAATCACATTTATCATGGAGGTAGTTACAACTGACAAAATTCTTTCACCAGCAAACAGAACTTCCTCACTCTCCCTTTTGCTAATGGAGATTCCCTTATTTTATTTCTTCACTTCTTATTCCTAAGCCCTATAATAAATCTCATCCCGTGATTAGTCCTGAACCTCTTCCCTGCTTTAGGCCCTTCCCAAGCACTGTGCCTCACTCACATCTCAACCTCCTTCTGATAGTCAGAGGACTGGAAGCAAAAGTGGAAAGTGTAGTCATAGAATCTTGAGATGAAGTAAAAATTAAGATGAACCTAAGCATCTTTTAGTTTAATCTTTACCCAGGTAAAAATGAAATCACGGAAACTTACAAGAGGTTAAATGATTTTGAAGTCAAGAGCAGTCATCCCTGAAAATATAGATCCCTTAAACTATAACTTGCTTAATAAATAATATCCTGTAACCCGCCTTCACTGACTAATTGTTTTGCAAATTGCATACACTCCAAGCTTCATCTAGCTTAGACAAAACATCACAAGAATACTTTTACTGCCTCCTGTAGATAACAACACTTCGGACATAATGGATCACTAAAGCAATGGATCACTGCTTAAGTTGTTTTTCAGAAACAGGGAGCTAGTCTTGCACAGTTCAAACCAGTCAATACCAGTCAATACCAGAGACCACTCAACTGAACCTGCATGAATGTTCGTTGGATGACTTTTTGACCTCAGAGGGCCAAACACTCCACCCTCAGATCATGTCAACGCCACCATTTTCTGAACATGTATCCCATGAAGAAGCATATATCAGATACACCCGAGGAGAACACAGATTACTTCACCTTCTCCTTGCCACCAACCATCTTTCCCCACACCTCAGGCAAGCCTGCTTCTTTATCCCACAGATGTCCCAAGCCCCTCACCTTTGGGAAGACAGATTGGAGACTTGTTTCTCCATCTCCTTGCTGGGCTGCCTTGTGAATAAACCCTTTCTCTGCTGCAAACCTTGGTATCTCAGAGTTTAGCTGGCTGTGCATCAGGCAAACAGACCTGGTTTGGTAACAAAGTGCCTAGGGTCATAGATACAATAAGAAATTGACCTTGTTTGGAAGCAGTCATTTTCTGATTGCTGATTCAGTACCCAAGTGGTCTATGTTATAAGCAATAGAGAAGAGTAAAGGGAGATAAAATGGTATTCTGCCTCTTGTGCGGGACTGTGCAGTTCACCTAAGCCCAATGGCAACTCCACTGTTAGGACTT
Source organism: Tursiops truncatus (assembly GCF_011762595.2). NCBI lineage: Eukaryota > Metazoa > Chordata > Mammalia > Artiodactyla > Delphinidae > Tursiops > Tursiops truncatus. Next base: position 56,353,157 of record NC_047039.1, on the reverse strand, counting down.
GTACTATTAATGTTCTCACCACTCTCCCAACACCAAGAGCCTCACAACTAAAGTCCCTGCTTCCACCATGGCACAGGCATGCAAGGATAGGAGTAGAGGGTTACTGATTAAAAAATGGGTCTCTTGGGCTTCCCTGGTGGCGCAGTGGTTGAGAGTCTGCCTGCCGATGCAGGGAACATGGGTTCGTGCCCCGGTCCAGGAGGATCCCACATGCCACGGAGTGGCTGAGCCTGTGAGCCGTGGCCGCTGAGCCTGCGCATCCGGAGCCTGTGCTCCGCAACAGGAGGGGTCACAACAGTGAGAGGCCCGCGTACCAGAAAAAAAAAAAAAAAAAAAAAAAAATGGGTCTCTTTACCACACCGAAGAGCTGAATTAAAGCCCTTCTTCATCCTCTTGGCCAAAATTCCCTGTATAGTTACACAACCTGCACTACTGTACATGGTAGGAGGAAGAAAAAGGGGAAATGAGGGAGAGGAGTATGAGAGGGGCATAAGAGGAAAGAGAGGACAGAGGGAGGGGAAAGCCTGGTCTTTACTATTTTCTCTATCCTGAACTCATAATTAGAAAACACAAAACCTCACTGAGTTCTTCCATTCTCTTTTGAGTTTGGTGAGCATCTTTATGGCTGTTACTTTGAGCTCCTGATCTGGTAAATTGCTTATCTCCATGACATTTCTTTCTTTTCCTGACGTTTTTTCTTTTTCTTTCGTTTGGAAGGTATTCTTTTGTCTCCTCATTTTGCCTAACTCTTTGTGTTTGTTTCTAGGTATCAGGTAGATCAGCTATGTCTCCCAGTCTTGAAAGAGTGACCTTATGTAGAAGGTGTCCTGTGGGGTCCACTGGTGCAACCACTGGTCAGCAGAGCCAGGTCCTCCGGGGGTATCCTCTGTGTGGACTGCATGTGCCCTCCTGTTGTGAATGCGTCACTGCTGCAGGTGCACTGGAAGACAGGGTTGGACCCTCAGACTACTGGCTGTAAGGCCCACCATGACTGCTGTGGGCACACTGGTAGTCAGGGCCACCTTGTGGCCTGCCTATGGCTCAACCACAACTACTGTGGGTGTGCTGGTAGATGGACTGGCCCCCATCCTGCTTGTCTGTGAGGCCTGGCTACAACTCCTGTGAGCACTCTGGTGGGTGGTTCTTTCCCCCCAGTCAGAGCCACTTTGGAGGGGCATCAGTGTCAGCCAGGGCCTCCTGCCAAGTGGGGCAGTGTGGAAGTCTGCTTTGGAGGGGTGCAGTGTTAGCCAAGTTGAAGAGTGAAAGAAATGTCACCTGCCAGCACTGGGCCAGTGAGGTTGAAAGAGAGTACAAAAATAAAAAATAAAAAATGGTGCCCACCAGTGCTTCCGTCCCCAGAGGAAGTTCTACCGGATCCCTCCCCCTCTGGCACACACCCTGAAGTTAGTCAGTAAATCTCCTTCTTCCGTGACCCAGCTGCTTTTCAAGCTTCTACCTCTGCATTGAGACTCAGAGTGAGTGAGTTTGTGTGCAAGCCCTTCAAGAGCAGAGTCGCAAGAAGGGCTTCCCAAAGCAGCCCTCCAGACCTCCCAGACATGAGTCCCCTCGTTTTCAAAGACAGATGGTATGGTGGCTTATCTTCCCAGTGCACGTCCCCTGGGCTGGAGAGCGCAATGTGGGGCTTGGATCCCTCACTGCTCAGGGGGGCTTCTGTGGTTTTAACATCCCTCCGCAGTTCTGAGTGTCCTGCATCTCTGCCCTTTTTACCTGTCTGCATGTGGCTTTTTTTCTTTATGTTTGTAGAAAACCTGTTCTGTGAGTCTTCAGGTTGTTCTCAGAGACTGTCAGGATTATAGCAGTGTAGACATGCATGATAGATGCCCACCCTGAGAGCACTGCATCTAACAATGCTATGGTTAGGTTGTAGAGTATTATTTAGGGCCTACATCTCTATGTATTAAGTAACAGTACAATTATTACCACACTTCCAGAATCCTATAATAGGTGGCATTCCCTGAGTGCTTACATGCCAGGCACAAGGCTGAGCAGCACCCTTGTATTATCTCACTGAGTCCCATGACAATGCCATATGTTAGGAACTATACAAAGTCCATTTAGAGGATAGGGAGACCAAGCCTTAGAAAGGACTCATATTTTATACAAGGCCACTCACTTCCCTTTAGTAAATGTCTAAATTTGGACTTCAGTTGATATAACTGCAAACCTGAAGTTCATGAGCTCATGCCTTCTTGGACCTTCTTGAGATCCATCAAAATAGCCCTGAACTTTCCTGGTGCAGGTTTGGACCGCGCTCTTCCTCCAGTATCCACAGTTTCCCCTTTAGGAGCTTCTTACCATAGGCTGGTTCTCCCACTCTAACCTCCATGTCTCTCAATTTCTTTTTCTCATATCCTTATCTTTATCTCTCTGTGTTTCATTCTGAGTGATTTTCTAAAATTTATCTTCTAATTTATTAGTTTTCTCTTTGATTTTCTCCATCTATGTTTTAAACCATATTTCTAAAATTCAAATTGTTATGAATCAGCATTTTGAGAATTTCTGTAAATTTTAAAACATCAGCACATTTCTCTATACTATCATTGACAAATTGGAAAATGCTGAAGACTATATGCTACCATTCACAATAGAAAAAAATAGTTATAAACTATCTGGTCATTAATTGAATATAGGATGTTTACAGACTTTATGAAGCAAATTATAAACTCTATTGGATGATATTAAAGAAAACCTGAATAGAGAAATATATTAATGAACACAATTAACATTGTTAATATCTCAATTGCCCCTAAATTATTCACTTTATTCTTTGGGCTTATTTCTTCAATAATATTTAAAATGGATTCTGAGTCCAAGCAAACATGTTACAGATGAGTTTTTCAGAGCATTGCATTCTGTTAACTGAGGAATGCTCTTATTCTGTGGTCATATGTATGTGGGATACACAGATTAATAAGTGAAAGAAAAATCACAGAGGTACAAGAAAGCACAAGTATAAGGGAACTTTCTACCTAAGTCTTTGTAACACAATAATTTAAGAAGGTAAAAATGAATTTTAAGTTGAGACTGAATAACAGCAGGAGAGAATACAACTGACAAGTTTAGGTGGAAAGCTTACACTACAGTATGTTCCTTTTCTATACAATGAAAATATACAAAAATAATAAACTCTTCTCCTCTGTGGACACTACTCATCCATCACTCATTCATTCACTCATCCCTGTCTGCTGCTCAGCCCTGTTTTAAGGATTAGGCACACCATGGAGAATAAATGCTTTAGTTGGCCACCCTGGCAGGTGAAGGGAGTCATTTACTGCAGTGTGAAGAGTGTCTAGCAGTGTCTGTGGCACTGCAGGGAAAGGAGTGATGAACACAGGAAGAAGCAGGCAGATGTCGAATCAAATCACCAAAAAGCCCTCCGCTGCAAGCAACATCAACTGTTCCCTTTAAATGTTCTTTCTTCCCTGCTTATCCTCAGGCTGAATCTCACCAGGCATGTTTGGTATTCTATAACAATCAGAGCAGAACTGTTCATCCTTCTGTTTTCACTCACTGGCTGATAACTTAGCAATATAAAGAGAATTCCCTTTGTACTAAAATTTAATGAATAGTCCCTAAGTGTAAAAACATTTTTTTTCTTTCTCACAAAATGTGCACTATCTTCCCACATTTTATCAGCCTGTCTTCTAAATAGTAGCTGTGATAAAAATATATTGGCTAGTGAGGTTACAGGATTTGTGTGTGTGTGTTTCATAATATATTTGGTTGTTAGGGTGACTTTTTATTTAGTTCATGGTATAGCTAAATCCATCTAACCATTGGTAATAAAACCTGGATACTTTAATTGACTAACGGCCCAAAATTATGATAGAAAGGATATAATGCTGGAAAACAAAATAAAACAAACAATGGAAACCAATCAACAAAATAAGCAAAGAAAAATCATGAGTCAACTGACCCAGGGTCAGTACCCTGGGGGAAAATAATTCAGTTTTGTGTATATATACGATTCAGAATTTAATAATTTACTAGCCATGATAACATTTGATTTACAATTACTTTTGCTAAACATTTTCTTCTCATTATGAAGTTGTAAAAAAATCAATTCACCCTTAAGGAAACTTCCTGTCCAATTTAACACTTAACAGTGTTAGCTGAAAATCCTCTGGGGTATGGTGGACTTGTTGAGGTTGAAATAATGGAGTTAGGGATATTCAGATCAACAATTCAATGCCAGTCTCTTGGCTCAAAATCCATTCCCTTATTCTAAATATAAGATATCCAGTCATCATAAATCTATTCATTGGTTCTGGAAATAATGAGGGACTGCTTTCTGTCAAGAACTGTTTTAGATGCACTGTGAATAGAACACACAAAGATCATTGTCCTGGTGGAAGATGTACGATAGCAGGTGGAACACACAATAAACACTAAATATAATGCATGAGTAAATCATGTAGTATGGTGAGAAGTGCTAAGAAAAACAGACAGTGGAGGGTATAGGAGATTGGGGATCCTTGGTTTGACAATGAAAGTTGCAGGGAATAAATAATTAGAGGATCTCTGGTCATCATAAATTTGTGGATTCGGGGCTTCCCTGGTGGTGCAGTGGTTGAGAGTCCGCCTGCCGATGCAGGGGACACAGGTTCGTGCCCCGGTCCGGGAAGATCCCACATGCCGCGGGGCGGCTGGGCCCGTGAGCCATGGCCGCTGAGCCTGCGTGTCCGGAGCCTGTGCTCCGCGGCGGGAGAGGCCACAACAGTGAGAGGCCCGCGTCCCACAAAAAAAAAAAAAAAAAAAAAAAAAAAAAAAAAAAAAAATCTGTGGATTCTGTATTTCACACAGTTACATACATAAAAGTGGCCTTATTTGAATGAAGACTACATGATTAGTGTGTATGCACATGTGAATCTTCTCTGGGGAGATGATCTATTGTTTTCATCAGACTCTGGAAGGGATCATGTTCCAAAACCATGTTAAAAATCTGTTAACTACTATCCTTTCATGTAAATTGCAAGTGATACCAAGCAGGAAATACAAGTGATTAGAAAGTTATTTTATTTAATTCTTGCTATATACCATATTTCTTTTAACTGAAAATTCTACAGCTAGCATTAGTTTGGTTAACATAATTTTGGTTAATATCTAAAAGTTCATTTTTTACTGAGAGACATAAAACTATATTATTTGAGAGTTGGTCCCCAGTTTTTCAGTCATTATCACTAACAGTAAAAACTATACTACTTGATGAACACATGTAAATATGCATCAGCATCTCAATGAAAAATCTTCAACTCTAGGTAGAAGGCCCTGATCAAACAATAGAAACTCATCCAGTTCAACAGTATTTCAGTGACGACACATTAAAATACAAAATCAATCCATTTAACAAATTTAAATGCACTTTCTTTAATTTATTAATACATGGTAGAAACACCTTTGAAAATCAAATTCCATTTGTCAAAGCCAATTATGATATAGTTTAAGCAAAGGGATATACAGATTTTGTGAAGGGTACTTTGGTCCTTTGTAATCTAAATGATTTATGTATAAAATAAGAGATTAGTAGAATTTTAGTTCTCACTGTAACAAGTTAATGTATTTGTATGTTTTGGAATGAATGCTTTCTGTTATAGAAAGATGTTCTAAAAGTTAGTATAAAAATCATTTTGACTCTATAAAACTATCACAATTAATTATGTTCCACGAAGTGTTCTTTGAACTGGAAATTTTGCACTGGTCCTTCCCATAAGCGCCATTACTACCACACTTTATTTCATCAAAACATCTCCTTTTCACAGCTTGTCTAGAAATTTAAATCATGTCTAGGTGTATGAGTGGCAAATTTTCAAAAGCATATGTTAGACAAGATCAAAAATGAGCCATTTCCATGGCAAATACATTTACATTTCTAGTCTTCAATCATGCTTTGCAGTTCTTTGGTGTACTAAAATGAACACACCCTAGGAAAACACTTGCTGACCAAGAAATAGACATAATTCACAGAATCATGGATATTCCAAAAGAAACTAAAAGAACAAAAAAAAAAGTCTATAACGAGAGGTAGATTATAATTACTTTCTTATAAACTTCACAATCTTGCTTAAACAAAAGACTATCCCTGATATTATTTAGGTAAAATGTCACGGGCCAGAGCTTATTTTCCAACTGTGGAATACACATTCATAAACTCAGATTTTTTTTTTTCTCTTTTAAATCTGTTTGAATGGAACTTCCACAGCATTCTATCTTTATCTAGCAAAACATTTCCTTCTCTTTTGTCCATTATTTTCACATAATTTATACACTGGAACCGTACATAACATCGTCCCAAGCCTTTATGGCAATTCTGCATTAGACGATTTGTTACAATTCTTCCAACACTGAAATAAAGTAAATTTTAGAAAATGATTGTTGATGCCTATTATGTAGGCACTATGTAGCACAAAGCACTGTGCTACAACTAAAAAATATATATATATGGGCCATTTAAAACATTTTTCTTACATCTGTCCAGTCCCTGACCTATATTGTCTATGTCATTGGAAGCTATGAACTCTTTACATTAAAAAAAAAAAAAAAAAAAAAAAAAAAAAAGCAAGGAAAAAAGCCTAGCAAATATCTGCAGCATCTCCTCCTCCCTATATTGTCAGTACAATTTTAATACATTCTTGTTTCATTTGGGCACGCGCATGTGTGTGTATGTGTGTGTGCATTATGAAAAACCTGGTTCCCCACCACCGATATTCTCTATCCTGTATAGTTTACTAATGATTTAAACTATACCATGTAGGCAATAAGGAACCACTATAGATGTATAATCATGCACATTATATGATGAAATTTGTGTTTCTGACCATCAGTATAGAAAATGGACTGCAAGGAGTTGAGACTAGAGTCTGGGAGAACAATTAGGAAGTTAGGGCAAAAATACAAGGGCAGGAACTATATGTGAAAATCCTTTATAAACTCCAAAGTCTTTACAAATGTTAGTTATTATTATTAGTAGGATTAATACTTCTGGTGATTAAACCTCCCTGGATTAGGTACAAGAATGAGCTGCAGTAGACAGATTTCCCACCATGACAGGCTTGTCATAACGAGACTCCTTTATGGTATAAGTAAAGGCCAAAGTGCAATACTAAGCTGCTGGCTGACTGTTTTGCACTACAATGGCCCAGCTGTCTATTTAAATAACTCTTATGCTAAAACGAAATGTTATTATGTTAACGTCTCTTGGTACTACAGAAAACCATCTAAAACTCTTTCACAAGGAGTCTCTTTTAAGAGCAGGCTTTCCAGGTCAACTGGAAGGAATTCTCCTAGATATAACCTAATTTAAATGGCATATAAATCTCCAATTTACTATTTGCTATGTAGATAACCATAAGCGTTCTAATAAGAAAATGTGTCACTACACTTGGTCAAATTTACTATTAAACAACTAGCTAATAGACTTGGAAATTTTTTACATCCTTTATCAATGAAGATATCATTAAAAGCAGACCCTGCAACTATTTTCTGAATTTCATTCTAAAATCAAAGCACATTATCATTATCTGGCTCTGTCTCATTATAATTAGTTTGGTCTCCAGTACAACAGCAATTTCCTTAAAGCTTATTGTATGTTACAATTAAATCTGTTTTTTTTTTTTTTTTTAAAAACTACACATACCTTTCAGGTATTTCCTCTCTCAATCCCTGCCTATCCCTCCATTACTAAGTTGCTGTGTCACATGGCTACTATAGAAATCTCCCACTATTTGGGAAGTTATGTCTGGCAAGCTTAGAAAAATAGCTATGAACCAATATGTTAAGCAAAAAGTTTCTAATCATAAAATTTGAAGAAAAAAAGCCTTAATGCTCCTGAATTTGAGCCTGCAGAAAGTGCCCTCTATTACACACTTACAATATCTACTACCTGGGGGTAAAATAAGCCTCGAAAAAGAAGGTTGTCTGACATCAGAAAAACAACTGAAGTTCTTACTAAAACACTATAGGTTGAGGCAGATAAAGTAATTTCTTAAGGCCCCAAACAATAATTGATCATCAAGCACACATGGATTATGTCTGAGTATACTCTACACACAGGCCTGCAGGCTACACTCTTGGAAAGAGCGTTCTTCTTCAATGGTTAAGGCAGATGGAGCTATCTGGAAAGTTCATTTTGGTGGAGAAATCTGACTCCTCAGCACTGCTATAAAAATGATGTGCTTCTATCGTATCAGAGAGCAGCATAATTCAGAGGAATTTACCCTCAAATGAAAACTCCCTAAAGCAGAGCACATGACTGATAACACCGTACAGATTGAATGAGTTATTTATTTATGTATATTAAAGCCTTTTGAAGATGAAGATTAAAAGAGCAGCAATATACTTTTAGTGATTTAGAGCATAATTGAAAAAATCACAAGTAATTCAATCACACTGAAATCTATGGTGATTGCTGGGTATTTCTATTTTTACTGATAGGCCTTTAATCTGAATAATAAGCTCTTTGTAGAGAATATCTTTTTTTTTTTTTTTTTTTTAAGTTCACACTCTGCACTGGATACTAGGCTGCATGAATTTAGTTAAGTTTATTTTCAAAACAAGCTTAAGAAATAGAAATCATTAATACCTTTATTCTATAAATGAGGAAACTAGCTCAAGGTCACACAGCTATGGTAAGCTGGGATTTAATTTTCTGAAGTCTGACAACAGTGTCAGGCTTCCTTAAGAAGCCTGTTAAAGAGGAAACCACAGGCTCAAAATGGTGTCAGTTGAGCTAAAGCTCATGACACTAAACCTAGATTTAATACCTGACCTAAATGCAGTTTTGACCTTCCCCAGGAATGTAATCTCAGTTGACCTTTCTGGAATTTTCTGGTCAGCAACAATGAGGTCATCTCTCCTGTGGGTCCTCTCCAACCCCCAAAGGAAAAATAGGTAAGCTTCATGACAGACTCTCACCTCTCCCTCAAAAGATGACTGGTCTAAAACAATTCTTTCTTGTCTTTTCCTAATAACTTCTTTGCTCCACTCTTCTATAAAAACTCTCCATTTTGTACAACTCTTCTATTTACTAGATGGGATGCTTCTCCATTCGTGAACTGTTGAATAAAGCCTATCAGATCTTCAGATTTACTTGGATAAATTTAGTTTCTTAATGAAACAAAGGACCAGAAGTATGTATGCCTGTTTTTGTTGGCCTCAGTCTATCTAAAGAGACTGGAAAAGATGTAAACTTAAAACACTTTGGAAGAGAAGGTTTAACCCCAGAGGCTGTGGTAAACTCTTGTACCTAGATACATAGAATACATTGCTAGTTAGAGAAATTTCATTGGTGAGTTTTTTGAGGGATTTTTCGTGGTCGATTCCAAAGGTTTGCCTTAGAAGTGATGCAAGAGTGACCAAGAACAGGTGGTGAAGGGCAGCAGAATTTGTCATCCCAATAGATGCTTCTTTGACATAAGGATTATTTTAGGCTGACTATTTTTAAGAACTGAACAGGACACAGGAGAAACTGAAAACCAAGTAGAAGTCACTCTTTTGTAAGAGACATTTACATTGATAAAGGACATCTCCATCTGTAAGGGTGTCTCCCTCTCTGTACCAGGGAGAGGAGGATAGTTCTTTATCTCTAGAAACTGTCATCAAAGGAGAAGGCAAAGACTTTAATCTGCATAACAATCGTACGCTTGCTTATTGCACTGTGCCTGATAACCTCTCATAACAGCTCCCTCCACCCCCCACCCCCAAGATTTTCTTTTGTCTTTAGTTGGAGATGGTATTTAAGGTGGCAGCTTGGGCCATTTTGGGAAGTTGCTAAGTTTTCATGGATATCTCCCATGTATACAGGATGCTATTAAACTTCTTTTTGTTCTTCTTCTATTAATCTATTTTTTATTACAGGGAGTCTCAGCCAAGAACCTACAAAGGTAGTGGGAAAATTATTGTTCTTCCCCTACAGTGGCAGAGGAGTAGGTACTGACAAAACAAGATGACAAAAAACACCCGAGAAATTCCCCAATCAGTGTTGCTCTGAGAAACATTAAGTCAAAGACAGGGTCAAAAGCCTTTTCCTACAATGTGGCTCTACAGATTGTGATTAAAACTGGGTAAATATACACTTCCAGTGCATAGATACACTTCCAGTCTTGAAGACAGAGAGGGACTTTGTAGGGTTTTAAGTCATCCATTGCATCCTGCAGATCCCTTCTTTGTAGAGAAGGCAAACTGGCAGAGTGGAGAGAGTTTGTTTGTTTTTTGGTTTTTTTTGCGGTATGTGGGCCTCTCACTGTTGTGGCCTCTCCCGTTTCGGAGCACAGGCTCCGGACGCGCAGGCTCAACGGCCATGGCTCATGGGCCCAGCCGCTCCGCGACATGTGGGATCCTCCCGGACCGGGGCACGAACCCGCGTCCCCTGCATCGGCAGGCGGACTCTCAACCACTGCGCCACCAGGGAAGCCCAAGAGTTTGTATTTTGAAGAGTGACAGACCTCGATTAAATATGGGTTAGAATCAGACTCCACTGCCTACCAGGTAAAACATCTAACCATAATGAGACTCAAAGAGGTTAAGATCACTGTCTCCAGAATCAGACTGATCAGGTTCACAGCCCAGCCTTACCCCTTACTCTGTATTTTAATATCTGAAAAACAGATGTTATAATAGTAGCTACCTCACAGATTGACATAAGGATTAATCAACTCTTTGAGGTACACAATGTGTTTTCCTACATGGGGCTTACCAAGGGTTAGTTACTATTGTTTTTGTTGCTGTTGTTGTTGTTATTATTATATTAAAACAAACCATTACTTTCAATATAAATTTTGATAAATTAGGTCATGTATCCAATTTTAAAACACCTGGAGCATGGAGTTAACCTTCGCAATATTGCACTTCCCCTTCATTGAGCAATTATCTAAAATACTGTGCTAAAAGTCTTTGAATCAAGTCTTTCCAGTAGCGGGGACTTTTCCAATTCTTAAAGCTAGATGGGTCCTCAAGTCTAGCGTTATCTCTCTAAATACCTCCTTCCCCCATAAAGTAACCAGTGGTCCTTTGCCAGGAGCATCCCTGCTAGAAGACTAATATGGATACATTTTAACCCACATGAGTGTTCCAAGAATAGAGTCTAGACCTACAGAAAAACAAAATGTCATACTTGAAACTGCTGAGATGAGCAAACACTGCTTCAAACTGTAACGACATGGAATTCTTCCAAAGCCCGTGTTCTGCCTTTGCACCTACTCAGAATTTTACCCCTGTCCTCTGGTGACAGCTGTGGCACACAAGCTGACAGTACTTAACTTGCTCTATGATTTCTTACTCAGTGCTTTATTACGAGTCTTAAATTTATTACATTCAACAGTTTGCCTGATATATTATTCTGTACATTACTCTGTTATCCTCTTCTGTGACTTCCTGTCTTGCATTTACAAGCCTGTAGGACTTGGTTTATTGTTTATTCTTGGTTTGGGATAAAACGGCTTCCCTTTGTTCTAGTTCTTTATTTGCCCTGTCTACTTTCAGAGATGCTACAACATTATGATTATACCTAGCATTTCAAATTTAATATTATGTATTGCTTTTTCATGAAAAATTAGGTCATATATCTAAGAGTACATACTGTGTAAGAAGCAAGGAAAGTGAATGTGTGATTTGTTCACATATACTTGACTTCTCTATATTCCCATAATGATTATCCATGACATTTATAAACTTACACTGATTTATTATCAAATGAAAGTTTAAAAAGCCCAGTAATTTTAAAAGCAAGCATATATTTAAAATAATAAACTTAAAATGGAATCACCTAATTGAACATCAATAAACCTGACAACAATTCAGGCTAAGGGTGTTTCTACATACACACACAGTAATTCTAAATCTGCCTTTAAAACTTCTCCCTACACAACCTTACAATACAAAAACAGAAAGAAAAAGGCTATGTCAAGGACAGTATAACAAGCGACAATGTGCAACTTTCATAAGCTTGAATTCTCGCTGTGGGAAACCAAATCTAGTTGGCTGGCATGCTGTGTTAGATCAATTCAGCATTTTTTTTTTTAATTTGGAAATTTTACATTTAAAAACTAGATTTTGAATGCATTAAAAGTCAGAAAATGTAGGCTACTACTCCTGATTGGCAAAATCAGCTGAAGCTGAATACTGCTGTCCCTTGTACTCATGGTATACAATCTGCAAATGCCTCTTGGCCCCCTTCTTTCCAGCTTTCACTCATTCATGTCAGTCATCATGTAGTCTCTGTACGTATTTATGCTTGGGACCACAGAGAGAGAGATGCCAAGAGAAGATGTAACAAAACCTGACAATCAGCAGTGTATAACCCAGTAGAGAGAGGTTAGGAATCCTTCAAGAGGTTTTATAATGCAGGTTATTTCAATATAATAATAGCCATGATGCAAATGAGGATAATTACCCACTTAGCACTTGAACAACTACAATATTATGTGGCCATTAAACATGATGTTTTCAAAAAATGTCATATGCAAATATAAAAAATGATTTGGTTAAATGACAAAATTACACATAGATCATACAGTTGCAGGTAAATGAGTACTGAGTTATATTACAGAGATAATTCAAACTAGATGTGCACTATCAAGGCACTACTCTCAATGGATGCATAATCACTTAGAATTGTAGTGTTAAATTGGGCCAGGGAAACCAATTCCATGACCAAAGATTCATATTTGTATATTAATTTAAACGAATTATATTTTCATTGAAAGATTTTTTTTAAAAAACAAATTAGTAAGACTAGTATGCTCCTTTGGAATAGAGTAAGGAGAAGTAAAAAAAAAAAAAAATATTGTGTGAGTATTGTCTGAAGTTTAAGGTCTGGAGGGAATGGTTGAATATCTGAAAAGGATATCTCTGAGATTAATAGTACTAGTTAAGCAATTTCAGTAGCATCATTACTTTTCTGATTTTTTTGCATTTTTAAGTGACTGCATTTTTGTTACCATAAAAGTAATTCATTATTAATGTAAGTGATTAGAAGATAAAGGTACAAATAAGAAAATACAAATCACCTATAATGTTATCATAAAATTTTACTACTAAAAGTTTTGAACCTTTTGTTTCTAGTATTGTTCCTGTTAAAACATATGCTATATGAGGACCAGGGGCTTCTATTTTGCTCACTAACATATCCAAATACTTAGACAGTAGTTGCAAAAACAAACAAAAAGTAGGCACTCAGTAGTTATTTAGGGAACATGTGATTTCAAAGTTAGGTTTCTACCATACTTTTAATTTTGTGTCTTTTTAAAATTCTTTTAACATCATATTATAAGCGTGTTCCTCTGTCTTTAAATGTTCTAACAAGGTAGCTTTTTAAATGGCTACGTGATGTGCCATAATTTCTACTGTTGAATAGTTAGGTTGTCTCCAAATTATCACTATCATCAAAATGCTTCAGTAAACATCTTTGCACATAGAGTTGATTAGTATATGATTATTAAATTATGACATATAAATGACAAAACGAGAAAATGTAGATCAAAAGAAACTATTTAAGGCTTTTGTTCTATATGCCATACATATATTCCACCAGCAATGAGTTGAGTATTTATGTTGATTATAATTTCTGCAAATTTTATAGAAAAAATAAACAGTATTTAATTGTTTTGATTTGTAGTTACTTGATTACTGATAATGCTGAATACTTTTGTATGTTAATAGAACTATCTTTAATTGGAAATATTGTTACTCTAAAAATTTAACAGAAAATTCAATACATAAAATAGTTGGCATATATATATATAAAGATGGTCACATATCAACTTTTGCTGTACAATTATATTAGTTATAATTATATAACTAATATATAAGTTAGTATAAGTATATTAAGTCATTATGTCTCGGAATATGCACACACGTACATACATATACATGGATAAAACGTGTGTATTAATTGTACATTCACTAACCCATACAGATATTCATTGTCTGATAACAGACATATTCATCAACTGACGTAAAATTATTTAAGAATAAAAATATTAATGTTGGTATATACATTTGAAGTACAGAATATTATCTCTTGATCTATCTTACATATCAAAATATATTCACGCCTCATCCAGATGTTAAAACTGTGCCCATTCTCTCACTCATACACACACACACACAAACACACACACATTTTAAACTGGAATAACATTATTTGCTTTAGCAATTCCATATAAGTAAGATTTGACAAATACTAAATACCTCTAGAGAAACTTAAATATATGTATCACCTATTTCGATAGAAAAACTGAAAAAACAAATAACATATCTGTTATAATATATTTTAAACTTTCAGTTTTGGCAGGCATAATTTATCTATGCTATATTGGTAAATTTTATATATAATGTGGATAAATATGCAAATATACAACAGTGTGTAATGAATCGAATATATATTCATTTAAGGTTCCTTTTTCCTTTTTCTCACTTGGAGAAAAGTGTTTAATTATACCTAGCTGGAGGGGAGGAAAAAAATCAGTATTTAAGCTTCTAAAATGAAGTTGGAAGGGTGGTCTTGATTGAGTGCCCAGATGGAAATAGCGCAGTCTGTAAGTATCCTCACTGTTCAAAAACTCCCTCTGACCCGCCACCCCAGGATACAGTACTCGTTGCTGCTGGCCATCTTTGAAATTGAGACTCATGTAACCAGTGGCAGATGTGTCATGTGTCTGTCTGTGACTGCGATAGGACCCATCTGCAGTTTGCACCTGTTGTTTTGCTGAGGCCAGAGTGGAGGTGTGAATATAAAACTCAAAGAGCAAGTCAACAGTAAAATTAAGGAAGTGGTTTTCCCTCTCATGATCTGTGTTTCTGTTTTTCTTCCTTTCCTTCCACCTCCAGAGTCAAGATGCTGATGGGATAATAACCCACAGTCAGCTTCAGCCAATTATCCTAAGTCAGTAATTATCATAATTTTTTCACTACAATATCAAAAAAATGTGAGAAAAACAAATTTGAAAGCCAAAAAATGAGAGAGAGATAAATTATTCTTCAAGGACAGCCTCTGCTTGGACTATTTTGATTCATGTCGGTATAAGAAACATTTTGCTGTCAACAGAAACACTGCTACTGTGTGATTACATATTCAACATTTCATTTTTTTCATAAAACATATTTGCTTTAAATATACTTTTAAAAAACAACTCAGATATATTTTGCTTGCGTCTTTCAATAGCCGATTACAGTTTAAAAATCAGACCTTCTGTAGAAGAGTACTTCTCAAACTTTCCTGTGTATATTAAACCATTTGTTTGTATTGTGGAGATGCAGATTCAGAATGAGTAGGTTTGGGCTGGGGCATGAGATCTGCCTTCCTAACAGACTCTCAGCTGGTACTGATGCTGCTGGTCCAGGCCGTCCACTTTGACCAGCAAGGCTACAGATTATATGTATTATATGTATATCATTATATGTATTCATACCATGTGGAAACAGTTTTGAAAACTATAACAGAAACCATTCAACAAATATAAACAATTTAAGTATTAAAATGTTTATAAGTAGGTTAACATAGACAATGAATGTTACTAATTATATTAATGATAACTCAAATCTAACATAAGTTTTACATCATCATGTTAGTGTTTTAAGCATTATCCTACCTTAAAAAAATTGGCTGAAATTTTAATGATAATTGCCTTCATGGACACTGTTCCTGGGTATGGTAGTTGGATAAACATCCTTTCTTTTCTCATCTATTTTTCTATTTGATTTTTAAAGACTTTATTGTTTTAGAGCAGTCTTAGGTTCAGAAGAAAGTACACAGATTTCCCATATACTCCCTGTCATACATCTGCATAACTCCCCCCTGCCACTACTATCAACATCACTCATCAGAATAGTTTTTTTTTTTTTTTAAACCAAGGATGAACTTATATTGATGCATCATAATCACCCAAAGTCCACAGATTACATTATGGTTCACTCTTGGTGTTTACATTCTACGTATGGGTTTGGACAAATGTATAATGACGTATAGGCATCATTATAATACCATGCAGAGTGTGCTCTCTGCCCTAAAAATCCTTATTCGTCTTTGGCACCTACTCATTTTTTTATTATCTCCACAGTTGTGTCTTTTCCAGAATTTCATATAGTTGGAATTATACAGTATGGAACCATTTTGTTTTGTTTTGTTTTTTTTTGCAGTACGCGGGCCTCTCACTGTTGTGGCCTCTCCTGTTGCAGAGCACAGGCTCCAGACGCACAGGCTCAGCGGCCATGGCTCACGGGCCCAGCCTCACCACAGCATGTGGGGTCTTCCCGGACCGGGGCATGAACCCGTGTCCCCTGCATTGGCAGGTGGACTCTCAACCACTGCGCCACCAGGGAAGCCCTGGAACCTTTTTATATTTGCTTTTTTCACTTAGTAATATGTATTTAAGGTTTCCCATGTCTTTTCAAGTTTTCATAGCACATTTTTTAGTGCTGGATAATATTCCATTGTCTGAAGGCACCCAATTCATTTATCCAAATAGCTACTGAGAGACAACTTGTTTGCATCCAAAATTTGGCAATTATGAATAAGGCTGCTACAAACATCCATGCGCAGGCTGTTGTATGGACACAAGTTTTCAACTCCTTTGTGTAAATACTAAAGAGTGTGATTTGCTGGATCATATGGTAAAGGCATATTTGGTTTTATAAGAAAATACCAAATTGCCTTCCAAAGTGGCTGTACCATTTTGTATTCCCATCAGCAATGTATGAGAGTTCCTGTTTCTCCACATCGTAGCCAGCATTCGGTGTTGTCAGTGTTCTAGATTTTGGCAATTGTAACAGATGTGTAGTGGTATCTCCTTGTTTTAATTTACATTTCTCTGATAACATATGATAAGGAGAATATTTTTATATGTTTATTTGCCATCCATATATCTTCTTTGGTGAGATATCTGTTAAGGTTTTGGCCCAGTTTTTAATCAAGTTTGTTTTCTTACTTTTGTATTTTAAGCATTTTTTGCATATTTTGGATAGCAGTCCTTTATCAGATGTGCCTTTTGCAAATACTTTGAGTCTGATGCTTGTCTTCTCATTCTCTTGTTATTGTCTTTTGCAGAGCAGACATGTTTCATTTTAATGAAGTCCAGCTTATCAATTGTTTTTTTCATGGATTATGTTTTTGTTGTTATATTTCAAAAGGCATGACCATATCCAAGGTCATCTAGGCTTTCTCCTATGGTATCTTCTAAGACTTTTATAGTTTTGCATTTTACATTTAGGTCTACAATCTATTTTGAGTTAATTTTTGTAAGAGTATAAGGTCTGTGTCTAGAATCTTTTTTTTCTTTTTTTTTTTTTTTTTGCGTGTGGATGTCTAAATGTTCCAGCACTGTTTAATGAAGGGACTACCTTTGCTCCCTTGCACTGCCTTTGTTCTTCTGTCAAAGATCAGTTGACTATATTTATATGGGTCTATTTCTGGGCTCTTTATTCTGTTCCATTAATCTATTTGTCAATTCTTTCACCAATATCCCATTGTCTTGATGAGAGTACTTTACAGTAAGACTTAAAATCAGTCAGCCTCAGTCTTCCAACTTTGTTCTTCTCCTTTAGTATTTGTATTAGCTATTTTGAGTCTCTCCTTAAAGCCTTTAGAGTCAGTTTGTTCATATCCAGAAGATACTCTGTGGAAATTTTGATTGGGATTACATTTAATCTATAAATCAAGCTGGGAAGAATTGATGTCTTGACAATATTGAGTCTTCCTATTCATAAACATGGAATCTCTAATTATTTAGTTCTTTCATTTTATTCATTAGAGTTGTATAGTTTTCCTCCTAGATCTTGTGCATTTTTACTGGATTTATACCTAAGTATTTCTGGGGGGTGTTCATATAAATGGTATTGTGTTTTTAATTTCAAATTCCAATTGTTCACTGATGGTATATAGGAAAGCAATTGACTTTTGCCTATCAAGCTTTTATTCTGCAACCTTGCTATAATCATTTATTAGCTCCAGAAATTTTTGCTGACTCTGGATTTTCTGCATATATGATCATGTCATCTGTGAACAAAGGCTGTTTATGTCTTCCTCCCCAAGTCCTATACCTTTTATACCCTTTGTGTACCTTACTGCACTAGCAAGGGCCTCCACTATCGTGTTGGAAAAAGAGTGTTGAGAGGAGTCATTCTTGCCTTTTACCTGATCTTAGGGTTTGAGATTCTTACCATTAAGCATGACATTAGCTATAGTTTTTTTTGTAGATAGTGTTTATCAATTTAAAAAAAAAGTTTTCCTCTATTCCTAGTTTGCTGAGAGTTTTTTGTGTGTGTGTGTGGTATGCGGGCCTCTCACTGTTGTGGCCTCTCCCGTTGCGGAGCACAGGCTCCGGACACGCAGGCTCAGCGGCCATGGCTCACGGGCCCAGCCGCTCCGCGGCATGTAGGATCTTCCTGAACCGGGGCACGAACCCGTGTCCCCTGCATCGGCAGGCGGACTCTCAACCGCTGCGCCACCAGGGAAGCCCTTGCTGAGAGTTTTTATCACACATGGATGTTGGATTTTGTTAAATGCTTTTGCTGCATCTCCTGATATGATCATGTGATTTTTCTTTTTTAGTCTGTTGATGTGATGGATTACATAAATTGATTTTCAAATGTACAACAAGACTTGCATACTTGGGATAAGTCCCACTTGGTTGTGGTACATAATTCTTTTTATTCTTTTTTGGATTCAATTTGCTAATATTTGGTTGAGGATATTTGTCTCTATGTTCATGAGAGATACTGGTCTGCAATATTGTTTTCTTGTATTTTATTTGCCTGGTTTTGGTATTAGGCAATGCTGGACTCATGAATGTCATCTATTTTTGATGCATCCTTGCCCTTGTTGTAAGTTACTTCATGATGTTTACAGCAGGATCTTCCAAATTCTCCTCTTTCTTTCTTTCTTTTTTTTTTTTTTTGAGTCCAGGAATTATAAATCATCTCTTTCACTGATCTCTATTTTTTTTTCTATTAAGTTAGCTACAGTGCTCAAATCTTAAAGTTATCTGGATCCCACTAATATCTTTTTCTGTTCCAACCACATTGCTCTCTTATTGTTTTCTATGCTAAAGTGTGGTTCGTTGACTAGTAATATAGGCACCAAATGAGAGCTTGTTAGAATCTTAGGTCTCACCCCAGACCAACTAAATTGCAGCCTGTGTTTTAGGAAGGTCCTCAGGTGTTCGTGTACATATGAAAGTTTGAGAAGCAGTGCTGTCAACTCCAACACTGCTGATTATGAAATACAAAGCTCTACTTGACCTAGAGTTAGAAATATATCTAAAATCAGTAGGAAGTTTGGAGAAAGACAGATAGCTATCCAAATCCCAGCCCTTCTGCGTCTGAGATGATTCTCCTGAACAGGTAACTCAAAAATTCTCCTCACTTTCCTCATCTGTGAAGATGCAGTAATAATACCATGTTGTTGTAATAAAATATATGTTGTGATGAAAATATATAGTACCCAGCACAGTCTGACATGTTATAATCAATTGTTGATAAAAAATATTATTATTATCAGAGAAAAAGAAACTAGAGAATGATAGGTTGTGTTGCCTGAGACTCAAAGTAGTTTTGTGTAGATCTTTCTGAATCAAAGCTGACCTGATAACCAGTTTGATTCATTCTAATGCCATATAACTTTGCCATAATACACTGATTTTCAGCAGTTCAACTAATTTTATACTTTCAAGGATTCTTAGCTTTCCCCTTGCATCATGCTCAGCATAGTAATTTCTCTTTTATTATTTTCTCTGAGAAACACTTTTAGGTAATGGAGAAAAAAATCAGCCCTCTCTTACAATATATCAAAGCAATATAAAATATATTTTAAAATATACTTCTTTGCAAAACATATTAAATGGGTCATTATTTACATGAGATTTTAAAAAGTCATTATGGCCTATTGTGCAGATTTTAAACCGACATTGGATAGGTAAATTATGTTTAGGCAGTTTTCAAAAACTGGATTTTTTATTCAGTAGACCATAGCATCCCTTTGATGTGCTATTCTGTAATTCATTAAATTATTTTCCAGCATACGCAGAGCTATCATGATGCTAATGGATATTCGTATTTAAATTATGAACTAAAGCTACCTTATACCTATATAAGCCAATTTTTCATATCAAAAAACTTGGAACTTAAAGAGCTATAGAGCAGAACACAGTATTTGAACACATTTTTATGGTGTTTTGATTTCTAGATTATCTCTGTATTTGTTAAGCATATCTGCTGTGCCAGTTATCAATTTATTGCCTCTCAATTCCAAATGCACCCTTCAATGTGATAAACAGCAGAATTTGTTTCAGCATTTCTCCTTTAAAGTGACTATGATGTTAAGCTTTCTCAGTAGAGAGCAATGAGGGGATATTGCAGGAAGTGGAGGTTTTCTGTGGTTTGCAGCACAACTGAGGAAGGTCAGCAATGTGGGAATGACGACATCTGGTTAGGAACTACCCAGTAGCAATGAGCCCAGGATGTGGTCCTTTGACCTTGCAGCTGGCCTGGTGATAACCTTTCTGCAGACATCTTGGACCCTTCTGACAAGTTCTGTATAGCCCACATGTTGCCATCTGTGTCCCAAAGGGTCACACACCAAGTAGTCAATCCTTCTTCAAAGAGCAGGCTCTGAAAACCTTTTTGTCCACATTGGCACCTGGACTCCCACTGCATGCGCAGCCATCAGTTACTGATCACCTGCTCCTTCCCTGCACTATGGAAAGTAGCCTGTTATCTGTACATCAACTCCAGACCAGTTCTGGACTGGCCAAACCAGCGATCATCTCTGTCATCCAGTGGCCAAACCACATCTTCTCCAAGGAGGGCATGGAGGTCTTATCCTTTCTTAGGTACTCTCCCTCTGCCTTAAGGTACCATAGAGAATTTCTTTACATCTTATAGGTACATTTATCAATAATTCTCTGTATCAAACAACCCTTCTTTAACCTACTGTATGGTGTCTGTCTCCTGATTCGACATAGACTGCTACCTTGGCTTTCTCTAATTAGAAGTGAAAATTGTTCTAGAGATCATTTTGTTACAATAAATGCTCTTACTTATTGTGAGCTATTTATGGGCCAGGCTCTTTACAACATTTTCTCATTTAACCCTCACAAAAAAACGTACAAAGCGTGTACTTCATTTTACAAATGAAGGAACTAAGGTTTATACTTAAAACAGTTTATTCAGGGTCAAAACTGACTTGAACTTTAAAACCAGTCCTCTTTCAATACTATGACTGTGTCTATAACTAACAATCCTATCTTGTAAACATCCCCAAACTTAGCTTCAATGTCCAAGAATACTTCACCTTTTTCTGGAATGATCGATAAACATATTGTATATAGGTTTATTATCCAGATAGAAACAATCAGGATGGGTAAAGTGCTCAACAGAAAAGAAAGACTTCTCATAACCATTTTTCTGAAAATTAATTCAGATCCCTCGCATTAATTAAAAGCATACTATTGGAGATACAGTTATGAGAGGATGGTGTACTGATGGAAGAGGTTAAAAGCCTAGTGGGAAAGGCATACTAGAATATAGATAATTAGAATAAGGTGAGTAAAAGTATCACAGCTGAGGTATACACAGGATGTTATGGAAATAAATAGGAGATTCCTGTCATAGACTGAATAACAAAAGGGTAGGGAAAGGTTAATAAAAGGTGTCTGAGTAAAATCCTGAAGGCTAAGTATATATTTAGTTGAGTGGAGGAAAGACTTATAGTAACCTAAGAGACCTATGCAAACGCAAATGGGTGCAAGAAATCATGACACTTTGGAGATACAATAAGTACTTCTGTAAAACCAGAACACATGTGAGGGGAAGGGTGGGGTAGGGTAGGGCTAGTGGTAAGAGACTTGAATGGAGAGAGCACCTCCGAAGACTTGGTAGAATGTTTAGATGTTTTTATAAATGTTAGAAGGGAGTTTCACAGCCTTGACTATGTTAGAAGTATGACTCTCTCTTCAGGTTGGAGAATATGTTGGAAAGAGGCAAGATTGGAAGCAGAACAAAAAATTCTTAATAAAAAGAAAAGTTATTATTCTTACCTCCTTTGTGATGGGTACTGTCCTCTGCTTTTAATATGTATCCTGTCTCTCTGTCATCACTCCAACCCCAAGTTGAGATTTAGCAAAATTAGGGAATTACTAAAATAGAGACTAGACTCTGACCCAGATTTTTTGGACTCCATTTCCATAGAGTTAGAAAACTCAAGCAATGACAATATTTTATTATCAGCTGCATTAAAAATTAACTTTGCCAAGTAATCTAGGTAAGAACATGACTAAGGTAGTGGCAGCGACTTCAGAAGAGGTAGAAGAGATATTAATTAGGAAGGGAAAATCAACTAAACTTGATGTGGAGGGGGTAGGAAGAAAAAGAAAACCATCCTAATATTTAGCAACTGCACTGCAAATGAGGAAATAAATAGTCTGAAGAAGCAAAAGAGGTGAGATAAGTTCTCTTTTGAATATGTTTGATGTGGGATGAACACTGGATATTCAAATATAAATATCAAGTAGGTATTTACTATATACTTCTGAAACTTCAGAGAGTAGTTTAGGTGGGAAATAACAGATTTTTGAAGTCATAACTTCCCAGGTTATACTTGAAGCCATGAATATAAATGGAACCACCCAAGGAAAATGTATAGAACATTAAGTCAAGAAAGTTGGGGAAAATCCTGGGAAACACTGCCCTTTAAGGAACAAACAGAGGAAAAGAAACCTCTAAAAGGAACTGAGAATACATAAAATGCCTCCCTCTACCAAAGAGGTAGAAAAAAGTAAGAGACAAAGTATCCTGAAGGCAAAAAGAGAAGACTATGAGAAATGAAATGCTACTAGAAAAAAGAATGAAAAACGTGAGCTCCAGCTTTAGCAACTCAGAGGTCAATGGTGAAATGGTGGGGGTAAATTTCCCTTTATAGTAAGGTAAATGCACAAAAAGTGAGGTTTAAGTTTCGAGCAAAACAACACTTTCAAGATGATTGACTAGGAAAAGAAAGGTGACAGCTCTAAAGATATGTAGGGACAAGGAAGTAGTTTGGGTTGTTTGCTATAAGATGAAAAAGACTTGAAAATGTTAAAGTTGAGACATTTTGAGAACTATTAATTAAAGATACAGGGGAAAGGAAATACATGATAAAACAAAATCTTCAAGGAGACAAGAGGTGCATCAAGGAGACAAGAAGTACAGGCAGGTTTCAAATAGCATATAAGGTAGCTGAACTCAAAGAATTCTTGGTCTTGAGGATTATTTATATCAACTTTGACATTCACTGATTTTGACATTGATTCTACCTGAATCATGAAACCCAATTATATATACACACACACACACACACACATACACACACACACACACACACAGACACACAGATGAGGTAGGGAGAGTTTGTTTTCAACATGTAGAGTTAGCTTCATCAACTATGTATGGCTTTCCTTGGCTTTAAGGTCCATCTAATAGAAAATTCCAGTGTAGGGCCTTCCTTGGCTTTAAAGTCCTTCTGGTACAAAAGTCCAGTTGTCTGCAAGCCATAAACTCAGCCTTTGGAATTTCTGATTTCCTACTCATTGTGGAGTTCTCTAGTTACTCTAGGTAACAGACATGCTGAATATACAGACAAATTCATACTAGCACAGTAAAAGTGTCAAAATTGCAGAGAAAGAAGGATGCACATTAAAAAAAAAAAAAACATTCACAGAAATATAGACAAGATGAGAAGGAGAGGGCTATGTACCAGATGAAGGAACAAGATAACACCCCAGAAAAACAACTAAATGAAGTGGAGATAGGCAACCTTCCAGAAAAAGAATTCAGAATAATGTTAGTGAAGATGATCCAGGACCTCAGAAAAAGAATGGAGACAAAGATCAAGAAGATGCAAGAAATGTTTACCAAAGACCTAGAAGAATTAAAGGACAAACAAACAGAGATAAACAATACAATAACTGAAATGAAAACTACACTAGAAGGAAGCAATAGGAGAAAACTGAGGCAGAAAACAGATAAGTGACCTGGAAGACAGAATGGTGGAATTCACTGTTGCGGAACAGAATAAAGAAAAACAGAATGAAAAGAAATGAAGACAGCCTAAGACAGCTCTGAGACAACATTAAACACAACAACATTCGCATTACAGGGGTCCCAGAAGGAGAAGAGATAGAGAAAGGACCAGAGAAAATACCTGAAGAGATTATAGTTGAAAACTTCCCTAACATGGGAAAGGAAACAGCCACCCAAGTCCTGGAAGCGCAGAGAGTCCCATACAGGATAAACCCAAAGAGAAACATGCTGAGACACACAGTAATCAAACTGGCAAAAATTGAAGCCAAAGAAAAATTATTGAAAGCAGCAAGGAGAAAATGACAAATAACATACAAGGGAGCTCCCATAAGGTTAACAGCTGATTTCTCAGCAGAAACATTACAAGTCAGAATGGAGTGGCATGATATACTTAAAGTGATGAAAGGGAAGAACCTACAACCAAGATTACTCTACCCGTCAAGGATCTCATTCAGATTCGATGGAGAAATCAAAAGCTTTACAGACAATCAAAAGTTAGAGAAATCAGCACCACCAAACCAGGTCTACAACAAATGCTAAAGGAACTTCTCTAAGTGGGAAACATGACAGAAGAAAAGGACCTACAAAAACAAACCCAAAACAATTAAGAAAATGGTCACAGGAACATACATATCAGTAATTACCTTAAACATGAATGGATTAAATGCTCCAACCAAAAGACACAGGCTTGCTGAATGGATACAAAAACAAGGCCCATATATATGCTGTCTACAAGAGACCCACTTCAGACCTAGGGACACAAGGAGGGATGGAAAAAGATATTCCATGCAAATGGAAATCAAAAGAAAGCTGGAGCAGCAATACACATATCACATAAAATGGACTTTAAAATAAAGAATGTTACAAGAGACAAGGAAGGACACTACATAACAATCAAGGGATCAATCCCAGAAGAAGTTACAACGATCATAAATATATATGTACCCAAAATAAGAGCACCTCAATACATAAGGCAGCTGCTAACAGCTATAAACGAGGAAATCGACAGTAACACAATAATAGTGGGGGACTAGAACACCTCACTTACTCCAATGGACAGGTCATACAAAATGAAAATAAATAAGGAAACAGAAGATTTAAATGACACAACAGACCAGATAGATTTAATTGATATTTATAGGGCATTCTATCCAAAAACAGCAGATTACACTTTCTTCTCAAGGGCGCACGGAACATTCTCCAGGATAGATCACATCTTGTGTAACAAATCAAACCACAGTAAATTTAAGAAAATTGAAATCATATCAGGCATCTTTTCTGGCCACAATTCTATGAGATTAGAAATCAATTACAGGGAAAAAAAAGACAAAAACACAAACACATGGAGGCTAAACAATACGTTACTAAATAACCAAGAGATCACTGAAGAAATCAAAGAGGAAATCAAAAATTACCTAGTGAAAAATGACAATGAAAACACGACGATCCAAAACCTATGGGATGCAGCAAAAACAGTTCTAAGAGGGAAGTTTAAAGCTATACAAGCCTACCTCAAGAAACAAGAGAAATCTCAAATATACAATCTAATCTTATACCTAAAGGAACTAGAGGAAGAAGAACAAACAAAACACAAAGTTAGCAGAAGGAAAGAAATCATAAAGATCAGAGCAGAAATAAATGAAATAGAAACAAAGAAAACAATAGCAAAGATCAATAAAACTAAAAACTGGTACTTGAGAAGATAAACAAAATTGATAAACGATTAGCCAGACTCATCAAGAAAAAGAGGGAGAGGACTCAAATCAATAAAATTAGAAATGAAAAAGGAGAAGTTACAACAGACACTGGCAAAATAAAAAGCATCCTAAGAGACTCCTACAAGCAACTCTATGCTAATAAAATGGACAACCTGGAAGAAATGGACAAATTCTTAGAAAGGTATAAACTTCCAAGACTGAACCAGGAAGAAATAGAAAATATGAACAGACCAATCACAGAACTGAAATTCAAACTGTGATTAAAAATCTTCCAACAAAGAAAAGTCCAGGCTTCACAGGTGAATTCTCTCAAACAATTAGAGAAGAGCTAACACTCATCCTTTTCAAACTCTTCCAACAAATTGCAGAGGGAGGAACACTTCCAAACTCATTCTATGAAGCCACCATCACCCTGATACCAAAACCAGACAAAGATACTACAAAAGAAGAAAATTACAGACCAATATCACTAATGAATATAAATGCAAAAATTCTCAATGAAATACTAGCAAACAGAATCCAACAACACATTAAAAGGATCATACAAAATGATCAAGTGGGATTTATCCCAGGGATGCAAGGGTTATTCAATATACATAAATCAATCAATGTGATAAACTGTATTAACAAATTGAAGAATAAAAACCATATGATCATCTCAATAGATGCAGAAAAAGCTTTTGACAAAATTCAACATCCATTTATGATAAAAATTCTCCAGAAAGTGGGCACAGAGGGAACCTAACTCAACATAATAAAGGCCATATACGACAAACCCACAGCAAACATCATTCTCAATGGTGAAAAACTGAAAGCATTTCCTCTAAGATCAGGAATAAGACAAGGTTTTCCACTCTCACCACTATTATTCAACATAGCTTTGGAAGTTCTAGACACGGCAATCAGAGAAGAAAGAGAAATAAAAGGAATACAAACTGGAAAAGAAGAAGTAAAATTGTCACTCTTTGCAGATGACATGATACTATACATAGAGAATGCTAAAGATGGCACCAGAGAACTACTAGAGCTAATCAGAGAATCTGGTAAAGTTGCAGGATACAAAATAAATGCACAGAAATCTCTTGCATTCCTATACACTAATGATGAAAAATCTGGAAGAGAAATTAAGGAAACACTCCCATTTACCATTGCAACAAAAAGAATAAAATACCTAGGAATAAACCTACCTAGGGAGACAAAAGACCTGTATGCAGAAAACTATAAGACACTGATGAAAGAAATTAAAGATGATACCAACAGATGGAGAGATATACCATGTTGTTGGATTGGAAGAATCAGTATTGTGAAAATGACTCTACTACCCAAAGCAATCTACAGATTAAATGCAGTCCCTATCAAATTACCAATGGCATTTTTTACAGAACTGGAACAAAAAGCCTTAAAATTTGTATGGAGACACAAAAGACCCTGAATAGCCAAAGCAGTCTTGAGGGAAAAAAACGGAGCTGGAGGAATCAGACTCCCTGACTTCAGACTATACTGCAAAGCTATAGTAATCAAGACAATACGGTACTGGCACAAAAACAGAAATACAGATCAATGGAACAGGATAGAAAGCCCAGAGATAAACCTACACACCTATGGTCAACTAATGTATGATGAAGGAGGCACGGATGTATAGCGGATAAAAGACAGGCTCTTCAATAAGTGGTGCTGGGAAAACTGGACTGCTACATGCAAAAGAATGAAATTAGAACACTCCCTAACACCATACACAAAAATAAACTCAAAATGGATTAGAGTCCTAAATGTAAGACTGGACACTATAAAAGTCTTAGAGGAAAACATAGGAAGAACACTCTTTGACATAAATCACAGCAAGATCTTTTGTGATCCACCTCCTAGAGTAATGGAAATAAAAACAAAAATAAACAAATGGGACCTAATGAAACTTCAAAGCTTTTGCACAGCAAAGGAAACCATAAACAAGATGAAAAGACAACTGGAGAAAATATTTGCAAAGAAATCAACAGACAAAGGATTAATCTCCAAAATATATAAACAGCTCATGCAGCTCAATATTAAAGAAACAAACAACCGCATCCAAAAATGGGCAGAAGACCTAAATAGACATTTCTCCAAAGGAGACATACAGATGGCCAAGAAGCACATGAAAAGCTGCTCAACATCACTAATTATTAGAGAAATGCAAATCAAAAATACAGTGAGGTATCACCTCACACCAGTTAGAATGGGCATCATTAGAAAATCTACAAACAATAAATGCTGGAGAGGGTGTGGATAAAACGGAACCCTCTTGCACTGTTGGTGGGAATGTAAATTGATACAGCCACTATGGGGAACAGTATGGAGGTTCCTAAAAAAACTAAGAATTGAATTACCATATGACCTGACAACTCCACTACTGGGCATATACCCAGGGAAAACCATAATTCAAAAAGACACACACACCCCAGTGTTCAGTGCAGCACTATTTACAATAGCCAGGTCATGGAAGCAACCTAAATACCCATCGAAAGACAAATGGATAAAGAAGTTGTGGTACATATATACAATGGAATATTACTCAGCCATAAAAAAGAATGAAATTGGGTCATTTTTAGAGACATGGATGGATCTAGAGACTGTCATACAGAGTGAAGTAAGTCAGAAAGAGAAAAACAAATATCATATATTAACGCATATACGTGGAACCTAGAAAAATGGTACAGATGCACTGGTTTGCAGGGCTGACATTGAGAGATCGATGTAGAGAACAAACGTATGGACACCAAGGGGGGAAAGCGGTGGGGGGGTGGGGGTTGTGGTGTGATGAATTGGGTGATTGGGATTGACATGTATACACTGATGTGTATAAAATGGATAACTAATAGGAACCTGCAGTATAAAAAAATAAAATTAAATTCAAAAATTTTTAAAAAAAGAAGGATGCACATATTTCAGAACATAAATGACATGGATGACTACATTCAATTACACTATAAGTCCCTTGAAAGAAAGATCTATGTCAAATCACTATTAACGAGAGTATTCTTTCACAATGGACATATAGTTAGTTAAGATAGTTTGATAGTGTGTTGAGAGGTTTGGCTTCCATCACAACCTTTATATAAGAGCTGTATGTATCAGAACCGATTTCTTCCAATTTTAAACTAAACAAAATATTAAGCCCTCTCTCATCGCACAGTATTCCAAGTGTCACTATATTTCTCATTATCTTTTTACAGTCCTTATTCTAATTCAGTCAACTCCTTTTCATCCCCATAGTTTTCAAATTTGACCTTTCAACATAAGTTTGAATGTTATGACCGAACTTACATTGAGATAACTCTTTTTCACAATTTTGACAAAATTAAAATGGGTTCTGGCTTTAGAAAAAAATGTATATGTTAGCTCTTCATTTCCTTGTAATTTCTGAGATTCAAGTGATGGCACAGTGCTTTATCGTTAGCTACATCAGCAGTTACCTTTGCCAAGTAGGGTTGCTAGCTCTTGTAAATGCAAATTAAAAAAGAAAAGGAAAAAAGAGCATAGTATTAACAGGCAAAAGGATATGTTACATAGCCAACAAGGTAATGGCCTTTATTGCAGTCCAGTGGTCCAGAGATAGAGGGTTATTGTGACAACACTGTTAAACTTAAGAATAAGTTCCCCTTGTGTTGGTGTAACTGGAGGACAGGGGTTGAGAAGGAGGGGGAGATAAAAAGCCTCTCACTAAACCAGTTATCAGTATCCTTCATTAACCACCACATAGGGCATCTTAACACCAGTGGAAGTAGTCACTATCCAGACTGTGAGAATAGGAAGGAGGGGGTGTGTAATGGTCATTTCTCCTAACCATGAACCCTTTTGGCAACAAGAATGAATCTGCAGTGCCCTCTTCATTCCCAAAGGACAATATGACTCTGTATTATTGAACAGTGGAGATTAGAAGAATATCTCATCTATTTTTAGAGTTTTATTCATGTTCATAAAAACATTCCCGTTTTTCTCTTCCTGAAGAGTGCCTCTTGAACTGAAACTGCCAGTGACTTTTCACATCCCTCATCCTATTTCATTACAGAAACACTCATAAAGACACAATTTTCTCCTATCAATAAATATGTTTGATGCTCCATAGAAGTTCTGTGTAATACATGCAGAACAATGCAGGCAGACTCTGGGATAAATTATTACCAAAACAACTTGAAGCGATGAGCCTGCCTCTGGATGCTTTCCGGCAGATGTGATGTGGACGCTCAGTGTGAAAGCAGGCTGAGAAATAAAGCCTGAGTAATAATCATAAATCCCAAAGAGGCATCACCCTCTCTAAGACATTTTTTTAACTACTTCAAAAAGACGACTATCAGGTGCAATCTGCTTTTAGAGGCATTATATTTTTAAAAAATACATTTAGTTAAAGTTTGAGATTGAGGATGCCTGGACTGGGGTGGCCCATTCATGCAGTAGACTCAGTTGGCAGTTCCATGCAGACTGTGATGGTGCCGTGAAAACACTGCTCATGCTGCCAGTGGTGCTTTGGAAAGGCCCTGATCATTTCCTTTATTTGGGTTTTGTTTTATTTTTACAACCTATTCCTATTAAAAGTTTCTAAAATCGTCTAGCCATAAAGTCTCTCAAAATATGGAATCTACATGGAAAGTATTCAGCGGCAAAGAATGATTTAATATGACTCATTTATAGGATAGGGAACAAAAAGGACTGATGTTTTTCAAAACAGACCCTTGGGTCTGCTCTATTCAACTCTGTTTCTGTCTGCTTAGCACTCATTAAATACAAAATCCAGGGTACTGACTGTCAAGATAAACAGGGTTTTCTTTTCGCGTTTCGTATTTTTTCACACAAAGATACATATAAATCAAGCAGTAATTTCAGAACTAGACACGTTGGGTGGAAAATGTCAAGTTGGATACGTCTCCACTCGTACAGTCTAGATGAGCCCTTAGATTAACATACGCAAGATTAACATTTCTTCCTTTTGTTGCTCATTGTTTTGCATCATTTACATACTACACAAATAAAGCACTACTACATCTCAAAGGAAAAAAGTACTAACGTGTTTGTCAACCAAAACTCCTAGCAATTCGTCACTGAAATTTCCAGTATGTTGTACTTTCCATGAATCTTATGCAAGTTCAATGAGTATTTCCAAGTCCACTGACATGTAAAGTTTGATGTTACTGGGATCCCAGAAAAAAAGTTCATGCCGCCCATTCTAAGTACTGGTAAAATATATTTATAGTGTTCAAATAACAAGGATACAGGGAGGCAATTTTTAAGGATCGCCCTACCACAGTATGCATTTTACATGCTTGTTAAAGGGATACACTCTGCTCAGGCATCCCAAGACAGGGGTCTTTATCACTTCCAGCAGCTCTACCAATTATGGAATCGCTACTGCAACTCAAAGGAAAAGATTCTAAAAGCCCAGGTAGAATGTCACTGGCATACAGTCCCAGGTCCTGCAGATTTCATGCCACAGAGAGAGGCGACATATGCCTCCTTCTGTGGAAAATCAGAGAGAGAGATCCAATTTGCTGCCCCATGGAACAAGGGAGATGAGCTGAGCATTCAGTCAACACAATGAATGGGACTAGGGAGACCTTAATATCTCTATAAAGGGGAAGAGACTTATTATTATTTGTATATATGTTGCCTTTACAATTTACCAACTTACTTTCACATAACTCATCTAATATAAAAATTATATAACAGGAAAAACATTATTTTTCTATTTTTTAATTGTTATCACTTCTCTGTGCACTTACAGCTTTAATAACACCTAAATATTATCATGAAATGTTTTTTCTTCCCAATGCACTCAGTAGACATCATGTTCTCTGGAAGCATGGGGTGTGTACAAAGTGCCTTTTTCTAATTATAATGTCCATACACACACACACACACACACACACACACACACACACAACTATAATACCCAGTACATGATGGCTACTCACTGAGCACTGAAATGATGAATCACTGGGTGAATGAATACCTCACACTGCCCTGTTTCTATTAGCACTTTTAGTTATCCATTCAATTCATTTCTTACTAAATACCTAGCACTGTGCCACACTGTAGAATATAAATTATACAGAAACCAATTAAAGGTTTATTCCATTATGGTCCAATGACCCACCTGCTGCCATCTAGATGCTTGTTAAAGCTTCAAATTCCTGTGCCACATCCCAGATTTACCAAATTAGAATCTTATGCATACTGAAGTCTGAAAAGCATTGCACTATAAATTGAGAATCTTTCTGTGAAAATAAGTTAATGGATTAAAAAAAAATTACATTCAAGGAGCAGTGTTTCTTACAAACATTCTTCAGTATATTCCCTGCACAATTTATCTTAGGTATAAAGTGGGTAAAACTAAAATTTGGGGGAAATAGCAAACTAACAACAGCATTTAAGTGAAAGTTCAAAGCCAAGGTAAAGGGGGAACTAGTTTAGTGGGCCTGGAACTTCATAAAGAATATCATCTCAAGGAACCCATCCTCATGGAAAGCACTGAACATTAGAACAAATCAGACAGGGATCAACCAGTGATACGGGGTCATAAATTAAGTGCCAATTTAAGTCTTTGTCTAACGATGGTTACATATAAAATGAAAATATTCATCCCCAGTAGTGGAAAAAGCAAGTCTTAGTTAATTAAATTATATTTTATCATTGGCTTACAAGACGTTTTATTTTTTTTAAAACAGTATTATTCACTACTCTCTTCCCTTCTGCCGGTTCACTACTGTGATTGTTCTGTAACTGTCAGAGTCCAGCTTACTGACACCTAATCCAGAGTTTTAAAAAGCCCAGTTTACTTATTATTTCAAAAATGTTTCAGCAGGATTGAGTCAGTGCTTGCAAAGACAATCAGACATGGGAATCTTCTAACAGTTTCAGAACTCTGGTCATGTTGCTTTAGGGTCAGTTGTTACATATAAACTGGATAGATTAGTGGGAAAAAAGTAGAGATTTTAGAGCCAAGAGGAGTTGGAATTTAGTCTAGCTCTGTTGGTAATCAGCAATGTAGCCTAGGGTTACTCATTAAGTTTCCTCTAAAATTTGGTCAATAAAATATAAAAGAATTGTTAAAAGTAGGAAAGATAGTTATTTGTCTATTGTCTACTGATTAGTAGGGCCAAAAAATAACCACTACTGTTCAGTGACTCTTAAATCCATGATAATGACTTTGAGCCCTAGAAAAGGAAATCAAACTGTAAAAAAGTTACTTTAATAGTAACTTTTTCTTACTTAAGCAGCTGATAAAGTGCCATGTGTTTGGATTTGTCTTTGCTTAATCTTTGCCCGATGTTCTCTCCACTCTAAAACGTCTCCATCTAAATTCATATATGGGTTACAATGGGGTTCTAGACAGGACACGTAGGCTACGGAGATTATAGAAGTCGACAGAGAAGAGGCATCACATGCTGTAGTTAACAGATCTCAAGTAGAGTAAGAGAAGCCTGCTGGACAGTGTCCACAGCTCTGCTGAGACGTGAATCCCCAGAGCTGACGGTAGCCTGGAGCATGCCCTCTGAGAGGCCCAGAGTAGCCCCAGTGGCAGTCAGGGCTCTCCTGCCAGTTTTCATCCTTAGGCAGCTCTGGCTTCCTTCTTAAACTCCACTACAATACCAGCTCCTCTGAATTAGTGAGGTGATTTCCTGACCAAATACTGCTCCTTTGGAGAAAAAAACAAAATTGAAGAGAAATTTTAAAACGTAAGAGTTCAGAGTCTGACGCAGTCACCATTTTGTGTGACCACAGGAAACCTTGGTTTTGTACAAATGGTGTGGGCCACAGTAACTAAGAGAGAAAGAGCTTACAAGATCATTTTTGGAAGTCACTTCACCTGCAATGCCAGGGTAGATTCTATTTGACGAACAGTAGAATAAAGAACAGTTAATTGTAGAAAGAACAGAACCAACCAATCATTAACATGCTGCTGACTTGTTTGGAAAGACAGGACTCTGATGGAAATTGATGGAGAGATTTTTCTTTATAGACTTTTTCTGTAAAGGGCTAGACAGTAAATATTTTCAGCTTTGAGGACCATATATATATATATTTTTTTTTTGCAGTTACTTGGTTCTCCCTTTGTAACACAAAAGCAGCCACAGAAGATAGGTAAATGAATGAGCATGGCCACATTCCAACAGGACTATCTTCCAAACAGGCGGCAGGCCTCATCAGGCCTACCAGCCCACAGCCCATCCATTCCCACTCCAGAATAAATAGAAGTTCAAAATGAGAAAACATTCATGATGTTTCTAGTGCCCCTCCCCCTGCCAGTGGTGATGCCTGCATTTTTCATGAAACAAAACTCAAATACCTGCATGTGTTACTGCGGTGTTTCAGTGTGGGTAGGGCACTGACAGCACTGACTATTTTTATAATGAAGCTTGCAAAGCAGACTAAAAGATAAAGCTCTGCCAGATTTTATGTCCTACTGCTTCTCAGCACCCAGCATAGTGCCTAACAAGTCAAAGGGTTTTAAGAAATTTCTAATAAAGGAAGACATTCACATACATGCAGATTCAGACTTAAGAATTACGAAGAATTGATCTCCAATGACTTCAAATCTGAAACCTGTATTTGCACTTATAGCTGAAGGATTTGATTAAAAAGTACAGAAAAAGTAAAGAGAGAGAGAGAGAGAGAGAGAGAGAAAGGAAGAGAAGGGGCAGGGAAAGGAAGGAAGGAAAGAGGAGGGAAAAAGGGTAAATTTTCTTTAAAATTTCACATGGATTCATGTGTGTTTAAAACTCACTGATGAGAACCATGTTTTATGAGTCTTAAGTATTTTGCACATGATATTTAATTTGTAACTGATTCAAGCTCTGTAAGGTAGGGATCATAATTTCTACTGTAGCGAAGAGAAAGTATTTTCAGAGGTAAAATAAAATGACTTGCTCAAAATTAATTATCTAGTAAGTGCTCATATAGACACAAGTTCAGACATTCATACTACAAATCCGTTTGACTGTCCATGAAATTATGACTATATTGATATTGGGTGGAAGGAGACAGAGGAATCAATGGGAGAAACAAGTTGAAGGACATAAACTTTTATAAACGTATTAACTTAATATGAATTTCAGGATAATTTGGGAATACTGTTAGATAGACTCAGAACTTTCCATGATTCAAGAAAAATTAAACTCTCTTTTATAGAAGCCATGCTTGTTGTACACTTTTAGTCAGTTCCCCTGCCTGATTTGTTTGTATTCAATTCATTTGCTATGTTAATAATTTATTATTGGCACTATGATGAAAGAGCTAGAGATAAATGAAACCAATTTGATGGGCTTTTTTTCTAAAACCCAAGCACCACTTTGCAGTGGTACAATTTCACAGCTTACACAGCTCTTCTCAGTAAGATGGGTCTGTAGGGTGAGGTCTCTGTTAATGAAGTGAAAGACAAAATCTATTTTACCAAATAAACTGCACTGCGTAGTTGTTAAATATCTGAACCTCTCCTATTTCTTCCAATTCAGACCACAGGAGACAGGGGGAGAGGCAGAGGTTTCTAAGAAAGGTTAGAAGGGAAAGCATATGTTGGAGAAGGGAGAAAACCACAGAGTCCATTTTAAAATACGTGATAAAACAGTTCATTAATTCATTCAAAAAATGTCAGAAAACTTACTACGATACTACAAAGTAGGAATAGTAAAACACTAGAAGAATGTATTATCCAAAAAGGTAAGAGCACAAACTGTCACATAGCCTCTAACGTGATTTCCCTGGCTAATTCCCCCAGCTATATTGTTTCTCAATAGTTTGCCTACTAATTAATCATTAGTTAAGTGCTCATTGTATTATGTAAATCCGGGCATTCACTGGCACTCTTTCTCTCTTTCTTGTCTTTATGTAGCTTCTCCCTGGTTTCCTCAATCACCGCAAAGGCTTTACCGAGCACACGTGGTAACTTCTAAGTCTATGGCCAAGCCTGACAGGTCACATCCTAGCTTTGCTCTTGCAATGGCTTACTCTATATTCAACGGGCAGCTCAAAGTCAGCATGTCCCAAACTACCACCATCTCTCAGCTTCCACTTTTCAGTTCCCCTCTTCTGTTGACTATTTCTGATTTCTCCCCACACATCCTCAGAAGGAATTCCGATAATTTCTCAAGATCTACCTCTCTTTGCCTCCTCACCATGCCATTCATTGGTCTTCAGGATCTGCACACAGTTTCCACAGGAAGTTCCTAAAACATAGTCTGAATCCTGTCATTTTCCTTGGCAAAAAATCTTATTCCAGATATTTTAGTTTGAAAAAATTAAGGACACAGAGTAAAAATTACTATCTTCGTTAAGAAATACTGAATGAAACAAAAGTCCCCAATTTCTACCTTCTCCTCAGCAATCTTCCCTAGAGGTAAGTACTAATAATAATTTACTAGCTAGCTTTCCAGATTTTTCCAGGATTATATAATTGCAAGAGCTCTATGAACTTTACATATATACTTTAAATATTAAAATCATTGTATGTATGCATATACATACAATGGATATATTTAGAGATATATTTTTATCTACCTTTACATATCTGTATGGGCATGTATACTTATTTAACTTTATTAACTATTGATATATTTACTTAACTGTTTTTAACTATATATCAGTAATCATGAATCATCTTAAATGCCTCTTCCTTTATTTCAGGATGGCTTCCTAATTGGAAGTGTGGCTTCTTCTTTAAAAACTTCCTAAAGAACTTCCTCTGCATTTTTATTGTTGCACTTGTAATAGGATATCAACTGGAATTTTAGGAGGTTTTTATACTTTCAGCTGAAGTCTATAGATGAGAAATTAAAAGCACAAAATGCTTTAGCTTTTTAAGTTCCAAGACCCAATAATCCTGAGGGACAGCCTCCTCCACAGAAGTCTTGCTGAGAGGTGACAGATCGGAGAACTGACTGCAGTGCCTACCACCACCCCACCCCCTGTGCCTGCCCCCCTCCCTATGCCACGTGACAGAGAGGTAAGAAGGGAGGAAAAGGCCTTTTGGGGAAAGGAATGGGTTGATTCCCCTCCTAAATTGAAAGTGTTGGAGGGAGGATGCTTTGAGAGAATCATTCAAAGCAATTTGGGGAGCTTACAGGAAGAAGATAACATTCTGGTTCTCAGTGGATGTCTGAGTAGGCAGCATTCTTATCTCCTCACGTAGCATAAGAGCTGGGAAAATGAGAATGAGTGCGACCTGACAAAGTGAGGGACTTGTAAGAAGGTGTCAGTGAAGGCTGCTGCCTGACTTTTGTCTCTAGTTCCTGGGGAGCAAGAAAGATAGCCTCTGCATGTGCCCCTCCCTGGATCTGAGAGTTATTCCAGGAGGAGACTGGGATTGGGATGGGAGGCTATGGTCTTTCAGGGAGACCCAAGCAACAGGGGAGATGCGGCAGCAGAGGGTCAGTCAGGAGTGGTGCTTGGTCTATTCTTACATGTCTTGCAAATTCTGAAGGGAATTGAGCAGAGGTGAGCTCCTCTTCATGGAGACAGGTTTGGGGTTGCCACTCATTGTCATTTCAGTTGTATACAATTTGCTGGCCATTAGTTTCGGATAGCAAAGGAGAAGAGTTCATCCTTACCACAGTCACCTAAGGAGATGTTTGCTCTTTTCCCGATTTTATCCCCTTAACATAGAAGAGAAGGCAAGGGACAGACGGCTTCTAAGGTCCAAACCCAAGTCCCACTTTCCCCACACCTCCCACTTTAAGTCACTGAAGCTATCGCACTAGGCTGCAGTGAGGAAAGGGAGGAGAGGAGACACGAATGGATCTTGACATTTTAAAAGTGCACCAAGATTAGCCTCAAACACTCAAATAAGAAACTTCTATTAACCCAAAGCAGCTAGCAATTTATGAAATCAGAGCAAAATGCCACTAAGAGCTGCTCCAAAACAGGGAGGCAGTACATAAAACCTGGGAGGAAGACAGTGACTGGAAAATAATGGTACTTCACTGTCATATTCCAAACAGTAGAGACTTTGCAATAAAGTGATTTCACAATATTCAATGTTCATTTTATTATACCTATCTGCGTATATGCCTAATGTTTCCAATAAGACTGTAGACATTTTAAAGTCAGGAATTAGATTTTGTACAACTTTTTCTCCTTAGAGTCTAAAATATATATAAAGAGTGTTCAATACGTATTGTTGATTGAAAATAAAGAATCAAATCTGAATAATTAGAAAATAAGTTACTAAAAGGCAGTAAAATACAATAGTAGAAATAGATGCAAAGTGCATAAGTCCTTCTCGTTTTCTATGTGTTGAGTGAAGGGGCAGCTGACTATAAAGAAGCATATTTGACTCTGTCATCATTTTGAAGCAACTAAAGATTAAGACTGGAGCATTTGTAATCACATGGGCAAAGGGTTAATTCCCTGTTCTGTTACTTCTTAGCTGTGTTGTCTTTGAGAAGTTGCCTCATTCATTAAAAAACAAACAAACAAACAAACAAAAAAA
Source organism: Tursiops truncatus (assembly GCF_011762595.2). Lineage (NCBI taxonomy): Eukaryota > Metazoa > Chordata > Mammalia > Artiodactyla > Delphinidae > Tursiops > Tursiops truncatus. The sequence continues at coordinate 56,314,919 of NC_047039.1, read as the reverse complement.
ACAGTAAGGTCTAGACTATCATCCTTAATTATTCTCCAAGGTATAAAATTCTACTAATCCATGAAAATTAATATACAGCAAGATGCAGCTAAAGGAATGACCACAGTCATAGCCTGTATAAACTATATCAAGGGTTCCACTTGGCATGTACCGACTGCATATAAACAAATGGCAGAAGTTAAACTTTCAAATGTTAGGTTTGACTCCTCTGGATTAAAAGCAAAATGCAACAGTTTTCCTTGGCTCACTTAGTTCTCCACGCAGCATTCCTTTTTTCGAATAATAGGGTTTTTTCTAATTTTTTTAAAACACAGTCTGCAAGATTCAGCAGGTTTCAGGCTTATGTTACGGAATTAAATGCAGACCAAGGAGATCAGCCTCACCCCTATCCCAGTGCAGACGCAGACAAGCCAGGTAACATAATCAAAGGAACAGGTTGTCATCTGTGTATTCTAAGTGCATCTTCTGTCTGTTGTTGATGACACTAGGCACAGCAAAGCATAAAAACAATCATCTAAAATTAGCAGGGAGCATCTTCTTACAATAGAAAAACATTCAGAGCCTCATTTACACCACAATAACAAACAGCTAGATTCAGCCATCTGCTGGGCAGTTCAAGCAAACTTTTAATTATTGGAAAACATAAGTCATTGGGAAAGATAAATCATTATACCTCAATAAGAGTACAATGATGACACTAATTCTCTGCAAGAAGTTCATCAAAATGATATAAAAACTAAAGTTTATAATGGAAATAGAGTTTGTTTTCATAGTAAAGTGAATTCCTTTCAACACTTTCAGATCAGTCATTCCAATACAAAAGATACTAGGAATAAAATAACATTATGACAGTAAGGAATTAATACAATGTTGGTTTGCCTCATTTTTCATTTCAACATGCCTTTTACTATTGGAGCTCTCCAATCACTATGTGGGACATAAAACCCTGACCTCAGAGGTTTCACCAGGATGCTCAAAAGGATGCCTGATAAACTATACCAACAATGAGACAGTTATATAGGTACAGATATAAAGACATAATTGTGGCACTATGAGAGACTAGAAGGTTGTGAAAGAATTTCCAGAAGATGTGATTTTCTGCAAGACACTGATGAATGAGAAGGCACTGTTAGGTCTAAAGGAAGGAAAGCATTTCTGTAGAGGGAATGTCAGAACCAAGGAACAAAGGGAGTCCTTGGCAAACATGACCTGCTGGGAAGGTATGGGAGAAAAGATAGAATCAGAAAGAAAGGTTATGGTCAGTGGATGAGGAAGTTCAACATAACGTTTACTGAAGCATTTGAACTTTATGCTGAAGAAAGTAAGGAGTTTCCAAAGATTGCATCAAAATGTAGTTCTACGTACGGAGGAAAAATGCCTTTCTATCCTCCTAGGTTCTGTGGGTGGGCCTAAGAGTTATACTGACATAAAACGTCTTAAGAGGAAAAAAAAAAATGTCCAAATTTTATTTAATATTTCTATGTGCACATGGAGTCTTCAAAAGGAAGAAAGAACTTCAAAAGAAAGAAGTTATTAGGCCCCAAAGCTTACATACTTTTCTAAACATAGCATGATAAATTATGGGGGTGTGATAAGATGGGACAGCTTGGGCAGGGGCAGTAAACTGTGGGATGGTGACTAGGAAGCATATGGGGGAAACTAATATAAATAAGGATTATTTTAATGGATTTATTTGTACACATTTTGACTCCCAGTCTTAGTGATAAGAATACCCTTCTCTTCCTGGTAGAGGAAATGCAACTTTCTCATGGGAAGTTTTATGACTTGCTTTTAATTAGAAAGTGGGAGGTCACAGAGACCTTCCTGAATCTGTAATTTCTTAGGTGCCTTCAGCTCAAAGTACTCAGTATGCCAAAGCAGCATATTTTGGTGTAGCATGCTCTGAACCCTTCATAGTCCAAACTACTCCCAAATAAGCATTACTTCAAAACAGCACAGATATGAATTCCTTGCATTACCACTGCATACAGAAATAAGGTTCAAAGAGATTAAGGGAGTTATTACTTATTTACAGCTATTGAAAGTGAGGAGTACCTGCCCCACTCCCTGAGCCCAGTCTGGTTTATGTGATCTCATTATCCACATCCTTAGAAGGAAACAAATAAATAAAAATGTTTCCTGAAGGTTGTAGGTTCTCTTATGAGAGTTAAAGGGTAAGGCTCAATAAACTTAGAACAGGAGGAAATCTGTTATACCAATCACAGAGACATTTTTAGAGAAGACAAACTGAAATTGAAATTTAGGAAGTTTTATTTTACTTAAGAATATTCTCAGAATCTGTATTGTCTTCTCCAGTGCAAATCATTAGCATAACTAGACTTTATGTACATACAACATTCCACACACAAACAACCATGCACAAACACATGACTAAGTCAGAATTGGGAGTCTACAAGGCTAATATTTCCCCTTTAACTATCACTGAAGAAGAAAACATATTATCTGAATATGAACCTTTATGAAATACAGTATAATCAGATCTTAATCTTTTTATTTTACTTTTACTTATTTAAAGAATGCTAGATATCAACAGTCAGCAATATGTTCATCTTGACAAAAGCAGCTTAAATTATATGGGAAAAATGTCTAGATCACCAAAGTAAGATGATTCTCCCTATCAAATTCATATGTGTCAAAACTCTGTTCACATACAAATGTATCAGAAACCGAGGCTGATTATATTGAAACTTCTGTGCCTATTAAAATACTTGAAAACACCTGTTATGATATCTGGTAAATAATAGCTAATCAATAAATGTTAGTGTCTTTTTTTCATTTCTTGATATTGTTCATGACATCCATTATCAAACTAAAATGAATTTCTTCTACTTTTACATATTGGAGCTCCATATTCTGGACATTGCCCCCCATCTTTTTTTCTTTTGCTGTAATGTGAAACCAATTTCCTATAAACTCCACTAATGCAAAGATTATCTTCTTCTGTTTTGTTCAATGCTGTATCATCAGCACTTAGAACCATGATTGGTATGTAGATGCTCAATAAATAATTGTTGGGCATATGAAACAATAGCCCCAGTTACCAAAGTTGCTTGCTGCTTTTAAAGTTTAAAACTGCTTCCAAATGGGATCTCCTAGAGGAATAAACATAAAAGTTTGAAGGGATTCAAAAAAAGAAGAAAAGGAAACGGGGACAAAAATGTCCAGAATGTAATATGGCTCCAGCATAGAGAAAAGACACAACTATTTCACATTGAAACATTCCCAAGATTATTAAGCACAGTTATACTTGTGTGGATGCCTTAATATATCTTTTATCTTCTCATAAGAAATGAGATAAGGAGGAGGGGGTTATAAATTTCAATGCTAGAAATATCTGAGCAACTCAGGGATTAAGCAATAGACGAGAACAATGTTAATAAAAAACACTAATTGTGATCATTTATTACATCAAATGAGTGTGTGTGTGTGTGTGTGTGTGTGTTTGTGATGACTATAAGAACAATCAACTTGCTAACTATTTAAATTCTCACAATTGCCTGTACCATAAAAGGAAGGAAATAAACGTTTGGTCACGTCTTTCCCAGGTGATTTCATAATACAATCACCAAAATATGAACATTATAAACTGATATATTTCACAGCAGTAGTTTCTATCTAGTCAAAAGATACAATCTAAAAGCAGTCAATTCTAAAAAGCCCACAAATCACAATACCTGATTTCAGAATGGGTTTCTGTGCACACTGCATCTATACCCTCATTTGAATGAGTACAGAGTTACATGTATAGCTTCCAGCTGTGTTAATGGGAACACTAAGTACCAGTTCCAACAGAGTGAAGATTACAACATAGTGTTGAGTACTTGTGCTACTTTGAATGTTAGCTACATTGTGGGATAACCAGTTAGAGAGGTACGATTGTGTAAAACTGTAGGATGAAAAGAGGAGATTTAAAATAAAATGAGGAAATGTGAAATGCAAATGAATGGATGGATTGGATGGTATTTGATGTCTAACAATATACTGAGTGAATGATGTTTAGTGTCTGAACAAGAGAACACATTATTAGTTTTCTACAGGATGGATTAGACCAACTAAACAGTGTCCCTCTCTCTTCGGCTAAGTATGACATCTGTAGCATGCAAATTGGAATCAAGTTGTGGGGTTTTTCTTCTTCAAGACATGAGCTCATCCATACAAACTGAGGGGAAAAACGCCTTACGATATATGTGAATGATTTATGCTTTCAAATGATACTGAGGACCTACTATGTATTAGTTATATGCCTCCTACCATTTGCTACTGGAAGATTTTGCCCACTTCTTGGCTGAGGGTGTCTCAGGATAGATCATTCTTCCTCCACTGAGTGCCCCCAAACTTAGTTGCAAGGTTCTGTGCTACGTATGGAAACGGCTCCTGTCTGGGCACTTCATTATTTCACTTGGGCCAAGAGAATTCACTGAATTCTGGGGACTATGACAAGCAGATTGGTTATGTTTTTACAGTGGAGAGAAGACATTTGCCAGGCTTTTGGCAAATTTTTTAAAGAGCACTAATGCAGTGCCTCTGTAACCTCTTAGCCTTGTTGCCACTCCTTCGGATCCTCTATCACTTCTCACTGTACAGTCCTAAACCCGGCTACCAGTTACTTCAGCAAGCCTGAAACCCAAAGTCACTGTAAACGGCATACATTTCCTTGTTCCCTGAAACATTACTCACAAACCAATCAAATCCACCTCAAGTCTTGTCAAGTTTTCCTCTAAATAGATACCAGGCACCTCTCTAAATTTTTATCATAATACTCAAGTCAAAGTGTTATCATCTCTCACCTTGAAAAATTCTCATTCTTCTCCCCTTATTCATTCTGGGTCCCATTTACAGCAGGAGGACTGATATCTCTATGGCTCCACTGTTCTCTGATTCTTTACTGTCCAGCCACAGGGCATTTTTCACATGTTCTTCTCTCTGTCAGAAACACCTCTGTCTGCTCCTTATTCGTTGAAATGTTACTCATTTTCTTAATCTCTGCTTAAGTTCCTCAGGAAAATCTTTTTAGATATCATGTTTCTCTAGTAGAAGCTTTCAAACATGGCATAGGATCTTTCACATTTTGTAACTTTTTAGTCTATTTCTGTAATTTATTGATTAAAGTTTGTAGCAGACATTTTGGTTCTTTCTCAGCATCTGTGTAATCTATAATAGTTTAAGCCAATCATCATAATTCCTTCCCTCTATCACAATGATGGATAAAAGGGTGTGCGTGCGTGTGTGTGTGTGTGTGTGTGTGTGTGTGTGTGTGTGTGTATGGCCTATGAGATATAAGAAGAAAACTAAACTGACAGGGGACTTCTGAGAATCTTGTCTTCACTGTCTGTAGACAAAAGGAGAGACAGTCTTCTTTTTCCTCTGGACACTTTGAGTTTACGCATAGTCTGAAAGTGCATTAGACAGACTGTAACCAGCTTGAGGATGAAGCCAACATCAAAGGTGGCAGAGTAGATGTCACTGAGCCATTTAATCATTCAACCTCAAACCGTTCCCTACATCTATACTAACAATTTTATGAGTTAATAATTTTCTAATTATTAAACCACTTTGTTTGGGATCTACAGGCAAAAACACCGAACTATGTAATATCTGTCTCAGTCTTATATTGTAAGATCCATGAAGCAGACCCCACAACTGCTTTTATTCATCACTTTAATATTAGCATCTAAAAAATAAAATGGTTCTGAAGAACCTAGGGGCAGGACAGGAATAAAGATGCAGATGTAGAGAATGGACTTGAGGACATTGGGAGGGGGAAGGGTAAGCTGGGACAAAGTGAGAGAGTGGCATGGACATATATACACTATCAAATGTAAAATAGCTAGTGGGAAGCAGCCGCATAGCACAGGGAGATCAGCTCGGTGCTTTGTGACCACCTAGAGGGATGGGATAGGGAGGGTGGGAGGGAGACGCAAGAGGGAGGCAATATGGGGATATATGTATATGTATAGCTGATTCACTTTATATACAGCAGAAACTAACACACCATTGTAAACCAATTATACTCCAATAAAGATGTTAAAAAATATATTAGCAACTAGCTTAGTGCCTGGTACATACTTTGCACTCATTAAATTTTACTTGAATGAATGGATAAATGAATACCAACATTTTTCTGAAACAGTTCCTGGAAATACTGATTTTTTTTTCCTTCTACCTGTCTATTCTTATTATCTTTGTGGGCAGTTCCTTCTGTTTCTCAGAAGATATAGTTTTACCCTGGTCATTTCCCTATGAATGGGCTATATTTATCTCTGTCTCTCTGAAGTACGGTACTTTGTATTAGGTAAAAGCCTTTTGCTACTATCTGGCCAGACAGAGAAGAATAGTGTATCATTTCTCTCATTCTACAGAGGCCAGCGTTTTATAAATAAAATTGTGGATGACAATTACTGTGAAGCCTTTGAAAAGTATTGTATATTTGCCGCTGCAGCATCCTTCTAAATTCTGGGTTGGGAGATCTGGTGTGATTTATACACAGGCATATTTACTTTTTTCAGTGCTCTATCAAGTAATTCTGATATACTTCCAGGGATTAGATCCATTGTTCCATACACTAAACTTTGGTGAATTCAACTTAAATTTGTATTAAAATTTAAGTGAAACTATTACATTAACTACTCACCCTAAATTTCTTACAGCTTGGAGAAAGAACATCATTGTTTCTTCAAGAATTGACAGGTCACAGAGAAAACATAAATAGGCTTTGTTGTGTAGAGTGTGAGCACTCAATTATGAATTAATGAGAGGAGTTTCTAAGAAGGTAAATTTTGTACAACTATAAGGAAAAAGACATTTCCCTCATTTGTTTCCTCTTCTCTTGGTAACTGAACTTTGATTTCTTCTCAGAGACCTGTCCCAGCACTTTCAGCCCAGAAGGTATAAGTAGGGAAAATCAACCTTAAGGCAAAGGCAGATGTGTACTTGTTGAAATAAACCAAAGCACCCCATTCCTTTCCAGAATGATGGGCTTAGTGACATGCATATGATCTGGATATAGCCAATGACGTTCAAGATGAATTTTGCTAGGAATGCTCAAACAGTGGTTGGCACTGTTTCCTGAAGTTTTTGAAGAGAAGCCAATGTGAGATCCTAGGGCAAGAGCAACTATTTTATGAATTTAGAGAAGAAAGCCTGTCTGCTAGCAATGAAGCAGAACTGGGAGACCATGAGTAAGGAACAAGGGCCCAATGACATTGTTTTTCATCTCTATATTCTGCCATGCCTGAAGCCTTTGCACTTTTCATTTAGTTGGGGCAATAAATCACCATTTTATTTAGGACAGTTTAGATCAGGTTTTCTGTTACTTGGAGCAGAGTCATAACTCACCATAACTGTAGCAGGGAGGAAGAGCTTTTTATTAAGCATATTCTACACAGAAGGTAGATCCTTAGGAGGCATCAACTTTCTCAGCATTAAAAAAAATCATATTCTAGCATTAGGCAATTACATAAAAGGGATGATTTAAAATGAACCATTTTAATCAGAATGGTGATTGGTCTTGATGCCATTTATAAGGCTTAGAAGCCAAGGGGTGATGCCAGGAAGCAAGAAGTCAAAAAGGAGAAAGAAAGGAATTTTAAGGGTGTATCCTTTGGCCCTGGGCCATTTGTCTGATTCTGCTATTGCTGAGAGGCTGTTGTAAATAACAGATACTTAAGGCAAGCACATTATATGCCAGCCAATGCTGGCACTAAGTGATTTGAATGGACTGATCTGGTCTGAGTCAACTTAAGACCAAAGCTAACTGGTTTACTACCCAAACTCCTCTACGTGCCTAACAGGGTATGATGCTTCACACAGACCATGCTGGATCAGCAGAAATTACTAATGATTTTGGCAGCTAACAAATTCTATGAGGTAATAACAAAAACTACAGCTTAAAATAGCTCGGTGGAAAAATGCAATGGGGCAGAAGGGAATTGCAATGGGCTCCTTGAATTGTTCTGTTGATGTTACTGAGCAAATATAGCTTCTTGAGTTGCTTTTGCTTCATCAAAATCATGATACTCTTGAGTGTTGGCAAGGAAACATCAGGTAATGAAAACGCAGTGAACATGCCTTTCATCAGCTGAAAATCTTTAATTGTAATTGCAGCATGTAATGGTGTAATCAGTTGTCTAAGTAACAGGATAGGCTCAAATCTTTCCTAGCATTTCACACACACACAAAAAAGACCATTAAGTTTCCACAAACCTTTCTTCAAATGAAATGAAGGGCAGGTGAAGATGGAAAGGGATTCACTTTTAACCCAATGAACTAAGCAACCTCACAACTAGAAATGATAATAGATTATATAAAAGTAAAGAAAATAAACTATGTTACTAGATAAGTGTGGGCTTAAAAAAACCCACATACAGCAGTAAATAAAAGTGCCATGCTTTAAAGACACTTAAAGCACTGTACACACACACACACACACACACACATATTGTTTGCTTCCTGTATCCTAGACACAACCTTGCAAGACAGGCATTATTATCCCCATTTTACATATATGGTAACTGGAGCTCACAGAGTCTGAACAATGCACTTAGGGTTACACAGCTTGTGTGCTGCAAGAGAATGCTCTAACTTGTTAGTAGGACAAAATCTGGGTCTTTGAGACTTCAGAGTCCATTATCTTGTCCCTAGAATAAGCTGCCTTTTACTCTTCAAACTCAGAACGTCAGTTCCCAAATTTCTGTATGTATAAGAATTATAGCAAAGTTTGCTAAAATGTGAATTCCCATGTGAGAGAGATCTGAGTTGGTAGATTATGGAGGAAGCCAAGAAATTTGCAGTTTTAAACTAATTCCTCAGGGAATTTTGAAGTAGGCATTCCTCAGACCACATGGTCTAGAATGTGTTTTGCAGAACCCTGTGTGACAGAGGCCTGGAGATTTTTATACAGGGAAATCCTCTGATGAGGATTCTAAGAGTATCTTGTTGACAAAGTGCAACATGTAGAAATCACAGACTTACATTTAATCACAGCCAGTCACATAAAAATCTCTAGACTTTGCAGAGTTAGGTTAAAAAAGAATATGGGGTATCGATCACTAAACTCAAATTGGATTTGTAACACCAGGACTGTTAGGAAAACAGTTTTTCCATCCTTCCCTGTTACAATGGAGATGATTCTAGAATGAGTAGGTTGAATACAAGAAAATATGTTTCTTCATTATGCAAAGAGTGCTCTAGGCAATTGTAGTTGATAGATGGGATAGTGGATCTTTCCTTTGTGTTCTCTCCATATGAAAGTAATCCTATCCTCTCTTTTAAACATATTATAGAAAATAGAAAGGAGAATAAAACTAACAAAATCTATTTTTCTAAATTAAATGGCCGGAAAAGCCCCACTTGCTTTGTCTATCAAAATGGTATCACTGGATCACTGCCAAATCCAAATCGGAAGCTATATGAATGATTGTGCTTAGATAATAGTCTCTTTTAGTAATACATAAAGATGCTCTTCACAAAACTCTTACCATGAGTTTCCAAACACAATAAATCCTAGTTTTCTAAAATTGATGTTTTATTTTGGAACCAATTTTGCCTTAATTTTACCATTGTCTCCTCAAGAATTATATCAGTGAAACTCATATGCCTTTCAATATCATTGCGTAAATTCTACTGTCTACTTAGTAATTCTGCCAAAGTCATTAATTTTGACAGGACAATTTATGTATCACAAGGGTTTGTTTTTCAAACAGCTTGTCCCTCAAAGATTTCTTTTCCAAAATAAACGTAAGCATTCCACTTTATTCAAGAAATACAAATGAGTAAAATTTTACTCATAAAAATATTTACATAGATCTATTTGGTATGGTAGAAAGTATGTATTGTTTTAGCCATATTTAACCCTCCTGACATTTTGGATTTAACCTGTGTAGGAAAGGGGGAGGTTTCAAGCAGTGAGGAATGGCTGAAACTGGGAAGGAAAAAAGGAGGAAATAGGGGAACAGCAAAGCTTTTTGCTTTCTCTGGGCTTTTCTGTTAGTTGACTTAACACACCAGAAATCAAATATCCAGTATGCTCATTCATGACACTAGTTCAATCTCTGCCTCTATGCTTCAGTTGTTCTGAGAATTATCTTTTTCGAATTATTTGCTCTGAATAAAGACTTATAAGCCAGTTAAAACAACCTTCACTATCTTGCATTTCAGCCGTGGAGTAATGAAAACAATGAATATAGCTTTCTGTAAAGTTAGGTTTGAATCTTGACTCTTCCACTGGGGAAGTTTGGGGGAGTTACTTAACCTCATGCTTCAGTTTCCTCACCTGTAAAATGAGGATAATAATGTCTATTCCCAAGAGTTGCTTTAAAGATAAAATATAAAATGTGAAATGAAAAAGAAGTTACAACTGGCACCATAGAAATACAAAAGATAAGACACTACTACCAACAGCTATATGCCAATAAAAAGGCCAACCTAGAAGAAATGGACAAATTCTTAGAAAGGTACAATCTCTCACAACTGAATCAGGAGAAAAGAAAATATGAACAGACCAATTACCAGTAATGAAACAATCGGTAATTTAACAACTGCCAACAAACAAAGTCCAGGACCAGATGGCTTCACAGATGAATTCTACCAAACATTTAGAAAAGAGTTAATGCCCATCCTTCTGAAACTGTTCCAAAAAACTGCAGAGTAAGCTACACTTCCAAATTCATTCTATGACACCAGCATCACCCTGATACAAAAACCAGACAAAGATATCATACACACACACACACACACACACACACACACACACAAAAGAAAAACTACAGGGCAATATCACTGATGAACAATATATCACTGAGGATGCAAAAATCCTAAAAACAAATACTAACAAACTGAATCCAACAATACATTAAAAGGATTGTACACCATAAACAAGTGGAATTTATTCCAGTAATGCAAGGATTTTTCAATACCCAAAAGCCAATCAATGTGATACACCACATTAACAAATAGAAATATAAAAATCATATGAATATTTCAGCAGATGCAGAAAAAGCTTTTGATAACATTCAACATCTATTTATGATAAAAACTCTCCAGAAAACTGGCAGAGAAGGAACATACCTCAACATAATAAAGGCCATTTAACACAAACCCACAGCTAACATCATACTTGAAGGTGAAAAGATGAAAACATTTTCTCTAAGATCAGGAACAAGAAAAGGATACCCTGTCTTGCCCCTTTATTCAACATAATTTTGAAAATCGTAGCCACAGCAATCAGAGAAGAAAAGAAATAAAAGGAATCCAAATTGGAAAGGAAGGAGAAAAACAGTCACTGTTTGCAGATGAATGTAGTAAAGTTGCAGAATACAAAATTAATATTAAAATACAATATATACAAAATATATACAAAATACATACAAAATTAATATACATATATTAATATGTTGCATTTCTATACACTAACAATGAACCGTCAGAAGAGAAATTAAGGAAACATTCCCATTTATTATTGTTTCATAAAAAATAAAATACAGAGTCCCTCCAATCAAGCCTCTTAGATAGCCTCATCCACCAGAGGGGAGACAGCAGTAGAAAGAAGAAATACAACCCTGCAGCCTGTGGAACAAAAACCATATTCACAGAAAGACAGACAAGATGAAAAGGCAGAGGGCTATATACCAGATGAATGAACAAGATAAAACCCCAGAAAAAAAGCTAAATGAAGTGGAGATAGGCAACCTTCCAGAAAAAGAATTCAGAATAATGTTAGTGAAGATGATCCAGGACCTTGGAAAAAGAATGGAGGCAAAGATCGAGAAGATGCAAGAAATGTTTAACGAAGACGTAGAAGAATTAAAGAACAAACAAACAGAGATGAACAATACAATAACTGAAATGAAAACTACACTAGAAGGAATCAATAGCAGAATAACTGAGATAGAAGAACGGACAAGTGACCTGGAAGACAGAATGGTGGAATTCACTGCAGTGGAACAAAATAAAGAAAAAAGAATGAGAAGAAATGAAGACAGCCTAAGAGACCTCTTGGACAACATTAAACGCAACAACATTTGCATTCTAGGGGTCCCAGAAAAAGAAGAAGAGAGAGAAAGGACCAGAGAAAATATCTGAAGAGATTATAGTCGAAAACTTCCCGAATATGGGAAAGGAAATGGCAACCCAAGTCCTGGAAGCACAGCAAGTCCCATACAGGATAAACCCAGGGAGAAACACGCCAAGACATAGTAATCAAACTGGCAAAAATTAAAGACAAAGAATAATTACTGAAAGAAGCAAGAGAAAAATGACAAATAACATACAAGGGAACTCCCATAAGGTTAAAAGCTGATTTCTCAGCAGAAACTCTACAAGCCAGAAGGGAGTGGAATGATATACTTAAAGTGATGAAAGGGAAGAACATACAACCAAGATTACTCTACCCAGCAAGGATCTCATTCAGATTCAATGGAGAAATCAAAAGCTTTACAGACAAGCAAAAGTTAGAGAATTCAGCACCACCAAACCAGGTCTACAACAAATGCTAAAGGAACTTCTCTATGTGGGAAACACAACAGAAGAAAAGGACCTACAAAAACAAACCCAAAACAATTAAGAAAATGGTCACAGGAACATACATATCAATAATTACCTTAAACATGAATGGATTAAATGCTCCAACCAAAAGACACAGGCTTGCTGAATGGACACATAAACAAGGCCCATATATATGCTGTCTACAGGAGACCCACTTCAGACCTAGGGACACATACAGACTAAAAGTGAGGGGATGGGAAAAGATATTCCATGCAAATTGAAATCAAAAGAAATCTGGAGTAGCATTACTCATATCAGATAAAATAGATATTAAAATAAAGAATTTTATAAGAGACAAGGAAGGACACTACATAATGATCAAGGGATCAATCCAAGAAGATATAACAATTATAAAAATATATGCACCCAACATAGGAGCACCTCAATACATAAGGCAACTGCTAACAGCTATAAAAGTGGAAATTGACAGTAACACAATAATAGTGGGGGACTAGAACACCTCACTTACACCAATGGACACATCATCCAAAATGAAAATAAATAAATAAACAGAAGCTTTAAATGACACAATAGACAAGACAGATTTAATTGATATTTATAGGACATTCCATCCCAAAACAGCAGATTACACTTTCTTCTCAACTGCACACAGAACATTCTCCAGGACAGATCACATCTTGGGTCACAAATCAAGGCTCAGTAAATTTAAGAAAATTGAAATCATATCAAGCATCTTTTCTGACCACAACACTATGAGATTAGAAATGAATTACAGGGGAAAAAAAGGAAAAACCAAAAACACATTGAGGCTAAACAATAAGTTACTAAATAACCAAGAGATCACTGAAGAAATCAAAGAGGAAATCAAAAACGACCTAGAGAAAAATGACAATGAAAACACGACGATCCAAAACCTATGGGATGCAGCAAAAGCAGTTCTAAGATGGAAGTTTATAGCTATACAAGCCTGCCTCAAGAAACAAGAAAAATCTAAAATAAACCATCTAACCTTACACCTAAAGGAACTAGAGAAAGAAGAACAAACAAAACACAAAGTTAGCAGAAGGAAAGAAATCATAAAGATCTGAGCAGAAATAAATGAAATAGAAACAAAGAAAACAATAGCAAACATCAATAAAACTAAAAGCTGGTTCTTTGAGAAGATAAACAAAATGGATAAATGATTAGCCAGACTCATCAAGAAAAAGAGGGAGAGGACTCAAATCAATAAAATTAGAAATGAAAAAGGAGAAGTTACAAGAGACACCGCAGAAATACAGAGCATCCTAAGACACTGCTACAAGCAACTCTATGCCAGTAGAATGGACAACCTGGAAGAAATGGACAAATTCTTAGAAAGGTATAACCTTCCAAGACTGAACCAGCAAGAAACAGAAAATATGAACAGACCACTCCCAAGTAATGAATTTGAAACTGTGATTAAAAATCTTCCAACAAACAAAAGTCCAGAACCAGATGGCTTCTAGAGGAATTCTCTCAAATATTCAGAGAAGAGTTAACACCCATCCTTCTCAAACTCTTCCAAAAAACCGTAGAGGAAGAAACACTCTCCAACTCATTCTATTAGACCACCATCACCCTGATACCAAAACCAGACAAAGATACTACAAAAAAAGAAAATTACAGACCAATATCCCTGATGACTATAGATGCAAAAATCCTCAATGAAATACTAGCAAACAGAATCCAACAACACATTAAAAGGATCATACAGCATGATCAAGTGGGATTAATCCCAGGGATGCAAGGATTCTTCAATATACACAAATCAATCAACGTGATACACCATATTAACAAATTGAATAAAAACCATATGATCATCTCAGTCGATGCAGAAAAAGCTTTTGAAAAAAATTCATCACCAATTTATGATAAAAAGTCTCCAGAAAGTGGGCATAGAGGGAACCTAACTCAACATAATAAAGGCCATATACAACCAACCTACAGCAAACATCATTCTCAATGGTGAAAAGCTGAAAGCATTTCCTCTAAGATCAGGAATAAGACAAGGATGTCCACTCTCACCACTATTATTTAACATAGTATTGGAAGTCCTACGTGTGGCAATCAGAGAAGAAAAAGAAATAAAAGGAATACAAATTGGAAAAGAAGAAGTAAAACTGTCTCTGTTTGCAGATGACATGATACTATACATAGAGAATCCTAAAAATGCCACCAGAAAACTACTAGAGCTAATCAATGAATTTGGTAAAGTTGCAGGATACAAAATTAATGCACAGAAATCTCTTGCATTCCTATACACTAATGATGAAAAATCAGAAAGAGAAATTAGGGAAACACTCCCGTTTACCATTGCAACAAAAAGAATAAAATACCTAGGAATAAATATACCTAGGGAGACAAAAGACCTGTTTGCAGAAAACTATAAGACACTGATGAAATAAATTAAAGATGATACCAACAGATGGAGAGATATACCATGTTGTTGGATTGGAAGAATCAATATTGTGAAAATGACTCTACTACCCAAAGCAATCTACAGATTCAATGCAATCCCTATCAAATCACCAACAGCATTTATTACGGAACTAGAACAAATCATCTTAAAATTTGTGTGGAGACACAGAAGACCCCGAATAGCCAAAGCAATCTTGAGGGGAAAAAATGGAGCTGGAGGAATCAGACTCCCTAACTTCAGACTATACTACAAAGCTACAGTAATCAAGACAATATGGTACTGGCACAAAAACAGAAACATAGATCAATGGAACAAGACAGAAAGCCCAGAGATAAACCTATGCACGTATGGTAAACTAATCTATGACAAAGGAGGCAAAGATAGTCAATGGAGAAAAGACAGTCTCTTCAATATGTGGTGCTGGGAAAACTGGACAGCTACATGTAAAAGAATGAAATTAGAACACTCCCTAACACTATACACAGAAACAAACTCAAAATGGATTAGAGACCTAAATGTAAGACGGGACACTATAAAACTCTTAGAGGAAAACATAGGAAGAACACTCTTTGACATAAACCACAGCAAGATCTTTTGTGATCCACCTCTTAGAGTAATGGAAATAAAAACAAAATTATAAAAATGGTACCTAATGAAACTTCAAATCTTTTGCACAGCAAAGGAAACCATAAATAAGAAAAAGACAACCCTCAGAATAGAAGAAAATATTTGCAACCAAATCAATGGACAAAAGATTAATCTCCAAAATATATAAACAGCTCATGCAGCTCAATATTAAAGAAACAAACAACCGCATCCAAAACTGGGCAGAAGACCTAAATAGACATTTCTCCAAAGGAGACATACAGATGGCCAAGAAGCACATGAAAAGCTGCTCAACATCACTAATTATTAGAGAAATGCAAATCAAAAACACAATGAGGTATCACCTCACACCAGTTAGAATCGACATCATCAGAAAATCTACAAACAACAAATGCTGGAGAGAGTGTGGAGAAAAGGGAACCCTCTTGCACTGTTGGTGGGAATGTAAAATGATACAGCCACTATGGAGAACAGTATGGAGGTTCTTTAAAAAACTAAAAATAGAATTACCATATGATCCAGCAATCCCACTACTGGACATATACCCAGAGAAAACCATAATTCAAAAGGACACATGCACCCCCAAAAGTGCAACACTATTTAGCCAGGTCATGGAAGCAACCTAAATGCCCATTGACAGATGAATGGATAAGGAAGTTGTGGTACATATATACAATGGAATACTACTCAGCCATAAAAAGGAACGAAATTGAGTCATTTTTTGAGATTTGGATGGATCGAGAGACTGTCATACAGAGTGAAGTAAGTCAGAAAGAGAAAAACAAATATTGCATATTAATGCATGTAGTGGAACCTAGAAAAATGGTACAGATGAACCAGTTTGCAGGGCAGAAGTTCAGACACAGATGTAGAGAACAAACGTATGGATACCAAGCAGGGAAAACTGCGGTGGGGTGGGGATGGTGGTGTGCTGAATTGGGCGATTGGGATTGACATGTATACACTGACGTTTATAAAACTGATGACTAATAAGAACTTGCAGTATAAAAAAACAAACAAAAAACAACTAACACTAAACTTTCTTTGGGTTATTTGTATGGAAATATGTTAATATAAGTGTTTCAGACATTACATGAAATTTCTAAAAATCTTGTATGTTCTGGTATAATGTTATAAGTCATAATTCTAGTTATTACTTTAAAATGTATGTCTCAGAAATAACTAAATTACCTTGTCAATTGTATTATCATGAACTTTAATCAAATATTTAACCATGGTCATTTTTAAGTCTTTTGTCATTTATAGACAGTTCTGGGTGTGCTCTGATGCTTTTGCAAAATGTTCCAATAAAAGGGTTTCATCTTCAAGGAATTCATGGAGAAGACTCTGACAAGTACAGATTTCTGGTAACTGACTACACTGCTGAACTGAATGAATAAGCATTTTCAGAACTCTAATGGAAAACTGATGAATTCATAAAAGTGCTAACAAAAGATCAAGATGAAAAAAAAATTAATTACATGGGACTGAGTATACTGATGAAGATGATTATAATTTTTGTGACTTTGAATAAAAAAATGTTTTTGAATAAAAAAAAATCCCACAAGGACTCAGAGGCAAAAAATAGACAAATCAATTTTCACTGCAAAGTAAAGGAGCTGTTACAGGGGAGGATTACTGGACTGAATGTCAATATTATGACAGAGTATGAGTGTATTTCATGTTTGGTAATTGCAATCACTGTTGCTTTTTTTGTGGTCATCCATTTATAATGCTTGGTGTCACTTTATTTATCTCTTGTAAAATTAAAATACAGTGTGTGTGTGTGTGTGTGTGTGTGTGAAAAAAAAAGAAAAAGAAAAAGAAAATACATAGAAATAAACCAATCTAAGGAGGCAAAAGATCTGTAGTCCAAAAACTTTAAGACACTGATGAAAGAAACTGAAGACAACACAAACAGATGGAAAGATATACTGTGTTCTTGGATTGGAAGAATAAATATTGTTAAAATGACAATACTACCCAAGGTGATCTACAGAGTCAATGCAATCTCTATCAAAATACTAATGGCATTGTTCACAGAGACAGAAAAAATAATTTTAAAATTTTCATGGAAACACACAACACCCTGAGTAGCCAAAACAACCTTGAGAAAGAAGAACGGAGATGAAGGAATCATGCTTCTTGACTTCAGACTATACTGCCAAGCTCCAGTAATCAAAACAGTATGGTACTGGCACAAAACCAAACAAATAGATCAATGGAATAGGATAGAGAGCCCAAAAATAAACCCACGCACTTATAGTTAATCTATGACATAGGAGGCAAGAATATACAATGAAAAAAGAAAGTCTCTTTTCAATAAGTGGTGCTGGGAAAACTGGGCAGCTACATGTAAGAGAATGAAATTAGAACATTCTCTAACACCATACACAAAAATAAACTCAACATGAATTAAATACCTAAATGGAAGACTAGATACTATAAAACTTCTAGAGGAAAACATAGGTAGAACACTCTTTTTCATAAATCATAGCAATATGTTTTTGGATGTTTCCTAATGCAAAATAAATGCAAGCAAAAATAAACAAATGGGACCTAATTAAACTTAAAACCTTTTGCACAGCAAAGATAAACATTGACAAAATGAAATGGAAGAATGGGAGAAAACATTTGCAAATGATGTAACATATAAGGGATTAATATCCAACATATATAAACAGCTCATACAACTCAACATCAAAACAAAAAATAATGCTTTTTAAAAATGGGCAGAAGAACTGAATAGACATTTTTTTTTTTTTTTTTTTCCAAAGAGGGCATGCAAATGGCCAACAAGCACAGGAAAAGATGCTCAACATTGCTAAGCACCAGGTAAATGCAAATCAAAACCACAATGAAATAAGACCTCATACCTGTCAGAATGGCTTTTATGAAAAAGAAGACAAATTCAAAATATTGGCAAGGATGTGGAGAAATGGGAACCCAACACATTATTGATGGGAATGTAAACTGGTGCAGCCACTGTGGAAAACAGTAAGGAGGTTTCTCAAAAAACTAAAAATAGAATTACCATATGACCCAGCAATGCCACTCCAGGGTATATATCCAAAAATAACAAAAAAAAACACTAATTCAAAAAGTTGCATGCACCCCAGTGTTCATAGTAGTGTTATTATAATTGTCAAGATATAGAAACACTGTTTTTTTATTTGTTTGCAAAAAAATCAAGTAAAACATTTCTTATTTAACTTTTCAGTACTCTAGCTTGAGAATCTAAGCTATAATATATTCTAGGGTTTTGGGTGTCTTCAAAAGGTGCTACAATGAGCATCAACATTAGAATCAGACCCAACGGGATTTCCCCCCCTCTTGCTTTTTTTGGAATGATATTTTCTTTCCTTTTTATTATTCCATTTTCCCCTCTATTTCTTTGGAAATTATATCCTCTATGTCTAATCTTTTAGTGTTACTCCTTGCTATTTTAACATTCAAAAGTTTACCTTTCTCTTGAACAATACAAAAAAAAAAAACAGAGTACAAAACATTTTAATGCCAACAACTTTCCATCAAATTTACATGTAAACTTTTTACAGCATTTTCATCTATACTTTTTCCCTTCCCATAAATGAGACATTGTTATTGCTGCTGGTGGAGGTGGTGTTTTGTGTTAGTTTAGAATATACTTCATGTTTATTTATATTTAGAGACATATTTACACTTACCTTTATTTACCAACATGCTTTCCATTTTACATCTTCCTTCTAGGATAAAAGTAATTCTGCTGAATTACATATTTAGAATTTCATTTACCAAGGGTCTGTTGGCGGTAAGCTTAATTTTTATCTTTTGATATCTTTATTTTGCATCTGCTTTTGAAAGGTAATTTTACTGGGTACCACTGGGGCCTAGAATTCTATGTTGACAGTTTTTGCTCTGTGGGTGTGTGGGTGTGTGTGTTGCTCACTACATTTAAGACACTATTCCACTGTCTTCCAATTTCCACTGTTGGAAAGTTTTGAACAATCATTGAATAGAATAGCTATTAGTCATTTGAAGGAAATCTGCCTGTTTCTTCTGGCAACTATTAAGATCTCTTTTTAGTTTTCTGCTGATTCACTTGTATGTCTGGATGTGAGTGTTATTTATGTCTATTGAAATTCCCTGTGTTTGATTCTGCTTATTTATTTTTAAGCCTGGGTTAAATATGCAATTTTCCCAAGAACATTTATGCTTACTTCTCCCAGTTTCATATGTATACTCCCTATATAAGACTATTTTAAATTATTTTTCCATATAAGTATAATGTGAAAGTGGGCCAAAAATCAAATTTAGCTTGTGGTCACAAATTCTCAGTGGAGAACGCTCTTCTCCTTTATTCAATGCCAAGGTCAGGATATGTGAAGTTTTCTCCCAGGAACACTGTGAGCAATGGGTTTACTTCTTGTTCACTCTCATTGTGAGAGAAGCCTTTAGTCTTGGAGCCTTTAGTATAGCACATTTCTGGTTAGTCTCCACAACTTGGGCATGCCCTAGATTTTAAATCCTATCTCCCACTCCTCAAGAAATTTAAACAAGAAGCTCATACTATGGGCTCCTGAAACCCTCTCTGACAACCACTTCAGTTCTCAGGGCACCTACATCCATGGTGCATCTTCTGCATATTCCTTCATTTCAGAACAAAATTTATTTTGCAATATATATATATATATATATATATATATATCCAAGCAGGTTTTTTCCTACCTCCTTCACCCTCCTACTTATGAGATTTGTATTTTTTTCCCTGACAGTTATTATGTTGATTCTGAAAGAACTGTGAGTCATATATATATACATATATATATATTATATAAAAATATACATAATATATATATAATAATATAGTAAATTTGGTAAATCACTGAGGTATAGATATTTAGAGGCAGAAAATATTTTAGAGATCACCCGACCTAACAACCTCTGGGCAGTGCAGAGACTTGCCTAGTTATGCGCGGTGCCAGTTGCACTCTGAATTTGTAACTGTGTGAATTTATTAATAAGGTCAATTTTATATTCCTTTCTGTACAAACCAAACCCAAAATATAAAGGTATATTTGCTATATTAATTTTTCACTTTTCTCTATTTCTAAACTTTTTTGGAATCAAAATTCAAACTAAACAAATAGCCCAAATAAGCTGTTGGTGGGAAACAGAAAAATGAAATCCCTCAGGGAGGTATTAGCTAAAATAGCTACCAAGAAAGCAAAATTTAGGTAGCAACAGTGAAGACTAGCAGCAGAAAAGCAGGTTCACAAAGGAAGCAAATATCACAGGGAGTGTCTGCATTTCTGACCAGCCAAGCGAAGGGGCCTAGGTGATAAGGTCTGAATTTCCCAAGTCCCAAGCATGTCAGGGGAATTGGGCAAGAGTTTGAAAGGCAGTAAACAAGCCAAGACTGAAATGTTATTCAGGGCCTATAAATAATTAAATTGCAACTATATACCATAGAGCCATGTATCAAGAATTTTCTAGAAGACTCCTCATTTAATACATTTTGATCCATTTTATATATTAACAGAATACACCAGAAAATCCAATATTGCATATTTCCATTCCAAGAAAAACTACTTCTAGAACACAACAATTCATTCTCATACTACATATTCACTATGAGGCAAACAAACAAACAAAAATATGTGCACTGTTATCTGCAAAATTAGCAAATTTTAGAGAAGAACGTTAATGGCAGCAGTGATTACAAACTGCTTAAATTCAGTGGCACTCATTTACCCATAAACATATGGAAAGGAAACTTAGGTAATTGATCACATAATCTTAATGTGGGGAAGAGTTTTATATGCAGAAATCATAAAGAAAAAATTGATAATTAGTCTATATTCAAAATAAAAAAAGAAAAAATCAAGATGTATATTGCCTCTAGTTTTAGTGAGACTAAATCATATCACAGCCATAGAGAACTAAAGTATTTCTCATATTAACTGTCATTGTATCTGAAATTCTTATAATCAGAGTCATTCATTTTATATCTATTAATGTGGTTCCATCTTGGGGTAGTGTTATATATTACTTTCTCATGTTAACATAAAATAACAAATGTATTTACTGGATTTTTCTATCAGTATTATTGTCAAAGTATAATATTCCAGATTTAAGATGAAGGCTTAGCTTAAAAAGTTCATAAATGATTTTGCATTTTATTCTATAACTTGTGTCTTTATTTTATTTTTTCTAATTTTTTTTTTTTTTTTTTGCGGTACGCGGGGCTCTCACTGCTGTGGCCTCTCCCGTTGCGGAGCACAGGCTCCGGACGTGCAGGCCATGGCTCACGGGCCCAGCCGCTCCGCGGCATGTGGGATCTTCCCGGACTGGGGCACGAACCCGTGTCCCCTGCATCGGCAGGCGGACTCTCAACCACTGTGCCACCAGGGAAGCCCTATTTTTTCTAATTTTTAAGTAAAATCGATGTGTTCAGAGTATATGTAATTAAGTTTTAGATATGTGGTAATATATTGTGTTACCATTAGGAAAAGACAAAGTAAGAAGTAGGGAGGATTAAAAATCAAAGCATGCCTATTTTAACTTTTTGACCAGCACTGTGAGATTTACTATATTCACATGGCTCTAAATAACAGTCTCCCATACGTAGTAGCTTATTAGCTAAACCATACGTAGTAGCTTATTAGCTAAACCAACCATATGTTACCACATTCCTGAAGAAGCTCGGGAAGTTAGTGTAAAAATACTTGTTAGCTTGATTCTACTCTATTCAGGATAACACAATGCTGCACTATTTTTCTTTCAAGAAAAGTAACATTGTTTTTATCATAATTATTCACTATTTTTGTCAAAACATTTTAAGTAACACAGTGAATGCAGTATACTCAACTAAAAATAGTCAAAGAAATGCAAATCAAAAATGAGAAGCGATTTTTTTAGCCATAATTTTAGCAAGATAGCATCAGAGATGCTCATAAATAGTCTTCTAAATGTTAATCTTCCTGATGGGCATGCTCTGGGCTGTCTCCTCTTCATAAACTCTCTATAGAAACCTAACCTCATACATTTGTATGGAATTTATGTATGTTTTATATCTCTTATTTAGAACCTGCTTCTAAAATCTAAACTCACATTTCCAGTTGAGAGATAACTGGACAAGATAGCACTTCCAGGAGGTCTTAAATATATCTCAACATTCACTTGCCCTACATAGAACTTTCTTTTACTCACAAACTCTTGGTTTCTCCCTTTCCATGTACCTCTACATCAAATTTAAGTCCTAGCATTTGTATTTTCTTTACTACCAACTTTGTCTCTGCCAACCTCTTGATTTGGGTCTCTAGTTCTCTTGCTTCCTTCTCATCTATTTTCACATAACGATAAAAATAAGCTACTTAAAATATCAATACCACCATGTGAATCAAGTCATTTTCCTGCCAAATCATCATTTATTACTCATTCACTGCATGGCCAATGATATCCAAGCTCCTTACTATGGCCTAGAAGGTCCTTTCTTATTACCTCTATTATATTCCTTCTTCCTCCAATGTGTATATATTGTCTTCTTTTTGTGTCCTGACTTTAGAGCTTTTTGTTTGTTTTTGTTTTTTTTTAATACAGCTCTGACTGGACACTCTTCCTTTTTCTTTAAATGACCAGAGACTTCTCATACTTATGTCTCACTTTAATGTCAGCTCATGAGAGAGGCTTTCCCTTTCTATCACCTATTTGATTCCTTATGATATGATAACATCACCATCTGTAATTGTCATATATGTTTGTTAGTTCACATGCCTGAGTCCCTTTTCCTCACTAAAAGATGGTAAGAGATGGAAGAAGCCATGTCTATGTTGTCCATCAGTGACTCCTTAGCCTTGAACATATCAGAGTTTTAACAAATATTTGTTGATAGAATAAATAAATGAATTATAACATTAAATGTAATTTGATATAAACCTCCTAAAAAGCAAACTTTGCTAAAATATTAGATTTTTAAAACATTTTAAACAGAAACTCAAATCTAGGCCTAGGGAGGGGGTTAATTCTACCTGTAGATGGTTTTGCTGTTGTTGCTATTTTCTGGTATCCAAATTAAATTTCCAAAAGATAAGTTTGAAAAGTTTATAATTACATTGAAAATAGTTTATTAAGAAATGTTAAAAAGTAGGATAAAAATCAACAGAATCACAACCAGTATTCCAAGAAACTCCCCGAAGGAAAATAGTTTGTGAGGAAAAGTTTGGAATAAAAAATGCCAAAATGATAATAGTCGTTTATCTCTGCGTGGTGTTACTATGAGTTATTTTGCCCATCTCTTCCCATTATATGCATACTTTAATATGGAAAAAGATGCTTTAAAATACATTTTTAACAAATTATATTTGTTTATCTTGCTGATTTTGACTATTTAATCATACTGATTTTTCTTTTAGATAAAGAGAAATGTATTTCTTTAAAAATCTAACCAGATTGGTCTTGAAGGGTAAATAATAATTTTCCAAGCAGAGAATGAGGAAAGACTTTTTTGGGTATTGCACAAGGAGAAGCACATTATACTTAAATACTAAAGATGCATTTCATATTTCATTAGAAGATGTAAAATGTGTTGGAGCAGTAATTTCTTAGCAAGCACGTGTTATTTCCAAACTGTTGCCTCTACCTGGAACTAGAATTAGAAGAACTAGCAGGCGTTCCGGCTGTGATGTATGTCAACTGAATGGGCACTTAAATACTGTTTAAAACTTTTAAAACATTTGCAGCATCATTTGTAAATTGTAAGCAATAATAGGTGATCTGTGAAATAAGAATCCGATATATATAACAATATTTAAAATTTCTTTAGTGTGTCTTACTTTTCCAAATGCAGTAAATCTTCCAGATGTAAATTTTTACATTTTCACAATGATTTATTAGAATTAATTAATGGAAATTATATACTATAATTAACTAAAATACAAATGAATATGTTATACATTTATAACCTAGCATATACGATAATAATATACCTAATTTAAGATATAGCTATGATATTTACATATACATTATGTATAAATTATGTATTTTCTATATAGCAAGATAATACATATATACATTGTATATATACATGTGATTAAGGAGTTAGGGATTATGCCCTTTCTATAGATAAGGAAAATGAGTCTAAGAAAACCTAAATAATATACTCATAGTCATTCTGCTAATAACTGGGATACCTCTTTCTTATGCTTTTCCTATTACCAAACCATTGGCTCCTATGTAGAAGATACATTGAGAATGAGCTTTGAAAATCATTACAGCTAGATGGATTTAACATTAGTAACAATAATGACATACTGTTTTTCTAATCTTTAATTACACCCCCTTAACAACCGTTCACCCTATTACCAGTGTTTCCTTGCCATTCTACCTACTAGATTGGCTGAAGCCCTGTTTTCTCCCCACAATTCTGATAGCTGAATTCTGTGAACTTATCCACTCACACCAACCCTCCATCTAATAACTGGAGGCAAATTATCTGAAACAGACAATTTTCAAGAATATATATAATGATGGTTTTATTTAGATTTTAGAACTTTATCCCTGACTGTGGAATATACCTCTTTGTCTCCTTTGTAATGAAAGTTAGGAATCATATAATTGGGGAAGATATTTAGAGTCCTTGACATCACAGTCTGGGTAAGTTTACCACTATAATCTCAAAGGGGTCCCTATAACTCCTTTATTGTTTACCTGCAATGACACAGATTCTGAACCCTTTGATGGTAAATTCAAGGTCTTTTACTTTCTTAGTCAGCTCAGGCTACTGTAACAATATACCATAAGCCAGGTGGCTTATAAACAATAGAAATGTATTTCTCACTGTTCTGGAGCCTGAAAGTCCAAGAAAAGTGCCAGAATAATTGAGTTCTGGTGAGGACCCTCTTTCCTGGCTGAAGACTGCCAAATTTTCACTGTATTCTCACATGATGGAGAGCAGAGTAGAAGAAGCAAACTCTCTCTTGTGACTCTTAAAATGGCACTAATTCCATTCATGAGGGCTCCATCCTTATAATCTCATCTAATACCAATTTCCTCCTGAAGGCCTTCTTCCTAATACCATCACACTGAGAGGTAGGGTTTCAACATATGAATTTTAGGGGTCAAAAACATTCAGACCATAACACTTTCCATCCTTCTGACTAGAAAATTTTTTCCACAGTTAAGGTATCAATATTTATTTGCTTAGTTACATTTCTAGCCACAATTCTTCCTTTATGGGGAGATGTGCAATATAGACTCAAAGTTCCTTTCTCAGCTTAAAAAGTTTCCCATTCTCATTTTGTGCCTAAAGACAGAATAATGGGTTTCAGTTACTTGATATAGAGCTCCTTAAAAAAAAAAAAAAAAATTTCAAAATGCAAAAGAAAACACTGCATCAACTAAAGATTGATCAAGATGGCTGAGTAGGAGGACATGGAACTCACCTCCCCCCACAAACACATCAAAAATACATCCACATGTGAAACAGTTCTTACTGAAAACTAATTGGAAACTGTCAGAAAGAACCCTATACAACCAAGGATGAAATAAAAACCCACGAAGAATCTGCTAAGAAGGAAAAAGAAGAATGAGATCAGGACCTGTGCCCCCAGGAAAGGACCCAGAGAAAAAGGGAGATTACATGGGTAGAGATACTACCTGAGGAGTGGACAGTTCAAGCCACATATTGGGTGCACCAGTCCTGGGGCCTGACAAAGGGAAGATGAGCCCCCTTGTCTGGTTGGAGGGCTCGTGGGACTAACAGCAGGGCTGCGGGAAGCCTGAACTCTACTCATGAGGAGTGTGTGCATGCTCTAGCTGGCTCCCAAAGCACAGCGGAGAGGGTGGATTGGAAACTGCTTGAGTGGCTGCCCAGTTTCCCAGGACCGCCCAGCCTGAGCTGAGCAAACACTCCAGCCCTATTTACTTTACATCAGCTCCACGCTGCAGCAAGAGCTGCCCTGACTGAGGACAGACCTCGGCAGTGAGATGCAGATGGGACTCAGATCAGAAGAGGCAACTGAGCAGAGTGGGGGCGGCCATTACTGGCACTTACATAGGCAGTATATCAGAAGCAGTCCTGATCTCTGAGGGTGCCAGACTGCCAAAGCCTGTACTGCAACACACGCTGAGAGCCCACAAGTGCCCCACCTGCCTATGGTGCAGCTCCATACCGAGGAGGCGGCAGCAGAGGCTGAGGGGAAAGACTGGCTATGAGGGACAAAGGAGACTCAGACACAAAATGGCATCTGGGAAATGCAGTGCAGCCATTACTGGCACTTGAACAGATAGTGTACAGAAGCAGCCTGGACCTCTGTCTGCAGCTAGACAACAGAAGCCAAGAGTTCACATGGGTCCTTCTTCCTCCAGCACTGCTTCTCTTTAAAGTAAGAGTGTCAGTGCTGGGAGAGGGGAGAGGACACACTTAAAGGGAACAGAGCCAGCTCAGACCTAACCTTCAGGACCTTTGCTCCAGCAACTCGGGATCTGCTCCTGCGCTGGTAGGGTGGTAACAGCCACTGAGCAGAGGGGGAGCCTAGGCTCACACCTGGCCCTGGCTGCTCCAGCTTCACCTCCTACCAAGGTGGTAGCTACCAGCACACCCTGAGGAAAAGTGTAACGTGTTCACATCAAATCCAGCTCTCCTACCAAAGCTACTAGGCACACACAGACTGTAGAGGGATGCTCCCACATAAGAACACACCTTCAAGACTGCAACAGGTAACTGTTTCACCAAAATTCATAGAGACAGAGAAAGTTAAGTAAAATGAGAAGACAGAAGAACTGGTCTCAATTGAAAGAGCAAAAGAAAACCTCTGAAAAAAAATTAAACAGAAATAAACAACTTACCAGATAAAGAATTCAAAGCAATAGTAATAAGAATGCTAACTGAATAAGGGAAAAGTATAGATGACACAGTGAGAATTTTAACAAGGAACTAGACAAATATAAGAAAGAACCAGTCAACTGAAGAATACAATTATTAAAATGAAACACACTAGAAGGAATTAACAGCAGACAAGGTGATACAGAAGAATGCATAAGTGACCTGGAAGACAGAATAATTGAAATCAGTCAATGAAAACAGCCAAAAGAAAAACAACTTTAAAAAAAATGAAAAGAGTTTATGAGATCTCTGTGATAACATCAGGAATACCAGCATTTTCATTATAAAGGTTCCAGAAGGAGAAGAGAAAGAGGGAGATAGGTTGAAAATGTATTTGATGAAATTATGGCTGAAAATTTCCCAAACCTGTAGGTGAAAACAGATATCCAATTGCAAGAAGGACAGAGGGTCTGAAATAAGATAAACCCAAACAGACCAATACCAAGACATATCCTAATTAAAATGGCAAAAGTTAAAGAGAATTCTAAAGGCAGCAAGAGAAAAAGAGTCATATACAAGGAATCTCAATATGGCTATCAGTTGATTTTTCTGCAGAAACTTTGCAGGCCAGAACAGAGTATCATGATAGATTCAAAATGCTAAGAGAAAAAAAATCGACAACTTAAGGTACTCTACCTAGCAAGACTATCATTTAGACTCGAAAGAGAGATAAAGAACTTCTCAGAGAAGGAAAAAACACAAGAATCCATTGGTACTTAACTTAACCTTAAAAGAACTGTTAATGAGTCTCTCTAAGTGGAAAAGTCTCTAACAAGAAGTAAGAATCTATATGAAAGGAAAAAAAAAACCCACTAGGAAAGACAAATATATAGTAAGGGCTGAAGATCAACTACTTAAATAAGCTACTATCAGGATTAAAAGATTAAAAATTGTAAAAGCAACTACAGAAACCAGTGAAGGTATAAACATAAAGATGTAAATTATGACATCAAGAACAAAAAATGGGAGGAAGAGTGAAAAATGTAGATCTTGTGGAATGTGCTTGAACTTAAATGACTACCAGTTTAAAACAAGTAGATATAGTTATGGTCAATATATGCAAATCCTGTGGTAACCACAAATGAAAAACCTACAAAAGACACGAAAACTAGGGAAATAAAAAAAAAAAGAATACAAGCATACCACTAAAGAAAATCATCAAACCACAAGAGTAGAAACACAAAGAAGAAGAAATGAACAGAGAATAACTACACCGTGAGAAAAAATAATAAAATGACAATATGTACATACACAACAATGATTACTTTAAATGTCAACAGAGTAAATGCTCCAATCAGAAGATGTAAGGTGGCTGACTGGATAAAAGAACAAGACCCACTGCTTACAAGATACTCATTTCAGAGTTAAAGAAACACACAGACTAAAATTGAGGGAATGGAAAAAGATATTTCATGCAAATGGAAATGACAAGAAAGCAGGGTTAGCAATACTCATATCAGACAAAATAGACTTTAAAACAGAGTCTAAAGCAAAAGATATAAAAGGGCATTATATAATGATAAAGGGATCAACCAAGAAGATGATATTACACTTATTAATATATATATGCACTCAAATCATGAGCATCTAAATATACAAAGCAAATACTAACAGACTAACAGATATAAGGGAAAAATTGACAATAATACAGTAATAGTAGAGGACTTTAACATTCCACTGACATCGACGGACAGATCCTCCAGAAAGAAAATCAATAAGGCAACAGTAGTCTTAAATGACACAATAGGCCAGTTGGACTTAATAAATATCTACATGACATTCCATCCAAAAACATCAGAATATACATGTTTCAAGTGCACATGGAACATTCTCTAGGATAGATCACATTTTAGGTCACAAAACAACTCTCAACAAATGTAAGAGGACAGAAATTGTATCAAGTATTCTTTCCAACCACAATGGTATGGGACCAGAAATGAATTACTGAAAGAAAAATGGGAAAAGCACAAACACATGGAGATCAAACAGAATACTACTAAAAAACCAATGGGTCAAAGAAGAAATCAAAGACGGAATCAAAAAATACCTTGAGACAAATGAAAATGAAAACACAACCTTCCAAAATCTATGAGATGTGGCAAAAGCAGTTCTAAGAGAGAAATTCATAGTGATAGATGCCTTCTTCAAACAAGAAAACTCTCAAATAAACTACCTACCCTACCTTATAAAGGAATTAGGAAAAGAAGAACAAAAAAAGCACAAAATCGGCGGAAGGAAGGAAATAATAAAGATCAGAGAGGAAATAAATAGAGATCAGGAAATAATAGAAAAAAAAAGAAATCAATGAAACCAAGAGCTGTTGTTTTGCAAAGATAAACAATATTGATAAACCTTTAGCCAGGCTTGTCAAAAAGGAAAGAGAGAGGACCCGAAAAGCAAAATAAGAAATGAAAAAGTAGAAACAATAACCAATATGACAGAGATAAAAAAATAAGCAAATAATATGAACAAGTGTATACCAACAAAATGGACAACCTAGAAGAAATGGGCACATTTCTGAAAACATACAACCTTCTAAGACTGAATAAGGAAGAAACAGACAATGTGAACAGACCAATCATGAAAAGTAAAATTGAATGTGTAAAAATAAACAAATAAACAAACAAAAACTCCCAGCAAACCAAAGTCCAGGACCAGATGGCTTCACAGGGGAATTCTACTAAACATGTAAGAAAGAGTTAATACCTACCCTCTCAAGCTATACCAAAAAACTGAACATTCCTAAATTAATTGTATGAGGCCACCATTATCCTGATACCAAAACCAGGTAAGGCACTACAAAAAAGAAAATTTCAATACAATATCTTTAATGAATATAAATGCAAAAATCTTCAACAAAATATTAGCAAAATCCAGCAATATATAAAAGGAATCATACACCATGATCATGTTGGATTCATTCCAAAGATGCAAGGCTTGTTCGATACTTGCAAATCAATCAATGTGATACACTATACTAACAAAAGGAAAATTACAAATCACATAATCATCAATAGATTCAGGGAAAAAAAAACATTTGAGAAAATTCAACATCCATTTATGATTAAAAACTCTCACCAAAGTTGGTATGGGAGAACATATGTCAACAAAATAAAGTCCGTTATGAAAACCCGTCATACTCAACAGTGAAAAGCTGAAAGCTCTCCCCCTACACTCAGGACTCAGACAAGAATGCTCACTATTTCTACTCTATTTAATGTAGTTTTGGAAGTCCTAACCACAGCAATCAGACAAGATATAAAACTCATCCAAATTAGAAGAGAAGAAATAAAACTGTCACTATTTGCAGATAACATGCTACTATATATAGAAAATCCTAAAGTCTCCATCCAAAAACTGTTAGAACAAATGAATTCAGTAAAGGTGTATATTATAAAATTAATATATAGAAATTTGTTGATGTCTATCTACTAACAAAGGACTATCAGAATAAAGAAAAAGAAAAAAAAAACAAAACAAATGCTTTTTAAAATGGCATCAAAAATAATAATACCTAGGAAAAAACTTAACTACAGAGGTGAAAGACCTATATGCTGAAAACTATAAAATAGTGATGAAGGAAACTGAAGATGATACAAATAAATTGAAAGATCTCCCGTGCTCTTGGATTGAAAGAATTAATATTGTTAAAATTTCCATACTACTCAAAGCAATCTACAGACTTAATATAATCCCTGTCAAAATACTCATGATCTTTTTTCTTAGAACTAGAACAAATACCCCTAAAATTTATATGGAACTACAAAAGACCTGAATTTGCCAAAGCAATGTTGAGAAAAAAGAACAAAGCAGAGGTATCACACTCCCAGACTTCAGACTATACTACAAACCAACAGTAACCAAAACTGCATGGTACTGGCACAAAACAGACACACAGATCAATGAAACAGAACAGAGGGCCCAGAAATAAACCCATGCTTATACGGTCAATTAATCTCCAACAAAGGAGGTTCAGATATAGAATGGAGAAAAGATAGTCTCTTCAACAAGTGGTACTGGAAAAACTGGACAGCTACATGTAAAACAGTGAGATTAAAACATTTCATCACACCACATACAAAAATAAACTTAACATGGATTAAAAACCTAAATGTAAGTCCTGAAACCACAAAACTCCTAGGAGAGAACATAGGGAGAACACTTTGACATAAATCATAGTAATATTTTTTTGTATCTGTCTCATAAAGCAACAGAAGTAAAAGCAAAAATAAACAAATGGGACCTAATTAAACTTAAAAGCTTTTGTACAGCAATGGAAACCAATGACAAAACAAAAAGAAAGCCTACTGAATGGGAGAAAATATGTGTATTTTGGATTAACCAAAAAGGGGTTAATATGCAAAATATATAAACAGCTCATACCATTCAAAAAAAAAAGAAAACTGGTTAAAAATGGGCAGAAGACCTGAATAGACATTTTCCTAAAGATAGATGACACACAGATGACTAACAGGAGGCACATGAAAAGATGTTCAACATCACTAATCATTAGAGAAATGCAAATCAAAACCACAATGAGATATCACCTCATAACTGTCAGAATGGCTACCATCAAAAAGAACACAAATAAGAAATGTTGCCAAGGATATGGAGAAAAGGGAACCCTTGTACACTGTTGGGTAGAATGTAAATTGGTGTAGTTACTCAGAAAACAGTATGAAGGTTGCTAAAAATACAAGAAATAGAACTAGCATATGATCCAGCAATTCCACTCTTGGGTATATATCTGGAAAAAGTGAACACACTAATTCGAAAAGATACGTGTACCCCAATGTTCACAGCAGTATTATTTACAATAGCCAACATATGGAAGTAACCCATGTGTCCTTCAAAATATAAATGGATAAAGAAGATATGGATATATTTATACATTGAAATTTTACTTAGCCATTAAAATGAATGAAATTCTGACATTTGCAACAACATGGATGGACCTAGAGATTATTATGTTTAATGGAAAAAAGTCAGAGAAAGACAAATATTGTATGTTATCACTTATGTATGGACTCTAATAAGTAAAAAAGATCAATACATATAACAAAACAGAAATAGATGCACAGATAAATAAAACAAGCTAGTGGTTATCAGTGGGGAGAAGGAAGGGCAGAGGAACAACATAGCAGTATGGGATTAAGACTTAAAAACCACTATATATAAAAATAGATAAGCAACAGGGATATATCATACAGCACAGGGAAATACTGATACAACCATTATTTTGTAATAACTCTAAATGGAGTATAATCTTTAAATATACTGAATCACTATGCTGTTCTGCTGAAACTAATATAATGTTGTAAATCAACTCTACTTCAATTAAAAACGTTTTTTTTTTAATCTTTGTACAGAAACACAAACAAAACCAGCCTCAAGCTTCTATCATAAATGGGCACTCCAGTAGGCTGCTTATCTGTTTTTATAGTTAGAAACTGCACTGAACAGCATGAGAAAATTATTACTCAGATTCCATGTTATAAATTAGTGGCAGGAAGAAGCAATACAAATAAAAGCCTTGAAATGTTTTTCTGACAGAAACCAAGACCAGCACTGAAAATTAGCATTTCAGACATTAACAACATTTTACTCTTTGATATACTTCATGGGCTTTTTCCCCTGAAGGGATTTGGTTTTGACAGGCAATTAACAAAGGACACATGGTATCTGAAGAAATGAAAACAAATTAGACTTCTCTTCCTGCTCCTTTATAAAAGTCTTGAAATCTATTATTATTTTCAATAGAAGACTTACGTAAATGGTGCTTTGGGTAATTTTTACCATATATGATTTTTTTTTTTTTTTTTGCTTTGATGTAGTGAAGATATTACAGACCTCACTTAGAACATGATGAAAGGAGGGTTAGGGTTACAAAATTGAAATCTTACAAGGCCACTTTCTTAGATCAAAGACTTCAGCAGAAAATAATGAACTAGGTTCTGATAACTCATTCTTACAAAGGGACACTCTTTTTATTCAACCCTAGGCTACATTATAATACTTCTTAGCCATATCGTGGAACTAGGCAGGTGACAGCACTGAAAGATATTTTAATAACCCCATTGTCCCTTAATCTTAATATCTTTAGTAAGAGAATTTATAGAAATACTAAAATGTGGCATGTATAATTTCCTGAGTAGTAACACGTTTAATATTCTTTAACTTGTTTAATCCTTAAGTAATGATTTCCGTATGAGCAATATGTGAATTATATTTATACACATGTCTAAGTATACTTGTAAATAAATTATACACACACATACATTAAGCATAAGCAATTCATGACAACACCACATTTAACTGCTAATTACTTATCTATTATAAACACTTTTAAGAACACATAAACAAAAACAGCACCTGAGCATTCCAAATAAATTATGCAAAACCATTTCATTAAAGATAATGAATATTATTCATAGAAAAGTTCTTCATTTTCAAGTTTGGAGATCTACTTTTTTTCTTTTTGTCTTCCGTAGGTTAAAATAATCTGATTATGAGATTGGCTAGAAGTAGGTACAATGTCAAAAGCAATACATTGTCAACTGAGATCTGCAGATACATGCATGTAGCGCACACATATACACATCAGGCTTGTTTGCCAAGTATATAATGACTGACTTATTCTCTTTGAGAAATACTAAAGGCATCCCTATAATGAAGCCTAACATAAAACTTAGTCATAGCAATGACTTTATGAAAGTTTTAAATGATTTCATACAGTTTTGCTTTATAAAAAGGGTGTGTGCAAGCTATATTTAAGAATAACGCTTTTCCACAAAGTTAACTATTCTGTAAACAGGAGTTTGTGCGTATATTCTAGTTATCTGTAAAGTTTATTTAGACCCCTCTGAGATAGGGATGATATTTATTTTAAACCTAATTGTCTTTACCTTTAAATGGGTATCATAACACTCATTCTACAGCAGTATCATAAAAACTGTATGACCAGAAGAATGAGAAGACAAGTCATACACTGGGAGAAACTATTTGCAAAAGACACATCTCATAAAAGACTGTTACCCAAAACATACAAAGGACTCTTAAAAATCAATAATAAACAATCCGATTAAAAAATGACCAAAACATCTGAACTGATGATGCCTCATGAAAAAAGATACACAGGTCAAAAATAGGCATACGAAAAGATGCTCAATGTCATATGTCGTTAGGGAATTCAAACTGAAACAATGAAATACCACTATGAACATAATAGAATGGTAAAGGTGCAAAATGCTGAAAACACCAAATGTCGGCTAGGGCATAGAGCAACAGGAATTCTCATTCATCATTGGTGAAAATGCAAAATGGTGTAGCCACTTTGGAAGACAATTGGCCAGTTTCTTACAAAGCTGCACACATTCTCACTGTAAGACCCAACAACCAAACACCTTGGTATTTACCTAAATTATATGAAAAACTGTGTCCATATAAAAACCTGTACACAGCAGTTTAAAGCAACTTTACTTACAACTGATAAAACTCAGAAGTAACCAAGACCTTCAATAGGTGAATGGATAAATAAACTGTGGTATATTCATAGAATAGAATATTATTCAGCAGTAAAAAGAAATGGGCTATAAAGCCATGAAATGACCTGAAGGAATCTTAAATACAAATTATTAAATGAAGGAAGACAATGTGACAAGGCTACTTAATATATTATTCCAACTACATGACATTCTTGAAGAGCTCAAACTATGCAGATAGTTAAAAGATCAGTAGTTGCCAGGGGTTTATGGGGAGACAGGAATAAATAGGTGGAACACAGAAAACTTTTAGAGCAGTGAAATGATTCTGTATACTTTAATGGTGAGACATGTCATTAAACATTTGTCAAAAGCCACAGAAGGTATAACTCACCGTAAACTATGGACTTTGGTTGGTAATGGTTTATCACTTGTAACAAATGTACCACTCTGGTGAGAGATGTAGATAGTGGGAGAAGTTGTGGGTTTATAGAGGCAGAGGGCAGATAGGAACTATATGCACTTTCCTCTCACTTCTGCTGTGAATCCAAATATTCTCTAGAAAAATAAAATCTATCATATAAAAAAATAAATAAAAACTTAAGCGAGAAAATTAGGCCAAGAATTTAGCACCATGTCTGGTGCTTAGTGTACACTCAATAGCAATTACTTTGACTATTAATAATGTTGAATCCCAAATGCCTAGCAGAGAGACTGATATATAATAAATAGGTGCTTGGAAAATAATTTGACTAAATGAAAAAATGAAACATCTAATCTTCCAGCTATGTAATGTGAAAAGAAAGAAAATGAAAGAAAGATCACCATTATAATAAAAATTAATGAATTATTTATGATTTCAAATGTTTGCTGTCTAGAAAATAAGAGACCAAAATTACTTGTTGATAATTGCATCCTTGTCTTTTTATTGGCAGAGGTTTTTTTTTTTTTTTTTTTTAATTAATTAATTAATTAATTTATGGCTGTGTTGGGTCTTTGTTGCTGCACGGGCTTTCTTTAGTTGCGGCGAGCGGGGGCTGCTCTTCGCTGTGGTGTGCGGGCTTCTCATTGCGGTGGCTTCTCTTGTTGCGGAACACCGGCTCTAGGCGCGCACACAGGCTCAGTGGTTGTGGCGCATGGGTTTAGTTGCTCCGTGGCTTGTGGGATCTTCCCGGACCAGGGCTCGAACCCGTGTCCCCTGCATTGACAGGCGGATTCTTAACCACTGCACCACCAGGGAAGCTGCCCTGGCAGAGTTTTTTCCTCCTAACAATACGACTTGAAAGACATACAAAGCATACATTCCCCTAGGACCATAGGCTTACACCACTGCAACAAACCAACGGAAAGGAATCATCCTCCCTGTGGTAGTGGTCACTACAACGTGATTTAAAGTAAGGCAAATCCACAAACCCTCCATAGAGCACTTAATCGGGCAGTATAGCATGATATAGTGGGACACTTCTCCCTGACCTAAAGAGAAAATGGGACTTGAATGCCCTTACATATTTAATCCAGGCAAGTAGAACCCATTTTACTTTTATGCTTAATTTCCTTTTGAACCTTGCCAAATTATTTGCTTCCAGAATACTTCCAGCCAGCAATATTTTTTGTGAGATCACATCAAATTCTCTACATGTTACAGGTGCTACCTTTTTATTTAATGACCGTAACTTCCACATTATTTAAAGGAAACAACCTATTGACCAAGTAAGAATATCCAAGGCAGTAAATGAATCTGGTCCCAGCTGCTTTTTAAAATGGTTCACATTAAATTAAAAAGATGGGGGGCTTCCCTGGTGGCGCAGTGGTTGAGAGTCTGCCTGCCGATGCAGGGGACACGGGTTCGTGCCCCGGTTTGGGAAGATCCCACATGCCACGGAGCGGCTGGGCCCGTGAGCCATGGCCGCTGAGCCTGCGTGTCCGGAGCCTGTGCTCCGCAACGGGAGAGGCCACACAGTGAGAGGCCCGCGTACTGCAAAAAAAAAAAAAAAAAAGATGGGTATTTGCCTTTCATTTGTTTGGCCTAATTGTGAGGTGCTAACAACATATTTGTACTTCAAAAAATTTCATGTAATTGATAACTGGTGAAAAGGAGAACGAAAGCAGACAGATTACAGAAGTACCTGGGCACAAGAACCTAAAGATTTTGGAATTTATTTTAAGTCAGATTGGAAGCCACCGGAGGGTTCAGAGTGGAGGAGTGATATGGTT
Organism: Tursiops truncatus; assembly: GCF_011762595.2. Classification (NCBI taxonomy): domain Eukaryota; kingdom Metazoa; phylum Chordata; class Mammalia; order Artiodactyla; family Delphinidae; genus Tursiops; species Tursiops truncatus. The sequence continues at coordinate 56,277,793 of NC_047039.1, read as the reverse complement.
TGATTCATATGTTAACAGGATCATTTTGTCTCTGTGGAGAACAGACAATACAGAGGCAAGGATACAATCAAAGGTGCTAGCAAGGAGACAGGTTAAAAGGTTATTTCAGTATCCAAGCATGAGCTTATGGGACAGTAGAGATGGTGACGATGGTGGGGTTTTAAAAAAAGTTTACTTTACAGTATTTCTCAAATTCTAGATATGGGTTGTGCTTGGGATGTGGGATGTAGGAAAGAAAAGCCAAGGTGAACATGTAACTCTGTGACATGCTCTGTGCTTTCTGAAACAGAGAGTTGTACTAATGTGATCATTTATGTAACCATCCTAAGAAACTGAAATTTCTTAGTTTATGTGAGAGATGAAAAATAACATTTTATCAGGATCTTGAAAGAGTTCACAAGTTTTGGGCTTAACATATTCAGGCATGTAATAAAGTGATTTTCAGTGTCTTACCTTGCTTGTATTCCAACCTATACCCAGATTATGTGTAGAAAACCAACAATTTTAGAAAAACTCAAATACCCTCATAGGTTTTTCCCTCCTTTCCATTATAATAAACTCAGACCTGCATTGGAAAGTTCTATTTTTCCAGTGCTGGGATTCATTACCCTGCCATCATTACATGTCATATTTAAATAGCAACTTTCAATAACTAAGAATTTTAGACTTCATGGGTAGTTTCATAGGAACATAATTTTTATTCAGTTAATTATCTAGCACACAGTCTTGTTACTGATGAATCACCACATAAATTTCCCCGAAGAAATATAGCTCTTTCCATCAAAAAGAAAAAGCTGAACACTAATACATTAAATAGTTTCCCTCTACGTGGGAGCATAACTTAAATATAAAATGTATGCTATATATTTTCAATGGGCGAATATTCAGATGTTTCATAAAGAATCCAGAAGGATCTCTACCTTTCTCACTTCTACACACACAATTTTCTAATTAACACCTCCATTTTACATAAATAATTAAAACTGATTCTATAAAAATACTATCCAGTAACCCAAAAGTTGTATTTTAAAACAATAACTTCAAATGAATTAAACTGTGTACTTTAAAAACTGAAACACTGTACTGTCTCATCTCACTCTTTTTCAAATGTTTTCCAAATCATTTTCTAGTGCTTTAACCTAGAAGCAATTTTATTTTCTATGGACAAATAATGGCTACCATTTAACAATGCTATTAAGCTGTGTTTTCACAGACAATGTGGAATACTTATTCTACCTCTATAATACTTATATATGCTTTATTTGTTCACGTTGTCTTTCCAGCATCTCAAGCTCCATGAAAACAAGGAAAACATATCTAACTTTTTCTCACTATTCATCTAGTTTCTTGCACATAGCACAAGTCACCCAACAGTATTTGAAGAGGAGTGATATATTATTTACACTTTAATCATCTAAGGAAAGAAGAAAGGGTAGAAAGAAGGGAGGGAAGGATAGAATGAGGGAGGGAAGGGGGAAAGAAGGAAGGGAGAGAAGGGGCTTAAGGAGATGCAGAAGACCCTGTGGGAATCAGGAGATTTGAGTGCCTCCTTCAGCTTGGCTTAAAAAAAACAAAAAATATGCACACATGTGCATATGTGTGTGAATGAATATATTATGTAATACTAATTGGCACTATATATACACACACTAACATACAACATATCTATGATATATAATACCTTACGATTATTGATCTAATTTTAAGAATATTAATGCTTGATTTTACAAAAGTAGTCAAATATTGCCATTCTATGTAAGAAATTACTAACAGCATTCTTCTATTCAATAATAAAGAACTGTAGTATTCTGAATATTTCATATAGTTATAAAATATCTTGAGAGACTGGGAAGGCAAAGTCTCAGTTTCAGTATTTACATATATTATCACTGAACCTCCTATGCAGAGGATCACAGCAAACCTATTATCAAATTATTATGAAAGTGACATTCAACTCTATGTGTAGTAGAAAAAGAAAATTGTTCAAATGTACACCTTAGGTAGTTAAATTGGAAACTGCAGTTGCATTTCTCGAAGGAATGCAGTCATCATCATTTTAGTTGTGCCACATTATGCTACAACAGCAATAGGCTTCTCTTTAAGAGAAAACATTCTGTGCTATAAATAAGCAATAACGTATGGAGAAAACCATCAACAAGGATATGAGAGCTGAATTTTGCTACAGTATTCCTTATTTTTTTTATGTCATATGAAGTAATAATGTTTCCACTTCTAATAAAATATCTGAGTAGTATCACAATGAAAAGGCTGGAAAAACACTTTCAATCGCTCCATACAAAGTAAGATTCCTAAAAACAAAGTAAAATGTCTAAAATGACTAGACCATGCGTAACTACCGACAATTTTTCCTTTTTTAGAATTACATAAATTAATCCATAGATGAGATTGGACCAAGACATCAAAACCACTTGGACCTTGGTCTTTCATACGATGCTCATCTAAGTCTACCTTGGTTCACAGTTAGTGGTGTACACATTTTATCCCCTTCTAGACTGTAGAGTGCTTGAGACCAGACTTTTAGTTGTGTTTATTTCCACTGACATGGTTATCAGAAGAATAAATAAATCTCACCTACTTTAAAATTAGGTAACAATCAGACTTATTTTTTCACTTTACTTATGAGTTTATTTAAACATATTTTGTATATAAACTCATATAATGCAATGCCTATCTAATTTGCCAATATATAAATAGCAAAATTTGATTTGATATTAAACAGAAGCTAGCACATGTGTTTAGATGCATGTGGATGTTATAACTAGCAATCTTATGATAATCAAAAGCTCAAACTTGAAATTAAATGTTGGAGTGGGTTGATATCATTAGACTACTTCACCCTTTCCATCTCTCCAGTACTCAACAATGTCATGGAGAAGAAATATCATTTTTAAATAGGATTAACTAATTATGCTGAATAACATATGAAATAAAACCAATAAATATCTATATTTGAAGTTACTAGGTATATTAATAAACTTAATTTCACAGTAATACTTAGTAAAGACATACATAATTCAGTGTAAACAAAAAAAAAGTGACTACATCACCACAGTAAGATAGTTTTAAGATAGAAATTCTGCCCAGACTAGTAGTAATAATTATCCACTTAACTTCTTTATCAGTCTTCTCAAAGGCAGCTCAAACATAAGCCAAACCTAGTCCAACCCTAACAAATTGCTACTCTAGCCTGGTCTATATTAATACGGAATGTCATCATCCAATCAGTTTGCTTAAGTAAAAAACATGGATGTTATAAATTATATCTCTCTTCTTCCTCTTTCACATCCGAATGATCATTAAGACCTAAACTTGATTTTTAATGTGTTCATTGGTAAAAGTGACACAATAATGAATGTTTCACAGACCTGTAAATATTAAGCAAGAATATATATTTGATAATTAGCATTGTCTTCTAATGGTTTTGATTAACAGTTTTTTTTTAACATCTTTATTGGAGTATAATTGCTTTACAATGGTGTGTTAGTTTCTGCTTTATAACAAAGTGAATCAGTTATACATATACACATGTTCCCATATCTCTTGCCTCCTGCGTCTCCCTCCCTCCCACCCTCCCTATCCCACCCCTCTAGGTGGTCACAAAGCACCAAGCTGATCTCCCTGTGCTATGTGGCTGCTTCCCACTAGCTATCCACTTTATGCTTGGTAGTGTATATATGTCCATGCCACTCTCTCACCTCGTCACAGCCTACCCCATCTGACTGAATTCATACTTTAGATGTCGAAAGCAAAGTTCACAAACAATTTTTTTTTTTTTTTTTTACTAGTGTGGTAGCTGAGTTTGGGTACTTTTAAAGATAAACCTTTAGAAACTCAGAGAATTCATTATTTATAGATACTACATCATGCATTTCAGTGCAAAACAGCTTTTATCGACATCAGATTACATTAAGTACAATTATTTTAAGTGGACTATTCATATATATGCATACAAACATTTACACAGACATATGTAAGAAAAGGAAAGATATATATGCATTTAAGGAGAAGAAAATCTCTGAACTGTTCATAAAGAGTCTCCTACACATATTTAAAATTAAAATTAAAAAGAAAATTAAAGATGTAAGTCTTAACCATTAGTACATTCAGTAATTATTATTGATAGTAATAACCATCAATGAGCTTAATAATTGCTACGGAGGCATAATTATTGATACAACAATATAAGAATCTTTTTCTAAAAGATAGAGTAAGGATAATCTAATATTTCTTCAGCCTTTAAGAATCGCTTCTCTTCTCATATATTAACTACATTTATGAACTACGCTAGAATTCAATGCTCATAAGAAACCAGATTTGACATATCTGCTTGGACATGCAATTGGATCAGCTCTTTCTCCATTTTAATCCTAATACAAGGGTTTCTAATTTAAACATTGAAACTAAACTGAACCCTATAAGGTCTGTCAATTTCATCCACAAAGCTCTTTTGTTAGACAGTTCTATCAAAAATTAGACAATTCGTTTTACTAGGAAAAGAACTGATCAGTATAAAAATAAATTGTATCCTTAATGCATGGACAGATCACTGGATTACTGCTAATGTATTATTAGTCAAGCAGAATCTCCTTTTGAAGGAGCCTTGCAGTCCATGTCATAAACTGATTAAAACTCAGTGAACAAGTACTTTCTACCTTTTTTGTATATTAATGAGAAACCTTCTATCCCAGAAAGCTTTTTAACTAGTAACCTTTAGCTTCCTGAAACTAGAGTATATTAGATCTGTGTAAGCACAAAAAAGTTTTCCCCAGTCTTTAGTATAAAAAATTATAGTTTACAATTGATTTCAGTTAGAACTTTCTTTTTAGTTTTATTGTTAGCCTTCTTACTCAAATTCTTAAACATGAGCAAGTAATGCAATAGTATCACTCTTCTCTTCATGTGTGCGTATTTGTTTATATTAAGCTGAACTATACAAAAGAAAGGGCATAGTGTGTGTGTGTGTGTGTGTGTGTGTGTGTGTGTGTGTGTGTGTGTGTGTGTGTGTAGGGGGCAAGGGAGAAGAATTACTCAGAAAGTGACAACTTTAGAGAATAGTGTTCTGACTCAAAAAGTTGAATAGCCAACTTTCCAGTTAGGGATAAAAGCCTTAGGATGGGTTAAAACCCACAAATAATCAACAGACTTAGAAAGAAGACATAGATATACAGTATTAATATTTATCCTCAATCTGTTTGAGCTGTATACATTTACAATATAGTTGCTAAACAAGATCACATCAGAGTAGAACATTTTTAGAGGAGACAAAAGATTGTTTTCATTTAACATCAAAAATATATAAAATGTTCACTGTGCTGGAACACAAAAGAAGGAAAACTAACATTTACTGATTTCTTACTATGTTCTTACTTTCTGACATATGTGAGATGCTAAATATTCAGCAGAAGACAGTGAGATTACATGAAGTAAAATACCTTATTTAGAATTCCTCAGATACTGGATGGGGCAAGGGTTCAAACCTGGGTCTGACAGATGTCAAGGCCCATTCTCTTTCAGCCACAAACCCATATCTCACATATGAGACACCTCAAAATTTCTGTCTATTCCTAGATTACATTAAAGATACTGATATAAAAGTAAAGTCTTCAAATGATTGATGTTTCAATGAAGTATTTCTTTCACAGTACTGAAGTAAACTAGGAACTCTGTCCACCAAAATTCCAGGGAACATACTCCGAGCATTTGATTGGTAATTTCACTGAAGTGATAAAGCGTATTTCAAATGTTTATTTTTTTAATTGTTTTAATAACCAAAGAATGGATATGAACTCCATAAAGAGGAAGGGGAAAAGATATGAAGGAACCAAAGTCATTCAACTTTTCAACTTTTAAAGAAGCAGATGCTGTTATATACAAAACAATAAAATGTCAGTGAGTTGTTATAAATTATCCGGAGTGAAGTTCTTCAATAGCTATTCACGTGTCAAATATGTATACTCTTTGACACAAAAATTCTTCATTCAAGCATTTATACTCACAGAATAAATATGTGTGGGACTATTAACTCAAGTTCTATTCATAGCATCAAAGAAAAGAGAAGCAATCAAATGTTCATTGGTAATGGACTGGCTAATTAAAATATTGATCCCATGGACCTAGACTCTGTCATACAGAGTGAAGTAAGTCAGAAAGAGAAAAGCAAATAACGTATGCTAACACATATATATGGAAACTAAAAAAAAAAAAAAAAAAATGGTTCTGATGAACCTAGGGGCAGGACAGGAATAAAGACACAGAATTAGAGAATGGACCTGAGGACACGGGGAGGGGGAAGGGTAAACTGGGATGAAGTGAGAGAGTGGCATGGACATATATACACTACCAAATGTAAAATAGATAGCTAGTGGGAAGCAGCCGCATAGCACAGGGAGATCAGCTCGGTGCTTTTTGACCACCTAGAGGGGTGGGATAGGGAGGGTGGGAGGGAGACACAAGAGGGAGGGAATATGGGGATGTATGTATACATATAGCTGATTCACTTTGTTATACAGCAGAAACTAACACAACATTGTAAAGCAATTATACTCCAAAAAAGATGTTAAATAAAAAAAATGGATCCTTTATAAAATGGTGTATTGTGCAGCCATTCAAAACGATAATATTTATTGATACATGAATATGTCTGTGACATACTGTGGCATGATAAAAGCTGTTTCCAAAACAGTCCATAAATTAGGATCCCACTTGTGTAATCTGTCTACCTTTCATAGAGAGAATGTTCAGCTTCCAGTATATTGCCTCTGTCTGGTGAGAGTTTGTGTGGTTTCTCTTTCTCCTTTTAAAAGTTAAAATTTTAAAGTTACACACAATTAAATTTTACCCAAAAAAATGACAGTAGTTAAAAACAATAACCAAATGTTACTACTATTCCTCCTTCTACTACTACTAATAATAATGGAATGTGGATTTTAACACATCAATCTTGTATTTAATCAGCTGGCAAATTTTGTTAATCATTCTCCAGAAGTCTTATTTTTTGGCTTATGATATTCTAGCTAAGGCCTTTATTTTATCTCAACTACACAGTAGCAGTAGCCCTTCAATCCTAAATCTAGTTTCTTTCATCCTCAATGAATTCAAAACATAGCCATTCTAAAAGCAAGAAATGGCTGAGCTAATGTAGAAATGTCAGAATGATCTACCTAGAATGTTAAAACCAATATCAGAGTCCTCTCCCACCTCATTTTTTCCTTAATTGTTTTTCTCCCTTTCCATGGATACCTTGTTGCATATGAAGCACAGGAAAAAGGACTGGTAATGGGTTGTTTGAACTACTAATAAACATTTTTATTAATATTCTTTGAAAATAAACAAAACCCAAATTTCTCTTTAAACATATTTCATGTTTACTCATAAAGTACAAACAGACTGGGATACAAATTCCCTAGCTTGGTCTCTAAGATTAGTTTATGATTACTTTATGATTCGTAATAGCTTTATTTCCTCTTCACTCCCTTTCCTCCATGTCCATGTGCTTCATTAGTAATTGATGACTCACAATAGTAAACGCCAACTCCACTTCTCTAACTTTCGTATTTTTTCTTATGTTAATTTTTCTTGCAGCAGTACCTTCTTCAGCCATTTCCACCTCTGTCAAAGCTCCAAATATTTCTATATCCTGCTCAAGTTCTATTCTTTTCCTAAACCTTCTGAGAGTCTTACATTCATAATTAACGTATCTCAGCCTCACTTGCCAATGAGATATTTTACTTTTCTTAAAGAACTTAACAGTGTCTAAATAAAGTACCAAATATGAATATTGTGACCAGAGCCAGAAAAACCTCCCCTCCTTCAATCCCTGGTTTACATGAATGTCATGAGACAGTGTATGTTCACCCATTTCATAGACATCAGTAATAAATGTAAGAAATTATTATTTTAATTATATGTAGTAGTATAATTTTCTACTTACAAAGTGATTCAATCCTTAAATGTGAATTCATTTAATAGTCCAAGGATTTTAAGAAATGATCAAGTGCTGACAGTGAAGGCCAAATGACCCAAGCAACGTGTGGACAATCAGTTTGTAGTAGCTGGTAAATCCTGGCAATGCTTAGAGAGGTGGTTATCAAACACAAGTATGCTTCTGAATCACTTGTGATGCTTACCAAAACGTGCATTTCCAGCATATCAGCCAGAATCGGCATATCAGTGGGGTAGGAAGGGGAAAGGGTAATCTGCACTTTGTCAAGCATTCCCACATAATTTTGCTGCAAGTGGTCTGGGGGGGTCCCACTTTGCAAAACATTCTCTTAGCAATGGAACACTCACAGATATTTCTACATAATGAGTTATAGGCTGCAAAGATTATTAAAATAACTTGCAGTTAAACAAAATTCTTGTGAAAATGGGAAGACTACTGTTCATTTTCCAGTTCAAAATCAGGGCTAGAATCTTAGACCCTCAAACTCAAATAATAGTTTGCTTTGTCAAAGCTGAAGCAAAATGATCTCCATATATCTTTTGAATAAGCCCTCAGGTCTCACTCATGGAAAACGGAAGAAGCTCTTAAAACAAGAACTGATTATAAGCACGACTGATAAAAGGAAATTTATTCCAGTGTCTTTTTTTTTTTTTCCTTATGCAGCAGTATTGAATAACCATCTGGACCCGACAATTTATTTCCTGAATGGTATTCAGCAAGGCTTCACATTTCCTCTCCAGAAATAAACAATTTGAAAGGATTTTGCTTATTAGTGGAAATTTTTCCTAATTTCAGTCTTCAAAGTCTAAATTAGGTCTGATTTGGTTACCCTGAGACATACAATATTAAAGTATATTGTATTAATCCTTAAATGCCTTCTTAATTACTACTGCCTTTTTAGTACCTTGTTTATCCTTTTTCTTCTAAATGGATCCAATTAAGTTTTGATTGGCTTTTTTTTCCCCTCTGAAATTATAAACTAACTCTTATCTTCTTTTCTCTTAATAGATCTGTTCATTCAGCATAAAGAGAAATTCAGCTCTACTAATCATTTAAACCATAAACTTGCCCCTGGCAATTGTTAACACTCTAAAGATATTTATACCTATTTACTTTTACTATTATTATTATTTTTTGTTGTTGTTATTTTGTTTCGTTTTTTGATTTTTTGCGGTACGCGGGCCTCTCACTGTTATGGCCTCTCCCTTTGCAGAGCACAGGTTCCGGATGTGCAGGCTCAGCAGCCATGGCTCACGGGCCCAGCTGCTCCGCGACATGTGGGATCTTCCCGGACCGGGGCACAAACCCGTGTCCCCTGCATGAGCAGGCGGATTCTCAACCACTGCGCCACCAGGGAAGCCCTATTTTTAAACTTTTAATTAGTTCATCTGATTTTTTTTCTTCTTAGATCACTATTATTTTATAAATTTAGGACACCAGTGTCAATAATGGTTCCTATAAACTGCCTTCACTTTCTCTTGCACTGCCAGCTCAATATTTTTAACAAGAGTCCACTCTGGGAGGCAGTATCTCTTTGGGGACCAATCCTAAATTTAAGTCTTGAATGACATTTGACTCACATCTTTCTTTTAAGTTAACTCTGTTGTAGTGAAAAATAATCATGAAGTAGCAAATTAATGGCCAATTTGTTCTTTTTCTCTGTTTTCTATGACAATGAAGGGTAATTCTAACTTCCAGTCACTGAGATGGACAAGGAACACAATCAAGAGAGATTCTACTGGTACAATTGACAGCACCCACTGCTCCTGATTGGTATGGAATTGCTTCTGGACTAAATAAGGTAATCTGCTTTCTATTACTAAGGAATTGATATTATAAAGAGAAGACCCTGGTGCATCAAATAGAGTTCTTAAAATCATGTTGAGTGCTTTAGAATAACAGGTGATCAGCCACCATTTGTACAGTATCATTTTAAGTAAATTTTGAAAATAGATGTAATTCTAATGTGTTTGGAATATTAAAAAAAAAAATTTTAGAAAAAAACTCAAGAGTTTTTTAAAGCTGTAGAAACATCTTTATCAAACTGTCTGAAAATAAATTGTTTAACATCTAAAATATGTAAATTAGGGTATTTATTGCATGTTTTTAAGAATTAAAAATCTAAATTTTCATAGAAATTTGGCCAATTTCAATATTTCAATATTCTCCCTTACCATACTTATAAGTCAAAATTGTCCATCTAAAATGTTGAACCAAAAATAACCTTTATGATAAGAAATTTTAAAACCACGTATACATATATTAAAGTCATCAGAGACAATTTAAATACTAAATACATAAACATGAATGATTATAGCCACGTGTCAATTAAGATATGCTTATAATACAATGGCTTTAACAACTCTAATATTATTAGTGCATTCATCACTACCCTTAATAAATATTCTATTGGCCCTTTCATTTTCTTTTAGCTTCTCCTTTAGCATTTCATCAAAGAGAAAAAAACTTTTAATCATCTGATAGTAAAATAAGTATTATTTGACAAGGAATTAACTCAACACAACTTATTTCTTTTTTATGTGTGTGTGTGTGTGTGTGTGTGTGTATATATATACATATATATATATATATAAACTGAATCACTTTTCTATACACCTGAAACATTATAAGTCAACTAAACTTCAATAAAAATAAATAAATATAATACACTATAAAAAGTGTGTTTAATGTGGAAGAACTAAAATAACAAGACCAAAATAGCTGAGAGAGAGGAGACTCACAATTGCCACAAATATGCTTACATGAAACATCCAAAGCAAAGGAGACTACGATTAGGGAGTTTTTATGATTTGATAGGAAGCATAAAAATTGCCACAGTACATTAAACCATCAGGACTTGTCAGGGATACATTTGAGAAGGTGAGCCAACCTTTACAGTCTGTGTAACTGCTGTGAAAAATGATTACATTGAACTGATCACTGCGGGGGAGGTGAGGAGATGCTGATCTTAAGAAGGTTACAGGATAAGGCCAGAAGAATATTACTTATTTCAATATATTTAAATGAAAGAAAACAGATATAATTTTATATGATTCCATAATATAACCACAATATAATTTCCTGAGAATAGTTGTAACAAATACAAATAAGTATAATTATTAGTAAATTTCATCATCTAGAGTAAAGACTATTACTCAATAAAGTGGAAAACACTGATAGATGATTTACAAGGAGCAAACAATAAAAATACCATATAGGTGAACTGTTATAATATTATTCAATATTATCTATATTTAGATATTGGTTATTTCTGTCTACTGGTATTTTAAGTACTTTATTAAATATTTACTTATTTAATATTCCAAATAATCTTATGAAGAATACACTATTATTCTTATTTTACATATGGTGAATAGAATCACAAAGAAGTTTAGTCACTTGTCTGACATCACACAACTAATAAATGGCACAGATAAAATTCCTTAACCCATTTAATCCTAGAGCTTATGGATCTGAATCATTATACTTAGCTACCTCACAGAATGGGACCGAAAGTAGTTTGAACCTCCCTTGTTCCTCTCTCTCCCCCTCTACTCCTGGACTCCAATTTAGCCTCTATAAAAATCCTGACAGGGAGTTATTATTCACCCAATTTCACTAATGAGAAGACAGGTTCCAAAAGATTTAGCAATGTTAAAGAGCTAGTAAATGTAGTCTAGACATACAACCTGAATCTGTGCAACTCTAATGCCTGAAGATGAAAAAAGATTCTAAAAGTGCTAAGGACATAAATATATATAGTAAAATATATACATTTTTACAATCTAAAATACTTCCTGACATTGGTTCTAGACTCTAGCATAAACAGGTAGTAAGATCCCCGTTAACCAAGGGAAAGACTGGCATATGCAGTGATAATAACAATCTAAAAAGTGGAATGATAATACGAAACTATGTACAAACTCTTAGTGCTGCAGAAACCTGTTAAGTGGTACAAATTTTGGGTCTAATTTGAGAGAAATTTCCAGCATTATCCTTTTTACCAAATATTTTTAGCATCCTGTTCATAATACTTAAGCATAAAAGCCCTTGAAAACCCATATATTTATATGTTTGTTTCCTGCTAATTTTTATTATTCTAACATTAGACTGTAAGCTGCAGGAAACTGATCATGTCTATTTCATTGACCAAGATATACTTAAAGCCAAGTGAGTTTCTTAGTTCAGAGAAATTACTCAAACATACTTGTTAATGAATATTGACATGCTTAAAGTTATTACCAGATAGAACCACTTTGAAGAAGATGGCATACTAGAAACTCTGAGAGCTCCTTCCACTGGGAACAACTATAAACTGCATAGAATATCTCTCTCTATATATCTATATCTATCTATCTATTGAGCATACATGATGTTCAGGAAACAGCTGATGCTATAAAAACAAACTCCCATATTCATGAAGAGAAATTAGATCTGTGAATAGTGATTGTAAATAAACATAAAAAGGAGAGTCATTTTGAGGGTACATTTCAGTATCAGTATTACTAGGACTATGTGGAAGGAAATTGGTTGAAGAAAAAAAATCTAAGACTCCAAGTTAAGCTCAAGACTACCCAAAAGACTAAAGGAATCCATGTGTGTAGTGTCCTTTGCCTCCAGGAAGAAACAAACACAAATCATCTGGATGGAAGAATACTACAAGAAAAAGTAAAGAACCCTTAGGCTATCTGCAAAGATTAATCAGATATGAACTCTTAGACAAAGAATACTAATTACAAGACAACAAAATACCAAAAATAATCTCTAGGAACAATGAACAGCAGTTTTAAACATACAAGGAGTTTGAATAAGATGACAGGATATAGATTAATTATGCACGGAATGTTTAAAAAATAAAAAACGATGGGCTTCCCTGGTGGCACAGTGGTTAATAATCTGCCTACAAATGCAGGGGACGTGTGTTTGAGCCCTGGTCCGGTAAGATCCCACATGCCGCGGAGCAGCTAAGCCCGTGCACCAAAACTGAGCTTGAGCTCTAGAGCCCACAAGCCACAACTACTGAGCCCGTGCACCACAATTACTGAAGCCCGTGTGCCTAAAGACTGTGCTCTGCAACAAGAGAAGCCACTGCAATGAGAAGCCCACATAGCACATGGAAGAGTAGCCCCTGCTCGCTAATACTAGAGAAAGCCCACGCACAGCAACAAAGACCCAACACAGCCAAAAATAAATAGATAAAAATAAATAAATTAAAAAAAAAATTTTAAATGAGATCACAAAAATGAGCAAACAAGAGGATAAAAATTTTTGGGAAAAAAATAAGAGAAAAATAGAAGAAATGGATGGGAAGTAACATTTGATAAGATAATGAAAATATTTAGAGTACTGACAGTAACTCTCAACATATAATGGTGTACCCTTCAAAATTATCTTTCAAGAAAAATTATGAAATAATGACATTTACAGATAAGCAAGCACTGGGTAAGCACTAGTTATCCCACCAGATATTACTGGAGTAAGATTTAAAGGATGAAGGGAGAAAATGAAACCAGAAGGATCATCTAAGGAACCAGTAAACATAGTAAGTAAATTAATGAATATGTAGGTAAATTAAAACAGACAGTTTTTATGAAATAATATGTCTAATTTTGGAAATTAAAAAAAGAACAAATCTAAAATATGGAAGGTAAACAAAAATGGTACATAAGTAGTAATGGGGCTAATAGGCATAAAATATTTGTTATTCATATTAATCAGAAGGACAGTTCACATATCAATTTTAAACTTTGCATTATATATTAGAATTTTAAAAATATAACCAAACAAATAAAAGTAGATTATGTGACTTCTACTCCATCAGACAAGAAAACTACAAAAAAATAGCAACAACAAACAATAAATTTAAACAACTAATCAAAAAAAAAGAATGGAAGAGAAAAAAAAAAACACTGGAAAAATAAAACATGGTAGAATTATATTAGTAATTACAATATGTGTTAATAAAAGGAATGCATCAGTTGAAAGACAAAAAAGTTTTTATTTGGTTTTAAAATTAGATATGATATTTGAGAGACATACATATACTATAAGGGCAGGAAAACATTGAAAGTAAGGGGTACAGAAATGGAAGCCAATCAAATATATAACTAAAAATGCTGTTAACTATATCAATATTAGACAAAATAGACTAAGATTAAATGATATTAAATATAGAAATATCACTATATTATGATAAAATACTCAATTTACTAAGAAAATACAATTCTAAATATGTATGCATCAAATAAAGACATTGATACCTATAAAGGAAAAGCATGCTTTGCGTCACTGGTGGCTAGAAGGGTGGGGTGAGGGCAGTAGATTGGCAAATTTAACATAATAGAAACATGAACCCACTTCTCTCAACTATTAGCTGGTAAAACAGACAATAAAAATAATTAAGGTCTAGAAGTTTTGAAGAATACAACAAGAAGCTTTATTTGGGGACATATTGGCAATGTAGAATCCTACATACAAAACTAGAAAAGGGATTCTTCTCATGTGAAAATCATTAAACACTCATAAAGATTGACCATTCTCTATTCTATAAAATGATTTTTAAAATGGTAAGAGATTTTAACAACTACACTCTGATGGCAAATAATTTAAAAGTCAATTTTGAAAGATATACAAATAGAAAATCTCTCTATATTTTGAAACTAACCACTCTAAGATATCTCATGATTTTTTAAAGAAATCATTTTAAAATATTTTGAACTGAACGATTAAGAGATTTCTTGGTATCAAATTTGATAGCATGCAGTAAAAGAAGGACTCCCATAGTCCTTATAGTCTTAAACAATTATAATTTAAAAAAAACAGTGGCAGGAAATTAATTAGTGCCTAACCCAGGAATGTAGGGAAAGATCATCAAAAAGCTCCCCCCAAATAATCAAAAACAATAAAAAGTACAGAAAAGATCAAAGTTAAAAGGTAATTCTTTAAAAATATAATAAAAACTATGAGAAAATACCCGATAGTGACATTTTAAGGGACACAAATACAGATCCAACATAGATTAAAGTGAAAAATTTTTTAGATATGTAAAAATTTATTCTACTTATTTGAAAATGTATATGAAACAGAAGCATGAAGAAATATAGCTCATAATATTTGCTCAAGAAGAAGTAGAAAAATCTGAATTTTACTACAGAGTAAACAATGCAGATAGGCAGGTCAAAATGAATGAAGGGGTGAGTTCTAGCTACATAAACAGATTCTTCTAGAAATTAAAACAGAGACAGGGCTTCCCTGGTGGCGCAGTGGTTGAGAGTCCTCCTGCCGATGCAGGGGACACGGGTTCGTGCCCCGGTCCGGGAAGATCCCACATGCCGCAGAGCGGCTGGACCCGTGAGCCACAACAGTGAGAGGCCCGCATACCGCAAAAAAAAAAAAAAAAAAACAGAGACAACTTCCTAACTTATTCTGTGAAATAAAAATAACCTTAATAAGAAAAAAAGAACAGTATGAGAGAAGAAAGTTGAACCTAAGTTCAATCATGATCACTGATACAAACTTTTCAAACAAAATATTACTCAACTAAATCCAGGAATGTATGTATACATTAAGACACCATGGCCAAATTTGATTTGTCACATTATTACAAGTGTTCTTTAACATTAAAAAACTGTAAATATCACTCACCACATGAACCAAATAATAAAAAGCACAAGACTATCTCAAAATATGCCATAAAAACATTTTATACAATCTAATATCACATATTTAAAAGCCCCTAGTAAAGTCAAAATATGAAGGAGAATCTTATATGCTTCTGTTAGATACCTTAAAGATATCTAATAAAAATCACAGTAATCATCATTGTTAATGGGGAAATGCTAGAGGCACAACTTGCCAACCATGGTGGTTACTCAGGTTCACATCTCCCCATATGTCCTCCAAAAAAACCATACAGAACAATAAGTAGGAAAATAACCCCCAAACTCCCAAAACATAAATGCTCTCAGCACAACAATACAAAGTCCCCAACTTTAAAACAACTGTTTATATAAAAAGAAAAAAAAAAAAAAGTTTCCAGTAAGCGACCTTTCGCAATCCTGCCGGAAGATTTTGTGAGGATCAAGGGCAGTGTGTGAAACACTGCAGGCAAAGACAGTAGAGGGGATCAAGGGCATTTAAAGTTTCTATAAAACCAGCGACAGAAAGAGAAAGTTACCCTGTGTGAAACTACCACACACCCATACAAACTTCCTGGTAGATGAGAGTACTGATACTAGCAAACAAAATTAAAGTATGCATAATGTAATCAGACAGTCTTGAAAGCTTACAGTGAGACAAATAGGCAAAAGGAAGAGATACCCTTTGGTAATTCGATGGTGAAAGGGAGAAAAAACCAAAGGGGAAAACTGATTCCAGAATGACAAATGAATCCAAAAAAATCAAAATATAACATAAGCATGCCTCATCGTCTCTCTCTTCCTCTCTCATCCCTCCTTTTCCTCTCTCCCCCTTATCCCCCCACCGCACACATACACATATAAACACAAACATTTTGCTCTACACAAAAGAGAGAACCAATGATCTTAGGAATCTTGCAACAAATTAATACTATAAAAGACAAAGAGGCTGAATATGTAATCAATAAAAACTACCTAGAGACGAAACAAACTGTCAGAAAGCATAAAAATAGAGACCATGTGCAACCTGATGGAAGTATACATAAGCTAGAAATTAATTTTACTGGAAAATTATAATTACATCAGTCAGTCCTCTATATTTAAGTAATAATTTTCAGAGGAATGTTTCAGACAACAACACAGGATGACATCAGCAAATTCCAAATCTGGAACTTTTAGACCAGTTCAAACTAGTTGAGCGTTCTAGAATCTCCAATCTTGTAATGATGAACAGAGTACAAGCAAAAAAGTGAGGAAAGGAAGTGATCAAAATTGTGAGGACTTGATCTGCCAATTCAATTGTATTTCAGTACAGATGTAAAGATGTTTTGATTAAAAACAAAATGAAGGTGTAGGAAACACTTATTTCTGTCGATCTTTCTCGAAATCCAGAGTCTGTCACTAACTTTCAGAATAAATAACAGCACACATAAGCACAACAGTGTGCTTACTCAAATACAAAAAGTGTTAAAAGATATGCAAAACCTGTCACAAGAACATCTAAATACGCATCTTGCTTTTGAATAGAAAAATAATCAGTTTATTCCTGTTGAGAATATTTTAAAAATAATATTTCCCTTTCAAATTTTCCCAAGATAAATATGGTTATCAGGGAAGGAACAAACACTGCAAAGATTCACTTACATTTGACAGTTATATGTCTCATAATAGCTTCTCAATCTTACAAAGATATTTTATTTCAAGAAATCCTATCAAGGTAATGTTTCATATCAACTATTTTTCCACTTAAAATGATAAAAAGCCTTTATCTTCTGTAATCTAGAGAAGGATAAATAAATGTTCTGATTTGAAAGATTGGGATGTTTCAAAGCGGAGACTGCAAAGTATCTAATTCACGTTTAAATACAGTGCTTTAGAAATTTGAATATGAACATAAAGGCTCATTTTGTATCATTTGTAGTTAATCCCAAAAGTATACAGCCCCAATTTATTGTCACAAATAGCTAGAAATATTGCTAGTACGTCTAGATTTTAAAAATTATATATATACATTATTTTTTAAATATATGTATTTTATATATATATGTAACTGAATCACTTTACTGTACACCTGAAACTAACACTGTAAATCAGCTATTCTTCAATTAAAAAAATAACACAAATTGTTTTAGTCCAACCACGTGAACCTCAGTGAGAAATAATTTTATATTGAGTCTCCAAAGCAATAAAATCAATATTAAAAATAATATTTTACCATGTACTTCTATAAGTGATATGAAGGCGCAGTTTCTTTCTTCCAGTTTTATTGATATATAATTAACATACAGCACTGTAAAAGTTTAAGTTGTACCAAAAAATGATTTGAAATACATACATCATGAAATGATCAAAGTTTAGTGAATATCCATTGTCTCATATAGATATAAAATTAAAGAAACAAGAAAAAAAATTTTGCTGTGATGAGAACTTTTAAGACCTACTCTTAACAACTTTCATATATAACACACAGCAGTGTTAATTATATTCATCATGTTGTACATTAAATCCCTAGTACTTTATAACTGGACGTTTGTACCTTCTGACTACCTTCATCCAATTCCTCCTGCCACCACGCCCCACCTGTTAACCACAAATCTAATTTCTTTTTATATGAATTTAAGTAAAATTGGCCTACAACACTCTATCAGTTCCTGTTACACAACATAGTAATTTGATATTTCTATACAATTCAAAATGAGTATCACAATAAGTCTAGATACCACCTGTCACTATACAAAGATATTATATAATTATTGACTAGATTCACTACTCTGTGCATTTAATACCCATGACTCATTTATTTTGCAACTGGAATTTTGACCTCTTAATCGCCCTCACCTATTTCTCTCCTCCTCCTACCCTGCCACTCTATGGAAACTGCGGGTTTGTTCTCTGTATTTATGACACTGTTTCTGTTCTGTTATGTTTGTTCTTTTGTTTTTTACATTCCACATATAAGTGAAATAATACAAAGTTTGTCTTTTCCTGTCTCACTTATTTCACTTAGCATAATACCCTCTAGATCCATCCATGCTGTTGCTAATGGCAGGGTTTCATTCTCTTTTATGACTGATTAATATTCCACTGTGTGTATACACTATATGTTCTTTATCCATTAATTTATTAATGAGCACTTAGGTTGCTTCCATATCTTGGCTACTGTAAATAACACTGCAATGAACATGTTTTTTTCAAATTAGTGTTTCTATTTACTACTTTATATTTGCCTTTACCAATGAGACTTTTCCTTTTGCACTTTACGTATTTCTAGTTGTGGGCTTTTCTTTTCTGCTTAGAGAATTCCCTTTAACATCTGTTGTAAAGCTGCTTTCATGGCCCTCAACTCTTAACTTTTGTTTGTC
Source organism: Tursiops truncatus (assembly GCF_011762595.2). Lineage (NCBI taxonomy): Eukaryota > Metazoa > Chordata > Mammalia > Artiodactyla > Delphinidae > Tursiops > Tursiops truncatus. The sequence goes on along the minus strand of NC_047039.1, from coordinate 56,258,831 downwards.
TGTAAAGCTTTTGACTTCTCCTTCAAATCTGAATGATTGCCTTGCTATTAAAGCCTAACATTCTGGGGCTCATCTTCCCATGAAGGACTCCTGCGCTAGGAAGGTTGATGGGGACTCAGACCCCACACTTCTTTGGGAGAACCTCTGCAAGTGTAATAAACCTCCTGTTTGTGGGTCGTCCACTTAGGTGTATGAGTCTTGACTGTACCACATCTCTGCCCCTCTCTGCCCACTCATACACTTAGGTGTATGAGTCTTGACTGTACCACATCTCTGCCCCTTCCTGCGCTAGGAAGGTTGATGGGGACTCAGACCCCACACTTCTTTGGGAGAACCTCTGCAAGTGTAATAAACCTCCTGTTTGTGGGTCGTCCACTTAGGTGTATGAGTCTTGACTGTACCACATCTCTGCCCCTACTACCTACCTGGTTGTGGTTCCTTCTTTATATCTTTAGCTGTATAAGATCTTTTCTGCTAGTCTTCAGGTTTCTCATCAGCAGTTGCTCCACAGGTAGTTGTAATTTTGATGTGCCCATGGGAGGAGGTGAGCTCAGGGTCTTCCTATTCTACCATTTAGGCCATTCTGGTATATTCGTTCTTTGGTTACGAGGTTTTAGTTTCTAGCCTTATTTACTCATTTTTATTTCATCCTTTCTTTATACTGTTTGTACAAATGTAACAAATACTTCCTTACTTTTGGTTAAATATTTTTAATCTGAGGAGGTGATAGTCTCTGATTGAAAGTTATTATTTACTTAATAGGAATCATAAAGGTGACTTATCTATTAAAACTTTACCTACCACAATGAGGCTAATTATTATTATTAAAATGTTGTGTTAAAGTAATCAGTAAACATTATTCAAAGCTAAAATATCTGACTAAAATGGATCTTTTCTTTTTTGTCATTTATAAACCTGAATGTCATCTGCCTGAAGTTTAGTAAAGCAAATAGATCAAGAGCAGTAAACTTACATCTGTATAATTTATGCTTTTAAAATAAATTTATAACAGTAAAGACAAAGGTAATGAGAAGTATTGGAAAGAATTACTGGAAATAGCTTTCTGGCCATTACTTAATACTGAAATATTCCTTAAGGTCTGGATGCCTTGGTAACTTGACTAACTTCTACTATATCTCCTCCTGAGATCAGTAGGAAGAAGGGCTGCAACTTCATAACTATTTGGGGGTTAACTGATACAGGAAGAGGAGAAAATACAGTCTGATTTAATGAAATCATTTTGCTGCTTGAGCTGATACCCTGCCAGACCCCCAGACTATCTACCTTCTCACATAAGTGATTTGCAGGAGTGCATGTGTTTCTTCATCTTACTTTTGTCAGCGTTAATATTCTGGTACTCTCTCTTGCTTCTTGCATCCTAAATGACCCACACAATGTCGAAGGAAAGAGTATTGGACTTCATGTGAATAGATAACTTCCGACGTACTTCCTTGGACTTCGGCATTATTTAGCCCTCCAACGTTATGCTCTGGCAGCTATGTTGGTAAACTATGTTGCTTGGGTTGGCAGAGGGAGGACGTTATGGCTGTGATGGTAACAGCAAAACAAAGGTCCCATAGTAATTGATCCCTAAGCTATTTCCCAGACCTAAAATGTAATTCTATCTGTGTTGGATGATTGGTAATGTTATGTGAAAGCCAGAAAATTTTAAATGCTTTAAGGATAGTATCTTCATAATCAAACCAGAGTTCTACAGATGTAAAATAAAACAGGATACTGTGGCTCACAGCATTAAACAACAGACAAAGAATCAGGAAAGGTGCCTGAAAGCCATGTGTTAGACTGAGGGTTCCTCCACATAATAGTTGCATTACTTTTGGGAAATAACTTTGAGCCTCATTATTGTCATCTCTAAAAGAAGAATAGCAAAATAAGTTGCATAAGTCTTTTGTGTTGGGAAAAAAATGAGGGCTAGTACAAAGACTAGCACCTAACAGTTGTACATTTGTGTATATATGTGTGTGTGTGTGTGTGTGTGTGTGTGTGTGTATAATGTCCTTGTACAACTGAATAATTCAGTTATGTATTATTGTATTCTGAGGAAAACATTAATTTAGTATTTCTAGTTATCTATTGAGATTGATGATTCTAAGACCCTATTCTATCAATAGCTCATTAGAATCAAAGCGACAAAATTATCCACAATGATTTAGCCTTGTGTTTATGTGTGACTGGATGTTCATGTTACCCATGGTGCAGTTCAAAGCCCAAGATTATCCATAGAAGGGCATGTCAGTCAGGAGTGGCACTGCCATCCCTGTATCTCCCTTCCCCTCCTATTTCAACCTCTGTTTCTCCATCATTTCAACAATATGAGAGTCACAACATAGAGGTGGACGTGTACTAGGCTTCTGGAAGCGGATCCCAGGTTTTTTATTTCACAAAGCATAAAAAATAAGAATACACGACATAACGTTATCACAATTATCAAAAAAGACTATTTTAAAGAGACCTTTAAAGATAAGCAATATCTTAATATTTTGAAAATATATTTAAAATAAACATACTTTAATAAGTATATTTTTAATTGTTAATAGGAGATGCTGTCAAAGAGTAAAGCATCATCTCTTAAAATTGACTAAATAAGTGGTTAGAAGTATCTCACTACGTTCTTCTCATTTTTCTCTTTCATAGTGGTCTGGTGAAAATTTGCCAAATGGCAGCATTTGGGAACCACTATTTTATTGTGCTATTCAAATTAATAATAGATATTTCAAAAAACATATATGTTACAGAGCCAAATACACAGTCTAAAAATAGAAATAGTCATCAAAGCTGATTTTTCCACTTAATTTAATCTGGAATATATTTAATTAATGTAATAAAAACAGATTTTCAAAGTGTCTTACAGTGAAACATAATGTTCTTTCTGTAGTGTGATTCTAGGGTGTGGAGTCCTGTTTCCTCAGTTAACAGATTGTTTGCTTCAACAACTCTATGTTCTTATATTGGACTGAACCATCATCTCAGTTGAAGATATTAAAATATCTGAATGGATATGTGCACTTTAGTTTTCATCTACGTTCTAGTCTCCTAACAGCCTGGGTAAATACAGCCCCCATGCATTTGAATAGTATCAAAATAAATGGTGTATAAGGATAGGATTTCAACACATAAGCCTACTGAATGTAATACTGTCTAAACCCAGCATGCCACCAAATGTTGGCCTTCTTGCCTCATGTGACCTTTTTTCCCTTTGATATCTCTTTTAATCAGACCACCTGAAAAGAAGCAAACACCGTATGAAGTTGGGAAAGATTACTTCCCCTCTCCTTGCATCTTTTATCTCCTTGCAGAAAATTAATCTGTTCCATGTTATCCCTGTACAGTAAGCAAGTCATTTTAATAAAAGAAAAATGAATGTTGAGTTTAGCAATTGCTTTAATTAAAAGGTGATCACCAGAGGGTTGATTTCCTACCTGGTTGTTGACTTAGAAACAGAAAATAATTGGCACATTAAAACCAGCATGAGCGACGCCACTCAGGACATAGAAGCTGTTGACAATTAGAAAGTAATAACGTAGTAAAATAATTTACATTTATATAGGGGACTCCATATTTATGTCTATTTCCAGTTATTAGCATTCTAGAGCTTAGCAAAGACATCACCTTGAACTTTCTTCCTTGTCATTATCCATTCTCTTTCTCTGACAATTGATGAGCTTGCCAATCTCGTTAAAATGCCAAATACATAATTTGCAGAGGTTCTAACTTGCCAGCCCCTGGATAACAGCAAAGCAATGGTCTAACACAAATCTGGCACAGAGCTAATGAAAAACTTGTTTTATAAACCAGGTCACTGGCCTGTCACCCTCCTTGAAGTCTGCACTAGCTTGAGGTAAAACTGTAAAATTAAAAGATGGAGATAGGATTAGGTGATCTTTTAAGGCTCTCCTAAACTGTGTTTCTCTATTCCTATAGTTGTATTGGATCCTCTTCTCCCTACTCCTAAAGATACACTCTTTTTTCCTAATGATTTCCCCTGTTATCTCCTTTATGTATTCAGAATGGTTACACTTTCTATCAATCACAGTTAACTAATAATTCAGGATCTTTAGGAGATTTTCAAGGTTTATTTCTATAGAACAAGAATATAATATATATATATTTTAAAGTTGCTGCTGTTTCTTTTGTTTTATTTCTGGGGGGGTAGTTTGATGAATACAAGTAGGCGTGGGCAGAGGGTGAAAGTAAACCTTAAAGAGGATTTTGGCAAAAGAAGAAGGCAGGGGAGAAGTTTACTGTCTTCAGAGATGACCCTTGGAAGTGCTTGGGGAGAGAAAAGCCCACTGCCCAGGCACTGCTGCAGAAACCCAGAACATGCTCAGGAACTAAGATATTGACTGGAAGCCATCTACCCTTCCTTTCTACAAGAACTTTCCTCTCTGGCACCCCAAATCTTCTTACAAATCTACTACAAGCACATAACCTAGGGACTATTCAGCATGAATACTGCCTGTCAGTTCTACAATATTTTGCTTAGTCCCACAAAAGCTCTAGGACCTCATAAGTCTGGGAGAAGACTGGTCTGCATTTCTAGTCTGGTGGTATTGGGGAAGGCCCCTGGAAGGATCTTTGACGAACAAGATATGGACACCCATTAGTGACAGCCTCATTACCATGTATAGCCACATCAACAAAGATATACTAGGGATAGAGTATAAAGTCACAACATTTTTTAAGACAGGGGACTTCAAAGAAATATAATGCTCTTTCAAGCTAAGGTCCCGGACCCCACTTCGGTAGCAGTTACTCATCTCTGCCATTTGGAGGAAAGCTTTAAAGTGCTAAATTAGGCAGTTACTTAAATTATAAAAGATTTATATTCAACAAGTTAAATGAGCTGTTGTTAATTAAGAATTTGAACGTGAAGTATTCATGCTTCCCAGTTGAAGAGGGCAGGGGAAAATCACTAGGCATGCAGGAGAAGATTTTCTTTGAAAGCCTACGTAGGCAGGCTATTGTTAACACACAACACTGTCAAGTAAGCAAAACGGTTTCTGGCACAAGTCTGAGATTTGGGGACAGATACCAGTCCTTGTTGAAACAGACTAGTGAGGACAGATGACAATCCAAGAAAAACAAACAAAAATCAAAACCCAACAAAATATATCTTATATACCTTCTTATCAGAGCAATTCAAGAAGCAACAATGCATGTAAAAGAGCCCTAGTTTACCTACAGAAAGAATAAAGAGGGCTAATAAGAGTTTCAATGAAAACATTTTCAATGATATGCAAATCTTTAATATATAGATAAAAGCTGATTGTTCTTCTGCATGTTTTTCCCCTAAAATTTAAGAGCAAACCCTCAGAAAAATAAAATTAAAATACAGAATATGAACTGCAAGGTAATAAGATTTATTTCCCTGATGCATTTTAGCATTCGATTGTTAATAATCACATAACAGGAATTTAAAATAGAAAATGAAAAAGCACATAAAACACAAAATAAGCATGTATCTAATTTTTTTTAGAATGTTAGTGTGAGATAATTATGTAATGTATCATCTCATATGCATAAAAAACACAAAATAGAAATGACAGAAAATTCAAATCTAATTACTCATTTTAACACATTAATATTTATAATCACAAGGGCATCTTTCTTAAGATTCTAGATTAGCTTGGGTTCTAAGATTCCAACTATTTCTAATTTTAAAAGCAATTATATGACTTCAGCAACCTATGCTGGCAGAAGCAAGCATGATCAACATTAATGTTCTTGAATACAGAAAACATGCTCTGAAAATGACAGGAAGAGCTTCTTATTTGTAGCTTAAAGGGGATTCTCTAGACCTCTAGGAATCTGTTTTCACAATCCTGCCAGCAATAAAGGTCAGATTCCCCAATCATAATTGAAGAGACCACTTATCCCATGTTCAACAAGGCAACATGAATTTATAACATTAGAAATGCAGGGTTAACAATAAAAGACCACTTAACATTCCGTATCACACAAGGAACCAAATATTCTTTCAAATAGCAAGAATAATTGAAAACTAAGCCACTACGTAATCTAACATTACTCAATACACTCTGCTGTCTAATCACCATGACACTATAATATGTGACATGTTATCATTTCCCAGCACCCACATCCTATGTGTTGGGCACATTTTCATTTGTAAGATACTTGACTGAAGGCATTTTGAACATCAGGTGTTAACTTCCTAGGTCAGTTCAGCCCTAAAAACATCAAGTGCCTTATTCTCAGTGCCCTCAGCCAGATTTCTCTTTGCTATTCAATGCAACTCAAAGATTCTCCTTCTACATTGATAGCTGCTTATTTTTTAGCTGGCAACTAAATACTAATGCATGGGATCAGGCAGAGTAGGTAAACAAGAACTTACTCTTTAACTATTCAGTAAATATATATTAAGGTTTTTTTCTTTAACAATAGATAAATCTCCTAGAAATAGTTTTGTGGATTAAAATATTAGACCAATATGGCAGATTTTGTCATCTTTTTTCCTAGGATGGATTATTTGTTCTATTTCATGCATTTCAGAAATGCTGCAGCCTTTAAAGCAGTACAAAATGAGTGATAATAATTACGGAGTTAAAGTCAAACTACTTATATTCCAATCTTTCCTACATCATTTATTAAGTACTGCTCCTGGGCATGTTATTTAATTTCTCTGTGTATCAGTTTCTTCCTCTCTTAAATAAGAATAGGCCATACCTCACAGTGTTAAGAATGTTATTTGAGTTGATAACTTGAAGTGTATTTTCTTGAAACAAAATAAACACTTTAAGGATTGTCACCTATTATTCAGCAAAAATCTTTTACCTTTAATTTTCATAAATTAAAAAAAGAAAATGAAAGCATAATTTTAGGTATATAATTCCATCTGCATTTTAACTTTCAAGCATGTTACTTATAGTTGTTACCAACTTACAAGAGAAAATGTGAAAATAAAACCAGTTTGCAGCTCATAAACACACAAAATCCTTAAATGTGCAGTTATTTTTATATAGTAGGTAACACTCCTGTTACTTTAAGTATACATTTTGATCTTAATTTTCTTCTAGTATGTTTTGAAATAATGGAAATCACCCAAACACAAGACCAGACAGAAAGATAAATTTTAGAAAAAAAAAAAAGCAACATACAAGATCTATGTGATAATATAAAGCACGACAACCTACGCATAATAGAGGTTCCAGAAAGAGAAGAGAGGCAAAGGGATTGGTAATGTATTTGAAGAAATTATGGCTGAGAACTTTGTACAGGAAGCACAAAAGGCCCCAAACAAGATGAATACAAACAGACCCACACCAAGACATGTCATGAATAAAAGGCAAAATTTGCGTTTATCACCTGTGAAAAGGGCTGTAAGATATTTCCTTCAGTTAAAAAAAATTCAATTTGTAATTTGAAAAAGAACCCATAATTGGATATTTTGTGTGTGGTTATGCTAGCAGTAATGTTTAGTCCTGGTACTTACATTTTAGCCAACCAGATTCTATGGACTACAACCAAACACAGCATTTGTGTTCTATGCATATGGCTTCTTCTGAGTTCTATATATTTTTTTTTTTTTCTGTACGCGGGCCTCTCACTGTTGTGGCCTCTCCCGTTGTGGAGCACAGGCTCCGGACGCGCAGGCTCAGCGGCCATGGCTCACGGGCCTAGCCGCTCCGCGGCATGTGGGATCTTCCCGGACTGGGGCACGAACCCGTGTCCCCTACATTGGCAGGCGGACTCTCAACCACTGCCCCACCAGGGAAGCCCTGAGTTCTATATTTTAAAGCACAACAGTATATTGTTACAAATTTGCTAATAATCAAGGTCTAAATAATTATTTTCATTTTGTTTCTGAATTATTAATCACCATTAATTTATCTTTCAATAAAGTACTTCAGAAATCTTGTTAAATTCTGCTTAACCTACAATTCCTTTCTGTTTCTTTTCCTTATTAGGAAGGGAATGACTAAATTATAAAATTGGGGTCTCTATTGCCATATCCTGATAACATAGGGGATGTATGTGTCTGTGACGCTTTAACAAATAGTTAAATTAAGTTAGAACTGTAAAAGGAATCTTCTTTTAGAGTGCTTTTTTTTTTTTTTTTTTTCCAGTATCAGCAACTTAAAATATCCCATTTTTGAAAATGCTCACTTGGAACAATCTGAGTTTTATTTTGACCAACCAAGTGCCATGGAAAGGTCACAACAGCGGGACTTCTACTTGCTAAGTCCGGTTTCTTGCACTCACTGAAATTAGAGGGACAATTAAAGTTTCAGTGGCTGAAAATTATCCACTAATTAGAACTAGAAGCAAGAAGCCATGAAGTACAGGTGATAACCATAAATCAAAACAATTACTCTGTCTAGAAAAGCAACATGATCTAATCAGAGTCACCATACCAGCTGCTCATTTAATCTGGGGTTGCATGTTGTTTTTTATTCCTTGTTAAAAACCCTGCTGAAGGAGCTTGAATCTGACAAATATATATTCTTCAGAATTATTCATTATTTCAAGGAGGTATTGGTATGCTGATGTTTGTTATTTTTACAGAAATTGTGGATTTGAAGAGAAAAAATTGACATTCAAAATGTGAAATTCCCTAACTATAATGCCACATTTTAACCTAGGATCAATATAGCACTTAAATTGGAAAAGATACTAAACTATGTATCTTTTCTCGTGATTGATATTGATTGAAATTAATTTATTATATACATGTTGTCATTTTGTTTTAATACTGGCTTTGGGATATATATTAAGCTCTTATAAGTGGAATTATTTTATAATGAAAAAATTAATATTTCTTAAATCATTATTTTAAATTCCTTACTTTTTCAGAGATTCCAGTGTACTTTAAGTAGGAAAATAACTATGTTAAATGTGTACATAGTAATAGCAAAGTACAAGAAAATAATTATATATGAATGCTGTATCTTCTTGTAATATGGTAATTTTATCACCCATTATTTCTAGAGTTTAGATGTACAAAGTATTCTATAGGACTCTGGAGGGGTTACATACAACCTAATGCTTGCTCTCAAAAACATTATGTTTGTAGAGAAAATTAGATGCTTACAAAAATAACAACAATGTAGGGTTAAAAGTGATAAGGATTATTAAAGACAATAATAAAGCAAATAAAAGGTCAGAAAAAAGGATAGATTTTACATACAGTATGGAATTACAATTATATACAATAATATTCCTTATTATATATACAATACATAACAATTCCTTATTGTATATGTGATATAACTACCATCATTATTATAAAATGTTATTTTCTGTCCTTAACTAGGTTTTGAATGTTATCTACTATTTTCATCTCCTGTTAAAATTTCCCATAGATTCCCGTAGTCCTAAGCTATTGGAATGTAAAGATGAATAAAATATGGTTTCTTCCATCAAATAACTTACAATCTAAGAGAATTATAGATATAAACAAACAATTACAATATTGAACGTTGACAGCAAAATAGAAGTGTGTACAAAGAGCTGTGAGAGCTCAGGGGAAGGAGTACTTAACTCTCCCAGCACAAGGCAGAAAAGCTTTCTAAACAATTTATGCAGAAATTTTAAAAATTAGTAGTATTGCCCAAGTAGAATAGGTTGGGGGGACATTAAGAAATATAATATAAACAGCTCCTATACAGATATTGAAAGATGTGTATTACTTATTCTCAGAAGAGCTAAGAAGTTTGGTATAGTCAGAGCATAGATATGCAAAGAGGAAATTAGGAGATGAGCCCCAAAACACAGAGTAAAAAAATAATGTTTTACAACATGATGACAGTTGTATCTTACATACAATAAGAAGCCCTTACAAATCTAAAATAATTGAGTTCAAAAACAGATTTGCATTATAGAAACATCACCTGACAATTCATGGAGTGGATGGGAAGCAGAGAAACTGGAGACAGAGAGAGAAAAAATAGGTTGGAAATATGTGGGGACAATCTGGATAGTGTGCCTAACTCTGAGTCGTAATAATGGACAAGTGATAAGAAGTTTTAATGCCAAGAAAAACAAATTTATTATAAAACGGAGTATTTGTAGAATTTGGCATTTGCAAAGACACTGATGAACAATCTGCATTTATACAGTCACTGGTCTTCTGGATGGTAGACGTGGGGCCAGAGAATAGAAGATATGAAGAAGAGACCATGGAGAGGAAGAGTGGGCAGGATTGAGAATTTAATTATGTATGAGAGATAGTATGTTAAAGTTGAAATCAGCCAAATAACTAATTTTCAAATGAGAAGGATAATTACGTTTTTAATAAGATTTCGGAGTCCACAAGGAAGAAAGTTTTCTGAGGGAAGAAAAAAGGTTTTATTTTATACACATACTGATCAGAACTTAGTTGAAAACTTAAGTCTTGTACTGAAGGTAAAGAAAGGGCTGAGGACATTCACGGTAGTCATTTGAATGAAGAGATAGTTTAACCATGATTAAGAATGAATTGGCAGTCTAAAGGTACAAATGCCTGCTTATATAATGTCACGGGGATGTAATCAAACTAGTGTAATGTTATATGTCAATTATATTCCAACAAAACAAAAGAATGAATTCACTTCTGGAGACAGTGCATAAATGAGGGGGTAATCTAAAGAGAAACCTTTTGTCATGTCGATATTTACAGAGTTGGTAACAAAAGAGGAGTGTGGAAAGAGAATGACAAATCAGAGCTGACCAAAATACAATATTGTGGGACCCAAGGAAGCACAAAGTTTCAGAGTGGGCTGCTTCTGCTTCACATGTTCCAAAGGTACCAACAAGACTAAGAAAACTCTTGTATTTAATGGCTGGAGGTTACTAGTGATTTTCCAAGGGAGTAATTGCATTTCATCAGCTGGAGTGGGACTTGGAGAGGAATAGATTCTGGGGGAATAGTTAATGGAGAAAAGACAAAAAAATGGAGTTAGTAAATCCAAACCATTTTTTGAGCAAACCAGTAAGGAAAGAATGAAACAGAACAAGACATTTCAGAGGACTCTGCTTCTTGAAATAGAAAATCCACTTCATATGTGCCACTTATAGAGAGGGGAATTGAAGAAGGTAGCTTACTCCAAAATGGCAGCAACTCATTGTTTACTGGAGTGAATGCAAAAGAAGGGAAACATCAAGGCATTATTAATTAGTACATTTAGTGGCTAGCTTCTTGTAAGATTTACAAGAAGAAAATGAGACAGAGGAAAATATAAAAGAATGACAAAGGCTCAGAGTCTCTGACTCCATTTTGGTACACACCATGAAGACAATCTCGTACTATTCCCTTTGTAAACAGAAGGCATTATATCATCCAAACTCAAACTTTTACGATACACTAAATCCTTTTGTCTTGATATTATTTTAACACATAAAACCTTGGTATCCAATGTGTGGTTCATATACCAGGACATTAGCATCATCGGGCAGCTTGTTAGAAATGCAGAAACTTAGGTCCCACTCCAGGCTAACTGAATTATCAGCTGAACTTTTAAAAGATCTACAGGTAATTAATATGCCTGTTAAATTATGAGAAGCACTTATTTATAACATATTAAGGTAAATAATATATTACCATTTGCATATGTATAGCTGATGATTTTGCTATCTGTTAATTTATTTTATACAGTCCATCTGTTTGGAAGAATATCTGTTGGTTAATAAGTCTTTTTTTTTTTTTTTTTTCCAAGAACCAACACAAATTTAATTTGTTCTTAGAAATCAGGGAGATTAAAAACACAATAACATAACCATACAGAGCTAAAGTTTGAACAAAAATATATGATATATTTTAAAGCAGAATTACAAACATATACAATGAGGACTTTTCTCTGAAAAATAATTACTTGATTAATTTTAGTTTTTATTAAATGGTTCTCCAAGATGACTGAAACCAGACAGACTTTGAAAATGCAGGTGTCAATTACCTGTACATTATATTTCAACACTTCTTTTACTGTGTCCCCTCAAGCTCAAGTGTGGCACATCCACATACATTCTAACAGATTAGTAGCTATGGTTTAGGCTAACAAATAGCACTGTGCTTTACTGCAGCTTACTGAAAAAAAAATTCTCATTCCTTTACCTCTGCTTATTCACAGATTTAAAAAACATTTAAAACCACTTGATATATTATTTTAAATCATTATTCAGTGCTCTAAATTTATAGCTAAGACAACTCAAAACAGAAAGAGAATATTGAGAGAGCATCTGGTTTGTGATGCCCCATGGATGAAGAAAGAAAGACAGGCACAAATTATTTGATGATTCTCTAATTAAAAGGTTGAGTGTAATTTCTCTCACTTTGAATGTCGAGTAGAATTAGTGACTTATTTGAACAAAACAGTGAAGTCAAAGTTATATTCTGGGATTTCCAAGGCTAGCTCAGAAGAACTCCTGCACCTTCTGCTTGGGTTTTTTTGGATCACTTTCTTTGGGAGCCCTGATCCATCATGATGGAAAATTCACAGGCAGTGCTCTGGTTGACAGTCTCTGCAAAGTCCAGCCTACTGATCATACTGATACCGAGCAGGGCCCTCTGGGGCTCCTGGGCACAAAAGCCTTTCTGTCTCCCCCATTTCTTTGATTACAGGAAATAGGCTTCTTTCAGCCTCCATGACCTTCCCTGAGTTCCAGTGGGCAGATTCAAGCAGTTGTTAATGAGGGAAGGGAGGGGATGCCAGACAAGGGAGAAACAAATAGTCAAGAGAAACAATAGTGCACCCTGGGGCAGGGTTCTGGTTCCCCATGAAGGGATACACACAACAATATCTTTGAGCTGTTTTGCAGTTACTGAAACCCCCACCAGGTGGGAGAAGTTAACTATATGCTGCCCACAAGCACGGAGACCCCAGACCAGTTGGAACCAGAAGGATGATGATACTGACTCTCACTTACCTCACCACTAACCAATCAGAAGAATGTCCACGAGCTGATCACACCCTCTTTGAACCATTACTATAAAACTTCTCACTACCCTCTCCACGCTGGAGCACACAGTTTTGAGGGCATGGGCCAGCTGTGGCCCCCTTTGCCTGGCAAAGCAATAAAGCTATTCTCTTCTACTTCACCCAAAACTCTGTCCCTGAGATTTACTTTGGTATTGGGGTACAGAGGTCAGATTCAGCTTCAGTACCCACCAAAGCACTAGACATAAGTGAAACCATCTTATAGACTCCATCCAGATCAGTCATCTTCCAGGTGAATACCATTGAATGATATTTGTTGATGCCTCATGGAATAGAAGAATCTCCAGCCAAGCCCTGCCCAAATTCTTGACCCCAAAATTCATTAGATAAAGTAATATGGTTGTTGTTTTAAGCCACTAAGTGTTTGAGCAGTGTGTTAAATAGCAATAGATAAATTAACTGTGGTTCCTCAAGTTACATGTTTTATATATAGCATTCTTTCACTCCCTTTTTTTCAATGGAATAAATGTGAGCAATTTTTAATGCTACACAGAGCACTTATATATAGAGCTAGAAATTCATCTTACACACTTGGCTGCATCTTAGGTCAAGTACTATTCAGTAAACATTCACAGAATTGCATATGACAGGTAATATTTCACAATGGTTTCTTTATTCTCATGCTGGTGGTTTTCTGCTGCTGAATTACTATAAATGAATTAGGATTTGAGAACAATTTTGAAAAGTAGAATCATACATTTTCCATTATGATTAGCTTAATTAGATACAGAACTCAGCCAAGGAAGTATGCAGAGGCTGAAATCCAATATTTTGAAATATAATTACGTTGAAATAAAAATTATATATTTTTCTACACTAAAACAGTCTCAAGTGGCATTAACATAACATACAAAGTGTTTTTATATTTTATTCTACAATTGCCAGGAATTAGACAAATCCTACTATCTAAAATAGAAACTGCTCTCTTAAGCACTTGAGGTCTTTGTTCTCCATGGTCTTAGAAGCACATAATAAAATATTAATGACAGTGTATGATGATTAAACTATCATTTTTTCTCTAATGAAAGTATTTTTATTAAAACATTATGAGAAATATACCTATTTATAATAGTAAAAGTTAATTCTACTATGTTAGCTAGTTTTGTAGCACATACTAATGTATAAAAAGATCCAAGAAGTTTTATCTTTTCTTGTTTACATGTGCAGAATGACTTTTCAATTAAGTATTTTTATCAATTTGCCCCATTCCTGAGAAAGTCTGACTGTAAGATATAGAGCTACTATTTACTCGATCACTTTCATCTTTTTTCTGCCAGTGATGTCGGACAAGATAAAGAGAAAGGCAGCCTTGCTTAGTGGAAAGAGTAAGCTCGTCTTCAAAGTTCACAAGACCATGATTTACCCAGCTCTTGGCCAAATTACTTCATCTCTTTGAGCAACAGTTTCCTCACCTATAAAATGAGAATATCATCTCCTTGCAAAGTCCCTGTATTAAGTTAAATGATCTAAGCAAAACAACACAGTTAGCAGCACATGAACAATCAATCAATAGATAGCTATTTATTATTGTGAATACTACCACTTCTCTCACAACTATTCTGATTACCAGTATGTTTTGAATTACTCACAAATCTGGGGAAATATACAGTTGCAACATAAGGAAACTACGATATGTTCTGTTTATAATCTCTTATTGATGAATATTTATGTATTACATGTTTTGGATACAAACTCTTTCCTAAACAATTGTGATTATTCTATAATATCTCACTGAGGTGATAAAGCCCTTTGCACACACACTGACTAATTTCTCATGAAGTTTTTCTTCCAATGCATTATAAGACACCAAAACAGGTAAAGGTTACATTAAGTTATTACTTACAATACATCATTACACATCATCATACATTTGCTAATTCTTAACAACTTGATTGTGTATGCAAATATTCTGAGAGAAATCTAAACACAAGATGAAGAACAAAAGCCTGTCTTTAGCTAGGTGTGAGGAGATGTAGGTATGGCTAGAAGACATGTATTATATAGAACAAAAAGCAAAGACAAATTTAAAAACCTGAAAAATCTTGCATCCACTCAAAACACTATCTGGCCACACCCACTGAAATAATCAGATACCAGCAAAAATAAAACAACAGAACTATTTAAAAGAACTCAGTGAGAAATTTGTTCAACACTGATAATCTGTAATCACAGATAAATTAACATCTAATATTTAATTAAAATGTCCATCTATCAAAGCAACAATGACAATGTACATCGAAATGCTTCTGAAATATCATAAAGGAATTCTTGTGTAAATAAGTAATATTTTCCAAATACATATTATTCAGTACTTTGAAGGCAATATTAAATGGTATTTATGTACACATAAAGTATATTCTGAAAGCTATGATGACAGGTTTTTTCCTAACATCTTTATTAGAGTATAATTGCTTTACAATGGTTGTTAGTTTCTGCTTTATAACAAAGTGAATCAGTTATACATATACATATACTCCCATATCTCTTCCCTCTTGCATCTCTCTCCCTCCCCACCCACCCTATCCCACTCCTCTAGGTGGTCACAGAGCACCAAGCTGATCTCCCTGTGCTCTGTGGCTGCTTCCCACTAGCTATCTATTTTACATTTGGTAGTGTATATATGTCCATGCCACTCTCTCACTTTGTCACAGCTTACCCTTCCCCCTCCCTGTATCCTCAAGTCCATTCTCTAGTAGGTCTGCATCTTCATTCCCGTCTTGCCCCTAGGTTCTTCATGACCTTTTTTTTTTAGATTCCATATATATGTGTTAGCATACGGTATTTGTTTTTCTCTTTCTGACTTACTTCACTCTGTATGACAGACTCTAGGTCCATCCACCTCACTACAAATAACTCAATTTTGTTTCTTTTTGTGGCGGAGTAATATTCCATTGTATCTATGTGCCACATCTTCTGTATCCATTCATCTGTTGATGGACACTTAGGTTACTTCCATGTCCTGGCTACTGTAAATAGTGCTGCGATGAACACTGTGGTACATGTCTCTTTTTGAATTATGGTTTTCTCAGGGTATATGCTCAGTAGTGGGATTGCTGGGTCGTATGGTAGTTCTATTTTTAGTTTTTTAAGGAACCTCCATACTGTTCTGCATAGTGGCTGTATCAATTCACATTCCCACCAACGACACTTATTGTTACTTAAAACCATTTGTTGAATGAAATATTTTATTGGCAGCCACACATGCTGGAGCCTTTAAAGACCACATACTCACAAAAAAATCTCATTACTCACTATTCAACTTTAGCAAAATACCAATCATTATGTCATGGACAGGACATAATCTATTTTTTTTCCTCTATTTTCTTTTCAATCCATTTGTGATAGAACCTAATATAGCAGAATAGTTGAGGGTACTTGTTTTGATAGAAAATAGCCTTTGATGTGCAATAGAACTGGTATATATAAATCATTTCTAAATAATATTGCCATACTCATTGGATTAGCACTGGGATTATTGTTTATATTATACAGTATGTGATCTCTAAAATAATTCAACAACCCACATTTTCTGAAATCATCCAGGAAGGAAAAAGTGTCACAGGTGAATTATCAAAAGTAAGTTATTTCCTTTAGAATGCTCAACGTCACCAATCATTAGAGAAATGCAAATCAAAACTACAATGAGGTATCACCTCACACCAGTCAGAATGGCCATCATCAAAAAATCTACAAACAATAAATGCTGGAGAGGGTGTGGAGAAAAGGGAACCCTCATACACTGTTGGTGGGAATGTAAATTGATACAGCCGCTATGGAGAACAGTATGGAGGTTCCTTAAAAAACTAAAACTAGAACTACCATATGACCCAGCAATCCCACTACTGGGCATATACCCTGAGAAAACCATAACTCAAAAAGAGTCATGTACCACAATATCCACTGCAGCACTATTTATTCCAGGACATGGAAGCAACCTAAGTGTCCATCGACAGATGAATGGATACAGAAGATGTGGCACATATATACAATGGAATATTACTCAGCCATAAAAAGAAACGAAACTGAGTTATTTGTAGTGAGGTGGATGGACCTAGAGTCTGTCATACAGAGTGAAGTAAGTCAGAAAGAGAAGAACAAATACTATATGCTAACACATATATATGGAATCTAAAAAAAAAAAAGTAAATGGTTATGAAGAACCTAGGGGCAGGACAGGAATAAAGATGCAGACATAGAGAATGGGCTTGAGGACACGGGGAGGGGGTAGGGTAAGCTGGGACGAAGTGAGAGAGTGGCATGGACATATATGCACTACCAAATGTAAAACAGATAGTTAGTGGGAAGCAGCCACATAGCACAGGGAGATCAGCTGGGTGGTTTGTGACCACCTAGAGGGGTGGGATACGGAGTGTGGGAGGGAGAAGCAAGAGGGAGGAGATACGGGGATATATGTATATGTATAGCTGATTCACTTTGTTATAAAGCAGAAACCAACACACCATTGTAAAGCAATTATACTCCAATAAAGATGTTTAAAAAATAAATAAAAATAAAACGGCAAAAAAAACCTTCCTTCCTTTAATATATACATTAAATATTTCTAAAATATGTTAAATGCTTAGTTTCTCTCTTTTACAACCATGTTGTACAAGTTCATCTTATTTTTGGTGATGTGTTTGCAGCAGCCCTATTCCTCTGGACTTCATTCTGCTATATAAAGGACTATTGAAAGCTAGAGTTATTTGTCCACGCAGTCAAGGGCTCCACATTGCTATGCTTTGAAATGCCTTATGCCTACTACGGTTTTCTCTCATTTTCTCTTTAAATACCAGTTTTTATTTCTCAGGGACACATGCCTGCCTCTAAGAATTCTCCCACTCACCCTCTTATGAGGCCCTTTTAAATTAGTAATATGAGAAAAAAATATGACTGATCTTGTAAGGATTTGCTCAGAACTAAGAATGGGGAGATGCTAAATGACACAAGGAGAGGTTCCTCTGTAAGAACTGGTACTATTAATGGCATGGATTATATGTTTGTTTTGGCTATAGAATTCTACCTAGTTTAGGGTTATTGAATGGGTTTGTGATAGTCATAGAGGTGAGAAGGATTTCTGGAAAAATATGCTTGCAGAAAGTTTTGCAATTTTATTAATTTTAGGACATTTGTCACTGATACATAAATATGTATTTAATTTTTCATTGTACCTGGAGGTTTTCTTCCTAGTTGCAATTCTCTTCTTGTCTACTTTTGCTGGTAGAGTTTATCCAGGGTGAAAAGGGAGGGAAAGAAGAAGCTTTTACTTGTCAGATAACTATTGATTGATGTAAATTCACTTTAAAGTTTGGTGGAAATTTGCATAATACCTGGCTTTCCAACAGTTGGATTCAGAATGGCAATGAAAAGACAACACGGCATATGTTTTGCATTCCTATTTAGTTGAAATCTCATGGTAAATTAATTAAAACTACAATTTCTTAAAATTAAAATTTTACTAAATTGAATTTTTCCTCTACTTTGTCAATCGAAGAAGATCTTTTTGGGGACTCTCCAGGTTGCATTATATAGCATCAATTGTACTACGAGCTTCTTGAAAACAGTAATCTTATCTTTTCATGTCTGAGGTCTTAATTTCACGAGTAAATGAATAAAGAGTTTAAGACCTTATAACACATTTCCTTGCTCTGAATAAACTGACACATAAATTTTAAGGTCAGAACACATGGTTTTGTAGAGATTCAAATACCAAAACAAACAGAGTAATATTAACAAAAGATAAGTCATGAACACTTTAAATTCTCTTACAACTTTCTGAATTCCTGTTGTATTTCTATTTATCTAATAGGTTGTATTGTCTATTTTGAAGCATTTTCCTCATTATTTATACAATATCATCAACATTTACTAACTGTTGTTAAGAAGTCATCAACTAGTATGACTTTCTCTAACTTTCTCAATAATCTCTATCTCATATTTGCAGTGGCAAGGTATTATATGTGCACTATTTCATTGTGGCAAAGGCATATATCTAACCAAATTTTACAAGGCCTACATTCAGGTAGTAAACTCAGACCTGAATAATAAAAAAACTGAAAGTAGAACTGATAAATTACTATAAAACAAGAAACGTATAATGAGCTATTTTGATTTATAATATTCATTTCCATTTCATATAAGCAATCTATCTTAATACATACCACAAAACCTTGCATCTGATTTATTACGTAGTACATTTCACATTTGGCTGTTCTAAAATAGAAAGACACTATTTGGGTAGTGTGACAGATCACTTCTATGTAGCAGAGGCAAAATTTAAAATCTTTAAAGGGTCAAAAATAAAAGTTCTACTTGTTCTGTGTTATTGCCTTCAGTACTGCAATCACCATTCTATAGCAGCAGTCATTTCACCACACTGTGGAGATTTAGAGACAGTTTGTGTACATAGGTTGATGTGCCCACATTTATGTATGTATGGAAATGCTTGCACGGGAAACCTAATTATTAAATCCAACTAAGAGAATCTTCTTCTGCATTTTATATGGGTTTACGTAAATATTTATGAAACTATCTTCTAGTCTAAATATACTGCAGTTCAGTAGAAAGCAATTGTTTTGATCACATCCAACAAGCATAGGCTTTTTGCAAGTAGATCTTGTTACCTATTACGTAAAAAAGTAGAGAACAGGTCTCTAGTGTCACTACTATGAATGCCATTTTACTAAGCAGAAACTATGCCCAAGTGAGATGAATTTATTTGTGTAGCAAATACACTTTAGTGGGTATAGTTTAACGTCTTATTTGATCTTTGTTACAGAGGTGTAAAGTAAGTAGGAGGGCTTACTACTCCATTTTTACTTTAAAGAAACTAAAGCTCAAATGAGGTTAAGTAGTTTGGCTTATTTAAATAGCCGATCAGTAGCAGAAGGAGGGCAAAACCCCAGAACTCTAAAATTTAAGTCTTTTGCTCTTTCACGTATCAAGAGGTAATTACATTTGACCTTGAACAACACGGGTTTGAATTGTGCTGGTTCACTTATACATGGATTATTCTCAATAGTAAATACTGCAGTACTACATGATGCAGGGTTGGCTGAACCCATGGATGAGGAACTGTACATATGGAGGGCCGACAGTAAGTTACACATGAATTTTCAATAGCACTAAGGGTCTGTGCCCCAATCTTCACATTGTTCAGGGGTCAACTGTAACAATGAAAGAATGATTCAGAAACCTACTAAAGATTTAGGCCTACAATAATGTAATTCAATTCTTAGCAAAGACAGACAGAAACCTGACTGATTTTATTCCAACTACTTAATTCCTGATTATGAATTCGGTAACAATTCAGTGAATTTAAAGGAATGTTTCTTTATTTAAGATCACTCTAACTTCATTAAAAGATTTTGTATTGTCAATTCTAATAAGACTTTTTTTGTACAGTTTTGACTGCTAATTAAAAAGACTCATAAGAGAACTGGAAATTTTTATTTACCAAAGGAAATTTTAACTGAATCTCGTTTTATTTTGAAATTCTTTTAGGTTAAACAAGACTATACTATTTTAATTTGAAAACATGCAGAAATTTACCTAAGTTATTATCATGAGTTGATACTAATCAGAGGATAAAGAGATGTATATATAGAGGTTAGCTGATATATATAGATAGTATATCACATACGTCATATATATGCTTATAACAAGTGCTTTGCTACTGTCTACTTCGTAACTTTCAGTGGATTAAAATTTAACTCTAGCAACAACAAAAATTAAAAAGTCAAATAAAAACTTAGATTACTTATTATCTCATTTTAAGGGTTGATTCTCAGAGATAGAACATATACTGGGCAAAATGATTTCTATCAGTTACACGCACTTTATTTTAGTGGTTCTCAACAAAGGGAAATTTTAGCATCCATGTGACAGTGGCAATGTCTAGAGACACTTTTGACTGTTAGTACTGGTAGGTTGCTACCGCATGTAGTACGTAGAAGCCAGAGATGCTGCTGAACATCCTAGGATACACAGGACAGTCTTCAATGTTGACTGTGTGAAGGTTGAGAAACGCTGGTTTATTCAAATAACTCTTACTGTGGGTTACAACTGAGATGAATTCGCATAGTCTAAATAATTAGACAGGTTTGCTTCAGAGTCAAGGCATGACTTCTAAGCTAAACAGCTATATCCAACTATATGAAGAGTCGTTCCCTGGGAAAATAAACCGGTAATAGTTCCCTCAACGCAAATACTGTCTTTTCGATGCATGAACGTATGTACTTTTTCCTTTAGGATTCAATCCAGCGTTAGTGCTTTGAGATCTCGCGCCAGGTTAGCAACACACAGGCTCAAACTAGCTTTTCATTGATTTTCACATGCAGAAGTTAATTTTGAGTTTCTATGACATATGAAACCAAATATAAAATAACTATAATAAAAGAAAATAATACCCATTGAATATTTTCTCTCATTCTTTTCTGATTTATTAGTGAACGTGAAAATAGTAGCCATCTGGACTGGAAAGGAAACAATAACATTTCCCATTTCTAAAAGAAAACAGCAATAACCATAAGCCGGAAGAAATAAAATTCATCACATTTTTCTCCCCTATTGCTTGAGCCTAGAGACACACAGACAGTCTGACAAGTCTGAGATACGAACATAAACTTTGATTGCGATTTAAAAAAAAAAAGTTTATTTTACTTTTCACTTCAGTTCATTAATATTTTTAATTTCCACGCTACCAAAAGCACGATATTCTCTCTTTTTGTCAAAAACAAATTAAACCCTCAGGGAAGGAGAAACACTACCCCACGAGAAAAGGTTCCTTCCTCAGCTTGTCAAGAAAAACATTCCTAACTACTGGAATGGTTGACAGCAAATCTCTGCCAGGTAACACACCTATTTGTGACATATTACTATTTTTGAACCGACATGTATGCTTCAGATACTATAATAAATTTTTAAACCAATTAAACTGACAAAAGCTTTTTCAGTTTATCCCGTTGGTCCCAGAATAATGCAAATTTATTTGCTCCATTTGAGCACTTGAAACCCAATAACACACTAAGAGGACCTAAAAAACACATTAAAAGTAACCTATTACCTAATCTAGCTTTTTAAAAACTTCCATAAAACATTTTTTATGGTGCTTATTAACTGTTTTCAATAGAAGGTTAGGTGATTGCTATAGCGACAGAACTGAAAAGATGAAGCCTATGATGGATGAGGAATATACAATACACTAATAAACAACTCATTTGCTAAATTAGCCACTAATCCTGTCCAATCTGACTCGTTCAAATCCTTGAAAAACGATCCTAATATTCAGCACTTTTTAATCCATACACAAACTTTTAAATAAAATAGCTATAAATCGGCAAGATTATTTCATTTGAAAATGATCCACTGCACTGATGTCCACATTTGCTACTTTAAAAATAAAATGCTCATGGCCTTGCATCTTATTTCTGCCAGATAAGCTCAGACATAAAGTTTTTAATACTTTTTGTTTAATAACAAAGCTTAAAGGCATAAGTTTTTCCTGTATGTTGTTGAAACAAGACAGAATCAAAGCCTGAGGACATCTGGGGTGGGGAGATTATGGTTCTAACCATGGAAGAATGCTAAGAAGCATCAAGTCACTTGTCCTCCTAGATCTCTAGAGCTCATGCCACACACTATGAAGAACAGCAAAAAATATGTACCATACTTCTGTCCTTGCTTACTTACAGTGAATGGAATGGAAAGGTATCATAAACAATGAGGGAAAATTTATAACAATGAGCTTATGCCAAGTGCAAAATAGAGCGTTCAAACTATAAATTAATGGTAGTTTAAGGCCAAGAGAGATTAATCTCTGACATCTTGAAGAATTAGAAGAACTAAAATAGAGCTGGTCCATGAAAAGATGGCTCACTTAAAAAATAAATAAATAAATGCAAAGTATTCCAAATCATCCACTTGTCTAGATCAAGGAAGATACTATATAAACTATTTCATTCATACTCTTTTCTTTTAATTATTTCTTTTTAATGGCAAGCTTCCGAGACACACAGGACAGACTGGTCCTACATTCTACACACTCCTCAGGAATTCTGCTACACAAAGCATTGGTTGGACACTTCATCAGATAAGGAGGGATTTCAGTACTTCCTGCTGCCCTGGGAACTACTGTGAACGTTTATGCTGGTCTTAGATACTTTACTGACTGAGCAAGAGACTGCAAATGCTCTAAAACCGAAGATCCACTGTAGGAGAAGAAGTAGAACTGTGAGAGGGACAGCAGCACCCAGCAGAAGCAGGGGAGGCCCACAGTGGGCCTGTGAGAGCTGTCACCTGGCCAGCACCCATTCGCGTTCTTTTCAGCAAAGGAACATTAAGGAACATAAGAACAGAATATTGGTAGAATAAATCTTCAATATGGTGTTGGCAGACTTCACTAAAATTATGGTCATTTGTTTCAATTTTATAATGTGGGGCTTTGGTGAGGCTTAATTTCATACTCTTCCTTATTAATCATGGTTTTCTTTTCCATAGTTGTGTCTCTACAATATAAGTGCTGGGAGGAAACTCTCAAAAAAAACTTCTAAGAAGGTAAATATCCTCCCTACTTCTATCCACCAGCAAGCTTTTTACTTATCTAAATTTCATATTCAAAATAGAGTGTTGTGTCTGAAGTAGCTTATACAGATATATAATGGTATAATGAGACAAATGTATCTTTAAAGCAGGTGGTCCATTTGATCAAAAACTTTATTACATACAAATTAGTATATAGAAATAAGGGACACTGATTTGCCTCACTGCATCTTCCTATATTTAAAGCTTAGATTAAGTTGCATTTTTTTACTCCTATAGGGTTACAGTATATGTTGTCTTATAACCATTTTTCAGAAGATCACTGGATTAATACATTTTTGCACAGCAACAGTATAAACTGCTCTGATACATCATTGCAACACTAAATATTAATTCAAAATCAAACTGAAAGTTGCAAGGACTGACTTGGCCTCTGCCCATAATCATACAATTCTGGGCAAATGTGACACAATTTTGAGAGCTCTTATGATTGGCATGAAACATAGTCTGGCATATAAATATAAAAGTGGAAAAAACATAATGACAATAAGAATACCATTTCACTAGTTTAAATCAGTGAGTGAAATACCGATTGCTCAGTAATGGAATTGAGACATTAGCTAGTTCTTGGCCACAAAAATGAAGCTATATTTCTTTGTCATGCTTCGCAGCAAAATTAAGATTAATCCAAAGTAGAAATGAAATAAATAAACACTAAAATAGCAAAAGAAAAGTGAGTTAGTATAGAATCCTGAAATGGGGAAATTCTTGCTAAACATGGCATGAAAACCAGAAACGATAGAGGAAGCAACTAGTAAATTTAACAACAGAAAAAATTCTGAGTGGCAAAATACATTACAAACTTGAAAAACAAGACAAAAATCTCTTGATGTTCTTAAAATACACATGTTTTAATGTTTAAGAGCTTGTACAACTCAGTAAGAATTTTTAAAAATCCTATTGAAAAATGGGCAAGTGACTTAAAGCAAATATTAACAGACTTAAAGGGATACATGGACAACAATGCAATAATAGTAAGGGACTCTAATACCCCACTTTCATCAATGAATAGATCATCTAGACAGAAAATCAGTAAGAAAACATTGGCCTTAAATGACATGTTAGACCAGATGAACTTAACAGGTATATATACAGAATATTTCACACCAAAGCAACAGAATACACATTCCTCTCAAGTACACATGGAACATTCTCCAGAATACATTATGTGTTAGACCACAAACAAGCCTTAATAAATTTAAGAAGGCTGAAACCATATCAAGCATCTTTTTTGACCATAATAGTATCAGACTAGAAATTAATTACAGGAAGAAAACTGGAAAATTCACAAATATGTGGAGATTAAACATCCTACTGAACAACCAATGGGTCCAAGTACAAACCAAAAGAGAAATAAAAAAATACTTTGAGACAAATGAAAATGGAAATGGCAATGTGCTAGTATTTATGGGATGCAGCAAAACAATTCCAAGAGCAAATTTCATAGTGATAAATGCCTATATAGAAACAACGAAAAGCTCAAATAAACACCCTAAACTTACACCCCCAAGCAACTAGAAAAAGAACAAATGAAGACCAAAATTAGTAGAAGGAAGTACATAACAAAGATCAGAGTGGAAATAAAGTAAATAAAGACTAAAAAGACAACAGAAAAGACCAATAAAAGAGTTGGTTCTTTGCAAAGGTAAAAGAAATTGATGAACCTTTAGTTAGGCTCATTTTGAAAAAGGAGAAGGCTACTAACACACCATTGTAAAGCAATTATACTCCAATAAAAATGCTAAAAAAAAAGAAAAAGGAGAAGGCTCAAAATCAGAAATGAAAGAGGACGTATCACAATTGATACCACAGAAATACAAATGATCATAAGAGACTACTATGACCAATTATATATTAACAAATTGGACAACCTATAAGCAGATAAATTTTTAGAAACATACAACCTACAAAAGACGAAGTTGTAGAGAAATAGAAAATCTGAACAGACTGATTACTAGTTAGGAGATTGGATGACAAAATTACCAACAAAAGTCCAGGACCAGATGGCTTAACTAGTGAACTCTACTGAATATTTAAAGAAAACTTCATATCCATACTTAGGAAACACTTCCAAAAAAATTGAAGGGGAGGAAACTTTTCCAAATTCATTACATGAGACCAACATTACCCTTATACCAAAACCAGACAAGGATGCCACAGGAAAATAAAATAAAATAATATTACAAGCCAATGTCCCTGACGAAAATAAGTGCAAAAATACTCAAAAT
Organism: Tursiops truncatus; assembly: GCF_011762595.2. Classification (NCBI taxonomy): domain Eukaryota; kingdom Metazoa; phylum Chordata; class Mammalia; order Artiodactyla; family Delphinidae; genus Tursiops; species Tursiops truncatus. The sequence continues at coordinate 56,233,057 of NC_047039.1, read as the reverse complement.
ATTAGCAAACCAAATTCAACAATACATTAAAAGGATCATACACCATGATCAAGTGAGATTTATTCCAGGGATGCAAGGATGATTCAACATATGCAAATTATTCATTGTGATATGCCACATTAAAATGAAGGATAAAAATCATACGATCACCTAAATCGATGCAGAAAAAGCACTAGACAAAATTCAACATCCATTCATGATAAAAATCTCAACAAAGTGGATGTAGAGGGAACATATCTCAATGTAATAAAGGCCATACATAAAAGGCAGACCAGACATTGATAAGAGGGAGCACAGAACCAAAAATAATAAAGACCATATATAACAAGTCCACAGGTAGCATCATACTCAATGATAAAAAGCACAAAGCTATTCCTCTAAGATCAGCAACAAGATAAGGATGCCTACTCTCACCACTTCTTTTCAACATAGTATTGGAAGCCATAGTCAGATCAATTAGGCAAGAAAAGTGAAAAAGCATTCAAATTAGAAAGCAAGAGGGAAAACTGTCACTATTTACAGATGACATGAAACTATATACAGAAAAACTTAAAGACTCCACCCAAACACACACATACACACACACAAACCTGTTAGTAAAACTGCAGGATACAAAGTTAATATACAAAAATCTGTTGCATTTTAATATACTAATAATGAACTAGCAGAAAGAGATTAAGAAAATAATCCCATTTGTAATTTTATCAAAAAGAGTAGTATGCTTAGGAATAACTTTAACCAAAGAGGTAAAAGACCTGTGTACTGAAAACTATAACACAATGTTGAAGGAAAACGAAGACAATACAAATAAATAGAAAATTATTCTGTACTCATGAATTGCAAGAATTAATATTGTTAAAATGCCCGTACTACCCAAAGCAACATACAGACTCAATGCAATCCCTATCAAAATTCCACGGCATTTTTCACAGAAATAGAATAAACTAAAATTTGTATGGAGCCACTAAAGACCCTGGGTACCCAAAGCAATCTTTAGAAAGAAGAGCAAAGCTGGAGACACTGTGTTCCCTGATTTCAAATTATATTACAAAGCTATAGTAATCTGAACACTATGATATTTGGCATAAAAACATACACAGAGATCAATGGAACAGAATAAAGAGCCCAGAATAAACCCATCCATATATGATCAATTAACTTATGACAAAGGAACCAACAATATACAATGAAGAAAGGGCAGAATCTTGAATAAATGGTGTTGGGAAAACTGGACAGCTACACACAAAAGAATAAAACTTGACCATTGTCTTACACCACACACAAAAATTAACTCAAAATAGACTGAAGACTTGAACCCTGAAACCATAAAATTCTTAAAGGAAAACAGGCAGTAAGCCTCACGACATCAGTCTTGGTAATAAGTTTTTTGGATTTGACCCCAAAAGCCAAGGTAATAAAAAAAACAAGTGGGACTACCTCTATCTAAAAAGATATGGCACAGAAATAGAAACCATCAACAAAATGAAAAGGCAACCTATGGAATGGGAGAAAGTCTTTCCAAATCATATATCTGACAAGGGGTTAATGTTCAAAATATATAAAGAACTTTTACAACTCAACAGCAAAAAAGCAATCTGATTAAAAATGGGCAGAGGATCTGAATAGACATTTGTTTTCCAAAGAAAATATACAGATAGCCAACAGATACATGAAAAATTGTTCAACATCACTAATCATCAGGAAAATGCAAATCAAAACCACAATGAGGTATCACCCAATACGTATCAGAATGGTTATTATCAAAAAGGTAAAAGTAAGTATTGGCGAGGATGTGGAGAAAAGGGAACACTGGTTCACTGTTGGTGGGAATGTAAATTGGTGCAGCCACTAAGGAAAACAGTATGGAAATTGCAAAAAAGTTAAAGATAAAACTATCATATGATCCAGCATTTCCACTTCTGTGTATGTATCTTAAGAAAATAAAATGCTAATCCAAAAAGACATCAGCACCGCCATGTTCACTGCAACATTATTTACAAGAGCCAAGGCATGGAAACAACCTAAGTGTCCATCAAATGGATGAATGGATAAAGAAATGTGGGGTGTGTGTGTGTGTGTGTGTGTGTGTGTGTGTGTGTGTGTGCGCGCATAAATATATAAAAATATATAGTGGAATATTATTCAGCTATAAATAAAGAATGAAATCTTGCCATCTGCAACAACATGGATGGATCTCGAGAGCACTATGTTAACTGAAATAAGAGATAGACTGTTTTGGTTCATTTCTAGAATCAAAGAATGAACACCTGTTTCAGATAAAACTAAAAAAAAGATGGAATATATATTAAAGCCATGAAAATTCTCAACTTACAGATATTTGATATGTAGATGAAGAATAGAATGCATCACATTACTATAAGAATGTATTTATTTGTAACAATGAGCACTTTCACCTCAGCGTGAAAAGGAACATATTTTCAAAATCCTATTCCAAACAGATATTAAGCAGTGACATGAATAAAATGAAACAATTTCATAATCAAACCAGTGCTAATAAACTTTTTAATGAGTTTATCTTTCAAAGAAAGAATGCATTAAGCTCACTCATTTTGTTTACATCATTTTTGTGGCCATTTCAACCAGAATCTTGTAACTTCAGTTTTGAAAATAACAGAAATGGAAAGAAGGATTTTAAGCAAAAGTACCTTGTGATTCCAAGGGAAAGTTTACCACGGATATGGAGCAGCAGCACTTATTCCATAACTCAGTCCTGAAAGCCTCGGACAATTTAGGGAATGATGGGAAGAATGAGCCAGTTTTCCGTGCAGTAGATGGAAGCGATTATACTTGGTGTGGTAAACCACCCCCCTTTCGATTATCAGACACTCCATTTCGGAACATAAAAAATATTTGATACTTCTGGCTGATTAATACTCTCATGGTAAAAAGTATATATTTGTAAGACTCAAAAAATAATTTTAAAAAACTGGTAGTGAAAGACTTGAAACAAAAGATCCAATTTTTCTAAGTCAATCTTGAGTAAAAATTCTAATCATTCCTAATTTCTCAGAAAATACCCTCCTTAAAATTTCCTTACATAACTATGGTGAATTGAGCATTGGTGTTAAACCATCAGCAGTTCAAGGAATTCTGCTCTTTTCTATTATGGAAGCTTGAGAGATATTAGCATATGTTTTACAAACATAAAATTCACCTTTAGTATGTCAAAGAATAGATGTAAGTATAAAAGAAATACTTGAGTTCTCCATTGGCACTCTGTAAAGAAAGTACACCAAAATATTTTCCTTTATAAAAGAAAATGACATTGCAAGCATGAAAAGGAAACAAAAAGATCAACAGTGAAGATAAAAACACCACCATGCTGTCAGGATGTCCACTCTCAAGTCTGCATGAGCTTCGCTGAGAATTTAAGATGACATCTTGTAACTGTAAATATCTTGAAATGGTAAATATCTCTATTTACCGAGATAAAAAGACAGGGTGGGACTGAGCCTTTTTATCCAAAATAGATCATTAGAGTTGAAAATAATTTTGGTAATAATTACACATAGACTCATTTCACAGAGGAGAAAACTGAGACATAGAGGCTTTAATTTGTCTGTCAAACGTCATAGCAAAGTCCACAGTACAGCTGACCTACAGCTCGAGCTCAAGGATCACGAAGGCACTCCTAGAGCAAAATATCATTTTCATAGTTATATTTTTTCAAAGCAAGAATAAGTCACCTGGTGGCTTAAGGTCTTATTTACTTAAGGATATGAAGGCAAAACCCTTAAATCAAGACAAACGTAGAAAATCTAGGCTAGGCAGTGTACTAAGCATATATAGAATGACTATGTATTGTTTTGCAACAGGTGATTGGGGTAACTTGGAAAAATTAACAGCATCTCCATACATGACCCTTACTCCCATACAAATAATTCCCTATTGAGAAATCTGGCTTCATTTGCTACATTAAAACAGCGGGGAGAAGTGGATGGGAAGTTGCAACAGAGGATTGTAAAATATTCTCCAAGAATATATCTAAGATTCTATTTATTAAATTTTAAAATTGTATATGCTACATGGTCAGAATAAACACTGTAAAATAATAATAGCATAAAATAAATCCCCTAAAATGATACTCCTAAATGTGACCAATGGAGAAGGGAGAATTAAGGACTATACTATTTTTAACGAGGAAAAAAATAGCCTTACTTCTTAACAGGAATCAATCAGAACAAAACCATGCCATAGTAAAGCTTGAATTGTGTCTTTATTCTCCAAGAAACACATGTTCAGCCGCTAGAAACTTGTTCTGTTTTCCACTATCAGAGCAGAATTTGACCTCGATATTCTAGACTTAGCCAGCAAATAGGAAAAGGCTATGTTTTGATAAAAGGCAAGTGAGACTACTAAGAAAAAGGTAAAAGTACAACTTCACTAATGTATTTTTAAGTCTGACTTTAGGATTCTGGAATGATGATGCCATGTGTTTCAATTCTCCACAATAGAGTTTTTAAAGAGATGGACATTGGGGTGTCATGAGTTCTTGCTAAAACCTCAGTTTGCCACTCAGGTTATTTCTGTGTTCATTAGAAGGGTGCATTAATCTAATTAGTGTTAAGAATTATGGTACTGAACCATTTTAATGCACTGGAATGTGGAATGAAAAGTCATCAGCAAAGGCACAGAAAAGAAAATATGCGACCTTATATAACATTTTGCGTTGTGGATACTAAATAAGACTTTTGGATGTATAATTTAAAAAGTGGTTTTGCTTATTTCTGAAGTAAGGTATGCATGAATGTTCCTGAGGGAGACTTGCTAGTATAGTAATACCCTTATGTTTTACCATAGTCCCTTTACCCAGGTTTCTTGATTTCCTTTTCAGGATAGAAAGTATTTGCAATTATTCAGATACATGTTGATAGGACAAAATGTCCACATTTTCTCTTTTTTTTTCCAAGAAGAGGAAATATTTGAGAAGTTTTTCTGTGGCAAATACTTTTGTGAAAATTAATGACAAATTGCAGGACTTAAATAACTGGAAGTTTTATTCTAAGTCTTTTCTAGCAGGAGATAATTTTAGAGAACTTTAGGAGAATCAGACAAAAGCAGAGACAGAACCCAACCTGTCCAGTGTTGAGTCCTGTAGCAACTACATAGCTGCCTAAGTATGAAACATGATTTATTGACTTGTCAAATTTTTGGTAAGGAAAATAAATCCTATGCTATGGTTGTGAACTGCTTGCACATCTACATCTTACATCAAAAAAGTCCTCACTCTACTTCAATATGGTAAAAATGCAATTGCCACGGACACGTAGCAGGCCTTTATGTGTTTTCAATATCTAGGAACTGGTACACATATTCAGGATAGAAGGGTATCTCAGAAACTAGGATAGAGGCTGGGCTGGGTAGCCATTGGCAGGACAGTATACAAGTCTCCATATTTAGTCCTATTAGCATAGTCCCAGTCCCTTAAAGCCCACCCACCTTGCCGCTTACCATTGTTCAGTACCCACAACAAGATGCTATAATTTTCTTTAAGCATGCTGTTTAGAAATCATTTTAAGGGTCTACATGGGCTACTGTAAAATTTTACATAATAACTAAGTATATAAAACAAGATCACATAAAAATTCAAAGCAATTTTGATGGTTATGGTAAAAAAGATAAAGACGTGTCAAAAATACAGTGCATATGTATGACGTCATACATGCCTGAAAAGTGAAAATTAGTGGTCATTTTGGGGATACTGCCTTCAACATGTTATTAATAGAACTATATTACTAGGTAGAAAGAAGATTTAAATTAATAAACAAAATATAAATATTTGAGAGGACTTAGTATAATTAGAAATAGATATAGAGAAAGCAACATATTCTATGCCAATGACAAAATAGAATAGGTTAACATATTTGACAGTAAATTAATATTTGAGAATGGTGATAAACAAAAGTCTATAAGATCACTTACAAAAGTCTATGCTTAATTTTTCAGGAAACTTAAACATACCGTAAGGTATTGCCTTTCTTCAACCTCAATCATTTTATTACCTTTTCACATTTCCTGTTCCTCCCTTATTTCTGAAATTGTGAAAGACAACTTCTACCATATACATCCCACTAGCAAAAAATTGTAGACCAATTCAGCATGACTAGAAAATAGAAATAATATACGGAAAGACATTTTCATACGCCTCAGCATGTTTGTGGCAACTTTTTAAGGCATTTATCTTTTTTTGATACTAGAGTTTGTATTGCAGGAGTGATTTTCAGGCTGGGACAAAATGGAAATGATTGTCTAAGAGTCCCTCTGAAAAACATAGGGAGAGGGATGAGAAGGGGAGGGGCATCAGCTGCCAATTGCAGAGTTTTCCTGATATCACTTGATACTTGTTGGACAGTAAGTCTGTTACTCTGAGTACCCAAGACAGAGGAAGTAACATACAACAACAAATGGAACAATAAACAGGGAGTTTTAAAAATCCATAAAAAACTGCTTGGGTAGTGTTCCTATTTTTTACAAACACCTGGAGAAGTACTGCTTGCCTTAGGACAGCAGGCAAGAAATCAAGCAGAGGATGCCATGCTTAATTAACCACAAAAGGTTCTTTCAAAATATTGAATATTAGTACTAAGATAGATAATTTCAGTAGATTTACTAGAATCCCTATTTAAATTATTTTCATGAAAGCATTTATTAATATATGTTAGATGAGAGTGACTTAAATACAAAAGTAGATAATGTACCTTTCCACTAAAAAGACAGTTCTGCATACAGTCTAGTTACTGACACTAGTAGAATCCAACTAAGGATTGTTATTAGCAAATGTGCAAGCCCTATGCCATCCTGAGAAGCAAACTACTAATATGACATAATTTTTGCTCAATGTTAAGGAAGTATGCTTAATAACTAATTCTCCCGAAATGGAATGTGCTGCCTTGAGAAGGTTTTTTTGAACTCCAATCCTGAAGGTGAAATTAGGTGAGAGGAATGAGGAGATACAAAATTAATGGAAGTTGTTGAAGGGATGTGTCAATCAAGTCAGACTGAATTCCAGATGTAATGACTCTGATTCTTCGAAGTTGAATCAACATTATAGAGGTAGATTTTAATGTCCCGCAACCATGTTTTGGGAGACTTTTATTATTGACATGAAATATGATGAGGTGTAATTTGTTGTGCTCCCTTCCATGGTAGTGGACTTAAATGCTTTTAGTTCCAGGTAATTGTATACAATTATTTTTGATCTCCACTCCTGTGTGTGAAGAAAGGAGGTTATGTTTAATTAATTAATTGTTGTAGAAATGATGCTAGTTGGCATGTTAGTGGCATTTAAATTATTACATCTTTTAAAAAGTTAAACTGAAAAAAAAAGTTAAACTGAGCTAGCACATGGAAGCTTCCACTGTATAAGACAAAACGAAACAAAACAGGCATAGGTGGGGGTGTTGCTTCAGGTCAATTCAAAGAGTAAAAATTGAACAAAGATTACTCAGAATACCCTACCAAAATAAAATAATCTAAGACATGGAGACTCTTTTTAACTTAGGAAAAAGGAAATGATTATTTTATGGTCCTTAATATGGATCTTACCTAAGGACAGTTAAGATTAAAGAACTAAAAGCATTATTACAAGAATACTGTTCATTTTTCAATTGGAAAGTGTACCATTTTCAATTTAGATATTCGTCTTGTATCTTTTCCCCTCTTCATGTTGTTTGATTCTAAAGATATTTGGTAAGTGAGTAATAGCTGTTTTTTATTAAATATTTTAGTACAGATTTTCCCAAGGCTTTTATTTTGGGAGCTTTGTTACCTGCTATGACAACCACGTAAGTAGTACCTCAGATTATTTGGTGACAGGAGAAAACTATTTTAAAGTCAAAAATAATATTGCCAAAACATACCTTTGGAAACCTGACTCCAGATTTCAAAATTACATAAATACTACGATGCCCATTTTCACAAGAACCATTTGATTAGTTTGAGCAGGTTTTAGGCTGCTGCAACAAACCAAAACCAAAAACAAAACGAGAAAGAAGAACTCAGTGGCTTAAAACAAATAATTTACTTCTTGTTCTTATACATTGGCTCTGGAACTAGGAGTCTTGCCACAGCAGGTTTCTTCCATCAGATGACTCAGAGAACCAGGATGATTTACTACTGTGGCTCTGTTATCTCAAACTGATGTCTCTTCTGTAGAGGCAGAGAGAGACTAGAAAGTACACAGGGTCTTTTCACCTCCTCTGCCCCAAAGTGATACACTGCTCTTCCAGTTTTCATTGGCCAGAAATAATCACATGGCCCTACCTCACCGTAAGGTAGAGGGAAAATATCATCTCCCTGTTACTCAAGAATGAAAGGAAACCCAAATACTAATGGGCACTAATGATGCCTCTCATACTGTCCAATAACCTGGCATCCTAGCAAGGTGAAGGGAAAAAATGAAAGGCCTAAAACAAACATTGAGAACTTCAGTCGACACCAATTTTAAAAATAAATAAAAGCACCACAATTACACAAAACACATAAAATGACAGTCCTTGAACTCAATCACATCATTTTTATACTACCTAACCTCTATTAGATTGTTTGCACAAATAAGTTACTCAATAAGATGTGAGAGATGAATAAATGAATTGATGAGAGTATGCTATTCCTTTCTTTGGTCCCTGAACATATAATTTATGTTCACATCATGACCATTTTCATCACAATAGCAAGCTAACACTGAAGATAATTTTAATACCTGTATATTTTCATAAAATTGACAAAGTATTTATTTAATTTTTACTTTTTCATTGAAGTATAGTTGATATACACAAACAACCCAATTTAAAAATGGGTACAAGAACCAAATAGATATTTTTCCAAAAAGGAAACGCAGATTGCTAACAGGCACATGAAAAGATGCTCAACATTGCTAGTCATCAGGGAAATGTAAATCGAAACCATAATGAGATATCACCTCACAGCTGTTGGAATGGCTGTCAGCAAACAGAACACATTTAACAAATGTAGGCAAGCATGTAGAGAAAAGGAAACCCTCATACACTGATGGTAGGAATGTAAATTGGTATAAGCACTGTAGAAAACAGTATGGAGGCTTCTCAAAAAACTAAAAATAGAACTCTCATATGACCCAGCAACTCCACTCCTGGGTATATATTTAAAAAAAAAGTACACTAATTTAAAAAGATACATGCACCCCAATTTTCACAGCAGCTTTATTTATAATTGCGAAGATATGGAAGCAACCTAAGTTTCCATCAACAGATGAATGGATAAAGAAGCTGTGGTATACATTGACAATGGAATACCACTCAGCCATAAAAATGAATGAAATTTTGCCATTTGAAGCAACATGGATGGACTTGACAGGTATTATGCTGAGTGGAATAAATCAGAGGAAGACAAATACTAAATGATATCATTTATATGTGGAATCTAAAATATATAGCAAACTAGTGAAAATAACAAAAAAGAAGCAGACTCACAGATACAGAGAGCAAACCAGTAGTCACCAGTGGGGAGAGGGAAGGGGGAGGGGCAATATAGGGGTAGGAGATTAAGAGGTACAAACTATCAGGTATAAAATAAGCTATAAGGATATATTGTACAACAGGGGAATATAGCCAATATTTTATAATAACTATAAATGAAGAATAATAAAATATTTATGTATGTTTCCTAATTCAAAACTATGAGGTAGGCATATGTGTATGGTCTGTTCCCTTCAGTTTTTAAATACAACTTAAGACCCTTAGAAAACACATAGTATTTTAACACCAAACATTTAATTCTTGATGAGGGACTACTTTAAAACATACGGATATTTTGGTATATGTCCAAAATATATTTTTAAACCCTCTATATTAGAGACTGAACTCAATTCTTAGAAAATGCAATACTCAGTTGAATAATTTATATCATTTGAAAGAAATTCCATGACTAATACTAAGCACATGAATGTAATCTGCAGGTTGTCTGTAATACTATTTAAAAATAGGATGGCCAAACCTACATAAAATTTGCATTAAAAAACTGAGTACACGAATGAGTGAATGAAACATCCATTAATCACCATAGTCTAACTACAGAAGGGTTATGTGGGTTTCCACTACGTAGATTCTGTTTTGGTTATTAATGACATGAATATGTATATATGTGTATAAATATAAATATATATATATGATAGATATAGATATGATATAAAAGATAGATGCATATTATATAATACATACGTGCAAATGTACAACTTGGGCATAGACTGTGACAATTTTCCCACCCTTGGATTTAAAGCAAGCAGGCTTTTCATCTTCTCAAATAACTATAAAGTACAAAAGACTAAACCTCATGTTAACCACTTATGCACTTTTCTTAAGGACTGCAAGCCAGGGGTGCTACTCCAATATATGTAGAACTGGATATTATTAAAAGCATACTGGGGTAAATTTTCTTCGGAAAGACATCTCAGTGACATCTTCAGCATCCTAGAAATAGACTGAAATCTCAGCATCACGACTAAGTGATTGTAGATGAACTAACTAACCTCTCTGACCCTTAGTCTCCTCAGCTCTGAAATGCTGAACAAAATGCATGCCTCAGAGTATGATTGGAAGGTAGAACTGAGACTACATCCATTAAAAAAAAGCACCTAGCAAAGCACCTGATACACAGTGAATCCTTAAAAATATTAATTCCCTTCAACTGTACATAATTGTGCATGTGTTATTAGCTTGACCTCTTAAAAGGTCCAAACTCCAGGTGCAGAAAATAAAATTTATGAATTGGAACAGACTGCTGCAATTGCACACCCAGATAAAAAATTCAGTGAATCATAAGCATTAAACACATTATTTTATGTAAGTGGAAAAATGCTGCAATAAGGCTTTCTGTAAATATTTTCAACTTCAACGTGGACTGTATTAGCTCTTCATATGGAAGTGAATTTTTATTGCTGGCATTTAGTTCCAGAATAAATATTATTTTTTAAGCTTGAGGATTATATGATAATGAATAGAATATGTTTCAATTTCTTTTACTTTGTAATAGTTGCATATTATCATTTACATTTCAATACTATTCTAGTTTGAATTTTACATTTATTTTCTTTTCACTGAATTGTACTCTAATAACACAGTTTTCTAGACTGTATCAATATTACCTGAAATAAATTCAGAATTATATATCAATCACCCTCCATGTTCGAGTCATTTTATTCCTACTAAAACTCATAATTGGATAGAAGCAAACAATATAGAAATTAAGTGTTAGGTTTGAGCTTTATAGCATAGTGAGTACACGTGAGATCCTAAATAAGTTAGTCTATTAAAATATTTCTTGAGGAACTACTAAACACAGAGCAATATGTAAGGTATGCTGTATAAATGGCACAAGAGGGCATTCCTAACTCATTTAACAAGCTTGCAAAATTGCTAAGTAGAAAATATGCATGCAATACAAGAACCTTAGAACACAAGACAGTATAAGTTAAAGCGCTAACTTTGTGATCCTGAAAATAAAGAGTTCAGGGAGGTGGGGAATCATACCACAATGTTTAAAGCAATGAAGAATTTCAGGAGAAAATGGGAGTTGGAGTTGAACTTGGCCTTGAGAGATGAATAGAATATGGATGTATAGGCAGACAAGGAAGACCACTCCGCTCACAGAAGTTGACATAATGACGATGGGGGCTATGAGAGGAAAGAACTTAGCTTTGAGTTTCTTGGTATGTGCTCAAGGAAGATTGCTTTTGAATAAGTGTGGCAGAACTCAATTATCACGTATATAACAGATCAGGGGAAAAAATCCTTACAGGCAATATGGCAAGATATAGAACTATGAGGATAAGTGCTGTTTTTGATCAATCATCTGTCTGTTTTATGAAATGGATTAGAAATGAGATAAATTAGAAGAAGAATACCCAGAAGACAACTGGGATGATGAGAATTGCAAGAACACACTGACAGCTTAAATGAATTAATTAGGCAGGTAGAGTTCAGAAAAAAAGGATAATTACAGGAGGCATGTCCAGATCCCACATGTGCAACTAAGAGAAGGTTTAGGATGGGGAAAAATCCAGGAAACATTGAGATTATGAAATCCTGTATCCCAATTTTCATCATAATAAATCAAATGCTTAAGCAAAGCTCTCTATTTGCAGAAAGTGCTAAAGGGATAGGATGTTAACCCTCACCCTCATGAGAATGAATAGTGTCAGCTTTGTTACTGTTTGGCAGAAGGTATACACTGGATATGGCCTGAAGTAGCACAGAAACGTCATGATAAGATGACCAGAAGATACTAGTTTGGAAACCCTGAGAAGAATTTGGGAGCAACAGGTCATACACAATAACAAAGACACGTGGAACTCTCACCACCCTCCCATTCTAACCTAGCAATAACCAATTATTAGTAAAGACTGATGTATAAGACTGTACTTCTGCAATGCATCTAGTTGAAATTTCATAGTACTCTTGGCTGAGTATTATAGAAAGGGTGACTCTAGAAATCAGGAAAATTGTGGACTCCCATATTACACAAGAATAAGAATCCAAACCAGAGTATTATTGACAAAAACTAAATAAGATAAAATATGAGATAAAGAATGTTTTATAATCTTGCATATATTCAGAACATAGTAGGAAACCAATACATGAATTTGAGCAACATTTCTATAATATTTGGAGGGAAAAAAAAAGAGACTGGGTGGAGTGTAAGATGAATATATAAGCTAATGTTTGGGAAAATACAACTTATAGAAAAACTTCTACCTCAACCAGTCATCTTTTTAATTAAACAATCTCGCTTCCCCATGCCTATAATATATGTACCAGGCAAATACCATACAAATTTTAAGAGTTTTCATGTTGAAAACTGCAGTGCCTTCAGTGTATTTCTAGTTCCATAATATGTAAACTATAATATCAACATTGTAGAAATGAAAATCTTTTTAAAAATTCAGCTATCAGCTCCTCTGTGATTTTTATTTTGCTGTTGCATTTGATCTATTTTAAAAGAAAAATTTTCAAATTGATACTCTCTGCATCTTACCTGAATAATTATTTTTCCTATCTCAGACTGTTTCGGTGGTGATTTTTGTTTCCTTAAGAAACAAATGCTACCCCTCCTTGGAATATTCTCCTGACCCATGAAGTTGAATCTTCAAGAAGTATCTGGACTTAACAGATCATCCCATATGGGTTAAGATGTAATTGACTTTCTACTATTGGCTTTAGGAGATTCAACCTCAGGGGATGGAAATGAGGGGAGAAATAAGAAAAAGGATTAAGCCTGAGATAAAAAGAAAGATAACCTCCCAAAATTTGTGGCAAAAGAATGAAAATATTGACAGTACTATAAAAAAAAAAGTGTCTTACCAGAATTTTGAAGTCACTGGATGATCCAGGAGTCCAAGCCTAATTAGAAAAATAGAGTGAAAAAAAGTTACTTTAGTTTTCTTGTTTTAAAAATACACAATTTTTATAATTCTATAACGTTTACATTTATAAATATTGTAGACTGATGAAAATACCTTAGGAAACCATTTTTCTAGGTGAAAATATGTTTTTCACTTAAATTGTAGTGTTTATTTAATCTCATAATGTGCCATTAAATAGACAAAGAAAATACAGTCTAGATCTTGAAAATATGTTTCCAACTGTTCAGGTGACCATAATTATTCAGTTTAATTCTTTAGATTCTCAAAAGAAGGTAGACTATTACTAAATATACTTGAAATCTCCAAATACTTATTACATGCATTTATTTTTCTTATGAGCTAGGAACACCAAAGCTTCATTTTTAAAAACGTTTTACCATTTTTCTGCCTTTGTTGGTATCAGACAGTCAGTAGTTTCGACTTTGATTCATTTTTGGAAAGTAAATCCATGTAAGATATTATAATGACAAAAATAAAAGGGCTTTAATTTCCAAATTATATTAAAATGCAGCCTCTATGTTTTTAAGGTATTTGAAGTTCAAATGAAGGCAGTATCTGAACAGCACAAATTCCCAAAAGAAGACCTAGCACCTGCTGTGGGATGCAAAGGTTTTATAAATGTTGTCTTGTGTAAAGACAATGGCAAACATTGTGAGGCCTTTTGTAAATATGCCTGACTGCCTCTGTGTTTTAGCAGAAATATTGAACTTCTAACCATTATTCTATAAAATAAAGGAAATTATTTTTTAAACATATGATTATCACCTTTTCCTTTTACCTTGGGAATTAATTTGAAATTATATATTGTACAAGTATTGAAAAAACTATTTTTCTATAAAAGAGAATGAAGAATAACAATAAATCTGAAAATCTGATACTATGTGTATACAGTTTTCTGTGTTGATAAATATGTGTCTGCTTCTTATTGCCACAGCATTCAAATTAGGTTATCTGGCCAGAATTGCATACATAATGCTGGACCACTAATTGGTAACAAATTGGCCAGAACGAATCTATTAAAATTCTTTCTCTAGGGCTTAGAATCACTGGAGAAGACCAGTGGTTCACTTGAGAGGAGCAATCAGTGGATTTTGTTGTATTATGAGAGAGCCTGGCTTCAAAGGTACAAAGCCTCTGTCTCTGGATTTTAGTTCTTCTCATGAGAGTCAAAGAAAATGTTTGGTATTTTTCTTTCCTTTTCACATTTTAGGTTATTTCTTTATTGTGAGTTACAAATCACACAAGAAACTTGTAAAAGTACAAATGTATACAGCTCAATAAATTATCACAAACTGAATGCTCATGTAATCAACACTCAGATCAAGAACTAGAACACAACTAACACATAGAGGCCCACTTGGTCTGTCACTATGTGTGCACTTGTGTGTATGTGTGTGTGTGTGTATACACACATGTATATACACAACATACACACAAACTATATATATATGAATGACATATACACACACAGTATACATACACATACGTAAATACATATAGTTTAAACACACTTGATTACTTCTTGTGGGTTATGCTAAAGCACAGGTTCGAATAAAATGCAAACCAGTTGAGGCAACACAGATGCATACGCCATGACTGTGGAAATGCAGCACTAATGTCACGTATTCATCAAAATTTTGCATGGCATATTGACTATGTGTTACCAGAGAGGGACAATCCTTTGGACATGTCATGTAACGTCATTGAACATATTGTGTAATGTAATCATGATAAACTATTATATAAAAACTATATATATGTATTTGTCTGTTTCCAGATTTTTTGTTCATCCTATAGTTTTGCCTTAGTTTTGACCTTTATACAATTGAAATCATACACTGTATTTTCATCTTTATTTAGTTTCTTTCCCTCAACATTTACGTGTGATTCATTCATCTTGTTGCTTGTAACTATAATTATTTTTCATTTCTATAGAATTCCATTGGATAGATATTACGTGATTTATATATTCAATCCTCTATTGACAGATACGGATTGTTTCTACTTTCTAGTTATCATGAATAATTCTATTATAAGCATCCATTTATATATGCACACATATTTTTCTTGGCTATTTCCTAGAAGTAATTTACTAGAGTACATATGTTCTATTTTAGCAGACACTGCTGAATAGTGTTATCAAAGTTGCCATTGTTGCACAAATTCACCAGAATATATTTATATTCTG
Source organism: Tursiops truncatus (assembly GCF_011762595.2). Taxonomy (NCBI): domain Eukaryota; kingdom Metazoa; phylum Chordata; class Mammalia; order Artiodactyla; family Delphinidae; genus Tursiops; species Tursiops truncatus. The sequence continues at coordinate 56,217,452 of NC_047039.1, read as the reverse complement.
CTTAGCTTTAGCCATCAGTTTACTGTGTAGTATAATTATACTTTTAACTGTCATTTTTTATTAATGTGTTTTAGTGTATTTTCATATTTTTGTCATATATATATACATGATTCATACAAATATATATTTTTTTATTTAAGGAGATACTTTTCAATTTTCTTGTCCATTTAATGTGGGTTGTCTTCTCCTTATTAATTTGTAGAAGTGCTTTATATATTCTAGATATGAGTCCTTTGTTGGTTATACTTGGTGAAATATATTTCCCACTCCACAGCTCACCCTTTTACTCACTTATTATGCCTCTTGTTGCAACTTCATTCTTAGTTTTATAGCAGTCAAATTTAACCATCTCTGTCTTTCTTTTTGTGCCCCATGTATTATACGAAGTGATCATATATACATATTCTTCTCTATCTTCTTCTGAAAGTTTTTTATTGTATGATTCTTCTGCCTCTCACATCTAATCCAAAAACCTACCTGAAATTAATGTTTTGCTCTGTGTGATTTGTGGTAAAATGTTATTATTTTCCAAATTGACCCAATAAAACTTATTGAAAATACCTTGCTTTTGCCACTGCTCTGCAATGCTAGTTTTGTCATAAATTAAGTGTCCATAGATACTTGGGTGTTTCTAGATGTCAATGTATCCCATTTAACTATTTGTCTATATCACATGTGTCTATATCATATCTTACCACAACTTGATGTGGATAGAAGAGCAGGACCCTCTACCTTTTCCTTAAGAGTTTATTGCATATTTAAAAAATATAATCCACATAACATAAAATTCACTGTTTCAAAGTGGACAGTTTAATGGTTTGTATTATGTTCACAATGTTGTGCAAACATCACCATTAATTCCAGAACTTTTCCAAAATCTGAAAAAGAAATCCTATACCTATTAGTGATCAACCCCATTTCTCCCTTATCCACTTCCCCTGGCAACCTCTAATCTGACACTCTGCATATGCCTATTCTGGACAAGTCATACAAATTAATCATACAATTTGTAGATGTTTTTGTCTATCTTATTTCACTTAGCAAAATGTTTTCAAGGTCCATCTATGTTGTAGCACATAGCAGTATTTCCCACCTTTTTATGGCTGAATAATATTCCACTGAGTGGACACAGTACATTTTTTTAATCTATTCATTAGCAAAGAATAAATTTTCCTTATTTTCACTCTTTTTTGGTCAATTATGAATCATGCCACTATGAACATCCGTGGACAGGTTTTGTGTGTGAAAATATGTTTTTAGTCCTCCTGGGCATATATGTAGGAGTAGAATTTCTGAGTCATATGTTAATTCTATGTTTAACTGTTTGAGGAACTGCCAAACTCTATTCCAGAGTGGGAATGCCATTTTACATTCCTACCAGCAATGAATAAATGTGACAATTTCTCCGTATCCTCGCCAAGACTTGTCATTTCCACTCTTAAAAAATATGGCCATTATAGCCAGTGAATGTGATAGTATCTCATTGTGGTTTTGATTTGCATTTCCCCAAAGGCTAATGATGGTGAACAATTTTTCATGTGGCTCTTGGCCATTTGTCTATCTTCCTTGGAGAAACGTTTACTCTAATCCTTTGTTCATTTTTAGTTGGGTTATCTGTTTACTGTAGAGTTCTCACTATTCTTTTTATATTCTGGATATTAATCCCTTATCAAATATATGTAATTTGCAAACATTTTCTCCCATTCCATGGATTGCCTTTTAATTTTGTGTTATTTCACAAAAATGCACAATTTTCTATATAGAGGTTTCACATCTTTTAATAAATTCATTTATATTTGATATTTTTATATTATTAAACATGGTACTTCTGTTTTCTATTTATCACTTGTATGTACAAATGCCATTGACTTTCTATTGACTTTACACTGAGCAATCTTAATTGACCTGTGTATTCTTTTCAATTTACTATCTGCACTCTCACATTATACACAAACAATGATGGTTTCATATATTCCACTTAAATCTTTGAACTTTAAAAATGTGCCTGTATACATGTATGAATGCATGCTTGGGGGTATGCACACTGGCATGTGTGTGAATGTGTATGCATTTTGAATCACTGCACTCACTAGGACTACTAGAACAATGAACAGAAGAGCTGTTCCTGGGCACCCTTCTCTTGATCTCAAGGGAAACTTACCATTAAGTTCACTATTTGTTGTAGGTGTTTGGTAGATATTCCTTATCATAATGAGAAAGATCCCCTCTATTTTCAATTTACTACGAGTTTTAGTTAAACAGGAATTTTTATTATTCATCTCATTAATAGGTATGTAATTATTCAGATTGTCTTATTCTTTCTCACATCAGTTTTGTTAAGTTATATTTTAACTAGAAATTTACTTTATGCAAAATTTTATTTTTTTTTAAAAAGTTAGTTCCAACATCCTTTCAACATCTTTTTCGTATCTTCAGGATTTGTAGAAACTTCTATTCCTGATATTATTCTTGACACCTCTCTTTTTTTAACTTGGTCGGTAACATCAATATCTACCACTTTTATTAGGTTATTCAAAGAACCAATTTTAGTTTCCTTATTCCTCTCTATTGTATGTTTGGTACAATGTACAATATTTTTTCATTCTATTACCTCCTGATTTTTATTATTTCTGTCTTCGAGTTAAATGTGCTGTTTTCCCTCAGTTTGAGATGGATGCTTATAATCGATTTTCTGCCTTATTCTTTTCTTATATGTGTATTTGAAGTACACTTCACTGTAACATTGGTTTTAGTTTTTTTATTATATCAGTTTAATTTTTATTCATTTCTAAGTATTTTAAAGTTGATTTTTTACTGAAGAAGTATTGCAAAAATGTATATTTTAATTTTCCTAATATCTGGAGATTTTCTGATTCAAATAACTTACGCACAAAGCACTTAACATGATGCCAATCCTCTATAAAATATTGAAACTTGCTTTATGATTCAGCATCTGATTAATTTTTATAAATGTTCTGTGTGTCCTTGAAAATGATATACATTCTGCAATTAAGTGCATTGTTCTATAACCATAAATTATATTAAATGTGTTAATCATGTTGTTCATTCAGATACTGGAAGATGCATGTTGTACACCCCCCCACCATGATTTAAGTTTGTCTTTTCTTCCTTTTAGCTCCATCTTTTTAAAAAAATTCTATATGTTAGGCTACACTAAGAAATACATACAAATTTATAATTTTTATATCCTTCTGTTCAACAGAAACTCTTCTTGTGAAGTAGTTCCATTTTATGCCTACTACCACATCTAAGTTCTGTTTGAAATTAATAGAAATGTCCCAGCATTTACACTGACTTTTCTCAAAAGAACAACAAATAATTTTAGTAGAAAAAATGCATGTTAAAGTAAATATATAGGCTGTCAAATCACTAGTTAGAGTGGCCAGTGCATCCAGGGAGAGTCAAAGGAGGAGTTAACTGGAGTGAATACATATTACAATAGGGAAAAGTAGCTTATGCAACAACATGGATGGCGATGCATTCTATGTAGCTAGGGTCTGAGCATGTGGTGGAAAGAGATACGACCAATATTTGAACATGGTTTAAAATCAGATTTGAAGGGCTTGATAACAGCAAGACTTTTATCATTAGTGAGCAATGTGAAGATAAGGCAGAGAAGATTTTGGAGTAGGGTTCTGATGACCTTAACAAAGCAATCTGAGGAGGTAGCAGAGAAATATGAAAAGTAAAATTTTAAATGAGTTTTAGAATCCTGTAGCATCTCTTTGTGGGTAGTTCTAATAATCTACTGGACATGTAGACCTGGAGTTCAGGAGAAAGTTATAAACTGGAGCTACAGATTTGGGATTTATCAGTGTTTTAGTGATAAATGAAGCATGGGAGAAAAGGAGGACACAAAAGTGATAATCAATAATGGATACTTAGGGGAACATCAACATTACTGGAAAAGGCAGCAAAAATGTAATAAGCAAAATTGGTTGAGAAACTTGATAGACATTTCTCAAGTTTAAAGGAGGAAGGAGCCAAGAACAAATGGCGTCAGCAATGCAAAATGTTCTTCAGAGTGTTCCAAGATGATGACAACAAAATTTTGGCCTTCACTATTGCCTTTAGTAAGAGACATTTAAGCAGAATATTGAGATTAAAAGTTGAACACTTTGAGTGATAAATGGTAACTTAAAGAATTATAGTTCATCAAATATAAGGTTTTCTCTTTTGAATTTTGATGAAAAAGGGAGGAAAAAGGCAGAATAAAGGTTGGAGGGTGGTGATAGAGTCAAGGAAAAGTAACTCTTGTTTACATATAAATTATGTTCAAAATTTTAGGTCACCAGAGAGCCTCACCCATAATCTTACTCTGCTTTAAAAATATCTCGGGCTTCCGGGAAGATGGCGGAAGAGTAAGACGCGGAGATCACCTTCCTTCCCACAGATACACCAGAAATGCATCTACACATGGAACAACTCCTACAAAACACCTACTGAATGCTGGCAGAAGACCTCAGACCTCCCAAAAGGCAAGAAAGTCCCCACGTACCTGGGTAGGGCAAAAGAAAAAACAGAGACAAAAGGATAGGGACGGGACCTGCACCAGTGGGAGGGAGCTGTGAAGGAGGAAAAGTTTCCACACACTAGGAAGCCCCTTCGCGGGCGGAGACTGCGGGTAGCGGAGGGGGAAAGCTTCGGAACCGCAGAGGAGAGCACAGCAAAAAGGGTGCGGAGGGTAAAGCAGAGAGATTCCGGCACAGAGGATCAGGGCCGAGCGGCGCTCACCAGCCCGAGAGGCTTGTCTGCTCACCCGCCGGGGCGGGCGGGGCTGGGAGCTGAGGCTTCGGTCGGAGCGCAGGGAGAGGACTGGGGTTGGCGGCGTGAACACAGCCTGCAGGGGGTTAGTGCGCCACGGCTAGCTGGAAGGGAGTCCGGGGAAAAGTCCGGACCTGCCGAAAAGGCAAGAAACTTTTTCTTCCCTCTTTGGTTCCTGGTGCGCAAGGAGAGGGGATTAAGAGCGCTGCTTAAAGGAGCTCTGGAGACGGGCTCGCGCGCGGCTAAAAGCGCAGACTCCAGACACGGGCATGAGATGCTAAGGCTGCTGCTGCCGCCACCAAGAAGCCTGTGTGCGAGCACAGGTCACGCTCCATACCTCCCTCCTGGGGAGCCTGTGCAGCTCGCCACTGCCAGGGTCCCGGGATCCCGGGATCCAACTCCCCGGGAGAACACACGGTGCGCCTCAGGCTGGTGCAACGTCATGTCGGCCTCTGCCGCCGCAGGCTCGCCACGCACTACGTGCCCCTCCCTCTCCCCGGCCTGAGTGCGCCAGAGCCCGCGAATCAGCGGCTCCTTTAACCCCGTCCTGTCTGAGCGAAGAACAGACGCCCTCCAGCGACCTACACGCAGAGGCGGGGCCAAATCCAAAGCTGAGCCCTCGGAGCTGTGAGAACAAAGAAGAGAAAGGGAAATCTCTCCCAGCAGGCGCAGAAGCAGCGGATTAAAGCTCCACAATCAACTTGATGTACCCTGCATCTGTGAAATACATGAATAGACAACGAATCATCCCAAATTAAAGAGGTGGGGTTTGAGAGCAAGATTTATGATTTTTTTCCCTTTTCCTCTTTTTGTGAGTGTATATGTGTATGCTTCTCTGAGATTTTCTCTGTATAGCTTTGCTGCCACCATTTGTCCTAGGGTTCTATCATCCGTTTTTTTTTTCTTTTTTTCTTAATAATTATTTTAATAACTTTATTTATTTTATCTTTATTTATCTTCTTTCTTTTTTCCTTCCTTCCCTCCCTCCTTCCTCCCTCCCTCCCTCCTTTCTTTCTTTCTTCTTTCTTTCTTTCTTTCTTCTTCTACTAATTCTTTCTTTCTACTTTTTCTCCCTTTTATTTTGAGCCGTGTGGATGAAAGGCTCTTGGTGCTGCAGCCAGGAGTCAGTGCTGTGCCTCTGAGGTGGGAGAGCCAACTTCAGGACACTGGTCCACAAGAGACCTCCCAGCTCCACGTAATATCAAACAGCAAAAATCTCCCAGAGACCTCCATCTCAACACCAGCACCCACCTTCACTCAATGACCAGCAAGCTACAGTGCTGGACATCCTATGCCAAACAACTAGCAAGACAGGAACACAACCCCACCCATTAGCAGAGAGGCTGCCTAAAATCATAATAAGGCCACAGACACCCGAAAACACACCACCAGATGTGGACCTGCCCACCAGAAAGACAAGATCCAGCCTCATCAACCAGAACACAGGCACTTGTCGCCTCCACCAGGAAGCCTACACAACCCACTGAACCAACCTTAGCCACTGGGGACAGACACCAAAAACAACGGGAACTACGAACCTGCAGCCTGCAAAAAGGAGACCCCAAACACAGTAAGTTAAGCAAAATAAGAAGACAGAGAAACACACAGCAGATGAAGGAGCAAGGCAAAAACCCACCAGACCTAACAAATGAAGAGGAAATAGGAGGTCTCCTGAAAAAGAATTCAGAATAATGATAGTAAAGATGACCCAAAATGTTGGAAATAGAATGGACAAAATGCAAGAAACATTTAACAAGGACCTGGAAGAACTAAAGATGAAACAAACAACGATGAACAACACAATAAATGAAATTAAAAATACTCTAGATGGGATCAGAGTAGCAGAATAACTGAGGCAGAAGGACGATTAGGGGACCTAGAAGATAAAATAGTGGAAATAACTACTGCAGAGCAGAATAAAGAAAAAAGAATGAAAAGAACTGAGGACAGTCTCAGAGACCTCTGGGACGACATTAAATGCACCAACATTCGAATTATAGGGGTTCCAGAAGAAGAAGAGGAAAAGAAAGGGACTGAGAAAATATTTGAAGAGATTATAGATGAAAACTTCCTAATATGGGAAAGGAAATAGTTAATCAAGTCCAGGAAGCACAGAGAGTCCCATACAGGATAAAGCCAAGGAGAAATACGCCAAGACACACATTAATCAAACTGTCAAAAATTAAATACAAAGAAAGCATATTAAAAGCAGCAAGGAAAAAACAACAAATAACACAAAAGGGAATCCCCATAAGGTTAACAGCTGATCTCTCAGCAGAAACTCTGCAAGCCAGAAGTGAGTGGCAGGACATGCTGAAAGTGATGAAGGACAAAAACCTGCAACCAACATTACTCTACCCAGCAAGGATCTCATTCAGATTTGATGGAGAAATTAAAACCTTTACAGACAAGCAAAAGCTGAGAGAATTCAGCACCACAAAACCAGGTTTACAACAAATGCTAAAGGAACTTCTCTAGGCAACAAACACAAGAGAAGGAAAAGACCTACAATAACAAACCCAAAACAATTTAGAAAATGGGAATACGAACATACATATCGATAATTACCTTAAACGTAAATGGACTAAATGCTCCCACCAAAAGACACAGATTGGCTGAATGGATACAAAAATAAGACCCATATATTTGCTGTCTACAAGAGACCCACTTCAGACCTAGGGACACATACAGACTGAAAGTAAGGGGATGGAAAAAGATATTCCATGCAAATGGAAACCAAAAGAAAGATGGAGTAGCAATTCTCATATCAGACAAAATAGAATTTAAAATAAAGAATATTAGAAGAGACAAAGAAGGACACTACATAATGATCAAGGGACTGACGCAAAAAGAAGATATAACAATTGTAAATATTTATGTACCCAACATAGGAGCACCTCAATACATAAGGCAAATACTAACAGCCATAAAAGGGGAAATCGACAGTAACACATTCACAGTAGGGGACTTTAACACCCCACTTTCACCAATGGACAGATCACCCAAAATGAAAATAAATAAGGAAACACAAGCTTTAAATGATACATTAAACAAGATGGACTTAATTGATATTTATAGGACACTCCATCCAAAAACAACAGAATACACGTTTTTCTCAAGTGCTCATGGAACATTCTCCAGGATAGATCATATCTTGGGTCACAAATCAAGCCTTGGTAAATTTAAGAAAATTGAAATTGTATCAAGTATCTTTTCCGACCACAACGCCATGAGACTAGATATCAATTACAGGTAAAGATCTGTAAAAAATACCAACACATGGAGGCTAAACATTACACTACTTAATAACGAAGTGATCACTGAAGAAATCAAAGAGTAAATTTAAAAATACCTAGAAACAAATGACAATGGAGACATGATGACCCAAAACCTATGGGATGCAGCAGAAGCAGTTCTAAGAGGAAAGTTTATAGCAATACAAGCACACCTTAAGAAACAGGAAACATCTCAAATAAACAACCTAACCTTGCACCTAAAGCAATTAGAGAAAGAAGAACCAAAAAAAAAAAAAAAAAAAAAAAAACCCGAAGTTAGCAGAAGGAAAGAAATCATAAAAATCAGATCAGAAATAAATGAAAAAGAAATGAAGGAAACTATAGCAAAGATCAATAAAACTAAAAGCTGGTTCTTTGAGAAGATAAACAAAATTGATAAACCATTAGCCAGACTCATCAAGAAAAAAAGGGAGAAGACTCAACTCAATAGAATTAGAAATGAAAAAGGAGAAGTAACATCTGACACTGCAGAAATACAAAAGATCATGAGAGATTACTACAAGCAACTCTATGCCAATAAAATGCACAACCTGGAAGAAATGCACAAATTCGTAGAAATGCACAACCTGCCAAGACTGAATCAGGAAGAAATAGAAAATATGAACAGACCAATCACAAGCACTGAAATTGAAAGTATGATTAAAAATCTTCCAACAAACAAAAGCCCAGGACCCGATGGCTTCACAGGTGAATTCTATCAAACATTTAGAGAAGAGCTAACACCTATCCTTCTCAAACTCTTCCAAAATATAGCAGAGGGAGGAACACTCCCAAATTCATTCTTTGAGGCCACCATCACCTTGATACCCAAACCAGACAAGGATGTCACAAAGAAAGAAAACTACAGGCCAATATCACTGATGAACATAGATGCAAAAATCCTCAACAAAATACTAGCAAACAGAATCCAACAGCACATTAAAAGGATCATACACCATGATCAAGTGGGGTTTATTCCAGGAATGCAAGGATTCTTCAATATACGCAAATCAATCAATGTGATAAACCATATTAACAAACTGAAGGAGAAAAACCATATGATTATCTCAATAGATGCAGAGAAAGCTTTTGACAAAATTCAACACCCATTTATGATAAAAACCCTGCAGAAAGTAGGCATAGAGGGAACTTACCTCAACATAATAAAGTCCATATATGACAAACCCACAGCCAACATCATCCTCAATGGTGAAAAACTGAAAGCATTTCCACTAAGATCAGGAACAAGACAAGGTTGCCCACTCTCACCACTCTTATTCAACATAGTTCTGGCAGTTTTAGCCACAGCAATCAGAGAAGAAAAGGAAATAAAAGGACTCCAAATCGGAAAATAAGAAGCAAAGCTGTCACTGTTTGCAGATGACATGATACTATAGAGAATGCTAAAGATGCCAGCAGAAAACTACTAGAGCTAATCAATGAATTTGGTAAAGTAGCAGGATACAAAATTAATGCACAGAAATCTCTGGCATTCCTATACAGTAGTGATGAAAAATCTGAAAGTGAAATCAAGAAAACACTCCCATTTACCACTGCAACAAAAAGAATAAAATATCTAGGAATAAACCTACCTAAGGACACAAAAGACCTGTATGCAGAAAATTATAAGACACTGATGAAAGAAATCAAAGATGATACAAATAGATGGAGAGATATACCATGTTTTTGGATTGAAGAATCAACATTGTGAAAATGACTGTACTACCCAAAGCAGTCTACAGATTCAATGCAATCCCTATCAAACTACCACTGGCATTTTTCACAGAACTGGAACAAAAAATTTCACAATTTGTATGGAAACACAAAAGACCCCGACTAGCCAAAGCAATATTGAGAACGAAAAAGAGAGCTGGAGCAATCAGGCTCCCTGACTTCAGACTATACTACAAAGCTACAGTAATCAAGCCAGTATGGTACTGGCACAAAAACAGAAAGATAGATCAGTGGAACAGGATAGAAAGCCCAGAGATAAACCCACACACATATGGTCACCTTATCTTTGATAAAGGAGGCAGGAATGTACAGTGGAGAAAGGACAGCCTCTTCAATAAGTGGTGCTGGGAAAACTGGACAGCTACATGTAAAAGAATGAAATTAGATCACTCCCTTACACCATACACAAAAATAAGCTCAAAATGGATTAAAGACCTAAATTTAAGGCCAGAAACTCTCAAACTCTTAGAGGAAAACATAGGCAGAACACTCTATGACATAAATCACAACAAGATCCTTTTTGACCCACCTCCTAGAGAAATGAAAATAAACACAAAAATAAACAAATGGGACCTAATGAAACTTCAAAGCTTTTGCACAGCAAAGGAACCCATAAACAAGAGCAAAAGACAACCCTCAGAATGGGAGAAAATATTTGCAAATGAAGCAACTGACAAAGGATTAATTTCCAAAATTTACAAGCAGCTCATGCAGCTCAATAACAAAAAAACAAACACCCCAATCCAAAAATGGGCAGAAGAGCTAAATAGACATTTCTCCAAAGAAGATATACAGACTGCCAACAAACACACGAAAGAATGCTCAACATCTTTAACCATTAGCGAAATGCAAGTCAAAACTACAATGAGGTATCATCTCACACCAGTCAGAATGGCCATCATCAAAAAATCTAGAAACAATAAATGCTGGAAAGGGTGTGGAGAAAAGGGAACACTCTTGCACTGCTGGTGGGAATGTGAATTGGTACAGCCACTATGGAGAACAGTATGGAGGTTCCTTAAAAAACTACAAATAGAACTACCATATGACCCAGCAATCCCACTACTGGGCATATACCCTGAGAAAACCATAGTTCAAAAAGAGTCATGTACCAAAATGTTCATTGCAGCTCTATTTACAATAGCCCGGAGATGGAAACAACCTAAGTGTCCATCATCGGATGAATGGATAAAGAAGATGTGGCACATATATACAATGGAATATTACTCAGCCATAAAAAGAAACGAAATTAAGCTATTTGTAATGAGCTGGATAGACCTAGAGTCTGTCATACAGAGTGAAGTTAAGTCAGAAAGAGAAAGACAAATACCGTATGCTAACACATATATATGGAATTTAAGGGAAAAAAAAAAGTCATGAAGAACCTAGGGGTAAGACAAGAATAAAGACACAGACCTACTGGAGAATGGACTTAAGGATATGAGGAGGGGGAAGGGTGAGCTGTGACAAAGCGAGAGAGAGGCATGAACATATATACACTACCAAACGTAAGGTAGATAGCTAGTGGGAAGCAGCCGCATAGCACAGGGAGATCAGCTCGGGGCTTTGTGACCGCCTGGGGGGGGGGGGGTGGGATAGGGAGGGTGGGAGGGAGGGAGACGCAAGAGGGACGAGATATGGGAACATATGTATATGTATAACTGATTCACTTTGTTATAAAGCAGAAACTAACACACCATTGTAAAGCAATTATACCCCAAGATGTTAAAAAGAAAAAAAAATTAAATGTAGTTTGATGTAGGAATCATTAACTCCACCATATTTCAAAAACCTCTACTTTTTTTTTCCTTTTATATTATGTTAAAATAGTATCTATATATTCACTCATCCATTCAGAAAAAAAATTATGAATCAGAAACAAATATGACTGAGACTCAGTTTCTGCTTTTAAAAGGGTCATGTTAGCGCAAACTGTAGTAAACAAATAATTGCCAGGTATGGTAAATGTTATAAGTATTTGTACATAGAACCACAAACTGATTATACAAACGTGCTTTGAGATTCTAGTGATATAGATACAATTCTCCAAATTGCCAAAATCAATACCGTTTCAGAGCTCATATGGCTACTGTTTGCCTACTCCTTTTCCTCAGAGGGATCAATGGTAGCAATACCTTAATTTCTCCCCCTGACCGTGACAATCCTAAAGACTAAGCAACTGAGTGGAAGAACTAGAGGAGTTTTATCATGGATGGATTTCACTTGGATCCTGTGTACTTTTTGTAAAGATCAGTTTCAGTCTCCCACTAGAAGGCCAATTGGATTCATTTTGTCTGTCCTATTTACTACTGCACATCTGTGCCTAGAATCTAGAATTGAACACTTGGAAGGGACTACATAAATGTTTGTTGAATCAACTGCTATTTTCCGGCTGAGTTTTTGGTATTCACGGTACCAGTGATGTCAACTCATGAACCCATCACCTTTATACTTCAGGCACTTCATTTCTCAAAATTCCAACATTAACCACAGCACCATGGGAGAGAGGTAACCTCTCCAAACAAGTCCCCTCATGGTAACAACTACGGAAACCCTATCACAGTTTCTAACCTAGAAGGACGGGTAGAACCAGTTAGAAATGTCTCATAACCAGATCCTTCATTCCCATCAGACTCAGAAGAAGTTCCCAAGTTTAATAATTTTGCAAATAAGCTGATTCTTGGTTATTTAAGCTCTGCTGAGGCACTAAGCCAGAAATACCATTTTCTAGGACCTAAATCTGATTCTGACACGTTTAGTATCCCGTTGTTCCCAGTCTGTTTCTTCATTAGCAAATACTCTAATGATCTACTCTACTTGCCAGCCCCTACCCTGTGTTTAATTCTAATTGGCGAAGATGCCATAATAAATCCCTTAAACTTTTATTTGTATGGCAAGTTTCACTAGGAGACTCCATCTCCTGCTAGGTTTTCATCTTTCTGCCGGCTGGCTGATCTGCTCCTGCATGGCTCTATAGCACCTTGAGACCTGTTAAAGACATATTTGGATCTCCAGAGTGGATTCCACCTGCTTGAAATATGCTTTATAAAAGAATAATATGGAAAAACCCTATTAGTGTGTTTATTTGTTTTACATGTTTAATTGAGAACACATTTTGAAAACAAATATCCCTTTTTTACCCCTATGTGGAGTAGTTTCTTGGAAACAGAATGCTTTTTATTTCTACATAATAAAGTCTAAAAGCAGGTGTTTGGGGCAACTAGATATATGGAGAAAAATCACTGAAGTCCTTGGTGTTCACAGCTAGTCCTGTAGATGGTGTTATACAAAGTGATTCATAAATACCTAAATGAGCTACAAACAATTTTCAGTTAGTTGGTGTTCATGGTGACTCAGATGGCAGGTGATGAAGCATGGAAATTGTTTCAAAGAACACATTTCCAACATAAAACGTACTGTTTTCTTGAGTGATTCCCGAGGAGATATTTTTTTTAGTTCCTGTTGGAATAGCTGGTTCTGTAAACAGAATCAGTTCTACTTGTTGTGATTTTTCCTTGTTCATGGTAGATTTTTTAAAAAATGTAGAAAGATATCAGACCAATCATTTTAATATTATATAAGTTTAAGGTACACAGCATTATAGTTCAAGATCTGTATAAACTACAGAGTGATCACCACTACAAGCCTAGTTACCATCCATCACCATACCTTCACCCAGCTCACTTCCCCCCACCAAATCCCTTCCCCTTTGGTAACCATCAGCTGTTCTATCTATGAATTTGTTTTTGTTTTGTTTCTTTTGTTTTTTATAGATTCCACATATGAGTGTAATCATCACACCAGTCTTGAGAGAGGAAAAAACAACAACTGCATTTTGCTTTCTTAGTGCCCTTTATTTTGCCATGCCTAAGTTTGGGAATTAGGTTGTTCTGGATTGTAAGAAGCATTTTAAAACAAGGAAATGTGATCCTGCTTCACAGGTTTCAAACAGCTGCCACTATTTTGAAGAGTGACTTCAGGAACTAGATTTTATGATAACTGCATCCAAACGATGGAACTTTCATCAAAGAATGGGGTATATTTTTATTTGTCTGTTATTTGACACATATGTAAGGCTCACTATGGACCAGGCCCTTCTCTGCTATACATATTTATTCACTGGGTACTTAAAATAGCCTTAGCAGGTACATGTTACCATCACCATCTCCATTTCATAGGAAGGACACAAAAGCACCGAGATGAACAATCTACTCCTGGTCACACAGCTAGTAAGTAACAAAGCCAGGATTTGAACCCCAGCAGTGTAGCTCCACAGTCTGTGTCCTAAACCATTTTATTATACTGTTCCTCAAGGGGCCTAATAAAAAATAACAAATGAAATATCATACCATATGCCAAAGATGGGAATAAGTCTCAGAGAAAGCAAGTTTCAGCAACATCACCACGATGAAGCCTGCACAAGTATCTCCTTGTCAAATGACCAGTGCCCCTCTCCCTTATCAAAGATTAATACGTTGACTAGCATTATAACTTACAACTGGATGTCCAAACAGAGAACAGAGCTTCCCTTCAGGCTCTCTAACACCTAGCAAAAATCACACAGTGATTAAAACTTCTATTCTGACGTCAGCCAGACGGAGTTTTGGATCTTAACTCTTAATCTTACTATCGCTGAGCAAGTTATTTATTCCTTTAAACATTTAATATTCACTACAACCTAATTAAGAAGGTAGTATCCTTATATCCATTTATACACAACAAAACTGAGTCACAGAAAGTTTTAGTAACTTGCCCAAGGTCACACAGCAATGATGGCAGTCTTCTTTCCTACCCAGAGTGCAAGCTCACTGAGTCACATTGAGAATTAAATGAGAAACACCTTCGCTCGCTGACATCCCTCAGTCAATTCTTTATTTTGTTTTTGAAGCATCTGTACCTCTCCTGAGCATTTACAATACTTAGGTAATACTTTATTTTGTTGTAAAGAGATTTTATAAAAATCTGTCTTCCACTGTGACCTAACATGTTGAAAACAGAGACATTGTTGATTTGACTCACTGAATAAATAAAGATAATGCCTTACACCCAAGAGGTCATTCAGCACGTCAAATGAAAGGATTAAAGAGTAAATTAATCAATAAATGATAGCCTGAAGTGCTTGGCAATTAATAAGTGCTCAATAAATAGCTATTATTAAGACTATAAACTGGAACATAATCTAATTCATCATACAGCTTTTATGTGAGATCTCCAGCAACTTTAATGACACCAAAAATTTGGAAACTGTAAATATATGCTTGAAAAGATCATTTGCATGGAGTTCCAATGCAGCAGTGCAACATTATCAATATATCAGAAATCAATTTAAAAAATTCCTTTGAAGCTGATTCCCATGATAACAAGCTAACTAATAGCTATGTAGAATAAATAAATGGTTTTGATTAAAACATTTTGTAATGTCCAAAGACAAGTGGATTGGTAAAACATAGTTAACATGAAAAATACTTAATTCTTATAAATTAAAATATGGAACTATTTAACCAAAATAAAGTACAGTTGATCCTGCAACAACACGGGTTTGAACTGTAGGAGTCCACTTACATGCATCTTTTTCACTAACTACTTACTACACGACCCACATGGTTGGCTGAATCCGCAGATGCGGAACCATGAATAGGAAGGACCTACTGCAAAGTTACAGGCAGCTTTCAGACTGGGGTTTGGTGCCTTAAGTCCCTCATTGCTCAAGGGCCAACGGCAGACTCAGACTAAAATGCAGACATTGGGAAGGAACCAAAGTTCATCATATCTGAGCTTTTTCTTCAATAATTATTTTAACTAGCTATAGATTGAGTGGCTATGTCTTAGATGCAGCGTGGGAATAAAACAGCTTTATGTCTTGTGCTATGCTAAATATAAACTTTTTTTAAGGATGAAATCAGTAATTCTATTACTTTTGTTGATGAGCTGTTTCCTGGAACTAAAATCAATCCCACCTGGAGAGAGAAGTAGAGCAAAAAAAAAAAAATTTTCCTTTCTCTTTCTTCCACAAAATGACTCACAAAATGAGATCAGAATTTGGAAAACATCACTCCATTCCATTTCTCTTTCTTCAATCACCATCACTACCCAAATAATTTTGGCTGAATCTAGCTTCCTGGACAATCTCTGGGTAAAAACCTATATGGTCATGGAGAATGCAAACAGACAGCAAGATGATGTAACTCAGCCCACTGAAAATGGATACCCTTTAGCTAGAGGTCATTCTTTTAATTTCCAGGACAAATAACTATTTGTATATACCAGGACAAATTACTATTTCCTTCAGCAGTACCACCATGATTTTTACTCATTTACATATCACAACACTTCTCAGAAGATTTTAGCTGTTTCATTCTCCTGCACAAACTTTCTGAAGATTCTAAACTCAAGAGCAAAGGATCCCTTTTATTGCTTATAATCCTTACCACAGTCTATGTGACCTTACATAGTCTGCCCTTTGCCTACCTTTATAACCTCAATTTCTTTCCCATCTTTGTACTCTAGCGTATGGGCCTTTTTTTTTTTTTTTTCCATTTCTAAAATTCACTGTGTTCCATCACCTCCACAATGCCTTTGCATATGGTGTGGTGAGACAGGAGTAATGTATTGAGACCAGGTCTGAATTACATACTCAGCAGAAGTTTATATCCTGGGAAAGACTATTCAATGTTAGGAGACGAAGTTATACAAGATGTGTTCGAGAAGCACTTCCTTTTGACAGATGCGGTACTCATTTTTTTTTTTAACTGTCATAAGACACAGTCTAGAAAAGTATACTGCCAAAACAAATGCCTGTACCACAAAGCAAAGTGAAGAAAAAAGACACGGAATATCCTGAAACTGCAAACTGTACCAGTTCTAGATGTGTTAGAAAAGTTGAACAGTTAAAAACTCAGCTGAGCCTCCTAGAAACCTGTTAAAAGAACAGCAGCAGGAAATTGAACATTAGCGACATCTCCATTGCTACAGAGAAAAGTATTACAGAAATAAAGAGGTTTCTGATGTTTCTAAAGGTGCAGATGTTTTATCAAGGCTTGGAAAAAAGGGAGGGACCATTCTGGGGAGTAGTTCCTGACAGAGGTATTAGGCCTCACCTGACCAACCTGCGAATACATGCTTCAGGACTATCAATAGTTTCAAATCAAGCTGATTTTCCAGATGAAACATGTGTGAGGTTAAACAACAAACTCTCCCAAGAAAGCATGTTACATAGGCTTAAGTATTTCCATATCTAGAGTTAGTGGTAGCATTTGGCACAAAGGACAAAACAGTATTCCTGCTCACAGAAAGTGTGTGAGCTATGTCATAAGACAGAAACAAAATTCATTACAGCATCAGGGCTCCAGAGATCCAGGGCTCAAATAAGAAATGGAAATTAAAAGGTTTTGAATGTATCATTTGGGAAAGAGAGTCACCTCAGTATATACCTAATGAGTGAGTCTGCCATCTTTACAAGATTCTAAACTTAGCAAGATGGCCGGAAAGTTTCAAATGACACTCTCTGATGAAGGATCGTATGTGCAGGTAGATTTCCTCCATGGTCAATGTAGTGCCATGATTAAGTTAATGACAGAAGTGATCTTGTAGGAGTTCACAGGTTTTGGAAACCAGAGAGCTGACTGACATCTTAGCAAGTCTGATTGAAGTAAGATTTTCATGTAATACCTTCCGTCCACCAGTCACCACTAAATATCTGATTCACTGCTATAGGATATAGGTTTCATGTTTTCTAAATTTGGTAAATATAAAGCCTGTGCTATAATCATCTATTCACTCACTGTAGTTTTTAAAAACTGAGAACACACACTAAAGGAATCCTTGAATATTTCCATGAATGTTCATTCACATCAGCACTGTTCTTTGCATCAGGAACAATAAAAAACGGACAATGATCCATTGGAAGTAATAAATTGTGGTATAAGCTATCAATGAACTCTGGCTACGTGCATTAATGTAGATGATTCAGAACCAATGGTAGCAAAAGAAAAAATATCATGTCCAGCATGATTTGATGTGTTTAAAGTTCGAAAACATGCAAAACTAACTGTGAGGGATACACACTTAATAAAAACTACAGAGAAAATCAGGATGGTGGTTACCTGAGTGTGGAGGAGGATATATGAAGTGATGAAAGAACTAGAAGCCATTTTATTTAATGACAGCTGCTGAAGTCACCTGCACTACTCAGGAATCAGAGCAGTTAGCACTGACTAGCTGGCTAAGCAAATTCATTTTGGACTTTAGATTAAGAATTTTGGCTTCTGATTTACTTGGAGTTTTACATCACAAGGTGATACAATTAGGGAACTTTAGTCAATCTCTGGGAATTTAATAATAGAAGAATTATACTGTCTATATTTGAGGCTATCTATATCAGAAACATTATATGATTGCACACTGATATTTATCGTGTAATATTTTAATCTGTAATTAAAAACATGGCTGGCAATAATTTTAGATGGGGGAAATTAGTAGTGTTAGGAAGCCCAACAAGTTGAGAGAACCCTAGATGGAGGATGTTGGGTAAAAATCTTCCTTCGCTTTCATGAGCGTATCCATTAGAGCAACCCACCTGGCCTTCTCCCAACTCCTCTCATCCCAAAGGTTGTCAGAAGGTATTGAGCACATCTAGCTCAGCCCCCTGTGGGCTGTAGCTTCTCTCAATGCTTGTTGGTCCTCACGTCTCAGTCAATTTCTTTGGTTTCATGTGATAAGCTTAGAGGGGACAACTCGGTCCTACCAGGAATGCCTTCACTTGTTCAGCTGTGCCAATACCTAAGTGGGAAAGTCTGCTTAAATCAGTCATGGGGTATTAAGTTATTTGCCTAAACTTTTAAAAATACATTTTCCCATCATCCTTAGAATAAAACTGTCTATTTGACCTCTATTTCTCTGCCTCCTGTGTCTTAATTCCGAATTGATTCTCAGCTCAGGAGGGGAAGAACAGGGTATTATTTATTGATCCCCTAAATCCTAACAGCAGTGAATATAATAAAAAACTGGATGGCATCACCAAATATTTATTGTTATCAGATCAATCATTGTTTAACAGTCTTAATTCAAGACTCCATAACAAGACAATATTCTATATAAAATCCACAGAGTGTACACACCCCAGGGTCAGTGAAGGAAGTATGCCTTTTTAATAATGAATCAGTTTTGTGTGTTCTATTTTTTTTATTTTTTTTTTTTGAGGAAGGAAGGCCCCAGGAAGGGATTTATATTAAAAATCTGGCAGATCATTTGAAAACCTCATAGACAGAAGGTAGGAGTATAGTAATTAGGACAGCTCTCACTTAGGAACACTTCCTGCCTCTGTTCCCCCTTCATCTGAAAGGAAGGAAGGAAGAAATGAAAAAAAAAAAAAAAGAAAAGAAAAGAAAAAGAAGTTGAATTCACTTAAAGTTGGATGCAGCCAAACTCACTTCAAATAACCAGCAATCTTTTCTTAGTACCTAAATAAAATAAGGGATGCTCATATGTTAATTGATGTTTGTGAAATTACTTATACAGCACTTCATAAGAAATAGGTATGTGATTTTGGAAAAGAGTATTTCAACTGATAACAACTGAAAACATTAACTTTTGTGTGATTAATGTAAATCTGTTTTACTTAACATTACCCCTGGTTTATCAACAATTACTAATACAAATTGCAAAGGTTTTACCATTATATCAACTTCTTTATTCGTGTCCCCAATGCATATCCTAAATGTGATCAAAGGTGATAATTATTTAGATGTTTAAATTGATTCTAACAATTGTATATTCCAAGTATCTATCACTGAAATGGTCATAAACAAAATAATGTTAATGGCACTCAGAAAAAAATCTCGTTTTGCTCTTCAGAAAAAAACTCGTTTTGCTCTTCTTCAATTTTAAAGCAAACCAAAAATATGGCCGGAAATAAACAGATTAATCTCTATAGTACCAATGCAAAGGAAAATAGACTCCCTGGCTAACAAATTCACAAACCAAGATGCCTCTACCATAACTTCTCTTTGCTGAGAACTACTTATTCCTTTTTTTGTCCCAGACCTACATCAAGATTTCCACTTGTTTCACAGTAACCAATTGGAGTGTTCTTTAAAGCAGAGTGAACATTATAGATTTCATTAAACTGTAAGTGGCTAATGTCCCTTAACTTCCCACAGAGAATTGTATTTTTTAAAAAATCTATGTTTATTAATGTAACTAATTCCCCCTTTAACATAATATTGGGCATCATGAAAAACTGACATTTCCAACCACTGCCAGGATATCTTGTGAGGAAGTATCATTTTTATGAAACTACTGGGATAATAAAGGTTATTCATTGGAAGAACCCAGACATTCCAGGAAGTCAATGACCTAATGGAAAATTTCCTATTTACCCCAGTTTCCAAATTTAGATCCTCCCTCCCATCCTGAAGCCCATCTGCTTCCTCCAAAGGCCCAAGATTCTGCCTTATTCATTTAGTATCTGTATGGGATACTAAACAGAGGTGCTCAAGGCAGAGACAGATTAACGGGCAGCCAGTCAGTTTCACAAACACCAATTGTTTAAAAACATTAAAGCATAATTGGGGAAAAAGAACTGGAAATGTGATGCTGGTTAATTTTGATCTTCTAATGCAACTCTTCATATAACTGTAGAATGTTCTTTGTTACTCTCCTGCAGCCATACTTGAATATAAAACTTCTCAGGGTTATTATGTATATAGAGCTCCTTCAAGATGACTTGAGATTCAGGTGTTTTTCAAATCCTTGCCCAGGCTTGGAGAACTGAAGGATCAGTTTTGACAAACACAGATTTAGCCCTGGTGCCACCAATGAAACCTCGATGTTGGTCAGTGTTACTGAATCCTCTACATCACCAAAGTTACCAGAAAGTTTATGTTCAGTATTCTTAGTCCTGGGACACTGATACAGCCGGTTTTCTTTTTGAATACCAAGATTATTAGCTAAATTATGAATGAAGTCATCAAATGTGGATGTGAATCCCAGGTCTGCCATTGACTAGCTTTATGACCTTAGGAAAATTAACTCAACATTGTAACCTTACTTAACCCATCTGTAAAATGGGAATACCACCCACCTCTAATGAACTGAATTAAATTGAAGTATTAACCCCCAGTACCTCAGAATGTAACTATATTTGGAAATAGAGTATTTTATAGAAATAATCGAGCCAAAATGAAATTATATTGAATTAGGATGGGCCCCTAATCCAACATGACTCATGTTCTTATGAAAAGAGCACCACGTAAAAAGACAGACACCCAGAAAGAACATCACGTGAGGATGAAGGTGGAGATTGGAATAACACATCTGCAAGTCGAGGAGTGCCAAAATTGCCAAGACAAAAAAAACAAAAAAACTGAAGCTAAGAAAAGAGCATGAAATTAATTCTCCACCACAGCCCTCAGAAGGAACCAGCCCTGCTGACACCTTGATTTCAGACTTGTAGCCTCCAGAACTGTGAGACAATAAATTTCTGTTGTTTAAGCCACTCAGTTTGTAGTACCTGGTTATGGTAGCCCTAGGAAACCAATATACTACCCAACAAAGTGATTATGATATTTAAATGACTTGTAAAGCACCTGGCATAAGCCCTTGATAAATTATTATGAATAACAACAGTGTTGGAATATTTTTGCTACACTACCATTAGAAGACTATGCAACAGCTATTCTTGATTTATTCTTCATTTCTATTTTTGGAAATTTAGATATTAAAATATTCTGGTAGGAAGGCATTAAGGAAGGCAAAAATTACAAAGGAGATAAATCTCATGCCAGTGTGTGCTAATTGTTTGAATCCCCTATAAATGGTTTGCCAGGAGAGGAGGTTGGAACACTTAGCTAAATTGAAGTTTGGGGATTATCATTGAATTTAAAGTATCCATACCATTTTGGCCCCTATTAGCACAAGTAACTGAGAGAAAAATCTTGACAGTTATGCTTTTCCATAAGGCTTAATGTGGACTTCAATATTTAAGTAATTCATTAGCAGGCTTAAATGGTGCCATGGAACAACATTAAAGGACGTAAGAGGCAGTCTGTGACCTTCATTTTAGAGACGAGCAAATCAGGGCCCACAGAGGTTATAATGAACTCAAGATTATATAGTTTACATTGGAAAAGCTGACACAACAATCTTTGTTTCCTAATTTTCTGTTGAAAATTGTGCCTTTCAGGATTCTCTGAGTATTATTTTCCAAATTCTATGGAGCTTTTCTAATTGTCAGAACCCCAGCTCTGCACGTGGAATCTTAAGACCATGATTGGGAGCATTCAGATCCAGAGAGAAGAAAGTGACATTGCAACATTTTCAGTAAAGAAGCCTCAAAATTGCATTAGGTGAAGGGAGCAGTAGTGGGCACAGAGGACAATGATTTTTACACTAAAATCACAAACTGCACAACACATTTAAAGAAATCTTTTTTTACATTGTTTAGAAAACCCATTAAATGTGGCTTTATAGGACCTTTCTAGGACAAGTCACTGAAGCTCTAAATGGTGTTTGGAAATACGGCTACCTAAGATTGAAATCATTTGCATTAGATTAGAAAACATGTAGGACACTTTGGTCATCAAGATCACTGGGATGGCTGAACTTTGCCCCACCACATGATTCTGCAAATACAGAGTGTACTTATAACCTGCTTAACAACTAACCCCACTTAAATTAAAGCAAGCTGCCCTCTCTCACCTCTGGCATACTAAGCTTTTAAGTAGACCTTGTCTGAAGAAATATCAGACTTTTAATAATAAAGTTTGTTTCATTGTTTGCTTTTTTCTCTTTGGTTTATTATTTTATATTTCCAGACTTTACAGGACATTTCCATTTTGCCTTCCCCAAGGATATCAGTACTGTAATTAAGGGGCCCAGTTCAGAATCTATTCCAGAGCCAATCATCCAGTTTTACTTTGTGGCTTCATAGCACAGAACGGGAACTTTTCAAAAGACACTCAACACAAATGCAGGGACCCCTCTGGACAACATATTAATTTGTATTATGAAGTGAATTATGGCTGTACCCACCAGAGCTGGTACAGTTAAGTATCTGTCAGTGTTTCTACTATGTTTTGTGGGCTTCTTACTTGGCTGCAAAAATGCCCTTCCGGCTGAAGCATACAAGGCCAGCCTAGCAAGTGAGCGTTTGTTCCCTTTGTTTAGTTTTACCATTTAAAAACACTAGCTCTCTTTTATGTTTGCTTCCATACATTTTATAATGAGAGGTCTGATTTTCTAAATCAGCATGGCTGCCAGAATGATGATGGTTTCATGGGTCTCACTAAAGGTCTCATTTCTGGGTGTGATCCACATTGTTCTCCGTGGAGAATGCCAAGGCTCCAAAATGGAGGATTCCAGGGTGGTGAAAATGCCCTCCACAAATTACAGGTGTATTTATTAGGCCTCTAAATTTTAAATCCAGGCATCTCTATTTATATCTTGGACTGGCTAGGACTTATGTTTAGGGTTTTCCTCTATTCTCACCTTTCCATGCTCCTATCCTTACCTT
Organism: Tursiops truncatus; assembly: GCF_011762595.2. Lineage (NCBI taxonomy): Eukaryota > Metazoa > Chordata > Mammalia > Artiodactyla > Delphinidae > Tursiops > Tursiops truncatus. The sequence continues at coordinate 56,194,148 of NC_047039.1, read as the reverse complement.
GAATCTTTGTAAATTCTTACCACCACCCCCCTTCCTTCAAAACCCAGCTCAAATTTTCTAATTTCTGAGAAGACTTCCCCAACTCCCTCAGACAGACTCAGGGATTCTTCCTATAAGCCCCTTTGCACATAACACCTAGCTCTAATATAGCTGTTATTAATATAGCTGTTATCACATGATACCATTTCTGTCTTTCTGTTTCCTTATCAGACTGCACAAATTGAGAATAAGGATTATGTCCTATTTATTTGCAGAGCACCAGACATATTAAATATGCTTAGTAAATATTACATTACTGAATGAATGAATGGAGTAAGTTTTCTATGAAATAGAAATAGTGAAAATTGAAGGATAAAGTTATTTTTGAAAAGAACTGTCTTTAATATGATTTCCTACTTCCAGTCTTTGACTTTCCAAAGGGTACAAATTCTCACACACCCCATGATAAAGAATCTCCCAGAAAACTGAATTATTTGTAAATTCTTATAGGAAGAAATATATGCAACAGGATTTGTTAAGAGAATTACTGAACAAGGAATTAGCAGATGAAGTGTCTGTCCTGACTTAGTCACTGACTGTGGCTCTTCAAGTTACTTAATAGCTCAGTGATTCAGTCTATCTGCAAATGGTGATAAATAGCAGTTCTTGTCTGCTTCTCAGGGATGTTTGGGGAAAAATATGTTAGTACATCTGAGACAGTTTAAAGAAAAAACCTCAACTACATATATTATATAAATTAAATATCATTACATTGCTATTGCATACTATGTACTAAATACTAATTTATTGCAAACAAGACTGTCTGGTGAAATCACATTAACCTAATCACAAAATATAACTGGAAGATTTTATTCTTCCACATGTCATGAGCAGTTGGACTGTATCCATTCTATAAAGAAGTAGAATGTAAAGTAGATTGTTCGATTGTTTCTGCATTTGGGGATGGTCCACGTGATTTCGATGATGCATAAACTGTCATGTTCTACCTGAATCACCAAACACATTTTCAAGGAGAGGAGCTAAATAGAATTACAGATAACTTGCATAAGTAAAATGATTCTAAGAAATTTTTGTTTTGTTTTTTAAATCACAGGTTTGCAAACAGATTAAACATTGAGGGCTATAAACCTTCCAGTGTTTCTCAAAGTGTAATCCATGAATCATACGCCTTAGTACGATCTAGAAATGGCCAAACCTCATTCTATACGTAAAGAAAAATAAAGTTTGGGGTGGAATCGAAGACTCTGTACGTTGAACAAGGTCCCCAGATGATTTCTATGAAGATAGGCAGGTTTGAGAACAACTACAAGAGCTTACACTCCGGTCCAGGAGGCAAATGAAGAAAAGTACAGACTGCAGAAGATCAGGAACAGGAAGCTAAACTTTACTGTGTAGCAAAAAGTGATAAACTCTTTCCCCTTTAAAAATCACTGAGGGGCCTCCCTGGTGGCGCAGTGGTTGAGAGCCCGCCTGCCGATGCACGGGACGCGGGTTCGTGTCCCGGTCTGGGAAGATCCCACGTGCTGCGGAGCGGCTGGGCCCGTGAGCCATGGCTGCTGAGGCTGCGCGTCCGGAGCCTGTGCTCCGCAACGGGAGAGGCTACGAAAGTGAGAGGCCCGCGTACCGCAAAAAAATAAAAATAAATAAATAAATAAAATAAAAATCACTGAGTATGTTATCTTTTGTGGAATTTGTAAACAAATTAGAAATTAACAGTATAATCCTGTTTTAGGGGGAAAAAATTGGAGGAAAACTTGGATAGACTAAACAAAAAAGGGGAAGGAAGAATTGACAACTCCGGTTTGCTGTATGTTATTAGGGTCCACAGGTACCTTATACTTATGGGGAAAAAGGAGGACTCCACAGATTCTTTCATTCTTTCCTCTGTAGGGTCCTGAAAGCAAGCCAACCTGCTTCAGGTTCTGAAACATTTTGATACATTTTTTGAAGAGTTTGCTCTCCCAGCAACTATCAAGACAAATTGGGTAAAAATATCAAAACAAAGTAAGGCTGTAACGTGACTATTATCAAGTAGATACAAATTTATTATTTTGTTTCTGTTTGTAAGTTAGCACATAGTGGTATAGACAATTTCAACAATTACAGAAAATAATACAGAAGCAAATGAAAAACACCTGAAGTTCTGATACACTGTGCGGCAATTACTGCTCTCGTTTTGGTGAAAATTCTTCTGGAGCTATGTGGTGACTGTAGAATATGATTCCATTATATACAACTATAATTAAATTTACACCTATTTGCATATATAAATATACCCTTATATGTAATTTTATATTATATTTTTACACATTGTTTTTTTCATGCCATTGACACTTTAAAAAATCTCATCATCATGAATACTTACAGTATTAACTGGAAAATAATTAGGCCTAGGTTAGAGCTGCTGTTAGCTGTTCCATCTCCTTCATTCATTTCTTGAAGAAAAGGATTCCCTTATCAAAAATCCCTCTATATTCCTCTAATTTTCAGATCAGGGGTTCCTGGGAAATTCCCTCTTTCCCTCAGCAGCTCTCTACCCTAACTTCTACCTTTAAACCTTTATATGTAAAGAGAGATAACATGGGTGCTAATTGTCAGTTTTCTGGAGCACCAGGTTATCAGTGAGATCTAAGTAATCCAAGGTCTACAGCTCCTCTCAGTCTTTTCCTGTTCTGCTGACTTGTATCAGCATTTCTTTGAGAGTGCTTTTTTACCACTTGTTCCCTTGGATGCTGAATAGAATCCAATAAGTTTAACATTTTATTTAACATGTATTTAATACATACAGTGTTCTACGTGCAGTGTAAGGGTTATTTTACTGACTACTTAGAACCACCATATAAGGTGAAAGCCGTTCCTGTGTTTAAGATTTTTGGACGCACAGGCTCAGCGGCCATGGCTCACGGGCCCAGCCGCTCCGCGGCATGTGGGATCCTCCCGGACTGGGGCACGAACCCATGTCCCCTGCATCGGCAGGCGGACTCTCAACCACTGCACCACCAGGGAAGCCCCCCGTTCCTGTGTTTATAGGAATAAAGAGGAAAACTGATTCTCAAGGAGGGTAAGTAAAAAAGTCCATCCAATTTGTCATCATGGAGCAGGTAGGAGAAGGAGGGATGGGGAACAACTACTCAGAGGGTACTGAGTTCCTTCTGGGGTGATAAAAATGTTTTGGAACTAGACAGACGTTGTGAGTAGAGACTGCTAATGTACTAAATGTCACTGAATTGTTCATGTTAAATGGTTAATTTTATATTATGTGAATTTTACCTCAATTATAAAAACAAATAGTAGAGCAGGGGATCAAACTCAGTCTGACTCCAAAGACACACTCTTAAGCATTAAAAAGTACTGCCTGCTGTGTGGCTATATTGGCCCCAAGCTTTTATAGCACAAAATTATTAACTTCTCACTGCAGAAATTTTCAATGTCTTTATCATGCTGATAAACAAGCTAAACCTCCCATAGGGTGATGTGGTATACGGGAGCGTGGTAAACAGTGTTTCTCAAATTCCTTTTTCCATGGAATCCATCTTATCTGGGGCATTTCTATAAGAATGTGTTTCATAAAACACCATTACGGAATCACTGTTTTCTTCAAAGCTCTGGAAAAAATGTTTATTACAGAATTATTTTCACTTGGATAGTCTAGTTAGTGTATCAGCAAACTTCATAGGAATTCAGACAATATAATAAAGACAGAGCAGTTTACTGGAATTCCCTTTATGATCATTTCCTTAGCACTTATTCATAATAGAAAGAGTAAAAGAGCAAAGAAAACCAAGCGATTACAGCTTTATATTATATTTGAAAACATTTAATATTTACTTTTTAGTTAAGTTTCATGCAAATGGTAGCTCTGCTATGTGCACACAAAACTATTTAAATTTTATGATAAAACAAAATATGTAGGGAAGTATAAATTTGATATCCTTTGATTTTTAACACAGCAGCTTCTAGGCTAAATAAATCTTTCATAAGCAACTGAAAACACAAACTTTATGCACTTGAAAAAAGATATTTTTATATAGATTTTGTGGGGTTTTGTCAGTTATTATTCTCAGTAAGGAAGACAATTTCAGCAAAAGTTAAAGGAGTTAGAAATTAAGAGCAATGACATATTATAAAATAATTACTCTTTAATCATAACCAACTTATATCCCAATCCCATTCCCTTTTTCGATATTAACCATTATCATTTCATAGAAAGAATATGGGATGTACAATCAGTCAAAAGTGAATTCACCTGCCAAACTTTATAACTCAATTTCCCCATCTAAATATGGATAGTCCTACCTTGTAGAATTTTTATAAAAACTACATAGGATATAGATGGTAATCTATCCTTCCAAAAACATGTATATACACTTGACCATCCCACTCATCATAACTGAGAATCCTGACTTCTCCATTTTCCACAAGACCATCATCATTACTTTGGTTTCACTTCCCTCCTAACACAGTCTGTAGTCCATGTGAAGCCATTTCCTGGATGATTTTAATAGTACTCTTCCTCTGGTGAACATCTGGCACTGCTGGGGAAAAGTCACCAAATAATCCTGACTGGGTGCACTACAAACACAGCCTAATATCCTCATGCTGCATTTGAACTACTCAGCTCTCGTATCTCAAGAATAAAAATGGTATATATCTATATCTACCTCTCTCTCTCTCTCTCTCTCTCTCTCTCTCTCTCTCTCTCTCTCCATATGTGTGTGTGTGTGTGTGTGTGTGTGTGTGTGTGTGTGTGTATCTCAATATATCATACTCTCCCATATCAGACTTAATTTCTCCTATTGAAAGAAAATAACACCATTTATTTTAAGAAAACAGGCTCTTTTACTTCCACAGAATTAACTTCTGTGTTAATGTTTCCTTTTAGTTTAAGGCAATTCTCATCTGAGAGCAACAGGGAACCAAGGTATGTTCTCACAGGTGGTCTGTAATGTGACCACCTATGTATGATGGAGGCTGATGAGGGGTGAGGAGAGGTAGAAAGAGACCAAATCTCAGCCAGGTCTGACACACTAGGCAACTATATCAGAGTGCTCTCAAGAGGTACCTTGGAGAACCACCAAAAGCATTATTTGGGAGCATGTGAGCTCCAGGTTTGTAGAAAGCACTGAATGCCAGAAATACAGCAGCAGTGACAACCAAAAGAGGGTGGATAGCCACTTGCCAAGGGTAGTCACACATGGAAATATTCAATTCTTCCTCCTCTGCCCCAACCCAAACAAATAATAACAGGGAAGGAGGAAGGGATTTGAGAAAGCAGGGTGCTCTGGCACCCTTTCGCTATTCCTTCATTGCCACTCACCTCCACCACTACCCACAACCCCTAAAACATACAGAACCAATAGGACATCAAGTCTAGCCTGTTCCCAGGCAAGGGGAAGATCTCTGAATCAAATATTAGGCTGAAACTTTGAGATAATCCAAACAATTGCATAACAACAAAAATAAGACATTTTAACAACAAAAAGGGACTGAAATGCTATGGGGTCTCCAACTGTGATTAAGGTAGCAATGACATCATCCAGCAGGAAAGTGGGTTTGCCAGAGGACAGCAGGTAGTGTTTAATGGAAAAAATATAGATAGAAAGATAGATATTTATATCTTCAGTATTTCAGACTCTTCTACCAAAACAATTTTGTTAATCTCAACAGTAAGATACTTGTCAAAAAGAATCCTTCTCCTGATTTTTTTTAAATTGAAGTATAGTTGATTTACAATGTTCTATTAGTTTCAAGTGTACAGCAAAGTGATTGAGTTATACATACATATATACGAGTATGTGCATGTGGGTGTGTGTATATATATATATATTTTTTTTCAGATTCCTTTCCAGTGTAGTTTATTAGAAGATATTGAGTATATTTCCTTTGCTATACAGTAGGTCCTTACTGTTGTTCTCCCAATTTTTATCTGTGACCAAGCAGGCCTGTTGATTCTGCTTAGTCATTCCATTCCCAGCCAGTTCCACTGAGACCCACTAGTCATAGACATATAGTCCATGCTAGTATTTGGCCAATTTGGTATTGGTATTGGCTACACTGGTTATTAAAATATCAAAGTACTTATATAGAGTTGGTAAATAGGCACTGATTCAAACCCCCTTTCTCCCACTGTCTTTGCAGACTTGGCCTCCCCTCCAGGAGTCCCCAAAACCCAGCAACTATAGGGTGTTAGTACAGCAGGGGAGCCTCTTGGTCCCTGTTCCCTTAAGTGGACTTCTGTTTGGTTTGCACCAGTACCATATTTTAAATTTTGCAGAAAGATCAGAAGATGAGGTAGATATCTTTGAACCATCAATGTCTCTCTCAGATGAATTGTTACCTTGCCAATGAATACCTCTACAGGCAAACATGCTCTAGTCTTTCTACACTTTAAGATATTGCTTTCTTTTCTTCTCATCCCACCTGATGTTGTGTATTTGTTCATGTTAAAGTCCCTATATTTACTGCTTTAATGAACTGCCATGGCTGTATCAACAGCCTTCCCAGATAATGGATTTGCCCTCTGAACTGAAATTTCTTACAGTGTCTTGAGAAAGATCTCCTTACAGAATATCTACCCTACTTCTATGGGTAACATGAGTTCCAGATTGTAGCCCTACCAAGCCTTTCCTGTATCCCTGTCTTTGCCACACACCAAACATATATTTAATTTTCCCACTGAAGAAAATTCATAGATCTTATTGAAATCACTCAAATACTAGTAGTATTGAAGGTCTATGGTAAATGAGAAAACAGTGTTTTATATAAAATTTCAAGTCCAGGGAATGGAAGTGCCTTTCTTTATTAACATACAGTGAAATTTTTGAGCGTGAGGGACAGTCTGTGTTTCAGGAAAACACAAGAGCTTGAAGTTGTCCTCCAAGATCTACTCCTATATCTTTGACTATCATATCCTTATAATCCATTTCTATTCTTGACATTTTGCCAGGGCTTCCGACTTATATATAAAACTACTTTCTGACTGTTTCCCTATCTGGACTTCTAAATAATAGCTCTTCATCTTCTCCACCATCTCCTCTCAGCCATCATACACATATTACTCAACACACTAACCATAAGAACTCTTAAACCTCAACTGTTTAAAAGCAGCACTCCATTTATGAGCCAGGAAAACCACGTGAACAGGTATTTCATTGAAAGGATATACAGATGCCACATAAGCACATGAAAAGATGTTCAAACTCATTAGCAATTAGAGAAATGAAAATTAATACTACCATGAGATATTGCTGCACACCTATGACTAAAGTAAAAACGGTGACAACACCAAATGTTGGCAGGGATGCAGAGAGGAAAGGTAGGATTTCTTCTTCTAAGACCACCAATACTATTGGGTCAAGACCCCACCCTCAGGTCATAGAACCTTAATTACCTCCTAAAAGCTCTATCTCTAAATACAGTCACATTGGGGGTGAGATCTTCAACATATGAATTTGGAGAGGACACAGCTGAGTCTGTAGCAATTAGTTTCCTCTGCTGTGTAACAAATTACCACAAATTTAGCAGCTCAAAACACACATTTATTATCTCGCAGTTTCTGTGCATAGGTCCAGGCATGACTTGGACCTATGCACAGAGTTAGCTTAGCAAAAATCCTATAGACTAAGGGCTGTTTCATTAGACTGCCTCCTCCCCCCATATACTTGAGATGCCAATCTCAAGTCCAAGTTGTTACCCGTGCTTCCAACCAACTGGCTATAAATCAGAGGTTCCCATGACCCTCATCCTCGGGTTTGATTAACTTGCTAGAGTGGCATACAGAACTCAGGAAAGAAGTTTACTTACTAGATTACTGGTTTATTACAAGTATATTAAAGGGTGTGAATGAACAGCAAGATGAAGAGATATACAGAGTGAGGTCTGAAAGAGTCCTGAGGGCAGGAGCCTCTGTCCCCATGGAGTTGGGGTGTGTCACCGTCCCAGCATATGGATGTATTCACCAGCCCATAAGCTCTCCAAACCCTTTATTTGGGGAATTTTTTGGAGCCTTCATCATATAGGTATGATCAATCATAACTCAATCTCTAGCCTCTCTCCCCTTTCTTGAAAAATGGGAGAAGAGACCGAAAGTTCTAAGCTTCTAATCGAGGCTTGGTCTTTTTGGTGACCAGCCCCCATCATGAAGCCATCTCGGAGCCCACCAAGAGTCACTTCACTAGAACAAAAAAACACACTCCTGTCTCCCAGGAAATTCTGAAGGATTTTAGGAGCTCTGCATCAGAAACTGGGGTCAAAGACCAAATATTAGAACAAAAGATACTCCTAGTGCTCTTAGGAAATTACAACAATTTTAGGAGTTCTGAGCCAGGAACTGGGGGCAGATATATATTTTATATAACACAAGTATATTCAGGTTGTTGGCAGAATTTAGCTGATGACTGTAGGAACTGCATCCTTGACTTCTTGCTGGCTGCCAGCCAGAGGCCACTGTCAGCTCTAGAGGCTTTCAGTTTCTTGCCATGTTGCCCTCTCCTTAGACCCTCTCCCACCATGGCAGCTTACTTCAAGGCCAGCAGGAGAGAAAGAACCAGTCTTCTAACAAAATGTATTCTTATATAATGTAATGTACACGTAGGACTGTCATCTCATCACCCTTGTCATACAACATAATCACAGGAGTGGGTATCCTGCCCCCTTCTCCGTATTTCAATGGTTAGAAGAAAGTCAGAGGTTCTGCCCACACTCAATGGGAGGGAATTACCCAAAGGCAGGACTCATGGGAGTCACATAAAATGTGTTCAACATGTTCATTATATAAAATGTAAAACATAAAATTTCAAGAAAAATAAAAGTCACACATACACCTACCACACAGAAATCATCACCATTAATCATGCTGGATGTGTTTCTTTCCAGTCTTTTTCTGTGTGCTTTCCTTGAACCTATCCCCTAACAAAAGCACATCATATATATAATCATTTGAGTATCTCTGTGTTTCTGTGTTTTATATAAATATGTGTATAAAAGCACATGTATAGAAGAGGCATGGTATTATAATACTGTTGCAGAGTTTGGCCTGATTTTTAAGAACACAGCATCCTTAAATAATCTTCAAAATAATGAATTTTAGAAGCTTTAAAATGTCTTAAATATTAATATTTATTTGACAGTTTCCCTATGAGTTAATAGTTAATTTGGTTCCTATTATCATGTTATTAAAAACACTATGAAACACCTTACTCCTATAAAAATAACTTTCAAATATATCTTAAATCTATACTTTCAAGAACAAAGTGGGAGGACTTCACTTCCCAATTCCAAGTCTATACCTTTATTACCACCATCTCTCTTTTAGTTCAGACAACAGATTCCTAACTGATTTTCCTGTCTTTCTTCTTGATATCTTCCCATTCCTTATGCCTCTGTATTCAACTGATAACCAACCAATTCATCATCACCTTTCAAGATACCTGAGTGTCAAACCCTCCAGGGAGCCAGACTGATTGGAATGATTTTTCCATAGGGCCCCCTCATTGGCACCTCACGCCTATATTATGTTACACACATCATTTTTAAAATGACATGTTTCCAAGTCTCCTTCCTTCTAAGATTATAATTCCCCTGAAGGCAGAGAACCTCTATCTTTTTCTTCTTTGCACCCTTAGCACCTAACACAGTATATGACACACAGTAATTTCTTAATAAGGAAGCTGAAGTGAACTATTAAACTAAGATAGTTTGAGTGTGCTATGGAAATGCAATTTTTCTAAGCCCCTGTCTACATTTTACAATGTGGTTTTTCATCCTTGAGCACACTAACAAGGCCTAAAATTAAATCAAAGACCTGCAACCTGCTCTTGTACAACATAAAGACCCTTTGTATCAAATGCAATCTTTTTTTTTTTTTTGGCCCCACTGCATGGCTTATGGGATCTTAGTTCCCTAACCAGGGGTGGAACCCAGGCCCCAGTATTGAAAGCACCGAGTCCAAACTCTAGACTGCCACAGAACTCCCTCAAATGCAATCTTTTAAAAAAAAAGAACTGATATAAAAAATGATCAAGAAGTTCACAACACTTCCTTCACCAAAAAGAGTGCACAAAGATAAAGACAAATATTACACTGTAAATGCTTACATAACCTCAAGCTTACAAATACAGAATCATTTCTCTTCTCTTCACAGAATGATGGAGATGGTTATTTACAAATTTAACACAAAACTGAACTCATTACAGAAATGGGAAGGAGTAAAGGACATTTATTAAGTGTCTATTATGTAGCATGTATAAGAGGTGCTTTAGGACAGTTAACTCATTTTAATAGCCACAGAACCCCTGTGATAATTATTACTAAATTCATTTTCTATCTGAAGTAACCTTCCAAGAATTCCACAGCTAGTAAATGACAAAGTGGCATTTCACACTCAGGAAGGTCCAATTCCAAAGCCACAATCCTCCCACTTCCTCACACTATGAGAACACCTAGAAAATGCCCTAGTTTTCAGTTCATTACCAGAAATGTTGCTCCCTGGAATATCAGGGGAAAGAGGAGAAATGACTAACAGCCAACTCGAGGTTGAGGCTGTACATCTATGGGAAACCGAGATTATTTGCATTGTGCTATGTTTGATTTAGTTCCCTGCCAAATGTCATGCCAAAGCCTTGACACAACAGAGATTTGTGCCTGGAGACATTCATTCCCTGTCTGGCAGAGCACATCGGCTGGCATATTTTCCTTGCATATTCTAAAGTCATACCCATCTCTGAATAGGGACTGAAAATGACTAAGAGGAAAAACATATGAAAAAGAGTCAAGAAAAAAACTAAGTGTATTTCAATATTAAAATCTCAGAAAATTATCCATATATGCAGATGAATAGCTTATTCTTTCATATAAGGGTAATGTGGAACACACACCATATATTTAGAGCCAAATTTAAAATATAAATGTGTATATAAGAATATTTCCCCCAAAACTATGCATACAGACATCAATTATTATTCATGTTAGTGCATATAGCCACATTTTTCTTATAACCACAAACCAACTTACAACTTTTCTTTCAATATAAAATTACTTTATCATGCAGAAAAATAAAAAGAACTGCCTTGCCAGTTTCTGTGTGGGGTTGGAAGGACCCCCAGGTAGAGGAAATGATCTAGAGAAGCTTTAGAGAAATTATAATCAGACATTTGTGAATCCATTTGATACTTAAATACCTCTAAATAAACAACATCAAACCTTCTATCAATACTTTATCATTTAAATTCCTCACGTGTTAATTCAAGCAAGTCTTCTCATGCTTTCTCCATAGTGAGTTTTAATAGCTTCTATTTGTGAGTTTCATTTTCACTTTCATCTGTCTTCGCCTTTCTCCATTACAGTCCCTGACAATCTTAGTTCCTTTGGTCTTAACTCAGAGCTCCCACCAAGTACTTTTTATTCATTATATACACTTTCTTTTCAGCTCCCTCTTAGGATTCAAGGCTATTGCAGTTCTTGATCTTTATAATGTTCTTTGTTCCATTTTTTTTTTAATTGGAGTAGAGTTGCTTTACAATGTTGTGTTAGTTTCTGCTGTACAATGAAGTGAATCAGCTATATGTATACATACATCCCCTCTCTCCCACCCTCCGCCCATCCCACCCATCTAGGTCATCACAGAGCACCTAGCTGAGCTCCCTGTGCTACAGAGCAGGTTCCCACTAGCTATCAGTTTTACCCATGGTAGGAAATCATAGGCATCCTGTATCAGCCTTATACTGGCCGCCTTATCTTTCATATAGCACATTTATATACTTATTTAGCTGTGCGTGTGTGTTTATTTTCCTGTTTGCTTCCTATTTTCACACTGATTTGTAATTTTAAACTAATTTCACCATTTGATTCACCAAAACCTAGACACTCTTAGGTAATTCTTGACTGGTAATTTAACTGACCTATATCCTATTTCAGTAATTTACTCATCAGCGTCATTAAAGACTGTGTTAAATACCTTCCATCAGCCTTAGAATAGTTCCACTGTTTTACTTGCAAGAGCATTAGCGACAATAGTCCTTTGAATATAGGTTGTGTGGATTAAGGCATTCTGTGGCCAGGCAATGCTATGTATTTAATAATCAGATATTTTATTCTGATACTTTACCATTAGAATCATATTTTGCCAGATGAAAGAGTATATATCATATACATAAACATGTATTATAATTCCATATATCTAAGCCTGAGACAATAATGTAATTATTATAACATTTTTATACTTTACTCATGAAGAAAATTTGAAATATATTTTAAATGTGCGTACCTTTGTCCAAGGCACATCCTGCTGTGGTCTCAGGACAGGAACCTATTGTAAAAATATATATATATATTTTTATTAATATATTTAGTATTACAAACAGATTGAGAAATACCAATACATAAAACAAGACATGGTTTAAACCTCAATCATTGCTCAAAATGGGTATCTCCCCATTAACTTCAAAAAGATGGTCTATCTTTTGTCTTTTTTAGATGAAGTTCATTAAGAAAAAAAGGACTAGAGATAAATACTCTGATATATCTCTCAATCTGAATCTCCAAAGGAGCTCTATTCCTTTATGTCTTAAAATATTTTTTTTTCCCAGAAAGAAATATAGAAGCAAATTTAGCTCCTGATACATAAAAGTCAAATTTAGGCAAAAATTCAGACACCACTTTTCAAAAATCCTAAATGAATTACTATGTTCAAAACAGGAAGATGAAGAGGCAGGTTAAACAGATTTTATAATAATAAAAACCTTAGAATATTTGTTGATCAAAAAGTGGCATCAGTGCACCAATTAAAGTTAACAGAGAATCATTTTCACAGTAATAATGTTTCAAACTTTCAGGTAGTGAGACTAAAATATGTGCAGATAATAGATGTAAATATGTTCAAATGAACTGGAGTACTTTAGAAATCAAAAGAGGAAACAGAATCACATATTGCTGTGCTAAAGCCCAATATTTCCATCATTTGTATTTTATTATTCTATTAGATGCAGTGACACATTTCCAAATATGTCCAGAGACTCACCCACATAAAAGGACAGATCTAAATCTAAGAACCCTTGTTGCAAATGTGATAATACTAATTACAAGGACGTCAATTAAATGCAAAATGAAAGAACCACTTACTTCATTCATGGTTTTTGACATTCTATCTGCCTGAAATTTCCAGATGTGGGGGAAAAAAAACAGAGAAAAAAACTTCCTTTGTGACCTCTACCAGTATGTTGGGATAAAAATTTAACCATGAATAATAAATAGCACCTATAAAATAGAAATAAATATAATGTTTTCTTCCATATGTAAAGATCACTAACCTAAATGAATTTAGTTCTAGAAGGCACTGGAGTGGTAATCCAGTAAACTGGATTCAAACTCTGAATTACAAAGTTCTCATTTTTATATGGTAATGCCTCAGGAATTTCTGGGCGGTGGGAAGAAACCAAGACTCCACATTGCCTATAACATTCCTGCAGCCATTATTCAAGCCAAGTAGCCATGTACAAGTGCATACACAAACACATACACTTTCGTACACACTTTTCCTCTCTCACTTGAAAGGTCTACATAAGGTAATGCTTAGTGACAGGATTTTGTTGCTTAAAAAAATACACACGCACACACACACACATGCACACACACACACACACATTTAGGCTATCTTTTAAATTTTATGGCCCAAACTAGAATTTCACACTTTCGGGAGCTGAACTTTGGTCCTTGGATTACTAACCAGTTTGGATTTAGACAATGTACATAACCTTATCTTAGCCTCAGTTTATCACTTACAATGAAGTTGTAAAGATTAAATGAGTTAATACAAATAAATTGCTTAGAACCCTTCCTAGGGCATAGGACGTGGCCAAAACACATTAGCTATTAAAAACTATAAAATGTTTGAAAAGTAAAAATAGTTCAAATATATTAAATTATTTAAATATCTAAAAAATATTTTAACTCATGCTTTCTAGTCTATTCATCTCTCAGTATGAAAAAGTTTGTATTGGGTTGGCCAAAAAGTTCATTTGGGTTTTTGGTACCATGCTATGGAAAAACCCAAACAGACATTTTGGCCAGCCCAATATTTCTTCTATTTTAATACAATTATATTTATATTCACACAATTATAATTAAGTGCAAAATAACTGAGAAACACATAAAAAAAATGAAACTTTATTCATGAAAGAAATTCAGAGAAATCAAAGTAAAAGTGGCATTCTTTTTGTCTTTTGTTTTGTTTTGGCAGGGGAATGAGGTATTTTAAGTGGTATTTAAAAGCTATCATTCCATGTTCTGTGTTTTACTTATGGTCTGGCATGACTAGAGGAACAGAAAACCTTGGTAAATGACAGGGAGGCACTTAAAGTTTTCCCCAGCCAAGCAAGGATCCAGTTGTCTAACATCCATGGGAGTAGAAGCATAGGGTGAAGAGAAAGTACGAAACTCTGGACAGTCAGCATTACAGCCAGACTCTAATGAATTTATCACAGAAAAACATGGTATCAACAAAGTCAGGGCTGGATTCACAGCAAAAACAATCCCCAAATTCTAAAATCTCCATTCCTCTGGCCAGTAGGAATAATTGGGGTTTTAAAGATAGGATTAAGGGTGTTTGCTCTGATTTTTCTGATAGGAACATATACTCCTATAAATGGAAATAAGTTGCAGGAGGAAAGGGAGGAGACATTTTAAAATAGTGGTTTAAATGAACTTAGCATAGGCTAGAATTAGGAGGGAAAAAAAGACTTGAGATGAGAAAATGGAAAAAAAAAAGGAAGAATAAAAAAGACAAGAATACAACACCTATAGACTCAATAAGGAAAATTCTAAATATCAAACCTGATAGACAATATATTTGGAAAACTATGTTTCGACCAGCAGCTCTTTTTTTAGATCTGCTAATGGTGGTGAAGGGGAGGTGGTGTATCATCATTTCATTGACATCATTTAACTGTTTTAACTCAGGCATTTTCTCCCAAGGCTAATTTCCTCCTGCCACTTCCGTGGCCTGGAACATTTGGCAATCCCTGGAGACATTTTTGGTCACAGCTCGGTGTAGGGTGCTATAGGCATATAGTGGTTAGAGGCCATGGACGCTGCTAAACAGCCGACAATTCACAGGACAGGCTTCCATAGAAAAAATTTTTCAGCTTAAAATACCAATCATGTGGGGCTTCCCTGGTGGCTCAGTGGTTGAGAGTCCGCCTGCAGATGCAGGGGACTGTGCTCGGCCACGGGAGAGGCCACAACAGTGAGAGGCCCGCGTACCGCAACAACAACAAAAGAAAACTGTGCGGCAGAGTTACTCCTCATTACCTTATTTAAATGTTAGGTCCTTAAAATGACTTAATTTTTCAACCTATCTCGGAGAAAATTTTCACTCCATTTTCATTTCCCTACTGATGTATGACCCAATTTCAGGAGCAAGTTCAACAGATATGCTGTTATGACAGCTCTAGAAAACTAATGCAATTGGTAATTTCCAAAGTTAGATTGCAGCTATACACAAACATGCAACAGAAGTAAATATTATCTTCAGTGTTCTCCCATTTTCTATTTAATACTTATCTTTCTCTTTTATGGGCTTATTGCATAACCAATGCTCTCCTGATTTTTCCAGGTTTCAAGGGCTTGTCTATCAGTGGACAGAGCTTCCGTTTCCTGCCTCCCCAAATGTACTTTCAAAGTGATTCTCTCCTGACCTAAAGAAAGAGTCTAACAGAAAGATTTTAATTACTGAGAAGAGCTTGGCCTATATCTATCTTTGAGGGAATTTGTTTGCAAAAAGCAAATAATACCATTTTTAATAAAGCAAGCCTTTTGCGATATTTTGTTTTGATAGTGATGAACAGGTGTGATTAAA
Source organism: Tursiops truncatus (assembly GCF_011762595.2). Lineage (NCBI taxonomy): Eukaryota > Metazoa > Chordata > Mammalia > Artiodactyla > Delphinidae > Tursiops > Tursiops truncatus. The sequence goes on along the minus strand of NC_047039.1, from coordinate 56,178,298 downwards.
TTGCCGTCTTCACTCATTGCTGGTGGTAGTATAAATTGGAAAGCGATTTTCCAGCACCTATCAAACTCTACAAGATATTTGCTCCCTTTCACCCACTTATTTCACTTCTGGAAATCTCTCAAAAAGACGTATCAACATATGCTGACACAAACATTTATGTATCCTGATAATCCATTTCAGTGTTATTTACACCAGCCCGTCTCCCCGCAAAATGGAAACACGCTAAATATCTTATAATACAGAAACTGAATTGCTCCCACAGATAAGGAAATATTGTGCTTTAATTTGTAACCGTATTTTCAAAAACAATTTAACAGCATAGGAATATAAAGTGACCTTTACAGTTTTAGGCGAACACTTCAGGATACAACAGCATTCCGTTGTGTAAAACTAAATCCCCAAACTCAGGAATTCCCTTTAGTCTTGCTCCCCCTAAAATGAAGAGTCTCCTTTTATAAATTAGTGAAACATTCAATTCCAAGAAGTAGACATAAGTTTTTTCAGCAGAGTCCTGCATTACCTCAGAAGGAGCAGGGAGAAAGAGATTCTCCACAGTTATAATCTGTGACTACAAACTGGCAACTGCTTCACTCTTGCAATGAACTGCCTCTGTCTATTTTACAGCCAAAATAACTGGCAAAGATGACATCCAATTACAACTTTCCTTTCTCATTTGGAGGATCAAGTGGTAGTCTTCCTTTATTTCCTAACAGAGGTATCACCAAGCATCTCATGACATAAGCCATAAAGACTAAAGAATATTCCATACTTTGATCTATCCCCTTTGTTATGAGGTACATGCATTGTTTTATTGGAATAGAACAGTCTAAACCTTGTTGTACCATGATTGCCAAGTGCTAAACTCTTTAGCAAATCCTTATTTTCAGAAATAAAACATTGTTTTACTATTTAGTAACCTATGTTCTTGGGCAAATCGCTTATCCTCAAAGGGGATGATGATTAAATAATCTCACAGCGAATATTATCAAGTTTAACAGCCCACTAAAGTCATGCACCTGAATAAATATATGTACCTATAAAGTGGTCGCTCTCTATATTTCTATTTATCAGACACTGAAATTTTTAGTTTGAAGGAGCCAGTAGCAACATGGCTGCCAAATTATAACTTTAAATGTTATAGGCACCAACAGAAGCCTCAAAATGGTTATTAAAAAAGATTCTGTGTAAATGTTAAGCACTGTAGTGGGTTATACTCAACATATTTTCTTGTTTGTTTGAGGTTTATGAACATACTGTAAATCTGGCAATTCTTAAGAAGGGTTGATTATAATATTCTTCCCCATCATATTCTTGACAGCACTTCAAAAATGCCCAATTTTCAAAAAAAAAAAAAAACAGAACCTACAGCAGCAGCAAACAAAACAGTGGATTTAATGTGGCGCAAGAGCAGCACTTCCTGTATGCTGGGTTTGCACCTCCTTGTTCAGAATGCGGCATTAGCACCTTGCAAGGAGGCAGGATGGAGGGAGCAGCTCTCTCATTATTTCTGAGAGCAGGACTTGAGCACCAGTTTGAAGATGTGAATGCTCCATTATCATCAGTCAATAACTAGCATTTAGGATCTGACACACCACTGGATCATCAGCTAATTACATTAATAATCAGATCCAATTTTCCTTTGTCTTTTTAATTTTAACCACAGAGAGTTTTGTCCGTGAAGGTCACTTGTTTTATGGTACTGCTAACACAGACACATCATCATTAATACTTTCAGTAAAATATTTCTATGAAGCTTAAGGGCTGGTTCCTTGTGAATTTTAATATGTGTTTTTTGAGAAAGAGGAGATCAGGGTCCTAAATTCTAACTTTGTTGGAAACCCTCTGGTTTGCAAGTCATTTAAAGTATTTGACATCCTTTTCTGTATTGTAGAATTAAATAATTAGAATTTCAATCTAAGGGTTCACTGATTTTTGAGTATTTATAGTTCTATACCTAAACTTTTTAGGGAAGAAGAGTGGTAGATGGGAGTTTTATACAGCAGCCAGAAGCTAGAATCTTCTAATTAATCTCTCTTCTTTAATTCCTCATCCAATCCATCTTCTATTCTATAATAGGCATATTACCCCAAGCATAAATTCTGTTTGTCCTTCTCCCACTAATGTCCTAAAAGAGCTTTTCATCACCTAAGACAATATATAAACTTCTTGGTTTTGGCATTTCATGAAGTAAATAGTTCCTATTTTGCTCATTTCCCACTATTCACTCACATCACCCTTCCACTCCAAAAAAAAAAAAAAAAACAGTTGCTATTCCCTGAATATGTTACGTTCTTTCACTTCTGTGTTTTTCATATTCTGTTCCTTGTTCTCTGAGCTCAGCTCATACCATCCCGCTTTCGATTCTTTTCTTGAGCTTATTTGTATGACCCTAAAATAGGTATCTCTTATATGCCTTGCATTCCTGTACCCATAACCCTGTACTCCAATTGTTGCTTTAAAAGTAAGTCTCTTCCAAAGTACTGATCAGTTCCTAAACAGAAGGGACGATGCTTTGTAAGTTCTTTTATTTAGCACCTAACACAACCTGCCACATAATAGGCACTAAGAAGACATCTGTTGAATGAATGGATAAAAAAATTAACTATGTTTCATAGAATCATTTATTATTAGTTGCTCCTTTTTCATGTGCAAAAAAAAAAAAAAAATCCAAAACAGTCTAATCCTTTTACTTTGCAAGAGAATACTGAACATGTTAGTTTAATAACCTAATCAGCTGTTACATGTTAGAATAGGGATGGTGACTTACACTAGATGTTTCCTTTTCTTTAAAATTATTTTTTCAAAATCTTAAATTGAAAACAAAAAGATCAATATAACCTCATAAAACACCATTTATATCCTCTTGCCAACAGTCGTTCACTTCCACTTCGCAGCACACCAGACAGCAGACCTTACTCGTTAACTAGATAATAGCCAGCTAATTTTATGCACAGGTTTTCCAAATAGTAAGTACTTTCTCAAATCCTCTGGGTTGAAAGGTATAAATTCAATTTTCTAGTCATCCTCTAAAACTACCTTTTAAGTTGAGCATCCATGTGAGGATATTTTGGACACCACTGAAGAGCAGTTTAATAAATGTGTACCTTGTCATATACAAGCTCACGATAGGCTATCGTGGTTAACCTGTATTATTCTAAGAGCACTGGAACTTACGGAAGAAAACTAGATACACTCTTATCTCTGGGTTTCAGATCTTATACTACATAAAATGAGATGATCAAAATACTTTTTTAATGAAGTTTAGAATTCTTATTTGAGAAGAGAAAAAAAGACCACGTATGTCTGGTACCATTTTCCCCTACCTATCCCCAACACACATACAAACACACATATGTGTGTGTACAAACACACAGCTAAAGGAATAGTTCAAAGAATAAATATACCTCCTGAATATAAATATATAATTTTAGAAACATCAATATTTTACACTAATTTTAAAGAAAGACCTTACTATTCTTTGTAAAATGTATTAAAATAAGTGAAAAGCATAAATTGCAAGTGTGTACACAAAGAGAATTAGAATACCACTGTGGAGGGGTGGAAATACATTCTTTAACAGAATCAGCCCAAAGCGGTTTGTACATGAGTCATTGTCTAAAATACTATCTGCATATCAGAAGGGAGATGATACAAAAGCCTGGACAAAGAGGATACTCCAAGGGCAGGAATAAGGGCTAACCGTGATTCATTAATAAATGGCAATGGTGAGACTGAAAGAAGAAAATTAAATTGGATCATTTTGACCAATAATAAATAGTTGCCTAATTAAAGTGTTACATATGAGTCTCTGAAGAGCTACATGCAGATATGTAATATATCAGAACAAGTATAACAGAACAAGTCTAACTCAACAAATACTGCCTAAAACCGAGTAGGCCCTCAACAAATATAAGTTTCCTTTCCCTAAACTAGGTTAAAACTTTTGAAGTCGAAGTTTATCCTTAATGAACTTTCAGAATTTCTCAAAAGGGCTATTCCTTCTGTCCAGTAGGTTTTTACACCCTCCTTTTTCCTAAAAATACTACTTCCCCCTGTTATCTATTAGCTAACTTCTATTATTTGTCATATCTCAATTTAGATAATCTTTCTCCAGAAATATACCCTGGTGTGTGTGTGTGTATGAACATGCACAAATGAACATGGCAGTCTCTTAGTAAACACATGCTAGATGACATAAGATATACAGTCTATTGTCATATGTATAGATATATATAGGCCATTACAATATATTTTGATGCCATTATTGAAGTTATAATTGAAAAAGCAGATAAAAATTAAGATTTTCTAAAAATCCCTAACTCCTTCAGACCCACTGAGTGAAGGAACACATTTGCCTACTTAAAAAATTATTGAAAAACAAAGACCTTTCAAAATTGAGGTAAATTAAAAATTTATTGAGGGAAATTGAAGGAATCTTTTCTCAAACTCTTGACAGAACATGAAACCTAGGCTGAGAGAAGTTAAGGAATTTGTTTAGTCTTACGTGGGTAATTAATGGCAGACCTAAAACTGGATCCCTAAGTACTGACCTTTCCGTCCAGTACATGCTGTCTTTGGGGAAGAACTTCTACAATGAGCATAAGTAGCTGTGAGTGATTCACGTGGAAAATAAAATAAGGACACAAAAGGTTGACTCAGGAGTTTTACCTCCTTAACTGTGTTATACTGTCAAGTCCTCAAAAGTGTTAAAAATTCCATTGTTTAACAGGTAATTCTCAATTTAAAGTCAAAATGCTATGTTGAATACTCAGGAAATCTTCAAAATGAAAGGAAATTTCATTATTTTGTGGTTGGTATACTTACTTCCATAGAACTTGCCTAGTTTAACGTTATTCTTCAGGTAATTATAAACACCAGTCAACTGATTTACATTGTTTAAGGTATGAGTAGACAAGCCCAAGAAATAAACTAATGTAATTTAGATACATGAAGGTAAATAACCATATTACCATGGACTTTGTTATTCCTCCTTTATATTTAATCATTTTGTTTAAATTCTTGCCAGGTTACCAGGGATGTTTTCTATTCTTTTAAAATTAAAAAAAAGAGAGAAATATTAAAAGCTTTCTCCCACGCAAAGTTAAGTCTTAGTTATTTCTAAAAGTACAGTTGCTTTAGATTCTGTTTGTGTATTATACTCTCAAATGATATTTTCTTGCTCATTATAGGAGATATGTATTTTATATATCCTTAGTTTTTTTTAAGTAAGTATATTATACAGTGCAATGAGAAAAATTAATTTTCAGTTTCTCTCTTGCATGAAATATCTGAGCTAATAATTTGACCTAGAAGGACTAGAATCTTTTTTCTTTTCATTAGATTTCCCCTTTTACCAAAAGCTTTGTTAGCCTACTGAGTCATGACGAGTAATCCTTTACATGCTAGGGTACACTGTTCTTCCTGATGAACTAACAAATTAAAATGTAATGTGAAATGATGATGCTGGGAATATTGAGGAACAGCCATTGATGTGGGAAGGGATCCATGATTAAACCAAGATATGCATTGTAATTATAATTTTATCAAACTGATAATACAGAATAAAATGCAGTTTGAAAGAATCCAAGGACATAATAAGCAGCATAAGAAAGCTATTTCAGAGCCCTTGCTGTCTCCCCTCCGTTCTGCTGTGTGGCCCTCCTCTCACCCTCCACCTCCCCAAAACCTTATTTTGTTATATCTCGCCAAGAATTAGGAAGCAATCAAATGATTTTTCACCACCTTCATCTGAAGCTAAGGTAATTATTGGTCTGGAGTTTTGATTTCTTTTTTTTTTTTTTTTTCTGTTTTCTTTTTTCCTTAAACTTGGTTTGCTCAAGAGTAAAATGAACCACAGTACTTATCAGCTCAATGCATACACAAGTGATACTGAAGGCAACCGACCGAGACTGAAGCCAAAGGTTAGCTGCAAATCCATTAGTGATTTTAAATAGTGGGGGGAAAAACTTCTTGGTGAGTCCATGATAAAGCTGAATAATTGCAGGAGTCACAAAATAAGACAATGTAATTTGCATGATGTCATCAGACTGATTCACAGAAAGCTTAAAAGAGTGCAAAAGGTTTACTGCAAGATGACCAAAGCCATATTTGCTGTTCATGTATCTAAAAGTAAAATTTCTTATTTTTTGACACACAGTACATTTAGTAGCTACACAGAGCCAGAAGCTAACATATCTAGAAATTTTTCTCACCGTCTCTGAAGCACTCACATATCACAGAAATATCTAGAATTTGTAGAATACACTGTGGAAAATTCTGAAGTATATACTGGGGGAAAATTTAGTGACATAATTTTCAATTAAGTTTGCATGCTTTTTATGATTTGGTGTTAATAAACTTCCAACCATAGTATCCACAATTTATATTTAAGGAAAAATGAATCTTTAAGATCTAATCTCACCTTCTAGAATTACAAATCACTGTACTGTTTGCTTTGTTCCTGTTATACATTTTTTTTCCCCCAAAGCTATGGTAAACTTTAATAAGGGAGCTCTCACATCAGATATTTTATCATCATTAAATAATCATAGCACTTCTTATTTTAAGAATTTTTAATTAGCAGATCAATGACATAATAGAGACCATATTGACTCATTCAAAGCAATTACAAAGCATTGGTTCTTTAACGGAGCTGTGGTGGCTTAAAACTAGAAGAAAATTGCAATGTCAATATATATTTGCCCATGTATATTACTAGCATATATATACATAACTATATATATATATATATATGATGTTATGAACAGGGTTTGGTGTGGGGAAGGTTTGAATGAATGTAACTCACTGTACCTGCAAAATTTAGTTAAAAACATGTTTTGAAAAAAGAACTCTAAGTTAGCTAAAGCCTTTGGAAGGAATGCTAGTCCTAACTAATAAATAGGAACAAAAATAAGAAACAACGTATTTTTTTTTCTGCTTAATAGTAATAGCAAGTAACAAAAAGCCTATTATATAATAATAAATAGAGAAATAATAAGGGAAATACAAAATCACCATCAGGTACACATCACAATAATAACTGCTGCAGGTAAAATTCAACAATGGATGCTAAAATAATTGGATGAAGCAGGATATTCACATAGCCTTAAAGTATCTCTCCCAATTTTTTTTTTTTTTTTTTTTTTTTTTTTTTTTTTAGTTTTAAGGGAAAAGTAGTAAATTTAAAGTGGAAAGACTAGGCACATGCTACCTTAATTGAGTACATCCAGAGGGATAAAACATACCATATACCTCCTTATATGATGCACTGAGAAGGATACAACACTGCTTTTGTGGCACTGCTAAAAATACTTCACCTTGATCTAATCATGAAAAGCATCACACAAACCCAGAGCAAAAGTCATTCTACAAAGAAACTGACCACTACTCAAGTGTTGTAAGGTCATGAGAGACAAGGAAAAATTTAGCAACTTTCATAGATTAGCAGAAACTAAGAAAACAGCAACTAAATATAATCTGGGATCCTACTTGGATTCTGAAGCAGAAGAAAACATATTTGTGGAAAAAAGTGGTGACATTCCAATAAGGACCATGGGTTAATTAGTACTATTGTTCCAGTGTTAACTATACAACTGTACAAAGACGTCGTTATGACTATGTCATGTGTTAACATTAGGGGAAGCTGGATGATGGGCATATACATATACACTATGTCATTTTTTTTTTTTTTACTATGTCATTTTTTGCAACTTTTTTGTTGATCTAAAATGTTTTCAGGACTTCCCTGGTTGTCCAGGGGTTGAGAGTCCGCCTGCCAATGCAGGGGACACAGGTTCAAGCCCTGGTCCGGGAGGATCCCACATGCTGCGGAGCAACTGGGCCCGTTTGCCACAACTACTGAGCCCACGTGCCTAGAGCCCGTGCTCCGCAACCAGAGAGGTAACCGCAATGAGAAGCCCATGCACTGTGGTGAGGAGTGGCCCCCGCTCACTACAATTAATGAAGGCCAGCACATAGCAACAAAGACCCAACCCACCCAAAAAATTTTTAAATTAATAATAAAAATTAATTAATTATAAAAAATTTTTAAATAAAATGTCATCAAAAATTTTATAGCTATTATAACAGAGATTCAGGCAGGTAATTAGATAAATCAAGCCAACACATTTCAAAACTTTCTTTGTAGCTACCAAACTATTCCAATGTCATCATTTCACTGAACTTTATAATCACTGTTCTAGTTCTTTTTTCCTCCAAGTAAACTGATGAGAATATATTACTTCTCCATATTTCATAATCAATAACATAAACCAAACCAATTGCTTAAGCCTATGTTTTCTATTTTCATAACATTCACCTATCCCAAAATATTATCTTGTTTATATTATTTCTTCAAACTCAAGACAAGTGTTAATTGCCACAACATGTCTTGTACTGAAGATGTAATATGATTTACAATGTATCTACCTGCGTAGATTAACAAGATCTAGAAAAATAGTTTATGTAATTTGCATCTTATATGCCTACTGTAAACCATTATCATGTAAGTGAAAATTATTTTGAAGGTTATTGATATATATGCATTCATTTAAAGCTTATACTCTTGGTTGAAAAAAACAATTAGCATCAATGAGCAAAGTCCAAATTGGCCTATGAGATTTGGAATTGGGACATTGAAATAAAATAACACTTTATGCTGCACACAAATTGAAATTAGTACATTGTGACTTTCCTGTATATGGGTAAGTAACTAAGGATGATGGCAAATAAGCATTTACAAATAAACATATAGGAATTATTTCAATAATAAAAAGTCAAATCTCTCATTGTCCAAAATTAATTTAATTGATCCATTTAATTTTCTCTGCTAATTTTCTTTTGTCACAGTTTTCCTTACAGTCTCTGTCCTAAATACATAAATTTTGTGAAAAAGAGAGTTAATTAGATTCCAGAAAAAAAAAAATAAGGGAAGGGAAACTGGAAAAATAACAGGTATAAGGGATTTGGGACACCTAATATAATGGATAAGGAAAAAGATGATAGAAGAATTGTATCAACAAAAGGTCAAAGACCTGGGAAAGATCAAAGTTCCAAAGAAAACAAAAAAATTAAATCTGTACAACCTACATAACTTGTATATTATATTTAGCAGAAATTCTTAACATCAAGTAAAAATAAACCATGAAGTTATAATTTTTCTAAAGCTGTTTCCTTTTTTGCTTTTATGCATATCTTAATATATGGAAGAAGAGTACCTGGCAATATTTTTCTATTATAAAAAGTCATGTCATAAAAAAAAATAAGACCCCAAAAATAGTTCTTTCATTAAAAGGCAGTAACATTTTATTCTAACTCCATAGATCAAAGTAAAATATTAGTCTGATATAATAAAAAAAAAAAACATTTAGTTAAAGGAAGGAAGATAATAAGCAAAGACCAACCAGCAACCGGGTAGGTTCCATGCTTCCAACATTTTAAAATTTGGCCAAATTTGGTCAAATTTTAAAGAAGTATAATTTTCTCCACCTGAGGTCGATGTACAATAAGGAGTAAGCTGTTTAAAAAACCATTTAACTCTTTCATATTCTTCAACTGGAGTGAAAATTATATCTAAAGTGGAAACAACTAGAAGAAACCAATGCTTTAGTCATGGATTTACCCAAAAGGCTTCAATGTCTCTCTGATGTTTTCAGAACTTGATTCAAATTCCTTTGCTGAGTATATTGTTTTACTCCATTACCTAGGACAACATCTGGCTGGCTGGCTGTTTCCTATAGCATTTTTTGCCTTTCCACACATTTAGCATTTAATGTAGGCTACTCTGTATTGTTAATTATTTTTATGGCTCTGTATAGTTCTTTGTAAAAAGGAATTGCTTATGAGAACATTTCAGGAACCAGTCCTCTATCCCTGGTAGAGAAAGCTCTGAAACAAAACCAAGGTTAGACTCATAAAGTAGAATGAATAAGCCTGTATTCAAGTTTCCATTTTTTATAGCCACTCAGTGAGGTTCTCAGCACATAACCATCTAAGCATGAGACTACATTGGATGTCACACAAGGTGAGGTTCATAGGGTATAAAAAGACCCAAATAATAAATTGTTTGCTCCAAAATACTTAATCCTGAATTGTTATCTCTGTTCACAAGGCCAAGATCCCCTACTGGGGGGGGGGGGGGTCGTGGGGGAGGATCAACATCTTACCTGGGAATTTACCAAGAGAAGGTGGGAATCAAGGTTAAGGTGGACTAATCATCCTGACTAATGAAATCTCTTTCAGTATAAATAGCCTGGATAAGTTTCAATTCCATTTCTGCCTTCAGACATGGAGCTTAAGAGCTTGAGTAAATATTTTATTTATATTTGTAGAATACTTAAAGAATACAAATAATTTCTCATCTCCAAAGGATCAAAAATTGTCTTTTTAGCGCTGAACTTTTCTGATCTGTTCCCAATTTCCCTCTAATTCTAATGTAGAGGCAGGAGTATCTAGCTCAGCATCCTGACTCTACTTTTCAGTAGCTCTCCATCCTGAGGTTTACCTTAATTGGATCTCAAGTCACTCAACTGTAAAAAGTGACAATTTATACAGCCTATGGATATTTTTTTTAATGAGGGGGAAAAAAAGGAAAACATTTTATAAAATACTTATCAGTACAATCATAATTATCATCACCATCATAATCTAATTTGTTTTCCTGCCCCCAAGACCTATGAGCCCTGAGAACACCACCTGTTTACTGTTTGAGCAGTTGTTTTGCCCTGTTTTTCAGTTTCCTGTTAAAACCTAACTGAGCCTCTGCTGCCCACTGCAGGAGGAAATGAGAAAAAAATAATCTCCCTTCTGCCTGGATTCTCAGGTGGCTTTAATCACTAAGTGTTTTGTTTGTTATTCTGTGATTCATTATTTGAAGAACATAGTTTACTAGATATCTTCATACGATGAACTCAATGGTAGTTTAATATGTATAAAAGATGTTTGATTAACTATTATACCAAATATACACAACTAAGAAAAATGACCGAAATTCAAACAGCACATAGTAACAATTATTTTTGTTAGTTATAACGCCTATATAGACATTTCCACAAAATGCTTGGCATTCATATTCAGTTCCCATATTTTCTATTTTCCTGATATAATTATTTAATGGATCTATTCAAAACGTGTAATGCATTTCAGTCATTGCCTAGAATGGGGCCAACTATTATAGTAGACAACAAATCAGCTTTGAATAAATGGATCTACACAAATATACCAATACACGTGAAAAACCCACACTAGTCTTATAACACGTAGGGTAACCAGTTCAGTTTGAACAGGCTCTAGATTTTTTTGGTAGAAGGGTGAGGATTCAGTATATATCACAAATTTATAAAATGAACAGGAAAACGTAATAGGTAATGTGCTGAGTTTTATTTTTAACAGTTCATAATGGAATATACCGAGAAGCTTTCCTCAAAACTTCTAGTACAGTAAAATCTTATTATGGACTTTTCAGGGATTATAGAAAAATGTTTTCTTGAACTGTCATTTTATGATGTTCCATATTACTATAAATATGTGGATTCTTACCTGAGGTTTAAAAGACATTTTTTCATAGCTAAACAGAAGTCTTCAGTTAATTTTGTTAATTATAATGAGATTACAACTTTAAAAATAAAATGAGTGTACTGGAGTTCTTTGTAAGCTGTTCACATATTTGGGCTATAAAAGATCATAAAACAATAGGTGTATTTTTTAAAAGCCGAAATGGACTTTAAAGATGATAAATTTAAGGAGTTTGTTTTGAACCTGTTCAATTATGATAATGATCTTTAATTCTTTCCTAATGGCCTCGGTGGAATTAATTGGTTATTTCAATATCAGGGCTCATCTTGTTTGGAATTTTAAAAGAGTCTCTTCTTTCCCATAATGGGTTCTATCAAGCTTACTTAAAATGTTCTGAAAGCACATTTTTAAGAGCTTTGACATTCTCCCTCTACCATCTCTCTTTCATCTTTCTTCATTATTTTCAGTAAAGAAAGAAGAAGCCATTTTTGTTCCTTTGTAATTCTGCTTTGGTCAAGCTATCATTTAGACCTTACTAACAGTCTTTTCTTAATTACGTTTTCTATGTTGAGAAAATTTTGTGATTGGAAAGATATTATTTATAAAAATCTAGAAACTGTTTCCGCTTAATGGAAGTTACAAGCTATCAAATTTCTAAACAGGTGCCATGCTGCCATCTTCTGGTTATTTTGTAACAATGTTTCAAAGCTTATAAACTTTATTTTAAAAATGCCTCCTGATGTACTTTGAAATATTAGAAAAATAAATCTGTATTAAATGAAAGACAACAATTTGAATGATTAAAGTCACTATATCTAGAGTTCAGTTGGCCTGAAATCCTGACGATAATGTCTTACACATTTCAGTATAATAACTGATTGGGTCCAAAGATAGAAAAGATTGGGTCCAAAAGATAGAGAAGTGTTTTATACCATGATCATTTACCTTGGACACTAATGAGATGGTTTCATGACATTTTTTTTTTATCATACTACTTTTTTACGTAATTTCTCTCACACCCTTTCAGTGTGGTTTCACTGAGTGTGAAACTTTCCCAAATCTACCATTCCTGTTATTATTAATAAGTGACGCTATTTAATGGTGTTGTGAGTAGCACTGAACAATTTTGCAATTTAATTGCCTTGTTTTCATGTTAAAACTCTCCAGTACCTATAGTAGCAGCATAGACCAAAGACCCAGAAGGGATGACTAGAGAAACCAGGGTTTCACGCCTTTAAGAGATTTTGTGTTTTAAGGGATCATTAAAACCAGTAGAACTTTCTTTTTTTGTGCGTTAGTTTATTCTAACGATTTTTCAGGTTTTTTGTGTGTGAAAATGCCTATTCACTCCACTAGCATTCTCGTTTTAGTAGACTTAAAGAGAAAGATAGAATGATTTTATAGAAGATAAATTGATGTCGCATACTGAAAAATTATTTCAAAATGTAAGGTATTAAAAACATTGTTTTAAATTCAAATAAGAAACACTGTCTTTAAGTCCTATGCTTTTTCAGATGACTATATGAGAGTATAAATCATAATAGCACATTGAAAATCAGGATGCAAATGGCCCAGTAAATGTTTAGCAACAGAGGACTTTCTCAACTGTTTATTAAGTGCAATCCAAAATCTGAAGCAGCTGAGACAGGTGCTAATTTCATTCCTGTTATTAGTAATTAGTGATGAAATTGAATGGTGTTTGTAAGTAGCTCTCAAGCGTTTGCCATATTAAACAGGGTTTGAATATAAGGGACCATTAAAATGTAGTTTTTAAGCTTAACAGACTTGGGCATACAGGTTTCTTGAATAATCAACACCTCGGAGAGCATATGCCAAGTTTAAATGGCAAAATCAGCCCACTTATTGTGGGCACAGAGATGACCCTGTAACTGCTGGATACACTGTGCATTTATGTAGATTGTACCATACCCAGATGGTTGATAACTATTGTTTACTAAACTCAAGGCACCTGATACTCCTGTCATTGTTTTGCCATGGCAGAAGTACTTTTTAGTCTCTTATATTCACAAAAAATTGCTATTATCATATGTTGACAGACAGCTATCAATTAAATGAATATTTCATCATTCCACAGCTTTCCTATGAATAAAACAGACTTCTCTATTTATAAAATGTGCTGTTTGATTCATCTGAGTTTTGTGTTTGCTTTCACTGTTGGAGGGAAAAAAGAATCTTTAATAGCCACAAATAAAAAGAAACAATCCGGGGCTTCCCTGGTGGTGCAGTGGTTAAGAATCTGCCTGCCAGTGCAGGGGACACGAGTTCGACCCCTGGTCCGGGAAGATCCCACATGCCACAGAGCAGCTAAGCCCGTGCACCACAACTACTGACGCTGCACCCTAGAGCCCGTGAGCCACAACTACTGAAGCCTGCGTGCCTACAGCCCGGGTTCTGCAACAAGAGAAGCCACTGCGATGAGAAGCCCACGCAACACAACGAAGAGTAGTGCCTGCTCACCGCAACTAGAGAAAGCCCGCGCAAACGAAAACCCAATGCAGCCATAAATAAATAAATAAATAAATAAAACTCCTACCTGGGTCAAAGCCGTGACTCTGTATTCATTAGCAGCAAAATACCTGAACTAAATGTATTAAAACACCTATACATATGCATGCATTAAAAATATATGATTGGGGGACTTCCCTGGTGGCGCAGTGGTTAAGAATCTACCTGCCAATGCAGGGGACATGGGTTCGTGCCCCGATCCGGGAGGATCCCACATGCCAGTTGGGCCCGTGAGCCATGGCTGCTGGGCCTGCGCGTCCGGAGCCTGTGCTCCGCAACGGGAGAGGCCACAACAGTGAGAGGCCCTCATACCGCAAAAAAAAAAAAAAAAAAAAAAAAAAAATATATATATATATATATATATATATATATATATGTGATTGGGAGTTTGGGATTGTTTAAAATAGACAACCAACAAGGACCTACTGGTAAAAAATGCACACACACACACACACACATATGTGTATATAATTAAATAGACAGATATAATTGCCAATATGCTTCTACTATATCTCTTTTATGCTGTTAAGATTATCCCAGGTGGAGAATCAAGATGGCAAAGTAAGGGGAAGTGGAGCTCACCTCGACCCACAAACACATCAAAAATACATCTACAGGGCTTCCCTGGTGGCGCAGTGGTTGAGAGTCCGTCTGCAGTTGCAGGGGACACGGGTTCGTGCCCCGATCTGGGAAGATCCCACATGCCGCCGAGCGACTGGGTACGTGAGCCATGGACGCTGAGCCTGCGCGTCCGGAGCCTGTGCTCCGCAACGGGAGAGGCCACAACAGTGAGAGGACCGCGTACCGCAAAACAAAACAAAACAAAACAAAACAACGACAAAAAAAAAAAATCTACATGCGAAGTAATTCTCAAGGGAAAGTAACTGAAAACTGGCAGAAGAATGTCTATATAACCAAGGCTACAAGAAAGATTTCCACATAACCAGGTAGGATGTGGGGAAAAAAAGCACTGGGGTCAGGACTTGTGCCCCTAAGAGGAGTCTAAGAGGAAAAAGAAAGACTACACTGGTGGACACTCACCCTAAAGAGTGAACGGTTCAAGCCACAGACTGGGTGTCCTAGTCCTTGGGTCCCACACAGAGGAGGCAAATCCCCTGGGCTGCTGGGAGAACGGCTGGCACAGAGATAAAAGGTCTAGAGAAGCCCAGACTCCACTCACGGTAAGTGCATGGGCGCTGATTTGCCAATAGACAGGGCAGAGAGAGCTCTACAGGGGTGGCTGCCGCCTTGCCATACTCACCAATCTGAACTGGGCAAACACCCCAGTCCCACTCACTCCATAACAAGGTCTGGCACAGGATCTAGGGCAGCTGAGTCCTGGGAAAAGACTCCATCTAGTAACATGAAGATGGCCAAGGAGCCAGGTGTGTGACCTATGTGGGGTGGCTGCAGCCATTGCTGGCACTGGTAGTGCCAAGGAAGCTGCTCAGAGCTCTGACAGCAGCACAGCCCCTTCAATTCCTGCAAGTGCAATGCCTAAACCCCTAGTCCCAGCCTAGTGAGTGCTCTGGCCCTGCTCAATCCGTGTCACAACCTTTCACTAGACCTGGGATGATCATCAGAGAAAGGACATGACCTTGGATTGCATCTAAGCAGAGCCACAGATGCCGTAACAGGCAGAGCATCAGACCTCTGGGAGCGCATGATCCTCACTGACTTCAACACTCCCCTCCTTTGAGGCAAAGACCTCAGTGAGGGGAGAACAAAAAATACACACTTAAAGAGAAGAGAACCTACTCAAGTCAAACCCTTAGGGACTTCCACTTCAGCAACTGGGCAACAGACCCCACCCCTGAGAGGATGGCAACAGTCAAGGAGCAGAGAGGAAGCCCTGCCCCACACTCTGAGCAGGCTTTAGCTCCTCCAATATCAACCACCCCCCATCAAAGTGACAGCTGCCAGCACACCCTGAGGAAAGACGTGGCTGCTGTCCACATCAACTCCAGTCCTCACAGCAAAGACACTGGGCACACAGTCTACACAATTATGCTCCCACATAAAAGCACTCCTTCAAGATCGCAATAGCTGTTTCACCTAAATTCAGAGCAAAATGATCGAACCATACTAGAGGAAAGCTAATTATGTTTCCATTCTCTCTATAAAAAAATGTTAATATAGGACTATAGTTACATGAAGAAGTGATTGATGACTATGCGACCAAAAAAAAGTTATGGAATTGTGTCAAGATTTCTTTCCGAATTTTGAAGTATTTGTTAGTCTTTTAAAATGCGCAATTTCTTGTCATTACGCTTAACATTCTAATTAGATATTCACTTTCAAATATGTTTGCACTCTTAAACAGGACCCCAAAATTATAGTAAGTTTTTGTCCTGTAAAACCATGGTTCTCTCTCTTAGTCAAAAGAAAACAACAACAAAGAAGCCGGAACATTTGAGAAACCTTTTAAAGATAAACTTGCCCATACTCTGTAATATAATGGAGTGGAGAGTCAGAGAAAATTCCAGGGTGCCTCACATGAGTTTCTCAGTAGAACATGGAAAATGATTCTAGGTTTGCATGGCAGACAGCTGAATTTCAGATATATTATGTTTGAGAGGAAATATAGAGGAATAAATATCCAAGAGGATATGCAGGAAATATAAGGCTCTGATGTACAAGAGAGAATAGAAAGTAATCATATACAATTTTTAAAGACTTTATATTTTTAGAGCAATTTTAAGTTCACAGCAAAATTAAGGGAAGGTACAAAGATATCCTAAATACCCTGCCTTCCTCCACACAGAAATAGCCTTCCTGATTCTCAACACCCGCCACCAGAGTGGTACATTTGTTAATATTGATGAACCTATACTGACATGTCATAATCAGCCAAAATCCATAGTTCATACTGCAGTTCACTCTGTGTGTTGTGATTTCATGGGTTTGGACAAATGTATCCATCAGTAGGGTATTACACAGAGTATTTCACTGCCCCCAAAACCCTCTGTGCTCTGCCTATTCATCCCTCCACATCCCTCCAACCCCTGGCAACCACTGTCTCCATAGTTTTGCCTTTTCTTGAATGTCATGTAATTGGAAACATACAGTATATAATTCTCTCAGATTTGTTTCTTTCACTTAGGAATTCGCATTTAATATTCCTCCATGTCTTTTCATGACTTTAGAGCTCTTTTCTTTTTAGCATCGAATACTATTCCATTGTTTGGATGCACCACAGTTTATCCATTCACCTATTAAACTACATCTCAGCTGCTTCCAACTTTGGTCAATTATAATGAATGCTCTATAAACATCTATATGTAGTTTTGGTGTGGGCATAAGTTTCCATCTCCTCTGGATAAACACCAAGGAGTGGGATCACTAGACTGCATGTTTAGTTTTATAAGAAACTACCGAACTGTCTTCCAAAGTGGCTGTACCATTTTTATTTCCTATAAGCAATAAATCAGAGTTAATGCTGCCTCACATGCTCATCAGCATCTTGCGGTAAGTGTTCCATATTTTGGCCATTCTAATAGGTGTGTCGAAGTACCTCACTTTCATCTTGTGTTTCCCTAATGGCATATGATGTGGAGCATGTTCTCACATGCTTGCCATTTGTGTATCTTCTTTGGGGAGGTGCAGGGCCTTTGGCCCATTTTTTAAAGTGGGTTGTTTTCTTATTACTGAGTTTTAAGAGTTCTTTGTATACTTTGATTAACAGTTCTCTAACACATGTGTCTTTATAAATATTCTCTCCCAGTCTGTGACTTGTCTTTTCATTCCCTTGCCATTGTACTTTGTAGAGCAGTCATATAAATTTGAGGAAAATAAGCATTTGGAAATAGCTCAAGCTAAAAAAATGTATGAGAATGCCCAGAGAGGAAATGTACAGTTGGAAGAGGTGAACAGAATGTGCAAAAACCAAAGAGTATCAAATATGAGAATTGGGATAAGGATCTAAAGGATGTCCAAAAAGTGAAAAGAAATCAGAAAGGTAGACAAAATATTTGTAGAGTGTTGAATATGGAAACTAAAGTCAGAAAGGACTTCAAAACAAATCTTCAAGGTCTTCAGGGATGCAAGGACAATGAGGGCTAAGAAAAAGACATTGATTTTAATATATAAGACCCTACTGGTAAAGTCACTCTAAATCAGGTTTTGTGAAGTTATTGAGATTAAAGTCTGAATATAATTATTTGAATAGTAAACAGGAGATATGAGAGGAAAGGCAATGGACTCACTCTTCAGTTTCAAATAATATGAGCTCAATTTTATAATTAAAAAATATAGGGATTTCCTTGGTGGTCCAGTGGTTAAGAATCCGCCTTCCAGTGCAGGGGACATGGGTTTGATCCCTGGTTGGGGAACTAAGATCTCACATGCTGCGGGGCAACTAAACCTGTGTGCTGCAACTACTGAGCCCGTGTGCTCTGGAGCCCATGCACCACAACTAGAGAAGCCCGCGCACCACAACTACTGAGCTCTTATGATGTGGAGCCCGTGCGTCACAACTAGAGAAGCCCATGTGCCACAACTAGAGAGAAGCCTGCAACAAAGAGCCTGCGAGTGCCGCAACAAAGACCCAGCGCAGTCAAAAAATATATATGTATACTTATATAGCACACTCTCTTATGCCCTGTTTATAATATAAATAAATGTTTATATTATATATAAATATAATAAGTGACTTTAAACCAAAATGCTAATACTTTCACCTCTAGGTAAAGAAATTTTGTTCTTTTTAATTTTTTTGTGTGTTCTCCAAATTTTCTACCATAAATCGATTTCCTTTTATAAGAAAATACTATATATAACCTATTTATAGAATATGTATTAAACATTTATAAAATATATTTATAAAGTATATATATATATATAAAGCAACTACCTGTTGCTTAAGGAAGAGGCTGATGTTTGAGATAGTCTATATTGAAGAGAAGGTGGTGGAAAAGAGGGAAAGGATCAAAGATGAACAAAAAGGGATACTGGAGGAAGAATCTAGACAAATGGAAGAAGGTAGACTAAATGCAAATGTAAAGGGGCTAGCTTCAATAAAAATGATCATTTCCTCTCATAAAATGGGGAAGGAAGGAATAATGTAGTTAGAAAATGGCGGATTTAGGGTGCAATGAAAGTTAAATGGTTAAAGTCTGAATGCACTAATTTTCTGAATATAAGAGATTCAGATGTTAGCAAAATTTGAAAAGGTCAAAAGAGTGTTGGAGTCTCATAGAATAGCCACTAGAGAGAATAGACAAGGGAGGAAAACACAACAAAGAAAACCTTTACCAAGTATTATTGATGGCCCACACTGAGTCTGACAATCATAAATTTTAATGGAGCAAATTAATGTTGTTAGGCTATTTTCTCCAATAGCACGTAGCAGCCTAGAAGCAGAAATGGAGAAAAAGTGGATGTGGAATACGCCATACATAAAGAAGAGTCAACAAGAAATAAAGCAGATGAAATGACCGATTTGTGGGCCAGGCCCAGCAAAGATCGAAGTAAAACCAGTAAGAATCTTTGGAAATAAAGAGAGAACCAGAGATTAGAACAGTATCACCCAAATTACCAAAGTGTGATGGGTGGCAAACTGATCCTAAGAGATAATGAAGGAAAAATATTTTGTAATCAAATAAAGTTGGAAAATTTTACATATTAGAACATCATAGGAATTCATACAGCATAAGAGTATAATAAAAACTATATGAATTCCTACAGAATTGAAACTGTATCTCACCTACAATTTTTCAAAGTCATTGACCATCAAGTTCCTTCCACCATTTTTAAAATAAAAATAATTAACTTCCATATGGAAAACAAATGAAGGCTTGCAATCAGGTTGAAGTGTCTGTTAAATGCTAACAGATTAGGTGAAGTGATGAAGTTTTGGATAGAGCCAAATTTCAAAATTAAAGATTTTATATAGAAAGCCATTATAGAATGTAGATCTTTAAATGAATTAACCAGTGGGGTGAAAATGAAGACCACTGGAATTTGAAACTCTTAAGTATAGAATATTATTCAGAGAATATTGAAGTGCCCATAATTGTCTAAAGACATGAGATTAGAAAGGAACACTGAAAGGCTAATACCAACGACCTCCAAGAATGAAGACAGCCACCTATAAATCAGTAAGTACAAGTTCTGAAAGAATGATATGCTGTATTCTGTAGGCTGCAAATGAGGAAAATCATAGGATGTGGTGTTGGTTCAGTATTCCATAAACACTAATGAGAACTAAGAAAAAGCCAACTGTTACTGAGGTCAGATTCATAGAAAAACAAGCAGTTCTGTTTACATTAAATAAATAAAGAGGGAGGAGGGGCATGGAGGAAGACAAAGCTTAGATAAAATAAAGTTTTAGTATACATAGAAAGTAGCTGGGGAGAGAATGATGTCCCAATAAGAATCAACAAAGAGTTAAAAGTACAAAGATAGTTTAGGGCCTTAATCGAAGGACAAAGCAAGGAAAACAACAACAAAAAAATAATAATAATATAAGGACATTGAGTCTACTAGAGAGATTGTTTGGATCAAGGGCTTTCACTGAACTTTGATATTCACAAAGACAAAATAAAAAACAAAAATAAAAATAAAAAAGAAGACGTAGAAACACAGGGAAAAAAGAAATTGATTAAATCTGCTTTGAAGTACAAATAGAAACCTCTTGTAGTCTGCAAATATCCTTGCTCAACTGTTCCTAAACAGGACCACCCACTTGAAATTCCTAAATTACACATCAAGAAAAAATTATGTTATACATATGTGTGTGTGTATATATATATTTAATTGCAAAAATATCTGTATCAAAATAGAGTAAAATTTCCAGAGTACAATGCATTTGGAAAATCCTGTGTTCTACATCCCTTTTGAATTATCTTAAAGTCCAATTGTGCTATAAAATGTCTGAGATACACTGAGCTTAGAAAAAAATAATTCACTTTAGTTTTATTTAACATTCCTCAAACTTATATGAACTTGGAGCCAATTGGGAAAAAAAGAAACTAGAGTGACCTGGAATCAGAGATTCCTTCAGAGAAAATGGCAACAGCAAAGGATCACTTCATTATTTTCAAAGTACCTTGAAATGATTTACAACTGTAAAATACAGACCTGTAAGTAAGAATGCATGATCTGAAAGTAGATGGATGAAAGGATCGTGTCTATAGGCCATGAGTTTCTGGAATACAGAAACCATTTATTTCATTTTTGTTGCTCAGTCTAACACATAGAAAATACTCAGTAAATGAATTTTGGCTGTTTGAGTGGTACTTCATTGATATTAGGTGTTCAATTATACTTTGCCCAGTTTATGTACCGTTGAAAGGGCCATGAATATATCCTAAAGATCATACTTACTATTTACGTGTCAATAAATGTGGTCATCCACATTTCCAGCTGATAATGAAACATTTACCAATCAAATCTAAAGCTTGCAAAGCAATAGTCACTCAAAAATTTAATGAACATTTCTTAAGAGATATGCAACACAAGCATTTATGTCTTTAATACAAGGAGATAAATGATTAGTAGAGCTTTTTGATAACTGCTCAGGCATAATCTCTTGCTTCTATACTAAGAGTTTAGAATGCATTTAGATAAGAAAGACTTATAGATGAAAGAGCCACTTGACTGATTTTTTTTCCATTTAAAAAGAAATAAAGAATTGGACACATTTAAAAGTCATCTATCAAGAGTAAATATTAGGCACTTCCATCATCTAACAAGTCTAAATTTTAAAGGTATTTTAGTAACAAATATAAGAGATTTTTTTTTTAAATGGTGAGTTCCCAGAACACATTCATAGTAAGGAAAATGCTTTCATACACATAAGTCCTTTCTGATGAACTAAAGCACCAGCATAAAGCTTTTCTCTATGTTTCATCAAGTCTAAGCAAGCTAAAGAGGATTAAAAAAAGTCTCTTCAAATACCAAAGAAGAATGAAAATGTACTGTACTTAAACTCCAAAGGGATTTTTCTTTTGTCAAAGGCTGTCCTTCCATAACCTATTCTGAACTTAAAAATCATGTGAATCTCACTGTGGCTCTCATTACATCCCTTTGGTTGTTAATTTTAAGTAATCTGAAGAAAGGTGAGTTTCTCAAAGTAAACAAAGGAGGCATCCTTGTAGCCTTTGAAGAGTAAGTTAACAAAACCTTTGTTGGATTAAGAAAATTAGTTTCATTTGTGATTGTGAGGATCAAGTTCCATTTTATCGACTGATTTATCAAATATCATTTTAAGTTTACAAGGTTTAACAAGTCCACTTGTTAGAGAAGACAAACTACTGGCTTTTAAACAAAAAGAAACTAAGTATAAGTAACTGTCTCTCAAGAAATTGGTCAGGCCATTGCATGACTTACAGAGTTCCCTATAAATCACAGAGATGCTTTTCATGGCATTTTCATCAGAATACATTTTGGTAGAAAACTAAAACACATAGTACTCACTATCAAAAGACCATAATGATTAGAGTTAATGGTTATGGTTCAGCTTACAGGAGAATAGAGTCAGCCTGAGTAATTTTCAAAATGTAAGGACACAGAATAACAAGTTGATGGATGCCGAGAAAAACAGTCTATTTCATTCTTAGACTCTGAAGTCAACTCACTCCATAACATAAAGCAATAATGTGCTCCTCAGGTAATTACATAACACAAACTTAACGTCTGGGCTCCAGCTGTGAAAAGTCTGATGTTCTAATATTTGGGTCATCTCTACTTATTCATCTCTCTGTTCTACATCCTAGAGGTCACTTACATACATATGTTCAGGGACTGTTTGTGGGTAAGCCTAACCATTTAGTAACTCACTTCACTAAACTATAAAGCCTAAGACGTCAAGAATTGACTCTTCTATTCAACTGTGCATCCCCAATAGCTATACCCATTAAACTTTTATCTTATAGTCTCTCAGGACCTCATATATATATATATATATATATAGAGAGAGAGAGAGAGAGAGAGAGAGAGAGAGAGAGAGAGAGAGATGAGGGGCTATTTATATGCACACAAATACATATATACCTCTATATAAATAAATAAATAAATAAATATATATATATATATATATAAATATGAGGATATAGACATGTATTTTATAAAATTTGGACTACCAGATACTACACTGATCATATTTAATTATAAACAGGGATGGTCAGGTAACCAAATATACTATTGGGTTGGCCAAACAATGCTTTCAGTTTTTAAGGAAAAATAAAAGACACATTTTTCATCTTCACCAAGAACTTTATCGAACAACATATTTGCCCTTTTTGTTCCACTACCTTCTGCCATTTTTCAGGCAACTTCGTAATTCCATCTTTCCAAAACATTTTATCTCTTTGAGCAAAGAAGTGATCCAGGTGCCTTTACAGTCTTCCAGGGAATTGAAAATTTTTCCATTAAGAGAATTTTGTAAAGACCGAAATCAATGGAAATCCGAAGATGAAATGTCTGGTGAATATGGCAGATGAATCAGAACTTCCCAGCCAAGCTGTAACAGTTTTTGCCTGGTCATCAAAGAAACATGTGGTCTTGCATTACCCCGATGGAAGAGTATGCGTTTTCTGTTGACTCATTCTGCACGTTTTTTGTCGAGTGCTGCTTTCAGTTGGTCTGACTGGGAGCAGTACTTGTTGGAATTAATCAGTTGGTTTTATGGAAGGAGCTCTTAATAGAGGACTCCCTTCCAATCCCACCATATACACAACATCACCTTCTTTGGACGAAGACTGGGCCTTTGGTATGGTTCGTGGTGTTTCATTTTGCTTGCCCCACCATCTCTTCCATTGCACATTATTATACAGTATCCACTTTTCATCGCCCGACACAATATGTTTTAAAGACGGAACATTTTCATTACGTTTAAGTAGAGAATCACATGCAGAAATACAGTCAAGAAGGTTTTTATTGCTTAACTTATGTGGAACCCAAACATCAAAGCAATTAATAAAACCAAGCTAGTGTAAATGATTTTCAACGCTTGATTAGGATATTCTGCGTATGTCGGTTATCTCCCGCGTGGTGTAACGTCGATTGTTCTCAATTAATGTCTCGATTTGATCGCTATCAACTTCAACTGGTCTTGGAGCATCATCCAGCGAGGAATTGCCAGCACAAAACTTCACAAACAAATCAGTCACAGCACCTTCCCCGTACACTGCACAAATCTTTTTTTTTTTTTTGCATTTCGGTTAAGTTTTTATCTTTCTTGAAATAAAAAAAAAAGCATGATATGTCGAAAATGTTGTTTTTCTTCCATCTTCAATATCAAAATGGCTACATAAAAACTCACCAATTTTGATGTCTTTTGTTTAAATGCACGCTGATATGACAGTTTTCACAATGCAATCTAACAAAATTGTTTTGAATGAAGTTAAAGACAACTAAGTGCTACTAGAGCCATCTTACGGAAAAAACTGAATGAACTTTTCAGCCAACCCAATGTTATTAAACCACACAGAATTTACTTTGAAAACGTACCTCCATAAAGTTTAATACAATCAAGGAAAACCTTTCTAAAACATACCTTACTGCATATCCATTTCTGTTTAATTATTATAAATTCCAGAATCTATCATGAAGGAAATGTGTTGCCAAAATGTAAGGATTATGCAAGTAGAAAAGATATGTCAAATCACTTGAAACGTGAGGGGAATATTAAGCAAGTGATTTGGGGAAAATACTCATGTTAATACTTCCCTTATTTAAATGAGCTCTCTGATAAACAAGGTAAGTCAGTAAAATGTTAAGTGGTAATCTTCATTGGTTGTAAAAAATGTCAGACTCTTGTAAGAAACACAAAATATTTCATCATTCTCCATATTACTGCAGAACTCAAGAAACTACTTTTTTCATTAGATTGTCTCTTAATATCTGCAATTCAGAAATAATTATCTCTTGTCTCTTATATCAATGGGACATTACCTCCACCAACAGTTAGCAACAGTTTTTCCTTTTTTTTCAATTTTTCACTTCAGATACAGCAGTAAAATTTCCACTCACCAAAGTGACCTTCCAGTATAGATGAAACCTGCTGGCCAGCAAGGTTAGCACTGTTTTAATTAAGAAGCTTACAGTGAAGCAAAACTGGTGCCTTCTTAATTTCTAGGATCTCTGCCCAGTGTGCCAATGGCAACTGTAGTGGGAAAATACAATTTTTTTAATTTACAAATGTAGTTTTGGGGAGTGGGGGAGGAGGGGGAGCTATCTGGGAAGGGACTGTTTTTCCCACTTATTAAACGTGAAAATACATAGCAAATCAAAAAAGAGAAACTGATTATTAAAGGGAGCTCATGAGTGTTCTGATAGCAGACTTTAAGTATTTTAACTGGATGTAAGAGCCTGACATAGTACTCTTACAATAAATTAGAGAAGGCAGGAGATCTAGTGTTTATTTAGTGTTACACCATCTCAGAAGAGATTTTCAGGTACCTATCTTAACTGAGTTCTTTTATCTGAGCAATGGAAGCAGGACTAGGACACATATAAATGCCTGCTACATTCCAATGTTAAAATTCACTTAATCAGAAATAAAGGGTTTTTTTTTTTAATTCACAAAGGTTATCTTATCTGATAGTTGTTTTTGATCAGCTTCTAAGCCCAGAAAGAACTATTTTTCACTAGAAATAAGTACCATAATCTATGTTCAGTCCCACCTCTCTACATTTACTTCTCTCTCTCTCTCTCTCTCTCTCTTGCGCTCTCAGAGCTATTTTAGCTGAAAGAGTCTCCATTTCTGGAATAGGACAAGATAATTACGTAATTGTGCAATATTTCATGACATGGCACCACACTATACTTCATTCCCCAACTCTAAAGCCCACCTGTGAGTCAGCATCCCAAAGCAACTGAACCATACATTAATGTATCTGCAACACAAATAACTGATTTCTAAAAATGTTAAAAAGTAAATTTGCTCTCTACTGATGTCATGATTTCATGAAAGTATTCTAAAATTCCTATAGTATAGAAAATTTGATACAGCTTTTAAATGACACTACAAATTTTCAGTTAGAAAGGCACAGTTACCTTCTCTTGACTATTTTAAGGTAAAATCTCTCAATTATTATGTCACTCGGTGCTTAGCATGATGTAGGTGGCTCAGTAAATATTTAATGAATACATAAATTGTTAATGATTTAGGGAGAGAAGTTACATTAAAAACCTCATGAATAAAAAGGCACATAATCTAAACAAGACTTGTAGTTTTAACACAACACTTTCTTCTTTAGCATACTACGTACTTGGAAGAGACAGGCAGGGTGAATTTTTTTATATACGAATTATTCGAATATAATTTGGTGACAAAATAGAATTTTTAATCTTGTTTAATTTTACCATTTTTACATATGCATTTGAAGTATTTATTGCATAGAAAAAATTAACAATTACCATGATGTATAAGTAGCTGTCCTAAAGGTTAAATAATGATTATATATAAATTTTGTTTTAAAATTACTAATGATAATACTGTACATTCATAAAATACTGTGTAGTTTATACAGTGCCATTATGTAATATCTAAAGTGATCACAGACACTTTGCAGTTAAATATGCACATTTCCATTTTAATGAGTAACAATATCATAGTAGTTAGGACCACAGGCTCCATGGCCAGGCTTACCTAGGTTTGCACCCCAATTCTGCCGTTTGCTCTGTGGCCTTGAGCAAATGTCTCCACATTTGCAAGCCCCGAGTGATATAAACAACTTCACAATGTTCATTTAGGGCTGCAAGAGTTAAGGCATGAAGTGCTTAGCCCACTGCTCTTCACTGAGCAACCTTACAGTAATGATCTCATTAGTCACTGTTAGTAAGGGACTGGACTACTGGTTAACTGACTTTCTGGGCAACAACAGTGGTAGAACAGAGGCAGCAGAGGTAGAACAGTGGTGAACAAAGTTTAAATTTAAGGCAGTCTGACTTGACAGATTTTGCTCTCAGACCAATACTTTTTACCAGCTCATTTAAGTGGAAATCAAGTCAACTGTAAAAATGCTATCTGCAGAAATACTTTTAGATAAATTTTCACAAAATAAAATGTGTAATTTAAATATTTAAAACCCTTTTCATCTATTGTAACTTACAGTTTATACATATTTAGATTTCTCACTTTAATGCATTCATTATTTGTGCTAGAAAAGCTATTTGTCAGTGAAAACAAGATGCTAACTTTTTCAGCTTAAAAAGCAATTTGCTTAAAATGGTACCTAATTGCTCTATTCACAAAGGAAGAATGACCTTTCAAATATGTGTATCAACCTCTTACTCATGAACATTAATGCTTCTCTTAAACTCAAAAAAGTACTCTTTTATTGAATGAAAAATAGAGCTGAAGAGCACCATCATCATTGGACTTCTGTAAGGGAACACAGGAAGCTGGAGAAGAAAATAAAGTAGGAAAGAAATACCCAACATAATGAAACTTAGAGTGAGCCAAATTAATATATTCACTCAACACATAGTGGAGTGACTTGTATAGAAGTAGCTCTTAGAGGGAATTGTGATTCTCATCCTAAAAAGGTTCACAAATGCAGAGGCTATTAGATAAAAAGCATTATTGGGGATCAGATTAAAATGAGATGAGGGTAAATTTACAGCAGCAAAGAGTGATTTATGGATCTTATTTGAAAGGTTATTGGAATTACTAACGATTGGGCAAGCAGGTAACAATCTCTCAGTGGTGTTGTGACTGATACCCTGTACACACGCATATTTATATTGGGTTGGCCAATACAATATTCCCGATCCTCTTCTTATTAACAGATCCTGACTTTTGTTCAGATAAGGACTAAAAATCCACCGATATCAAAGAACAGGTGGGTAAGAGATTCAGAAAAACTGAACATGAGAAGTCTCCTGGGAAGCTCATGGGAAGATCTCAAAGAAAAGGCAAGAGCAGTGCGAGAAGATAGATTCTCTGCTCTGAATTCCCTTGTGGCTGAACCGACACTGGCAACGATTTAGCTTTATTTTTCATGAAAATATATGAACTCCAGTTTGTTTAAGCCACTCTTAATCAGATATTTATGTTTAAACTTGTTCACAACTATTGCACACTCCATAACCATTTTGGATTAGAAGTAACAAAGATTAAAGATTAATTGAAGAAGTGGATATGAAGGGAATATGGTGCCTCTCATGTTGGATATACATTTGAGGTTGTGATGGAATATTTTTAAAATTGGAAATTATAAAATATATATCAAGAGGCAGATAAAAAAATGAAGATATTAATGTAAAATTCAACAGCAGATTTGAAATAAAGATAAAACTGTGGAAGTGAATAGAGAGTCAAAAGAGAGCAAAGAACCTTGGCAATGTTTACCATTAGGAGGGTGAATAGAGAAGTCAGCTAAAGAGCTAGAAAAATAGATTTGACCATGGAATACCGCTGTATAATTAGAGAGTGTACTCATATTTGTAGAGACCAAATCATCAGGAGTCATTTGCAATGGATGTACCATTCAATCTTTAAGAAACCAATGGGATACTCCCAAACTCATTCTATGAGGCCACCATCACCCTGATACCAAAACCAGACAAAGATGTCACAAAGAAAGAAAACTACAGGCCAATATCACTGATGAACATAGATGCAAAAATCCTCAACAAAATACTAGCAAACAGAATCCAACAGCACATTAAAAGGATCATACACCATGATCAAGTGGGGTTTATTCCAGGAATGCAAGTTTCCTCAATATACGCAAAACAATCAACGTGATACACCATATTAACAAATTGAAGGAGAAAAACCATATGATCATCTCAACAGATGCAGAGAAAGCTTTTGACAAAATTCAACACCCATTTATGATAAAAACCCTGCAGAAAGTAGGCACAGAGGGAACTTTCCTCAACATAATAAAGGCCATATATGACAAACCCACAGCCAACATCATCCTCAATGGTGAAAAACTGAAAGCATTTCCACTAAGATCAGGAACAAGACAAGGTTGCCCACTCTCACCACTCTTATTCAACATAGTTTTGGAAGTTTTAGCCACAGCAATCAAAAAAGAAAAAGAAATAAAAGGAATCCAAATTGGAAAAGGAGAAGTAAAGCTGTCACTGTTTGCAGATGACATGATACTATACATAGAGAATTCCAAAGATGCTACCAGAAAACTACTAGAGCTAATCAATGAATTTGGTAAAGTAGCAGGATACAAAATTAATGCACAGAAATCTCTGGCATTCCTATACACTAGTGATGAAAAATCTGAAAGTGAAATCAAGAAAACACCCCCATTTACCACTGCAACAAAAAGAATAAAATATCTAGGAATAAACCTACCTAAGGACACAAAAGACCTGTATGCAGAAAATTATAAGACACTGATGAAAGAAATTAAAGATGATACAAATAGATGCAGAGATATACCATGTTCTTGGATTGAAGAATCAACATTGTGAAAATGACTCTACTACCCAAAGCAATCTACAGATTCAATGCAACCCCTATCAAACTACCACTGGCATTTTTCACAGAACTAGAACAAAAAATTTCACAATTTGTATGGAAACACAAAAGACCCCTAATAGCCAAAGCAATCTTGAGAACAAAAAATGGAGCTGGAGGAATCAGGCTCCCTGACTTCAGACTATACTACAAAGCTACAGTAATCAAGCCAGTATGGTACTGGCACAAAAAGAGAAATATAGATCAATGGAACAGGATAGAAAGCCCAAAGATAAACCCACGCACATATGGTCACCTTATCTTTGATAAAGGAGGCAAGAATATACACTGGAGGAAAGACAGCCTCTTCAATAAGTGGTGCTGGGAAAACTGGACAGGTACATGTAAACATATGAGATTAGAACACTCCCTAACACCATACACAAAAATAAGCTCAAAATGGATTAAAGATCTAAATGTAAGGCCAGACACTATCAAACTCTTAGAGGAAAACATAGGCAGAACACTCTATGACATAAATCACAGCAAGATCCTTTTTGACCCATCTCCTAGAGAAATGGAAATAAACACAAAAATAAACAAATGGGACCTAATGAAAGTTCAAAGCTTTTGTACAGCAAAGGAACACATAAAGAAGACCAAAAGACAACCCTCAGAATGGGAGAAAATATTTGCAAATGAAGCAACTGACAAAGGATTAATCTCCAAAATATACAAGCAGCTCATGCAGCTCAATAGCAAAAAAAAAAAAACAACCCAATCCAAAAATGGGCAGAAAACCTAAATAGACATTTCTCCAAAGAAGATATACAGATTGCCAACAAACACATGAAAGAATGTTCAACATCATTAATCATTAGAGAAATGCAAATCAAAACTACAATGTGATATCATCTCAGACTGGTCACAATAGCCATCATCAAAAAATCTGGAAACAGTAAGTGCTTGGGAGGGTGTGGAGAAAAGGGAACCCTTATGCATTGTTGGCGAGAATGTAAATTGATACAGCCACTATGGAAAACAGTATGGAGGTTCCTTAAAAAACTACAAATAGAACTACCATATGACCCAGCAATCCCATTACTGGGCATATACCCTGAGAAAACCATAATTCAAAAAGAGTCATGTACCACAATGTTCATTGCAGCACTATTTGTAACAGCCAGGACATAGAAGCAACCTAAGTGTCCATCGACAGATGAATGGATAAAGAAGATGTGGCACATATATACAATGGAATATTACTCAGCCATAAAAAGAAACTAAATTGTGTTATTTGTAGTGAGGTGGATGTACGTAGAGTCTGTCATACAGAGTGAAGTAAGTTAGAAAGAGAAAAACAAACACCATACCCTAACACATATATATGGAATCTAAGAAAAAAAAAAGATCATGAAGAACCTAGGGGTAAGATGGGAATAAAGACACAGACCTACTACAGAATGGACTTGAGGATATGGAGAGGGGGAAGGGTAAGCTGTGACAAAGTGAGAGAGTGGCATGGACATATATACACTACCAAATGTAAAATAGATAGCTAGTGGGAAGCAATCCCATGGCACAGGGAGATCAGCTCGGTGGTTTGTGACCACCTAGAGGGGTGGGATAGGGAGGGTGGGAGGGAGGGAGACACAAGAGGGAAGAGATATGGAAACATATGTATATGTATAACTGACTCACTTTGTTATAAAGCAGAAACTAACACACCATTGTAAAGCAATTATACTCCAGTTAAAATGTTAAAAAAAAAAAAAAAAAAGAAACCAATGGAAACAAACAGCAGTGTTAAGTATTGCTGCCAAAAGGATTTCTAGAGACCTCGAATGTTGGGTGGGGAGTGCCATGCTGTCCTTTATGTCTGTTATATTATCCACTGTCTATTGTCCTTCAGTTCTACTTCTATCTACAACCTCAGCTATAGTGGTTCCACTTGTTCTTCAGTTATTAAGTATAAAAAGCTTATCCTTAATCAATCCTTCTGCATTACATAATTATACTTACTAGTACTTAGAGTGCATTAGTGTAAGTCGATTTGTATACCCTATGGATACACACACACACACACACACTCACATATCTATTCCTATTTGAAATAGGCTAGTCTTTTTTTTTTAACATTTTTATTGGAGTACAACTGCTTTACAATGGTGTTTTAGTTTCTGCTTTATAACAAAGTGAATCAGTTATACATATACATATATCCCTACATATATCCCCATATCTCTTCCGTCTTGCATCTCCCTCCCTCCCACCCTCCCTATCCCACCCTTCTAGCTGGTCACAAAGCACTGAGCTGATCTCCCTGTGCTATGCGACTGTCTTATTCACCACTGTATTCCTGGGAAGAATTATTTGAGTGAAACAATTCTGAATAAGGAATCTCATAACTTGGTAATTACCACCACCAGCCTCCTCAACTTGTCTGTCCTCTTTGGCCTGGAGTAGTTACAACACTGACATGGGAGGGAGCATGGGATTGTGCAAAAAGGTCTGATTTTGAAGCAAAACAAATCACTTTCTAATCCTGGATATTCCACTTATTAGATTTTGGCTTCAGGGATGCTACACAACTATTTTAATCCCTTGATAACCCTTCTATTAAAATAGAGATGGTACTAGCTTCCTCCTCTATTCTTCAGGATTATAATAGTCTTAGAGAAAATACATATATAAGAGCTGTTCTATTGTTGGAACACAAACTGGAAGTAAACTGTGGTCAAAACTGGTAAGTAGAAGCTGTGGTGGTCTTCAATGATGCTGATCTTAACTCACATATTTTATGTTGCCTATATGATTTCTACCACTTGAGAACACTTCTTATACCAGGACAACCTATTTCAAAGAATAGTCTTTGTTGTAGGGGCATCATTACAGCCTATAAAAATAACTGAAATATTTGTTTCCTTGACCAGTCTGAGAGAAGCTGACAAATTTCATGTCTAATCATCCAACATGTTTTATGCTAAACAATTTTTCTGTTAAAAAATCTAAACCAATACATTTAAATTTAGGAAATGTTTTTTCATAAAGACTTGTTAATGGATATTGCCACAGTAAAACAAGCACAATTCATCTTTTATTGGAAACATCTTCATCCAAATCAAGCACTTTACATATTTAATAAATAGCCTTATGTTTTACCACAAATGAACTACCAAGTGTTTCATAATTGCTAAACTGCTTTGTTGCATTTATATAAATCTATTTGAATATAATATATTCCTATGAACATATTTAAAGGACCATTTGCCCCCAAAATGCCTTATTGGCTGAAAAAAAGAAAAGACCTTTTGCATATTCTGAAGCAGCTAAACAACATGTTGTTAAACTTTTTCAGGATGTCTGATCCCAAGATAACCCTAGTAGCTAAAGCACCATCACTACTGAAGTTGTTTGTAAGGTGCAAATCTGTAGTAATAGCTGGTGAACTGGAAAAAAAATTCTGCAACATCAAAGGTGGATCTCGATTATCCTATGCAGGAAATAATAAACACTATCATACTGAGATGAGAAAAATCTCACAATATTAATGATAATAATGAAGAAAAAAAGTTAAAGTTTATTTTCTCTTAGTGGCACAATTAACGGGAAATAAGGATTCTTTAACTGCAGATTATTAGGTTACATGAGTAACTGTTGCATTAGAAAATCTAATCAGTAAGATGTAAATAAGCAAATTACCAGCTGTCAAAAACATTACCACTATCAAACTAAATGAGCTTCCCCTAGGCAAGCTAAAATTGCTTTTGCCTGAAGGCCAGACCAAATATGAATCATGAGGAAGACAAGTCATATAAATAAAATAGCTTTTAAATTAATTCTTTCTGAATAGATGAACTTGAAAAATAAACTTTAAAACTCATTTCTAAAGTTGGTAACAACAAAGTAACTGTGAT
This sequence comes from Tursiops truncatus, assembly GCF_011762595.2. Classification (NCBI taxonomy): domain Eukaryota; kingdom Metazoa; phylum Chordata; class Mammalia; order Artiodactyla; family Delphinidae; genus Tursiops; species Tursiops truncatus. Next base: position 56,144,968 of record NC_047039.1, on the reverse strand, counting down.
GACGGCTGACTACCGTAGGCCAGATTGAGTATTCCTCAAAGACCTCTCACTTCTTGCTTTTAAATTAACATAAATGTGATTATATAATATTGAATTGACTAGTACACATAGCTATCCCATAGGGCAGACTAAAATGTGATTTTCAACATGAAAAGCTGTAGATAAAAGCAGTGTGGTGATTTGTATGTATTTGCTGAACTGGAAGTCAACTGTTTAATGCTACCTTGGCTAACTACTCAAAAAAATTGATTCAGTAATGTCTTTAGAGGCCAAATATACAAGGTATATATACACACGTATTTTCCCATCCTGACAACTTTATTTTGTCCGCTATTTACACAGATACACCCTAAAAAAAGTTGAAAATAAAATATTAAAGGTATTTAATTTTGCTTTTATTTAATCTGATTATTTACAGTATTTTAGTCCATTCATTACTTGTAGAAAGTAAAATGAATGGGTTGAGGAGTGAGGGGGACCTTCTGTAAAGATTTTGGGGAAAAAAAAAAAAAGGAAAGAAAAGTGCCCATATACAAGGGTGTCTTGAAATTACACTGGTTTCTGTATCAGTGTCAAAAAGTCAAGAGTTCCACCTGAAGGTTAAACAAATTTAAAGTTAGCCATCTGAGTTTCAGGGAAACTAGGGAAGTTGTGCCTGCCATTGTGGGGCTAGTTAACAAGATCAACGTGAAGGACAAACGATCATCCTAGGGAATGCTATGGGTATTTTGGAAATGGAGTTTACATTTGATCTCTTAAGGGACTTCCCTCAATATGGTTACAGGGGCTGACCTTGGGGAAAAAAGTTTAACGCGTTACTTTTAACTTTGTTTTTTTTTCACCATGTCCTATCAGCTTGTTTGGGGACTCTACCTGACTAACCTCATCCTTAGTTGTTAACCTCATCTACCTGCCCACTAAGACTCACTGAAGTAGTGAATACAAATATTCTAAAAGAAGGTATTTTTTAATGGAGACCCTCACCAGGTGTCACTTAGACTTGAAGAAATGGAGGAGATGTGTAGTGCCCTAATAGGTAACATACAGTTGAAAAATGAAGCTACACAAAGTGATTAAATGAGCTTTCTGGGGCTTTCGGAGGCTGGAGGCAAAGGTATTAGTAAGTAACACCTAGACACTGACTCTGCCTCCCCAGATCCTTACATTTTTTCCCCCAGTTTGAGAAGTATCTTTACTGATGCTGATTTTGGCTGGAGAATAAAAAAGAATCAGATCTCTGTTTCTTTTTAAAGGCTTACATGGTATAAATTCCCCAAGAAGAGGGATGAAACCCAAAGTGAATTTACACTGAGGTTAAGAACTGCACTTTTCAGGCTTCCCTGGTGGCGCAGTGGTTGAGAGTCCGCCTGCCGACGCAGGGGACACGGGTTCGTGCCCCGGTCCGGGAGGATCCCACATGCCGCGGAGCGGCTGGGCCCTTGAGCCATGGCCGCTGAGCCTGCGCATCCGGAGCCTGTGCTCCGCCACGGGAGACGCCACAGAACTGCACTTTTCAGATTCTATATCATTCTACCCTGGGGTTAAGAACTTAGGTGAAATGATTACCGATTTCTGCTGCATGTAAATATGTAGTGCTGTTATATCTGTTGTGTCTTCCTTCTGTCACTTTTTAAAAAGTGTTTAACTCCAGTTAAATCCCAAATGTAGTTTAATTTTATTGTATGAGTGATGTGGGTGGAGGTAGGTAGGGGCTGGTGGTAGGGGTCTGCTCACACATATGTGTGAGTGTTTCCTCCTAGCCAATTTATAGCCTAACCTGAACCAGCATATCTATTGTGTTGGGAGGCTTTTGAAACCTGTCTGAATATTCCTTAGAGATATAGTTATATAGAGATTATCATGTTTGGTATCCAGAATCAGAGAAGTTGAAGAAAAAATCTATATAACCCATACTATACATATTATTCACAGGCTATTTATTCTCTCTGCTATGTTTTCTTTTTAGGCATAAAAAATACTGGAATTAGTAACCATATGCATTTTTAAGCATTTTACGTCCATTATTAAATATAACATTACCAACAATTCTCTAAAATAGATTTATATTATTACTCTCATTTTACCAATGACTTTGAGAGGTAACTACATTGGCCAAGACTGCAAAGCTAGAAAGCAGCAGAGCAGGGATTTAAATTTAAATACGACCACAAGTTTCACTCATCAATTCCAAAAATAAAGGAATTCTATGTGCATGCATGTATATGTATGTGTGTGAGTACATACTTTTCTTGACTTATGACTTATATGCATTTGAAATTTGTAGGCTAATATGTGAAATATCTGTAACTGGAGTCTCAAGTCCTTTCAGCACTTACTGGAGTAAATATCACCCTTCCTGTATATTTGCTCAAAAGCAATTATGATGAAGCCATAATAACCCTACATTCATCACATAAACTTCATGAATACGAAAATTTAACTGAAATAACAACCTGCAAATGTCATCATATTGTCTATTTTTCTTCACTTCTTCTCCTTGTTAAATTATGGATAACTTTATTTTGAAAATGTATTCTGGTTCATTAAATATTTTTTAAATACTACTCAAATATATGTTGATAACACTTAAGATAACCTCAACTTATATAAACTTCATCATTTCTTCATCATTCACGACTTAAATTTCTTTTTAACTAAACTACACAGTATCAAATTAGAATTTGGCCTAGTAAAGTATTTCCTAAATACCATATACTTGAGAACTAATCATAATTTTTGTTGTATCACATACCTACCATCCATACTATAATTTACCTGCTGTGTTAACTGGCTGCTTTATTACAAGAATGGAGCTTTATATTGCTGCTGTAATGAAAATCAATGTAACTTTTCATTGTTTTGACTTAATCATAAAAATAAACACAGTCAAAACAAAAGCATATTATTAAATTTTAGTTAGATATCTTTGCCATTGAGTATGAGACCTATTCTTTTTGTTAAAAACAAAATTATTGGAAATACGTGGGTTGCTAAAAATATGCTAGTATAAAAATGACTATTTCTTCTTAAGAATCAGAAGCAGGGAATAAGGTAATAACTTTCTCAATATGTGGTTTAAATTTACTGAGATGATTTTGTGTGTCTCAAGTGGAAGTGATATTAATGAACATTTAAAATCTTGTCTGATAAATCAAGGTTGATCACAAAATACAAACTGTTTTAAACTAGCATTCAACACCTGGTAAAGGTCCAGAAAAAATCTTGAATTAAGACAAAGTGATGAAATTGGACTGTGGGAACCACAGGATGTGAATTTGAATTCTTACTCTGGTACTTACTAGCTATGATGTCTTATATAAAACTGCATTAACCTATCTGAGCCTGTTTCCTTATTTGTTAGCAGCCATTGATACTCAGTTCTAAAATCTATTAATTTGTAATTGCAAAATGTACTTATCTATCATTTCTATTTTATCTGATGGGATACTTTTTAACAAGACATATCCCCAGTCTGCTACTTTGTTATCCAATGGTAGAGTCCATTTAAGAAAGGCACGATAAATGTTTGATTCTTTTACTTCATATACTAGGTTTCAAGATAATAATTTAATTGCTGCACATTCTCTGAAGGAAAGCAATTAATTTTTAAAGTATCATTTATACTCATAGATTTACATGTGTTTGATAAATTTCCATTCATTGCAATGACTAATTTATTAATTGCAAATTAACTCAATAGTGGCCTCTTCAAGTTATTTTCTGAATTCTTTTGACATAAACCTAGAGCTTTTTATATCTTGCTATCTGGTTTGAAAAGACATCTCAGACTCATCTTCTCCTAGACCTGCCATTTCTCCAAGAAACCTTGGTTTTCTTTAGTGGGACATAATATTTCAGTAACATAATCTGGGTGCTACATAGATACTAATTGCTACTGGCTCAGTGATTGCTTCTTGGTCTTTACAGCAGAAGAGCTAGGATGAACACACACACACACCATATATACACACACACACACACACATATATATACACACACATATATATGTATATACACACACACACATATACACAAGCGTATAACAATGTAGTTTTCAAGAAAAAAAATTCTTAATACTAATACTTTCAATGCAAATTCAAGACTACAGAATTTTTATTAAGTCTCTTCCATATTGCACCCTTCGCCTCTTTTCCACATCAAAAATCCTGATGCCTGAAGATATAGAGGATAATAGAATAAAAATATCCCATCATAATTGCTCATTTTTTTAATGTACTTTACACAGAGGACAATCGCAGAGTAACAACAGTAACATTATCACCACAAATATGAGTAATAAAAATAATTTTTAAAATTTGAATATGCTCTCTGATAATCCCTTTTTATATATACATATGATTAATCTTCATTTCTGAAATGATTATTTCTTTTATTTCTAATAATTTCCTAAACCCTGTCACTTCATTTCTGAGATTCTCTAATGCTGATTAACGTTGTCCTTTGTAATTTTCCTAATTTCGTGTACATTATTTTGAAATGTTGTGTCACACTTTTTAATCATTTTTGTGGGCATGCTTTTCTGGGATGATTTTATTTTCTGTCAAAATAATTTTTTTTTAGAGGATTCAATTAGCTAATCCAGGGACAGTGCCAGGCGCAAAGTATTTTCTCAGAATTAACAGATTTTTAGTTCCTCCAGTAGTTAATTACTGATTACAAAATGATACAAAAGTATATGTACAATAATTCTACTACTTAGTAGTTCTAAGATGTGAACACTTTTAATAAAATCTTTAGCTAATTGACCTGCTAAGGAAAGTCTTCAGATAATAAATTAGGCATTTTTTTTTGAAGCTTTTCTTATAATTACCCTACCTCCCAATTAATAAAGTACTCAAAGTAGTGCTTACACTATCATCTAGTTATTCATGACTAAAAATGTTGAGCTCTTAAAAAGGTGATAACCTTAAAATGGATTTGATACTGCTCACTTCCATGTATTTTAACTGTTTTCAAATGTAATATAATATTGTAACTGATATTTTTCTATAAAATATGTTTACATAAAGTTATGAGAAAATATAATCTTGCATATTTATTATGTCTACTATTTTTAATTTATCTAAAACAAGCCAATAAAAATCATTGGAGTATTCTACTACTGATGCATTGTTATGCTTAAAAGGATGAGGTGTAGTGGGAAATAACAGTTTAAAAAATATTTTACATTCATCTATGACATTGCTCCTTATGATTAGAAGGCCTACAAAATATTATGTAGAATACTGTGTTTAAAATTATGGAACATCAATTCAAATTGGAGTTGACATTTTCTACACTACATATGTCTATAAACAGGTCACATTTATTTACATAAGACTACCTATAGTGATGTTCTTTTTCAGAATATCTACATCTAACCTAAAAAGAATCACAATCATTTGATTTCTACTAATTTATTAATATTTGAACTATGCTAAATATAAGAAATAAATAAAACAAGCCCATGTTTATCCAGTGGATATTAAGCATATACAATAAATTCTACATTAAATGTACAAAACTACAAATCTGTGGTGATCATCTTGATCTGCTCTTAAAATTTTATAGATAACAGACTTGTGGGTACCAAGGGGAAGGGGGTTGGGGGAGGGATGGAGTGGGAGGTTGGGGTCAGCAGATGTAAGCTTTTATATATGGAATGCATAAACAATAAGGTCCTACCGTAAAGCACAGAGAACTATATTCAGTATCATATGATAAACCATAATGGAAAAGATTAAAATATATATATATATAAAACTGAATCAACTTGCTGTACTTCCCAAATTAACATGACACTGTAAATCAACTGTACTTCAATAAAAATAAATTTTTTAAATAGGTTGAATACACACACAAAAAAATTCATTTCCTCTGGTTTCGTGTGGCCAAGTGATGTTCTTAAAGAAAATCTCTAAAATATGATTTGTAAACTATGTGTCTGAAACATGATTTTTAACATTTGAAAGGCTATGTGGCGGTATGTTAGCTATTTTTTGACAATACATTAGCCATCACAATTATGTGGTGTTTTTCCATATGCATGATAACATTAAACAAACCCACTACATTAAATGAGGTGCTAAGATTTAGTAATTATTAGTTCATTTAATAATTAAGCATGTTACAATTTTTTGTTAGCTCAAGAAGTAAACCTGACATACCACAGACTTAGAAATTAATTCTAATAATAGAAACCTACATTACAATTATTATCATTATCACTTTGTACAGGCTCGCTGTTTTGAAAAACTAATCTGTTACGTACTTGTTACCATTTCAATTACATTTGCAACAATTATGTGTGTTTAAAAGAAATCATATTCATTCACTTAACAAGTATTTGAGTACCTATAATAAGGTAAACCCTGATCCTTTTGCATAGTTATCAATAAAACTGTGGCATTTGGTTAATAGTCCCACAGGGCACAAAGTGGAAACCTCCAACATGTTTCCTTAAGCTTAATAACGCTCAACATTATAATGTAGAAAAAAATTCAGTTTTACAGTTGCATTTTAAAAACTCATATACACCTCTTCTCTTAAAAGCTTCAGAAATATTTCTGTGAATTCACAGTAAAAAATAAAGTCTAAAAAAGGCTTCATTACTACTGATAGGGAGCACCTTTTATATGTAAATTTGACAGATTGTTTTTCATTTGTAAATGTAATGACCTCATGCCATTTTTGTGAATATTTGCCTTTTTAAACATTTTTTTAGTATACATTCTATTTTGAAAATGATATTACAGATCACTATTTATCAACAGTGATAGAAAATGTGCCTGATATTTGTTAAATGGGAAGGGGGCTTATAAAAAATATGCCTGTTTTTGATAAACAAATGTAACATCTTCTACATATAACAATTTCTTAATCTTATTAATCTCCTAAGAAGCAGAGTCCACTTCCATCGATGGAAGCCAAAGGAGACAAAGCTTCCTCTTCCTGTGTCTTGGCAGCTAGAACATGAACATGTTAAAGTTCTCCCTTCATCATCTCCAAAGGTACGTAGGGGTTAGATAGAATTTTGCCCCAAGTTTCCCTCATTATTAACCCAGTGAACCCCCCAAACCATCCCATGTTTATTCTGTCAGTTCCCAAGTATGCATTTGGAAAAGATAACTGAGCAACCAGAAGAATCCTTTCACTATTACTTCTGGAAGTAAGTGCTATATCGGCAGGGATACCAACTAAAAGCCTCCAGGGCCATTTCTCCCTATCCGAACAATTAATGGAAATCCGTATTATTCCTCTGAGGACAGCCCTCAATTAGTGCACCATCCAGGACTTTAAATACAAAAGATGGTGATTCCTACTGCATCCTAATTTTCCAGTTTGGCCAGTAGAGAAGTGGTTAGGTCCTGAAGAAGAGTATTGAATTAGAAAATGTTTCATTGATTAGGAATTCCAGTTTCAGTTCTGAATGTGGTTCCCTTCCTTGAGGCAAGATTGTAGCCTCTGGATCACAGTATATAGATATTAATCTAATAAATACTTTTTCTCCAGCTTAGGAAAGATCAAGATATATTTTAATCTGGTAGTACGAGTCCAATTTTACCACTTTCCTTTATTATTATATTAGCCTCTCAATGCTGTCTCACAATATAATAGCCAGGGTCCTTAGTAAAAGGACCATTCCATAGGACGTAAGCCGTTCTATTAGTTGATGACATATCACTAGGACCAAGGTAGCAAGGAGAAGGTATCCTGGATATCTCAGTACAATACACATATGTTAGTACAAAACACTGGTACATGAACTTTCAGTGAAGTTTCTGGGTATCCAATAAACTTGGCCTTGGTAGGGTAACACATTTCAAAGTAAAGGACACTTGTGCCCCCTGCCATTAGCTAAGAGGCACAACACTTGGCCTCTTATGGAATGTAATAACCAGCATATTTTGCTATACTGCTCTGAGCCACTCATCAGTTACTTGAAAGGATGCCACTTTCGATAAGACTCAGAAAAAAAAGACGGCTCTCTAACTTTTCAAGGTGGTGGTGCAAGAATCTCTGCCACTGAGCATATTCAAAGGTATACACAATGTCTTTGGCACATTGGGATAGAGTATGCAGAAAGGAACAAGCCCTCAGATGAGAATCTCATGGGATGCCACTGGGGTTTTGGACAAATCCATGCCTTCTTCAGCATGTAAATTGCCTCCTTTGACAAATAGCTCCTGGCCTGCACTAAAATTTAATAAAGTCTGAATAGGTAACCATAGGACACAGGTGGCCCTGTAACCTTACAGAACTAGGTATCGCCTGATCTATTTGCTCCAAAGTTCGGAATGTGCGATATAGGACGCCATCTTGTGGCAGAAATAAAATCATCTGAAGTAATTTTTCAAGCAAACTGTGCACACTTTCAGTGCCAGCCTCCTACCAGGCTGTTAAGCTCTTCCATACTAACTCTGATCTCGTGTACAATAGAATAGTCAATGACCAGTTAGTGAGGAGGAAAATAATGGAGTCAGTTTTGTAATAAGTACTGAATGATATTCTAGGACTAGCTAGTAATTACTGCTGCAGAATTGTACTCGCATTCCAGTTATCCTTGAAAGACTATGAAGGAAGCTAATCCTTTTAGTATAAGGGCATTTTAGCAGTCTGTTTTATGGTCCACATCTTTCTGGAAAGGGTGACGGTCTTATGTAAAAATCTACACTAATTCATGGATAGTTTGGACAATTATTTGGGGAAATGGGAAAAACAAGCCTCAAGGATTAGTAACAAGACAGTTTAGGGAAGAAGGGTGTGGAAAGACTTCCTGGAATAGCCACAGAATATGAAATATATATGTTCCATCTGAAGGCTTGGTGTTTTTTTTTTGTTTTTTTTTTTTGTTTTTTTGCGGGACGCGGGCCTCTCACTGTTGTGGCGTCTCCCGTTGTGGAGCGCAGGTTCCGGACGCGCAGGCTCAGCGGCCATGGCTCATGGGCTCAGGCGCTCCGCAGCATGTGAGATCTTCCCAGACCGGGGAACGAACCCGTATCCCCTGCATCGGCAGGCAGACTCTCAACCACTGCACCACCAGGGAAGCCCTGAATGCTTGTTTTTTTAAGGATCATTTTAATGCTTACAGAATGGGGTGGCGGGAAAGCTCTTAACTGGGTAGAGAAGATGATCTTCTCAGCGTGTATCAGTCACTTTCATTCTTTCCTCTCTGCTGGGCCTGCAGAATGGGCTCATTCACCATGTGAACATGGCAGCAGGAGTAGAGGCCATGCAGGTGCTCAACAACTTGACCTCTCTCTCACCAGGGCTCACCTCACTACTGCCCATGATTAATGCCAAATTTGCCAACAAGAGGTACCAACATTAAGAGCATATTCCAGATGAATAAATTAGTTACCCAACAGCAGTGATCTGGGACTCTTCTTGCTACTTGATAGAAAAGGGGAAATATATATATATATAGTTTGTGGGCTGATTTAGCCTATCAAAGGAAAGTTAACACTGGTCCTCTTCGAGGGTAGAGAGTCAGATGGATAAAACCCAGGTGATTCTATGGGATGTTCTTTCACACAGTATAGACTTCCTGGGTTAACAGCCTGGTTCTGATACTTACTAGCTGTGCAAATTTGTCAAGTCGTGTACACTTTATACATACTTAATTTCCTCAACTGTAAAATAAGGGGAAAATCTTATCTATGTCTCAGTGTTGTTATCAGAAATAAAAGACAATATATGTAAGACACTTAGAATAGTAACTGATACATAATAAGCACCACATAAGTAATGGCTAAATAAAATAATAGAAAACTATCATATTTAAAGGTAGAAAATTAATGGAAACTATAATAAATGATTGTGAAACTTTTTTCAGGATTAAATAGTTGGGCCACACCAGTTACTAAAAAGCCTTAATGTATGTTGTTAGCTGAAGATAAAACATAAATGGCAAGTGGTGGAAAAAACTAATAAGCACCAAATGTATCCCCATAATCAGTTACAGAAATGAGGTCTGCAGTAGCTTCACCCATATTTGTTTCCCTAACTCTGTTATGTGTATAATACTAAATACTAACTTGTTTTCTTTTACGTTCCTCCATGTCTATCTTATTTTTGGGTATGAAGTGTGCCGGTGCGGGTTAATTTTCCGATATAGTTGCAGATACAGGTGTATGTCTTTGGTTTAGGCAATCTGACTTGTTTTTAATTTTGATGGAGAATAGATCCAGTTTCATAGGAAAATTTATCAAGGAAAATCTGAAAATGTCAAAGATCTTGCCATGTCAGTGACACAAGGAGAGGAACTATGACACCAGGGCAGCATCCCAACCACCATAGTGTGGTTTTGTTTGTGCTGTTCCCTGTCACCACTGTCCTTTTTTCAGAAGTCTGGATCTCCAGTTTTTTCAGTATACTTCCTTCTGTTGCTGGCATTCAAGAAATCTAAATACACACATCAACCAACACAAGGAGAATATTTGTATATATTTCTAGAAAAATGTGAAAATCTACACATTCAAGTACTAGTGGTGGTTAACTCAAGGTGATAGAATTGTGTGGTTGGTCTTCATTCATTTTTGTTTTTAATTTTCTGTATTTTCATACTATTCTAGTGTAGTATTCATATTTAGGAAAATTTTGTATTTTTCCTAGTTGCCAGAACTTCTTCTTTTCGTCTACAAGTTTAACTTTTTCAGAGGAAACAAAACAACTAAGTAGTAGGTATGTAAATATAATTCACCTGATAATTGCATGCCTGAGTTTATTTCTGCATTAAAAGTTAGGTCACATCATTGAAGTGGGGAGCAAAAAAACAAAATACAATTATGAGATTATAAAAGTATTAGGGAAAATACTGTGAATTAGAAAGGGATAAAGAAAAATACAATGGAAGATAAAATATTTTTATTTATATTTATTCCAGTTCGGGTTTGTGAGAAATATAAGGACACAAATTTAAACTTGGCAGGTCCTGGGAACTGCACTGTCCTTTGAGTGATGGTGAATGGAGGACCACAAAGCTGGATCTAAATGCCATGCTCTGGCAAGAAGTGTTTGTGAGGGGAGTTGAAGCTACAACAAATTTAGAGAAGTTATCTCAGTATACCAGACAGTATTTTGGTCTGTTTGTTTTCCTTGTTAAATTTGAGCTAAATATATTTTCAAAGGTTACCTAATATTTACTAGCAAAAACAACCAAATTATTTTGCTTTTCTGGAATCATACTGGGAGAGAGGTAGGTAGGAGGGTTGAGAGTGGAGTAACAGAAATGATTAAGATGCATAATGTGTGTACATATGCTTTGAGTGTTCTGAGAAATGCTGAAGCACAACAGACTTATGAATCACTGAGTCCTGGGTATAATTATTAGTTATTTCTCTTACTAGCTATGTAACTTGTGCTAGGGACTATTTTATCTCTGTACCCTCAGCTCCTGATGTTAAGATGAAAAAAAAAATAATTATGTAACTCTGAGTTAAGCAGTAAATGAGATAATCCATGAAGAGTTTGAATCTCAGTTCCTGGCACCAAGTAGGTGCTTAAATTAATTTTAGCTATTATTTTTCTATAATGCTGATACTATTAGAATATGTGTTAGATCATGGACTCAGCGATAGAATGGCCCTTAGGAAGTGTTTCTTTTAAGGCTCCAACCTTAACTCTAAATAACGAAGCTGACACTTGGAAATAGTAATTATTTACTTAAGGTCACATAGAATTTTAGTGGCAAAAAGTAAGAATAGAATGTAATGTTCATGAAACTTAACTGAGTCTTTTCTCTATCTGGTATATCTCACAGCTTCTCAGATCTACACGTAAATACATACTCAATGCACATTGGCCAAAAGGATAAACATGTACCTTAGCTTACCTGCTAACATAAATATTTAGAATATATTTGTGAAATCTGAAGAAAGATATATTGCATTTTTATTTTAACACTTGTTAGTGACTTAAATATATTGGGAAATACACATAAGTACTCATGTTAGAAACATTGCATTTTTTATATTTGCTCAGACAAGGAATTGAGATGAATATTTAATATGTTTATGAAAGACTATAAATGTTTAATACTAGAAAATTTTATTTTTCTCTCTAAAATAGCTAAGCGTAGATATTTTTAGATGAATATATACATATTTGTATACTCATGTATATTTTAAATCACAAAGGAAAATAAAGCAGAATATTGAGATAAGTTATGTTTAGAAGAATTTTGAGTTAGAAGGCTTTTTACATAATCTGTATTTCTTTTGAACCAACACACCTATAGCTGTCTGCTTGGAGTAATTTTAAATGGCGATAACTCAAAACATAAGAATTCAAAGTCTAAAATCAACTGAAATGGAGCACTTTTTCTTGGTATGGAAACAAAGAAGCAAAAATCGAATAGGGTGCTCTATAGAAACATCAAAGGATTATTCACTTCATTTCAGCCTTCATAAGTGAAAAAGGGAATTAAATCCATGTGAAGATTGACAGCTATTAGCTAAAACTGTTAACTCAAGTGAGTTTGAAGGGAGGGAGGGAAGGAGGGAGGAAGGACGAAAAAGAGATTTAGGAGCAAAAAAGAAACCAGACATCAGTATTAATTCTAAAAGTAGTATGGTTGTTATTATCTCATACTCCACTGTAAAGTAAACTGTCTTTTTAAGAAACTACCAACTAAAAGCTAACCAACTATTCAAAAAAACTTTTTTTTTTCCTTCAGATTATTGCCTTATCAGCTGTATATAGGGCAATACATACCAGAAGGTGGGTAGGACAAGCTACATGATGTCAAGTAAAATTGACTTTCTACTTAGGTATTTTATTTGTTCCTTATTCTATTTTGTGCATATTTCATGCTGAAGAAAATATATTAGAACAGCAGTATTTGTAAAGCCCTATAAATAAGTAAAATCATGTATCAGGGATATGCACTTGAAACTGTTTAAATGATAGTGTACGTGATCAGTTATTCAGGGATCAGTGGTCTAAACTTTCAAGCAGGGGTTAGCAAACGAACTAGTTGGTCAAATTTTGTCTAACATTTTTTGTATTAAATAAAGCTTTACTGGAACACAGCTATATTTGAACATTGTCTACGAATGCTTTTGCACTATAACAAAAGAGTTAAGTGGTTAAGACAGAAACCTTAAGGCTTGCAAACCCTACATTTATTTTTTTCTCTGGCCGTTTACAGAAAATTTTACTGTTCTCTTGAGAAAATTAAAATGCAAGAATTCAGGTTAAACATGCTTGTGGGCAAGGAGAGAATCTTAGTATCTCTTAGGGACATGGTTTCCAGAGTTTATAAATAGTTGTTACACCTTGGAATTTTCTCAGCTAACAGAAAAAGGTGCTGGTGTATCTTTTTTTTTTTTTTTTTTTTTTACCATAAATGCAAAGTACACTCTATATCTCTTTCCCCAAATTAGGCCTTCCTTCTAAAGGAAGAAGGTAGGTGACCTTGGCAAAGTTACACTCTTTAAACCTTGGTTTACTTATATCAAATATTAAGGACTGTGATATCTTATGGGATCTTTTAAGTGTCATGCCTGTATGTGCTCTATGTTTGGCAAATGAATCCTCCTCAGTAAAATGATAATTGCTTCTCTTCCCACATATTTTGGTACAAAATATCTCACAGAGGTTTGATTCTATAAAGTAACACCAATACATGAGTGTTTATTGATGTTTGACTATACAGTCACACACAAACATGTACATATTTGTGTCCTTTTTATATCTAAAAAATCAATAACATATAAACAAAAAGATATAAATTACTAATTAAATAACACTAAAATGACAGTAGAAATATATATCAAGTTATAGACAAACTGGCTGATGTTTCATGGATGTTAACTTATTCATGAAATTTAGCCAGGATTTTGGCCAGTGGTCTCAGTATTCGACCATGACAACTAGGCTCAGACTGTGGGCTTAAGAACCAAGTGGGAAAGAGCTCTACTATATTTCATAGTTTTAATTTGGATATCTTCAAATTGGAATGTTATAGTGCCAAAAGTTTCATTTAAACCATGTTCCTTTGATCCTTTGAAGATTTTCAATTTTGTCCATCGGAATACATGTTCTTAATGGGAGGATTAATGGATTTCTCTTTGGAGTCCTAATATTTAGCTGAGTGCCTAGAAAATGTTAGGTTCTTAATATTTATAGGATAAATGAAAAATAAAAGGAATTGATATTATGTGGTAATTGGAAGGAATAGGTGAGAATGAACAAAATGATTACCTCATAACTATAAACAATTACTAGAATTAAGTTATGTTGCATTAATTCCTTCATCTAATATTTATCTTTTTTTTTTTTTTTTTGCGGTACACGGGCCTCTCACTGTTGTGGCCTCTCCCATTGCGGAGCACAGGCTCTGGACGCGCAGGCTCAGCGGCCATGGCTCACGGGCCTAGTCACTCCACAGCATGTGGGATCTTCCTGGACCGGGGCACGAACCCGTGTCCCCTGAATCGGCAGGCAGACTCTCAACCACTGCGCCACCAGGGAAGCGCTATCTTTTAATTTTAAACGTCATATGTGTATATAAATAAATATAAAATTTACTTAAAATACAAGTTCCTGGTGGAAAAATACAGTATTTTTACAACACTCGAGACCTAGCCTTGAGTTGAGCACCTGCCATGTTCAAGGCTAAAAAATAAAGTTTCAGAAATTGAAGCATTTTAATTTATAAATTAAAAAAATATAAAACAAGCCAACCAGTCTTGTTAGCATAGAAAATCCCTAATGCAGGTATTATGCTATAGCTGGGATATACATATTATTAACTTTAAGTACCATTTTTTAATAAATTATTAAAATACCACCTTTTCCCATTTATAGCTGTAAATGGTGATCATGACTATTCTGTTAATCACATTCCAGTGTTTTCAAAGAGAAAACTGTATTACTAAGTCAAAAACTCTTATCTGCCGTTTTCCACCATTTTGTTCATAAGAAAATTCAGTTGTAGATCCACATCCAAGATGTGAAGGCAAGGACCAGTGGGAATGAGATAGAGTTTCTGTCCTGCAGAGTGTGTCCCTCAGAGCAAATTATAGGATCTCATCATGAGTGTGTGCAAGGTGAAGAGAGTAAATTTAAGTGAAATTTGGGCTCTTTTCATTACCCACAGACTTCTAATATGGTTCAATGTTCCAAATAGTAGGGTCTTTCAGTCAGTGGTAATATTCAAAGTCATGTCCTATTTTCTATGACATGTTGCACTGAATCATGCCCAAGTAATGAACTTGAGGTGAAAAGAAAGAATCTGTGAATGTTTGGTAGAGAGTCCTCAGCAAGAGGACATGAATTATTTTAAAAGATCTAGAATCCTAAGCAAAGAAAAGGCGAGTCATAAAGCCAATCTTATAAACTGGGCTGGCTGTGCAAACCTGGCAATGTTTACAGAAGGCTGCAGTTAAATAAGTAAGCAGGCTGCCAACTACAGAACTACTTTCAGTTCTACTTCTGTAGGAATAGGGTGTCTCACATATTTAGGTCAGAGCAGGAGAGAGTGAGGCAGAAGCCACAGTTTGATGATCTCTAGCACCAGCAACTGGAAGAAAAAAGGCTACCAAGAAATTAATCTACATATGTCTTGAGGAAGACTAACTCCTAGAGTTATAAAAATTATGTAACTAGGCACAGAAATTAACTTTCTATTTTTAATATTTGCTATTTGGAAATTATCTTAAAGAGATGATAACACACCTCCCCACCAGGCAAGATATTTAGTTTCTCAATTTAACACTTTGTTCTCACCCAAATAATCACCAGATTGCCTATCTTTACACCTGTATGTAAAACACTGCAGAGAGGGGTATTTTACAGCCTGTATATCCAGAAGCATTCACAATAAAAATTGTTCAATATCTTCTCCAACGTTTTAAGTTTTCACAAAGTTGATCCAAAGGTTAAAGTAAAAACAAATCAGAAAAAAAAAAATCAGACTCTAGTAAAGTGTTTGAACAACTTTAGCAAGATGATGTTATAGAAAATACACAGCTATTTTCTCTTGAAACTTCATCTTTATAGAAATTAAGCCCCCAAAACTATACTAAATATTTTTGCTGCCATTTCAATGGAGTTTTTATAAAATAAATTCCTTTTAGGCAATTTGACTCATGAGAGCAAAATTATTTGAACACATAGGACGTACGGGTCTGAAAAAATGGTGTGCAGAAGAGCTACTAAGGAAGTTCACAGATTTCTAGACTCCATGTCAAGGGGTTCTGATTTTGCAGTTTGAAGATAAAGCCTGGAAATTTATTTTTAACCAAACCACCTAGATCATTACTCTGCCAAACACCAAATAAACCAGAGATGAAAGAAAAATGAAACTGAAGGGTCTTAGTACTGACACTGTTTGGACACTAGAAGTGGAATATTGAGGACTGGAGGGAAAAGGATTTGCTTTTGATGGACTAAAAACTGCCAAAATCATCTTTGAAGGAAGCCATGTTTTTACCCACAGGAGAATTAAAGAGAGTGAAGGGGTATGATAAAGCTTTTATCTTGGGCAAAACCGATGCAGTGACAGTGCTGGGATGTGTGAAACCAGCAGAGAAAATACCATGCCATAAAATATAAAATTGCCCAAGAAAGCCAGGAAAAAAAAATAACATTCAGACATACAAGTATTCAGGTTACTTTTCTAAAGAGTTTTGACTTTAAAAATATTATTAAATTCCCCCCCCTCAAAAAATTACCTTTAACTTAGTTCTTAAGTGTAAAGAATAAAAACTATTAATAAAAACTATTTTTCTCTGTCCCCACTCATGACTAAAAGGGAATAACTGAAGCAACCAAACCACACTTGACGCTTTACCCCAAAAGTGATTACTTTGTCATTTTCACTGCAATGGGACACATATGCCATCCACAACAAATTACTAATGTGCCTATGATATTCTGCAAATAAATACAATGTATTTTTACTTGTGAGTACCATCTGCAGGATTTCAAGCATGCAAAATATTTTGATGCTTCAGGGAATTTTATATAATTGATGCTGTATTTTTCTGAGAATGCTTCAAATGACTGATTATGAAAGATTTGCCCAGTTCCACTTACATTAACTCTTGAAAATAATATCCCCACATTCTCTGACTTCAATTTCAGCAGTCAACCCACTTCTTCACCAGTACCCCATTTAACCTCCTCCAAATCGCTGCCACTTTATATGAAAAAAGAACAAACCCCACAGGTGATCTAGGTAATGTAATAGCATTTCCTCCAGAAGTATTTGGTTATTTTTCAGTAACCATTAAAACAAAGACAGATAGCAGGCTCCCTTCACATATTAGCTGGGTACTGTGTCATCACCACTATCCCCTTCTTTCTGTTGTCATGAGAGCTCTCCAGGCAAGGCCAAATCCTCTTGCCAGACAGCTACTCTTGAATAGGAGGCCTCCTAATCATCCCAGACTTACCAGAACCATCTGGTCCTTGGGAAGTTACCTTGGAGCATTAAAATGGGAGCTTGTAGGGCTGTCTGTGGAGCTGAGATCTCAGGCTGGGAAATGAAACTGCTTTGCCTTTTCACTGAACCAGCTGAGATACCTGCCTATAGGTGGTGTACCTCACACTTTTTAAAAGAGGCAGCCCCACATGATGAAGCTACATCCTGCTAGAGCAGCCCCCAGTAAGAAGTGCCAGCAAACGAAAATCACACTAAGGTAGCAGCAGCCCACGTGATTCACAATCAGCATTGAGAGGATTTTTCTCATGTGGAAGGACTTATGAACAAGTCAAATGAGCTGGGATCCAAACTGAGAGCAGTGGAAGGGGAGAAAAAAAAAAAAAAAAAACACTTTAAAGGGCCTCTAATGAACTATACCCCACTTAGGAGTCTTCTATTTTTTTTTCTGATCTTATGAGTTAACCCATGCATTTAACATTGTAATTTTCAGAAGCAATACCTGCAGAGCCAAATATTCTTTAGTGCCTTTTCTCTTATGCTCATTTATGCCATTACATTTAGTACCCAAATCCCATTAACTCCAAATAGAGATGCTGTTTGTCCCATTAATAAGCATATATATAGTTTATCTCATTTCATCATCACAACTATTCAAACGGCAGGTGATAAAAAGACTGGGAGGCTTAGAGAAGCAAGTATCCTGTCCAATATGACACAGTCTCTCACGTTGGGTACATCCAAGCTTTGAAACCTGGAAATTTGACCCCAGTGGCGATGGCCTCAACCAATATTTCTGTCTATTCAGTAAAATATGTTAAAGAAGAAACTCTATCACACAAAACAGGTAATGTATCAAATGAGTATATCTTCATTTATTTCATTAGAAGGATGTTTTTCAAAAAGGTGCTCATGTGGACAGAATATTTTCATACCCTTGTTTCCCTTCCTTGTAAAAAAAAAAAAAAAAAAGTATAGCTCTTTGATCCTCAACGTCCCCAATTACTAAAAATAAATCAATTGCCTTGATAACCTACTGAATGTCTCTGAAAATCAACTAATCAAAAATGCCCATTTTAGTAATTTCTACTCAATATCAGGGAATTCAAGATATACTCTAAGTTGAGGCAAAGAAATGTCTGAGCATATCCAAATATCTGAAAACCAGGATGTTTTTGTGTATTTGGAGGGTGGTCACTTGAAGTGGAGAGTTATTAATACACTTTCTAGAAAACATTGCAATGGAGGAAGCTAGCTGTGTTTTATTGGGGGAATTTGCCCCCAAATTACTCAGTAACTTCCATCTGACCCCCCAAAATCAACTTATTCAGGTAGAATCTACACCAACTATTTTCATAAGAAGTGATTCTGAAGAAAAACATATGCCCGGATTAAAATAAAAAAACAAGTAGTGAGAAAAAGATGAAACAATGAACCCAGACACCAAATAAATCGAACTGAAGGGAATTGTGATTAACAATGTTGGCTTTCAACGTTTTTACACGAAAGCAGTTGACTGACTTTACATGCACAGATCTGGCAAAATTAGAACAAAAAGTCAAGATATTAGTATCTTCTAAATTTATATATGGAAGTCTGACTGTAACGCTATTGTCTATCCTGAATTTTTAAAAAGAATGATGATGAGGAAAGAAGGGCAAAGAACCTCCATGTGTAACAAAGGGAACTGTTGTGAATTATTCTAGATTTCAAGGAGAAGCACATTTGTCTCAGGTATGATTGCTAAGCTCTTGACTGGCATTTTGATATCTTAGTTCACCATCTTCAGATACCAGTAGGTATCCCAATGGAAGCAACACTAGCTGTGTGCTAACTTAATAGCTGGATCTTATATCCAGTTGATGTTCCACCCAAAATCAGCAAACCTTTTAACAACCAAATTAAAATCTTCAAACACTTCTTTTGAACACAGCAATAAAACTGTGGGTAGTTAGTTACCCATTAGACTTTAACATAGTAAAGTCAGAGAAGAGCCCATCCAAAATAAAACCTGGTCTGTCCAGAACCCAACTCAGCTCCTCATCAGGAGCATCCATCAGTATAATTAAAAAATAAATGCACAGGGCTTCCCTGGTGGCGCAGTAGTTGAGGGTCCGCCTGCCGATGCAGGGGACACGGGTTCGTGTCCCAATCCTGGAGGATCCCACATGCCGCGGAGCGGCTGGGCCCATGAGCCATGGCCGCTGAGCCTGCGCGTCCGGAGCCTGTGCTCCGCAACGGGAGAGGCCACAAGAGTGGGAGGCCCGCGTACCGCAAAAAAGTAAAATAAAAATGCACAGATGGCATCCATAAACAAGTCTCAGAGCCAGAACAGGCTATGCTGTCAACTCTTGCTAACAGAGTCACCTAAATGAGTTACCTACATAATCCAAATCAACAAACACCAGCTGTCACAACCCAACTCCACTGCCCAGGTGACTTAAATTGAACTCTGGAACATAAAGTTGCCATGTAGATATGCTGAATTCTTCAAGGATATTAAAAACTGGTTATCTTTTATTTTTTTAGACACTCAAACTTTGATATTTCCAGTGATCTTTTTTTTTTGTAGGAATCAGATGCAATATAAGTCTTGCAACTTGAAAGATCAAGAATTACGCTGAAGGCAGGAAAGAATCCTAGCTCATAGCTTAGTAAAGATGTGGAGTTAACATGCAACTGTAAATTATTATTGTTGTTATTAATAATATTATTGGCACTGCTATTATCCTGGTTTGCTACTTAATTCACTGACTGAAGAAACATACAAGGCTTGTGCAATGTTTTCTAGAGTCATAGGATGAATTTCAGACAATCCACAACTAAAATAATAAATGAATAGGGGAAGGAGAGATTTAATCTTAAGCAAGACTCTTTGGCCAAGGTTTACATACACAAAGGCACAATATTTAAAAATTTGTCTTTGTAATCAAAGAGACCTTAGATGCCACCCACTAGCTATGTGATTGTTAACCTAACTTCAGGAACTTCATCTGTAAATTGATGATCACAATACCTACATCATAAGCTTATTTTAGGATAAAATGAAATGATGTAGTTAAGATTTCAGAACATAGCATGTAGTAAACATTGTAGTATTGTTTCTGTTATTTTACTAGAGAGAATATGAACAAAAGTGGAATCAGTGTAATAGATCACTGTTAGGTATTTTTGAGCAAAACTTATCCTGGTTGGATTATTGCAGTACCATACTGCTAACTATGAGATAAAAAGATTAAAGTGAGGTGTTCTCACCAGGCAAGCCTTCACATGGCTGCTTCTCCTTAGACACACTGTTATGGCTGCTCCATAGAGGACCAGTCATATATCTGAGAATGTAGTAAAGAATTGAACATTGTCACTTTTTTGGTTCAACTGACGTTGCAGCAGGTACTACAGAACCTGAAGATTCATGTTCTTCAAGCAATTACCTTTGTGACGTTATTTTATTAGATTTAATTAGATTCTTTATAAAAGATGCAAAGAGAAAGGTAGTGCAGGCACTTTTGGAGGATGTATCAATAATATATATTACTTTTATTATCTTATTGGGCATATATATTTGTGTTGCTCACTGAAAACTGTCTTAACAAGAGCCACAGTTCCTCACTGTCAATGTTGGCTAGACCAGTGTCATAAAATAATTAAATCACAAAGTTTGTGAGCTACTTATATCCAGTAAAAATGTAATTAATTTGGCAAATTAAGTTCCATATACTTTTAAAATTTCAGATTCAACCTGGAAATTTCTGTTACTGATAACTGAAATCGACTCTGTAACTCTTCTCAGCCACAGGGCATTGGACAGAGACCAGAAAAACACAATGATGGAAGATGGATGCATTTTGAAATTCTCAGACACAGGAAACTCTAAGGCCAAGTTACCTGAGTGAAGAAAACAAACAAAAAACAAACAAAAAAACACTCCTGCCTGTATAAGTTAAATTCACAGGTAAAAGTAGAATAATCTTCCTTAGGAAAGAGTTTATGAGGACAACATATATTTAAAACTGGAATTCTGAGTCACTGTAGGCCAAGGCACTGAAAGAGAATTTTTGGTAGCTATTATTCTCATCAATGAGGAAGCCACAAAAGCAAAAACAAGTGTAAAACTAGGACAAATGGCAGTAGCAGGCAAAGACGTATTAGAAACTGAGAAAAGAGAAAAAGGAAAATTGAGACAGAGCAGAGTTTTTTTTGTCCTTCTAGAACAGATCCTTAGTAAAAAGAAATTAAAAGTTAAAATCTGAAATCTGCTATAATGTATAGAGTCACATACAAATACACTTAAGTTAACTGTATTAAAAAGTAGACATAATTATCACACCTCCATATAGATTTGATAATTTTCATGTAAATCTTTGTCTTCATAAATCTACAGGTTAAAAATCATTTTATGTGCTTATAGTTGTCTATAATTTTATAAATAGTAATTACTAAATTTTTGAGCATTTACTATTTACCAGACATGATACAAAATAGAGGTAAGATTTCATTTATTCTTAATGATAATCCTATGAGGTAAATACTATTACTTTCCTGTTCTTCAGATGATATGACAAAAGCTTTGGAGAAGTTTAGTGATTTTCACAATCATACAAGTAATGCAAGTATACTACCCTAAGTAGGACCAGTAGATATCTAATGGAATTACAGACAAGGATTTAGTGCCTTGAGGACACTAAATAAGCATCACCCTTATATATAGCATTAAGTATGTCACAACATGACCTCATTATCTATGATGCCTGAGTGTACCACACATTACTCAAGCCACATATAATTTCAGTGTAGCCTTTGATACAGAAGACCTCTAGTCTCTACAGCAAAGACAGGCAAATTTTTCTGTGAAGGGCCAGATAGTATCTTAGCCCTTGCAGGCCGGACAGGCTCTAGTGCAACTACTCAACTCTTATTATAGTACAAAAGGAGCCACTGACAACACATAAATGAATGAGTATGGCTGTGTATCAGTAACGTTTTACTTATGGACATTCAAATTTGAATTTCATATAATATTCACATGCCATGAAATAGTCTTATTTCTTTTTAACCATTGAAGAATGTAAAAACAAACAAAAACCAAAAAACTTCTAAGTCCTGAGACCATACAAAAACAGATGTTGGACCAAACCTGGCACACAGGCTGTAGTTGATTGACACTCTACAGTGTCTGAAGTTCTTGCTGGTAGTGGCTTAGGCACTTAAGTATTCATAAAATCTGGTATAACTCTATCCTACTATTTACATCCAAGGTAAGTGTTAATTTAACACTTACCTTAAAAACACTGACATTAAAAAGATGGCCCATCTTTTTAATGCATTATTCAGCTTTGAAGTGATGCAATTTATTAAGCCCATAAAACACAAGTAGTCCCTGGTTACATAATAAAGTACCAAGTATAAAGCTTGCCTGATCCTTGACGCTAAGTAGTATTTTCCACATTAGAATTTAAACAAAGAACTTGGATCAAGAGAATGACCTTGGGACGTCCTTGTACATTTGACAAAATGAGTTTGGAAAATTTTATTCTATCCAATTTTGAAAAGTTTATCAAAGAGACAACTTCCAAGATTTGTAAGAAATAAAATATAAAACATCTAATCTTTTCTCAGGATCATTCTACTGGTACTTACAAATTTAGCTATCATAAATAATTTTTATTTGTGTATTATTTATATTCCCCCATTATTCTTTTTAAAAATGTTACCATATTTTATTTGTTTTTGGTCACTTTTTCTAATTAAAATAAATAGGTTATCTGAATTATAATCTAGTTTCAAAAATCCCTTTCAACTTCTTAATTTCTGCAAAGTCAATACCCCAGAGAAACAATAAAAATGACAAAAGATTATCTGATCTGTTGCCATTTTGACAGATCAGGCCAAACAGCAAGTGTTCTTACATGTAATCGCACCTTTTGGCATATCTAGGGATGATATTCAAAAAGTCCCAGAAGCTTTCACTGCTATCAACTTTATTTTCTTATAACTGTTGTACTACCAAATTGAGGATTTTAGGGCACTTTTGCACCTTTAACATTACTGGAAGAAATACAAGTATAGCTCTTTTTGCTTGTCAAATAGCTACAAAATGAGCAAAATGAAAAAGAATTGGATAATAACATGGCATTTGCCAGATTTTCCCATTGCTAATGACTTCTCACAGGCATTTATTTAATTGATTCAAGATTTGAGTGGTCCTGATCTTTTGTTTGTTTTTTGTTTTTGTTGTTATTGTTTTTCTTTTGAGTGGTCCTGATCTTAATACTGTGACCATTCATGCCACAAGGTCAAGTCAAGGCAGCCTTCTTTTCTTTTACAGAAGCAAAGGCTGTACAGTGTTTGATTATTAATATCAGAGCAGCTCTAAGCTAGAATGAAGAATTACAGGAAGGTCATCAAATAAATAAATAAAAGCAAAGCCAGGAAAACTATGACTTTCACTTTTACAAAGCTTTGTAGTGCTCAATATATTTTCACATCCTTCTCAGTTGATTCTCATAGCAATGCCCAGTAAAATAAAGAGAAGGAGATCTTTCCAAAAAAGCAAGCTTCTCTCTACTTTGCCACATCATGACTAACCATTAGAAACAAAAAGAAACTAGAATTGTACACAGGAAATGCTATTTGAAGTACTAGGAGGCAAAACCTACTTAAGAAGTACAGTAACAAAAAGAAAAACATCAAGTGTATAAGGCCAAGGAATGGACTCTTCATTCACCAAGATTAGCAGGATGGATGCCAAGAGAAGTAAGGCTGTAAAACACGATCCTCAAGGGATGAAATAGGATTAGTGACAATTCCCAGCAATCACAGAAGAAATAAATTCTAAGAAGAGGAAAATTTAAAGGAAAAGAAATTTATTTTCAGAACTCTTGGTAGAATCTGTTAGGTGGTCACAATTTCTTATGGACCCTGTCACTGTAGGGATACCTTTCTTAGCAGAGCTTCACCCTCTTTTTCATTCAGTTTGCTCCATATTCCCCATTCCTTCTTGAATAGACACCCCTATGGGAAATGTCATTGTTGATCAGTGAGCTAGGGAGGAGAAAGGAGTGATTCGGGGCTGAAATATGTAAGAAAATAAATTCAGGGAAATAAGCTAAAATAAAGCATGAAATGAATCACTGAAGAACAGGAAACAGAAGCAACAGTGATTGTTTAAAGACCCATATATTCTTCTTCTTTCTTATCCCTCAACCTTGGTTATAAGCCCTGGTAGTAGGAACTTTGGTGGCAGCCTTTAAATTGTAAGCATGTTATTCATCAGCTTTGCAGAAACTGTACTTGGCTTTAGTCCATCTACCCAGTGACTATTACAATTGACTATGTCACAATTTCAAATGCTTTGCCCTCAATGTCCAACACCAGAAATGGAATGAAGGACATCTTCATGGTTTTGTCTTTCCCCTAATGGCAGCTTTTCTCTAGTCCTCAGACTTCTGACTCCTTATCGTTGGGGTGTGAAACATCATTCTGTTTCTTCCCATTTGACTTGGCATATATTAGGGAGATAGAAAATGGAACAACAGTTCACTGGAATGGAGCCCTGAGTAAGTTAAATGCCTCCTGAATAAATGTGTGGTATCTCTTTCCCAGGCCTAGGTAATTGCTTTTTTATTTATCTCAAACTGTTTTCATCCTCTCCCATAGCCTAATAGAGTCACTCTCTGCACAAAGTGGATTTCCATCACAGAAGCTCACAGGATGCAGCCTTTGCTGATAAAAAATAAATAAATAAATAATAGAGCCCATGTTGCAGCAAGTGGAAGCTGAAGTTTTACATTTATATATTAAATTAAAATTGCTTTCTGTCCATTTTACACAAAATGTAAATTATAGTTCAGTCAGGCAGTAGACAGGGGTTGGCTGCTTTTTCAGCAGAGATGTCTGAAAGTTTTATTTCAGGGCAAGCATCCCTCATGGGCCATACAGACATTTATTAATAAGTTAATATGGCAGTATTCATTCTAATCATATCTAGTATCTGTCTTGTGCACAAGTCAAAGTCTGGGTGAAGGAAGAGGACATTAATATCTTTTACATGAACATGGTTGATGAATACTCTCCTTAAAGTAAATGAAAAAATCCAAATGGAAAGAAATACTTTTAAATGAACAAAAAATCAAAGATATAAAGAATGTATTATCACTCTACATGGAACCATTATCTTTGTCAAAAGATTCACTCCTTAACACCAATGAGAACTTTATATTTTTCTCCTTAACCAGAACACTCAGGCAACTGTGATCTACAGTCTGAGCAATTGTTTTAGTGAATAGAGGACCACAGGTCTTGAATTATAAAAATAATACATTTAGGTAATGAGAGATCTTTTTTGTCATTTAAATATGGACTATTTCATGATGTTTTGGAGGCTCTATAACTAGAAGACATTTGCTACTACTAGACCCATATGGACAACAAATATGATAACACAAAACAGTTAATGCTTTGTCTGTATTTAGCCAGAATAGAAATATGCCTGATTTTATAGAGACAACACACTTCCAGAAAATAGGACATGTGACTTCAAACTTGCTTCAGTTTTTTCTCCTCTCAGACTTGACAGCTAACAACCCTTCTAATGAAACAAATACTTGGGATAGTAATTAATCTATAGATCCAACATGGCAAACACCTGGCAAATGTGCCAATACTCCCACATTCTGCTCTCAGAACGCACATCATAATTCATTATGGCACTCTTCCACCAACTCAATATTTAGACACAGATGACTCAAAAGCGCACACAAGGCAGTGACTAGCAATTGATCCGTGTCTCCGTTTCTTACTGGTTAGCATAGGTAGTTAAAAGCTCTGACTTAAACTTTCAGATAAGAGTTGAATAACTCGTAGTCTATTTTTTTTTTTTTTAATGTTCAGTATAACCTCACTTTAAAGGTAAAGGAATTAAGCCCAACCACAGTAAAGCATTGAAGTCATTTACTCAAACCAGCAGTTATTTGTAGAGCAGGAAATGACCTCAGAGAAAAAAAACTTAGTCAAACCCATTAATTTCACAGATAAGAAAACTGAGGCACAGAGCAGAAAGATTTGCCCAAGAACAGGTATCAGATCTTGTGCCAACCCTGATCAACTGAGGTATCTTTCTGGACCACCATGTTGAGAAGGATTCTAAAGCTGAGTCTTAACTTAATGGATCAGTTGATCAATTAGCAATGATCCATTAACTATGTCTCTGAGGTTTGAGGGCAGGGAAGGGCAGAATAAAACATGCGGTATGATATCTCTTATTTGACCTCCATATTCTGCGCCCAACTGCACCAGAATAACTTCATGACAATGATTTGTATTCCCAAATAGCGCTCTCCACCTTAAGGAGAGAAAGCTTTTGTCCTGTTTGCATAACTATTCTCGTTCATATGAAAACAATGGTTTTCAATACCTATAATTAAGTTGGTATTCTGATTTAATACAATAGTGAACTTAGTTAATGCTCCTGAAATCTAGTCTTACAGTGCTGACAAATTCAAATTGCTGAGCCTGCAAATTTCAAGGTCAGACTCTGGAATATGGTAGCATTATGAAGGTAATGCAACGCCATTTGGGGAGAGGCCAGCTGGCTTTCTCACGTGTCATACACATCATTTCCTTTAAAGTTTCATCAAGTATATCTGCACCTCATTTTAGATAACAGTATAGAAAATCACAGCTTAGAAAATAATTTGGAATATTTCACTTTGAAAAAGTGTTTATCACAAGTTCCCTAATAATAACAAACTCCTCTGGTACACTTAAAATAAGATATGATTCTCCCAACTAGTTTAAAAATAACTTTTCTGTAACAAATCTACCACATAAAGAAAAATTCATATGTTCATAAACAGTATCTCCTGGGAAAAAAGCCCAAATAATTGACAATGTAAAACTATCTTTCATTCTGAGAATCATATAGCATATGACATTTCACAAGATCTGCTTTTGAAAAGCGTCATGATTATTATTCCACTGTGGAGTCACTAAAGGCAAAACAGATGCAGAAAATGGATTACAAAGTCAGCTAGGAAAGACATCATTGTTAACAACTTATTTTTGAAACCTCAACTAAAGAACAGCTTGAGCCAAGTCTGAAGACATTTCTTTACTGGACAGTATTTGATTGCATGTAAGCGGACATATTTGCCTTATTTGGGTTATGGGCAGAGGCAATATAGTTTTTCATGGTTTCTTATTTATTGTTCATATGTTTATAGGAATACAGGTATCCTCTGCTTTTCAAAAGTTGGCTTTATGTCCCTTAACTTTTTGGAAAGCCCTACATTAGTGCCTGTTTTTGTAACCAAGACAAATCCAAAGAGGATTTTCACTTTTGTGAGAAAAGGCAAAAAGCAAAAACAGCGTTCAGCATTTGTTTTGCAGCGAGCCCTTATAAAGGCAGCCTGCACCCTGAGTTGTGAGAGTGGCACCACCAAGCTCCTTCCCTGGGAACTACACTTGCATCTTAGCATCAAGCCTCCACAGCTCTGAATTGTGTCTGTGAGCATCTGAGCTCTATCTCCATTTATTTTGTGCAATCTTTAGCAAGATGTGTCCCAAGGTAATTGCGTCTTCGCTTTACACCATTTCAGCTTATGAAGGGTTTCATAGGAACGGACAACTTTTGGATAGCAGGGAAAACCTGTATAGAGATATTAAGCAAATTTTACTGGTCTTTCTAAACACTTGCTATTTCCCATCAGCACTCTGATGCTTCTGTGTTCTATTGCCTTCCTTATGTCTAAGTTACAAGAATACCAGCTTAAGGCTGGTATTAAATGTGACAAACACAGTCACATTTCACACCCTGAAGGAAAAGAGACAAAAGCAAAGATTAAGACATGAAGCCAAATATATCTAACTTAGACTATCCCATTTTGGAAATGTATTTTTGAAGCTTCCCTAGCACCACTCGTAATTGTAGTAAATTGTTTATCCATGCCACAATGGCCTTGTATCCAGTATATTCCTCAGTCAAAGCTTCATTTGTAGCTTTTATCACCATAGCAGAAGATAAAGAAAATTGTAACTAAACAAATCACTCTAACACTGCAAAATTACTACACTTGTAGTAGGGATCTGAAAATTGGCATCATTCCAAGAAAATGCAGTGTTGAAAAAATTATGTATTGGACTAGCAAGAAAGAACAGAACTGTTGGCAAAATAGACACTACAGTTGAAAGTTCTTACTTTTATAATTAGACAACAATTAAAAAAATATTTATTGTATTTCTTCCAAAAGTAAGAGTAATCTCAGCTGGCATTTTTCTATCCTATGCTAACATAATGAATTGTTACCTTATGACCTTTTTTTTTTTTTTTTTTTTTTTTTTTTTAAACGGGCCTCTCACTGTTGTGGCCTTTCCTGTTGCGGAGCACAGGCTCCGGACGCGCAGGCTCTGCAGCCATGGCTCACGGGCCCAGCCGCTCCGCGGCATGTGGGATCTTCCCGGCCCGGGGCACGAACCCGTGTCCCCTGCATCGGCAGGCGGACTCTCAAGCACTGGGGGCTGTGAGTTGAGGCTCGGGCTTCAGAGGTCAGACCCCAGGGAGAGAACTGGGGTTGGCTGCGTGAACACAGCCTGAAGGGGGATAGGGCTCCACAGCTAGGCAGAAGGGAGTCCAGGAAAAAGTCTGGAGCTGCCTAAGAGACAAGAGACCATCATGTTGGGGTGTGCAAGGCGAGGGGATTCCGAGCACCGCCTAAATGAGCTCCAGAGACGGGTGCGAGCCACGGCTATCAGCGCAGACCCCAGAGACAGGCATGAAACGCTAAGGCTGCTGCTGCAGCCACCAAGAAGCCTGTGTACAAGCACAGGTCACTATCCACACCTCCCTCCCGGGAGCCTGTGCAGCCGGCACTGCCAGGGTCCCGTGATCCAGGGGCAACTTCCCTGGGAGAACACACGGTGTGCCTAAGGCTGTTACAAGGTCATTACAAGGTCACGCTAGCCTCTGCCACTGAAGGATCACGCCGCATTCCATACCCCACCATCCCCCCCGGCCTGAGTGAGCCAGAGTTCCCGAATCAGCTTCTCCTCTAACTCTGTCCTGTCTGGGCAGGGAACAGATGCCCTCAGGTGACCTACACACAGAGGCAGGGCCAAAACCAAAGCAGAACCCCAGGAGCTGTGGGAACAAAGAAGAGAAAGGGAAATTTCTCCCAGCAGCCTCAGGAGCAGTGGAATAAATCTCCACAGTCAACCAGAGGTACCCTGTATCTGTGGAATACCTAACTAGACAACGAATCAACCCAAAATTGGGATGGTGGAGTTTTGGAACAATGATATATATATACATATATATATATATATGATTTTCTATATTTAGCATATATACATATATATACATATATATATACATATATATATATATATATATATATATATATATATATATAAAGAGAAATATATATATATATTTTGGGAGCAATGATATATATATATCATTGCTTTTTCCGTGTGGCTGACAGGGTCTTGGTGCTCCGGCCGGGTGTCAGGCCTGTGCCTCTGAGGAGGGAGAGCCGAGTTCAGGACTTTGGCCCACCAGAGACTTCCCGGCTCCACATAATATCAAACAGCGAAAGCTCTCCCAGAGAGCTCCATCTCAACGCTAAAACCCAGCTCCACTCAACTACCAGAAAGCTACAGTGCTGGACACCCTATGACAGACAACTAGCAAGACAGGAACACAACCCCACCCATTAACAGAAAGGCTGCCTAAAATCATAAAAAGCTCACAGACAACCCAAAACACACCACTGGACACGTTCCTGCCCACCAGAAAGACAAGATGCAGCCTCATCCTCCAGAACACAGGCACTAGTCCCCTCCACCAGGAAGCCTACACAACCCACTGAACCAACCTTACACACTGGGGGCAGACACCAAAAACAACGGGAACTATGAACCTGGAGCCTGTGAAAAGGAGACCCCAAACACAGTAGGTTCAGCAAAATGAGAAGACAGAGAAGCACACAGCAGATGAAAGAGCAAGCTAAAAACCCACCAGACAAAACAACTGAAGAGGAAATAGGCAGTCTACCTGAAAAAGAATTCAGAGTAATGGTAGTACAGATGATCCAAAATCTTGGGAACAGAATGGAGAAAATACAAGAAATGTTTAACAAGGACATAGAAGAACTAAAGAGCAAACAAACAGTGATGAACAACACAATAAATGAAAGT
This sequence comes from Tursiops truncatus, assembly GCF_011762595.2. Classification (NCBI taxonomy): domain Eukaryota; kingdom Metazoa; phylum Chordata; class Mammalia; order Artiodactyla; family Delphinidae; genus Tursiops; species Tursiops truncatus. The sequence continues at coordinate 56,114,388 of NC_047039.1, read as the reverse complement.
AAAAATTCTCTAGAAGGAATCAACAGCAGAATAACCGAGGCAGAAGAATGGATAAGTCATGTGGAAGATAAAATAGTGGAAATAACTACTGCAGAGCAGAATAAAGAAAAAAAAATGAAAAGACTTAAGGACAGCCTCAGAGACCTCTGGGACAACATTAAATATACCAACATTTGATTATAGGGGTCCCAGAAGAGAAAGAGAAAAAGAAAGGGACTCAGAAAATTTTTGAAGAGATTATAGTTGAAAACTTCCCTAATATTGGAAAGGAAATAGTTAAGCAAGTCCAGGAAGCACAGAGAGTCCCATATAGGAGAAATCCAAGAAGATACACACCAAGACACATATTAATTGAACTATCAAAAATTAAATACAAAGAAAAAATATTAAAAGCAGCAAGAGAAAAGCAACAATTAACATACAAGGGAATCCACATAAGGGTAAAAGCTGATCTTTCAGCAGAAGCTCTGCAAGCCAGAAGGGAGTGGCAGGACATATTTAAAGTGATGAAAGGGAAAAACCTACAACCAAGATTACTCTACCCAGCAAGGATCTCATTCAGATTCAACGGAGAAATTAAAACCTTTACAGACAAGCAAAAGCTAAGAGAATTTAGTACCACCAAACCAGCTTTACAACAAATGCTAAAGGAACTTCTCTAGGCAGGAAACACAAGAGAAGGGAAGGTCCAAACCCAAAACAACTAAGAGAATGGTAAGAAGAACACACATATCAATAATTATGTTAAATGTAAATGGATGAAGTGCTCCAACAAAAGACATATTCTGGACGAATGGATACAAAAACAGGCCCCATATGTATGCTGTCTACAAGAAACCCACTTCAGACCTAGGGACACATACAGACTGAAAGTGAGGGGATGGAAAAACATATTCTATGCAAATAGAAATCAAAAGAAAGCTGGAGTAACAATTCTCATATCAGACAAAATAAACTTTAAAAGAAAGACTATTACAAGAGACAAAGAAGGACATTACATAATGATCAAGGGAACCATCCAAGAAGAAGAAATAACAATTGTAAATATTTATGCACCCAACATAGGAGCACCTCAGTATTTAAGGCAAATGCTAACAGCCTTAAAAGGGTACATAGAGAGTAACATAATATAGTAGGGGACTTTAACACCCCACTTTCACCTATGGGCAGATCATCCAAAATGAAAATAAATAAGGAAACAGAAGCTTTAAATGATACATTAAACAAGATGGACTTAATTGATATTTATAGGACATTCTATCCAAAAAACAACACAATACACTTTCTTCTCAAGTGCTCTTGGAACATTCTCCAGGATAGATCATATATTGGGTCACAAATCAAGCCTTGGTAAATTTAAGAAAATTGAAATTGTATCAAATATCTTTTCAACCACAACACTATGAGACTAGATATCAATTACAGGAAAAAAGAACTGTAAAAACTACAAACACATGGAGGCTAAACAACACGCTACTTAATAACAAAGAGATCACTGAAGAAATCAAAGAGAAAATCAAAAAATACCAAGAAACAAATGACAATGAAAACATGATGACTCAAAACCTATGGGATGCAGCAAAAGCAGTTCTAAGAGGGAAGTTTATAGCAGTACAACATACCTCAAGAAACATCTCAAATAACCAACCTAACCTTACACCTAAAACAATCAGAGAAAGAAGAACAAAAAAACCCCAAAGTTAGCAGAAGGAAAGAAATCATAAAGATCAGATCAGATATAAATGAAAAAGAATGAAGGAAAAAACAGCAAAGATCAATAAAACTAAAAGGTGGTTCTCTGAGAAGATAAACAAAATTGATAAACCATTAGCCAGACTCATCAAGAAAAAAAGGGAGAAGACTCAAATCAAGAGAATTAGAAATGAAAAAGGAGAAGTAACAACTGACACTGCAGAAATACAAAGGATCATGAGAGACTATTACACATAAATATATACCAATAAAATGGACAACTTGAAAGAAATGGACAAATTCTTAGAAAAGCACAGCCTTCCAAGACTGAATCAGAAAGAAATAGAAAATATAAACAGTCCAATCACAAGCACTGAAATTGAGACTGTGATTAAAAATCTTCCAACACACAAAAGCCCAGGACCCGATGGCTTCATAGGCAAATTCTATCAAGAGAAGAGTAAACAGCTATCCTTCTCAACCTCTTCCAAAATATACTAGAGGGAGGAAAACTCCCAAACTCATTCTATGAGGCCACCATCACCCTGACACTAAAACCAGAAAAAGATGTCACAAAGAAGGAAAACTACAAGCCAATATCACTGATGAACATAACATGCAAAAATCCTCAACAAAACACTAGCAAACAGAATCCAACAGCACATTAAAAGGATCATACACCATGAACAAGTGGGGTTTATCCCAGGAATGCAAGGATTCTTCAATATACACAATTCAATCAATGTGATAAACCATATTAACAAACTGAAGAATAAAAACCATATGATCAACTCAATAGATGCAGAAAAAGCTTATGACAAACATCAATACCCATTTATGAAAAAACCCCTCTAGAAAGTAGGCATAGAGGGAATTTACCTCAACATAATAAAGGCCATATATGACAAACCCACAGCCAACATGGTTCTCAATGGTGAAAAATTGAAACCAGTTCCACTAAGATTAGGAACAAGACAAGGTTACCCACTCTCACCACTCTTATTCAACATAGTTTTGGAAGTTTTAGCCACAGCAATTGGAGAAGAAAAAGAAATAAAAGGAATCTAAATCGTAAAAGAAGAAGTAAAACTGTCACTGTTTGCAGATGACATGATACTATACATAGAGAATGCTAAAGATGCCAGCAGAAAACTACTAGAGCTAATCAATGAATTTGCTAAAGTAGCAGGATACAAAATTAATGCACAGAAATCTCTTCTATTCCTATACACTAAAGATGAAAAATCTGAAAGAGAAATTAAGGAAACACTCCCATTTACCACTGCAACAAGAAGAATAAAATATCAATAAACCTACCTAAGGAGACAAAAGACCTGTATGCAGAAAATTATAAGACACTGATGAAAGAAATCAAAGATGATACAAACAGATGGAGAGATATACCGTGTTCTTGGATTGGAAGAATCTACATTGTGAAAATGACTATACTACTCAAAGCAATCTACAGATTCAATGCAATCCCTATCAAACTACCAATGGCATTTTTCACAGAACTAGAACAAAAAATTTCACAATTTGTATGGAAACACAAAAGACCCCAAATACTCAAAGCAATCTTGAGAAAGAAAAATGGAGCAGGAGCAATCAGGCTCCTGGACTTCAGACTATACTACAAAGCTACAGTAATCAAGACAGTATGGTACTGGCACAAAAACAGAAATATAGATCAATGGAACAGGATAGAAAGCCCAGAGATAAATCCACTCATTTATGGTCACTTTATCTTTGGTAAAGGAGGCAAGAATATACAATGGAGAAAAGACAGCCTCTTCAATAAGCAGTGCTGGGAAACCTGGAGAGTACATGTAAAAGAATTAAATTAGACCACTCCCTAACACCATACACAAAGATGAACTCAAAATGGATTAAAGACCTAAATGTAAGGCCAGACACTATAAAACTGTTAGAGAAAAACATGGGCAGAACACTCCATAAACAAATCACAGCAAGATCCTTTTTGACCCACCTCCTAGAGAAATGGAAATAAAAACAAAAATAAACTAATGGGACGTAATGAAACTTCAAAGCTTTTGCACAGCAAAGGAAACCATAAACAAGATGAAAAGGCAACCCTCAGAATGGGAGAAAATATTTGCAAATGAAGCAACTGACAAAGGATTAATCTCCAAAATTTACAAGCACCTCATGCAGCTCAATATCCAAAAAAAACCAAAAACAAACAAACAAAAAAAACAATCCAAAACTGGGTAGAAGACCTAAATAGACATTTCTCCTTAGAAGATATACAGATTGCCAACAAATACGTGAAAGAATGATCAACATCACACATCACTAATCATTAGAGAAATGCAAATCAAAACTACAATGTGGTATCACCTCACAGCACTCAGAATGGCCATAATGAAAAAATCTACAAAGAATACATGCTGGAGAGGGTTTGGAGAAAAGAGAACCCTCTTGCACTGTTGGTGGGAATGTAAATTGTTACATTCACTATGGAGGTTCCTCAAAAAACTAAAAACAGAACTCCCATATGACCCAGCAATCCCACTACCGGGCATATATCCTGAGAAAACCATAATTCAAAAAGAGCCATGGACCACAATGTTCATTGAAGCTCTATTTACAGTAGCCAGGACATGGAAGCAACCTAAGTGTTCATCGACAGACGAATGGATAAAGAAGATGTGGCACATAGATACAATGGAATATTACTCAGCCATAAAAAGAAACGAGATTGAGTTATTTGTAGGGAGGTCATTGGACCAAGAGTCTGTCATACACATTGAAGTCAGAAAGAGAAAAACAAATACCATATGCTAACACACATATATGGAATCTAAAGAAAAAAAATGATTACGGAGAACCTAGGGGCAGGACAGGATTAAAGATGCAGATGTAGAGAATGGACTTGAGGACACGGGGAGGGGGAAGGGTAAGCTGGGACGAAGTGATAGAGTGGCATGGACTTATATATACTTTCAAATGTAAAAAAGATAGCAGCCACATAGCACAGGGAGATCATTTCCGTGCTTTGTGACCACACAGAGGGGTGGGATAGGGAGGGTGGGAGGGAGATGCAAGAGGGAGGAGATATGGGGATATAGGTATAGCTGATTCACTTTGTTATAAAGTAGAAACTAACATACCATTGTAAACCATTTATACTCCAATAAAGATGTTAAAAAATGAATAAATAAAACCATTACATGAAAAGTTGATGGAAAACTTCATAAAGAATGGTTCAGATTGATACCACCTAAATACACAAATTAATCATAGCTTCTGATAGTAGAACCACGAGATGCAATATGCCTCCTCCTGGTGTGATGCAACAGCAAGCACATAGTCCCACCAATGAAGTATTCTTGGAAAAATAAGATGAGGACTTACATCTAACCAAACCTCTAGGTATTAGTATCAGTAAACAGAAAATCTGGGCGAATGAGGAATGGTTTAAACATCATCAAGAAAAAGTCTGCAGGCAAATATATTAATAGAACATGGGACACACTAAAGATGAGTGACAAAAGGAATTTCCACAAGTAAATGGCATGAAAACAATGTAAATGAAAAGACACACATGCATATACCCTACCTGTTAGACATTTATATTGAAGTATCTATAGATAAAATGTGATGTCAAAGATTTGCTTTAAAATACTACTCACACACACAAAAATATTTGGAAGAGGAGATGTGTAAGACTGATAAAATGTTGATTATAATTGAATAGGGGTGAGTGGGTACATGGAGACATTATACTATGTTCTCTCTTTGGGGGTATGTTTGAAAATTTCCAAACAAAACTATTTTTAAAATTCAGGGAAGCTTTATATGAAAACTAACCCAGTGGTTATTTCTTCCTTAAAATCCAGATAGATTTGGTAGGCAAAGAAGGAAGAACACAGTGAAATCAACTAAGGCAATCTGCAATCTACACCTACAGTAAATATAAAAAACGTTACTTGAATGTAGGTTATTTTCACATACTCAGAGAAAGTTTACAATAAATTATGAAGTTTTCCATAACCTTTAATATCTTCAGAAAATTGAGATTTTACAGCAACATCCTTGATCATAATGTATTTTATTCAAAATAAAAACTGTAGAGATAATTACAGAATCTTGAATAGAAACTGCATTTTAAATAACATTTCTATTTCACTGATATTAAATTTCTTGGATGTTACAATACTGTTATGCTATGTGCAAAAAAGCCTTAGTTCTTACGAAAGATTTGGGGATGAAGTGTACTTATCACTGCAATTTACTTTCAAATAATTCAGCCAAAACATTTCATACACACACATATATGGAGTTAGAAAGAAAAAGGTGAGGAAGAACTCAAATTTTGAAAAGTGGTAATAATTGGTGAGTCTGGATTAAGAGTATACATGTGTTATTACAGTATTCTTTCAACTTTTCTATAGGTCTGAAGTTTGTTGTGGTAGAAGGTTCAAAGAGAAATACAGGAACAAAAAGTTGAATAAACAAATTTTTACAAGTTAACAAGTTAAGAAATACATTCATTTGACCACTTGAACCAAAGAGAAAAGTTAAAATAGGAAATTTCATTCTGTAGTCTAGAGAATATTTCATACAAATATCTTCCTCTCTAAAGGTCAAGAGGACAGGAGGTGACCTGATCTTTAAGGTCCTTTTAACAATAGAAATGCGTTAGTCTAAATACCCCAAAACAATCATAATTAGAATAAAAGCAAATGTTTACTGGCAATTTACAGTTGCCAGGAAATGAACTACATATTCTATATGCATTACCTCACTTAATCCTTACCACATCTCATGAGTAAGAGCAATTAGTCTTTGACTTTACAGTGATCCCATTGGCTAGTAAGTGGTGGAGTAATATAAAGTGCCCTTTATATTATGCAAAGCAAAAATACTCAGCAGTTTCATCGTGCCCTTAGCCATCAGAGCTGGTAGTCATCATATTCCCCTAAATGAAACACCTACCCTAGCATAATGATTGAAAGTGTAGCTCTGAATGTAACCAGCCTACAAATTAAACTCATGTTCCAACACTTACTAGCTGTATGACCTTGATCAAGTTATTTGTCCTCACTGTTCTTCATTTTTCTCAACAATAAAATGGAGGTGTTAACTTGTGAAGCTATACTAAGATTACTTGTGATAGATGCATTTAAAGAACACAGCACAGTGTCTGGTACATAGAAAGTATACAGTAAGTATTAGATCTCAGTATTATAATGGGGGACATTCCATATTGCAGCAGCTTCACTTGGTTTTAAAAAAAACAAACATAAAACAGCTGAGTATGTTTCAAAATAAAAAGCATCAGGCAGACAGGGGACAGAGAGTTACTAAAATTTATCAATTAAGTAGAAGATAGTCTAAATTCAGTTATATCCCCAGGCAAAGTGCCTGCTTAATATTAAGCATAAGCTTAATTTTTCAAATAACAGAATTCAACAATTAACATCGAAGCTGTAACTGAATCTTAAGAGAAATTCAGAAGATCAATATTATTTTACTCATTTAAAATGTAGTGGTAAAATATCAAATGTTAAGTGTTTAAACTTAAACTTGCATACACTAATTTAAAAAAATGCAAGCTCATTCCATGAAGTGAGTGTATCTCACCCAATCTTCTACCACAGCATAAGAAGATCAGACAGAAGAAATATTATCAAAGAAATGTTCATCATGGATGTTTTGGGAGCATTCACCACTGTCTACTCAACATGGAAAGATAACCTCTTTTAACCTATCATGTAAAGAACAGCCCATTTTCTTTCGAGCTTTCTGCCTTGCACAGCGGAAACATTAGCCTTGGGTAGCTTATCTGCACCTCTCCTTCCTATTTTGCCAAAAGAATAATTAAGAAATGAAAAAATCCTTAAAGCACAAAGCATGGTCAATATATTTCCCATCCTCTTACAGAAAAAGTAATTATCCAGAAAGCCATAAACTCTTGCTAAAACCTGGATCTTAACTACCTCTTTTTTTTTCGATAAGTGAACTTAATAACAAATAAAGTAACAAAGATTCTCTGGGTAATTTACCACAGATTCTAAGGAGGAGGGCACAAAATTTAACATGAATACTGCTCCCAGCCTGCATTCTACATTTTCATTAATGCCATGCCTAAGGTTATCTAAGAACCTAAAAATACAGAAGCAAATTAGAATATGGTTTTGCTGTTTTAAAGAACAGATTATTGGGCTTCCCTCATGGCGCAGTGGTTGAGAGTCCACCTGCTGATGCAGGGGACACGGGTTCGTGCCCCAGTCCGGGAAGATCCCACATGCCGCGGAGCAGCTGGGCCCGTGAGCCATGGCCACTGAGCCTGCGTGTCTGAAGCCTGTGCTCCGCAGCGGGAGAGGCCACAGCAGTGAGAGGCCCGCGTACCGCAAAAACAAAACAAACAAACAAACAAAAAAAAAACCCAAAAAAAACAGATTACGTAAAAACCAAAAAGTGGGTGAATAAGCAATCATTCTTAATTCTTTTTAACTACAATATTCTCTCTTCAACCTGACATTCATATTTTTAGTATCCCAATGGTGAAAATAATTTGCAGAAGCAAAACTTATGAGCCTATAGGGAAATAGTTATGGGAATAAAACCATGGTTAGGACTCTGTGCTTTTACTGCCAAGGGCGTGGGTTTGAACACTGGTAGGGGAACTAAGATCCTGCAAGCCACGTAGTGTGGCCAAAAATAAATCAAATAAACATGTTATATTATTTTAGATTTAATATTCACTAAAACAAAACAATAGCTAACATGTATTGAAGAACTAATGACATTATTATTACACATAAAATGAGGAAAAAATATGAGCAAGATACAGAATTTTGGGGGAAGAGGATTTTTTTAAAAAATAGGAAAAATCCTCAAAGAACCTTGCCTTAATGGAATATTTAGGCAATGGTCTGAATAAGCAAGTGTAAAACAAAAAGAGGGATCACTTACTGTGCATAATAAACAAACAGGAATCTATCAAGGGGAGCTTCTAGTGGGCTGTGAGGGTAAGAAAGGAAGCTAGAGCGGGGAGGGGATTGGAGACAATAGAAAAGACGATTGGGGACTTCCCTGGAGGCACAGTGGTTAAGAATCAGCCTGCCAATACAGGGGCCACGGGTTTGCGCCTTGGTCCGGGAAGATCCCACATGCCGCGGAGCAACTAAGCCTGTGCACCACAACTACTGAGCCTGTGTCCAAAGCCTGCAAGCCACAACTACTGAAGCCCGCATGCCTAGAGCCCGTGCTCTGCAACAAAGAGAAGTCACCGCAAGGAGAAGCCCACGCACCACAACAAAGAGTAGCCCCACTAGCTGCAACTAGAGAAAGCCCGTGCGCAGTGGCAAAGACCCAAAGCAGCCAAAAAAATAAAAAATAAAAAATTAAGAAAAAGAGGATTGGTTAATCATTTTACCCTGGTAGGGGGATGACTGAAACTCTATTAGAAAAGGTGTTTATTATTCTCTTTAAAATGATTTACTCTTTGATTTTTCTAATCTGTAGCCGTAACATCCAAATCTTCACTGAAATTCTCCCAGAAACAACAAATCCCCTTACATGAGGGGCGTTTTGTAAGATTCCAACATTATATAAATTTGGGTCTAAAAAAAATAAAGACTGCAAGAGATGAAATGGAAATCAGAAGAAAGAGAAATCACTTTCATGAGTGAAATGTGAGCATCTCCTCCAAATCCACAGAGATACTGAAACGAGTGCTGGACTTAAGCCACCTTTATCTGAATACCCAAGAAAGGTTGAAGAGCCCAACTGACATCACCCCATCTCCTCAAATTGTCCTTTCCCTGTAGTTTAAAAAATAAACTTCAGAATATTTTTTGCTTTCTGTCAGGTAGTATTCCAAATCACCTTACACTACACACAAAAATCAACTCAAAATGGATGAAAGACTTGAACATAAGACCTGAAACCATACAAATTCTGGAAGAAACATATGGGGAAAGCTCATTGATAACAGTCTTGGCAATGTTTTTTTTCGTTTGACACCAAAAACAAAGGCAACCAAAGCAAAATAAACAAACAGCATTACATCAGTCTACTCGGTTGGCCAAAGTTTGTTTGGGTTTTTCTAAAAGAGCTTACAGAAGACTGAAACGAACTTTTTGGCCAACCCGATAAAAAAGCTTCTGCACAGAAAAGAAAAAAAAAAAATCAACAAAATGAAAAGGCAACCTATGCAATGGGAGAATATATCTGCCAATCATATATTAGATAAGGTATTAATATTTTACACACACACACAGACACAAACATTAATCAGATTATTCAACCATAAGAAGGAAATCCTGATATTTGTGACAACATGGGTGGACCTTCAACGCATTATGCTAAGTGAAATAAGTCAGAAAGAAACAAATATTGCATGGTATCATTTATATGTGGAATCTAAAAAAAAAAGTCAAGTTCAGAGAAACAAAGTGGAAAAGTGGTTGCCACGGGTGTGGGGGAAATAGGGAGAGATTGGTAAGAGGGTACAAAATTTCGGCTATAAGGTGAATGTAATGTAAAACATGGTGATTATGGCTGATAACACTGTGTTGTATTCTTGAAATTTGCAAAGAGAGTAGCAGTTAATTATTCTCACCAAAAAAAAAAAAAAATAGAGTTGCAATGAACATTTTGGTACATGACTCTTTCAATTATGGTTTTCTCAGGGTATATGCCCAGTAGTGGGATTGCTGGGTCGTATGGTAGTTCTATTTGTAGTTTTTTTAAGGAACCTCCATACTGTTCTCCATAGTGGCTGTATCAATTTTACATTCCCACAAACAGTGCAAAAGTGTTCCCTTTTTTCCACACCCTCTCCAGCATTTATTCTTTCTAGATTTTTTGATGATGGCCATTCTGACCGGTGTGAGATGATATCTCATTGTAGTTTTGATTTGCATTTCTCTAATGATTAATGATGTTGAGCATTCTTTCATGGAAGCAACCTAAGTGTCCATCAACAGATGAATGGATAAAGAAGATGTGGCACATATATACAATGGAATATTACTCAGCCATAAAAAGAAATGAAATTGAGTTATTTGTAGTGAGGTGGATGGACCTAGAGTCTGTCATACAGACTGAACTAAGTCAGAAAGAGAAAAACAAATACCATATGATAACACATATATATGGAATCCAAGGGAAAAAAAAAAGGTCATGAAGTATCTAGGGGTAAGACAGGAATAAAGACACAGACCTACTAGAGCATGGACTTGAGGATATGGGGAGGGGGGAGGGTAAGCTGTGACAAAGTGAGAGAGTAGCATGGACATATATACACTACCAAACGTAAAATAGCTAGCTAGTGGGAAGCAGCCGCATAGCACAGGGAGGTCAGTTAGGTGGTTTGTGACCCCTAGAGGGGTGGGATAGGGAGGGTGGGAGACACAAGAGGGAAGAGATATGGGAACATACATATAGGTATAACTGATTCACTTTGTTATAAAGCAGAAACTAACACACCATTGTAAAGCAATTATACTCCAATAAAGATGTTAAAAAAAATAAAACTTAAAAAAAAGCAAACAAAGAGAAGATAAATATATGAGGTGATAGATGTGTTAATTAAGTAGATGGTGGGAATCCTTTCACAGTATACATACATTAAATCTCCATGATATACACTTTATCCTACGATTTTACTTGTCAATGGTACCTCAAAACTGAAAAAAATAGTTAAGCAAACAATGGAATATTACTCAGTGATAAAAAAGAATGAAATCTTGCCTTTTACAACAACATGGATCGACTTAAATGGTATTATGCTAAGTGAAATAAGTCAGAGAGAAACAAATACCATATGATTTCACTTATATGTGGAATCTATAAAACAAGTGAACTAGTATAACAAAATAGAAACAGACTCAGACATGCAGAACAAATTGATTGCCAAAGGTGAGGGGGGTAAGGGGGGGATGAGAAACAGTTGAGGGGTATTAAGAGGTATCAACTTCCAGTTATAAAATAAATAAGTCATGGGGATGTAATGTATAGTATAGGGAATATAGTCAATAATATTTTAATAACTTTGCATGGTGACAGATGGAAATTAGGGTTACACAGCGATCATTTTGTAATGTACAAAAATATCAAATCACTACATTGTACACCTGAAATTCATGTCAATTATACTTCAATTAAAAAAAGAAAAAAAATAGTAATCAAGGTATTTACAAAAGTAAGCAGTATGTTCACAGTCCTCCAGCCAAACATTAAGTGCTTTTTTTTTTTTTTTTTTACTTACTCGGAAAAATATGTATAGAGTCTCCCTAAGTTATGGAATTGATGTTTAATTCACTTTTACCTGTGAAAGTCTTGTAAATTTGGAAAAGTATGCAAGAGAAATCTGAACCCTAATACTTTGTGTCCAAGGAATTTGTGATCAGTGAGAAATCATTCTATGGTGTATTTTGTAGCCTAGAAATCTAAAAAATAATTCAGGTAAAAATTTTTATGATTCCAAGTTTTATAATACATAGATTATCTTAAACTGAGTTTTTGTGAAATCTTTTTAATAAAGAACATGATGATTTAAGCTACAAAGTTTCTGCAAACATTAGTAACTCAGGTGAACAAAATTGGTAAAATATCAACCTACATATCATTAAGGTTTTTTTATTGTTTTGACCCTTAAATATTTTTGATTTTCCTCAGATCCTGCATTCTCTGGCCCTTTTATCTCATATTCTCAAATTTTTGCCTAGAACACTATTATCATGGACCCCCTAAATAATTTCTTAAAATTCTATAGCTTTTGAGATACTATGACTTTTTCTTATATAGAAATCAAGAGTCACTAAGAAGGTCAAGGTAAATATTTATATTTTAAATTGCTGAGGAAGAAGTAAGCTTTAAAATGGCTGGATAATTTCACCAAGGATGAATATCTGTTAATAACCTAAGGAGGTTAACTAATCAAAGACTATCTTACTAACTTTTACTGCCTTTTTATTGTACTTTGTACATGCTCTACACACAGGACACTGAAACCTGGCAACTACCATTAATATCAGTAAAGGTTAACAATGTCTCCTAAGTTTGGGGAAACAGCTTGAAATCTAGTGATTAGTAATAACATAGGTTCTATGGATTCATGCTTTAGACAGCTGACTGAGAGGCAGAATTCTGGAATTATTTCTTTATAAACTGAAAACTTCCAGGTTTAAGACAGAATGATAACAGTCCACAATAACAGCTAACATTAAATCTTTTAGCCAAATGAGATAAATATAATTGATAAAAGGTAGAATACCGATAAAAGCAAATTAAAAAAATCAGGGAACAATCAACACAGAATCCAAGATAATGGTTTACTCTAGTGGATGGAGGCAGGGAGATGGGATAAGGGGGCGAGATGATTAAATGTAGGATAATCTGGACATCACAGCTTTGTTTTGCATGGTGTGCATTTCATTACTATGACAGAAGGAAGGCAGGGAGGGAGGAAGGAAGATTGGCCATGCACAGACCAGTAATGATTGTGTTTTAAACAAAGGATTATGACTAATACAATCCTGGGCAATTCAAGTTCAAATGCAGTTTAAGGAGATTTTAGAATTCATCTTTGGTGTAAAATTTTAGGAAACATAGTCTTACACAATCAGATTTTTTTGTTTTATTTACATGAATGAATGTTTTTCTGTCTAATGAGGAAAGCTAATAAATGAAACAGAATCACTGAAGGGTCTTAGGAAAATACTTTGAAAATCTCTCTCAAGTAGGACTTCAGAAGCATAGAAATTTTGGCTAACATCTGTGATATTTCACTTATATTTAAACAGAGCTGTGAATGTCTCCCCAGGGCACCTACCATTCTATTTTAAGTATACCACTTAAAAAAAAAAAACTGTTTTAACATCTAACAAAGCACACATGATGTGAAAACACTTGTTAAACCATCTCTGCAGTTTTAACAATAAGACAAATGTGAGATCATTTCTTTTCCTAAGGCTCATTAGATTAGCATTAGTGCAGTGGCAGTATTTTTGGGAAATATTTGCCCTCGCTATCTTTTTTTCATATGCATTTGCCATTTGGAGAGTTCTTTTTTCAAATTCACTTTACACAAATTCTATGTTAGAATCATGAGATACCATAACATGTGTCACGTTATAGTGGTGACACAAACCTACTCGGGAAATTCAAGATAAATGGCACGCCATTTATTGAGGATGGCTTTAGGTTATGTTTTTGTGTCTCACTATCAGCCTAATAAATAGTTTTTTGCTCATTTGTAGCATATCAAAGACATCTTTTAAATATGCTAATTTTAAGATACGCAAAAACATAGGTTGTATGTATGAATAAGTTGAATTACCTACCCTTGGGAGAAGTTTAAAGTTACATTCCTCAAGCCATTTGTTAAGCTGTATTCTACTCTACATACAGAAAACTTGACAGAATTCAAAGGAGGGTTGAGGGAAAGAGTTCAATCCCATTTCTATTCACTCTTGAGTCTGGAGGAGAAACTTTGATTTGAGATAATGGACTAATGATGAAATCAGGAACATTTGGATAACTCATTGGGAACACTGAACTGGGATAAAGATTCTTTTCTTCTTTATGACTTACTCACATGGTCAAAATGAGAGTAAAAGCCAAGAGAAAGGAGGAATGAGACACTATTTTCTGCTCTAAGTTTTACAGTAGAAGGCAAGGAATTATTGTATGTTCTGTTGGGTACATTCTAGATCACCACGATAGGAAAATAGATCTGAGTTAAGAGCTTTTGGAGAAATACACCTTTGTCTTTCTTACCATTGCCATCTGATACTTTCCAGAATTCAAGCATAATGCTACTGGTGGTTCAATGAGATAGAGGACCCTAAAGGACCCTGTCAATTTTGGGAGAGATCCAAGACCCCAATCCCTTCATAGGACAACCAGCTAGAGAAAATCAATGGATTTATGAGATTTTTTTCCTTTATGTATATTTTTCTAAAACATATACATATGTATACACACACACACACACATATACTACAAAATATCAATAACTGAGAATATCTCAGACACAGAGTCATTCATTTAGTCACATAGGAACATATATGCCATCTACTATGCTAATTGTGGAGATTTTGAGTTAATAAGAGAGCCAAGGAGCTTATATTCTAGAGAGTGAGTGGACACAGGCCGTTGCAGTACACTGAGATGTGGACCATGGTTGCAGAAGTACAGGAAGCACACTGGAGAGGTGATTTATTCAGACTTTCAGAAAAGGCTTACAGGAAAGAGTCATTTACTTAGACCTCAACTATGAATAGGCATTATCCAGGTAAAGAAGGATGAGGTGAGAGACAATCTGAATAGGAGAGACTCGATAACTTTGAGATTGGAGGAAAAGCTGGACCTTTGAAACCAAAATCTATGAAGTTAAATCCTAGCTGTATCTCTAGATGACTTACAGGGCTTCTCTTAGTTTGTTTCCTAATCTTCAAATAGCATTTTAGGAAAATAAAATGACATTGCATGTAACCTACCAAATACAACACATTAAGTTTCTCATAATGGTTAAATTCTTCCTGCCTTTACTTTTTTCCATCTATATGCCTCTGTTTTCATGGCTCTTGTATTATTAGCATTTCTGCAACTAGGAAAACAAAGACAGGAAGAAGCATTGTACTTTCTTTTCTCTTCCGCCTTCCTTCCACAATCAACCATGGGCTGCTGACATCCTAATGTTAAGTATTATGCCTGATTCACTGTGTCCACCCCACCTCACCCCACCCCACCCCTGCACTTTGCGCCATATTATGTGCTCCAGATATATGGAAGATTCGGAATGAAAGAGTGAATGAATGAATAGGAGATTTGACCCTTTATTTTCCCTAAAAATAGCTTATTTTACCCACGCCCAACCTTTTCCATTCAGTACATGCTATGCTTTTTGATAGTCCCAGGACGAACGTGAAATCCTTTCTCTAAAAGTAAATGCATGGTTTACCCTTAGGCTCCATTCTCCCCTAGGGACTAAGCGTAAAGGATTGGAGAAATAGAGGTCGGCAGTACTTGCTTTTTTTTCTCTTGTTTATACCATAGTTTCTCAACCTGGGCACTATTCACAATTAAAACACGTACTTCTGTGTTGTGACAGGCTGTCCTATGCGTTATAGGTTGTTTAGCAGCATCCCTGGCCTCCATCCACTAAGTGTTAAATTTCATTCCTAGCTGTGGCAAGAAAAAATGTCTCCAGATATAGCCAGTGTACAACCTCCTTCCCCTATTGAGAAACAAACCTATATTCTAAACACTTAATTCAAAAGAATTTTTACCATAGAGGAAGCTGTCAGTTTTTTTTTTTTTAAAGTAATGAGGAGTAGGTCAATTAAGGTTTGAGGAATGGAAAAAATTTAACTTTAAGGTATTTGATACTGCAACTATTACATCTTGCAAACATGGCCAAGTCTCTACTTGCACCCCTCAAACCAAGAACACAGTGACTGAATTGGTGGGTCATCTAAGTGAAAATGTTAGGTTTTCAGATGTAGAGGATAGAAGTCTCAAGATCAAAAAGTAAGAGATCTCTGAATTAAGGTAATCTCAGGAGATAAGGAGCTTGAAGGGATATAAAACCCCTTCCCTCCTGGTTTGCTGTGATCAGGTTAATATGGAAGAACATCTTGAGTTTCCAGTTCATCTTGCTTCAGACAGCCTGGAGATCAAGAATAATCAGACAGTTGGCTCGATATTGACAAGAAAATGATACTCAAAGCCTGACGTAAGAAAATACCTGAATTTCTCGCCTATGGTGTCTAAAAGATGACTATATGGGTAATTGCTAGCATTTAAGTGAAAATGTTATGTACTCCTCAGATGTTAATTGGTTTACTTTTCAGAACTTCAATAATCAGATTTCACCATTTCCTTTGAGTATAATTCTAAACAGTACTAGACTGTATATTCAAATTCAAATTAGCATATATATGATCTTCATCTGTTTCTTCTATCAGGTGTGACTTCCAAGTACACTTTAGTTTCAACGTCCTAGAGAAGGATTTAATTCATCTCTTTGGGATGCAATGTATGTATGCTTGTGTGTGCATGCCTGTGTGTGATAAGCAGTGCTTTATGTGCAGTGGCACCATGACTGCTGTTATGATTTTTTTTGGTAAATATGGTAGATCTTTATAGACAGATGCTTTTTAGTGCTGAGACTATCAAAGTCAGCCAAGCATGTATTGCTGTTGATTTATTAACTCTACAGAGCTCCAATGTTACTGCTTTGATTTTTGCTGCTCTGTTTTTATTTTTGAGGGGTATCCTAAATGGACCTTCTGGTAGTTGTATTTTAGCAAATAATCAGATTTCTGTGTGCTCTAAATAGTTTAAGTGAAGAACAAACGCTCCTTTCCACTAGTAACTTTGTGCAGCCCAAAACTATTTCCTATACTCACATTTGGAGACCCTGATTTGACAGATATTTCAAGTATGAGAATGCTCAGCAAAATTCTCATTAGCCATTTTGGAAAGGTGTATTGAAATCCTTGAGCAGTGAAGTGAAACATTATTCAATAAAGGTTCCTTTTAAAATTCATTCTGTATTGGAAAAAGTATTAGGTATTTTTAAAATTGGCTAATACTGCAGAATTTAGACATTTAAAGAAAAATTTTTAAAAAGCAGGTACACTGCGACACTCAACCATCCTTTGGATTCACCATCACAACCAGAACTTGATGGGCAGCTATTTTAACACTGGAGTCTCTACTAGCAACTTGTCTCACTAACTTTTGATGTTTTTATAAAATTGCTATTTTGCCTGTCTCCAACTAGGAGTAATTCCCACTTCTCCAGTACTCTGCTTTTGTAACAAGATTAAGAGCTTTGTTTGACTTGGGTTTGAATCCAAGCTCACTGAGGCCATAGCATCTCTCTGCCTCAGCATCCTCATCATTTTTTCTAAACAGAAAGTATCTACCTAAAGGACTGCTGTGAAAATAAAATAGAATGGTTATATAAAGAACCCTTGGTGATACCTTGAACTACCCATCAGTAAATTTTAGGGCCATAGAAAGTGGCTTGGAAGGATTTATACAGTCATGTGTGATAGATGGGTTATAATGAAGGCCCCACTTTTTTTTTTTTAAATCCCTTCCTGTATGTGTCCCTCTGTGATAACACAGAGCCCTGCAACTGGACTCTCAGAGGTGCCATGTAACTTGTGTTAGCCAAGAGGACGTTAGCAGAGTTAGAAAGTAGAAACTTGAAATATGCCTGACTGATTGAGTTTGCATGCTTGTACACCTCCTGCATTCACCACAGGAACAGGTATGGGCTAGCTTGCCAATGAAAGGCGAAAAATCACTGCAGGAGAGTCAAGTCACCCAGGCCACCCCTGAACTTGTTAGCAGCGTCCAACAACCATCACCCCACCACCAACTCCACCATGGACTCCACAACGTCCTTTAAGAAAGATCTTCTGCAAGTTCTTTAACATGTCTAGAGTTGAAGAATACAGACAAATATAGATTAAAACATATCTAGTAGCTTTATATTTGATGTTATATGCACATCAAATATATGTTAAAATATATTATATTTATATAATATATGTTACTTAGATCCCACTCCTCCAATCTGCTCCTCTCACCACCTGCATTTCTCTCCACCTCTCTTCCCATTGTAATCCAGTCTCTCATTTCTCTCAACATGACAGTCAGCAAAAAGGCCTAACTTGGGATGTTTTCCAGAAGGCTGGTAAGCACTGACTGAGCTGACTGTGAAAGAATTGGTTAAGAAGCATTTTCTCAGCAATTTTGCTTGTATCTATTTGCTTTATTCACCATTTATGTTTGGCCAATGCTTGGCCAAAGCAGTGTTCCAAAGGATAAAGTTGGTTGCTTCTGTTGAGAAATGAATATTCCCACCGCCCTAGGGTCAAGGGAGGAATGTTCCAACATGTAATTTTCCCTTCCACAGAGGGTTTTAATTCAGAAGTTTTGGGAATAGCATTGATATTTTACCTAAACTAAGTATTTTTATGAAGAAGAGAATGAGGTTTTTGTTGGTGGCATTTCAGATTCTGAGCATCAACTTTGAGCTCATTATTGTGTATGCCAGCTGCCAAATTCTGTTTAGACTGTGCCATACATGCCTTTATGCTCCTATTGTCAAGGAAGGGGCCTTGTGCGCAGATGTGCATACACACACGCACGCTACACCAAGAGTCACAGCCCTGCACGTCAAGGTGCTTACACTTTAACAGAAAAGGTAGGCCCATTCTAAGTTTATTTTTCATGTTCCCTTTGTTGTTGTAAAAAATCTAAACACAAATTCAAGTATTTCCTGTTCTTTGAGGGATACTCACATTTCTTTATTCTAAGAGAAAAGTTAGAGATATTTTTTATAAGCAGAACAGGTTTTAGAAAAACAAAACTTCCTAGTAACTGACAATAAATACAGACAAAGCTCTGAAGAGGTGGTCAACTAGGGGAACAGGAATGTAGAGCTGATGTCTGGCAATCACAAGATAGTAAATGTGCAGAGATGGTTCAGGTACTTCCTGGTTTTCACTCTCAAAGCTACCTGGTCTCTCCATCAATTATGAACTTTAAGGACAGATCAGCTTATACCAAAATGACAATCATACATCTGCTTTCTTATAAATGAAGCAATCACCAACAACTCTAAAAATATCTATGACACACAACCACTGCTTCACGTGTACTCTATCTGACCTCTCAGTCAGCCTTCATTCCAGCCATACACTGTGAAATTTTCCCATCACTGGGTTTTCTCATTTTCCAGGGCAAACTTCTCAAAACCCAAGGGAAAGCAACTGAAGTAGAACTATTCCAAAGTGCATTTCCAATGTGATGCAGCAGAAATAATGTTCAATGAAATTATTGTTAGCAGCGCCTGAGAAGCCAAGCTGAATACGCTATGCTTTCAATGAGTATTTGACATTCGCTCATTTGTTTTCCAGTACCAGCACCTTCATTCTTTGCTTTATTCCTTAATGCATATTTAGTTGGAAAACATTATCTAGAATGATGTCTAAATATTAACCTAGATATAGGAAGCTAAAGGACATTCAATACTCAGAGATGAGATTATGGTTGATCCTATGCCAAACTATGGGGTAGGTGAGGCTTATTGGGGGCCCTCTCAGCTTCCCCATCACCCAGTAACCATTAACTCTGGCCTGTGCTCAGGACATCACACCTGACATTGGGGATGATGGAATAAGGGATAAGACACAGAGTTCAGTCTTTCCACCTTCATACTTTTACGTTCTTCTAAAATTCTGGTCTTTTTGTTTGTAACTCTCTTCTCACCCCTCAAAACAGGAAAAATATAACTTCAATTCTTTCAACTTCAGTGTGTATTTCAGGCAAGAAGTTGCTTCTTCTCAGGTTTTACTTCTGTAAGGAAGTGTTTCCTAAATGTTACAGCAGAGCTCATTGCTTACTTCTCTTGCTTACAACCACTTACCACCACCAAACCACGTAACTCTCCCTTGCCTCCTGAAACACATGGCGTAAGCTCTGGAACTAGATGGCGGAAGCTGGTGAGCCTTTAGGAGACTGGAGTCTGGTTGGCCTCTAGGATGCTATCCAGAACACAGCAAAAATGCTGTTGGTACCGGGAGTAATGAAGACCTTTTTAATATAGTGGCAGGAAATATAGCAAAGCTGTTATCTAAAAATAGCAAAATGTGCCTAAAAATGCAACAGTATAGCTACGTAGATTTGAGTGCTGAAGGGAATGTCTGCCTTCTCCTAGCTGCCTATAATAAAGTAAGAGATCAACTAAAGAACCAAGTGTCCATTTATTGAATGGAAATTAGAAATTACAGAATTGGAAAGCAAGGACCCAGACCAATCTTTTCAGGCAGTAAACTGTTTTGTGAGTAATAAAGGGCCATGGTGAGAGTATAAATTCCTATATTAACACCTAGCGAAGATCTAAGGTGTGCCTCATAGAACCTTTCACACAAACAACTCTGAGGACTTTCTTCCTGAATTTGTTATGTTTATAGAAAAAGTTGCTATGTTATTTTTCTCCTAAGATTTTACATTTTGAGAGGAGTTTCAGGTTTACAGCAAAATTGAAGGAAAGGTACAGAGATTTCCTATATACCCACTGCCTGCATACACGCATAGCCTCCCCTGTAATCAAACTCCCGCATCAGAGCAGTGCCTTTATTGGAACTGATGAGCCTATGTTGACACATCATAATCACCAAAAGTGCTGTCTGAGAATTTTAAGGACACATCTCACAGATACTACATCTCAATACAAAAAGCGCTTCTAAGGGGAGTATTCCCTTAGCAGCCTCACAGCGGGGCTTGTGGATATGTTACGTAGATGACAGAAGGGACTTTGTAGCTTTAAGGATTTTGAGATGGGGAGGTAATCCTGCATTAGCTGGGTGAAGCCAATGTAATCAAGAGAGTCCTCCTAAGGGAAAGAGAAGGCAGGGTAGTCAGAATTGAGAGATAAAGTAATGAAAGCAGAGGTTTCATTGACCTAGAACCACCAGCAAAGGAATATGGGCAGTCCCTAGAAAAGGCAAGGAAATGGAAAGAGATTTATGGATGTGAATTTGTCTAATGTAGATTACAACTGATACATTTACAAAAGTACACATTTAAAAAAATGATTTCAAAGTGAAATGAAAAGAATGTAGTGCAAAATTAAAATAGGCCTTTGGACTTTTGAACTACTTTGAGCAAGAAATAAGCTAAGGAAGTTCCTTATTTATACATACCAGCCCCTTCTAATGGAAAAAGAATAATGTCCAAGGGACGTAGCCAAAAGGTGCCAGAGCACAACTCCAGAGAGCAGCATCAATCTCTAACCAAGAAACTGACAGCATGTGCCCAGCGGAGTGTCAGCAATGCTATATACCAGCAACTGCTGTGGGTCTCTGATTTTCTCTTTTTGAATCAGATTGCCTATATTGGTTATCTTATGTCTTTTTAATTCACAGGGGTTCTGATGAACGAGAATGATACTCAAGGAGCTGTATCTTAGGAAGTGCACAAAATAGCTTTATCCACACGCAGATATGGTTTAAAGAAAAGATTGTATACCCTGAGCCTGGGATTGCTGTGGTAAAAATGTGGGGTGGGAGATGTGTGTCCTGGAGAAGGAAGCGTATTTTGCTAATGGGAGGGATATAAATTGTGGCCAGAGAGCTGACTGTGGCATGGCGTAACAATGTCACCTGTCAGAGTAACAATTCTACAAGGTGACCTTGACAATTCTCCCACTGAAAAGAAGGGTCTATATTCCCTGACCTTTGAATCTAGGCAGGCTTGGGACACTCGTATACCAATACAATGAGGAAGAAGTGACATTGCATGACTTTTGTGGCTAGCTTAGAAAGGGCACACAGCATCCACCTTGTTTGCTGGGAACCTAACACTGGAACCTAAGTCACCACAGAAGTTGCCTGGGAGCCCTGAGCTGCCAGGCTTCAAGGAAGCCCAAATTAGTCCATGTGGAGACTCCACATGGGCAAGCCTGCAGACTACCTGACCAAAGAGAGGCCTGATCATTACCCAGCTGTTCCAGCTCCTCTGACTTGTATCCACAACACTGTCCCCAAGCATATCCCAAATTTCTGACCCACAAAAACCACACGATATAATAAAATCGTTTCCTTAAGCCAGAAAGATAACCAAGAAATGACCAAACGAGTCCATTCTCCTAAACCCTCAAAACAAGAAAACATTGGTTTCGATTATCGACACATTGGTGGTGACTTACTTCTTATACTTTTACCTATACTAGAAAACCTTCCCTGAATATCACAGCAGACCTGGTTGTTCACTTCACCTTATCTACCACCACCAAACTGTGAAATTTCTCCTTGAGATTATGCTTACTGTACTGGGTATTATTTGCACACCTCTCAGTTTTTCCCACTGAGATAGGAAATCCTCAAGGGAAAATACCCTGAGTAATTCAAGTTTACGTCTCTTGCAATGAAAAGCACAAAAGACACATAATTGGTGACGACTGTAAGCCTGTTATATAAATGAAAGATATTTGAAAAATCTCTTTTTGAAGGCTTTTTCAAAAAGGTAGAGGGCTTCGTTCCCTTTAAGTGATCCGTACTCTTACAATACAAGCAGAAGAGGAATTTGTTTCACACTACTGGACCTTTACTTAGTTTCACAGAATAGAGAAGGAGATTTCTCATCAACTTATCAAGCTGTTCTTGAGAGGCCGAAATTTATATGAGAAAGTATAATATCTGATATGTAATATCTATGATGACCACACATTTGGAAAGAGCAAGAAGCTGATCTTATGATAAACCCTGTGGTAGAGGGGCAGAGCAAGGTTAGATGTTCAGCTTCCTGCAGGACCAAGTTAAGACACCAGAGTGATGGCATCGGAGTACTGACTACACAGCTGCACTGAGTCAAGCCTGGAGACCCAGTTGGCGGTATGTGCGGTGGTACTAAAATAGTTTCTGGAGAGAGACCTAACTTCTACCAGCTCAAAAACATTTCTTGGGAAATAGAAAAATTAGAAAAAGGTAAATGCTCTTTGCAGGACTAGAAAGTTTTACTAGTAGAGGAATATAGAGGAGATAATACTTCTAAGTGTCCCTAAGTACCATCACTCAATTGACAATGTTAATATTTTATGGAATATCTACTCTGCTGTCTGAGGAAGTGTGGCTATAGGGGCAAACGAGACACATGTGCTCCAGGGTTCATGGAGGTTTAATTCTAATGGAGCAAGGCAAACTCACAAGAAACTAACGAATAGGGTAAGTTCAGAAAACGTAAGTGTTGAAAAAGAAAATGACAGCTGGCAAAGGGAAAGGCAATGGCCAGGGGAAATTTGTACATTAGCTAGGATGGCTAGGGAAGGTGGAGCAAACATGGTTGTTTGCCTGCCCCAGCTATTCCCCCCATCTTGGGTTCTAGTGGAAGAGCCCATCTCTTGTCACGTACTCACTTTCCCATCGCCCCATCGCGGATGTGGAGAGTATGAACACTATTCTAAGACACTATGGAGACATCTGTTGGGGAAATAGATGCTTCCAAGAAAAATCCTCCTCTCTGATGAAGACAGTCCCTTGAACATTGTCCTGTGAGCCCAAGATGCACAGAGCTACTGTAGTCATCTTACAGTGTAATGGGGACGGCGATGAATATTGCAGAGAAGCCAACCTCACGCCTTGATTGCATTGAGCCAGACCCACACTCTGAATCACTTACTTCAGTACATCTATTGTAGGAGAGGAACACTCATTGTTTAAGCCACATTTATAATACTTGTAACCGCAAGTATGTTAATGTATTAGTTTGCTACGGCTGCCATAAAAAAGTACCACAAAGTTTAAACAACATAAAATTGTCTCAGTGTTCTGGAAATTAGAAGTGTGAAATCAAGGTGTCCTCAAGGTTGGTTCTTTCTGAGGGCTGTGAGGGGAAAAAATTATTTCAGGCCTCTCTCCTTGGTTTATGGACGTCCATTTCCTCCCTCTGTCTCTCCTATCTCCTTTCTTCTATGTGTATCTCTGTGTTTACATCTTCCCTTTTTATAAAAACACCGGTCATATCAAATGAGGGTCTGCTCCTAGTGACCTCAGTTTAACTTTATTATCTCTGTAAAGACCCTCTCTTCAAAGGTCACATTCTTAGGTACCAACGGTAAGGACTTCAGCATATGAATTTTGAAGAGACACGATTCAACTCATAAAACTAATAAATATAGAAGTTTTCATTGAGGAGGTAGAAAGGAGTGCAGAAGCAGCAGATTTACACACAGGTTTGGGTAAAGATTATCATGGGCCCAGAGAAGTGCAAACGCCAAGGCTCTGAACTGGTGATTTAGTCAGAATTCAGTTGCATATGAGCGCTAGTGATTGACTTATTGCCTCCCAGCGCCAAATGCACATTTTCATTGCCTATTCTGTGATAACTGAGCTGAACCCTGAATATTTCTCCTTTGCCAACTGGCACGACGCTAATTTTGCTTTGTCGGCCGAGGGTGCTGGAGGGACCTGGCAGAACGCAGGACTTCTCTTTCTAGATCCAGTGTGCTCTTCTCATCAAATTGCTGCGTTGTACAGACTCTCTGCAGGGCAGAGAGTGCAGCTCCTGTTCTGCTGTGGGCAGTCTCCTAAGGAACCCCAAAGGGTGAATTATCTGCAAGTCTGGACTCAGTAACATGACCACACCCTCTCAGTGAGGCCTGATCTCGATCCTAGGGAAGGAGTTATTTTAGATCGGTCTCTTTCTTGGGTATTCCATCATAGTCTAAGGGTAGTGACTACTCCTTGTATATACTATTCCTGAATTCTTTAGAGATCTGTATACTCCCACTAGGTAATCACTGTTACTACATTCTTGTTATAATTATTCTTTACATTAAATTTGTCCTGTTCAAGTTACTGTGTGGTTTCTGCCTCCTGATGGGGCCCTGAGTTGTCCAACATGCCAGAAATTACTCACAATATCATCACAAGAAGTAGAAGATAAAGCTCTTTGAAGGGACTCAAGGAATGACTCCCAGAATAATACTGTGAACTAGCCCACAGAGAAGCTGCTATCATTGTCAAAAGAGAAGAAATCAGGAAGCTATTGATGCATTTTCCAGGAACATTTCTGCTTAGCTTCAACCCAAGGAAGGGGAAGTAGATCATGATTCCCAGAACATACTGTGTCTGTCAGGCAGCCATACAAAGTAACACACCCCTTGAACACTGCTGATTCTTTCTCTTTATACCCCCTAACTTAATTCCAAACTTGAGTTTTCTATGTGAACCTCAGAGCAGTTGAATCTAAATTACACTGGATTTCTGGACATCATATCTATTTTACCAGGCAGTAAGTAGTAGAAAGGAAAAAGATTAAATGGAAATGTCAGCTGACTTTGTTTCCTCCCAGAAACTTCCTTGGCAGTCAGTGATTTGATTATATCTCATTGACTAGAGTCAATGACTGGGCCATAGGGCCATCTCTTGTCCAACTACTGGAAAATGGCTGGGAATAAGAGAAGTGTGGAAGGGAGTAGAGGCACCAACGAACAGTATATGCCCTCCTGTGTGTATATGTCCTGCTCTTTTCTCCAAAGCAACCCTGATTGAGCTTTCCCAGTAGTGCGGGGATTGGGATGAGATAAGGTTTGTACGAAAAGGGTCATAAACTCCCCCATTATGTTAGACTTTCCGATCTTAAAAAATAAAGAACAAAGAGACAACACTTAGATTTAAAGTAATAAATGGAATCAGGGAAACATTTAACTTTTTAAGTAGAGTCACAGTATCCTGTGAGGATCGTGAGCAATTTGTCACACAGCACATAGAGAAAGCAATTACAAACACAGACTATTATTTCTTCTTTCATATAAATGCTATATATTTGCTTTTGCATTTTCTCACGCTTAATGATATATACAACCTTATTTTCTTGACAACACATTCACACTTACATAATTATCTTTGAAGGCTGATACAGATCCATTCTATTTAATCATTTAGATTTTGATGGTCATTTAGAAAAAGGATTTTCTATTGAGACTTCTTAACACAGGTCACTGGTCAAATATACAGTATTTCATATTTTAAGTCAAGAAAAAATTAGATGTTTCAAGAATCCTATGTCTCAGCTTTGTGTACACAGGCACATAAAACCTACATGAAAGGCTAAATACTAACTACATATGACTGGAAAAGTTCATAGCTTTTATGTCACAATATTTAAATTTTCATCAGTGTATATTATACATAATTCCAGTTCTTTTTTTACTAAACAGGACTGAATGATCTGTAAATTTAGTTTAAAAATTAAAAGATTTACTTCATAATTTTATAATTTATTACCATCTTCTAAAGCTAGATGGAAAACAAAAATGACCTATTTATCTCTATTTCCTCAAATGTAGGTTGAGAGGATACTAAACTCAAGTTTACTTTTAACCACTTCTAGTTACACATTTATTCATGTAATAAGCATTTACTGAGTGACTACCATGTACATAAACAAGTAAATAACTAAAACATATTTTAGGTGATATGGTAAGTTCTATGAAGAAAAATGAATCAGTAAAAGGGACACGGAGTAAGGGAGAGAGGGATGGATAACTAAACAGTCATGCAAGGCCTAATTGAGATGACCTTTGAGCTAAAGCTGGCATTTGGAAGAGGAACAATCCATGCATAGGGGGTGGGTAGGGGCCATGGTGCACAGAAAATGCAAAAACCCTGAGATGTATGTGCACTTGCTCTGCACCAGGAAGAAGATGCCTCAAGCACAGTGAGCCAGAGGGAAAGTAGAGGTAGAGAAAGTCAAAGATCCAGTAAAGAAGTAAAAATAATCCAGAACATTGCAGGCACTTGGAATGATATTGGCCTATACTCTGAGTGAGATGG
Source organism: Tursiops truncatus (assembly GCF_011762595.2). Classification (NCBI taxonomy): domain Eukaryota; kingdom Metazoa; phylum Chordata; class Mammalia; order Artiodactyla; family Delphinidae; genus Tursiops; species Tursiops truncatus. Next base: position 56,087,356 of record NC_047039.1, on the reverse strand, counting down.
ACAGGCACGGAAGTATTTTGAGCAGAGCTGTGACACGATTCCACTGTCTGCTGGTCAAATATAGACTTTGATAGGGAGTGGGGGTGGACAAGAGACAGAGAGAAAGTACATTAGTTAGGAGGCTGTTATCATAATGAGGTGGTTATCATAACCAGGTTAAAGAAAATAGTGCCTTGTACATGGAAATATCAGCAGAGGGGTTGAGAAGGGGTACCATATTGGACATAATTTAACAGTAATGTTAATAAGATTTAGCGAGGCATTAGTTTTGGGATACCAAAGAAAAGGAGTCAAAGATGACTCACTCTTAATTGTTTTAGAGCAAATAGAAGGATTGCGTACATTGGGGAAAACTGGATAAAGGTGTTAGATCAGAAATTCAGTGTGGGACATGATAAACTTGAAGTGCTTACTGGACATCCAAGTAGACCTGCTGAGCAGGCAGCTGGAAGTAAGAGTGTGAAGTTCAGGAGAGAGCTTCTAGTTAAAGATACACATTTGGGAAATCTCAGTATACAGACTGTATTTAGAGCTATGGGACTATTACTGCAGATAGTGTTGAAAATGCCTGTTATGTGTCAGTCATTCTGTTAGGTCCTTCCACTTTAATCCTCGCACCAATTTAGCAATGAAACTGAGGCTGAGAGAGATTAAATACATTTCCATGGCCATGTAGCTAGTAAATGGAAGATATAGTAGTTAATCCAAGGTGTGTCTGAAATTAACATCTATTCTTTCCTGCAGTATAGACACACTCCATTCCTTGGTCTGAATGCACCAAATGTTATCCCCTACCTGGCTGTAGAAAAGTCACTAGTATTTAGGTCTAAAGCCCACCAACCAGCCATTGTTGATTGATCTACCTTCTGCTATCCCAACTCAGAGAACTCTCCTTCAATTTTTGGAAATGTTAGCCTCCTATCTCTCCAAACCTTACCATCCTTGCTTAGAGATAACTTGAAATGATTACCTATTGCTTTACTAGGGTAGACAATAATCTAGATATAGATCTCAATACTGCAGTATTTTTGGAAATTTATTGTAGTGAATAGCAATTTAAAACAGACCTAAGCTGACTGCATTGTACAATATCAGTTCTTTCCCAGAGCTTCTACATATTAAGGGTTGGGGGTGACAAAGAGATTTGCTTCTATTCATGTATTATTTATGGCTTTTGTGTGTGTGTGCGCATATATATATATATATATATATATATATGAATGTAGATGCATCCTCTCTTAATAAGTGCACTTATGAAATCAATTGCTACTTTGAAATTTTTATCACTGCTATGATTCTACAAGATTTTAAGACTCACAAATCTTAGTACATGCAACAAAAATATTTTGGTAATGTAAAGTAATGTAGAAAGTTCATCATAAGCTTTTAGAAAGTTAATTATATAGTAATAAATGAAAACATTATGAAAATGTTTTTTCTTTTTCTTTTTTTGAATTTTATTTTTTATACAGCAGGTTCTTATTATCTACTTTATACTTTAGTTTTAGTATATTTTATACTTTAGTATTAGTTATCTACTTTTATATATAAAGTTATCTACTTTATATTAGTGTATATATATCAATCCCAATCTCACAATTCATCCCACCACGACCACCCCTTGAAATTATTGATTGATAATAAATCTCTAGTTATAAATGTGATTTTAAATGTAAACGAGATTTAAAAGATAATACTTTTTCTGCTGTATTTCAATGAAAAAAAAAGAAAATTCTATACCATTGTAGGTAACTGCCAAACTGGAATAGATGAGTGCATGTTAATATTATGTTTTGCCATTGTAAGGTGTTCTTGGTCAAAGAGCTCAAGTGTCAAACCTTGTAAAGGAAAGGTGAATAAAAGTTATAAAATAATTAAGATTTATAAGTCACAAAACATTTAAAATAAGTTTTCTGTCTTCATAAAAAGAATCATAATCTAAGTTCTAATTTTCTATAATTCTCTATACGGTAAAAGAAGGTTTGGCATAAGCATATAAAATATGGAATTAAGGTTATGTAATAAAAAATAATTTTCTAAATACTATTGATCTAGAAAGTGACCAAGTGAAATAACATGATATGAAGCACAGTTGTCACTTGGAGTTGCCTATCTGATATCCTCATAAATTCCCAGTTTTGTTAAGCATATCAGTACACCTCTCTCAGTATGTTTAGATTTTCACCATGCTTTGCAGCAGATGTAGCCATAGAACACAGTTTTAGCCAATAAGATGTAAACAGAAGTTGACTGGTGATTCCACTAAGGTTTATTAAAGGTAGAAAACATAGCTAACATTTGTTTGTGTACCTTTTTATTTTTCTTTCCTTCCTTCTTCCTCTATGGAATGAAGATGCAAGCTGGAGGACACACTACCACCTTGCAACCATGAGGAAAGGAGCATGATGAGAAAAGCCACAAGAATGATTGAGTAACAATGCAGAAAAGAGCCTAGTCCCTGCTATGGCAGTTCCATGGTACTATCAGCCCAAGACTACATATCTCCAGACTCATTATTAGATAGGAATAATAGGACATTTGGGGACTTTTTGCTTACTATTAGTTTGAGTTATAGCTGCATATTCCTAACTGACATAGTACACGTAAGAAAAAACTTTTCTCCAATTCCAAGGAGAATTAAGCAAAGTATACTTTATCATAGTTATTTAAATCCCCTAGATTAAGTCTCCTTGATACTCATGCCATCGCCTAGCCTCGGTACACAGGAGCTCTTTAATAATTGTTTGATGGGATGTTAAATGAATAAATTAATGAACAGCTGCTAATGAAACAGCTAAGGGTTTTTAGAAAATCATTTTAATGTCAGAAAAATTACTCTGAAATATTTTTAATATATAGAATTATTTCTGTTCTTAGTAATGAAATGTGTCAAGTTCTGAAAATATCTACATTTATAAAACATAAAAATTTGTAAGTTACCAGTCAACTGCTTACCAGTTTCAACAAATGTAAGCTGTTATGTCAAGTAATTATTCAAGACAGGTGAAAAATATGTAACTGCCTGATTTTTGTAGAGAATTTTAGATAAACTATAAACAATGCAAAAAACAAATCAAAAGTAACAAAACCGCCACAAATTGTTTTAGTAAATGATTAGGTAAAGGGTTAATAATAATAAACATGGCAGTAGAAGGGAAGTAACAGAGTTCTGAGGCTTTTCTTCTAACTTCGGGGATGCCTGAGGATTTGAAATGTGGTGAATCTTCCAATTCCATTATCTCATGGAACGCATAGGATTTTACCTTCACCAGATCCCAGATAAGTGAGAATCTGGCCAAGAAAGACAGACTAGACCAAGCAGCTATAAACAGTTCATGAGTTAATGGTGCTGATGAGATGCTGCCACCCCAGGTAAGTGTAGTCATGAAGGCTGAGGGGAGCCACCCGGCTAGCTGGTCACATACCTTTGAACTTCTCCAAACTTATCTGAACACATGCAACTTGGCTCTTGTGACAAGACACACTGTAAGTGCAAAATGGTTGGGACATTAGAAGCTGTTGCTGGGAGGTGCAAGACTTGTGCTATGTTGTTACTGTGTGTGCTGTGTGGGTTTTTGCCCTATATCCTGTAGGAAAGCTAAATATACTCGGTGCTGGGTAAAACCTATTGTTCTTCATGAGTTTGATTGTCCCTCTAAATCTAAGACCACTTCTTCCAGCAGAGGAGAGTGAGTGATACACTTGACTAGTTTCCAATGCTAGCCCAACACAGAATACTTAACCCATTATATTCTTGAAGTATAATAGCATACCATAAGCACAATTCACTACATAAAATATTGTTTTCCACAGAAAAATGTATTCTGTCCTTTTCCCAAAAAATTACACAGCTTTGGCTCTAGGATTAAAACCCCTTCTCTCCTGCCACCACATCTAATGTTTCAATAAATTCTCCCATCTCTGAAACACTTGTTGTGGCTCTTCCCCCTTTCTCTCTTAACTGGATCCTTCTCAATGATCTTAAGCATGTTCAATTTTCTGACATTAAAACAACAACAGAAGCTGTGTGATTCAATAGTTCCTCCATCCTGCCCTCTTTTAGCCTGTTCCTTTCATTTTTTTAATATTTAACGTAACTCTCCTATTCTCTCCACCTCCAAGCTACTACCAAGCATCTCTCCGTTGAACTCCTTCAATAGCCACCTGGCTGATTTCTCTGTCTCAGTTATGGTTCTCCTCAAATCTGCCCTCCATTCTGCTCCGAACAGATGTTTTGAGAGTGCGATTCAGAGCACGGTAATTCCTCACACTGAAATCCTTTCCACGGCTACTATCCACATGCACATTTAGACCAACATTCTTTAAAGTCTCAAGGCCCTGTGTGATCATCTCTGCTATCTCCAATCTTATCCCCCGATTGCCCTTAGCTCTTTTAATTTTTGTTTTTATTTTATTTGTACTCAATATGTATATATAAACTCACCTGCCACAGAGATTTTTTTCCTGTTATACTTTCCCTTTTTCCATATTAGTTTAACCAACTTTCACTCATCCTTCAAAATGCAGCTCAGCACCATTTCTTTTCCATGAGATTCTTCACTGACTTCACTGAGTCAGTTAAAACCCTTCTGTACTCCCATATCATACCACATGTGTTTTTGTTTTTTTTTTTTTAAAGAACAGTCTCAAAGTTACCGTTTCATACATATTTTAGGAGTGAATTAAAGAATATCTATTTTTTATTAGGCTATATAGTACATGGGTTCAGAGACTTAATTTTTCTTGTTACACAAGTGCCAGTGTCGGGTCTGTACATGGTATTACATATTTGTTGACTAAAGTCATCTAGCAATCCTGCTGATTTTCTGTTTCTTTTGTTTCTTTTTGAGATGTTTCTGTGGTTTTAAACTTGAGGGGGGGAAAAAAAAAAGAAGTGCCAAAAGATGCTTCAATTTTCCTCTTGATCTCTAATCACTTTTACTTTTTTTTCTTTAAAACCCTGCTAAAGAAAGGCAAAGTTGAGTTTCCAGATGCACAAGGAGTTGGAAAGTATTTATATATTTCTAAATTTCATCAAGATGAATAATTTGACATAGGAAGCAATCTGGGGTTTTGTCTTGGTATAAGGGGACACAGTGATAAGAATGGAAATTGCCCTTTTTTTCTCATGAGTACTTGTTCCTATTCCAAAAGACAGATTTAGCCCCAAACCCAAGAAGAGAAACGGATAGCAGTAAACACATGGGATTCTGGATATTACTATTAGAAAGAGGAAGAAGAAATAGGAAAAACGAAAGAAAGTCTTTAAGTATCAGAGAGTGAGAAGCGGAAAGAATTCTACTAGGACTCCTAAAATGGGAAAAATGAGATGGAGGCAAAGCAGACATACCCCAGCCCAAGACCTTATATGTATTTTAATATTTCAGTTGAATATTTTTCACTTTGCAAATTGTTAAGTGAAGGATCTATAGCAGATAAATTTCAACTTAGCACTAATGACATGTAGTTACTTAAAATCCCATTGATTTACATACTTGCTATTCTTTTTTATGGTTATGATAAGTAACTTAAAAATTGAGTCTAACACAACGGTGATGAATAAGGTCATTTTTTCATTTATAATGGAAAGCTTGTCTTTCTTGAGGTTATGTGGCACATAGGTAGAACCTGAAACTTATAAAGTGAATGATGGGTAGCTAAAGAGTCCATCTGTCACAGTTAATCTGCTGCAAGTGAGATGGCTACAAAACTTAGAGCCCATCCATTTATTTACAGAGACAGATTAATTTTTTCCATCTTTATTTTCTCTTGGGAACCTTAATTTACAATGAAGGGGGCCGAAGTCTTCCGTAAAATACACACATCCAAACACACACACATATACACAGAATGTGAAACCGTAAAAGTCTTTCCTAAAAATCTTTCTTTTCTTTTCAAAAAAGGGAATATCTACAATGATTGGCAACAGAACAACATAAAAAACATCAGAACATTTATAGTTCTTTCATAAAAGAACTAAAAAATTAGATCTAAGGAATTTATTTTGAGGAGGATCAGCCTAAGGAGCTGAGTGACTTACGGATTACAAAACAGTATTTTAAATGACACATCATAAAATGTAGTCGTCGCTTTGAGCGTCAACTGAAAAATTAGCACTTTTCATAACTGAGTACATTTTCAAATATAAATATAATGCTAATCTGACATCAGTTGCCATTTATTTAGATTATAATGGGAAACAACTTTAATAACATTAGAAAAATCATTAAGTGGAGATCTACTTACTAAGTGACAATAATAAAATTGGTGTGAAAGTGAGATTAATGTTTGTACTCTCAAAGCTTTCTGTAATTTCTCATAAATAATCTCTGGACTTACAGTATTTTTCAGTGGAGGCATTAATGATATTCTATCACCTTTGCAACTGGCGATATTGCAAGCCTTTTCACATTCTTCCTTCCTGGGCCCTAAACTCTTACCAGTCATTAAAACAAAAATCTTGCTTACACACAGACACACTTTCCAAGATCCCTGAGGGTTAGACATGGTAATGCCCACTTCCTTCAGAATTGTTGCTAAAACCTAGAAGCAGAGGAATGAGCTTCTAAGCGAACAGTCCACAGTCATCCCCAAATTATTGATTTGCTATATCAAATTTCAACCTAAGAAAATATATAAAGACTCAGTATTATGAACCTACACACTTTCAACAAGAATTTGTAGAAGGGAAATAAGACATTAAAGGTAAAAAAAAAAGACATATTTGAGGGAAAGTTGAACTCTACAGTGAATATTTAAGAAAACACAAAAAAACTATATTTAAGAAATATAGTGAATACAGTATTTAAGAAAACAAAAAAATTATTTTATATTCATATCTTTTTCTTCAATGGGAGTACATATATACCTTATTTTAAAATATGAAAGTGGTGTTTAATATTCCTGTTGAGAAAATATATAGTATTTCTAACAATAGAAATAAGCACAATTTAAATTACAGGTGTTGGTTCACCTATTTATCAAGATTTTAATAGCCTGAAGAACAGATTATTACCCTATTATACGCAATGTATATTCTGTTATAAATCAGCATATTAAAGCAATCAAATATTTAATATTTTATTTTAAATCTGGTGTTTTCTAATGTAGACAATATATACTTAACTACTGTTCTCTCAGCTGTCTAAATTAAGCATCAGCTAACTTCTCTCTAAAGAGCCTAGTAGTATATATTCTATGCTTTTCAGTCCTATGCCCTCCATTGTTAGTACTCAACTCTGCCTTGGTTGTGTAAAATGAGCCACAGAAAACAGAAAAACAAGTGAGCACAGCTGTGTTTCAATAAAATTGTGTTTACAACAGATGGCTTTGGTACATAGACGTACTTTGCCAAACCTTGGTGTAAATCAGGAAATAAGAACGTCTTCGATAACACAAATTAGCTATTGTAAAGAATTCATCTCTTCTATTGCTTTGCAGTTTTTCATGAAAATACACTAAAACTTCTATAGTCCAAAATTTGTTTTAAAGATTAATAACCTAAGTCATACTAGTAGTAAATGCCACACAAATAGAGAGGTATGTCAATATCACATTTTAAAATATCAATAAATGAAAAGAGGTAACCATTTCATTTTGGGGCCAAAGGTAGTGAATTCTTTATTTGATAATATTATAGCTTAGTTAATGAAGAGGATGTATTTTAATTAACTGTTTATATGATGAGGTCTTAATAATAGTATTTGAATATCAATAAAAGTAGAACTCACCCTCCCCTACTCTCACACAGAAAAAAGTATTTTTTCAGAAACTTGATGGTATTGTATTGTTTTTTTCCTTAACAGGGAAAGATACCACACCAAGGACTTCATATGAATCTTTAGATGACCCTCTACATTTGAATTCAAGTTGAGAAATTCCTAGATCTTAGAGAAGGGAAATCACATCAAGGTTCTTGTGGATGAGTACTGCACTGAAATTTTGGTGGTTTCACAGTGTCATATACTCTATGAACTGCAGGAGTGGATTGAGGTATTCGGCATAGATATCCTTAAATCTAAATTCTTAAACTTTACTCAGCAAACCATGTAAAGTTTTCTCAAAGTGTAGTCCTCAGATCTCCTTTATTAGAATCACTTACTAGGTTTTTTTTTTTTGAAGTTTTATCAGTTTACATCCTAAGTGTAGTGGATTAAAATTTCTATAGATAAGCATTATGAATTCATAAATTCATGGATATATATATTCAGGATTTTCTGACATAATCATCCCAACTGCATTTCTCTGACTAGGCTTTGGAGGTCACTATTTCAGAGAAGTTTATGATATTCTTCAAGTGTGAATATATCGTTATTATAAAATTATTTTCAGAATCCTTCATTAATGTTTTCTGTAAAGGTTTTGGACTTTCAATGTTCAAACTCCTGGAGTAGTGCTTGAAGCCTAGTGGCTAATTAACACAACAAATTGTCATAATTATTGATGAAGTTATGATAAGGTCAAACCTTAAATAGATTCCAAAGATGCTTCTTCCATTACAGCTTTACAAAATATGATGCTACATTGAGTAGTATAATTTATGATAAATAAAAAATATTAAATATTTGAGAATTAACCATTATAGGTTTTGGTGTTGACAACCATGGGTTCAAATGCCCAAGAATACTCAAATAAAAAAGACAAGGGAAATCTGACTTCTTTCTTTCTCAGAATCTCTCGTGGTAAGTTCATGAAAGATTTACATGTGGGATTCTGTAAGTATTCCAGGCCAGTAACTATTTTAAACAGATTTAGACTCCCTGAGACTATTTTCTTGCACACAGTTGTTAACCAACTCACGTTGGCTGAATTAAAAACTGGATATGAGAAGTCATTTTAAAAAATATAAGGTAATGATGGTTTACTGCTACAGCATGTTGATTGGATTTAATAATCACAATATTTTTACTATTTTTAAACATCATTGAATACAGGCCATCTTTACACCAATTCGGGACAATTTAGAGCCCTTCAGAAATGTAGCACTGACAGCATCTACTAAACAAATGTACCAGCCATTTTTGTCAGTGTCTTTCTTGTCTTACCATGAAATCTGAAGAAAGAACTTTAAAAGTAAGTTAAGTTGATCATCACATGAAATACTATAAAATAAAAACTATTAGATAGGAAGAAAACTATTAAAAACATGCAGATTTAAATTGCAAGGGAACATAAAGTAAATCATTTGCATTCATTCATATGCATGCAATCTTTGTGCTATGTAAGATATATAATCATTGGAAGACAGTGATTTGATTCAACAAGTTAGTTGCTTCTTATTTGATGTCTTATTTTATGGCACAAAAGGTTAAATAACTATATACATCTTAAGCTCAAATACATATGTACATATGCAAAATCCTTGATTTTTACTGGAAATGTATACTCTCTTCACTCAGGCAAAACTCCTTTTAAACCACACGGAGTACTGAAGTTGAGGTCATGGTAAGTTTTCTTTAAGGACGAACACCAGATTGAGACAATAAACTACTCCAGCGGAGTAGGGGCTGAGAATTTTGACAGAATTAGACTGAAATATGTTTTTTTTCCACTGGCAGCCAAAGTCATACTATTTTGTATTTCTACACTTGGATTTATATTGCTGAAGGAGTTATAAAATATTGCCCTGTGTACTGAGAAATCCCTATCACCTAAGATGTCGAAATGTGTTTTGTATTCACTACAATGTGCTTGGAAAGCAGTTTGTGAAAGAAAATAGGTCTAATTCATCATTACATTTCCAAGTACCCCTGGAGTTCTCTATTTTCCTACCTACCTACATCTGAGTTCATCAAGGGACCTCAGTATTTTGAATATATTATCAAGCATAACTTCACAAGCCAGCACGCAAAAAAACAAAACAAAATGGATACTAGTCAGACGACCAAAGTTGAAAATTATCTCTGCAAATATGGTATTTTATTTTTATTTAAATATAAAATTAATGATTTAGGATTTCCCTGGTGGTGCTGTGGTTAAGAATCAGCCTGCCAATGCAGGGGACATGGGTTGGATCCCTGGTCTGGGAAGATCCCACATGCCACAGAGCAACTAAGCCCAAATGTGACAACTACTGAGCCTGATCTATGACTGAACCAAAACTAAAGCACTGAAAGGAAAAGCAGGTAACTTAGGAAATAAAAACAATTCCATTATTTTCTAGTAAACCAGTTTTTCATTTTTTGTTTATACCCCAACTTGTTCCAAAAATTATCTAAGATACTAAGATACATAAAAAAGATAACCTTAAATTAAAAATAGGTAAGAAAAAGGTTAACACAGACATACACCCAGTTGTGCGCGCGCACACACACACACGTTTAGGATTATGAAATAGAACCAAAAATGAAGCTGATGCAAAATACCTGTCATAGAATAATAGGGAAACTTGGGAGAAAGGAACTAGTTGGGGAAAGTAGAAGAAGGAGCCAATAGGGGCTTCCCTGGTGATGCAGTGGTTAAGAATCTACCTGCCAATGCAGGGGACACGGGTTTGAGCCCTGGTCCAGGAAGATTCCACATGCCGCGGAGCAACTAAGCCTGTGCGCCACAACTACTGAGCCTGCGCTCTGGAGCCCAGAAGCCACAACTACTGAAGCCCGCATGCCTAGAGCCCGTTGTCCGCAGCAAGAGAAGCCACTGCAATGAGAAGCCTGAGCATCGCAACGAAGAATGGCCCCTACTCACCACAACTTGAGAAAGCCCACGCACAGCAACGGAGACCCAACGCAGCAAAACATGAATTAAAAAAAAAAAAAAAAAAAAGAAGGAGCCAATAGGTGTTTGCTAGACTGATGTGCTAAATTTTAGGAAAACCAATTTCAAAGAGTTCACATGATATAATCTGTAGGATAGAGGCTTTAATATGAAATTATTGACCACATAATCCTAATGAATCCATTTAAGTAAAACTAGGAGGAAAGACATTAATAAGGATATGAACAAAATACAGAGGAAAGCGAACCCGATCTGAGGTTTGAGTCCAGCCTCCTTCAAATGTAAGAAAAGTTTATTGAAAGTGTAATGTAATGAAAATAATACCCATTATTCATTGAAGATCTAGCGTATATCTATACAAACAACACTGTCCATACCATCCTCTATCATTCCTCAAACAACACTGCAGGTCACATATTGTACCTTCATTATTAACATAAGAACACTGAGTTTGCGAGAGTTTCTCTAACTTGTTCAAGTCATTTATCTAGAAGTAGAATTAAGACACGGACTCCAAAGTCTATTCATATACTCTGCTAGTAGGAACGTCAGAAACAGAAGCCCTGAATCTAACACCTCAATTTACCAAATTAAACATTTTAATTTAAGCATTATTTTCTTGGCATTTATTTAATACCAATACTGTGACAGGCAGTTTGCTAAACTCTTCCACCACAAACATATTTAATTAATTCCACCCCAGATCTCTGTGCCTACTGCCACACCAGTAAGATTATTATAGAAACAGCTTCATGAGTTTGTGAGAAAACATCCATGATGCACTCAGAATTCCACTGGGCACAGATCAGGCACCCAATAAATAGCTATTTCTCTCATGACACGTAAAACCTCTCCCCTTTATATGCCCAGCATAGAAACGATGGCTCAGACAGGAAAGCTCAATAAATATTTTGAGATAATGGATTAAAATACAGTTAAATAGAATAAAAGAGGTATAAGGTATCATTAAACAAATCAACATGGTTGATCTCTTTGGAAATCCGGATGTTATAACCTTTCTTGCTCTTCCCCATCTCACCCTAGGCTTGGGGATGCCAGAAAATTCTAAAGTACTTGAAGCCTTTCATTGGATCTTCCAAGTCTCTAACCCTTTCTGTCTAATTACCATGAAATACCATCATGACTATGCATCTCATTAAGTGTTTCAAAACAATTGTGTTCTAAGTTTTATTTGATCATAACAATAAACTCAGTTTTCAAAACTTGTTAATCAACTAATAAGGTCATTGACTCACAGCCCATAGACATTAGAGGGAACATTAGCCTTTACCCCAAGTCAAGGCCCCAGCTTTCACTTCTGGCATCATCAGCAAACCGTGGGTCATTCCTGGCAAAGTTCAGCCCTCCAGGTGCACTGATTGTAGTGAAAAACGTTTCAATCACAGTCTGTTCTTTTCACCATCTCAATTCTTTCTCTGCTCACTAAGAACTGCTCTGTGTCAGACAAAGATAGGTGAGAGTGTGTCTGGGTCTAAAGTTTGAAATGTGTTTCTTTTCTACATCTTGAGTATGTTTTAGGCATAAACCTTTGAGGAGCTACAGGAGATGAGATCACCTGCTGGAAGTCAGATGCTCACTGAGATGAAACAGGTCACTTCTCTAAGGTTATCATTCACTGGCTACTTATATGTGACTGCGATTATTTTGAGGAGGAGGAGAAAAAAACTTAAACTTTAAAGATGGGGCAAAAAACTGCCTCTTCTATACTTGTTTTATAATTGAAATATCTGTATTAATAGATCTTAATAGATCTTTATTGGAGTATAATTGATTCACAACACTGTGTTAGTTTCTGTTGTACATCAAAGTGAATCAGCCATATTCCCATATATGGGGATATGTTCCCGTATCTCTTCCCTCTTGAGCCTCCCTCCCACCCTCCCTCTCCCACCCCTCTAGGTCATTGCAAAGCACTGAGCTGATCTCCCTGTGCTATGCTGCTGCTTCCCACTAGCTAACGACTTTACATTCAGTAGTGTATATATGTCCATGCCACTCTCTCATTTTGCCCCAGCTTCCCACTCCCACCCCATGTCCTCAAGTCCATTCCCTATGTCTACATCTTTATTCCTGCCCTGCAACAATGCTCATCAGTATCTTTTTTTTTTTTTAAGACTTCATATATATGTGTTAGCATATGGTATTTGTTTTTCTCTGACTTACTCCACTCTGTATGACAGACTCTAGGTCCATCCACCTCACTACAAATAACTCAATTTCATTTCTTTTTATGGCTGAGTAATATTCCATTGTATATATGTGCCACATCTTCTTTATCCATTCATTTGTCGATGGACATTTAGGTTGGTTCCATGTCCTAGCCATTGTAAATGGTGCTACAATGAACACTGTGGTACATGTCTCTTTTTGAATTATGGTTTTCTCAAGGTATATGCCCAGTAGCAGGATTGCTGGGTCATATGGTAGTTCTATTTTTAGTTTTTTAAGGAAACTCCATACTGTTTCCATAGTGGTCGTATCAATTTACATTCCCACCAACAGTGCAGGAGGGTTCCCTTTTAACCACACTCACTTTCCAGCATTTATTGTTTCTAGATTTTTTGATAATGGCCATTCTGACCAGCATGAGGTGATACCTCATTGCAGTTTTGATTTGCATTTCTCTAATAATTAGTGACGTTGAGCATCTTTTCATGTGCCTCTTGGCCATCTGTATGTCTTCCTTAGTGAAATGTCTATTTAGGTCTTCTGCCCCCTTTTTTTTTTTTTTTTTTTTTTTTTGCAGTACGAGGGCCTCTCACTGCTGTGGTCCCTCCCGTTGCGGAGCACAGGCCCCGGACGCGCAGGCTCAGCGGCCACGGCTCACCGGCCCAGCCGCTCTGCGGCATGTGGGATCTTCCCGGACCAGGGCACAAACCCGTGTCCCCTGCATCAGCAGGCAGACTCTCAACCACTGCACCACCAGGGAAGCCCCTGCCCATTTTTTAATTGGATTGTTTTTTTGATATTGAGTTCCATGAGCTGTTTGTGTATTTTGGAGATTAATCCTTTGTCTGTTGTTTCATTTGCAAATATTTCCTCCCATTCTGAGGGTTGTCTTTTTATGGTTTTCTTTGCTGTGCAAAAGCTTTTAAGTTTAATTAAGTCCCATTTATTTTTGTTTTTATTTCCATTTCTCTAGGAGGTGAGTCAAAAAAGATCTTGCTGTGGTTTTTGTCAAGAGTGTTTTTCCTGTTTTCCTCTAAGAGTTTTATAGTGTCTGGTCTTACATTTAGGTCTTTAATATATTTGGAGTTTATTTTTGTGTATAGTGTTTGGTAGTGTTCTAATTTCATTCTTTTACATGTAGCTGTCCAGTGTTCTCAGCACCAGTTATTGAAGAGGCTGTCTTTTCTTCATTGTATGTTCTTGCCTCCTTTGTCGTAAATTAGGTGGCCACATGTGTGTGGGATTATCTCTAGACATTCTACTCTGTACCATTGATCTATATTTCTATTTTTGTGCCAGGACCATACTGTCTTGGTTACTGTAGCTTTGTGGTATAATTTGAAGTCAGGGAGCCTGATTTTCCAAGACTGAACCAGGAAGAATTAGAAAATTTAAACAGACCTATCACAAGTAATGAAATTGAAATGGTAATTAAAAATCTTCCAACAAACAGAAGTCCAGGACCAGACGGCTTCATAGGCGAATTCTATCAAACATTTAGAGAAGAGCTAACACCTATCCTTATCAAACTCTTCCAAAAAATTGCAGAGGGAGAAACTCCCAAATTCATTCTACAAAGCCACCATCACCCTGATACCAAAACCAGAAAAAAATATCACAAAAAAAGAAAATTATAGACCAATATTACTGATGAACATAGATGCAAAATCCTGAACAAAATACTAGCAAACAGAATCCAACAACACCTTAAAAGGATCATACAGAATGATCAAGTGGGATTTATCACAAGGATGCAAGGGTTCTTCAGTATACACAAATCAATCAACCTGATACACCATATTAACAAATTAAGGAATAAAAACCATATGATCAACTCAATAGATGGAGAAAAAGCTTCTGACAAAATTCAACACCGATTTATGATAAAAAACTCTCCAGAAAATGGGCATAGAGGGAACCTACCTCAACATAATAAAGGCCACATATGACAAACCCACAGCAAGCATCATACTCAAAGGTGAAAAACTGAAAGCATTTCCACTAAGATCAGGAACAAGACAAGGATGTCCACTCTTATTCACTAGCCATGGCAAGCAGAGAAGAAAAAGAAATAAAAGAAATACAAATTGGAAAAGAAGAAGTAAATTATCACTGTTTGCAGATGATATGATACTATACATAGAAAATCCTAAAGATGCCACCAGAAAACTACTAGAACTAATCAATGAATTTGGTTAGGTTGCAGGATACAAAATTAATGCAAAGAAATCTCTGGCATTCCTATACACCAACAAAGAAAAATCAGAAAGAGAAATTAAGGAAACAATCCCATTTACCATCGCAACAAAAAGAATAAAATACCTAGGAATAAACCTGCCTAAGGAGGGGAGAGACCTGAACTCAGAAAACTATAAAACACTGATGAAAGAAACAAACATGACATAAACAGATGAATATACCATGCTGTTGGATTGGAAGAATCAATATTGTGAAAATGACTATACTACCCAAAGCAATCTACAGATTCAATGCAATCCCTATCAAACTACCACTGGCATTCTTCACAAAATTAGAACAAAAAACTTCATAATTTTTATGGAAACACAAAAGACCCCGAATAGCCAAAGCAATCTTGTATTATTATTTTAATAAGTTAATTAACTTAGTTCACTTTTTATTCTGACTCCTCAATTAGATTGTAATAACCTCAAAGGCAAAAATCACGATCTAAAGATTTTGCTCTCATCTGTACCATTATATATGGCCATAAGTAAGTCATTTTTCTGAGCCTCAGCTTCCACACCTACAAATGAATGTAATAATCTTTCCTTAATTATCTCAAAGAAATCAAATGCAATAATGCACATAAAAATGCCCTGAAAATGGCAAACCACTAGGTAAACACAAGGTACCATACAGGCATAAAAAGACAAATAATAAAGCCTAACTTTCTTCTTTTCAGCTGGGAAAATTTAATCATATACCCAGACTTATTTGGAAAATAGATGATGTAAAATAAATTCACTTAAGTTTGGTTCACCCAAGATCAAACTCAGAGGAATCAGAGGTGGGCAGTGATATACGTTGTTAAAATAAAGTGGGGCTTACGTTCTCATGCTGGAAGTGCCTTTACTCTGTCCCATATTTTTTATTCAGTTCATTACAGAACATGCATAAACATGGATTTTTAGTGTCTTTAAATCACCATCCTAAAGATTCAAATCAGTGAGGCATACATTATCAATGTTGTCTTTAATATTCATTGTGATCTACTCTGTGGTTTTCTTTCTAATGAGAGCTTATCATCTGAATAACTCACCTTCTTGTATTTGAATTTCACAAATTTAGTCCATACTTGAACATCACCTATTTTAAAAAAAAGTTCTTGTTCAACTATTCTGTGTGCTTATAACTATTTAGCTTCAATATCTTCTCATCTACTTTGCACACATCACACACATTTAGTCACACTAAATTTGGTTTATTTGGTTACTAAAAGTCATGTCTATTTTTTCTTAAGCAGAATTACATTTCAGGTAGCCTTAAATAATCAGCTCAATTTTCATTAATGACTGACAGATAAACACTGCATTATCAAGAACAAATATATTCTTAATATCCTCAAACGACTGTATTCTCATGTTATTATATACAAAGTTTATAGGTACATGTAGAAAATTGGCATCATGGATTTATGTGGCAGTTATCAAATTAGCCCATATGTAATATTTATTTGTTCAATAAAAGATCATAGAATAGCTATAAGTATATTTATATGCATATTTTTGTAAATATAAAAGATTGTTCCCTCTTTTCAGAGATCTTACAAATGGCATAACGTAACAATGGGCAAAACACAAGATGAATTAAATTTCAACTGCACAATTCTTAATATATATGCAATCCGAGCCCAGTCCAGACTAGAAGACGTCAGATGCTAAGGGGCAGAAGTGAACTAAAACTAGAGGAGCAGAAAAAGAAGCTAAGAAGAGCAAGGATGTCACTACAGTCAAGGACAGAAGTGAGAACTAAACAGAGCATACAACTCAAGGGTATAAGTGAAAATTCATCAGCAATCTGCCCTGACTGGAGAGTGTGGTAGGCATTAATGGATTATAAAGATAAGGTAAAACCTTAGGATTAGATTAAGATAAATTTGATTGTCAGAGAAAAAAATAACATACCAGATGCTGCAGGCAATAGAAGTCCTTATAACTTTAAACACAGGTGAGAAACGTGATGTAAGGCTTTAGAAGAACCCAGGATAGAAAAATGCAGGACAGGTGTGAGGCAAATTCCTGGAATTTAGTGGAGACAAAGAAATTATTAAAATAATCCAACCCTCACAAAGGAGGAGAGTTTTGAACTCAAGTAGAAAGGGAAAGGAAAAGATAGAGGAGGATCTTTTCAAAGTACAACCAATCACATATTTACAAAATGTGTTCTAAAATATGAAGGCAGGAGAAGAAGGAAGGATGCATTCGAGGTTTTCAGCCATGGAGATGAGGAGAAGGGTGCTTTTATGCAATTGCAAAATATAGCTCTAGATTCCTCCAAAAGTTCTACCTTCACTCTATACTCATGTATCATTTTCTTTGTTTATATAGATTATGCTACATAAATAACCATTACTTTGATCTTTTACAGATTGACTTGAATTTATTGCCTATGTAATCAATATGTTAATGGTTTCAAGCTTTTAATTTCTCTTATTTTCTATTATATAATAATGATGGGTACATTGTTCATGTTCAATAAAAGCTTAATAAATAAATTAAGTCACAAACCTTTCTGTGACAGATATAGGTCAAATCTTAAAAAATAATTTCACAGAGAATTTCCTTATGATATTTCAACTCACATATCTCGTAGTCAGCACTTCTCAAGACCTTGGGTGTATTCTATCTAGACAATTTGTAGGCAGGGGAAATAAAACATTACTTTTAATTAAACTGGAATGCATTTTTTAAAAGAATATGTGGATCAATTTCCTTGTTACATTCCACTACCAATTTCTAGTTTCTTCTCTTTCAAATATCTAGAAGGAAATGTCATATTTTACAGGGTAAATTGTTTCTGGATTGAAAATTTACTTGATAGCTTAATGTGAGATCTGGTTTATAAAACTTACTGAGTTCCCTGCATATGTGACCCTTTTAAAAATCAACAAAAAGGGCTTCCCTGGTGGCGCAGTGGTTGAGAGTCTGCCTGCCAATGCAGGGGACACGGGTTCGTGCCCCAGTCCGGGAAGATCCCACATGCCGCAAAGCAGCTGGGCCCGTGAGCCATGGCCGCTGAGCCTGCACGTCCGGAGCCTGTGCTCCCCAACGGGAGAGGCCACAACAGTGAGAGACCCGCGTACCACCAAAAAAAAAGGAGTAAGATGAACACAGAAGACATTTAGGTAAAATTACCTAAATTTAAATGAAGTATGGTATATTATCAAATGACAATATCTTCCTATCTTCCTCCCCTTCCCCCCACACACCAAGTCCTTATGTGGCCAGTACATAATGCAGGGAGGAGTTTTGGTCGCAATAGTCAGGCAAGAGTTCTGTGTTCTACCTTGTCTATACCCTAAGTTTGGCAAATGCAGTCTAATTAGGTCATGTGCCATCATCCTATAGATGACAGTTACCAGGAGGTTTGGGTGTCTGGTATTTCTCTTTATTGGTTCTCCTATGACCATCATTGAATTACCATCCAATAATAATCATATTACTCTTCTAGGGCTGCCAGAGCAAAATATCACAGACTAGGTGGCTTCAAAAAAACAAAAACACAGAGGTTTCTCTTCTCTCCATTCTGGAGGCTGGTGTCTCTTCCTATCCTACAACACCAGTCACATGAATTAGGGACCCACCGTTATGACATCATTTATCCTTACCTACTTCCTTAAAGGCCTTATCTCCAAATATAATCACATGGGAGTTAGAGCTTCAGGATATAAATTTTAGGGGCACATAATTGAGCCCATAACAATGATAATTCACCAATTTAAAACAATATTGCCACCTCTGCTAGTACTACTTGTACAAATATCCATGAAATCCTATTAACCATAAATACTCTTTGTAATCAAAACCTTTCTGATTTTGTAATGAACACCAGGAATCACTTAATAGTTATACTCACTTTCTGCACTATTAGCAATAACAAGTAACATGTATCACAGAATTACAAACTAACATTATAAGGCTTGGTGGACATCAGGCATAATAACCCCTGTAACTTTCAAATTGCAATTCGTTTGATTTATTAATGTATCATGTATCTATTATATCTCATACTTAAAAAAAATAACACCTATTTATTATGGAAACATCCAGAAAACTAGGAATTAAAGGGGACTTCATCTACCTGATAAAGACATCTGTGAAAATCTGTGACTATCATTTTTTCTTTTTATCCCCCATTTTTAATTCTATTTTTTATTGAAGTATAGTTGATTTACATTGCTAGTTTTTTCTTTTTTTTAATTGAAGTATAGTTGATTTATGTTATACTAGTTTCAAGTGTATAACAATGATTCCGTATTTTATATATATATATAAATAGTATTTTTGAGGACCATATAGAATGTACTAAGAGTATAAAAAATATACAATATACGCCCAGAAGGGTAAAAAGAACATAGTGTGGTGGGGGGAGACTCTCAGAATAAACTGCATAGAAATGAAAAGTGGTGTCCAGTTGGGCAATGGAAAAGTCAGTGGAGGATGAGAAAACCAAGATGGACAACGCCAGGGGAAGGGATTAATTTTACACTTCTCTGGCATCTAGCACATACAGCATTCCTGCTGCGGTAAGAGCTGAACAGCTCCAGATCAGGCCAGGCTGGCAGAGACTACCATGTGACCTAAGTGAGGACAACGAATCCACAGCTGACATGAAGAGGAAGTGCCTCTATTCTCTATTCTAGGGAACAGAGGCTATTTCAACTGGCAGAGGTAAGGAGAACTTTCTCTGGGTCTAAGGCCTAGTCCTGGGAAAGTAGTGGAGTTTGTTGCCTACAATTCCATCCTGGGCCTGAAAAAGAACAGAAGTATAGATGCTGGGAGTCCATACCATCCACAGGGTTGTCTATATTATTTCTCAGATGGCAGTCCAGGCAGGAAATGAAGTGTTAAAGGTTTAGGTGACAGGGCTTCCCTGGTGGCGCAGGGGTTGAGAGTCCGCCTGCCCATGCAGGGGACACGGGTTCGTGCCCCGGTCTGGGAGGATCCCACATGCCGCGGAGCGGCTGGGCCCGTGAGCCATGGCCGCTGAGCCTGTGCGTCTGGAGCCTGTGCTCCACAACGGGAGAGGCCACGGCAGTGAGAGGCCCACGTACCGCAAAAAAAAAAAAAAAGGTGTAGGTGACAGGTATTTGTTTTAAAGATTTAATTTCCCAGGCAGTTTCTAAAACTGTAAACTTGGCCTTCATTTGCTATTTAATATGTGTTTTCTGTTAATGTACTGCTTATATGTCTCTGTGTTGAGTTCCTAACCGGTAAATAAGTTATATCTAGGAGTGATGGACAAAGAAAATATGCCAACTTACATTAATCCATGAAGCATCTTTGGGAAATGTATGCAAACGTGCACTGATACAAATGCTAAATCTAAGAGTAAAACTCTCTTGATAGAACAGTCATTAATTTCAAGGTAAAAAAAATTAAAAAAAAAACTTTGGAGAGTTTTACAGTCGGTTAAACCAAAATATTATCACATAGAGAGAAGATATAAGATGTAACCATTGATTTAACTAAAACTATGGTATGGGAAGTTATTTTTAAAATTGACATAACCATATCTTAACATTATATTCTATCAATATCACTAAGATGAATAAAGCATTTTTTCACATATTTCCTAGGATTAAAAAGCAAACTCCAACTACAGAGTTCAAGTTTTCCTTTTTATTCCAAAGGAGGGAGTAGGTGTAATGATCTTTTCACTGCTGATACATACTTTCTGTTCATCAAAAAAATAAATGAAGCAGCACATTTCTACCTGAAATGGCATATTTGTCAATTGTGTGTTAGTGTGTTTTTCCCCTCTCACATAATGTTGCTATGAATGAATGACATGCTGATGAATAGGATTTTACGTTGAGATTCTAATTTGAAATATTTTCAATATTTTCATTTTCAATTCTTTTCCTATTAATTTAACTACCTAACTGCTGGGGGCTTAGTAGTTGTATTGGGAGGGTTTTTTAAATGCTTACATTATCCGTCTAAATGCCAGTTTATTAAAAAAAATCACAACTGCAAAAAGCAGTGCAGTATCGAGTTAAATAAAGGTCATAACCTCAGATGTAGAGAATGGACTTGAGGACACAGGGAGGGGGAAGGGTAAGCTGGGACGAAGTGAGAAAGTGGCATGGACACATATACACTACCAAATGTAAAATAGATAGCTAGTGGGAAGCAGCCGCATAGCACAGGGAGATGAGCTCGGTGCTTTGTGACCACCTAGAGGGGTGGGATGTGGAGGGTGGGAGGGAGACGCAAGAGGGAGGTATGGGGATATACGTACACATATAACTGATTCACTTTGTTATACAGCAGAAACTAACACACCATTGTAAAGCAATTTTACTCCAATAAAGATGTTAAAAAATATTTTCTTTAAAAAGGTCATAACCTCTCCACTCCAAATGCATTACTATTTAATATACTAAGCATATGGGTTTAACATTAGGTACTACCTTAGACACCATTGTAAAATGTTGTATAAAGTTCAAAGTAGTTTACCTGGTATAAACACACCCAAACATAAAATCACTTTAATTTTTCATTTTGATATTGGGAGTCTCCCTGTCTTTTTAGGCTGTTTATACATAAATGAACTAATTAAGAAATTGACTAAGTTGGTTAGAACATATAGAAGTATAAGCCTTTGGGACACCATTGTTTCTTAATTCTATATTATCAAGGTCATTCACTACTCACTAGATCTGACTCAACACCTGTTTTTGCCTCTATGTACAATTCTTTCTCCCCTAACACACAGTTAGCTTTATAATGTTTCTGAATAAAAAAGTAACACATATAATATGTTCAGAGAATACAGAAAGTAAGCATAAAATGACAAAATAATCCTATGAGCCAGAGAAAAGTCCTAAAATAATATAATTTGATATTATATTATATAATACTAATAATTTTATAGTTATCTATGAACCCACACATTTTTACAAAAATTGACATACCATATGAACTTTTTTCACTTAATGTAATGTGCTGGCATTTTTGAATTTCTTATTTCTTTGTGTAGATATTTGTGTATGTGTAATCTTTTAAAAATCTTCACAGTAATTTGCAATGAACATCTGTCTACATGTATGTTTGTACATCTGTTCAAATAATTCCTTTAGAATAAATTCCTAGATGCAAACATATTAAGTTGAAAGATATGTACGTTTGAAGGATTTTTGAAACGTGTCATCCTTCCAACAGTGCAAGTATCTGACCATTTCTCCTCACTTTTACTAACACAAAATATTGCACTCTTCTATTTTAATAAATTTAAAATGTTTTGCTTCATTTTACATTTAATTACCTGTGTGATTAGGCAATATTTTATGTATTATTTAACTTTGCCTTTCATCCACCTTTAAATATATTTGTCTTTTTCTTACTGATTTCTATGAGATCATTTTATAATGAAATATTTTCTGAAAATATTGGTTAAAATGATCAATCAGATAACGATTTTCCAAGTTCTAGTGTACAGCCATGAGACTTTTAACTGTCTAAAGCCTGGAAAGCTGGAAAGGTCTAATAAGTTTATTAGCTCCACTAGTGATTTCAATGCATTTTATTTAATCCAACAAAGACTACACGATGGGTTTATGTTGAGCAGTTCTCATTCCTATAGGAGTCATTTCCTTTGGAAGCTACTTATTTTAGGTTTGGTTTTTCGCTGTTGGTTTCCATCTCATTGCTTCATACTTAGATTTGCCTGTTGGCTAACTCCTCTCTGTTGACATTTTATTCATCCATTTCCTGTCTTTTCTCCCGAGTGTTCTTTGCTCCACTCTTTGGTTCATATATATCAACTCCATCCTCTCTGCCTACCAGGCTTCCACATTCTCAGCTTTGTTTGGGAAGGTCGTTAGATAGCTACAACAACTACTGTTATCTTGGTCAGGAAAAGAATTCCAAGGCTGGTGAAACCACTGTTCAGATACAACACTACACTGAGATCATTTTTACAGCTGAATGCAACATCTTTCTCATTAAAACATAGCCTATATATTTCAGTCTACCTAACAAAAAAAGAGAATTTCCAAACTTGCTTGGATGCAAATGTATATGAACATGAGCCACACAGTTAAAAAGAAATTTAGAAACACACGCACACACAAACCTTAAGTCAGAGTTGGCTCCCATACCACAGCAAGCCCCAAGCAAATTAGCACACAATGAGCTATACTGCTAAAGCAAGGTGCAATATAAAAATTTACGATAATTTCAAAGAAATTAACATTCTGGAAAAAACCTACATTTATTTTGTTTTCATAATAATTTGCACTTCACCAGACTCCAAAAAGTATTTTGTATCTTTCCATTTAGTTACAAACTTTCATATTATTCAAAATACCAAGAAATAACACTGGGATATAGGGAAAAAGTATTTCAACTTTATTATTCTGTTTTTAAGTAAAATTTCTAGGATAATAAGATACAATAATGTTAATAAACTGATCCATTTTTCAAGTTTCCCTATAGCATTATTGTTTAATCAAAGCATGTTTAAAAAGCAAAATTTTCGAAAACAAGTAAGGCATTTTACTTGACATACAGCAAATCATCTGTTTCTTCTTGTCCATTTTTTGGAGTCAGCGTATACTGCCGTGATTCACTAGATTTAAGATCTTTATGTTGTTTATTTAAGAATGTTGGGCAGGGGGCTTCGCTGGTGGCGCAGTGGTTGAGAGTCCTCCTGCCGATGCAGGGAACACGGGTTCGTGCCCTGGTCTGGGAGGATCCCACATGCTGTAGAGTGGCTGGGCCCATGAGCCGTGGCCGCTGAGCCTGTGCGTCCGGAGCCTGAGCTCCGCAACAGGAGAGGCCACAACAGTGAGAGGCCCGCATACCGCAAAAAAAAAAAAAAAAAAAAAAAAAAAAAGAAAAGAATATTGGGCAAGAGAAATAATGAAATTATATCAATAATCTATAGCCTTGCTGATATATCTGTAATATATCTGTAATATATATAAAGTGGGGGGGGCTAAAAAAAAGTAACGCCCACAAAAATCCAGTAAATTTCCATCAAGTATATTTATAAGTAAAAATAAGAGCTGATAAATACAAAGGGTTTTTTATATTTTAATTACTTTTTAAATTAATTTATTTATTCATTTTTGGCTGCATTGGGTCTTTGTTGCTGCGCACGGGCTTTCTTTTTAGTTGCAGCGAGCGGGGGCTACTCTTCGTTGCTGTGCGCAGGCCTCTCATTAAGGTGGCTTCTCTTGTTGTGGAGCATGGGCTCTAGGCATGCAGGCTTCAGTAGTTGTAGCACATGGGCTTAGTTGCTCCACGGCATGTGGGATCTTCCCGAACCAGGGCTCAAACCCGTGTCCCCTGCATTCGCAGGCGGATTCTTAACCACTGAGCCACCAGGGAATTCCCTTATCTTTTAACTTAAATTTGAGCAGGTCAGACCCTCTGGAAAACCTGTCACTTAAATTGAAAAACACAAGACACTTTTGGTTATTTGTGAAGTTAAAATACGCTAACTGTAGTGTTTGGGTAAGTCACTTGTCCAAAATTGAGAGAGTCAACTCATTTATTATGAGGTAAGGATCTTCCTTGTCAAACATCAGCTTTGACGATGCTATAAATTCTACTATTCTCTGGGATTACGATGAACTGAATTGCATAAAATAATGTCCTTCTGGTCACATGAATGAAGCTGGAAATCACAGTAACACTTCCCGATAGCAACATGCTTTGCCTTATCAGTGTCTAGAAATAATGTGATAATAAAGCTCCCTGAAAGAGACAGATGAATATTACCAAACACTAATACTGACAATCAATGCTGGGCCCTACATGTGACTTTTCATCTCCCTCTGGTGGCAAAGAGAAACAGGGAGATGACAGGTATTATAATTCAGATGATTGACTCAAGAAGCCAATAATACCAGATTAAGAATAAAATCACATTCCCATAGACTTTCCTGACTTAAAGATTTTCTTTTTGTAAACTAATGTGTTCAACACCACTTCAAATACAAGAATTTTTAATAACCTCCTCATAGCAAGGAGTACAAAAGTGGTACAACCAACATGGACTATAATTTCTTAAATGTTGACAATTTCTTTTTATCTTCTTTCCTTCCTTCTTTTACAAATGTAAATAAAGACAAACACATTGAATAACATTCAGACTTGGTGTGAAAATTTTAAAATATGAAATTATTTTTTTGAAGTATGCTTCTTGCCTCACCTTGCAAGATCACATGAGTATGTGATCAATTACACATTTTCTGGCTCATCAACAGAAGAGGTGACAATATAAATCCAATTAAAAATAATTCCAAATTAAGTTCTGATGGTGACAAACTCATCTTTTCATAACAAAAAGTTTTATATGCATCGTATTTGGTTGTTTATGTGGTTAGTTATAGAGCAAAGCTAAATACAAGTTTCCTGAGAGAATCTTTTAGTAGAGTCATAATGAATCTTATTCATCATCGTATTTCCCAAAGTAAAAGAATACTGATAAATTTTATATGCATTGCATATAAAATTTTATATGCACTGCAGGGGAAAATACTTTCAGAACAAAAGGGTGGGACAATGATTGGTTAAACAATTCCAACAGGTTTGTTACCATAGGATCTCTTAGAGCCTTTACCAAGGTCAAGCGCACTGTCAGTCTCTAAAAGGGGAAGAAAGTGACCAGAAAACTCCCCAAATCAAGTCACCAACTGTTCAGCCCTTTTACCATAGAACACTTACTAACATTGCCCATAGCTTATGTTCTGCTACAGACTGAAAAACTACTGTAACCATTTCTCTTTCATAGAATGAGTTTTTGTTGTTTTTTAATTTGAAGTTTAGAATACCAGAAAATCTCATTTGTCTTATATTATCATAGACTAGCATGTACTGAAGGGTAAGTTACATGAAAAGATCAGCAGTTATGTTCCTTAGTTCAGGGGATATTTTCAAATATGGCTTAACTTGCTCACTACATATTCTCTCATTTCTAAGGTCAACCTGCCCCTTTCATTTGAAAGCAGTTATATTTGTCTGCTTTACCATGCCTCCATCAATATCCACTGAGCACCTAAGAGATGTGCTAGTATTATGAGGCATCTTGAACATTTACTTTACCATCCGTCTGAGAACCTTCCTAAACTCTAGTTTTGCCATGAAATGTGGAAAAAATAACATGGTCTTGGCAAGTGTTCTTTAACTTAACACTTATATAACCTTCCACAAGTTTGTCTACCTGTCTGAGCCTAAGTGTTTTATCTATAATTAGGGCTATCACCACACATAGAGGATTTCTATGAAGATTAAATAAGATACATCAAAGTGTATAGAACAATGCTAGCGATTAAATGCAATTGTTTTCTTTTTGTCTCTGATGAACTTCTCAAAAATTGGCCATGCCTTGGACCGCATTGCTAAGTTCTCCTCTAAGATGGCAGATCTCTCAAACCCTCCTTCGAAGGATCACTTAACCCTGCTACCCTTCTCACGCCTGTGAGTCCTCATCTACAATGTCATAGCAGTCGCCCATGTTCAAGTCCATCAGACCATTCTGGTTTCACTTCTTTCTCACCCCTGTGTGAACTCCACAGCCAGTCCTACCAGAGGTATATTTTCCAGGGTTCTGGATTCCTTCACTCCTTTTTCTGCCCGTCTTACTTTGGAACATCCCCAAACTTGAATTAAACACTTCTTCACCTTCAGCCAGTTCTCCGGTTTATAAGGTACAGGGCAGGGTCTAGGTGTTTCTATGTATACGTGCCTAGATATTCCCATTGCTTTTATCACACTCTCAAATGTGTGTTATGTGGTTCACATTTGGAAATCAGAAATTAAACCAAAGACATCATTCATACCCCCAAGGCACTAGCAATACATTATACAACCTGGCTTTCCTAAGACGGACTTGTTTTGCCCTGTATTCTTTATGCTTATAGAAATATAATGTCTTTTAAGAGAACTATCCAGGGCAATTTTTTCCCTCTCAAAAGCTAGAATTCAAATAGGTCAAAGTTCCCATCAGCCACAAGTAGAATGTTGGCAGAGTTTGCCATTACTCATGTCTACCTCCACTGCTGAACCTATTCCAGCCTCTCTGCCATTTTTCGTTTTGTAGGTTTGGTTTGAAAATCACATCCTTTTACAAAGACTGAGTATTTTTAAAGGCCCTACACCTGGAATTACAATAGATGCCACCAGATGGCGCCATGGGACTGGCTACTTAGGTCAAAAGGTTAGACTATCCCAGTTGTGGCTGTGGAGATGGCATAGCTAAGTCTACTTCAGGTTCTTTCTATAAAAATGTCATTTTAATATAGATTTTTTTTCTAATCCCTAATTCCAAGATATGTAATAAACAGTTTTGAGAGAGAGATCACAAAGCTGAATACTCGATTTTCCATACTTTGATAATTGACAGTCACTAGCTAACCGCAGTCTTCTCTGTCCTGCTACCTTTTCTCTTCCCTGTATCAATTTGCTGCTTTGCACAACCCAGAGCCTTGCAAATGAACATCACATGGGCCTGCTCCCTCTGTGGATGGCCGCTCCACCAAAGCTCTTCACCATTAGGAGCAAGTTAATTAACTTCCTCAGAACTCCTAATTAACTCGCCAGTCCCTTTTATATCTTTCCACTCCATATCCACCCTCTTCCGTGAGTGAGAATGTGTTCTCTCGCCTGTCACTGTCTCCGCTTCCTGCCGCCCCAGCTTATTTCAGTCATGATATAAAGATCAAAAAGGCTAAAATATAAAAATTTAAAATGTAGAAACAGTGCTCTAGAGTTGCATCAGAGTCCCTAAATGCCTTTTCAGTCAATTAAAAAAAAAAGAAAAATCCATCTGTACATTTCCCTTCTTCTAAAGTTCCCCTTTTGTTGTAAAAATCAATTTACACAGTTATTACTAAAGATTATATTTAGCTAATTCAACAACCCTCCACTTACTAGTCCTGTAAAGTTCGAGAATGATGGATAGGAGAATGGACTCTGGAATCCAACGGCCTATGTTTAAGCCTGGCTTTTCCATTACTAGGTTAGGTGAGCTTCAACAGCTTGTTTAATTTCTTCAGACTGCTGTTTCATTTATATAGAAGGAAGTAATAGTATTTTAGGAGAGTTATGAGAAGTAATCTTATATAAGCCTTAGACAGTGCCTGACACAAAGCCACTGTCAATTATCAAATGTTACCTGTGGCCATTCTATTACTTTTAATCACATCAAGGGCCAACCTCCACTTTTTCTTCAGAGATGCAAAATACAGATGCAGAACAATGAGCACAGAATGCAACAATTATAACGTTTAAAAAAGTGTGCCATTGTACCCATGTTTTTGTAATAGACTCTCTCTAAAAGGATGTGTTTACCTAGAAAACATGTTTACCTCAGAGCATAGAATTGAGGGAATGAAAGACAGTAGGGGAGGAAAATAGTTCTCCTTCTTCCCTTTTGAGATCTTTTTTTTTCAATCTATACAGTTACTTTTAAAATTGTAAGAAAAAATGAATAGCATGGTATTCTTTTAAAAAATATTGTTACCAAATGATTTTAAAACTTCAAATGTTGTCAGTCTATTGTCTGTATATCTCTCTGCCTGAACGGGAATGAAGATAAAGTTGTGCATGACAAGCATATCAATTCACTCCAAGCAGTAAAAGAGCCATTGGACTCGCGTTACACATTAGATGGAAAGGAACAGAGCATAGCAATAATGGCAGGCAGCAACATTTGGATAGCCAGGCAAACATGAGAAGCAATTCATTTGGGATTCCCTCTCTTGGAAGTACATGCTCATTGGTAGCCAAGGCTGATCCAGCCCTGTTTGATTCAGTCATCCTAATCAGTTCATTCTCCTTTTCTTTCCTCTCACTGTCTTCCAGATTCAGAATATTACTAGAATAATTCAATTTACTTTAGAATCTAAGTCACTTCTAAATGTTTTTAATATTTCCTTCTATATTCTAGCAGTGAAAGACATCACTTAAGAAAAAATTGTTTAATCAGTCTAACTTTGTTAACTTTAAGAGATTGGACATTTAATAAGCCAAAGAAGGATACACTTTTGTTAGTGTGAACGACTAACTGGTGGAAATAAAAATTACTGATTTTACAATACTTGGATTTATTGCAGTGCTAGTAAAAAAAAAAAAAAATCACTCTAAAAAATGGCAAGTCTCATTCTGAAACACCATTTCCAGGAATTCTTCCTTCAGCTATATAATTTCTGTGAAAGCTCTTGAAATTTTAGAGTAAACACAGATTAAAATTATTTTTATTTCTTAAAAATTAGAACTGTATGTAACTGATAAAGACTGAAAAGAAATTTATGTCCAGAACTACAAAAAGTGTGGGGAGAAGGACATATATGGAGTTTTAGTGGGAGTGTAAACCAGCATATTTGCCTGGAGGGCAACTGGACAGGGTAAGAGATATATAGAATTCGGTCTAGCAATTCCACTTCTACTTCTTGGAATTTATTCTGAGCAAATAAGGGGACATATTAATAAAGGTGTTTGTGAAAGTTTCTTTAGTAGAACACAGTTTCTAATAAAGAAAAGTTAGAAACAACAAAAACACTTAAATAAGGGAGACTAGTGAAAACATTTCAATGAACCCATGCAATGGATTTTTATAAGACCATTAAGAATTTCATATACTCTAGGAGACATAGAAATATGTTTACAATATACTGTTAGTGAAAAGAGTGGTTTACATAACAGTATGGCAGCTTATGCTGTGCTAAGATCATGGGTTTCAGATAGCCTAGGGTTTAAATCTTGGCTCTGCCACTCAGTGTTCGTTATAAGGGCTTGAACAAATTGTCTAGCCTTCCTAAGCCTCGCTTTATCATCTATAAAATGGGAATAAACACTTAAATCCATACACAACTTTAAGTGTATTTCTGTTTAAAGATACCTTACTTAACATGTATCATTAATTCACTAATATTAAATATATAGCCAAACTAAACTATAATTCATGCCTGAATGAAATTTATCTGACACACATTTTCTCCACACAGCAAATCTGTTATCTTGCACCTAGGAACACTGACAACACTTCAACACTACAATTGTAGTCCATTTAAAATGGTAAGAATACCATAAAAACCTCACACAAGGGCCTCTCTCCCATAGAGCTGTGGGAGGTCCCTTTTCTCCTCAGCCAGGACTGGAGGCCAAGATCACCCCTTGAGGATCATTGTCAGGGCTGCCATGAGTGGGGCAGCCTTGTTTTCCTACCTCAGACACCTGTAGTTGCTGGCAGCCCCAACCTGGTCTGTACCAAGCGTGCTGGCCTCAGCCAGACTAGGGCCTGCTTTCCTTGGATCGGCTCTTGTGAGCCCCAAAAGTAGCTTGGCCCCTGCCTGCCCCACAGGCAGGTATGTATGTATGCCTAACCACGTGGTCAACTGCGTGGATGCCTGCGAGCGAGGGGGGGACCCCACGTCTCCTGCCTCCTCCTAAACAACCGCTCTGGCCCCAGCAGATGTCACCAGGAAGGGGGTGTCCAGAATGGGGGCTTCTGTTGTGGAAGGGGCATCTGAGGCCACCTGGCTCCGGGGAAGCTCACCACACTTACTTGCTGGGATTAAGCTGGGTGCCAGCCAGGCCACTCTGTCCTGCTCACAGGACCTGCTCACAGTCGTGTAAAACAAAAAACAAACAAAAAAAAAAACAAAAAAACCTCACACAAATGCAAACATTTCAAAAAATGTAACACTAGGTAAACCATGAAAAGGACACTTGTTTATTAATATGAATGCCAAACAAGAAGCCAAAGCACCACCTCATTCCACCTTAGCTGGGAAGACGTCGGGGGAAGGCAACTCAAATTTTTACTGCTCTGTGCATGTCTGTGAACGACCACAACATTCTATAAGCATTGATTTAGGGGTTACCAATAAATTTTAGGCAGTAGCCAAATTCACAAACATGAAATGAAGATCAACTGTCTGTGCCTGCACACACAAATACACACAGTTGATCTAAGTTAATTTCAGTAATGGGATAGTTTATAACGGATTCTATTATGCTAAAAATGATGTTTTAGTAGGTGGTTTTAACTCAAGTTCATGTTTAAAGGTAGTGTGACAGCATCTCCACGCATCATGGCAATCATTTTTATATAAGGTCATACAGTGCTATTAGCTATTGTATTTCATAAGGAATTAGAATCAATATTAAAAATACAAATTTTGTTTTCTTGCCATAATCTCAAAGCGAAATGGATTTTGTCCGCACCCAAATCATCCTGGGAACATTCAAGCAATATCATTGTAGTTTAAATATCACATAAATTCTTGTGTTCGGAAAGTGTTATTTTTCAAAAGCAAATAGCAAAGCTGTTCTAATGAGCATACAGATTATTATTCTAGGGAATGGCCTGGAAAGTGTAAGGGGTGAAGGCTGTAGAGCTTATGTCCCTGACTTTGCCACTTAGCTTTGTAGTTTTCATGGGCAAGCAAGCTCCTTAAATTTGCTATGCACTATTATCTTGATATTTAAAACAGGATTAATAGTTTATGTTATAAATATACATATAGTTAATACATTTCAAGTTGTTAGAAAAGTGTCCGGTACATAGTCACAACACAGTGAATGCCATTATTTTTTGTTGTTACAAATGATACTAATATTGATGTTGAGATAGAAAGTTATCTGGCAGCCTTTCATTGGTTTATGTGAAACAATTGAAGAGTTCTCGAAAAAGTTCCAAATATATAAACCAAATATTGTCATTAATCTGAGTATGAATAAACTTATTTGAATTTTGGCTATTTTTTATTTCTAATTTCTCAGTACTTTTGTTCCTCACACAGATCTCCTATCACCTTTTTCTTACTCTTTCATTCTCCTTAATTTCACTTATTCCATTCTCTTGCGATCCACATCTTGAAAGTCCATTTCTCTTCCTTCTAAGTAGTTTCAGGACTCTATCATCCTGACCCTCAGCAGTCTCTTTAAATCAATCTCATTGACCAGGGTGATTGATGGTGGTGTTGCCAGAGTTCCACCCCAATTGCCCTTCAAGTGGGAAAGTCCCTGCTCAGCAAAGAATGAAGCCTTCAATTTGTGTGCCCTTTCCTGAAGAAGGGTCTCAGACAGCCCCCTCACCAGCTATCTCAGTTTCCAACATTTTAGACTGCTGTGGAGCCCTGCATGTGCTGCCGAACAATCATTTAAATAAAGTATACTTCAGAGCTTCCATTCCCTAAAAGCCCATTGATCCGTGTGACTCCACTATCAGGCCAAATGGTAAGTTCCTGCCTGAATGTGGCAGATGAAAAGGTAAATTATACACTCTGATAACACTGACTTTACTATAGCAAAATGATTTGCATTTTGCAAGTTGGGAGTTCTTGCCAAACCTAAAGGGAAAGACAAAGTACCGAGCTATTACTTAGGTCCAGGTGGTCCAGGTGCCAGCTGCAAGTAAGGAAGTTGCAGGACCTGCTGCTCATCCTGTAACCTGTCTGAGCCTCAGTCTTCCTTACTGTGGTGTTTGTAAGGTATCAATGCCTGTTTGAGCTCATGTCTTCTTAGGGTTCCTTCCAGGATTGAATGGTATAATGGATATGAATCACTGCACAAATTAGAGTATTTCATAAATGCAATAATCTGTTACATTCATAACATCTATTCTCTTATCTGTCTCCATCCTCTGCGGGACCTCTAAGCTCCCAGCCTAACCAAAGATCCTTCTTCAGGTTAAAACGAGTAAAATGAAACCCACAAGCAGTGATGTTAGCAATTTTCAGAAGGATTGTTAAACATATTTAAATTTTTTACATTTAAATTGGGGACAGAATTTTCAGTTTTTGTTTGCTTCTGTTACAACAGAATTTTTAGCACTGGCTTTTTAAAGGGACACTATAAGATATTAGAAAACAAAACAGTTTATCTCAGCTTTTTCTGATACTTTTGTGTACAGCTTTTCAATATGCTGGTTTGTCTTGTCTACATAGGCAGTGCTGTAGCCATTTCAAGTTCAGAATTACTGCAAAAGAAGTAACTGATCCTCTATTTCAATATCCCTACTATTTCAGGAGTTCTCTTACAATTCAGAGGAATCTATTTCTCCCTGATGTTGAAAAACATAAGATCACAGCAGGGAGGCTTTAGCTTCATTAAAGAATATTATTATAAAAATAAAATGATCGAGGGCACATTGTTTTTGTCCTTGTGGTACTGTTTCTGCAGATTCACATGAATCTGAGAGTTTAAGAGGCACAATAAATTTGTAATCTTCTATCATCCACTTCACCATGGTAGCCCCTAGTGGGAGAAAGATATCAATTGCTCACGTTCCAAGGGATTTCTTCGTCTGCTGAATAAAGAGGAATGAAGCCTCCTCGGAAATGAGGGCTACAGTTATGTCAATAACTAAATTTATTTCTGCTTTTAAAACATCACAGAGAATGCTGGTGTCCAACAAATGTAGATGCCAGCATTACTTAAAAAGTGACTGAGCAGAGAAATGAATTGAAATTTTGACCCACTCAGGGTTCCGTCTATCATGGGAGCCTATAATCGGGGAACAACAGAGAGGAATTTAAGATACTCAGTGATTGCGCTATTAATCTACTTTAACTGTTACTAAAATCTAACAGAGCACATTACAAGCTGCAGGCAGTATGGCTTATCAATTCATTGCTACTTTCAAGGTTCTCCCTTGCTTTTTTTGCCTTCAGCTCCTGGCAAAGGACAGCCTTTTACAGTTCCATTTCTCAGCTTATTTTTGACGGCTTTTAATTATATTTAATGGCCTGCTTCTGCCCCACTTAAGTTATTGGAGTTGCAAAGCACTTTGCTGTTATAATGATAGTTTCCTTGATGTCTGTTCATTATTAACTGCTTTTCAAAAGTGCTGCTCTCAACTCCCTTTTTAGAAATATTTAAATAACTGAATTTCTATAACATAAATATCTTGCAAAGATAGTGATTCTATTGCCTGTTTAATAGTTTGCAGATAGCAAAACAAAACTTTTGTAAAGTTTTGTATTATAATATCAATTGGGAATGTCTCATTAAATCATCTTGTATTAAATTCTCACAAAGAGTAATGTCCCCAAATAATCAATGACTTAAGAGTTTGGCACTTTGCACATTTAATTCTAAGAAAATATTTTAGAAAACAGGGTATTTTTCATAGAGATGAAAAAAATCCTGTAATTAATCTGTGTGTCTTAAAAGTTACCATTCTTTGTTTTTAAGATGAAATGAAGGAGTATGCTCAAAGAGATCTCATCACACAAATATGTTATTGCTCAGGAAAAAAAAATGGCAGGGGAATGAGAATAATACATTTAGAAGCCTTAATATTGTTTTAAAAACCTGATGATTTGACCACAGGCATTAACAACTTCTTCTCAAACATCAGGCAAATGAGAGCAAAATAATTGTTTTTAAAAATCAACTTACAAAAAAAAATCAACTTACAGGGGGAATACTAATCAACTTACAGTAGAGATACTAATAGAAGAGAGGGCAATAGTAGCATGGTTTATGGCAGCTGACAGTGTGAGAGTCAGGCACTGTTCTACCTCATTTGGTATCTGTAACATCCCTATCATTACCTTCATTTTACAAATGAGAAAATAGAGGCACAGAAACATTAAGTACCTTGCTGATCAAATTTTATTAAGTGGTAAAGCTAGGATTCAAATCCAGGCAGTCTGGTTTCAGAGTCATACCATTAATCACTGTGGTGTATTTCAAATCATTGAGAACAGGAAGCAGAGAAATGATGATCAATGTAGCCGAACTGAGAAGGTACTGCCTTATGTGCCAAGAGTGTGGAGTACACACAAGTCAGCTTATCACCCCTGAAGCCACCCACAACCCTGTATTTGGAAGAAGTGAAGGCCATGGAAGGCAGGGGTGAGGTGCAGTTCGAGGAAAAAAAAAATCCTAAGACTGTAAAGTGATTGCTCTCATCCTCCACAGCTGGCAATTACTCCCCATTCCTCAGCACGCCCCATCCAGAAACCTGGTACTGTAAGATTTTTCCTTGGAGAAAACAAGCCTGGTACACTTTAAACAGAACCGTTATTTCAAGTTGATATGCCTAATCAAAGAACCTGGAATCCCCTTCCCCTTGGTTTCTAGAAGAGCAGTCAAACTGTATTACCCCAGCTCCTACTCTAAAACCCCTCTCTAATATGTAAATGGCAAAGAAAATGTCAATCATTAGGGCAAACAGCAACATGATTGGGACCTTCAGCTAAGACCTACAGTAACAACCAAAAACACTGAGATAAAAGAGAGACAAAATAGGTGGAAAGGAGGACCTCTGGAGTGTGGTGTTCCAAGCTGTGTGGCTGACAGGGTCTTGGTGCTCTGGCTGGGTGCCACGCCTAAGACTCTGAGGTAGGAGAGCCAAGTTCAGGACATTGGTCCACCAGAGACCTCCCGGCCCCACATATTATCAAATGGCAAAAGCTCTCCCAGAGATCTCCATCTCAACGCTAAGACCCAGCTCCATTCAATGACCAGCAAGCTAGAGTGCTGGACACACTATGCCAAACAACTAACAAGACAGGAACAGAAACCTACCCGTTAGCAGAGAGGCTGCCTAAAATCATACTAAGTTCACAGACACTCCAAAACACCACCAGACGTGGTCCTGCCCACCAGAAAGACAAGATACAACCTCATCCACCAGAACACAAGCACCAGTCCCCTCTACAACTCACTGAACCAACCTTACCCACTGGGATCAGACATGAAAAACAATGGGAACTACAAACCTGCAGGCTGCAAAAAGGAGACACCCAACACAGTAAGTTAAGCAAAATGAGAAGATAGAAAAACACACAGCAGATGAAGAGCAAGGTAAAAATCCACAAGACCAAACAAATGAAGAGGAAATAGGCAGTCTACCTGAAAAAAAATTCAGAGGAATGATAGTAAAGATGATCCAAAATCTTGGACATAGAATGGAGATAATATAAGAAACGTTTCACAAGGAGCTAGAAGAACTAAAGAGCAAACAAACACTGATGAACAACACAATAAATGAAATTAAAAATTCTCTAGAAGGAATCAATGGCAGAATAACTGAGGCAGAAGAACAGATAAGTGACTTGGAAGATAAAATAGTGGAAATAACTACTGCAGAGCAGAATAAAGAAAAAAGAATGAAAAGAATAGAGAACAATCTCAGAGACCTCTGGGACAACATTAAATGCACAAACATTCAAATTATTGGGGTCCCAGAAGAAGAGAAAAAAAAAGGGACTGAGAAAATATTTGATAAGATTATAGTTGAAAACTTCTCTAATATAGGAAAGGAAATAGTCAATCAAATCCAGGAAGCACAGAGAGTCCCATACAGGGTAAATGCAAGGAGAAGCATGCCAAGAAACATATTAATCAAACTATCAAAAAATAAATACAAAGAAAAAATATTAAAAGCAGCAAGGGAAAAGCAGCAATTAACATAAAAGGAATCCCCATAACGTTAACAGCTGATCTTTCAGTACAAAGTCTGCAAGCCAGAAGGGAGTGGCAGGACATATTTAAAGTGATGAAAGGGAAAAATCTACAACCAAGATTACTCTACCCAACAAGGATCTTATTCAGATTCGACAGAGAAATTAAAACCTTTACAGACAAGCAAAAGCTAAGAGAATTCAGCACCACCAAACCAGCTCCAAAACAAATGCTAAAGGAACATCTCTAGGCAGGAAACAGAAGAGAAGACGACTTACAATAACAAACCCAAAACAATTAAGAAAATGGTAATAGGAACATACATATCAATATAGCTTAAACATAAATGGATTAAGTGCTCCAACCCAAAGAAAAAGACTGGCTGAATGAATATAGAAACCAGACCCATATATATGCTGTCTACAAGAGACTCACTTCAGACCTAGGGACACATACAGACTGAAAGTGAGGGGAGAGAAAAAGATATTCCATGCATATGGAAATCAAATGAAAGCTGGAGTAGCAATTTTCGTATCAGACAAAATAGACTTTAAAATAAAGACTATTACAAGAGACAAAGAAGAACACTACATAATGATCAAGGGATCAATCCAAGAAGATATAACAATGGTAAATATTTAGGCACCCAACATAGGAGCACTTCAATACATAAGGCAAAGGCTAACAGCCATAAAAGGGGAAATCAGCAGTAACACAATCATAGCAGGGGACTTTAACACCCCACTTTCACCTATGGGCAGATCATCCAAAATGAAAATAAATAAGGAAACAGAAGCTTTAAATGACACATTAAACAAGATGGACTTAATTGATATTTATAGGTCATTCCATCCAAAAACAACAGAATACACTTTCTTCTCAAGTGCTCATGGAACATTCTCCAGGATAGATCATATCTTGGGTCACAAATCAAGCACTGGTAAATCTAAGAAAATTGAAATCATATCAAGTATCTTTTCTGACCACAACACTATGAGACTAGATATTAATTACAGGAAAATAATCTGTAAAAAAAAAAAAAATACTAACAGGTGGAGGCTAAACATTACACTATTAAATAACCAAGAGATTACTGAAGAAATCAAAGAGGAAATCAAAGAGGAAATCAAAAAATACCTAGGAACAAATGACAATGAAAACATGATGACCCAAAGCCTATGGGATGTAGAAAACACACTTCTAAAAGGGAAGTTGTAGCTATACAATCCTACCTAAAGAACCAAGAAACATCTCAAACAACCTAACCTTACACCTAAAGCAATTAGAGAAAAATCAAACAAGAAAAAACAAAACTCCATAGTTAGCAGGAGAGAATCATAAATATCAGATGAGAAATAAATGAAAAAGAAATGATGGAAACAAAAGCAAAGACCAATAAAACTAAAAGCTGGTTCTTTGAGAAGATAAACAGAATTGATAAACACTTAGCCAGACACATCAAGAAAAAAAGGGAGAAGACTCAAATCAATAGAATTAGAAATGAAAAATGAGAAGTAACAACTGACACTGCAGAAATACAAAGGATCATGAGAGATTACTACAAGCAACTATATGCCAATAAAATGGACAACCTGGAAGAAATGGACAAATTCTTAGAAAAGCACAACCTTCCAAGACTGAACCAGGAAGAAATAGAAAATATAAACAGACCAATCACAAGCACTGAAATTGAAACTGTGATTAAAAATCTTCCAACAACAAAAGCCCAGGACCACATGGCCTCACAGGTGAATTCTGTCAAACATTTAGAGAAGAGCTAACACCTATCCTTCTCAAACAGTTCCAAAATACAGTAGAGGCCTCATTCTATGAGGCCACCATCACCCCTGATACCAAAACCAGACAAAGATGTCACAAAGAAAGAAAACTACAGGCCAGTATCACTGATGAACATAGATGCAAAAATACTCAACAAAATACTAGCACACAGAATCCAACAGCACATTAAAAGGATCATACACCATGATCAAGTGGGGTTTATCCCAGGAATGCAAGGATTCTTCAACATATGCATAATCAATGTGATACACCATATCAACAAATTGAAGGATAAAAACCATATGATCATCTCAACAGATGCAGAAAAAGCTTTCGACAAAATTCAGCACCCATTTATGATAAAAAAAAAAAAAAAAAACTCCAGAAAGTAGGCATAGAGGGAACTTACGTCAACATAATAAAGGCCATATATGACAAACCCACAGCCAACATCATTCTCAATGGTGAAAAACTGAAACCATTTCAACTAAAATCAGTAACAAGACAAGGTTGCCCACTCTCACCACTCTTATTCAACATAGTTTTGGAAGTTTTAGCCACAGCAATCACAGAAGAAAAGGAAATAAAAGGAATCCAGATTGGAAAAGAAGAAGTAAAGCTGTTACTGTTTGCAGATGACATGATACTATACACAGAGAATCCTAAAGATGCTACCAGAAAATTACTAGAGCTAATCAATGAATTTGGTAAAGTAGCAGGATACAAAATTAATGCACAGAAATCTCTTGCATTCCTATACACTAATGATGAGAAATCTGAAGAGAAATTGAGGAAACACTCTCATTTACCATTGCAACCAAAAGAGTAAAATACCTACGAATAAACCTACATAAGGAGACAAAACACCTGTATGCAGAAAACTATAAGACACTGATGAAAGAAATTAAAAGACGATACAAACAGATGGAGAGATACACCATGTTCTTGGATTGGAAGAATCAATATTGTGAAAATGACTATACTACCCAAAGCAATCTACAGATTCAATGCAATCCCTATCAAACTACCAATGGCATTTTTCACAGAACTAGAACAAAAAATTTCACAATTTGTATGGAAACACAAAAGACCCCAAATAGCCAAAGCAATCTTGAGAAAGAAAAACGGAGCAGGAGGAATCAGGTTCCCGGACTTCAGACTATACTACAAAGCTACAGTAATCAAGACAGTATGGTACTGGCACAAAAAGAGAAATATAGATCAATGGAACAGAATAGAAAGCCCAGAGATAAACCCACGCACATATGGTCACCTTATCTTTGGTAAAGGAGGCAAGAATATACAATGGAGAAAAGACTGTCTCTTCAATAAGCAGTGCTGGGAAACCTGGCAGCTACATGTAAAAGAATGAAATTAGAACACTCCTTAACACTATACACAAAAATAAATTCAAAATGGATTAAAGACCTAAATGTAAGGCCAGACACTATAAAACCCTTAGAGGAAAACACAGGCATAACTTTCCATGACATAAATCACAGCAAGATCCTTTTTGACCCACCTCCTAGAGAAATGGAAATAAAAACAAAAATAAACTCATAGGAGCTAATGAAACTGAAAAGTTTTTGCACAGCAAAGGAAACCATAAACAAGATGAAAAGACAACCCTCAGAATGGTTAAAAATATTTGCAAACAAAGCAACTGTCAAAGGACTAATCTCCAAAATATACAAGCAGCTATGCAGCTCAATATCAAAAACACAACCCAATCCAAAAATGGGCATAAGACCTAAATAGACATTTCTCCAAAGAAGATATACAGATTGCCAATGAACACATGAAAGGATGCTCAACATCCCTAATCATTAGAGGAATGCAAATCAAAACTGCAAATAGGTATCACATCACACCAGTCAGAATGGCTACCATCAAAAAATCTAGAAACAGTAAATGCTGGAGAGGGTGCAGAGAAAAGGGAACCCTCTTGCACTGTTGGTGGGAATGTAAATTGATACAGCCACTATGGAGAACAGTATGGAGGTTCCTCAAAAAACTAAAAATAGAACTACCATACAACCCAGCAATCCCACCACTGGGCATATACCCTGAGAGAACCATAATTCAAAAAGAGTCATGTAGCACAGTATTCATTGCAGCTCTATTTACAATAGCCAGGACATGGAAGCAACCTAAGTGTCCATCGACAGATGAATGGATAAAGAAGGTGTGGCACATATATTCAATGGAATATTACTCAGCCATAAAAAGAAACGAAATTGAGTCATTTGTAGTGAGGTGGATGGACCCAGAGTCTGTCATACAGAGTGAAGTGAGTCAGAAAGAGAAAGACAAATACCGTATACTAACACATATATATGGAATCTAAGAAAAAAAATGTCATGAAGAACCTAGGGGTAAGACTGGAATAAAGACACAAGACCTACTAGAGAATGGACTTGAGGATATGGGGAGGGGGAAGGGTAAGCTGTGACAAAGTGGGAGAGTGGCATGGACATATATACACTACCAAATGTAAAATAGATAGCTAATAGGAAGCAGCTGCATAGCACAGGGAGATCAGCTCGGTGCTTTGTGACCACCTAGAGGGGTGGGATAGGGACGGTGGGAGGGAGGGAGATGCAAGAGGGAGGGGATATGGGTATATATGTATATGTATAGCTGATTCACTTTGTTATACAGCAGAAACTAACACACCATTGTAAAACAATTATACTCCAATAGACATGTTAAAAAAAAAAAAAAGAGACAACATACAAGTTTAAGAACACACACCAAAAAATCAGTGTCATCAGTACTGAACAAGAATAGGTCATGTCCTACGATAATAAAAACTAAGACAGGATGCTGTAGTAAGTAAAACACAAAATTGGAAGTTAAAAGTAAAAAATTTTAAAAACGGCACAATGAACCAAAAATGAGAACATTTCTTAAAGGGAGACTATTCTTAAAAAAGACATTGTCGGGCTTCTCTGGTGGCGCAGTGGTTGAGAGTCCGCCTGCTGATGCAGGGGACACGGGTTCGTGCCCCGGTCCGGGAAGATCCCACATGCCGCAGAGCAGCTGGGCCCGTGAGCCATGGCCACTGAGCCTGCGCGTCTGGAGCCTGTACTCCGCAACGGGAGAGGCCACAACAGTGAGAGGCCCGCATACAACAACAACAACAAAAAAAAAAAAAAAAAAAAGACATTGTCGTGAAAGGAAGGCTGAGGAAATGTTTTAAACTGAAGGGGGCTGCAGAACATGGTAACTATTAATTTTACAACAAGGCCATAAGACTGAGGTGGCTCTAATGCCATGACGGTCTATGTAAGCAAACCACAATCCAACCCTGTAAATGCCTCTAAGATTACAAAATCAAAACCTAAGGCAACCAAACAGCCAACCAGGCTTTAGGCGATGGCCAATCAATTATCTCCTTACTTTGCATCTGCCTTTATCAAGTCTCTCCCCGACTTCTGTCCATGGAGCATGGCTAACCACTTCCTGTTTGGTGCTGCCCAATGCATATAGTTTTTTTCCTCAAATAAACTGTTAAAATTTTAACATGCCTCAGTTTACCTTTTAACACAACCAAACACAATACATGATTCCAGACTGGATCCCATACTGGAGGGAAAAAAAAATACTATGAAGAATTGGCTGACAGCAGTTGATAACATTGATATAATCCACTGCTGGTATTCCAAAGTGTTTTGTCAATTACACATTTACTGAAGCTGATGACCCTACTTTAATTATGTGAGAGATTATCCTTGTTCTTCAGAAACACACACTAGAGTATTTAGAGGCGAAGGAAAGTGATATATACAACCTACTCTCAAATGATTAAGAAAGAAAGCATAGAGATTACTAGTATGTTTGTATTACTGAGAAATGAGGCAAATGTTAACTATAGGTAAGAGGTATTGAGGTGTTCCTTGTATTTTTTCCACAACTTTCCTTATGTTTAATTTTGTTCCACATCCAACTATTTTCTAAAAACCAACAGAAAGGTATAAGATAAAGTCAAAGAAATCTCCCAGAATAGAGAAACCAAGAAAAAAGAGAGTTGCAAAATCTGAAGACAGGAAAAGAGTAATCCAGAAGGTCCAATAGCTGACTAATATAAATATAGCTTTTAAGATGAAACTATCAAAGACATTGCACACATTTTTTTTTTAGCACAGAAGAAAAGTCACTTTCCAAAATGAAGTTAATCCCATATCAAAGCACACCATCACGAATTTTAATAATCATAAGAGGTTCCTACAAAGAGAAAAGAAAAACAAAACCCACTACGAATGAAAAGAGAACAGACTAGCATTAGAGTGATATTTTCATAATCATGAGGAAGAATTATTTTCATCTCAGATACTAAAGCATATACTCAAATATCCATCACATGGAAGGGTGGAAGTAAGCCCTCTGAAGACAAGTGTGGATCCAAAATGTGTACTTCTCACACTTTTTTTCCTTTTTGGGGGGAAAGCTATTAGAAGTTGTGTTTCTGGGGGAAAAAAAGAAGTGAGGGATTC
Source organism: Tursiops truncatus (assembly GCF_011762595.2). Lineage (NCBI taxonomy): Eukaryota > Metazoa > Chordata > Mammalia > Artiodactyla > Delphinidae > Tursiops > Tursiops truncatus. The sequence continues at coordinate 56,044,560 of NC_047039.1, read as the reverse complement.
AATCAATCAAGAAGGAGTAGTAAGTGCAGTCCAGGAACGAGAAATTCAGAGAAAAACGGACAGGGAGGCATAGAGAACAACCAGATAGATAGGAACAGAATGTATTCCTCCAGCTTTCCATCAATCTCCAGATAATGGAATTTCACAAATATTTTAATAATTTTGTGAACTTGAAATTTGAACCCATTAGTAATCTTATAAGCTTCAAGAAAAACAAAGATCTTATGCTAAAAAACTGTAAACCTGAAAGTAAACCTGAAAGTAAACCTGAAAGTACACAGTCATAATAAAGTAAACATTGAATACTGAGTTCAACACAACAATTTGATCCAACACATTGAGAGTATAGTGGAAAGTTAAGTCCTGTGATCAATAGCTGTCCTAAATCCTCTATAAGTATCATAGTAGGGAGTTAATAGGTTATGTTTCGATTTGATAAGTCAAGATAACAATATAAACATAAACTGAAAATAAGTAAAGTGATTACCAAAATAAACAGGTAAGAGTTGAACCTTATTCTTTCCACTGAATGTGACTACAGCACAGACAGGTGTGGAGCAAGATGTGATTCTGTTGCTGTTATGAGCCTCTTAATACTGTCTGATTACTAGATGATGAGTTTCTTTCCTATTTAGAAAATATTAAGAACAAGTCTTAGAGCTCCACAACTGCTTCAACCATTTCAACAATAATGTGCACTGAAGACTACACAGAAATGTCTGTTCCCTGCCTGAGTTGTGTGGATGTTTTAAAAAGAAACATTGTCCAGTGTTGTGATGTTGTGACATACTTCTGAAAGGAAAACCATCTCCTAACAAAAGAAATTTCAAAGAACCCAGAAAATGTTCTTGCTGCCTTCTCATTTCTAAAAACAATTGCTTTAAAAATTAAGATTCACGGTCTAAGACAAATTTGAAAGCTAAAGTTTTGTGGGTTTTAGTACAAGGGTAAGAATGCCACATATCTAAGTTTTGTAAAATAATTTGTTTCCATTGTTAAAAATATTTGAAAATGAAGCACATTCTGCCCCTGCTTTCAATGCCCACCCTGAATAGATGCTATTTATCTGTTAGCCACAAAATTTCAGAGCTTTCACAGGTCCAATGTTTACTGTAATTTGAGTAGCCAACGTTGACTACCAATACCTCTGACCTTAGAGAATAGTATGTACTATGGTACAGATGGTGTTAACTGTTACAGCAGATTACAACAAAAAGAATTAGACGATCACACATGTAAGATATGATCACAAATTTTACTGTTGAAGATCACTTATTCTATGTGAGAAAATTCTTCTCATTTATTAAGATTAAAGAACATTGCCTTATCAAACAGGAATCTGCATCTTTCCCTCTACAAGAGATAAATTGTGTACATTTAATATCTACTATTTTCAAGGTCTGAGTTTTCAGCATAGTCTGTCATCTCAAGCATCTGCCATGGATCTCAGGGGAAAGGAGGGCAACTGTTGACGTTTTTGTATCTGAGGTCTTTTTTTTTTTTTTTTTTTTTTTTTTTTTTTTGCGGTACGCGGGCCTCTCACTATTGTGGCCTCTGTCGTTGCGGAGCACAGGCTCCGGACGTGCAGGCTCAGCGGCCATGGGTCACGGGCCCAGGCGCTCCGCGGCATGTGGGATCCTCCCGGACCGGGGCACGAACCCGTGTCCCCTGCATCGGCAGGCGGACTCTCAACAACTGCGCCACCAGGGAAGCCCCCTGTATCTGAGGTCTTTACATCAGGTATCTGTATCTGAGGTATATATAGGAGATCTTTGAAAGGGATTGATTTACCTTTGTAGATAACCAGAAAATTATATTTTATCTCAAATATTTTTTTAAAAAATTGTTTCATTTTTATTAAACAGAAATATTGAGTTTACTGGGCTTTTATTATTTTTCCACCATCTAGTACATGACACTGACCCCTGGATTTTTTTTTTAACTTCTAACCTTTCCTACTTCTCTTTAATAATCTGACATAACTCCTTCTCACTCATCTTTATCCTCCTGTCTTCCAATGTCCATGTCTCAAAACAATTTTATACTAGCACCTTTTTCTTGCTTTTGTCTTCATCTGTTTCACTCTAATGTTAAATGATTACTAGTGGGAAGAAATTTCAAATCTAAATACCAGGCTCCAACTTCTAAGTTTTTCAGTTTCATGTTTCTAACTCTTATCTCATACTTCTACATACTGTAATATTCTGCCACTATGTCAAGCTCTCAAAAACTCAGTATAAATAAAATACCATTTTTTTAGGGGAACAGTAACTATAAGATACTACTTACATCTTAGAAGAATTACTATGGAAACAATATGATAAAAAGGAAAAATAGTTATTTTTTTTTTTATTGGCCAAGGGGAAAAAGTGAGTGTAAAAAGAGAATAGGCAGGAATATATATATAAAAGAGGATATGAAAGAAGACGCTTAGGACTCAGAAAAATGTTTTACTTCAACAAATATATGCTGAATGAGAACAGGAAATGAGGGAAAAAATGACTTAATAATTTCTTACAGGTTTAAGAAAGTGACTCAAGTGCTTTGAGAAGACAAAACTATGGTTTAACCCACCAGTCTTTGTTTAGAAAGATAAAGATTACTATCTACATGTTACCATGAAAAGGTATAGATTAAAATAAACATTAACATTTCTCACAAATTTGAGTTCTATTTGTTTCGTGTGAATGGTACATTACAGGAAACTTTTCCAAGATTAATTTTAAAAGTTGCAAGTACTGTTGCTTTGTAACCTTGAGACTAATGTTTACTGTAGAAAATCACATGTAATTGAGTATTGTAGAAAAAGTGTTATGGCATATAAAATATAAAACTTTGGAGGTCAATTTTGCTTATAACTGCTATTTAAATACTGCTATGAACATCAGATTGGTAATAACAATGATACGCTCCATGGGTATAAAATATAATTTCCAAATTAAGCTTAGAAAAAAATTAAAGTGTTTAATTTTAAACAAACAAACATAACAAACAAACATAATAGGTAAGGACTATAAAAATAAATGTCTTGGGCTAACATTGAAGTCCACCAAAATCAATCACCATCCTTTTCAATACTACCACCCTTTATTTAAAAAAAGGCTTGCTAACTGTCCTTACCTATTTGTTATGTATACAGATATCGTTCCCTCCATCTACAATGCCTGACATGCATCATCCCTGTTATTTATATCAGATTCAAGATAGCTTCAAGAAGTCTTCACAGTTGTTTTAATACAAGTCAAAATGTATCTGTCTTCTGGCAAACAATGTGCTCTTGATTGCTCATTATCTTTGGCATCTAACACTAATAAGTTACCTCACTATACATAGTATGTATCTGCATTATAAGATAATATTTAATACTATCTGCATATAGAGCGTATCTCCTTTCCTGGAGGATAGTCACTTGAAGGCAGAAATACTTTATTGATGTCTATATACCCCACAGGTCTAGGGAAATACAATGTCCATAGCAGATGCTTAAAATTGTGTGAATCATTTCAGCTCTTGGTTATTGAGAACCATCACTGAGAGTCAGTGCCTTTTTTCCCAGCTCTGACGTATTCTCATGTAACTCACATTTTCTTGAGAAATGTGAATAAAGGACAGAGAATAAGCCTGGTTGAGACTTTTGGTTTGCAGTGATCTAATTCTCCCAAATTTTACTACACATTATTTGACACTAAGTGGTTTCACTGTGATCAACATATATTTTGATTTATCTTAGATATATATTCATGAATGACTAATGAACACTAATTCATATGAAAAAGTTCTCACCATGTGATAATTTCCAATATTTTATTATAGTTTGCAAAATATCCTCATTATAGTACTTCAGCAAATGTAATTTCAACTGCTAAAATATTCAACATGACTACAGTTGTTGGCAATATTAAATAATTCTTGTTGCTATGTGATGTTAGTTACAGCTTAAATTTCAAGTCATGGAGTATTATTAATATTATATGGTTAGAAATAATTTCCAGATGAATCAATGTTATCTTAATATTCTGTGTCTTTAATTTTTGTACCACATTTATTTTGTGAGTGGGTTTCATAAAAGACAGTTGCTTGGTGTTGCGAAGCTCATTATCTTGGGATTTTATCCAGAGCTGAATTCCCTTTGTGATCAAAGGTCGAAGAGAACACACCCTAAGCTATTGAACCATGCTGATTTCATGGGCAGGCCATATATAGTAAAATGAGAAGGAGGGAACTTTCTCTGCAAATACTTAAAGATACTTTACTGAAAAGCAAAGACATTTTGCACAGGAACAAGTAGAAGTAGTCTCTATAATGTGTGTATGTGTATGTATATGTGTGTGTGTGTGTGTGTATACACACATATATACGCATTTGTGTGTGCTTTGCTAAGTAAAATAATTTTAGAGTTGGTAGCAATCAATCAATGCTCACACCTGCAAAGTGCTTAAACATTTATAAAAGGCTCCCACAGACATTCTATTAGTTGACTTACAGAATGGGAACAATTTATAACAACGAGTAATTTCAGCCTCAGAGGCTTAAAGAGAATGTTATGCTCTGGGCTTCGTAACTCATTCATGGCAGGGTAAATATTTGAACCCAGGTCAGTTTATACTATATCTCTCCCCCACACCCATGTTGATGTGTTGATAACTGAACTACCATTGAGTTTTTCTGCCCCTCGTCTAGTTTCCACTTAATGTTAGTTCACACATTTATAATGTGCATATTGGCGATAGAAGCAAAGATCAATAATGAAGAGTACATTCGTTGATGGTAAAAATTTTTCTCCCTTTTCCTATGTTGATAAAAACAAACTTGCCCCTTCTGTCTGTTAGGGATCACTCAGGCCTACTCAGTCAATCTAGACAGCCCTTCACATATACTCTTGCCTTTCAAGCAGGGTTTTGCTCTTTCAGATTTGATACTGGGGAGGGTGAAAAGAGGAGATCCCATTAGAAAGGAATCTGAAGGAACGAGGTGAGAAACATCCGTGAAAAGGATTATCTGTGATTCATTTGCTATATTGAGCTAGTGACCAAGTAGAGTATGGGTTCATATAGAGTTATACATTTGGGTATATTGAAGCCTTGGGTGTCAGTGTGATCACCCAAGCAGAATATGCAGTAAGAATAAAAAGGGCAAAGGATGGACCTAGAGACACAGTCTATGGGGAAGATAGATACAGGGAAGTTTGAAAGAGAACACTACCAGTGTTCTTCACAAAGTTTTTTTTTTTTTAAGATGTTCACATGAAAATTAAAGTTATTTCAACTTTCAGATAAACGTACAACTTATGCGTCACTGAAGTCAGAAAAATTAAGAATTGAATAATATGGTAATGAAAGTAACTGAAAGATTTGACAAATATTTTCTTGTTGTGACTACCTATACAATGATGCATTATTTTAAAAGGCAGTGATATTTACAAAGTGTATGATAAATGATAGAATAATCAATTTGATATACTAAATGCTAACTTTCAACAAATATGTTAACATACAAATTTACTCAATGTGTAGCATTTATGGGATAATTTTCTACAAAATGAAAATTAGAATAAGGTAAGTGAGCATATGTACATTTATCCATTTCAACTAGTCAAACTTAGTTATTATCAATACTAATGAAAGCACATTTCCATATATTTAGCCTTCAAAACCCTACTCAAATTTTATCCCTTCTTTGGCATCTTTACACATTTAATTAAATAGGCATCAATTGTCTTCATTATCTAAAACTCATTTACTTAAACAAAAAAGTTAGGTATTTTTTTCTTATTATCAACTAATACATATAGTAACCTATATACACATGCCATTATGTTTAAACACATACAGGATTTTACTTCCATCCTGTTTTGTAACCTCATTCCTTTTTTTAATCTCTGGAAAACATGGTGGTGATTTTTTCATGACCACTTTCTACAATACCTTTTCTTATGAAAAACTTTGATGATTTATTTTAAGTTTTTTATTTTCTGGCTATCAATATACATTGTGAAGATATCAGAAAAGTGTTAAAAATAAAAATAGAATAAAAATCATGTATGTCTCTTTTCTATATCATTTTCTCTATAAATACACAAATGTTATCTATAAAGAATGTTTAATCTGCTTTTTCAGTTTTAAAAGTATACCTGCTCCTTCTTCCATATCATAAATATTCTTCTAAACTATCTGTTTGAATAGATCTATAGAATTTCACTCTTTGAAAAAAATCTATTTGATAAATACTATCCAATTAAGTATTTGGGCTGTTCATTATTTTCACCGATACTACAACAGACTGAGAAATATCCTTTAACTCTTTTCATACATCCATAATTATTTTCTTACATTAAATCACTAGATATAGAACTGCTATTTATTAATATATTTGATAAATAGACTAAGTATTTATTGCATGTTTCTTCTATCTTTTATAGCACTTGCCATACTATTCTGGGATTGGCTTATCTTTTTTACTCATCTTTGAATTTGTGGAAGGCAGATATTCTATATAAATTAAGACGTGTATAGGTCCTAGTATCTAGGTCTTAAAAAGTATAACATTTTTAAAATTAAATTGTATAAAATATATTCTGCCCCTGAAAACTATAGTGTATTACTCTAGTCAACCCACGTAAGTTTTATATTCATGTGTCTAGGTGATATATACATTCTGGCTTATGAATTCATGAAGGTACAGACTCAGGGAGGATTGTAATTAGAAGCTGTGCAGCAAAAGGTGTATTTGACCTTAACTTTTGATCTCTTGAAAACCAGAAATCAAAGATTCTTTTGAATTACTGGATTATCTGCCTGCTCTAATGACATGACTCTGCAAGTGACAAAATTCAGGGTCCTTAAGGGTAACTCAGCCCTTAGGTGCCTGCCATTAAGGAGGGTCTGAACCAATGTGTCAGTTTGAAATGCTTAATATGTAACTCTGTGTTCCCACTTAGGTCACATAGAAATAGCCTTCCCTCCTTACCCCCAAGTGTTATATGAAGTTTTATCTTTTATTCTACTTATACTTCAGGCATTGACCCTCATTTCAGAAAGAAACCCATCCTTAACTACCTGTTCTATTACTTAAAGTTAAAAAGAAGAAAGAATATCCAATGACTTTAAAGCACTACAGAATTTTACAACTACTATAATCTTTTAAAGAAATGCCATAGCCCAATATCTTAAAAGGCTCAGTGGAGTTACTTTATGAACTGTGTGTATATAGGAGTATGAAAGATGCACATACTATGTCTTGGAGAACTGAACTCACCGGGACCTGAAGCCCATCACTTTCTTCAATGCTGGTGCCAACATGCCATCAGTCAGACACCCTTAACTAGAGTTATCATGGGCCAGGAACTGCTTGCTTTTTATTCCCACCTGGAACAAAATACAGCGTCAGTCACATTTTGTTCATGTTCCTTCAGCATAATAACATATTCATTGTGTTATCTTTTCCTGTCACATTAGACTCTCATTTATCAGAATGCTCAACACAAAGGAAAGAAGTGTAAACTCTTCACCTCTATAATTCACACCTCAGTGATTAATACAGCACCTGTGTGAGTCAAAGGGACCATGGACATTTTATTTCCTATAAAATGTTCCTTATAAAAGATTATTTTAGTGCACTTATTACTCTCCATTTGGTTTAATTGATGTGTTAATTTAGGAAGCCATTTTCTATACATTGTCCTCAGAGACTGTAAGTCAAAATACATTTTTAAACCCCAGAAAGAAGCTAATGTTGAAAATATTTCAGTTTCAGAATTGCTTTTTTTTCCCCACCACAAAGAGGAATCTCAGTAGGAAACAGCATTTAATAATGCAATTCCATCAGTTTGATGCCTGCCCTATTTTAAACTCTTCAAATTGAGAGACATTGACGAAGAACACTCATGTTTCCTCAAATGCACCAGGGTGTTGCTGCTTTGGAACACAAGATGAAAATAGACCTTTCAACTACTTGATAAAATTACAGCCTTCGTTAAAACCTCAGAGCTGAGTTGCCTTTGTGAATGGGGTGTGTTAGGACCTTCCAGTCCCCACAGTTAGAGCCACCTAATCTCCCCAGTGCTCTCAGCCATACTCCAGTCCAATGCACACTCGGGAGGTTTAAGGAAACATCCAAGAGATATAGCAGGATGCCAACTGTGCTGCCATTTGTCCAGCCAGCACTTGCTTTGCCTTTGACCCCTTCCCCGGGATCTGGAGTTTACCCTGAACTTAATCTCAAGATGGGGCTCCTGCTATTTGCTGACCTTCCTCCTGCTGCTCACTGCCTAGCCAAACCCTCAGAACCAGGGCTGAGCAGGTGAATCTACCTGCCAGGGCTCCCTCTTTCTTCTTGCTATACCTTCTTGGCACTAATTGCTTATTTGACTCACCACCTGATACCTGGCACCACCCTCTGTGAGTGAATAACATGGCTCCATGTACTTCAATACATGCAAACCCTGTCTTCAAGGGTCAATTTAGCAACCACCTGTTTTGTCCTATCTTGCTATTCACTTGGATTAAGAGTTTCTGTCTAGGTAGTGCAATGGCAAACATGCAAGAAAGGTCTCCTTGGATTCCTTTATAGAACCCAAACCTTAAGAATGATTGTTCTTTCCTTGAAGTCCTCTTAAAATTCAGATTCCTCTCTGTCTGGAATCCATCCCATCCCTTTCATGTCTTAAACTACTGCGACAATAGACTTTCATCAGCTCTCACTTAGATTAATAACTTCCTAAATGTTGCTATGGTGCCAACTGAAAACAGATGGCACTTTAAAATTAGGATAATTTGAAGAGACTTTAATAAAAAACTTATTTACAAAACAGTGGGTGGTATGTAAGGAAACCACAAGGGAAGGTGAGTTGTTCTCACCCCAGGCCTGCAGGGACAAGAACACGGAACAGTTACTGTCACCTAGGAGTCAGGCATGCAGAGAAGACCTCCTGGAGATTAGCAGCGATCTTTCCTTGGGAGTCCCAGGTAGCACAATAGCTCTACCTACATGTATAACTCTAGACAAATAACCTAATTTTTTTATTTCTCAGTATCATTATCTGTACAATGGGGATAATATGTACTTCAGAGTTTTGTTACGATTAGACGGCATAGGGTAGCTAGAGCACATACCAAGTACTTAACATTAGCAGTAGTGGCAGTAATTCCTCCCAAAATGTAAACACACACACACACACAGTCTCGCTGACGTCTTCAGCCCTTGTTCCAACAGTCCATGTGTTTAAGTCTGATTTTCCTAAGTGTTCTCCCTTCTACTTAAGAATTTTTTCTCCCCCCCACCCGCCATGCCAACCTCTGTTGCCTAGAAAATTCTTACTCAGATTTTAAAGTCTGTAATATGATGTGAAGGCTCTCTCTGGTCTCTCTCAGGAAAGGGGAACCATGCCCTGTTTCTCCATGACACACATCACTCCGCAAAGCAATTAGACCATGCTTGTCCTCTTAGTTGACTGTGAACTCCCTGAGGGAAAGAAAAGCTTAGGTCTGACAGATCTGTATCCTCAGAAGGAGGTTCATTGTCCCTCAGAAGGAGGTTCATTGTCAGATTCTTAGTAGATACTCAATAAATATTAAGTGAATAAATCAATAGGTATTACTAGATTAAGTCTGTTACAATGTAGGGAAAAGGCTCAGTAACTCCTTCCTTCTTTGCCCATAACCTGTAACCAACCTGTAACCAACTGCTCATGGTGGGGACTAAGAAAGTCAAGAAACTGAAGAGATCCCAAAGGAAAATCCAAGCAACTTTGTCCTTTTTCCTGGGACAGCCTTGCTGGAAAATTCACCTCATTCATTTCAAGTGTGCCAGAAGCACTAGTCCTAATTGAATTAATTCAGTAACTCAAAAAACTACTTAACTCCGACTACAAACACCTCTATGTATCTGATGCCTTAGAGTAATAAAACAACCAGTTGAAATGCCAACATTCTCTCAATGAGTAACCAAAAGCTTTTCCCCTCCAATTAAATATATTCTGCTTTGTGAATAGGTCATTAATTTGCATCAGTCTAAGTCTCACAAAATGGTATAAAGGACAAAGTCTCACTCCCACTTGCTTCCATCCCTTTCCATTTGTCACCATCAACAAGACAACATTTACTGGCATCTGTGTGCCCTTGCTAAATTTCTTCCTGCAAATACAGTTACGTATGTGTATTCTCACTCCTCACCCCCCCCTTAAAAAAACTGTATGCCTTACCCACTACTCTGAGCCTTTTTTTCCCACCCAAAGTAACTTTGAGGTCTTTTATACCAGCAAATAAACAGTATCTTCATCATAGTCAGCCTCATGTATTTCTGTTCTGAAATACCGTAATTTTTCAACCAGACTCCCCAAAGATTTTTCAAAACTTTCACTGTTATTAAGAGACTATAGTAAATGACTTAGTATAAGTAAGTATCTCATAGGTCCCCCCATCTGTAGGATACATTCCTACAAGTATGTAGAGGGAGGTCAAAGGTGAATGCATTTGTAGCTTTCAAATAGATTGACAAATGACCCTCCTTGAGAATCAAACAAATTTATGCTCTCACCAGCAGTCTTAAAAATTATGAGTGGGTTTAGTATCTTTTAGATACACAATATCCCTTGTTATCTTTGTGAAATTTCTATCAGCCTTCACCATTTTTATCATTCCAACTGCAGTTCAACACATTCTTTCTTATACTGTGTGTTTTCAAAATGAAGCAGTCATTAATGACATGAGCAAAATATTCCTCTATGTTTAGGTTTTTTTAAACGTTTGGGCCCAGCTTCCTGCAGTCCTATACATTCTGGAAAGCTCAACTTCAGAAAGAGGTCCCACAGTGTCCTCTGGTGGCAACCTGCTTTATCGCATCTTCCCTGCATTAACTTTGGGGCAGAAGGTTGATGTCAGACTCTGTTAGCCTCTTAGCCTATATCAAGTCTCTTCACCCCTAACACAATATGAAACTACACCCATGACTTTAGAGCTAAGTCAGCCTTTAAGGAACCAAATTTGTGCTTTCAACAAATTGGTGGGTGTCCTAATAAGCAGGGTTCATTTCTTTTGTTTTTTTTGTGTTTTCTTTTTCCCCTAGTTGCTTTTAAATATGTCCTGGAGTACATTCTCAGTGAGCTGCAGTGCAGGCTTGTATGGGCAGTCAGGCTCTGCTTCAGCCTTCCATCTCTATCAGTGAAATCCAAAGGACTATCATCACTCTGTAGAAGTTCTAGTACTAAAAATATCAAAGCCAGCTTAGTCAGAAACCTGAAATTCATTTCATTTCACTCATTCATTCCACAAGTATTTGGAATACTACATGCAGTGTCCTAAGCGCTTGTGAATTTTTCAGTAAAGAAAGTAGACAAAAAATCTGTCTTCTTGGAGCATGTCTTCTAGTTGGAGGAAACAGAAAACACGAAATTAAGCAAATACACCATATTAAAAGGCATGGGTCTGTGAGAGTATATGGGGGAGGGGGCTGTTTCAACTTGAACTAGAAAGAGAGAGGGTTGGCCTCTTTGAGACAGTAGCATCTGAGTGCTAACTTGAAGGAGGGACAGGAACTGTGCAGTCCCCAGGAGGAAGGGCCTCCTAGGACACGGAGGCAGCCTGAAGGCCATAGCCTACTTGGTAGGTGTAGCAGTACACACGAGAAGGATGCCCTTTGAGAATGAACAGACCTTTCCACCCAGCTGCTAGGAATGCTGTCAAACGTCAGCCCCAGTTCTTATCCCACTTTGAAACTGGCCTAAGCTGGTTGTGCTGTGTCACCAAGGCTTCCCTCAAGGTCAGGCTTGCACCCCATGATTAGTGGATGCCAAGCGTAAAGGTCTGGTCTGTAGTTACAAGGCAGGACAGCTCCCTGGGTTGCTGGCTGAGGCTTTTGTGGAGATCGCAGTGAAGCCCATTTTGCTTGCCTACCCCTACTTTCTTCCCCTTTCTCTGACAGGTGTTGATCCCCAGAACACTCCCCATAAACTTCCTGCATACTCCTTTGTTTCAGTGTGTGCAGCTAGGTATCAAATCCAATAAAGCATTCATTAATTCTTACAAGTATTTAGTCAGTGTCTACCATAAGCTAGCACTAATTTTGGTGCTTAGAATATAGCAGTTAAAAAAATTGTTTTTTCATATGAAGATTAAATTAGTACAGAAGGCAAATTTAATAAGATACATTGTAAATAACATAGCAATTAATGCTAAGGCCAAAAACAATCAAAAGTCTATAAGCAATGTCTGGGAGGAAAGTTGCAATTCTTTTAATTGGAAAATTTTTAATCAGTAACTTTGTATAAAATTGAAGTATATGCAATTTCATAGATAAGAGTCAGGCAAATTCTTACAAAGTCAAAATTTGAGTAAAGACCTGAGGGAAATGAGGGCATCAGCGTTGTGGATAACTGGGAGAAAGCATTCTAGGCACAGGAAACATGAAGGACAAAGTCTCCGAGATTAGATTGTTTAAAAAACAGCATGAGGACTTCCCTGGTGGCACAGTGGTTAAGAATCTGCCTGACAACGCAGGGGGCACCAGTTCGATCCCTGGTTCAGGGAGATCCCACATGCCGCGGAGCAACTAAGTCCATGTGCCACAACTACTGAGCCTGCGCTCCAGAGCCCGCGAGCCACAACTACTTAAGTCCGTATGCCTAGAGCCCGTGCTCTGCAACAAGAGAAGCCACCACAATGAGGAGCCCGCACACCACAATGAAGAGTAGCCCCTGCTCGCCGCAACTAGAGAAAGCCCACGCACGTGCAGCAACGAGCGCAGCCAAAAATAAAATAAAAACCAGCACGAGATCCAATTTGTTAGGAACAGATTGAGACAGAAGAGAAGAGGAAGTCGGAGAGTAATGAGACATTATCTAAAACTGAGTAGGTTATCACAGGCATTAGAGATACATCTCCAAATGAGATGGCAAACCAATGGAGGACTCTGAGTAAAAACCGAACAGGATGTCTCTGGCTGGATTTTGAGAAGAGGATGTAAGGGAATAAAGTCAGAAGCAGGGAAGCAAGACTACTGCAGCAATCTAGAAAAGAGATAAACGTGGCTTGAACTCGAGCAGAAACAGTAGAGGCGGCAAGGAATGGTTAGAATATGGATGTATCTGAAGACAGAAAAGATGGGATTTGCCAACAGGTGCTTCATCTAATATCCCACATTGAACAATCCCATGGTTTCAGATCTAATCACAATAGGGAAAACAATGTTGGCATCTACTTGAAGTAAGGCTTAGAGAGAATTAAAGGGATCCATTGTAAAATTGGTCATTTCCAAATGTCCATTAGGCATTTAAATGAAGATATCAAATAGAGAGCTAGGTAAACGTACCTGAGATTGGTGGGGGGGGGGGGGGGGGCAGTGCCTAGAAATGTAGATTTCTAAGTAATTAGAACACAGATGTTACTAAAAAGCCCCGAGATAAGGAGTGAGTATGGTTTGGAAAGAAAGAGGTCCAAGGACTGAAGCCTTGGGTACTTCAACTTTTATTAGAGATTCAAAGAGTGAGGAGAAACCAGCAAAGAATGAAGTGGCTCGTGAGGTATGCAGGGAAGTTAGAGAGTGGTGTTCCAGAAGCTGAGTGGAAACTGGTTAAAATAGCAGAGAATGTTCAACTGTGTCAACTCTAGCTGATAAGTCATGTGAGATGAAGACTGGGGATTGCCTTTTTTTTTTTTTTTTTTGCATTATGCGGGCCTCTCACTGCTGTGGCCTCTCCCGTTGCGGAGCGCAGGCTCAGCCACTCTGCGGCATGTGGGATCTTCCCGGACTGGGGCACGAACCCGTGTCCCCTGCATCAGCAGGCAGACTCTCAACCACTGTGCCACCAGGGAAGTCCCTGGGGATTGTCATTTTATTTACAGCATAGAGATCATGGGTAACCGTGATAAAATGAATCTTAATGAAATGGTGAGGAGGATGTTAGAATAGTGAGGAATAAAGACAAGTGCAGAGGGGAGATATTGAAGAGCATGCACACTATTTTCATGTACAAGTTAATGCAGGCCAGATTTACCTCCAAAAGCAAGCCTTAGTAAGTTAAGACATAGAAATCCTACAAATTATGTTCCCTCAATACAATGGAAATAAGTTGAAAGCCAGTAATAAGAGGATAACACACAAACCAACAACCTTTATGTCTGAATTTTTTTAAATGTAAATAACTAGACAAGAAATATCAGTTTAATTTAAAAACAATATAAACTGAATGACAATACAACTACTATGTATTGAAGCCTGAGAAGCCTTTTGGATCCTTTCCCTCTCTCCCATGTTTCCCCTTCACAAGCTGAATATTGCTTCTAGAAAAGTACTTAGAAGATTTGCCCCACAAGCAAAAATCACCGTTTTGTACCTTATTTCTAAAATAATTTGACTATGTGCTCATCTTCCTCACTAGGCTGTAGGCAATTTCAAAGCAAGTCCTTACTCTTTTTTTTTTTTTTTTTTTCCGGTACGCGGGCCTCTCACTGTTGTGGCCTCTCCCGTTGCAGAGCATAGGCTCCGGACGACGCGAAGGCTCAGTGGCCACGGCTCACAGGCCCAGCCACTCCGCGGCATGTCGGATCTTCCCGGACCAGGACACGAAACCGTGTCCCCTGCATTGGCAGATGGACTCTCAACCACTGCGCCAGCAGGGAAGCCCCTTACTCATTTTGATAATACGTAGCACTCGGCAAAACAGCTAAGTAGATGGGCAGTACTCAACACATGCCTATTTAATGAATGAAAGAGATGAATTCATGGACAATTACATGTATTACAACTTGGCAAGTAGAACTGAGGGATGTACAAAGTCAGTGTATGGCTGAAAAGATGTACATTACTGAGTGGCATGTTGGACGTCAATTAAATTGTGTGGAATTTTTTAAGAAAAATTCACTCTTCAAACTAGCTGCAAAAATAAACTTACAGAAAAAGTGCAGGGTTCAATAGCTGCTTACCAACTCCCAAAGGGATGCACTCCTGAGGCTTGCTCTGACCTTTCACTTGGCTCTTCCTGATACGTACTCTTACTACAGAAGGGAAACACACTTTTTTTTTTTCAATTGCACGTCTCCAAACTACTGCACCCCCAAACTTCCCCCATAGATTTTAGCTTCCTGGAGTACAATTTGGTCAGCACGAAGGCTGAAAAGTTTCTCACATAAATCCCTTAATGTCTTGACAGACATCTAAGCTCTAAAGCTACCCATGTTGTTTTTCCCAATTCATGCCTGGAAACAAAGATATTTGCACAATAAAATTAGAAGTAAAAACTCATACGAGTCCCCCATAACATAAAATGTTTTAATTGAAGCAAAATGGTCTGTGAAGCAAAACTATGAATATGTGCTGACTCATTCTTTTTTATAATGTAAATGACAGAATGAATAATGATTATATGCATGAAAATCCTGAATTTGGAAGCCATGCAGAGTTCTATTTGCTTATGAAAACCAGAAAATGTCTGAAAATATAAAAGGAGATTAGCCCAAGAGCCTAAAAATACCACCAAAAAAATCATCTTTTATAAAAAAAATTACTTGGTTGAGCTAAAGAATTATTTCCCTTTATCATGTAATTCTACATATAGAAGAAGTTTATTCAATATGGGGAGCAGTTTGATTATACCAATTCCTCATTTAGCTTTCAACAATGCACCTTGGAATACTATATTAAACTTAGGTGTCAAAATCCTTTGCTAGTTATATTTAACATGGGCTCTCAGGATGACAATAAAATTAAAACTGTGGCATGTAAGCAGTGAAAGGCCAAGTTCGATTTTCATCCTCATTCTTGGTTCTCAAGACTAAACTTATCTTCTAAAAAGAGACCTTTTCTTCACATAACATTGTGAAGCTAGGCAAATACTTTTTGCACATAAAGATCTGAGTAATGTGCCTATCGAGTTTATTTTATTAAATTGGCCATCCCTGAGAGCGAATAACTCTATCTCTACAGCGAAAAAATCAAGAAAGGTGGCAATAGAGGAAGATGACTATTCAGGAACTTCATTAGTCTGGAAGGAAGCTATAGTCTCCTTGTTGAAGGAATATCCTGCTTGCAAAGTATCACTTTTTTTTCCCCTTGACTTTATTAGGGGAACCGAGAGAAGGCAAAAACGAAAATTCAGAGCATGAAGAGTCGCCAGGATGTCTGTTGATGATCCTATTAGTTGTTTGCCTTTTGTGGTCCTCATTGCGCAAGACCCTATTTCAAAGTCAACTTTATGAAGATGAGACTATTCCCCTCAAAGTACAGGTAGTTGTTCCCTTTACTGTACTTAGCTGCACTGTCATTTTCTATCAGCACAATTATCACTGTTTTGTTTGTTTTGTTTTGTTTTTAAACAGGGCTGTCCTTGCTCATGAAATAAGAATATTTCAAGAAGAGATATGCATCCCTTATTGCTGCCACTCTTTTCTCCTCCTATCTGCCCTCAACCCACTCCATCTCCGGGACCTAATATCATGCCTGGAAAACAGTAAGTTATTTTGAGTGCTTAGTGATAAAATGGCTGAAGAAAACGTGAAAAATGTCTAAGTTAAAGGCAAGAAAAAGCAAAATTTAGAGAGAAGTTAAAAGTCAAATAGCCATGCACTTCCAGCTTCTCTTTAGAGATTCATTTGTTTACTTGATGACCCACTAGTCTGCTACATCTATTTCTTACAAAGGTATAATTTTAAGGATAAATATGCAGTACTTAGCCAAACATTTTAAAAAGTGTGCCCAACAAACTTCTGTGATCCAATGGCAGTGACTCAGAACCATTGTTACAAAAGAGAGAGGACGATATCGTCAGCCTAACACTCCCACCAAAATTGA
This sequence comes from Tursiops truncatus, assembly GCF_011762595.2. Classification (NCBI taxonomy): domain Eukaryota; kingdom Metazoa; phylum Chordata; class Mammalia; order Artiodactyla; family Delphinidae; genus Tursiops; species Tursiops truncatus. The sequence continues at coordinate 56,027,781 of NC_047039.1, read as the reverse complement.
CAGTGCCATTTAAGGCATGCTCTGAGTAGGAGCAAAGGAAGAGAGGATTGAAGAGATTTTATGACAATGAGAGGATAACTGCAAAAAACAAGATGACAGTCAAAGTGTAAAAGCTATTTGAAATGAAATTAAAACATCTAGTAGTACAGTTACACTGTATAAATAAAAGAACATTCAAGAGCAGTGAGAAAAATAATAATATTAAAGTGCACTGTAACTGATACAATGGCAGGATGGTGGGTATAAGATTCCTGCGGTAGGGTGAAGGGTAACCAATACAAGAAAACAAGATGTTTAGAAAAATTATAAGTTACATAAAGTTCAAACAGAAGGGCAAAAAGATAGCATCAATGATTTTTTGATGTATTTCATTTTCCCCTCTAGGATCTTTGTAAAATCTTCAATCACAAAATGTTTTCATTAATGAATATTTGAGTTCCCGATTCTTTATACTTTAAGTAGTAGGTATTTCTAAACGTTTTAAAAGGTTTTTAAGATTGAAACTAAAGCCCAGCATTCTCCACACCAGAGCTTCCCATCCTTCACAGGATATGTAGGTTTTTAAAATTATCTTCCCCTATATTTCCTTTCCTCATTTCATTTGTCCTTTATTTTTCTTACCTGGGAGTGTCCCTCATAACACTAGTAGGACAATTATTTGTTCTGACTTCTGGACAAATTGGGTTGAAGACAGTGGGAAACATGCAGGACACTGGACATACTCTGAAGAAGGATCTGGGGGCTGGATTAGTCATTGGTCTGAAAGTAACAGATGCCATTTCTGGTTGTGTTTAGGGTGGGGATAATCCATGACACGCAAACACAATGCAAGCACTAAGGCTTTTTTTTTAACCTGTGGTTAATTAGGATCAAATGTAGGATAAAGGTTAAATACTAGCTATTTGTAGCCCTCTAATAGTACAGGGACAATGATAATTGTGGAGAGATCCGGCTTCTGTTAAATGAATTAGAAGCCTTCATTCAGATAAAAGGAATAGGCTCAGGATATCCAACTCTAACCCAAATCAAGCCATAAAAGTCCAAGGTCCTCTACTAAAGATTTTGAAGATAGTCTCATCTCCTTGAGTTGAAAGGCAGACGGCTCTGAAAAATCAGACCTAAGATTTAATTGCAAAGGTGGAAGAAATGCACAGGAAACCAAGTGTGGGGAGACCTGTAGCAAAGTCATGGCCCTTAAACAGTGTGGGAAAGGAAGTCCTATGAGGGGACTTTTGAGTAGATGAGCCTGCAAATTTTGAACTCCTGAATTCCTCTGAATTCTCTGGGTCAGTAAAAGCAGTGCCCTTGGTCACTGAGAAAAGTCACAACTCCCCTTGCCTGGGCAATTTATAAGGATATTACTTAAAATTAGACATTTCAAAAGATAATGTTAGGGCTTCCCTGGTGGCACAGTGGTTGAGAGTCCGCCTGCTGATGCAGGGGACACGGGTTCATGCCCCGGTCCGCGAAGATCCCACATGCGCGGAGCGGCTGGGCCCGTGAGCCATGGCCGCTGAGCCTGTGCCTCCAGAGCCTTGCTCCGCAGCAAGAGAGGCCACAACAGTGAGAGGCCCGCGTACCGCAAAAAAAAAAAAAAAGAAAGAAAAATAAGATGTTATTCTCCTCAAGATCCCAGGCTACAACCCTTCCTTGCCTTCAGGCTAATCACAAGGGTGAGGTCTCAGCACAATCTGAATGGAGAAGTGCAATCTCTGCTTTGGGAGAAAATAGTTTATACACCCAAGGACTGCAGTACCTAGCTAATATACTAGGGCAGGAGCCAAGGTTAAACCTGTGGGAGTCTATTCAGTTCATTAGTCCAGAGTCGAGGGGGAGGCAACCTACTGCTGGATAAGCGGAGAATTTGACTCACCGAACCTACTCATCATGTGAATTCAATGTTCAGGCAGGAACACCTGGCCCAAATGTGTGTGTTGGGACAATTCCTTGAAACCTGCACACCATCATGGCCTAGCAGCAAATGAAGTAGAGGTGTTAGGACGTTTTTTGGTAAGGCATTGATGAAGTTCATAGGTTTGGGATGATAGGAAAGTTAGAACAGGTTTATTAGGTTGGAGAACTCACCACCTCATTTGTGTCCCTTGGGGAGCCCAGAGGACCCAGAGCTATTAAAGCAGTGAAACAGTACATTGGTGAAAAGGCAAAGAGTAACAAGGAAAGGCTCAAAACGTGGCTACGTTCTGTAGTACAGGTGGAAGATGGGAGTTTAGTGGGTTCCAGGGTATCAAGGAGGATAATGGGACTGCAGTACAGAAGCCAGGTAAGCATCAGAAGCAAAGTCGAAGTAAAATACTACCATGCGTAGCAACACTACATTGGCTATCATGGTACCTTGCTCCACAGGCATTTCTGGCAACGACTAGTAGACCATGGTGCTCCTTGTGACAGGATTTATATGTAACTGACTAGGGTATTGTTCAATTATAAAAATGGAAAAAAAATTGTGAGCAGAAACCTGACACAAGTCACTGCAGTGGAAAATTGCTGTCCCTCGCCCATTTTCTACAACCAAGTCAGTTCATAGACTTGTGAGTCCATTGACTGAATGGAAGCCTGGCTCCTGTGGAGGTTCTCTGCAACATCACTGTACATACATATTCTTAAAATGTATATACATATATTCCCCGAAGAGTTCCAGGGCCATTTGCCAGACTAAACATTTACTGGGAAAAAGAGAATACACAGAATTCAGACTGTTTGAATTAAGATCTAACACTGGAAATAAAATACTTGAAATACTATCATATTAGAGTGAGGGCTTATGGAACCCAGGGGATAAATTATGTTTATTCCAAGTCCATCATACAATGTTTCTGATATCTCTACAGATCCATCTAGCAATTATTTCCCTCAGAACATGGAAATTTCATAAATGCACTCACAGGAGTGATAGACTTAACTAGCGGCACTCCCACATTGGTTCCCAAAGCTGTGGGGTAAGGAACATTATGGTAGCAAGCAGAGAGTGGAAGCCCCTGAGAATGTCCCTTACAATTTTACCCAAGACAGTAAGTCACGTGCAGTAACGAATCTTAGAATTACAGAAATTAGTGGTACCAAAGACCTAAAGAATGCAAAGGTGGTGGTTCACATTATATACCCATTCATCTGTTTTGTTCATGAATTTTTTTTTTTTTTTTTTTTTAAAGGTCATGATTGAGATGGTTAATTGTGTGTGTCAACTTGGCTGGGCCATGCTGCCCAGGTATATGGTCAAACATTTTGTGTATTTCTGCAAGGGTGTTTTTGGATGAGATTAACACTGATATTAGTGGACTTTGAGTAAGGAAGATTGTTCTTCATAATGTAGGTAGGCCTCATCCAATTCATTGAAGGCCTGAATAGGACAAAGGACTGACACCACCCCAGCAAGAGGGAACTTTGCCAGCAGACGGCTTTCGGAGCGTCAAACTGCAACATCGGCTCTTCACCAGGTGTCCTCCTGATGGCCTTCACATTGGAACTGCAGCTTTTAGACTCCCTAATTGTATAAGTGAATTCTGCAAAGTAAATCTCTGTACACACAGACACACACACACCCACTGGCTCTTTCTCTGGAAAACCCTAATACAGTGATGAACTACCATGCAGAATGTGATATTTTAACTGCCTCTGATTTCAGTTTATCTGACTTACACTCAACACTCAATGAAAGCACCTCATTCCCACATACTGCAATCATTGCTGGAGCAAACGGTTTTGTGCATATTGTAAACAGGTTTTTTTGTAGATGCCACCTGGAAATGCTTTATCTCATGCCCATGCTACATACTTCTCACGTCCTGCCATAGTTTTATTGACATGTATATACCTTTAGACGTAGAATGCCTTGAAAAAATTGGTGTGCACACACTCAACATTCCAGTTAGCCTTCGAGCTACTGTGTGTATAAAAGCAAGATTTCTCAGTTCTATCTTTTAGCTGTACTTTTCCATCCAGGTACTACCTTGAAGGACTCTAGGTACTTAAGACCCTAGATTGGAAATCATTATTCAATGAACAGTCCCAAAAAACCCTTCTACTTAAAGGGTCATATAATTTTCATATTTTACTACTAAATTAACAATTTTTAAAATACTAGCTTTAAAAATGTTGTTCTAACATTTTGAATATGTCAATACTGCTCCTAAGAACACAATTTCTAAAATATCTGAGATAGCAAGAAACAATTTTGTTCCTGGTTTAAAACAAGAATATCAAATAGGCAGAAACAGAAAATCTCCTATTTATGAGGCCACTGAGTTAGTAACTAGTTCACATTCATGGATTACTTTCCTTTTGAGTAAAACACTACAACATGCACATAAAAAATTCAAATGATGCCTGCTAAGTAGTTATCCCTCCTCCCACCACAAACAGTTCATTTTACCCATAGTAGTTTGTCTTTCAGAAATATTTGTGTACATCAATAAAGCAATCAATACAAGTAACTATATATATAATGATAATAAGATTTCTTATATAAGAGCTATTTTGATTAGCTGGGAAATATTACAAAGGAGACAGACTTATATCTTGTTTAGAATAAGATTCTAGGGTAAGATAAACTCAGTCTTAATATTAAACCTGTTAAAAGTAAACTCTCATTTAATTTTATAAGTAATTATAGACGAAAAAGGTAAAGGCCTCTCATTTTAAAAAAATACAGGATCAAACTAAATGCAGAAAAGCTTACATTTCAGCAAAGCAATGGAACAGAGGACAGAGAAGCAACTTCTTCCCATCCCAAATTAGGCACAGAAAGCACAAGTGGTCAGGTCCTCTTAAGCTTTCAGCCAAGGGGGTGAAAAATCTACAGTGTAAGACTGAAAGGGAAACACCTAACTGAAAAATAATGAGTGAATGAGTGAGTAGATGAGTGAGTACTATGCAGCCAAATTTGGCGTCCGGTATCATCCTAGGAGTACCCAAAAGAATATGAAGCAATAAAGAATATATAGGTATTTAAGGCAGATTCTCTCAGTATTAAAATTCTAATGTATGTGGTTATTTTTAATTTTATGAATCACAAAATAATTTTATCCTTCTAGTTTTGTTATGCATCAGTTTGGTACCCAAATTTTGCTTCTCGTCTCTATCACCAACCTTAGCCACAACACTTAACTCTGAATATTCTGGACCATTAAGAAAATAACGTTACTCTCAAAGGACAAAGATTTTCCAGGATTAAGTGTAACTACATGTTCCTGAAACACCAAAGTACTCTTCCAGGGAGAGCCAAGACATTTTGAATTGTAATATTAAAATTAGAATAAAACCTTAAGATAGTATATTTCCAAACAAATACGACCTTCAAACTACCTGTTATTTTTGTTTCCTTTTAATCTTTTATAGTATATTAAATGAACTTAATTCTAGTCTTTATGTTCCAAAATTGTTTAGTATAATGTATGATCTTCTGTTCTTTATTAAGTAACTCAGAGAGATATTTCACTTTCCAACTTGTTTGTAATATTATTCTTTGGTCTTTCTGGGGGAAGGAGAAAATGTAAATGATACTGAGGGGAAGCTTATCTCAACCCTGACTAAAGTCAAACTTAAAAACAGACAAAATTTCTGAAAATGTCTGAGGTGAAAGTATTATGGAGATTGAGTATTGAGATTGTGGGTCAGATGATTAGAATTTGTATATGAACATGAAAGCTTAAAACTCTCAAGCACTACTTGGATTCAGGAGTATGATTGCTTTTAATATGTGCACGTGATTTTTAAAAGCTAGTTGAGTATGTTTCATGTAGGAAGAAGCCAATAATATTTATAAAGATCAGAACTAAAACAGAATATAAGTTGTATAATTTAGAATGTTGCCATATATTTAATCTTGCATTCTTGAAGTATCCATTTTCCCCAAAGGTAATTAGTGTGGGAAATAGTGAGGTTAATCAGACATGGGGATTATCCTTAAGGAACCAGTTACATAGTAACAGACATATCAATGTATTAGTAAATGAAAAGGCATAAAGCAAAAAGAGATTTTACTTTCTAGCGGTGAAGGGACTAAACCAAATTTCCTCCACACAACCATGAGAGAATGAGTTATAGTAAATATCAAGTTTAAATATATGTTAGGTGAAAGTTTAAAGAAAATTGGTTATGTAATAACCAACCACTGGTGCTGAAAAGTTAAACTGCCACTTTCTTGAACCAGTTAAGAGTCAAAATAGATGAGAAAGGCTTAAGCTCAGGTTAGGTGGAAAGTTTGAGAACATCGTATTAAGCTGAAGCCCATCAACAGCTATACATTTTGTTGAAAATGAAATTTTTGAGAAAAAAGTATTCTTACCAACTGGGCGGCAGTGGGGGGATTAATACAAGACTTGTTTGTATTAGCCTTATTTGAAGGACCTCACAAATTCAAAACAAAGTGAAACAGAACTGTTATCGTCCATGGGAATCTCAGCATAGACAAAGAACATGCCTCTGTTTAAAGCTACCTCATAAATCCAACCATAAAAAACTCCCACAAATAAAGCTCTGTCAAACAGTGCACAACCCAAAACTACAATATGCATGTTGATGCAAGCTTCTCAGAGAATCTGTATTGATACAGACTATATTATTTAAGTATTAAAGTTGTGCAAATGTGCAAATGAGAAAAAGTAGTCAGGTAAATTTACAAACATATTCAAATTGGACATCTGAAAATAAAGTATGATCACTGAAATTAAAACTCAGAGAAACCAACAGAATACTTCCTACCTCTTCCTAGGAGGCCATAAAATACCACAACCAGATAGAGACATTTCAAGAAAGGAAAACTACTGGCCAATGTCTCTGATCAACAACATGTAAAAATTCTCAAAATATTATCAAAGAAAATTCAATGTATACCAAGAATTATACACCATGACCAAGTAAGATTTATTCCAGGTATACAGGTAAATCCAATGTTCTAAGAACATCGAATGTAAACCATCAGATCAATAGGTAAAAGAAAAATTGCTATCAAATGATGCAGAAAAATCCTATGACAAAACTCAGTACCCATTCATGATAAAAGCTTACAGCAAATTAGGAACTGAGGAAAACTTCCTTAACTTGATAAAGGATAACTACCCAAAAAATGCTACAGGTAACATACTTAATAGTGAGAAACTGGATACCTTTCCCCTAAGACAGGGAAATAGTGAAGGATGTCCCCTCTCACCACTACTACTCAATATCTTAATGGAAGGACTCCCAAGTGAAATAAAGAAAGGTACACAGATCTAGAAGGAGCAAATACAACTTTTGTTGACAGATGACATGATTGTCTCTTAGGAAATCCCAAAGAATTGAAAGACCAACTCCTAGAATAAGTAATTAGAGTAAGGTCACAGAATATAAGGTTAACATGCAAAATGCTATTGCTTTTCTATAAAGCACTAGTGATTAGGAATTTGAAATTGAAAACTAAGTACCACTTATAAACTAAAAAATAAAGTGTTTATAAATTTAACAGAATATGTATGGTATCTCTATGTGGAAAGCTATTGAGAAAATCAATGAAGATCTAAATAAATGGAGAGATATTCCATGTTCATGAATTAGAAGACTCACTTGTTAATATATCAGTTCTTCCCAACTTGATCCATAGATGTAATGGAATCTCAGTCAAAATCCCAATAGTTATTTTTTTTATATATTAACAAATTCTAAAATTTATATACAAAGATAAAAAGATCTAGAATAGAAAACACAATAATGAGAACAAAGATGGAGCACTGAAACAATCCAACTTCAAGACTTCATAAAGAGCTACAGTAATCAAGACAGCATGGTATTGGTGAAAGAAGACACGTAGATTAATGGAACAGAATAGACAGCCCAGAAACAGATCCACATGAATATTATTAACTGATATCTGGTGAAGGTACAATGACAACTGAGTTAAGAAAAGATATCTTTTAAACAAGTTATGCTGGAAAAACTGGACACCCATGTTAAAAAAAAATATATATATATATATATATGTATAATCTAGACACAGATCTTACTTCTTTCACTATACCTGACTCAAATTGGATCATAGACCTAAATAGTAAACAATTCTATAAAACTTATACAACACAGAAAACCTACCTGACCTTGAATTTAGCAGTGATTTTTTAGATACAACACCAAAAGCATGATTGCCAAAGGGAAAAAAATAAAAATAAATTGGACTTTATTGGGACTAAAAGACTTCTCTAAAAGATACCATTGAGAGAATCAAAGAAGCCACAGCTCAGGAAAATTAACAAAACACTTATCTGACAAATAACTTTTATCAAATGTACAAAGAACTCTTAAAACTCAGTGGTAAGAAAACCACCCAATTAAAAAACAGGTATCTGAACACTTCAAAGAAGAAAACAAACTTATGGTTACCAGGGGGGAAAGGGATAAATTGGGAGATTGGGAGTGACATATACACACTACAATATATAAAATAGCTAACTAATAAGGACCTACTGTATAGCACAGGGAACTCTACTCAATACTCTGTAATGACCTATATAGGAAAAGAATCTAAAAAAGAGTAGATATATGTATAACTGATTCACTTTGCTGTACACCTGAAACTAATACAACATGGTAAATCAACTATACTCCAAAAATTAAAACAAAAAAGATACGCAGATGGAAATAAAGACATGAGATGTCATTTGCATTAGATAAATAAAAATTAAGACAATACACCTATTAGCCACAATACATCTTCTAGAGTGGCTAAAACAAACAAACAACAGCAACAAAAAACCAAGTGCTAGTTAAAATGCAGAGCAATAGCTGGGAATGCAAACTGGTACAGCCACTATAGGCGACAGCTTGGCAGGCTCTTAAAAGGTCATAGTTTTACCACATAATTCAGCTTTCATGCTCCTAGTTATTTACCCAATTGACTTGGAAACTAATGTTTACACAAAAACCTGCCTGCAAATGTTAATAACAACTTTATTCATAATTGCCCCAAACTGGAAGCAACCAAGATGTCTTTCAATAGATAAATGAACAAACAATCCATTGTATACATGTACTAGTTTACTCAAATTAAAAGATACGATTAAGACACAAAGATATGAAGGAACATTAAGTACATTTTAAATGGCTAAATGAAAGCAGCCAGTATGAAAAGGTGACTTGATTTAATTCCAATTAAGTATTACTCTGGAAAAAGCAAAACTATAGAGTAAAATAGTCAGTGGTCTCCAGGGGCTTGGGGTAGGGCAGAGGGATGAATAAATAAAGTGCAGGTCATCTTTAGAAGAATAAAATTATTCTGTATGGTACCATAATGCTGGATACAAGACAGAACACATTTGCCAAAACCCATAGAACTTTATAACACTAGGGGTGAAGCTTAATGCATATAAATCACAAAATATTTAAGAATTGGGGGAGGGTATCTCAGAAGCAACGCTGACTAATGGAAGAGAATCTGTTGAAGGGGATGACAAAGAAAGGTGCTAATTAACTTTGTTAATGAGTGAAGTCTGCAATATTAAAGCAAAAGGAACTGCATAAAAGCACTGTACTTTAGTTGATAAAGTTGTTACCCACAGGGGTAGGCGTAAGAATTCTAACACTACTACATATGTATACTGGAATGGAACAACAAAGTAAGTGGATGACGGATGGTAGGAGCCAGGCTCCCCATTTTTGAAGTGGAGAGAAGCGGCTAGAATGATCTATGAGGTAATAAAGTTGGAGACATGAGTATGAACTTGGGTTTAATCGACAGATATAAATATTTACAGTTATTTATAGATAGGTACATGCACCTGAATTAGTATAAGCACATGTATTTTTTTGCTCTGTCAGCAGAGGACCTGAAAGAAATAGTAGCCAGTACAACAAATTAGGCCCCCTTGAAGAAGAATCTGATTCTAAGTCTGTGGCAGGAAATATGCAAAATGAGCCCAGAACACCTTGTAGTGGCAGAAAGTCAGAATATACTCAAAACAAAGCAAGAGCAAAACCCTCACTGGTGGAGGTACGTCAAAGGAGCCCTAGAGCAACTGAAAGCACACCCAATGGTCAAAGTTCTAATAATTTGAGCAATAAAGTAGTATTAAATTACAACCCAAAATATGAAATAAATATCCATATTGATAAAAGAATAAGTAAGTGGAGGAGAAGTGACAAACATCCCAAGCAGAAGAATTTCAAATACTTTATGTAGATAATCTGCCCTTAAGGATCTATGCCTGGTGACTTGCTTCTGCATAGTATGAAAAGGAGAGGGGTGCAGGGGAGACTAACTTTACAGTCAGAAACCCAACCAACACAGTATCAGGTTGTGATTTATGACCACAACAATGGCCATAAATCATTTTGACAGTATATTCCCTTGATAGGAGGTGATGAAAACAGCAAGTTACCTCTGGGATCTTTCACTTAGTCACCAACTACCCAGGTCTTATCTTGAGGGAAATACACAAATGTTAATAAAGGGCATTGTACAAAAATTCTAACCAGTACTCATAACTTTCAAGACCAAAAACAAAGTCTCAGGAACCACCACAAGCAATTCCTCCCTTAAGAGACATGACAACTAATGCAATGTGGTATCCTGGATAGGACCCTGGAACAGAAAAAGGACATCAGGTAAAAACTAAGACAATTAAAATACAATATAAAGTTTAGTTAATAATGTAATAATGGTTTATTAAACATAACAATGTGTCACACTATTTACAATTGTTAATGGGGAAATGCTGTGCAGTGTATCTTCGATTTTTCTGTAAATAAAACTTTGAATAAAAATTTTAATCCAATGAAAAGCACCTTAGATAACTCTGAAGTAAGAGTAGAAGGTAATCTAAGGCAGTAAAGTAATTCAGACAGAGGAAGTTTGAAAGGAAGACAAAGGGATCTAAACAGCTGAATAAAAAGATGCAACAATGTTTAACAGGTGTCTTAATATGAAAGAAGTGGAATATTGAGAAAGGAAATATTTAAAAATATAATGGCCTCAAAATTTTCTGGAATTGTCAAAAGATGTCTCCTCAAATTTAGGAAGGGTAAGGAATATAGAGCAGAATGAATTAAAAGCTGGGTCTTCGCTGGTGGCACAGTGGTTAAGAATCCGCCTGCCAAAGCGGGGGACACAGATTTGAGCCCTGGTCCGGGAAGATCCCACATGCCGCGGAGCAACTAAGCCCATGTGCCACAACTACTGATCCTGCACTCTAGAGCCCACAAGCCACAACTACTGAGCCCACACACCACAACTACTGAAGCCCACATGCCTAGAGCCCATGCTCTGCAACAAAAGAAACCACTGCAATGAGAAGCCCACGCAACGCAACAAAGAGTAACCTCCACTCGCCGCAACTAGAGAAAGCCCGCACACAGCAACAGAGACCCAACACAGCTAAAAATAAATTAATAAATTTTTAAAAAAAGAATGAATTAAAACAACCTATATATAAGGTACATTGTAAAGCCAATGTGGACTATAACAAAAAAATTAGCTATCAATACTTGAAAACTCAAACATACAAAGATATAACAAGATTGACAATAGATTTTAACACGAAGAGTAATGGGAAGTGAGTGAAATATTTAATGTGCTTAAGTGTTACCTCAAGTTTTACAAAAACAAAAATACTGAGAATTTACCACTAATAAAATCTCACTTAAGGAACTTATATAGCATGCAGTTTAAGAAGGACATAAAACATGCAATGAAAGTATGACATAAGGAGGAATGGGTAGCAATATTGGCAGATATATGGGTACATTAAAACAGGTATTCACTATGTAATTGTGGAACACACCAAGTTGAAGAATATTAAACCTCAAATAATAAAGAGTAACAAGTAAAAGTGAGTGACAAATCTGTAACTTTTGATTGTAACTCATTCCTCCCAAAGTTATTTTTTACACTTATATATAGCATGGTGTTAGTACTTTGCATATCTATACTCTCTTCATATGAGAACTCGGTAAAATCAAAGATTTTTTACCCTAGGTATATATAAACACATTTTTTGAAGTACAACTGTGAGCTACATATTAGAAACACATCAAAAAACAAGGCAACAAACAAAACAAAACCTAAGGGCACTGAAATACTGCGAAAGTGAAAGGATGCAAAATACTAGATAAACACTAACCCTAAATAAACTGGTAAAGATATTATCATAAAAAGTCCTTAGGGCAACAATTACTAAATTTTCTTTGCCAATATACAATGATGAAAATTTCAAAACATGCGTGCACCAATTTTTTAAGAAAGTCATATTTGAAGAAAAACATTGAATATCTTTTGGAAACATGAATATGCAAAGAAAAGCATTTTAAGCTAGGATAAAGCCTAACAAAGATATATAATACGCTAAAGAGAGGAAAAGGAAGAATTCGTGCAGAGACCAGCAAACAGTATAGTTTAATCCATAGTAAAAAGTACAGGGATGTGAAAAATAGGAGGGAACATTTTTTTTTAAAATAGATCAAGGGATACGAATAGATGGCCTTGAATACAAAGTTCATAAAGCAGAGGAGTAACACTGAGGTGCAGTCTTCTGGACAATTTTAGAGAAGTTGGCACATTGAGTTAGAGAGACCAGAGAAGGGTCAAATGGAAGCAAGAAAGCAGGAGAAATGAGTTATAGGACCTACAACAAGAATCAGAGAGGACAGTGCCGATGGAAACAAAATATATTTGGAAAGCGAGGAGGTAGAGAGGGTGGGAGCAAAGATTTTGGAGCCTGGTGACTAGAAACTGGTGATATTAGGAAAAATTCAAAGGTAAGAAGCAGACTTGGAAGTTAGTGAGTTTAATTTGGGCATTGCAAGCAGACCTCAAAATTATCCAGGCAAAAACGATCCTCAGGTAGGTGGATTAAAGGACCAGAGTTAAGCAGATGGTTTAAAATCAAAGGAAAAGCGAAAGCAGATACAAGTACATTTTAGTATGTCTACCAAAAGGGGAAACATAGGTTACACGGAATGCATTTTTTGGAGGGAGTTTTATCTGCAGATGTTCTTGTTTCAACCCAGCATGCTTCTCTGCTCAGCAGAAGAACCTGGGAAGCGTTAGCACAGTTTATTTTTCTGTATTCGATTCTACAGCATTTGTGGCCCACAATGGGTAAAAGAATCCCTTCTTTATAAAAAGAATTTCTTCCTGAATCTAAAGCAAAATTGCCCAAAGTTTTGAATATTAAGGAAAAGTATTGCCAATTTGTTTTGTCTCCATAGTTCAGTTAGGGAGCTACAAAAAAGAAATGGTAGGTTGTTTACATATACCGAATTTGAGAAAAAATATTAAAAGAAAACACAAAATCAAAGAGCTTTGCAGCTTAAAAGGTTCATCAAAAGTCCCATGTGAACTTGGATCAATTTATGTTTTGAGATGAAAACAATCATATAGGAAAAAACTCAATTTATATAGTTTCAGTAAATTGGATGGATGACTAAGTATTTTATTCACATTTTAAACTATAATTCACATTTCATTGCATAGAGAAACAAGGACCTTCTAGTGAGAAAGATAATTCAGGCTTACCCACTTTAAACCAATTTACCGAATCCAGCCTATAACTTCTATACGGAAATGATGTATTTTATAGATTAACAGAATGTCTAGGTTAGGGTAATGGATATAAAACTCATCTAGCCCTATATTTATTTTCCTCTTACAAAACATCGCTGTTTTTACACTTTAATTTGTATTGAAGTTATCACCTTGTCTTTCAAACTTAAGATCTGAACTGTATTAAAAAGAAGTTTTTCTACAAAAGTGAGTTTGTTTTGGTTTTCTTGATTTTTCTTTTTTTTTTTGGCCACATGGGAAAGTAAGCAGAATGTTCTGTAATGGCCATGAATGGCCATGATGCTCTTCTGATATAATATGACTCTTCCTCATGCTAGATGAGGATTTAGTCCTCTTCATAGTTTATCTAAAAGGCTGGAGACATATAAAAAATAAGCCTAACAAAACGCTGGATATAGTGAAGAGGTGATTTTGAGAATCCCTTTGGATACGCATCTGTACCTGAAGCCAAATTATTTCTGAACTACAAATTTTTCCATAGACATGCTAAAATAGAAACATTTAAGAAGATTAACAGGTTTTACAAGCCACTGCTTCAGCTGTATGTCTGCTATGTATGCTTATCCTACCATGATCCTGTATATAGTCATAGTATATGTTAAAAATTCAGAATGAACTGTTTAAGATAAAAATCCTCTTGATATATTCTTGGATCCATCACTGAGTCTCAACTGTCTCACACGTATAGTCAATATAGAAGTCCCAGTATTGCCCCTACAGTGAGAATTCTATTAAGATAAAAAAAAAAAAAGCAGCATTTTAAAATCCTTTCGTTTATCCCTTTATTTTTTTCATTTCACATTTACTGAAGCATATACAAGTATAGGACACATTAAGTCAAGACATGATCATTTCCCTTAAAACACAAAATTGAATATAAGGGAGTATAATGAGATGGAGGCAATGTAGGGATGTGTAGGAATGTACAACACAATAAAAGTAATGTACAGATGAAATTGAGAGACATATACACCAGGTAATATGCATGGGGTATCTTAACCAGCCTGGGGGCTTTTGGCATATTAAATGATGAGATGAGGAATGCAGAGAAGAGGGTGTGTTACTGGCTAATATTTACATGTTAATATTAGCTAATAAGATGTAAATATTATCACTAATCATTTTCTTGTGGACTTGGCACGTATATTCTCAAAATCCTCCAGAACTCTATGCAGTGTAGTAACAATATTCCCTTTTACCAATGAATTAAAACTTAGTTTGAGTGTCCATTATAACTTAAACCTACGTATAGGCAGAAATGTTTCTCACAGGGAGAAACATTCTCTTTGTCCAACTGGAACTGCCAGCATATGTATCTTCCAACTCTATAGCAAATACTGAATTAGAAATTTCAAAACCAAGAAATTTGAGACACAGCAAACATGCCTTCATCATCTATTCCTTGTTTGAGAAATGGTGGATGATGTACTTGCTGAAATGGTGGTCTTAACTGAATTTGGGAGTAAATATGAATGATTTTCTATGTGTCTTTTGTTTTTTGAATTTTAGTCACTCAGAAAAGGTATGATGAAGTTAGCTCATTTCCTCAGAAGGTTTAAACTTCCCAATACATTAGTAAAGATTCATTCAACAAACATTAAATGAAGGCTACTATATAGCAGGCACCATGCTCCAAGTTGCAAGCTAAAGCCTGAATGAAGTATTGTTTTTATGCAGATAATGATTACTTAATTGACTGGTAGTTCAGTGTGATAAATGTTATACTTTGGGAAGTAGGAGGCAGGCAAACCTGAGTATAAGTAAGTATTCTGTTAATATAAAAATCAAGTGAAGTAATAAAATGAGCCATGGAATATAGTACTTGGCAAGTCTAATGACCAGTTCTACAAAGTTAGGATAAAATTTAGAAGTCAAACTTTGTTAAAAATTCAAGGCCATAGGGCTTCTCTGGTTGGCGCAGTGGTACAGAGTCTGCCTGCTAATGCAGGGGACACGGGTTCGAGCCCTGGTCTGGGAAGATCCCACATGCCGCAGAGCAACTAGGCCCATGAGCCACAACTACTGAGCCTGCGCGTCTGGAGCCTGTGCTCCACAACGAGAGGCCGCGACAGGGAGAGGCCCGCGCACCGCGGTGAAGAGGGGCCCCCCGCTTGCCACAACTAGAGAAAGCCCTCGCACAGAAACGAAGACCCAACACAGCAAAAAAAAATTAAAAATTCAAGGCATAGTTACTACCATATGTATCTTCAACTGGTAGTAACTGGTAGCGCTTCTACCAGTTCTTTAAAGATAATTCCAGAGAGAAAATAGTGTCTTAGAAGTAGGTATAAGAAAACTTCAGACCACCTACCTTGGCTAACATTCTGAGTTGTGCTCCTGAGAGCAGAAGCAGCTTTTTTTTAAAGTTGATGATTAAAAGGACCATAGAGCTTTCTAAAATCACAAAGCAATGAAATACTAGGCATATAAGTATGTGTGGAATTAGTGATTGGTCAATTCATCCTAAGGAAGAAAAGCACCTAAGACTGAGGTTCGTTTTAAGACAGCCAAAAAATATTGGTAAAGTGATTAAAAAATATAACAATTATGGAAAATAAAAGGAGAGAAACAGTTTTTAAAGTGTTAACAATTTCCTATTTCTCAGGCACAAGTTCATGCCATACTAAATAAGTACTCTATTTAAAAAGAAATTAAATGAATATAGGCTAAGCACGTTGGCTCCTACACCCATTTTCTATTTTGGTGCTCCAATGTCTTTTTGAAGCACAGTCCATTCAAATAGTAAGCCAACAGTTAACCTTTAGAAAATTGAAAATTGCCTTTATAAACCCTGTTGCCCTTCTCTCCACAATGACTTATTTCAGTTATCTACAAGTTATGAGAAGGCAGATACGTATATACACATATACAGATGTAGAACATCTACCTTTTCTGTACTATTTAGGTCTTCTAGACTCCTTATTACGAACCTAATTTTAAGGCAATTATGGTAGCCATTAATGTTCTTCATTGAACTTTGACTCTCTACCCGTCAGGCTAATAGTAAGATCGCACTTTCTTGTCCTAGGGTTGGGTGGAACAAATACCTAGTACTTGGCAGTGAGAAGTTGAAGTGATATACTCCCTGAAACTCTAATATGCTCACCCCAACAGATGCCAGTCTTGATATAATTAACGTATGTAATGATATGTTACTGTTTTCACACTTGTGTGATACAGAACCACTAATATAACTCATTCAATTTCTCTCAGCCTCAAGCGTCCAACAAGAGGTCCTGGGCTTATGGAAATGCTGTTTCTGCTGCCACAAGGGGTCAGGCTAACAGATTTGCAACAGTCACTGCCATTGAAGATGAAGGCCATTAGTTGTATAATTTTGACCCATTCAAGTTTAACCTTGTGTATTATATCTTCCAACACAGGCATTAAATATGATGACTAAAAAGTGAATACGTAAGTCCCCTACATACGAACGAGTTTTGTTCTGAGAGCATGTTTGTAAGTCCAGTTTGTCCATAAGTCCAACAAAGTTACCCTAGGTACCCAACTAATACAATCGGCTGTTAAGTACTGTAATAGGTTTATAATATTGATACTTTTCACGCAAATACATTAACAAGAAGTAAAACATTTAATCTTACAGTACAGTACCTTGAAAAGTACAGTAGTACCAGCTACATCACTGTTGCTTTTACACTTGCTTCCAGACATCCTGGGCTTGAAATAAAGATACTGTACTCTATACAGTAAAGTACACAAGAGCCCAACCGCCTTTAGCGAATGCATTCATGTGACAATGTACGCCAGACATGTGAACTAACTTACATGATTAGACATGGGAATGCACGTTCACACCTTTGAAAGTTCACAACTTGAAGGTTCGTACATAGGAGACTTACTGTAGATGCAAGGCAGGCAGTTAATGCATCGGATCTTGGTCAACTTGACTGAAATGTTATTAGAAAAGGGAAATACTAATTATATATTTATTTCTGTTAAATGCTGAATCCTGAAAAAAATCTCAGCTGTTCTCACTTGATATTTCTAAAATACCCTCTCATCCGTCGGCCCACCCACTCATTTTTTTATGTCCCTTTCTCTGCATGAATAGGGTATTCTGTGCTCTGCTTGTTTTATGTATCTATTTCTAATCACCACAAATATATAATTTCCCCTAGTAAGGGTTTAAACTTTAACAGGTTTCCTATGTCTACTTAGTCTTACTTATTTACTGAGAATCTAACTGGAAACATGAGAGCTCAATAAAGATTATTCACAATATAAAAGATGTCAACATAATTTCAACATGTAATGTACCGTAACTTGAGTAAACCACTTTAACTTGAGCAAACGGATTGAATAAGGATGCAAACTTATGCCAAACACTAGAAAGAAAGAATCCACCATGAACATAAAATAGAATGCAACATTTAAATGGTACCTGAATTGTACAGGAGTAATAAAATATTTTATTCTTTATTGTAACCAGAGAAAATTAGAAACAAGGTTAGCAGGAAATAAGTCAGGCATATTTAACGTCTTTTTAAAATGTTTCTGTAAATATTTAATACTCAGATTTAAATAAACCTTGTCAAATTCAGACAATTTTTAAAATGAAAGAACTTAGACTCTATTGAGCTGTATGCACCTAAGTTCTCCATTACTGCTAATTACCAAGATTTAAACACTCTATCTGCCACTCAATGGGTCCCTGTAAGTCCCCTTAACAGTAACGGGAATTCTATGGGTACTGAGAAAATAGAAATACCTCTTCATGTACATAGTTTTCTCCTTTACAATTAGCCTCTGCCTTCTACCTAATTTCTTAAGTTTGATGTTTTAATTCCTTCAGTGGAAATGATTGGCTTGTGATGGAAATCAGACATAGCCTCATTACATAAGTCAAAGTACTAGATACTGCAGCAACATCACAGATACTGGCATATTCACCAGAACAAAGTTCACTGTCATGCAACAAGGCAGCACAAAATAACAGTCAAGAAGTGGAATTTTGGGTAAGCAGAGGTAGTTGATGTGTAAGCACTTAACAGGATAAAGAGAAAAGCTTCTTTCTTGATAATGAAACCCAAAGTCCAGATCAAGAAGGACAAAGCTCTTATCACCTGAAAGCTTTAAAATTGATATATAAAAAAAAATAAGGTGGGTTCAACTTAGTTCTTTGAAGCTACTCTGAACAACCGCATCAACGTTCAAAGGCTACCAAAGCATTTGCAACACTGAAGACTAAACATTTAGATTCACAAATGTTTTCGGTCAGAGTGAAATTGTTAATCTAGCAATGATTCTGCTGATCCCAAAGATAAACAAATGGTACTCTTATGTTTTCATTTTTACAGGCATTCCTTTCATACATTAACATATGAATGACATATCAGAGCTTATTTAAACTGCATTTGTTCAAGCATGTATATGATTTGCTTTTATGGTTCCTGAACTATAACCAGAGATAAGTCCATTTTCTTAAATTGAGACTAAAATTGAGTTTCTCAAATTAGGAACTCAAGCACTCACCAAGGTAATATTGAATTTGGTTTGGGAGTGAGGGGACGCCACTCTCAAATATTTACCAGGACATGAAGCAAAGTGTTATGGAAGCTTGCTGGAAATATTACTCTCTACTTCAAAAAAACATGTTGTGTTTGATACAGGTGTGGATCATGGAGTTAATGTTTCCCATGATTTAGAAATAGAAGTCTAGGTGGGAAGGAATGAGAATTCATTCTGGATAATTCTACATGCTAGTTAGAAAGTAAACTTTAAAAAAGAAATTAATGTCATCCCTGCTAAGCCTTAACAGGAAAAAAGGAGAAAATGACACCTTAGTCATGGTCCATAGTGAACAGTTGAGTAAATCCTCTTGAAGGATGTTATGAGTGGAGAAAACCTCATTTTCCGGTAGAACCTTAAAAAGGGCTTGATATTTTTTTAAAGTTTTTAGTTTTTAAACTTATTCATCTGTGCACAGCAAGCTAGACTATATTTCTTTAGGAAAAAGTTTTTTCCTTTACTTGTACCTTAATGTGTTCAAAGTTAAACATTTTAATATAATGAATGGAAGCTTAGTTGTTTGTGTAGTATAAATATGATATATGTATACTTTGTGTTTAAACCAGAAAGTGTTTAACAACCTACTTTTCATTGCAAACTGAGCAAATAAACTGTTTTGTCCCCCCCACCTTTTGTCCCCCCCACCATAATAAAGAATGTTAATGAACATTAATGAACAAATATAACACCAACGAACAAATATAATAGAAATTCATAATTCTATTTTGGATTTGGAACCTCTAAGTAACGGTCTTAATGACTTATTTCAACAATATGTAAGCTTAGAAGAATTGTGATTTGTGAAAGATTTGATTTGCAAAAGATCTTCCAACAGGTGCACGTGTACTCACACATAACACAGATGGAGCCTAAATTCACATACTCTTCCATATCTGTATTGATCCTGGTAAACTGCTTAAAAATAGGAGTAGTCTTTCTGAAAATGCTAGAGCCACACAAACAATCATGAAAAAATTACTGTGGAACCTCAGGTTGGGTGAGGGGCGGGGAGGGGGAAGATCAATTTGACTTTGAGATGGTTGGAGCAGGTATATTTAAGAGTGGAAAAGGGAAAAAACTTCCAAGGAGAAATGGTATTTGGTTGGGTAGACATGAGAGGAGACAGCTTTTAAGGAAAAGGAAACTTGAGGCAGGTATAAATATGAGATAAGCAGTCATGGATTAGCAGAAAAGGGAAAAGTTCAGTATGAGTTTAGAATGGGTCAGAGACAGAAGGTATTAGGGCAAGAGATTAAATATGTAGACTGCAAGCCAGTTCTGAAGGACCTGATACAATACGCTAACGAGATTCAGAGCCACTCTGATTCTAACATGAAGAGGCAGCATTAAATTATTCTATAACCTGGTAGACCTTTCTTCCTCTGACCTTAAACTGGTTTCCTGCGAGTCCATGAAGCCTGAGAATTTAATCTCTAGAGCCATACAGATGTTAATTCAAAAGCTGATTTCAACTTTTGGCTGTGTGACATGGGTAATGTGAGTCCCTTCAAATTTCAGATTTCTCATTGCACCTACCAAGAAAGATGGCTGTGAGATTAAACTTCTAGCACTTAAAGATTGTCAGCCTAGCCTGCCACATTGGTGTACAATTCATTCAAGTAGTTTACAAATATTACCATGCTTTAATTAACATTTCCTTGCTGTTAATTTTGTATCATTTAACATATTGACAGATGTGATTTTTTTGTTTGGTTTTGAGCAAAATGCTCACAGAATGAATTGAAAGCCAGGTTTATACTATTTGAGGTAGACCTGGGGACTGCATATACCTATGCTTTTGTCTTCTATGATATTCGAAGAGAATATATATCATCACTGACTCTAATGGCTTTGGGTTATTGACCTTGCAGATGAGAAACCATCTTATGCCATCAATTCTGCCTTGTACACCTAGAAAAGAAAGTGGACCTCAGTATTTTTTAGCATGACAGGAAAGGTTTCTTCTCAACTCCTGAATTATCTGTAACATATTCTAGACTTAAACATATAGCCAGCCATATACATTTGCCCCTTGCTATTCAAGGGGGATTGGTTTCAAGACCCTCATGAATACCAAAAATCCACGGATGCCCCAGTCCCTTTTATAAAATACAACGTAGAATTTGTATAACCTACATACATGATTTATACTTCAAATCTCTAGATTACTTACAATAACTAATAACATGTAGATGCTATGTGAATAGTTAGCAGCATGGCAAACTCAGATTATGCTTTTTGAAATTGCCTGGATTGTCTGAACATTTTCGATCCATAGTTGGTTGACTTTGCAGATGCGGAACCTGCAGATACACAGGGCCGACTGTATCTGTCAAATTCAATTATTCTTCAGACTTCCATCTATAGATCTAGTGACTTTCTCCTTTTAGCATATCCCATATATTCAGAAAATGTTTTTATCAGCTTTTGCTAGATGTTTCACCAAGGTCAAGGCTTTTCACTCTTTCAAACATAATTATTAGAATTGTTTCTAGGGCAGGCCTGTGCTATGTCAGAGGGGAGGGGCCTTAGAAGTAAAAGATTTTGCTTCCATTTTAGAACTTTCAAAGGGTTAAATAAATTCTTCTCCATATATTCTTCTTCATAAAAGCCTGAGCCATTAAAACAATCTCCACTAAATTATCAAAAAAGACATCTTAAGAGTCATGTTCAGTAGTCAGACCTCCTAGGAATCACGGCTTATTATCTGGACACTCTTGGACAACTGTCTTAGCTACCTTTGCCTTGGTTTTAACCATATGTATGTAGTAGATATAAATAGTGACTGAATTCTTGTGAGAATTACATGAACTGCAGTCAATGTTAGCAATGATCATTATTAGTAGCAGTAAGATGAAAAATTGATAGAAATAACGGTCCTTACCAATTAGAAGGTAAGCCAAGTTGAAGTCATGCACAGAAGATAAAGGGCAGTGTCTAGATCTGTAAGCCTCTTCCCACCCTGTTTTAAAATTAGCTGTCCACTAAACAACCACTGTTAACATGTTGAAGATCCTACAGGGCAGACATTAAGAGAGGGAAGGAATAACATGAGACAATTATGTCTAAGAATGTATGCTCCGTAATTTTACATGTTGCGTCATGTAAGCCACAGTGATCCTAGAAGATGATTTCATCATTCAGATGAGGAAACTGAAATTCATGGACTTTGCTAAAGTCGCACACAATTCAGAGTTTACCAGGATTGGAAAGGATTAAAAAAAGGTCTGTTTTAATGGTGTTAGGTAGCTTTGATTGACCATGTGATCTCACTTTTCTCAAAATTAAGAATGATAATTGACATCCACAGATTGAAGAAATTTAAGAAGTTGAAAGGTAGCTCACCATTGTTTACAATAATTGTTTTATGCACACCATGCCTGAGAAATGGCAAGAGACGAAAACTATGTTCGAAATAAACTGATGTATATTTTTAAAAACCTTGCACGGAATTTTAGAATTTTATATCCATATTAGAGAAGCTCCTGTGTAAAAATCCCAATTAGAATAGTGAGAAAAGTTCTAATGGTTATGGTCATAAATATATATGTGAAGAGTTCAAGATTTTGCATTAGGTAGAAGAACTATTTTAGAATATAAAAGCTCTTATATTTTACGAAGCAACCTGCTAACCTTCAATGAAAAACCAGGAAGACAATTGTGAGGACTTAACTACATGCACATGTGCCAGGTCAGGACACTCAAAGGCCACGTACTCATCAACTTTTGTTGAAGTGAGATAGCTAAGCAGCTTATTCGATTAAAGGCGGTAGTGATTTCCAGTAGCCTCATTTAGGAGCACAATTACTACAACTTCATTTTGCACTGTCTTATTAAGCAAATGTTTAAGATACACTTTGAGTAATATCAGTAAGATTAGAAAATATATTAGATGGCCAATAATTAAGAAAACATGATGCGTATGTAAGTACAAACCATTCAAATTGCCAGCAAATAGTTAAATGCCAAAGCAGAGAACAGCTAGTCAAAGGTCTTAAAGTGATGGGCCAGAAAATAGAGTCCCAGAAGCCAAAGCACAGACGACATAAAGTTTGTTTTATTTTGTTTTTAGAATGGAAGGGAGGGGCAACTACCTGACCAGGTTATCAGACTTATTTCCAAATTAGGATTCTCAAGGAGACAAAAGCAGAGGACAGTTCCTCTCCTGCAAGAAAGTCAGGAAATAGAAGTAACAGAATACAAAGCCACAGGGCCTGTAACCTCAGCCTTAATTCACAGTTTGGCATTACAGGGAGAGAAAGGAGAAAAAAAACAGTAAAACTGAGCTGGGGTGGGTGTTAATAGAAAGCTGTGGTGGGGAAGGAAAACCACGTACATATACATTTACCCTCAGTCTCTGTCAAGCATTTGCACTCCTCTTCCCCCAGCTTGCCAAGTGTGCTTTCTCATCTCTGCCCACTCCTTTATGATTCAAAATGCATCAGGACTATCATTTCTTAGATGACAGAAGGGCTACATGGGGACAATAGCATAACTGTGGGTCTTAAGTTGCAGAAAAGACCATTTGTATTTCAGAGGCAGGAAGTAGTCTGGTGGACTGGTACCTAAAGATCCAGGGGAGGTCAAGAGAAACACACCCTGATCATACAGAATTTATAAAGCTGGGTTAAAAATATTAGGTTTGGGGCTTCCCTGGTGGCGCAATGGTTGAGAGTCCGCCTGCCGATGCAGGGGACACGGGTTAGTGCCCCGGTCCGGGAAGATCCCACATGACGCAGAGCGGCTGGGCCCGTGAGCCATGGCTGCTGAGCCTGCGCGTCTGGAGCCTGTGCTCCGCAACGGGACAGGCCCCAACAGTGAGAGGCCCGCGTACCGCAAAAAAAAAAATTAGGTTTTATTTTAATCATAATGAAAAAGCCATCAAATCATTTTAGGCAGGAAGTATCCAAACATAAGAGGATTCCTCTGGTAGTTGAATTACCTCATCTGGTTGAAAGGAGGGTACATACTTCAGACATGAATTTACAAAAGCAGGTTTATACCCAGCTGGGGAAGAAAAATTCTGTTCCTTTCCCTTTTCACATGGCAGACAGCCCAAAAGTCTGTACTAAAAGATTTGTGTGGGTTTCTGTTTGGGTAGTTACAGAGAACCTAAGGGAAGAGCATTCCCAGAGCTGCCTCAGAGTCATCCGCTGCTTGACTGAACAGAGCTCCCTATCAGATCTAACACCTAGGCTTAGATAAATTGGACAAGAGCTTCTTAATTATTAAGGCCACGGTCTCTACATTGCCTTGGTCCACAGAAAACCATGACTTGAGGCATTGCCCTAGAATGTCACAATGGACATGGCTCTAATTTGGACAATCTACTGCTTTAAGAAACTGGTAATTAAAGACTATTTATTGTTCTACATTTGAATTTTAAATTCATCAACCCTGTTGCTCTTAAGTTATTCTTAAGTATTTTTAAATACATGTCCATTTTAAAATCTCAGTTTAGTAGAAAAACTGAGAACTCAAGAACTATCAGCCTGCAAGGATAGAACCTATTACAGATTTTCTATTTGCCACCCTGTCTAAAGGATTTCTTACATATTCAGTATTCAAAAAGAGAAATTAAACAGTAATATGGAAAATAATCATGTGGTTAACAAAATAATTGAAAAAAACTAAGAAAAAAAGACTAGTTTCTTTAAGAAGAGAATTTTTAAAAGCTAATTATCAGAGTCAGCTGAAGCACTCTGAAGCAATTAAAACGATTAAAACTCAATAGGTCTGAGTGGAAACCAGTGACCTAGCACGCTGAGAGTAGCTGGAAGGAAAGGGATGATAGAGGAAACAAAATAGGCCATGAGTAGATAGCCATTCATGCTGGAACACTGCAATATTATAGTACTCTACTTTTGTGTGTTTTGAATTTTCCATTAAGTTTTTTTTTTTGAGGGAATAGTCCAAAATGTCTCCTTTCTGATGATCTCACGTTTAGAAACTGATGAGTTATATTATGACATAGGATTTAATTATTTTGCATTGGATCCTGTAAAAAGCCAAGAGAAATTGATTTTTAGTATGTTTAAAAGGAAGAGGAGTTCACATGCTTGGACAAGGATGCTTGCGCCGGTTTGGTGGTGACTGTGCAAACAGCACCACCAAGCTGCTATCATGATTCACTCAGAGAGAAGAGGTAATCTACGATTCCCAGAGAATCAACTTTTTTTTTTCATATAATTTCAATCCTATATTCCTTTGTGTAAATCTTAAACACTATAAAAACTTAAGTGTTTTTTAGAGCAAATTTGGGATGAATCACACATTCACAGATGATAATTTCTATTAACCAAAAACTATTTCATAAGTAACAACACCTGTACAAGTGTTACTAGTAATTTATACTAGAACTCCCCTTTAGTAACAAAATTAACACAAAAATGAAATTTAAGAAGTCTAGTAAATTCCTCACAAGAAAAGTCTGTTGCATCTGAATGAGCTGTACTTCTTTCAGTAGTACAGGCCACATAGACATCTGACAATAGGCGGAACCACATCTTATGCTATATGATTATGTAGAATTTTTTTTTTTTTTTTTTTTTTTTTGCGGTACGCGGGCCTCTCACTGTTGTGGCCTCTCCTGTTACGGAGCACAGGATCCGGACGCGCAGGCTCAGCGGCCATGGCTCACGGGCCCAGCCGCTCCGCGGCATGTGGGATCTTCCCGGACCGGGGCACAAACCCGTGTGCCCTGCTTCGGCAGGCAGACTCTCAACCACTGCGCCACCAGGGAAGCCCTGATTATATAGAATTTATCAGTCAAAAACATGCCCAAATCCTGACCTGCTCCACAGAGAAAATAATCACACGTACGTTTCCACTGCCGTGAGTTTTCCCCATTTCTTTGTACCACACTAACCAGTAAACATTCACCATTTAAGGTGCACATTTCTTCCTTACCTCTCTTGCAAAACGTGAAAGCTCGCCGCTACTTTTCCTCCCCTCGAGAGGAATCAACTTCAAAGTTACCGAGGCTTGGAAAGGCCCTTTGGACGCTTCTGCTTCCAGTGTCAGTAACCCTCAGGACAGTTACAGTTGGGCTGTGGTGAAACCTCCTCCTGTTCCTATGCTACATGTTTAGGTTAGCACTTGAAATTAAATGCATTCTTTCACTTCATTTAATCTACATTACTTGAACAACTAATTATGCTACAATTGGGTTATTAGTTTCCTATTACTGCCATAACAAACTATCACAAACTTAGCGACTTGAAAAAGACAATTTTACTACCTTACAGTTAGAGGTTAGAAATCCAAAATCAGTCTTGGGGTGTTAACACCACGGTGGCAGCAGAGCTGATTCCTTCTGGAGACTGAGGAAACAGCGATTTCCTTGCTTTTGTCAGCGTCCAGAGTCTGAGGGCAGGCTCTGCTTCATGGCTGAGGTCCTGGCTTATACCTCCCTCCTTCTTTCCCCACACCTCCTACTACTAACTTTGCCCCTTCTGCGGCCTTCTTATAATAATCACATAGGCCCACCTGAATGATTCAGGGTAATTGCCCCATCATTAGAGCCTTGATTAATCACATCTGCAAGATTTCTTTTTTGATGTAATACACTGATAGGTTCTAGAATTAAGGCAAGGGCATCTTTGGGAGGTTGGGGGTGCATAACACAACTTAGCCCAAAAAGTAAAAGGAAGCACACTCAAAACTGATATTGGAGAATAACTTAGAAAAGTCCAATAAGCCTAGTATATAGTTAACACTTACCAGAAAGGAAGAATGCACACCCTAACATGGTTGAATTTTTTAAACAATGATTAAGTTACGGATTGGTAGGTATTTTGATGACAACTGGAGAGAGACTGATTTGGTCTGAATTACTCAGAAAATTGCCTTAACTCCTCACTCACCTTTATTGTTCTAACCCTAACTTTCCAGACACAGAAAGGAAGAATCTGCCCGGGGCACAGGAACATGAGCCTAGGGTTACCTGCAGTCTGCGGGGGTGGGGGGGGGGGGGGGGGGGGGGGGGTGGGGGCTTGGAGCTCAGCTGTAACCTTTTCACCTTGAGTTAAGAAAGCATATATTGATGTGAAAATATGTTCCTTGGTACAGAGTAAGGGATTTTTATTTTTATGATCTTATCTTGGACAGTTTTCTAGTTAACTAGTCAGGGCAAATATATTCATCTACAGGGACTCAACAAAAACTGACAGGTGATCACAGACTTTCCACCTACCTCTGAAGGTGCTTTGATATTTGTAAAGAGGAAGAGCACATATTCTGTTTGTTCTATAAATAGATTTATTCATATCATAGGAATTTAGAAATAGTGACCCCTGGGTCAATACACTTTCGATTATATTATGAAGCACTTTCACTACAGGCAGCTGAAAAATAGGCTTGCTCAACATCTTTAATTTGAAGAAAAAACAGAGATGACATCCTTGCCTCTGTTCTATATATTAGAGGGTGTTTTTCTCTTGTTTTATTTTGTACGATCTACAACAGCTCTGTACTGACTACGTAACCTCACTGTATTATTTTTAAACTGTTTAAGCCTCCAGAGGTGTTTAAATATAAAACCACCAATTAAAAGCATTTTATTTTCTCACAGAAGTATGCACAGATGGCCTATATTGAATGATGCCAAAATGTTTACAAAAAAAATTTCTCCTTTGCTATTAAAGAAACTGCCTTACAGACTCATGTGGATGGTGAATAAAATTCACTTAGCAAGTAAACCTAGTAGGACCCCATGTGGCCTTGAAGGGACAGACACCTTCCCCCTGCCCCACCCGCCATGTTCTCCACCTGCCTCTTGTTTGCAGAAAAACATTAGCCTCCAAGGCTTTCCCCTAATTCCAAAGAATAAACTTAATGAGAGAAGTGAGAAAATGCAGAAACAAAGAAAACAGTCAAGCAAGACAAAATAACAATAGTTTAGCCATTAAACAAAGTCAAGGACCTTTAGTTCCTCCTCAAGAGCTATAGATAATATTCTGAGCCATGTTCTTTCAGCTGTTTAGAAGATACTGAAACCCCCTCCAGGTGGATGAAGTTAATTATATTCTGACTATAAGCACGTAGACCCCAGACTGGTTGGAACCAGAAGGTAGATAATACTCCTGATCACCTCACCACTAATCAATTAGCAGAATGACTACAAGCTGATCACACACCACACAACCTTCCCCCTCCCTGTTTTTAAAAAACCTTTCCCTGAAATCCATCAGGGAGTTGGTGTTTTTTGAGCATCAGCTGCCCGGACTCTGGACTCTGTGTTTGGTACCTTACAATAAATGCTGCATTTTCTTTTATCACAAACCTGTGTCAGTATATTGGCTTTACTATGTGCCTACAAGTAGATCCAAGTTTGATTCGGTAACACAAGTAGGGTTTAATTTTGTACCCCTTTTGTAAGAGGCGTTTTGACTTCCAGCTCAACATCTCTTGGGCCAAGAAGGTCACTAGGCTTAGCAGAAATTTTTTTTTTCAATAGCTGTTTCAAGGTGACCCATTTAAATGAACGTACACTTGCTCTCTGAACCTAGATCTACTTACTCCATTATATGCAGGGTAAATTTCCTATGCTGGGTGCTTCTCCATGGAGCTTTGGACGTCCTTTCAAAATCTCTTCAGAACATTTCTATACATGCTTAGGGAAAGCATATTTTTACTTCCTTCTCTACCCTTACTAGAGTGTGAGCTCTTTGAAGATAGGGACTATGTCCTACACCTTTAATTTTCTATCGCAGTGTTTGACATTACAAAACATTGTTGGCACAGTAAATGTGTGTTGAATGAATAAATTAATAAATACAGCACACAATGAATGAGACCTTGCTGAGTTCTCTCGTTTGGTAAGAAGACTCAGGAGGATTTTGTGAGTCTTTTTTTTTTTTTTTTGCGGTACGCGGGCCTCTCACTGTTGTGGCCTCTCCCTCCGCGGAGCACAGCCTCCGGACACGCAGGCCCAGCGGCCACGGCTCACGGGCCCAGCCGCTCCAAGGCATGTGGGATCTTCCCAGACCGGGGCACGAATCCGTGTCCCCTACATCGGCAGGCGGACTCTCAACCACTGCGCCACCAGGGAAGCCCCATAAGTCTTATTTTTGAGGTGTTTATAGTTTACTTAGGAATAAGAAGAAGGGAAACTGGACAAAAATCTCAAAACACTACATACAATTGAAAAGCAATCATAATATCTACTCTAAACCTATGATTCTCCAGGCATACAGAGCTATATCAGAATCACTGGTAAATATATATATATATATATATATATATATATATATATGTAAATTTAACTGTGCTTTCTCACTCTGCCTACAGTACAGAATAACCTGTGAGAGCTTTATAAAGTTAAGTTGCCTGTGTTCCATTCCCAAATTTCAGGAGTGGACAAAATCAGGAGATTTTGCTGTGCCTTTAGGATTGAGAACCATTGAGCCGCTCAGAACAGAGAACTAGCACAAGAAGAAGTGCATCACCTGAAACTTCTCAGACACACACATAATCTCAGACTTTGTCAAAATCCTCCTGAAACAGAATGTGCATTTAAAAAAAAATTCATTATGTGATCCACACATGCATTAAAGTTCAAGATGCACTGCTCTACATCATATCAACCTACACAGAAAGGGAAAAAAAGTCTGTTGAGGTAATTAGGAAATGCTCTTGAAGGAGACATTAGCCTGTGGGCACCTGGGTTCTGAGGTCAAACTACCTCGATTCCAACACTGAAGGTCTGTTAACTTGATCGGGTTACTTATTATTATGTCTAAGCCTAAGTTTACTACACTAAAATGGAGGTAATGATGATACCAAATCCATACAGTTGCTTTGTGTCATATACTATTATTTCTCACAGAGTAAGCTCTCTGGAAAGTTAATTATTGCCACTAGGAATGAGTAAACTTGGGCCTGAAAACAGGTGGAAGGCATTCTTTTCAGGTCATTATCTATCTTGAAGTAAACTAAAATAGCAATTCTCAACTAGGGTACACAAACTCCTAAACATAATAAATGCATGCCAGATGGAACAGAAGAACCACCAGTTTTAAGTGGAACATTTTTCAGATTCTCAGTATCAACATGCATCCATTTATAATTTATCTAAAATTAAAATTTATCATGCCTGCAACAGTGTCTGAGCTTTGCCTTTCTTTTCCTTTCCCCACTTGCCTTTCACAAAGGTCCTCCTCCCGAACTTACAAACTCAAAACTTAATGTTGCCCTGGGTGAAAAAAACAAAACAACAACAACAACAGCAGCCAAAAAACATTTGTGGCACCAAAAGCACTTTTTATGCATCATCTAGGTGATAAAATATTAATAGCAAGACTCAGTGCCCTCTTAACCAGCTAGCCATCCAGCTACCTATTTAGAAGAGTTCAGACTTGAACACACAGATGTCTGCACATGTGATGAGTATTCGGTTTATTTAAATTAAAAAATGGAATCAGTCTTTTCTGACAGTAAATTTGATTTGGTGATTGGTTTGGCAATGAGGATTAACTTCACCATTTAATGAGAACATCCTTCCATAAGTTGAATGAGCTATAGCTAAAGGTAAAAGGTTTTGACAAATATGTTTTAAGCGCACACACACACACACACACACAAAATACACAGTAGTCTTAAAATGGAATTTTTTATGATTATTTAAAAATAGTAAATAAAATTCAGATGTCAGCTTTAAAATGTATGGGCATTACAGTTTGTCAAAGTTCCTGAAGTTTGCAGATTACTACAATCTTTGCTATTAAAGAAACTGCCTTACAGACTCATGTGGATGGTACTTTTTGGGAGACCAAAAAGTACCTTCGGTTTTTAAGTAAAAATAAAAGACACATTTTTCATTTTCGCCAAGACCTTTATTGAACAACGTAGTCACCCTTTTGTTCCACTACCTTCTGCCATTTTTCAGGCAACTTCATAATTTCGTCTTTCCAAAACTGTTTTATCTTTTTGAGCTAAGAACTGTTCCAGGTGCCTTTTCCAGTCTTCCAGGGAATTGAAATTTTTTCCATTAAGAGGATTTTGTAAAGACCGAAATAAATTGAATTCCGAAGGTGCAATGTCTGGTGAATACGGCAGATGGATCAAAACTTTCCAGCCAAGCTGTAACAGTTTTTGCCTGGTCATCAAAGAAACATGCGGTCTTGTGTTATCCTGATGGAAGATTATGCATTCTCTGTTGACTAATTCTGGAAGTTTTTTGTCCAGTGCTGCTTTCGGTTGGTCTAATTGGGAGCAATACTTGTTGGAATGAATCAGTTGGTTTTCCAGAAGGGGCTCATAATCGAGGACTCCCTTCCCATCCTACCTTATACACAACATCACCTTCTTTGGATGAAGACTGGTCTTTGGTGTGGTTGGTGGTGGCACATTTCCCTTCCCCCATGGTCTCTTCCATTCCACATTATTGTACAGTATCCACTTTTCATCTGTCAACACATTTTAAAACCTTAACGTTTTCATTACGTTTAAGTAGAGAATCACATGCGGAAGTACGGTCAAGAGGTTTTTTTTTTACTTAAATTATGCAGAACCCAAACATCAAACCGATGAACATAACCAAGCTCGTGCAAATGATTTTCAATGCTTCATTTGGATATTTTGAGTATGTCGGTTATCTTCTGCATGGTATAACATTGATTGTTCTCAAGTAATGTATCGATTTGATAGCTATCAACTTCAACTGGTCTACCCGACCGTGGAGCGAGAAATCTCTCTCCAGCATGAAATTTAGCAAACCACTTTTGACATGTTCGATCAGTCACAGCCAGCACCTACTCCATACAATGCACAAAATTTTTTTTTTTTGCATTTCAGTTGCACTTTTACCTTTCTTGAAATAATAAAGCATAATATGCCAAAAATGTTGCTTTTTTTCTTCCATCTTCAATATTAAATGGCTACACAAAATGTCACCAATTTTGAGGTCTTCTTTTACATGCATGCTGATATGACAGCTGTCACCTCACCTACAATCTAACAAAATTGTTTCGAGAAGTTAAAGACAACTAAGTGCTTCTAGACCCATCTTACAGAAAAAAACAAATGAACCTTTTGGCCAACCCAATATTTGAAGTGATGTTAGTTCAAGCCTTGGTAGGCAGATTTATCTCCCAGCCTTGTACTATTTATGATGTTCTATACGGCACTGGAAGCTCCAGAGAAGAAAACACCAAATAGACGTCCCAAATGCTTATCTGGGCTTAATAAAAGAAGAAAGTAAAACAGAATGTGGTGCATGCTCTTACCTCAAGTCTCTTATTGGTACTCCAATACATTTATAATATCAGGTTCCAACAATAAAATAACATCTGAAGGAAAAGAGCTTAGATGCATGCAGAAAGTACGGAGTTCTATACTCGCAGATCTATGCTTAAGGTTTTAGTGGTGAAAAAATTAAAACTCCACAAATACAATGATATCATAAATAGCAGAGAATCACAGACCTGGAAACCATAAAATGGAGGGACTAGTGGGATTTTTCATTTTTGTTTTCGGAGTCTTTTTGGTATTTTAAAGTCTTTGGTGCAGAAATATTGGGATATAATGGCATGGTTCAAGAGTGACAAGAAAGAGAGCGAATGCAATGAAAATTGCAATGGATACAGCTGAAAAAAATATCAATTAGCTTTTGATGATTCTCTTTGTTTAATAATTCTCCCAGAATGAATGTCATTCATTATAATTTCCCTTTGCATTATTTAATGATAGAAGTGTGGGCTTCCCTGGTGGCACAGTGGTTGAGAGTCCGCCTGCCGATGCAGGGGACACGGGTTCGTGCCCTGGTCCGGGAGGATCCCACGTGCCGCGGAGCAGCTGGGTCCGTGAGCCATGGCCGCTGAGCCTGCGCGTCTGGAGCCTGTGCTCCGCAACGGGAGAGGCCACAACAGTGAGAGGCCTGCGTACCGCAAAAAAAAAAAAAAAAAAGATAGAAGTGTGAAAGAAGGGACTTTGGGTTTATTTGATTGTGGTTATGATTCAACAAAAGCTGGTTTGAAGAGGTAGAAAGAAAATAAGACATTTGAAGGCCTACTGAAATGTGGAAGTAATTACTATTTCTTCTTACACAGCAAGGTATTTTAAAATTGTATTTGTAGAATATCTTTCCAGGAAAAAATATGTTATGAGCTTTCTGCTTTCATCTAGGACATAGAACATGGGAAATAGTACTGCTTCTAAGTAAACAATGGAAAAAAGCCAAAAACAACAACCAAAAAAAACTATTAAATTACTTTTATCAAGTTCATCAGATCACAGATGTTATAGAGAACAAATTAGCCTGAATTCCAAAAAGAACAAGCATAGAAGGAAGGAATTGCTGCCATATATGAGAGTCAAAAGAAATAATTTAAAATAATCATTGAATATCAAATATAAGATGGCATGTTATCTCACTCCTGACTGGAATACTTCAATCCTTGATACTAACAGCCTGTCAGAATAATAGGTATGCCTATTTCCAGGTATAAATACTATTTACCTTAGTCTCTGTTCTTCCATGTATTCAGGTCTGGCATTAAATAAAAAATTAGAAAACATACAAGAAAGGGGAAAAAAAATCTTTGTCACGACACAAGATAATCTATAGAACTAGCTAGCAATTTAGCTAGCAATGCTTCTACTTGAATTTATCAGCAACCAAAAAATATGTGCACTAACAGCTGCTGACTTCCATTTTATAATTATTGTTATTATGTTAGATAAATATTTAAGTAGTTGAGAAAACCATGGCAGTAGAACAAAGTCATCCACAGTAACACAAAGCCAATGTGTCTATGTGAAAATATTTCACACTCAAATTAATCTTGCTTCTTCATGTAAGAAACCCTTTGGGAACTATTAAAAATTAAATTGGGGCTTCCCTGGTGGCGGAGTGGTTGAGAGTCCGCCTGCCGATGCAGGGGACACAGGTTCGTGCCCCAGTCCGGGAAGATCCCGCATGCCGCGGAGCGGCTGGGCCTGTGAGCCATGGCCGCTGAGCCTGCGCGTCCGGAGCCTATGCTCCGCAGTGGGAGAGACCACAACAGTGAGGGGCCCGTGTACCGAAAAAAAAAAAAAAAGAAATTGCAATCAACTGGCAATGAGCACTGAGGTTGCATAGAACATAGTTGAAATATAAAGGCAATTCAAATTTTTATATGGATACTAAAGAAGTGTAAGTCAATCCTAGCCTCAACTCTAAAATGAGCATCACTGTGAGATTTAATTTCTGTACATGCAAAGCAGTTAATACAATTTCAGTGAAACCCAGCAGAACCCTGTGGGGCTCCTGAGCACAAAAGCCTTTCTGTGTCCACTGTTTTTTTGTTTAATAGGAAGTAGGTTTCATTCAGCCTCCAGGACCTTCCCTGAGTTCAAAAGGGCAGGTTCAAACCCTTGCTAATCAGGGAAGGGAGGGGCTGAGGAGAAAAGGGAGGAGCAGTTAAAGAAACAATAGTGCACCTTGGGGCAGAGCCCTGGTTCCCCCTCAAGGGATACACATAACAATATCTTTAAGTTGTTTTGCAGATACTAAAACCCCCACCAGGTGAAAGAAGTTAATTGTATGCTGCCTACAAGCATGCAGACTGAAGACGGTTAGAACCAGAAGGTCGATGATGCAGACTCCCAATTACCTCACCACCAGCCAATCAGAAGAATGTCCATGAGCTGACCAGGCCCCCCTCTTTGAACAACTACAACAAAACTCCTCACTACCTCCTCCCAATCAGGACACACATTTTTGAGGGCCTCAGCCCACTATGGCCCCCTTTGCCTGGAAAAGCAATGAAGCTATTCTTTTCTACTTTACCCAAAACCCGGTCTCTGAGATTCAGTTCGGTACCTGTGTATAGTGGCCGAATTTCAGCTTCACCATTTACTTTACATATATTACATTTTTTAATACTGGCAAAATTCTGTGAGGTACACATTGCTATTATATATTATAGATGAGTCTGTTTTATAGATGAGAAACTGAGGTAGAGAAAGGTTATTGCTTAAGTTCACACTGCCAGTAAATAGTAGAGGAAAAATTTGTCTTATCTTGTTTTTCCTCAGGTATCTGATTCTGGAACCCGCTATCTCAATCACACATCACAGTAGAATGTAACAGATACTCATAATTGTAAGCTTTTTTTTTTTAGTTTATTAATTAATTTATTTATTTTTGCTGTGTGGGGTCTTCGTTTCTGTGCGAGGGCTTTCTCTAGTTGTGGCAAGCAGGGGCCACTCTTCATCGCAGTGCGTGGGCCTCTCACTATCGCGGCCTCTCTTGTTAAGGAGTACAGGTTCCAGACGCGCAGGCTCAGTAGTTGTGGCTCACCGGCCTAATTGCTCTGCGGCTTGTGGGATCCTCCCAGACCAGGGCTCGAACCCGTGTCCCCTGAATGAGCAGGCAGATTCTCAACCACTGCGCCACCAGGGAAACCCCGGTAAGCTTTTTATTTCTCTTTTATTTTCTACCAATGTTAAGTAATGTAAGTTTTCTGAAGAGGGAACTTTCTAGAAGAAAAGGAAACTCTCCACAGAGGAAGTGGTAAAGCGCTTGGATCTAAAGGGAGGATGTAATTTGGATAAGCAGAAGAGGAAGTGAAGAGCATTCTAGATAAGGAACAGCATATGGTGATGAAAAGTTTGGAAGAAGGACTAATCTTATTATGCTTCTGAGAGATTGAAGAGGCTGAAATTAGGAAAATTTGTAGGGAGGTGTAGGAGATAAAGCTGGAGAGAGAAGGTAAGCCCAGTGGATAAAAATGCCTTGAAAAGCTAGGCAGAACATGTTAGTTTTGACTTGGAGAAGATAGATTTCTGAGACCAGAGTGACATGCAGTTAGTATTAATGGCATAAATTAATGGAAAGTAAACACTGTATTCAGATTTCAATAGTTATTTAACCTTTTTAAAATTTCCATTTTCCTCATCTATAAAAGGGTGAAAATAATATGTATCTCAAAGAATTATTTTGAGCATTAAACAAAATAATAAAAAGTACATAATACAGTGTCTGAAACCCTGAGTGATTTATATGAGGCATCTGCTAAAATTATTTTAATAGTAGGAGTAATAGAAGAAAAACAGAGGCAGAAGACAAGGAGGGGGAGATGGGGGGAGGGGAGGTACAACAGCAGCCAGTAGCAGCTGCCATTATCATAGAATCTTTTTTTTTTTTTTTTTTTTTGTGGTACGCGGGCCTCTCACTGTTGTGGCCTCTTCCGTTGCAGAGCACAGGCTCCGGATGCGCAGGCTCAGCGGCCATGGCTCCCGGGCCCAGCCACCCCGCGGCATGTGGGATCTTCCCGGACCGGGGCACGAACCTGTGTCCCCTGCATCGGCAGGCGGACTCTCAACCACTACGCCACCAGGGAAGCCCTATCATTGAATCTTACAAAATTTATCTCCTCTGGTGAGACTTAGGAACTGAGCAGTTTTTAAGATGTAAGATGTTACAAGGTTCTTTTGAAACATTTCATCTCTGGGTTACTCTTAGGCAAAATTTAGAAGTCCTGCTATCCTGCTCTCAAGATTTCATACTAAATGTGTCTCATACACCTCTCTCTAATTGCCTGTTGACTGGTCCTGCCCCCTTTACATGGCGATCCACTTGAATCTGTCTCTCCTGAGTGAGGCACCAGGCTACAGTCACCTCCATCTACTTGTGTCAGTCCTGGTCCCTCAGAACTTTGTTACATACTTGCTATCAATCTGAATTAAGGCATATGTAGTTGATAAGGGCTTAATGCAATCTGCCAAGATGTGGATGTAATTTTGGATGGTTTGTAGATGAACACTTTATATTATAATTGTTATTTTCTTCATTTTAAGTATTAGGAAGATACTTTTTTGTTGTTAGCGACATTAAATTTTCTTTTGAAACACATTTACTTATAGTAATCTATTTAGAATAATGAGTCATAACCATTTGAATGAAAGAGAAATCAATGTGTGTAAATAGATATAAATACATGATAGGTAGATAGATACATAGATACATAGATAGATAGATACATAGATAGGAAGGCTCTTCCTCATAACAGAATGCCAAGTAATAAATACATAGGAAATAATGGAGTTTTAAAATGATCAATGGAGGCTACAAGCAGTGGATGGAAGTTTCAGAGAATCTCTCTATAAGGTACTTACTAACTATGAAAGGAAAAATTTGATTTTAAAGTAGACAAACCTGTAGACTGTTTCTGGATTTCTTTGTTTATTTCTAGTGCAAATAATGCTGCTTGGACCACTATTGGAAATGACTCCTGTTGCACATTTATAAGCATGTTTTAGGATATGTTCCTAGGGGTGAAAA
Organism: Tursiops truncatus; assembly: GCF_011762595.2. Taxonomy (NCBI): domain Eukaryota; kingdom Metazoa; phylum Chordata; class Mammalia; order Artiodactyla; family Delphinidae; genus Tursiops; species Tursiops truncatus. The sequence continues at coordinate 55,990,441 of NC_047039.1, read as the reverse complement.
TTTTGTATCATGGGTTACACACATCTTTAGCCCCATGAGAAAATGCCAAATTGTTGCTTAAACTGATTGTCTCAGTCTACATTCCTACCAGCAAGGTATATAAAACATTTCCATTGTTACACATCTTCACTAACAATTAGTAATGTTGCCATATTTTTTAGCTTTATCAATGTGGTGGACATAGAGATATTTATCTTTATGTTTTCATTTGTATTTATCTTATTGCTAGCATCTTTTCATATAGGTACAAGCCACTCATTTGTGAAATTCCTGCTCATGAGTTGGTCTAATTTTTTGTTGGCTTGTCTTTTTCCTTATCACTTTCAAGAGTCTTTATCGGTCATGTTGTTTGTTAGTTATATGTCTTGAATAAAGTTTTGGGTTTCACTTTTTATTCTCTTTTTGGAGAATGGAGGCTTTTTACAAACAGAGGTTTCTGATTTTATTGTTATAAAAAATATCAATCTTTCCCTACATGAATTGTAGTGTATTTTGTTTTAGAATCTTTAAAATCTTGTTTTAGAATCCTACATATCCCAATTATATAGAGATTTTATATTTTATTTTCTTCAGAAGGTTCTGAAGCTTTCTTTCAGGTCTGAGTTTCACCCATCTAGACTGCATGATGTGAGGCAGGAAACTAAAAGATTGAGGAACTGAAAAAAATGAATATGCCAAATTTCTGACTGATCCTGTTTTGCACTTCAAATTTTGAATTTGTAGACTGGGAAAAACACTAGTACCTTCTTTTTACTATCATTTGAGTTAATGCCTAAAAAGGTTAATGCATATAAAAGGTTTAAAGCAATATCTGACACAGTAATTTTAACTTTATTATATTGAATTCAGCTTCAGACCTGGAATATAGAGATTGAAAGTTATAATCATCCTAATTTTGTCATTTGGAAAAGTTAGAGATTTATTATTTTAAAGAATGAATACTTCCTACTTTGAAAGAGGGACCATTTTATAATCAAATAGCAAAAAGAATGCTTCTAATTTATTTGGGCAGTTTTTTTTCTCTGCTTATAATGAACCAACAGGGCTTCCCTGGTGGCGCAGTGGTTGAGAGTCTGCCTGCCAATGCAGGGGACACGGGTTCGAGCCCTGGTCTGGGAAGATCCCACATGCCGCGGAGCAACTGTCCCGTGAGCCACAACTACTGAGCCTGCGCATCTGGAGCCTGTGCTCTGCAACAAGAGAGGCCACAACAGTGAGAGGCCTGCGCACCGCGATGAAGAGCGGCCCCCGCTCGCCGCAACTAGAAAAAGCCCTCGCACAGAAATGAAGACCCAACACAGCCAAAACTAAAGTAAATAAATTAATTAATTAAAAAAAAAATGAACCAACAATTTTGGCCCAACACAATGCAATCCCCCTAAGAAGCATATCCATGTTGTTTGTTATTATTTAACAAACAAAAATATATGTGGCACATTTATTATGCCACAAGAATAATCTGAGAAATAGATACTAGTCACTTAATATCCATATGACTGGAGAATCCTATTTTTTGAATCACCCCAACTGCTTACAGCTTGTTTTATCTGAAAACTCTTAATCATTCTCTCTATCGCAAGTATCAGTAAAACTTCTGTGAAGTTTTACTAGACTTATAGACACTAATACAGTTGTTCTAAATTCTGGAAACCACAGCAATTTGTACTGCCTCTTGTATCAGACATTGCTGTTTGCTCACCTAACTGCCACTGGCCCTCGACACACACATGTATTCTGATAAATCCATCTCCTGTTACAGAATATGAAAATATGAGATACTTAATCTTGTAATGCTGATTTCCAAATGTAGTCAGTGGCACTTGAGAGAGTCTGCAGGGAGGTTTCTTTGGTGTCTGGTATTAGAAAATCAGATATTCACAGATAAGTCATCCTGTGACCTTGAGGGAATAAACTTGAGAATGAAAGACCATTGACTACGGAAGGCAGAGCTTCAGGAAGGAATTTTCCCAGATCTTCCATGACATGTGTGTCACAAAATGAAACAAACCTGGAAATTTGTACCTCCTTACTTGTTACTGTGTTTGATGATAAACCTCGATTTTTTAAGGCAATTTTGGTCTCATGTCTCTTACTTGGTTTTGATACACTGCTCTCATACCTCATAGATAGCATTCTAATTTATTGGCATGTACAGTAGACAATGAATAAATGTTTGTTAAGTAAAAGCAATGGAGAATTACTTCCCCTCTCATATCTGGATGTTGCCTGACAAGAATATTGCTACCTACTTCAGGAAATAACAGGAAGGGAAATAAGGCCACAGGCCCTTGTACTGCACAGATTAAAACCACCCTGCACAAGTTTTACGCACTGGGTTTTTCATTTTAAACTATAGGTAAAATCATTAAACTAATTTATTGCAGTTTATGTAGATTGGGCAGCTGTTAAGATTTAGATGGACCAAGTTTTATTTTAGCCACTAGAATGAATAAAATGCAATAAACTACAGCCAAATGTCAAATACCCATTTTAGAAATGATCTGTTCCATTAATTGTTTTCCTGTTCTCAATAATTCACTATTACAGAGCAGAAAGCCCATTGAATTATATGGTTGTAATTAGGCTGTTGCTTTAACATGTTTTATGCTTCAGTATTTCTTATGCCTCCAGTAAAAGAAAAAATACCTGATAATGGCCTTATATAAAGCTGTCCTTGGATGGAATTTTGTTTTGTTTCAGAAAATTATCTTGTACTTCTTGTACTAGAAGTATATACTCTTTGTCCAAAATCTAACAGTTAAAATAAAATAAAAATGATATTTTTCACCTGTTGATGTATACAGGACATTCTTACATCAAACTTTTTTGACATTAATCAAAAAACAAACCCTAATCATATTTTTGTAAGTCACTATATATATATATATATATATATATATATATATACACACATATATATATATAAATGTACCACTGTTATGACTAATCTAATCAGGACCAATCATTTTAAACGTATAACAGATAATACACATAGTTTCAATTTTTTTCTTCTTCAGACATTAGAGACCATGATGTTTCAAAATTCATGACCTTAAGAACCTTAAATATCATTACAAAATGACATCATTCCATTAAAAGGAGGATTCTCAAAAATCTCATCTCTTGATTTCCATATAAAACAAAAGCCATACCTCAGCTACATTCCACTCCTTCTACAAACTTTTCTAGTCAAGGAGACATCAGGGGAAGGAGCTTGAGTCTCCCCAGCCATGCCATAGACACATGTGTCTGTGTCGTGGGGTATCATACATTTAAAAGCAATAACTCTTGTTCATCCTTGGTGGAAACAAAAGCAATTCTGCACATAATTTCTACCATGTGCTTGAAGAAAGGAAAACTCTACCTCTTTTCTCTAAATAAATCTAAATTTTATGTTTTTTACCTTCACATATTTCACCAACCTTCATATCTACTGCTCTTCTTCCTTGCATTCTCTCCATGTAACTCCTCAGGTATTTTATTGTCAGATCTCAAACTGAACACATTTTTTTTTTTTTTTAAATAAAGTATAGAGTTGCTACAGAATTATCTAAAAGCTATAGTCTTAATAGCTTAAACCCTAAGATTACTTTCTCATTGGCCACTACCACTCAATAGCTATATTGCATTGCAAGTTAAGACCTAAGTAAAACTGCTTAAGATGTATTTAAGTCCGGAAAAAAAAAAAGAAAAACCCACCAAGGTCCCCTTAAGAAAGTAAGACATTCTTTACATTCATGGTGAATATGCCAATGTTCATTCTTCAGCAAAATACTGTTTTAGTGTTTAATGCTTCAAAACAATAGCTGGTAATTGTTTCAAATATGCATTTGTCCATAATGAGAGCTTTAATTTGTATGCTCTAATTATTTTTGTTTTAACTAATTTAATAACAAAAACCTTAATTAAATAGAGTTGGAAAACCAGAAGAGGGAGCTCTCATGCCCTGAAACAATAGCAGAACCCAACACGAAGAAAGACTCCTTTGCTGGCAATGACTTAACCCATGAAAAAGCATGGAGTCTTCATTTACTATAGTCCTTCCAACTTCTTTTTCCTCTCTATAAAAGCTTCTTCTTCTCTTGCCCTGGGGAAACTTGCACTTGGCTCCCGAAGGTTGTAGACCCCAAACTGCAATTTTCTGCTGATCCCAAATAAACTTATCTTTGCTGGGAAATATCTGGTAGACTATTTGTTTCATGTCAACACTAAAAAGTGTATTACCTCTGTTTTTATATTGATAAGACTCTTATATCCAGTTATTTTAAAATGTATTTCCAAATGTTTTAAGTAACATGTGCATTGTCATGAGATGTATTTGATGAACGATAACAAATATATTAGAAATATGTAATTAAATCATTTGTCATCATTGTTTAAAGTATTAATATGTGTATTTAAATAATGCTTTTAAAATTCATTCCAGACAAAGTTCGCACGAGATTTTATAAATAGAAGTTTGTATAGCCTAACTGTTTCTGAATAAGGAAAGTATCAATAGTTTTCACTCTGAAAAGGAGTTCTATTTGTCATTTGTTATGTCTTATTGATCATTGTGAATGTCTGGTGCCTTGAGAAAATAACATGCCTTAGAATGTAAACCTTTCACAGACTACAAATTCGAAACACTTTTATAGTAATTACATAATTAACTCATAATGTCATACTTTAAAAAGATGATAAAATGCTGTATTATATTCAGCACTTCAATCAGATGTACCAGTTTGCTAATTCTGAGTGTTTCGTCTCTGATCTACTAACTCATTTGTAACTTTCCCTAACTCCTCATAGAAATTTTGATACTTTATGAGCATTAAGCTCTCTCACCAGAGAATGATAAATATGACAATACGTGTCTTTGAACATAACCATAATGCAAACCATTTGACAGCCAGATTTGAACTGTCATTCTTACCAGATTTTCTCAAGGGTCAACATTGATCTTGGGATAGTTCATATTTCTTTTAGACTTTCTCTGTGTATCTAAGAAAGAATTAGAATGGACGTTTGGCTGAGCATATACCAAATAGATACAAAATTTAGATGAATTTTAGATAACTTAAAATTCAGTTTTTTTAATGGATAACTTAATTATATTAGATCTATATCACTTTATTTCATTTATTTATTTATTTATTTATTAGTTTAGTTTTGGCTTCATTGGGTCTTCGTTGCTGCGCGCGGGCTTTCTCTAGTTGCAGCAAGCGGGGGCTACTCTTCCTTGTGGTGCGCAGGCTTCTCATTGTGGTGGCTTCTCTTGTTGCGGAGCACGGGCTCTAGGCGCGTGGGCTTCAGTAGTTGTGGCTCGTGGGCTCCAGAGAGCAGGCTCAGTAGTTGTGGCTCTCGGGCTCTAGAGCGCAGGCTCAGCAGTTGTGGCTCACGGGCTTAGTTGCTCGCCGGCATGTGGGATCTTCCCAGACCAGGGCTCGAACCCATGCCCCCTACATTGGCAGGCAGATTCTTAACCTCTGTGCCACCAGGGAAGCCCAAAATTCAGGTAATTTTTTGTTTGTTTGTTTTGTTTTTGCGGTACGCGGGCCTCTCACTGTTGTGGCCTCTCCCGTTGCGGAGCACAGGCTCAGGACGCGCAGGCTCAGCGGCCATGGCTCACGGGCCCAACCGCTCCGCGGCATGTGGGATCTTCCCAGACCGGGGCACGAACCCGTGTCCCCTGCATCGGCAGGCGGACTCTCAACCACTGCGCCACCAGGGAAGCCCATCAGGTAATTTTAAAATCCCTCACCCACACTTAGAAAATAAGGAATTGAATGATATTTGAAGAGTATTTCCTTGGAGAGAGCTGTGCTATGAGCTTCTCTCACTGACTTTTCAGGAATTTGGGGTATAATCTACCAATCCCAAATTAAGAGAGAGTGCCTCTGAGGAGACCATTTAGGGGATTAAGTAACTGTGCTACAATTTGGGGGCATTTCAACCTTCCCCCTTGAAAAATATAAAGAATGAGCTAAGTATTCTATCAGAAAGGAGACCAGGCATGGATAGATCTCAGGAAAGAAAAGCTAGAGGTAACACCTGATGCCAATTGCTGAGGAAGGTTTAAGCAATGGATCTTAGGAACGTTTACTAGTTGCATAAAGGCTACTGCTATACAATCTGTAGAGACTGGTGGGGTCTTTGAAGAAACCACAGATGTAGTGATGAAAAAAAAAATCAGCTTTAAATACCTAACAGGCCAGGCCAATATCATTTAATTAATCTCAACATTATCCCAGACAAATGACATGAATTGACACTATGTTTTAAAGTTCTGAATTGATTATGGACATATTTTACCATCATAAAGTTACCAGAAAAGTCAAGAAGCCTGCCTGAGTTTCTCAAGGGGCAGGGAAATAACCATGCTGACAGTGATTAAAATAGACACTCATAGACAAAAATAAAGTTGTTTTTGTTTATTGTATGCCATAATCTGTGCTTAAACTTTGGAAGTATTCACAAGGATAAGGCTGTCTTCATGGCGGCAGTGCTTCCTCAATACAGGAGCACTGTTACTGCAAACACACAGTCTTAGCCTTATGTCGTACACAGTATTATCTGTCATGGCTTGGACACAAACACTGTGGTGGGTTGGCCTGGATTTCAGGTATATTACACATTTACAAGAACCGTTTCCTCAGAAAAAGGAAGTTGTGGTCTCATAAGTGAGCAAGACACTTGGTTAGTGATGTACAATTTTTATAAAGACTTGAAAAGGATATGAAATTGCAACATGCCGCAAAACCTACAGGGCTTCTCAGGTGTCAGAGAAATTGCTCCAATCGATTTTAACATCCCATTAAGGCCAGCCAGCAAACCAGGGGATGTACTGTCTGCAACAATAAAGCATTCCTCTGGAGACTCAGCCTTGGTAGAATAAATAAAAAGGGGTAATTCCTTCTATTAATTCAGTTCACTCTGGCCATTGATAGGAATATAGAGTCAGATTCCTGAAAATAACACATATTGTCGAGGGGCGTGAAGTCTACTATAACTAAATAGAAGTTGGAACACAGTATAAAGTATCAGTTGTATTATATCATATAACCTAAGTGCAATCAAAATTTCCTCTTCCAGTAATAAAAAGGAAATATTGAGCAAATGGATGAAAACTTTCATTATGATGTTCAAAACAGCTGAGATAAAAGCATAAGCATTAAATTTGGGGGTAAAAACAGATGGGTGGGATATGACCTTCTCTAACTTGTGACGACAGCACTGAATCTCTAGTTCACAAATATGGCCCAGTAACATGCAGAGATGTATATTTGCATCTTTCAAATAATAATTTTAGTCATGCTAAGTTTGTGTACAAAAGTACTGAAACGTGATTAACAGTCAAATGTATGTCATATGTTCTAATCAATTTAAAAGGATTAGAGACGAATATATATGTCTGATCACTACATGTGAGAAGCATTCGTTATGTGCATATTTGGAAGAGAACCTTTTTTCTCACTGATATTTCACATAATAAAATAACTTGAACATTGAACTTAACACAGTTATTGGGAAATGATGTAATGGTTCTACAGAAATACATGCATATATATTTATGGGTAGGAAATGCTAAAGTATTAATAAAATAAAAGAGATTGGAGTTTATAGTAAAAATACAATAAGGTAAATGATAAAATACTTCAGCATTAGCCCTTACTTGGGGATGAATTATCTTTTTGCCCTTGTTATGGATTACAGTGATCATTTGTTTCTCTTAATGGATTTAGTTTCCACCAACACATTTCAAACTGGTTTAAAAATACACATTACATTTTTCTTACTTCGGTAGCATTTCCCATCTGTCCAGAGGAAGAATTGATGAGACTTCATGTGTTTTATAATGAGAGGTGAGAAAGGAATCCAAGATATTTCCCAGGTTTCTTTTTGGGAAACTGGGTAGATGGTACTTCTATTTACAGGAACGGGAAAGATAAAAGTAGGTTTATGGGGGCTTCCCTGGTGGTGCAGTGGTTCAGAGTCCGCCTGCCGATGCAGGGGACACGGGTTCGTGCCCTGGTCCGGGAGGATCCCACATGCTGCGGAGCAGCTGGGCCTGTGAGCCATGGCCGCTGGGCCTGCGCGTCCGGAGCCTGTGCTCCGCAACAGGAAAGGCCACAACAGTGAGAGGCCCGCGTACCGCAAAGAAAAAAAAAAAAAAAGGTAGGTTTATGGGAAAATATTTTGAGTTCAATTTTAATATAATAGAAGTTGAGAAGTCAATGTGCTGTCAAATAGATATGCTGATTTGATTCTCAGGAATGCGATCCTAAGAGGACATACTGATTTGACAATCACTATACGTAAATAATCCTTGAAGCTACAAGAGTAGATGAGTTCAACCATGAAAGCTATAGACTGAAAAAAGAAGAAATGTAAGAAGTTATTGGGCTAATATTAAGTCTTGAGAGGTGATATCTGGCAAAAAGGGAAACAGAAAAGTGTTCAATGTATTAATGGCCTAGTGATGGGTAAGGAAAGTGAGGGAATCCCCATGGGGAATCTACCTGATTAGGGAAATTCCAGCTGAGGAAATCTTGAAAATTGGAGCAGTGAGCCCGTGTGTCTTGAACACCACACAGTGCTTATTCAGTGAACAAACCAACTTGTTATAACAAAGTCCACCTCATCTTTACCCTTGAATTCTATGGTTTGTGATTTTTCACCAGCAACTTTGAGGACAAATCTGCTTAAATTTTCATCTGTGTTCTGGGAAGGAAGCAAATGAACTTTCCCTTTTTTTTTTTTTTTTTTTCTTGTTTTCTTTTTTTATTCCAACCACAGACAACTCAGACACCTTTATGAAGTGGCTGATGACTCAGAACACAGAACAGGAAAAATTCAATCCAAAATGAAAGAGCAAAACTGATTGCTCTGCTTTTTCTTGAGAGCAAAGTCATAGAAAATTCTAGGGCCCAGGTATAGAAAAAGTAGTATCAAGTAACAGTGGGTTTTAAAAAAAAAAGTTAGATTATGCATGCTATGACTTGGTGAGGTAGAACTTGATCCCCCAGAATCCTTAAGTCTAAATGAATTATGTATCAGCTGGCTGGCCTGTGAAGAAAGCCATAATTAATGAGAATCATTAAGGATTCACTGAGTTGTGTCAGACAAGCCTCATTTTATTTTATTTCATTTTTTTAAATTTTTGATAGAGTTTATTAGACTGTAGATTAAAGGAACGGTGTAGATGCAACATATCTGTATATCTGTATTTCAACAAGGTATTTGACATGAGATTTTTGAAGGTAAGAGATGGAGAATGGGTTGCTGGATAACAGATAATTTAAATGGATTCCTAACTGGTTCAGCAGTGTTAGGTTCTTGAATTAGAGGAGGGCTCAAATAAGTGGAAACAGCAATTATGAAAGATTTTATATCAAAGATTTGATGAAGCCTGGCTTGTCTGGAAAGTACTGAGTTTCTAATTTAATGTCTCACCACTTCCCTGTCTGTCTTCAGATCTCAACTGAGGCTTGGTTCCAGTTAAATGTGAGTTGCTACCATAAGGGTTAGGATGTGGCGGCTCTTGCTTTATATTCAACATTCAAAGGAAGTTAGCTGGTGCGCTATGAAAAACAACTTTTGTAGGATTGTTGGTTCATACAGGCAAAGACAATTTGGATTAAATGATATTTACTATAACCATTTAATCTTCCTCTCTTCTTCTCACAGTGTGACCTCTGGTGGCTCACTACCGAAGATACTAGAGAAAAAATTACTGGCAAGCTTATGAATGACTAAGGAGTTCTATCATACGGTGACCATAAATGGTGTGAATCTACTTTTGCCAAGATATCCCCTTGGCAAGGTATCTCATCTTTGGTGGTACTCACGTGGACACAAGTTGCCCATACTAACTATTTGGCTCTTTGATTCTCTACAATAACCCCTCTGGATTCTTTTACCCCTAAGCTTTCTAGAAGAGAAGTATTCAAATAATGTCACTAGATGCCACCATAAACCATCCCAACCACTTGATCCAGCCAATCCTGGCCAAACCAATCGCATGAACATACATATTTGTGTGTATAAATGCATAAACACACTTACTGACTTGCAGCATGCAGTGTATCTATTCAATCTAATGCTTAAAATAAGCTTTTTTCTAAAGAGTCTTTGAATGCCCAGTACAATTCCTGGGTGTTAACAGAAATAGAAGAAAACAGAAGATGTGTAGAACTGGGGATCTCTAGAACTATATATATATAAACACACATATGTACATATATATTCATTGCATCTTTAAATTTTTCTATAGTGTGAATTTTATATTTTTTACTATTTGTCTATAATAACTGTGTATAAATATAATGGTAAATTTATGTAATTTATAAAAACTGTACATATATTTGAGTACATATTTAACATTTTTAACTGACGGAATGTTTCACCAAAAACATCTGGAGATAGCTCTAAAGGATAAGGGATGAAATGTGCCTCAAAAACTGTGGTTTAGAAGAACTGGGGAAATTGAAATTAATTAATGTTAATGTAACACACGATATTTTAAAAAAACAGTGAATGTATGTGTGTTTGTGAGTGTATGTGTGAGTGAGAGAGAGTTAATTGGATGGCTGAGGAGAGGGTTGTTCAGAAACATGATGCCAAAATACGTTAATGCTATTTACAGATAACGGAAAACTAAACTGAAGCAAAAAGACTTATATTTGGGGCTTCCCTGGTGGCGCAGTGGTTAAGAATCTGTCTGCCAATGCAGGGGACATGGGTTCACGCCCCGGTCTGGGAAGATCCCACATGCCGCGGAGCAACTAAGCCCGTGTGCCACACTACTGAGCCTGTGAGCCACAACTACTGAGCCTGCGCACCACAACTGCTGAAGCCCCCACGCCTAGAGCCTGTGCTCTGCAACAAGAAGCCACCACAATGAGAAGCCTGTACACCACAATGAAGAGCAGCCCCCGCTCGCCGCAACTAGAGAAAGCCCATGTGCAGCAACGAAGACCCAACACAGCCAAAAATAAATAAATAAAATAATTTATAAAAAAAAATAAAGACGTATTTGGTTTTATGGCATAGTAGTTCATAAGAACTATTTTACTTTAAAATTGAATTTCAATATGCAAAATGACTATCATGTATTATCTAAACTGATAGAATTTATTAGCTTTTATTGGACGGCAGCCTCAGACCTCATCATGCATGCTCATTCAACTACTGCTGTGGGCCACAGTGTCAATGAATAAAATATCTTTAAAATTACCTATAAGCAATACTACCACAATTTTAGACTTAGAAAATTTACTAGTTTCCATTCTCCACATAATTTTAACTTTACATCTACAGGTTTAATAGTACTCCTATTACTAGATTAATTAAAAACAAAAATGAAATCCCAATGTTATAAATTTTGTTTGAAAAAAGGTCATTCTCTAATTAGGCAAGCAATGATGTTGACATGTATTTAATCCTGCTCATTCTATATTATCATCAAGCCACAAGCTTCATTAAACTAAACTTTAAAAAGAGCAATTAGAATGAGTGAGACTTACCAACATATAGCCTTCTCCCACAAGATGATTAATGGCTGGAGGATGAAAAGTCTCAAACTCCTCAAGATTTCCCTGGAAGGAAAAAAAAAAAAAAATGGGAAACACATTTTGAATTCACATTTTTTTGCAGTTATATGATGCTAAATTTAAGTCAGTTGATGAGATGAAAAAGGAGAATAATAATAATTGACACTTTATAGATTAACGAAATTGACTAATGATTTGAAAAAATACCATCAAAAGGGTGTTTATATTATTTCCTTGATGGAAAGTATTATAATCCATTTAAAGAATAGTTTAAAGAAAATCCATTTGAAGCAAACATTTAAAGAGCAAATATAATCCTTAAGCTTTTCTGATATAAAAGTTCATGCTATAAGAAATTATTCACTGATTAACCACAAACACATTTTCTTGTCTTAAATGAGAAGTTACTGAAAAGATAATATATTTTATATATAAGACCTTTACATCTGTTTTTGTTTTTCCGTGTTGCATAAGAAAATGAACCACTCACAATTTTTTAATGTTATACTACTCATTATTCACATGTTTTCTTATAGATTCAGAAAGCATTGTTTATCAAATTATGCTTATTATCTATAGAACTCTTGTCCCACATCCACGTGACTGCTGTACTCTAGGATAATCAACAATTTTCAAATTGACAGCACATTACTAAACATAAAATAGTGAGGCCATAACTATAATAAACCATATACATCAAAAACCTTAAATGAATCAGGATAGAGAATATGCAAACCAATTGATGAATAGTCACCAGATGCACAGCTCAAAGAAAAACTATAGACAGTTAAATATTCACTTAAAATCACACATTTAACAGCAGAAAATTGAACTGGGTGACAAAGATCAGGGGGTCCCATCAACTGTTTAATGATTGGTGGGTCATGTGCTCCTGAGTTCCAAAAGCAAATCACAAATGGCAAAATTTCTACCATTTACTAAACACAAAGAACTGAGCATTTAGGGTTCATCATGATTCCCCATGTCTGATCCAAATGTCTCCTCCCAGCCAGGCTTTTTATGTTTCTCTCTTCCTAAAATGTTCCCTTGCTACAATGTTCCCTTGTTCAAACGTTATTCATTCTTTCTAGACCAAACTCTGAACTCATCTAATCTATGAAGCCATAATAATTTTTGCATTCATAGGCTTGTTCTAATATTAACACATACTCCATCATGTATTTTTCATATATGTACCCTCTTTTTTCAACCACATTTTTAGTTCATTGGAACAGCAATCATGTTCTATTGATTGTGTATGTATTCAGAATCCAGTAGATTTCTGACTATGTAGTAGAGAAAATATATTTACACAAATATATGTATATCTGTGTATAGCTAGGTAGATAGATATAGATTACTTAGTTAACTGGAAAGTCTTGGTACTATACACTATGTCTAAAATGATCAATGTCAAAATCTCCTTTGACTGACCAAGAAATGGCTTTTGGTTTTGAAAGGAAGGAACTGCTATTTCTGTCTAATTTGGCAAACACTTCTCACTCAGGACTAATAGAATACTACATTGAAACTAATTTCTTCTACATGCCTTTAGTGAATAATGTTAAAATCTAACAAGGTATTTCTATAACCTTCTGCTGAACTTACAAATAACCAGTTCTGCAGCACCTAAGCAAAATAACATGTATTGAGTAGTTACTATGTCCCAAATGCTTTTTGTATATTATGTTGATCTTATTGTTTTTAGCATGATTAAATGTAAATTAATGAGGTAGAATTTGTTGATTTCTCTACTTTTCAGATGAGAAACCTGAAATAAAGAGACTTTGAGCTACTTCCTCAAAGGCTCCTAGTCAGTAAATAGTAGAGCTGGAATTTAAACGCAGGCAGTCTGACTCAGAGCCTTTCATTCTAACTACAGTAATACGCTACCTGTGTCTACAAATCACACATGCTAGATAAAGGGGAAGGGAATGCTAGAAGGAAGGAATAAGAAAGATATTTTACATATTGTCAAAATGTGGAACTGACATTTTTTTTAAAGCCAGGAGCAATTCCTAAAGGACTCTATCCTTCACACCCCTTCCCCAATATACCCAAGGCAGTCTTAGAACCAGTATTTCATTATTTCACAATAAGCCGACATGTTATAAAACCATTATCTAGTTATAGGATTATATATGGGAGTTTAAAACGAAAAATAAAATTTATTTTTAGATATTTACATGGGCATATTATCAAACAACTTTTATGTTACATTATAATTTAAGTTGTAGAATTTAATTTTAGGTAAGATTTAAAATAGCTTTTAAATTTGGCCTTTACCTCTCTGCTTTTGAACATCTTACCATTAACAAATACAGCACCTGTAAAAACAGTATAACTTTGAGCTTTTAGTGCTATGGATTTCACATTTACCTAAACCAACCCTTTTCCCTAAACTGTGCATGTTTCAGAGACTAAAGCAATATTTAAAGACTGTGGTATTCAAAACTTATTCACAGGAATAATGCTACCCTTTCTTTCCAGGAGCTGATTCACAAGTTATTATAAGTCTTACAAAAAAACATTTTTTTTGAGATTTATAGTATGCACTTAACTTTGAGATCAGTTACTGTCAATAGCTTTCTCCCCTTTTAAAATTTAGGAAGAATGAGTCTCAAGCACATTGAATCATTGCTCAGTTTTACTCAAGTTGTTCGTAGAAGAACTTGCAGGGACTTCCCTGGCGGTCCAGTAGTTAAGACTCTGAGCTTCCAATGCAGGGGGCACAGTGGTTCAATCTCTGGTCGCGGAACTATGATCCACATGCTTCATGGTGTAGCCAAAAATGTTTAAAAATAAATAAGTAAATTAAAATTTAAAAAAAGAAGAACTTGAGTATTTCCTCTGCTCTTTGAAGCTGGGTTTCCTGTTATTTCCTTTGTGTTGCATTGTCATCATTTTCTGGTGCTTCATATTTTGCTTTTAGCTTTCACAGAAAAAGGAGAATAAAGACTCTCATACACTACCAGCACACACAAACAAGAACAAGTGTGTTTCTTTTTAAATGCTATCTATGTTTAAGCCCCTTACTTATTGTTACATAAGATCTGCCATTATAAATTTAGAAGCTCATCACTAATCTTCACACACACTAGTTATTTATTTATTTATTTATTTATTTATTTTTTGTGGTACGCGGGCTTCTCACTGCCGTGGCCTCTCTCGCTGCGGAGCACAGGCTCCGGACGCGCAGGCTCAGCGGCCACGGCTCACGGGCCCAGCGGCTCCGCGGCATGTGGGATCCTCCCGCACCGGGGCACGAACCCGCGTCCCCTGCATCTGCAGGCGGACTCCCAACCACTGCGCCACCAGGGAAGCCCTAGTTATTTTTAAAAATTCGATGAACATCAATGTTACAAATTAAATCTTATCTCATGGTCACTGATTTTAATTCTTAGAACACTAAAAGTGCCTATGAATAGGTAACAAACACCAACAGTTAAGGAGACATATTAATAGGGAAAAGGGAAAATTTATAAAGTACACCTTCTGCTTATAGTGAAATAAAGTATATAAAAGAGGGAATTTCTGAGGGTTATAAAGATATACAATACAGAAAATAAGTGAAAATATAAAAAAGTATGTGCACTTATTCTGAAAGTTCTTTAGCCTCTTGTAATAAAGGATTTCTGTGAACAGATAGTTAATTAACATGCATTACCTAATAAAAGATACATATGATGAAGACACATATAGTATAATGCTTTCATAAAAAGATCATAAAATATAATCATGCAAGCAATTGGCCTCAATCCACAAAGCTAAAACTAACTCTATATCTCACTGAAATTCGATCTCTCTTACAATAACCTCCTGTCATTCAATCTCTACTCCTTCATCTAAATCATAAATACATGTCGCTGCCTTTGACTCTTCTCCCAGTCTATCTCAGCCCCCTCACTCGTCTTACTTCCCTATCCAGGTTGATCCCAGGTTAACCTCCTCAGATACCCTCTAACCAAACCTTTATCACCTCTGCCCTCTTGCTGTCTCACTACCCTGCTAATGGAAAACTCCAGACCAACCTGACAGTCCATTTCCTCCATTCCAAATTTTATACTGCCCAACTCTGACAACTTGAGTTCCTTATTAATGAAACTCCTAATTAATGGCTTCTTTATTAATAAAAATGGTTTATTTTGTCCAAAAAATGGGCTGGAAAAAGATAAGTGAGTAAAAAAGCAGCAAGACAGCATGCTTCTGATGATTAACTATAGAGCATTGTCCAAGAACCAGAAACCCTATATCCTCATCTGTTTGTGTTTAAAAGATAGAAGAATATATGTACCCATCCAAATCATGGGATACTATATGCTTCATCAAGGATCATTGCAGATTCCTGCTGGCCTGTAGGTCCAAAACAAGGTTCACTCCTAGGTATTCATAATTGGCAGCTGGCAGCACACCCCCCTGCCACTAACACTGCATATCTTTCAAGTAAATCCAGTATTAGGTATTTCAAAAACTCGTACTATTTTACTAACACTTTTGATAAGAGCCAGAGCAAGTTAGAGAGGACAGAGTGCATACATTAGCAGCATCTCTGCTTTCTAAGGCCTGTGTGTATCCCTTTCACCATGACATCTGAGACACACCAATGGTAGCCTGTTGACAGCTAGATGGTGACCAAAGTGTTACCTACCATGATTAATTCCCTGATGTTTCTGAAATATAGGTCTGGCTAAGCATTCTAAGGCCCTTTTGCTTACTGAACACCAATTTTATCAGCATTTAAGGGTCATATCATATGACAGCCCAGCACACAATGTGAGTCAACCGTTTAGATATCAAATAGCAGCAGAAGATCATTTATATATGTTTAAGAAATTTGATCAGGTTTCCACAAACTGCACAAATTTTTTTTTTGAAATATGAAACAGATTCATTCACTTTACACTTAGTGAATGGTTTAATCAAGATAAGTTTCCTGTGGGAACAGACCACTAATACTTGAGAGGGACACAGTCTTCATCTTATTGGAAAGTGTGTCACTTATCTTAAATACAAAAGGCTGTTTTGTTTTGTTATACTGCAGTTGTAGTATCTAGAAAATGATTCCACTGAAGGGAACTTGAAAGACAGCTCAAATACCTTACTTTAAAGGAAAAAGGAAAATAAAGCAAACAAAACCCTTCTAAGCTTTGCATTCGAGATAGCTTTTATTTTTCTCCATTCTCCTCTTCTCAGTCACACCCTCTCAAAAAAGTTGTTTGCCTTCACTAACTCTATTTTCAAACCTTCTCTTCACGGCTTATGCACTTTCTCAGAGATTCAGGTACTGACATTGCTACATCTGGAGTTGCCAATGACCTCCATATTGACAATTCCAATATAGACTTCAGTTATTTTACCTGTCTTATTTAACATTTGGTTCTGCTGACTACTGTTACCATCTTAAAACTTCTCTCCTAAATCCCATGACACTGCTTCCCTCTAGTTTTCTTCCTATCACTCTGGTTATTCCTTCTTAATTAATTGTTCATGTGTATCTTATGACATTTTTTTCTCAGCACTTCATCTTTGACACTTTGCCCTTCTCATTACATACCTTCATAC
The DNA here is from genome assembly GCF_011762595.2 of Tursiops truncatus. Lineage (NCBI taxonomy): Eukaryota > Metazoa > Chordata > Mammalia > Artiodactyla > Delphinidae > Tursiops > Tursiops truncatus. Next base: position 55,973,345 of record NC_047039.1, on the reverse strand, counting down.
AAAGCCACGGTTTCAAAAATAACCTATTACTAATAAATTCCACATGTATAGCTCCCAAACCCATGTATCAAACTATTGGACATTTATACCTGAATGTCCCAAAGATGTCCCCAATTCAACCTATGAAAATGTTCAATCACCTTTCATCTATTAATCTGCTCTTTCAATCTCTATCTCTGTGAACAATAATAATAGATAACATTTATTCCACATTTACTCTGTACCCGACACTTGAAATATCTTAAGCAAGTTCTCTACAACCTCATAAGGGAGATATTAATATTACCACCATTTTGAAGATGAAGAAACAGATGCACTTTAATTCATACTGGTAATAAGTATTTAATTCATACAGGTAATAAGTATTGGATATGGGATCCAAACAGATTGCCTACTCAATTAACCACTACACGTTGAAAGACATTTGCCCACTTGCACAAGTCAGACTCTCTGGGATCAATTAAGATTTCACTTTTATTCACCTCAGAAAGCTGTCATCACTCAGTTTTTAGATTATGGGTACAAAGCACTTATTGTATCCATTTCCTCCTCTCCATTTCTATGGCTCCAACTTTAGTTTAGATCTTCACTTCTCATCTTGATTATTTGAATAATTATGGCTCTTTTTACCAGCCCCTATACTGACAATAAACTTTAATCTCTGGTCTTGATTCCAAACACTTTATTCTGCTGTTGTTTAAGATCAGTCTATGTAACCTGGAAAAAAGATACATGACTATGAAAAAAGTTGACCTAAATATCACCTTCATTTTTCAACTGACCATATAAAAAAGGCACATGCACAGATTTGATGGGCACAGAACTCTTCCCTTCTCCCACAGCACAACTTCCTAAGATAAAGGATAGAATTTCTAACCATCAAAAATATGATTGAATTGTCAAAAAACTGCAAGTCTATAAAAATTATGAAATAAAAGTCACCATTCTATTTGTACTTTGACAACTTAAAGTTCTCGTTTGCATATATAAAATAATCGCAAAGACCACGATTTTTCTCTCATGGAAAGTCCAAGGCATGCAAATTGTCGATGTCCCCACAGGCAGTTATGTTCATGATATGCCAAAATAAAGTTATGAGAAGTAAGTGTCTGTATGAGTTTTGCCTCCCAAAATTTAAAGTTTACTAGTCTCTAGTATCTGTATATGTTTATACAGTAATGAAATAGAAGTTGCATTAAAAATTGTGAAGAGTTACTCAAGTAAACCAGATTACTAAGTGAATTTAAGAATATATATATATATATATATATATATATATATATATATATAATATTTTTTTTTTTTTTTTTTTTTTTGCAGTACACAGGCCTCTCACTGTTGTGGCCTCTCCCGTTGCGGAGCACAGGCTCCGGATGCGCAGGCTCAGCGGCCATGGCTCACGGGCCCAGCCGCTCCGCGGCATGCGGGATCTTCCCAGACTGGGGCACGAACCTGTGTCCCCTGCATCGGCAGGCGGACTCTCAACCACTGCATCACCAGGGAAGCCCAAGAATATTTTATTTCAATTTCCACCTGAAAGAAGTTCTCCTCCCATAAAAAACACATGTGTCCTAAAGTCACTAACCTTCTATGACTTTCTTTTCTTATCTAGGGAAAAGAACATAGGGAGTAGGGGTTAGTAGATGAATTCTAAGATCTCTTTCTGCTCTACTCTTCCAATTTGGGCAGATCTTTCAAGTTAGATAAAATTGCTTTGGTGACATCATGTGAATGGTTAGAAAGGACAAAATGTGAACAATCAACAAACAACATTATACTGGTTTGGAGAACAAAGACTGTAAGATATTTGTGATTTACAATTTGAGCTTCACAATTTGAATTATTTTAATTTCCAAGAAAAACCACCCAGAAGCTTTAATGCCACTCCCCTAAATTGCTTTCAGTTAATGTGTACTTAATCAGAATCACAAAGGCATGCACATTGTTTTCAATTACAAATGGCTTTATTTCAAAGTGAGGCTATAATTGGAATAGAAAAAGTGAATGACAGCAGCAACCTCAGCATTTGGTAAAACTATACTCAGAAAAACTAGCTCAAACTAGAGGAAGCAGTGAGATGAGAAAGCATTTTTGGTTTAAAGGATCAATAAAAATGAATGCACTGATGTAATATTCCTGACCAGAGAGCTCAAAAGTATTTCTGTTTTGTTTCAAGTCTGATGTCATTGAATTAAGAACACTCACACAGTTTTCATGCAAGCAGGATGTAGCTTTGAATAAATAGCCATAGAGCACTTTCGACAATTGGTCAAAACACTTTAGATACATCTAACAGGGCATCCTCGGAGCAGACGTGTTTCTGCCCAAACCGCGCACTAAAATTCCAATTATACAGGCAGCCGCATCACTACAACCTAATTGCCACTATCCTGAATGTGGGATGCAACCACTGCTTATGCGTCCTTGTTTTTCCCAAATCAGCATTAGTGATCTTCTCAATTTAGCAGTCTGCCCAGGGCTGTTGGGAGAACCAGCAATAAACTACTTAGTAACAAGAGGCTACAAATTGGTTTGTGCTTGCGTATTTATGGGCTTATGTAGTTAATTTCTTTCCGAATCAGTGGATGGATTAAACATTTTCTTCCGTAGCAAGGAAAGGTTCTTTAAAAAATGAGATTTTAAAACAGATAAAGGAAAAAAAAAGGGAGAAAGAATTTAGCAAAAAGGTATTAAATGCAAAATTAAATTGAGCACTGATAAACCTCACTGTTAAGGCCATTTAAACAAATTGAAATGTATTCTTCCCTCTCAGTTTCACATAAAGTGCAATACGTCCTATTTTAAAATTAGATAAGCTGCTTAAAAGCTATTACTGTAAACTCCACCCTCTCGCTAAACAAATTTACTGTAATGTGGGTGAGATTGTTTTTCTTTCACTATTTCTATTTGTTGTTTTGAAGAGAGTGATATGTTTAAACTTTTTCATGTTCTTAAAGTAAATGCATTTCAATGTTTTTGAAAAATAAGAATGTAAAAATATAGAGTATTTCCATAAAAAAGCACATGCTTTCTGTAGAAGAAAAAATATATTTAAACAACTCACAAAAACACATTATGCCACTAGTGAAAGAAAATAACTTTTAAAAGTAACAATTGTAAATGATATTTTAATTTTTCATGCCCACACACATAAAAAAATTTGGTTTGAGAAATATATAGTTATATCTTAAGACAGTTTGAAATTATGTGAAAGACTGAGACTATATCACTGAAGAGTTTCCAGTTTTAATTTTAAATGTGCTAGAAACAGAGTAAGTAGAAATGTGAAATTCAATGGAATTGGATTCTGGGAAAGTCAAACTTAAAAGAACCAGATATCTTAACTATAGAAAATAGTTTTCTCAGTCGGTCACTAAATCACTTTTTAGGGGCCTAAAATAAAATAGGCCCATGAAAAAAAGCATATTATATTTGGGATCAACTATTTCAAGCCCGTTATTTAACGCTACCTAAAATTGAGGCATGGGGAAGGAGCAGAACCGTTCCCAATTGCCTTATTATATTTGAGCCTCTACAAGACTCACTAAAGTATTTACTATGAGCAATAAACCTAGCCTTAAAAATCTCAGCAATCTGGGTATCGCAGATATGAGAAGGCTACTAATTGGTTTAATCTTACCAAACATTATAACTTTTTTTTGCATGATCAAATGCATGAAACGATTAAGCATTTTAAGAAATTTTATTACCTAAGCAAAAGAAAAGTTGTTTCTTAAAGCTAACATAACTTAAATAAAACATAAAGTTTATTTATTTTTATAAACTTATTTATTTATTTTGGGCTGCTTCGGGTCTTCATTGCTGTACACAGGTTTTCTCTAGTTGTGGTGAGCGGGGGCTACCCTTCGTTGTGGTGTGCGGGCTTCTCACCGCAGTGGCTTCTCTTCTTGTGGAGCACGGGCATCAGGCGTGTGGGCTTCAGTAGTTGTGGCACGCAGGCTCAGTAGTTGTGGCTTGCGGGCTCTAGAGCGCAGGCTCAGTAGTTGTGGCGCACGGACTTAGTTGCTCCGCGTCATGTGGGATCTTCCCCCTGCATTGGCAGGCAGATTCTTAACCACTGCGCCACCAGGCAGGTCCAAACATAAAGTTTAGATCCAGGCTGTCACCAATTAGCGGTTGCCTTCCCTGTGAATCCTAAATATAATGTATGATCTCATCCGCTCATGGCAAAGTAACATCCTTCTTAGAAGCACATCCCCAGTGACAGCATTTCTGGAATGTCATTCTAGCTCAAGTAAAGCAGCATCCGCAGTACTGCACAATCATCCTCAGAAGTATTGCTATTTAGAAGCAGAACGACAATGAATAATGGTAAGAAATAGGGCACTGCCCCCATGGGAATGCAGTAGCAGAGGTAGCAAAATACTTAAACTTCTGACTGCCTTTTCCCAGAGATTTAAACACCAGCAAATAAGGCCCTGTAGGCATGTAAAAGATAAGAGTGAATTTAACCCCCTTTTCACCTGCTCAGCTGCCACAAGTGTCATTCTCTGTGTGTAATTTAAAGTTTATTCCATTTCTGGCCCTGCTATTGTGCATTCTGAGGAATCAGCATAAAGAGGCATGGGGAGATAGAAGACTCAAAGATCAATCCTGCAAGATTAATCTATTAAATGTAACCTATTAAAACACCATAGATGGTCAACTTAGTTAAAGGTAGCCCAATAGAGCTATTGAAAAGAAAGCTATTTATCTTGACTGTTTCCTAAGAACCCAGAAAGTTGCTATTCCGGCTCTAGGGTAGAATTCAGCCCTCAGCACTTTTACCTGCTGCCTTCTGCTGGCATTCTTATTAAGATGCACTTACCCTTAGGAAAGGTAACAAGATGGCTATTAGTGGGACCAAGAACACGCTCGACTCCATGAAGGAACTGACAGAGATGGTGCTGCTTGAGGAAGGTAAAATACAGAGAACTGAGAAGCAGTAGAGCACAGCCCAGATGAGGGAGAATTCCAGGACAGGAAGGTGGAGGGCTGTCTGGGTATGCTTAGTTTGGCCCCAACCCCGAAGTATACTGTTCCTCTCCCTACCCAGCCTCATTCAACTAAATCTAAATGACAGTTACCACCCAGAACTTTTTAAAATCTTGAGAATAGTTTATTGCAAACAGAAAACACAACATTTTCAAGAATCCATTGGTTTACCTAATATGAATGTATTTCTGAAAAAAACTTGTCAATTCCCCATAATGTGGACACTTGAAGAGTTTAATCTAAGAGCCTAGAAAGAAAAAGCACAGTTTAAACTGAGAATACTTGAATTCTAATCTCACTTTTGGCATGTATCAAATGCGGGCATTTATTGAATTTTTATGGATTTCAGTTAGTTTCTCATTTATACAAAAGAGGGCAGGAGAGACAGATCACTTCTAAGGTATCACAGAGCTCTAAAAACACAAGGCTGTACAAAATTAAATATTTTCTGGATGGGGATTAAAGAAAATATGAATTTTGCTACTGCCTCTTGGTTAGGGTTGGACATCAGATTATTTCTGCATAATAACCTGTCATGTATACGTAAAACTAATGGATGCTATTCACACCACCAAAGTGATTCACACCATTTCAGTTTGAAAGATAGCATATCCTTTGCTTTACTTAGAGATCACAATTATGTTTGGGGAAGAAAGCAATTTTGATATTCCAATCACAAAATTATCTTTCAATGTGCTCATTTATCCATGGAAATTATTGCAGAAAATATTTAGTTGGCAATCTCCAACCAGGACTGGGATTTTAACTCCTCTCAGGGAACTTCTGTGGGATGCATAGTTAATTCAGGAGTTCCTATGCTCCTTCTAAAAAGTTTATAAAATTTTATGTGAAGTGCATGTGTGCATTTTCTGAGGTGTTTCATAGCTTAGATCTGCAATTCAAAGTGGTTTAGGATGAAAAGAAAAAAAGGTGAAAAGGTGGTTCTCACCTGAAGATCAACATAACAGAAAGAGATAGGACAAAATGTAATGTTTCTGAGGCAACATTCAAGGTAAAAAAAAGTAGGATCTGCCCACACTCATCTGCAAAATTCCAAAGGCTGATTTGTCTTTAGCAGGGTAAATATCCAAATGAGTGAATAAATTACAATTCTAAAACAGATATTTTGATCATAAACTGTTGACAACTGTGATTTAAATGAACTCTCCCATTTTAATTTACTGGTTATTTTTTTATGTTTTGTGACACAGGGACACAATTTCAGAATTTGCAACAAATATTTAAGCACATATCTCCCCTGCATAGAGTTCTTAACGTGAAAGAGCAGAGGTCAGTCTGAGTAAAGTCATGGAAGGTAAATAGGGAACCTTGTTTCTTGTTTGACACCCTGCCATCTACCGTTGAATACACCTGCAATGCATCAGAACCATGCCATGATAGAATAGACAATCTCCCTAAAATTGTGTTTGTGTGTTTTAACAGGACTAAGAGAATAGTATCTAAGAGTTTTTCCTTAGAATAATTCCTTGTGATGGAATAATATAGAAGACCTAACAGATTATCATCAAATTTTAAAAGATATCAATTATGCTACTAAACTTTTCTTCATATGTAAAAACAAAACAAAACAAAACAAATAAAGGTATAACAATTAAGCCTTTGATCTAAGGCTCTACATCCAGGGGAAGATGTTTTCATAAGTAAAAATGGAATCAGACTTGGTTGATACTTAATAATCTTTCCACATAAAATGAGACTTAAGCTTGAAGTTAAAATCACTGTTGTATGAACAAATATACAAACAAAATAGCCACAAATGTAGAATGAAAATCCAGCTATTGGACTAATCAAATAATTTGCTCTCATTTTGCATTTCTCAGTGTTCACAAAGGTTATCTCATTTGGCCATCTCCCTGTTAGATTATTCATATTATACTCAATGTATAGATTTGGAAATTGAAGCTCAGGGAGACTGGCAAATTTTCTCAAGTTTGCAGAGCTGCTAAGTAATAGAGCTGGGACCAGGACAAGCCTTTCAGAAGTTACAGGGCAGATTTTGTGCCATCATGGAAATAGACACAATTTTAAATGATCACAGGATTATCATCCACTATTCTGATTATTTGGGGGCCATTCAACATTCAACCTCCCTTTTGCTGCTAGTCTATGAGTCATTTCATTAATAATCAACTAATAATTATGGTTCCAAAATCTCCTACATATAATTATGGTTCCAAAATCTCCTACATGTCACAGTGTGAAAGCTCCTCTCTCTATCCCTCATTCCAGATGGTGGATACAAGAAGGTCTGATGACATATTTTGGGAAAGAAAATTTATTCAAGATTTAGAGATCGGGTCTTCCCTGGTGGCGCAGTGGTTGAGAGTCCGCCTGCCGATGCAGGGGACACAGGTTCGTGCCCCGGTCCGGGAAGATCCCACATGCCGCGGAGTGGCTGGGCCCGTGAGCCATGGCCACTGAGCCTGCGCGTCCGGAGCCTGTGCTCCGCAACGGGAGAGGCCACAACAGTGAGAGGCCCACGTACGGCAAAAAAAAATATATATATATATATATATTTAGAGATCAAAATGAGGTCTTTGAAGTAATTTGTTCATCCGTTCTTCTATTCACATTATTAGGAGACAGTTTAGAAAACACCTAAAACTTTTCTTTAGCCTAATTATCATTCTTTTATTTCCCTACAGACAGTTGCTAAGAATTTTTCTTAATTAAAAAAAGCATAATTTGGGAAAACATTTTAATAATTGGAAAAATACTTAAAATGGAGAGGAGAGAAATCATGTTTAAATATTAGAAGAATTTCATATAAATTGAGAGTCTGGGAACAAGTGGGTGGGCATCTATAAAAAAATGACTACAGGATTACCAATCTGTCACTATTTTAAACAAAAAATACCCTTGCTTATAGAGGACTAGTTATATTGTAAGCTTAAAACAAAAATACAGATCACAGAAATCTTAATAATTAGATATTCTTTAAATTCACTACCTGTGATATAATTTAAGTGTATATTTTTTCACCTATCATTTACAGAACAATTTCTAGGTGATTTGGAATGAATGCAAAATAGAATGAATAAAATAAATTCGGCTGATGTACTATTAAGCTCTATAAACTATATTGTGCTATAATAATTACTATTTAAATATATGTAATTTGTTTAATGCTATTTCATAATATGTACATATGATTACCTCAGATAACATGTCCCACAAAAAGACAAACATATGTTGTAAGGCATGGCCACTAGTCTGCACTGTTGTATAAGAAATATAAATTTCCACTGAAGTAATTTCTAAAAGGAACTAGCTCCATTAATTCTGTATTAAGAATCACAACTATCAGATCTCAGGTTTATATTTGCAATTTTCTATAAAACATTATATGGCAAATCAGTATTGTGGAAAATATTAAATTAAAACAATATAAAGCCATCAATGTTTCCCCTTTTCTTCTAAGTTCAAGAAAATGGAATTTTTAGCATTAAGATATTGATAATTTATGAAATATGAAATATGTTAAACTACATAAAAGCCTTCCTTTAATTTGATGCATTATACAAAAATGCTCTAGCAGCTGGATGTAGCTAATGATCAAGTAATTTGCCTGCACATATTACTAACAAACCATCATAAATAGCTTCTCTAGATGGCCTCATTAGTGATTTTAGATAAATATGGTAAAGCGCATACATTAGTGATAATTCTTATATTTTGTTTTATGTAATTGTTTTCTCAGTTTTCAATAAACATTTTTAAGTTTGTTAGTTAAAGCACAATTATATCTTTGGATTTTTAACCCTTTCTCTACAAGTGTCTTACACCTCACTGACAAACTTGAGGAACTGTTAAATTACAGCCTCAACACTCAAAACTGTTTCAGGATTTGGAAAAATGGACATTTTAAACTAAAAGCAATATTGTAAACTCTTCACCCTTATAAAATGTTGTTTCAAATACCCTATATATATATTTTTTTCCTAAGTATCAATACATAACAGGCTGAAAATCAGAATGAGAAATGTAAAAGTGTATCAGAAGTTGGCTTAGGGTTCTTCAGCGTTTCTCATAAAAAGTCTATCTAAATATATACATTATTTACTTGCAACTTCACAGTGCTATATTTCAGAGAAAAATATATTCAATCAAATATGCACCATTTATCTGAAAAGATATGATGGATGATTTCATTCAGAGAACAATTAATATCCGCCACTCAGTTAATGAATATGAACAAGTATATGCTATTATTCTCGATATGTCTATAGTGAAAGCAAGATAGTTGAACCAAACACCCACCTTGTTTAAAACTGAAAATACCACAAAAACTGTGTGGGTCTCAAAACACTACTACACCTGTCATATAAAAATCTGTTTTGCACACCCAATGAAAAACAACTACAGACATCCAAACTACAATATTTTAAAGGTATTAAGCAGATCAAACATACACGAAAATTGGTCATTCAATTTTAAATGCCATGGATATTTTGTTGCCATGGGTATTTTACTACTCAAACATCTCTTGCCATGTTGTGTAACAAAGAATATTTAATCTTTAGGAAGAATAATGTCATGGCAGCTCATCCATAGTTTGAATATTGCCACCTATAACACGTATAAATTAAATACATTATTTTGTGAACATAAAATCACAAGGTCTGAAAACTATAAATGTGAAGATGTAACACTCATGTGTGAATCCTTGCTCCAAACCTTCAATAAGTATGTGGCTGGGGCTTGTGTCCTAAACTCTCTATATCTCAGTTTCCTCATCTATAAAATGAGAATAATGATAGTAACTACCTTGTAGTTACAGGCACAAGATTATGCCTGTAAAGTCTTCAGCATACCTAGCATTTACTATACATGCAGTGATTGTTGGATATTCATTATTATTATTAATTTTATTTTATTAATTTGAGGAGATAATATTCTTCAGAATAAATCAGGTCGCATAAAATGCAGCCAAAGAAAATATCCTTCTTATGTTTGCAATTCACCATCTCTGGACTTTTGTTTCAACACTACCCAAGTAATTTTTTTTTTTCCACCATCACAGCTCCCACATTTACACACCTGCCAAAATCTTGTTTTGACTCTGTAAGTATGAAAACATTGGAATTTCATTTTTCATGTAGCATACCACCATACATAAGATAGGATAACATTGAAAATTTGGGTTTTATCCTACACTGTCAACTTGTATATTTGGATGTGAATACTCAATCGATCAGTTGGTTGACCACAGGCAATTCATTTAATTTTACAAAGACATAGTTATTTCATCTCTCAAAGATTACTATCCAATTCCTCAAAATTGTTGCAAGCAATACAGGTAAAACTCCTAACATAGAACTGTTAGCTCCTTCTCACTACCTATCAAATCCTATTTATTTTTGTGCCTCTTCCCAACAGGATTGCCAAGCAATCCTCATTTCAGATAGTTCCCATTACAGCTGAGTGGACTTCCTAGTTTCCTAACACGAGCATTAGCTGCCTCCAGGTTGATATTTGCTCTGCTCTTGAACCCAGCTGTCTATTTCTTGCTGTAAGTAGGAAACATATAAAAGGTTTCCTAGGTGAGACAGATGTTTACACATTTCTATTGCCATGTTTTCTAACAGCTGGTGTCTACTACTTTCCTGACCTTCTGCTTTGTTGTATTGCTTTCCTTAACCTCAGCCCTCACCTCCTTTGTGCTCCTTGCCCTGACTTGCTGCCCTTGACTTCTTAAATTATTACAAACTGTTTCATCTTTTGGTCAACAAGTGCTCAAGATTCTCTCATCTTCAGTACCTCAGGTCTGCTTATTGATTTTTTTAAATCTAGTTTATATCCATGGCCTGATGGTAGCCTTTGACTTCTGTATATGATCTGGCTTCTGGCTTCTTATATAATCTTTGAACTGTGCTTCTGGCCTCACCCCTGCCATTTGGATTCATTCCAGCTGTCTTCTTGTCTGTACATCCACTGCTTTATCTTGGCTTCCAGTTTCATTGCATATCTTGAACCCTGACTTCACCAGTGATTGAGTCTCATCTTTCACTTTTTTTTTTTTTTTGCTCCTAATTTCATAAAGACTCCTATTACTTATAACTGCTCTGGAAATTAGAGAAGGAAAAAAAAAATCTATGGAAAGGTAGGATCTAGGACCATTAGCATTCACAAAGGCAAGTAAAGGGGTTTCCCATAACCTCTGATTCTTATATTTAACCCTCTTAGCTCATAGCTCCTTGGCACCCAGGAAACAAACAGTGACAGTCAATCCCCACCCATTCTCCCCTCCCCCTCCAAAATCCTATTTCCAGGGGTTTCTTTCATTAAAATGCTAACGAATTATAATTTAAACGATAAGCGTCCAAAATTTATGGAAGTTTTAAGAGTCAAGTTCAGTAAGCAGAAAGAACACAAAAGGTGGTTGTAGGATGATTACTTAGGATTAGGAGGTCTTGAATTATACTAGAACTGGAAGCCATTTGAGTCATTAGGGAGGAGGTCCGACACTAGGTTAGTTCAAGAGAAGGAAAGAGCTGCAGCCCTTGAATGCGACATTGAGGAGGTTGAAGAGGAAGGTTCAAATGTATACAATGTAAGTGGCAAAAGCAAAATGAGAAAAGCAAAGCCTTAGAGGAAAAAGCAATGATGTCAACTGCAAGCTGTCACAGGTTCTGGGACCACTTCCACGTGGCTACTGAGGAACACAGAGGTAAAGGGTGTGGGAGCTGAAAGGGATCTGGGCAACAATCCACTGCAGCCTCCTCATTTTTTCAGGACTTCAACATACATCATTTCCTTCCTGACTCTGTGGGTCCATACTTAGAAACTTTGGCCCTGCATGTTCAATGCTTTCAGAAATAGTAGCTCCCTTAGAACATACTGAACTGGATTAAAAGAAGCAGCTTCGCTGGCAAAAAAATCTATGTGTGTATAGAACACATTTTCCCATCTGTCCCTTTTTTCCACTTTAAGTTAGGTTCCCTTTTTTATATCAAGTGACGCAATGCTGCCAAATCTTTTGGGTCAGTGTTCATAGTCAGAGTTATGAGGGAAATCTTCTGAAGGGAAAGTCAAGCTACTATATACTATGTGAGGGGAACTGAGAATTTTCCAACAGTAATTTTCTGCAGCTAAATATGAACCCCAAATACTCTTAATAAGGAAGAACAGTATATATTAAGTAGGGTAGGTTTTCCTTTAAATATATTTTATCTATTGTTCATAGCAGTAGTACTTGTAAACACGCAGTGCCAACTCCATTATAGAGGAGTAGAAAGGCTTGTAGGCCAAGTCTCAGTACCTAAAGTAGCAAAATTCTTACACCTGGCAAAGACTTTTGAGTGAACCAATTAGTCAAGATTCATCTTAAGGTAGCATGACCTATCTCAGAATCCAGTAAATTCTTTTGATGCTTATCATAATCTGATTATAGCACTTATAAACTCTTTTTTTTGGTATTTATTTACACTTCCATTAAGATATAGGTATTTTTTATGTATTGATTTACACTTCCATTAGGATATAGGTTCTGTGAAGACCGAGACCTTATCTGTCAAGTTCATTCCTTATTCCAAGAAGCTGGAATAACAGGCTCCAAATAAATATCTGTTGAATTAGAGAACTAATTAATGTCAATGTAAAAATTAATCTGGTTTGGTACAATAAACCTGGCAAACCTTGCAGAACTGTTCTAAGTAAAATTATGTTTTCAATGAACAGTTATCGAATAAACCAACAATTTAAAAAATCCCCACAGAACTCTCTCAAATGCATATTCTTACATTATTTTATTTTATTATGTTTTTCAGTCTTAACGTTAAATTTCCTCTCCAATATTTTGGAAGTTGTGGTTCTTTATACTCTATTTAACAACAATTTATTAGAAAATTACATAAAGTCAAATGTTGATTCACTTTCCTGTTTCAACTTTCTGAAAAGGATAAGCATATATAATGCTTATTTTTCACAAACATTAAAAATTCTTAAATCAATGTAAATCATCTATTATCCCATGCTATGATAAATGTACCTTAAGCATAATAAAAGTTGCTATATTCTCACAGCAAAGTTGCTATATTCTCACACCCACATAAAAAAGAAAAAAAAAAGCAGAAGCCACAAGCCATATTATTCTCCACAAGCATAAAATGAAGTCATTTTTATTCTTAAGCAAAGAGTTCATTTTGTATGTTAGAAAAGAAAAAGAGAAGACTCTTCATATTTTGAAGAAAAGAGTAGTTTTAGGAAAACATAGCTTAGTTATAATTTGGTAATTATTGTTCCGTATTATTCTCCTTAAAGTATTAGACATAGTAACCATCACTCACTCATCTCCCACTGTGAGCCCTCTCCCAGCTAGTACATTTTAACCCATCCTCTCCTGTTTTTAGTCATGATGTGACTTTTTTTCTCCATATTGTCAGTGACGTTACCATCTTTCTTTTCCTATGTCAAGGGACGCTGATTTGCCTCTTCTCTGCCAGCCATCTTATTCTCCTTTGAAATATGATTATGTTTGAATTCTCTTTGTATTCAGAAAAGGAATGCTAACAACATTTTAATTTTCAGATTCATGTATGACTTAAAGATATACCACCATCACCACATATTTTACTTGGTTAATTATTTAGGCTTCTCTCTGATGATTTACATTGCAATGCAATCTTCAGATAGCATTTTCACAGGTCTCAGAGGCTGCTCCACCTGGTCGTATAAATCAATAGCTCCTATATAAGTACTAAAGTTGAGTACAAGGAGGAAAGTTTCTTTAAAGATGAGCTCACTCAGAGTGAGGTTAAAAAAGGCGCCTGCTTAGCGGCAAACTCCCAAAAGAAGCAGCACAGGAGGGAGACGTGCTAAGAGTTGGAATGGTGTCATTCCCCACCTTCAAATCATCTGTTCAACTGTAAGCTGAGAATACTGAGAAACCTGCCTTGAAGGTAAAATCAGGCCAAGCTATGCAAAAGAGGAGAAACTGACATTTATGGAGCACCTATAATATTTCAGGTATTGTGAAAGTGGGCATTCTTCACACATTTTTGGATTTAATTCTAAAAACAAAATGAAATGGTTACCATCCCCAGTTTTCCCCCACAGGTGTGAAAACTAAAGCTAAGGTCACAGCTAAGAAGATCCAGGCTTAAATGCGAATATTTCTCACTCGAAGTCTATGTTGTTTTTCCCACTCAAATATCACAAACTTCCTTCTTACCTTCAAATTCTTCCTTTTTTCCAAGTCCACCCATCTACTCATCCTTCCTCTCCCTTTTACCTCTCTTCCCTTCCCTACCTTCCTCTAACAAACATATTAAGCATTTCCTATGTACCAATTACGATGTGGGATATCAAAAATAGTAAGTCATGACACTCATCATGAAGAATGTACTTTGCTTTTTATATTTTAACAATATTTGATGGAGAACTTCTACATAACTATCTAAATTTTACACCAATGTAAAATGTGTAAAATGTGCTTAATGAGTGAAAATATATAGGATATTAATGAATTTTCTCCTGAGGAAAATAGATAAAACAAACATTGTTTGACTCTTAAGATGATTATGTAAGCAAAATATAAAGAAACTATATGAAACTTGAAAATGATTGACTTATGACTTATATATGCTTAAGATGAATTATGTTTTTTAATAAACAGAGTTGAACTGATTTTTCAATTGCATAATAAGCCTTAAAAGATGTTTGGCATGTCATGTTTTAGCTGCACAGGTGAGGAATCAAGGCAGCCCAGTATCTTATTTCTGCCATCATCTTCCTTTTAGCCCTTAGTAGTCTGTTCTTTGTTTCTCATGGTGGTTTTCAGAAGGGAGGGGGAAAAAATGAGGCATTTGGTCAGGTGCTTGAATATTTTATGGTGAATGTGGTATGTTGTAATTAAAGGAGGATATGAATGTGGATGTTCTCAGAGGGTGAATATAGGATAACTATATTTGTGTACCCTGTATAGATCATTGATTCTATCTAGAAACAATTACCCTTTAAATGAACAGCAATTGAGCACTGGCAACTTTTATTTACTTATTTTTTTTATTTTTTATATTGTTCATTGAGGTTTTTAGGTAGTATCTCATATCTTTTACTTTCCATAGACTGCTTTACACATTTTACCATTCTATTTTATGAACTTATTAGAAGGTCAGAACACATGATAGAATGTTGTGTCATTACTTCTGCCTTTATACTGGACTTGGGCAAATTTCGTACCGCTAAAAATAACTTAGATGTGAATACTTCCTTGGTTTATTAAACTCTTCCAAAGTAAAAGCCTGTCCCCAGCCTACTCCATTTGAAACTAGTCAGAACTATAACAGAAAATCTTCAATAGCTATCAGTGAGAGGAAAATATTTGATAGATGTACAGTAAACATACAAATGATCTTGTATTTAATAATCTATAGACAATATCTGTAATCTCTATAATTTGAAAAGACAGTCAACAGAAGCCAGCAGAGAGACTTTATGTGTCTCTGCTCATGTGGACTTTGAGATCTATAAGATATGCAAGATTTGCAGACTGATATTTGCCAGTTACACTCATAGACGTCTACTTGCATATTTTAAAATAATAGAGATGTTTATAAATATCCACGTAATAATTATAGCTAATCTTAATTGAATACTTACTAACATCAGACCTTTCACATGTACTGTTTCATTTAATTTAGTCTACTTATCTATGTTCTAATGAGGGAGATACTATTTTTACCCCAGTATATAGATGATAAAAATGAGACTTGGAGACTTGAAGTAACATGCCTGAGGCTACAGATTTAGTAAGTGGTGCAGCCAGGATTTAAATGCAGGAAACTGACTTCAGGGTCTTCACTCTTAATCACTTCGTTATGTTATATGGGGGAACTATCATGACTTCTGAGATTTTATCCAATCTCAGACAAAATTTCTCAGACCTTGGGAAAGGAGCAACTAATGAAGCACACTCGTTCTCATTCTGCTGTGTGTGACCTCTGAGAAGTACTTCTTATGAATATATCCTGAAGTACAATGTTCCTTTAGAGGACCTGACTAGCTGAAGGTTGCAGGTGCAAAGACTGTCAACAAAACAAAACACCTACAGAAGTGTAACCTCTTTTATAAGCTGCTGGAAAGAAAAAAAAAAAAAAACACAAAAAACTACTGAATAAAGAATTACCTAATTCTCAGTCTTTTTTTTTTAAAAATAGTTAAGTCAGGGGCTTCCCTGGTGGCGCAGTGGTTGAGAGTCTGCCTGCCGATGCAGGGGACACGGGTTCGTGCCCCGGTCCGGGAAGATCCCGCATGCTGCAGAGCGGCTAGGCCCGTGAGCCATGGCCGCTGAGCCTGCGCGTCCGGAGCCCGTGCTCCGCAACGGGAGAGGCCACAACAGTGAGAGCCCTGCGCACCGCAAGAAAAAATAAAATAAAACAGTAAGTCAGTTCGCTTTTTAAACAGAACTATGAATAACTGTAGGTACAACACCCATCTTTGCAAAGAGCTCCACATCCAGAAGGAAAATCTAGCTTCCTCCCAAGAGTAATTGTGATTCTGTTAAGTCCACACGAACATAATATTGATCCAAAAACACACTTCTCTATTGGGAGTCTTTGAAAGGGATTTAATGAGCCATATTCTCCCTGTGTATGGGCGATGTCCTGGGAATAAATTAAGCTCTTTTGCAAGCTGAATTAACTCTTTCAAGCCACTTAAGTATTATTTAGTGCACTGAAGCAGTGCCTTACAGACAGTCTGTCTTAACATTTATAAATTGTTGAACCTTGAAAATTTTGCCTAGGTATTCACTTTGGGATTATTATTTCTGGTTATAAAAATAGGTGAATCTGTATCACATGGAGAACTGTAAGCCTAAGCAGAAATATATTTATAAAATATAAGGTAATGGAGAGAGAAAAAGACACTAAACTGGAAGTTAGGAGAGTAGGTTCCTAGATCCTTTTCTGTCTCCAAATATATTTCCTTGGGGAACCTCTTAAATTTTCTTGAATTTAGTCTCCTTATTTCTGAGGTTCTGTCGTTGTGAATCAGATCTGGAAGATCAAGAAGGTTGTACAGTAATCATAAAAAAAACTGCACATTTGCACTGACATCAAACATTGCCTACAGATGTGATCAATAACTGCTGCACTACTATATCAGGCTGAGGCCACTCGGGAACACAGAAGGTACGACAGACAGTTTAATAGAGGACATGTAATGCAGAAAATAGTTACCAAGAGGTTGAAGAGGTGAAAAGCCAACCAAGGAATGGAAATCAAGCACGGCCTTGCTACCAGCAGCATTAGCTATTTGATATCAGCTGAAGTGAACTTTCAAACAATTACACTCTCTCTTGTGGAGTCCTAAGGACCTCCCAAAGGACAATATTTACAGCAATACATCTAATGTGCCATTTGTTTGGAATGAGCTCTGGTCTGAGGTTAGGATCTACATCGGCTGAGAGACTTCTAGGGGACAAGACTGTAGGATTGGTAGAAAAAAATATTTATTAACAATATACTGGCAGAAGATTTTATAAGACATCCTAGAACCCTCACGTATTTATATCTAATTAAATGGTCACCAGAAGGCTTCCACTGTAGAAGAGGTCTTTAATCTGAGTACCATGAAATCATCCTGTTTCTTCTACAAGAATGCTGGACTTTTCCGGCAGCTCCCACTCCCCATAAAAACCCATGGAATTGAGAGTGTTAATTCCAACCACAGAGGCAGATTCTGATTAGACTAGACATGTATAGCAATGCCTGCATGTTCTCCCCACTTGGCAGTTACTGGTTTAGGAACTGAGTCTTAATTCAATCAACACCTGGCATCCAAGGCCATTGTTCTTGGTCCAAAAGTAACACATGGCAGTCAAATCCAACAACTGTTTTCCATAACTGAAGAGAAGTTTTCTCTCTTCTTGTCTTTCTGAGGACAAAAAAAAAAAAAAAAAAAAAAACTGAAATCGTGCTAAAATCATCCTGTGAACATGATATAGCTAGCCTAAATTCAAAGCTGATACACCAAAGAAGGCAGAAACAAGAGAACTGTAGGGAAATGGTACCAGACCCCTGATCGTAACACACACAGATTCTACCAGGGTTCGCTTCCTAAGGTTGCCATAGTGAAGTACCATAAATGGATAGCTTAAAACAATAGAAGCTTATTGTCTCACTGTTCTGGAGGCCAGAGCCCAGATCAAGCATAGGCAGGCCCACACTGCCTCTGAGGGCGCTAGGGAATGATCTGTTTCAGACCTCTCTCTTTTAGCTGCAGGTAGGTAGCCTCAGGCGTTGTTTGGCTTGTAGATAGATGCTTGTCTTCTCCCTGTGTCTATTTATGTGTGTGCCTATGTGTCTGTCTCTGTGTCAAAATGCCCCCTTTTTATAAGGACCTCAATCTTACTGGATATGAGCTCACACTAATAATTTGGTTTCAACTTGATTATCTCTGAAAAGACCCAATTTCCAAACCACATCACATTTTGAGGTCCTACAGGTTAGAGCTTTAACTTATCTTCTTTGGAGGGCACAATTCAACTCAAAATCGTACCTTACCTTCGGATTTCCTGTTATTCAAAGAGACCACATATACTTATATTTTATACAAGTCTGGGTTTTCAGTTATAGTACACAGTCCCATAATTAATACAAAGGCTAGGCGAGGGGTTAACAAAATGGACTCTTGCTAACTGTGGTTGAGTGCTCCAATTCCCATCCACAGTGAATCAAAACTAAAGGCATCCAATCTTATTAGGAGGCTAGGCATTGTTGTAGGTAAAGGGGCAAAGAATTTGCCCCCCCCCCCAAAGTATGATTCTTTGGTGTAAGGATTATCTTGAACTGACTATTTTTTAAGAAACAGCAGACACAGGAAAAGTTCTAAAACTAAGTAGCAGTTACCCTTAGTCAGGGACGTTTACACTGATCTCCATTTGTAAGGGTTTCTCCCTCTTTATACCAAGAAGAGGATGACTGACTAAATCTCTAGAAACTCTTATCAATGGTGAAGGCAAGACTTAAATCTTCACAGCAACCATACCTTTGTTTAATATGCCTTTCCTGATAGCCTTCCATAACTAGTTCCCCCAACCCCCAACATCTTCTTTTATCTTTAGCTGGAGCTGCTATTTAAGGTGTTGGCTTGGGCCATTTCAGGGAGTTACTCAGTTTTCCTAGGTATCTCCCATGTGTACAGGAAGTATACATGCTGTTAAATTTCTGCTTATTTTTCTCCTGTTAATCTGTCTTTTATCATAGGGGGTTTCAGTCAAGAACCTAGAAGGGCAGAGGGAAAATTATTTTTCCTCCTCAACATAGGCCACTCCATTTGTCCCTATTTGTGTCTTCTCTTCATGGAGGATCAAAAAACTCTGCAAAGTTATATAGTCTATTGCTTTTCTGGTACTCATGTTCAACCCTGGGATAGGGATGGAGCACCACATGGAGTAATGAAAAAGTAAATGTCTGGGCTTCCCTGGTGGCACAGTGGTTGAGGGTCTGCCTGCCAATGCAGGGGACACGGGTTCGTGCCTGGTCTGGGAGGATCCCACGGGCCGCGGAGCAGCTGGGCCCGTGAGCCATGGCCACTGGGCCTGCGCGTCCAGAGCCTGTGCTCCACAACGGGAGAGGCCACAACAGTGAGAGGCCCGCATACCGCAAAAAAAAAAAAAAAAAAAAGGAAATGTCAACCAAAAGATACTTTAGAAAAATAATATACGCCTAATACATACTCCATAATACAGATGCAACTAGCATTATGGGACTATAGGCTGGGCAATGCTATTTAAGAATTAATCCTCATACCAATTTCTCCCTAACGATTTGGAGTTGTATTCATAAGTTGCAGAATAACTATAAGAAATTACAAGTAAAAGAATAATTCAGGACCTGAAGAAGCACACCCCTGCTCCATGCCATTGATATGGATGTAAAGTAAGAATGACTTCAGTCTGTTTTTCTTTGGGAAAGGGTGTATTTGTTTTGGGTTATGCATAAGATACTTATATTTTTAAAAAAGAGAATACTCTTGAAATTTCAGGATATGGGTATATGTACAGCGCTAAGAAGAGAGGAGTCGGAACGTAATGAGTATTCAATTGTTTTGGCTACTTAGCATCCCTTCTCTCCTTCTCCTGCTGACAGTATCCTTTTTCCATTCATTCTTCTAAGTGATTCCCATGAAGCTGAGCATCATAGTTCCTGATGTCACCTGAGTCATAGGGACTTGACTAAAGAGGTTTGTGTTTGAACAAAGATGGGCCAATAAGATTCTTTCTTTGGGGAATTTGAAATTTTTCCAGAGACCAAATCTTCTTAAGCTGAGTTCTCTAATGGAGCATTTAAAGAAGGTCCACAAGTTTATAATACTCATATTTCCTGCACATTCATAGCACCTGCATTTACTAGACATTGGTTATGCACCTCTTTCTTTAGTTTTGTGAGCTGTTCTGATATCCACCTCATTTGGTTCTAGATATGCTAAGTTTCTGTGGCTTTTTTTCTGTTATTTGAAATAAAAGAACTTTAATTGACACAGTACCTAGGACAGTATCTGGTTCTCTCTATCACGATAGGTTGGGGTTCCCTTTTCTGTTTTCGTTATAGAACTATTTTAAAGGCAAAAAGTAATAAAATAAAATAAAGTAAAATAAAATAGAATAAAATTAAAAAGTTCATTTACTTTGAACAGGTATGTACTTGCTCAGTGGAATGTAATATAATTCTTTTAAGTGAATGAGAGCAAATGAGTAGAAGCAATTCCATTAGCCTCATTTATCTCGCTAATAGCATTATGTATTGTCCTGAAGCAGTAAGTTCAAATTTAAGATGATTTTAGGGTCTGTTGAGTCTCATGACTGAGCCAGACTGGAATAGGAAATTAGATTAGAAATGTTCTTCACACACTCATGTTCAGTAGGCTGCCCACATTCACAACTTCCCTGTTGAGGAATGCTCATGGGGCTTCTCCTCAAGGATTTACATACCAACTGCGGGTAAGTTTAAGAGAAACATGACTATATGTACTCCTGGGAGGCACAGTTACAATTGCAGGCAGCTATTGGGCCATTCCATTATAACAAGGCAGTTGCTTGTGCTAACCATTCCCTATGATAATTTGCAAAGTCACTTAGAGTGCAGTTTGTTTCTTGGATGACTCTTCTTAATTGATAACCTCTTATTAGATAACACCCGTAATTGATAAAAGTTCAAGAGAAAAAGGTTTTATTCATCAAAGTATGACCTTACGTTGAATTAGAGAGTTTAGGTGCTTAGTATTTGAACAGATTATACCTTTGTCTTTTCTTTTTCCTCTATTTCTTTACTAATATTTTAATCATGGATATAACATTAGATACGAGGATAAACAAATTGCTGTTTCTCAAATTATGTATAATTTCTAAGTATTATAAACATAAAAACACCATATCTGTTAAACACTCTAGGATAATAGTTTAGAAATTAAAAAAAAACAAAAAAACCTACACTTTACTTGTGGATATTTTTAAAGAGTATAGGTAACATAAAAATTGCTTTAGAAAATTCACATAAAGGTAAGCATCATTATTAGATAGTTTAGGATAACAGAAGCAAAAATCTTTGTCTCAAAATACCACTGCATTCATGTTAGTGCACAGATATTTTTACTCATATTAGTGTTGAGTATCAACCAGTTAAAAAGTCCTTATGAATTTCTATCTTAGATGTGTCTGATATTCTATTCACATTTAAGTAATATGAAGAGGTACCACTGCATAATGCTTTTGCTAAAATAGCTTTCTCCACCAAAGTGAAAACCTCCTAAAATGGCCCTAAAATTGATGATAATAGCGCATTTCATTTATGTCTTCAGCTTTTCAGTCCCAACTTTATATTTGCTTTATAATGTTGAACTATGGTTAAAAGAAAATGAAAAGAAGAAGGAAGGGGAAGGAAAGAAAGGATGGGGGGAAAAAGAAGCCTACTTTTTAAAATTGAAATGGACTCAGAGACATTGTTCCATCCACAAATTCTCTCTCCCTAAAAGAATGCATTGTCTTCTAGCTACTCAAAGTGCCATTACTGAGTTTCTGTTTGAATTAAATACAGATCAGTTCATGTGTATAAACTTATGAAAACCTTACCAAAATTTAATGTATAACTTCAAGTATTCAGTTTGTCCACTAGAGTGCACCATTGTAATCTCATGAATATAACAGAAATGTGTTAATGTATTTTTTTAATGTACATAAAAGAGAAACAGTGCTAAAGAACAAATTGCATTTCTTAATTGCCACCAACCTCTCAATAAATGACAAATTGCATGCAAATTAGATTTAATTTACCTTATGTTTTATAGGTTCACAAAAGCCTTTTTGAAAAGCCACCTCCAAGTATTTGAAAGTTCTGCCTGTATTTTTCCCATTGTCAGCATACCAATGACAATGCTTGCTTTTACTTTATTTTTTTTTTCTTTTTTATGGAATGTGAGACTATAAAAGGAAAACAATGGTCACATCTAGGTCAGGTGTATGGTGTTCACCCATGGGTATCAGGTTTTCCTTTTCATTTAAATAGGAAAAAGATGTTTGCTCATTTAATTACTCTCCATTGCTATCCTCCTGTCTGACAACGAAAATGCGTATTGAATTCTACAGCCACAATAGGGAAGAATAATGCATATCCTGCAACAGGAAAGGGGAAAGAAGAAAAACAGATAACTTGCCCCAATGAGCAAATGAATCATAAAAATTAGAATGGAAAGGACTTATTATGCAATGAAGACTACAGCTCAGGGAAAACACAGTTCCACTTATGTTTATTTCAGATTATACTGCTTAGCATTTATACTCTTCTTCCAACAATAGCTCTGTCTTCCCCTTTCTAACATCACACACATCCCATAATTGTCTGTAGTAGCTATTTCCTCAGCCCAAATGAGGTTGCTTTGAAGGCTAAGTTCACACGCTGGAGTAATTAACTACATAATTGGTCTAGAGTGAATCTTATATTGTCTTCTATGATACCTTCCTATACCCCATCACACCACTTAATAGAAGCTGCCACTATTTCTAATGCCCAAATCAGGAGATTCAAGAGGCTGATTTATCTGGCCATAGGGGGAAAAAGGAAAGGACTGGAAACATTTTTTGCACATAAGAACCTGAAAATAGTTTAGGGCTGCAGATTAGGTTTTAGAATGAATATCTTTCTGTTTAGGTAAAGTGAAGGTTTCGGGGGACTGTAATCATCATCCTGGGTGACGATGATTTTATACCAGTGGTTCCTACAGTATAGTTTCTGGACCAAGCAGCATCAATATCACCTGCACTTGCCAGAAATGCAAATTACTGAGCCCCACCCAGGAATACTGAATCAGAAACTCTAAAAATGGGTTCCAGTGATCTGAGTCTTAACAAGCCCCCCAGGGGATTGTAATGCACACCAGAATTTGAATTCACTGACACATACTGTTAAAAGGATTTCTGAAAAAAAAAAAGGTAAAATCATGACTCTCATACAATTTTAAATAATCATATGTCAATTTACTTAACTCATTAATGAGAGGTAAAAAGTTATAACCAGTTCAAAGGAGAATTCAAGTAACTACACATACCTAGGAAATAACAAAGGCTGAAATGAATATACAAAAGATGTATGACCACTCTATCCACTGAGCAATAATCAATTGTATTCCATCAAGCACAATCCATTTGCTCTTCTATGAATCATTTGTATTATTTTTGGTTTTCCACTTCCAGTTTCAGTTTTCTACACCAGGGTTATAAAGTAGCCACTGTCACTTAGGGAAAGGTACCCTAGTCAAGACAGTATTTCTTTTTTCCTTTTGCTCATTTCAAACTCATATATATATATATATATATATATATATATATATATATATATATATTTATTTATTTATTTTCCCCTGACAGTTTAGTTCACTTATGCTCCTCTAAAGCTAAGTGTGGTTAAACATCTTTAATCTTGGGATTTCTGAGCCATCCCATCTCAAAATGTCCATTTTTATGCCTCAGATTCTAGCCACAGATCTGTTTCCAACTGATCTCAGTTAATTAGTTAATTCTCAGAGAACACGGGAATGAAAGCGATGAAATAACATGTCTTTTTTGTAGGCACCATTCGAACATTATATCGTCCTAAGAATGAATGTCAAGAAACAACCATGTAAACAGAATCCCATGCAGTATCTTGAAATTTTAGTGTAGGAACTAAATTAATATGATTTGCAGATTTTCTGAAGGGCAGAGAAATTCTGCTAAATGGACAGTAGGAATCTACCTTGTGAAGACAATCAGCTGTAACAAAGTGAGTGTCCTAATATGTTATTGTATGTAATAAGGTCAAGGTCTGAAAAGAAGAATTGTGTAAATTCAGCAAAATTCAACTGCTCCACTTCTGTCAAAGTTTTAACCAATTCATACTGACAAAGGTACTCAGTTTATAAAACTGAACCTGTTAACAGCAGCAAAAAAAAAAGTGTATCTCATCATTTCTCTTAAGAAATGTGTTCCATTTGGGATATGGGGATATATGTATACGTATAGCTGATTCACTTTGTTATACGGCAGAAACTAACACAACAATGTAAAACAATTATACCCCAATAAAGATGTTAAAAAAAAAAAGAAATGTGTTCCATTTAATAATTATTATCAATGCCAAATTGGGTTTAATTGTCTTTAAAGCATCTATTGATGAGGAAAGACTAGTACAGTATAGTAGTGCAGGGGAGCAGAATTTGCCACTCCAAAGTAAGACTCTGGCATAAGGATTATTTTAGGCTGGTTATTTTCAAGAAATATCAAAGGAGAAGCTCTGAAAACCAAGTAGAAGTTACCCTTTTGTAAGAGACATTTACATTTAAAAGGGAAGTCTCCGTTTGTAAGGGTGTCTCCCTCTCTGTACCAAGAAGAGGAAGATGACTAATTCTCTAGAATCTCTTATCAGTGGTGAAGGCAAGACTTAAATCTGCATAACAACCTTACCCTTGTTTATTGTGCTTTGCCCGCAAACCTCCCACATCTGGTTCCTCCATCCCATAACATCCTCTTTTGTCTTTAGCTGGAGATGATAGGTGGTAGCTTGGATC
Organism: Tursiops truncatus; assembly: GCF_011762595.2. NCBI lineage: Eukaryota > Metazoa > Chordata > Mammalia > Artiodactyla > Delphinidae > Tursiops > Tursiops truncatus. The sequence continues at coordinate 55,948,286 of NC_047039.1, read as the reverse complement.
ATTCTGAGGAGTTAGTTTTCCTGGGTATCTCCCATGTTTATGGAAGGCATACATGTCATTAAACTTGTTTGTTTTTCTCCTGTTAATATTTTAATATAGAGAGAGTCTCAGCCAGGAATCTAGAAGGGTAGAGGGACAATTATTTTTCTTCCTGTACAGTAGCAGAAAGAGTTATGAAAAACAAAGCAGGAATTTGGGGGATTTAGATACAGATCCAGATCTTTAACTAGTTTGGTGAACTTTGATAAATCATTTCTCTTCCTTCAGTCTTAGTTCTCATATCTTTGAATTGAGGAGACCTTTATTGTATGGCGGAATACTGCATACTTAAAAAAAAAAAGATTAGTTCTAATGTCAAACAAGTGAACATCATATGCACGTGTAGGGGAGGAGAAAATTAGTTTTCCTACTACCCTCCTATGTTCTCCAGCTGAGATCCTATAAATTGGACTAACAAAAGACAGATCGACAAGAGAAAAGCATACACATTTATGTAATAGACATTTTTATGACACTGGAGCCTTCATAAGGAAAAGAGGACCAGAAGAAACAGTTAAACCTAAACTTCTTTATATTTGGCTTAGTGACGAATGGAAAGTCATAGAAAAATGTTATAGGACAAAAGAGCATGAGCTAAGGATAGTAAATTGGCAGAAACTTAGCAAGGCCTATTCATCTGGATTCCTATTGCCCTAACCTCTATCTTCGGAAATAAAGATGCTCATCTCCTCCAGGTACAGGGAGCACATCTCTCACAAGTGGCTCCTGCTTCAGGGGCAAAGTGGGAGGTCAGGGTCCTTCCTTCACCTGCCATTTCTCACATTCCTTCAGTTAAAAATATTTAATATGCCAAGGTGCCATATTTTGGGAGAGCATGTTCCAAACCCCATCACACTTGAGTATAAATATATAAAATTTGGCAAATTATGGTCTGAAAGTTGTGGAAGAAAAATCAAAATGGAGTCAGTGTTGCTAAGAGAGCTCTCTAAAATGGACCCAGGAAGCCACTGAAGAAGTACGGCTTATGCACATTTCAGCCTGGATGGAATCTGACCTTTTGACCACTTATTGTGTGCTAAGAAAGGCATCTAGAACATTTGCCAGAAACTCAAGATACTTATTGGACCATTACCCTAAAATAACTTGTGATTCCTTAAGGACAAATATTTCCTGACTTGAATCAGAGTTAATCACAGTTCTTGACAGGCAACTTTAACAACCTTGTAGCTTTTGTTTTTTATCAGCCCGACTCTTTCTCCTCCCTGGAACACTCTCAGTTTTACCCACGTTTGTGTCTCCCAAATTGCAATTCCTAAGAACCCAAACAAACTCATACCTTATTTGCAGCCTTCTGCTTTGTTTCTTTTGTTATTTTTTTTTTTTTTTTTTGGTCAACAAAGTGCCATAATTTTCAGATATTGGGCCTGAGGTATGAAGGTGGATGGAAAGTATCCTGTATTTCTTGCAATCTAGCAGTACCATCTAGTTGAGAGAACATCAGACTGCCAATAAAATCTATCCTAGATAGCAGTACTTTAAAAACAATAACAACAACAAAAAACTCAGAATCTCCAGCTTCCATTGGATAGTCCTCAACTTTAAAAGCTGAAAAAGATCTACTCTTAGCCAATCTTAATGACTAAAACATCCTTTCACAGCTGTCAATAGCGATGATAATAAAAACACACCAAATCTGTTCCTTAAACCTTCATAAGTTTTCTGGATGTTTCTGGGTTTTGCTTTATTTTTCAGCCGGTAGTGTATGTCCTTCCCTTATTTTTCACTTAGTGAGATCTTCTTCAGACTTCAATGTATAACTTAGAAGATTTTGTTTGAAGTTTTGTCTAATGCTCATCTTCATCAGAATTAGTCCTCTCTCTTTGTTTCCGTTAAAAATTCTCTATATTTCAAGTGTTTTTTATCTAATTCTGCCTTGTTGAAAAGTAAGCTATTTAAATATTTATTACTGACTATTGTAAGCCTTTTGTGAGGCAGGACCATGCTGTATTAACTTATCACCTCTGTGCCCAGCAGAGTACTGAACTTCAATTAGTTGCACAATAAATTCTTGCTGAATTTGAATGATATTCCAAAGCCCAGCTGACCTCAAAAATGAACTAAAAATGTGATAAGACTATATACTGTGTGTATATATATATATATATATATATATATGGCACCTTCCTGTTCTCTCTTGTCTCTGAAGAGGGGGTGAAATGTATTTATCTTTGATATCTGTATTTTTTTTCAGTCAATTCAGTCTCATTTTAGTCATAGGGTTGCTGTTAATGATACTCAAAAATAATAATAATAATAATCAGGAATTCTATAAGCTTGACTCTCTCCAAGAAACTCAGAGTAGGTTCAGTTTCATCATTCCCTAGAACATCTTCTTTCTTATAAAATAAGAAATGAGCTTCAAAGACATTAAGCAGTTAGTTCACCAAACCCATGAGACAAGAAGCTTGATCTGCTTTTTCATGGGTCTAGGCCAATGTCCTACATATTAAAGCAGAATGCTAAAACTGCCATTATAGCTCCACAATTAGTTCCCTCAAACTTAAAGTTTATGCAGCCAATAGCTGACTTGAATTGTAACATTTAATTAAGAACCAGAGAAATCCACTTAGGTATAAAAAGATGTTTCCAAATATACACAAAAATGTGCCTTCCCTAGAATGCTGCAGTGGCTCTGCAAATTTTCAAATGAATTCCTCTGCCTATATTCTGCAATGATTTGGATTTTTCTTTTTTAATGCTTTGCACGGATCCAGAAAAAATTATTATTTCCAGTTTGCACATATTTATTGCCTGAGAACACAACTCTAATCCAAGGTAACTGGTGCAGTAGCATTAGTCAGTGGACCCATGGTTGCTTTCTGTCCTTGGCCATCAGCCCTATAAAACTCTGATTTTCAAAAAAACACAAAATACCATGCAGCTTTGTCACGCTCATATGGCTTTACTTTTCATGCCTGAAACAAGAACTCCATTAGGATTTTTTCCTGGGAGAAGGCCTATTCTGTGTGCTTGCACCACTAGACCATTTGATTTTTGTTATACTGCTCTACCATTTTCACTACAAATAAAATCAAACTTTTGGTCTGATACATTTGAGTTTCCCAGGGCCTGAGAGGAAATATTATTTTAAAGAATGTACAGATTGCTATGCTCATGAAGGCAATCCTCCAATACCTTCTATCAAAGAAGAGCTGAAAGGCACAGGTAGAAGGATTTCAAAATCCAATCAAGGTACAAAGCAATGAAGGCAGCCCATGATTTTTCCTTAAAGGTTTTCCCTGAAAAACTGGGAAAGAAAGCATTCATCAGTGATTAAGAGATTAAGGGCAATGCATCACGACCAATTCCATTGGGGGAGTTGGGAAGACTGGTCTCTTTTTCAGATTAATTTGTTATTTATTAGTAGTCCTTTGATGTTTTTGGTATCACAAAGCAAATGAAACAAATGCAAAATTTCCATAAGACATTATTTTGGAGATTGCACATAAGTAACTACATTTTCTCTGAAAATATTTAAGTTTCCTGATGTTAACATCTCCTAGCAAAATGCCATTTCCCTTGGAACTTAAAGCGAAATAGTTGTTCCCAGTAATGCTAATGGTCTGCTGAAAGAACTGTTGGTCTTTTTGCCAATTCTGGAGGATACTTTTCCTTCTGAACGTCAGCCAACGATTCGGGTACAACTCTTTAAAAAGGTGACAACAAAGCACATCTTGTTACCAATATAACCTCACATTTCAGAACCTAAGCCTCTGTCTTGTGAATATGTTTCTCCATTTGCATACAAAGAAGCAGCAGCAAATTTAACACCCATTTCAATGGCTTTCCCATCCACAGTCATGTTTCTGTATCTCATTTTCTTTTGAGAGAGACCCTTTAACCATCTCATTAATAAAAGCCATTCATTATATTTTTATTACCAGGTTTCAAAAAGTATACACGTAATCACCTATATGACTCACTTTGACTCGCTTGATATTTAATAGCTCTTTTCATGGAATAAGATGAAAATGGGGGGGTTTAAAAGCTGTTATTTTCCACAGGAAATCATACCTCCCTGGGAGGACTTCCCTCTTAGTGGCTTGTTCTGTATGGCATTAGCATGAACTGTAGTTTCCTTTAAACTTCTTCAACGCAATGTGCCTGAAGGGCCGAAAGGCCACCATCTTTCTAACTATGCCCGTGACATCCAGAGCAGTTAAGTTCCTTGGCACTTCCACTAAACAAAGTCAAGTTTTCATTCTCTTGCTCTTGTTGTGTGCATGTTTTTGCTTCTGGATTGTTGCTTGTTTCACCACTACTGTGTTTACTGCCTCATATATTCTTGATGATTTCATAGTATTTGTACTGTCTTATGTTCCTCGCGTCCCTGAATGTTGGGGTAAAATGCTTCTTATGGAAATCTCACTCCTCATCGAAAACTCTCACTTTGATACAAGAGTTGGGTTGTCTGCCTGAAAAAAAATAGCTTAGGCTTCAAAGATGTTCTTTAGAGCATATTGCTCTCCAAACAGGAAAAAGAAAATTGTATGTTTGGCGGTGCTTATGAGGACATGGTTGGTGGCACTATTTTCTCCAAGCAAGTATTGAATGGATGCCCCAGGATAAAATTAGGATTGCAGGGCTTGGCGCTGTGAATCATGAAACAAAATAACCAAGACCCTATGCTTCCAACCAATTTATAAATCCACAGATCCTTTGGAGGGGAGCAGTACCATTTACCTCCTGTTACTTCAATTTGGCAAAAGTAGCTCTCTCTTAGCTGGATTGTATATTATGTTGTATTGTGTGGTAACAGTAAATAGCTAGAATTATAATGGCACCTGTTTCTAAAGAGCCTAATGGATTTTATCATTTTCATCCATTTTTAAAAAATCTTTTCTTCATTGTCATACATTTTCCACAGAGCACTAACGTGATTTTAATTTTACTCATGTGGAAATTTGTCACAAAAAGAAAAACTGTGAGGCGTCTAATAATGCTAATAATAAAACCTAAAAGTGACTGTCTTTTATTTGTCAACACTTACATACATGATCATTAATCCTAAAACTGTGAAAGGACGTTATTAGCTGCTTATACTTAGGAGGGAATGGAAATTCAGAGAGGACAAATAATTTGGCCAAAGACACGCTACCGTCTAATGGTAGAGCCGGAATTCGAACCAAAGTCCTTTTAATTCCAAAGACCATATTTTTTCTACTCATAGCCCATCTCCTACCCCAATGTGCTAATAAATATTATTTAACTATCTCTCCAGATGAAAAAGTCCTGATTGTATTGATATATAGCATTTGCGTATTTCTCTGCTGTAAATACCCCCACCATGACCAATTTTAAGCTACTGAACATGGAGCTGGGAAGAGATGCTATCAATTGGCTCTTGGGATTTGGTACTGGCTGACTCCAGCACAAACTGGATCGCAATTCGAACTTTTTTCCTTTCATATTTCTGATATGATTTTGGGTCCCTTTGCTCTAGCTCTTCCAGCTTTGGTAACCAAGAATGGATTCAACTGGTCCACTGAAATTAGTAACACTTTCCAGGAACACTATCAATTACAGAGCTGCTTCTGCTTTATGAGAAAGGCAATCAGATATAGGAGAAAGCACACCAGATGAGAATTGAGAATATGTGATACTCAGTTTAAGTTCCAAACTTGCCACTCGGTTGACTGAATGTGGGGAAGGTAGTAGAAAACACTTGCCTTGCTAAGCCTTGGCTTTACGATCATGAAAAGTGAAATATAGTAAGCACCCTAGCTTACTTGCCTTCAAAGTGAGTAACATAAAATATGATCCACCTTTAAGTATCTTATAAATAATAACGTGATAAAGGTATACAGTATAATTGGTATCAATGCTATTCTTTTTTCCTTTGAATTAGTCTGCCACACACTCCATGCCCTTTCACATACCAACTATTTAATTTCATCTACATAAAAATGAGACTAAATTAGAAACGATGCAGATTCTACAGACCAAATAATAAAATAGAAGTGACTATTTTCAACCACCAAAGACATATTCTTTCACTTTTTTCAGCTCCTTTAAGCCAATACTTGAAAAATAATGTAACCACAAGAGCTATTAATGCACTTTCTAACATTGTGCATATTAAACCCACTACAATGGAACACACATTACTTTTTTTTTTTTTCCTGTAGGGTATTTTATATTATTTTATTTTATTTTTTTACATTTTTACTGGAGTATAATTGCTTCACAATGGTGTGTTACTTTCTGCTGTATAACAAAGTGAATCAGCTATACATAAACATATATCCCAATATCTCTTCCCTCTTGCGTCTCTCTCCCACCCTCCCTATCCCACCCCTCTGGGTGGACACAAAGCACCAAGCTGATCTCCCTGTGCTATGTGGCTGCTTCCCACTAGCTATCTCTTTTACATTTGGTAGTGTATATATGCCCATGCCACTCTCTCACTTCGTCCCAGCTTACCCTTCCCCCTCCCTGTGTCCTAAAGTCCATTCTTTATGTCTGCGTCTTTATTCCTGTCCTGCCCATAGGTTCTTCAGAACCTTTTTTTTTTTTTTAGATTCCATATATACGTGTTAGCATATGGTTATTTGTTTTTCTCTTTCTGACTTCACTCTGTATGACAGACTCTAGGTCCATCCACCTCATTACAAATAACTCAATTTCGTTTCTGTTTATGTCTGAGTAATATTAGATTGTATATATGTGCCACATTCATCTGTCGATGGAAATTTAGGTTACTTCCATGTCCTGGCTACTGTAAATAGAGCTGCAGTGGACATTGGGTTACATGACTCTTTTTGAATTATGGTTTTCTCAGGGTATATGCCCAGTAGTGGGATTGCTGGGTCATATGGTAGTTCTATTGCTAGTTTTTTAAGGAACCTCCATACTGTTCTCCACAGTGGCTGTATCAATTTACATTCCCACCAACAGTGCAAGAGGGTTCCCTTTTCTCCACACGCTCTCCAGCATTTGTTGTTTGTAGATTTTTTGATGATGGCCATTCTGACTGCTGTAAGGTGATACCTCATTGTACCTTTGATTTGAATTTCTCTAATGATTAGTGATGTTGAGCAGCCTTTCATGTGTTTGTTGGCAATCTGTATATCTTCTTTGCAGAAATATCTATTTAGATCTTCTGCTCATCTTTGGGTTGGGTTGTTTGTTTTTTTTGATATTGAGCTGCATGAGCTACCTGTATATCCTGGAGATTTATCCTTTGTAAGTTGCTTCGTTTGCAAATATTTTTCTCCCATTCTAAGAGTTGTCTTTTCGTCTTGTTTATGGTTTCCTTTGTTGTGCAAAACCTTTTAAGTTCCATTAGGTCTATTATTTTATTTTTGTTTTTATTTCCATTACTCTAGGAGGTGGGTCAGAAAGGATCTTGCTGTGTTGTATGGCATAGAGTGTTCTGCCTATGTTTTCCTCTAACAGTTTTATAGTGTCTGGCCTTACATTTAGGTATTTAATCCATTTTGAGTTTATTTTTGTGTATGGTGTTAGGGAGTGTTCTAATTTCATTCTTTTACATGTAGCTGTCCAGTTTTCCTAGCACCACTTATTGAAGAGGCTGTCTTGTCTCCATTGTATATTCTTGCCTCCTTTATCAAACATAAGGTGACCATATGTGTGTGGTTTATCTCTGGGCTTTCTATCCTGTTCCATTGATCTATATTTCTGTTTTTGTGCCAGTACCACACTGTCTTGATTACTGTAGCTTTGTATTATAGTGTGAAGTCAGGGAACCTGATTCCACCAGCTCCGTTTTTCTTTCTCAAGATTGCTTTGGGTATTCGGGGTCTTTTGTGTTTCCATGCAAACTGTAAATTTTTTGTTCTAATTCTGTGAAAAATGCCATTGGTAGTTTGACAGGGATTGCATTGAATCTGTAGATTGCTTTGGGTACTATAGTCATTTTCACAATATTGATTCTTCCAATCCAAGAACAATGGTATATCTCTCCACATGTTTGTATCATCTTTAATTTCTTTCATCAGTGTCTTATAGTTTTCTGCATACAGGGCTTTTGTCTCCTTAGGTAGGTTTATTCCTAGGTATTTTATTCTTCTTGTTGCAATGGTAAATGGGAGTGTTTCCTCAATTTCTCTTTCAGATGTTTCATCATTAGTTTATAGGAATGCCAGAGATTTCTGTGCATTAATTTTGTATCCTGCTACTTTACCAAATTCATTGATTAGCTCTAGTAATTTTCTGGTAGCATCTTTAGGATTCTCTATGTAGAGCATCATGCCATCTGCAAAGAGTGAAAGTTTTACTTCTTCTTTTCCAATCTGGATTCCTTTTATTCCTTTTTCTTCTCTGATTGCTGTGGCTAAAACTTCCAAAACTATGTTGAATAAGAGTAGTGAGAGTGGGCAACATTGTCTTGTTCCTGATCTTAGAGGAAATGGTTTCAGTTTTTCACCATTGAGAACGATGTTGGCTGTGGGTTTGTCATATATGGCCTTTATTATGTTGAGGTAAGTTCCCTCTATGCCTACTTTTTGGAGAGTTTTCATCAAAAATCGGTGTTGAATTTTGTCGAAAGCTTTTCCTGCATCTATTGAGATGATCATATGGTATTTCTCCTTCAATTTGTTAATATGGTTTATCACATTGATTGATTTGCGTATATTGAAGAATCTTTACATTCCTGGGATAAACCCCACTTGATCATGGTGTATGATCCTTTTAACGTGTTGTTGGATTCTGTTTGCTACTATTTTGTTGAGGATTTTTGCATCTATGTTCACCAGTTATATTGGTCTGTAGTTTTCTTTTTTTGTGACATCTTTGTCTGGTTTTGTTATCAGGGTGATGGTGGCCTTGTAGAATGAGTTTGGAAGTGTTCTTCCCTCTGCTATATTTTGGAAGAGCTTGAGAAGGATAGGTGTTAGCTCTTCTCTAAATGTTTGATAGAATTCGCCTGTGAAGCCATCTGGTCCTGGGCTTTTGTTTGTTGGAAGATTTTTAATCACAGTTTCAATTTCAGTGTGTGTGATTGGTCTGTTTATATTTTCTATTTCTTGCTGTCTCAGTCTCGGGAGGTTGTGCTTTTTAAAGAATGTGTCCATTTCTTCCAGGTTGTCCATTTTATTGGCATATAGTTCCTTGTAGTAATCTCCCATGATCCTTTGTATTTCTGCAATGTCAGTTACTTCTCCTTTTTCATTTCTAATTCTATTGATTTGAGTCCTCTCCCTTTTTTTCTTGATGTGTCTGACTAGTGGTTTATTAGTTTTGTTTATCTTCTCAAAGAACCAACTTTTAGTTTTATTGATCTTAGCTCTTATTTCTTTCATTTCTTTTTCATTTATTTCTGATCTGATTTTTATGATTTCTTTTGTTCTGCTAACTTTGGGGTTTTTTTTGTTCTTCTTTCTCTAATTGCTTTACGTGTAAGGTTAGGGTGTTTGTTTGAGATGTTTCTTGTTTCTTGAGGTAGGATTGTATTGCTATAAACTGCCCTCTTACAACTGCTTTCGCTGCATCCCATAGGTTTTGGGTCATTGTGTTTTCATTGACATTTGTTTCTAGGTATTTTTTGATTTCCTCTTTGATTTCTTCAATGATCTCTTGGTTATTTAGTAGTGTATTGTTTAGCCTCTTTGTGCTTGTATTTTTTACAGAGTTTTTCCTGTAATTGATACCTAGTCTCATAGTGTTGTGGTCAGAAAAGATACTTGATACAATTTCAATTTTCTTAAATTTACCAAGGCTTGATTTGTGACCCAAGATATGATCTATCCTGGAGAATGTTCCATGAGAACTTGAGAAAAATGTGTATTCTGTTGTTTTTGGATGGAATGTCCTATAAATATCAATTAAGTCCATCTTGTTTAATGTATCATTTAAAGCTTGTGTCTCCTTATTTATTTTCAGTTTGGATGATCTGTCCATTGGTGAAAGTGGGGTGTTAAAGTCCCCCACTATGACTGTGTTACTGTTGATTTCCTCTTTTATGGCTGTTAGCATTTACCTTAAGTACTGAGGTGCTCCTATGTTGGGTGCATAAATATTTACAATTGTTATATCTGCTTCTTGGATTGATCCCTTGATCATTATGTAGTGTTCTTCTTTGTCTCTTGTAATAGTCTTTATTTTAATGTCTATTTTGTCTGATATGAGAATTGCTACTCCAGCTTTCTTTTGATTTCCATTTGCATGGAATATCTTTTTTCATCCCCTTATTTTCAGTCTGTATGTGTCCCTAGGTTTGAAGTGGGTCTCTTGTAGACAGCATATATATGGGTCTTGTTTGGAACACACATTTCTATGACCAAGTTGGAGCAGAAGGGAAGGTCATTAACAGTGCAAATAGCATGAAATGCCAGGAAAAATGAGCACAAAAATGTCCTTTTGTACTTTTGTTTAACATACATGTTGCTTTTGTACTTTTGATCCCTTTAAATACATCCAGTTAATCCATAATGAAGGGGTAACTGAAATAAAAGGCATTCTATGCATTTGCAGTCTGCCTTCAGACTTTTTTCAAGTTAGGCTTATTTCTTCTTTTTAATCACTTTATATCAGTATAATCTCTGCTCATCAGCAAAAGTCATATGTGTGTGTGTGTGTGTGTGTGTGTGTGTGTGTGTGTGTGTGTGTGTTTCCTGTTTTGGCTGCCAGTTCCCATTCAGCCATTTGGATTCGGCAGCTTGGTTTTGCTCTATCATCCAAAGTTTAGACCCTTCATCTCTTTACAAAATGGCTTTCATTGCCTAGCCCTGTGCACATTATACAACTTCTATCTATCTGTCCAGAAAGGGAGATAAGACATCTGCCCTGACCTTCTGAACATGAGCAGGCTGGAGATGGGAACCCAGTTGGAAAAATCTCAGACTATGAGAAAGGAGCAAAGTTACCAAGGCTTGTTACCAACAGAGTGTAAACAAGACACTCCCTTTGTGATACTCAAGTGCAATCATAGGAGTGTGAGCACCTGCAAAAATCATGCCATGAACATTAGCCCCTTTCTAGATTGTGATGCTATATTATGCCAGGCTCCCTGTTGAAGTTGGATTTTCTCCCCCACATACAAACTCCAAACTTCCTGACAATTTGTTAGTTGTGAATAGCTCTAGTGGCACTGCTCCCAGGATTTCTCTTGAGAGAATATTTTCCCCTCTCTCACAAGACCAGATGCAGTTACCAGACTTAGAGTGTGAAAGTCTGGCAAATGTTTGATTAGGTGGCTGGCTTAGCACTCAAACTAATCATCCACTGGGGCTTTGCTTTCGCCTTCAATAAAGGAAGATCCCAATTGCCTAATTTTTTTTTTTTTAATTTGTGGTATTTCCAAGAAATAATGACTCTTGTTCTTTGTTTCAGGGAGAAAAAGGAACAGTGGTAATCAAGAATCAGAAAACATACACCATGACGATTATGACATCGCTTGAGAAATGAACAAGCTGAGATGTTTCTTTATCTTCTTGACTTAGAAATTTCTAATTTAATTTAATTCTAATTTAATTAATGTCCACTATATTATGTTTTTTATATAGGAAGGAATCCTGTATATTTAGCGCTCAGCACACATATCAAAAATACCTAGCGTATAACGGACACATAGTATGAATAAATCTCTAGGATACTGTATTAGTTTGCTAGGACAGCCATAACAGAATACCAAAGAATTGGAGATTTAAACAACAGAAATTTACTTTCTTACAGGTCTGGAAGTTGGAACTTTGAGATCAAGGTGCTGGCAAGTTTAGTTTCTCCTGAGACCTCGCTCCACGCCTTGCAGACGACCACCTTCTCTTTTTGTCCTCACATGGACTTTTCTTTGAGCACATGTACCTCTGGTGTTTCTTCCTCTTCTAAGAAGGACATAGGTCCTATCAAATTAGGTTCCCACACCGATGACCTCGTTTAATCTTAATTACCTCTTTAAAGGCCTATCTCCAATGATAGCTACACTGGGTATTAGGGTTAACATGAATTTGGGGTGAACACAAATCAGTCCATAAAGGGAACTTTCTCAAAATATGTCCTACAGACACGCTGATTATTGTTCAAATTCAGATTCCTGGATGGAAATCAACATATATTGAATCAAAATTTCCAGTGTAAAGCTTGGAATGTGAAATGTTAATAAAAACAGAAAGAGTGATTCTTTTGCACAATAAAAATGGAAATTGCTATTATAGGAGTAATATCTGGGTCAATTGGGTCCAGAGAGCAGCTTATACATTTACTCTTCTGGCTCAGGCATCACACTGTCTCTTTATTTTCATTCCATCTCTTCATTCAACACTTTTCTTCATTGTACCATTTTTGCCTCTATACAGTTCTTCAAGCTCTTCTATTCCCTCACAGCTGAATACATTATTTGTTTAAAGTGTGATTCAAAGAAATAGAAAGGTCAAAGAAAGGATTGTGACTTTTTTTTTTAACTTTTATGTGTATTTCCCATTCAATTAAATTAATTAAGGATTGTAATTCCTTTGAGTTGGATTTGGTATCTCCGTAGTATTATAGATAAAATCTAGTATAATAACATGAATTTATATGAAAGATTTCAGTTGTTTTTTTTCTTTTTTACACAAGAAATTCTGTGACAGAAAGTAACACCAAGAACAATTAAAAACACACATGCATTAACAATATTATCTTTGTCTCAAATTAAAAAAAGAAAAAGACAATCAGTTACAGAGACCATAGAACCACATTGCTATATACTTCTTTGATTACTTTTTCATTCATAACAGAAGTAGTTAGGGAATGAGAAAAAAATTACTTAGGATTTTTTCAAACGGATTATGAAGACAGTTTCTATGTCAAAGTTTCTTGTTGAAATTAAATTTTTAGTTACTATGAAGTAAATTCTTACTATGTATGTGATTCTGTGCTGCTCACTGCCATATATCATATTGTAGTTAATTTTTAAGGTAACCTAACAGGAAAGAATTGTTATTACTCTTATTTTGTGGATTAGGAAAAAAAAAAGTCAAGAATCTATTTTAAAAAAATCCTGGAACTAATGATTGAGCATAGAAGCAACAGGATATAATGTCAATATGCAAAAATTAGCTGCTTCCCTACAAACTGGAAATAAACAACTGGAACTTCAAATTTAAAAATATATATATACTATTTACAATAGCACAAAAAATGAAATACACAGTCATAAATCAAACAAAAGATGTACAGAATCTGTATGTGGAAAATTACAAAACTGATAAAATAAACCAAAGAAAATCTAAATAAATGAAGAGATTTTTTACATTTGGAAATGGATTGGAAGACTCAATATTGCCAAATGTCAATTATTCTTAAAGATCTATAGACTTAATGACCTACTGCAATTCCAATGAAAATCTCAGCAAGCCATTTTGTATACGGCAATCCAATTCTAAAATTCGTATGGAAAGGCAAAAGACAAAGGATAGCTAACACAATACTGAAGAAGACAAACAAAGTTAGATGACTCACCCTATACAATTTCAAAATGTATTGTAAAGCTACAATAATTAAGACAGCAGGGTAATGGTAAATAATAGACATATATCAATGAGACAGCATAGAGAGTCCTATCTTTGATGAAGAAGTAAATGTACTTTAATAGAGAAAATACACATTTTCAACAAATGATTCTGGAACAACTGGATGTCAATATGCAAAAAAAAAAAAAGATGAACCTAGACAGAGACTTCATAACTTTCACAAAAATTAATGCTAAAAGAATATAAAGCAAAATATAAGGGCAAAAATTCTAGAAGGAAACAAAGAAAATTGATGTGGCTTTCAATTTGCTGATGAATTTTTAAGTATAACAAAAATCACGACCTAGGGGAAAAATGCTAAGTTGTACATTATTAAAACTAAATCATCATGCTCTGTGAAGGATACTATTAACAGAAGGATATGATTAGCCACAGACTGGGAGAAAATATTTGTAAAATGCATATTTAATAAAGGGCTTGTATCAAAAATATACAAAGAAGTCTTAAAAGTCAACAATAACAAACAAATCATTCAAAATGCAGACAAAAGATGTGAACAGATAACTCACCAAAGAAGGTATGCAGATGTAAACTAAGCATGCGAAAATATACACAGTATTTCCCATCATGGAAATACAAATTAAAACTACCATGAGCTATTTTTATGTGCCTATTAAAATTGCTAAAATAAAAAAAATACTGACAATACCAATCACTAGCAAGGACACAAACCAAAAAGAACTCTCATTCACTGCTTTCGAAATAATATATCCCTTTTCTAAGATAGTTTTGCAATCTTTTTACAAAGCTAAACTAGTTCTATACAATCTACTTATCACATACCCAGATATTTAATGAACTGATTTGAAAACATATATGCACATAAAACCTGCACAAAAAGTGTTTATAGCAGTTTTATTCATAACAGCCCCAAACTGAAGCAACCACATGTCCTTCAATAGGTAAATGGATAAGCAAACTGTGGGAGGTCCATATGAGGGAATATTTCAGCAGTAAAAAGGAATGAGCCATCAAGCCATATAAAGACATGGATAAATGCATATTGCTAAGTGAAGGAAGCCAGTATGAAAAGGTTACAAGCAAAGCAATAGAGATGGTAAACAGATCAGTGGTTGTCACGCGGTTTCTGTTAAGGGAGAAGGGGTTAGGCAGAGCTTGTAATAGAACTTTAGGGCAGTGAAACTGTACAGTACTATTGTAATAGTGGATATATGACAATATGCATTTGTCAATATCCATGGACATTTATTTAAAAAGTGAAACTTAACTTGTGAAAATTAAAAAACTATATATATATATATATATATATATATATATATATATATATATATATGGTCATGGTCATGGGATACCAGAATGGAGTGCAGACTGTGAAAAAAAAATCTAACTGCATTACAAATTATGAAACAGCCTTGTTGGAGGGAGTGGGGGGAGGGGGAAGGTGCTGACCTAAGTAACTTTGGAAATGAATGCAGTCTCTAAGACTAAAGGCAAAAAAAGAAACTGCACATAAACATTGTACTATAATTGATAAAGTTGTTTCCCACAGGTGGATGGGTTAGCAATTCACAAACCACAATATTTGTATAATGGAATCGAGCAGTTAATTAACTAGATGGAGAGTAGTGACAGCCAGATCACTCACCATTTGGGTAGAACTTTATAGATAACAAAGGGCAAGAGGCTAGAATGATCCATGTGGTGATGTATTAGAGATAGAGATATCCATATGAACTCATGTTAGCTTAATATAAGATGCAGATAAATACATATAAAATATTTCACAATAAGCATGTTTAGCACCCAAATCTTGATTTCAAATGTCATTCTCCAGTAAAAGAAACCAGGACTGCTTAGAGAAATTGATGATTGTAAGACTGGGCCAGGAAATACAAAAGATGATCCAAGAGCAACTGTTGAGTGCCAAAAAAGAAAGTGTTAAAAAAGATCCACAGTGATAGGAATACGTCAAAGGGACACAGGAGCCAACTGAAAAAACTTTCACAGCTGAAATAATTTGAGCCACACAATAAATATCCATGTATCCGCACTGATATGAATAAATTATTAAATAAATAAATAAAGGAAAAGAGACAAATTTTTCATGCAGAAGAATGTCAGATAATTTATTAAGATAATCCACTCTTGAGGTAATAGAGCATAGATTTACTCTCCTTAAGTTTAGGTTATACATCCCTACAAAGAGTACAGTAGAAAGGAGGAAAATGGAATAACTTTACAGTGGAGAAACTTGACAAACACTGCTTTAGCCAGGTGATCGAGATTCACATCAACAGTTACAACTGATATTGACAGTATGTACCCTTGATATGATGGGATGAAAATGGCACTTTACTTCCTCCCCAATCCCATGAACCTAGACTAACATGAGAAAAACATTAGACAAATACCAATTGAGAGACATTTTGCCAAATATGTGCCTAGTACTCCTCAAAATTGTAAAGGTCATCAAAAATAAAGAAAGTCTGAAGAACAGTTACAGCCAAGAGAGCCTATAAGACAGGACAACTAAATGTGGTATCCTGGATGGGACTGTGGGATAGAGAAAGGGCATTAAGGAAAAATTACAGAAATCCAAATAGGTATGCACTTTAGCCAATAAGAAGAAGAAAACAAAAACAAACAAACAAAAAAACCCACAAAAAACCTCAAGTCACAAAATATTTATGTGATTTGCAAAAAACCACAAATCTGGAAAATGGCAGCATATTGGTTGGAGGTCAGTTCCTCTGACTTTGAGTCCAGAGCTCTTTCTACTATGAGAGAAGAGGCCTCATCACTCTGCATTCCACAGCCTCAGACTTCCACGTCATTGACGGTGGCCAATAGTCAAGGAACTAAAAGGTTTCCTGTTGGCAAGAGCCAGATGTTTTTTTCAGCTAGATTCTATTAACTTTATCCTCCACTCATTTTTGTGATGGTTTTATGATAAAGTAGGTGTGAAACATTCTATTGGGTTTGGATGAGTTTTGAAAGATTTTTCAATTCCTGATTTTATTAAAATATACGTTAATACTTTTGCAATTTTAATGAACTAATAACTTTTAAAATCAGCATAGCTTGAAAATGGAATGAAAGAGAACTTCCAGTCATTCTTAGTAAAGGGTAAAGTGTACATAAAATACTGTGATATTGATAACCCTCTTTATAAGCATCAAATAAATATTCTACAGAGTGAAACGTTACCTAGTGTGAGTTGTCACAAATTGTGCCAGATCTTGTATTCAGGAGCCCATTATAGGTGTTTCAGATATCCACCACAATTGCAGGTATTCAAATGGCCAACTCAACTCTGCCCTAAGTTTACTGGACTGAATTATGGCACCAGAAGGTATTTGGGTCCTCTCACTAGCCTACTTATACACCGTTCGATAACATGGGCCATTTGGCTTCTTGCTCATCCCTGCAGGTTCCTTTGGTGGCCTGAGAATGTTTAGGTAACAATAATACTCACAGCAATGCAAAATAGCTCACAGTTTTTCAGTCCAAGCCCAAAGCCGTGCCATTTCCAGAAAAAATAAATTACATAAAAATCAAAGAATGTGGCTCAATTATAGACCCTCTTTATGTACCTGTCTACTCAGGATGTTATTGGCTCAGTTTGGATCTCTGGAATTTCTAAAACTGACAGAGGAATAGTATTTTTAACCTTTTTAAAGTTTTGGGAACTATTGAAAAAAAAAAAAAAGAATGCACAATCACACTACATTTTAATTGACTTCCATGTTGTTTTCCCTGACCTTCTTAAAGCCATGGATGCCAAGGTACGGTTGTCCATCTTTGAGGTTATTCAGAAATCCTTCTGTACCAGATCTGATTTAGAGTAAAGAGTGGGCTCGTGTGAGTTCCTTGCATACCATGTACATTCAGCTAATGTTTCTGAACCAGAGTAGCAGAAAGAATTTGATGAGCTAAGCGAAAGTACACATGGTCTATATAGTATCAATCTGAAGCCATCTGAAATGTTGCAATATATCCACCATTTAAGACCTCCAATAACATGGGAACATTGCTTCCCTTAACCACTTTATGGAATACTTTCATTTTCCCCAGGAGTTTTGGAGAAATTTTACGTAGTCAAATAATTCAAGTTTCACTTCTATTCCTTTCCATAAACAAGAAGATGAGAGTAGAAGAAGGTAGGGTAGAAGAAGATGAGCATAGAAGAAGAAAGAATGAGAGAAACTGAATAAATTCCAAGTCTGTAAATTCATTCTCTAGATATATACTAAGTGGATGTAATGAAGTTAACAAGCCATTGATGCAAACATTGAAATGGAAATAAAATGAAGATTTCCAGTGGATTATAGTACATATTCATTTCTACCAAGGGGAAAAACACAGTAAAACAAGGTTTGCTTCTTTTCTGAGTAATTGCAATACCTTACATTTATTTTTATTACTTAAGATGTATTTGTTGAAGAAGAGGACCCCTGAAGTTACATATGATTATTAACTATAAAACAAAAAAATATAGTAATTCTGAAGTATGCTTTTTTCTCATTTTTAAAATCTCTAGACACAGAGTATTAAAAATGATTAAAAACAAATCTAAGCCCATGATGACAGCTTACTTACTAAAGCTTTTGGATTACGTTACATGCTCATTCATTTATTTTCCATAGCACTTACCACATTATATCATATAAATTTGTTATTTACTATTATGATTATAGTGGATTTTCATCAGTTTTGTTCATTGATATTCACAAGAGCCTAGACAGTGCTTTGAGCATAGAAGGCACCCAATAAATAGTTGATGAATGAATAAATTATTTCTTTCATCTATGTTTCAATTATGTGGGTGGTGTTGCTTGTGTTTAGGATAAAGGTGAGATATTATATAGACATACTGATTCCAGGATCTTTGTAAAATTAAAGTTTTGGAGTCTATATTAAACTTAACTATGCTTATCTAACAAATGGGAGATGACCAAGGACTTGGGGTCTTGTCATTTCTAGAATCATCTATCCAAAATATCATCCTTCATAACCTGTGCCTTGTTAATTGATTGCCTTCTGCATAAGTACTTTAAAATCCTCACATTTATGTCGGTCGTCCTGTGGAACAGGAAAAAAATATGCACCTTTACTGTCTACTCACATTACCTCTTGGGGTCAGATTAACTGATGATTTATTACAGGTTCCTGACAAAGGTTTTAATTCTGGCCTCAATGTCTCCATAAGAGTTATCTGATCTGTAACCTCTTCTCATTTTCATTGCCAACATCTTCATATCCTCATTATCTTTCATTTAAACTACTGTAAGTAGCCCTCTCATTTCTTGAGTACATATTTCAGTGGCCATTATATACCATACACTGCCCCCCGCCTCTCTCTCCTCCACCCGCAGTTTCATAGCCACTACGTCCCCATATATCTGCTACAAGCTAATCTTCTTGAACCACAGTACTCATCATAACTCTCTTCTGCTCACAGACCATCTGGAGAGAGAGGATTAACAGCAGGCTATACCTTTTCTCCATGGGAAGATGTTTTCAGGTATAACTTCTTCAGCTCTGTTTATTTGAAAATGCATCAACAGGGAACAGTGTTAATAGACTTCGTTGTCTATTAACTCTCATTGGCGAACTACATCTGTACTGGGAGAACTGAGTGAACATATAGATCCTGAAGACTTAACGAGACAAAAATTGTACAAAAAACGCTGGGAAATACAAGGCTTGGCTTCCCTGTGTGATGCTTGTTGTAAAAAGCACGGCCCTTGAGGAGGCCTGTCAGCCACTCCTAGAGGCTCTCAGGTATGAGGCTTCCCTCTGCAAAGGTGGCTGCACCCACGCATGTGATTTCAACCCTTCTAATCAACCTGCCCCTTGTGGGGTGTGGGAAGCAGCGCCTGGACTACCATAAGAACTTTGAGAAAAACTTATTTAATGAAGTTATGCTGATATGCTCTCTTTCCCTTCTTTCCTCAAAGTTACATAAATGTGGTACAGGTTGTGGTCAGTTGTGCCCCATAAAGATGTGCCGTATAAAAAATGTCAGTTTGAAAGATCAAGATCACTGCTCGATTTGTAGGGTAGATGTTGCAGCATCAAATCTCTCATTGCCTAGCTCTATAGCCTGGCACACACTACATCCAGCCCAACTTCAACTTTATTTCCCTTTCTCCTCTAAAGCCAATGCCGATGTCTATACCTGAAAGTAAAATGCATTACAATCTGAGAATCACTATAGACTCCAAGCAACTTGTGGAGAGAATCAAAATCTCATACATTTTGTAACTCTCCCATCCCTTATATGCAGTACTTGACATATTTTAAGTTCTCAATTTTTTATGGGAATGAATTAGCCACAGAGAAATACCTTAGGACGGAATAATTCAAAGAACCCTGAGAAATATCAGGAAATCCTTAGTGAATGACTCCAGAGTAATAAACACGAAGAATAAGTCTAAATATAACCATATAGTGATAATTATGTAAAGTCCTAGAACTTTAGAGTACAAAAGAACTTCTCCATTTAATACTATCTAGCCTTCTACTTACTGTTGTCACCTTTAAAAATCCTGACCAGGAGACTGGTCATCTACTCTCTCCTTAACTTTTCAGATTATGAGTCAACCATAATTTAACTACTCATGAAATAATCTGTGTAACAGTTAGCTCTAATTTCTCTAATTTTCTTCCAGTTACTTTATCAATATTTGTCTCCTTAGGAATTTTTATCCATTGTTTCTTATTCTTTTTTTTTTTTTTTTTCCTGTAAAATACCCTCTTTCTCTTCCAGTTGATAATTCTGGAAATAGTTTAGAGATAGTTTTAGTATTTTCTCCTATACTTCTCCTTTGAACAACATTAACTATAAGACATGATTTTCAGACTCCTCGCCATCTGGCTGCTTTTTTCTAAACTTGTTCTGGTTGAATATTATCCAGCTTAAATCTACTTCCAATCACCAGTGTGAATGGAGATTTTCTTGTGGTTGTTGAAATTCAAATAATTATGTACAGACAATTTTCAGATCTCTGTCCTTTGCTCTTGGGCTTACCAGTGTTTTAAGGCTTAAAATGTTCTCTTAAGGGACCATCCTGTTTTACAGTTACCCTTCCCTCCAAGCCAATGCCCACTGCCAGTTCTGGAAAGGAAAAATGGTGCTGGCAAGCTTCCATTAGTTTCCAGCTTAAGGCTGTGTCTGACTATTTGATATGAACTGATCTGATCTAAGTAGACAAGCCATTGCAGCTATTCTGAGGGCTTTACTCTTCCAGATGGCAAATTCACTCTTGGCCTCGTACACGGGGACTGCACTAAAAGAGATGGTAATACATGGTAATATTCCTCTTGAATCCAAATGTGCATTGGCAGGAATGAAATCCTGAGGCCACCCTCAGGCTTTTTCTTTTCTTTCTTTCTTCATTATTTTATTTATTTTTTTTTTTCTAGAGCATCCAGGCAGGAGGCACTCCAGAATCTACCATGCCACTACATTGCCACATGCTTGAGTGCATAGATCAAGACTGAAGATTAGAATTTTAATTCTGGCCTTGCTACTAATTATGTGATTTGGATTAAATACAGTGCCCTGCAACCAACAAACGTCTCCCTTGCCTCAATTGCTTTATCTATGAAATTCAAAGATCCTTTCCAGCTGTAAATCTCTGTGTCTGTCTTAATCATTTTGTGACTTGTTTAAGGTTGGTTTCTCTCACTTTGAGGATGTGTACTTAGCAAATGCAGTCATTCTGAAACCAATTAAAATGGGAGTGTTTGCACTGACTCCTAAAGGAGATGCATTTCACACAGTTAGGCATTTACTGTGAATAACTCTCAGGGAGTATATGAACAAATTTCAGAGCATGCAAGGTAATTCAATCCTCAGTTTCTTTCTTTTCCTGCTTGGTGTGCACAATCCCATTCTGACAGATGACACTGCCAAATGTGTGGGCAGAACAAGGAACTGTGTGACAGAAGAGAGAAGTACTGCGCAGACACCAAGCACAAATAGAGAAGAAGAAGGAGAAAACATCACTAATGGTCTAAGTAAAACCTAAAAGCCAAGGAAACAGCATACACTTAAATGATAAGTTAAGGAACCTTTCTGCAACTGCCTGACAGCATATCCTCTAAAGGAAACTAGTTGCAGATCATCACCATTAGAGCTGGTAGCACAGAGGAGCAAAACAGTTCCCAGTAAAGGAAAACCAGGCAGGAGCAGGAAAATCCAAAATGAAATAGAAATAATGACAGTTTTACCAGAGGACAAAATGCTGTATGTCCTTTGTTAGACTACACCAGAATGTTAACACTGCATATGCAGAGTAGATGCAATAGGGAGGCATTGGTATTCAAACCACTTGTCAAAGCCACACTTTAATCCAATCATGACACAAGGGAGAAGAATAGAGAAATTAGGAATGTATTAAAAGAAACAGGAAGAATTGGGAATAGAAAGGGTGACAAGTTTAAACTGCTTAAACTCTTAGCCCTCTCCTATCAGAAGACTCACATTTATCTGTCTGAAACCAGTGAGGAAACATATTTTACATACAAATAACAGACCAGCCACAGTAAAGGGCTTTGCCCTCAGTATATAATGATAGATGAAATCTACTACCATACACATTATAGATTTTTTTTAAAGTGATCATAACACCATTTCTTTACAGGGGCTTTTATTCCTTAATTAGGGAGGTTTTAGGGCTCAGGGCAGGCTGCCCCCAAATTTGTCGAAGTGCCATATTGATTATTTTGAACTAAAGGTGCTTGAGAAACAGCTGGTGCAAGAAGGATGCTCTGACCCTCCTCTCTGTCTCCCTGAAAGCAGGAAATAAATCTCCCATTGGAAAGGTACCCTCCCTGTATTGGGAGGTAGAGAGACATTCTTATCACCAGAGATTGGGAATTCAGGGCAGAGAAGGTTATATACACAAATCTTCTTACCTCTTTACTAATTTACTATCCCAAGCCCAAACTCTGTCTGGATTCTTCACTGATTAAGCACCCAAGCCTAATTTGTCTTGTCAATTCATCACAAATTTACTGTTTGTCTAAAAAGCATAAAAGCTGCCTACTTTGGCCACTTCTTACTAAGTCTCATTTCTATGAGACCTCCCTGCATCCAAATTAAATGTGTTATTGTTGTTTTTCCTCCTCTTAATCAATTTTGTGTCAATTTAAGTATTAGACCCTCCTAAAGAACTCAAGAAAGGTCAGGGTGAGGGGGTGGGGCATAATTTCCCCCATCCCCAGTAGAGACAAAGATACAAGATGAAATTACCATTTTATCCTCTAGAGAATTATAAAACTATTATCTTTAAAATTAATTTCCTGATGAGTTAAGCATACTGTTATCAGTGTGAATATTCTAAAAAATCCAATTACATAGGGACAAATGGATTAGAAGTCTTACAGGCAGGTGCCTAGTCTCATATTTCTCAGCTACCCTCAATCCCTATGTGGAATGCCATAGACACGTCTAAGGTTTTCAACTTGTGGCTGTTTGAAAAGAACCTCGTATAGTACATAATGTCTGTGTAAGGAGGAATAGATAATGCTTTCGAAACATTTGTTTCTCAAAGCCTGGACAAACTGTGTTTAGGGAGCTGATTCTTGTCAGGAAATTGACGTTTATATAGCACCCTCTAATGAAAGCATAGAGTTTTAGTGGAAACTTAAAATATAAATACAAATACAAATTATTTAATAGGGGAGATAATGCTATCAAGGAACCCTCAGGAATGGGTCAACACTAGGGCTGTACTAATCTATAGTCATCTTAGAGTACTGGGCTCAAGATCATACTTGATCACTTAATGGCCATGTGACTTTGGATGAGTTTCTGAAATTTCCTATTCTCTATTTTCAAAACATAGATAATAATAGGGACCGTAACTATCTCCTAAGGTGTAAGTACCAAGTGACACAACATATGTAAAATACTTCTAAATCACAATGTTCTATAGTGTTTTTTTTAGGTGTTATTTCATGATACTCAGAAAAAAATGTTCAGTGACTATATCAACAATGCTTTTTCCATGTTTAGCTAGCCTTTCTGAAGTATTTTTTTCATCTTTATTTCTACAGTGCCTAGTATAATGTCAGATACTCTAATGGGGATTCTATAATTACATTTTCAATAAAATAATAAGCTAAACCAAACTGTATCTCTGTTACACTATGAGAGGGACTAAAGAAAATACAGAAATATGTAATATAAATAGAACTATGCTCCAGGCAAAATTGAAATCCATTAATAAATCTATTTTTGTTTTTCATATATTCATCTATTACTAAACCAGAGTTATAACTCATTCACATATTATTTTACATTAATGGCATGGCTGTATTTATTGGTATTTTTAGATATTGATATTAATCTCTCTCCAAGTACCACCACCTGGACATAATCATTTAGTTCAGAGGTCAGCAGACTTTTCTGTCAAGGGCTAGATAATGATTATTTTATGTTTTGTGAGTCACAAATACTCAATTCCGCCCCGCAGTGTGAAAATATCCAGAGATGTTATGTAACAAACGGGTGTGGCTATGTTACAATAAAACTTTATTTACAAAATTCAGTGGTGAACCAAATTTGGGCCTCAGGCTGTAGTATACTGACCTTTGTTTAGTTCAACAAAAAGTACTTAGAACATAATACGTCAAGCACACAGAAATTTTAGCATACATAGAAAGTCTCAATAAGAGCCTCGGCTTTCTGGGATAAAAACACACAGGATAATGTCATGAAGGTGCACAGATCTAAACAATAGCCATGACTTGAAATATGTGGAGAAATTTAACATCAGTGCCTTTCACAGGGTATGTGTCCTCCTGGTGTGAGGGGGTGGGCTGGGCTGGTACGTGAACATTCATTAAGATTAGTTATAAAATATTAGAATTTCTCTTTTGTTCTCTTTCAACATTTCAACTTATGTATGTAATATAATTATACAATATATGAGTATAATTTTATATGCATTATATTCATGTAATTTACAAATAAATATATACCCATTTGCAGGACATGTACCCAACCTTTTGCAACTGATGCAGCAAGAGATTTAAAAAAATGGAGTCAGTGGAACTTAGAAAATCAATTAATTTAAAGCTTCAGATGAACATGAGTGATAGGAAAATTATACAGAATATTGACTTTGTAGTAAATCTGGTCAGCATAATTTTGAATTGTAAAATACCCTTCATGTGAGAGTTAATGGGGTTTATTTATAATTGCTGGGAATATTTTTAAGCACCCTAAAATAGGAGTACAATTCAGGAGCCCAATCTTGTGATTAAAAGATCAAGTTCTGCAGTGAAAGCCACCATTTCTGTTGGTCACTCATTTTCTTGTTGAGAAATTTAAGACTCCATGGAGCTCAGTATGTCATGAGAGACCCAAGCGGGAATGGGAAAGAGATGCTGATTATGAGCTAATGTCAGGAAATAAGGTAAAGAGTAAAAAGTAGGGAAGAATGATAAAGAATAATGGTGCACACACACACACACACACACACACACACACACAGCACAAAGAGTCTTGCTGTTTGCTTAGTAGCAACAACTGCCCAGGTGGGAAAAAATCAGTTGAAGCCATTATCGTGCCCTCTAATTTTTAGGTAAAGAAATTCTGTTTTATCAGTTTCCTTAGTGGTCATCAGTACTGTTTCTGAATGTTCTTCAAATATATTTAGAAATACCTGATGAACCGCCAACTTCTACTTAATGAAAGGCTTTGCTTCATGAAATCTAATAAGAGATGTGACTAAGTAGTCTCCAGCTCTCCTTAGTACCATTCACTCATGTGCTTACAATTAACACAGTGTTTCTAGGATACAAGATTAAAACAATATAAAACCCTAGCAGCATAATAAAGAACCAATTGTGGTCTAATTTGATGCCCATATGATTGACTCAGTGCAGTGTACAGAAATCACTTGTTAGGATCACTTGAAAACAATTTTTAAAAAAACAGTTCAACTCCAAATTTATAGGAACTGGGAAAGGATTTTAACACATTGGTAGTACTTAATAACGGCTGAAAAAAATGGGTAAATTTCATGGCCACAAACCAGAAGTCTAATACTATCCAATAAATGGCCTAATTGTATAATTTGTATAAAAAGATGCTGAAACCTTATTTTCAGTTTTAGATACATGTGGTAACTCCGTCTAAAAATAGCACATGATAATCCACCGTCGGCACTACACCATTTGGAAGTCTGTTTCCCACAGTATCTTAGAAGTTGTCAGCAGTAGAACAATCCAACCATTCTCTCTTTTGCAGTCACTCTGATTGCCACTGAAAGAAACTCCATATTCTGGAGCTCAGTCGTTTACGCAGTAGTTTAAACTATTGCCTGCCTCAGTGATATGAAGTGGAAAGTGAATCCATTTCAGATCAGACAGATCTGTGCTTGGCTCCACATCCCTGTCCCTTTCTAAGAACAGATCTTGGACAAATACTTCTGATGCTATGGCCCTCATTTTAGGCACATGAAGAGCTTCTTGCTGGTTGTGAGGATTGAGGTTAAGTTTGTTAAGCATGTAAGTCCCATGTCTACCTATATACCTATGCTGAAGGGCTCAACAGCAGCTCTTCAAAGAACTTTCTAGGCTACTCCTTATTGTATCTTGTTTGGGACAAATATACACATACACACAAACACACACATATATATATAACTTTGTTGCAACCATTCCTTTGAAAATGTGATTTCAATCTAGGAGGTTGTCTGGATTCAAATCTCAAATATACTCTTTATAATTTAAATGACCTTTCTATGCATAAGTCTATCCATCTGTAAAATGGGTCTTAATGAGATACTAAATAAGTTAATATGCATAAAAAGCTTATAGCAGTCCCCATTTTTAGGAAAGAAAAAGATGCTCATCTTCGACCTCCAAAAAGACCCAGACTTAGCTTAGGCCTCAGCAATATTTGCTGACCATTGAAGTAATCTGCTATAAGCCTTTTAAAAATAACTGAGAAATATTTTTAAGTAAAAAACAAACCAGTCAGCAAAACATGAACAATGTCTTTTTTTTCCCACAAAATGTTTTGAAGTTATTTCTTTTAGAAACTAAAAACTAATGTAATATACATAATAAAGAGTTAGCTAAATGTTACACTTTCTAAAAACTAAACTTTATACACTCACATATACATATTGCACACATTTTATGTTTAAATTCTTCTCCCAAATGGAAATGTTCCTTTTCACTCTGGCTCAAAGACAGCATTAGGACTGAATTTTCAGCCTTTAAGATTTGGAATTTACATAAAAGTAATGCCTACATGTATGATTACTAGATGCTCCAATTATGCTAAGTTTTTTTTTATTTGTTTGTTTTTAACAGCAACCATTGAAGATGTGGCAAACTTTGTTCTCAATATTGATCCTTTAGAGTGTAGTTTATTCATTATATCACTATAACTACAGCTTCCTATCAAACTTGGGCAAAGAAGAGACTGGAAAGAAATCTAGTAACACTGAGAGACTAATATAATAACTGATCATTTAGAGTGCCATGAGATCTCTCCAAAATATCCCTTTACAGAACACCGAGAGGAAATTAAGTGCTCATCTTGCTTTGTAGGTAGAAACAAGTGATCCAGTGTTTTATAACTGAATGTACTAGTAGAAAATGACTGCTTAGCATTGCAACAATTATTATGAGATAAGCATTTGGCACCTCTGGAAAAACAAACAAGCATTTCCTGTGAAGGAAAATAGGAAGTATTATGGTAGCTTTATCTAAGCTTCATGGAATAACTTTGTGGAAATGTTTATAAATTTGAAATTTCAATATAATAACTTCTCATTTAAGTGTAATCTTCTGAAGACTATAAGTATAGTCTACTTCTTTTGGAACGTATAAATTCTTCCCAAGGTACAATCAAATATACTTCAATATGTCAAAATATGTTTGCAATATTTTAGGATGAATTTCTTTAAGGCAGTACAGGAAATTCCTAAATTATGATTTATATATTAATCAATTTATTAATTTAGTTATTCAACTAAAATTTATCAAGTAACTAGTAAGTAGTAATAAAAAAGACTATTTACAAGCTTGCTGTCTTGAGCAGTCATCTTCTTCCATGGGAACAGTGCTATGCAAGATTAACTCCCCATGACAATCCACAAAATGAACTTTATACCTACCAAAGTGCATTGCACTAAGTAGGACAACTTCATCTCTACCTAGCACCAAAGGTTTCCACAGGAAAAGGTAACTGGAATTTCCAGCTGTGATGCAAGAAATGAGTATGCTTTTAACAGAAGTAATTCTGAAATATATAAGACATACATACTTCCATGCATGTAGACCTCAAGTATACAACTTCTGATTTATGATCAGACGATAGGAAAAAAGATTCAGAAACCCAGTTCCTCTAGAAAATTCAGTCTATACACTCTTGAAGCACAAAGATGGAGAAAAGAAGATATGCTTCCCATATCTATTTGTCTGTATGAAAGAAGGTAACTTCATCTTCAGGAAGGGAAAAGAACTAGAGTGTTATTGAACTCAAGAAGTCTACAAGGTGGGGATAGTAGTTAAGCATTTCTGATATTTAGTAAAGTTAATCAATCTCTCTTAATTTTAGTTTCCTCATTTATAAAATATATCAGACACTTTTTCCTACCTACCTTTTTGGATTGTTGTATCAAATAATACATTACACATAAAGTGTTCAGCACAGAGGTTAATCACGGAATATACTCATTAAAGTTTGGCTGTGAACAAATACATTTCTGAGCGATGGAAATGTTCTGAAATTGGATAATGATTATAGTTGCAAAACTTTGTGAATATATTAAATACCACTGAATTGTACACTTTAAAACAGTGAATTTTATTTTATGTAAAACTTTATTGTGTGAATTATATCTAAACAAGATTAGCTATGACCGTATTTATCACCAATATAAAACACATTAGTAAATACAAAATATTTTGTATATATATATTTTGTGGGGTTTTTTTCCTGTCTTGAAATAGTATGGAACCCAAGTCTATAAAATCAATTTCACACAGTAACAGCTATCTTGAATTCCTTTAGCTTTACCATAACTTTTCCTTATACCATAAGGTATAATAATGGTGGATGGGGCAAGCAGCATGTGGGATTGGAAAATGGAGTGATAAAAGATGATGAAGTCAATGAGTTTTTAAAAATTGCTGAGATATCATGATTTAGATGAATCAATATACTTAAGTTTGGCTAAAAATAAGTGGGCAACATTGAAGAGTATAAGATAGGATACGGCATAACACCCGGTCCAATTAATCCATCACTAGAGAAGTAGTCATTGGAAAGTTAATAATTCAATCATCCCAATTACCTGGAATTCAGATTTTACCAGAGCCAAATTCTAACTTCCCCACATATATTAAATGAATAGCCTTGGGTAAAGTAGATTGTTCAGTATGCCTCCTTTTTTCTGATTAGTCAAAGGGAGACTACAGCTTGTGTGCTTCTTGAGATGCATTCAGTAAACTCTAATTCTCTTCCCCTCCCTCTTCTGCAATGTCTTCAGTGATGACTGCATCCATACATCCAGTTCAGAGCCAATCGCTTTATATCGTAATGGTTTACCTTCCCAATGACACTATGAGCAATACAAGGACAGAGTTTGGGGTACTAATTGCCATATTAGTTATTAATTAATCTATGCACCATATTAATACTTACTGAGTGGTTTTTGTGTGCCAGACACCAATAATAAGCAAAATCTCCAAGACTAGAAGAAAGTTTTCTGACCTCTGTTCAGGGTTCATTCTGCCTCCCCACAGTGCCCCTTGAGAGATACAGAGGTTACTCTGTATTAAAAGAACTTTAACTGGGGACAAAGAATTACAAGAAAAGAAAACTCATGTGTTTTAATCTGTGTCTCCCAGACATATTATACCTGGACATTAGGTAAGGAAGTCTGAATGTCTTTAATATCTTTGAAACTTCGAAGGGAAATAAAAGCAGCTCTTCTTTGGTCTACCACATAAAGTGTGAACTAGGTGGGGGGAAAGTAATAAAGTCTAGTACTTCAAGGGCAGAACCATCATATATTTGACTGTGTGACCTTCTATTTCAAAAATAAGATGCAATCTAAAAGATGTTGAAAAAATATTTCAAGTTAAAAGTGATTGATGAAATAGTCCATTATTTAGATCTCTTTTTTTCACATAACAGGATATGCCAACACATGCAGAGAGTGAAGGACAATAGCTACAAGACTGTAAAAGAAATTGTTCAGTTGTCTTATTTAGGAATCCAAGGACAGTTCAGAACCATGCTTCTGACTAAATCTGAACCTGTGCACCTAATATAGTAGAGATTTTGAGTTCAGTATCCTTATTTCACACTTTAAATTCTGCTTTTCACTTTCTAAAGTTGGAAAATATCAGGGTTGTTTTATAAAACTGACTTAAAACCTAAACTCTGTTGACATAATTTAGTCTTTATTCATTCCAATAACAAGAACTTAAGAAGATTTGGAATTAACTAAAAAAGCATGTTCACCAAGTACCTTAGTCTTTGGGGCCAAATCTGTAATAGTAAATCTTTAAATCTCTGGGGAAATGAAGCCACGCAACAAGATATTAAAAACCTCTTTTGATTGTTTTTAGTTAGCTTATAAAATTTGCTGTCCAAAAAAATATTTCAGTGTTATAGGAATACCAAAATATTCACAAAACAGCTCAAAGATTAACATATGCATGTGAATCAAAACCCATCCATTGAGAACAAGACTAAATAAACAACAAAATTTTTTATAAAGCAGGCTTTATAATATTGCACTTAATTGATTTTAAGATGAAAATTTTTCCACATATTAACAACTCTGAGTGGCATTTTACAATCAATGGAATCTTTGGATTGATAGAATTTTTTTTTCTTAGTGGAATATAAAATATTGCTGCATCATACGATCACCATGTTCTATCCTAAACAGTAATTTCTGTCTTACAAAGAGTACTCAAAAGTAAAATCATCAAAATAAGTACTTTTTTTTTTTTCTGAAATAGGGTAGGATAACTGTCTAGAGAACCCATTTTCATTTCTGACATTAGTCACTGCTGTCATATTGTTTCTACAATCATGTTGGCTTATATTAAATATGAGACAGGAGAGTTTGATTTCCCAGTTGGAAAAACTCAATGAACTATGGTAAAAATGCATATACATAACCATTCTGTAAGAACTGATCTGGAATTTGGGATTTATAGGAGGTGCTTAGGTACTGTTAATAATTACTACATAGTTTGAGAGAGTCTTTCAACGTCTCTCTTTCATAAAACGGAAGTAATTATTTTTGTCTCTCTGGCAAGATTAGAAAGTCCCAATAGTAAAAGGAAAATTATTTGAAAGTATTTCTTTGAGGAGCATTAATTATCTTACTTACTATATTTAAAATATACCCCTCTACTGACCAATTCAGTACCCAAGTGTTCAGGACTGGAAATTGATTTTGAAATTGTTTTAAATATAGTAGCAAATAATTAGAGTTATAAGTGGACAATGGAAAGTAGACCTTCAAAATTAGATTGTGAATATTTCTTCCTAAAATAGAAACATTTTAAAAAAATTTTTTGATTGATATCATAAAGTCACATAGCCCAAATGTTTTCAAGTTAATTCAAAATAATTATGGTTTGGAATTGTCAACCATACATCAATTAGAAGATAGAAATGTTTACCAAAATAATTTCTTTATTTTTAGAAAAATCGATTTGTAGAAAGTAGGGCCATTTATTATTAAGAATGCCACAGACTATGATCACATAAATCCATATCTTCTTCATAAGAAGAGGATATTTATCTCTCATTTATCTAGAGAATAAATGAGAAGCAGGAGAAGGCATCAGCTTATTCAAAAGTAGCATCATCATTAAGGAACAAGCTCAAAAGAAGTTGGTTAGCAGAGTCTATCCTTTTTATCGACACTGGAAATTATTAACTGGACCTTTAAAATACCACTCCTAATGACCTTGGCTTCAGAATTAAAACACAGTATTATGTTTGTATGGGCCTACGTAACCTAGGGTCTATAATGAGACATACGTTTTGGCCTACACTTGATTCCTGTCTACAGTCAAAGACCAAGAATATGCTGATTAAAGGAACGAAGTATCTAATGCATATTCTGCCAGAGTTCCTTACAAAGTGACCAAGAAGATGATGGTGGAGCTTAAGGGAACAGCCATGTCTACCAGCCACCCACGCCTCATGTAAAACACTGACATAAGAAGCACTGGCCTGCTGTGTGTCAAGCAAAAATCAGCATATACGTCTGAATAAAATGTCCACGTGGATATATAACTGCTGGTCTGTTTTCAATATTGTTTGGTGAATTTTAGACATTGCACAAGCAGCTTTTGAATCCAGAAAAGGTAAGTAAAGACCTCAACTTGACAGGGAATTGTAGACCAATCTATTAGTTATACAACCTCCCCCAAACACTTCTCTGAAAGCATTATTGGAATAATTTTCTGCTAAGAAAATATTGCAAGTAGTTTAAGTCACAGTACTACTGTCTAAGATACCTGTACTCAGTGATTTAGAAAGCACTGTTATTTGTCAAAAGGTGTCCTATAAAAAATTTTATTTCTGTACAGCTTCCAAACTTGTAAGATTGACTGACTTGGTTTTAATATTTTACTCCTTCCATCTTTCTATTGATCATAATTTAAAGAATATTTTTCTTCTTTCTTTATATATCAATATTCTTAATAAATTTCACCCCCTAAGAGACATATTATAGTGGTTTAATGTAAAATTATTCACAAAGCAGAGTCATTGGGTGTTGAGTGAGAACAGAAGAAGGTCCTTAACATAAATTTGACATGATTTTCCCAATTCTTAGAACTACTTCAAGATGTCTTGAAAATCAATCTCACGCTTTTTCTTTCTTAAACAATCATCTATGTCTTAGACTAATCCATATAAGAGACCACAGCAAAATATATAAAATCATTAGAAAGAAATAAATGATACTGTTTATTTTTTCTGATACAGGGCAGGGTAATTGACCATAGAAATAAGTTATCTCACTTCCCGTATCTGACATTAGTCCTTGCTGTCGTATGGAGACTTACCCTATCTATAATCACGTTTGGTTGATGTAAAACAAGAAGCTGCAGAGCTTGACTTCTCAAAAGGAATTGCAGTAAGAAATTAAAATAATGGCTCTCATGGCAAAAGACTGCTGTGATGACAGTAAGCTAATTTTCCAGACTTCAGAATTTCAAAAAATGTTTTGACAACCAACAGTGAAAAGCTTTCATCCTTATATCACTCTTACACTAACTGCTAGGTTTTTATGCATTTGTAATCATGGGCTTCTTCAAATGCAAGAATATTAGCATTACTGATTTGTTTTCCATTATCACATAAAGGCTCCTAACACTTTAGAGTATCCTATACACAGGTTTAGGATTCAGTACAATAATAATAAACTTCAGAGCAGAGTATTATAAGCCTGAAGGTGTCAGCGTAGAAATTTGAAGAAAACAGAAAACTATGCACAATCTACAAAGAGGAAACCGGCGTAGGTGAGATATCTGTCATTTTGCAGGTTCTAAATAAAATTATGTATGAAGTCTCACACTGACACTTCAAACAGCAGAGGAATGCTTTCACTTTAATGGATTTAATTTATATATTCTCTTTCTTTCTGCAGTGCAAAATCTGCAAAACGCAGTGAAATATAAGGTAAAAGTGTCTGCTAACCCAGAGATGGAGCATAATAGACTATTTCAATACTTGATCCTAAAGTTGGGAAATATCCATCAGGAATCTATAACTGTCCCATATTTTACTTCAGAACCCATGAATGCATTATCCACATCATACCTGGATGTCACCTCTGAAACTTGCAATGCAGCATTAGAAAAATGAATACAGACTTATCCCTCCTCATTACTCATGATCACCCACTGCATTTTAATACAAAAAATTAGCCAATGATGCCTTCTCTACACATAAGACTGAATGAACAACAAACATGATATTTGAGCAAGAATGAAAACTGAGGGGCTTCCCTGGTGGCACAGTGGTTAAGAATCCACCTGCCAATGCAGGGGACACGGGTTCAAGCCCTGGTCCTGGAAGATCCCACATGCTGTGAAGCAACTAAGCCTGTGCGCCACAACTACTGAGCCTGCACTCTAGAGCCCGCAAGCCACAACTACTGAGCCCGCATGCCACAACTACTGAAGCCCACGTGCCTAGGGCCTGTGCTCCACAACAAGAGAAGCCACTGTAATGAGAAGGCTGTGCACCGCAACAGAGTAGCCCCAGCTCGCTGCAACTAGAGAAAGCCCACGCACAGCAATGGAGACCCAACATAACCAAAAATAAATTATAAAAAAAAAATTAAAAAATAAAAGAATGAAAACTGAGCTTACATGCATAGACTTCATTAATCTAATGCATAAAACACAGAAGTGTTAATATGGAACACTTAAAAACCAAATTTATAGTGACTGCATGTTTCATGGTAATTAGTTATAATTAGTCAGCAGTTCACATGAGTTACCACAACAGTATTATTTTGACATAACCAAGATGTGTTCTCCCGCATTAATAAATACATGGTTACATGATAGCAGGGGTAATTTTTAATAGCCATTGTCCTTATCTACACATACATATGACATTTGAATATATTAAAGCAGAAAGTTCATACATGCTTTTCCTTATCCAATAGTCAGTGATTCTCTTCCCAATGTGCCCAGCCTCTCACACTTAGTGTTGAAACATCTAAGGTCATCTCATCTTTCCCATCTTGTATGCCTTCTGTCGATCCCGCTCCCTATATCCTCATCAAGGGGACCTTGAACTGCAATGATGTCTAGCAGGCTTACAGCAATAGAGCTGTAGATTGACCATTCTGATCATAGGACAGCAGAAACACCATCTTGACCAATGGAGAAAATGTCATACAGGCAACAATGTTATCTCTTCTAGGTTATGACACTAGAATTGGATACTGGTCACATACATATAGGATGATAGAAAAAGTTACTAAGACGGAGACTGATATTTGGGTTGTCTGACAATTCCCTTTCATCTCTCTCTTTTTTACTGAATTCAAAAAGCAACAAAAGTGGTAAAAAGCATGCCCCGTACTTTTCTCCGACTGAAAAAAAGCTGTTCACAAAAGGTACTCCTTTTCTGATTGGGCATGCATTGTCACATCTCAGCAGCAACAGGTGTCAGTGTCTTTCTGGGTCACACCGCTCTCAGACTTGCAGAGTGAATGGGGAGAATGCAGTTTTGTTCTAGGAGAAAGACACTGGTCACGTTAAGATTCCCTCTTTCAGCCAGTTATATGTTCCAAATTTAAATGCTTAAAATGTCCAAGAACTGAGCTATTATCCCAACTTTATGGATGGAAAAACTACACATTTAAAAAGTATATAACTAATGCAAAGGCATGCAGGCAGTAAACCGCAGTACTGGGATGTGAAATCTGAAGTCTGATCATGTGGGTAAAGATCAATGTACTACCACTTTACCATTTCAGCAACCACTATGCCATATCTTACTCATTTTTTTCAGGTTAAAAATTGGAGTCAAGATGCCGAATTCCATAGACAGCAAGAGCCACTGAGCTAGAATGATGGGTGCATTCTCTTTCAACGTGATCATCTACTGGAATATTTCAAACTGTCTTCAGTTACATAAATATATAGTATCAGTGTCATTAGCTTTAATAAACAGTTTTACTCTTGATTTCCATAGACATGTTCATTGAGGCTAGTAGTTTTCATTATGGTTTTAATTTTAGGATTGTTAAGAGCATGGGATCCAAAATCAGACTTATTTCCCAGGTTCAAATATCAGAACAATTACATAAAAGTAGTGTGAACTTTAGCAAATTTCTCTGTGCCTCAGTTTTATCATCCATAAAATAGGAATACAAATAATATCCTCCAAGATGGTTGGTAGAAATTAAATAACTTAATGTAAGTTAACCCCCCAGTATATAGTAAATACCATGTAGAAGTTTGCTATTATTGTTTTCAATTGTGTGAAGTGAAATTATTTGGAGTTTCTGGTCATGCTATCTATAAACAACTAAAACGTTGGAGGATTTATTTCATAATCCTTATAATGCCCACTTGAAAAGGCTGTCCTAAGCAAATGAGGTGGCAGTAATGGAGGTCAAGTTATAATGGGCTCACAGTCCTTGGAGTTCTTGGTTATCTCAGTATGCTAAGCCTTGTCTTTTTAGCAATAAAAAATTGTGGAGTTAGGACAATTTGTCATAGAATGTCTTAAAGATGCCAATCTTACCAATTTCTGATCGTTAAAGGAAGGATGGGTAAAAATAGGATTAAAAAATGAAAGATTTGGAGACTCTTCACCAGAAGTAATTTATAAGGAAAAAAAATGGTACTTTGGGTAAATTAGTAAAAGATGCTGTGTGCTCTATAACTACTAATGCACACTAGCATTTTCAACCATTTGAGAATTCATCCAGGATGAATGATAAACATGTATAGATTTTTTTTGTTTTATAAATTTATTTAATTTAGTTATCTTTGGCTGCACTGGGCCTTTGTTGCTGTGTGCAGGCTTTCTCTAGTTGCAGCGAGCGGGGGCTACTCTTTGTTGCAGTGCAGGGGCTTCTCTTGTTGCAGAGCACGGGCTCCAGGTGCGCGGGCTTCAGTAGTTGTGGTATGCGGGCTCAGCAGTTGTGGCTCGCGAGCTGTAGAGCACAGGCTCAGTAGTTGTGGCGCACAGGCTTAGTTGCTCTGCGGGATGTGGAATCTTCCAGGACCAGGGCTTGAACCCGTGTCCCCTGCATTGGGAGGCAGATTCTTAACCACTGCGCCACCAGGGAAGCCCCTGTGTAGATATTTTTAAGCCAGTTTTTCCCAAATGTTTGTGTGTGTGGTGTGTACTTATAAACTTTAACCAGCAATATTTTTAACTATGCTTCTGAAGGATATATTTTGGGAAATTTTCCATAGTTTAGGTTAAATTCTACCATTGGGCAGATGGGTTTTCCTAAGGAATGAGGTAGAAAATGATAAAAAGCAACAAATTGAGAATTCGCTTAGTGCAGGGCATTTAACTGTCTTTCATGTATCGCCTCACTTAATATTCATAATGACTCAGAGCGTAGGTACTATCATTATTCTCAATTCATGGGGCATAGAAACTGAAACACAGAAAGTTTAAACATCCATCCTAAGGTCGGATGGCTAGTAAGAAATGAAATATTTGACTTAGGCTAGAGTCTAGCTGCAAAGCCTAGGGCTCTTGGACTCTTGAGTGCTATTATTTCCTTAGGTAGGGAAGATAAGTGATAAGAGAAAAAATGGTTTGATGGAGTGGATATTCAAGAATAAAATTCAAGAGGAGAATGATCTTAGAGCCACTGCTGGCTATCTGCAAGGAAGTCAGGAAGCATGGGGCGTGGAATCATGAGAACTTCATAGGAGTTTCAGAACTCCGAGACTCCTTTTGTTATTATTTGTAGTTATTTGTTATTATTTGTATTTGTTATTTGTTATTATTTGTAGAATATTAGGTTGGCTCCTATTTTTCAATAATGTAATACAATGCTCTAAGCCTCCTTGAAGTTAAATTTTGATATCAAAGATAATCCATTAATACTGTTCAGCTGGCCTCCAGGAAGTTATCAAGGTAATAGTTTATTGATGATACTGATGTTTATAGTCTACCTACTATATATGAGAGGCCAGTCTAAAAGGTCTAGAAGTATGGGTCCCAGGCAGAATATGGTATGCTTGCTGATTAGTGCATGAAGTGAGAAGTACAGTAACACAAAGAAAAAAAATAATTTACTGAGCTGTGAATGTGACGAAGAATGTTAAAAAACAAATAAGCAAAATCATTAAATTTTCTCTCATCCTAACACAATAGGTGGACTTTCAATAGGTATTTGGAGTATAAGAGGACAATCTAGATGATAAAAATAATATGATCAAAGGGAGAGTGGTAAGAAAATTTGAAGGAAAATTTAGAAAAGAGTAATTGACTATTTGGGGTAGAATTAATGTTTTTGTTTCATTTTGTATTGCTTTAAGACATAGTGGGAAATAAGCAGGAATAAGAGTGTTAGGCCAGGGCTTCCCTGGTGGTGCAGTGGTTGGAGTCCGCCTGCCAACGCAGGGGACATGGGTTTGTGCCCCGGTCCAGGAATATCCCACATGCCGTGGAGCAGCTGGGCCCATGAGCCATGGCCGTTGAGCCTGAGCGTCCGGAGCCTGTGCTCCGCAACGGGAGAGGCCACAACAGTGAGAGGCCCACATACCGCAAAAAAAAAAAAAAAAAAAAAAAAAAAAAAAAAAAAAAGAGTGTTAGGCCAGAATATAGAGGAATGTGAATGTCACTTATTATACATGAAATGTCTGTATATACAATCAAAAGTGTTGGCAATGACATGCAGAAAGCAAAAGGAGAATGAAAGCTACAACAAAAGTTTAGAATTGATGTCATGAGGGACAGAATTTTAGTAGTGAGGTTGACAGAGAAGGGAAAACTGCAAGAGCCCCTGTGAAGGATAAGCTTTTAACTGATTGAATGTAGGTGTGAGGAAGAAATCACTGATGTACTAAAAGGTTGAGCCTGAGGAACTAGAAAGTATTCTGAGGATTAACTAAAATATAAATTAGGAAAATGTGGGTTTTAGTGAGAACATATAAATTTATCTTTAAAACTTAAGATTAATGAGATAATGGAACTAAAAGTAGACTTGGCAGATGGAAGTGGAAAAGGAAATACTTGCAAGATATATATATATGTAGATATATGTAGATATATATATATGTCTATATGTCTATATGTATATATATGAAGAAATTCTTGACCAATTTTGAAAAACATAAGCAGGGCAAGTATATATATATATAATGTGAGAGATATATAAATGGATGATATGCTCTAAAGGAAAAAAATATATAGTGCTGTAACAAAAGAAGGTTGATGAAAGCCCACAACGGGGGATGTGAGGAAGAGAAGGAGACAACAAAAGTGAAAAATTGTCAAATCTGAGTATGAAATATATTAGTTATAAAGATCCTTCTGCACGAGTGGGCAACTGTTTGGTTTAGTTTTTATTTTCACATAGACCATTTCTTGTTAAAAGATATGCTCTAGAAGGAGCACCGGACTTGCCATTAGAATGGCCAGAATGTATTAACCCTGCCACCTACTAGCAGTATAAACTTGGGCAAGGTTATGCTCCTTTCTTAACCACTGTCCTCATTTCTCCAGCAAGAGATAACATAAACTTTATTTTATTTGTTGTGAGGATACAGAAGATAATGTACATAATATCGTATCTGGCACCGTTCCTAATAAAATAAAGGTTTGATAAACATAAGCTGAATCCAGATTCAGGGATTTTTAATCTATTTATCTACACAGTGTTTGGTAAATGACTCACATGAAGTAATGTGCTCAATAAACATTTGTTGCATTTAGAACTGGGAAAAGATAGGCATTGGGGCTAGAAAGCCAACTTCAAAATGGTTAAAGTCATTGTCTATTCAGGATTATCCCTGACGACATTTTTAAAATTGCCTAAATGTACTTTCAACTTCCTTAGTTCGACCAACTCACAAACATTACCCTTTATATCTGGCACTATTAATAATTTTCTTAGGGTGGTCATCATTAGTCTGATCACTCAAATATAGGTTTTTTTTTCCCACTTTGAGGCAAATAGTAGGATTTTACTTTTTGGCTTGCTTGAGGTTGAGAGAGTATATGTGACTAGTTTAGGACAGTACATTGTGAGAAAAAGTCACATTTGTGGGTGTTCAGTCAGTCTAGTTCTTGGAGTGAAACCAACCTGACATGGACTTGAACCATGAGCAAGAAATAAACCTTGCTGTTGAAACCAATACGAGTTTCTGTTTTGTGTTTGCTGTTGTTCTTACTATAGCACAACTTCATCAATCCTGACTAATACATTCACCACATGGTGGGACAGTCCCTTCTAGATTCACTAGCTTAAAAACCTCAGCACCTCTAGTACCACTAAGATTAGCATAGCATTTGCATTTTCATCATTTAAAGATGAGCTAAGGCACTACAATAGACTCAGATGTATCAGAAACCAACTAGTATGAAAACAAATAAAGGGAGAACATAAATATGTTGCCATATTCTTTAAGAAATCAGCAAAGCTGATCCCTTAAGAAAATAAACAGGAGGATAAAAAAAGATTTTCTGCAAGTAATTTCTTTCTGTTACTGCATTTTGATTTCTTGTCTCTGGTAAGTTATGTTACTCATTGGGATGGAGAAAGAGGGTTGGTGAGAAGGCTGATGATGAGCTGATTTTATGGTAATTAAGGGCACAGTTGATGTTAAGCTGGCTGGCTAATAGCTATTTTGGAAGACAAAATAAGTTCTCCTAATAGAATTTATCAAGTTTTTCAGTATAAAAAATGAAATACAGGACTTCCCTGGTGGCACAGTGGTTAAGAATCCACCTGCCAATGTAGGGGACATGGGTTAAAGCCCTGGTCTGGGAAGATTCCACACGCCACGGAGCAACTAAGCCCGTGCACCACAACTACTGAGTTGCACTCTAGAGCCCGTGAGCTACAACTACTGAAGCCCACGCGCCTAGAGCCCATGCTCCACAACAAGAGAAGCCACCGCATTGAGAAGCCCCCACAATGAGAAGCCCGCGCACAGCAACGAAGAGTAGCCCCTGCTGACTGCAACTGGAGAAAAGCCCCTGTGCAGCAACGAAGACCCAATGCCACCAAAAATAAATAATTAAAAAAAAATGAAATACAGTTACATGTGTTACTGTAATTACAAAAAGCCCACTGCATTCAATAAATATTCTATCAGCTACTTATTATTCTAAATGAATTCCCTCTGAAGAAATTCTTGACCAAGTTTGAAAAACATAAGTCAGAGCAGATATAAATAATCTACCTTTACTTAAGCAACACTATATAAGATTTTCTACTGAAGTACTGAGTACCTATTATTATGATCATCTTCTTTGACCCAAGTCATATTTAAGTGAATGTGTTCACTGCTATTACTGGTACCTGATGAAGGGTTGAGTGACGGGGTCTCTGATAGTATTTCCATGGCAATGCTTCTAGTGGTTGATAAAGCCAAGCCTCTAGGGTCCAATTGTCTGAAATCCATAGGGAAAAATAGGAGCTGGAAAATGAACTACCTGGTTATATATATTTTTTTCATTGTTGCAAGGAGACTATTTTCGAGAATGATTGTGACGGGAATAAAAAGACAAGGACAAGCAGCCCCAAACTGTCAAAAACCTAGCATTCTTTCAGCTGATTTTCTGATACACACAAATGACTTATGCCAAAAGAAAAAAAAAAAAAAAAGGAAGAAAAGTTTCTCTTCTGAAGATGACGTCAACATATCTGGTGCCTTGGGTAAGAAATAATATAGATGATATTTTTACTGTTTGTCTTTAAGGACAGATCAGATTTCCACATAAGAGGGTCAGAAAACCGTGTCACAAACCTTCTTCTAAGTAATTACTGACCCAAAGTTGAAAAGTAAGCATATACAACTCTTTCATCTACAGCATTAAGTCCAATTATGAATACCTTTATTTGCCAGGCTCTGTGCTATAGCTGTACAGAACTTGCAATTTTATGTGTCACAGCTACTCTGTGAGGTTGTTACTGTTGACATTCTGTAGGATGAGAAAGCTATCCCAGAGGTTCAGTCCCTTGTTCAATATTGCATGACTGTGAAGCAGTGTCGCAGCTTTTATATCTGGGTCGGCCTGAGTCTGAAATGTATGTGTTCTCCATTAGTGCCACTGCCTCCTTCTCCACACAAACAAACAATCCCCAAGGAAACTGACACATGGAAGAGTAAATCCGAGAGAGAAAGAAAAGAATCTTAAAAGAAAAGAAGAGAAAGTAAGAAAAAACATGAGAAAGATGGCTTGCTTGAGTCTTTTTTTTTTTTTTTTTGCCATACACGGGCCTCTCACTGTTGTGGCCTCTCCCGTTGTGGAGCACAGGCTCCGGACGCGCAGGCTCAGCGGCCATGGCTCACGGGCCTAGCCGCTCCGCGGCATGTGGGATCTTCCCGGACCGGGGCACGAACCCGTGTCCCCTGCATCGGCAGGCGGACTCTCAACCACTGCGCCACCAGGGAAGCCTGAGTATTTTTTTTTTTTTAAGTGGAGCATAAGGATGAGCAATTTTGTCTCAATTTGCCAAATTAATCAAAGTCAATTAGAGGCTATATCTTGCCAAAAGAAAGCATACTGAATGGGCATTGGCCAGTTTAATCGGGTTAAGTTTGGCAAGAATTAAAGTGGGAAAGCCACTTAATATGGAATAATCCCTACCTAATTTCAAGAAAAAGTAGTTAGAAGGTATTGACTACCTCCTCTCTTTAAATATTAAGTAGTTTTATTATGAAAACATAATGTTTTAATGTCCCATACAGCTGATTGTTAATCCAACTAAAGCTTAACCAAACAAAAGTTTAGTGAAATTTTGAACTGGACTGCTATTCATTTTGTATTTGACATATATTCAGATTTTCAATTTGAGCATAAAGTGTCATTCTGGACTCAACTCACGGGAGAGTCCTGGATTCTAACGCTACTTACTTCCCACATGGCCTTACACACATTCTTTGAGTTTCTGTAACTCTTTTAACTCACCTGTAAAATGGAGAGAATCAATGTTTTAAGATTTTTCTGAGAATGGAATTAGATAATTAAGGCCATGGCATTTTGTGAATAATTCTATGCAAATAAAGATGGTGATTATAACCTGTGTACTTCCAATTGGCTTCTCAGACCAGCAGAAAGTTCAACTTTATTATTGTAACAATTATCTTTCACTTCAGTGATTCTTTCGAGTTTTCATCCTCTATAATCAATCCTTTCTCAGATATAATTTGACAATGGGATGATCAGCAGTTTGCAGCATTTCTACTTTTCATTCTAAATTTGTCGTAATAGAAAGATCAAGTCATTTTGCAGATACATTGATTCTAAATTGCAGAATAAAATATCTGCAAGTAAGTTACTATCTCTGCTACTTCCTAGCTGTGTCGTCTTGGACAAGTCATTCAGCCTCTCTGAAGCTTACTTCTTCATTTATAAAATGGAAGCAGGAGAATTGAGAAAGATAATGTATATACAATGGTATACTCATTTTTGATGCACTATCTTTTCCTTTATCTCTATCAGTTTTGCACGTCAGCTATAAATCCAGCAGATGTGCTTTCACCTATGTAATTATGATATTCAGACCTGATTGACTGTAGTGGTTGAAAGCAATTGTGAGTAAACAAGATGGATGGTGCAATGAACATATAGGTACCCCTGAAGGAGAGGAACATGCCAGATTCCCTTTGTCCGACGTGCTCTTCGGTGTTTCTGAAATTGTAAAGCAAGTTCCTTTTTCAGAATGACCAGCTGTGAGGGCTTAACTTGCTCAGTGCAGCCAGAAACAAAATAACCAGGAAAATAACAGGTCACAGCTGAGCTCCCAGGTTGACCCGGAGCATGTACTTGGCACAGCAGCGTAATTTCTTATGACCTTAGGCATGACGTTAATATGAGGCTCATCAGTGACAGATACTGCTTGTTCACCTTGCCAAAAGCAATGGGCATAGTATGTTTACAGATTTACTCAATGATATACCTGTTCAACCAACAGTCACCTAACAATTTTGTGTTAAGCCCTATACTTGGCACTGAAGAGTTTTTCTTTTTTTTTAAATGAGTAAATCACGGTCACTGCTTTCCAGGAATATCCAATTTAGAATGAAAGAGGAGCAGACACACAATTGACTATTTTACAGCCATGATAAATCCTGGATGCATAAGAGAGTTTGATGAACTCTACCCACGTTGTGGAGGAGGCAGACTTCTCACATAAAGTTAATATTGTTGGATCCAAATTCTAAAACTCACAGTCAGGGAACAGGAAAGCTAAGATTAAACAAAGCACAAATGGGCTAGGTTTCAACATTCCCATGAGGTAGAAGATAATTTGGTTCATAGGAAGAACCAGAATGATGATTCTCCAGTATTTTCCCCCTTGCCTCTTCCTGGATTCCCAAGGATGGCCCAATGGGAACACCTTCTCTTGAAATAAAATAATCCTCCACCAATGTGTGACCAGAATAGATCAGTTATCTGGTATCTTAGAGCCCAAGTCACATGCCTTATTTTAAAAGCTAGAAAGAAGGTGTAAAGGATGCTTGCCAAAGGTGGCAATTCATCCTTCCCAAACACTGGAAGATTGACTCTGCCGTTGCCAACAGTCATTTGGAGGTGTAGAGAGACTCTGTGACACCCTAGAAATTCCTTTAGTCTCAATACCCACTTTTGTCAAACTAAACCTGCAGAAACTGTAGTCGTAAATGCCTAAATGTTAGAAGTCTACTTCACTGCTTTAAAAAAATGTTTGTCCATGAGTGTCAGTACTTTAGCTGCACATCATCATTCCTTTCCAGAACCTTGGAGGTATCATTGAGATGAGTGGTAGTGATAGGAAGCAGAATTAAATCAGGTGGGATGGGTCATAACACATAAAAAGTCCTTGCTTAAATGGAACTGTAGACGAAATATTTCTGCAGATGAATTGATACATCTCTTCTTTGCAAAAAATCAAAAGTTGAATTTCTAGTGTATTTCCTTTTGCCTCTAGGTGGCCAGAAGACTACAGCTAAAAATGCACTTGGGAGCTCAGAATCGGGGAGGCTGTGTAGTGCAGTGGTTAAGAACTCAGACTTGGAATTGGACTTCCTTGCTTTCCAGTGCCAGCTCTAGCTTTTAGTGTGTGCCCTTGAGCTATTTACTTAGCATACCTGGTCCTCAATTTCTTCATTGGTAGAATGAGGACCACAATGATTATGATACCTATATCAGAGATTGGATGAGTTAACACACAAAAACTCATAAAACCTGACTCACTGTCAGCATTCAAAAGTGTTAGCTATTATATTAACAACTTT
Organism: Tursiops truncatus; assembly: GCF_011762595.2. Classification (NCBI taxonomy): domain Eukaryota; kingdom Metazoa; phylum Chordata; class Mammalia; order Artiodactyla; family Delphinidae; genus Tursiops; species Tursiops truncatus. Next base: position 55,903,830 of record NC_047039.1, on the reverse strand, counting down.
ATCACCTTTTTCCTTTCCTTAAAATGTTTCATATCGCACTTTACTTCATCCTCTATATATCCTCAATTCCATTCTGAAATATAGAGAATATATAACTCTGATGAAAAAGCACTAGCTTCAGAGACCAACAGACACGGTTTTGGAATTGGGATCCCCTACTCTTGTGGCCTTGGTGAAAATATATAACCTTTCTGTCAGCTATCTTTATTATTATTATTATTATTTTTTTTGCGGTACGTGGGCCTCTCACTGTTGTGCCCTCTCCCGTTGCGGAGCACAGGCTCCGGATGCGCAGGCTCAGGGGCTATGGCTCACGGGCCCAGCCGCTCCGCGGCATGCGGGATCTTCCCGGACCGGGGCACGAACCCGTGTCCCCTGCATCAGCAGGCGGACTCTCAACCAGTGCGCCACCAGGGAAGCCCTCATCTATCTTTAAAATGTCTTTGCAGGGCCATTGTACAGACTAAATGAAATAATTTATATCAAGTGTTGCTCAGTATTTGGTAGTTCCTTCCACTGCTTTGAATATCTCGCTTTTTCTTTTAAAGTTTCTTTCAGTCCCATGGTGGGGAAAGCAATGCCCACTGGCCTGGTATAAAGTTGGAACAGCTGTGGTGAGTTTGGGGTTCAGGCTAACAGGTGGTCTAAGGAGCACTTTCACATCCAAAATTTCAAGCACATATTTTTTGACCTACATAGGAAGAGAAGAAGAAGAAATGGAAATGAACTCAGAGCACAGGAATCCAAATTCCAGAATCTAATTTTGCTCTCAGGAAGGGGAGAGATGGCAAAGAGACACTCTGCAGCATTGGGAGAGGGTACAAGCGCAAAACCAAGGGCTCAGTTATAAAAGGGCTTTTGTGAGGAAGGCTACATATTAGTAATAACAGGTAAACAGAAACTTTTTTCAGTGGTTTTCAAAAAATTTGTTTATTCTTCACCCTGTAAGAATAGGGTGCTCCCAGGTGATTATCCTTATTATAAAGAAAGATTGGGAAACACCAAATAGGGTGAATAATGAAAAAGTCTTTAAGGCAGTGCTTCTCACACTTTAATATGCACACGAAGCACTTGGAGATCATGTCAAAGTTCAGCTGTGGGGTCTGTGTTTCTGTACTTTTAAAAGACTCCGAGGTTATGCCAGTGTTAGTGGTATATAGACCAGATTCTGAGAAGCAAGGCTCTAAGACAATGACTCAGCAGTCTAAGATCTGGGGGCTCATTTACTGTTAGCCATAACCTTGGCCTTTTAATAAGCAAAGCCATCACCTGGCTTGTTGGTACAAAATGCAAATAAGAGTATAGATCCTGATTTGACAGACATGGTTAGTTATCAGAAATTGACTTTTTAAAACAAATAATACCAAGGATTTGATTCTGATGCGGAGAGTCTCAATCCTACTTTCCATTGATAAACACTGTAAATGCCGTGGAAATCAAAGCACTCTAAAGGTGGAAGGAACAGCAGTATCATTATAGAAGTCATCCAATCCCTTGGTCTTATCACCCATAACCTGGAGAGAATAATATGTGCCTTTATAGAGTTGTTAGCATAAAATAAGACATGAAAGCAAAGAACAGCTGAGCCACCCTATTCAAGGGGTCAACAGAAATAGGATATGGATCCAGGAAAGAACCACTTTCAGCCAAACAGCAGAGAAGCTTTCCTATATTCTCTTGATTCTTAGGCTATAAAGGCAATTTACAAGATCACTACATTCACTCTATCCATTTACTAGCTAAGCAGGACTGATTCCTGTTATAAAATGATAGTGGCTCTCTCTCTCTCTCTCTCTCTCTCTCTCTCTCTTTCCCGCTGTGTGTGTGTGTGTGTGTGTATGCATTTCATGTCCACAAGCATATACACACACACATATATGTGTATATATATATATATATATATGCTTGCAGATAAGCAACATATACATAAGCATATATGATTAAATTTTATAGATTTCTGGAGATTGTAAAGACATAATACAGCTAACCTTTAAAACAATGCTAATGTAGCTGCTATAATATGGCATTTTAAAAACACCTTTTTCATAATGCATGTTCTTAAATGTTAAACTGATTCATATGTTATATTCCCAACTTTTAAATCTCAAGTTCTACTTAGAATATCAAAAGAAATATGGGAAGTACAGAATTTTATATAAAAATTTCTAATGAACTATACTGGTCTTCTGTTATTACTGTCTTAACCCTGCTTGAAAGTTTACTTTTTCAGAGGGAAAAGGTCTTCAGCTTCTTTCTCAGACCATGCCTTACTGGATTTAAAAAAAAAAAAAAAGAAAAAAAACAACCTTCAAAGTACTATCTTTCACTGCCTGTGGCAAGGACAAGGCTTAGGTCGACGCCTATTATAGAAGCAGCAAAAATATGTGGATTAAAAAGAAAAAAACACACACTATAGTCTCTTTGGTGTATCTAGACTTTTTTTTTTTTTTTTGGTGGTACGCGGGCCTCTCACTGTTGTGGCCTCTCCCGTTGTGGAGCACAGGCTCCGGACGCGCAGGCTCAGCGGCCATGGCTCACGGGCTCAGCCGCTCCACAGCATGTGGGATCTTCCCGGACCGGGGCACGAACCCGTGTCGCCTGCATCAGCAGGCGGACTCTTAACCACTGCGCCACCAGGGAAGCCCTTAGACATTTTAAAACATGGATTAGACACACACAGACAGTACAAACATCAAAATCACAATCAAGTGAATGTACTTCATATATATCTAATGTCACATAGTTGACATAGAGCTTTTTTGTGACCATGCTTTGGTGTGTTGTATATTTGTTGAATTGCATAGGGTCATAATATGAAGTCTGAAGTATAGTTTGTTCTAGCACATTCTAAAAGGGTGAATCATTTGAAGGAGGTCTGTAAAATTATATTGTCTAAAGATAATTAGGTGACTAAAATAATTCTGGATTATTAGCTACATTATGAAATTTCAATAATAGATCCCTTTACTTCTTCACAATTCAGCCAAGAAACATTGAAAATTAACCCAAAACTTTCTTTGTTATAAGGTTCAGAATTATGTTCACTATAAACTTTGATGTTTTAACATCTACATGAAAGTAAGGCATTTAAAATGAAATATTTGTAAAAATTTCATGAGTTTTCCTTTCTACCTAAGGAGAAAAATTCAGTGTAAATATGTGTAGGTGTATTTCCTCTTGAAAACTAAACTAATTTTAGGCTTGGATTATAACTGGAATAATGTAACACAACTAGGGATAGTGACAATATTTAAATTCAGTGACTTTATCTATCTAGATTCCTTTCAAACATAGGAGAACAAATGTACACCAGAAATTGGAAAACAAAATGTGTGTGTGTAGGTAACTTCCCAATAAAGATATATATATAGATATATAAAACATATATGTGTATATATTTATTTATTTATTTATTTATATGGTCGTGGGTAAAAATGTAGTCATCTTTAACATATATCATCTAGAATCTGGAATAACTGGTTATTTATTGAAACATCCAACACATGACCTAATATAGAGGGAAAAATAGAGATGAGTGATACAGATATGGATATATTTATATTTATAGAGATGAGTGATACAGATATGGATATATTTATATCATGGATTATTGGGGAACAATATCTCACTTTCTCCATATTTGTATCTATAATTGCATCAGACTTAACATGAAGTTAAGTGATGGCTATTGAAATAGCCACATCATCATAAAAATCTCTTTATTTTAAATTGCAAAATGCCAGTCTGAGTTAAATCAAATGGTACATGGATCACTAGTGTTTCTGCTTCTAGCCTTGATTTGGTACAATATACATATAAACTAATGGCTATTAATTTGGATACAATTTATGAAGTCATTTCACAGATTATGAATATAGGCAACAAGCCACAGTACAATTAAGAGTTTCTATGTTTTGGTCACCAAAAGAAGTTATAGATATTTTCATATCACATTTACGTTTCCACAGATATCTTGAAATATCATTTACATCCAGCACAATTTCAAAATTACAGCATTTAATACACACGCTGCTAGATTTTTAGTGAAATCCATATTCTACTCTATCACAACTTTGTGAAATCATTTTTTCTGTAATGTCCATATATTTAGTGTTATGCACATGAAAACGTTCTTGTAAAAAGTCCATATCGTTCAACAAAGGAATTCATGGAGGCTTCCCTGGTGGCACAGTAGTTGAGAGTCCGCCTGCCGATGCAGGGGACACGGGTTCATGCCCCGGTCCAGGAGGATCCCACATTGCCATGGAGAGGCTGGGCCCGTGAGCCATGGCCGCTGAGCCTGTGTGTCCGGAGTCTGTGCTCCGCAACAGGAGAGGCCACAGCAGCGAGAGGCCCGTGTACCGCAAAAAAAAAAAAAAAAAAAAAAAGAATTAATGGCACAAAATGATTAAAAACACCTATTTTTTAAGCATGAGTCATGTCATGTCACTATTCTCTTGAAAACCCTCCAATGGCTATGCATTTCACTTAGAATGAAGTTGTTGTGGTCCTTTGATTTCCACCACCACTAGTTCTGGCCTCATCACTGTTTCTCAAAATATTAAGCGTACCCCCAACTCAGAGCCTTTGTACTGAACGTTCCCTCTGCCTAGAATTATTTCCCTTCAGATTTAATCATGTTCCACTCACCTCCTTCTAGATTTTTTTTTCAAATGTCACCTCATTCAAGTCTATGCTATTTTATTTATAATCACATCACTTCCTTAACATCTCTGTTTTCCTTACTATGCTAATTACACCCCATAATTTACTATATATTTTCTACCTACCCTCCCCTAGAATATAAACTCCATTGGAGGAGGGATTTGTGTTTGTGTGTGTATGTGTGTGTTTTCTGTTTTGTTACCCATAATATCATAATGTATTTGAGGTGCTCCATAAACTCTTGAGACATGAAAAAATAATTTGTAAAGGTAAATGACGATTTCAGTACGGTTGGAAAACAGTATGCCACTGTAAATTAGCCCATTTTTACAACTGCTAAATGTAGAATTCAAGAAGGTAGACAGAAAGTTGATGCTATTCCTTTATCATACTGGTTAGCTAAGAGTGTCTATAGAAAATATATTAGTTTCCTAGAGCTGCCACACAAGTTACTAAAATTTGGTGGCTTAAAACAACAACAATTTATTGCTTCACATTTCCAGAGGCCAGAAGTTCAAAATCAAGGTTTGGCAGGGCCCTTCCGAAGGAGGAAGTTTCGAGGGGAGAATTCTCCTTGACTCTTTCAGTGTCTGGTGCCCCTGGTGTTCCTTGGTTCGTAGCAGCATAACTCCAACCTGCTGCCATCTTTAGATGGCCTTCTTTCCCTCTCTTTTATAAGGACCCCAGCCATTGGATTTTGGGCCCACTCTAAATCAAGGATGATTTCATCTGAGATTCTTAAATCAATTAATTATATCAGAAAAGTCCTTATGTCCAAATGAGGTTACATACACAGGTACTAGAGGTCAGGACCTGGACAAATCTTTTTGGAAAACACAATTCACTACAGAAGATAAGAAATGATTCAGATATTTCTGGATAAAGAAACCAGATTTTTAAAATTCACTTTGTCTGCAGAGAAGGATATTTATGCTTTCTTAATATTTTTTTCTAGAATTATATGCCTCACTATTTTGGAGGATCTTCTAACTGATTTTGAGGAAAACAAAAAGGGTTTGTTATTAATAAAAGTGCTTTTAAAGTTTAAATGGGAGAAAGAGTAGCATTGTGAAGCAAGACTCTAAAACTCTACATAGTTAAAGTGACTAAATACAAATTGACCTTTTGCATCCAAGCTGAAAGTAAACTATCTACAGACCAAGAACTATGACTTGGTACTTTTCCCACTGGAAAAAAATGATAGAAACTGACTAATGAATGTATGCCACTTCTTTCTATAGATGCAATAGGTCAATCGTGGCTAGCCAGCTGGAGATTAGACTGCAACACAGGTCACCTACCTGTGAGATTTCCAATAGCTGTGATTAGAGAAGCATTAAATTAGAGGTTAAGTGCTCAACGGCTGAAGGAAACTTCTACTTTTATTGAGTACCTCTGAATGGCCAAAAGGAAATAATATATACTTCATATACTAGATCTAAGTCTATAAGAATACCTTATTTTAAAGGTTGTTTTTTGTGTTAATGTGTTACCTAATATTATTGATTATCACTATTATCAAAAGTGATACATGTAAATTTCTAGCTTTTAATTCAAACTGTCAAATGTGAAAGTGAAAAAAAAAAAGGAGTAAGTAGGAAAAAGACTTGAAAATGTTAGTTGGAAATAAGCTCAAAGTGAGTGAAAAATATAGTATCACAATTAATAAATCTAAAGTATTCTTGAGTGGAATTTTTAGAAATATATGCCTTAGTCAATAGTGGTTCAGCATTACAATTTTAATTCAGATTACAACTAGGATTTAGTGTTGAATTCTAGGCATAATATTTGGAGGATGACCTTTTATAAACTACTCAACAACCAGAAAGATAAAGAATCTGGGAAATATGTCATATTAAAAACAGATGAAGGAAGAGGGCATATTTAGCTTGAAGAGGATACTCAGAATAGAAACAGCGTTTGCATTAAATAAATTGAACCACGGACATGTGGAAAATAGTAAAACATAATAAAACCAAACAAAGCAGATAAGCAAAAAGAAAGTTACAATAGGCAAGATGAGAGTTATATCAATATGTAAGAAACACCAGCTAAGTATGAGAACTGTTGAGCAGTGAAATGGGCAGATACTGAATTTCCATAACAATCACTACTGTTCACTGAAGTGCTTGGTGCTGAGCTAACTGCATTTCTCCACTATTGCAATCAATCTCAACCACAATCCTATGAGGCAGAGGTTATTATCTCCATTTCCTAGAAGAGGAAATGTAAGTGATTTGTCCATGGTCAAACAACTAGAGGTTCTAAACTTACTATTTTAACCACGTTTATAGTCTTGGCTTTCTATGCCACACAGAATTGAGCACATCTGTTATGATTTTTTTAAAGGGATATCATGCATCCAGAGCAGAGTATATCTGTCTTCTAAAGTTAATACATGAAAAAACGTTTAGAACAGTTCTCGTAGTAAGAGTATCTGAAATGTACTGAGTGTGAAAAAGGATGATTCTTAGAAGAGAGTACAATCATACAATCCTAGCTCACACAGATATAAAATGAATATGTGTCAAAGATTTTATTTAACTCACTAATTAATGAAGGAACCAGGGAGATATTACAAACAGTTCTAAGGAGAATTCAAAAAGCTACACACACAGATACACACACACACACACAGACACACACACACACAGACAAAACATTTACATTGATGCAAAACTGTATTCTAAAGGGAGAAAGGGAAATCAATTTTATTTTGTTAGAAAAAAAATTACTTTCATTCCTATGGAAAATAATCATATGCATTGCTTTCAGTATTCTACAATGCACAGAGTTGTAAAATAGCTCCAAGACAATGAGAAGTGCAGAGATCCACTAGAATCAGACAACCTAGGAGGACACGCTTAGAAAGCACCTAGTAGTCCACTGAAGACACTCATTTGGGACCATTTCAAAGTCTTTCACAATGTTTCCTTCAAGTGTTTATAATTATGTTGTACAAGTCACATAGATTGGAAGTAGCAGAGGAGAAACTTAGAAACTTAGATCTCTTTAGCATGAAAGACAATGGCACTCTGCGTTAAGCCATGTAGCCTCCCTAGAGATATTTGTATGTTGCATAGAAAAACTGACATTCATTGAATACCACATTCAGTGCTAAGTGTTCTATATTTCATGACAACAGTGACAACAACAAATAATTATTGAGTGCTTTCTGTATGCCAGGCTTTGTGCTAATTAATTTATGTGCATTATTATGTATAATTTTCCTACAGGTCATAATGATAACACAATAGCAGCAGCAATAACAAAAGCAATGATAATGGTATCTCAGTTTAGTTAAACAGTTACTGAAAGTCAGGTACTTGTTCTAAGTATTATCTATTTTAATCTTAACAACCACTGCCATGATTTAAGTAATATTATTATTGGCGAGTTGAGGATTAGACAGGTTGATCAATTTGCCAAAGTCACACAACTAATAATATTCCAATCTAGGTATCTTTGAATACAAAGTCTGTGGTTGTAATTATTAAACTACTAAGGTAAACCGTCATAGATCATATCAATGCACTTTGAAGTACACCTATTAGAATACAAAATTATTTCTTTATGACATCATACAGGCGAATATTAAACACGTTAGGTTTTCAGAAACGTTCCTATAGTTTTAAAAAACCATGAATGTTATATGTATTTTAAAAAGTTTGCTTAGAAACATAAAAATTAAAGAAGGATTCATAACCAAATATGAAGTATCTTCTTCAAGAAATCCACTCAAAGAGTCAATGATTAAACCATAAGTGGAGGGTTTTCTCTGACTGACTTATCATAAAAAATAATTATATACCAAACATTAAACCTTAGCCTCCTCTCCTGCCGCTCCCTTATCCTCTTCCAAATAACATTCCTATAGGTTCTTAAAAAGAAAAGGAAAAATAGGTAGTGTTCAGATGGAGATAGAAGAGGTAAAATACATTACCAGCAGTAAATATTTATTTACATTTCATAAAATATATTCGTTATTTTTCACCGACTAAGTAGGAATGTAGAATTTTGCTATGATTTATGCCAAAATAGATCATTGTAAGAGATCAAATGTTTTACAATATGCCTTTAATATTTGAAATATTCTTGATTAATCTTATTAAATGATTAGCTTGTACAGTAGTACATATAAAGGTTTTGATTGTCAATGATAAATTAATCCAGCTCCTGACTTAATGATTAAATATGCCAAATTCATAGAGATTGTGTTTTAAATTATTTAAATTACCTTTGTTTAGCCACATAATTGGAAGGAAATAGTGGTGTGGATAATCCTAAATACTGAATGATTCCAAAATCATTTAGAATTGGCTTTGGGATGCATTTTAATGTGGAAGCAGATTTGTTTCCTAAGTTCATTTTGCATGAGCTAAAATTAAAATAGGCAAATATTATTCACAAAGAAGGTAGCATGGTCCAAAATGTTATGGTTGATAAGGGCATTTCAGCCTGGGATATAGGTTGTACTGCTAACAACAACTAACAACAACAATAACAACATAACATCAACAATGAAAGAGGCTTGAGGAAGAAACTTAGAGCCTGTTCAAGAACATCCAATTTATAACATAATTTAGAGCTAACTGTATCTTATCATTAACAATTGCCCTGCTGCTGTTGTTTCTGCCTATAATAATCTTGTATTTTCACTTATCCATATGCATGCAATAGTTCAAAGTATACTTCAAGTCCCACATCCTTCATTAACAATAACTTTATAACTTGAGTATTGAGTCTCCCTCAGTACTCAAGTAAACCTAAGTGTTCCAGGAACTCCAAGATTTATTTATTTTTCTCTCCAACCACAAAGATTGAGGGTGAAGTATGGCCTTCTCTACTACCACCTCCCGAGACAGGTACCCTTAAATGGACATTTAAGGTCCCATTCTGACACTGACCCCCAGACCATGACCTTCATGCAAAAACAACTCTTACAACAAAAATCTCAAGGTAGGGCTTCCCTGGTGGCGCAGTGGTTGAGAGTCCGCCTGCCGATGCAGGGGTCACGGGTTCGTGTCCTGGTCCGGGAAGATCCCACATGCCGCGGAGCGGCTGGGCCCATGAGTCATGGCCGCTGAGCCTGTGCGTCCGGAGCCTGTGCTCCACAACGGGAGAGGCCACAAGAGTGAGAGGCCCGCGTACCGCAAAAAAAAAAAAAAAAAAATCTCAAGGTAAATGCCAGGCTGGGTGCATTTCTGAAGTGTCTATGCTTGTTACTTTAGTGGTTTGTGTACCTGAAAATATAGGCTTTTTCTTAATTAGGGTTGAAATAGTGAAAAAGGTATGGAGTTAACAAAAGTTCATATTGCTTCCTGTTTCCCCATTATTGCCAAACAATAAAAACTTTAAAAGAGCAGATATAGTTATGTTCTTTTTTTTTTTTTTTTTGGCGGTGCGCGGGCCTCTCTCACTGTCACGGCCTCTCCTGTTGCAGAGCACAGGCTCCGGACGCGCAGGCTCAGCGGCCATGGCTCACGGGCCTAGCCGCTCCGCGGCATGTGGGATCCTCCCGGATCAGGGCACGAATCCATGTCCCCTGCATCGGCAGGCGGACTCTCAACCACGGCGCCACCAGGGAAGCCCTGCTATGTTCTTAAATAGAGGTATAGGGGAAAGATGAAATTAAGTACTGTTCTATAAATGGAATGTTAATTACTACTATTGATATTAAATAATAATGATTACTGCAGCGGCTCTTACAACTACTAACAACAACACGATCAACACCAGCATTTATTGCTTATCGTGTATATACTATATGCCAGACACTGTGCTAATGAATTCACATTAATTGTTTTAAATGTCATCTAATAAAAAAATGAGCATATCTATATATTTGATTTAACTATGGGGATGGGGAAGTACCTTAAGAATAGATGGGGCTTTGTTTTTGGAAAACTCTTTCTCTTATGAAAGGGAAGGACTGGTTTCAATGGGAGAGTTTGAGACAAAGGTGTTAAATAATTCTTTATACTAGAGAAAAGGAAATCTTAGAGTTGCCCTTTGCAAATGTTTCTATGGGGGGAAAGGGAACCATGAAATTGAGAGATAAGGGCAAGAAAAAGTAGAGGGCAGAGAGGGATAAACGAAGAAAGAAGTTAATGAAATAAACATCAGTGCTTCCCATCTACAAGGCTCTTCCAACACACTGGGGTCAATTTGTATTCATAATTTTATTTGCTTTTTTCTTACAGAGGTACATAACTTGTGTAAGCTCCAGGTCCCAGAAAACCTGGATCTGTCTCTAGCAGAGAGATGTTTCTGTTCCCAAGAAAAAGATACTAACTCTTCCAATACTCTTTTTTAATCTGGTGTCATCTTCCTCCACTAGTCCTAAAGGTTCAGTAAAATCAGATGTTCAGAGTAGTCCCAGGTTATGTGCTTAAGCTCAAGGCCCTAAATTACTCAATTATAGTATTTTCAATACCACATTAAGGTCAATTAAAATAATGTATCCAATCAAAATGACTTTATTTCAAATATCAAAATATTTGATACCAAATATCAAAGGGTGACCGAGGAAATTATAGGTTTAAATAAGTTTGAGTGAGGACAGTGGGATGCTTGAGGTTATAAAGAACAACCAAAATATATGTTTTTGGTGGATATCATGCTCACCTGGAGATTACATTTCCATAATGAACATCAGATTATCAGTTTAAACTTGGAACATAGTGGACCCTTTGAGTTCAATGAAACATTGATGAGAAACTTTAGTTCTCTCGATCATCTTTACAATGTCTGCATCTAAACCATAGCTACAGTTAGCAACTAGACAGTAAGACTGGACTAAAGCCAGGTATTTTGCCAATAAAGAGGAGTCAGAGAAATAGCCTTAGGCCTCGCTAGCCACACTCATACCCTAAATCACACTGACACTTCCCCATCAGCCACCCACCCACCCATCACTTGGCATCTGTGATGTACTCTACTGTTGTAAAGTAGAACCTGTTGGTGGGGAGGACTTTCCTTGCCAGAGACGGCCTGAAAACAGCAGTTTACAAGAAACTGCAGCAGGTATCAAGCTGGCGTCTTTAAGCAGCTCTCTTGTTAACAGATATGCTTGCGTAAGTTAGACATTTGCTGATGCGGTTGTCTGCGGTGGTCTAAGTCCCAGGAGCAGAACAATATTAAATAACCTGGTCCAGGTAAAGCACAGTAAAAAGCTGGACATTTAAGGCAACAGCAGAAGTATGTCTTGTAGGACATATTTTTGCTGAGAGTAGAAGTTCCCCAGAGCAAAAGAATATGAAGAAAGGGTACACAGTGAATTGAAGCTATACAAGTGCTCCTTTCTGAACTTGAAATTTGCCTTGGGGACATGGCTACATTTAGACTAAGTAGACTTTAAATGGTAAAAATTATCAAATGATTAATGATCAGTGTGTGAGTCTGTGAGGTGAAGAAACCAAATTTTCCAGACTGTCATATTCATTCTTTTGTATTTAGTCCTGCAGTCATCATCTCTATGAAGTCTCAAATTATAAAACATAGGATTTGATTTTATTTGCCTTTCCTTTGATACAGGAAAACCAGTGAAGGGTTGTCCTAGAAGTTGACCCTGGACTGAGTCCCCAAAACTCCTCCCCCAATCATTTTCTGTGACCTCCATCCCTGTCACTCATGCACCATCTTGTTATATGACCACTGTCGAAAGTGACTTGTGAAAAGGAATCCATCAACAACTCACCTGCACTTTAAGAAGATGAAGGAAAAAAGGAAGGCAGATCAAGAAAAGGGTGTCATTATTCTGCAGAACAGGGATGGAGAAAAATGACCACATGACACTCTAAGTTGGAATAGTGAATGCATCTCCCCTCAAAAACTGATATGCATGGTGTTTGTTTCTGCATTACACGCAATGCTGTGTTTTGGGCTGGCTAGAAAATAATGTTGTGTGTATACAATGTGGCATCTACAGTGCCAAGGCCATAACAACTATCTGGTGAATGTCTGCAGTCTTAAATGATACCCATGTTACTAGCAAACATGTATTCTTAATAACAACTTGTCAAACGACACGGGTGTGGAGCCATCTAATTTTGAACGTCGGGTAGAAATGCCACAGAAATGAAGGTCTGTGTTCTATAACTACTATAAACTCACACGCAACCAGGTTGCATTTAGAGAGCTGATCAGACTTACTTGAAACCCATTTACACATGTGAGGAACCAAGGAGCCACTTTTTGATGGAAGAAAGAGTTGAGGAGTAGAACTTGGTAAAGAAACAAGAATTGTTTGCAAAAAGGAAGAGTTTATTTTGAAGATGACCCTTGGATAGGTTTCTTGCTCAGCTTTGTAATTTGTGCTTTGATCTTAAGGTAGGAGGATTCTAAAAAACTAAGTCAAAGTAAAACAGAGCACAGAATTCAAACATGATTTGTTATATCATGTGTTATACTGTAAACAGAGTTTTTAATATAATGTATAATACACATCCTGAGAAGTCAATGGGAGTGAAGGTGATTATGTGTTAGCCTATATTCAATACTGTATTTAGGATCCCATTTGACACATGCTGAGGATTTTCCGAGGCAGATTCAATGTGAAGGAAACTAGGGTTCCTGAAATTCCACAGGTGGTAATCTGTCAAAGGCAATATAATCAATTATCTTTGCTAGGACACTATTATACTATTGCTATATCCCCTAGCTATTCTCTCAATGAACATTATTGCCTCATACATACCTCTTTAAACATGTATCTTATACCATTATTGGTTATGAGGAAGAATGTGGCAGATCAAAGGAAAATAAGTTAATCATTTCCTTTTTAATGTCTAGCAAAATTATCAGTTAGAAACAGGAAAATCTGATGTTGGTGTTGATAAAGATATAAATATGGATGTAGAGGTAGGTTTAGATATTATCATGCTAAATTCTTGAAACTTACGATACAATACACTGTGACCAAAAACAATATGAATGCATAAATAATGTAACCATAAGAGTAAAATGGTAAAATATTTTACACTATTATTAGTGAATCTATAAAACACAATTTGTGAAAAAAGTATAAATTAAATTTTTAAATTTCATTTTTAAAGTAACATAGAGAAGTCATATTTTATTTAGCCTTTGACATGCATTCAAAATTAGGGTCCATATATCAGCCTAAAAATTCAAAAATTAGACTGGAAAGCAAAATATATATTAAATATATTTATAAATATATATAAAATGTATATATTCATATTGTTATGAAAGTTGGGGAAAACTGAGTTCAATTTCCTTGACCTCTTTCTCTACTTGTTTTACAAGTATGTGGCATTCACATCTTGTACCTATTACAATTTGCCATTAATATTTGATACCTCCTAACACCTTCAGAATCATTTAAAAATTTTTTATACCATACATTCTTTCTCTCATTTTCAGGGGCTTGATCATTGACAAATTTGATTCCTTAAATAATACTGTTTTATATACCTCAACTCTGCTCATCACCTCAAACTTTAGAATCAATTGATCACTAATTCGTATAGATAGTTGAGCTCATAAATATGGTCATAACCCAATAATTAATTCTCACTTTTCTACTTTTCTCAGCCTACATTTTGCATGTGACTTAGTTTTCATGAGTATCACCAGACTCTTCTTTTACAAGATGTGCAGGAAAGCGTTAACACAGTGTGCTAGGTCTTTGGAAGGGCTTGCTACAGAGATGGGTATTGGCTGGCATCTGGGAACACGGCTTTTAAACTGTTCCACAAGGCTTTTAAACTGTTCCCTCTATCACTAACTGATAAGGTGTTTTACCATACAAGCCTAACTAGACTGTACAAACAGTGTGATTTATGGTGAACATCTGCTTTCCTTCTGGGATTCTAGAATTTTGATAATTTTGGATAGGGAGAGATTGCCCATGTAACCAACCCTCCCCCCCACCCCCCCAATCCCTTAAACTCTAAGTCTCAAATGGGCTTTCTTGGAAAGAAACAACTGTGCAGATGTTATTTCATTTCATGTCTGGGGGTGAGCACACTTGGGGTGATACCTTCAGGGACAGCATAGGAAGAATGAACATGGATTCCTCCAAAGCAGTCTGATACATCTTTCTCCCTCTCTCATCCAGCTGTACGGCCTTACTGTGTTGCTGCAATAATTGTCAGCCATGAGTCCAACTATATGCTTAGCACTGTGAATCCTTCCAGCAAAGCACTGAGCCTCTGATGGGAGTGGGATCCCTGACACAAGTGGTGTTAGAAGTGCTGGCGTGCGAGACTTCTGTCTCAAATATAGTTCTCATGTCTGTAGTGGCTCCCAGGACATTTCTTCTTAGTTGTCTTATCATTGTCTCAAATTAAAAGAAAATTTACTGTTACTTTAAATTCAAATACTTCACAGTTCTACAAATGGTATTAACATTCTTTAGTCTAGTCACCTACATTCAAAATATGAGTGATCTTTGAGAGCAAGGGCAATCTATAATAAAGAATAGAGGTTATGAAATCAAGATTTCCATCCCAGCTTTATTTCTAAATGCCAGTGTATTACTTTACTGAACTTGGGCAAGTAGGACACAGCTTGACATGGAGTGGAAACTGAGCACACAGTAATTATTTACTAATTAACAATATTAATCATGTTATTAATTAACAATATTAATCATGTTATTCTTATTCCCTCTTCCTACTACCATTCTACTATCATTCAAATATTATACAAATTGTATGACTTGCATTAGTAGAGTCATTAACTTTCCCTTTCTCATTGGGGCCACCCCAACCTGGCCTCTTTTTCTCAGTTCTACATAAGTACAATAATCTATTTTGGTCTCCTATTCCTCTCTAACCTGTTTTTCTAGATTAATCGTCTGAAGAGGAATTTTTCAAACTCTACTCCAGGGAGCCCTAACATTTCCTGTAACTCTCACAAAGATCAGTGAGGAGGGGACTATGGAGAGCAATAGATCTCACATCTGACTACAACAAGAAATGCTCTGTTTTTTATCCATTTTCTATATTGTGCTTCTGTTTGACATTCCATTTGGACAAAGGCCTTGGTGGCTAATAAGTTTGTAAAAGCACTGTGCCAGCTGTCCTCAGGATCAAATCTGATCTCTTTAAACTCCAGATCTTCCACTTTTCATCCCAACTTTCACTCTAATATTCTCTGCATAAGTCCTTTGTCTCGGTCAAAATGATTTCTTCATTAAACTTTCCGCTATCTGTTGAACTGTGTCCACTCAAAATCGGTATGTTGCAATAATAACCATCAATACTTCAGAAAGTGATCTTATTTGGAAATTGGGTGGTTGCAGATCTAACTAGTTAAGATTAGGTTATACTGGAGTGGGGTGGGCCCCTAATCTAGTGTGACTGGTGCCCTTACAGAAAGGAGAAATTTGGATGCAACCATGCACACAGAAAGAGCACTCACTACACGAAGGTAAAGGCAGTGCTCAGGTTGATATAGCAGAAGCCAAGGAGTTCCAGTGATTTCAGCACACCACCACAAGCTAGGAGATAGGCATGGAACAAATTTCTAGTTCACAGTCCTTAGAAGGAACCAATTTTGCTAATACTTTGACTCAAACTTCTAGCCACCTGAACTGTGAGACAAACTTTATTGTTTAAGCCACCCAGTCTGTGGTACTTTTTTATGGCAGCACTAGCAAACTAATACAACCTCTAAACATACTAAGCACATCTTTATCTCCATACCTTCGTTCTCCCTGCAATGCCTTCCTCAGAGATTCCCTACCCCTTTAAGAACTAGCCCAGGTTTCTCAACCTCCCCAAACTGTTTTTTAGCTGCCTTAGCTTGTGGCAAACTTTACTTCTTTGAAAGACCTCATAGAACTTAATAATTCTCTTGAAAAATATTATATGCTATCTTATTGATTACTTGAAAATAAAAGCCAGAATCACAACTTAATGTCATATCTTTAAACATAAAGCTAAATTAGAGTGTCACTGTGACCACTATTATCAACATTGGACATCTGCCATAACTTAAGAGTGTATGAATTGGCTTTGAGGACACACAAAGGTAAGGGTTATGTGAAAATAATAGGTAGTATCAACAAGTATAGAGAAAACACTTTCTCATATAATAAACACTCTATTTCAACTCTCTTGATATGAATTAGGAACGATTGGGCTTTCTGTTTTCACATGAATTTAAAAGACTACTATTTTGGTGATATTCATCTTGCTTTGTTTATGGATTATTTTTGTTGTAATAGTGCAAAAGGACCTAATTATAGTTGACACACTTCACAAAGTCCATGCATACTAATGGTATGTACAGATTATTCAAGAGAACTTTAAGAATTCTCTCTTTAATAATTAAAATGTGTTTCGTGTTCTTCTTAAGGTCTCCAATGACCTCAATTTCCAAATCTGAAGTTCTACTTTCACTGCTGTTCCTACTGATGTAAAGCAATCAACATGGGGCTTCCCTGGTGGCGCAGTGGTTGAGAGTCCGCCTGCCGATGCAGGGCACACGGGTTCATGCCCTGGTCCAGGAAGATCCCACATGCCACGGAGCGGCTGGGCCCGTGAGCCATGGCCGCTGGGCCTGCGTGTCCGGAGCCTGTGCTCCGCAATGGGAGAGGCCGCAAGAGTGAGAGGCCCACATACCACACTTTTGATTTTTTCCTCTCTTTTTCTTGTCTCTGAGGCTGCCTCCCCTATTGTCTACAATCTCACCCATTCTCGAGGATTCAGTTATCAAATAAATGCTGATGTTTATACCTCTTGTTCCAATTTTGTCTCAGAAACACATTTACAACAGTTTCTTGGTCTGTATGCAAGCTGGTACATCATAAGCACTGTCTTTTCAGTGGCAAACTAAACTATTTTGCATATGTAATGTCATTTGTGCACTGCCATCACCCCATTCCAGTATCCAGAATTAGCTAAATTGACTGGATTTTGGTACTGTTAATAAATAATTATCCATTATTATTTCTCACTAGGTTAAAAGACCACTATCACAAAAAAATACATATAAATGAAAACATTATTTGATATAAAAATCATGACTTTGGCCATTGTTAGTGGAAATATATATATATATATTTTTAATGGTACAAATGAACTTATTTACAAAACACAAATAGAGTCACAGACATAGAAAACAATCTTATGGTTACCAAGGGGGGGAAGGGGAGGGAGGGATAAACTGGGAGGTTGGGATTGACACATACACACTACCGTATATAAAACAGATGACTAATAAGAACCTAATGTATAGCACAGGGAACTCTACTTAATACTCTGTAATGATCAATATGGGAAAAGAATCTAAAAAGGAGTGGATATATGTATATGTATAACTGATTCACTTTGCTGTACAGCAGAATCTAACACAACATTGTAAATCAACTATACTCCAACAAAAATTAATTTTTAAAAAAGTCTCCCCTCCTTTCACAGTATGACTTTTCTGCTACATTCACTTACAAATAATATTGCTAAAAATTAATTTAAAATTGGTGGTTTAAAAGTATATTTTGATTTGGTTTTGGATTTTGATAAGGATATTTGTAGACAGCAAACACTTTCAATGGCTCTCCATTCTTCCTGTATAAATCTTAATCTTTTCAAACTAGCACTTATAGCCTTATACAAACTGACCCAAATCTAACTTTTCAGCTCTTTCTCTTCTACTGGGCCATAAAGCTTACATTCCAATTGAGCTAGTTCTTTGACACCCACTCAAATATGTGAGATTCCTACCTCAGCGCCTATAATTTTTTTTCAAAAATGTTTCTTCCACATGAAATAATACCCTCCTTTCTGTTTCTATCATCAAAAATCTTGCCTATCATTACCACAAAGACCACTTCTTCATCAACTTTTCCCCATTACCATAGGTCAGATTTACCTTCTCTTGATAGTGCTGATAATAGCCCATTATGTCTATAGTTCATTGGAAATATATATTTCCTACTTAATTGTGGGTTTCTTTGAGGTCAAGTATCAATAGGTACCTGACATTATCAAACACTATGCACAACAGAGATGCGTCACTGAAATATTTGCAGAACTGTCCTGCATTTGGCTGCAAAGAGCCATCTTCTCCGTGGACACAGTTGCAAAATGAAAAAAACAGGACAGAATATTAAGTGATTATAAATAAAAACTCATCCAGTAAATCTTTTCCGAATTGACAGAAATAGTGTAAGTAATAACACATCTGAACAAGAAAAGGTATTATACTGAAGGCAAAATTGAAAAAAAAAAAGTAAACGGGAACTACAGAAAGCAGATATATCATCCCTTTGGAGCCAAATCATACTTTAAGGTAGGCAGAGGAGCTGAAAACGGAAATCGAAGTGGTCTGGAAAACAGGACTCCCAGACCTTCTTTTACAAAGAATTGTACAAAGTAGGTCAGCACTGCTTAGAGAAGTGGTGAGAGCACAGAACATTCAGAAAAGAAAGAAAGGAATAGATCCCTTAAAGCTCTATAAGCTAGCATCAAATGTAAGAAAAAAGGAAGAGGTGATAGTAATGTCAAGCAGCACAAAATAAGAAGAAAAATTGCGTTTTTTGGAGGCTGGGCTGCAGAGGAGGTCACAGAAGACTTGCTGTGTTATTTGGGAGGAAAAGAGAGAGTGGGAATAAAGCATATCTCTAAGAAAAACAATTGCTGTGTTTTCATTTTGGTCATCTGGTGTTAGGATCTAATAGTGTTTAAAGAGTCAAAGCTCTGAAGCAAAAGATATCTGGGCTCATCTCCAAGTTCTGTCCCTTGGGAGCTAGATGGCCTAGTATAAGTTGCTTAAGCGTCGGGTTTCTTCTCTGTAGAATAGAAACAATAGTAGTGCTTACTTCAAAGCATTTTTGAAAGATAAAATAAGATACATCATTTAAACCCTTAGCATTAAGCCTGTACTGTTAAGTGCTCAATAAATATTAGCTATTATTTTCAGTCTTTAAAGCATGCTATGTTTCAGAGACTCCAGGAAGGCTTTCCTGCCTCGAAATTCAGGACTGACTTCCAAATACTTAGGTTGTCATTATATTATACATTAAACACATCCCATTCTTTCATAACTCTATATAAAGAAGGACGTGATATATTAGGCATTGTTTTTACCTTAATATCTTTCATAATTGGATATCTGACCTGTAACTGAATAGAAGTGTTTATGTCAGGAGAGATGTTATATGCGGAAGGGCAGAGAAGAGCACAATGCTAGTGGGAGGAATGGAAGATATATTCCTATACAATTTTGCTAATGCTGGCTCTAGCATGCAGTAAAGTATAGCTGATCATCAACCTTCTCATCTCCACCTTGTGGGGGATATTTGCATAGTTCATGTAACATGACAATACAGGTAATTATAGTCTGAAAATCAGAAATAGACTGAAACCATATAGACCATATTTAAAAATAAGAGATGATGAGGAAAGATTCTGCTGCAGGCTGGGCTGGCACCTTGTCAACTACACACTAAAAGAGCTGTAGTGATAAAAGACTAAATGAAAGAGAGTAAAGAAAAAGTATTGAGGCAACAATCATCACAGAGAATATTTATGTTAGTGGTCAGCAGTTAACACTGGTAACGCTAATTCTTAGGCATTTGTAATTTGTTGTCTTTTTTTAAATAGATCATTGAAGTAAAGAAATATTCTGTACATAAAAGAATGGCAATTCCATGAGACTTTTCAGCAATTATAGGACACCTGCTACAAAATGTTGTCTATGCCCCATTCCATTCTAATGTATCATTGACCAATGTTATGGTTAAAAGTTTTCCTAGCTTCTCATCATTTTTTTTTTATGTAGACTCAATATGCCCTGAATGATTGTTGGACAGGCTTTAATAAAAATCTTTTAAGAGTGTGTATACTTACGTATATATTACTCTCTTAAAAACAATTAGTTATTTTAATTTAGCAAACCCTTACCTGCCATATGATGATCACTATGTTAAACATGGGAATGAGAAGAGTCAAATGTATTGAGATGGAAACAAATTCTTTTTATAGCTTGATGTGGAACTGCTCTTAAGAAGATTGTTACCTGTGTTGAAAAAATTTTTGCTAAGTCTACTTGAAGTAGAAGTTAAGACCTCAGCTGATCCATAACACGAATGGCTCAGCTATCCTCAAAATAAGTGATGTGTTGGTTGATCTAGAGAGAAAATGTGTCTGTGGCAGGGTGGGGGTACCTGAGTAAGAGAAAGAGGACTTGGAACCCCAAACTGTAGCAGGAGGTTTGTAGAAAGTCATGCTTCTTCCTCTTTAGTTTTGAGAGAAGGTGAATGTATTGAGTGTATTCTGTACATGTGAGCCAGGTCCCTTGGGGCCAGAGATCAGACTGTGGTCGGCATCTGCTAAGATGGCCCCCAGTGATTCCTTCCTCCTGCTGTTCATGCCCTGGTGTTTATGCCCTCCTGGTTTCTGTCATTGGCATTTTCTCTCTCTATTAAGAATTGCTCTAGAGGAGGCCAGCTGCCATGGTCTGGGGACACCCTGGCAGCCCAGGAAGAAGTCCATGTGGCAAAGAATTTGATGTCTCTAGCACATGGCTATTGGAGGCTTTCATTGCAGCTGTCTACCAAGGGTTGGTCAAGTTGATAAACTGGAACATGGAAGGTACAGGACAGTTTGGATGGGAGAGGGCTGAATCACCAGAGGGACTGCGGTGAACGTCCAGATGACACAGAGAACTGAAAAATCTCCCACAAGTATAAGAAAGACTAAGGAGATGTAAAGAAAGAAAGTTATTGGGGAATTACAGAAAATGCAGCGAACATGGAGTCTGACTCTCACACCTGAAAAACCGAAGTTGTGTACAATATTTAACTCTGAGGGTCAGAGTATCCTTAACTCACATATGGTTTCAGAAACTTCAAGGCAGGCACATAAATGACTACAGCACAAGAATGAAATATTAAAGAGTACTCATGCACATTATATATCAGTATATAAATATGTAAGTGCATAAATAGTATAGATCACTTAAAATAACATAAACTAATAAAGCATAAGTAATATGAAATATTATATGGAAATAACTATCATACACCTAACATAACAAAAATAAATGATATGTAAGTAGAAATACAAGTAATACATTCACCACAATAAACAGTAACAAAGTTAACTAATATATACCTATTCTTATATATTTATACAGAGAACACAAATTTTCAGAAATATATCTGATACATGCTAAACTAATCTTCAGTTGAAAAATGAGTAATATGGAAAGATTAGCATTTGCATAATCACTGTATTCAGTTCTTGTAATGTTACCATTATTGCTAGTAAAGGATGTCAAATTTAATTACATTTTCCTATACATTCCAGGAAAGTATAAAAGAGGGGTGTTGCTATATTTTATATATATACACATACATATTTTTTTTTTTTTCACTTAGGTGATGTTTTGTCAAAACTTGTATATAGTGTAGCAATACCTAAAAGTGTTACACTGTTGAATTCTAAGGTTGTTTAAGACATTGGGACATTTTTTTATTCTATGTCCTCCCTGTATAATTAACCCACATTCTTTAAAAAGTGTTCCAATATTTTCACAAATTCTCTTTTTAACCAACCTGATTTAAGAATCTCTTTGCAATATTTAACCCAGTTAGGTCAGTGTGGTCATTTTAAACTATGTTCAAACTTTCCTTGATACTCCTCCCTTCAAAAAGAGAAGACTGATCCCCGATTTTACTACCCAGAAATGTAGGCTGGAGTCAGTCTCTAAATCTAATGAATAGAATGTGGCAGAAGTGTTACTATATGAATTTTGAAAATAAGCATATACACACACATAGAGTATCTCTTTTGGACCACTTACCCTGAGGGAAGACAACAGCCAGATCACGAGCACAGGAATACGTGTGAGGAGAGACACTGGGGAGGAACTGAGGCCTTCCCCCAACAACTAGCACCAACTTCCCAGCCCTGTGAATGAGACACCTTGAAATTACAACTCTGCACCTTCTGAAAAGCCTGCAGGATGACAACTGACTGCAAACTTGAGAGACTCTGAGGCAGAACCACTCACTTAAGCCATGCCTTAATCTTGACCCACAGAATCTCTGAGGATAATAATCATTGTTGTGTTAAGCCACTGTTTTGGGGCTTTGTAATACAGCAATTAATCTAATACAATCACCTCATTATTTTATATTCCATCTTCAATAAAGATGTATTAGGAAAAAGAGATCACCTTTTATGTAGGACAAAAACTGCAATTTAAAATGCACACAATCAATATTACTGCATTAGTCTTGTTTTTAATAGTGCACATGTTAATTTCTGAATCTGTGAATAGATGTGCCATTATTATGAGCTTCCATTGGTGACTGTTACATGTCTGTGTTTAAACTTAATTCCAGATTAAGAAAGCACATTTGTAAATCCAGTTACTTAGCTGAAATCTCACAGAAGAAGATTTGTAACTGGAATATGACATTTTATTCTTGCTCAAAATACTTACTTATATACTTTGAATGAAATCATTACAGTTATAAAATTGTGTCTTATTTTTGTGGTACATTCTGCCATTTTCCAAAATAATAAAAATAATAAACTACTGCTAGCTTACTTAGAAATAGGAAACTAAGTTTTATGTGAGAATTATTTCATTAAATTCATACTGTAAGTTAATTAATTGACATAGTGGAGTAACAAAATTCATTTTTTAATTTAAAAAGTGAGCATTTATTGTTTGGTATGAGGTAAGCACTTGCTTTAAATGTCTTTTATGTATATGTTAATTATTGCTGCTGTTCTACCAATTAGGAAAACAAAGCAAAGACAAGTCAAATCACTTTGAAAGGGTCACATATTTAGTAAGTGGTAAACTGGGCTTGAACTCAGGCCTTCTAATGTGTACATTCTTAAGCATACTGATGTCCCAATCTGGAATCCAGTTTTCCCACTAACACATAACAAAAGGTCTGCAACAAAAGCTCATATAAATGACACATACATCTACAGGTTCAAAATTAACATATGTCTTATTAAAGGCAAGACTAATCTAGCCATATTGATTGTGCACATCCTAAAATGCTTCTGCCTTTAAATACAAATTAGTATATGATCAAATTGCAGTGTAATTTTTAACAGTTTTAAAATCTCCTCAAGACAACATACCTAACTCTATCAGAATAGATACATTAAAAAAAAAAAAAATCAAACCAACATGCATTCCCTACAAGCTACTTGGAACTCGAAGGGAAAAAAGCAACAAGGTCACAAAACAGGTCATCTTAATGGTGTACAATCTGGGGTTGCATTTATCTTAAACAAAGGATAATGGTAACCTCCAAAATGTAAGGAAGAAAATAGTAAAAAATTTCTAAGCAAAGACAAAGAATTGGTGACACTAAGGTAGACTTAGGGGCTGATCAAATTTGAGCTGCTTTCATTCCTGCTTTTTCTATTTCAGGACTCAAGAACTTGCTGCATTCTCCCCGCTATTAGGAAGGATGAATATAAAAGGCAACCTACATTGTCTAAAAATAGACCTCAGTCCACTTTGACAAAGCACTCCATCCAGCAGCACTCTGCTGCCACACTTTCACTAAACCAATGGAGATGTCAGCTTCATCTATTTCGTTTCTACTGGAGAGCACAGGAAATTTTCGATATTTTGACCTGTCTCCACTGGAGAGGAAGAATTTGATTTGTAAAAAGACATGGGCCTAATTTTGCTAGATTTAATGAATCAGTTAAGGAAGTCTCTATATGGCTGCAGGAGCAGTCTGTCAGCAACCCCATGACAAATCTCTTTCTCTAACAGATTACAGTATGCTCACAAAAAATTCACTTCAGGGTGAAATTTGGCATGTGGTTATACATTTCTGGGATAATCATAATTTTTTCCCTTTCTTTAGCAAGAAAAAAAAAATCAGTGTCTTAACCTATAGCACTTTGTTACAACTAAAATAACAAGAAAAATACATAATAAGACTAGTTAGTCCATCTCTGATAAAAACAGAAAAATAGAAATACCCTCCTTGATCAAAAGAGAGTAGAAAAATAGACACACATTTTAATAATATTTATTTTCTACCCTACATACATTTTATCTTCCAAAAAAAAATGTCTACAGATCTTACCCTATCACAAGAAACATTAAAGGGCTTAAGTCATATTTTGAAAACTGTTATATTAAGACACTGTCAGTGATTAACATTTTCACTTCCAGAGGAATTCATTTAGGACCACTTCGATTTCTTGATGAAAGCTCAGTAAAGTAAAAGAGTATATCCATATTTATAATAAAATATGTTTTGCTTTTTTTCTGTTATACTTAAAATATGATCATGGTAGGAGAATCTGTAAAGTGGATATAAACTTAATGATCAAATAAAAATTATTCAACATCCCACCAGATATAATTATTATAATATTTTTGTTATATCCCCCAATACAATTTTATTTAGCAAATAAAATACACAGAGATGGTATTTTTGGTATATGCATTCTATTCCATTTCATTTTCTCCTTATATCATGTTTTCTTAGATTCCTCTCAGTCCAAAGCTGAAAAGTTAATTAATGAATTCATCCATATATACACTTATACAGCAATCTATACACACACGCAGACATACAGTCACCCACCCATCCTTCTAGCCACCTATCCATACATACATAAACTCAAAAAATAGTTTAATGATACTGTCTATTGCAAAAAATCACTCTTCTACGTAATTGTTTACTAAAACCAAAAAAAATATCTGTCTTATTTTAACCTATAACTTGTGGAGGAGAGAAACAACTAATAAATAGAGAAATATATGAAATGATTTCAGACAATGATATTTACTCTGATACTGGCCATTCCTGGAAGAGGTTGGCATTAGGACCTCAGAGAAGGATAAGTCAAGTCTTTCCCAGAAGTTAATGATCACAGATAAATTTTGTACCTCTAGAAAATAAGTAGTCTCAAAGTTAGATTTTTATGAGGTGTAAGGGGGAGGATTTCTAAAGTCTATTAGTGTAGAATATCTAGAGCTAGACCAATGTAGCCCTGATTAAGTGGGTAGAGAAAAGTCAGGATAAGAAGTTAAGCATTAAAAATCCTTCACCCTCCAAGCTTAGTTATACTGTGGGAGGAAAAGGAGAGACTTATGAAGTTGAATGTTTGAGACTCTAAAGTTATAGTTACCATCCTCCTCCCCATACTCATCTTGGAGCAAGGCTTTGAGAGGGTTGGGAAGTCTTGACAAGTATCTAGTATATTTGGGGAAGCCCAAGAGCATTGGTAGTATGAAGGTGCTGCTGACAGAGCCAGTTGCAAGCAGAGATCCGGGGTTCAAAGATGTGGGTGGTGACTTTGAGTCTGAAAACAAATGACTGGAACCACAGCCAAGGGAATTTTTGTACTCAGTGGCAAAATGGGACCATAAACATTGTCACAGTCACAAATATAGGAGCATACCTGACTACTTACAGCCAATGCCAGGAAGGATCCAAAAGATTCCAGGTGGAGGTGTACCTTTTCTATCCTTCTGCCATGGTGTGCAGGAAGTAGAAAGCACACTGCCTATATACTCAGAAGCCACCTCAAAGAGGAACATAGGAGGAGGAGAATATCTAACTAATAAAAATTTAATTCTAAGAGACTGAGCTACGTAGTGAAATGCTTAGGTTTATAAAAGTAAGACAGAGCTTTATTTATAAGTTCTGTTAGCCTAACTTTAATTTTTCTCTGTCAAAAGAAAGGTCTAGGGCTTCCCTGGTAGCGCAGTGGTTGAGAATCTGCCTGCCAATGCAGGGGACACGGGCTCGAGCCCTTGTCTGGGAAGATCCCACATGCCACGGAGCAACTGGGCCCGTGAGCCACAACTACTGAGCCTGTGCATCTGGAGTCTGTGCTCCACAACAAGAGAGGCCGCGATAGTGAGAGGCCCGCACACCACCATGAAGAGTGGCCCCCGCTTGCTGCAAGTAGAGAAAGCCCTCTCACAGAAACGAAGACCCAACACAGCCAGAAATAAATATAAAAATCAATCAATTAATTAAAAAAAAATGGTCCACATCAAAAAAAAACTTAAAAAAAAAAAAGAAAGGTCTAGGAGGAAGATGAGTTTTAGACATTTAAAAGCTACATTTTACTTTGCATATTTTAATATAGTGTTAGTAAGTCCTGAGCTCATTAGAAATATTAAAGTGTATGGTCAAAGGCTTTGACCCAAAATTTCTTCAGAGTTACGTGAAATCAAGAGACAGACAGTAGTTCCTAGAACTAAAGTTATTATATCCCACCCCAATCACTTGCCTTTATTTTTAACTCTGAAGAGAAAGGAATATGCATAAATATGAGACAACTGTACAATGTGGAAAAAAAGTCAAAGTCAAAGATGGTATTGCTTATATTCCTGCTCCTGCTCCAGCAGTTCTCAGTAACTTACAGGAAAAGAATGACACATTCACAGGTTGTTTCTGTCTACTGTACATCTATTTTCTTACTTATGAGAAATGCATAGATCTACTCATTTGTTCAACATAATCTGTATCTGGCATTATGCTTCCTAAGTGTTGAGGACACAGGGACACAGTTCCTTTCTTCAATGAGATTATTGTCTAGAAAATGAGTGTGCGAATGGACACAGAACTTCAACTCTTTGATCTGATTAGGCAGCTCTCAGATTTCATATTTCAATTAAAAAATGGCATCACTGTATTCTGTGTATCACATCACAGAAAGATTGGGAAAAAAGAGAATAGCATAGGATATTGATTAAATGGAGAGATCAAAATACTGTTGTTAATAATAATCACAATAAATAGGCATTATTTAATGAGCTTATTATTTATCAAATATTGTGTTGTAAAATATGCATTAGTCTAGTGGTCTCAACCTTGCCTGCACTCTAGGATCACCAGAGGAGCTTTTAATACCTCTGATGCCCAGGCCACACCCAGGTCAATTTAATCACAACCTCTAGGGTAGGAACCAGTCCTCAGTAGTATATTTTAAATCTCCTCAGGTATTTACAATGTGCAGCCAGGTTTGAGCACCACTACATTAGATACAATAAAATACACATTCTTGGCCTTCCCTGGTGGCACAGTGGTTGAGAGTCCGCCTGCCGATGCAGGGGACACGAGTTCATGCCCCAGTCTGGGAAGATCCCACATGCCGCGGAGTGGCTGGGCCTGTGAGCCATGGCCGCTGAGCCTGAGCGACCGGAGCCTGTGCTCCGCAACGCGAGAGGCCACAACAGTGAGAGGCCCATGTACCGCAAACAAAACAAAACAAAACAAAAACGCATTCTTTATTGAATATACCCTTGTGAAAATCAGGACTACATTTAGTTTTTCAATAAACCACTAAGGCTCGTTTAGTTTTCCAATAAACCACTAAGGCTGAATAGTAACAGAGATAGTGTGGTATGTGAGGACAGATGTATGGTTTCACAATAAATTAATGGGATTTCAGTGTGCTTCCCACAGCTGGCTCAGTAAAATATTTCATTCATAGTAGAAGGGAATGAGAATATGTGAATCACATTCAAACGAATCAGAGCTATCCCTACCTATGACTATGTAGCAAGTGCAAGTAAGGAGCAATATCTGTATTATTATTTAGAGACACCAAAGGGAAATTAGATATTACTGCCATGAAGCTATCTATCCTAGGATATTCACATTGCAACACAAATTTCACATGTCATTTTTTCCTCCTTATAGCATTTAGAAATAGAGAAATTCAAGATGATAAGATGCTATACATAGAAAATCCTAAAGACACTACCAGAAAGCTACTAGAGCTCATCAATGAATTCAATAAGGTTACTGGATATAAAATTAATGTTCAGAAATCTGTTGCATTTCTATACACTAACAATGAACTATCAGAAAGAGAAATTAAGGAAACAATCTCAATTATCATTCCATCATAAAGAATAAAATACCTAGGAATAAAACCTACCTAAGGAGGCAAAAGACCTGTATTTTGAAAACTATAAGATGCTGATGAAATAAACTGAAGACAACACAAAGAGATGGAAAGATATACCTTACTCTTGGATTGGAAGAACCAATATTGTTAAAATGACCATACTACCCAATGCAATCTACAGATTCAATGCAATCCCTATCAAATTACCAATGGCATTTTTTCACAGAACTAGAACAATTTTAAAACACAAAAGATCCCAAATACTCAAAGCAATCTTGAGAAAGAAAAAAAGGAGCTGGATGAATCAGGCTCCCTGACTTCAGACTATATTACAAAGCTATAGTCATCAAAACAGTATGGCACAAAAACTGCTATATAGATCAATGGAACAGGATAGAAAGCCCAGAAATAAACCCACAAGTTTATGGTCAATTAATCTATGACAAAGGAGGCAATAATATATTATGGAGAAAAGACAGTCTCTTCAATAAGTAGTTCTGGGAAAACTAGACAGCTACACGTAAAGGAATGAAATTAGAACATTCTCCCACACCATATACAAAAATAAACTCAAAATGGATTAAAGACCTAAATGTAAGACACTATCAAACTCCTAGAGGAAAACATAGGCAGAACACTCTTTGACATAAATCACAGCAATAATTTTCGGGGTCTGTCTCCTAGAGTAATAGAAATAAAACCAAAAATAAACAAACAGGACTGAATTAAAATTAAAACCTTTGCACAGCAAAGGAAACTATAAACAAAATGAAAAGACAACCTATGGTCTGGGAGAAAATAATGGCAAACGATGCTACTGGCAAGGGATTAGTTTCCAAAATATACAAACAGTTCATGCAGCTTAATGTCAAAAAACAGACAAACAAAGAACCCAATCAAAACATGGACAGAAGACTTCAATAGACACTTCTCCAAAAGACATACAGATGGCCAACAGGCACATGAAAAGATGCCCAATATCGCAAATTTTTAGGGAAATGAAAATCAAAACTACAACAAGGTATCACCTCACACCAGTCACAATGGCCATCATTAAAAAACCTACAAATAATAAACAGTGGAGAGGGTGTGGTGAAAAGGGAACCCTCCTACACTGTTGGTGGGAATGTAAATTGGTACAGCCACTGTGGAGAACAGTAGGGAGGTTCCTTAAAAAAATTAAAAACAGAGTTACCATATGATCCAGCAATCCCACTCCTGGGCATAGATCTGAAGAAAACTCTAATTCAAAAATATACATGGACCCCAATATTCATAGCAGCACTATTTACAATAGCCAAGACATGGAAACAACCTAAATGTCCATTGACGGATGAATGGATAAAGATGTGGTATATGTATACAATGGAATACTACTCAGTCATACAAAAGAATGAAAGTGTCATTTGCAGCAACATGGATGGACCTAGAGATTATTATACTAAGTAAAGTAAGTTAGAGAAAGACAAATATTATATGATATCACTTATAGGTGGAATCTTAAAAAAAATGATACAAATGAACTTATTTACAAAACAGAAATAGACTCACAGACATAGAAAACAAACTTACAGTTACCAAAGGGGATAGTGGGATTAGGGGAAGTTAGATAAATTAGGAGTTTGAGATTAATATACATACTACTATGTATAAATAGATAACCAACAAGGACCTACTGTATAGCACAGTGAACTATACACAATATCTTATAATAACCTATAATGAAAATTAATCCAAAAAAAGACTATTTTCAGATAATTACTTTGCTGTACACTTGAAACTAATACAATGTTGTAAATTAACTATACTTCAATTAAAAAAAAAACAGAAATTCACAAATTTGTGCTCAAAGACATTCTCAAAAATTATTTGTAATACTAAGGAACTGAAAACCAACATAAATGTTTACCCGTAGAAAATGGTTAAATAAATCTTGATAAATCAACATAATGGAATATAAGGTATTCATTAGAAAACACGATTTGGGATCCCTCTGAACATTGACTGTGGGTGGTCAGATAATTTGTTTAAAAGAAAAGTCAGTCAACATATTCATAAAGTCTAATAAAAATTTTATTGGACTACATTATTGGCCTACATTTTCTTCCAAGTTTTAAGTTTGCTTTTTTTTCTATGTGTTTTAACTAGCCAACAACAAAATAAATGATATACATATATGGTATATACATATGTATCATTAAATATAATGATCAAAGAAATTACAGCTCTTTCTCAGTTTCCAATGGGGT
Source organism: Tursiops truncatus (assembly GCF_011762595.2). Classification (NCBI taxonomy): domain Eukaryota; kingdom Metazoa; phylum Chordata; class Mammalia; order Artiodactyla; family Delphinidae; genus Tursiops; species Tursiops truncatus. Next base: position 55,873,070 of record NC_047039.1, on the reverse strand, counting down.
TATATCCTGATAAATCCATTGTAAATTGAAAATGTCATTAAGGCGAAAATGCATTTAAATATATGTAACCTACCAAACATCATAGCTTAGCCTAGCCTACCTTAAATGTAGTCAGAGAACCCTTATATTAGCCTACAGCAGGGTAAAGTCATCTAACACAAAGCTTATTTTACAATAAAGTATTGAATTTGTGTAATGTATTGAATACTGTACTGAAAGTAAAAAACACAATGGTTGTAGTGGCACAGAATGGTGTAAGTCTACAGTTTGTTTCCACTTGTGATCAAGGGGTTAACTGGGAGCTGCAGCTCCCTGCCACTGCCCAGCATCATGAGAGAGCATCTCCCACATATCTCTAGTCTGAGAAAAGATCAAAATCAAAATATGAAGTACAGTTTCTACTGAATGTGTATCACTTTTGCACCATAATAAATTCAAAAAATTATAAGTCAGACCATCGTAACCTGTTGACTGTCTGTACTTAAAACAATATTTTTAAAAATTTGCTTCTGAACACAGAAGTGATCAGTTTAAAAGCTTAATTTGATGTCACTCACTCTTCAATACTATGTGGGCTGTGGCTGTAAACTTATCCAATTAATCAAACTTGGCTGTGCAAATGTAATATTTGTGTATATGTGTATAATTTATGAACCTTTTTGGTAACTTTTCTTTATTTCTTATTGAAATTAAGGTTTAATTTAAATAAAGTTCACCATTTCTAATGTAAAATATTGACAGTTTTGATAAATTCATATAGCTGTGAATTTAGGGCACGAACCCGTGTACCCTGCATCGGCAGGCGGACTCTCAACCACTGTGCTACCAGGGAAGCCCCAACCTAGTTTTTAACATTGAGTAATATATTGTGCTTATATTACTTCCTGAAGTAATGGCTAATTAAGAAAAGAAAAATACAAAAATAACAAACAACCAAATTTTTTATATGTAGCATAGCTTAATAAAGTAAAAACATTCAGTATTAAGGGGAGATTAATGTCCCCGGTTCCAGTGCCAGACTACTTGGGTTTGAATAACAACATTCTCACTCAATATGTGACCTTGAGCAAACCATTTCGTCTACCTATGAAGCTTCAGTAGTTAGTGATATGATTATTATTATAGTACTTTCTTCAGGGGTTATTTTATTCAATGAGATAATGCACATATTTGGTCTAATATATAGGAAGTACTCAATAAGTTGTAGCTATTAGCAGTTAGACCTAGTTTTAAATGATGAACATGAATTAAGTAATCTTGGGGAAGCAATTTTATCTTCTGAACATCAATATCTATTTTAAACTCAGATCAGTACCTATTTCATAAAAATTATAGGTAGGTAGCTGATTATATTATGTTTTCAAATAGTTTGACTTATTTCTTTTCTTCTCCTCTTCCCCATTCTCATCTTCCTTCTTTTTCATTATTATTTTTATTTGGTTGTCCTCATTATTATTATAAATAGAGAGGATAGAAACTGCCCACAGAAATTGCTGAAAGCAGTTCAATAGGGAAAGAGCTATTTCTGGAAGTTAAAAATAAAGGAGTAAGACTGAATAGGAGGTGAAAAGAGCAGATGAGTAGAATGATATCTTCTTCAAAATAGATGGGGAAAAGTTCAAAGGACAGGGCTTCCCTGGTGGCGCAGTGGTTGAGAGTCCGCCTGCTGATGCAGGGGACACGGGTTCATGCCCCGGTCCGGGAAGATACCACATGCCGCAGAGCGGCTGGGCCCGTGAGCCATGGCCGCTGAGCCTGTGCGTCCGGAGCCTGTGCTCCGCAACAGGAGAGGCCACAACAGTGAGAGGCCCGCGTACCACAAAAAAAAAACAAAAAACCTAGGTTGATTCCAAAGTGAATATATAGTACAAATATATATCAATATTTATCTATCTAGACGAGAGAAAATATGAAAGAATAAAGGAATAAAATTTAAATTTTTATTATTTTTATTGTTTTAAAAAATCATCCTTATTTTACTGAATGCATTTTTAAATTCCAACTTTTCTAATTCAAAAAATGATTTAAATTTTATTCCTCTCAAATTGACCCACCAAATATGTAAACTTCTCATCTGGGCCAGTTTTCACCACCATTGCTATACTCTTCCTAGACCATAAATCCATCCCTCATTTTAACTTGATTTTAAATACAATCTTCAAACATGTATATTACATATTACTTAGAAAACATTATGTCATCCTTTGAGATAACTGTAAAACAGAGACAACCTTTAACTATGATACAACTTAAAATATTTGCATTCAAACGTATTCTTATGTGAATACATTCACTTTTATAAAGTGAGTTTCTAAACTGACTGGAATAAATATGGTTCAATCATTACAATTCCATTAAAATTGCTGTTTTTTTATACCCTGAAACATATTTTTCATTTCATATTCCATTTCCAAATTCAAGGTATATAGTTTATTTTTCATTTACAGAGTGAAAGACAAGATTGAAAGTCAACTCAGTATACTTCAAATGGTGGGCAAGTTAGACAAACAATTTTTCTTGAGCTAACGAAGGTCAACATCTCAAACACAACATATTCTTGAAGAATATTCTTCAAAGTAATCCTTTTCAAAAGTACATCTAAAATCAAGAATGTCTGCAGAGTGTTATTTTGAAGTAAGCTAATGCCAAAATATTCCAGTCATCAGCACACTCAATCATAAGACAGAGAAAATCTATTGACATTCTTCTTCAAAGGGTTACTGAGAGTATTATCATAGTTGTAACTGAAACAGTCCTTTTTAATTTCATTTTTTGCAGATTATTTTCATAATATTAGCCTTCAGTAAATACATATTGCAACTCATATGGCAATTAACTATTTTTAACACAAAAGGACACAAAATTTTAAAAGATGGGTTGGCCTGAAACACAGAATGGAACAACACTATCATTATCCTTTCAAGTGGGAAATACAGTTTAAAAGCAATAATCAAATGATATCTAGACTTCAGTGCATACAAATGACCAGACTATCATTTAAGAACCTTAAGGGGCTATAAAATACAGAACAGAGGACAGTTATAATCACATTCCTTCATTTTCATTTCTACAAAATCTACAAATCTACTTTAGCACTTAAGTTAAATGGCTTCAAGAGGCCCATGAGATTGAACACCTTAAGTATGAAAATGACTGCCATTTAGTGGACCAATCAATTAGCTTGACCATATACTTTTATGGTTCTTCACCTGAACTTATTTACTGCTTCTAGCCAAGTGTTTTCCAAATCGGTTGTTTTGTGTCCCATCATACTAGGTTTGTCATCAATGCATTATATTTAATGTGCTTCCACTGAGATTGTTCAAGCCTACCTGAAAAACCTCATTTTACAAAGAACTATTATGGAATGTCTATTTGAGTATGTTCTAGGACCACCGTATACATCTGAATTCATATTACTGTTTTGATGTTCTTCATGTGGCTTGTATAAAATACAAAGGAAAACAATATGTGTGATTTGTGTTGTCCTAATAAATCTAGAAGTAATTGTACAGTTAGCTGGATGGGTCACAGATAAAGGAATCATAGAATCAGATTTACTTGAAAGATGATATTCAAATAGAAGTACTCAAAATAATATGTAATATATTATTACATATATTATGTATACACACATACACACACACACACACACACACACACACACACACACACACACATGCACATACTCATCTTCAGACCATTCCTGACGATTTAAAGGTTTTAGGAATGTAAAGGGTAACAGAAAACCTGGTAAAGTACACTGAGCTTGGAAGGGACCATGGGATTAGGTTGAATAAGAAAGAATACATACTTATTAACATGCATCTGAATTATGAATTTACACTACTGGATCTACAATTTAAGCTGAATTGGTTAAAACTGACAAAGGATAAGAAAAGAAGGAATAAAATCCTCTCATCTTTGAAGGTCTGAATAACATGTACAGCTAGAAGCCATGGCAAATATCACAGTGCTAAAAGGATTCTCAGGGTCTGGTACCTACAGAAATAGAAACTCAGTTTGGGAATCTCAATGGAAGAGCCCACAGTCCTGACCTGGAGGCTTTAGTTACACATCTCAAAAGATTACCACACTGTGACTGGGCTATTATGTCTTGTATTTGCTTGAGAGTAACATTGAGTTAATCCTTTCACATTTAAGATTCTACTTTTATTTGCCAAGAGTCATCTTCAAGAGTTTTAAATCAATTTTTGTCTTCAATGAGGGCCTGACATCATGCATTTTAGTAATTATAAAAACCATAACTTAAAAATCACTAAAACATAATAACTTGTAAGATTTCTATGTTAAAATAGAATTAAATATGGGAAAATAATTAATAAACTGTCAAATATAGAAAACACGTTGCCCTGTGTGGAAAGTAAATAAGTGGCTTTGTTTTATAATGATCTCCTATTTTTATACATAGAAGTGTGGCTAGTAAAATGTTTTGTTTAGTTGCCAAACAGTAAAAAATTGAAGTCTTAAAAGATTCAGTGTTTTCAAATTAATAATATATTACTGCCAAATTTAGTGTCACAATAATAAAGCCTTAGTATAATGAATAGTAAATAAATATAATTTTAAAAATAGAAGATAAATTCAAATGTTTGTAACAGATACAGATTTTCTATGAAGTTTGGGACACTTATAGAAATATTTTCTCTAAAGGAGAATTAAAACACCCTAAATAATTACCCCTACCTAAATATAATATCATGCTTACATAGTTGTAGAAAACTGAAACTTTTAAAGAGATGAGCTCTATAAAAAGTGGAGGACATTTAAACATATACATACATATATACAGAAAGAGAGAATATCTGAGTTTTTAATTTTAATTGTTAGAGATATTTAGTAATTAAGGCACTTAAAAAGCAAAAAAGGAAAACACTTACATAATGAGAAAAAATGTTTGACAGCTTACATCTGTCTTTAACATCATGTCAGTCTGCATATTAATTGAACAAAACATTTGCTCTTTTTGATGCTGACGCTTTTTTGTTTGTTTACTTGAAACAATCATTTTCATAGATACTCTGAAAAAAAGCTTTAGTGCCTTGTTCATTAATAATTTTATTAATTCAACGAGTAATCAGGTGCAATTCATCAACTGCACAACACTTTGTGTTCTATTTTTGCTAAATGCTTTTTCTCTGGAATTTAAATTATAAAGAAAGAGTGGCTGACTAATCTGAATTTCTCAATTTATTCATGTTCAATGAAAAGCTATTCATCAGCGTAAACTCTGCTGTGAGTTCAAATCAAATTCAAGCCACCTGGGAGTAAACAAAATTGCTCTTCTTCCCTAACACTTGGAAGGAGATAAAAATAACACATTTTCAAAAAACTCTGGATACTAATATGTTTAACTGAAATAAAACAGACATGGCAAAGCATCAGGCATTTCCACTATATCAGATGTTTTTTCCATGCACTACCCACTTCTAAAATAGGCTTTTATTAGTTTTATTTTCATCATATAATGTTGATTTCTTTTACACCTCTCAGGTATAAAAAAATCAGTTATGTTCAGTACCCCAAGATATGCAAAAAATCTACAAGATTATTAACGTACTCGTTTTCTTTTAAAACATTTTACATATAAATGGAATTTGTGATTAAAATATTCACTTTCAGAAGTGTTATTAAGTATTCAAATCTCACAGGCCTATACATCTATAGTTCAGTATCTACCTGTTTGGATTTTATAGATGCTTATTCTTTTAAAATCAGACATTTTTCATAATAAACATATGACTAAAAGTGGTCTATGGAGTAGAATTGAGGTTTATGTGATTTTGAGGGACGATCTCAGAGACAGTTCTTTAGAGACTCTTCTCTACTAATAAGGGAACTAAATTTCATCTATTTTTGTGCACCATGCTGATACAAGGTTATAGCTGTAGCTGGAGAGTTTTGGGTCTGTGTATATTTGTGTAAATAAATTATCAGTCAATTAAAAAGCAAAGGAACTATTGAAATGGTAAAGCTCCCATTCCCTTTTATTTATTCTTCTTGATGACTCAGGGATATTTGGATTTAACCCATAAAAATCCACACATCACAGGTGATCCTCAATTCTTAAACTTCCTGAACCTACATCCATTTCATCAACAAAGGAAATAACCAATGGATACATGGGCTAGTGCTGCCCACCAGACAACAGCTATGCATTGGCAGAGTCATTACCTTTAAGCAGAGGTGTCTGAAAATTTTGAATATTTTATGGCAATTATTGTTTATTTCTTCACATAAGACAAAATGTTAATTCAAAATTATGGTTACTAGGGATCAAAAGTAGAGGAATCATAAAAATAAAAGACTTGAAACAAGGATGGAATCTTCTGACATGTTGAAAGCAGCATCTTAACCTCAACGGGACACACAGTTGGATTGTATATTCAATTATGAAGGAAAAGAATATTCAAGGATATATAAAAAATGTGAGAAATATATTGTTGGAGATTTTGTCTATGAGGTGGGACCTAATAAAGATCTTTTATCTGTTTAGCTATTAGGAAATGGAATCTTCTTTGTGAATTTTAACATTTAGGAAAGTATTATTCATACAATATGGGATATCCTATAGTTAGAAGTGAATGCACTGGGTTTTAAAAAGATGGGTTAATGAAATTTTCTACTTAGTTCTTATCATCAGCCTACCTCCAAAACATCATCTTTGCTTCAGGGGAAGATATATAAAGTCCAAGCTTACTTCTCCCAAAGCAGCTGTAAGAGTTGCTGCTGTGTCAGTGATGGAGAAGACCAGGATGCATGGAGCTATAACCCTGTGAGGAGCCTGTAGAAGGTGCATTGTGACTTGAGCATCAATCTGATCTGGATGAGCAGAGCTCCTGGTACTTCAGTGGCCATTAGCCTTGAAAGGGAGGGTGAGGATCTGAAGGAGGAAATTCATTTTGTTTGTCTTTGAAACTATATTTTTAAAAATTGGTACAACACTTTGATGGTCTAAGAAATATTTGTGTTTATACGAGGTGGTCTCCTCTAAAATATTATTACAAAACATATGAAAATAAGCATTGTTTTTGTTAAAATAAACTTAAATCTCACATAATGATGTAATAAAATCTGCATGTAATAAAATCTGCATTTTACAATCATATTTTTATTCAATCACTTAATTTCCATTGAGGTATTTACTGAATCATGAAGTGTATTTACTGAATCATGAGATTTAAAAAATCTTTTATTATTAATTTATTGTTTTTGAAAAATCCAATGGTCATTTTAATAGGCAGTGCTGTTTCAAACGTAATGATCTACACTGTTATCTGCAGCAGAAATGATGTTTGCACAGCTGGTGTACACTTGGAGACAGCCATGCCCTTTATGGTACCTTGTCTCTGCGTGGCTCTTATCCCTAACATTCGCCTTTTAACATCTCTATAGAGATCTAACAGAAAAAAATCACAAGAACAGCATCTTTTGTGCTTCTCTTTCTCTGGAAAAACCAAAGCAGCAGTGTATCTTCCCATATTTAAAAAAGAAAGAAAGAAAAATGTTTTAATCTTTCATTTTCCAATATAAAGTTTTTAGCCAAAAGGGTATTTATTAAAAGAAAATAGATCTGTCACTCACTAATTCAGTGACTAACTACAAAAGTTTAAAACTTACTTTTTCTATGAGTATCAGAAAAAAGTAAAACAAACTAGAAATTTCAACTCTCTTTCAGAAAAAAAGAAAGGGAGAAAGAAAGAAAGAAAAAAGAAAGATTCTACTGGCCGAGCAATTAAATCTAAAAAAGTTTCCCTTATCTAGGCTTAAGGGAAGGTAGATATGAAAACACAGTAGACTACCTAAATTTTGTTTTCCTCTAAGGCTTACTATTTCTAATAGACTGGAAGAAGCCAACCAACCTGTCAGGAGTTTATTGCAGAGGAACAGTGGTGACTTCTGGGAAATAATTCATCAAAAAAATAGTGGAGAGGGGTTTCCCTGGTGGCGCAGTGGTTGAGAATCTGCCTGCCAATGCAGGGCACACGGGTTTGAGCCCTGGTCTGGGAAGATCCCACATGCCACGGAGCAACTGGGCCCATGAGCCACAACTACTGAGCCTGCGCGTCTGGAGCCTGTGCTCCGCAACAAGAGAGGCCGAGATAGTGAGAGGCCTGCGCACCACGATGAAGAGTGGCCCCTGCTCGCCGCAACTAGAGAAAGCCCTCGCACAGAAACGAAGACCCAACACAGCCAAAAATAAATAAATAAATAAATAAATTTATTTAAAAAAAAAGGAAAAAAAGTAGTGGGGAACAGGCCTGGTTCAAATATAGAAATAACCTTCAGAATGCAGGGACAATTCTGAAAATAGTAGTTACCAATAGTTGACCTTTTATATTTCCATTCCAAACAATGCATTCACGTCTGAGTCTTAATAGTGAAAAACCTATGAATACAAATAAAAGTGCAGGGATATTTATTGTAATGGCAGAAGAGTGAGCTGTTGTGACTTCCACAAATAACAATTATAAACCGATTAAAAATTTTTAAAGCAACTCAACTATTTAAAGGTACTGTGAAATGTCCTAAGCAGAGAGAATCCAGAGGAAATTCTAATCTGATTGTGTCTTTCTGGCCTAAGGGCACTGTCCAATCTCCCCGGCTATAGCTGCAGAAGATACCAGAACAAAACTCCACAGCCTGGCTTGCCAGTAAAAATGTGCCACAGATCAGAATTCAAGTTGGAAATCTCCAAAATGTGTTATTTATAATGCTCAGTTTTCAACTAAACTTTAGTAGATATACAAAGAGATAAGAAAGTTTGATCCATATTCAGAATACAGAACAGATATTCCAAGTTGATCTTGATACTGGATTTAGCTGACAAAGTATTCAAAGCAGCTATTATAATAAATACATTCAAATAATAAGGAAAATATGTCAAAGGGTTAGAGAAAAATATGTTTTCCATATTATACTCTTCTACCACAAAACACAAGACAGCTATTCTTCAAATCTGGGCTGAAAACAGAATTCAGTTGGGACTTTGCGGATCGATAGTTTGAAAGAATGACAGGGAAATCTTGGAGGATCCCATGTACCAGTGTATTTATCCTAAGCAGGCAGCAGTGGTCACAGCTTCTAGAAGTAGTGGCAGTGAGAGTTCCCAGAATCTGATCCTCAGCTGCTGTTGGAAGCATCATTGAGCATATGGATAACTAGCTCCCTGGTCAAAGAACTCTTACTTCTCAAAGTGGTCACTGAAAGCAAGTGGTGAAATGCCTTCAAATGAACATATTTTACTGTGAAAACTATTCAGGTACTTTGAAGGACTCTCACCTACAACAAAGTTACTCTTTGAGAGAAGAACTAAAATCATGTTTTGGAAATCATGGAAATTGTATTTTTCAACAACATAGCTAGAATCACACATTTATTATTCCAAAGACAAACACTGCCACTTTCAACCCCATGTTATCTTTAAGTTTCCTTTTTATGCTTCTTTTCCAATATCAATAGTATATCTATACCCTAATAGAAATTGTGGATGTGAAAATACTCATAACAATAACTTTAAAAAGACTAGGACTGGACACTAATTCAAGGATTCATCCTCACATTGAGTAAAATCCCCATAAAGTTCACTTCTTTGATTTCACTGAGATGCAGTCAATACTTGTGTCCTCTAGTACCATTACATCTCAGTGCCTGCCACACAGTATAGTACTTATGTATTTGTTGAACAGATACAGGGTAAAGTTCCCTAAACTATGTATAAAGCCTTCCACTACAAAAGTGGGTAAGACCTTAGGGAATTTTATCCATACCTAAAGAATGTATTGCCCTGCCTCTTAAACATGCATTTTACCCCTCAAGATATTTTTCCAATCTGGATCCCTAGACAGTGGACAGGGCAGGGGCATTTTTTTACTTAGATGTGACAAGGTACTGTGTTATTTTTTCTTGGGCAATATTACAAGGGACAAATAATATTACTCTGGCCTTGTAAGAATGTGTTTCAAGTTCCAAAGACTGGTCGCTAAATTATTTCAACACCGGAGTGGTAAAAACATTTTTATCTTGGATACCAAATACGTATATGGTGGTCTTATTATGGAGTCAAAGTCCCAAAGATGACATATTGAAAAAAAAATTATTTGGTTCTAGTGGTGGATTTTTCTTTCTATGGAGCGGTATTAACTAGCATCTAGCTGCTGGTAGTCTGTCAATATTTAAAATCTAACTTCAAGGACAAGTCACAATTTCTTGTAGCCTAGATGTTCATATATTTACATCACCACCTAGTTTGCAGAGACCTCTAAGGGTAAAATGGTGTTTCAGTCTTCTGAAAGACGGTTAAAATTAAAACATTACTATTGTTATTAATAATACAAACGTATAAAATATATAAATAAATAGTTGAAATCTTACCTATTGGGTTACTTAAAAGTAACCTTGTTACTTGAATCCTTTCTAACACCATCCATAATTCTCAGAGCCACCAAATCATACCCTGGTGGGACTTGCCATTCTAGTTCTGGTCACTTTTTTTTTTTTTTTTTTTTGCAGTACTTGGGCCCTCTCCCTGCTGTGGCCTCTCCCGTTGCGGAGTACAGGCTCCGGACGCGCAGGCTCAGCGGCCATGGCTCACGGGCCTAGCCGCTCCGCGGCATGTGGGATCTTCCCGGACTGGGGCACGAACCCGTGTCCCCTGCATCGGCAGGCGGACTCTCAACCACTGCGCCACCAGGGACGCCCTTCTGGTCACCTTTGATGAGGTTGGTTAGCCTGTTTATAGCCGACTCTCCTTCAGCCTCATTTACTGCTGAACTAAACTGGGGAGATGAGAGCAGAAAGTGGCTATCGCAGATGTTGGAATCTTTTCCAAGAAAGTGCATAATAAAGAGATGCAACTGTATCACAATTAATTCCAGTAATAGGCCTGCTAGTGAGTGCTGGGTCAAACAGCATTTAATGGTGAATTCTGGGGTATATGTGAGAAGAAATGAAGTACTATTTACACAGGATCAAAGACAACCCTTATCAGGTGGCAAGGAATTACTGTATCTTAGGGAGGAGATACTGGTACATACTTATAAATAAAGATATAAATTTAAATGAAACAAATTGGGAAAGGGTCAAGTTTCTGGTATCACATAAATATGACTAGAGTCCCTTTTTTTTTCCCTTATAAATGTGAAGCCACTGATCAGTAAGTCTTTATTACCTGCCAAATAATTCACATTATACGATAGAGTAAGGCCATTTTTCTACCTTTATTTCTAATATCCCATTAGAGTATGATTCCAGATGGCAGAGTTTTACATTAACATTTTATTATGATTAGATACATTTGTGTTGGGGAAATTTAATGTGAAGTGTGGGATCTTGCTCTTTAGCATATTCTGGATATATTTTTTTTACCTTGTTAAGAATAAGACCTTCGAGATTCTTAGAAAAGAAATTAGAAAAAGTTAAAATATTATAAATCACTAAAACTTACAAAACACTTGAAAAATATGCAAGAATTTTGTTTTGTTTTTAATTAAAGAGCAAGGAACTGAGTTAAGGAAAGTTTAAGTGACTTGCCTAGGGTCATTCACAGCTAGTAAGCTACAGGGTCAGACATCCCTGACAGTTTATCACATACAGTTCTTTTATGATCTTATCAAAACTAAAGTCATGCATATTCCAAAAGGATAATGTCTCCAAACTTTCCCACATTCTTAAATTTACAAATGTTTGTCATTTATGGAGGAATGTTCCCCTTTATATTAATATTCCCAAATAAAGATCAGCCTTAAAAATGTTCAATGGCATTTCTTCATGCACAAAAAGATTTTTATCCTTCACAGGAGAATATCTCACACCAAAGGGTAAGTAGAAAACAAGAAAGACTCATAGAGATGCCTGTGCTTGTGGCATGCAAGCTGTCTTTTCTCATCCTTTAGGTAAATTCCTGGCTCGTGCCTAACACTCTCTCAGAGAACTGGATTGAAAGCTGAGTCTCAGGAAATTGCAAATAATTACATGTCCCGAGCCTTATGGTCTCACATGAACAGTTAAACACTGAATGTTAACTTTAAGATTACCGAGGTTCAATTTGGCACTATAATAGTGTCGATAGCACTTACTATACTCAATTTTGGGGAAAATTTTTTTCTACCGGTAGCAAAAATAACTGTCAGCCATATGTGTATGCATACAAAATTAAGTACTCTATCTAGAACCGTATGCCGTAGCAGTAATTTGCTCTTGTTGGGCATCTTTTACTAAATTAAGACAATTTTCCTCATGTGGCAGAGGTGGGGTTAAAAATGTCACTAACAAAGATTTATTTTGGCTATAATACATCAACACAAATATTTTTGTCTAGCTTTCTTTTCAATGGCTTGAAGTTTAAAGAATCAGATAAATTATTTTACAACTTTTATTTTTATATTTATTTATATTCAGGAGGTTATTTTCATTTTTTAATTGAAGTACAGTATACTAATTTCCAAAAAGAAGCATAAGCAACTATTCATAAACACACATTTATAAGGGTACCCATGGTAACAACAAATATTGACAGAAATATCATCATTGAGGTATAATTTATCAAGAACGAGCAATAAAATAAGTACTAAAAGCTACATTTATCTTTATTTAACATGAAAGAAACTTTCATGTTAACTTTATTGTACTCTTTCTTTTGGATTAGGAGCTTTTCTGAAATACAGGAATGCTTAGTGATGATCAGTAAAATTATTTAGATCAGTAAAAGAAATTTTTGAAATTACTTGGGAAAATATATACTATATACTTTGAGATTATTTACCCTCATTATTTTTATTTCTTAAAACAAGTCAATAGTAAAGCTAAGACTCCTTTGTTCAGTTAGTGATGAAGAACAGCTCTTCTTCTTTTGACAATAAATCCTTGATCAAAATGTTGTCCCTGCCACACCACTACCACTTATTAGCTGTGTTAATCTGATATGGTCACTTAACCTCACCAAAACGTCAGTCTCTTTCTTTGAAGAACTAGCATTCTATTACTATTAGAAGAAAAATGTAAGATTTAGAAATTATGTTGAATAAAGCATCTGATCTACCCATGGCTCTCAATGAATGGCAGCTCTTATTATATGAGTTCATATCCTATCAGAGTACAAAGCAATAATTTATATAAATTTAAAAACCTAAGAAAAAATGAAATGTATATATAATCTATCATCAAGCACCTTAAGATAAAATAATTTAGAATTCCACATTACTTTCTATAATAGGAATGTAAACACAGCTACTGATGGCTAAAAAGAATTTTAACCACTTTATCAAGGTATGGTTGACGTACAAATAGCTGTACAAATTTAACGTATACAACTTGATGAGTTTGTAGATAAATATACATATGTGAAACCATTATCACATTCTGTTCTGTAAACATGTGCATCAGTTCCAAAAGTTTCCATCCACCCTCAATGTTTTTGAAGATGATGATGATAATTTGTGATAAGAACACAACAAAAATCTACCACCCTAGTGAATTTTTAAGTATAAGATACAGTATTACTAGCTATAGGCACTATGCTGTATGGTATAAGCTTAACGTTTTTGTTTCTTTTCTTTGAATGTAGTGGAAAACCTTACAATTCTTTATATCCAGGTCATATATGCACTAAGAAACTAATGCCACAGTAGGATAAAATCCTACATATTTCATTTAAATATACTTTTTGTTGATTTAATTTCAATTTTTTGCAAAACTTTCTTTAAAAGCAATCCACTGAATTAAAGTATGGGGCAAAGTACGATGACGTAAGGTGTTGATGTAAAGTGATTGTCATAAATCATGTTATACTCAACACGTGAACACAACTTCATCTGTAATTAGAAGAAAAAAAAGAAGATAAAGAAAAAAAATCTCAGCATGGATAATGTGAAACATAAAGAGGAGGTTATTTTTAATAGCATTTTGCAATATCTTTTTATTCTTTTGGCTACAAAGTAGAGCAATAATACACATAAAACTAAACTGCAAATGGCTTGTTATTGTTCCAACTATTCCTTTGAAATGCAGTGCATTACAAACAATATTTGCTAGGGACATTTTCTTTTATTTGGTGGAAAATGGCCATAAAAGCAAAGATGTTTCCTTTGAGGAGCATGAATTATTATACTACTTTAAATAGTTCCTACTTGAGATAGCAAAACAGCTTAATCTTTGAATATTATGTGTAGACACAGTGTTTTATTCAAGCATCGTTTGTTCATATAAACAGCTATTTTTATGTAAAATTTTTTAAGCACAAGGTTAAAAGACTGTTAATATATTTTTCTTTTTCTTCTATTGAAAATTTGGTGGAAGTCTAAACTACATTTTAAGAATGTAACAGCCTAGTCATTTTAAAAACCAAAAAGTTTAGGGATTTTACCTTTCAAAAACCCAAACCAAACCAGTCAGATTACCCGTAAAATTGTTTAGAACCAAGGGAAGAAAAAAGGCAACACTTTGACCTCTATATATAATATCAAATCAATTATCACACCTCTAAATAAACCAAAGAGGATCCATGAAAGCAGAAAAAGATTCCAAATCTCAAGGTACTGTAACAACTACCTAATAAATGTGATCGGAAAAGGTTATCTTGAACAAAGGCTCCTTGGAAGCACATAAATCATAGAAATAATTATCTCTGTATGGTGACAGGGGCTTAGGAAGTGAACTACTTTAGGAGTATCCTCCAGAGACCCTCAAACATTTATGAGCTGCACCATCATTCCTACAAAAGACAAGATGGTTACTCTAGTTGAGTCAACCATACAAGCGCTGTATTCAAAAGAAGAAATGAACTGTGCACAAAAAGGCTAATATAATGTAGTACTGACATGAAATAAATACTTAATGTCTAGGTTTTTATAAAGAAATTGCTTGGGACCCTTTTTTTCTGATTTATTCACTAAAGCACATTCTTACAAAGAAAAATAAGCAGGCAAGCACAGAATGTTTATTGGATGGTAGCACTCTTCTGAAGTTTTGTTGTTGGTTTCATTTTTTTCAGGTTGGAGCTCAAGGCAGGCTACCCCAGAATATGACACAATGGCATATTGATTATTTTGAATTACAGTTACTCAAGAAGTGGCCAATGCATGGAGGACACTCTGACCCTCCTTTATGTTTCCCTGAAGGCAAGAAATAAATCTCCCATGTGAAAGGTGCACTCCCTGCATCTGACAGTCGAAGCACACCCCTATCGCCAGAGATCAGGAATTCAGGCCAAGAAGCCCCTATAAACAACCTTCTTACTTCTTTAATTTACTACCCCAACCTCAAACTCTGTTTAGATTCTTCACTAATGGAGCACCCAAAACTTAAGTTTCTTTGTCCTGTCAATTCCTCACAAGTTTATTGTTTCTTTGTCTAAAAAGCATAAAAGCTGTCTGCTTTGGCCACTTCTTAGGTCCCTCCCATTTTTATGAGATCTCTATGTGCACAAATTAATTTTTTCCTTTTTTTTTCCTCCTGCTAATCTGTCTTGTGTCAATTTTATTATTATTCCAGCCACAAGAACTCAAGAGGGGTCATGGGGAAAGTTTCCCTTCCCCAACATTCACATAACCTAGCTACATTGTGGCCACCATGCTAGGTGCTTAGGATATAATAAGATTGAGTCCCTGTCTTCACAAATTGTATATTCTAAGAGGGGACAGAGAAAAATAATTGGAAATAGAAAGTTGCTTCACACTGTAATGAATATTATAAAGGTTCTCATTATGGAGTGCTTCCTGCATTTAAACTAAGACCTGAGGGACGAGTAAGAAATTACCAGGGGAGGTAGTGAGAAGCAAAGTGTTTAAGGAAAAGAAGATAAAATGAGAGTCCGGGAAAGAAACAGAGAAAATGAAAAACTGGGGAAGCCTAATAAATCCATATTGGCAAGGGTGAAGAGGGCAAAGAGAGGTAAAAGAGGCAGAAAAGCAAAGGACTCTAACAAGTGACATTGCATGCTGGAACTATGAGTTTGTACTACAGGACAAAGAAAAGCTATTACAAGTTTTTTAAAAAGAAAGTGATATGATGAAACCTGCAAATTTGAAAGATCTCACTGGTAGCTGTGTGGAAAATAATTGGAAAGGCCAGAGTAAAAAAGATAATTTAGGAGGCCATCCCATATTTCAGGTAAAATATAATAGTGGGCCTAAATTAACCCAATGTTAATGGAAATGGAAATATGTGAATGGGCCCGAGATATATTTTAAAGGTTGGAATTAACAGGACTTCATAATTGATTGTTAACTTTTTTTAAGATTGTGCTGTGATTTTGCTGACCATGATTCTTTCTTCCCTTAATTCTGCCTGTTGTACTGAGGGTCAAATTTAAATGTGGTTCACTGTAAATTTCAAGTGAGTAGATCTAATTGGTGAACATTTTGAAAGTAGTTATTGTCTACTATCCAGTTTATTTTATGCTTAAGAAAATTATTATCTCTCTTACAGCTGAGGTACCAGAAATGCCAATACTGCAAATAAAAACGGGAAAGGAGCAGAGCTAGGTGAATAGTATGAGCTGAAATGGAGGAGACCCTTCCAGTTTCTAGTGATCGTTTTCTTTCCACTCTAGCGCATCATTTCTCATCCTTTGGCCATCATGGGGCTGTCTAGCCCCTAACTGTTCCCTCCTCATACTTCTCCTATTTTGTTCTTTGATTCCATTAGTGAACAATTATAGTAAAGACTGGCTAGTCCTCAGATAAGTGCCTGAGATGGAGATATTGTGACTTTCCAAAGTGCAAGAGACACTTGCCTTGGAGTGGGGGTGGGGCATGAGGAAGGACTGTGTCAGCAAAAGAAGGCTAGAGTAATCTCCAAGCCTCCACACTCACGTGGAGGAATAGAAGCCAGGCGCCTGGACTTTGTCTCTCTCCCACCTTCCTCAATTACATACTGCTAAGTCAGATATCTGATATTCTTAAGGGGATAAAAGATGAAATCGCAGAGAAGAAATATGAAGCATCTGAGGGGTGTGAGAACTTTGGTTAAATAAAAAAAAAAGAAAAAAATGTATATGAGGGGAGCCACAATTAATAGGGTAGAACAAAAAATTTTAAAGACACAATAAATTCCATCAGGGAGATAAAAAGAAAACTGGATATGAAAAATGTAATTTATGAAGTACAGATTTCAATAGTTGGATAGATGGAAGAATGTACTCAGTATAAAAACAAACTGTTAAGTTGGAAGATCAAATTTAGATCTCTCACAGAATGAGATCAAAGGATGGAAATAATAAGTGAAGAGCTAAGACATCATAATTTCTCAACTTTGGTACTATGTACATTTGTACTGGATAATGTTTTTGCTGTGAGGGGCTTTCTTGTGCATTATAGGATGTTTACCAACATCCTTGGTCTCTCCTCACTAGATGCCAATAATCCTCATGTTCCAACAACCAAAAATCCCCGAGTGTCCCCAAATGTCCCCGAGTGACAAAATGCTCTAAAGGAGAACCACTGAAATATTTGGATAAGAGAAGAACAAGTGGGCATAACTGTCTCTTATGAGTCTCAGGCATTGAAAAAAATAGAGGTGAGGAAGTAAAGAATTAAAAAAATTTATAAACATTATAGAAATTGTTCGTGGACTACCAAATAATAGTGATTTTTAAAAAAATACATACATACATTATATTGATATTATGGTTAAAATTTTAAATATCAAATCAAAATTTAAATTATAATAGCTTTCAAAAAGTAAAAGCAGATCACCTAAAAATTAGCAAGTGTTAGGCATCATTCATATCAAGAAGCAGAAGTAAGAAGACGATAAAATAATACTTTCAGTGTTAAAGGAAAAGAACTTTGAGCTAGGGATGCTATTTTCAGCTGAAAAACAATTAAATCTGAGGCCAAAACATATGTGTGCTCTGGTGTAAAAAGTCTTAGGGGCTTCCATGGTGGCGCAGTGGTTGAGAATCTGCCTGTCAATGCAGGGGACACGAGTTCGAGCCCTGGTCTGGGAAGATCCCACATGCCACGGAGCAACTAGGCCCGTGAGCCACAACTACTGAGCCCGCGCGTCTGGAGCTTGTCCTCCGCAACAAGAGAGGCTGCGACAGTGAGAGGCCCACGCACAGAAACGAAGAACCAACACAGCCAAAAATAAATAAATAAATAATAATAATAAAAAAAAGTCTTAGAAGGCACACACAATAGAGGTCCTTTTGAAATAACATTTAGTAGATATTGCCAGCATCAAGAGCAATAAATCCAAGACATAGAAATGAAATATGGGAAGTAAGGGGGATAAAGGTGTTACCAAGTTTGCTATGTCTAAGTGAGCAAGACTTAATAAATAAAGTATATCCCTAAAAATCCAGAGTGAAGATTTCAAAACCTACCAATCTGGTATGTGTATATTGCATGGAGAGAGGTACATTTTGAGGAAGAGGGGTTAGACAGTGAGGTAGATTCTTACTTTGTTTGGGATAAAACAGATTTCTGGCTGGATAATTTTACTGATAAATGCCAAAAAAACCCTTCAAGATAATATCTCAAGTTGTTTCAGAAGTTTGAAAGAAGAGAAGCACTTAAAAAAAAAAAAAAGTACAAAATTGACATCCAAACTAGATGAAGTAGAAGAAGTAAACCACAGACCAATTTAATTTATGGGCTGAGATGTTAAAATTCAAAAACCTAAGAAGAGAATTACCATATGATCCAGCAATTCCACTCCTAGGTATATATCTGCAAAACATGAAAACACAAATTCGAAAAGACACGTGCACCCCAATGTTCACAGCAGCGCTATTTACAATAGCCAAGGTGTGGAAGCAACCCACGTGTCCATCAATAGACTAATGGATAGAGAAGGTGTGGGATACACACACACACACACACACACACACACACACACTGGAATATTACTCAGCCATAAAAAGAATGAAATTCTGCCATTTGTAGCAACATGGATAGACCTAGAGAATATTATGCTAAGTGAAATAAGTCTGAGAGAGAAAGACAAATACTATATGATAACACTTGTATGTGGAATCTAAAAAATAATACAAACAAATGTATATAGCAAAACAGAAACAGACTGACAGAATACAGAAACAAACTAGTGGTTATAGGGGGGAAGGGGCAAGTTAGGGGTATGGGATTAAAAGGTGGAAACTACTATTATAAAATAGATAAGCGACAAGGATATCTTGTATAGAAAAGGGAATTATAGCCATTATTTTGTAATAACTTTTAATGGAGTATGTTTTGTAAAAACACTGAAATATTATGCTGTATACCTGAAACTAATCTAATACTGTAAATCAACTATACTTCAATTAAAAACCTATCAGAACAGCTGAAATAAAAAATACTGACAACACACACAGACACACAAAATAAAAACTCTAAATGAAAGATTGACTCATTGAATACCATTGTGCAATTTTAAAAACTACACTATAGTGTGATGTGTATTTTATACCAGAAATGCAAGGATAACTCAAACTTAGATAACTTATAAGTACAAATATTTACATCAGAGTCAAAGGACAGAAAGCACATGATTTCTGTGATATGATATATAAATGACATATAAAATATATTCATTATTTTAAAAGAAAATTACAAACAAGAGTTAGAATTAAACTTTCATAACTTAATATTGCTGCTAAAAAGCTAAGTATATATCACATTCAATGGATAAACTTTAGAGGGAGTCTTTCTAAGATCAACAACAGCATAAGGATTGCCCTCCATCATTACTACTGTTTAGCACAGAACTAAAAGTCCTAGATAATGCACATAAGTCAAGAAAAATAATGCAGCATATATTTGGGGAACTAAGAGATATAACTGTAGCTTTCACTAGTTAATATGTTTATTTTTATAGACAATTCAAGATAACCACCTAATCATTATACCTAAATAGAGGCGGTTACTTAATATCATTCTTTACATGAGCAATTAATAACCAAAAAATGGAAGACACCATTTACGATACAAAGAGAAACTACAACCAATCTTTTTTTAAAAATATATTAACCAAATAAAGAATATGAATTGCATATATAGAAGTTTAAAACTCTACTAAATGACATAAAAACACTCACCAAATATAGAGAAATTCTATGTTGATATATAAAACGATCTAACTTTATAAAGATCTCAGTTCTCCCTATATTTATTTATACATTTAGGCAATTCCAATCTAAACCTCAAGAATTTTTAGGAAACCTCACAATCATTATCAATTCAAATTAATTAATTAATTAAATATTATGAATAGGTAAACAGCTATGAAGTGGAAGAGCAAAAACAGGGAAAACTACTGACCTTGCCAGATACTAAAGCACATTAAAAAGCCATAGTAATTAATAAAGCCTGTACTCTTGCACTTACTATTAAATAGAGTAGAGTAGCATAAATGATGGCTTAGAAACATACAATTTATAATGCAAAAAAAAATGAACTGTTTAATAAATGGTGTCAGAAAAAGTCTCATTACATGGAAGAAAATTCCCCTTCCTAGGCCATACATAAAAATTAACTCCTAGTGGGTGAAATATCAAAATATGAAAAGGAAAACTTATAATGATAGGAAATAATATAAGACAATATTATTGGAACTCTGAGGTAGGAAAGCTTTCTAAAATATGACTGTATATCATAAATACTAAAAAGAAAAATAGGTATTTACTGCAACAAAATTACAGATATTTTAATCAAAGGGCATCATGGGAAAAATAATGGACTGGTGAAAGATTAGGAGAATATATTTGTAATGTCTTAAAATTACAGAGAATTGGCGACTCTTTCAAATCTTCTGGAAAATATAGAAAATCATATAGAAAATATGATAGATACAGTATAATAATATCAAACACAATAACAGATGCCAGGACCTTACTATTTATCAGTAATGCCTGTAAGTGTTTTATATTTATTTACTTATTCAGTAACATTAATAGAAAATTCACAGAAGGGGAAACCAAAGTGACTAATATGTATTTTGAAGAGATATTCAAACACATTAGAAAATAGATAAATGCAAGTTAAAACTATTGATTTCTACTTTATACACATCGGTTTGGCAAAAAAGTGCCAAGTAGGGAAATACTAAGTTCTGGGTATGAATGTGATGGGGACTCATTCATTGCAAAGGGGACTATAAATTTGTATAGCCAGCCTAGAAACAACCTGGTAATACTTCTTGACAGTATATATGTATGTATATCGCCCAGCAATTCCATTCTTGGGGCTGTTACACAGTGAAATATGAAGAAGATACAACATAATTGGTTAAAAACACAGGCTCTCAACCAAAAGATTTGGGCTCATATGCTGTATCTTCCATATGTTAGCCTTTGAGCTTGGCCAAAATTTTTAAACTCTTGGTGTCAGTATTAAAATTGGTAAATGGAAATAACAGCAATGACAAAAATAATAACTATAATATTTGCCTGTTAGGGTTGTTATGGGTTTTAGCCATGACAACTTCTCAGGTCAGATCCTAGCATACAGCAAGTGCACAATTCATGGTTGCCATTTTATTGTTAAAATAACTCACATTTTATCAACCCTGACACAGAGAGGAGATGTACTAAATACACTAGAGTGGGTACCTGTGAGGTACAAGATTGAGAGTAAAGGAAAAATAAGGGGAAAAGGGAAGAGAAAAAACAAACAACAATAATAACAAGAATTGTCTTGCATGGATGCCTAATGACAATGTTTCATGAATCAAGATTATGACCAATTCATATTTATAACCTTTGTGTAACTGAAGTATTTCTGTAAAAAAAAGAAAAGAAAATGAGGATTGCTTATCTTTGAATGATCACAGTGCTGAGTAACTATAGGTACTCTCAAGGTTTTAAAAATGTATACTTCTATATAGTGTTCAAGATAAAATTACTAAATCAGCATTAGGAATTATTTAAAAGAGAGAGGGTTAATATAAGCAAAGAAAATGTTGTTGCAGCTGTTTTTAGTGTATTCATTTGTTTCTAGGCCTGTCCTCAAGGACTCACAGCAGCCAGCATGTGGGGCTCCTATGAAAAGACAAAAGGAAAAGAGGAGAGATGAAAAATGAAAAAGTGAAGAGGACAAAGGAAGGACATAGGAAACAACTGTGAAGTTATTTTTTAAGAAAAAGTAAATGTCAGAGAAAAAGCTCCAAGAAAACCAAAATCTTGTTTTACTGTAAATAAACTAGCCAGCAAACAATGAACTGCACAATATATTAAAAAGTAGATAAACTGTAAACAGCCAAGGAGAGATAACTATTATAACTGTGCTCCCACTGAGTGTTCATAAGGAAACAGTCACACTTTAAACAATTTAACACATCTAGTTACATTCAGGTGTACATCTCTTTCAAACGTCTCTCTTTTTTAAATATGTAGAAAGATAGATTTTTAAAGTATTCAGAGTTTCTGCAGGACTCAGCACTGTGCCTAGACCATAGAGTAGGCTTCGTGAATGTTTGCTAAACTTTGACAGCAACACAAGTATTTAAATGCAAGGTGCTGGGTCCTATGGTGTAATTATGTCCATCCCTTTTTCTGGAGAATACTCTCAGTTTCTCTCCCCATTCTCCTCACTTCTTTTCTGCTTTATCAAAGAACTGATATACGGGGGGCAAGGCCAGGTATCTCTCTTCAATCAGTCAAAGTGAAAAATGGGAGGTTTTCAGAGGATCAAATAAGAGATTGAATGTGAGACCCTTGGCATCCTATGTGACATAAGAGTACATGCTTTGTAATTTGAAATAGCTCTTTTCATTCCTTTCTAGGTAACACACCTGAAGGGTAGTAAGGTTTCAAGTGTATATAAAAAAGGTGTCCAACCACAGCAGCAATTTTGAAAGTGGTTTCTTCATTCATAACTTTTAAGATTGTTTGTAAAAATAGAGACCATATTTCCTAAACAAGGAAACTCGTGTTATACACATTGAAAGCGGTAAAATATTTCGTTTTGTATCTCTACTAGCTCTGTTGTAACACTACGTTGTAACACTACTACCAGGCAGCATTAAAGATGATCTCACTGTTAATCTTTACAGAATTGAAAAAGGTTTCTATATGAGGTCCTAACTGTCTGTGAACTCTTTTTTTTTCTTCTTTACATCTTAATTGGAGTATAATTGCTTTACAATGGTGTGTTAGTTTCCGCTTTATAACAAAATGAATCAGTTATACATATACATATGTTCCCATATCTCTTCCCTCTTGCGTCTCCCTCCCTCCCACCCACCCTATCCCACCACTCTAGGTGGTCACAAAGCACCAAGCTGATCTCCCTGTGCTATGCGGCTGCTTCCCACTAGCTATCTATTTTACATTTGGTACTGTATATATGTTCATGCCACTCTCTCGCTTTATCACAGCTTACCCTTCCCCCTCCCCATATCCTCAAGTCCATTCTCTACTAGGTCTGTGTCTTTCTTCCTGTCTTACCCCTAGGTTGTTCGTGATATTTTTTTCCCTTAAATTCCATATATATGTGTTAGCATACGGTATTTGTCTTTCTCTTTCTGACTTACTTCACTCTGTATGACAGACTCTAGGTCCATCCACCTCATTACAAATAGTTCAATTTTGTTTCTTTCTATGGTTCAGTAATATTCCATTGTATATATGTGCCACACCTTTATCCATTCATCCGCTGAGGGACACTTAGGTTGTTTCCATCTTCGGGCTATTGTAAATAGAGCTGCAATGAACATTTTGGTACATGACTCTTTTTGAATTATGGTTTTCTCAGGGTATATGCCCAGTAGTGGGATTGCTGGGTCATATGGTAGTTCTATTTGTAGTTTTTTAATGAACCTCCATACTGTTCTCCATAGTGGCTGTACCAATTCACATTCCCACCAGCAGTGCAAGAGTGTTCCCTTTTCTCCACACCCTCGCGAGCATTTATTGTTTCTAGATTTTTTGATGATGGCCATTCTGACTGGTGTGAGATGATATCTCATTGTACTTTTGATTTGCATTTCTCTAATCATTAATGATGTTGAGCATTCTTTCATGTGTTTGTTGGCAGTCTGTATATCTTCTTTGGAGAAATGTCTATTTAGGTCTTCTGCCCATTTTTGGATTGGGTTGTTTGTTTTTTTGTTATTGAGCTGCATGAGCTGCTTGTAAATTTTGGGTATTAATCCTTTGTCAGTTGCTTCATTTGCAAATATTTTCTCCCATTCTGAGGGTTGTCCTTTGGTCTTGTTTACGGTTTCCTTTGCTATGCAAAAGCTTTGAAGTTTCATTAGGTCCCATTTGTTTATTTTTCTTTTTATTTCCATTTCTCTAGGAGGTGGGTCAAAAAGGATCCTGCTGTGATTTATGTCATAGAGTGTTCTGCCTATGTTTTCCTCTAAGAGTTTGATAGTTTCTGGCCTTACATGTAGGTCTTTAATCCATTTTGAGCTTATTTTTGTGTATGGTGTTAGGGAGTGATCTAATCTCATACTTTTACATGTACCTGTCCAGTTTTCCCAGCACCACTTATTGAAGAGGCTGTCATTTCTCCACTGTACATTCCTGCCTCCTTTATCAAAGATAAGGTGACCATACGTGTGTGGGCTTATCTCTGGGCTTTCTATCCTGTTCCATTGATCTATCTTTATGTTTTTGTGCCAGTACCATACTGCCTTGATTACTGTAGCTTTGTAGTATAGTCTGAAGTCAGGGAGCCTGATTCCTCCAGCTCCGTTTTTCATTCTCAAGATTGCTTTGGCTATTCGGGGTCTTTTGTGTTTCCATACAAATTGTGAATTTTTTTGTTCTAGTTTTGTGAAAAATTTCAGTGGTAGTTTGAGAGGGATTGCATTGAATCTGTAGATTGCTTTGGATACTGTAGTCATTTTCACAATGTTGATTCTTCCAATCCAAGAACATGGTATATCTCTCCATCTATTTGTATCATCTTTAATTTCATTCATCAGTGTCTTATAATTTTCTGCATACAGGTATTTTGTCTCCTTAGGTAGGTTTATTCCTAGATATTTTATTCTTTTTGTTGCAATGGTAAATGGGAGTGTTTTCTTGATTTCACTTTCAGATTTTTCATCACTAGTGTATAGGAATGCCAGAGATTTCTGTGCATTAATTTTGATCCTGCTACTTTACCAAATTCATTGATTAGCTCTAGTAGTTTTCTGGTAGCACCTTTAGGATACTCTATGTATACTATCATGTCATCTGCAAACAATGACAGCTTTACTTCTTCTTCTCCGATTAGGATTCCTTTTATTTCCTTTTCTTCTCTGATTGCTGTGGGTAAAACTTCCAAAACTATGTCGAATAAGAGTGGTGAGAGTGGGCAACCTTGTCTTGTTCCTGATCTTACTGGAAATGGTTTCAGTTTTTCACCATTGAGGATGATGTTGGCTGTGGGTTTGTCATATATGGCCTTTATTATGTTGAGGAAAGTTCCCTCTATGCCTACTTTCTGCAGGGTTTTTATCATAAATGGGTGTTGAATTTTGTCGAAAGCTTTCTCTGCATCTATTGAGATGATCATATGTTTTTTCTCCTTCAATTTGTTAATATGGTGTATCACGTTGATTGATTTGCATATATTGAAGAATCCTTGCATTCCTGGAATAAACCCCACTTGATCATGGTGTATGATCCGTTTAATGTGCTGTTGGATTCTGTTTGCTAGTATTTTGTTGAGGATTTTTGCATCTATGTTCATCAGTGATATTGGCCTGTAGTTTTCTTTCTTTGTGACATCCTTGTCTGGTTTTGGTATCAGGGTGATGGTGGCCTCGTCGAATGAGTTTGAGTGTGTTCCTCCCTCTGCTATATTTTGGAAGAGTTTGAGAAGGATAGGTGTTAGCTCTTCTCTAAATGTTTGATAGAATTTGCCTGTGAAGCCATCTGGTCCTGGGCTTTTGTGTGTTGGAAGGTTTTTAATCACAGTTTCAATTTCAGTGCCTGTGACTGGTCTGTTCACATTTTCTATTTCTTCCTGATTCAGTCTTGGCAGATTGTGCATTTCTAAGAATTTGTCCATTTCTTCGAGGTTGTCCATTTTATTGGCATAGAGTTACTTGTAGTAATGTCTCATGATCTTTTGTATTTCTGCAGTGTCAGTTGTTCTCCTTTTTCATTTCTAATTCTATTGATTTGAGTCTTCTGCCTTTTTTCTTGATGAGTCTGGCTAATGGTTTATCAATTTTGTTTATCTTCTCAAAAACCAGCTTTTAGTTTTATTGATCTTTGCTATCGTTTTCTTCATTTCTTTTTCATTTATTTCTCATCTGATTTTTATGATTTCTTTCCTTCTGCTAACTTTGCGGGTTTTTTTCTTCTTTCTTTAATTGCTTTAGGTGCAAGGTTAGGTTGTTTATTCACGATGTTTCCTGTTTCGTAAGGTAGGATTGTATTGCTATAAACTTCCCTCTTAGAACTGCTTTTGCTGCATCCCATAGGTTTTGGTCGTCGTGTCTCCACTGTCATTTGTTTCTAGGTATTTTCTGATTTCCTCTTTTACTTCTTCAGTGATCACTTCGTTATTAAGTAGTGTATTGTTTAACCTCCATGTGTTTGTATTTTTTACAGATCTTTTCCTGTAATTGATATCTAGTCTCATAGCGTTGTGGTCAGAAAAGATACTTGATACAATTTCAATTTTCTTTAATTTACCAAGCCTTGACTTGTGACCCAAAATATGATCTATCCTGGAGAATGTTCCATGAGCACTTGAGAAAAATGTGTATTCTGTTGTTTCTGGATGGAATGTCCTGTAAATGTCAATTAAGCCCATCTTGTTTAATGTATCATTTACAGCTTGTTTTTCCTTATTTATTTTCATTTTGGATGATCTGTCCATTGGTGAAAGTGGGGTGTTAAAGTCCCCTAGTATGAATGTGTTACTGTCGATTTCCCCTTTTATGGCTGTTAGTATTTGCCTTATGTATTGAGGTGCTCCTATGTTGGGTGCATAAATATTTACAATTGTTATATCTTCTTCTTGGATCGATCCCTTGATCATTATGTAGTGTCCTTCTTTGTCTCTTCTAATAGTCTTTATTTTAAAGTCTAATTTGTCTGATATGAGAATTGCTACTCCAGCTTTCTTTTGGTTTTCATTTGTATGGAATATCTTTTTCTGTCCCATTACTTTCAGTCTGTATGTGTCTCTAGGTCTGAAGTGGGTCTCTTGTAGACAGCATATATAAGGGTCTTGTTTTTGTATCCATTCATCCAATCTGTGCCTTTTGGTGGGAGCATTTTGTCCTTTTACATTTACGGTAATAATTGATATGTACGTTCCTATTCCCATGTCTGTGAACTCTTGCTTTACTACAATTTACTCCATTTAATGAAAGAGTACACAAAATGGTTTTCAATTGTCAGGATATACTTCAGACCAAAAGAAGAAAAAAAAGTCATTGAACATGTAAATAGTAATTTTAATGATATTTCCCAGTTTGAAACATAATGCATAATTTTTCATCACTATAGGAAATTTACTTTCTGCTTTGAGAAATCTTGTGATGCATTTTGAAGGAAAGGGAGAGAGAAAGAGAATTAGCATTTACATCTTCCCTCCTTTGTGTAAACTGCATGCTAGGCACTGTATATATATTAATTATCTCAGTTAATACTATTATAAACCTTGTGAAATTGCAGTTATTTGAGTTTTACAAACACCTCAGGGTAATTTGATAACTTGCCTAAGGTTATATGGCTAATATGTTCAAGACGTCGGTTAGAAAACAGGCTAATTTGACTCTAAAACTCATGCTTTTTAAATGTCAGTTCTCATCTTTTCTTATCTGCATTGCAGATTCTAATTAATGTTTTAAAATGAATTCATCGTAGAACCGGGTTGTTGCTGCTCGTGGAATCTACATATGTGGGTTATGACCTAATTCATTCCCTGTGAAGCATCATAACTTCTTATCAGGATATGATGCAAGAGTAGATAATAAAACCTGCCATATCTGTTCCCTGTAGGGAAGGCAAGTGTTTGATAAAATGGCTTAGTACGAGGGGTGAGAATTTCCAGAGGAATTTCTACTAGATCTTTTTGTCAACATTTGAAGACGGCTTCCCCAAACTGATGGCTCAGGTTTTCAAGGTAGTAATAACTACTGCATTTGTATACCAGATCATATACGATGTACCAGAAGTAAGCCCTTGTTAATGATTAAGGTGTGGGAGTGAGACCCAAACCTCAATCTGCTTATCATACAGGCTAGACGTTCAGAAATGTTCAGCATAACTAAATTCAGCCTAAGAGTCAATTATTCTCTTGCACTTGACCTAGATGCAAGGTAGCATTAGTATTCTCTGCATAATTTGTGACTTCAATGATATTTAATCAATCCTTTTGCTTTTAATTTATTGGTCTATAGATTAAACATTTTGCAATCTTGTTTACTCAGGTCCAATTTTCTCATTTGACCTCAGTCTTAACTGACTAAAAGAAAATGTAAGCAGAAAACATTTTATCACATTAATGCAACACTTGCAATTTGATTTAACAATATGATAGATGAAAGGATGAGGTTATTATATCACAATGCATTTATCATCTTTTACGAATCCTCGCCTAAACAAAATTAACACTGAACCATTTCCAGTGAGGTGTCTAAAATGACTAGCCTTGCCAAGATAGGTTTTTGGCTCATAAATAACATTGTTAGAAAAAATAAAATCACTAAATGCTACAAAAATGCAGTAGCAGGAATCACTGGAGTGTGGACATTAAGTACACTGCTCAAAATGGTATGCTCAAGTGTGCAAATCATTTGTCTATATGACAGTACGCAGACTATTGCCACAAGACAAAGACAATTAACTTTTTAGATTATTTTGATATCTGGCAAAAACTACTGCTCAAGAAAACTCAAAGCTACTCACATCCATGTTAAATAATTCTATCATTAGAAAATGCACTGACTTCTTGCTGTATTCAGGAATCTCCACTGTTAACGTTCCTGAGAGCAGTAATAATCCTACTATCCCTATCTCATACCGGGAAAGAAGAGATACTGTTTTTTTAGTGATCAATATAAAGAAAATTCTAAAATGTTTGATTAAATTTATACATTTTCTTAACCTCTGTTTCATGGTAGAAAATGTATTTTTCTACATCTTCTTCTCTCCCATAGAATACAGCACAGCACCATGTCTGGAATAAGATATATATTTATATAAATATCTATCTATATATATAAATATCTATATATAGATATATAGATATATAGATATCTACTCATTGAATATGAGTCAGTTCTATCACTCTTCTTTCAATCTAATAATATAACATAGCTTTTAATTTCTACATAGTTTATCAAGGATTCAGATTTAAGCAATATTACTTAATTTTCTGATCAATGCCTGAGTATCTTTAAGATCCTGATTTTGTATTCTATTGGGAGTTTCAAAAATATCATCAATTAGGCATTTGCACAAAGACTTAACAAAAAGTAAATTGAAAAAAAATGAAAAAAAAATTGAAAAAAAAAAGTAGAGGCTTCCAGGAAGATGGCGGAAGAGTAAAACGAAGAGATCACCTTCCTCCCCACATACACACAAGAAATATAGCTACACGTGGAACAACTCCTAGAGAACACCTAGTGAATGCTGGCAGAGACCTCAGACCTCCCAAAAGGCAACAAACCCCCCACGTATGTGGGTAGGGCAAAAGTAAAAAGACTAAACAGAGACAAAAGAATACAGACGGGACCTGCACTGGTGGGAGGGAGCTGTGAAGGAAGAAAGGTTTCCACACACTAGGAAGCCCCTTCGCGGGCGGAGATTGCGGGTGGTGGACGGGCTGCAGGGGAGAGCGCAGCCACAGGGGTACGGAGGGCAAAGCGGATAGATTCCCGCACAGAGGATCAGGGCCGACTGGCACTCACCAGCCCGAGAGGCTTTTCTGCTCACCCGCCGGGGAGGGCGGGGCTGGGAGTTGAGGCTCGGGCTTCGGTCGGATCCCAGGGAGAGGACTGGGGTTGGTGGCGTGAACACAGCCTGCAGGGTGTTAGTGCAACACGGCTAGCCTAGCCAGGAGGGAGTCCAGGGGAAAGTCTGGACCTGCCGAAGAGGCAAGAGACTTTTTCTTACCTCTTAGTTTCCTGGTGCGCGAGGAGAGGGGATTAAGAGCACTGCTTAAAGGAGCTCCAGAGACGGGCGCGAGCCGCGGCTAAAAGCGTGGACCACAGAGACGGGCATGAGACGCTAAGGCTGCTGCTGCCACCACCAAGAAGCCTGTGTGTGAGCACAGGTCACTAGTCACACCCCCCTTCCAGGGAGCCTGTGCAGCCCGCCACTGCCAGGGTCCTGGGAGCCAGGGTCAACTCCTCCGGGAGAATGCATGGCACGTCTCAGGCTGGTGCAACGTCACGCTGGCCTCTGCCGCTGCAGGCTCGCGCCACACTCTGTGCCCCACCCTCCCCCCGGCCTGAGTGAGCCAGAGCCCCCGAATCAGCGGCTCCTTTAACCCCGTCCTGTCTGAGTGAAGAACAGACGCCCTCCAGCGACCTACACGCAGAGGTGGGGCCAAATCCAAAGCTGAGCCCCTAGGAGCTGTGAGAACAAAGAAGAGAAAGGGAAATCTCTCCCAGCAGCCTCAGAAGCAGTGGATTAAAACTCCACAATCAACTTGATGTACCCTGCATCTGTGGAATACATGAATAGACAACGAATCATCCCAAATTAAGGAGGTGGATTTTGAGAGCAAGATTTATGATTTTTTCCCCTTTTCCTCTTTTTGTGAGTGTGTATGTGTATGCTTCTGTGTGAGATTTTGTCTGTATACCTTTGCTTCCACCATTTGTCCTAGGGTTCTATCCGTCTGTTTTTTTGTTGTTTTTTTATTTTTTTCTTTCTCTTAATAATTATTTTTTATTTTAATAACTTTATTATATTTTATCTTACTTTATTTTATTTTACTTTATCTCCCTTCTTTTTTTCCTTCCTTCCCTCCTTCCTTCCTTCCTCCCTCCCTCCCTCTCTCCTTTCTTTCTTTCTTTCTTTCTCTCTTTCTACTTCTACTAATTCTTTCTTTCTACATTTTCTGTGTTTTATTCTGAGCTGTGTGGATGAAAGGCTCTTGGTGCAGCAGTCAGGAGTCAGTGCTGTGCTGCTGAGGAGGGAGAGACAACTTCAGGACACTGGTCCACAAGACACCTCCCAGCTCCACATAATATCAAATGGTGAAAATCTCCCAGAGATCTCCATCTCAACACCAGCACCCAGCTTCACTCAACGACCAGCAAGCTACAGTGCAGGACATCCTATGCCAAACAACTAGCAAGACAGGAACACAACCCCACCCATTAGCAGAGAGGCTGCCTAAAATCATAATAAGTCCACAGACACCCCAAAACACCCCACAAGACGTGGACCTGCCCACAAGAAAGACAAGATCCAGCCTCATCCACCAGAACGCAGGCACTAGTCCCCTCCACCAGGAAGCCTACACAACCCACTGAACCAAATTAGCCACTGGGGACAGACATCAAAAACTACAGAAACTACGAACCAGCAGCCTGCAAAAAGGAGACCCCAAACACAGTGAGATAAGCAAAATGAGAAGACAGAAAAACATACAGCAGATGAAGGAGCAAGATAAAAACGCACCAGACCTAACAAATGAAGAGAAAATAGGCAATCTACCCGAAAAACAATTCAGATTAATTATAGTAAATATGATCCAAAATCTTGGAAACAAAATAGACAAAATGCAAGAAACATTTAACAAGGACCTAGAAGAACTAAAGAGGAAACAAACAACGATGAACAACACAATAAATGATATTAAAAATACTCTAGATGGGATCAATAGCAGAATAACTGAGGCAGAAGAACGGATAAGTGACCTGGAAGATAAAATAGTAGAAATAACTACGGCAGAGCAGAATAAAGAAAAAAGAATGAAAAGAACTGAGGACAGTCTCAGAGACCTCTGGGACAACATCAAACGCACCAACATTCGAATTATAGGGGTTCCAGAAGAAGGACAGAAAAAGAAAGGGACTGAGAAAATATTTGAAGAGATTATAGTTGAAAACTTCCCTAATGTGGGAAAGGAAATAGTTAATCAAGTCCAGAAAGCACAGAGAGTCCCATACAGGATAAAGCCAAGGAGAAATATGACAAGACATATATTAATCAAACTGTCAAAAATTAAATACAAAGAAAACATATTAAAAGCAGCAAGGGAAAAATAACACACAAGGGAATCGCCATAAGGTTAACAGCTGATCTTTCAGCAGAAACTCTGCAAGCCAGAAGGGACTGGCAGGACATATTTAAAGTGATGAAGGAGAAAAACCTGCAACCAAGATTACTCTACCCAGCAAGGATCTCATTCAGATTTTATGGAGAAATTAAAACCATTACAGACAAGCAAAAGCTGAGAGAGTTCAGCACCACCAAACAAGCTTTACAACAACTGCTAAAGGAACTTCTCTAGGCAAGAAACACAAGAGAGGGAAAAGACCTACAATACTGAACTCCAAACAATTAAGAAAATGGGAATACGAACACACATATTGATAATTACCTTAAATGTAAATGGACTAAATGCTCCCACCAAAAGACACAGATTGGATGAATGGATACAAAAACAAGACCCATATATTTGCTGTCTACAAGAGACCCACATCAGACATAGAGACACATACAGACAGAAAGTGAGGGGATGGAAAAAGACATTTCATGCAAATGGAAACCAAAAGAAAGCTGGAGTAGCAATTCTCATATCAGACAAAATAGACTTTAAGATAAAGACTATTAGAAGAGACAAAGAAGACCACTACATAATGATCAAGGGATCGATCCAAGAAGAAGATATAACAATTGTAAATATTTATGCACCCAACATAGGAGCACCTCAATACATAAGGCAAATACTAACAGCCATAAAAGGGGAAATCGACAGTAACACATTCATACTAGGGGACTTTAACACCCCACTTTCACCAATGGACAGATCATCCAAAATGAAAATAAATAAGGAGACACAAGCTTTAAATGATACATTAAACAAGATGGACTTAATTGATATTTATAGGACATTCCATCCAAAAACAACAGAATACACATTTTTCTCTAGTGCTCATGGAACATTCTCCAGGATAGATCATATTTTGGGTCACAAGTCAAGGCTTGGTAAATTAAAGAAAATTGAAATTGTATTAAGTATCTTTTCCGACCACAACGCTATGAGACTAGATATCAATTACAGGAAAAGATCTGTAAAAAATACGAACACATGGAGGTTAAACAATACACTACTTAATAACGAAGTGATCACTGAAGAAATCAAAGAGAAAATAAAAAAAATACTTAGAAACAAATGACAATGGAGACACGACGACCCAAAATCTATGGGATGCAGCAAAAGCAGTTCTAAGAGGGAAGTTTATAGCAATATAATCCTACCTTATGAAACAGGAAACATCTCGAATAAACAACCTAGCCTTGCACCTAAAGTAATTAGAGAAAGAAGAACAAAAAAAACCCAAAGTTGGCAGAAGGAAAGAAATCATAAAAATTAGATCAGAAATAAATGAAAAAGAAATGAAGAAAACGATAGCAAAGATCAATAAAACTGGAAGCTGCTTCTTTGAGAAGATAAACAAAATTGATAAACCATTAGCCAGACTCATCAAGAAAAAAAGGCAGAAGACTCAAATCAATAGAATAAGAAATGAAAAAGAAGTAACAACTGACACTGCAGAAATACAAAAGATCATGAGACATTACTACAAGTAACTCTATGCCAATAAATTGGACAACCTGGAAGAAATGGACAAATTCTTAGAAATGCACAACCTGCCAAGACTGAATCAGGAAGAAATAGAAAATATGAACAGACCAATCACAAGCACTGAAATTGGAACTGTGATTAAAAATCTTCCAACAAACAAAAGCCCAGGAGCAGATGGCTTCACAGGCGAATTCTATCAAACATTTAGAGAAGAGCTAACACCTATCCTTCTCAAACTCTTCCAAAATATAGCAGAGGGAGGAACACACCCAAACTCATTCTACGAGGCCACCATCACCCTGATACCAAAACCAGACAAGGATGTCACAAAGAAAAAAAACTACAGGCAAATATCACTGATGAACATAGATGCAAAAATCCTCAACAAAATACTAGCAAACAGAATCCAACAGCACATTAAATGGATCATACTCCATGATCAAGTGGGGTTTATTCCAGGAATGCAAGGATTCTTCAATATACGCAAATCAATCAACGTGATACACCATATTAACAAATTGAAGGAGAAAAAACATATGATCATCTCAATAGATGCAGAGAAAGCTTTCGACAAAATTCAACACCCATTTATGATAAAAACCCTGCAGAAAGTAGGCATAGAGGGAACTTTCCTCAACATAATAAAGGCCATATATGACAAACCCACAGCCAACATCGTCCTCAATGGTGAAAAACTGAAACCATTTCCACTAAGATCAGGAAAAAGACAAGGTTGCCCACTCTCACTACTCTTATTCAACATAGTTTTGGAAGTTGTTTTACCCACAGCAATCAGAGAAGAAAAGGAAATAAAAGGAATCCGAATCAGAGAAGAAGAAGTAAAGCTGTTACTCTTTGCAGATGACATGATACTATACATAGAGAATCCTAAAGATGCTACCAGAAAACTACTAGAGCTAATCAATGAATTTGGTAAAGTAGCAGGATACAAAATTAATGCACAGAAATCTCTGGCATTCCTATATACTAATGATGAAATATCTGAAAGTGAAATCAAGAAAATACTCCCATTCACCACTGCAACAAAAAGAATAAAATATCTAGGAATAAACCTACCTAAGGAGACAAAATACCTGTATGCAGAAAATTATAAGACACTGATGAATGAAATTAAAGATGATACAAATAGATGGAGAGATATACCATGTTCTTGGATTGGAAGAATCAACATTGTGAAAATGACTCTACTACCCAAAGCAATCTACAGATTCAATGCAATCCCTCTCAAACTACCACTGGCATTTTTCACAGAACTGGAACAAAAAAATTCACAATTTGCATGGAAACACAAAAGACCCCGAATAGCCAAAGCAATCTTGAGAATGAAAAACGGAGCTGGAGGAATCAGGCTCCCTGACTTCAGACTATACTACAAAGCTACAGTAATCAAGGCAGTATGGTACTGGCACAAAAACATAAAGATAGATCAATGGAACAGGATAGAAAGCCCAGAGATAAGCCCACACACGTATGGTCACCTTATCTTTGATAAAGGAGGCAGGAATGTACAGTGGAGAAATGACAGCCTCTTCAATAAGTGGTGCTGGGAAAACTGGACAGGTACATGTAAAAGTATGAGATTAGATCACTCCCTAACACCATACACAAAAATAAGCTCAAAATGGATTAAAGACCTACATGTAAGGCCAGAAACTATCAAACTCTTAGAGGAAAACATAGGCAGAACACTCTATGACATAAATCACAGCAGGATCCTTTTTGACCCACCTCCTAGAGAAATGGAAATAAAAAGAAAAATAAACAAATGGGACCTAATGAAACTTCAAAGCTTTTGCACAGCAAAGGAAACCATAAACAAGACCAAATACAACCCTCAGAATGGGAGAAAATATTTGCAAATGAAGCAACTGACAAAGGATTAATATCCAAAATTTATAAGCAGCTCATGCAGCTCAGTAACAAATAACAAACAACCCAATCCAAAAATGGGCAGACCTAAATAGACATTTCTCCAAAGAAGATATACAGACTGCCAACAAACACATGAAAGAATGCTCAACATCATTAATGATTAGAGAAATGCAAATCAAAACTACAATGAGATATCATCTCACACCAGTCAGAATGGCCATCATCAAAAAATCTAGAAACAATAAATGCTGGAGAGGGTGTGGAGAAAAAGGGAACACTCCTGCACTGCTGGTGCGAATGTGAATTGGTACAGCCACTTTGGAGAACAGTATGGAGGTTCCTTAAAAAACTACAAATAGAACTACCATATGACCCAGCAATCCCACTACTGGGCATATACCCTGAGAAAACCATAATTCAAAAAGAGTCATGTACCAAAATGTTCATTGCAGCTCTATTTACAATAGTCTGGAGAGGGAAACAACCTAAGTGTCCATCATCAGATGAATGGATGAAGAAGATGTGGCACATATATACAATGGAATATTACTCAGCCATAAAAAGAAACGAAATTGAGCTATTTGTAATGAGGTGGATGGTCCTAGAGTCTGTCATACAGAGTGAAGTAAGTCAGAAAGAGAGAGACAAATACCATATGCTGACACTTATATATGGAATTTAAGAAAAAAAAATGTCATTAAGAACCTAGGGGTAAGACAGGAATAAAGACACAGACCTAGTAGAGAATGGACTTGAGGATATAGGGAGGGGGAAGGGTAAGCTGTGACAAAGCGAGAGAGAGGCATGGACATATATACACTACCAAACGTAAGGTAGATAGCTAGTGGGAAGCAGCCACATAGCATAGGGAGATCAGCTTGGTGCTTTGTGACCGCCTGGAGGGGTGGGATAGGGAGAGTGGGAGGGAGGGAGATGCAAGAGGGAAGAGATATGGGAACATATGTATATGTATAACTGGTTCACTTTGTTATAAAGCAGAAACTAACACACCATTGTAAAGCAATTATACTCCAATAAAGATGTAAAAAATAAAAAGATGTTAAAAAAATTAAATTAAAAAAAAGATTTTAAAGAAAAAAAAAAGTAAATTGAAAGTCATGGGTTTGATCCTTCAAATCCCCTCCAATTTTAACTTGCAGTGAGTCTCCAATTCAGCAGTGCTGCTAATTTCAGATTTCCAAAAGATATAGTAAAAGCAGGCGTTACACTTCTCTCCAGTATTGAAGCTTTTCTCCTGGGTTTTGAGCCAAGGGCAACTTTAGAAAGATGTTTCTTCATTCTCATGGATCATCTGATACATTTGTGGAAACAGTTATGTGTAGAGGACCCCAGGACCTCGTCATCTCTCTCTTCTATTATAGCAAAAGTCTCCAAACTGGTCTCTCATGACTCTCCTGTTTGTCGTCTACAATATCACTAAACTTATCTTCCTAGAATGCAGTTGGGTCATTTTGGTCTTCTTCTCAAAAATCAGCAGAGACTTTCGATTTCCAGGCAATCAATATCAAACTCCTTAGTTTGACCTTGAGAGGTCTCTGCAGTAGAGTTCCAATATATCTTCCCTACAATACTTCATTACTCTATTTATCCTCATCTTCTGTATTCCTGCTGACCAACATTATTTACCATCACTTGGGACTCCCATGGCATTTCTGTTAATGTTTATTCATTTATGCAGTTTTTCCCAACCAGGAATTCTTATTCTTCCCTTCTTGATCATCTCTACCTATGTTCATTCATTTTATGAATATGTATTAAGTCAAGTGTCTTAGATGATATGATTAGGATTGTAATTGTTGATTAATTGGAAATTTTTATTAAAGTAGAACTCATAAATGCATGATGCTAGCATAATAAACATTTTGTTTAATTTTAAAGTCTATACATCTACATTCACTTTAGAATATTTTCATGTAAGGCCAAACTTCTTTTTGTTTTTGTTTGTTTGTTTTTGTTTTTTGCGGTATGTGGGCCTCTCACTGCTGTGGCCTCTCCTGTTGCGCAGCACAGGCTCCGGAGGCACAGGCTCAGCGGCCAGGGCTCACAGGCCCATCCACTCCGCGGCATGTGGGATCTTCCCGGACCGGGGCACGAACCCGTGTCCCCTGCATCGGCAGGCAGACTCTCAACCACTGCGCCACCAGGGAAGCCCCAAACTTCTTTTTGAATAAGGCTTTTGAGTTGTTTTTCTCACATAAACACCACCCAATAATGTATCTACTAAAAGTTCCATTTTAAAGAGTAATGGGAACTTGTAAAGTAATCTGAATGTAGAAACCTTCACAATTTTGGTGATTTTCTCCCAATCCTTTGTAGTTGTTTGTCCATACCTAATTAATAGCATCTTTAAAATATTTTACCTTTTGTTTTTACTTTTCAAATCATTCAACATAGTTTTTTTTAGAAATAACTAGTTCTTTCACACTTAAGTGTTTTTCATTTTATACAATATACAGAGATATATATTTTCAGAAGTAAAATTGCCATCTACACATTTGAGAACATTACAGCTGATTTTGGAAAGCGTATATCTCATTAGATGTAACGCCTTTGGCATTGCTGGTATGATTATTCAGAGAATGAAGACAGAAAGTGCATCGTAAGTAAACAGCAGGTTGATTAATTTTTATACTACTATATGCCAGGAAAATGTGACAGGCACTATTAATACAACAGTTGTATCAGTTATCTATTGATTCAAAACAAATAACCCAGCAACTTAGAGGCTTAAAATAGCATTAATTGTATTTATGCATTCTGTTATTCAGCAATTTGAACTGATCACTCAGGCTGTTGTAATTACTGGGCAGCTAGAAGGTGGCTGAATAGTCTTAGAGGGTCTCATTCATGTTCTTATTTACACACATGTGGAGTTTCTGCTGCCTGAGTCTCTCTCTCCATGCGTCTTTCATCCTCAAGGAAGCTAGCCCAGGTCTTTTGACATGGAGGCCTCAGAGTAGAAAGAGTCAAGACTGGATGCTCTTAAGGCTTATGGCTATAATCTCTGCAGTATTTTATAAGTTAAATCAAGTCATAAGTCCAGCCCAGATTCATGGAGTGAAGAAACAGATTTCAACTATTGAGGCAGGAGGTCTAATGTCACTTTGAAAGGGAGTTTACACAGGAGAGAGGTGTAGCATGTTTTGCAACCTTCCAAAACAAGTAACAAAGCAAACAGAATCTTCAGAGAAAGCAGTGAGAAAAAAGGCAAGCAAAGAAGCAACTGCTATTAAAAAATATATATATATAAGAAGGGGGCAATTATAAAGGAAACTGTAGGAATATATAACAGGAATACATCTCTAGACCAGTGGAAAATCAGTAAATAGAAATGTAAAATGTAAACTGAGACTCCAGGAATGAGTAGGAGTTATTAGGTAAAAAAATGAGGGAATGGGCGTGAGAGACTTTTGAGGTAAAGGAATAGCAGGGCAGGCACAAAGGCCTGGAAGGAAAAGAGAGAGTGGAGGAGAGGCGAGAATGTTCACTGCGACGAGGGTCACAAAATGTAGGTAGGGAAAATAAGGAGGACGCCAGAATCTCAAGAGCAATGACAATTATGTTAGAGTTTACTTCTGAGTATAGTGAGAAGCTACAGACAGATTAGAAAAATCCAAGTGGTATTCAGATCAGCTCTTCAGGAAAACCACTCAGGGTTTAGTATGGAGCAGAGAGTGAAGTTTACGGGTCTAGAGGCGACGTAAGGAGACTCCTTAAGTAACGAAGAGGGCATAGGTTTACCTGTGGCCAGCAGCCTGCCACTGAGTAGGCACTGAGTAAATATTGGTCTAATTAAGGAACCAGCTCACTTTTATCACTGGGAATGGGAAAAGCAGTAACACAGTATCAGATTCCTTTATTTAGTTGACAGAAAAGTTAAGTAAAGATCCATGTTAGAGAAATGTGTCAAAGGAGATTGGGCCATTTGAGTAATAATTGACCTCTCGAATTTTGGGGTGCTGGTAATATTAAGAAAATCTAGGACTCAGATGATTAAGAACACCAGGCGGATGATTTACGTGACTATTTTTCATAAGCTATGCTCATTTGGAGGGTGGGAGACGTTTCACTCATTTGGGTAACTGATACAAAAGGAGAAGTCAGGGGGTGAATGAAAATGTGCTTTTTATCTAATGACTACTGTTTCATAACTCTTTGAATATTAGAAAATCTGTAGTCTTAAAAACAAAGGAAAAACATACCTTATTGTTCTTTCTTAGAAAACAATTATTATAATACTTTGATACACACAATAGAGATCATTTTGAGTATTAATGACTACCACCGTAGCTACTAATAAACTTGTAGAGCTTAAATGGTTCTTAGAGATACAAATGCTATTTTATACATTTAAACTTGAAAGAAGTAATTATAAAGGTAATTGAGCTCAGTGAAACAAACCAAAAACCAAAACCCCTGCAACTTCTAATCCTCCTTACATTTCTGCTACACACTCTTTAAGATCTAGTTTTCCAGGAAAAGAAAACAATTCCCTACACAATGCCAACTTTCATAAATCTTTGTACCTTGCCCAAGGTACTCTCTCTCCCTGAAATGCCCATAACAATGTGCTTGATGGGAGGGATGCGTAGTCACCCTTCCAATTCTACCTCCAATGGAACTTCCTCTTAGAGTCCTCTGATTTCCCCAGGCCCTTAGTAGCTTCCTCAGTGTGCCCATAGCATTTTTATATACAACTGCAGTAACATTTTTCACATTGTTTTATAACTATTTGCTTACTTTTCTTTTTCACTCAACGTGACTTCCTCAAGACTCTTAAATTCTTTCTTGTAATTGTTTTCTAGTAAAAAGTATCCAAGTGCAAGTCAACCAAGATACAGTAAACTGTGTCCACAGTGCTGATGGTGGCGGTTAGGCTAGTCAGTTCTTTGTTGAGTTAGTATAAATTATTTTGAGGGTAACAAAATGAATACTAGAAGCAAGAGTGTTTAAACAACTTAAACCATTATCTTACCTAGGTGAGGTCTTGTAATACATATTTCATTATAACTGTAACTTTTGTGGATTTGAGAAGAAAGACAGTTGCTTGCTAAAGATAGGCTTTGTGAAAAGTATCAAGAGTAATGATAACCCTTAGGTTAAGTCGGTTTTTGGCTTTGTTTTTTAATAGGTAGGTATATATTCTGAAAGGAATTGAAGATTTGTGGACTGTCTCATTGAATAAACACAGCTCATGTAATTGCCTGTAATGTTACTATATACACGCTCTGTATTAGTTTCTTATGGCTGCTGTAACAATTTACCACAACCTAGATGGCTTAATACAGAAGAAATTTATTCTTTCACAGTTCTGGGTGCTAGAACTTAAATCAGTATCACTGGGATGAAATAAAGGTGTTGGCAAGGTCATGATTTAGAAAAAAATTTTTTTTTAAAAATTATCACAGGGCTGGTGATAATTTTTATTACACAGGCTGGTGGCGCAGGCTGGTGATAATTTTTATCACAGGCTGGTGGCGCAGTGGTTGAGAGTCCGCCTTCCAATGCAGGGGACACGGGTTCGTGCCCCGGTCCGGGAAGATCCCACATGCCGCGGGGCAGCTGGGCCCGTGAGCCATGGCCGCTGAGCCTGCGCGTCCAGAGCCTGTGCTCCTCAACGTGAGGGGCCACAACAGTGAGAGACCCGCGTATCGCAAAAAAAAAAAAAAAAAAGTAAATAAATAAATAAATAAAAATAAATAAAAAATAAAAAATTATCACATAAGCAATGTTTCCTCCCCATATAATGATACAAAACCAACAAAGGCACAGACCAACAACTTAATGGTTTCAGTAGGAAGAAAGTAATACTGCTTAGAGCAAAATTTTTTCTGTATTATTTAAATGACATGTGCTCTCAAACTGGGTAAGATTTACATAAAACAACCTGAGACATTGAACCTGGTATTCTTTACTTCTCACCAGCTTCCAAATCTTAACCTTGCTCTCAGATCATGAAAACACATGCTTGGGAAGAAACAGCTAAGCTACAGGGAGATCACCACTTTCTATGGATCCCTGTAGACAGAAATAAGCTTGGCCTGAAAGCAATGTTATAGACGATTTCAGAATCACGAGAGCAAAATGGTACATTAGGGATAAGTCTACACTTATGATTCCAGGAAGAATAAGAGCCTAAACCTTCCTAAGCAGAGAGATGTCTACCTTATTTCTCAAGAACTCCAAGGAATTGGACTCCAAAAGCATCATGAAAACCCTTTTCTAGTATCACTTTCCCGTTTCCTTATATAAAATCCAAATTCCTCTTATTACAAGTATAGGTCAGTTTTTGTTTCTTATTCAGAAGTTATATTCCACCAAAAATAGCTTTGGCTATTTTTTAGAAATATTCTTTAATCTCTCACTCTCTCCTCTGCTAAGCCCCGCCACTGGAAATGATCTACATTTTCCAGAGACTCTATTTTATTATTTTAAAAACCCTGACATAATGTAAACGATTTGGGTGGCCAGATTTTTAATTTCACTTACTCCTTTTAAAATTTGATCTGGGGAAAAAATCCACTCAAACATCCCACCTAGATTATTTCTAAAATAGAAGAGCTATGTATGTATCGGGGTTGGGAAGAGGGATGTAGGGTAGGATCTGTATACTTGGAGATCACCAAAAAGAGGTAGAAAATTAAAGTACTACCATGTGAACATAATAATTATCGTAAAGCAAACAAATGTAAAGCAGGGGGAAATATCGACACATTTGATTATTGGCAGTATTTTGTAAAAGGATACAGGAATGGGGGTTGTTATCAGCTTTAAAATGTCAAGAAACTGTGTTTATGAATACATTTGAAAAGAGTCCTTCTCAGGATGCCAAAAATCTCATATAGGATTGCTTTTTAAAATTCTATTAGTATTTCTTCTTGTAGCAGAGAGTGTCTTATTTTAGATAATACACAAGGTATCTGAAGAAATTTGGGGAAAAATTTATAGAAATGTTTTAGACAAAAAAAAAATCTTTTTCTACTACTTTAAAATAATCAATAGTTTGGCACTACTATAAGCACTATAGAAGAAAAGAAAGCTAAATTAAAAACATTAAACCAAAAAGTCATAGAATCACATGCTTAATCAGATGCTCCAGAATATGTCTTGTTATTATTGTTAAAGTGATCAATTATTGCTGTGCCCAAATTTAGAAGAAAGGCAAACAGCTGAATATTCTCCTATTCACCTAATTTTTAAATTTTTTTCTTCTTTCTCCAAAACACCTCTAAACCAAAATGTCAACACACAATCAGTATTCAAAGCAAGAGCTTAGCCAATATATAATTTTGGGGGGATAAAAGCACTATTGATATCATTTCTCCACACTTTTATTGTCACTGTTGCCTCTTCCTAGTGCTCTCAATTTATCCTCTTTATTCTGGACTGCTATAAAATTTTCCCTAGTTAACTATCTACATTATTTTTCAAAATATCAAATAAATCAATACACAGCAACAAGATTAACTACCAGTTAATGAGATACAAGTGTATATGTGTGTTTGTATGTATGTGTGTATATATATATATATATATATATATATATATATAATATTTATGCAATTTTTAATAGCACCATTGCAAAATGAGAATTATTGATCAGGAAACTAAGGCTGAGAGATACTAGATTCTTTGTCAAAATCGTGCAACTGGTATATCCTTGGACTAATTTATTTTGGTTCAATCTGTTTACATGTGAATCAACTCATATCCACTTCAGCCACATCACATATCCTAAAAGAAGCATTATAAATCATTTCTCCTATGTAAATCTAGTTCTAAAAATACTCTCTACACCATTATATTTTATATTGACTATTATGTTCAAAATAATTTGAACATTAAAGAGAACATTAAAGTATTCTATATTTTAATTTTTTCCAGTTTCATTGATAATAATACCTGACACTTATTAAGGGCTTACAGTACAGCAGCCATTCTTTTACACATTATATGTACCATTTCCCTCAACAGTCACAACTCTAATGAGGTGTCATATTAGTTAGACTTAAGTTCAGTAGTGAGTGACTGAAAGAATGGAAATAACAGGCTTTTACGATGTGGAAATTATTTCTCTTTTAAGTAAATATATGGGTAGGTGATCTAGGAATGGTATGATGTCAAAGACTCAAGCTCCCAGAAGCTGGCATATGATACTCCTCACATTTCATTGGCCATAAAATAGTCACATGGCCAAATGCAGCAGCAAAGGTCTGGGAAATACAATCTGCATTATGGAAGGCCATTTAACTGATTAAAATTGGGGGCTCT
The DNA here is from genome assembly GCF_011762595.2 of Tursiops truncatus. Lineage (NCBI taxonomy): Eukaryota > Metazoa > Chordata > Mammalia > Artiodactyla > Delphinidae > Tursiops > Tursiops truncatus. The sequence continues at coordinate 55,829,196 of NC_047039.1, read as the reverse complement.
ATCAAAAAGGGAGAAGACAAAGGATATTAAGAAAAACTATAAGCATTCTATAAATAAGTAGCCATAATTATTATCCTTCTTTTCCAAATGAGGAAAGTAAGGCATAGAGATGTTAAGTAACATGCCTAAGGTCACACAATAACTTGTCACCTTCAGTTTTTATTCATCGTGTTGCAAATGCTTGTTACAAGGTCAATTGTATTATAAGTTCTAATTTATCCCTCCATCACCAAACATCTGTGCTTTGCCTTGCATCAAAAACCATTCTGTCATTTGCAAAGATAGATATGGTACAAAAGAGATAAAAGATAAAGCAGTGAAAAAGCCAAGGGGAAAGAGGAAAAAAAGATGAAGCCAAGAATAATTATTTATCAAAATTAAGGTAGATTCTACACAAAAAATTATCCTTAGAAATGAAAAGGGAAACTACTGATGCATGCAGTAACATGAATGAATCTTAAAAGCACTCTGTTAAATAAAAGTAGCCAGACACAAAAGGCTCCGTACCATATGCTTCCATTTTTATGACACTTTTGAAAAGGCATGTCAGTGATAGAAATCAGATCAGTGGTCACCAAATGCTGGGAGTGGAGCAAGGAGACTGACTGCAGAATGGCAAGAAAGAACTCTATGGGGAGACAAAAATACCTTTATATTGTAGTAGTTTTTTCATGACTGTAAACATTCATCAAAAATAATTGAAATATATAGCTAAAAAGGGTCAATTTTACTATATATAAATGATACTTCAATAATCATGACTCGTACAAATACATAAGCTACATAAGCTATTGGGTAGCCTTAGTTAGCTGAGAATTACAATCTGCCTCTGAGTTTTGTAAACCCACTGTAGAGATTAAAATATAATCAGTTATAAAATCATCAGTGTCTTTAAAAATAATATTAAGATAAATAATCTGGGCAAGGATGAAATAGGCTGGTAAAACTGGGTTTTTTTTGCTTTTTTTTTTTTTGGCTTAAATAGAGTTTGTTTTCATATATTACAGGTTGGTAATTTTGCAATTAAAAAAATATTTCATAATACCAGTATATAGATTACAAATTTCAGGTACAGCATTCAAGCAGGATTAACTCATGCCTGTGTAGTCTACTCATTAACACTCAGAATCTAAAATTATATACTTAGATGTACTCAGAATTCTAGAGAGTTTCATCCTTTGTTTGAGCGCACAAGAAAACACATATAAACTAATCTATTCAAGGGCCATTCAAAGTTCTTACTGCCAGCTAGGTCTTGTCAACATGAATTTTGTCAGGTACCACTTTGTAAATTCATTCTAGTTTCTATGTACTTTTTTTGTCAAATCATTTTTTCACAAGCTAATACCTTACTTAGTCTTTCTGTAGAGAACTTATGCTATTTATCATTTCTTCTAGTAACAATTTAGAAAAAAAATCCACGTATTAGAATCACATTATTTTGTTCAGGATTCTGGAAAACATTCATTTTAGAAACATTCATTCACCCTGGCTCCCTCATTTACAACCTGGAACCTTGGAAAAGGCAATTTAACCCCTCTGTGCCTCAATGACCTCACAGGAAAGTGGAGCTAATAAGAATAGCTCACTCATAAAGTTCTATGTTGAGAGTTAAATTAGTCAGTATACGTAAAATGCTTAGAGCATGCCTGACACAAAGCAAACATTATTTTAGTTGCTGCTACTATCACTCTTAAATCCTACATGACCTGAACATTCCTCAAAATACAAAATTTTATTTAGTACCTCTTTGTATAGATTCTGTGTAACCTTTTAATGTCTTATCATCTCCCATTAGAAAAGAATAAAAATATCAAGCCCATGGTTATAGTGTGACATATTAGTATTAACCCTGTACTACATGCAAACTAATTCCCTTAGGGGAAAATACATTAAAAAAATTAGAAAATTAAACCCAACAATCTGAATATAACACATTATGGGAGGCATGTTTACATTATGGTTAAAATGTAAGAAAGCACACACACACACACACACACACACATACACACACACACACAGGAATAGAAACAAAACCTGTGTTGTGTTGCCAAACAACGAAGAGTTTGAAGTTGAAAGACTGCCACTCTTCCCCCTGTCCCATAACCACCATTTGGTCTAGGCTGACCTTATTTCCTTTGGTACATTCCACCTTGGGTGACTTATTTTTACTTTGGATAAAACAAGGGATCTAATTACAAATCCAGTCATTGAAAAAACTGAGTGGGAATCAAATCAGTATTAAGACATGATAGCAGCCGTGTAAACTGAGGATATGAATGGATTCTGACAGAAAAGAACCATGAGATTATTCCCTGAACGGAATTGCATCCCTCTCCCTTAGAGGACATTGAAAACTTGGTTTGAACAATTATTTCCATAGGAGGCATTACTTTCTCCATAATTTCATCCTAGTTTTCCTCTAGACAAGTTCATTTTCCACTTCTTAAAGGGGCATTTATCTCTGTAAGAAAAAGGGATATGTTATGGCTTTGTTGTTACACTGAATATATCAGCCCCTTGAAAGGGTTAATCATCTTTCTTTATGACACAATTAGACACAGACAAATACAGGGATCTAAGGATGCGTTTCACCAGTAGATAGTCTTTGCTTTGGGAGAAGCTTCAGAAGGAGTAGAGTTCTAAATGTTTGTGGGGTAGACCAAGTAGTAAGCTGAGACATGGAGAATAACTTTTCATCAGAGTCCTAATGGGCCATGGTAGGAATGGGTCTGTAAAGAAGGCATAGAAAAGAAAGTGGATAGAGAAGCAATAGAGAGGAGAGAAGAACACAGATAAGCAAAGATCAAAAAAAAAAAAAAAAAAAAGGACATACAGAGAAGCTTTAAGACATCTCAGAGTATCAATAAAATAGGACTTAAGGGCTTCCCTGGTGGTGCAGTGGTTGAGAGTCTGCCTACCGATGCAGGGGACACAGGTTCGTGCCCCGGTCCGGGAGGATCCCATATGCCGCAGAGCGGCTGGGCCCGTGAGCCATGGCCACTGGGCCTGTGCGCCCGGAGCCTGTGCTCCACAACGGGAGAGGCCACAACAGTGAGAGGCCCGCATACTGCAAAATAATAATAATAATAATAAAAAATAAAAAATAGGACTTAAAATTTCTATGAAATATAAGCCATGCTTCATAACCTTAAAAAACGTTGAAGATTGGAATTTTTTTATTCCCCACCTATAGATAATTAATCTTTTGAAATTATTTGTAACCTCTATCCATACTTTAAAAAAATTAGTCTATTAAATAGAAGAAATGATCTTACTTTTAATGAATACCTTATATTAAAATTATCACTTACCCTCATATTGTCTTGATATATATCTTAAAAATTAAAATATTTAAAAGAATTAACTTTATGTAAATAAAACCAATAAAATGAACTAATGAAAGTAAGAAAGCATCTTCCAGGGATGTATTACTGTATAGCTGAGCGAAAGAATAGGTATAGTATGATAATTTCGAGCCTGGTAATGCTGATTGATCGGATTACATGCTGTGAACAAAAGGAATAAGTGGTCAGGCATGAATGATAGTGCCTGAAAGGAAGACAAAGTTAAACAGACCCTTACAACCCATGGCCAAGTTTGATCGGCTCTGACAAATGGAGTACAGTAATAGCAGCTGAAAGTTGTAATGACTGCCTGAAGAGGTGGGTCAAAAAAAATTCCAGGACATTTGATGCCTAAAGGCATTAACATTATGGGCATAACTGGAAAAAAAGACAGGCAGGATCCATTACAGGACTGTTAGAGGCAAGGACAAAGGAAACACTGAAAAGATAAAATGAAATTTCACTTTCACTGATGGTGCTTAATCAAAACTTTGGAACAGGTAAACAACTGGAGAGGCCTACTTAACAATACATCTATTCTCCAGTAGATTAATATGCCTCTTTAGTTCTCAAAAGTAGAAAAATGGATGTTGAGATAGCAAATTTTATGAATTCATTATGTCCATGACAACTCCTTCTATCCTATGACAATATGTCTCTTTCCATAATTGGCTTGGATGTTATAATTGTAAATGCAACATGCAATGTGAGATTTATGTTCAATTGATTATTGTATATAAGTTGGAAATAAAAAGATGAATGTTGCAGAAGCTTAAGGGTCACTATTCTTCCCATGTGTCACTCTGAAATTTGATTGGTTCAAATTTAGCTAAATAAAGTTCACAGAGTCAAGAGAAGACAATCCATTATGTTGAAAAAAGATACCTACACAGACTTCCTTTTTTCCATTATTTTCAACTTCTTCTTTTCCTTTTCCTTTAGCCTTTCAAATCTTCCATTTTATAGCAGAGGTCATGTTCTGGAACTTCTTAAGGGCAGATGCACTGCTCACTGTATGCTATATTTGAACTGGTTCTTATTTATCCTATATTAAATACATATCTCCACGTATATTTGTTAAAACGCACATGCAGTCTCAGGCACTCTATTTCTTACCATAATGTATTTAGTATATAATTAGTTGCTTCTAACATAAAATATATTTATCACCTGTAAGTCAGATTTTTAATATGCTCACCCCTCACAATCAATCTATACATAATGATAGCAAAACCTTATAAACAATCAACATTGAGAGATGAATGTTTAAGGAAGGTCTGACATTACTCATGATCCTGCCCACCTCTGTTCTCTGCTCTGTCAGGAAAGTTTTAGACACCAATCATTATTATTTTGTCTTTTAGTCACGGACAGGATGCAGGGGATAGAAATAGTGAGAGCCTCTAAGTATCAGGCAATAGGTAGCATCTCTTCACAGGTCATCTCATTTGATTCTCACAACCACCTTAGAAGATAACTATGGTATTCTCCTCCCTGTTCAGATGTGGATAATACACTATTTAATACTTAATCATGGAGAGTAAATAGCTTTCCTTCAGTGTGGAAGCCAGTAAGAAGCAATACTGAAATTCATTTTCTGGGCAGCACATTTTCTGACACATTTTGACCAAAAGATAAGCACCCAGATGAGAGAAACCAAGACAGTGAGGATAGTAGATGTTCTTCCAAATAAAGGAAGAATGTTTAGACTTGGAAAGAGAATATGCATGGGGAAAATAATAATGTCTTCAAATTTCTGCAGTGTTGTTTTTTGTGTTTGTTTTTTTTTTGCGGTATGCAGGCCTCTCACTGTTGTGGCCTCTCCCGTTGCGGAGCACAGGCTCCGGACGCGCAGGCTCAGCGGCCATGGCTCACAGGCCCAGCCACTGCGCAGCATGTGGGATCTTCCCGGACCGGGGCACGAACCCGTGTCCCCTGCATCGGCAGGTGGACTCTCAACCACTGTGCCACCAGGGAAGCCCTCTGAAGTGTTTTTATATGCAAAGGAATTTCGTGAAATATATGCCTCTTCCGAGGACAAGACCACAGCCTCCAAATGCAGAGTTCACACAAAGAGCTTTGGTTTACTATAAAAAGAATGTTCTAGTAATCTAGCCACATAAACTCCAACTTCCTTAGAAAGCAGCAGCCTCCTTACCACCAGAAGTTCCAAACAGATGCTGCTGACTATATATGAATCATGTTATTAAACAGATTCCAGCTTTTGGTGGGAGTTGAATCTAGGTAACCTCAAAGGTCCCCTTTCCACTTCCAGTGCTGACTTTAGAAATGATGCTAAATAGCAATTTTAAAAAGAAGAGACAATTTAGTATCTTTTTATGTTTTAATTTTATTTATTTTTTTGCGGTACGCGGGCCTGTCACTGTTGTGGCCTCTCCTGTTGAGGAGCACAGGCTCCGGACGTGCAGGCTCAGCGGCCATGGCTCACAGGCCCAGCCGCTCCGCGGCATGTGGGATCTTCCCGGACCGGGGCACAAACCCGTGTCCCCTGCATCGGCAGGCCGACTCTCAACCATGGCGCCACCAGGGAAGCCCAGTATCTTTTTATTTAGCTCCTAAGATGTTATATTTCTTTTTACAACACGTACACTTTTTCAACTTATCCTTTGATTACATGATTCAAATTGTTATTTAGGGAGTTAAAGTGGCTACACTGAGGGGCGCTTCAAATCCTGTAGCACCTGGCTGTCTACTTGTAAGAATTAATATGGATATATGTACACTCCAGTGAAGAGTTACTATGTGTTAATTATATGTTAATATATGACACATTTTAATCTTCCACAGGCAATCTAACCTAAAACCTAAAAGAGAGAAACAACCTCATGAAATGAAATCTGTACATTTATCTCTCTATATATATTTCATATTTTGGATGGTGACTTATAATTTGCTTAATATACCAGGGTAGAAGGATGCTGTTTATTCAGATCCAAATGAGTTCCTGAGAAATCTAGTTCCTATTTATAATCTTCCATTTTTCTATATGTGGATTGTGAGCTTTGGAAAGAAGAGTCTGTATACTGTTGGTTTTTGACTAATAGCTTGGTGGCCAGCACAAAAGGAAGTACTCAATAAATCACTCATGAATAAATTGAAAGCTGCTTAAAAGTAATTAGCTTTCCTGGAATTCACAAAGAAATGAACCCAACATCAGCTAACGCCAGTTTTATAGGTATTTCATGCTATGGCTGTCAACTCTGGCTATATACCAGAACACTTGGTAAAGTTTTCGGTAAAGTAACAATGATGAAAAGGCCACAACTACATTCTGAAACAGAAATTCCAATGTAGAGGTTAAGGCATCCATATTTTTAAATACTTTACCAATGATTCTTATAATTTTGCAATTTGAGAACCACTTTTATTGATAACCATTTGTTCCTAGACAAGGAGCTAGACACTCCCTATGAATATGACTCTATCATTTATTCTATTATGTTAAAAATACATATCCCTAGTTGGGGACAGATTCTGCCTCTTAGGATCAACAATTACTTTTAGTGTATGTACATACTTAAAATGGAAAAAAAATGCTTCAGTGTATGTCTATGACATTACAGAACTGTTCCATATTATAAATGTCTCAGCCTAGTCTGGTAATAACATATAATTAAAATAGATATTTTCACCTTAAGTTATTAGATCACACTGCTATTTTGCTAACTCATAAATTATAAAGAGCACAGAAAACAAATTTACGGGGGCGAAGTTGAAGTGAATCCCATCATTTCTATCCCTGCCTACGTTGTGAATTTGGCAGCAAAATTTGTGAAACCAAATGCATACCCTTCCTTCCCCAACCCCCAATAAAATAGTGAAGAAACAAAAACATTTTCTAGATTAGGGGAAGCATATTTACAATTTGGCAGCTTGTGCTATTGCTGCTGAATCTCTTCCCATGTCTTGATTTTGCAAGATTTGATCTCTATGACATTGGAATGCTCTTCCCTGCTTTTCTGAATCTCCCCTTCTTTTCCAGTATATACAACAGCTACGTAGTGATTTCTCCTTCTATGTGAACATCTGTTAGGGTTTACTGCTTGTCCCACTGCATATGTTCTACAGAACCAACCCAGTCCTGGTCAACTCACTCTCAGAGTATCCCAACCTGCCCATGACACTTTAAAATACTAGAAAAAAAGCCAGATATTACAAACTGAGTTTTATCATTTCCATTCGAGAAAGGATCTCATTCCCTGCTGTTTCTAGGGCCTCAACTGGAGTCTGTCATCTAGCTAGCTAACATTAAGTATTTGTTTAATAAGCAGATAAATCGAGATGATAGTTTTGGTACAATAAATACAGAGAATATATCATTTGTTCTGATTCATAAGTTTAGACTCATTTTTTTTCCCCAACCAAGTAATCTTGTGCATGACTATGACAAAGGCAAGATTGATGATATCCTAAAAGAGATGACTGTTCAAGACTGTCTTACTGGAGGAAGAATTGGCTGCAAAAATTTCTGCAACCTAAGAAAGAACAAAGTGTATATTCAGCAAAATTAACATTTAATACATTTTATCAGAAAATCTATCATCAAATTATAAGTCTATAGATACCAAATAAACTATTTTCTCTCCCCAAAGTACTGAATGCATATAATTACTTGACAAATCCAGGACTTGTCTGCAAAATTATTTGTTACTAAAGCTGGAATTTGTGAAATACCAGCCCTACTATTGGATGATGTTTTTAATAAGGGACAGTTGGGTATAAATCATTATTTTGAATGACACAATTATGTTTCTTCTAAAAAGCTCTGCAAAGCTTTGCATTATTGTCAAGAAGTTTTGTACTTGTTTAACACAGCCCATTACCCACATGCTATATTTAATTATTCATGTTTTATGATACTTATTTATACACCCTCTGTAACTGTAACTACAAGTTTTATCAAGTTTATAGCATTTTTAATATTAAATTTTGCTCCTCTATGGCCTAGGAATTATCTTTAAGGTTTTTTTTGTTTTTTTCAAAAAAGTTATTTTCTAAAATTGCAAAATGTAAGGACTTTAAGTAGTATAAGTGAACACTGAGAATTATAAAGTTCAGATAGTTTACTATTGTGAAACATTACTTTCAGTGGTCACATTTTGGCTTCATTTTTAAAAGTGAAACAAAACTCATGTTTCAGCACAAATTATGATTATGTATGATCATTGGTATTTATTTTGAAGCAGTATATATGTAGAATTTTTAAAACAAACTATTTTATAATACTCTGAAATAACATGTATTTATTTAATTTATAAAAAAAATGGTTAATTGCATTATTAACCTTTTAATAAGGTTAAAAGGGAGGGCATCACAGGGCCTACAAAGCTTTAACTGTGGCTTAAAGAGAAAGTAAATGTTTGTAAGCAGACAGGAGAGAGCAGCACTCCTGGGAGGAGAAATAGCATATGTGAGGTCAAAGAGGAATGAAATACCACAGCATGTTTGGGAAACTGGAAGGGGTTTGTTTTTTTCTGAGGTTCAAGTTTTACGGAAGCCAAGTAATAAGAAAGGGCACAGGAGATATTAGTAAATGCCAGACATAAAATGTTGGTCTCATATAACATGTCAAGAAATCTGCCTTTTTTATCCTGAAGTCACTGGGTAGTCATCTGTAATTCTCAAGCAATCCACCTCACAGTAGGCTTACCTTTTAGAAAACTACACTATTGGTAACACATACAGCAGATTAGAGGGAAGTAGGACCAGATCTATGTTTGAGGCTACAGAAATAAACTTCATGAGAATGACAGAATAGTAAGAAAAGAATGAAGACAACATGTTTTCAAAGTTAAAAATTAATAGAATTTGGAAAACCACTGGATGTATCAGGTAAGGAAGTGAAGCTATAGGAATGGCTCTAAATTTTCTTGTTCAGGGCCATGGAGAATTATAAACCAATTAACCAGGGCAGAGACAAAAGTAAATTTTATAAGGCAAAAATAATGATCCAAGTTTTAGGTGCACAGGTTTAAGTATAGTGTGCAATATCCAGAGAGTATTATCTACTAGGTAGTTTGGTATGTTCAGATCCTGGTCACAGTAGAGTTATAGTTGGATACACAGACTTTGACGTCATTAGTTGATATATAGATGTTGAATGAGATAATGGAGATAGAAAATGTAGTGAGATTGAAGGTAATACAGACTAGAAACTCAGGGAACTCCCACAAGTACAGACTGGAACATTTCATTACATTTTAAGAATGTAAAATTTTATCAGACTTTCATATTATTCAGCTATAAGCAATATCATAAAGGTTCATTTTGTAACTAAATAGTACTGGTGCTCTAATAAAAGTATTAGCCCAATTAAAACACTACTGGATAATGTATGTTTGCACTAGTTTTAAAATACCATTTTACAAATTCAGTTTTTGATAAAGAACAACCATCTTATAATTTATATCTTTTTTTTTTGCTCTGTAATAACAATAATTTGTACTTAATTTAATGACTGACAATTACTTGAATCCACTGTAGAAGAGTGGGTACAAATTTTAAAATATTCCAAAGATAGGAAACATGAACAAAAAGGAATATGTAATTTCTAGTATGGAGGCAAAAAACTCATTTAAAAAATAATAATTTACCTACGTTGCTATAATCAACACTACATCAATCTCCACACATTTGGAATTGTTTCCTTGGAGAAACTTTGTATTATTAACATTTTCCCTATTGGACCTGCACATACACAACATAAATAAAGAATCAGAAGTTGTCAATCATTAACTTAAATATAGCTCTAGGCTGTCAAGTCTCTGGTTCCCAGGAGTAACAACCACAAAACCTATTTAGTGGGGGCTTTTGCTATTAAAGTCTTCTCTGGGAAACAACTGTGTTATCTTATAATTTACCACAGATATGTATTGCGTCTGTTAGTGTAATTAAAAAAACCTAAACCACTTACTTGAACAGAAGCAGAAACTGTGAACAGCTAAAATGCAACTCATATAACTTATTTTATCTACAAGTATTTCATCTTTTAATTTCGAGAACTGCAAATCTCTTTAGCATTGTCTGTTTCCCCATATTGGTTTAACAAACATGCCTTGAATTTTTGTCAGTATAAGCTGTTTGGAGAGGAATAGGAAAGAAAAAATATTCCTTTATTACCAGAAATAAGTAGAAAATCAAGAATACAAAATTAAGCTACTATCTTGAGTAAATATAAAAATGAAACAGATGGGGCTTCCCTGGTGGTGCAGTGGTTGAGAGTCCGCCTGCCGATGCAGGGGACACGGGTTCGTGCCCCGGTCCGGGAAGATCCCACATGCCGCGGAGCGGCTGGGCCTGTGAGCCTGCACGTCAGGAGCCTGTGCTCCGCAACGGGAGAGGCCACAACAGTGAGAGGCCCGCGTACCACAAAAAAAAAAAAAAAAAAAAAAAAAATGAAACAGATGCTTATTAATCAGTGTGGGCAGGTGATGACAAGGCTCCATGGCACATCGCACCAGCTGCAAAGAATGTAGACAGCCTTTTTCTTATCAGACCATTTATTTACTATGCAACAGACACCTCGTGCACTAGAAGTCAAAACAAAACAATACAAAGAGCTAAGATTTCAGCTTTCCAAACTTTGAACATTACTTGGTTTTACCTACTTGTCGAAGGGATAATCTATCATGTTTAAAAGTTGTAAGGACGCTCCCGTTCATCGTATTTCCTTCCACTAGAAACTGTATGACTAAAACATTATTTATGACATTCTGTTGTATACAATATGCCAAGAAGAGAGGCAGCACTGCTTTAAGTATGGAGTCTACTTTTCAAAGAGTCCAGAATAATAGGCAGTATTTAGAAAAAAAGTAAAAGATCTAGACAGAGGAAACTATGAAAATACAGATCCACTTATCAGCTGTTTATACTCAATTTACATAAAATTAAATTTTTGAAAATAAAATTTAAAAGGCTTCTTGTGAGACACTGTGATGACCAATCCATTCAATTTCCACTTCTGCTCAGATTAGCAGCAATCAAATTTCATTTCAGCAATTTGATAATGGGCCATTAAGGTAGTCTAATCAATTGAAACGTTTTTTTTTCCCTTGTGCCCCTGCACTCTCACATAGAAATGAATTTAGTAACATTGATGGTTGACCCTTAGCTTTTTTTTAGTTATTTAAGTTGTGATAACTTTCGTATTTTTTTGTACTATGTGATTTTATTTGGATTTAATTTTGCAGTAGTACACAGAGTACTTGATCTCATATCTTTCAATTATTTTACTTACTTAAAAGAAAATAATAAAACAAAATAAATGTCCTTCAAAAGCAATTGACAACAACAAAAAATGCAGAAATGCAATTAGGAACTAAATGAAAAAGAATGTGTTCTACCTAAGTGATAAAAATATCAATAAAATATGATCTGTAAGTTTGTTACTTCCAAATTAAAGAATATTAAAGATCAGAAATTCTGAGGTAAATCTGGCACTTTTGGTTTCTTTAGGACAAATAAGTACAGTTTCTCTGGAAAGCAATGCAACCATCAGTATCAAGAATCAACGTACCATTCAAATCCTTAGTAAATGTGTACCAAAAGAAAAAATCACAAAACATGAAAAAGTATGCAAAACCTAGAGTAAAGAATAAGGAACAGTATCAGTGTCTAAACATTTAAATAAATTTCAAATAAATTACCAGTTCAGATGATTTTTACATCAGTCATTAAAAATATAATTGTGGACACTATGGAATATCCTTTACAACTTACATTATTGGGAATTTGTTAATTGCCATTTAAGAAAGTAATACCCATTGGTAAAGCCATTGGTAAAGCCCGTCTATATAGGTTGCTTCCCAAAGGTATACAGAGAAGAGGGAAAAAATAGTTGAAGAGCTCAGATAAAAGTGAGAAGAGACAGAAAGACAATATACAAATATGGGTGATGCATTTTAGTAGGAATCCAGAATATCTGGAAACAAACTACTGATTATCCATAAATTAATAATTAAGGTAGCATTTTACAGACACTCTATCAACCAGCTAGAAGATGAAATCAATACTGTCCAGTTCTTGGAGAATGGGGAAAAAATGCCAAGGAGGGCTTACTGTATTTTTTTCATTCATTTTCAAAATCTAAGGAGTATCAGTGGAGCTACTCATGTAACAATAAGGTGATATTTAGAGACTCTGAATCTTAACAAGTAATCTAAAGTTTTATATATATATAAATATATATATATGTATTTATATAAATATATATGTATATACATATATATACGAACTGTTGAACTGTTGTTGTGATACATTTTCCATATATATAAGTTCAGAGCTAATGCTAAACAAAGCAGATGATTCCATAAAACTGATCTCTATGTCCACAGCAAACAGAAAAATGACAAGAAGTGCACACGTGGCAAAATTTAATGATATAAATGAAAGACACAGAAGACAATTTTGTAGTTACTATGTGAATACGATTATCTTTATACTTAATATACCTAAGGAAAATGCTAGAACAGTAAAAGTGAAAACAGGAAACAGCTCATGCCTTGGGGTAAGTAATTTCTTTATTTCCTTTATTTTTATTATACTGCTGTCTGTGGAAGAAATAGAAGTTCATAGTAACAGAAATAACAGCCTTTGATTAAGTGCCTGAAGAGTGCTTTGAAGGCAAAAACCTAAACTTCCCAAACAAAGAAAAATAATGCATCTTCAAGGGCAAATGCATCTGAGGACAAATCTATAATGATGAAAAATTTCATGCATGACTTAGACTAAACCCGTCTTTCAAAGATGGTTTTCTAAATTCAAAACATGCAGTTGGTCATGTAGAGCTGACCTGGGCCTCAATTCCTTGAGCAGAGGATCCTGGACGAAGCAGTGAGGCATCACATAGTCAAATGTCAAAAGTGTCAATAAATAAGTTGAAAGGAAAAACTCCATCAGATCTTCGGTTGCTCTCTCTCTACTGATAGAGATGATGCAGAACATACCAGACCAACTCATTAAAGATGCAGCAGGCCACCTTTGGTATGTACTTTTGCATCTTAGGATAAAATTTAAGGAGTAGATGTTGCTAAGCAAGGCTAAATACAATTTAAAGGACAGCAGCCAGTGGCATGACCTTTTCTATTCAACATAGTAGCCAGTGTGCAATCTGTACCTGGTACTATTCACTCAGTGATAACTTCAGAGGTTTTGACAGCCCTGATACTCGCTTAACATGGTCATAGCGATTGACCAAGTAGCCTCTGTAGATTAATATAACAGTAACTTGTCTGCATAGGCAAAAGCAACAGTAGGCTGGGGAAAGAGACCATGAAAGAATAGAACACATGGAAATTGATATCAAGGTATCTCAATTTATCAGTTGGTAACAGCTGAGCATAAATGTATGGCCAAAGTCTAATATGAGAAGTAAATGATGATGACAAAACTGGCCATTAGACCAAAAAAAGCAAAATATATACATTCCATATGCGCAGGCTGATATTAAGACAATAATACAAATAAAATTTAAACTGATTGTGCTATTTATTTTTTATAGGGAGTCTCTAATTCCACCAGGAGAGTTTTACTACTCATGATAATAAAAATAATTTTCTTTAGCTTAAACACTTCAAATCTTTAATCAAAAACAATAATGAGACATACTAGTATTCGTTATTGCATGCAAAATAACTATTTGTAATCCCTTAATCATTCTCTAGATATGTATTATAGTCCTTTCCCTATAATCTGGGTCACCGCTGATATCCTCTGTTCAAAGTATTTTACAATTTTGTTCTTGTCAAGAGGCAGACAGTACTTTCACAGCTGAACTTGCCATAGTCCTATGAGGCTTCACCCACAGTATCACCAAGCCTACTTTTGTAAGCTACACTTCCTTTCCCACATGGCTTGAGTGACTGCATGTCTGAGAATATTAAGGAATGCCAACAGATGTGTATGACAGAGCTATTTATCTCAGACAGCTCTCTCAGGAAGGCAATGAAGTTATTATTAAAATTTTGCACAAAGTGTTAGCTCAACCGCTATTTTACAATAGTACCCTTTATATTGTTGTTTGGCTTTTAAAAATCTATTAAATGCATAACAAAGAAAGGCATGTTAAAGCTACATGTATTTCCAAGTGATAATACACCTTTGGTGCCATAGAGCAGTAAATTCTCAACATCATGAAATATGCTACTGTACATTTTTAACAAAACAAATTTATTTTTACTTGGATTTCTGTATTGTATTCACTAGATGGCACTATCAAAGTACTTCTAAATCCATAAGCTTCTCAACAATACTTTCTGATATTAAAAAATAGAATTTAGGTTTCTATGTACTTAGAAAAATACATAACGCTAAAATTGTCTCTGAAAGCAGACTTTAAAAATGTCATCAAAACAACCAAGATGTCCCAAATTAGCTTCTGAAACTGCAAATCCTGAGACTGAGTATGGTATCTTTTAAAACAGTCATTCTTTCCTTCTTCAGCTTTTAAAGACACTCTTTTAAAGAATTTCAAATACACCTTCAATGGGCAAAGCTATATGCATACATCTTGTAAGGTTAACAACACAATCAGAGAAGGGAAATTCAAAATAGTGTTGCTGATGCTGACTGTTTCTTTCCTAACAGGTTAAGGTAGCTTAGTGAGAGGTGAGTGAGAATAGAGAGGCTTAGGGGGACAGAAGTAATACTTTAGAAAATATATAACATAATTTTGAGGCTTCAATCGATTAATTTGGGATAAAAGAGTTTAGTGTCTACTGACTTCAAATTTAATCTCCACTACTAATAAAATTTGAACGGTATTTATAATCTTTTATAACTTCATTTTCTCTTTGTTAAAATGTATATAGTCAAAACTTTATCCTCAAGTGTTTTTAATCTGAAGAAATTTTGTTAGCATACTTTGCTTTTATTTCTATTTTAACTTATGTAATCATTATATTTAAGTTGTTAATTATACTGTTAAAGGCTAGAAATATACAGACAGTCCCATCAACAGTTATCAGTGACATCCTGCTACCCCCCTCATTTAGAACTAATAGTCCCTATTAGTTCTTATTGGAAAATTTGCTTCCATTAGGGAAATTGGCTGTAGGTGTGGCTCTCCAATAACACATTGCTCTCTAACACAAAGCCAGCCTATAAAAAAAAAACATAGTTCAGTCCTACTGCAACAAAGCAGCTTTTATGAAGAATCACAAATCAGATGGAGCTGCCAAAATGCAGTATTTCTGTACCAAGACTTCCCTCCTTATCCTTTTCCAATTAGTCTCTTTGCCAACATTGAGCTAAGACATTAAATTGAGTCTTTTGCTGCTGGGGCAAGACCAGTGTAGATATTCTTACACTGAACATGAAAGGTCCTTGGTCAGAGGACTCCCTCTAAGAGGACTCCCATTTGGTTATTTAACCCCAGGAATGTCTGTGGATGTTTCAGCTTTCAGCCACTGTAGGAAAATGGCCAAGTGCTGGATGAGATATTTTGGACAGGCAGGTGGAATCTTGAGTTGTACCATGTCAGAAGAAGCAGATTTCATACTCTCGGGTTAAGGAATGCCCTGCCCTTTCTCCAAATGGTTTATTGCCTCTGAAAACAACAATCTTTTCTTCCTCAAAATTTCAATGTAGATCTGCATTAAAGGTTTAGATGTAAACAGAGCATGTACCATAAATAAAAATTACTTCTAAAAACATCCCCTTATGTATGAAATTTTTATACTTTAACCTCACCTCTTCTTCAGAAACTTTAATCAGATATTTGTCAATGTCATATAAGTAAATAAAAGGTAATTTGTATTCATTAAAACAGAGAATAAATCCACTGAAAAATTATACAAATGAGATTTCTAGAAATCTGTACAATATAGACATTTTTAAATGTCTTAAGTATATATGTACAATATTCATGATAGAAAGCCTATGTTTTTTTTGGTTTTTTTTTTGTTTTTTTTTGCCGTACGCGGGCCTCTCACCGCTGCGCCTCTCCCGTTGCGGAGCACAGGCTCCGGACGCGCAGGCTCAGCGGCCATGGCTCACGGGCCTAGCCGCTCCGCGGCAAGTGGGATCCTCCCAGACCGGGGCACGAACCCATGTTCCCTGTATCAGCAGGCGGACTCTCAACCACTGCGCCACCAGGGAAGCCGAGAAAGCCTATGTTTTTGAGGTAGTATTGAGGAAGCTGGATGGAAGGAGAGCATCTACTATGTAAATGTAGTGTCATCGTCTATACATAAATCATCTCGTTTTATCCTAAGAGAGTTAGTATTATCATCAAAAATCACAAAACAGTTGAGGAAATAGTGTACCACAAATAAGAGTCAGGAGAAAAAGCAAAACAAAATAAAACTACAGTATCAAACCAACCCAGTCAGAATATATGATAAAAGAACCGGAAACCATAAAAATTGACAAGGTGTATTTTTTTTAAAAGCCAAATATCTTAATGAAAAAATAATTAAACGACAAACTCAATAAATGGGTTAAACATTTAGCACATTAGACAGTTCACAGAAAAAGAAACTGGGATGGGCACTAAAATATGAAAAGATATTCAACCTCATTAGATATCACAGAAATGTAAATTTAATCCACTGAGAGCCGTTTTAAAATCCACCAGTAACAGCTTTGGAAAGTAACTTGTTATTATTTGCTATTTACAACATGGACTCATACTATTACCCAGGAACTTCACACCTAGGTATAAACCCTAGAGAGGTTTTGCATATATGCATCAAGAGGCATGTAAGAATGTTCAAAGCAGCCTTGTTTATAGTATACACTGGAGACAATCTAATTGCACATCAATATTAGAGGGCCTCATTAAATTGAGGTATATATGTTTTATACTGCACATATCAACAGCATGACTTTAAAAAGTATCATTTGAAGTAATAAAGAGAAAATTGAAAAAAAATACATATACTGTGGTCCTATTTATATAAGATTCAAAAGCGACAGAGGTCAGGGATGCTGATAAACATCCTACAATGCACAAGCCCCTACCACAAAGAATTTTCCAGCCAAAAAGTCACTAGTACCAACACTGAGAATCCTCTAAAGAAAAGCATAATTAACACAAATTTCAGGAAAACTTGTAAATAAAGGATCATCATTACAATTTTTCCTTTTTAATTTTCTTTTTTACGGATACTGTCTTTAAACTCCTGGTATCTATTTCATCTTGGATTTTTTTCATCAATTTTTATTAATTTAAAATACTGCATTAAAAATTATTTGTCTTGATTACTGAATTTTTTTGGTGCCTCCTTAAATTTTAGGCCTGAAGAACATGCCTCATTTGCTTCACATTAGTCCCAGCCCTGGGGAGGGGTGCAGCTAAAAGGATGGGCATATAGAGCTTCAAAAATATTGATATTCTATTTCTCAAGCTGAGTCATAGTTACAGGGTTTGTTTTATTATTTTTCTTTGAACTATACACAGAGCTCACATTCATTATTTTTCATGCATAATTAAAATTAAAACAAATTTAAAAGATTTGGTCATGCTATAAAGACAAATCTTTATTATCTATATATCAATTGTTAGAAATATGCTATTTATTATATATACATTAACTAGTATAAACTATTATTTAACAAATCAAATATACTTTTATTTGGGTCAATATTAAGGGGACACTAAAATAAAGGCATATGATGTTTCCCCTTTAAATGTACAACTGTTATAAATGCTTATAAAATATATTCAAATACTCAACTTCTGCACACAACAGAGCTTCCTTGATTTTTTTCTTGTAATTAGAAATATAAGGGAGGCATTTACTCCAACTGTGGTTTATTAATTCCTAAATGCTAGAAAGCAGTGACTTGACATGCAAATGTAACATTTCTATCTCTTCCTCTATTTCATTATCAAAATTCTCCAACTACCTTGTTCATTAGAGAGATAGAAGTGTTTCACTAATCCATTTCTGACTTCCATGAGGATGTTCACTCAAGCAATTGCTTTCCATTCTTTCCCCGACTAGGTAAAAAATGAAAATCAAGTACATATTCATTACATGATTATTTCTTCTTTACAATTAATGGCCATGAACTTGTAATCTTACAATTAGAAAAACAACTGTTACAACAAAGTATAACCTTTTTCCTTCTCATTTACTTGACTGTCTTGTTTCTTATTTCCATTAAATGCTCAAGTGGCATTGAATGAGTTTTCATTACTAAAACTGGCTTTCCACCAGAATTTTCTTTGCTTTATCCCAAATGTCAATACAAATTATTTTTCCTTTTAAAAAATGCAGACAAGCTGGATTTAAGTTATACTCTGCTATTGACATGTCTGGTGTTGGCACTGTATTTCACTGTTCTGTTCCAGGCCATCATATATACGTGAACACACATGTGTGCCCGCACATACGTACACACACTCCACAAAACTTAACTTCTGAGATCTGAAAGCTAATTAGAAACTCAACCCAATCTCATCCTCCAAACCTCAAAACAGATTAGTGAGTGTTGTGTGAGCCTCCCAAACCTGAGGACATGGAAGAGAGATGTAAACAGAGGTCAAGTAAATATATATCAGTTACCCTTTTTTCAGCAAAGCAGACATTGCAAATTGGTCACAGCAGCCTTTCCATTTAATCAAGAACATAAATCAGAATATTTCTTAAAAAAAAAAACAAAACCAAGAGGAGGTCACCACCGATTCATCTGAATTGGTATTTGATATATGAGTCTAATTGTCTTCTCTGACCAATGAGAAAAGTGGCAACATCCTAAGGCTCCCTGTCACATCAAGTCAAATCTTCCTAAGTAGTCATAATGTGGGAAATCAAACCACAGGCATATAATCATGATCTATTATGTGTCCGGGCCGTTGGTGGTTAGACAACATAGATCTTCATTTAAGAAAGAAATGCAAGGGAAATACTGATAGTACAAAAATGCTATGACTAAGAAAGTGGAGCAGTTTAAAGAACTTCTAAGATGCTTAACTGGCCCTTTGGAAACTTGCTTAGCAGAAATGGTTCTCTAGCAGTAGTCAAGTGGTTTGAAACACCAACTCTATTCATAGACATTCATGTTTATAAGGTTTATTGTTTCTTGGTTCGGTTACTCATATTTTTTGATACTGTAACATAAATTTAGTGATTGAGGTATTACAGTTATTAAGGAGCTTCTATTGTGGCCAGAATTTTTTTTTTTTTTCATTAAACAAGAAGGAAAACAGAGAGCTAGTGCTTCTGAAAGTAACCTTCACATATTTCTGGACACTTGTTTATATATAAGACCTTTGTAAAAATTGACTTTTAAAAATACTAACAATTTAATAGATATTTAAAGCAAATGAATAAATAAACAAAATCCCAAACAGTAAGCTATGTCTTCTCTGTACCTCCCTATCTTAACCTGTACCTACTGTTCTCTTAGTTGTCACTACTCAAGAATTTTGAAAGAAGTAGTTGTTACATCTATTTTTTAAAAAAATCTGGTTATATGATAAAATATTTTAAAATGTGGTATGTGTCTTGGGGGAGCTATTTAATTTTTCACTATTAAACTTCTAGCCTTTATTTTTTTAATTAGGCAGTGAATTTGATAAACTTTATTCACTATAAATGCCAGGATCTAAGGGGCTTCATAAACAAGTTCACTCAATCATCTTTCAATGGTAGAGATATAGTTTATACAACCTGGGATTGAAGTGAATCACTAGAAACACACCAGAGTATTTAATCTGAATCCATTTACGTAATAATTAGAGTATCTATTATTAATCTATCTATATGCATATAGAATTGTCTGGAATGATATTCATCAAACATGAGGGTTATATATGGATAAAGATTCTTGGAGATTTATAACATTTTTCTTGTTCTTTTCTACACTGCTTGAATTGCTTAACAATAATCATATATTCATTATTAAAACATTGATTATTACTTGAATCAAAATAAAATGTGTTAACAGACAAATCTTGAAGTTAAACAATATAGTAAGAATACTGCATTTGACACAGATAATTATATATGGGGAGAACATTAAAAGTAAAACAAAAATATCATTGCTGCATTTCATTTTCCCAGTAACCTTGTGCTGAATAACAAACTGGTGCACCAGATGAAAGATTAAAGCCCAAATTAAAAGCTGTACCAGGAGTCAAACTACTTAATCAAAGATGTTTCCAAATAATGATATATTAGAAAGAAGTGAACGAAGGTCCAATAGGCATCTTCATTTATCTCTCAGGTGAAAAAAATGGACTGAGATGTAAGAAAACTCAATTTATGCTGTCCAAGTGAATTCTCCAACAAATAAAACTCTTAATATTGTATAAAGATCCATAGTTAAGGTAATTTAAGAAGAAAAGTTATTTCAAATAGTCTATCTCCAATGTTGCAGCACATTTTTTTTTTAGCATTAGCATTATGAGTTCGTGTATGTAAATACTTCTCGGTGTCTGCTCTTGCAGGAATATTCCTTAAACACGAGTCTGTCTGAAGACTTTTCCCAGCCTCAGATTTGGTAGCTAATTTGTATTTATGCTGAAATCATTGGCATTAATTGGGTTTAAACTCCTTCTGATTTCTGTGTCAGCAAAGGAATATAACTTAAATTCCAGGAGGAATGAGAGGTCTATTTGTCTAGAGTTAATTCCTTCAGGGTAAATAGTTGGGAGAAAAGGTGTCTGTAAATTGTATAGCAAGTTTTAGTAAAGATTTAGAACCTAAATCGGTTCTAGATTTCTTATTAATCAGATGAATTTTTAAAACTTTAATTAAAAAAATAATATATGATATTGCTTATACGTGAAATCAAAAAACAAATTGGTACAAATGAATCTATTTACAAAACAGAAATAGAGTAACTGATGTAGAAAACAAACTTAGGGTTACCAAGGGGGAGAGTGGGGGGAGGGATAAATTGGGAGATTGGCATTGACATATACACAGTACTATATATAAAATAGATAACTAATAAGAACCTACTGTATAGCATATGGAACTCTACTCAATACTCTGTAATGATCTATATGGGAATAGAATCTAAAAAAGGGTGGATGTATGTATATGTATAACTGATTCATTGTGCTGTACAGCAGAAACTAACACAACATTGTAAATCAACTATACTCCAATAAAACTTAATTTAAAAATCTAGTTTTTCCATACATAAAAATCACAAGTAATTCTAAACCTCTATCTAGTAGTAGTTTAATGTCTTTAATATACTTTTTAGAGAACTTTTATTAAATTGACTTTTAAAGAATTACACTTCACTTCTCTTGTTTTATCCTTTTGTGACTAATAATTATCTGCCACACAGGAGTGACAAAATGGTAAGCAAAACCAGAAAGCTCTTTCTTCATTAAAAAGAAAATGAGGGAGGCTTCCCTGGTGGCGCAGTGGTTGAGAGTCCACCTGCCGATGCAGGGGACACGGGTTCCTGCCCAGGTCCGGGAAGATCCCACATGCCGCGGAGCGGCTGGGCCCGTGGGCCATGGCCGCTGAGCCTGTGCGTACGGAGCCTGTGCTCCGCAACGGGAGAGGCCACAGCAGTGAGAGGCCCGCGAACCGCAAAAAAAAAAAAGAAAATGAGACATTTGAATGTGGTAAAATAACATTATCTTAATATGAAATCTGGGTAGAAGTATGCCCCATGAGCCTTGTGACTAAGGCTTCTGGGCAAATGCTGCATGTGTCCCAGCATTGTGGATGCCATACCTGAATCGTGTTTTGATCTTTGTAATCAGTGTAATTTGCCCATTATGTAAAGGGGGCTCTGGCATGCCTCAGGCAAGGAAGTGGAAACACCTTTTTTCTCTCATGTAAAGCACCCTTTCCTTTGAGACACATTCCAGCATGCAAGAAAAGACTAGCAGAACATTGTATTTAGGCACCTTGGAGGCTACGAGGATTCTTCGTTCAACTAGGGAATTACTACGCTTCTCATAAGGTTCCAGTATCGAAGTGGAACCCAGCCCACGTAAGTGTAGTTTCTCAAGAACCAAAAGAGACACAAGAAGCACTGTGGTACCTTCTCAGAATAATTTTTTAGGCAGGGAGATTTGCACTGTGCGAATGACATAGCGATTAAAGGTGCTAGGTAGATCTAGGTGTCCTTGAACCTGCCAAAAGACCAGCAGGGTTCAGGAGGAAACTGTTCATTTTCCAGGCTGCATCTAAAGTCGAGGTTCTGCTTGGCAGAGAGAGACGCAGGTATGTAAACCGAGAATGAACACTAAGCACAGAGTTGTTTCACTGCAGCTCAGGGTCAGACCTGAGAGCCACTGGCATTACACTGAAGACTTTCTAGAACTCTGTTTGGGGCACATTTGAAAGATCTGTCGATCTATCTATCCAACGAAGAAAAAAGTGTGCTGCCTTTCACACTGCATTCAAAGAGATGATCCGGAGTACCTAGGTAGCGGAACGGTGCTCAATCGGCCAACAAGAGTCATTGAGTACACAGTGTTTTCTTCCAAGGGACATGGTGAGGCAGCGGGAGTCCTAGGAAAAGCATACTAGCCTTAATGCACTACTTTCCCTAAGGGTTCATGGAAATCGTTTGTACACGTCAACTCGTGGATGGAAACCCGCACATTACTTGAGCCTGGGGGACAGGTCTGGTTTTCCCGTTAAGTGAAGAGGGCTGCTTGGAGGCCTCCTGCAATGAACAGGAAACAATCTGTTAACCTAGGAAACCTGCCTTTCCCTCAATCGGCTTTGCCACTATGAAGAGATGACGGGCAACAACATTGTTTTTCCCTTAAAATTGAGGCCGCAAGTGTCCTGCTTTCCCGTTGGGAAAATAACGCTTTTCTCATTAGGTCCCTATGTCAGACTTGACACAGCACATGTACGTGTAGTTTCTGACCAACGAAAAGAGACTCAAGCAGCACCCTGGACCTTCCCTGATAAAACCTTTGCACAAAGGGAGTTCTGCTTGGGCTGAATGGCGTGACCGACAAAATTCCTTAGGTGAGGCCAAAGTGTCCTTTTATCTTACAAAAGCTTAGGCAGTGTTGCAGGGGCAACAAGTCCATTTGTCAGGCTGCATCTAAAGTCGACTGACTGCTTGGCGAGCGAGGGCAGCTTGATGTTCCCAGTATGAACACTAAGCGGAGGGTTTTTTCATTGCAGTTCGGGCTCAGCAGTGGGGACCACTTGCAGTCCACCTAAGACCTGCTAGACCTGTGTTTGGGAGGACTTTTGAAAGATTGGCAATCCAACTGTGCAACAAAGAGAGCAGTGTTTTGCCTTTCACTCTTCATTCCAAGCGATGATCCGAAGGGCCTAGGTCCCTGTATGTTGGTAGGTCGCCTAAGAAGTGACATCCGGTACACATTGTGTTTCCATGAGACATGGTGAGGATGCGGGAGTCCCAGGAGTCCTGAAAAGCACACTAGCGTTTAGCCACTGCTTTGAGTAAGGCTTCCTGGGAAATGCTGCATGCCTGCCTGGCATTGTAGATGCAATTCCGGGACCTTGCCTTCAGCTTGGTGCTTAGCGTAGTTTTCCTTTTATGTAAAGGCGGCTCTGGGATGCCTCAGGAATGGAAGTGGAAACACACTATTTCTCTCAAGAAAATTCCACTTTCCTTCAAAAGACATTCCAGCATGTAAAAATGGACTGACAGAGCACTGTATTTCAGGCAGCTTTCACGTTGAACGATCCTTCCTTCCAGTTGGGAGGTACTACATTTCTCTTAAGGTCCCAATCTCAAAGTTGAACACAGCCCACGTACATATATATATACACATATATATGTATGTATATATGTATGTATATATACATACCTGATATATACACACACATATGCATTTATACATATACATAATATACACACATATATACACATATATATACATATATATACACATACACACACACACACACACATATGTATGACTCTAGAATCCAGTTCTTATCCACTGTGATTGTGAATCCCTTGAGGGATTCAGTCCTTTTTATTATAGGCTCCTAGCAGTTTGTCCTATTTTATGTTTTGTACTGACTATATTTCGTTGAAATAAAATTAATAAATGGGGAAACCCCCAAAAGATGACCCAAAAAGTTATAATAACACAAATCACCTCATATTCTCATTTTTTAAGGTAAACTAATTAAAAATTGTATGACATAAGATTTATTGAAATTGTATTGAAAGCCATATTTAAGTTGATTCTTATTGCAGGGAAAAATTTCAACTCCAGTCTTTCTCTAAAGATGATTTTTTCTATATATGGTCAGATGATTTCTATGGAAGCTTTAATTCATTTAAATTTGAGAGACATTTGGGACTTAGGCATCGATGATAAAGTTTACATTTAAAACTTCATCATTTTTACATGCACCCCAGTGTTCACAGCAGCACTTATTTCCAATAGCCAAGACATGGAAGCAACCTAAGTGTCCACGGACAGAGGAATGGATGAAGAAGATGAGGTGTGTGTGTGTATATATATATATACACATACATATACATATATATATATATATGTACACACTCACACACACTGGAATATTACTTAGCCATAAAAATGAATGAAATGATGACATTGCCAGCAACATGGAGGGACCTAGAGATTATCATACTAAATGAAGTAAGTCAGATAAAGACAAATACCATATGCTAGCACTTATTTGTGGAATCTAAAACTATGATACAAATGAACTTATTTACAAAACAGAAACAGACTCACAGACATAGAAAACAATCTTATGGTTACTAAAGGGAAAAGGGGCTGGGGAGAGATAAGTTAGGAGTCTGGTATTAACAGATACACACTACTATACATAAAACAGATGAACAACAACCACCTACTGTATATATCACAGGGAACTATATTCAATATCTTGTAATAACCTATAATGGAAAAGAATCTGAAATACATATATCTGAAATATATATATCTGAATCACTTTGCTGTATACCTGAAACTAATATAACATTGTAAATCAACTGTACTTCAATAAAAAAAAATAATTAATGGAAAAAAAATCACTTTGATAATATAGCTTATTGGAAATTTTAATAATAATTTTTCCTTTTAAGAGAGTTGATAGTAAGATTTGAAACTTCTATATTTACTGCTTTTAAAGCAATCTTAGCCATATGAGTATTCTATATTTATTTGCATTGTGCTTCTTGTCGCTTCGATTTTAGTCTCCATTACTTCTGTTTCTTGTACTCAAGTAGAATAATTTATTTCTTCCTAGTAAACCCATACTATATGCATGACCCGTGAATATAAATAACACAAACATTCAAAGAAACGGAATTGTACTGTATACTCAATATCATTTTTATATTGTAGAAAAAAGTATTAAGACTAGAAATCTATAAAACATGGATTCTAGAACTATCCTTTCCTCTAGGGAATTTTTTAAGCTCCTGGTTTTCATTCTCAGTGTCAGTAAAAATGAATACATTGAACACAATGTTTGAAAGGTTCTCTACAGTTCTGAAATAGTAATAAAAAATTTATTTATAATCCACCATTCCTTAGGGTCCTTGAGCCCACAAGTATATATTTATTTTTATGAATGCATTAAGACTAATACTGCATACAATTTCTTTATATAAGAGTTAAGGGATTGTTCCCTTCTGGTATGTTTATGTAGATGTATTTTTAAGAAGCATTAAGTACACCTATAGTCCTTTTTAATACATTTGTCTAATATTTATAAAGCAACTAAGTTATTAGACCAGTATTCATGGTCACTATACAGTTATTTTCCTCTCACTTCCCACCTGGTATATTAGTATTATAAAACAAGTTATTTTGAAAGCAAATATTGAGCTGTAAGACCATAAATGCTTTGTATTATCTTGATGTATAAATGTTCTTCTTATAATTATTAAACTTGTAAAAATCTTATAATAAACGCAATTAGAGATGCTAACAACAACGTTCTCTAATGGACCAAACTTATTACTTATAGCAGAGACAGAAAATTGTGAGGAAAGAAATACCTGCTAAACTTTCAGGTTACAGAAGTGTAAATTACCCATTATCACAATGCATAAAACCACAGCCTGCAAAATTGTCCACTTTTCACTTATTATTGATATTTAATATTTTGAGAGTTAAGTAGATGAGAAAATAATTTTATGAAGTCATTTTTAACTCAGACCTTTTCCTCTCATTTTTGACAACTTATTCTGCTATGAGAAGTTCAGATATCATACAGGATTACTCTTGTATAAAGGTATTTGCTAATACAAGGCTAATACGCTTTTTTATTGTATTAGCCTTTTTTATTATGAAAATGCAGTAATCTTAATCTGTGTGAAACAGAACATTACTAGAAATTCCCCACATATTTGTAAAACAAAAACAAACCAAACAATATTTTTGGCCAACTTTACCTAAGTTTTCTTAGCGTTCTATGTATTTGTTATCAGTCTTTTCATTTCAATAAACCTGGCTGTCAAGCCAGTTTAATGCAGTGAAACGATACCAGTGGACATTTGAAAACATCTTACGATTTAGAATATATTTTTCCTATTCACTATGGCATATCATCCTTTCCAAAACTGTATCAATACCTCTAATTTGTTTTGTAGTAACCCAAGGCACAGAAACCACAAGTGATTTGCCTAAAGGGCTCACTGAGGCAAAAAGAGGCATAAAAGAGACATGAGTTGGAAAAAAACAATGTAAAATTACTTCATTCAGTTCCTAGTAGGTGTACTTCTGAAATATACAATATAGTTGGTAATTTTGCACTCTGTAATGACAATAAAGCAGTTTAAGAAAAAATGAAAAGAAAAAAACCAAAAAAACAAGGAAGGGCACTTAATTCCATTACATTCCTATTCACCAAATTTTGCAAAAGTACCAAGAAAGGTGAAAAGGTGTTGTTCCATCCTGGTGCCAGGGCTGTGAGGGGGAGGGAGGCAAGGAGTGTTGAAAAGGAAGTGTCAGGGTTGTATGCCTGGCCAAAGGGAAAGAAGTAAAAGCCTGGTTGCATTGAGACTTGATTCAATTCTTTGCTTATCCCTTTTGTAAAAGATATTTAAAATGGGAGTCTAAAAGCAGTGAAAAACATGGTCTGAGAGTAACACCATCCCATCCATTAATTGTCACATTAATACTGAGGATAAATGCTTCTTTGGCAAGAACATTTCCTAAGTATTAACTAAATCCAATAAATAATGTAATGTCCCTTTTAAAAGCTAGTATTCATGGTTTTCAATTTAGGTAGCACCTGGAAATAAGTTTGGGTAGACTGGAATAAGAGCTGTATGCCTATTTAACACAGATCTGGCTAATGCATTTAATGAAAGCGAATAAGAAAAGGAATGAGTCATTGGGAAGAACAAATTCACTGAGAACCTCTTTTATGCCAGGTATTATGCTAGGTACTGTGCATGTATCTTACTCAATTCCTACCACAGTTTAAGTTTTGCATCATTTCCATTCAGGGTCTGCTATATAATTTGTGGGTTCCAGTGCAAAATGAAGATGTGGGGCCCCAACTGGGGTGGGAAAGTCAATGTCCCCTTCCCACTGGCTTGCCACTCCAATCCATAGTGGACTGATGACTCAAGGGGATTGCAACCTTCTCATTGGAATCACTCACTACCTGGATGAGGGTGGGAGAGAGGTCCCTGTTAAAGCATCTGCTGATTGTGGAGTGTTGCTGCCAGCCTAGGTGTGGTACGGCCACCGCTCTACCTGCTCCATGTAGCACATGTTCAATCCCCTCCCACCCCGCATCTGTACCTAGATCCCCAATGAGAAAAGAGGGCAGTAGTGGAACAGGGACCTCCCTGCAACGGTCACCCCCAGTGGAGGGTGGCAGCAGTCATATAGCAGGGTGCATAGAAGGAAAAGGTGAGTCGAGAGGAAGCAGATGAAAAGCCATGCAGATCCCAGGGAGACATGAAGTGGGAGGTGGAACAGTGCCTGGGTGAGGCTCTAGGCACCCAGAGAATGCTTTGCTTCCCTTAAGACTTCACTTACTAAACAAATTCAAAGATAAATTATTATGAATATCAAGATCACAACCACAAATCATTAAATCCTAAATGCGAAGCACAGGACCTTGTGTGACTACACTGTTCACATGCCCATGTAGTCAGCCCAGTTTCCATTGTGCAGATGGAAAAAGTGCCCAAAGTCCTGTTTGTCAGCATGAGATAAAATGCGCGCGCGTGTGTGTGCACGTGTGTGTGTGTGTGTGTGTGTGTGTGTGTGGTTGTGTATGAACAAGGGTGGAATCAGTACTAATTTTAGTTTTTTCCACTATGTCTAATTGCTCCTATATATTTACCACTCCTAAAATTAATGAAGATATTTTACAGTATACTCCTTATATTTCATCTTTTTGGAGTAAATATAAAGGAGTTAGGAAAAGAAATAGATATAAAGAATACAGAGTTTATTTTGGAAGACTGATAAAATATAAATATCTTTGGCCTACCTAACAGAACTCTCTTCTATCAGCAAATAGGCAATGATAAATCTATATAAATATATGTATTTTTTCTCAAGCTATCAAGCTCAATGTTGACTACCATATGAAGTTCACAGGAAAAGTAATAAAGTGGAAGCTAATATTTTAACTTGTCAAAAAGATTTTCCATCATACCTGCATATATGTTTTCATGTGGAAATCACTTATTCAGACTTAGTTTACTATTATCATCATCTCTGGTCTAGTATGATTCAAAAAGAAGTGAAATCACATGTCTAGAAGCACTCCACAGAAAATAGTATGATAAGTAGAGAAGTACAGCTTCTACAAAGCCACTGAAATAAAGAAAGCTCAAAAATGATGTTGGATTAAAAACAGGTTGAAAGGCATTAAATAAATACACAAATCAACGGTCAAATATTCCTCAGAAGAGCATGACAGAAATAATTTAAATAATTTCTATGTTCGATTTCACATTTATATGAAAATTATTTTAATCTTACGATTTAAAAAATACGTTTACCCAATAAACTTTTAACTTTCCTATGCAATCTCTCAGTGGTAAAGCTATATGAGACTTGGCTCAAATATCACTTTCTCGTATTTACATTGGCTAACCACCTTTCTCCACATGCAGACTATGTAAGGTGCCGCTTCCCAGTGCTTCCTGGGAGTCCTTTACACAGCCTTCATTTAGCATTCCGGTGTTAAATGATCTTCAACCTCTCTCCTCCTCTTAGCTCTCAACAATTTCTGGAAAAAGATGAATCTGTGTTCTTTGTTTGCTTGCTAGTTTCTGTATCATCTGTGCTTATTAATATGTCTAATACATACTAGAATTTCAACAACTGTAATTAGCTCTAACCATGAAGCTAACCATGTTTGGTAGAAAGTGACTTTTTCAATGTAAGAAAATCTATCAGAGCTACTCCCAGAGCACAGTAAATATTTGCCATTCCATACCTACTCTTCACAATTTTAGTAAAGGTAGAATTTCTCATCTGCCATGTAATCAATTCTGTTTTCTTTTTGACAAAAAGGGGGCAATTTTTTAACAATTAAAAGCAAATGAAACTAAAGAGAATATGTATTATCTCTATACAATTTTTTTTTAAAAATTAAAAGCAAATAAATCTAAAGAGAATATATATTATCTCTATACAAATTATATACTTTCATAAAATTATAATATAAATATATTATATATTTTATATATTATGTATCATATATATTCATATGTTATACATTATAAATTTTATATATTGTATGTATAAATATGTTATATATAAAGAGATATAATAGATATATTTTCTATAAACACATAGCGAACTATATGTATATATATACATACATAATATACATATATTACACAGATGTGTATATTATATTATATATCAAACTTAACCTCAAATAGACATATTTTTACATTCAAATGAACTTTATATTTTCATCAGAGTACTTTCAAATTGTAATTACAAAAGAGGGACTAACTGGGAATGTGAACACTAACAGAGACATTGTTTCTTAAGAGTTCCTCAGTAGTTGATATTTCAGGACTAAGAACAAAGCTTGATATTTTGCAGATACATGAGATCACTACTAACCAGTTTCCAGCAATGATTGTGATATCAGAAAAAACAAAGATAATTCCTAATTGCACTCCACAAGCTTTAATATTGTCTAATTAATTTACTGATACACATTTTGAGTTTGCCCGTGGCTCGTGACCCATTTTGTACCTGAATAATGCATTTTATTTCTCAAATTATGCTCTTGATACTAATACCTTTCATTTACAAACTGAAGCATTAGTCAAAGACCTGATGAATCGTACTTTCCAGGTGAGAATAGTCAGTGTTTTCAGCTACAGATATAAGCCCTTAGCGTCCTTCACTCTCCGCTAAGGGATTAAGTCTTCAGTGTTACTCAAGCCTACCATGATGGATTTTCTAATGATTTTAGGCGGATCTATGTGTGTCATGGTTTGAATTATGTCCTCCAAAATTCATATGGTGAAGTCCTAACCACTAGTACCTCAGGATGTGTGACCTTATTTGAAATTGAATTGCTGTGGACGTAATTAGTTAAGTTGAAATCATCCAATATGACTGATATTTTAAAAAGGGAAATATGGACATAGGTAGGCACACAGAGAGGACCCCACGTGAAGATGAAGGCGGAAATCAAGGTAATGCCAAGGAACGTGAAAGATGCTAGAAAACCACCAGAGCTAGGAGGTAAGAATGGAGCAGATTCTCCCTCACAGTACTGAGAAGGAAGCAGTCCTGCCAACACCTTGATCTCAGACTTCTGTCTTCCAGAATTATGTGACAATAAATTTCCTATTGTTTATAACACTCAGTTTGTGATACTTGGTTATGGCAGACCCAGCAAACTAATATGATGTGTAACTTTGAGAACTCTCTGATCTTGGCTCTTCCTGACGGTAACATGGTTCTACTCATCTAAACCTTCATGAAGCATTGGGATCTGAGAGAGATATGTAGTTCCTTGGGGCTTGAGGTTTAAACTTTTCTACATTACTGGTATGTCCTAAACATCGAGTTAAGCCAGATTATTTTCATTTTTGAAATCAAAATTAATTGTTTTGGTTGTTCTTTAAAGGTTCATCTTAGTTTTTGTTTTGTTTCATTTTGTTTAAGAATATGATATAAAACTAATATTCAATATGTATATCAAAATGTAACAGACACTTTCAGTTTTCTATCATTGTTACTTATTTGAGTCAGTGTGGAAAGGACTGTGTAGTCTGGAGTGATTCTAGTATTAAAGCTTACTTTACATATTTATGATAATAACTCTAGGCTATCATAAATCTTGGTAGATCATCAAGAGATCTTATCTGCTGGAGGTGCCCTTGATTCCCCAGGCTGATTATGAGGAGGCATCAGGGCTGCTGGTCATGTACCTTACACGATGCCCATGGAAGACACAGGACACTACCTGAGACAGAGAAGCTTCAAAAGCTAAATCTGGTAAGTTCCAGAGTCCCTGATGAAGAGAAATTACAAACCAAAAGAGTAGTTGACTCTAAACTGAATTTTGGATTTCCTACAAGTGTGACTTACAAATGAATGGTCTCACATAAGATGAGAAAGGAAAAAATATAAAGTTGACGTAAGAAGGGATAAAGGAAAAGAAAACAGGAAAGGAAGCAAGATTAATAGCAAGTAGACTAGAGAGAGCCTGTGAAGGAACAAACACTCAGTGAAGAAAGAAAAAAATGGAAGAGTTCATAGGAAGGGGTAATCATTGAATAAACGGAGGATGAGTAAGGTAGAAAAAGCAAAATCCAATTACTTAAAAAATCAAGCTAAGTATATAAAAGGAATCCTGTTATCACTCTTGTACAGTTCAAGTATTATCACTCTTATACATATCACTCTTGTATAGTTAGAGAATTATATACTCTCTATTAAGCTAGGTAGTGAGTTCTTCTTGGAGAGCAGAATTGGTGTGTGCGTGTGGATGGGAGCGCATGCAGATGTGTACATTTATGCATGTGTGCCTATTTTCCTCTTTGTAGCCTCAGCCTTTAGGCAAATTGCCTGACATACAGAAGTGCTTAATAAATTCTTGTTGAATGAGTCATCTTTGGTTAGCAATTCATAGTTATTTATTTTGTTCTGATTTGCAAATCATTAGAAGAAATGTTCTTAATGAGGTATCTGGAAGGATCCACTAATCCAGAAATAATACTCTGCTCTAGAGCATTAGCAAAAAGAGAATATGACAGTGGGGGCTGGGTGAAATCAAATCTCTTTCTAGATGTCTCCCATTTCCCTTTTAGTTTCTTAGAAACAGAGCTCCTGGGCCACCAAAGAAAAAGTCTGGCACTTGAGTAAAACAGTACAACAAAGCATCACTTTTACTAAATCTGTCTCACATTCAAGCCCTGAAGGTTTGCAAAATATGCTTCCAGCAGATGGCGTTTTGCAGAGTTAATAAAGATGTTCACATCTCCAGTGTCTTGTAATTACCTTAAGAATTAGGAAAAGGAAAATAGAAAAAAAAAGGAATAAATTCCTTCTGTTTCCCCTCCTTTTTAGTTTCATTATCATAATCTGTATCCCATTTCAATTTCCATTACTTTCAGAAGAGTACAACAGGACAATAGGCAATGAGAGAAGTCTGTATTGGAGAGACAATTTAATTGCTCTGTTAAGAAAGAAATTCAGTTCACACAGAACAGGGCCAACCTTTTCCATTTGATCTTACAGCTCAAATGTCAGCTATGCCATACGTTTTATGTTATTCGAAAGAGCATAAATGGAAACAAAGACTTTAAACATTCCATTCTGCCTCACTATCATTTTATCCATTAAAAAAAAAAAATCCTCAGTGACATTTAACAAACTTAAAACAAAACAGTCCTCAGAAATATGTCAAGGTCTCTACAGACTACTCTAGTGTATGTGAAGCTGGTTGACTGTTTTTAGTCAAATTCATTGAAGGTGTTGTGTATTAAATTGTTGGAAGCTTTTCAGAATTCTGGCTCGCAAAGCACATGGAAAATGAATAGTGTGGCTACTGTCTGTGCCTTCATTTGCATATCAATGCTGAGAATTCTGTTGGTTTCATAGAAATGATAGTGATTGAGGTCTAGGAATGAAAGTGAGTGGTTTGGATATACACAGTGGTCAACAGAATTCTCTCTGCTTGCATGCCAACATTTCAAATGATTTTCCCAGTAGGATAAGATGGGTCCTTCACTGTTTTGTGTCCTCTGAGGCAGCATTATGGGTGTCTGAATAGGGCTAAAGAGGAGGATGTTTTGAATTCTCAGCCAATGATTTTCTTCAGAGAAAATAATTCTCTGCCAAAATTTCAAAGCCCAACAGCTTGAAATCTCTGTCTCTTTTCCTTTTTGGTTTCACTTCTTTAAAAAAAAAAATCAAATTAAATAAAATATGAACATTTTTGTTCAAGAAAGCCAAGTTATGAGCAATAGTTTACCAAGAAATGGACAGATTTTTTTCTTATTATATTTCACTTGCCAAAAAGAATTTTGCTATCCGTAAAAATCTACAGTTCAGTATAGACATTATTAGTTCTGTCATAAGTGTGAAAGAACATTGGGAAACCTTATGATAACTTTTCAGATGATATCATAATTCAGTCTGGGAATCAGTGTGGTAGAAAACCTAATACATGGGCTATTTTTAAATCCTTAAAATTAAGGAAGAGCACAATTTGAATCAATATCTCATGGGTGATACTGGCAATATCATGGGTGATAAAATGGGTGGTACTAGAAAAAGGTCTCAGGGACAAATCAAATGTGTTACCTTTAACTGAAATAAGACCTATATGCATTCTTCAAATTTCCCTTTATTCATAAATAACCATCTAGAATGTAAGCACCATGAAGGCAGGATGTAATGTTCTCTTCACTGCTGTAACAGCAGTGACTAGAATAGTATCCGGCATATAGTGGGAACTTAATAAATAGTTGTTGAATATAGGAATAGGTTAATTACTAAAAGCCGACCTGGAAAGACATTCCATTTTTGAACACACAGCATTAATGTACACCAAGGAAGTGGTTCCCGTATGTCCTTTAGCTTTAACCATTCTCCCAAGTTCAGTTACACTTTGTCAGCTGCACCAGACTTGCTAGTCCCTCTAACAAAGTCACATCAGTATGTCTCCAAATAAATTCATCATCTCTCCTACTCTGAACATTATCCTTCTATCACTTAATAGAAACACTCTTCCTTCATTATTTTTTGATGCTCTGAATATCTGCCTTAACTTTGAAGGCTACCTAAGTGACTTTCAGGCATGCTGTCCTCCATGTCCCCTTACCCAGGCCCCTTCCTTCTCTTGCTCAGCGTTTAATTTCTTCTTCCTTAGACCAGGATTAAACACAATTTCTAAGAATCTTACCTACCTCAAACTTTCTTCTCTTCCAATCCATTCTATATAAGAATGGATGTTTGTGTGAGTGTATTTACACATTTAATTGTCTTACTTGCTTTCCCTCTCAAAACTCTCAAGAGTACATACATTTCTACTGTACTCCTTAGTATGCTATCTAAGGCCTCAAGACAAGTGTTGAGGCATATATCCAAATGTTTTAAGGCATATATTTCTATTTGAAATGAGCCTCATTCCTTGATACTCCCCAAACACAAGATGCTAGGCTTTCTTCTCTCTCTTCCTTTGCTTATGCCCTTTCCTCTTCCTGAAAACCCTTCTCCACTCTGTTATTCCTCTGAAAATATAATTCAGTCTTTAGGCTTAATGATCTTAGTTCAAATGGCTCCTTCACCATAAAGCATCTCAGAAGGTCCTGATTAGACATTTCTTCTGCCTTTGAATTAGCATAATTTATATAATTCCCTTATGAAATTTATCATATCCTGCCCCACATTATAGAACTTTGTTTGTGTATTTCGTATCTGTTACTATACTCAAAATTCTTGAGGACACTAATGATGCCGTACACTCAACTTTCCAGGCTCTTGCATATAGACCTGCTTATCGCAGGGACTTAATTATTGAATTATTAAATTAATCTAACCACTTATCTTCCACAGAATGAAGCTCAATGCTTATATCAGGCATTAAAATATTTAATTAAAATATGATCTATTTTTACGTTGTCATTTTGTACTTAAAGGTTACCTATTAATGTCAGTGAATATAGCAAGAGTTTTGCCACTTACAATTTTTAGATTATTTAAGCTAAGCTTGATGGGAGTGAACTTAACACTTTCTCTGTACCTAAGGAGTGAGAGGTACTGGTTAATATCACATGATCTTGTTGATGCAATCATTACCAGTGCAGCAAAAATAATGTAGACAGCAACATAATTTCTTCATTGGAATGAAAGTGTTCTAGAGCTTCAAGACTCAATTGATTGGAGAATTATAAAATATCCACTGTGATATTAGCATTCATTATACACTGTAGTCAAGACAATGTTAGTAGTTAGTATAGACTAGTGGTTATCAAAATTTAGCATTCATGAGAATCATTTGTCTTGGAAGACTGTTAACACCCAGATTACGAGGCCCCACCTCCAGGTTTCTGATTCAATAGGTCTATAATGGGGCCTCAAAATTTTGAATTTTTTGCAAATCCCCAGTTGATGTTGATGCTGCACGGACTTCACTTAGAGAAGCACTAGTCTAGACTAAGCAATAAAGATGGTACACATTATTATAATTCTTGGTACATGTGTGTTAATTAAGGCTGATGAAGTAGACTGGACCTATAAGGTAAAACCAGCATCAAATGGGCAAATATAACTGAGGTGTCCCACCTAGCACCCTTTAACATAAGGTTCCCTCAGCTTCCACTTGCACCAAATATTTGAAACCTAGAGGTTAGCCCAGGACAAAAAAGCAAAATCACTGTAGCATAATGGTCTTTTCTATCTTGCTAAGTACTATACTCCAGTGTAGCTCTGAGACACAGAAGGTTCTCAATATTTATATATACAAGAATGGATGAAATCAAAAGTAAATATGGTGCTGAATTATTTGATAGTAATAATCATACTAATTAAGAGAAGCTGAATGAAAGTATGCACCATTATTTTAAAAGACCTAAGCAAGAGTAACTCCCTTGAGGAAAAAGACTGCACGTAGAGCTGCAGGTTTTCCCTTGCTAGGAATCTTCACTGAATCTCTGCAGTGGGATGTGTCTTGCTAGTAAAGTACCAAATGGTAACTTCTAAATGCTAACATCTGGCTCTGCATGTCTTTGTTAAAGACAGTACATGTTTCCATTAAGAACAGGTATTAACTCTAAAATACATGAAGATCCCCCTCAATCTTAGAATAATTATCTTACACAACCACTTTTTAAAAGAATCTA
Organism: Tursiops truncatus; assembly: GCF_011762595.2. Taxonomy (NCBI): domain Eukaryota; kingdom Metazoa; phylum Chordata; class Mammalia; order Artiodactyla; family Delphinidae; genus Tursiops; species Tursiops truncatus. Next base: position 55,792,627 of record NC_047039.1, on the reverse strand, counting down.
TAAAGAGCACATTTAGGGATATCAAGAACATATTGTAAGAATAATCTGATAGCATTTGCTGGTCCCAAAACGTACAAGTTTGATTTCTTTTTCTTGACATATATATCTTCTCCCACCTTCCAGATTATAAGTGACATATATTTTTAGTTCATCGATCTCGAGAATTAAGTCCTTAGAAGGCAGGGATTGTTTATATGTACACCTAAAATCAGTTTATGAAATTATCAAACTTGCTAAAAATTTATGAAAAAAAAAATAAGCAGGAAAAATTAATATTTAATACACTCGAGAAATTTAAGTGAAGACATGCAAACTGCTGGAAATGCACCACTGAATTTCAAACCTGTATTTGCTGTTAAATGATAGTCCTTCTGAATATTTTGATAAATGTTTTAATATGTGCTTAACTATTGTTTAAGATCAAAACCTTTTATTTCTTGGATCAAGATGTGGTTGAGTGGAGAAAGGAGTGAATACTAATGTTTATATCACAGCAATAATAAGAGTCAAACTGAAATACATTTTAATTATCACAACAGATTTCTTAGTTTGGAAGATCAATAACTTACTATTGAAAGTCAGAAAGTTTCATTATATAGGACCTTTACTGTGTTTTTCTAATTTGTGAAAACAAGATTATAATAGTTGAGTTAGTTCATTAAAACTATTTTAAGGCAACATACATTATTATGTGTGTATATAGATATAGACATGTGGGTATATATATAAGTATAGAAACATTTAAATTAATAATTAAACTATTTTAAATATGTCTTTTATATTATCAGTGACTTTAATTTTCTATCTATCCCTTGGTTTCTCTCTCTTGTTTTCTTATTTAACAATGAACATGTGTTACTTCAATGGGAAACAGTTTAAATATGTGTGATCATTGATTTAATTGTAGATTATTATTAAGCATTTTACTTCACTAGATTGCATTTTTCTTTTAAAAAGCCTCTAAATTTCCATGACCTTACTTTAATAATGCAGTGTACAAGGCAACAAGAAGTCCTGCGTGAACTAATTTGGGTGAGCCAAAATGTACTAGGACTACTTATAAACAATCATCACTGGACTCCATTTCCTAACAAAAATCCCCATGTTGCACAGCAGAAAGATTCAGTGCATTAATGAGTACAGCTTGCTGCTCATTGCAAAATGGGTGGTTATGGAAACCCATTTGACCATTAAGCAGTACATGTGGAGAAAACTAAAATTAGAAGACACTTGGTGATATCACTTAAGCCTATTTCTGGATTCCTGCAGGAAAACAAATGCAGGCACAATACAGAACTGCCAAATGAGGCAAACACCAGCTGGTCTGAAAGCCAACATTCATGAGCTCTTAGTTTCATAACATGTCTTACATGGGAGAAAAATAAATTGTCATTAAACTCTCGTATCCACAGGTGACTTCACTTTGTAGATTATATAAAAATAAATGCTTTCCAACAATATATGCATACCTAAGTAATTAATGAGTTACTGCTCTTGAAAATTTAATATGAAAATGACCCACAGCAAGGCCACTTAAAAGATAAGTAGATTAAAACTCATGTTAGTAGACTGACATATATCTTTGATATTATTCTAGTATGTTTATTATTCTAGTGCATTCCAGTGTCTCCGAGTCTATATTTGTTCTCAAGCATAATGGCTGCATCAAATAGTCTACCTAACTGGAAAAGGAGTGTTGTAATTAAATGTGAGTTTCTACTAAACGATCACGAAAACTTTCTTACCACCAATAGTGCCTTGGAAGTCATTTTTAAAACAGAGCATTTTCAAAACTCCGAGGTTTCTTTCTGCAACCCATTTTATGTCCTCACCTCTACCTAGGAGATAGATATGTCTGCACTCTACAAAGAATTCCAGGAAACTAAGTCATTGCCAAGGCCATTTGAGAGGTTGAATTGGCTCGAGTTGGATGCAGGTTTAATGTAACAAATCAGCCCGACTGTATTCTAGTTCTTGGTATATCTTTTGGGCTTGCTAAGTCATTCAGACCTGGGAAAGATTCTGACTTACTAAGAATTTTTAGAAGGGGTCCCTATCTTCACAGCTAGACTTAAAATGTATGGCTTCTGACAGGAATGCCTGGAAAATAATCATTCACTTCTCTCCATCAATTCCATGTTATCCCAAGGGTTTGTTCAACAGATGGACATAATTTGCATATTTGACTACCACAGTTTTCTTAATTGTATTTTCCCAGCATACTCTATTATATTTGCAGTTTATTAGGTTTCCCTTAGAATTTCACTTTGAAAATCATACACAACATATATTAAGTTATCATATTTCCTACATAGTAGACCTCCCTGCAAAATCTAGCTCTTAGAAGATTTAGGCATTTAGGATACATTGAAAATCTATTACCATACTTTAAGCTCAACTGTAACATATCTCAAAATTATTTATATGTCTATTTTGTTATAAGCCTTCACATTTTAGTTAAAAATATGTCAAAATATATTTTTATGTCAGAATATTACATAATTCAGTAGCTGTGTACAGTATTTCAATCTTTAATGTTAATTTTGTCTTAAAATCTATTGTCAATCTCTAACAAATGCCTAGACCATTCATCATTAGAAACTTAATTCTTTTTCAACCCAGAAATAAAATAAAAAGATCCAAAAGAGAGCCAAGAAAAGTCATACTGCCATTAAGGGGGGAAGCGAAATGATATGTCATTACCATTATGATTTTAGTTTGCATGTGGGACCAGTTTTGTAAGTACAAAATACTTCTAAATAAATAAAAATCTTACCTTAAACAAGACATTTCTGAAGAGGGCTCACCATATTAAAAAAGCTTGGTTTTTAAAATATATTTTAAAAATATGCACTTACAACATTGTTGTATACTAATTATAGGGAAGAAACCAAGTATTCTTTTGCTATTTTTAAGATCTAGTCTCTGATTCTCAAATAAAAACAAATGGCAGTGGAGCAATTTTGTATTACTTCACATGAGACACAGAGCTGTTTTAACATTAAGTATCGAAAATGTGTACTTTTCTTTAAATGTATAAAAATTCATCAGGATCCCCAAAGAGGCCAATTCACTTACAGTTATGGGATTAATATGAAGGTAGAAAAAAAATTCTTATCTAAAAATAGTGGATAACAATATATAGCCAACTATCTTACATCTAGAAATACTTTTCTAACTTACTGTGTTAATTGTGAGCTTTGAAGGAACAATTAAATGGGATAATTCAGTAGTGTAGGTTCAAATGTAATTATTCTTTAAACTTTATTCTGGTGACTATCCACAGAAGCAGTACATCCTCCTACAGAGGATTCTGAAAATCTGGGTGGCAGTGTGTTTTTGTTTTTGTTTTTGTTTTGTCAGAATGATTTAGGGCAATACAGGAACTTTAGTAGGGAGAGCCAGGGCGTCTTGCAATGTGTAGGACAGTCCTGCACTACAAAGAAGGCTGTCACATCCTGTATGGTTTTGAACGTCTGGCCTGGCATCAAGAGGAAGAAAATATATATAGTTACTTGAGCCTAAACCTTAACACTCTTTGGCATATAAGCATAAAGAACTTTTGCACACTGAGTCTCCACAAGGTAATCTCTATCTAAATCAAGGAAAGATTAAACTTAGGAAAGCTTTCTTTGAACCAATATTTTTTCTATTAGACATAATCACATTACCTACATGGGAATCCGCTCATGATGTTTGAATTGCAATAAAATAAATCTGTATTTATTAAAGACATTCTACGCATAGATGTAGGCATCTTATTATTTTATTAGGTTGTCATACTAGCATAGCCCAAATAGTAATAAAATAAAATCAATGTAATTATTTTATTATAAATTTCTCACCCTTTATTTCTCCTTTATGTTATCATTGTAGAATTCTATTCATGTAGTAATTTTATGTTTCATTTCCAGATAGTGAAAAGAGAATTATAAAATACATGCTAAAAAATAAAATGCAATCTAAAAAAAAAAATCGTTATGAAGAACCTAGGGGCAGGACAGGAATAAAGATGCAGATGTAGAGAATGGACTTGAGGACACGGGGAGGGGGAAGGGTAAGCTGGGACGAAGTGAGAGAGTGGCACGGACTTATATATACACTACCAACTGTAAAACAGACAGCTAGTGGGAAGCAGCCGCATAGCACAGGGAGATCTGCTGGGTGCTTTGTGACCACCTAGAGGGGTGGGATAGGGAGGGTGGGAGGGAGACGCAAGAGGGAGGAGATATGGGGATATAGGTATATGTATAGCTGATTCACTTTGTTATAAAGCAGAAACTAACACACCATTGTAAAGCAATTATACTCCAATAAAGATGTTAAAAAAAAAAAGAAAATGCATCAGTTCTAGTAGGGTTGAGAATAGCTGTTATAGCAGAATAATAATAAAAGTTTGGACACCTTATTATGCATTATCATGGCTGAGACTTTAGTGGCATGAGTCCATAGGAAATAGGATGACTTTTGAGTCCAGAGAATGTTGAAAATAACAGTTAAAATGCTATGAAAACAAGAGCTCCAGGAAAGAAATGTGAGAGTAAATATGTAAAAGTGTAGAAAAAGAGAATAAAAGCTGTGACAGAAGAGCACATAATAAAAGATCATCTATGGTGTTAAGTAGGTAAGAAATTAGCTTCTCTATGATACAAGAAAAGTAAATTACAGACCTACATCCCTCATGAGAATAGACATAAAATTAACAATATCATTTAAGAATGCTATAACAGTACAAAAAATATGAAAAAGATAATAAAACATGACCTGGTGGGTTTATGGTTTATGGAATTTAAGATAGGATTGGCATGCAAAAATCTACCAATATAATTCATCATGTTAACAGAAAAAAAAAGAAAAAAGAAATATGACTGTCTCAAAAGATGCATTAAAATATAACAAAAATTCAAAATCCATTCATGATAAAAACTCTCAGCAAAATATAAACAAAGAAACTCAAACTCAAAAAGGAATCTATGAAAAAAACTTTACTTAACAGCATACTTAACAAAGAAAGACAAATGTTTACACTCTAAGGTCAAAAACAAACGAAGGATGTCTGTTCTCACTACTTATACTAAACATTGTACTAATGTCCCAGACAAAATAATAAGGCAAAAGAAAGTAGAAGACACACAGATTGAAAAGGAACACGTAAAACTGTCTTTATGTGCAGACAATATGATCATCTACATAAAAAAAAAAAAACCTAAAGAATACAGAAGAAAGCTAGATCTAGGAAGTGAGTTTAGAAAGGTTTCAGGATACAAGATTGATATACAAAAATCAATTTTATTTCTCTATGCTAGCAATGAACAATCAGAATTGAAACTACAAAACAATATAATTAAAGAAAGAATGAAAAATGAAATGCCCAGAGATAACTAACAAAAATTATGCACATTATAGTATGCCTACACAATGGACTACTACTCAAAAATAAAAAGTACCAGACTCTTCTATACACAGCAACATAGAAGAGCTCAGAATGATGATGAGCAAAAGTAGCTATGGAAAAATGCAGTGCATACTGCATATTCTGATTCACATAAAATTCTAGAAAATGCAACTACTTTATAGTGAGAGAAGGCAGATCAGTGTTTGCCTGATAACCACAGTTTGGGAGGAAGTAAGATTATAAGAGAGCACAAAGGAATTTTGGGGGATGATGGGTATATTCATTATTTTAATGTGCATGGTTCACAGATGAATACATATGTTAAAACTTATCCAAACTGTACACTTTAAATAGAGGCATTTTATTGTGTGTCAAGTATACTACAATAAAGCTATAAAATTGTTTATCTATGAAGGTAAATTGGTAAGAGGTCAGCTATTTATCCTAACTAATGGTGAATGAAACCATGGCTGTATTTCTCATTGCAAATTGACTCACCTTGTTGAAAGTTTATTTAAACACTAAGACTGTTTTCACGTTGGCACTGAACTATAAGACTAAAGAAACTAATGAGAGAGGAAAAATGAGGCTCTGGACTTGAGACTACGATCTGTGAAGGAGAAAATCTGAAAACATGAGCCAGTTTAAAAATAATATGATTGATTTATGATAAATATTGTTCTATCATTAGCTTTCAAATTGCTTTATTTATTTATTTTATTTATTTATTTTGTGGCACGCGGGCCTCTCACTGTTGTGGCCTTTCCCTTTGCGGAGCACAGGAGCTGGACATGCAGGCTCAGCGGCCATGGCTCACGGGCCCAGCCACTCCGCGGCATGTGGGATCTTCCTGGACCGGGGCACGAACCCGTGCCCCCTGCATCGGCAGGCGGACTCTCAACCACTGCTCCATCAGGGAAGCCCGGAGCAGGATTATTTTTGATTCTCTATCCTCTTTTCAAAAACAGAAGTGTTGCTCTTCATTTGCTCTATTTCTTTTAACTCCCATAAAAAATTTCATCTTGTCTCAAAAACGTTAGGTTGAAATGCTGAAGCCATTTGACTATATACTAGGCCTTATCTCATTTGAGATACATTTCTGTATAATCAGTCAATTCTCACAATAGATTACGATATCGTGATTTAGATGGATCAAATCTAGAAAAAATATTCATTTATTCATGCAACAGAAATATATGAGTTCCTACTATGTGCCAGGCACTATGCTAGATCCAAGGATATAATGATGAGTGCAGTTTTATTTGAGTGTTAGCGATAGGAATTGAATCAAAATTTATATTTGGGGCTTCCCTGGTGGTGCAGTGGTTGAGAGCCTGCCTGCCCATGCAGGGGACACGGGCTCGTGCCCCGGTCCGGGAAGATCCCACATGCCACGGAGCGGCTGGGCCCGTGAGCCATGGCCGCTGAGCCTGCGCGTCCGGAGCCTGTGCTCCGCAACGGGAGACACCACAACAGTGAGAGGCCCGCGTACCGCCCAAAAAAAAAAAAAAAAAAAAAATTTATCTTTGTATTGCTGATTATAACATCCTGCTTCTTTAGTATTATGTACAGTCAATCAGCTTGAAGACTTGCCTGATTTAAAAGAATTCTACGGCTTGGATAGAATCAATGGATACTTTTCTCTCTGGTATTGAAGAAACAGTACAATTTACCTCAATTAGGTGAGCTGATGACTACATATTTTATAAAGTTGCTACTTCTCTCTGGATGTGACCAACAGACTGACATAACATTTCTCCAGCAGAAAATAGACAGAATATGCAAAATGTCACCATGTCTATGCTGGGTTAAAAAAAACAGAGAGTCAGAAAATGGTTATGTTTCCAAAATGTAAAGTTTAATAGTTGATACAAGTCTCTGACTCTAAACTAGGGCTTCTGTTTTCACAGCCTGAGGCAATTCAGTTTCCACTGTCCCTTTACACTTTATGAACACTTTTGCCTGATACCTTTCAAAAACCCAAGGATATTCACTCTTGGGAAGGAAGTTATTCAAAGAAAATCTTCTTTAACGTCATGCTTATTTCTCCCTGAAGTTACTGCTTTGAGGATAATAGTTTTCTTTGACTATGAAAACTGAATGGTTTCCACATTTATATTCTGCCTTGTGTAAGCATTTGGCCACAGCTGTAATGGCTAGTGCTTTTGAGACAAGTTTAATTTTCTTTTCATGTTAAATGGTAATGTTTTCATGTTTATTACTTTGTTTACTTAGTGTATCACAAAATTTACTCTTGGCTGTGGAGGTTTGATCATAATATGCATTTTATTAGTCAGATCTCGTATTCCATAATAGCCCAGACTTACGTTTACTGTTTTAATTTGAGTCCTCATCAATATCCTCCCACCTGTACAATTTCAATAGCTCCACTTAACTGATTTTCAACCAACACTCTCTACTCTCTTCCCTGTAAGATCCACCCTTCAGACTGTTGCCACCACAGTTCCCTTCAGAAATCCCATAAGATACCAAAAAAAAAAAAGATATATATCTTTTCTTCATCAATGCACATACACACAGTAGTAGTAATAACTACAAATACCTGGCATATAAGCCCTTCACAATCTGGTCCCCACCTCTAATTTCTGACATACAGAGAGCCCTCATTTACTACTAACGACTTTTTTTCATTGTTACGATCTTGGTATCCCATTCACACTTTGAGCTCTCGATGAAGAGCAACCTCTCTGTGAATCACTACTTGGCCCTCCTTAGAGGGTTAGTCATTCTATTCTTGCATTCTTAAAGTACATCAATCTTTCATATCCACTGTGCCTTCAATGAGCTCTAATATTTGTTTCAAAGCATCCTCATTAAGCTGTGATCTCCCTCAGAGCAGAGATATTGATTAATGCAATTCTGCATCCCTGTGCCCATCACCATGCCCTGTACACAGTAACTAGTTAATAAATGTTTTTTAGATACAGGATTCTGGATGCATCTTTACAAATGCAGTGATGTGCATGGCAAGAGAAGACAGCCGAGCAAGTTTCTGTGGACGTTAAAGAGATATGAACACAGAGATCTGAGTTTATGGTCAATATAGATTTTCTTTTTCAAACCAAAGCTGGTTATGAGATTGAACAGGAATAAAAATCCCTCTTGAATTCTGGATATGAATAACGAATCATCCCATCAAAAGGAAAAATTAAAAGTTTGTTTCAAACTAGTTCAAACTGTAGAGCCTCTGTTGAAAATGCAGTGGTCCATATGGATAAGGTTAGTGGAAGTGATGGAAGTTCAAACAATGTTTAAAACAGGGAGAAAAACTATGTTTGCTGCTTCTAAATTGAACAATGATTTTAGAATGCTTTCCCCTCTTATCAGGGCTCTACTTTTATAAGCATTCTGCTTTCTAGGTGATTCTATATTGACTTGTCTAAGCCCAAGGCATAATCTTTTAGACTCCAGACATGTGCTATAAGTCTGCTTGACAGTTCATTACACAATTTGTTTTGATTATCAGTATACTGGGAAACTCTTCTCATCCTCCTATTTCTTAATAATTAATTATAAAAATGAAACAATTTATCAATGAAAGCCTGTTAGAACATTAACACAGTATACCTGACTGTCCAAAGAAATGTTATTTATAATTATGTCCTAATTTAAGGTTTGACATTTTCCACTTTATTGAAAAACATACTACCCTAAACATAGTGAAAAATAAAATGAGATTCCATCATAACCCAGCTGAGAAAAAAATAGAATCCTATAAATTCTGGACCAGTTTTCCTCCTAGGATACATTAGTTGTATGTTGTAGAACCCTGTGTACAGCAGAGATATCATTAATGATAATAAATATATATCCCTTTAAGTACAGATAACTTGAGGTTTTGATGTAAAGTCATATGGTTCATATTTAATAGGATAATCAAAATAATTAATAATTTGAAATATTTAAACAATCATGTTACCTATGATTTCCTAAATATAATCATAATCCTTTCAGTAAAATTATTGCTTACAAAGAGCATAACTGCCTGCTCAGTTAATATTCACTAATAGCCTAGTATGTGTAAGATAAGCTAGGTGACCCCAAAGACACTGAACTATATATATATATATATATATATATATATATATATATATATATATACTAGCTCTTTTCTTGCATTACACACTTTGATAGAAAAAGGAATGGCTTGTTTTTTAAAGGTATGTGGTTAGTACAGTTTTGTTAGATGTGTGAATGAATCCATGAACAATGAAATAAACAAAACAGGGAGTAAGAGATAGTCCTTCTAAATGAACTTATTTACAAAACAGAAACACACTCACAGACTCAGAGAACGAACTTACGGTTATGAGGCGGGGGGAAGAGTTGGGGGAAGGGATACTTAGGGAGTTTGGGATCGACATGTACACACTGCCATATTTAAAATGGATAACCAACAAGGACCTACTATATAGCACAGAGAACTCTTCTCAATGTTATGTGGCAGCCTGGATGGGATGGGAGTTCGGGGGAGAATGGATACATGTATATGTATGGCTGAGTCCCTGTGCTTTCCACCTGAAACTATCACAACATTGTTAATCGGCTATACTCCAATATAAAATAAAAAGTAAAAAAAAAAGAAAAGAAATAGTCCTTCTACCAAGGCATTTAATCTGGTGGTGTGTGTGTGTGTGTGTGTGTGTGTGTGTGTGTGTTGAGGAGGGATGCGGGGTGTGGCAGGGACTTGGATGAATCCGTGAGATTGATCAAGTAGATGAGGCAGTATATAAAGGGTCCAAAGTTAAGTGAACTCAAATAAGGCAGAGGCAAGATCAAGTCAGAAAATCAAAAAAGGCTTCAAGAATGAGATATTTTGAAGAATTAAATTTTAACAGATATTACAAGCCAATTCAGTGATACAACACTTTCTATCAAAAAGCAAGTGCTCAACACTAAAGCAATATGAATCACGTTAGAAAACGGATACTCCCTATTTTATATTTCCTTTGGTCTAGTGAGCATCTTTCTCATGGATCCTGTCTTCTAAACCTATGAACAATCATGTGGCCACAGTAGTAGTTAAAAGAATAACCTAAGTTTGAAATACAACTATGCAAATCACTAGGTATATACGCTTTGGAAGTTTATTTAGTCTTTCTAAGCATAAGTCTCCTTATCTATAAAGTGGAAGATTAACATTTAAACTGACTTGATTGTTTAAAGGATCTTCTGCAAAATGCATAAACAATAACAGACACAGACTAAAACCTCAAGAAAGTGTAGCTACTTTTCATTTTCTTCTTCGTCTCTATCATCATCATTTAACAATATTTCTGCTGTAGGTTATTTAGTTGCACTCTGAAAGAGTTAGAGGTTTTTTTGGTTGTTGTTTTAAATTTTTTTGGCAGCACAGTGCAGCATGCGGGATCTTAGCTCCCCAACCAGGGATCAAACCTGCACCCCCTGCAGTGGAAGTGTGGAGTCTTAATCACTGGACCACCAGGGAATTCCAAGAGCTATTTAAGATATATACCTTTAGGCAGTTAATACTGGTAGATGTACTGTGAGCACAAAATAAATACTCATTAACTTAAGGAATACTCTGTAGACACATAAAACTGTACTAAGGGGAAAGATTTTTTTGCATGCATAAAATGTAACTGTAACTTTATTAGAAAATTAAACATTTTTCATCTTTGATTAAAAGGTGTTACTGAAATTAAAAGTAGTTTCACTAGGCATTATTGTTAATTGGTCTTATTAATGAGAAACCTATATACCTAGAGGGACAATAGCATCTCAAATTTCCATGCCTAAATGGTATTTTCTGAGTTAGACTTCATAAAGTTGCAACTTGAACTTAATCATTTCTGATTAAGATCCATGCTTTAGAAAACTGAAAGGAATGCCATGCCTATTTTCCTCCTAGATAAATTAAAATAATAAGATCCCTATTAAAACTCTATTAATTCCCTGAAAAGTTAATCCCCAAACAGTAATAAGTTGGGCACAAAATCTATTTCTACAGAGTAACTTTTAAGCAATGTTTTAGCAAAATGTTTATTTTCATAATTTACACACACATTACCATATACTGTGAACACTTTATGAGGCAACATTTCATGGATTTAGCATTATTCCCAGTTATAGTTGCTGTCACATTTGTGTCATTTCCACAGATATTTCCCCCTAAATGACCTAACATTATTTGTGCATTTAATGTTGGTTTATAGGCTTGTAGAAGTAAAAAAAATTCACATATCTCACTGTTTTTCATATTTATTTGTATTCTGTCTTGGAAGTCAGAGGAGAGGGAGAATAGGGCAAGAGAAAGACGAGGATTGTGTTCCAGACAACAGAGGAAGGAATACAGCAACCACATAAAACTCTAGGAGGTGATGGGGAGTGGTAGAGAGTGGAGACAAACAGTAAGAGTTAACAGTGTCAAGAGGAGGCTGAGAGGGGACTGAGGCTCCGAGTCAGTGTTTTTTGGGGTGGTCCTAGGTAATTTTTAAACAATTCTGTCCCACACTTAGGAACATAGATAAAAAATTAAGCTCATAACCTACCACAGCCTCTGGCATGAAGTTGGGATACTACTAACCCTAAGTTGGGCAGACAAAGCACGGATTGAAGAACTCCTTGGGAAAAAATGTAGGGAATTGTGCAAAAATGAGCTGCTCACCAAAGCAAGAAATTCTATTTTTCCAATGTGGATCACTATAATCATTAGTTTTATATACCTTCGAAGAGAAGCTTATAGAAAAAAAAAAAAAAAAAGGAACAAAAAGAAAAAATGAGACTGCCATAACAAATCAGACTGAAGAGCATCATTTTCTGGTAAGAATTTAGGCAGTCTAAATCTCCATGGGATTTCCTGAGGAGCCTGAGTTCTCTGGAACATGCTCTTAGACATTTCATTCAACTAAGGGCATGTACTTCTCCCATGGAGTGAGATGGTTTTGGAGAGTTTGGGTTAGGTCAGAAATCTTATGTCAGGGGATAAAAAGGATGACTAAAACGTGACCTTTATTCATGAGAAGTGTATGATCTTCTTTAGCAATACTGACAATTTCCACTCAAATTCAATTTTGTAGTCTATTACAGGGAATTTATACTCCTAAGGGGGTAGTAATGTGTGGTAGCCTAGAAACTTGGTCCACTGAATCATGTAATGCATCCCTACTGCTTTTGTGTGCCTTCTTTTTCAAGTCAAGATGTTACTTCTGTAAATCTTACAAATCTGAAGTCAGCAAATTCAACCTGCATTTAAAAATATTCACCACCAGACGCAGTGGTTGGGAGACCGCCTGCCAGTGCAGGGGACGCGGGTTCGTGCCCCGGTCTGGGAGGATCCCGCGTGCCGCGGAGCGGCTGGGCCCGTGGGCCATGGCCGCTGAGCCTGCGCGTCCGGAGCCTGTGCTCCGCAACGGGAGAGGCCGTGGCAGTGAGAGGCCTGCATACAGCAAAAAAAAAAAAAAAAAAAATTCACCACCAGGTAAGTGATTAAAGGCTATTTCAAGACATCTCTACTTTTATCTCTCTTGCAATGTTTGCACTGTGAGTAGCATGGGGAAACTTTACAGCTATTAGTCCCTGAAGAAAAGATCAAGCGATTGTCCCCCTTGTGAAAAGTAAACTAGTTCTCTTTTCCTGTTTTTTTCAGCATGCTCTTTACAACAAAAATGACATTATCATACTCGATTTTTTTCTGTGACTAACACTTATGGTAACTCTCAGATTTTCTTTTGTTCCAAGACCGGCAGGAGCCATGAGAAAGAGCTGAAATTTTGACCTGGTGATAGCCAAGACTGGACCTCAAAATGTCCTTTTCTTGTGGCTGGTTTGACACCATTAGGAAAGAACAAGCTGTCTAGGTAATTACTCTGTCTGTCAAGAGAAAAGGCCTCTTGAAAGTTGGACATTTGGCCACCTACAAAGTAGGTAGAGGAACTTAACTAAAATCTAATTCATGACCAGATGTAGAAATTAACATTTTATTTTTAAATTTTCATCACATTATTTCAAACATAGTTTCCCATTTGTTTGTTTTATAAGTACTAATACGAAGGACTTCTGTTTCTACAATTAGGCAATATTTAAATAGTGCTACCATAAACGCTATTTTCCTGTATTTTAGAGACTGGTAACAAATATTATAGTTAGCTACTTACAGATTCATGTAAGTTTAGGTATTAGCAGCAAAATCTATAGATGATATGGCCTACAATAAACTATGGAAATTGGCTGCCACACTTGAAAAAAACAAATGCTTAAATATTTCCCTTTAAACACAATTAGACATAGGTTTACATTTGGAAATTCAGAAAAAACTGTTTATTTTGATTATTAATGTGTATTGTCAGAAAAAATGGCCATATCTAAATATTTCATACACTTGTCTAAAAAGAATATTGCTGGGGAAAAAAAAAACAACTAGGCTTTTATTCTAGTTACTGCACTTGTCAAACTCTATTTGAAGGAAAGTACATAGTAGGTATTATCCGAGGATTATGATAGCTTTGGCATAGCATAAAGTGAAACTTTATTGTTCTAAAGCATTTACACCAAGAGATGGGAAATGAAGATTCTGACTCTACAAAGATTCTATGAAGATTCTGAGACTATAAAAAAGTGAAAAAGCAAGTAATTTCCTTCAAGTTTCAAGTTTTAGGTAATAAAATATATGCCATGTATGTTCTATGACCCCTCATTCATTTATATAACCAAATTTTAAATTAACCTCAATAATTTTATAAGTCATCTGAACAGTTTTTATATTTTTGGGCTCCTGCCAAGACAAGATGTTCTGGAACCAAATTCTGTAATGTCAAAGGGCCTAGAAAGTTTTTATAAGGTTTAGATTGGATTATCATCAGGTCAAAATTGGAGCCTCAAATGCAGCTTGGTTACTTTCAAGCTTTTCTCCAAATGATATTTAGCAAGAGATAATTAAGAAATAATCCCTGTTTAAACTTAATCTCAGTCCTAAAATCCTTTGATCCATCAACAGTTACTGAACATACAACATTCTAGTTACACAGGAGAAAACAAAATCTAAGTCAAAGGGAAAAGAATTCTTCATCTTCATGTCACTTAGAGCCTGCCAGGCAACCATAAGCTATATGCTGGTTTACTTCCCTTGAGCATATGTTCCAAGAATTTAAAAAGAGTCAAAGAAGAACTTGTTTATGTGCACATTATGTGTGTATCTGTATGTAAATATATCATACAGTTATTACACATAATTATCATTATATATTAAAATATTTAATTATATATAGTATTTAAAGAGACAAAAAATGTTTGACCATTTATAACGTCATACCCTTCCTGAAAAAAATATCAGATTATAAAACAATATACTGCAATTTAGTGCTAAAAAACATTTTTTATTTGTAAGAAATGTAAATGTTTATATAATTATATGATATGTATCAATAAAACAGCAATTCAATCAGTAGGACTACATAGGAGACCTTGAACAAGATGAAGAGTTTAGTACTGTTCATATATTTGTATCAAATGACTTGAAACTCAAAGAAAAACATTTAAAAAATAACTAAGTAAAAAAAAATGTTGAAATAATGTTCAAAACATGCAATTTTGGGTAATAATTATGTGGTTAACAAAATACTAGGCACTTTTTCCAGCACACTATAAATTAACCTTGACAATCATACTAAAACTACAGCATTTCTAATTTGAATTTTTAGACGTGAGTCTCTACGGTGCACAGATGTAAAGTAAGTAAATCAGGATCATGTGGTTAAAGAGTAGGTCCTCTAAATTAAGATATTATACTTCTCCCAATCTATTTCTGTTGTCTATTGAGAAGCAGTATAGGATAGAGGTTAAGAACCTAGTGTCTTCTGTATCTTCAGTTCAAGCTGTGTGACCTTGAACAAGTTATTTAACTCTGTTCTCTAACCTTTAAAATGGGGCAAAAATAGTATCCGTATTAAATGAATAGATGTTGTGAGATCTGAATGGCAATACATGTACACCATGTAGAACATCACAGAGCACACAGTAAGTTTACAATGTTATCTAATATTACTAGGGATTCACTCTTTGACCCTTAGGGAGTTACTCTGGCAGATTACATTTTCCTACAACAGCCGTTACAATAAACCACTAGCTCATCTCACAACGTGACCTTGCGCTACTCCATCAAGAGGTTGAGTCCATGTCTTCTTTCCTTGAAGCTGGGTGAAACTTTGTCACAGTCACAACCAATAGAACTTGATGGAAATGAAGTTATATGACTTCCAAAGTTAGATCATAAAAGGATGATCGTGTGTCTGCCTCTCTGTTTCCGTGTCACTCTGATTCCGTCCCTGACTTTGTCTTCCTCTGTCTCTGTCTCTCTCTCTTTCTACCCTTGCTGTTAGAATCCAGTCACCAGGTTGTAAGAAAGGACCAGTCATATATATGTAGGGTATGTGTACACATTCCAGCCAAAATCTCCAGCTAAATTCTAGTCAAGAGCCACCATCAACTGCCTGACATGTGAGTGATAAAGACTCTGAAATAACACCAGTCCATTTTCATGAGATAACCTGAGCAAGAACCATCAAGCTGAGTCCAGTCACCCCCATGATGATGAGAGATACAAATGAGCAATCATTATTGTTTTAAGCCACCGTTTGGCGGGTGCTTTGTTATACAGAAATAACCAGCACAGTCACCAGGTTTTCTTTTGAAAAAATAAATGACTAAAAATAGGATAACTGAATACATTCCTGAATTTGCTTTTTTAAAAAATCTAGTTACTGAGCTGAAGCATCTTTTTCTCCTAAATGTATAGATCTTATGTAGATATAGAGAGTCACAGCTAGATTTAATGAAATTTTTCATTTTCTGCTACCCAGAAAGAAAGGGATGATCTATCCTTACTTTGAGCAAGGTTGGCATATGATGGTGAGCAAAAACAGCAAACACACATATGAAGGGTCTTTCTCCTAAGGTCAAGAGAAGAGTATTTCCATCAGCAACTACCACAGTGCCAGTACTTTGGGGTCCTTCTTATGGGATCAAATGCAAAGAGTTCTGATTCTTGATAAAGAAAACAAGGCAGATAGCAGCTAACTTGCCCAGACACATTGAGGATAACCATGAGGTGCTCTGATGCTCAGGGAAATGCAACCAACAAACTCTTTCAACACATAAAATGAAAAACCAATCATTGTCTTCCAATTTAAACATAATACTGGTATCTGAATTCAAAGTGTTGAATTTTAATTCAGTTGCATCACCCAGCTTTACATATCAAGTCTAGAGGCTTTGACTGTTTCAAGAACAATCTGTTGGACAAAGAAAGAAAAATCTCTCAGAGAGTGCCATTTGCTTGGGTAGTATCAGGCCCCGTAAGTGGACTTCTATAAACAGAGAAGCTCACTGAATTAATACACTGAAGAGAAAAAGAAGGGTAAATATTCCTGTAATTTTCACAAGGAATGAAAGAGGCTCATTATTCTCTCACTTTGAGAAACCGTTCTTCATTCAGGAAAGAAGCCCACGATAACTATAAAACAGAATATCACCCCTGCCAGCAATCTGGCTTTTTTCCAAAGAAACATGCCGAAGGAAAAAAACTAAAACATTAAATAAGGGAAATTAATCCTAATTACATAGCTATAGAAATGTAATTATGTTGAAGATAATACAATGTTGCCATCTGACTTTAATGTTAAAGAAAGCATCTTGTCTCAGCAAAAACAAAACAAAACAAAAAATGTCCTAAGTAATCATAATAATGTCTGCTGAGGACAAGTCTAACTCACAGTCATACACTCCACATCCCCACCTCATTCTAAACAGTCAATTATTTATATTGTATCATTTATAAATTGATACATGCTATAAGCTGGTAAATCATTTGTGGATTATATAAATGTAAAAATAAGTAACCAAATATATAATCAGTTATTTAAAATCCAAAAGCGATAACTGTAAGGCTTTGATTTACCAAAATGTGCTTAATAGTGTTTTGAATCTTTCTCCTGCTGATAAACAATATGAATTACATAATGAGATATATTTGTTTAATAGTTGGGCCAACTTATTCCAGCTTGTCAAATAGCCAAGACTATTTTTTTTACTGCTGCGGGGCTGATGGCCATCTCTGTGTATATGTTTTGTTTTGTTTTGTTTTGTTTGCCGTACGCGGGCCCCTCACTGTTGTGGCCTCTCCCGTTGCGGAGCAACAGGCTCCGGACGCGCAGGCTCGGCGGCCATGGCTCACGGGCGCAGCCGCTCCGCGGCACATGGCATCCTCCCGGACTGGGACACGAATCCGTGTCCCCTGCATCGGCAGGCGGACTCTCAACCAGTGAGCCACCAGGGAAGCCCTGTGTATATGTTTTAAAATCTTCACTGGATGGCAAAGGAATAAAGCATAAAAACAATTTAGCCCTAGATGGCTTTCTGTTTCAAGAAAGTTTGTGCTTGGTAACAATTAGGATTACTGAGGACTTTTAATTATCTCTGTGGTCCTTGCATTACAAACAGACTAAAAGGTTCCCAGAAGAATGGGGATCCTTTGACTGCCAGACATCGGAAGGAAAGACTGAGGTTAGAGACATTCCTCTGAACACAAACCCTGACACCATTTTTTCTCCTGCTCTGAGGTCACAAGGACCCACATGTACAGAATTTCTGTACGCTACAGTTTACATGTGTTTACTCTGGCTGGTGCCTGTCTCCCAGGAGACTCCTGATAAGCAACAAGAAATGTAGTCTCTGGTGATCAAAAGGACGACGAAGTCTTTGTCCTCCTCAGAAATTTTTTTTTTAAAATATGCATTACAGTGTTTTTACTTTCCCTTTATATGCTCTATAAAATTCCTTATTTATTAAAATCTTAGTAGTTATACTTTGTCTTGAGAAAACATGGCTTTGCAGATATGATATAAAGAAAAGGAAGAGGAAAATAATGACACCACCACCAATAATTAGTAAGAATCTTTAATTTGCCAGGCACAGTACAAAATAATTTTCCATCTGGCCCTGCTAACTTTAAACTGTTGCTATTTAAAATGAAGTGATCTTTTTAATGTTACTTTGTCAAGTGTTTCTTATTATTTCCTTTGGGCTATCTTTGCTATACACTTTGTGTCAATGATATGAGAAATTCAACTCATCAGTTAGGTATCTAATCAAGTCTTCTTTTCACTAAAAATAATTAGTGGCCACCAATGCCCCTATCACACAGGACAGCTCCCTAACATGTTCTACCTATTTCTCCAGGATTCACTATTCATCATACCCCTCTTGAAAATGCCAAGTTTCCTCTTGCCACAGAGCTTTGCACATGGTGTTTCCTTCTCCAGTAATTTCCATCCTTAATCCCTTTTGCCTGCAAATACTCCACTACACTTAACCCAAACTCCTTCCTCACATATCAGCTTAATCACCTCCTCAACTATTTCTTCCTTGATATGTTCACATTATGATAAATACATATCATATACATCATTATACACTCTCATATCAATGAACTCCATACATTAGACCATCCATATTAAAGTGAATTTTGTTTAATATTTGCCTTCTCAAGACTAAAAGCTCCAGGAGGGTGGGAAAAATTATACATTTTTTTCCTAATTAGTAGAGCAGCTGGCATAATGCTCAGTAAATGTTATTTAAAATAAAATAAATTAATTAATGAGTGAAGTTAAACTGGTTTTAGGTTTTGGCTTCTCAATTGATTTCCTGAGACACAAAGAGAAAAAGTATCTTATTTCTCACACCTTGCCTATAGCACATTAGTACAAAGCACAAGTGCTATTTCCTGGTTCCACCCAAATCTTTATATAATTAAGTATTAAGCCACCAACTAGGGAGAAAGTACTGATGAAGAAGGGCTCCAGGGGAGCTACAGCAAACCAGGAGCATCCTACAGGGCAAAATTGTCAAGGCAAAGAGTTCGGATCACCATCAGAGAGATGAATTCATAGCCAGCAGGAAAACAGCATGGGTCACATCCAGTTGGTTAGGCAAACATAGGAATATAAGGAAGAAAAATGATAGGAATATCCCAGAGAATTACAGGCGGTACCATCTGGGCTGACTGCTTAGTTCAAAATGATTGCCATGATGCCATAATACTTTTTCTCTTCTCATACTCCTCTCTGCTAGAATAGCTGAAGGATCCACAGGGCAGACTTATCTAGACCAGTCATTGGTTTTCAAGCTCCTAACCACCTCTCCTGGTTAATGGATGAGTAGGTTACTCAAGCCACTCCAATATGAATTCTCCCCCAGGAATTTTAAAACTCAGAATGAGATTAACTGTTCAATTGATTAAAAACCAATTAAAATGTTAAGATGCTAACAGTCATGTGCATCCATGGTATAAAAAGAAGACTGTCACTTCTGTAGTAAAAAATAATGAAACAGGCATGCACAGAGAAGGTGTGTGTGTGTGTGTGTATGTGTGTGTGTGTGTGTGTGTGTGTGTGTGTGTGTGTGTAACGAAGCAAAAGAAGGGAAGATGGGAGAAAAGAAGGGGGAGTGAGGTGAGGGAGAAGATGGAAAAAGAAAGGGAGAAGGAGAGAGAGGAAGAGAGAAGGAGAGTGAAATATGACAGATTTCAAGTCCCCTTAATACTAGCCATGCTTCAGCCACTTCCACTCCTGACCCTCCCAAGGATTGGCTATGTGAACCCAAAGTGTCTCCTTTCTTGTTTAAACTAGTTGTAGTTGGTTTAAGAGAGCACAGAAATACCAGGGTGAGATACAAATATTAACTGAGAGGTGTGATGCAGAAGTCAGGTTCTGATGAATTTCTTTTTAGGCAGTACTTCTACTTGGTTCCCTGTGCATGGTCGTGGGGACTAAGGGGTTGCTAGAGGGGGAAAAATGTCACAGTAATGTGATGTGGTTTCACCAGGATGAACCATTAGAAAGCCTGAAGGCATAATATCATAATGTCAAAGAACAGAGGAACATAAAGTTATAAGACACTGTCTTGCTATAATACCTCATAGATTACTGACCACTATTAATGTGCTTAGATCATCATGAAACTAGGCAATTTATGTAAGCAATCCAGGTATTTTTATGTACACACTTTCATTTAGTAGTGCTTACAAAATAATAAAGTAAGCAATATTTTTTTTACGTAATATTGGCAAACCAACAAACATTCATCTGGATACTCACTTCAGAATGTTTACCTGCACCTCCATCTTTTTATATACTAAATTTGTATAATGTATGCAAATTAGCAATTGAGTGTGATTTAAGTTTTGTAAAGTGTTGACTTTTTCTTTCACTTTCTCTCTCTCTCTTTCCTACCCTTAAGAAAAACAATTTATGTTTAAGAATTCAAAGAGTAGGGAAAACAACTGAATATACCCCAGCTTTTATGTTTCATGCTAATTTATTCATTCATTAAAACCATTTACTGTATGATGGGGAATGGATTACTAAACATAAAAAGATGAAAAATTCAACTTTAAAACAGTATTGTTGAGCTTATTTGTTTAGAATGTTGAAAGTATCTGCTTCCTATCTGTAGGAGCACATAGTAGGACTGGCATCCTGTCTCCTCCTCACAGGTGTATAGTAACCATTTGATTGCTGACTTCAAAATATCCTTAATATGGACCCCAGGGATGATGCCTTATTTGCCCTCAAAGTCCTCTGCTCCAATCTTGACTCCCTAGACTTTGCAAATCCTCCAAGTGGGAGCTTCAGCTGTTTTCTACCTTTACAACCAGCCCCATTCAGTTCCTGAGCCAATCTAAGTGCAAACCATGTCAGAAGTTCACAATATATCTGGCGATGATTTTTATTTCAATCAATTAATTCCAGCCTTTCTCTATAATGCTCCTTTAAACTATAATAATATTGGCTTAACTAAATAAAAAGTATGGGTCTAGTTTAGTTTCCCCCAACAAATACTCTTGTTCATTCAGTTATTAAACTGCCCAGAAATTCAGCTTTGTAGCCTGGGTCTTGATCACCTGTTTGGTTCCTTTTAGCTCCCTTTACGAGACTCTCAGGCTAACATATTTCAAGGCTACCTGCTATAATATGACAAATATTGGGACATATTTATACTAAAACCATGTTTATCTGAAATTCAAATTTAACCAGATACCCTGTTTTTATTTTTTACTTCTGGCAATGGCCATTTGGGTCCAGAATGTGAACCAGTACCAAATAAACAGAATCTCTTGGGCAGTATCAAAAAACAGGAATAAAGGTGCAGACCTACTACAGAATGGACTTGAGGACACGAGGAGGGGGAAGGGTAGGCTGGGACAAAGTGAGAGAGTGGCATGGACATATATACACTACCAAATGTAAAATAGATAGCTAGTGGGAAGAAGCCACATAGCACAGGGAGATCAGCTCGGTGCTTTGTGACCGCCTGGAGGGGTGGGATAGGGAGGGTGGGAGGGAGGGAGATGCAAGAGGGAAGAGATATGGGGATATATGTATATGCATAGCTGATTCACTTTGTTATAAAGCAGAAACTAACACACCATTGTAAAGCAATTATACTCCAAAAAAGATGTTTTAAAAAAAAAAACAAAACACCTTATCTAGCCCAAGAAAATACTTCGGTATGATGTCAGATCTCACTGTCCCGTTAGTCCTGAGTCCCTCTTTTTCTAGTAGGTACCCCTGATGTTTTGTGGGAGACTTACTCAAGATCTCAATTTTTTTTTTTTAATCCACAGTTTCAACTAGGTAGTTTCAAAGGTCTCTTCCACTAAACTTTATAGTCTCAAACTAAGAGTTATTTCTCCCTCAAATCCTAGCACTCCTAAATATAAATCCAGGTTTTACCATATGAGCCTAACTCCTTGGATCTCTTACTCCCATGTCATCAAGAGTTAAGCACTTGAAGAATGCCAAAGTCTGGAGTTACACTATATCTGTGAATGTCACCACAAGGTGACAGCTACCCTGGGAATACGAAAATATTCTATATTCCTCCAGATTTTCATAACAGAGAGCA
Source organism: Tursiops truncatus (assembly GCF_011762595.2). Classification (NCBI taxonomy): domain Eukaryota; kingdom Metazoa; phylum Chordata; class Mammalia; order Artiodactyla; family Delphinidae; genus Tursiops; species Tursiops truncatus. Next base: position 55,770,291 of record NC_047039.1, on the reverse strand, counting down.
TTAAAGTTCCTATTAAGATAATTAACAAAAGGGAGGTTATACTTACACTTGGAAATTTCCTTTAAGGGTAGCATTATCCTGCACATCATTACAAGTCTATACTAATAGCCTTGTTTGTCCCTTGCCAGGAGTTTAGAAGAGAAACTAAAATTTTAAGTGTGATTTTCTTGCTGCTCTTTTTAATTCTTAGGTATTCAAGAGAATTATATTACTTAGGGCATACATATGGTCATTTTTCTAAATAAGCCATAGTCTCTTATTAAAGTGAAACTAACTTTTAAAGACCTGTTCAAGTAGATCAAAACAACTGGGGGTAAAAAAAAAAATCCTAGAGGATCCTAGAAAATAGACATGTCCTTGCAAATAAATTAACTTTGTACCTCACATGACACATGCTTTTTCAAATGAGGAAAGAAAAAACTAATACCAAATGTCATTTGAAATAATATGTCAGTTATCTCAATGACTAGTATTACTAATTTTATGAACGCCTGAAACTGAGTTTCCCTGGTGGAGTATTGAAATTAGAGCACTGGAATCAGATATAGACTCAAATATAGAGAAAGAATATTACAGCATAAATTTGCAAAAGTAAAATAATATAGATGCTCAGTAAAATAACTGGGAAAAATTCAAAGAATGTTTTTTGTAGATAGCTGTCATTTATCCAATCCAAACTAAGCTATCATGAAGATATTACTAGTATATTTATTTATTACTCAACTGAAATGATGGTAGCTGTTATTTCTAACCTTTAACAAATCAAATCAGAGAATCTAAAATAATTATGCTAATTATATGGTTTAAAATTGTAAGAAAGAAATGAGATTCATTTCTTGAACTCAATTCTCCTTTATAAAAAGTAATAATGACAATAAAGCAAAAGTGGATGTATAAGAGCAACAAAGCAGAACTTTTTCTATTCCAGGTATCAAAGCTGATGGGGAACCATGAGGTACACTGGCCTACTGGGAATAAAGAAATAAGTTGTACCTTCTAGAACCCAGTAATATGAGTAGTTGCCTTGGAATATGTTGAGGCTAAATATGTAAGTCTATAGAATGTATCTGTCCAACAAATAAGGTCTCCGCTACAGAAAACAGGCCCTGATCAAACAAAGTGTTCAAAGACCAAAAATGCTACTTAATATGACAAGGTCACCTCTCACATACATACTAAGGCATTTAGTCAGCAAACCAGGCCCTAAATATAACAACTGATTTTACTTGAAAATCAGTGGTCCAGAAAGGTGAAAGTAAAGAGAAACCAATTTTGGAGTTTGAAAGAAATGATGAAAAAATTTAAAGAACAAACAATATATTTGATACAAAAAAGGCACAATGAAATATGAAGTAGAAAGATAACACTAAAGTAACTAGCATCTTCTGAGTACTTACACTGATTTGGTACTTTGGAAATACCTTACAGAGTTATCTCACTTACTCATCAAACTTGCTTATGAGTCAGGGTCTATCATCCTTATATGCTGAGGAGAAATACACCCAGATTTAGTCACTTGTTCAAAATCACCTACAAAGTAATGAAGCCAAGATTTAAAGTGAGTTCTGAAATCTAAGTCAGTGTTGTTAGCTGCTATACTATACCATCCCTGTGTGCTACATAAGCATTTACTGATGATGAGTTGAAGGGCATTAAAAACAAATAAAAGAAATGGGTGTATAGCTACTGGAAATCAGGAGAGTCTGAGTCAAGAACAGGCTTAGACAATGACTAGCTACATGAGCACAGGCAAGTCACTTTACTTCTCTGGGCCTCAATTTCCTTATCTGTAAAATTAGGAAATCCACTGTGGTAGGTTTTGGCAGTGACAGCTCCCAATCTGTTCACATCTTCCTGGATCCACACCTTTGACTAGATGCTTTGCACACTGATGCTTGGCCTGCCATTGCAACTTGCTTTGGCAGAAGGGACAGTGGGAAATGTGATACAAACGGAGGCTAGAAAACTCCTTGCTCACTAGAACTTACCCTCCCTTACTGCTTCTGGGAGTCCTGGAACAGCAAGTATATGAATAACCCAGCATAGCCTATTAGAAACATGTAACTGAGTCACTCCCACCGCCTCAGCTGACAGCACCAACCATCAGACATGTAAAAGAGGCCAGTGGACTGAAGGCACAGGAGTGAGTCCAGGAAAAGCCATCAAAAGACCTGCTTGGCTGAGCTCAGCCCAAATTGCTGACTGATAAAACTGTAAGCTAACAAATGATTGCTGCTTTCAGCCAGGGGTCAGCAAACGTCCTGTATACGGCCAGATAGTAAATGTTTTAGGCTATGTGGTCCATAAGATCTCTATCACAGCTACTCAGCTCCGTTGTTATAGCACAAAGGCAGCCATAGCCAATGAGCACATAAGTGTGTATGACCTTGTTCCAATAAAATTTTATTTACAAAAATAAGTCAGCCAAAAAAAAAAAAAGGACAGGACCTGGATTTGACCCTTGGGTAGTAGTTTGCTGACCCTTGTTTTAAGCCAGTAAATTTCAGCTTCGTTTGTTAAACAGCCAAAGCTAACGGATACCTTGATTAAGATGAGCTTATTAATATTAAGAAAATCAATTCTGTAATTAGAATTTGCATTACAGGTGAAATGAGCATTACATTATTCCAATCAAAATCTGCCCCCAAAATACCAGGTTTTTGTTTGTTTGTGTTAATTAATTAATTAATTTTTGGCTGTGTTGGGTCTTCTTTGCTGCGCGCGGGCTTTCTCTAGTTGTGGCAAGAGGGGGGCTACTCTTCGTTGCATTGCGCGGGCTTCTCATTGCGGTGGCTTCTCTTGTTGGGGAGCACGGGCTCTAGGCGCACGGGCTTCTTGTGGCATGCGGGCTCAGTAGTTGTGGCTCACGGGTTCTAGAGTGCAGGCGCAGTAGTTGTGGCTCACAGGCTTAGTTGCTCCATGGCATATGGGATCTTCCCAGACCAGGGATTGAACCCATGTCCCCTGCATTGGCAGGCAGATTCTTAACCACTGCACCATGAGGGAAGTCCCCCAAAATACCAACTTTTCATCAGTGAATAGAAAAGAAAATGCTTTTTACATATTTAGCCTCAATTGGTTTTCTCCAATTCAAATTTATTTTTGGTGAAAGTGACTGCTTTAAAACTTTGGGTATGTTACTAAAAGTATATGAACTAGAGCAATATAAATATAACTGAAATTTCACCCAATACTTCTTCCTTGGCCCTATGAGAACAACACACTCTCTCTCACATGCAGGTATACACACACACACACACAGTAAGAATAAAACTAAAAATCACTAGTTAAGTGTGCTTTAAAAAGCATGGTTGGGGACTTCCCTGGTGGCGCAGTGGTTGGGAATCCGCCTGCCAATGCAGGGGACACAGGTTCAAGCCCTGGTCCGGGAAGATCCCACATGCCGCAGAGCAACTAAGCCCGTGCGCCACAGCTACTGAGCCTGCGCTCTAGAGCCTGTGAGCCACAAATACTGAGCCCCCATGCCACAAGTACTGAAGCCCACGCGCCTAGAGCCCACGCTCCACAACAAGAGAGGCCACTGCAATGAGAAGCCCGCGCACTGCAACGGAGAGTAGCCCCTGCTCGCCGCAACTAGAGAAAGCCCGCGTGCAGCAACGAAGACCCAACACAGCCAAAAATAAATAAATAAATAAATTTATTTAAAAAAAGCATGGTTGCTAAGCAAAATTATAAACCCACTGATCTAAGGAATGCTAAGGAGAATTAAAATAAAGAAATAAAAATCTGCAAATATCTTGCTATGTATAGTATATATATTATTCAATACATAGTGTCAAATGTGGTCCCCCCTGTGATGTGCCACTTGTAAATGCAACTCTAAAATATAACAGTGAAGAGAATGGATGATGCTGAGGAACACGGTAGTCCTGAAAGCCCTGTGTGTCCTTGAATGCTGAATGAGGGTAATTTTGACCCAAAGGTGTCACTTTTAATTTATGCAAAATATATCTCCAAAGAAATTCAGTCAATGTTATTAAGTGAGGGAAGCATTTTAGTGTAAAAGTGAACTGAAAACATCAAAAGTGCATATGTATGTATGGATGGAGTGGAGGGTGAGGGCGGGATGGGGGTAAGAGAGCCAAAAAAGAAAGAACAATTAGCAAAGAGTATAGTTCCAATTGGGCTTGAGAGGAAAGTACAGTTTAAAGTAGAGTGAGAACAGTTCTGAGTTGAAGGCTAATTTTAGGGAAAAAAAAAAAGCCACATCTAACCTAGAAACCTATCTGGGTTAAAAAAAAGTTCTGAGTATTAAGACCATTAAGAACACTCTAGAAGCTGTCAAACTATGTTAGGAGAATTCATGAAGAAACTAGGGAATGCCCTTATGAGTAGTCAGGGATCAGGCAGATGGATTCAGACCAATATTTTTGGAAGTAGGTTGAATATAAATAGAAAATAGTTGTACAAATGATAGGACCTTAGTATCTCAAAAACACTTATATCTTAACACCAGGTGTTAAGATCAAAATTATGTAAAGGTAACTACAACTTAAGCAATGAACAATTTGTAGATTAATGCTTTATTCGAAACATGTTTTATGAATAAATAGATTCATAATTTATTTTTCATTAATGTATAAGTTGCTTAGTCACAGACAGCAAATGACTGCAATCTATTAGCAAAATATAGGAAAGGAAGAAATGTTTACTCAGGGTACGCCTTAGTTAAGAATTACCTTAAATTTTAAGAATTACTAGGAGTCATTTCTGTAAACTGTGGAAAGGAATATAAATTGGTACATAGTTCCTTAAAATATTTTGGCATTAAGCATCAAGATTCTAAATGTTTATATATTTCATTTAATTCTACTCATAACAATAAGTATTATAAATTTTTATGCATAAAGATGTTCATTACAGTCCTATTTAAATTTTTTTATAAACTGGTAACAGCAGGGAGGCCTACAGTTTTAAAAATAGTTAAATAAAATATGAATTAATACATTTTATATGGCCATTGAAATTTTTGAAGAGTTCCAACAATCTGAGAAACTTATTATTAGGTAAATAGGATAAAAGCAAAATAAAAATCACATGTACATATTGATCTTGTCTATGTAAAACATTTGTCAAGAAAAATCTGTCAGAAAATATGCTAAATTAATAATAATAATTATACGTGAGTAGTAGCATTTATTCCTTTACACTTTTAAAATTTTCTAAATTTGCAACTATGAACTAATACTGTTTTTATAGAAATTTAAAAATAAAATGTCAGAAAATACTATTCCTTCTAGCTGAAAAAATCTTAAATGTTTCTTCATTTGACATTCAATGCTGGTCACAATCTGTTACAAAACATCTTTTTTATCCAACTTCACTCTTCCTTCCCACATAATGCAGATAGACTGATGGTACTTTCTTATTCTTAGGTTTGCATTCCTCTGGCCCAGTGCCTTTGCCCAGTTCCGTTTACCTACAACATTTCACCTGTTTCTCTCAATCTGTCTCCTTCCTGTTTTGAAATGCTCTTCCAGGTATCCTCACATCCCAGAAGCCCCATAGAACCACTGTGATGAACAGTTCTCTCAACTCCTTTTGACAATTATATGCCACCTGTATAATTTTAAGTGATAGAAACCCAATTAAACCCGTTTCTACCAAAGAGGAAAAAAAGAGGGGGAGGTTAATAAATTTGCTCATTCCAGGAAGGGTTTTTCAACCTCAGCATTATTTACATCCTTTGTCCTGGGGGCTTTGCACCCTGGGCATTGTAAGATGATTAACAGTATTCCTGGCCTCTGCCCATTGAATACCAGTAGCGCCCTCCAGTGTCACAAGCAAAAATGCTTCCAGACACTCCCAAATATCTCCCTGGGGGCAAAGTCACGAAAGCTGATAACCACTGGTTTAGGAACAGAAAGGCCTGCCTAGTCCTAAAACTTAAAAACACCTTCTCAAAGCTCTTCTCTCTCCATCACAAAGACTCTCACTCCACTAACCGACCACTGTCAATCCCAGACTTCAAACCTATCAGATTAAATTATTCAGGGGAAAAAAAAATACACTGTCCAAAATAATAACTCTGATAAGAAATCTGATGCAGTCTCTAATTGCCCTACCCGTGAACTAATTTCATCCTTGGTCAGTGTGATAGACTACTGGAGAGAAAAGAGCTGGATCAGGTATTCACACTAACCTGCAGGACTGCTGTTGGCACCACTCAACCCCTTGAGGAAAGAAGATGCTTTGATTCTAAGAAGGGAGACAGAGTTCAGTTGTTCTTTAGAGTCTCTTCTCTGCTTACAAAGACTGTAAGCTACTTAAAGGTAAGCAATGCCTTTCCAACATCTTTTCTCCACCCCACAGTTCCCAGAATGCACCTTGAAAAAGTTCAATATATAGTCCCTTATTAACTGAAATATTTTAAAGGATAACATAAGTTACTGAAATTTTTAAAACCCCAGAGAATAAACTGTTCTCCTTTTTATTGTTTCACAAAGGTATCTTTACAATCTCTATAACAATCTTCTGAAAAAATATGAATTATTTTTCAATTTATCCTGTAAAATTAAAATTCTTAATCTTTTAAAAAGAAAAAAATCTGCTTTAGTTTTAATTAATTTAATATCAGTGAACATTAAACTTGCCATCTAGATCCACCTATGCATAGGATGACAGAAGTATAAGACAGAATTAGAAAAATATAGAATAAAAGGCTAAATATATAAACTTTTTGAGAGGAGGAATTAGATGTTACACTTACGCTACTTTGCTGGCAATATGATAAAAATATTATTTCTAATGAGTAGTATTTATGTTTGTATTTGTGCATATGTGTGCGTGTGATTTAAACAATGATGTGTCTGGCAACAAACATAAATCTATGAAGAATTTTATAATTACATATTTTTAAAGTTTTTAATTTATCTTCCTTAATCGAACTATCCATAAGGCTTATTACATTAAAATGTTTTTTTAAAATGTTCACAACACTTGTTTGGAAATAAACATTTATAATACTGACCTAGCTCTCATATTACATCATACTTTTAAAAATAGAATGTGATAGGGGCTTCCCTGGTGGCGCAGTGGTTGAGAGTCCGCCTGTCAATGCAGGGGACACGGGTTCGTGCCCCGGTCTGGGAAGATCCCACATGCCGCGGAGCGGCTGGGCCCGTGAGCCATGGCCGCTGGGCCTGCGCGTCCGGGCCTGTGCTCCGCAACGGGAGAGGCCACAACAGTGAGAGGCCCGCGTACCGCAAAAAAAAAAAAAAAAAAAAAAAAAAAAAAAAAATAGAATGTGATAAAGCAATGAATTTCAGGTTAAGAATATGAGCCTCAAGTCAAGAAAACACAATTTCAAATTGAATTTTAAAGAGTTTGAAAGCAAACTAAATGAGCCTTGTTGTATATATTTTTTGCTTCCTATAATTTTACAAAGCAATTTTTTATCCATCAGAGAGGGCTGTGCCAGATATTTAGAAAACCTAATTTGAATAAGATGGAAAATTCAGAACTGCCATGCAAAAACCAAATAAAAACCTGACTTCCATACAGAAATATTAATTGATCTTCAACTACTTGGGAAACGTTTTGGTCTCCATAATGACAATTTACTTTAAATGGAAGTATTTTTGAGCATAAAAATATGGTATTTGATACATATTGAATCTGTCTTGGATGCATTCTCATTACAAATACGTTGCTAGAATGTAGACTATTTTATACTCTTATGAGAAATTACCTGAAATTTATAATTCAAAGATTTTTCCTAAAGTTGCTCAAATTTTTGGGCCTAATATTTTAATAGATTATGCAAATGGTAGCAATACTTGAGTCATTTTTTTTTTTTTTTTTTTTTTTTTTTTTGCGGTATGCGGGCCTCTCACTGCTGTGGCCTGTCCCGCTGCGGAGCACAGGCTCCGGACGCGCAGGCTCAGCGGCCATGGCTCACGGGCCCAGCCGCTCCGCGACACGCGGGATCCTCCCGGACTGGGACACGAACCCGCGTCCCCTGCATCAGCAGGCGGACCCTCAACCACTGCGCCACCAGGGAAGCCCGAGTCATATTTTTTTACACTTACATTAAACTCTAAATATTAGCTATCTTTAATTCATCTAAAATATAATTTTGAACAGTTCATATATGTTTTTAGAAGGAAAATGTCTTAAGTTGAATTGGTACTTTTTAGCTGTCACAAATACTTGACACTAGTAAAAGTATCCAGAAGGTACATTTAATCTACTGTTGATTTTAGAGTAATTAAAATATTAAGAGCAACTCACTAAGAATACCTTGACAACTTCTGAGAATCTAATATTTCTAAGACTATTAAACTGCACAAAAATAACAGTGAAAAATTATTTATAAAATATAACCTCAAATGTTTTCTCATAAATAAATTAGACTGCAATCACTACCCAATATTGATAAACTCAAATGTTTCTTATGATATGAAATATTTCTTTGGTTTGTTTTGTCATTGGTACTTTGCTTGATTTCTTTTGTTTTGTTTTTTTTTGCCTCCAGTGTGTTGTCTAGGCATTTTTTATAACAGTTTTATTGAGATATAATTCACATACCATAAAATTCAACCATTTAAAGCATACAATTCAATGCCTTTTACTACATTCACAGAGTTATGCAACTGTAACCATAATCAATATTAGAACATTTCATATTCCCAAAAGAAAATGTCTTACTCTTTAGCCTTCAACCACTATTACTGCTTAAACCTCTTCCAGTCATAGGCAACCTCTAATATATTTTCTCTCTGTGTTCATTTGCCTATTCTGGACATTTGATATAAAAGAAATCATATAATATGCGGTCTTTTGTGACTGACCTCTTTTTTTTTTGCGGTACGCAGGCCTCTCACTGTTGTGGCCTCTCCCGTTGCGGAGCACAGGCTCCGGACGCGCAGGCTCAGCGGCCATGGCTCACGGGCCCACCCGCTCCGCAGCATGTGGGATCTTCGCGGACCGGGGCACGAACCCGTGACCCCTGCATAGGCAGGCGGACTCTCAACCACTGCGCCACCAGGGAAGCCCATGACTGACCTCTTTTACTCAGCATAATATTTTCATGGTTCATCCATGTTGTAGCATGTATCAATACTTCATTTTGTATTATTCTATTTTATGAATATACCACATTTTATTTATCCATTCACGTGCTGATGTATATTTGAATTGTTTTGACTTTTTGGCTATTGTGAATAGTCCTGCTGTGAACATTTATGTACAAATTTTTGTGTAGACATAATTTTTTCATATCTCTTCGGTATATACCCAGCAGTGGACTACTTTGTTTTTTGTAAACTGAAGAATGCACTGCTGAACACATTGTTTTTTTATCTTATATTCTTCATGTAATTTCCATTTTCTTAACAGCTGAGGAAAAAAATAACTTTTTTAAGAGACAACATCTTGTTTTTGTGACATTTCTAAGACATAATTTCAGGTGACAACTTTTGCTTTGTTTTAAAAACCCCACTAGCATTTGAATTCACAGAAGTAGTGGTTTACCTACTATTTTCATTTGAGACCCTGTTTAAAAAGTCAGTAAGTTAAGTAAGCTGCCATTCAAACTGATATTTTTCTCTAAACAGAAATAGGTGGCTATTTAAAATTTTAATAAATGGTTAAGAAATGGAGAGAATATCACACGCCGTGTGAGAATTCTTTGAAGTCTTCCTATCCTAACTTGTAATAAAATGTCTTTCTTCTGTGGGGTGAGCAATTGAAATGTTATCCATCAGTATTCTGTTTCAACTCAGTAGAAATGAAAAATGCCTGATGTCACTGTCAAACATACTCAGGAAGATTTGATGAGCAAGCCCATAGGAAAATTGTCTTCTCTAAGAAATGCTCTGATGATTGGCACAATTTGTGTGCAGATGTTTTCCTTTAATTTACAATTCTAATACCGAGAGAAGAAGGTACCTTTTCAGATGGCTTACCCGTAATATAATGATACAGAATTCCACAAGGGAATTATTACTAAGGAATTGTGACATACAGGACCTTGTGAGTGCACTTCTGAGACCAAATATAGGTCTATAACCAGTGTCCCTCTTTGTTTTATCAATTTATAGATCCCCAGATTTCATACTGTCACACCATAGTGTACATACTAGATTTTAAATAAACATCTAATGAATGAATATTGTTAAGAATACATTTCTTACAATCCTATAAGAAAACTGTATTTTAACACAAATAGTAGAAATTGAGATGTGACATATTAGAAGTAGATAAAAATTATAAGAGAAAAAAAGCAGATGAGTACCAATTAATGTTTATGAAGTCCAGACCAAAAATTCTGAGTCAGTAGAAATGTTTTTATTTTGTCAGAACATCTCAGTGTGGCTCCTAGGTGGAAATCAGAATTTTACCAAGGTCATATACAATCCACAATTCCCGGTCCATTACAAAGTTGCTTTAATGAGCTGATCAAAATGCAGATGGCTCCTCTACCCAGAGAACCACTAAGAAGAGAATGATGTAATCAGCTGCCACAGAAATGCTGCAGATTTGTAGTGTGGAATTGAGTTTCTGTGATCAAGATTAAATTCCTGGGTAGCATCAATGATGACTACTAGTTAGCGTCCTATGAAGGGCTAAACACAATCAAGTTAGTTATGTTGATATACTTCACTAACGTAATAGAGTATTATTGGAGCTACCACTATTTATTTAGGAATAGGTCATGCTTTTTTTAGAAATTCAAAAATGTTTCTAGATGACTCAGTATAACAATAGCTAAGTAAAGTCATTTTAAAAATCCTTATGCTTTAACTCATGAGACAAATGCTCTACTTCTGGTTGTGTCTCCCTAAATGAACTTCAGCCTTGAGAAACTTATCTAATGTCTGTGGGTTTCTGTTCCTTCAACTGTACAATGAAAGCTCTCACTACCAGTTGACCTCTAAAGTTCTATCCAACTCTGACTCGCTCGTGTCACAGTGAAGAGCATGGACTAAAAATGGATGGCATGTATGTTGCATTAAGATTTGATCATTTCAGAGAGAAATGCATTTGAACTGTTTATTAATAACTTTTGCATATGGAGTTGGGGGAAATGAAAATGAACTGACTTGCTAGGAATCTCCACTGAGGACAAGGGTCATAGTTAGAACGTTTGGTGGTTGTAGTCACTAAATATAGTGCCTCAAAAGCAACATTCTCCAAAATAGTTTCCTGTGACCATCAGTCCATATATATACTTCAAGTTAAAAAAAAAAAAAATTTGGTGAGCTAGTATGACCTAAATTGATAGTCAAATTAGCTAACAAGTGTGGCTCTGGCAGAAGCACAAACACATCAAACACCAGACTGACTGAGTATTGGACCTATATTCAACCCCTTTATGGGAACTTTCTGTCTTCAAATGCTATGGCTCATAGTTACAAGTGTCCAGTAGCTTAAGAAATAATGGAGTCTGATTTTTTCTTTTCTCCTGTTTTGTGCTGAGTTCCAAAAAATGTGTTCCATTTAAAGTTTTTAAAATAATTTAGAATCCATCGAGATCTTCATTTTGCCACAACTCCATTTACTTTGTCAACTCTTTGTCTGAAATTCCTTCTGTCCTCAGGATATTCAGGAACTAGAAAAACAACAATGGAAACGTGTCCCCAGGAGTAATTACGGTGGACTAGGATACAGGTGTGATTATAGTGACAGGGGATGGGGGCAAAAAAGCACCGAGAGTTTTAACTAGATAATTTACATGTACAATGTGACTATGTCTTGATTAGATATTTCTGAGTTTATAGCACAGTTTATCAGAGGCTGTGAACTCAGAGAACTTGTCTTCATATCCCAAAAGAGCTGCCATGCACGTTTGTACAGATTCTTGACATTACAAGGACAACACATCTAAGAAGACACCACTTCAACTGTAGCTGTCACAGATGTATAGATAACAATACTTTCCTGCAGGTGGCAGTAAAGCATCTTTCTTTTCAAACATATTTTCATATTCTGCTAATTTTTTTGAAAGATGGAAATATCTTGAGTATAGGGAGTTATTTTTCTTTTTTCTTAATTGTACAAAGTTACCATATGGACTAGAAGTGGCCCTGCTCTGAGATATACTATTTGCAAGCAACAAATCTTCAGACAATTTAACTTCTTTGAAACTTATTTTTATCCTTGGTTAAAAAGAGAATTAATATACTTATAGGTTTATTTGAAGATTAAATCTCATTGCCTAAACACATTAAGTACTCAATAAATGGTATTATAAACTGCTGTTGATAATACATAGTATTATGTTTGGTGTTATTTTGGTAGAATGAGTGAAGGCAATATTCTACTCCAATATTGGAATAGACTGCCAAAGAGGAAGGCAGCATCCCCTCCCTCTCCTTCAAGGTCACATGGAGGTAGTAACATATGCCAGCATCTAGTCAAGGTTGCCTGTCCCGGAATTGCACACAATGATTGGTAGAAGCATTAAAATGTACCTTTAACAAGTCAAAGAGATGCGAATTGGAGCCAGGAAATGATAACGTCAGAAGTAGAACATGACTTAGGAATATGTTTGAGATAGCCCAAGTGGAGAAAATCTCTGAAGAATATTACAACGAAAGAAGAGAACCTAAAACTTAATATGCATGTGGGGCTTTGAAGCCACTGTAATTGGGGTACTTTTGATTAAGTGAATAAGTGGCTCATTTTGTCTCATGCTATAGAGTTGAGAATGTTTGCCAACATTTGACAAATTTGTAGTTATCTTGCCCCTTTCCCCCTTCAGTTGGACCCTAGTAACCCTATACTAATGCTTAGCACAGACTTGCTGGGGATGGATAAAATTCTGAGTAATAATTTACAGCAATGACATTTGGATTAATGACAACCTAGAAAAATTAATATTACAAAATAGTAATTAAAAATATAATTTCTATACAGCACAGGGAACTGTACTCAATATTTTGTAATAACCTATAAAGGAAAAGAATCTGAAAAAGAATACACCTGAAACTAACACAACATGGTAAACCAACTATACTTCAATAAAAATATAAATATATGTAATTTCTACAGAGGATCTCAGGTTAAACACATGGAAAGGCCTTAATTCAGCCATTGCTTTCATTTGCATATATAATTTTCCTTGGGAAATGTCATGGGTTCAGCTCATTAACAACTACATGACCCAAATGCACAATCCTGCACTTTCCTTCCTTCCTTTGATGTCTCTTCCACTTACCCCCCAAGGACAAGGTAAGAAAAAGAGTAGCTAATTTTCTCATTAAAAGAGAACATAGGTGAAAACGATAACTAATTCCAGCCATTTGAGAAACAATCAGATCTCAGCATGCAGAGTATCTTGGTAAATCAAGACAAAGTCATTAAAATTATTGTTAAAAATTCATTTGGGCAACAAATCTTTAGACACATTCATTGCATTAGCCTCTGGGTACATCTACAATCTAATATAAAAAGTTGTAGCAGATAAAAGTTTGAATTTTAAGCCTATAAAATTCACTCTTGTATATCATATACCTACTGAATTGATTAAAAAGCACATATATTGTATCTGGCATATGCCTAGAAAGAAGGCGTGGGGCAGGGGGGGCACAAGTTAGAGCTGTTGGCCAGATCACCACGTCTTTTCTTTTCATTGAGTGCACGAACTATACAAAGTTCAGTCAAATCAGAATTTAAATGTAATATAAGAATATATCAGTGAGAAATGGTAGAATCAAAAGTAACCAAGTTATATTGTCCTTGATTCTTTCAGTATGGTACATCCCAGGGATGGGCAGAGGTAAAGGACAGAAAAAGAAAGGAACTAGTAGAGGGACACCCATCAACCAGGTGCCTTTCAAAGGCTTCAGTTTCACCGTGTTCCTACACCTTTTATAACTGACCTAGAGTTCACTATCTCATGCAATGCCACTCTTCAGTTTTATAAACCTGACCTCTTAGAGTTGTTTATTTTAATCTTAAAAATCAACAACAGCAAAATCCTGAATTATAAACACACTAACAAATAAAATATGAAGATTTCTCTTCATTTAAAAACTGGAACTCAGCATACATCCCAGAAATTTAAAGCAAAGCATTTTCACAGCTCATTCTGTTAGCTCTTTATAGCAAATTAACTTGATTACAAACTTCAGCCTTAAAATGTATACTTAAAAAAAAATTTAATGAAAGTTTACATACTATCTGGTCCCTCTACCATAAATCCAGCTTTCTTATTTATTTTTCTAAAATAATTTTCCATCAGAATTGAGAATTTCAGAAAGCAGAAAACTACAGTGATTAATAGCACTCGTCTGAGGCCAGCCTGAACAGTCTGCACCGCTAGCTGCGCACTTAAAAGAAATCACTTTGCTCCTCTAAGTACTCGATTGTAGATTCAGAATAATCCTAGAACCTAGCATACGAGATTGTTGTAAGTTTGAATAAGATAATCATATAAACAGTTAACTGAGTGTCTGACAAAGAATGTCCAATACATGCCAGCTAATCTCCTGGTTCTTGTACAGGTACTGCTATCTTGAGTTTGCTTAATGTCATTTCCCTGCTCCTAAATTGCTTCTGATATAATTACCAATAGATCTCCACTCATTTTTTCTGAGATTTTCTTTATCTTTCCAGAATGAACAATCAGAACAAATTTCTGAGAGTTTCAGTGCCAAGAACTTAAGTAGAAACAAGTCTTTGCTTTACTCATTTTAATAAGGAGCAAAGGAAGCATAATACAGAGTCTTAACTCCATTTTTTGATGTTTTATAGCTGACAGCTTAAAACCTCACCACTCTTTCTTGCCCTTCTTCCCCAATTTGGGCAAACAGGAAAAGGCCTGGGTGCTCCCTCCTTTGGTCCCATTCTGTAACCACAGTGAAAACCCAAGCCAATCTCCTTTACTTGCTCTCTCAAACTATTTTGGGGGCCAACCTTGGAAACCTGCCCTGCCCCACCTTGAAAGCCTCATTATGTAAGAAATGAAATATATCTTTTCATATCCTCTTGGTGTGTGTGTGGCACCATTGGTCTTGATACTTGAACCAAAATTTGGGTGGTAAGGCATGCTGACTACTGAGTAACCACAACGGCAAGCACACTCAATGAATTTTACTAAGTTAAACTGTAGATTATTCTTACTTATCTAAACAACTGAATTTCAGGTAAGTTAACCTAGCAATCTTTGGTGGACAAATTATGTAAGAAAGATTTCCAGAAAATTTCTGTCTTGAAAACTTTATATTTCTTGTACAGAATATGTTAACCTTTGAGGAAAAAAAAATTGAAAAGAACTTTTATTTAAACTAGTTTCACAACAACATCCACACAGAAAAAAGGTCATTTTGTACAACAAATATAAAAATAGATTATTTTAATGACCTTATTAGATTTTTTCTTCTTTCAGCCACAATAAAATGCAAGAATGGGTATTATATAAGAAGATTATTTAAAATAGCATCCTGGAAGTAAAGGTGCACAGGACTTGTAGGACATTCTACCATATGTCCCCCACCCAACTATACCCAAGCAAGAAGTTTTACTAACTTTTCCAAAAGGGACATTATTTAAATTAAGTGGACTTACAAAACTTTGATTCTCCAAAATTTTAGGAATCTATCTATTGTTAAAGGTGAGATATACTTGTATATTCTCATGCTTTTAAAATTATGGGGAATAAAAATTTGATATAGTCTGTTCTATATACTTTAAATTTTTTAAATATTATACTTACATTTATCATTTTAATAGAAAAAAGATATAAATGTGTAATGTACAAGAAAGTGATACAATTTTTAATTAAACTCCATATCATTTGTTGCGTGCCTCCACCATACCAAGCCCTGTGTTACATAGCGGGTATGAAGTGGAGGAATAGGAAGGAAGCACCATTCTAATGGAACTAAAACTATGATGGACCAGTACTGCATGACCCCAGGTTCATATTCCTTACTCATACTGTACTGTAGACTCCACCGCTGCAGTAGGAAAATCCTCGTGATATC
The DNA here is from genome assembly GCF_011762595.2 of Tursiops truncatus. Lineage (NCBI taxonomy): Eukaryota > Metazoa > Chordata > Mammalia > Artiodactyla > Delphinidae > Tursiops > Tursiops truncatus. The sequence continues at coordinate 55,754,338 of NC_047039.1, read as the reverse complement.
ACTAAAATACACTCTTTCTTGATATTTCTGTACTGTGTATCCTAGCTCAATCTTTAAATCATCTACATAGTGGAGTTAAATTAAATCTACATCCCTCTCCAAGGAGATTCTGGCAACTGGTCCTTAAGCAAAGTGCTTTAGAGGCACTTTAAAGGGATATTTTGTTCACCTTGTAGACCCTAGACACAAATATCATGAAAGTAATTAGAAGATATGTATGAGAAAATAATTATAATTTACTTTTTATCTCCCATATAAGATTTTTGTTTTATTGGTATAGAATAGATAGCATAACCCAGTATATCCTTAATATGAAAACGCAGGTTTTTCCAGCTTCCTGGGAGCCCTGTGTACAGATGGAGTATCTCAAGAGGTCCTGAGGACAACTTGAGGTCAGCAGAGTAAGAGGCTACATCTCCTCTGCAATCAGACAACTTCTGGCTCCACCTGATTTGTACACAGTAACTAGATTTCAATTAAGATCCCACTGTAGAAAAGAAAGGGCTTTTTTGTGGTGTCTGTGTGTGTGTGTGTGTGTGTGTGTGTGTGTGTGTGTGTGTGTGTGTGTGTGTGTGTGTGTGTGTGATTGTTTTGCTGCTTTAAAACTGCTTTAAAAAGTTAAAACCTTTGATCTGGGTTTCGCGTTTTCCTCAGAATATAAGCAAAACTCTAATTCTTCAAAACAGTGTAAGGTTTACTATTGATTCTAACATATTATCATTTTTATGCCAATCTTTGAGTTTAAAGATACATGTCAATTTGCATCTTATCTCAATGTATGAAAAAGGTTTTTACTGTAACTCTCTCCTTCAATCTTCACTTCATTTTTGATCATCAATCATTATTTTCACCATTCCCCAATTTGTTCCTCCACTCTGTTCAGTACTAAGGACACATAACAAGCTAATATTAAAGGCGTATGATCATCCACATATACTAAAGCTTAATTGATTTTTGTTATACAGAAAAGAAAGTAAAAACAGGCAAAGGCTTCATGAAAACAGATATGATTTAAGATTTTAATTGACATAGTATTTCAGTTATTTAAGAAATAAAATCAGTGAATGACACCTTTATGCCCCTAGACCCTTCCCAGTCCATAAGACTTTGTTAATTACAAGTTTCCTACATGATTTCTTGGTCGTCGTCTCTTCTTCCCCTGCTCTTATCTTCTTTCCTGATATATCCTCCTTCCATAATATCATTTTGGTCCTTTCACTGATAAAGCCTACAGAATATCATCAAACTCTCTTGCTGGCAGATGGACATCAATGTCTTACTCAAGCTAGTTCCAAGTGACTAATCTTCATTATGCATTACAAACTATTTACTAGGTACCCAGTGTATGCCAGACACTGCCCTAGTTGGTAGGGATAGAGTGTGAAACTGAGTGGAGAAGTCTTTTCTCCGAAGAAGTACACTCACAAATGCCAAACTTTTAGAAAAGTATATGTAGTCTCAAAAACCAGAATCAAGAAGTGTGAGTCATCTACTATGAGGATTCTTGATTGGATATGCTCATAATTTTATTCCTATGCCCTTTTCTAAAAATGTCCTCTTGCCTTCACCTGTATAAATTTACCTTTTGAAGTCCAGTGGGAATTCTTTGTCACCCAAAATCCTCCTGCTAATCATATATTTCATTCTAAATACTGTTTTTAAAATCCTGTATCTCAGTGTCCTCAGATACTATGAGAATGAAAGCTATATTCTATATTTAATATAATTTTTACTGTTAGTTATATGATGATTATGATGAGCAGTTATATAGGCATAACTGAGGGAGTTAAATGAATCACAGGGTCATGCTTGAAAACCCTAGAATTTTGGGGTTTTTTTCCCCCATTATCCTCAGTGGAATTTTTTTTTCAGAATTATATAAAGAGCTTCATAACGAAGAGTGAATTTAGTTAAATCCACTAGTGATCGATTACCTCAGGTTGGGATTATTCCTGACTCTTAGAAACAAAGTTGGGAGGATAAGAAAGGAATGAAATAGGACACAATATATATGTATTCTAAGATGCCTAAAAACATAAACCAATTCTCTGCCAATTCAGAATAATTAGAATAAATAAATTCAGAATAATTAAAATAATAGAAATTAAGAAGTTCTATGGTTCTCAAACTTGAGTGTATATTAGAATCACCTGAAGATCCTATTTTTGGGTCCAACCCCCAGAAGTTCTGATTCAGTAGGTCTGGTTTGGTGGCCAAAATGTGAATTTCTAACAAGTTCCCAGCTGATGCTGATGTTGCTGGTCCAGGAATCACATTTGACAAGCAATGAACATAAAAGAAACAAATATTATATATAAAATTTAGCACATTTGTCTGGTAGTTTTTGCTTCATTTATGGTACTTCATTTTACCAAACAAATAGCAAACTGCCTGAAATTTTCATGTCTCTAAGAACAATATTCTCTACTTAGAATACAAATCATCAGAGGAATTTTTTTAATACAATAAGTTATAAGCCAGGTGCTTCTGATGGATTCACCTTTGAGAGACAATATTTTCTCATATTATATACTCATTTTCCTGTACTATATACTAAGCATTTTATTAAGTATTTCCTTATTTGATTAATATTCCCAGTGTGACTCCCATAGTTCTTCGAATGACCCTGGGCCCTGACCTAACAGAAATAACAAAAACTGGAAAAGCAACTCTGAATGGGGATATAGGGATAAATAGAAATATATAGATATATAGGCACACATATACATATATATGAATATATGTATTTATATGTATATATGTGTGTCTTTTTAAAAAGTACTAGGTTAAATGTGAACTACTAAATGAACACTATGATGAATGAATAATGAATATAAACTGTCTGCAACATCTGAAAATGGATAAAAATAAGTCATATACAATAATGGTTAAAATTACACATTGAAATGTACACTTTATGGAGAACTGTGGTTAGTTTAGATGCTAAATTAATTCTAAGCTATGTTGATACCAATATTCTTTTTTTTTCAGTTAGATTCATTTACTACATCTTGAAGTAATGATAGTTTTAAAAATATGCTGTTAATTATATTTCACATACTTAATAGTAAATGGAAGAGGTAGCCTACATTCTATGTATGCTTTGCTTTGTTGTGAATTCTAAATTTCACCTGATATCCAGCAGTTTGACTTCCTTATGAAGCCACTCACAAAGAAAAAGTGGCTGAGCAGAGAAAAGAGTTTCAAACCATGGTTCATTTTAGACTATGTATTTTCTTTTACTTACAATACTTAAAAAATTGGATGGAAACCAACTGAATTTTAGACTCCATAGATGTGCAAAATTTAGCCTGAGCTAGTCATCAACCATACATATGTAACAAGTTCTGCTATTTTATACTAAAATTGTTGAATCCTTCGTAAAACTCTGAATTAAAATGACTATCATATGAAAACTCATCCTCATTAAATTTTGAACAAACCTGTTTAACACGTACTAAAGGTCAGGATTACAATTTTAAAATGACTCAAAAGATTTTTTTAAGTGAACATCCTGAAATTTTCTAGAACAAGGATCAGCATTCCATTGCATTTATTGTATAGTATAAATTATTTTAGAACTATTTAATCCTTGAAACTCCTGAGCAAGTACCTTGTGATCACACAATTACAAAAATATTGGGGTTCTAAGCAATTAAAATAATCAAAAAAGTTGCAAAAACAAGCCTTTGAGGTAAGGCTGAAGGAATCAGCTAATTAACTGATAGCTAATTTTAGGAATATGAGGAGATATTAGATAAGCCCATGGAAGCAATCATGGAAAGATCACAGTTTTCGAATCTGGTAGAATTGGATTTGAATCCTGACTCCACCATTTATCGGCTCCATGATTTAGGGAACTTACTTAATGTCTTGGAATGTCTAAAATGGAAGGTTAAACAATTATCTTATAGGATTAGTTATTAACTTAACTGGCTCAGCACAGTCTGACTTATAGTAGACACTGACATTTTTTGAGAATGAGTTTTAATTGCTCACTGCAGAATTTCCTATGTGAACTATGCTTAAAATATGTTTAACTGAAAAGCAACAATGCTCCTTTTCCACCTTATATAAGTCACTTAGACAAGATGAGCCTTCAGCCTCATCTATAAAACGTAGGAGTTCAGGGCTTCCCTGGTGGTGCAGTGGTTGAGAGTCCGTCTGCCAATGCAGGGACACGGGTTCGTGCCCCGGTCCGGGAAGATCCCACATGCCATGGAGCGCCTGGGCCCGTGAGCCATGGCCACTGAGCCTGTGCGTCCGGAGCCTGTGCTCTGCAAAGGAAGCGGCCACAACAGTGAGAGGCCCATATACAGCAAAAAAAACAAAAAACAAAAAAAGTAGGAGTTCAATTAGATGATTTCCCAGGGCACTTAATTATTATTCTATTATATTCTAAATAGCTTCTCTAAGAAATTCCCAATTTAAATGATATTAAGATTCTGTAGCAGATAAATTACCCTAATGTTAGATAAGAAATGTCTAAAGGCTATAGCTCTCAACTCTGGCTGCATACTAGAATCAACTGAGTGCCTTTAAAAACACTGACACCAAAAAAATCAAATTAGAATCTTTGTGGCATACAAGCCTGAACATCAGTGGTTTTTTTTTTTTTTAGTTGCATAAAAATTCTGACTGTAGTCAAGATTGTGAACTGTCACCTTAAAGGAAAGTTGTAAGCATTTCAGGTGTAAGGAAAGTTATGAGCAGAGTTAGCAAGAATCCCATTCTATTGTCTAAACTAAGGATTCTCTGATACAGGTTTACCTCAGAGAATCCCTAATCCAATTTTCTCACCCAAAATCTATTCTCTTATTACCATCTGTCTGGATAACAACTAACCCCTTCAAACTCAGTTTGCTTTTTTTTTTTTCTTTCTTTTTGAATTTTATTTTATTTTTATACAGCAGGTTCTTTTTAGTTATCCATTTTATACATATTAGTGTATATATGCCAAGCCCAATCTCCAAATTCATCACATAATTGAACTCATTTTCATTCATTAATACCTGTTCTTTAGCATGGTTTTTCGTATTTATAGTAAGGAAACCTCCATTATCAATTTCCCAAGATCAAAACCACAGCATGAAATTTGAAACTCTCTTCTAGCACACAACGTCTGTAGGTACACATACACACAGAGACCCCAACCATCAATCAATCCATTTCTATTTCATCTTTAAAGTGATTTACCCAGGAAAGCCTCCTCTGACCTCCTCAAGATTAGGTTAATGTCTTCATATGTGTGCATAGCCCCCTGGTCCTTTTCTCCATAGGACTTAATATGGATTAAATTTTAGGTTTATTTGTGTGATCTGTTGTGCACTGTCTATATCAGACACTAGAATATGAAGTCCATGAATGCAAGAACAATGTTTTTGCTATTGATCTTCAGAAACAGTACAAGTGACTAGCATACAATAAACACTCAGTTAATATTTGTTGAATAATGAAAAGTAAAAAATAATCTTTGTTACCATTATTTGCACTTAGTTATTGGTAAGTCTGACCCTCTTTTCATGTATCTATTGGCCCTGTGCTTTTCTTCTATGAATTAGTTTTACTATGGTATGATCATTCTGACTCATTCAAACACTGTATTCATCTTGAAGACAGAGATCAAGTCTCCATTGACATAGGTGAAATTTCAACTGTCTGTTTGGTGTCAAAATATACAGTTAATCATTAAGAACTGCCACACAGGATAAAAATATCCAGCTGATTGACCGAGTATCTTCAGGTTTGTGTATATTGTGAAGTAAAATCCTTTCAGTCCTATTCGTTGCAAGATTACAGAATCTTATTTCTACAGATCATAAACATGAGTTATCTGCCATTCTGTATTGGTTAGGTGCAGTCTGACTAGATTCCCCAAGTTACATCTGGTAACTTATACTAGGAAGAAATTGAGGCTGGTTCAGGGAACACAGGCTAGGCTCTTATTCCAGCAACTTCTCTGTCAGCTTGTGTGACACTGGACAATCACTTCACCTTTGTGCAGCTCTTATTTCTTAACTGAAAAGCAAAGAGTTAGACACAACTTCAGCTCTTTAACTCTGACATTCTAGGACCGTTAGAACTATTTACATGTAATTATCAAGACTGGATTTTTTCCCCAAAATTCTGAGGAGTTAGATGTCCTAGTCATGCATGTGCATGGACTTATATCTGTGTGTTTTTGTGCATGTAACAAAATGTGATCCAAGTTGTAGAAAAGTTTTATTGGAAAATAGCCTGCTTTTTCCCCTAAGAATTAGTTCACTATATAGCTTTCTAGTGTTGTATTAAAAATCACCACAAGCTTAGCAGCTTAAAATAATACTCATTTATTATCTCATAGTTCCTGTGGGTCAGAGTTACAGGCATGGCTCCGTTGGTTCTCTGCTCAGGGTCTCAAAAGGCTGCAGTCAAGTGTTAGCTGAGGTTGCAGTCTCATCTGAGGCACAGGGTTTTCTTCTCATCTCATGGAGTTGTAGCAAAATTCATTTCCTTACCACTGTACAGCTCATGGAAGCTTGCTTCTCCAAGGTCAGCAGGTGAGAGGCAGTGTATCTGCTGCTTCCAGGCTCTCACTTTTTGACCACTTTTAAAGACTCCAACTATTTGATATTATTATCAAATAATCCCCCATTTGATAAACTTAAAGGGAATTGATTAGGGACTTTAATTACATTCGAAAAACGCCTCCACTTTGCAATTTTATATGGGTTGAAGCAGTTGCAGGTCCAGTTTACACTCAAGGATGGGTGATTATACAAGGGTATGGGGCACTGAGGTTCATCTTAGAATTCTGCATATCACATGGTCTACAAAACAATCTGAAATGATTTTTTTATAGCCGTTCCAGTTTGAACGGTATTCCAAATGGTATTAATATTTCATTTTAACTGTCATTTTGAACATTTTATGAAAGTTAGTCATGTTTTAACTTCTCACTAAAAACTAAGAATTTACTTTTAATTGGCCTAATAACTGTAATAAAAATTTTTGTAAGTTATTAACTATAATTATCTCTTAAAACAGACTCTCAAATTAAAATGTAAATAACTTAGTTGGAAATATACCTGTTTTTATCAATTCTACATGATGCTACAAGAACAAGACATTTTAAAACATAGACTTAGCAAAAAAGACTATTTGTTTTCACATGAAAGAATAAATACATTTAAAGTACAGAAAAAAATCTGCAAACTGACTGAAGTTTGGTTTATTTTCCCCATGTATTGTGAACATAAAAATTTATTTTGTTGGGGGCCAGTATGTCAGGATATTATATAATCTCACTTGAATTCCATCCTTTATGGTGAAATACTCATAAATAACATCATAACCTACATCTAAATTTCATTCTTCTTAGAAACATTATATGATAATAAAACCACAGCATTTGGAGCAAGACTCCTGGGTTTGAACCTCAGCGTCATCACTAACCCACCCGTTCTGTACAACTCAACATTTTATACGTAATTATGGAGTCTCATTAACTTTATCAATAAAATAAGCATAATAATAGGCATCAGCCTCAATAGGATTATGGAGAAGATTAAATTTGTTAATTACATTTGTTTCTTTATACTTAAGAAAAAGCCTGGCACATGACATTTGTATGTATGTGTGTGTGAAATATATATTTAAATATTTAATCCATATAAACATAAAATCATGCCTTACAATTTTGGACTTGTATGTGTACCTGATGATAAAGAAATCCCTAAACATGTATTAAAGCACAGAGAGAAAAAAAATAATGACTATTGTTTTTCAAAATCCTTAATGCAAAAGGTTCTGAGTCTTGAAGCTGCAGAAAAGGATACATAATTCTACACTAATGCAACTAACAGTATTCACATAAACATACCACTATGAATGTCTGTTTTTAATGATTAGGGTCAACCTATACCCAAAGTACTGATGACTCAAACATGACAGAAACACAGAATGGAAATTTAACAAACTTGAAAATATAAAAACCAAAGTTAGAGCTTGCAGGAAACAGGATAGCAAGTAAAGGGAGAGGAGTTGAAAAGAGGAAGGACAATAGTATTCTCATTTAATATAATGGGGGCTCTCCATATGCTGCAGATTGATGGTACAGGAAACCAAAGTTCAAACGAGTCATGTAAACATGGAAATTAACCAAGAGAATAATTTTTTAAAGTACACCTCTATCAAATATTGAGAGGTGTGAGGAAGATTAGTAGGATAATATAATTGCACAGCACTTATTTTTCATAGGTGAGAATCAAAAGCTATTGTCAGAAGTTGATAAGTCAAGAAATAGAAGTATATGCTTACTAAAGATATTTCAGTAATTTGCAAAAGAAATAAAAACCAACATAAAAATCCTTCTTGAAAGTAGGATTATTGGTGGAAAATTGTGGGGACTAGAGCTACTTCTGTACTATTTTTTTGTGCCATGTGTATCTTTATATATACATGCAATACATACATATGTATGTATTATATATATGTACATATAAAACTATGTATACACATATCAAGCTATCTATATCAATAGTGCTATCCAGAAAGAGAGGCAGAGAAAGGCTGAAGAGAGAAAGCAGGGAACACTGTTATGTCAAGGGTATTTATCATAGGCCACCAGCCTAGTGGTGTAGTCAGGAGCTCATTATTTGTTAATTGCACAGCAGGTATTCAGGGTTCAGGCTTGTAAAATTCCTCCTTTGGGCCTAAGGTAGGAATTGACAAGAGCTGGGCCATGATTAGTACACAGTAAGTTGGGATACCTTAAGATAAAGACATCCCAAAGTCAAAACAGATGCCAGCCTAGGTCCTGTAGCAAAGCTTAGTGAGTGGAGCCAAACTGACTTCCGGAACCAACTTGACCACTCAGTTGGATGCCTCTGCATAGCAAAACCCACACAGCCATAGCAGAAGTGAGTTGTCTCTTAACAGGTCATATTCCTCCTGCATCCAGAAGAGACTGCTTCTGGTTAAATAACCCTGTGATCCCCTGAGAATCTAAGCACCATAAAAAACAAATCCGCATACCAGTGCCACCACTGCTACTGCATATGTCCTAAACTCAGGTCTCACTCTTCCCTTGGGAGGGTATCTAGGCATCAGGCAGGAGCCAGGAGAGATGCAAGAACACAGGCAGAAGCAGGAAGCCTCTTAGTGCCTGGGAGTCTGCTCACTCTTCCGCTGGACAGGTCTCTGTTGGTTATCCTTTCTGTCTGTGCCCTGGTTCCTGCCATTTCACTGTACCTTCTCTCTCCCACCTCTAATCTCTTTTACTTTATTCTTTAATAAATTTACCAGCAACTGTCCCAATTTAGGAGTGTTTCTTAGGCGGGAAAGCCGTATCTCCTTGTCATTTCCAGATCACTGTACAATGTCCTGAAGGCCATTCCTCAGCCAAAATGGCTAACGGGACATTAATATTTCCACATAAAGGAAGTTTTCTCCCCTAAGAGGCATTTTGTTCCTGACTCCTGTTTTTTACTCCTTCAGTACCTATGTTACATGATTTATGTTTTGAGAAATCTGAATAATCTGTGAGGTTTCAAATCCAACATTGACTAAGCAATCCTATAGTCTTATTTGGAAGATAATTATGAATCAACTAAGAATTCAAGAATTTACTCTATAATATTTTTAACAATTTGACCATAAACCTCTGTTGGAAGACTTGGAAATACAAAATTGATTTCCACTTAAAAAACATTTTTGAGGAAGGAATGGTGGTCGATTTTGCTTTTATCATCTTTAGAAAAAAAAAACAATTTAGGGCTTTCATAACCATTTGAGTAAAGAAAAACAAAAGTCTGCTTTTATTATTCGGTTAAAATTACTTTAGAAGGAAAATTTTCTGTTTGCTGTATCTAATGTCTCAATTAGCTGCTGGGCCATTAGGTTTAAAAACAATTGTACAATTGCCTATTCTCAAATACATTATAAAACTAGTTATAAGATTAGTCTATTTTCTCCACAGAATTTAAAACATCGGTTTATTTGTCAACTTACTGACCCAAGTGAAGAAGCAACACAATTTAAATTCTGTTTTCAGGAACAAAGAAATCTAGAACTCACTTCTACTTTGAGGATAGGATGAAAGAACAAAGTCTACAATTCATAAAAGTCCATTACAAATAAAATATGATGCAGACAAATATGAGATCCTCCAGAGGCCAGAAAGGACAGCAGGAGAATCTGCTTAAGGGATGCAGTTCTCTTAATTAAAGAATTAGGAGAAAAACAAAACTCGACAGTAATGACATGCTTTTTGGTATTTAAAAGCATCTTTGGCATGAAAGCTTCATCATTGCCTCATGTACTTTACAATTTCTCAGATATAGACATGGCAACAGCCCAGATTTGAATTGGGAAATTGAAAACTTTTTTTTCTTTCTTGAGGGGTTTATTTCAGAGATACTAAAATTGGGTTGTAAAAAAAATATACAATACAGGGTGTCCAATGTGGATTTCATCTGCACTCAATGAAACTGACCATATGATAAGGCATCAATAAGCACCGATCAGGAATATACGGTGTGAAATAACCAAAACACTGCTCACTAACTTACTCTGAATCATGATGGACATTTTTGTTATGTTTCTCTTTCTCTTTTTTTTTTCTTTCCCGTAGTCTCTGGAAAACCAAAGGCTAGATTCAAATTTGAAGAAAAGATTGGCAAAATGGGACTAAATTAAGAGTTGCTAAATTAATTAAACAAGGAGGCTAAGAGACTGAGGTGTTTTTAATGCCCTGGCTGCCTAGTTGGCAAACCAAAATCTAAGCCAGTAAATGTCTTAAGGTTACAAAAATCAAAGCCTAAGGACAACCAGTCACAAACTAGGCTTTAAGCTATAGCCAATCAATAATTCCCTTGCTTTGCTTCTGCCTTTTCTCTATAAAAGTCTCTCCCCAGCTCCTGTCCGGGGGTGCTCCTAAGCATTTCCAGTTTGGCACTGCCCAATTCAAATAGATTTTTGCTCAAGTAGACCCTTAAAATTTTTAATATGCCTCAGTTTATCTTTTAACAGAGTCAATGCTATAAAGTGTAAAACCTCCAGACATGAGGTAGGTTCACACACAGTTTGGGTGGATATTAATGACCTTCTTATTTATTTATTTATTTTTATTTTATTTATTTATTTATGAATAGGCTCTATGTGACATCCTTCTATTTGAAAAAGAGCAATAAAGCAACTTTTATATTTTAATAACTTATGTTTCTATTCAATACACACCAACTGAGTGAACTAATGGGCAGAGCGGGCTCCAGTTCAGGTGTTAGAGATGTGAAGGTGAGAACAAAGACAAGAACCTTGCTCACCTTGAAATGAATGTCTAACATCAGAGATGGTGTAACTGATTTCCCCCAAACCTCTATAGTCACAACAGTAAGAAATTTACTTGTCTTTTGAAATCTGAAGGATAGATGGGAGTAAAATCACAAGAGTTAATCAAGACATTGTAAAAATGGGACTGAACAGGAAACCCTGCAATGTGATCTGGAACCAAACATTTATTCAATATGTATTTTAAAGTGCCAGTTGTATGCAAGACACTCTATATATACCTATGAGGTTTAAAATTTAGTAATGGGATAAGATATGCATAAGACAAATTCTAATGAAGATTAGAATGTACTGGATGTGAAGAGAGGTGCAGATTAAATGTTAAGGAGTATTTAGAGACCAAGGGACTTCTTATGATATATGTGTGGGTGTTTAGGAGAAGTAGGGTAAAGAGGGTTATAGTTAAATTTTCACATATTCATTTGTTTCAGTGAAATTTAAAAGAGAGCATTTTAGTCAATTCAAACTTATCCTAAAACCTTGTCAGTTACCAAAACTGCAAAACAAGAGCTCTTGGTCAAATCTTCTTCCCTTGTGACAGGATGACCATATTGCATTACTGAACTTGCAATATTCATATTGAATCTAACAACCTCCCCAAAGGTGTGTGAGAAGGACAATGAAAAACACTGATCGCTAGTTGCTTCTAGCAGCAAATTTCATAAAGCATCCAAAATACTGTTAATTTATTCAACAGAAGTCAAGATTTTTCTTCCCCCATACCCCTTCCATCTCATTCCCTTCGCATGACAGGCTGGTTATTATTTTTCCAGAACTGTTAACAAAGACGCTGGCTGCTTTACTCTTTTTCAGATGGCAACAATCTAACGAAGGCATTGATGCAGGCATAAACCCATAAATCAGGTTCCAACTTAAGAAAGAGAATGTTAGACATTTGCTTTCAGGATTACAGTGTTACATGAGAAAGCTGTAGCTGTACCAGTGCAGCTTAAGTTTCAAAAGCTTCTCTTTTGCTTTCTTCTATATGTTTAATAATTTCACATCCCATTAATATACATTATAATGTATAAATGTATTAAGAATATAAGAAGTTATATTATTGACCCCTACATTGGATTAATCTTTCTAACACTATTTTTACCCTCTTTTTTTAAATAATGAGACCATAAGGAGTTAAGTTATTTAAAAATATATTTATAAAACATTTATAATCTGACAAGCATTAAGTTTAGAGTCAAAAAAACAAGTGTTCTACAGATGCTGAAGTCTAATGAATAAAGGTCAAGGTCATAAAGGGTCAGTGCTATGAGGGAGGAATTTAATGATAGCTAGTGTAATAATTAAATAATAAATAAATCATCTCAACAAAGAAAATCATACACACATGCACAAAACTCTACATACACTTTTGCATATGAAATAAACTCTCTTCGTATAGAAATCCTAAGCTAATGCTAGAGAAATGCAAGAGAAGTGTTGGTTGTTTACCTAAAATTGACAGAATCTAACAGTCTGGGCTTCTATTTTTCTAACAAATGCAACTGTTTAGGGAATCTGTATTAATCACCCCTAGTTAGTGATTTATTTAGGAATGAGCACGTAGTGAGATTCCTCTTAAGTTATAAAGAAAAGCTTCTTGCAGGGCTTCTCGAAAAGGTTTCCTTGCTGATAAATAGACATGCATACACAGATAAAGCTGTTTTTTCCTTCCGTTTAACACTAGTGTCTGCCTGTGCTTCGTAGAACGTGCAGCCATCATGCGGCTACCATGGATGACTGCTGAAGACAAACAGCCTCGCTGAGGAAGGCCTAGCAGAAAGATTGTGTGGTAGGCTGCATGATGGCTCCAAAAGATACCAATGTCCTAATCCCTGCAACCTCTGAATATTACCTTATATGACAAAGAAACTTTGCAAATGTGATTAAATTACAGATATTGAGATGGATAGATGATCCCGGATTATCTGAGTAGATCCTAATGGTGATCATAAGTGTCCTTATAAAAGGGAGACAAAAGGAGATTTGACCCACAGAGAGGAGAATGCAATGAGATGGAAGCACAGAGGAATTTGAAGATGTTAGTCTGCTGCCTTGAAAGATGGAGGAAGGAGTCATAAGCGAAGGAGCATAAGGAATGCAGCTCTAGCATCTGGATAAACCAAGGAGACAAATTCTTGTCTATGGTGTCAGGAAAGAAGATGGCCCTGCAAGTAACTTCATTTCAGCCAGTGAAACTAATTTCAGACTTCTGGCCTCCGGAACAGTGAAATAATAATTTTGTGTTGTTTTCAGCCACTGGGTTTGTGGTAATTTGTTGGAGCAGCCATAGAAAACTAATACAGATGGAAAGATTTGAATGAGCCATTAAATTTATTCACCTAGGAGCCACTCAACCACAGTACTGCAAAGGACATGTGGGAATTACCTGAGTGGCATAGGTGATTGTTTTCTGTAGTAAATAGTTGATGGATTATCTTATTTGCTGACTTTACTGGGTCTTCAGTTTCCATCACACTTAGCCTTAGAGTAAACTCCCCCTTACTTTAAGTTATTTTAGTTTTTTATATTGTCAGACGTTCTAAGATATTGATCACAGCCCAGGAGAAAATAAAGCATTTACCACAATTTTATATAATTAATATTAAAAGCTATCTCAATAAAAGGCAACACCATATTTTCAATTGTTCAAGTGAGAGATACTTAGCAGCCATCTTGAATGCTTGAATGCATTTTTGTCTCACACCCACATACAATCTTGTCAGTACATCTTTCAGCTCTGCCTTCAATATCTCCAAAATCAGACCACTTGTCTCTCCCCATTTTAAATGCTACCATCCTAGTGCACACTACTTTATTTTCATCCACACTATACTGTTAGCCTTCAAATGTTCTTCCTGATACTACACATACTATTCAGCAAGCAGAATGATCCTTTATAAAATATACAATGGATCATTCCACTCTCCTGCTCAAAACCTTCCAATGTCTTCCCATATCTCTTGGAATAAAAGCCAAACTCTCCAAAATTGGCTACAAAGCCCACATGATCTGTGCAGCCTGGATCCCAGAATGAAGAAAACAGAAGCCCAGAGCTGAAACTGACCTACAATGGCCCATAGACAACACGTAACATAAGAGAGGAAACCACCTTTCTTTTCTGGAAATCCTAAGGCCATTTGCTATTTTGCAAGATCTAATGAAATGTAGTGAAATATGGCAAATATATTCCTTTTACCATTCTATCTTTACCACCTGACATTATACATTAATTTATTTACTTGACTTTTTGGCTCTCTCTCCATAGATAAACTCTATAAATGCAGGACTTTTCTGTTTTGTTCACTGTTGAATCCTCAGTACCTAAAATACATAGTCCCTCCTATTTAATGCTGTATGAATGAGAGACACTTAATTAGAGCTACAATGCATGTATATAAACAAATGTTACATTAATTATTTCCTGAAAGAACAAATGACTACCCAGATAGTGACCAATACTACCCACTTTTGTATTCCAGATATTCTTACTTAAATTGAAATGTTCATTTAATCTTTGTTGAATAAATTAATGATTTCTTAAAAATTAGACATATAAATCACATATAAAGCAAATAAGAATAAGAACTATGTTGCTTTGGACTGAATGTCTCTGTTCACCTAAAATTCACAAGTTGGTATCTAGAGGCGGGGCCTTTAGAAGAGAATTAGGTCATGAGGGCGTAATCCTCATGAATGAGATTAGTGTCCTTGTAAGAAGAGATTCCAGAGATCATCTCTCTCCCTGCCATGTGAGGCAGCAGGAACACAGCATTCTGTAAACCAGGAAGAGAGCCCTCATCAAGGTCCCAATCACGCTGAGCACTCTGACCTCAGACTTCCAGTCTCCAGAACTGTGAGAAGTAAATGTCTGTTGTTTAAGCCACGGGGTCTATGGCACTTTTGTTATAGTAACCCAAACCAGCTAAGATATCTGTGAAGGAGGTATTATTGATCTCATTTTAAAATACTAGAATTTAATTGCCCTAGTCAAGATCATGTAGAGTGGCTGATATGGGATCCCATTGTTGAAATCTCTGGCCTCAAATTCTGTGTTTACTGCTCTCACATCAAAAGGGAGCATCACAACCAGAAAGTTCAACAAAATGTTGGGAATCTCCATAAAGAGCTACAGGCAACAAAAGCAAAAGAAACTGGAACACTTAGTATTTCTTTATCTTGTAAAAACTGATTTCATTGCTCTCAGACTAACATGTAGTTTTGTCCTCCATATTTCAATATGAAAAAAGGAAAAACACACTGAAAAACATACTGTTTCAAAGGTATACACAATTATCAAAGTTTTGGAGAAGGGATCTAGTATTTGTCAAGAGACTTAGTTTAGGCCCCGCAGACAAGGAAAAAACAAAAAGGCTGATAAAAGGTAAGTTTGAAGAATATTAAATCATGTCACATAAATTTTATTTATTCATCCTTGCTCTCTCATCAGGTTAAGAACATTCTATGAGAACTTATAAAATCTAACATTAAAATGAAAGCAATTATTCCATCTTACACCTGGCAGTGACTTTAAGAAACTCCTTGCTCCAAAGTTAGCATATATTGAAGGTATATATTAATTTTCAAAATCTTAGAAAAATTTGCTCATAATTTGTTACTTCAGAATGCTTTGAAATATGACTCTAGTTCCTTTTGGTAATGAGAATAAGCACACAAGTCACAAGGGTGACTGCTAAGGACTTTTTCAGACACACCAAGGTGAGACACCAAGTTAGAGAAATCTTAGTACTAATCTAGTCAGAATGTTCCACATTCGTAATAACAGTATGGAATCAATATTGAGATGAATCATTTTTTCTGCAATTCTTATTGTGATTGCTCAGTGATATGCATTCGGTAAACAAACAATTTAAAAAGTGATAGATTGTCACTGATTTTTCCATCACTTATGGCATGTTCTGTAATAACTATCAAGTTGATATGTATCCAGGAATCTATGAAACTCTCTCAACGTTGTTGCAAAATATGTGAAACGTCTGACCAGAATTTGGGTGTCTTGATCGTAAATGGTCCGTACCTCATTTTTATATGGAGTATTTCAGGAAACACTGCCCAAAAAACTTTTTTTTTTTTTTTTCTGTTTTCCCATGTTTATCTCGAGAGAGTTAGAAAGATATCGGGCAAGCTAAACCTCAAATGAATTTGATAATGTTCAGTGGTTATAAATACAAAGAGATGTTCATCTATTGAAAACACAGGAAGAAAAATATCCCATTAAGATAAAGCATCTAATTTGAAAGCAGCAGAAAGACAGGGAGAAAAAGTCACATTATCGGGTGGCTACAAGCTAAAGTATAATAACCATTCAAAACAATTACTTTATGCGGTTTTATTCCCTATTTTGGAAAATGACTGTAAATCAAGTCAACCTAAAAGCATTGTTTTCTGGAAAACATTTGCATTTTTAACTGAGAAACAGTTGAACTCTTAAAAATCCTTTAGATATCAATTTGTTTTTATTTTATGTATTTATTTACCTGGACATTTTATTACATTATTATAAAATTCTAAATATTTATAGTATGAAAGGACCTCAGAGATTGTTTAACCTAAACCTCTCTTTTATAAAGAGAAATATGCTCAGATTGTTTAAGAGGTAAATTATGAAATTAGAATGTATCATAAATGAGATGAACTTTCATTCCTGTCTTCTGATTTAAGGCCAGTGTTATTTTCATTTTACTTTACCAACTACTTTTAATGTGTGTACCGTAAACAATAAATTGCATTTGCATTTACTAATCCTAAATGAATAAACCATAATGGAGAAGAAGTTTTGTAACACCATGTGAGTTTAGTGAATGATTTTTTCATCTATTTATCTCTGTTAAGAATAAATAAAATATCAATGAAAAGAAGACATTTTAGTTAGATGAATTTTACTTAATAAATTTATGATTATTTAATATACTTGGAAAAGAGGAAAATTATTTTAATTGTTGAAAGTCTTTACAAAATACATTGTTAAAAGTCTTTAACCATTGTTGAAAATCCTGTATTGTATGAATATATTGTATTCATATATTCATATATTGTATGAATATATTGCCTTAGTGACAAGTATATGGAGCATCCTTGCATGGGTTTCTGGGTTATCATTTTTATCTATTAAAGTATAGAATATTTAGTAATAATATATATCTTTATATTTTTGTGCCATAAACTGTATTTTCCTAAAAACAAAGAGCATCAAGCAATTCTGGATATTTGAAGATCTGAATGACCCTTTCATTTATATAATTAAAGATATAAAATTAGTTTTGTTGCTATAAAAGAGCATGAATCACAACATATAAGCTCCAATTTCACACAAGCTATAGGTGACTTCCAAATTCATTGAGAACTGAACTGACTACCTTTATTGCACAGAGAAATTACAAGGCAAATCAACCATAATCATTGTAAGAGAAGAAATAGTTGCTCAAGTATTTGTGATAAGCCAAAACAACAGTCCCAGCTCCACCAGCTTGACTAAGAGATACTTTCTCTTAGGTTCACTTCAAAACAAAAATATCTTATTATCATATGATTTCATTACAAGGAGTTACAGATTAGAAGTTTTACCTTCTATTTATTATGATGAATAATGATGAACGTGAGTGAAACCGAACGCCTCCTTTCATCTGTTCTGGTTATTTGCTTCTCTTTTCTGAGTATACTTCTGCATTTCTCCTGTATTGATCAATTACAACTATTCCTTTCTGTGTGACTGCACAGCCTTCCTACACTTTCAATAAAGAGCTTATTTGTTTACATCATTCTCTTTTTCATTAGTATGGTAGGCAGGATGGCTCCCCAATATATCCCACTATCCTAATTCCTGAGTCCTACAAATACGCTACTTTACATGGCTAAAGAGTTTTGCAGATGTGAAGTTATGAACCTTCTGATATGGAGGTCACCTGTATTATCTTTACCTAGATGGGCTCACTGTAATCACATGAGCCCTTAATACAGAGATATTTCTGTATTAAGAGATGCAGCAGAAGTTAAAGAGATATGAAATAGGAGAGAGGCTTTATATACCTTTGTTGTTTTGAAGATGGAGGGGGGGATAAGACTAGAAATAGAGGTGGCCTTGAGGAGTTGAGAGAGGCCTCTAGCTGACAGCCAGATAGAAATGTTGACCTCAGGCCTAAAGCCCCCAGAAACTCCATCCTGTCAACAATCTGAATGAACTTAAAAAAGGATTTTCCCCAACAGTCTCCAGACAAAAGTTCAGGCAGGCAAATGCCTTGTAAGACCCAGAGGAAAGGAACTCATAAAGCTAACACACACTTCTCACCCACAAAACTGAGAATGAATAAACGTGTGCTGTTTTAAGCCAGTGGAAGTGTGGTAATTTGTTATGCTAGCATGGAAAATCAGATTTAGTTTTACAAATAAACTAGATTTACTTCTTCATAGCAGAGATAGTTTTTTACTCATGATGATATCCTTGGTTTCTTCCATTGCCTTTCACATAGGAGATGATCAATAAAGTTTATTGATTGAATACAATGCTCTATTATCTTCCATCCTTGATATTATATTAAGTTGATTTATTTATAATCTATCTATTTTCAAGAAGGATATAAGGTGGTTTATAATAAAAGCAATGTAAAATAAGACCCAAAGACAGAGACAAACAAAACAAACTAAGATATAAAAGTGGGATTAAAAGAACAGCATATCTGGGCTTCCCTGGTGGCGCAGTGGTTGAGAGTCTGCCTGCCGATGCAGGGAACACGGGTTCGTGCCCCGGTCCGGGAAGATCCCACATGCCACAGAGCGGCTAGGCCCATGAGCCATGGCCGCTGAGCCTGTGCATCCGGAGCCTGTGCTCCACAACGGGAGAGGCCACAACAGTGAGAGGCCCACGTTCCGCAAAAAAAAAAGAAGAAAAAAAAAAGAACAGCATATCCCTAACTTGATAGAGCCAGTAATAATATTTGAAGCCAAATTTAGCACTGTGCATCCCATGAGGCAACAAAAAAGAAAACAATTTTTACACAGTTCTCACCATCTCGAATTATGAAACTATCCAATTCATCAAGAAACATGCTTTTTTAATTTTACACGGCATCTGTACATAAAGAGCACAGAACATCATAATGAAAATCATCTTTTATAATGCATAGCTGAGGGATTACATATACTTCTATTCCTTATGTCAGCCCCTAGTTATGGATAGATATATTATTTAAGTTTTTTTTTTTTTAAATAACCACATCTTAGATAAGACAGAGTGATAAAGCTTACCAAAACTAACAACCAGATTATGCTTAGGAAATCCCTGGACATGTGAACATGTCTATTGCCACTTCCCTTCAAGGCTGACTCTCTGGGCAGGAAGAGAAATCAGCTGCTTGCTCAGGTCCCAACCTGTCAACAGGGACCAAAAGAATAATCTGTTGTTTCTCAGTCTAAGGCTCCTTATAGATGGTGATTAAAGACAGGTCCTAATGGCAACATAAACACACAACTATGTGAATGATTATCTCCGCTAAACTTGGATCACACATAGGAGAAACAATAAGTTCATGCCTTATGCAGATGACTGAAAATGTACTTGCTCAACTTACTTCATTTGAAGACAAAGTTAAATTATTCCATCCCCAAATGCATTATTTTCTGTTCCCAAATAACTTCCACGTTCTTCAAATTACTTAAATAACACTGTTATCATAGGTAGGGGCCCTACCGCCAGGTATGTGAGATCAGACATAAGCAGATCAGCCTCTGCAGAGCTCACAGTTTAATAAAGTCAAATTCCAAATATGGTCTTCACTTACTCCACTCCTGAGGTAGCAAGGACTTAAATATCGTGCTGTTTCACCTGTTTTAGATTGTTTCCTTCTTCTTAGAGTGTTGTTGATTTTTTCATGTTCTCCGAAGTCACAGAATTTACCTGTTTTATTTCAATTATTTAATTTTACAGTATTTCCCATCCTCCATTAGAATAGAATATGGTAATAATGCCCATTCACTTAGGTCAGTGCTGCTTAAACTTTTTGACTGATAAATCCCTAATAATGAAGTACAGTGAATTTGAGTCCCCACAATATTGGGGACACAGCTCAAGAGGGCTTACATGAGAAAAACTGTTTCATTTCTTGGTATTTTTAAAATTGTGGGACTATCTAGAACATTATTTTCCCTAAATACTTGAGTAATGTCAAAAAAAATTTTTTTTTAAAGATGGACCATTTGATTCTTTACATGTTCCCTTGTACACCCAGTTTGTGAGGCATACATGTAAATTCAGGTATAAACAAATAAATGAATCAATAATCAATCAGTCAATCAATAAACTAGATTCATATGGAGGAATGTAACTAATATTTGACTGTGTGCAGAGGGTAAAACCATTACTTGCAACTTTAGCTGTTTAATTAGAGTGATGGGAAAGTAACAAAGGAACATTGCTATGATAAATAGCTGCTTTAATATTTACTTCTGGTTATGTGGGCTTTACTCCAATGATTTTGAAACATGTCAGACATGGAAATATGGCATTTCTAAGGCAACCTTCATGTTAAAAAGCTCTACTGCCACAGTTGTCATTTCCTACGGCACAGTTCCAAAGCAAGCAGAATTAAAGAATACATGCATGAATGAATGCAATGATCCAAAACATCAGGCAGAAAAAAATGATTCCCAAAAGTAACAAAATATATGAAAGCATAGAAAATGTCAGTCTGATGTTTTTTCTTTAATTTGGGGGTTGTAGCATTAAAAATAAAAAAAAATTAAAGTAATGAAAACATATCTCATGAAATTAATTTTTTCATCACTACTAAATCAAATAGCTTTATTTATTTGTTTGTTTGTTTGCTTATTTTATTTACTTATTATTTTGGGTGGTAGTTCTTAATAGAGTTTTATCCTGGCAGAGAAAGTAATTGTTTGTTCCCTAAAATAGATATGTTACCTCTCCTGAAAAGTTAAACTTAAGAACACATTAAAGGTTCCAATAGCAATATATTCTGAAAGATCCATCACTCAACAAGGAAGCCTATTTGCCAAATTAGAGTTCCATTGGTTCCAATTATAGTACAGATATGCTCCTTGCCAAGCCATGCATTCAATTTTCAACAACGATAAAGGGATATGTTAGATAAGTTGAAACAGAATTTTTATAGCCTGGATTTTTAACTGCACTTTTGCATTCTGCTTGTGTGCACTCATTCATTTTATATTTTTGACTCAACTGCCATAATTTTCAGACAATATTTAGTTTTTGCTATCACACAATAAATAAAATTTAAAGACCTAGATAAACTCCAAGGGAGACCCATTTCCCATGAATGTGATACCTCCTTTTGAAGAAAGAAAGCAATGAAAATGAAAAGAAACAATATGTACTTATCTGTATAGTCTGAGAGGCTTACCATATTGAACAAGTATAATAATGTTTTATATTACTATTATTGAAAGGCATTTTTACTAATCATATACATTTAATTTCTGATTTGCATTACAGAACTTTGCATATTAGAGCAGTGAAGATAGAGACCGGAGGTTTCTTGAAGTCAGAGCTATTTTAATCATCATTTTTGTCCACTTCATTGATTGAAAAGTACCTAGCAACTTTCTTTCTTTTTTTTTTTATGGTTAATTTGTTTTTAATATATTTTTTTAACATCTTTATTGGGGTATAATTGCTTTACAATGGTGTGTTAGTTTCTGCTTTATAACAAAGTGAATCAGTTATACATATATATATGTTCCCATATCTCTTCCCTCTTGCGTCTCCCTCCCTCCCACCCTCCCTATCCCACTCCTACCTAGCAACTTTCTAAAGGTTTAGTTTCTTCTTCTGTAAACTGAAGATTATAGAGAATGTAACTCATTACATTATTAAGGGAATTAGTTAATGCACACAATGACATTGCAGAATATTGGACACATTGTAAATGTCAATAAATCTTGATCACTAACATTTTATGACTTTTTGTTTTAATATTTTATTTACATTTTATTAACACTTTATGGTTTATTATTATAATAATTCACAAAGTAATGTGAATTACTTCTGGGTAGAATTACCGTCATCATGATCATCAACAATAGATAACTGTTGAGAATCTATTAACTGCAGAATATTTTGGACTATTGCCTATTTTTTTAATCTATGAGTTATAATTATCAGAAATCTGAAATCTGTGTACTTTGAACACCAGAATGGATATGACAAAGAACTTGCCTGGGAAGCATGACACCAAGATGCTAATTCCAGCCATCCCACAAACTAGTTGTGTGATTATGAAAAAAAGGTTACCATCTCTAGAATTTATCATCCTTAGATATTAAAAAAAAGTAACTGAATGAAGAGATCGCTTTAGAAATATACGTATGAATCTTCTAGCAAGGTCAAGATGTTTGTAAGGGAAGACTGGCTGGTTTACTGAATGTAAAATTCACATTTTAACTGGTAAATAAACCTCAAATTAGCCATAACAGAACATTCTCACCCTGAAGACCATAGACCTGATTAGGTAATTCATCAGGTTGCTTGGCAGGTCTGATGATTATAGACAATAATAGCTAGTTTTGATAGCTGAGAACAGGTATGTCAGAAATAACATTAATCCCAAGAAGACAATATTTGTACACGAATTTTTTTTACACACTGCAATGGACATCTTATATTTGCACTGCTCTAATTCATCTCCGTCACAATTGATAATTTTTCCCATTAGAGTTATTAATCCAATCAAGGAACTGATAATCAAATTTTGACAGCCTGGCCCCCATTTTCTCTCATCTAGGAAACTTAGTATATTTCCACTGTGTTGATTTTATGTACCTCTGAAGGGATAATCTTTTATTCACTGCACTATTAGCCCTGTACATTGGCTATAATCTCTAAAAAACTTCAAGTTTAAAAGTTTACAGTTCTAGGGCTTCCCTGGTTGCTCAGTGGTTAAGAATGTGCCTGACAATGCAGGAGACACGGGTTCCAGCCCTGGTCCAGGAAGATCCCACATGCCATGGAGCAACTAAGCCCGTGTGCCACAACTACTGAGCCTGCCATCTACAGCCCACAAGCCACAACTACTGAGCCCACGTGCCACAACTACTGAAGCCCATGCGCCTAGAGCCCGTGCTCCACAACAAGAGAAGCCACCGAAATGAGAAGCCCACGCACTGCAATGAAGAGCAGCCCCTGCTCACTACAACTAGAGAAAGCCCGCGCACAGCAACGAAGACCCAGTGCAGCAAAATATAAATAAAATAAGTAAAATTTTTTAAAAGTTTACAATTCTAAATGTCCATTCCATCTTTGATAGTCTGGGTCAATAGCTGATTTATCTTCTGATAAACTCAAGAAAATAAAACCCACTTATGAAAATTAAAAATTTCAATGAGAAAATATAATTTGTGACTGTTTAATCCTTCTTACTAGTTTCCCTGTCAGCACTCAGAGCAAGGGTTTTCACATCCAAGAGCCAGTCTGTAGGAAATAAAGGAATGCCCTAATAACTAGAGTTTAAACATTCTCCAAGCATTGTTTTTCTCAATAAAATTAGTAATAATTAAAAGAGAATATTTAATTGCTCAGAAATATTCCATGAGCATATTTTTTTTTGCCCTTTACATCCATCCAGTCTCAAAACGTTACCTCCTGCATTGAATTTACTTGCTTCAAGTATCAATAGCTCCTCACAGAATTAATTTGTGATATAATGCATATATCCTAAATAAAATCAACTGTCTATTTTCTTCAGGTGCTAATACTGTCTCTACTTAGTATTCTAATTCTACTGTTACTTATTAACTACTTTTTATTATAAAATATTAAAATCTTATGTCAAAAATGCAAGCAATTGGGCTTCCCTGGTGGCGCAGTGGTTGAGGGTCCGCCTGCCGATGCAGGGGACACGGGTTCGTGCCCCGGTCCGGGAAGGTCCCACATGCTGCGGAGCGGCTGGGCCCGTGAGCCATGGCCGCTGAGCCTGCACATCCGGAGCCTGTGCTCCGCAACGGAGAGGCCACAACGGTGAGAGGCCCGTGTACCGCAAAAAAAAAAAAAAAAAAAAAAAAAATGCAACCAATTAATCTCTATCATTCTTTTTAACTGCTGCATTATATTTCACTGCACAGAAAGTAGCAGAATTGATTTAACCAGTCTTCTATAATGGACAGTAGACTGTTTCTAATTTTTTGCTTTCGTAAACAATGCTGCAATAAATATCTTTGTGGGTTATCACTGTGTACTTGTGTGAGTATATCAATACTGATTATGGGGGGAAAAACCCTAAAAGTAGAATTGCTGGGTCTAAAAAATTACATTTTAGTCTTGATATATAAAGTCAAATTTTTCTCAATGTATCATCACCTAATTCTCATACCAACAGCATATGTGGATACAAACACTAACCAATTCAGTGTCCTTTTTAAATGCACCCAGACATGGCACCTTTCATCAATATTTTAATCTTTCAACCTTCTGAATAATTAAAGAGAACTAGGGGAGAAAAAGGTGTCCCTGTCATTTTTCTCCATGTATTTCCTTTCTTCATGTCTTATTTATTTCTTCCCCTCTCCCAAAATTTGTTATAGTCTAAAAAATCTCTAAGTCCATGAAATGAAAGAAATCATTTCTTAATTTTTTTTAGAAAAGCTACTGCATAGATACTTCCTTTGAAATCCAGCTGATTTCTTTCTGACAATAGTTTTTCCATCTTTATCACAAGCAGCATTCTCATTCAACCTAAATTTTCTTTTCAAAATATTGGAAATGAAATACCTTTTAAAAAGAAAAGAAGAAACTAAAACTAAGAACTGTATAATTTTGCAGGCTAACATTGTATTTGACAACATTTTTTGGAGTTGGGTTAATACCTTATCACTGGGTCCCATTGATTTTACTGCCTTTCTTTTGTTCTAAAAAGTGTACCATGGCATAAAACTTTTAATGAAATGTTGTGTCCCAAGTCTAATACTTATTGAGAAAACGGGAGTTGCCCTCGGGTATCACACCATCCAGGGTGGGAATTCTTCACAATTGGTAACATGGTGTTTCACTAACAAATGATTCTCCTTTTACAGACACAAGAAGTCTATATAGAGATTTAAAGTGAAGGAAGAATAGTATAAATAAATAAAATCCATAACAGGCTCTTTTAATTTGCCCCAGAGTCAAACTTATGAATCTACATATGGGATAAAAAGAGATATATGTAGCATTTAGGAGAAAACCAGTAAAAGAGAAATATTATTCACTAATGTGTAGTCAAACAAATGTCAAGACCTGTATACACTTTCTCCCAATCACTGCTAACTGATACAAATACAGATAGAAAACATGCGATTTCAGAAGTACAGGGGCATACCAAAAGAAAAAATACAGCCCACCATTCTCGCTATTAGCCATGCCTATTTTTACAAACACGTACAACATCTATTAAAGTTCCAGAAAAAAATTATGTGAATAAATTACAGTTTTACCAAACAGGGCTGTGAAAAAAGAAACGTCTCTGTGGCAAAAGAAAGGGAAATGACATATTCACTGAGAATTAAAAAGGAAAAAAATGTGTGGTTGTTTTAAAAGGAGAGGAATAATGGAAGTTTGGATCTTTCCCAGGTGTCTGGAGAAAATGTTTCCACAAATCCCAAAGGACTCTAAAGCTGTTGGCTGAAGTTCCACTGTCTCCCATTTGTCTCCCCCAATAAGCCTTTGGGGGTATTTATGCATTCCTAAACAGACATCCCTACGATACTGTCTTCAAACAAGGGAAGGCTATCCCGGAATTTTGACAAGTATGAATGACTCTTAAACACAAAAGACTCCAAAGTTGGTTACTCCATTAATACACTGCTGCTCTGGGCAGAGGACAACTGAGTCCAAAACAGCCTTGAGAATACACTGCTTCTTCCAGTCACCTGCTGTACCTACATTTTCAAATCTCTTTGTCACATAAGAAGCATGTGTGGCAAATGTGAACCAATTTCAACTGCAAACTCCATTTGGCCTCCTTCCCATAAAGTGGGTGCAAGATCCAGTTTTGGATATTGAAATTTAGCATATTTATACTTTTAGTTTTTATTTTGCTTGTGTTTTATGTAGATAACGTTATATTTGGTATGCAATCCTCAGCCTTCTGCTCCTCTATCCTAGTGCAAGGTGTTTGTTTTTTTTAATACTGTCTTGACTTTTCCCTTCTTAATATTCTGAACTTGGAGGGAAGATCTTTAGCTTTCACAGTGTCTTCTTCCAAGCTCAAGGGCAATCTTCACATTGATTATGAAAGAACTAAGGAATCTCACAATTATATGCACTGGAATGATAAATAGCAATTTAAAAAACTGGTGAAAATCAAACACAAATGGGTGGGAGGAATTGGGAGACTGGGATTGACACATATACACTTTTTTTTTTTTTCGGTACATGGGCCTCTCACTGTTGTGGCCTCCCCCGTTGCGGAGCACAGGCTCCGTACGCGCAGGCTCAGCGGCCATGGCTCATAGGCCCAGCCGCTCCACGGCATTAGGGATCTTCCCGGACCGGGGCACGAACTCATGTCCCCTGCATCGGCAGGTGGACTCTCAACCACTGCACCACCAGGGAAGCCTGACACATATACACTATTGATACTATGTATAAAATAGATAACTAGTGAGAACATACTGTATAGCACAGGGAACTCTACTTAATGCACTGTGGTGACCTGAATGGGAAGGGAGTCCAAATGGGAGAGGACATATGTATATGTATGGCTGATTAGTCTTGCTGTACAGTAGAAATTAACACAACATTGTAAAGCAACTATACTCCAATAAAAATTAATTAAAAAAAAATAAAAATAAAACACAAATGCAACATGCTCTATATTCAGACCTAAATATTAGTTTTGGACTTGCTACTCATTTTGCCAAGTAACCTTCATAAAATCCTTATCTTGCTTTAAGCTCAGTTTTCTCATCTGCAAAATCAAGTTAAATGCAATTGCACTGCCCATCTCACTGTGCTTTCTGTGTACTCATTCCATCCTCCATTCATAAATCTATTTATCACTTTATTTATTTAATGAGTGTCTACTGTGTGGAAGACACACGTGCTGTGAGGATGAGGTTCATGAAAAATAAAACATATAAAACTACCTCCAAAAGTGAAAACAGTTATGCATATATCAGATATTGCTATTACCACAACTACCACTTCTTTACTGTAGGTATAACTATAACCATCACTGTGCAGCTACTGAAAAAAAGGAATTCCATCATCTTCTAAGTAGGGCTTTTATATATGTGTGTGTGTGTGTGTGTGTGTGTATACATATATATATGCATTTTACATATACATACATATACACACACACTAGTGATAGTAGATACATTGTATCATTCCTTACACAATCAGACTCTACTTCAGGCAATATAATAGGATCAGCTCATAGTTTCAGGGCAACTAGGCAGCCCATAATGGCTTCCCCGTCTTCACCGTTAAACACTCACAGTAATGCTGTTACAGTAAAAGGCTTCTGTCAGGAACAGCAACTGGGAGAGATGTCACAGAGTTTTACCGGCCACCTTTCTCCTCTCTCTCTTCCTACCTGCCACATTCACAGACACATCTGGGCTTGGCAGCTGCTCACTTGCACATCTCACATGGTGACCAATAAAAAGGTCTTATCTGTCTCATAGTTACTGTGCACCTCTGACCTCTGTTCCTCCTTAGAGGAAATAAAAATAACCAGAGTCTAGTGATATAGAATATAGTCAGCAGTCAGACATAGTTTTGTACTCTTATTTGATGAGAGAACACTTGAATGCCTATTATGAGATTCTATGTTATAATTGATTTTTCATTATATACTCCTGTGCTAACATTGGTACAAAAAGGCAAAGTCAAGTCTTTCTGCATATTTGGGCCATTCACTTTTCCTCATCCATTTGAGGCTATTTTGCAAAGAACATTGATTTCTTAAAAGATTGATTTTGCTCTCGATAAGGTAAGCACATATACAATTAAAATAGCATTTTAGTATTGTAGAAGTATGGAGGTATTGATTATAACTAATATGAAGTAGAATACATAGCTGTCTTCTAGTTTTGTTGGATTAGAAATGGATTTTCAAGATAGAAAATCTTATCAGGTATTTTATAAAAACTCGGTGTGAGACATTTTAAAATGTATAAACTAACGCTTTAAAAAAAGGTATGTCTACATCCTTTACCTGAAATGGAAATGAATGACGGATAACATCCTTATTTTCTACATTTATATAACTAGCTAGTATATATCCTTATATTAGTGTATCTCTATATACCTTCTCTTATGTGCTTTATATATAAAAGCATGACAAAAATATAACCAGAAAAGGGTCAGAGCCAGACAATAAAAATAAAGTCAAAGCCACCAAAAATGTCTAAGGATGGGATTCAAAGGCACAGTTCCACTGACCTTGGAAAAGAAATTTTGTTGCATTTATGTTGAAGTTCAGGAGCAAATGTGAAAAGTGTGGGATGTAATTTTATGAAATATAAAATTTCTTGTCAGCTATATTGCTTTCTGTGCAAACTAAAAACATTATTAGGAACTATAATACATATATATATGTGTGTGTGTATATATATATATATACACACACACATATAAATAAACACACACACACGTACAAAGACATATCTATATATATAAAACAGATGCATCTTTTAGTCTGTCAGTGGTCCTGACTGACACATGGTGGTTGAACATAAACAGCTGTATCATGACTACCAGTGATGATTGGATGTGTCCTCTCCATGCTCACTGTCTTCTACACAAGCTACACAGTTTGCAATCTCTGCAGGTAAAGTCTTTTCTGGACTCAAGACTGGGACAGGATTATGAAAAGGTGCTTCAAAGAAGAGGCAAAGTAGGGCAGAACTTCCATCATTAGGCAATTCAGTCCAGGAAACCATCCTGATTCTTACACATAGCTTCACAGGGCTAACCTAGATTGTGTCTCTCATGCACTATTCATGTAGGTTACTGCAGCTAATAATTAGAAATTTGAAGAAGAGAGAGGATGAAATCCTGAAAATGGAAGTGTACAACATGTGGACAAGGGATATATAAGTGTGTGTGTGGACAAGGGATATATAACTGTGTGTGTGTGTGTGTGTGTGTTTATGTGTATACATATATATTTTTTTTTCCCCCAAATTGGAAAAATAATACCTAAATTCTTCTTTGGTTCACCTTCACTTTATACTGCCATTAGTATGGTTATTCCAACACTCAACTATGATGGTTATTCCAAAATACAACTATTGATCATGGGATTTCAAAATTTTAAATCCTTCAAATGGCTCTAAATTAAATTGAAGTAGTCATTTCTTAGCAAGAGATACATAGCCATCTCTTTCTAGCTACTGTGTTAGAGTCCTATATCAACTCCCACCACATCCACACACATAAGCTATCTAAATCTAGTCCTGGGTAGCAGAACATGCCATTCCGATGCATTTGCAAGCATTGCTCCAACTGCTTTCAATGTGTTTTCACCAGTTTTCTCTGTATGTTGAATTCCAGGCACCGTTCAAAATTCAGCTAAATTAACATTCCCCATTGGAAGCCTTCCACAATAGTTTTCCTTCCTATGCAGACAGAGACTTATAAATTATGCAAGGACTATTTTGATAGATGCCATAAGAAAGATATAGGGAAAATCTGGTGATTCAGATTAGACAGGCCATTTCTCACTCCAGTGGTTTCCTGTCCAACTTCATGGAGATGGTTTTTGAGCTTTGGAGATTTGATAAGTGGAGATGAAGACAGAGTGGTGAAGACAGAAGCTTATAAGGGAGAGATAAGGGTGAAAGGAAGTTTGACATCAGCCTAAGGAACTTACATTGTAATCTTGAGGGACCGGGGAAATTCTGAATATTATGAAGCAGGGAGGAAACCTAATGACAGCTCTTCTACAGAAATATTAATATGGTATATAAATACAAAGTTTATTTATGTAAGAAAGGATATGTTATAAGTATGAAAACCAGAGACAAAATTACTATAATAGTACAGAAAAAGGAGTCCCCAACAAGGATAATGTTGAAATGAACAGGGCAAATTTTCCAAAGGTTTCGAAACTGAATCAGTGGGATTTGTCATTTTGTTAGATGCAAATTGTGCAGGGAGATAGATGATGATTTTAGTTGTTGTCATAGAAACTTTCAGTTTATGTTGGCATGTACCATTAGAGGGGACTGGGAGGAAATTGGAAATGCATCCCTAAAGTTTAGGAGAGAACCCAAGGCTGAGATACATAGATAGGTAGGAAAATTATATAAAAATATTGTATATGTGTATATATATATATATATATATATATATATATATATATGATAGTAGTTTTTGTAGTGGTAATGAGAAATTATAGACAGATGTGAAAGAAGGAGAGACAAATAGGGAAGGAGAGAGCCAGTATAATGACATGAGCCAAGGGAGGAGACTTTCAAGACTTTCAACTGTCAACACTATCCAATGTCCAAGGAACCATCCATTATTAGTAGAATATTTTAAGTAAATGGTTGAGACAGGATTAGAATTTATGTCTCTGAATTCTAAATTATCTCTCTTTTGACAATACCACACTGTCCAGTATCGCATCCCCCCGCTTAGAGAATTGTAGGTTTGCTCTGGTATTTGAGGCCTTGGTCATAAATTTCTTCTAGGCTCTGAGAAAGGTTAATTCAATGTACAGTCTAACCCTTCTTCCTCACCATCTAAATGCATCTGGGAATGGTGAGAGAGGTGGTGGGTAGAGAATATTTGCAAACATGCGGAAAAGAAAGACCAATACCAAATTGATATTAAAACATACACACATGTAGTTCATTTTCATGATACGAAAATATACAATTATGATTCACTTTTATATGAGACATCCAAAATGAATGCCTTGATTATGTTTGTGTTAATTTTACCATTTAAGCTTTCCAAATTCATCCCAAGAATGTTTGTTTTTTAAATAAGGTCAATCAGAGATTCCCTGATTTGGGAAGCCTGATATATGAGATGCATACAAATTAAGATGAGTTAAACCTAAATCAAAAGCAGAAGAAAATCTATTTTACTTTTGCAAAATCTAGTAACCAGAATCATAAATGGCCTGATTCCATTACATTCACCAACACCTTTACTTCTTCTGAAACCATAATGTATGTATAGAACTAGAGTTATAATAAGAAAAAAGTAATTGGATTCTTAAAACTATAGGGTTTTATTTTTTAATGTATGATATATTACATGGCAATAATTCAAAACCAAATTTTTGGAACTTTTGAACAATGTATTTGCATTCTATTTCTGTGTAGTTTAGTGTTTCAATCTTACTATCATAACATTTGTTTGACATTAAATTTCTCCTTAAACTTTCCCACAGGGTAATCCAAATAATTTGTGTGGGTAAGAATAAAACATACCCTGTTCCATTAGCCCTTTATAGTTCTGTGGAGCACTGTAATAGGCCCCATGGAACTATAGAGAAGAATTAACCTTTCTTCTGCAGCCTCTCCCAATTTTGTACTCAAGCTGGTTGATCCCCAGAGAGTGGCTCAGCTGTTAACTGGTGGCTTATGCCATTTATAGAAGTATATTTACAGAGTTGATTCCTGCTCAGGACAACTTCATGCTGCATCCATTTCATAATATTTTCCTCTTTGGGTTTTCCTAAGTTTTATAATACTGTCATCAGAATCTCTTTGGGGCCCAGATAAGTCACTTTGACATTTACACAAAAACAAGAAACATTTTTAGACACAAAGTGTGCTAAACAAAATGTTTGGAGTTTTACATTTACAATGGTGATCTATATATTATAATTGCTTTAAAACATTGTTAATCACACTTCTTAACTGTCTTAACATACTGTCAGACTTTCAAAGCAAGCCTCATTTTGAGATTTTATGTCAAATACCTAATTAATATCTTTCTCTACAAGCTAGAGACAAATATGACTAAACTCTGTGAAGGAAACCAACTCAGACAATTCCAAAAATAGGAGAGAGAGAGAGACAGACCAACAGAGACAGAGAGAGAAGGTTCAGATGAGTATTGCCTTAGTACTACATCGATCGCCGATACATGTGCTAATGATCACTGAGCATTATTTTACAAAGTAGAAAAATAATAGTGTAGTATTCCCAATAATTTAGCAACCAAGCATTTGCCTTTGACTATAAATATTAAGGGCCTTTGGAATGTAGAAAAGTACAACTGTAATGATAGTAACAATAGCACCTGAAGTACAAATGACTAAGAAGAATCACCAAATGGAATGGTGCTCGCATGCATGGGTTGCATATTGTGATTCATGTTACTGAAAATTAAGTAATGGTGGATGAACAGCAGAAAATAAATGGGAAGAAAGAAAAAAGGAATGAGAGTAATTATGTGTGATTCTATGAATGGGAAAAAATTATGAGAACTGGGAACTATATCTTTGTTCCATATTTAAAATTTTTAAATGTGAAATATTTTACTTGGTCTGATTTTTCAGAAAATTCACTACTATTTTATTTTGGAATTAGATTATTACATTATATTTCAATATATCATATTATATATACAATATATTAGATTATATTATCTTCAATCAGTACATTCCTCAAAATGTTAAATTAGGTGTTTTTTTTGCGGGCCTCTCACTGCTGTGGCCTCTCCCGTTGCGGAGCACAGGCTCCGGACGCACAGGTTCAGCGGCCATGGCTCACGGGCCCAGCCGCTCCACGGCACGTGGGATCTTCCCGGACCGGGGCACGAACCCGCGGCCCCTGCATCGGCAGGCAGACTCTCAACCACTGCGCCACCAGGGAAGCCCAAATTAAGTGTTTTAATGCACCTTTTCTGACATACATTTATCTCCTGCCCACATATAACAGCAATTCCTATCAAAGTTATGAGGAATATATTAGTCTAAATGTATAAAAAAGTCTTAGCACTGCAGTTAGAACACTTTTAATCTTGGCAAGATAAGTACAGGTTCAACAACAATAAAATAATTTCTCAGGTGAATAAGAAGCTAACAATCTACACCGTGGTGAGTTTTAATTAAAGATCTTAAACCTAATCCCTAGGGCTTCTTTAAAAAGTCCTAACTATTAAAAAAACAACAACAAAAAACAACAAACATGCATGCATTCATAAAACAAGCACATTCTATTTTCTGAACAGATATCCTTATTAGTTTACTAAAGCATATTTTGGAAAATGTAATTCCATACACAATGGGTTTATTTCCCTGGTGAGACTGGCTACAGAACTTCACATTTTGAGCTGTATAGAAACACTAATGCAAAAAAGCTAGGCTATAAACAGCACTTTGTCAAATAGAAGCAAAAATAACAAAAAAATAATCTGGAGGGGACTATTCTTACCAATGTTACCATCGTAATTTAATCAGTTAATTCGATTTGATGTTGTCATTTGAAATTAGATTTGAATTAGTTTCTCTTTTTTAATGATAATATGAAACCTTGCAGATTATACTACTAAAATACATCAATTTTACATTCTCTCCTAGACCAAACCAACAGTAGCACCTTTAAGTAAAAATTTCTTTTGACAAACAAAGTTTGCAGCTGAAATGTCTATGTGGACCAAAAAAAGTGAGTAAAACAGTCTGGCAAACCAGAGACAGAACCAAAAGAGTTTAAAGTAATAGGTCATGTAAGATACTACAGTAAACTA
This sequence comes from Tursiops truncatus, assembly GCF_011762595.2. Lineage (NCBI taxonomy): Eukaryota > Metazoa > Chordata > Mammalia > Artiodactyla > Delphinidae > Tursiops > Tursiops truncatus. Next base: position 55,720,329 of record NC_047039.1, on the reverse strand, counting down.
AAAATAGCATGCTGTAGTTGCTTAGCTACAGCTGAACTTTACTGGAAGGTGGGCCCAGTATTGCTAAATCTTTTGATATTTTGAAAGAAGATTTTAATAATCCAGATTTTTATATAAAATTGGTTGCTTTATAAATGACGCAACTTACATCAAGGTAAAAGTAATAGATAAAAACAATGACAACAACAATAACGAGCAATTAAAAATTCTACAACTCACTTTCCTGGGTCAATCCACATGACCCCAATGTTGCCTTCAAGCTGGCAATATACATCTGACTATACATTTAACTTACAAAATTTATCTTTGGCTCATGCATGTGCTCATAACATATAATGATGATTTTTAATATTCTGCAATTAATATATTCTCAATTCCAGCTCAATTTTATTTCTTCAATTTTCAATATAGATGTGGCATTTTTACCATAGTATAACAACCTCTTCCTTGATGCATTATTTTATCTAAAATTTAACCTGTTAGTAATTTCACACATCTAGTACCTGTTTAGTTGCTGTTGCTTTCCCCCAAGTGAACTAAATCAAACTTGAAATATTTGGTGTATCATCCGACAGAATACATTCTGCTTATAAGTCATGCCCCTTGCAAAATGGTAGGACACTTGCTGTTGTTCCATTCCTCACGTTCGGATCCACGAGGATTGCCAAGTGGCTGCACTTAGTTCAGTTAGCCACAGTGGCATAACCATAAAGGAGGTTATTTTTCTCACAAAAGAAGAAGTCAGCATATGTACAGTCAGAGTTTGCTTAGAAATTCACCAGAGGTCTAGGATCAAGTGTCTTGATGGAGAATCCTTAATTTGTAGCTTTCATCTTTACAATCACAATACAGTGACTCCACCTCAGGTATGAAGCCAGGATGATAGACAGTAAGATGGAAGGCATAGGCAGGCTTGTCAGTCCCTTTTAGTCAGGATAGCTAGCTTCATGAGAGTCTAGGGAAGGGGATATTTTTAACTGGGTACATTGCTGCCCCAAACAAGATAAAATTCTGTAGCAGGAGAGAATGTATCTTTCTCAGACATCTCGCAATATCTGTCTGCCGTGATGATTCCACTCATACAACTGGAAGTAGGGCTGAGTTTCACTTCAAGAGGCTTCTAAGAGCTATAAGTCAGACTAAAAGCATGTTGCTGCTGCTGCTTCCCCCCCCCCCCCCGCTTCTTTAGTATCATATGACCAACTCATAAGAAATCATTCATTACAGAAAAATAGAAATAAAGGTGGCAAAGCACACTGTGTCTATTGGCAAGCCACCAGCACGAGCTGGTAAGATGATTCAAAAGGATGGGCAGGGGACAGAGCCTACCTAAGTTGTAATGTATTATTAATCTGTCTCTGAAACTGTAATTACCTTCTGATTCTGTCTCATCAAGCTTGCAAACAACTGCACTTAGCCTTCTCCTTTGTGGATGAATTAGTGATTATTTCATACAGTCTGTGGTTTACAGTCTGTTACTACTTTAGATTTCACATTTGAAATGCACTTAACTAATAAGTACATCTGAAATTTATAATATATGCGAAGTACTATCTACCCCACTATATGGATGACAGCTTCTGTGGGTGTTCCCTAGAATCTCACTTTACATGCTCAATTATCAAACTAATTTAGACTATTTCTGGAATATAACTTTTGCAAGGACAAACAAGTTGAAAATTGAAATAGATATCTCTTCTTTCCCCTTCAATTACTTTTTTAAGAAAGTCAACATAAAATCAGTTTTCACAACTAAAGTTTTCCTGAATAAATGGCTGTATACAGATAATGAATGCAATAAGAAGTATAACTACTCATCTGCTATTTGTAAAACGTTATGCTTTTTCATTCCTTTTTACAATAGGACATATTTTATAACAATAAAGGATATTAAAGAGAAATCACGAGAGAAAGCTAAAAATGTTCCAAAACTTAGAACTGTAACAAAGGACGTGAGGGTAGGGGTTCTAGATGAAACAGTTGGCAATGACACTTTTTCCTTCCTCCTATAATTCATAGTATTATCAACCTACTCAGTTTAATCAGTGCTAACCTAAGAGATATATTTTCCAGTGAATTATTTCCAGCCACCAAATGTCATTTCCCATGGAAATTCTAATAAAAACACCTAAAATGCATTATCTGACATTTTAGTGGATCAGTAAGTAGCCTGTCAACTGAGATTCTAAAATCTTTACATGGTATGGATTTCTGCTCTATGGTCTAAACTCTTGACTTTTTACAGGATAATTTACATCTCAATGCAGCTATTTAGCAAGGGATGTCTAAAAATTCAAGTCAATTATAAATAATGGTTCCAGTTACAAATGTATACTGCGTTATGAAGAACCAGCAATTGAATATTTCTGCACTTAATATTGATAAATAATATCTCAGAGCTGCTTAAGTCAGCAATGCCTACAGCTGAGGAAAAAACAGCTGACTACATAAGTTTGAAAATCCTCTCTCTTAATCACACTAAGCCTTATTAATATAAGGATCGAGAATTTAGCAAAGCTTGGCCAGGTTTCCCCCTCAAAGGTTAAGATAATTTTTTTTTTAGGCAACTGTTCTGTCATGTGCTTGGTAGATACCTTTTGCAAAAACCCATGGATCTTTTGATACTGTAACGTGACTTTTATTAGCACAAAATTCAGCTTATTATCAACCAAGGTGTTCAACCCTAAAATCCACGGAGATCCCAAATTTTAACAACATTGTTAAAATGTAAATTATATTGTTTTCTCTTTATGGATTCCTAGAAACATCTATTTGGAGGTTCTTCCATTCATTCATTCACTCACTCACCAAATACATATAGAGCACTGGCTAAAAGGTAGGCATTGTGTGGAAAGTAAGACTGATAACCTCAAACCTCAAGCACCTTTAGTCAACTGACAGTTTACACCAATAACTATTTAAGCAATCAACTAATCACAATGATAATAACAACTCCAAAGAAAAAAGAACAACTGCTGTAAAACCGTATATCAAAACATTCTAACAGAATCTGTAGGATCAGAGAAAATTTCCCTAAGGAAATAATATGTAAGCTAGAATATGAAGAGTGGGAAGGGGATTAGTCCAGTGAAGCACTGAGGAAAGAATTGTAAAAGCAGAGTGAACAGCAAGTGCAACAAACAAAATAGAATTACAAAGAGACTGAAAGAAATTTAGGGCATCAAACAAAGTGAGAGAGGTTTAACATAGTTTGGAAGACAAGAACAATAAGATGATGGCAGAAAGAGACCAATACCAAACAGAATGTTGTATTGATAGATTGTTGGAGTGTAGACTTCATACCAAATCAGAGCAATTAAAGGACTCAGAAGGGGCTTAAAAGTGGTCTAGGGTAGGTAGGGACATAATCATTAACTATTAAACAGAAGCAGCCATTTTTTTCTAAATTTATTTTTTATACAGCAGGCTCTTATTAGTTAACCATTTTATACCTATTAGTGTATATATGTCAATCCCAATCTCCCAATTCATCACACACCACCTGCCCTTCCGCCCCCGCCTCGTTTGTTCTCTACATCTGTCTCAATTAATGCCCTGCAAACCAGTTCATCTGTACCATTTTTCTAGGTTCCATATATATATGCGTTAATATACGATACTTGTTTTTCTCTTTCTGACTTACTTCACTCTGTATCACAGTCTCTAGATTCATCCACATCTCTACAAATGACCCCATTTTGTTCCTTTTTATGGCTGAGTAATATTCCATTGTATATATGTACCACTACTTCTTTATCCATTCATCTGTTGATGGGCATTTAAGTTGCTTACATGACCTGGCTATTGTAAATAGTGCTGCAATGAACATTGGGGTGCATGTGTCTGTTTGAATTATGGTTTTCTCTGGGTATATGCCAACTAGTGGGATTGCTGGGTCATATGGTAATTCTATTTTTAGTTTTTTAAGGAACCTCCATACTGTTCTCCATAGTGGCTGTATCAATTTACATTCCCACCAACAGTGCAAGAGGGTTCCCGTTTCTCCACACCCTCTCCAGCATTTGTTGTTTGTAGATTTTTTGATGATGCCCATTCTAACCGGTGTGAGGTGATACCTCATTGTAGTTTTGATTTGCATTTCCCTAATAATTAGTGATGTTAAGCAGCATTTCATGTACCTCCTGGCCATCTGTATGTCTTCTTTGGAGAGATGCCTATTTAGGTCTTCTGCCCATTTTTTGATTGGGTTGTTTGTTCTGTTTAATATTGAGCTGCATGAGCTGTTTATATATTTTGGAGATTAATCCTTTGTCCGTTGATTCGTTAGCAAATATCTTCTCCCATTCTTAGGGTTGTCTTTTCATCTTGTTTACAGTTTCCTTTGCTGTACAAAAGCTTTGAAGTTTCATTAGAACCCGTTTGTTTATTTTTGTTCTTATTTCCCTTTCTCTAGGAGGTGGGTCAAAAAGATCTTGCTGCTATTTATGTCAGAGAGTGTTCTTCCTATGTTTTGCTCTAAGAGTTTTTTTTTTTCCCTGCGGTACGCGGGCATCTCACTGTTGTGGACTCTCCCTTTGCAGAGCACAGGCTCCAGATGTGCAGGCTCAGCGGCCATGGCTCACAGGCCTAGCCGCTAAACGGCATGTGGGATCTTCCCGCACCGGGGCACGAACCCATGTCCCCTGCATCGGCAGGCGGACTCTCAACCACTGGGCCACCAGGGAAGCCCTCCTCTAAGAGTTTCATAGTGTCTGGTCTTACATTTAGGTCTCTAACCAATTTTGAGTTTATTTTTGTGTATAGTGTTAGGGAGTGTTCTAATTTCATTCTTTTACATGTAGCTGTCCAGTTTTCTCAGCACCATTTACTGAAGAGACTGCCTTTTCTCCATTGTATAGCCTTGCCTCCTTTGTCATAGATTAGTTGAACATAGGTGCGTGGGTTTACCTCTGGGCTTTCTATCCTGTTCCATTGATCTATATTTCTGTTTTTGTGCCAGTACCATTATTGTCTTGATTACCGTAGCTTTATAGTATAGTCTGAAGTCAGGAAGTCTGATTACTCCAGCTCCATTTTTTTCCCTCAAGACTGCTTTGGCTATTAGGGGTCTTCTGTGTCTCCATACAAATTTTAAGATTTTTTGTTCTACTTCTGTAAAAAATGCCATTGGTAATTTGATAGCGATTGCATTGAATCTGTAGATTGCCTTGGGTAGTATAGTCATTTTCACAATATTGATTCTTCCAATTCAAGAACATGGTATATCTCTCCATCTGTTTGTATCACATTTAATTTCTTTCATCAGTGTCTTATAGTTTTCTGCATACAGGTCTTTTGTCTCCCTAGGTAGGTTTATTCCTAGGTATTTTATTCTTTTTGCTGCAATGGTAAATGGGAGTGTTTCCTTAATTTCTCTTTCAGATTTTTCATCATTATTGTATAGGAATGCAAGAGATTTCTGTGCATTAATTTTGTATCCTGCAACTTTACCAATTTCATTCATTAGCTCTAGCAGTTTTCTGGTGGCATCTTGAGGATTCTGTATGTATAGTATCATGTCATCTGCAAACAGTGACAGTTTTACTTCTTCTTTTCCAATTTGTTTTCCTTTTATTTCTTTTTCTTCTCTGATTGCCATACCTAGGACTTCCAATACTATGTTGAATAATAGTGGTGAGAGTGAACATCCTTGTCTTGTTCCTGATCTTAGAGGAAATGCTTTCAGTTTTTCACCATTGAGAATGATGTTTGCTGTGAGTTTTTGTATATGGCCTTTATTATGTTGAGGTAGGTTCCCTCTATGCTCACTTTCTGGAGAGTTTTTAACATAAATGGGTGTTGAATTTTGTCAAAAGCTTTTTCTGCCTCTCTTGAAATGATCATATGGTTTGTATTCTTCAGTTTTTTAATATGGTGTATCACATTGATTGATTTGCACCTATTGAAGAATCCTTGCATCCCTGGGATAAATCTCACTTGATCATGCTGTATGATCCTTTTAATGTGTTGTTGGATTCTGTTTGCTAGTATTTTGTTGAGGATTTTTGCATCTATATTCATCAGTGATATTGGTCTGTAATTTTCTTTTTTTGTAGTATCTTTGTCTGATTTTGGTATCAGGGTGATGGTGGTCTCATAGAATGAGTTTGGGAGTGTTCCTTCCTCCACAATTTTTTGGACAAGTTTGTAAAGGATGAGGGTTAGCTCTTCTCTAAATGTTTGAGAGAATTCACCTGTGAAGCCATCTGGTCCTGGACTTTTGTTTGTTGGAAGACTTTTAATCACAGTTTCAATTTCAGTACTTGTAATTGGTCTGTTCATATTTTCTATTTCTTCCTGGTGCAGTCTTGGTAGGTTATACCTTTCTAAGAATTTGTCCATTTCTTCCAGGTTGCTCGTAGTAGTCTCTTAGGATGCTTTGTATTTCTGCGGTGTCTGTTGTAACTTCTTTTTCATTTCTAATTTTATTGATTTCAGTCCTCTTCCTCTTTTTCTTGATGAGTCTGGCCAATGGTTTATCAATTTTGTTTATCTTCTCAAAGAACCAGCTTTTCGTTGTACTGATCTTTGCTATTGTTTTCTTTGTTTCTGTTTCATTTATTTCTGCTCTGATCTTTATGATTTCTTTCTTTCTACTAACTTTGGGTTTTGTTTGTTCTTCTTTCTCTAGGTCCTTTAGGTGTAAGGTTAGATTGTTTACTTGAGATTTTTCTTGTTTCTTGAGGTAGGCTGGTGTTGCTATAAACTTCCCTCTTAGAACTGCTTTTGCTGCATCCCAAAGGTTTTGGATCATCATGTTTTCATTGTCATTTGTCTCTAGGTAGTTTTTGATTTCCTCTTTGATTTCTTCAGTGATCTCTTGGTTATTTAGTAACGTATTGTTTAGCCTCCATGTGTTTGTGTTTTTTATGTTTTTTTTTCCTTGTAATTGATTTCTAATCTCATAGTGCTGTGCTCAGAAAAGATGCTTGATATGATTTCAATTTTCTTAAATTTACTGAGGCTTGATTTGTGACCCAAGATGTGATCTATCCTTGAGAATGCTCCATGAGCACTTGAGAAGAAAGTGTAATCTGCTGTTTTTGGATGGAATGTCCTATATATCAATTAAATCTATCTGGTCTATTGTGTCATTGAAAGCTTGTGTTTCCTTATTAATTTTGTTTGGATGATCTGTCCATTGGTATAAGTGAGGTGTTAAAGTCCCCTACTATTATTGTGTTACTGTTGATTTCCTCTTTTATAGCTGTTAGCAGTTGCCTTATGTATTGAGGTGCTCCTATGTTGGGTGTGTATATATTTATAATTGTTATATCTTCTTCTTCAATTGATCCGTTGATCATTATGTAGTGTCCTTCCTTGTTTCTTGTAAAATTCTTTATCTTAAAGTCTATTTTATCTGATATGAGTATTGCTACTCCAACTTTCTTTTGATTTCCATTTGCATGGAATATCTTTTTCCATCTCCTCACTTTCATTCTGTAGGTGTCCCTAGGTCTGAAGTGGGTCTCTTATAGACAGCATATATACGGGTCTTGTTTTTGTATCCATTCAGCGAGCCTGTGTCTTTGGTTGGAGCATTTAATCCATTCAAGTTTAAGGTAATTATCGAATGTATGTTCCTATTACCATTTTCTTAATTGTTTTGGCTTCATTTTTGTAGGTCCTTTTCTTCTCTTGTATTTCCCACTTAGAGAAGTTCCTTTAGCATTTGTTGTAGAGCTGGTCGGGTGGTGCTGAATTCTCTTGTCTTTGCTTGTCTGTAAAGCTTTTGATTTCTCCATCAAATCTGAATGAGATCTTTGCTGGGTAGAGTAATCTTGGTTGTAAGTTCTTCCCTTTTCTCACTTTAAATATGTCATGGGAATAAAGATGCAGACCTACTAGAGAATGGACTTGAGGATACGGGGAGCAGGAAGGGTAAGCTGGGACAAAGTGAGAGAGTGGCATGGACATATATACACTACCAAACGTAAAATAGATAGCTAGTGGGAAGCAGCCGCATAGCACAGGGAGATCAGCTCGGTGCTTTGTGACCACCTAGAGGGGTGGGCTAGGGAGGGTAGGAGGGAGGGAGATGCAAGAAGGAAGAAATATGATGACATATGTATAAGTATAACTGATTCACTTTGTTATAAAGCAGAAACTAACACACCATTGTAAAGCAATTATACTCCGATAAAGATGTTAAAAAAATAAAATAAAATAAAATTTATAAATAAATAAATATGTCATGCCACTCCCTTCTGGCTTGTAGACTTTCTGCTGAGAAATCAGCTGTTAACCTTATGGGAGTTCCCTTGTATGTTATTTGTCATTCTTCCCTTGATACTTTCAATAATTTTTCTTTGTCTTTAATTTTTGCCTAGTTGATTACTATGTATCTTGGCATGTTTCTCCTTGGGTTTATCCTGTATGGGACTCTCTGCATTTCCTGGACTTGGGTGGCTATTTACTTTTCCATGTAGGGAAGTTTTTGACTATAATCTCTTCAAATATTTTCTCGGGTCCTTTCTCTCTCTCTTCTTCTTCTGGGACCCCTAAAACGCAAATGTTGTGTTTAATGTTGTTCCAGAGGTCTCTTAGGCTGTCTTCATTTCTTTTCCTTCTTTTTTCTTTATTCTATTCTGCAGCAGTGAATTCCAGCATTCTGTCTTCCAGGTCACTTATCTGTTCTTCTGCCTCAGTTATTCTGCTATTGATTCCTTGTAGTGTATTTTTCATTTAAGTTATTGTATTGTTCATCTCCGTTTGTTTGATCTTTAGTTCTTCTAGGTCTTTGTTAAACATTTCTTGCATCTTCTTGATCTTTGCCGCCATTCTTTTTTCCGAGGTCCTGGATCATCTTCACTATCATTATTCTGAATTCTTTTTCTGGAAGGTTGCCTATCTCCACTTCATTTAGTTGTTTTTCTGGGGTTTTATCTTGTTCCTTCATCTGGTACATAGCCCTCTACCTTTTCATTTTGTCTATCTTTCTGTGAATGTGGGTTTTGTTCCACAGGCTGCAGGATTGTAGTTTTCTTGCTTCTGCTGTCTGCCCTCTGGTGGATGAGGCTATCTAAGAGGCTTGTGCAAGTTTTGAGAAGCAACCCTTTTATTTATCTGTTTATTAAATAATTTAAAAGGAATAATGGTGGGATAATATTTATGTACTAAACATTTATCCTTGAGAATGCCATCCAGTAGGTAGATATACAGACTTAAGAACCCACTGACTAAAGTGGCTGACCCCTAATGTATTCACAGGATCACTGCAAAAGCCTTACACAATATCGTAAGTTAAACGTTCCAATTTTTCCTAAAGATGATTCATTTTAATCTCTTAAGCATTTTAGCTTTGAAATAAATGTGCCAAGAAAGCCAAGAAGGAAGATTTATCAGTTAGGGATGCATATTAATGTAACTGAAATCCTAAATATAATAAGGGAGTGGTGCTATGGGGAAGACAAAGTCCAAGGAATTAAAAATATATTCATATCAAAAGACAAAGTGAGGAAAATGTATGCTCTCAGTCAACTGTGTGAACGTTATTTACTGTTTCCAACAAGCTCAAACCAAAACCCCATTAAATATTTGATCAGTTTGTGAAAGACCAGCAAGTACTCTTCACAACCATGAATATGAACATCTTGCAGACAGGTTAATGTACGGCAGGCCCATAAAAAAGATTATTCATGATAAAATAGTGCAATGTTGGCATATCCTGTGTGTAAAAATAAAAATGATGAAAACCAGAGAACAACAAATGAGAGCTAAAGTTAGCTATAAAATAAGCTGTGTTTGGGGGACATCATAGAAGGTTGAGTCAGGGGGTTACAGGCTAACACTCAAATTGTACTATTTCAAATATAAACTAAGGATTTCTCTATTGTCCTAGACCAATATTTCAAACCTAGAATAAACAGTCATTTTAGGATAAATACCCAGGTCAAGCTATTCATTTATATCTACAATTGAGCTTTAACTGAAGAAATGCCAAATCAATTTTCACCATCAAACCTCACTGTATGATTTTGCTACTATAATTGTAATCCCCACTTTTGGGGATTCTCTTTAAACTAAAATACTCAGAAATTAGTTAAAAAACAAATACATATTTGAAAAGAGGAAAGATGGACATTAACACATCAACCAATTTGCACAGTGGTACCACTTGGTTTAGTATCTGAGATTTCACCCAGCAGAGAGTAAGAGGCAATAGTCTACTTTAAAAGACTGAGAAATAGACATATTTAGCCTTGGGGAAGATAAGAAATCCAAGTGTGAATAGTGTCAGAAGGGATTTCCTCATATGGGAGCTCACAGAAAAATGGTAACGTGGGTAACTTAAGGTGGTAGACTGGAAAAAAATCATTGTAATGTGAAGAAGTGTTCTGTAATGGAAGTAACCATGCATAAGGATTCTATCTAAAAATAAAACAAAACAAAAAGCACTATTACAAAATTACCAGATTCATAATTTTACTTAACAAGCTATTGAAGAGAGTGTTGCTTTCATTCCTAAGAAATTATTTGAAATAATATTTAAAGAGGAAAAACTGGACATTTTAGTAATTCACTTAACATCAAATATAAAGTCTAATTCTTTCTGCATTTGGGCAAAGATGGAGGGGCAGAAGTTTGAAGCGGTGAGATATTGTATTGAATAACTTAAATGGCAATTTAATACTGATAATGATAAATGTTAACAGTGTAGTAACTATTCAGTTCTGATCTTATATTCTGTTTGGTGAAAGATGATATATATCTGCAGACTAGGAGTTTTTCTTTTTTAATATAGAAATATAGTACACTAATTCTGCTCATTTTACATTATATCAAAAAGTAGAAAGAACTCACATATTTACAGGTGGCCAGTGTAGCTAACTAGTACCAAAAAATGATTTAAAGACTGTATATAGAGGGACAGATTAGACCATATTCTCTAAGGAAAAAAATGATCCTGAGAATGTATTTCTTTGAATTTTCAAGAGAAATTCAAAATAAATTGGATGATTGCCTTTTATTGAATTAAGTTAGCAGAACTGGAAATATTTAAATGGGTAGATATATTGATTCATATTTTTCTATAAGCAAAGCAAGGTCTTGATAAATTGTAACACCTCCTCTCTCATTTTCTTAGAATGTTAGGGTAAAGTATGAAAGCTCTATTATAAACCTGGGAATTGATTGACCCTTCTCTAAAGAGAAGGAATACACCATTCACAAAACACAATTCCTTATTTTTTTTTTTTTTTTTAGTCAACACACAATTCCTTATAGGAAGGATATTCAGTTATTAGATACTCTGATAACGCCTTCTCTTAGTTGGAAAAAACCCAAAACTTTTAAACCTATGCCAGGATAGATTTTTAAAATCTCTCACAGTGTCTTCCTGATGGTAGTTTGAGCAATGACTTTTATCATGTCATTTATATTCATTTTTAATGCAAAAAAATCACTGATAATTAAGTGGATATGACTTCATAGCAAGGAAAGAATCAAAGACAAGGTATACTTTCTGCCTGGCCAATAGGTAGGCTGTTATTATTGATAATGTTAGCACTAGTAAATAGATATGCAGAATTTCTGTCTGAGACAAGGGTCACTTCACTGATTCCATGGTAGATCAAGCTGACAGGCTATTTAGTCAGATGCCCAAGGTTACTCCAATGGCTTTATAATCATCCCTCCAATATCCCCATATTCCACCAAATGGAGCACATTTTCTGAGACAGAATCTGCTGTGATCAAGGGTAACCCTTCTGGGAATGCCTCCCTTCAAAGAAGCACTCAATGTCTTTTTCTCTGACCATTATTAGCCTTTGAAAACATAACTTGTATCTCAAGCTTTTGAAATACTGTACTATTAATGATGCCTCACTAACTACAAAACTTGCTACCAGAAATCTGCATGTGGTCAACTCAAAACTGTGGAAATAATTCAACAGTAAAATGTTCAACTTAAAAAGACAAATCTAATTTTCAAATTATACTAACATATCTATAATTTTAATATGCAAATACCATTCTGTAATTTACTTAAATGAGGCTAATAAAAACATCTTGTGGTGGATGTTGCTATTAATACACTTTCTGAAAGAAACTCAGATTAATGACATGTCATTTAGATACTATGTGTTAAAGTTTGTATTTAGGCCAGGGTGGCTCTAGATTCCAAATAGGTACCCTTTCCTATGTGCCTATTACTCAGACATACTACTCAGGGCAAAATGGAGAAACAGGTGTTCTAGAGCAATGCTTCTCAAACTTTAATAGGCATCAAATCATCTGAGGGTCTTGTTGAAATGCAGATTATTATTCAGTTGGGGAGGTAGGAGGGACTGAGATTCTGAAGTTCTAACAAGTTATCAGGTGATGTTAATACTTTTCTTAATATTTCTGGCCGCATTTTGAGATGCAAGGATAGTATTTGAAAATATTCAAAAAATTATGTTATATCTATGCAGGCATTTAATCTCTATCCTGGCCATGCTTCTTTTTGTTTTCTGAGAGGATGGATTCTGAGTAAATACACAATACTTTACTCTTTTTATATTACATGCGATCTTTATGAAAGTGATAGGGTTAAACACCACTGACTTAGGTTTACCCCATTATTAAAAAGAGAGAAGTATCAATAAACGAGGAACTGCCAAGTGCTAAACAACGTCCTTGATTGATTTCACACTGCTAAAATCCTTTCCTACTTTGAAAGCTTTATTAAAAGAAACTCAGAAAGTAATGAGGCATTAAAAGCTGTTTATTTTTAAAAGCAGCAAAAAATAACCAAACCTTTGGAAACAACCAAAGCTCCAAGCTGAGTAAATTTTTCAATTTTTCTCAACCTATGAGATTAATCTCACATTCAATAATAATTAGTTAAGTGTTGCCTGATTTTTTAGAATAACAACTAAAGGAAGAATCTGATCTATGTAAAATATTGATTGTTAGATGGAATATTGATGTATGGTACCACTCTCACAAAATATTAGGTATATTTTTTCATTAGTTTAACTGGGAGAGGCAAATATAAAATTCACAACCTAGTAGGTAATAATTTTTTAATGCAACAAATGGAAACTACTTTCCGGTAATTGTGTTTTCACAGGAAACTATCAGAACAAATATCCAAAAAGAATAGTTTGTCCTAACCTGAATTTTGATTCACTGATTAATTCTAAGGCAGATATATTTCTTCTCTGCCGATAAATCTGATCATTTCTCTAAGCTAAAAGTACAAAACAAAGCAAAATGAAAAACCCATCTACCGTGTTTGACTGGAAACTTTTCAAAAATCTTAGTCCAAATGAGGAAAGCTGTCAGCTAGACTCAGCAATATTTGTGTTCTTTAATTTAAAAACTGCCAAATAATTCAGGTAAAATGCTAATGTCCAAAAAGGAGGCTCTCTATGCTGACTCAGCCACTTAGAAATCTAATTATGCACACAGACTTACGTATATTTGGGAATATTTATGTATTATGTACATTACACATTATATAAATGTATTACTGAGATTGTATATGATAACATGTTACTATTCTTCAGTTCTCACAGTGCAGTAAGTAATAGAGCTCAAAGACACTTTTATTTAGAGATAATGTGACCCTTGACCCTAAAAGATAATAAAATACTTTTCTCATAAAAGTTGATTTATCTGAAACAAACAGCCAGATCACTTATTACTCAGTGGGCTAACTCATGGCTGTGAGATAAATAATCATAAAATGTGCATGGTTCTGCATATTATTTTGTATCATTTCCTAAAGGTTTATGATAACTGGGATTATTTTCAAGCCTGAAATTTACACATACTAGGTAGATTTCATCAAATTAACTGCCAATTTGCACTAATCTTTGAAATATTCTATATCATGACAATGGGTTCACAGACACTTGCTGGACAATCTAGAGTTCTTGCATAAAGTGATTCTGCACTAAAACTTTTCTTACAGCTTGAAGGAGAACGAAAGCATCCCATTGGCAAAACCTTAGAGGATTTACAAAAGGTGCTATTTGAAACTAATTTTCCCCTTTACAAATTTCCTGAGAAAGATATACAAGGAAATAATCTCTTTTCCTGTTCTTTATGTCAATACATTAATATCTAGGGCTTAAACTAATACCTAGTTGTCAAGAGGGCCCACTGTAATAACTTGACTGATAGTTTCTCGGCTCCTGCAGAGACCCAACCCCACTCTTTGATATCTCTTGGAAAAATGACGCTTAGGTCCTTGCAACAGGAAACATATTACACTGCTGCCACAATTTCTGGAGTTTTGGTGATAATTTTCTGCCACCAGGTTGGGATAGACAATAAAGGGAAAGGACTATATGTTCCTGATATAAGCTCTCTGTTTCTGAAGATTAGCTTCCATTTTAAAAAAGCAAAACAGTCTTAAACAAAAAGAAATACTTTATGTAATTGGCCCCACACAGATTAGGGAAAAAAGTAGAACTCCTAAAAAATATTGAGAGCCAAACATTTTAATCAGTGACTAATCTAGCCTGGAGCCATTCCATAATACTATATTAATAGCTATTGAGACACAAACTTAGCTTTTTCTTTTTTTAAAAAAAATTAATGATGATGGCTATTGAATTATACCTGGTACTCTAAAATGCTTTTCCATGAGACTGTACAATTGGAAAAAAGTAGAAAGAGTTGCAGCAAAGATGGGATATAAGAGAAGGTTTTTACAAATTTTTCAATATTTGAGAGTACAAGAATCTCATTTTAAAAAATGCACATCACAAACACACACACATACACAAACACACATCTACTACAAACTTCCCTCTGCCCAAAGGAACTTGTTAGCAACTTAGAAAAGTGAACAGAGTAGAAGAAAAATTCTATTACATAAAGCCTCTTTATCTCTTGGAATCGAGTCAACATAGCCAGTGTCAAAGAGTTTTCCTGTGAGACTGAATGACTTGCTGGAGGCAAGGCTTTAGAATGTTATGCACCTGACAAAAGACTTGATTAGATGTTCTGTGAGTTCTGGTCTTAATATGGGGCTAAATTCAATTCTATGCAGTAAAAGAACCACGATTTAATTAGAGAAGGAGGCAATATGAAGACAGAGATTCAACCAATCAGAAATTTAAAATTAGAAGATAGTATCTTTTTGTTTTAAGGCATCCCACTCTCTTCCAACTCTGACAAAATGTCATGTAGATGGAAGTTCTCAGACCAGGCTAGTTGTTTCGCATCTTCATTAACATGGGTTGGGTTATTTTCTAGCTTCTAAAGAACATGACTGCAGTGTGGAAAATGTATGCTGTATTAGTTTTTTTAGAGTTGGAGTCTTGCTTTTTGATGATAAAACTAAGTCATGTTTTATTATTCTCACTAGTACTTGGCAAATAATAAATTTACAATACTAGGCTAATATATTGGAATTAACAGTCAAGTTGGTTTATCTGCTTCAGTTAACGTTGTTTTAGTTGTCACTGCCTTCTTTGCTATATGTACAATACATGATTTATTTCAAGAAAGTGAAATGGGGTTTAAAAGAATTGCTTTATAAATCCGCATATTCCATGGAATTAGGATTAATTGAAAGTAGTATTACTATTTTGGAATATATCTTTAAAATGTTATTATATGTTTTAAACGAGTCATTTGTTATGTCCTTGGACAGCAAAGATCATAAAATGTGTCCATGAATACTTTATACTTGAACTCCTGATGGGTAGGGTACTTAGGTCTTTCTCTGGTTTCTTTTCATGGGAAACAGCTTAATGAGCACTTTGCACATAGGTCTTGTGGTGAAGCTATTTTATATGAATATTTTTAAATTATAAAAGTGTGTATGTTTATTGTATAAAAGTTGAAAAAATAGAATAGAGAACAATGACACCTATAATCTTACAATGTGGACATAACTACTATACTGACATTCTTATACATTTTTGAGTTTACACTGAATATACCATTTTGTATATTTTTTGCTTAGTATGATGATATGCACTTTTATATTATTTAAAACTTCATAACCAGTTTGATGTACACAAAATAGTCTGTCATAAGGTGTAACAATTTACTTAAGTGACTTGGATATTCACATTTTCTATGTTTTTGATATTTTAAATAATACAGAAAAAATCATGCACATATTTGTAATTTCAGATCAGTAAATCAAGGACAAGAGTTGGACTCTACGAGATCTCTATTGAACTGCATTTCTGTACCCTTTTTTCTCTGGAAATTTCCTTTTCCTTATCTCATCCACATACTTGAGGTGGCAACTGTCATTTGTGTAACATGAACTTGCCCTCTGTCACAGTAAACTTGAATACTCTCTGAGAAATTTTAACTGGGACTGAGAGAATGACTTTTATCTGCTCTGGGTGGTTCCACTATGCAAATCTCAAGAGCTAATATTGGTGTGTTCTAACATACAGACTGACTGTGCAGAGGAAACTTGACTGGTGTCAGAAGGATAAATAAAACAAATGACAGGAAAAAAGCAGTAACAAAGAACAGAGAGAGAATATGACACAAATTCTCAAAGACTTTCATTCCTGAGGCATATTTACAGTCCTGATCTTGGCTTTCTAGAAGATATCTTAGGAACCTTATATCTTTATATATATCTATATAAAGATATATCTATATATCTTTATCCTCCTCTTTTTTTTTTTTTTGGTTCATTTGTCCAGATTGGGTTTCTATATCTTCAAAAGCTTATTTTCTAGAAATGGAAATGAATGTTTTAAAGACTTTTGATACACACTGTATACAGTGTCTTTTACTGTTACCTTAGCTAAGCTGAAACATTTCTCACAATTCATTCTGTGTATAGTTTTTAGTTAGGTCACAAGAAAAACCTGCACATGATTTCGCAAGTAGAGAAGTGAGAGCCATTTTTCTCTCCAAAGTTGGGTGCAGGGAGTCAGACCCTGGGGCACATGCCCTGGTCTGCTGACTTACTGACACAGGGCAGCACCGAGGCATGCAGCTCCTTCAGCTTCTCTGAGGTTAAATGCATGTGTGGCCCTTTGGTGAAGCTGCCGACTTCTCCTGCAGTTCAACCTTATCGTCAACATTAGTGGTGGTGAGAGACAGACAGGAGTTGAGCTCCAGCTTATCTTCCTGGGTCCTCCTTTATCCTCATGGGTTCCAGTTTTGTCCTGGCTCTCCTCCACTTCACAGCCCAACCAACTTAAAGCAACTTCAAGCTCAACATCAGATGAAGAGGAAACAGCGTTGTATAAACGCCCCCTTCCGCTGCCACAATTCCATAAAATCCCTACAATAAATCCCGTATTTCATATCATCAGAGTGATCTGCTTCTCTGACTTCGGTATAGAAGATGAGTACTATTATAACAAAACCCGAAAACATGTGGCATTGGCTTTGGGTCCAGCAGTGAAGGAAACTTGAAGGGCTTTGAGAAAACTACTAGCAGAAACCTGACTAGCTGGAAGGAGATGAGGGTTTAAAGAAGAGAGGCCAGCCCGCAACTATTTGAATTATCCCCAGCTGATCGAGTGTTCCAGGTGAGAACACTGATACTGCAGAGCCTAAGCAAACCATCCCCTCTGTGTCTGAATTCCTGATCCTCCGGCAGTATTACGCCCCTCAGGAAGGACTGGTTTGTTAGCAGTAAGATGTGACTCATGAAGCAACTGGTGCTGGAAGTGGAGCAGTCAGAGTTGCCTCTGCTCTTGAGTTTATGCTAGAATCCTGTAAACTTATAGAAAAATCCCCCTCTTTTGCTCGTTAGTCCAAATTGAGTTTCTCTAATTAGCACTCAAAAGGAGGTCTGACAAATCGTACAATCTACGGAAACAAACATTCTTCATGCATATTGCTTTTCAAAAAGACTACCATACTGTATCTTACTATTTTTTATGCAATTTTGAATGAAGAAAGGCCCCCAACTTGAAAAACCATGATCAGTTTTCATTTGATGTATAAACTTAACGAGTTCTTTTGTTCAAGGAATTATGCAGTCATCTATTCAATCACCTAGGAAATATTTTATTGAGCTCTTTAAATGTACAAGGCAGTGGATTAAGCAAAGAGAAGGATACAAAGAATTATATAGTATCTGAGTAGTTAATCACACAGTAGCAGCAATGAGACACACGAACAGAAACTAAGACATTTCCTTGATTCTATGATGCACTTATTTTTCACATTTAAATCTGTTTAAAATCAGGGCACACCATTTAATTGATGGGTGCATTTAATGTGGGAGTGTTTCTTCCCCTTGAAAAGCTGCTATTAAATCAACACATGTGCCTTATTATCCGTGATGTTTTAGAAAGGAGGAAATGCAACACAGCACAAGCTAGTATGTAATAAGTACCATGAGTGACACCAGGAGACTTAAGATTTTCACTAGCTGGATAATGTGAGAATACGTCAAAGCATTTCAACTGGATCTAGAGAGGAAAGGGCATGACATTTAAGAAGGATCTCCTGTGAATACATAATATGAACTTTCTTATAATATTAAATGATAGGAATTAACTTAATATTCCTGATCATACAAATGAGGTTCAGGTTAGTGAGAAGTACGTCCTTGATATTTTCACACTCAGATATCTCTAAATTGAAGTGTACACTCTTTTCAGAACATAATAACGAACACATCATACTTACTAGGTACTTACTACATGCACTGTAGTAATGTGTACAATGTATTATGTTCTAAATCCTTTACATATAAGACTCATATTAGAGATGGGGGAACTGAGACCTGGAGAAATCAAGTAAATTTAAGGAGGTCACACAACTAACAAGTGACAAACTGTATAGATTAAGAAACCCAGCAGTCTCATAAAAGAGTGTGTGTTATTAGCCACTATTCTCTGTGCCTCTCTGGACAACATAAAACACTTTCTCCCAAAGTTCTGACTATCCCATTAAAAACTGTAGTCCCCTGGCTCTTGATTTCCCTTACCCAACTACATAATTGACAGATTTATGATGCAAATAACTTACTGTCTGTTTCTACTACCTCCAAGTAATCTCCTTAAAGGCAGGGTTGTTGTCTGTTTTGTTCACTGATGTATCTTTGCCTGGACTGTGCCTAGCATAAGGTAGGAGCTCCATAGGTATTTGTTGAATAAATTAATGAATAAATCTTAAAAAGGAGACGAGAGAGTGGAGTCCATGAGTGAACAGTAATTGGATAGAAACAGAGGCAGGGCAGTGGGAGTTGTGTTCTGAAACACTGATTGGTGCGGTCCGCCTAAGGTGTCAAGTGGGAGCAGAAGAAATGTGTGAGCATCCTCCCAGAGAGGGAGGTACAATCCACCCAGGCTCATCTGCATGAGTCTTTGCTCCCTCACATCTTGTTTGTAGCTTGTTCAGCAATAGACACTTGAAAGGAGGGCAGGAAGACATCAAAGTAGCTGTATTGTTCATATTTTTTTCTCCCTTTGTTAACTATTTGCTCTCTTTCCAGCTGACACTACAATTTCAGCGATTTAATGATACAATTGTTTCTGAAAATGACACAGAAACAGACACCCACTGCCATTTAATTGGCTGCCAGGACAAAATGGAATCTGCTGTTTTGTAATTTCATTTTTGAGGTGTGTGGGAATCTGGAGAGGCTGGGAGAGGGATAACCATTTACTGCCATTAAAAAAGGTAAAAGACACAGACCTACTAGAGAATGGGCTTGAGGATATGGGGAGGGGGAAGGGTAAGCTGTGACAAAGCGAGAGAGTGGCATGGACATATATACACTACCAAACGTAAAATAGATAGCTAGTGGGAAGCAGCCACATGGCACAGGGAGATCAGCTCGGTGCTTTGTGACCACCTAGAGGGGTGGGATGGGGGGGTGGGAGGGAGGGAGACGCAAGAGGGAAAAGATATGGGTATATATGTATATGTATAACTGATTGACTTTGTTATAAAGCAGAAACTAGCACACCACTGTAAAGCAATTATATTCCAATAAAGATGTAAAAACAAAAAAAGGTAAAAACTGGGCTTCCCTGGTGGCACAGTGGTTGAGAGTTCGCCTGCCGATGCAGGGGACATGGGTTTGTGCACCGGTCCGGGAGGATCCCACATGCCGCGGAGTGGCTGGGCCTGTGAGCCATGGCCGCTGAGCCTGCGCATCCGGAGCCTGTGCTCCGCAACGGGAGAGGCCACAACAGTAAGAGGCCCGCGTACCGCAAAAAAAAAAAAAAAAATTATCTTTAAATCACTTTAATAAGTGCCATCTGTAAAACTGAATTTCCCCCTCAATATCACATTATTTGTATATGCATTTTATTATAAATTCCAAATAAAAATTTAATCCAAAGATTCTGAAAAAGTTAGGGTTAGAAATATATATAAATAGTAAAGATATTTAGATTTATAGATATAGATAATACCAAAACAGCATGCCTTACTCTTCTTAATGCCATATTTCAAGTGGACTTAGATATAGTTGCAAAGAATGGTATTTATCAACTTACTGTGCATTTGAATAGGAAATTTATGTGGGAAATAGTCAGGGCGTAATGGAATATGTACTAAGAAAATTAATATAGTTTTTAACATATAGAAGTTGTGCTATTGAAAACTTAAATATAAAACAAGACTTTTATAAGGACTCATGCTTTACTTTTTCTTTCAGGTAGATGTTTTTACAGGGGAAGAAAGTGAGGCACAGACACATTTGAAAACTTTTCCAAGGTCATATACATAGTAGAACCCATTATTTTACACAAATTATGTTTCCCCAGGATCTATATACTTAATCTCTGTGCCAAACTACCTCCCATAATAAAATGATATATTTTATGCTCAAACACATTTTCAGTAATCCTTTTTCTTTAAAATTTTCATAGTACTACATTTATTAATTTATCCCCTTGGGAAATAAAGCAAATGTTTTCTCTCATTTCCCTATATCAGAGATTAAAGAGTTATGAAGTAAGTTGCATCTCTATCATATGAACCTCTATTTTTAGCCCAAAGACCAATTCAGAATGTATAAAAAGAAAACTATAAATGGAATACCACTGGGTCTTGCTAGCAGTATCATAGTTACAACCAAGAAACAAAGCTGAGTATGCAATGTTCATCTTCACTTCTCAGCACAATTGGCTACTAGGAGTCACTTGGAGTGCTATAGCTCAGTCACTGCGCAAACTCAGCTTTTTGGCTAATGAGTGACATTTAGGCAAGCAGAGGATTGATTCTTGAGACAGTTGCTTGAAATCTAATGCTAGATTTCTATCCAATCCAACGTCACCTTTACCTGATAGACTACAGTAATTTCACAAATAGACATTGAAAAGACCAAAGAAGTGTCAGTTACAAGCCAATAACATATATATTCACTCCACAAATAATTTTTCTGTGTACCAGACACAGTGCTATGGATATTCAGTGCTCAACCAAACCTCACAAGGTTGGCCTATTTTGACTTTTATTGCACCTATTGATAAAGGTGTACTGCTACTTTCCTTTCCCACCTAAAACTCTAACTCACCTTTTCATTTCAAATACCTGACCAAACAAAATATCAAATCTTATATATAGAATTTACTTGAATAGCCCCTGCATCAAAGTGTTACTTTCTTAGAAGTTCAGAATGTTATGTATCAGTTAGGCAAAAAGATCTCTAATGGCAAAGGTATTGCCTTTGAGAGGGATAGCCCATGTTTGGAGCAGCCTATGTTTTCTCTGAGAAAGCAGAGCAGAGATTCAATATAGAAGGGATAATTTAGCAGATGTATTGTTCCTAAGACAAATGCATATAAATTAAATGAAGCACATTCTTAAAGGGAACCTGGGGTCAAAAATGCAATCCACAAAACAGGAAAAAGAAAATCTGAAGAAAGTTTCACAGCTATGATGAATTCAACTGAGTAAGAAGAAAGCATATTGTTTCCACTACTTGTGGGATCACAGTTAGGAAGCAGCAGAGTATTTGGGTGGTACTGGTCAGACTCATTAATGAACGCATACAATTCCTGGAATAAGAAGGTTTCTAAAATGAGGAGAGTGCTACAAGTTGTCCTGTTTATCTGTCCATGGTTTATCTAACATGAGGGCAGAGACCTTTTAAAGCTCTTTCCTCCCTATTTGAATGTTAAAACCAAGCAGTTGACCTTTAAGAAGCTAAATGATTCTTAATTTGCATAAAGCCTTTTTTCATTTTTTTGTTGTTCCTTCATTATATGGGCACAATGCTTTAAAGGCAGCACAGGCACGTCCTATTTGTTTATGCTCCTTATGAGAAAAACAAGTATCCCTTACTTTTTCCTTTCCTCCAACTAAAGTGCAAATTTTAGGCAAACTGGTATCTTCAAAGCACAAGGAAAGTTTTCACTCAGAAAGACTTCTCTAGGAAGAGACAGGTTTCCGGGATAATAAAGCTATCATGACATCTGTCTTCTCCTCTACATGACAGGAATTTTCAAGATAGAAAAGCAGATAGAAAAGAGATTTATTCATTCATTCAACAAACATTTATCAGGAAAAGGACAACTGGGAGGAAATTGGATATTGAATCTATGGAATTTTATGTTTGTTTCTTTGAGGCAAGATTGAGCTAAGGTCTGGTACATGAGATCAGTAGTATTTTCTCCTCAAAGTTACTACAGAAATCTGAGCAATTACAAGCACTGGGAAGGGGAGATGTCATTATCTTTAACAGATAAAAATAGATAGAAATTGAGGAGGAATGTTTGCCTCGTTACTTTTTTCACACCAGCTACTTGGTCTCCTCACTTCTGATTTTTCATCTATGTAGTCCGTCCATCATAATGCTATCATAATTTTTCCAAGGCACGGTTCTGATTACAGGATTGCACAGATTAGAACAACAAATAAATAATAATAATAACAAAAGACCAACACCATCAATATCCATTTTTTGTTTATATAGTAAAATATAATTTTTTAGATCAGGCTTCAAAACTTCCACCAAAGAATCCCAGTTCAACCTTTTGAAATAACATCTCAACTCTTCCTTACCATATTTGAAGTCTATCCCCTATTGCCAAAATGTCCCTATTCATTTCCACCTCCATGCTTCTCATACTTCCATCTTGAAAGAAATTATTTTATCCAACCTCACATATCTATATCCCATCCAGCTACAAAATGCCATTTGTTTTCTTCAATAATTCATTCATATTCCAACAGCTATAATAAAGCCTCCGTTTTTTGAAATTCCCATTCTACTTTATCTTGACAAGTTAGCAATCTCTACCTGTAATGTCATTATGTATGTGTTGCAAATATTTTTCCAGTCATTTACAGATACTATTATATATAATGTCTTCATAGTAACAAGCTTTCCAAGAATTGCTAGTTTGGAGTCAATAACAAGAACATATCAACCTTTACAGTGTCAACTCAAGTTGATCTTTCACTAGTTTCCTCTTGGCACTATATCATACAACTGTGTATATCACACTAGTTTGGAATTACGTACTATTTGTATCGATCCCTGTCTTTAATTTCAGAATTGTACAGTACAAAAAATGGCACCTTTGAAGTCAGATTTAGATTTGAAACCAGCTCTGACATTAAATAGTTCTATGTACTAGGGCAAACTACCAACCACCTTAGAGCCTTAGTTTATTTCTAAAATAGGGATAAAACCCTTACAATAGTTTTTGAAGATTAAATGGAATGATTCTTATTAAGCACCTAGGACATGGCAGGTCCTGAAATGGATGCCAGCTTTCTTTTGCGACACCATCTCATGAGTTACACTGTCTTTTCTAAAATGAACATCCTGTAACAGTTTCTAAGCAACTTCCAAAGTGTATAGCAGAACTGAACACAGGTGACATGCAATTAGTGCCAATGACCATATGTCAGGGATGGAAACAGAGTTTTATAGACTTTCCAACACTGTGTCTGAAATGAAAAGCTATTATTATGCAATGGATAGAACTCAGGTCAAACAGTCTGACATCTGACTCTAGATGTGCAGATATTACTTACTAGTACTGTGACTTTGAGACAGGTCCTTTACTTCTTTGAATCTCCATTTCTTCACCTGCAAAAATGAGGACATTGGACTAGATCCATGACTTTTAATTTAATTAATACTATAAAGTTTACTGATTTATTCATTCTGTGAATGAAATTTTGTGGAAGTATAACAAATGAAAGGTTTAGAAGTAGAGCTACTCCAGATGATACAAAGAGGAAGTTTAGAGCCTCCACCTTTTGGTCCCTTCCTGTAAACCAGACTAAATCTGGCTTAAATCTAGTCAGAGATTTACAGAGGATTCATGAAGAATTGTAATAACTAAGCGATCACTCAGGTCTACTCAGAAAGTATGTATAAGAAATGACAAACTTTATCCATTCATGGAGGATGTTTAGGTTGTTTCCATATCTTTGCTATTGTGAATAATGCTGAAATGAACATAGGAGTGTGGAAATCTCCTTGAGATACTGATTTCATATCCTTTGAATATATATCCAGAAGTGAGATTACTGGATTAAAATGTAGTTATATTGTTAATATTTTGAGGAAACTCCATAGTGTTTTCCCAAAATGGTTGTACCAATTTACATTCCCAAATGTTCGTTGACGGATGGATAAAGGAAATGTGACTATATATTTGGCTATATATATATGCGTGTGCGCACATACACACACACACAAACTGAAATATTAGTCAGCCTTAAAAAAGAAGGAAACCCTATCATTTGTGACAACATGCATAAACCCAAAAACTTTATAAGTGAAATAAGCCAGATGCAGAGTAACAAATACTGCATGTTCTCAATCATATGTGGAATATGAAATGTCAATTTCATAAAAACAGAGAGCAGAATGGTGGCTCTCAGTAGCTAAGGAGAGTGAGATATGGGAAGATACTGGTCAAGGGGTACACAGTTTAGTTACGCAATATAAATAAGTTCTGCAGATTTAAGGTACAACAATGTGATTATAGTTAACAATATTGTATTATATATTTGAAATTTGTTAAAAGGGTGAATCTTAAGTTTCTCACTTCCCCCCCATCTCAAATGCTAACTAGATGAGGTAATGGATATGTTAATTAGCTTGATTGTGGTGAATATTTCACAATGTATACATATATATCAATTCATCTATTTGTATACCTGAAATATACGCAAGTTTTAATTATCAAAATTAAATTAAGTCGGTAGTCTTTTTAAATTGGGGGAAAATAAATGAAAGGCCAAACTTTAAGCTACTCTTCATATTCACCAAATATTGCCTAAATATTCACTGAAACTCTAAAAGTTTTCTTACTAGGCATGCTGCTTACATTGTCTAATTAGCTGAAAATTCCAAATTGAAACTCCACAACTCTAATGTTTAAATATGGAAAAAAAAATAACTAGGTTTATAAAAGTTAATACAACTGACAAATAAGAGTGATCATACACTGATGTTTTATGTTTTAAAAACCATATTGGGCACAAAACTCATGTGGATGTGCTGTCTTCACACTTTAAATATCACTTAGAGTGTGTCATGATAACACCATATCATAGAATGGCCAGTGTGCAAAAATCTTGCAAGAAATTATACAAGAAATTAAACACATGCTTTGGAGTAAGAGAGTTGATTTTAACTTTTTTTTTTTTAATTTTTTTTTTTTATTTGCGGTATGCAGGCCTCTCACTGCTGTGGCCTCTCCTGTTGCGGAGCACAGGCTCCGGACGCGCAGGCTCAGCGGCCATGTCTCACAGGCCCAGCTACTCCGCGATATGTGGGATCTTCCTGGACCGGGGCACGAACCCGCGTTCCCTACATCTGCAGGCAGACTCCCAACCACTGCGCCACCAGGGAAGCCCTTAACATTTTAACATTAAAGTTCTGGGAAGTTTACTTAACCTCTAAGCTGCAGCTTATCTGTAAAATGCAAATAACAATATTGATCCTCCCTGCTTTTATGTATTTTTTTTTCTTTTTTTTGGTGATTGCAAAGTAATATTCACTGTAAGGAAGTACTAGCTCTTATTAGGTGCCTAATAAATATTAAGTCCCCTTTTCCTTCTCTTTTTATATAATTCCATAAATATAGTTAGCATTGTTAAAATAGAGCGTGAAGCAATGTAAGCAACTCAATTTTTAATGGTCTCTTGTACAGTGGTTTCTAATTTCCTAACCTTTCAAAGCTGTTAAAATAAAGTCAAATAATGATACTGCTGTGGTATAAGTGTTGCTAGGATCAATAAAGCGTGGTTGTTGTTATAAATTGCAATTAAAGGGGTAGTGCTTGATTGCTTGACAGTAGGTAGTCTTTCTGGCCCAAATAAACTCAAGTGTCAGTCTGATTTACAGGCTAATTAGTATGGACTGCACATGCATTTCATTGGGAGACCATCAGATCCTATTGACTTCTATCCACATCATGAGTGTGCCCCTGACTTTGTTCAGTGTCACTAACAGGTGACAAGTCCTCCTTACTTGTTTGTTTATTCAAGAATATAGTCATAATTTTTAATTAAGTAGAACATAGAAGAAATGTAATATGTTTGTAAATAAGCACTCAAACAGCTCTACAAATTTCAGTATGACTTTCAGTATGACTTTCTGTTTCTATACATTTAAGATAAAACCATGCATGAATTCAGAAATGGCATAGGCATCAATATAGCAAAGAAGGATGATTATTTTTGAATCTTTGCAGCAATAGAAAAATACACATAAGAAATTAATGTATAGGCTAGAAAATCTCAGGATAGGTATATTTCATGACAAACTAGTTGAATAATCCCTTAAAAAAGAGCCAAATTTTTATTTTCCAAATAAAGAAGTATGCTTACCTAAAGTACAATTTTGTTTATTCCTAATCTTTCTATTTAATGTGGTATTTTATATGTAACATATTCCAATATATTCCCACATAATTATCTAGTGAATATGGGATATTTGTACACTACAGTGAGGTAATTAAACAATCCTTTGGATTATGAATTCCATTAAGGTATATAGTGTGTTTTCTTCCACTATGTATTTACTAATTAGTCTAGTCCCTGCTAGAAATATAAATTTTTGTTGAATGAACAAATAAAAAATTACAATTCTTTAATAGGAACAATTATATATATATAATTTATATATATATTTACATATATAATTAAGCATCTTTTCTATAAGCCCTACATCCACATTTCTTGTAAATGCCACTTCAAAAAAAAAATCAGAATCATGCAAAAATACTCTGATGCCATACCTTCTCTGTTATCCCATACTTATGTTAGATATTTATTTTAGGTGTTACTGTTATACCCAGAAAATCCCAATCATACTTACTATAGTACAATTATGTAATGTTCTGTTTCTGAACCCTATTTCCCTTTCCTCTATAACTTCTAGAAAGGAAGCTTTGTGTAGGCCAAAGTCAAAAAGACTGATCTTTTTTGTACACTGATGAATTCCCATCAGTTTCTGACTCATAGAAAGTGCTCAATAATTATTTGTTGTATAAAGAAACTAAAAAAAAAATTCTATTATAAAAAATGATCACAATATATTTGTGACTTTACACATGAAAATATATTTTGATAATTCTGAGTAATCTTTTAACAGCTTTTATATATGACAGTACAAAACTACTGATGCATTAAATTTAAGCAATTATACCAAAAACACGAAATAAAACACTAGAGTCAATGAAAGCATTTTAAAGAACAAAATAGGATCCTAAGATCAAAATGCTGATATAAATGTTTCCATGTAAAAATTAGAAGAAGTCCTTGAAAAAAATATGAAAAGACAAATTAAAAGCAAAATCCATTCCCTTGTTCTTAGGTAATGTCACCCAAAACAAGAACTTGGGCTCCTTGAGAGCAAAATATATGTCTACTGACCTTGTTAGTCCAAGGATTTAAATATAATACCTGGTTCACTTGAGGGCTCAATTCATATTTTAAATGCATTATGAATGAATCAATCAATTACCTGATGCAGAATGTCTAAGAATTGAAAAACAGTGTAAAAACTATCAGGAAAACAAAATAAAGACTGGAAAAATATGAAAATGTGTTATACAATAATTTAATTAATATGGCACAGACTACATGTGTTGGATTATAAAATGATGGTATTATTTTAAACTACAAGTGATATCAGAACTCCAGAAAAATGAAATATATCTGAATAGATAGGTTTAAAAAAATTCCATGATGAGCCATTACCCTTTTCCACCTTGAGTTCAGTGTCATTAACAGAGTTGAAGATAATATTTGAGAGCATCTTTTCCCCATGTCTGTAGGCTGAACTGGTGAGGAGGAGAGAGCATTTTGCTTTCCAGTCCTTGGGTTATTTGCTGAAATCAATAGTGGAAGAGGATGCACAGGTGTGGATCCGAAAACAAGAGGCACTATAATTCTAAGAATGTGTGTTCCTGCATAGACCTTACAGCAGCTCTTCAGCTCTGACTGATCTTGGCTATGTCCAGCTGTCTGATTATCAATTTGTGGAAAAACTTGCAATAAAGAGTTAGTTTTGGGCTTCCCTGGTGGCGCAGTGGTTGAGAGTCTGCCGATGCAGGAGACGCGGGTTCCTGCCCCGGTCCGGGAAGATCCCACATGCCGCGGAGCAGCTAGGCCCGTGAGCCATGGCCGCCAGGCCTGCGCGTCCGGAGGCTGTGCTCCGCAACGGGAGAGCCCACAACAGTGAGAGGCCCGCATACCGCAAAAAAGAAAGAAAGAAAGAAAGAAAGAAAGAGTTAGTTTTATCTTCTGCATAAGCATGATGTCATTAAAATAAAGGAAATGGGCTTCCGGGAAGATGGCGGAAGAGTAAGACGTGGAGATCACCTTCCTCCACACAGATACACCAGAAATACATCTACACGTGGAGCAACTCCTACAGAACACCTACTGAACACTGGCAGAAGACCTCAGACCTCCCAAAGGGCAAGAAACCCCCCACGTACCTGGGTAGGGAAAAAGAAAAAAGAATAAACAGAGACAAAAGGACAGGGATGGTACCTGCACCAGTGGGAGGGAGCTGTGAAGGAGGAAAGCTTTCCACACACTAGGAAGCCCCTTTGCGGGTGGAGACTGCGGGTGGCGGAGCGGGTAAGCTTCGGAGCTGCGGAGGAGAGCACAGCAACAGGGGTGCGGAGGGCAAAGCCGAGAGATTCCCGCACAGAGGTTCAGGGCTGACCGGCACTCACCAGCCCGAGAGGCTTGTCTGCTCCCCCGCCAGGGCGGGCCGGGCTGCGAGCTGAGGCTCGGCTTCGGTGGGAGCGGGAGCGCAGGGAAAGGACTGGGCTTGGCCGCGTGAGCACAGCCTGCAGGGGGTTACTGCGCCAGGGCTAGCCAGGAGGGAGTCCGGGGAGAAGTCTGTACCTGCCGAAGAGGCAAGAGACTTTTTCTTTCCTCTTTGTTTCCTGGTCCGCGAGGAGAGGGGATTAAGAGCGATGCTTAAAGGAGCTACAGAGACGGGCGCGAGCCACGGCTATCAGCGCGGACCCCGGAGACGGGCCTGAGACACTAAGGCTGTTATTGCCGCCACCGAGAAGACTGTGTGCAAGCACAGGTCACTATCCACGACCCCCTTCCGGGAAGCCTGTGCGGCCCGCCACGGCCAGGGTCCCGTGATCCAAGGACAACTTCCCCGGGAGAACGCACGGCACGCCTCAGGCTGGTGCAACATCACGCCGGCCTCTGCCGCCGCAGGCCCGCCCCGCACTCCGTGCCCCTCCCTTCCCCCCCCCCCCCCCCACGCCCGGGTGAGCCAGAGCCCCCGAATCAGCGGCTCCTTTAACCCCGTCCTGTCTAAGAAAAGAACAGACGCCCTCCGGCGACCTACACGCAGAGGCGGGGCCAAATCCAAAGCTGAGCCCCAGGGAGCTGTGACAACAAAGAAGAGAAAGGGAAATCTCTTCCAGCAGCCTCAGAAGCAGCGGATTAAAGCTCCACAATCAACATGATGTACGCTGCGTCTGTGAAATACATGAATATACAACGAATCATCTCAGATTAAGGAGGTGGACTTTGAGAGCAAGATTTATGATTTTTCCTCATTTTGTGAGTGTGTATGTGTATGCTTCTGTGTGATGTTTTGTCTGTATAGCTTTGCTTCCACCATGTGTCTGAGGATTCTATCCGTCCGTTTTTTATCTCAATAATTATTTTTTTATTTTAATAACTTTATTATATTTTATCTTACTTTATTTTATTTTACTTTATCTTTTCTTTCTTTTTTTCTTCCTTCCCTCCTCCCTCCCTCCCTCCCTCCCTCCCTCCTTCCCTCTTCCTTCCTTCCTTCCTTCCTTTCTACTTTTTCTCCCTTTTATTCTGAGCCGTGTGGATGAAAGGCTCTTGGTGCTGCAGCCAGGAGTTAGTGCTGTGATTCTGAGGTGTGAGAGCCAAGTTCAGGACACTGGTCCACAAGAGAACTCCCAGCTCCACATAATATCAAACAGTGAAAATCTCCCAGAGATCTCCATCTCAACACCAGCACCCAGCTTCACTCAACGACCAGCAGGCTACAGTGCTGGTCATCCTATGCCAAACATCTAGCAAGACAGGAACACAACCCCATCCATTAGCAGAGAGGCTCCCTAAAATCATAATAACTCAACAGACACACCAAAACATACCACCAGACATGGACCTGCCCACAAGAAAGACAAGATCCAGCCTCATCCACCAGAACACAGGCACTAGTCCCCTCCATCAGGAAGCCTACACAACCCACTGAACCAACCTTAGCCACTGGGGACAGACACCAAAAACTACAGGAACTACGAACCTGCAGCCTGCAAAAAGGAGACCCCAAACACAGTAAGATAAGCAAAATGAGAAGACAGAAAAACACACCGCATATGAAGGAGCAAGATAAAAACCCACCAGACCTAACAAATGAAGAGGAAATAGGCAGTCTACCTGAAAAAAGAATTCAGAAGAATGATAGTAAAGATGATCCAAAATCTTGGAAATAGAATAGACAAAATGCAAGAAACATTTAACAAGGACCTAGAAGAACTAAAGAGGAAACAAACAATGATGAGCAACACAATAAATAAAATTAAAAATACTCTAGATGGGATCAAGAGCAGAATAACTGAGGCAGAAGAACGGATAAGTGACCTGGAAGATAAAATAGTGGAAATAACTACTGCAGAGCAGAATAAAGAAAAAAGAATGAAAAGAACTGAGGACAGTCTCAGAGACCTCTGGGACAACATTAAAAGCACCAACATTCGAATTATAGGGGTTCCAGAAGAAGAAGAGAAAAAGAAAGGGACTGAGAAAATATTTTAAGAGATTATAGTTGAAAACTTCCCTAATATGGGAAAGGAAATAGTTAATCAAGTCCAGAAAGCACAGAGAGTCCCATACAGGATAAATCCAAGGAGAAATACACCAAGACACATACTAATCAAACTGTCAAAAATTAAATACAAAGAAAACATATTAAAAGCAGCAAGGGAAAAACAACAAATAACACACAAGGGAATCTCCATAAAATTATCAGCTGATCTTCTCAGCAGAAACTCTGCAAGCCAGAAGGGACTGGCAAGACCTATTTAAAGTGATGAAGAAGAAAAACCTGCAACCCAGATTACTCTACCCAGCAAGCATCTCATTCAGATTTTATGGAGAAATTAAAACCTTTACAAACAATCAAAAACTGAGAGAGTCAGCAATGCCAAACCAGCTTTAAAAGAAATGCTAAAGGAACTT
The DNA here is from genome assembly GCF_011762595.2 of Tursiops truncatus. Lineage (NCBI taxonomy): Eukaryota > Metazoa > Chordata > Mammalia > Artiodactyla > Delphinidae > Tursiops > Tursiops truncatus. The sequence continues at coordinate 55,688,760 of NC_047039.1, read as the reverse complement.
CTCTAGGCAAGAAACACAAGAGAAGGATAAGACCTACAATAACAAATCCAAAAAAATTAGGAAAATGGGACTAGGACATACATAACAATAATTACCTTAAATGTAAATGGATTAAATGTTCCCACCAAAAGACACAGACTGGCTGAATGGATACAAAAACAAGACCCATATATATGCTGTCTACAAGACACCCACTTCAGACCTAGGGACACATACAGACTGAAAGTGAGGGGATGGAAAAAGATATTCCATGCAAATGGAAATCAAAAGAAAGCTGGAATAGCAATTCTCTTATCAGACAAAATAGACTTTAAAATAAAGACTATTAGAAGAGACAAAGAAGGACACTACATAATGATCAAGGGATCAATCCAAGAAGAAGATATAACAATTGTAAATATTTATGCATCCAACATAGGAGCACCTCAATACATAAGGCAAATACTAACAGCCATAAAAGGGGAAATCGACAGTAACACATTCATAGTAGGGGACTTTAACACCCCACTTTCACCAATGGACAGATCATCCAAAATGAAAATAAATAAGGAAACACAAGCTTTAAATGATACATTAAACAAGATGGACTTAATTGATATTTATAGGACATTCCATCCAAAAACAACAGAATAAACATTTTTCTCTAGTGCTCATGGAATATTCTCCAGGATAGATCATATCTTGGGTCACAAATCAAGCCTTGGCAAATTTAAGAAGACTGAAATTGTATCAACTGTCTTTTCCGACCACAATGCTATGAGACTAGATATCAATTACAGGAAAAGATCTGTAAAAAATACAAACACATGGAGGCTAAACAATACACTACTTAATAACGAAGTGATCACTGAAGAAATCAAAGAGGAAATTAAAAAAATACCTAGAAACAAATGACAATGGAGACACGATGACCCAAAATCTATGGGATACAGCAAAAGCCATTCTAAGAGGGAAGTTTATAGCAATACAATCCTACCTTAAGAAACAGGAAACATCTCGAATAAACAACCTAACCTTGCACCTAAAGCAATTAGAGAAAGAAGAACAAAAAAGCCCCAAAGTTAGCAGATAGAAAGGAATCATAAAAATCAGATCAGAAATAAATGAAAAAGAAAGGAAGGAAACAATATCAAAGATCAATAAAACTAAAAGCTGGTTCTTTGAGACGATAAACAAAATTGATAAACCATTAGCCAGACGCATCAAGAAAAAAAGGGAGAAGACTCAAATCAATAGAATTAGAAATGAAAAAGGAGACGTAACAACTGACACTGCAGAAATGCAAAAGATCATGAGAGATTACTACAAGCAACTCTATGCCAATAAAATGGACAACCTGGAAGAAATGGACAAATTCTTAGAAATGCACAACCTGCCAAGACTGAATCGGGAAGAAAAAGAAAATATGAACTGACCTATCACAAGCACTGAAATTGAAACTGTGATTAACAATCTTCCAACAAACAAAAGCCCAGGATCAGATGGCTTCAAAGGCGAATTCTATCAAAAATTTATAAAAGAGCTATCTTTCTCAAACTCCTCCAAAATATAGCAGAGGGAGGAACACTCCCAAACTCATTCTACGAGGCCACCATCACCCTGATACCAAAACTAGACAAGGATGTCACAAAGAAAGAAAACTACAGGCCAATATCACTGATGAAGATAGACGCAAAAATCCTCAACAAAATACTAGCAAACAGAATCCAACAGCACATTAAACGGATCATACACCATGATCAAGTGGGGTTTATTCCAGGAATGCAAGGATTCTTCAATATATGCAAATCAATCAACGTGATACACCATATTAACAAATTGAAGGAGAAAAACCATATGATCATCACAATAGGTGCAGAGAAAGCTTTCGACAAAATTCAACACCCATTTATGATAAAAGCCCTGCAGAAAGTAGGCATAGAGGGAACTATCCTCAACATAATAAAGGCCATATATGACAAACCCAGAGCCAACATCATCCTCAATGGTGAAAAACTGAACGCATTTCCACTAAGATCAGGAACAAGACAAGGTTGCCCACTCTCACCACGCTTGTTCAACATAGTTTTGGAAGTTTTAGCCACAGCAATCAAAGAAAAGGGAATATAAGGAATCCAAATCAGAAAAGAAGAAGTAAAGCTGTCACTGTTTGCAGATGACATGATACTATACATAGAGAATCCTAAAGATGCTACCAGAAAACTACTAGCGTTAATCAATGAATTTGGTAAAGTAGCAGGATACAAAATTAATGCACAGAAATCTCTGGCATTCCTATACACTAATGAAAAATCTGAAAGTGAAATCAAGAAAACACTCCCATTTACCACTGCAACAAAAAGAATAAAATATCTAGGATAAAACCTACCTAAGGAGACAAAAGACCTATATGCAGAAAATTATAAGACACTGATGAAAGAAATTAAAGATGATACAAATAGATGGATAGATATACCATGTTCTTGGATTGGAAGAATCAACATTGTGAAAATGACTCTACTACCCAAAGCAATCTACAGATTCAATGCAATCCCTATCAAATGACCACTGGCATTTTTCACAGAACTAGAACAAAATATTTCACAATATGTATGGAAACACAAAACACCCCAAATAGCCAAAGCAATCTTGAGAACAAAAAACGGAGCTGCAGGAATCAGGCTCCCTGACTTCAGACTATACTACAAAGCTACAGTAATCAAGACAGTATGGTACTGGCACAAAAACAGAAAGACAGATCAATGGAACAGGATAGAAAGCCCAGAGATAAGCCCATGCACATATGGTCACCTTATCTTTGATAAAGGAGGCAGGAATGTACAGTGGAGAAAGCATAGCCTCTTCAATCAGTGATGCTGGGAAAACAGGACAGGTACATGTAAACGTATGAGATTAGATCACGCCCTAACACCATACACCAAAATAAGCTCAAAATGGATTAAAGACCTAAATGTAAGGCCAGAAACTATTAGAGGAAAACTCTTAGAGGAAAACATAGGCAGGACACTCTATGATATAAATCACAGCAAGATCCTTTTTGACCCACCTCCTAGAGAAATGGAAATGAAAACAAAAAGAAACAAATGGGAGCTAATGAAACTTCAAAGCTTTTGCACAGCAAAGGAAACCATAAACAATACCAAAAGACAACCCTCAAGATGGGAGAAAATATTTGCAAATGAAGCAACTGACAAAGGATTAATCTCCAAAATATACAAGCAGCTCATGCAGCTTAATAACAAAAAAACAAACAACCCAATCCAAAAATTGGCAGAAGACCTAAATAGACATTTCTCCAAAGAAGTTATACAGACTGCCAACAAACATATGAAAGAATGCCCAACATCACTAATCATTAGAGAAATGCAAATCAAAACTAAAATGAGATATCATCTCACACCAGTCAGAATGGCCATCATCAAAAAATCTAGAAACAATAAATGCTGGAGATGGTGTGGAGAAAAGGAACCCTCTTGCACTGTTGGTGGGAATGTAAATTGATACAGCCACTGTGGAGAACAGTATGGAGGTTCCTTAAAAAACTACAAATAGAACTACCATATGACCCAGCAGTCCCACTACAGGGCATATACCCTGAGAAAACCATAATTCAAAAAGAGTCATGTACCAAAATGTTCGTTGCAGCTCTATTTACAATAGCCCGGAGATGGAAACAACCTAAGTGTCCATCATCAGATGAATGGATAAAGAAGATGTGGCACATATATACAATGGAATATTACTCAGCCATAAAAAGAAACGAAATTGAGCTACTTGTAATGAGGTGGATAGACCTAGAGTCTGTCATACAGAGTGAAGTAAGTCAGAAAGAGAGAGACAAATATCATATGCTAACACATATATATGGAATTTAAGAAAAAAAAGTCATGAAGAACCTAGGGGTAAGACAGGAATAAAGACACAGACCTACTAGAGAATGGACTTGAGGATATGGGGAGGGGGAAGGGTAAGCTGTGACAAAGCGAGAGAGAGGCATGGACATATATACACTACCAAACGTAAGGTAGATAGCTATTGGGAAGCAGCCACATAGCACAGGGAGATCAGCTCGGTGCTTTGTGCCCGCCTGGAGGGGTGGGATAGGGAGGGTGGGAGGGAGGGAGACACAAGAGGGAAGAGATATGGGAACATATGTATAGATATATAACTGATTCATTTACCATATGATCCAACAATCCCCCTCCTGGGCATATATCCAGAGAAAACTATAATTTGAAAAGATACATGCATCCCAATGTTCTTAGCAGCACTGTTTACAATAGCCAAGACATGCAAACAAACTAAATGCCCATCAACAGATGAATGGATAAAGAAGATGTGATACATATATACAATGGAATACTACTCGGCCATGAAAAGAATGAAATAATGTCATTCGAGCAACATGGATAGACCTAGAGATTGTCATACTATGTAAAGTCAGAAAGAGAAGGAGAAATACCATATGATATCACTTATATGTGGAATTTAAAATACGACACAAATGAACTTATCTACAAAACAGAAACAGACTCACAGACACAGAGAATAGACTTGTGGTTGCCAGGGCGGTGGGGATGGCGGGGAATGGACTGGGAGTTTGGGATGAGCAGATGGAAACTATTATGTATAGAATGGATAAACAACAAGGTCCTACTGTATAGGACAGGGAACTATATTCAATATCCTGTGATAAACCATAACGGAAAAGAATATGACAAAGAATGTGTATATATGTATAACTAAATCACTTTGTTGTACAGTAGAAAATAACACAACATGGTAAATCAACTATACTTCAATAAAATAAATTTAAAAACAAAATAAAATAAAGGAAATGTTTAAATACTTATAGCTGTGAAGTGGTCAAACCTTAGGCTATGGGGACCTTTCTCTTCACTATGACACATACTCACCGTACCCGTCTCCATCTGTTTTTATTCCCATGAGCCACAGACACCCTCAGTCCCATACAGCTGCTTTTTGCTTCGCTGCCTTGCTCCTGCCTGCCCCAACACTCCACTGGCTTTCCTTGGGACTAGGTCAGGTCAATCCTGCCTTTCACGGGTACATTTTGTTCTTCCTCCAGGTAATTTTTTGTTAACTCTCAGATCAGTTTTTATGAGGCAATATTAAGTTTGACATTCTAACTGTAAATTATCTAAAATGCCAATCACATATGCCTATGATCCATTTTCTTACCAGGAAATGTTGTTTTCTAGATTTTTTTAAAGAGCACCATTTAATTTCAGGTAAAAGAAGCATGAGAAAATAGTGTTTGGGGGTATAAATTAGAACTCTAGTGATTTAAAACAGGGATGATTTGCACATACTACAAGCGCTAAAACACTGCTCCATGCATAGCATATATCATCACTCAGTCAAAATTCTATCCCTCTAAGCAACAAAATGGACTCTGACTTTTTCTTAAAAATATGTTCTTGGGGGCTTCCGTGGTTGCGCAGTGGTTAAGAATCTGCCTGCCAATGCAGGGGACACGGGTTCGAGCCCTGGTCCGGGAAGATCCCACATACCGCGGAGCCACTAAGCCCGTGTGCCGCAATGACTGAGCCTGCGCTCTAGAGTCCGTGAGCCACGGCTACTGAGCCCACGAGCCACAACTACTGAAGCCTGTGCGCCTAGAGCCTGTGCTCCGCAACAAGAGAAGCCACTGCAATGAGAAGCCCACACACCGCAACAAAGAGTAGCCCCCACTCGCTGCAACTAGAGAAAGCCCACGCTCAGCAACAAAGACCAAACACAGGCAGAAATAATTTTTTTAAAAAAATGTTCTTGGTCAGTTATTTCATGCAAAATAAACTTGGTATCCCTGTATTAAAAATGTATATTTTAGCATATGCTATTATGAAATTAAAAATAACTTACCTCCCCCATTATTTGAATACATTGTTTGAATACACAGAAAAGTGTACATGGTTATTTTCATTTAGTAATATCTGTTGAATTTAGGGTTAATTTTAAAATAATCATTTAGAAATGGTAGAAAATAAATTTAAAAAAGGAGTCATCTGTGGTAAGCAGGATAATTATCCCCTAAACATATTCATGTTCTAATTCCCCAAACCTGTGAATATCTTATTTTACATAAGTGTAGGGGAATTAAATTGCTAATGAGGTGAATTTGAGATGGTGGAGATTATCCTGGATTATTCAGGTGTAATCATAAGGGTTCTCATAAGCAAGAAAGTGAGGCAGGAGAGTAAGAATCTGAATGATATGATCTGACAAAGACTCTGCTGGCCATTGCCACTGCTCTCTTTGAAGATGGAGGAGATATCTGTAATGCAGGAAGCCTTTAGAAGGTAGAAAAGACAAGGAAATGGATTTTCTCCTAGAGCTCCCAGAAAGAAATGCAGCCATGCTATAAATATTTGTGTACAAGTTTTTGTGGACTTGTGTTTTCATTTCTCATGAGTATAGGCCTAGTAGTACAAGTGTAAGATCATACGGTAACTCTATGTTCATCATTTAGATTTAGTTTCATTTAGAGAAACTTTCCAACTGTTTTCCAAAGTGGATGGCACCATTTATATTCATTTACATGATATATACGTTTACGATATATACATTTATATGTCAGCAATGTTTGAGGATTCCAATTTCTCTACAACCTCAAGAATACTGCTATTATCTGACTTTTTACTTATAATTATCTTAGTGGATCTGTAATGATACCTCATTGTGGTTTTGACTTGCATTTCTCTAATAACTAATGAAGTGAGCATCTTTTTATGTGCTTATTGGCCATTTACAGTCTTTTTTGGAAATTGTCTATTCAAATCCTTCATCCATTTCTTGTATCTCATTAATATAGTTAATAAATAACAACTAATTTGTCCTTGAGAGGATATTATTTATTTTTATTTTAAAAGTAGACATTACTTTTTAGAGGAGTTTTAGGTTCACAATAAAATTTAGTGGAAGGTACACATATTTCCCATATACCCCCTACCACAACAGTTGCATAATTCCCCCCACTAACACCACCACTGACCAGAGCTGATCAGAGTGGTACGTACATCTGTTACAACTAATGAAACTACACTGACACATCATTATCACTCAAAGTCCATAGTTTACATTAGGAATCACTCATGGTATAGTACAGCCAATGAGTTTGGAGAAATGTATAATGATATATATCCATCATTATAATATCATACATGGTACTTTCATTGCCTTAAATATACTCTGTGCTCTATCCATTCCTCCTTCCCTGCAGTCCCTGGCAACCACTGATCTTTTTATTGTCTACATAGTTTTGTCCTTTCCAGAATATCATATAGTTGGAATCCTATAGTATGTATTCTCAGATTGGCTTCTCTCACTTAGTAAAATGCATTTAAAGGTCCTTCATGTCTTTTCATGAATTGATACATCATTTCTTTTTGGCACTCAATACTATCCCATTGCCTGGATATACCACAGTTTATTTATCCATTCACCAACTGAAGAACATCTCAGATGCTTCCAAGTTTTGCAATTGTGAATAAAGCCTCTATAAACATCCCGTGTACAGATTTTTTGTGGACACAAGCTTTCAGCTCCTTTTAGTAAATACCAAGGTATGATTGCTGGATTCTAGCATTGTAAAAGTATATTTAGTTTTGTAAGAAACTGCTGAATTGTTTTCCAAAATATCTGTACCATTTTGTATTCCCATCAAGAACGAATGAGGGGCTTCCCTGGTGGCGCAGTGGTTGAGAGTCCGCCTGCTGATGCAGGGGACACGGGTTCATGCCCCGGTCTGGGAAGATCCCACATGCCGCCTGTGCTCCGCAATGGGAGAGGAGAGGCCACAACACTGAGAGGCCCGCATACGGCAAAAAAAAAAAAAAAAAAAAAAAAAAGAATGAATGAGAATTCCTGTTGTTCCACATCTTTGTTAGCATTTGGTGTTATCAGTATTCTAGATTTTGGCCACTCTAATAGGTGTGTAGTGGTATCTCTTTTTTTTTAATTTACATTTCTCTGATGACATACGAAGAGCAATGTTTTATTTTTTTTAACATCTTTCTTGGAGTATAATTGCTTTACAATGGTGTGTTAGTTTCTGCTGTATAACAAAGTGAATCAGCTATACATATACATATATACCCATATCTCTTCCCTCTTGCATCTCCCTCCCTCCCACCCTCCCTATCCCACCCCTCTAGGTGGTCACAAAGCACCGAGCTGATCTCCCTGTGCTATGCGGCTGCTTCCCACTAGCTATCTATTTTACATTTGGTAGTGTATATATGTCCATGCCACTCTCTCACTTTGTCCCAGCTTACCCTTCCCCCTCCCCGTGTCCTCAAGTCCATTCTATACATCTGCGTCTTTATTCCTGTCCTGCCCCTAGGTTCTTCAGGACAGGAAAAAAGATGCAGACATAGAGAAAGAACCTAAGAGCAACATTTTATATACTTATTTGCCATCTGTATATTTTTGAAGGTATCTGTTAAGGTTGTTGGCCAATTTTTAATAAGGTTGTTTTCTTATTGTCAAGTTTTAAGAATTTAAGATTTCTTCATATATTTTGGATAACAGTCTGTAATAGACTGAATTATTTGTGTCCCTCCAAAATTCATATGCTGAAATCCTAACCTCTAATGTGATAGTATTAGGAGGTGGAGCCTTTGGGAGGTAATTAGGTCATGAGAACTTATGAATGGTATTAATGCCTTATAAAAAATATTCCAGAGAGTTTTCTTGCCCTCTTTCTGCTATGTGAGGGTACAACAACAAGTTGGCAGTCTGCAGTCTGGAAGAGAGCACTCATCATACATCAAATCTGTTCGTGCCTTGAGCTTAGACTTCCCAATCTCTAGAAATGTAAGAAATAAATGTTTATTATTTAAGCCACCTAGTCTGTGTTATTCTGTTATAGCAGTCTGAACTAAGAGACAATCCTTTATCAGATGTGTCTTTTGCAACTATTTTCTTTGAATGTGCCTGCCACAGAGCAAAAATTTTCAATTTTAATAAAGTCCACCCTGTCAATTTTTTTTCATGGAGGGGATACTATTTTATATGGTGTTTTCAATTATAGAGAACAAATCAGTATACCTTTAATATGATGAGAACGTGGAGAGAAAATAAAAGATACAGTATGGGACTTGGATGTCACCAGAAATTTACACTGGTAAGACTGGGAAGTTTTCAGGATCATGTTGCTACAAAGCAACTCAGCATCACCCCTGTATCTTTCAAGTAATAAAAACAGAGATATTAATGATGCTTGTTAAGGCAGGTGGATGGGTAGAATTAGCCTGCAGGGTGGGTATAAGTGCACAGGCTATAGAATAATATAGATTAGACAATAGTTCTTGGATTAATAAATAGACCAATTAAATTAGGTATACTTTTTCCCCCATCTCTGTATTTTATCATAGGGATGATGCACCTTGTTAAGCTGTTTCAATTTGTGTTTCAGCAATTAATTAGCAAGCAATTTCCTTTTATGGTCAAACATAGTCAAATGGACTAAGAAATAGCATTCAGAATATAAAAAATTAATAAACAGAAACCTCAATTAGAGTTGGGAAACCAGAATGGGGAGCTGTCACACCCTCTGATGACAGTGGAGCCTAACAAGAAGAAAGACCCTTCCTCTTTCCTAGCAAGGTCTCAGCCAATGAAAAGCCAGGAACTCTTTGTTTACTAGAGCCCCCCGATTTCCTTTTCCTCTTTATAAAAGTGTTCTCCTTCCCTTGCTGTCGTGGGACTTGCACATGGCTCCCCATGGTTGCAGACCCCAAACTGCGATTCTCTGTGATCCTGAATATACCCATTTTTTTGCTGGAAAACATAAGACAGCCTATTTGTTTTAGGTCAACAAGAATCAAGCCAGTTTATCTTGGAAGCAGGCATTCTAAACAATTCTGTAATCTAAAATATTGCCTTTATTTTGCATGCCTTAATTTTATATGGTATTTATTTTACATGATAATCTCTGAAATGGCTCATATGACCATGATTAAAATCAATGAATCATGCTTTTCCCTGGCTCTCTGCAGTGCCTATCAGATGGTCAACAATAACCAATCTGTTTCTTTCAGTGCCCAATTACACTCTGATGGAGATTAAGAGTCACACACAAACCCTCTCTGAAGAAGGGGGAATGGATTTGTTCAAATAGATCCTCTTATTCACCCTTAAGAAAGGATATTGTGTTGAAGCCATAGAGTGATTGCAGAGTGCTAAATAGGCACGTTGGATTCAATCATAGCTGGAACCCTTAGTCTTTAACTGTGCAGAAGCTTGCATCAAAAGCCATCATTTATCTAAGAAATAATAATGGGCAATAAGGGGTTAACATTTTCCAGATGTTTGAATTCTAATTTTTTTGACAAGTAGAGGATTCCTAAAATTTCATTTTATATTTGCACAAGAAAAAAATCCTCATATTTCCCCTTTGTTTTTTTCTTTCTTTAAATTTCTTAAGCTTTTTGAGGAATAAAAATTCAGGGACCTAGGAAAATTCAAAGAGGTATAAAAAACAATCAACATGTTCATTTTCCAAATGGTACTTTGATAGCAAAAGTAGATGGATCAAAAATGCAGACCTATCTAGATGGGTCAGCCACTCTCTTTAGGAAAACATAGCTTAAGAGAGAGATTGTTTTGAGTCAATATTAGGTAAGCGTGTTAATTTTGCAGGTATTAATAGGTGAAACCGATTTCATTAAGCCTCATTTTAGGAACAGAATGTGGTGGAAAGAGGACTGAATAAGGTGGCTTCTTATTAAATCAATCTGTGGGCTCTGCTTATAGTTCCAATGCAACCCATTTTCATTTTATTAAACTTTGGCAGGTGGTTCATTTTCACCTCATTTTTGAAACTAATTGAGTTGTGTTCACTGAATTGGTAAGAAAACATTGTATTAAAATCCAAACATACAAAAATTACTTTATCCTGTTTAAGTATCAATAGATTGTTATAATTATACAAACACTCCTGATCTGAGTTTTTGTTTCATAGCTGGGAGTACTTAACCCAATATTAGTGCATCACTTCAATTGGGCAGATTCTTATACTCAATAGTTTCTTTTGACCATTCTCATTCCGAATCTTCTTCCATCCTCTCTACCACATTTCATTTGATTAGGGTTTAATTAACATGATTTATTGCTATTCATGTAGAAATTTCACATCACCTCTGTAGACAGAGCACTTGAGGTTCTGCATATAAAACAGACAACTGTCTTACATGTAAGATTAAAGTAATGAAATATGGATCACAAGTAGTAATAGCTGTATATGTGTGAGTATGTGGATTTATAATTCCAAGAGCATATGTAATTGGATGTATTGCTTGTTCAAGCATTCTGAGGTGTTGGATATAAACCTTTCCAACAATCTATTAGTATTTGATTGCATAATAATGATACTGTCCTATTTCTATTACTCTATTCACTATACTATTTATATTCAATGTTATTGAAGTGACTTAAGTACAGAGCATGCAAAATAGGATATAACCTATGTTACGCAGGTTTTTATCCAGAGAAATCTATATTAACTCTCATTTTTCTGCTTCTCTTATACAACACCCATAATACTAGTCCTTAAATACTGCAATATCTTCAGGTAACTTTTGTATCATGAAAAAAAAAAGATGAACATATTGAACAGAGTGAATAGCTGGGTAAAATCCTCTCAAAGTTCATAAGCCACAAAGAATGTGTATGTGAGGCGAGGTAATTTTCCTTTTTTTTTTTTTTTTTTTTTTTTTACCGGTACGCGGTCCTCTCACTGTTGCAGCGGCCATGGCTCACAGGCCCAGCTGCTCCGCGGCATGTAGGATCCTCCCGGACCAGGGCACGAACCCACGTCCCCTGCATCGGCAGGCGGACTCTCAACAACTGCGCCACCAGGGAAGCCCCTAATTTTCCTTTAACAAGACCCTTAAAATTACCAGAAGACCTATTTTTCACCCTATTTATCAGCTAGTTTGCCAATAATAATAATAACAATAATAATGATCTTGAAATAATCGTTTCCAGTATGCTCAGCTATATTACAATTATATATTTGAAACTCTCCCTTTAAAAAGTCATTTAAAAACCTTCCCTTATAATCAGGTTTGGGGGTGCAGTTGTTGTCATGTTAATGTTGTTGGGGTATTCCTAAAGTTTGCACCAGAAACAGTTTCTGCAGAAAAAACCTTGCAGTAATGACCCAGTGACACTAATGGAACCACTAACAGCAAAACCTAATGCTTTTCCCTCCCAGGCATTAGACAATCCCAGAGTTTTTTTACTCCACTTCCTAACAGTACTTTTCGGTCATCAATATTAATTGGACAAACACTTTGTTTGCATCATTATAATAAGCACTATTTAACTCTACTATCTTCTATTTTCAACAATACGACAACCTCTCACCACTCCCTTCAACCTCAGTACTGGAGAAGAGAGGGTTTGGGGAGCATGGGGCTTAAGTGCACGCTTTCAGAGGAATCATTCTGAAGTCATTAACATAAAGCCTCTTAAGACGGAAGAGTCAAAATAATGTTATGCTCTTTTAAAAAAAATCAAGATTTTTCTTTACCTCTCACAAAATGAGAACATGCTCTTTAAAATCACAGTTTATGACAACCTTATGCCAAAATATTATTCATCAAATATTCATTTCATTTGTTTTAGGTCCATGTCCAAAAAAGGAAATTTTAATCATTTGTTAGAAAATATAATTTGATAATTTTATTCTATATTACATTACAAAGTTAGCTCCAAAACACAACCAAAGACTATGAAAATTAAATAAACTACTCAAGCTTTTCTCAGGGATGAACTGAATAATTTTTTTGCCTATTGTTAAATATGTGAAACATGAGAAAGACATAAAGAATAATAGAGTGAACTTCCATCTCCTTACAATCAGCTTAAAAATTGAACTTTATCAATAAAATTAAAACCTTCTGAACTGTGTTTCCAAACTACTGTACATCGTCCCCTCACCCCCTCAGGTTACTAGCCACCTATTTAGTAGTTATATTTCCAGTGCTCTTCCTACATGTATAAATATCTCTAAACAATAACAGTACAGTTTACCTGCTTTAATAATATACATGAATAGTATCATCCTTTAAGAATACTTTCGCAATTGCTCACCTTTAAGTTTATGGAAGTCATCTAATGATGTATATTTATATATATATATATATATATCAATATATATATATATATATATTGTGTTGATAAATGTGCACAGAATAGCCACATCTAATTCTTACTTCCTCTTAGGATTTTGTCAAAGATCTTCCTTAAATTCTTTGACTCTTAGCTATGAGTGTACCAGAATATTTCTTGTATTTCATTCAGAAGTTGTTTTGTATCCAATTTGTACTGGGAAGGTGGTTTGAAATACCTTGTGTGTCACATTGCTGTAAGGGGTCATATGAAGACTGTGGATTATGAGACAACAGCTAGTATGATATCATGTCCTCTTTTATTTTGTTAGCTCCATCTTCATGTCATTTTTTTACCATAGGGTGAAAAGTACATCAAACAATTCTGGTAGAGAGGAGGGAGGACATGAGAGGAATGTGTGCTGTGTGTCCTTTGTGTGTGTACTGCACGTCATAATTGTGGATGACCTTAACATGTATTCCATTGTTAATAGACAGGGGCATGGTATGGTCAATTTAAAAATATGTTTTCACTAACCAGATGCACATTTTCTCATGGAAGGCTTATAAATATCTTATTTCTCTTAGTTAAATAATCCAAAAACAGGCATCTAAGAATTATATATTATTATACATTTATATTGTGGTAAATTTTCTTTGGGTAAAATAGCTAACTTCTTTGGAAAAATAAAAATCTGCAAAATTTCCAGTTCTACTTTGACATTTTCTAACCATCTGATTTGAGTTACTGAAGAACTTATGAATGAGAAATCTGTATCTTGGTATTTCCCATCTTGTTTCATAAATTTTAGTTCCTTCTGATGTTAGCAAACAAAATCCAAAATCTTTCTGGGTCAAATAAATTTGAGGAATATTCAAAGTAGTCTGACTTCTCAGGTTCAATAATATGCTTATGTAAACTGCTATATTTTGTAAACATATTTTACTGAGGAATGTTTGGTTAACAACAGAAAGCTTACAGGACAGGTAGATAGATGACCCTTGGGAAATGCTTATGTATGTGTGTACTTTAAATACAGAAAGTATAGAAATGAAAAGCTCTGTATGATATGCCTATTTTAACTAATATGCAGATTTGATATATTAAAATATAGGTTAATATTGCCAGTAGAAAGTTACTGATCATGCTTACTAAGCTAAAATCTAAAGTGGTATTAGAGAATACATTGAGATGTGCACTGGGAAGGATATGGACACTTGCAGGAAAAATATGAATATCTATTAACTGGATATATTCACATCTTTAATGATTAATTCATTTAATTTATCTTTTTGATTTTCGGTGGGGGGGGGGGGTACCTTTAAAGAAAAAACTATTTTCTTCCTTTTCAGATTTTTTAAAAATTTATTTGTTCGTTTGAACCAATCTCAGATCTGCTTGGCCAGGAGCTAGTGCAGCTTCCTAAAAGCCTACTAATGCACTTGAGAAATAGCAGCAGCAGGAAGTAAAGTGGCAGAGACAGTGCCTCTAGGAGATTATTTGTCTCCTAGGAATTGTCTGTTTTATGCCAGCCATGCCAAACATCAACCAGATAACTTAACCACAAAGGGGCCCAGAAGATTCCCTCCACAAAAATTTCTTTCACATGGGCTTGTCCCAGATACTTGAAATGGCATTTCAAAGTGTTGGTGACTAATACTTCAGTGATTAGTGGTTCTGTAGAGATTTAAGCTTTTAAAATATTCACACGTATTTCATTTATTTAATCATTGCAATAAAACTATAAAGGTACTTAACATTCCCATCATATAGATGAGGAAATGAGGCTCAGAAAAAAAATGTGTAACTACTCTAACACATTCTAGCAAAGATTAGTATATGCCTTATTACCCTATTTTTCCCTGAATTCTGGATGGTTTCTATAAGGTGTTTATTTCCAAATTTTATAGCTCATATACTCATAAAAATGTTTTAAAAGCACACAGGCACCACCAAAACTTATATATTGCTTATTTATAAATCATAAAATATACTACTATACTGTAATAGGGTTTACAAATTAAAAAAGAAAACACTGTCAAAATTAAGAAAGGGAGAGATAACAAGTATAATAGAAACAGAAAATTAATATTTTTCTCCAAACTCCAGTGGATCATCTTATGTATTCCTGCACTGTACTCCAGTCACTTTTGAGAACATTGCTTTGAAAAGACATGTGTACTTGATTTTTTGTGTGTTTGATTTGATTTAACCATCATAAAACTAAATTTTTGAGAATTCTCTACTAGAAGTAAGTGTTTTCAGGAGGATTCATCCCTTAGTGAAAATCGGCATTATTGTATAGAATGAATTCTAGTGTCCAGTGGCCTGATTTCAAAATCTTGCTCTGACTTGCCAAATGGCCCTGAGAAAATTATTTATCCTCTTTAGTCAGTGCCTATAAATTGCGATAAAATTAATATCTACATCATGGAGTTACTAGTTATTGTGAGGATTAAATTAGCTAATATATTATGCAAAGTGCTTAAAGCAAGCTTGGCACATAGTAAGTGCTGCAAATGCATGGGTTAATATTATCACAGCATTATTACATCACTCTGCGACAGTAGGAAAAAGGAGATTGTTTACAAATAATTAAAAGATACCTATTACACACAAAGCACAACACAGGAACTAAGTGTATACAAAGAGAAAAAGAAAGTTCCTTGACGTTAAAATAATTTGTAATCTAGTAGAGGGCCATGAGATCACTGGGGATGTTTCCATTAATTAGAGGTTAGTTTTTAGTGCTTAATTATAATAAAGAAAGATAATTGTGTGGAGAGAGTTTATAAAAATATTTCTAGGAAAAACTACTGACACAGCAATATTGACCATATTAATACAGTAACAATAACGATACATTTCCAGACGCTCTATAGTCAAAAGCCCCAACTACAGTGCTAAGGATTTAGATGGATTAGAAAAACCCTATTAGAAGGATAATGTATAACATTCAAGAACAAATTATAGGGAATAGTACAAAAGAGGCTGCTGAGATAATGATATTCCACATAATAAATTAACAAAGGTTTGCCTTCATCAAAAGATCATATTCTTGCCCAGAAATTCTTCAAACAGAAAAATCTGCTACCTTAATCATGCAAAGTAGAATAAATAAAATTCATGGTAATCCTAACTGGGAATAAAGACAGCAAATAAATAATGTGCTAGTTTTATTATTTATTTATTTAACATCTTTATTGGAGTATAATTGATTTAAAATGGTATGTTGGTTTCCGCTTTATATAGAGTGAATCAGCTATACATATGCATATATCCACATAGCCCCTCCCTCTTGCGTCTCCCTCCCACCCTCCCTATCCCACCCCTCTAGGTGGTCACAAAGCACCAAGCTGAACTCCCTGTGCTATGCGGCTGCTTCCCACTAGCTACCCATTTTACATTTGGTAGTGTATATATGTCCATGCCACTCTCTCACTTTGTCCCAGCTTACCCTTCCCTCTCCCCGTGTCCTCAAGTCCATTCTCTACGTCTTTATTCCTGTCCTGCTCCTAGGTTTTTCAGAACCATTTTTGTTCTTTTTTTAGATTCAATATATATGTGTTAGCGTACAGTATTTGTTTTTCTCTTTCTGACTTACTTCACTATGTATGGCAGTCTCAAAGTTCATCCACGTCTCTACAAATGACCCATCTTCATTCCTTTTTATGGCTGAGTAATATTCCATTGTATATATGTGCCACATCTTCTTTATCCATTCATCTGATGATGGACACTTAGGTTGCTTCCATGTCCTGGCTATTGTAAATAGAGCTGCAATGAACATTGTGGTACGTGACTCTTTTTGAATTATGGTTTTCTCAGGGTATATGCCCAGTAGTGGGATTGCTGGGTCGTATGATAGTTCTAGTTTTAATTTTTAAAGGAACCTCCATACTATTCTCCATAGTGGCTGTATCAATTTACATTCCCACCAACAGTGCAAGAGGGTTCCCTTTTCTCCACACGCTCTCCAGCATTTATTGTTGGTAGATTTTTTGATGATAGCCATTCTAACTGATGTGAGGTGATACCTCATTGTAGTTTTGATTTGCATTTTTCTAATGATTAGTGATGTTGAGCATCCTTTCATGTGTTGGCAATCTGTATATCTTCTTTGGAGAAATGTCTATTTAGGTCTTCTGCCCATTTTTGGATTGGGTTGTTTGTTTTTTTGATATTGAGCTGCATGAGCTGCTTGTATATTTTGGAGATTAATCCTTTGTCAGTTGCATCATTTGCTAATATTTTCTCCCATACTGAGAGTTGTCTTTTCATCTTGTTTATGGTTTCCTTTGCTGTGCAAAAGCTTTTAAGTTTCATTAGGTCCCATTTGTTTATTTTTGTTTTTATTTCCATTTCTCTAGGAGGTGGGTCAAAAAGGATCTTGACTCTATGTCATAGAGTGCTCCTGACTATGTTTTCCTCTAAGAGTTTTATACTGTCTGGCCTTACATATATGTCTTTAATCCATTTTGAGCTTATTTTTGTGTATGGTGTTAGGGAGTGTTCTAATTTCATTCTTTTACATGTAGCTGTCCAGTTTTCCCAGCACCACTTGTTGAAGAGGCTGTCTTTTCTACATTGTATATTCATGCTTCCTTTATCAAAGATAAGGTGACCATGTGTGTGTGGGTTTATCTCTGGACTTTTTACCCTGTTCCATTGATCTATATTTCTGCTTTTGTGCCAGTACCATACTGTCTTGGTTAATGGAGCTTTGTAGTATAGTCTGAAGTCAGGGAGCCTGATTCCTCCAGCTCTGTTTTCTTTCTCAAGATTGCTTTGGCTATTCGGGGTCTTTTGTGTTTCCATAGAAATTGTGAAATTTTTTGTTCTAGTTCTGTGAAAAATGCCATTGGTAGTTTGATAGGGATTGCATGGAATCTGTAGATTGCTTTGGGTAGTAGAGTCATTTCCACAATGTTGATTCTTCCAATCCAAGAACATGGTATACCTCTCCATCTGTTTGTATCATCTTTAATTTCTTTCATGAGTGTCTTATACTTTTCTGCATACAGGTCTCTTGTCTCCTTAGGTAGGTTTATTCCTAGGTATTTTATTCTTTTTCTTGCAATGGTAAATGGGAGTGTTTCCTTAATTTCTCTCTCTCATCATTAGTGTATAGGAATGCAAGAGATTTCTGTGCATTAATTTTGTATCCTGCTACTTTACCGAATTCATTGATTAGCTCTACTAGTTTTCTGGTAGCATCTTTGGGATTCTCTATGTATAGTATCATGTCGTCTGCAAAGAGTGACAGCTTTACTTCTTTTCTGATTTGGATTCCTGTTATTTGTTTTTCTTCTCTGATTGCTGTGGCTAAAACTTCCAAAACTATGTTGAAAGATAGTAGTGAGAGTGGACAACCTTGTCTTATTCCTGATCTTACTGCAAATGATTTCAGTTTTTAACCACTGAGAACGATGTTGGCTGTGAGTTTGTCATATATGGCCCTTATTATGTTGAAGTTCCCTCTATGCCTACACTCTGGAGGGTTTTTATCATAAGTAGTGGGTGTTGAATTTTGTCGAAAGCTTTTTCTGCATCTATTGAGATGATCATATGGTTTTTCTCCTTCAGCTTGTCAATATGGTGTATCACATTGATTTATTTGCATACATTGAAGAATCCTTGCATTCCTGGAATAAACCCCACTTGATCATGGTGTATGATCCTTTTAATGTGTTGTTGGATTCTGTTTGATAGTATTTTGTTAAGGATTTTTGCATCCATGTTCATCAGTGATACTGGCCTGTAGATTTCTTTCTTTGTGACATCTTTATCTGGTTTTGGTATCAGGGTGATGGTGGCCTCGTCGAATGAGTTTGGGAGTGTTCCTCCCTCTGCTATATTTTGGAAGAGTTTGAGAAGGGTAGGTGTTACCTCTTCTCTAAATGTTTGATAGAATTTGCCAGTGAAACCATATGGTCCTGGGCTTTTGTTTGTTGGAAGATTTTTAATCACAGTATCAACTTCAGTGCTTGTAATTGGTCTGTTTATATTTTCTATTTCTTCCTGGTTTAGTCTCGGAAGGTTGTGCTTTTCTAAGAATTTGTGCATTTCTTCCACGTTGTCCATTTTATTGGCATAGAGTTGCTTGTAGTAATCGCTCATGATCCTTTGTATATCTGCAGTGTCAGTTGTTACTTCTCCTTTTTCATTTCTAATTCTATTGATTTGAGTCTTCTTCCTTTTTCTCTTGATGAGTCTGGCTAATGGTACATGAATTTTGTTTATCTTCTCATAGAACCAGCTTTTAGTTTTATTGATCTTTGCTATCATTTCCTTCATTTCTTTTTCATCTATTTCTGATCTGATCTTTATGATTTCTTTCCTTTTGCTAACATTGGGGTTTTTTTGTTCTTCTTTCTCTAATTGCTTTAGGTGTAAGGTTAGGTTGTCTATTTGAGATGTTTCTTGTTTCTTGAGGTAGGATTGTATTGATATAAACTTCCCTCTTACAACTGCTTTTGCTGCTTCCCATAAGTTTTAGGTCATTGTGTTTTCATTGGCATTTGTTTCTAGGTATTTTTTGATTTCCTCTTGGATTTCTTCAGTGATCTCTTGGTTATTTAGTAGTGTATTGTTTGGCTTCCATGTGTTTGTATTTTTTACAGATTTTTTTTCCTGTAATTGAAATCTAGTCTCATAGCATTGTTGTCGGAAAAGATACTTGATACGATTTCAATTTTCTTAAATTTACCAAGGCTTGATTTGTGATGCAAGATATGATCTATTTGGGAGAATGCTCCATAAGGACTTGAGAAGAATGTGTATTCTGTTGTTTTTGGATGGAATGTCCTATAAATATCAGTTAAATCCATCTTGTTTAATGTATCATTTAAAGTTTGTGTTTCTTTATTTATTTTCATTTTGGATGATCTGTCCATTGGTGAAAGTGGGGTGTTAAAGTCCCCTACTATTATTGTGTTACTGTCAATTTCCCTTTTTATGGCTGTTAGTATTTCTGTTATGTATTGAGGTGCTCCTATGTTGGGTGCATAAATATTTATAATTGTTATATCTTTGTGGATTGACCCCTTGATCATTATCTAGTGTCTGTTTTTTCTCTTGTAATAGTCTTTATTTTAAAGTCTATTTTGTCTGATATGAGAAATGCTGCTCCAGCTTTCTTTTGATGTCCATTTGCATGGAATATCTTTTTCCATCCTCTCACTTTCAGTCTGTATGTGTCCCTAGGTCTGAAGCGGGTTTCTTGTAGACAGCATATATCTGGATCTTATTACTGTATCCATTCAGCCAGTCTATGTCTTTTGCTTGGAGCATTTAATCCATTTACATTTAAGGTAGTTATTGGTATGTATGTTCCTATTACCATTTTCTTAATTGTTTTGGATTTGTTATTGTAGGTCTTTTCCTTCTCTTGTGTTTCCTGCCGAGAGAAGTTCCTTTAGCATTTGTTGTAAAGCTAGTGTGGTGGTGCTGAATCCTCTTAGCTTTTGCTTGTCTGTAAAGGTTTTAATTTCTCTGTTGACTCTGAATGAGATCCTTCGTGTGTAGAGAAATCTTGGTTGTAGGTTTTTCCCTTTCATCACTTTAAATATGTCCTGTCACTCCCTTCTGGCTTGAGGAGTTTCTGCTGAAAGATCAGCTGTTAACCTTGTGGGGATTCCCTTGTATGTTATTTATTGTTTTTCCCTTGCTGTTTTTAATAATATTTTCTGTGTATTTAATTTTTGATAGTTTGATTAATATGTGTCTTAGCATGTTTCTCCTTGGATTTATCCTGTATGGGACTCCCTGTGCTTCCTGGACTTGACTGACTATTTCTTTTCCCATATTAGGGAAGTTTTCAACTATAATCTCTTCAAATATTTTCTCAGACCCTTCCTTTTTCTCTTCTTCTTCTGAGACCCCTATAATTTGAATGTTCATGTGTTTAATGTTGTCCCAGAGGTCTCTGAGACTGCCCTCAATTCTTTTCATTCTTTTTTCTTTATTCTACTCTGTGGTAGCTATTTCCACTATTTTATCTTCCAGGTCACTTATCCGTTCTTCTGCCTTAGTTATTCTGCTATTGATTCCTTCTAGAGAATTTTTAATTTCATTTATTGTGTTGTTAATCATTGTTTGTTTGCTCTTTAGTTCTTCCAAGTCCTTGTTAAACATTTCTTTTATTTTCTCCATTCTACTTCCAAGATTTTGGATCATCTTTACTATCATTACCTTGAATTCTTTTTCAGGTAGACTGCCTATTTCCTCTTCATTTGTTTGGTCTGGTGGGTTTTTACCTTGCTCCTTCATCTGCTGCATATTTCTCTGTCTTCTCGTTTTGCTTAACTTACTGTGTTTGTGGTCTCTTTTTCACAGGCTCATAGTTCCCATTGTTTTTGGTGTCTGCCCCCAGTGGGTGAGGTTGGTTCAATGGTTTGTGTAGGCTTCCTGGTGGAGGGGACTGGTGTTGTGTTCTGGTGGGTGGCGTCTCCTGTGGAGGCAGGGGGTGGCTGTGGCTCACTGTGGGGACAAGTTCACTGTTTTTTTATAACGTCTTTGTTGGATATTATAATTTCATTGATCACTGAAGCAATCTTGAAATGTTTTAATATCCAATTAAAGATAGTAGAGTGCACATTTACTTTAGTTTGGCACTCTTTTATGTATAAAATTCCTTAGTTTATGGTTGCAATGTCTGTGCGTTAATTTTGAAAGATTTGTATTAGCATCATGTCCAGTATAGCAATCTCTCTGAAAATTTTTAGATTTTATAACATAGAAGTTATAAAAATACCCTGTATTTAATTTATTTTATTCTACCATTAGTACAGTATATACTGTTGTAGGAAAAGTACACCCACTACATAAACATTATTTAATATAAAATTCTATTTAACTTAAGTGCATTCTATTTCAATATAGTAGTATAATTTCATTAAATAAAGTAGTCCACTAACATTTTATATTTTGAGCTTCACTAAATAATGCATTTTTCTATCATGTAGTATATTGTTTTCTGTGTAAGTATTGTATTACAACTTATAACTTCTAGGATTGGGGGTTCTTATACAGTAGGCAGATGCATAGATCACTTGAAATTCACACTTTGCCATAGAAAATCACATCATTGCCTTATTATTATTGAATATGTAAGTCAATAATAAAATGTGATTTTGTTGCCCAGATGTGTACATATATTATAAATCTAGTACTTAATACCATGATGTGGAAAAATAATACCAATGGAAAGGGTATTTTTTCCTAAAATTTGGAAATTCTTAGGTTTCTTTATATCATTAGATCTGTCTTTAACATTTGAACATCCATTGGTCAGCCATCCATTCCATATAAATCAAAATAACAGAAATATAAAGCACTAGAAAGTGATGGGTAAACATTATTTTCTAGTATTGTGTATGTATGAGTGCATTGTCTTACATTTAATTTTTTACTCAAAGTACTACATATATGATTAACAATCAAGTAATAAAGAAAAGCTTATAATAAAAACAAAAGTTGCTGTCTTCATCTTTATCCCCCCAGTTTTGCTCCCCAAAGGCACATATTATTATGTCTCTAAGCTGTTCTTCCATTAGTTTCCTTACCATCTCTTGGTAATGAGTATTTATTTTAAATAACGCCCAGAAAGCATTTGGTAGCTTTTAAGTCTTGGAGAACGCTAACATTAAAATATACATAAGCTTTTCAGTAACAAGATTCTGGCACAAATTATTAATATTTTCTTTATTTCTGGAAGCAATGAAGAAAAGCAATATTAACTAGTAGTATAACAGTTGAACATAAATCTCCAAAATATCTGTTTTTATAATTAAAAATAATTGTATGTGATGCTGTTAACTAAGTTCTGCAGTGTAATTAAACATATTTAACATATAACTCTAT
Organism: Tursiops truncatus; assembly: GCF_011762595.2. Lineage (NCBI taxonomy): Eukaryota > Metazoa > Chordata > Mammalia > Artiodactyla > Delphinidae > Tursiops > Tursiops truncatus. The sequence goes on along the minus strand of NC_047039.1, from coordinate 55,665,756 downwards.
AAGTAATTTGCATAAATTATTCTGCTTAACAATTTTAGTGTACACCAGAGGATACTGTGATTTTTATCAATGCAGTCTATTAACTGAATGGATAGTGATATGGTTTTAAAAGTTGAGACATAATTATAAGCCCCTTAGAATCTCCAAATGAAGAGTATTATAGGCTATTGGAATAACTTGCCAAAATTACAGGGAAAATTGCATATGCTGTTTTGAAGTTGAAATTGAACCTCTATACCTAATCATTTGACAAATACTAACCATTCATTCATATTTTCTCAATGTTCCTTTCCAGATCTATTAGTTCATATGCTAGGCTTTTATTCAGAGATATATATAGTATTATGCATATAGTTGTATATAATTATAGTCAAAATTTATCCAAACTGAAAACATGGATAAATATTCAATTTTGTGAGATGCATGATGGTACAATAAACTAAAGGCCAAAACTTGAGTTCTGATTCTTGATTTGGTTCCTAAGAGGCCAGTGACTCAGAGCAAGTCCTATCATCAAAAATGGCTTCAGGGCTTCCCTGGTGGCACAGCGGTTAAGAATCCGCCTGCCAACTCAGGGGACACGGGTTCAAGCCCTGGTCCGGGAAGATCCCACATGCCGCGGAACAGCTAAGCCCGTGCACCACAACTACTGAAGCCCGTGCGCATAGAGCCCGTGCTCCACAACAAGACAAGCCACCGCAATGAGAAGTCCGTGCACCACAACAAAGAGTAGCCCCTGCTCGCCACAGCTAGAGAAAGCCTGTGCACAGCAACAAAGACCCAATGCAGCCAAAAATAAAATAAATAAATTTTTTAAAAAATGTCTTCAGTTTCCTCACCTATAAAATGCAATAGACTTGGACTCATAAAAATCTAAAGAAGTCTCTTCAAGTACTTCACATAATCAGTCACAATTACTCTCAGTTTTGTAATTCTAAGATTTATTTTACTAAATAAGAAAATAACATCATATCATTGTGTACCATACTATAAGCATTTGATTATCTAGAAAGGAGACTTTTATGCACATAGCACCTCACGTTTTCTTTGGCTTCCTCTATCACTCTTCTTCCCTTCCCCCTGCAAAGATAAAGCATGATTTGGGTAGGATATAAAACTGCCAGAGTATAACTATGGGGAAAGCACCACCATCTCCCTTGTCTCAACCATGCCAAGAAAAGAGTGTAGACCAGAAGTTTTCAAGCATTTTGGTTTTAGAACACCTTTCCACTCTTCAAAATTATTGAAGGCCCCCCAAAGCTTTTATTTACATAGTGTTTATCTAGTGATTTTACTGTACCATAAATTTAAATGAAGATCATTGGAAACACTTATTTTTATTAACTCATTAAAATACTCTCATAAATGCTAATATATAAAGGTAGTTTTCATTGAAAAATTATTTTCTAAGACAAAAAAAGGGAGAAGAGAGGTATGATTTTCCATTTTTATAAATCTCTATAATGTCTGCCTTAATGGTAGATAGGTGGATTCTCCTCTCTGCTTTCAATCTATTGTGAAATCTCATGTCATGTAGCCTCTTGAAAACTTCACTGTACACTCATAAAAGAATGAGGGTGAAAAAGACAAGAATTCCCTAATGTTACAAAAAATAGTTTGAGCTCTCAGCTTCCCTGAAAGGGTTTCATGCCCAAGCCACACTTTTGAGAAATACTGGTGTAGGGAAAGGCATGGGGGTGAGATGCAAAATGCTGGGCTTTGAGTAGCAGAGTGCCCAGGTGGGAGCGGGGAGGAGAGGTGGAGGCTCTTTGGCCAAGACCTGTCCATGATGAATTTGTATACAGTTGTGTATACAACACACCTGGTTTATATTATTCTTCAAGTTCTTGTTTTTAAGCAAAGGCTACTTCAGTAATAAACATTCCAAATGTGTGAATAATTAGCAAGAAATGTGAATTAATTTATAGAAATACTATTTCCACTTGTACAAGAAGAAAACAATCCTTTGACTAGAATCACTATGTGATCGATTAGGTGGCTGTACCAGTTTTGTGAGGCTTTAAATATTATACTATTTAATAGGAAAAAGTCAGTGCTTGGAGAGATTTCACTAAAATACATGAAAAGATTAGAAAAGAAACCAAGGTAAGCAAGGATTAACTTCCTGCTCATTTACCAACAAACTTTACTAAGAGAGGAGCTGAGATTAAAGACTAAAAGCTTGGAGACATGAGCATGACTCAAAGCAAATTAGACGGGCACACATACTTTCTCCATGCAGAGCATAAAAAAACCAATTATCTGTGTTTGTGCAAAATGCAGGAAGCAAATAAAGATTCAAAAATCATTATCTTCTTGTCTAGGTTTTCAGAGCAGGAGAGAATCTGTAGAAGTCAGTCTTCCCTATCAACATCTAGTCAGCATATACCACATCTTAACTAATGGAGATATTTCAAAATCCACTGATGATATTTTTTTTTTAAATTGAGGTATGATTGACATGTAACATTATATTAGTTTCAGGTGTACAACATAATGATTTGACATTCGTATGCACTGTGAAATAATCATCACAATAAATCTAGTTACCATCTGTCACTGTATGTAAAGTAGTTATAATTTTCTTAAACTTTTTCTTATGATGCGGACTTTTAAGATTCACTCTCTCAGCAACTTTCAAACATGCAATACAGTATTGTTAACTATAGTCACCATACGGTACATTACATCCCCATGACTTATTTTATTGTTGGAAGTTTGTACCTTTGAACTCCCTTCACCCATTTTGCCCACTCTTCACTCCCTCACTGGTGGCTGGTTTTACCACAGACTTTTTAACATATCCCAAAACTTGAACTAGTTCCTTAAAACTCATTCAGAAAAGAGAAAAGTGCCACTAATAATTTTTCACTAACAACAACAGCAGTAAAGGGTCTCTCATACTTACATAGTGCCTATCAAATGCCAGGCACGGTCCTGAGTACTTTGTCTATATTAATCCCATTGATCTTCATAACAATACCCTGATGTAGACACTATGAGTTCTTCTATCTTTCAAATAAGAAAACCAAGGAATAGAGGAACAGAAAGGCGGAGTGTTTTGTCTTAAGTTGGGGAGTCAGGATTTGAACCTAGGCAGTCTGGCCGCAGAATGTGAATAAGAACTAAGCAGTGACTGAATCTGAGCAATGCTATACAACAACTGAATGTGTAAAAGGTTATCAGGGAAAATTCCACATGCTGAGAGAAGCCTACTTGTTTAAATTCTTGCCCATAAGAATCTTCTCTAGCTCTCTTGGAACGCATTCAAATATTAACACCTTGAGTATAAAGAATTTTGCCTATTTTGTTCATCACTGTAACTTTAGAATCCAGAACAGTGACTAGCACAGAATAAGTTCTTAATAAATCTTTGTAAAATAAAAAGTGTAAAATTTATGCTTAAAAGTAGGTTTATTTCAGAAATTCAATGAAGTGGAGCTGGAGGGAGGGTAGTTTGTTTTGTTTTTACTCTCAAATAAAAACTCTCAAAAAAAATAAAAATAAGGTTGTTTGTTTTGTTTTTACTCTATCTATTGTCAATCTATTACTGATTTCCAGGTGTCCTTACTCAATTACTCTTGAATTTTAGTATTTTAAAATCACTTGGGAATCTTGTTAAAATGCAGACTGTGATTCAGAAGGTCTGGATGAAGCCTGAGATTCTGAATTTCTAACAGGCTCCCAGGTGAGGTCACAGCTATTGGTCTAAGAACTACTCTTTGAGTATCAAGGTCCTTTTAGGCATCTGATAGGTGTGACTTTCAAATTTTAGAAATTAAAGTGACTTAAAAGTCATAACAAGTAACAGAGATTTTAAACATTATGTGCACCATGATTCTATTTTTTCACATACTCCTTTTCTCATTTACACTGTTGCCATTCTTTTAGGACAGAACGAAAAGTGACATTTCTCACTGCTACTGGAATGATTGTCACATGGGATGTTAAATTCTTCAGGTTTTACTGGAGACATACTGCTACACTTTGTTTGGATATCTCCAACTGCCAGTGTTTTTGCTATGACCTTCCCTATGGATTAAACACAAATAAACACACATACTTAACAATTTGAAAAGGCAAGCTATCATACAGTTAAGATTAGAATGGAAAAATACAGAAACATCCGCATCATTTTTTGGATTCATTCATCATTCCAGGATTAAATAGATAACAATTGTCCAAATAAACAAAAAAAGTAATGCTGTATATTTTTGCAAAGAAAAAGTCAGGTGTGGTTCCCTTCCTTTCATACATGTAAACAGAGGCCACAGAAAACTGTTAAAGTAATTAGTATTTATTTAGCAAATACTCATTGCATTTAATCTGTCACAGAGAATTTTCTGTGTGACATAAATATCAACTTAATATGCATAACATCCCAACAAATAAGTACTATTATTATCTCAGTGTTTTATAGGTGATAAAACAAAAGTAAAGGGAACGAGGTCCAGTGGTTAAGATGCCACGCTTTCACTGCCAAGGGTGTGGGTTCAATCCCTGGTTGGGGAACTAAGATCCCGCAAACAGTGCAGCCAAAAATAAATACATACATACATAAATAAAAGCACCGTAAAGTGAAGTTAAAGACATCACCCAAGGTCTCATATCTATTTGCTATGATTCAAAACCAGGCAGTCTCGTCTCAGAATTTTGTCTAAGGAAAAAATATATTTGAGATTTCCAAAGACTTTGCAATATTATATCCAACTATATTTTCGATTAACCTCAAGAATCAGACTCCTTCCAGCAACTTAGAGTGTCACAAACAAAACAGGAGCAAAAAAATACTCAAGATATAAAATGATTGGCTTCAGGAGCACCAAGGGAAGTGGGGCATGGTGGGAGCTAAAGGAGGGCTGGCTTTCTTCTCTAACGTAGTGTCTGTGGTTCACAGTACTTTGCACTGAGCATACTCTGCTACGATGAACCAATCTACTAACTCTATTGCCTGATACTATCTTTATTTTTTTGTAGCTCCCTGGAATTTCAGAAATATATTTCCAGTTGTCCATTAGACATCTCCATCCACCTTTGTACAATGGTAATGCAAAGCAAACGTCAAAATCTTGCACAAAATTGTTCCTTCCCCTGAAGTTCTGTGTTGGATAATGATATTACCATCTGCTCATTAATATAATTAGGAACCTCAAAGACATTCTCAACAATCCTCTCCTTTTTTCCACATTATATTTAACTGTACAGTGACTAATATTCTTTTCTCTTTTTCCTCTTTTTTGTAAATTGAAGTATAGTTAATTTACAATGTTGTATTAGTTTCAAATGTACAGGAAAGAGATGCAGATATATTATATATATATTTTTTCCTTCTCAGATTCTTTTCCATTATACGTTATTACAAGATATTGAGTATAGTTCCCTGTATTATACAGTAGATCCTTGTTGTTTACTTATTTTATATATAGTAGTGTTTATATGCTAATCCCAAACTCCTAATCTATGCCCCCACCCCGCTATCCCCTTTGGTAACAATCAGCTTGCTTTCTATGTCTATGAGTCTATTTCTGCTTTGCAAATAAGTTCATTTGTATCATTTTTTAGATTCCACATATAAGTGATATCATATGATATTTGTCTTTCTCTGTCTAACTTGCTTCACTTACTATAATAATCTCTAGGTCCACCCATGTTGCTGCAAATGGCATTATTTCATCTTCTTTACAGCTGAGTAATATTACATTGTATATATGTACCACATCTTTATCCATTCATCTGTTGATGGACATTTGCGTTGCTTCCATGTCCTGACTACTGTAAATAGCAATGAACATTGGGGTGCATGTCTCTTTTTGAATTATGGTTTTCTTTGGATATATGCCCAGGAGTGGGATTGCTGGATCATATGGTAACTATATTTTTAGTTTTTTAAGGAACCTCCATACTGTTCTCCATAGTGCTTGCACCAATTTACATTCCCACCAACAGTGTAGGAGGGTTCCCTTTTCTCCACACCCTCTCCAGCATTTATTACTTGTGGACATTTTAATGATGGCCATTCTGACTGGTGTGAGGTGATAGCTCACTGTAGTTTTGATTTGCATTTCTCTAATAATTAGTGGTATCGAGCATCTTTTCATGTGCCTGTTGACCTTCTGTATGTCTTCTTTGGAGAAATGTCAGTTTAGGTCTTCTGCCCTTTTTTTTTTTTTAAATATTAAGCTGTATGAGCTGTTTGTATATGTTGGAAATTAATCCCTTGTCGGTAGCATCAATTGCAAATATTTTCTCCCAGTCTGTAGGTTGTCTGTTCGTTTTGTTTATGGTTTCCTTTACACTGACTAATATTAATGGCACCTCAGTGTACAACATCAGCTGAAGTCCACATCATCTCTCCCTTGGACTACTGCAGCACCTTCCCAGCTTCTCATGGCTTTAACGTCTCCAATTATTCTTTGATACACTCATCAGACCTGCTTTTCTAAAGCACATATAGACAGTCTCGTGACTTATTAGCTTAAAGACCTTTGTTGTCCATTCTCTGCTTATAGATTTAAGTCCAAACTGCTTAGTGAGGTATATAAGGGCATTTCTCATTTAACCTCAGACTATGTTTCAAGACACAGCCTCAACTATTTCTTTTCCAAGCAGCTATATAAGCTTCTTACTTCGGCAAACAATGTCTTTAAAATCTTCTTAATATGTACCTTTTTGTTCTGTCCAAAATGTCCTTGTCTACATTTTAGCTTGACAATTTTTATTCATCTTTCAAGATGATAGCTTATACCTGAAGTATTTTCCTACCTTCCCTAGAAAAATGAACTTTATCACTCTGATTTCCGGTTGTACTTTGAATGTACTTTTTATGAGTCACTCTGCATTATAGCCTTCTAGCACGTAAGAAAATCTCTCACAGTTTTTGGTATACAGGTGAAGCTCAGTAAAATTAACTGAATAAAAAAAGTGAAAACAAATAATTTGGCTCAACCAATGATTTTACATTAATAATCTATTTCATAATTTTGGTCATAACTGAATAATAAAGAATAAATTAACTATACCTAATATTAATTACATAATAATAATAGTATGAAATTTTGTCTCACATATGTTTATGTCAATGATTTCTCCCTTTTGCATGAAAAAGGATGCTATTTGTAGTCAGCAAAAGAATGGGAGTAAAAATACATTGATAGTATCATAAATCCCAAGAATATCCTCTATTCTATTCCCATAGTCATGGCTAGCCAGAGAGAAAAACAGTCAAATGCAGGTTGGTATAGGCTGTTGACTGCCAAGAGAAAAGAAAAGCTATTTGTGTTGAGTTCAACATGAATTTCATTATCAGGAATGTGCTAAAAAAACACCGACACTGTTGTGGTCCTTCTGTAGGTGGTCTGTCTCACATGTGGGAGGCTCATGTTTGGTAGAAACATGCTGTAGTGTTGCTGATATATGACTCTATGATTTATACTTCCCCGTGCCACCCATAAACACAGGTGGTTCCTGCTTTGTATTATGATCTGGAAGCTCAACTGAAGAGAAAACAATCGCAAACAGATAATTTTCTCCACAGTCACATAAACAGCTATGTATATTCAAATTTGAAAGCTTATGTATGAGAGGCTCATTAAAGTTAGGACTTTGCAGTTATCATCTCGACCTCTAGATGGCGATGCAGCACCAGTTTGACATTTGCATTACTTCAATTCACATCCCTGGAGTTCCACTACACTGTTCTCCGGGACATCCAGAAACTATGGAAAGAGCATCCTATCCCAAAGCGGAAGATCTATTAGGTATTTTGAGGGGAGCAAAGTAGAGAGCTGTAGAGCAGTGAATGGTGTACTTAACACTGTAGAGTGTTATTACTGACGTATACTAAGATAATCAATAAAATAGCTATATTTTATATTCTTGATATTTTCAATAATTATAATCATGGGAAGTTCCAATCATTTTCAAAAGTAGAGTGAATGATGTAATGACCGTCCATACACTCATAGCTCAGCTTGAGAAATTATCAACACATGACCTATCTTTACTCCTATACACATGTAACATGCTTTGATACCACATACATGAATTCATTAAAAACCTCTTGATCCCTCCCAACAAAATGACTTTGTGAAAATATTTCTACGTGATATTAACCTTTGAAGGAAACACTGGAGATGTAGTAATTACTAAGAGAGCAAGAGGGGATCTTCTTGAACCCATTTCTCGACCTGGGTGGTGAATACATAGGTGGGTTTACTTTGCTGTAATTCCCCTAGTTACAGACTTCGTGTACTTTTATGCATATTTTACTTTTAAGAAAGGGAAAGAAAAAAAATGGCAATCAGGAAAGGGACAGAAGCCTTATAAACCCTGGCCTCTCGACGGAAATGGGCATAGAGTATGGAGTTGCTTATCCTTACTGACAATGGGAAACTGCAAAGTTTAGTGAGAAATTAAGGAGAAAATTAAATTGTACCAAAGCCCTCCACAGAGATCTTTAACATTTACTTCATGAAAAGCTCTTAAAGGCTCAGAAAGTCATCTTGATCTTTCTTTAAGGGGGAGCAGTAGAAGAATGAGCCTGCCTTCTCATTTGCCTACACTTTTTTTTTTTGGCGGTGCGTGGGCCTCTCAGTGTTGTGGCTTCTCCCGTTGCAGAGCACAGGCTCCGGACGCGCAGGCTCAGCGGCCATGGCTCACGGGCCTAGCCACTCTGCGGGATCTTCCCGGACCGGGGCACGAACCCATGTCCCTTGCATCGGCAGGCGGACTCTCAAACACTGCGCCACCAGGGAAGCCTCCTTGCCTACACTTTTATCTACTGTGGTCTCCCTTGAGACAGTCACTGCCGTTGACGTGGTATGCAGCTTTATGAGAGAAGAACCACAAACACTTTACTGAAGTGAAATAATGATGGAAGTTTTACCTCTTGAAAACCCACCAGAATAATAAGTAATAAGCCAGAGGGCAAAGTAAACGTGCAATCAATGAAAAAGTAGGAAGAGATAATGGAAATAATAAAAAGAAAAGAGAAAAATAAGAAGGTGGTGAGAACAGAGTACAGAAGAAGCTGTTCTCACTTACCCCAGAAGCCTTCCTTTACTACTCCACCGATTTCCCTCTCCTTGAAACTTCTAGAGTGTTCAAAGTGCTATTTTATGTAAGAGAGGTATAATGGGGTGCAGAGAATACCTGCTTATATTCAGATAGGTCTTGATTGAAACCTTGAGGAAAATACTTAACCTCCTTGTTTTAGCTTATCTGTAAAATAGGGTTAAAATATTTTCTTTTCAGCGATATTTTGATTATTAGTCATAAAATATGTAACATAACACCAGTGCACTGCTGGTAATCAATTAGTAACAACTATGATGATGATGATGATGATGATTAGATTTGTTAGTATTGTCTTTGTACCTAGGAATAAACCAATGTTATAACAGGTGTTAATATTTTTTCAGCTTGAGAGACAACTGTGGTTTGAGTGCAAGTAAAAATAGCCTTAGGGACTGCGTATGCTGCCTTTGACCCATATTGATGTCTTTTCTAAAATATGTGGATGAAAAGCATGATTCTTTTATATATGGTGTTTCTGTTATGTATGTGACAAATAATGACTCCGTTTACAATTTACTAAGAATGAGGGAAGGTAAGGATAATACAAAAGGAAGTCATCTGGCTCACAGGTAGCAGATGCTACATATCTTCTACAAATATCTAATGGGAGACTTAGAGATGGCTTGTCTCCTCTGGAAATAATGATGAAATATATAGCTCAGTTTCCCCTCTATTTCTGTTTTAAATTAGCAACTGAAAGGAAGTAACACGATTGACAGCAAACATAATTTCTCACAATAAAGTCAATCTAATAGATTTTGTTTCAACTGCTCAATTACAGGTGCTTCAATGAAAGCAATATGGTTAAAGTTGTAGAGTTTTGATGCAGGACAGATATACTAGAAAGAGTAGAGAGTGTTGTAACTGAGTAGTATTAGAGAATATTTTTCCCTCTTAAAGTTAGATTGTGATCACTAGATATTAGTTTCACTTATGGGAAGGATCTGAAAAGACCATTATAGTCAAGTGTAAACTAATCCTTATAAAGACATACGATCACATTAATATTATAGAACAGAGCTTAAGCATAATTTAGACCCATTTTGGAATGGTGCTGAAAGGACATATGACCCATCATGATACAGAAGTTTACTGATTTCAAGAAGGAACTTTCAGAAACATTGTTACCTAATTAAATTAGTGATTTTCTTGAGCATAAAAAAAAAAAGTAGTCAGAGACTATGATTAAACAGAAAAACACAAGACAGGGTTATCTCACTCATTTTAGTGGCTTCAGTAGTATTTGTTGTAAAAAATGTGCTTTTATTATACTGGATAAAATTAAATAAAACAATTGAGGCCATAGCATCACATGTCTCAACTTAGGTATGCAACATGGTAAAAGATTGTGCTAAACTTGGATTCAAAAGATCCACAGACGGATGGACCTACAGAACATTTTGCTTAGTGGAGTAAATCAGAGAAAAACATATACTGTATGATATCACTTATATGTGGAACCTTAAAAATAATACAAATGAATCTATACGCAAAACAGAAACAGACTCACAGATATAGAAAACTAACTTGTGGTTACCAAAGGGGAGAGGGAATGGGGGAGGGACAAATCAGGGGTTTGAGATTAAGAGATACAAAATACTATGTATAAAATAGATAAAACACAAGGATATACTATATAGCACAGAAGATTACAGCCATTATCTCGTAATAACTTGTAATTGAGTATGATCTGTAAAAATACTGAATTACTATGCTGTACACCCAAAACTAATATAATACTGTAAATCAATGATACTTCAATAAAAAACAAAACAAAAGATTCACAGACTATTTCCTGTTTTGTCATTTACTAGCTATTTAAACTTGTGCAAACTATTTTGCCTCTTGGAAACCACTTCCTTAATCACAAATAAGGTGTTTGGGCCTCAACAAATACTTTCTAAAATTCTTAGCAGTTTTAATGTTCTAGGATTCCATTATCCTTTGTACTGTATTCAACTAGAACATTGCACCTATTTTTCTAGAAGATTAAACATGAAATGACAGGTATGCTTCAATTCTAGTAGCCAGGAATCTAGTGTCCTTGTCCTGGTGGTGTGGTGGCAACAATGGTGGCTAAGTGCAGAGAGAGAAAGAAAACAAAGAAAGCAGGTGAGATCTGGGTGCATTTCTATGAACCGCTGCAACTGTAAGAAGCATCTAACATCGCCCTTTGAAAGCCAAGCATTTGCTCTATGTGTAAGAATGAGACTAGTGGAAATGACTCCAATGACCTTTTAAAGAAACACACCTCATAGGAAAACCTCTCTTCTGAATGGCATCCCCTTTAAATTACTTCTTATAAGTAGTAACAACTGATTTCTCTTCACCTGCCCCCATTCTCCGTCTCTATAAACAGAATATTTCACAGGAATAAAGCATTCTGGATCAGACACCAAAAATGAAAAATTAATCAATGTCCTCCAAAAGAATAGCAATAAATGAGCTACACAGTACTTCAGAATTTTTTTTCAAATGAACAACAAAAAATAGCTTCTCAAGTAAGATTTAAGAAAGTGCATGTAGCATGTCATATCAAAAGGAAACATGGGATTAAGAAAAGAGCAGTAACGGTAGCTACTAGGGAGCTAGTGCTTTAACTATGGGGCCTGACATTGTCCTAATACTTTACACGTATTTTTTCATTAACTACTCATAGCCACACCATGAGGGAGACACTAACATTATCCCTGTTTTCCACATGTTGAAACTGAGGCAAAGAAAGATCAAGTGGATTGACTGAGGTCCCACAGCTCAGAATGGCAGATAGGACTTGAACAAGGGACTCCAACCATTACACCATGCTGCTTCTCAGCAGACTGTTGTCAAGTCACATATTTCAGAAGATTCTTTATTTTCATTGTTCCTCGTATGTTCTGTAGCCTCTGACTTTTCTTCTCATTAAAAGATATTAATGAATCAATGAAGGGAAGAATCACAGCATATGTTCACTAGCAAGCCACATAACCAACTGAGAGTAAATGTATTAATTTACTTTTAAATGGAAGCTTCTAAGACCATGAAATATTTTACTTTCTTGGGGCAATGCTATTTTTAGTGTACGTATTCACTGACACAGTACAATGCTTATTGTTTCATGTCAACCTAAAAATCAAATAGTTCTCTACTATACTTCTTCATGTTTGGCCTTGGGAAACATTTATGCAGAATTTTAAAATACGTTGAATTGGACTAATCAAATCAATAATTAAAAGACTCAATTTTGCATTGAGGTCTGCTTATAAAATTTCTGTAGACAGAATAGGGTTTACTTATCTAACTGTATTGAGAAATTCTCAAAAATATACTATGTTTAAATAATAGTTGATATATTAAGAAGCCAGCACATTTTCTTAAATATTAAACATAAGTAAATGGATTCTAAGAGGCAAAATAGTTTGCACATTTGAATAGCTAGTAAATGGCTAAATAAGAAATTGTATGTGTGTTTACAACAAAAATCCATCTATTCAGCTTTTTTTTTTCCATTTTGAAATGCATTAATGCATCTGCTTTATTAAAAAGGTCTCCCCTACTCACTTATTTTTGGTTTCTTTAGTTGAATTGATTTCTTTTGTTGAACTTTGCTTATTTTTATTCTTTCTTGTTTGGTATTGAAAAATGTTTAAGCTATGACTATTTTTGTGTTAAACCTTGATTGTATCCTAGAGGCTTTGATGTAGAATGGTATCACTAATTTTCTTTTTTCTAGATAGCTTGTGAATGAATGAACGAATGAATGAATATATGTATATATGACTAATGTATATATGACTAAATAATGGCCTAGGAAAGAGTTTTAAATTTTCCAAAAAAAACCCCTTAGTAGTTGATATTTAGTTTTGTTACCCATTTAATTAATTTATTTATTTTTATTGAAGTATTATTGATTTACAATTTATGTTAGTTTCAGATATACAGTAAAGTGATTCATTTATACATCCTTTTTTTTTCAGATTCTTTTCCCTTATAGGTTCCCTTATACAAAAGATTGAGTATAGTTCCCCATACTATACAGTAGGTCTTTATTGTTTATCTATTTTATATATAGTAGTGTGTATCTGTTAATCCCAAACTCCTAATGTATCCCTCTCGCACCCTTTCCCCTTTGGTAACCATAAATGTGTTTCCTAAGTCTGTGTTACCTATTTTAAATTCTATCATTTTTCTGTCTTTTGGAAAGTTTATGGAGATTTGTTGTGCCCTAATGTATGACAATTTTTAAAAATGTAATGAAGGCATTTTTCTTTCCTGCTCTTAGGCTAGATATCTATCAGTAATAGTAATATGTAATAACGTTAAACTATTCAGGTCACTGTTCTCAGTCATTTTTATGTTTACATATTTTAAATAGATATTGATAAGAGTATATATGGTGTCACATGTCCTCATATTTCTGTTTTTCCTTTTGTTTCCAGAAATTTTGCTTAGATAATTTTAATTTAATTCAGCATTTCAAATAGTTAATGACAGCTATCTGAATTTTAGTTCACAGCTCTTATTAGTAAAAGGGGATTGTCTTATTCCTTTTTGTACTTTTTACCTTGCATTCAACTTTATTTACCATTAACACTTTTCATTCCCATGCCATTCTCCTTTGCCTTTTGCATTCTGCCTATTCTTTTATTCTAAACCTTTACATGTCCCATTACATCCTCAGCACCTAGTACAGTGCTGGCTCACGGTGGGCACACAGCATGTTACAAAATGAAAGAGTGTAGGTTTCAGTCATTTCATGAGTTTTCAATAAACTAACGTTTCAATCAATGTTTAAATGCATAAAACCTCATTACAAAAATTGACTAGAATATGGACCTAAAGGTAGGACTAAATGTATACATAATGTTTATCTTCATAATTTAAAATTGATAAATTTTATAAAAATTCAATATAAAGTAGTAGGCATCTACTGAGTTAAAAATGAGGCTAACATACTAAGATTGTGAGTAAAGTCAATTAAAACACTTAACTTCACGGAGTCAAATATGAGATTGCATTTGATAAACTCATTTGAATTTAGTCTCTACCCAAACCTATTTATGTTTTCAAATAATTTCCCTTTTTTTCTGCACTTGCACAACTCCGGGCATCTAACTTGCAGATAACAATGTATTTAAATACAACTAAACTTTTAGTATATGAACTTTATCAGCCTTGCCCATATATTTATCCATCATTAATTAGATCATCACTTTACTCTGTGAACCAATATGTAAGTGCATGAAATAAGTAACATAGACTGGACACTGGATCATTAGTTAAGACAATGCCTTTCAACCATTATGTGGAGCCAAGGAAAGAATAGAGGCTCGCTTCCCTTGTTGCTGGAAGTTAGGGCCTTCCCCCATGTCCATAATGCTTTTTTTTTTTTTTTTTTTGGCGGTACGCGGGCCTCTCACTGTCATGGCCTCTCCCATTGCGGAGCACAGGTTCCGGACGCGCAGGCTCAGCAGCCATGGCTCACGGGCCCAGCCGCTCCGCGGCATGTGGGATCCTTCCGGACCGGGGCACGAACCCATGTCCCCTGCATCGGCAGGCGGACTCTCAACCACTGCGCCACCAGGGAAGCCCCATAATGCATCTTGATTATCTTTACTTCAGTTTCTCTTTTCTTGCTCCTTCTTTTACCAATATTTGTTCCACTTACCCTTCTTCAAATACATCACTTTTTATAGCCTTGCCATATTTCTCAGTTTACTTAAAAATTAGAAGATTTGGCGATATCAAGCCCACATTTGCACATGTCAACAACCTGCTGGAACTAAGCAACAGCTGCCCTGTGGGGCCAGAAGTATACCTTCTTTTTGTCACATTTTATTCCTGATCCACTTCATTTACTTCCATTATCATGATGCTCTTTTAGGTTGTTAAGGTCACATCCATCACAGAATATCCAGCCTGGTGTTTGGTCTGCTCATCTTCACAAACTTCTTTGTTTTTATCAACCCTTATCTGCCTTTATTTAGTGCAAATATTTTCTATGCTTTTTTAGCTGTGAGATATTTGAAAATGGTTATGTATAAATGAGAATTCTTAGGAAAACTCCTCTTGAAGGGCTTATGTTCTCTAAGTAAACACTTCCTTATAAAAGAGTTTTTCTGTCTGGTCACCAGAAGGACACTTAAATTAGTTGATGCTACAGGCTCTAAGTCACAAACAAGGTGATGCCATTGTGTTAGAATACAGAAGTTTGAATTTGTGGGCAAGTGTGATTAATCATTATGATTGTTGTTGGTTTTAGTGATACTGCTTTACCTAGAGGTTCATTGCGCATATAAATATGTGACAGTTCCTGATAAATGCCATGACAGGCAAGTTAGTTACACAAAGCCTCCCCCCACCCCACCCCCATGCTCCTTCAGGGAGAGGCCAGTGCAACAGGAAAGCACTTTGGTTCATGCTCTTGATTCACCTGATGGAACCTGCCCAAAGAAAGACTGTCACTCCCTTGACCAGATGAGCCAGACCCTGGATTCCTCAGGGCTCTACAAACTGCTAGATCGATACCTGGATTAGAAAGACCAAAACTCTTAATCCTTCCAGGGCTCAGAACCTTCTTCCTTCTCCCTGTTCATCTGAAGATAGGTGGAAGGTGGTAAAAAAAAAAAAAAAAAAGTATGATTTCGTTTTCCACACATCTGCTATTTCCACACTCCCTGTATTCAGGCCCACTTATTAGAAAAAATTAACCTCTCCTTAGTTCAGAACTAGGACATCTGTCTTTTACAATCAGTTAATTTCTTTTTTTTCTGGTATATACATATATGACTATTTGAAAACAATACTGAAGTAATTTGTGAGCTATTACTAATCATAAACAGTTATAAAGTTTTGAAATCTGAAAATTTACTCTATATTCCCAAGTTTGAAGGTGCTGTGAAATATTGGTTTCAAGCAACATGGGCGGTTTATATTAAATAATTATTAATTATATAATAATTTATTACATTAAACTGAAGAAATATTAAACAACCAAATTATCTTTTGAATTATGAATTATTGAAGCTACAGATTTACAGCTCTGGGTTGCTTACATGAGAATAGTTTTTTTATGTAAATTGTCTGAATCAATAATGGACATTCAAAAACATTGAAAAAAATAGACTACTAACTTTTTTCTGTTCAACAGGGTAGATATTTCCAGATCAAAGCTAACTGGGGGGACTTCCCTGGTGGCGCAGTGGCTAAGAATCTACCTGCCAATGCAGGGGACATGGGTTCAAGCCCTGGTCTGGGAAAATTCCACATGCCGCAGAGCAACTAAGTCCATGCGCCACAACTACTGAGCCTGCGCTCTAGAGCCCGCGAGCCATGACTACTGAAGTCCGCGTGCCTAGAGCCTGTGCTCCCCAACAAGAGAAGCCACTGCAATGAGAAGCCTGCACACCACAACGAAGAGTTGCCCCCGCTCACCGCAACTAGAGAAAGCCCGTGCACAGCAACAAAGACCCAACGCAGCCATAAATAAATAAATAAATACATAAATTTAAATAAATAAAAATTCTGATTACGTCATTAAAAAAAAGCTAACTGGGGCATTCAGTGAGCAAGTGACTAAGTATCCATTGTAAGTAGAGCCGTGGACTTGCATTATTATGTTGCTGGACCAAAGTGAGGCTGTGTGCTACAAATTATTTGAAGAATGCTTTGGGGGGTAATTCTGTGCATACAGAATTAGATTTATTTAAAACTCTAACTCTGATCTTTTTATTTCTTTTTACTGTCTACATTATTATGTGCATTGCTGCCACAGTTTCACAAGTTACCGTGTTCCTTCATGTCCTCTGAATTTTATAACCCTGAGGCTACTTAATTGTCATTTCAACCTGTTTACAGCAAATGAGGAGAGGATACCTGAAATGTATTTTTAAATACTCTCTAATCAGACATGTGATGAATCCCAAAGCAAAACCATGATAGTGTGTTCTATACTTGCTAATAAGATTCCCTTGGAAATAACAAACAGAATAGTTCAGTAATTTAAAAACTGGCACATTATTGCTTTAATAGGAACTGTGAATATTTTATCACCATAATCCCCAATGAATAATTCTGCTTTGTTACTTTCCCTTCAAGGAGAAGAGTACTTGAAGTTATGATATGCAATGATAGAATCTCTTGAAAACCTTTGAGATCCTTTACCAAGTGACTCTGAAAATCTTTGATATTCTCCTCAGCATATTAAGTGATAGTGTTCAAAATGTGAAGCAATTATTTGTCAAAATTCTCTAAATATTGAGATTAGCTTATTGTGCCCTACTTTGAATTTGCATTTTATCTTCTATTTCAAATCGGTTGCATATTAAGTAGCCTTCTTTTAAGTCTCTAGGATTTCTTCATTAACATTGTCCCCTGCCTTTTTTTTTTTTTTTTTTTTTTGCGGTACGCAGGCCTCTCACTGTTGTGGCCTCTCCCGTTGCAGAGCACAGGCTCCGGACGCGCAGGCTCAGCGGCCATGGCTCATGGGCCCAGCTACTCCGCGGCATGTGGGATCTTCCCGGACAGGGGCACGAACCCGTGTCCCCTGCATCGGCAGGCGGACTCTCAACCACTGCGCAACCAGGGAAGCCCTGTCCCCTGCCTGTGTCATAATGTCATACACCCTTATTCGCACATTTCCATCAAAGACACTTTATTGAGTAACTACAAGGGCAGAGAAAGTAACGCTCATCAAATATTGCATGTGCTTACCTACATTTCTTGGACTACGCTGCAGTTAGTTAGAGATTATAAGACTAGTTATGGCCAATGTATGATGAGCCAAAATTTTGTCATTTGTATCAGATATTCTTAATTTCAGACATGCTACCTGTATGTTCTCTATTTTTCTCTGGCTTTATCATGACATAATTGACATGTAACAGTGTCTAAGTTTAAGGTGTACAACATGTTGATTTGATACACTTACACATTGTGAAATCATTATCACAGTAGGGTTAGTTAACACTTCTATCACCACACATACTTACTATTTATTTTTAGTGGTAAGAACATATACCATCTACTGTCTTAGCAGTTTCAAGTATATAATACAGTACTGTCAGTGATAATCACCATGCTGCACATAAGACAACCAGAGATTATTTATCTTATAACTGAAAGTTTACACCCTTTGACAAACATCTCCCCATTTCCCCCATGCATCAGTCCTTGGTAATCACCATTCTACTCTGTTTCTATGAGTTTGGTTTCTTTAGATTCCACATGTAAGTGATATCATACAGTATATGTCTTTAGCTGTCCAATTTCACCTAGCATAATGCCCTCATGATCCACCCACGTTGATATAAATGGCAGAATTTCCGTCTTTCTCATGGCTAAATAATATTCCATTGTATGTGTGTATATATATGTCACATCTTTTATCGTTGATCCATTAATCTATTGAGAGGCACTTTGATTGTTTCCATATCTTGGTATTGTGAATAATGCTGCAATGAACTTGGGAGTACACATATCTCTTTGAGATCCTGATTTCATTTCCTTTGGATATGTACTCTTAAATAAAATTGCTG
The DNA here is from genome assembly GCF_011762595.2 of Tursiops truncatus. Classification (NCBI taxonomy): domain Eukaryota; kingdom Metazoa; phylum Chordata; class Mammalia; order Artiodactyla; family Delphinidae; genus Tursiops; species Tursiops truncatus. Next base: position 55,647,166 of record NC_047039.1, on the reverse strand, counting down.
GATCATATGGTAGTTCTATTTTTAATTTCTTGAGAAATTTCCATACTGTTTTCCATAGTGTCTGTACCAATTTACATTCCCACCAACAGCGCACAAGTGTTCCCTTTTCTCCACATCCTCACCAACAAGTGTTCTCTTCCTTTTTTGATGGTAGCTATTCTAATAGATATGAGGTGATATGTCATTGTGGTTTTGGTTTGGATTTACCTGATGATTAGTGATGTTGAGTACCTTTTTATGCACCTATTGGCAACTTGTAGGTCTTCTTTGAAAAAAGAAATGTCTATGTGGATCCTGTGCCCATTTTTTAATCAGATTTTTTGTTTTTGTTTTTTGTCCGTTTGTTATTGAGTTGTATGAGTTCTTTATATATTTTGGATATTAACCCCTTATCTAATAAATGGTTTACAAATATTTTTTTTTCCATTCTGTAAATTGCCTTTACATTTGTTGATTGTTTCTTTTGCTGTGCAGAAGCTTTTTAGTTTGATGTAGTCCAATTTGTTTAATTTTACTTTTATTGCTTGTGCTTTTGGTGTTATATTCAAAAAGTCATTGCCAAGACCAATGTCAAAGAATTTTCCCCTATATTTTCTTATAGGAGTTTTAATATTTTGGGTTTATGTTTAATTCTTTTATCTATTTCAAGTTAATTTTTGTGAGTAGTGTAAGGGGTTTAATTTCATTCTTCTGTATGTGGTTATCCAATTTTTCCATCATCATTTATTGAAGAAACTATCTTTTCATCACTAAAATATTATTGGTTCCCTTTTCAAATATTAGTTGACTATATATGTGAGGGTTTATTTCTGCGCTCTTGAATCTGTTCCATTGCTGTTTGATTACTATAACTTTAAAATCAGGAAGTCTGATGCCTCCAGCTTTGTTCTTCTTTCTCAGGATTGCTTTATCTATTTTGGGATCTGTCATGGTTCTATTAAAAACTTTAGGACTTTTTTTTTTTTTTCTGTGAAAAGTGCAACTGGAATCCCAATAGAGATTGCAATGAATCTATAGATGGCTTCAGGTAGTATAGACATTTTAACAACACTGACTTTTCTGATCCATGAACATGGGATAGCTTCCATTTATTTGTGCTTTATTCAACCTCTTTCATCAAAGTCTTATATTTCTCAGTGTACGATCTTTTATATCCTTAGGCAAATTTATTCCTAAATATTTTATTGTTTTTGATGTTACTATGAATGGGATTGTTTTTTTTTTCTTTTTCAGATCTTTTGTTGTTATCCTACAGAGACATTACTGATTTCTATATGTTAATTTTGTACTTGCAAATTTACTTAATTCATTGAGTAGTTCCAACAGTATTTTGGTGAAGGTTTTAGGATTTTCTATACATAGGATAACATAATCTGCAATTAAAGACATTTTTCATTTTTTCTAATTTAGGTGTCTTTTATTTCTTCATTTTGCTTGATTGCTCCAGCTAGGATTTCCAATACTATGTTGAAGAGAAGTGGTGAGAGTGGGCGTTCTTGCATTGTTTCCAATCTTAGAGGAAAAACTTTTCATCTTTTTAAACTTTTAATCTTTCACTTTAAGTATGATGTTGCTGGTGTGTGTGTGTGTGTGTGTGTGTGTGTGTGTGTGTGTGTGTGTGTTTTCCTCTAACAGTATGCTGGAACTTCTCCACTGGAAACCTAAACTTCCACAAAGGCTCTCTTCTCTCTTGTTCATGGGTGATTGTCTAAGATGGAGCGTTCATGGGACTCTTGGACTGAAGCCAACAGGGGCTATACAGGTCTCATGGACCACTGGAGGATACACAGACTGAGTTCTGTATCCCTATTAATTGATGAGCAGGGGGGTTAGACTCTTTCCCAGTCCCTTGTGTATGGTGCTGGATCCCACAGAGTTCCCACCAAGGCACTTTTGCCTGTGGATAGAATTCCAAATTTATCCACAGGCAAAAGTGCCTTTGTGGGAGGGGCCCCTTTGAGGGAGGGGAGTGATGAAGGATGTCTACTTAGCCATGTTGCTGATGTCACTCACCGTATGTTCTTTCTTTTCCTGATGCATCAACTTTGGAAGCCTTGGATGTGGACTGTTCAGCTACTAAGGACTATCTCAATTAATACAGGCACTAATCAACACAGTAAAAGTAAATTAGAACAAAGGGAAAATTATAGAATACATAAAGAATTTAAGAAGCAATATACATTCTAGCCTCCTTTGTCATAGATTAGGTGACCATAGGTGCATGGGTTTATCTCTGGACTTTCTATCCTGTTCCATTGATCTATATTTCTGTTTTTGTGCCAGTACCATACTGTTTTGATTACTCTAGCTCTGTAGTATAGTCTGAAGACAGGGAGTCTGATTCCTCCAGCTGTTTTCCTTTCTCAAGATTGCTTTGCCTATTCGGGGTGTTTTGTGTTTCCATACAAATTGTAAAACTTTTTGTTCTAAGTCTGTGAAAAATGTTATTGGTAATTTGATTGCATTGAATCTGTAGATTACTCTGGGTAGTATCGTAATTTTGAAAAGATGCTTAACATCATTAATTATCAAAGAAATGCAAATCAACCTACAGTGAGGTGTCACCTCACACTGGTCAGAATGGCCATCATCAAAAAATCTACAAACAATAAATGATGGAGAGGGTGTGGAGAAAAGGGAACTCTCCTACACTGCTGGTGGGAATGTAAATTGGTGTAGTGTCTATGCAGAACAGTATAGAGGTTCCTTAAAAAACTAAAAATAGACCTACCATATGATCCAGCAATCCCACTCCTGGGCATATATCCAAAGATAACCATAATTTGAAAATATACATATACCCCAATGTTCACTGCAACACTGTTTACCAGAGACAGAACATGGAAGCAACCTAAATGTCCATCAACAGGGGAATGGATAATGAAGATGCAATACATATGTAAAATAGAATATTACTCAGCTATAAAAAAGAATGAAATAATGCCATTTGCAGCATGAATGGACCTAGACCTTGTCATACTGAGTGAAGTAAGTCAGACACAGAAAGATAAATATCATATGATATTGCTTATATGTGTAATCTAAAAAAACTGGTACAAATGAACCTATTTATAAAGCAGAAATAGAGTCACAGATGTAGAAAAGAAACTTATGGTTACTAAGGGCGAAAGGGGGGGATAAATTGGTAGATTGAGACTGACATATACACACTACTATATATAAAATAGATAAGTAATAAGAACCTACGGTATAGCACAGGGAACTCTACTCAGTACTTTGTAATGACTTATATGGGAACAGAATCTAAAAAGGAGTGAATATCTGTAAATGTACAATTGATTCACTTTGCTGTACAGCAGAAACTAACACAACATTGTAAATGAACTATATTCCAATAAAATTAATTAAAAAATAAATAAAATAGATAACCAACAAGGACCTACTGTATAGCACAGGGAACGATGCTCAATATTCTATAATAACCTAAATGGGTAAATAATTTGATAAAAGAATAGATACATGTATAAGTGAATCACTTTGTTGTACACCTATAATAACACATTATTGTTAATCATCTATACTCCAATATGAAATAAAAATTAAAAACAAATAAAAGAAAATAGATAACCACAAAAAAAGCTATATTAATACATTAAATGTATGTCTTGATATTCTACTGACTAGAGGTAGGCCTCAAAATTAATTGTGAATTTGTAAGTAGTCAGTGTAAAAGGGAAATACAATTGATTACTATTGTGTCCATAAGATAAACCAGTTGACTGGGGAAAAATACCTATTATTTGTATTAAGACAGACAGAAAATTCCCCCTTTATTTTCAGACAGGGCAACATGACCTAATGACTCTGTTTATTCTTTGATGGCATTTAAACGCAGGACCATGTACTTTTACAGTCAGAGGAGATGTTTCTCAAATTTACTGATTATGTAAATCCTCAAAACAGATTATCTCGAGAAAAACAGACTATTCTCGAGGCTCAGTTAGGTCAGGCTTCATTTTTGCTTATTCAGTATGAACTTGTCAATATCATGCAAATATTCCAACTTTTAAATACATGCGTAAAATTCTACTGGAAGTGTTTACAGAAATAAGGATATTATTTGTGTCTAATCAATTTGTGTTGTGCTTAAAGTATAACTGAGGTCAAATTAAGGTATTTGCCTAAAAACCATAAATTAATTTTCCTGCATTACTTGAAGAATTGTTCATTCACACTTTTCCATCTTTCTAGCTTGTTTACTATCAGGAATGTTAGAAGACTGTACTGTAGTTTGAACTATGTGGCAAATTTCTCATCAATTCATTTAGAAATTCCCAAATATTTGTGTGTTGTTATGGAGAACATATTTTATGTCTGATTCATTTTTCATCAGAGTACTTCTATTTATTTATATGTGCCAAATCTTGGTGGAAAATCTGAGTCTATTCTTTCTTTCTTTCTTCCCCCCCCCCTTTTTTTTTTGTTAAAGCTATTTTGACAATTTGATTTCTAATGAATTTTTAATGAGAACCAAAAAGAAACACGTAGAGATGTTGCATTTTTTAAAGCGTGATATCAATAAAGAAAACATTATCTTTCTTAGAAAACTTTGCTATGCGAACTTGAGATTTTATGGACACTATGTGTAAATCAATGACCCATGAGAGCAAAACATGCACACTCGGTTCTGGGTCAATATAAATAACAAAAGACAAAAGATGAGAGCAAGATGCTTTTGAACATGGTTTCAAATATATTACATTCACCTGAATTTTAAGGATGAGAAGGATTTGCATAAGAAGGATTTAGCTGGCCCCTGAAAACTAAGCACCCTGAGAAAGATATCCTTTACCAGTCACCGCAATGTGCCTCTACCATCAACTGACTGAAAGAAAAAATGTCATCATTATATGTCTCATGGCCTTTATTAAAAAAGGAAGTAGTGTTTAGTCCAATTTAATTTAGGATTTTTTACGATATTGAGAAATTACTGGAACGTTCTCAAGTTATATGGAACAAAATACACTAGTAATTCCTCATAAAAACCAGTTTGAAGACTGATATATGAACATAAACATTGTAAAATTATTTCTAGGCCTCTTATCATCCCAGCTTAAATATTCCAATAACCTTCCATTTTTTTCCTAGCTTGATTTCTAGATATTCTGTGCCAAGTATATTTGAATTCAACTGTGGCTAGTCCATTATGCCATGATCAGAATAGTTTTATCATCTTTATCAGTTTGAAAGATGCACTTCACACATTGGAGATAGTTTTTCACAGGTAGATTTCACACCTAGTTACTCCAAAGAGAATTGACATATGGTAGAGATTTTTTTTTTATTCACAATCTGCTTAAAATAGAGATTAGTAGAAAGTTCAACTTGATAATTATAAAATGCAGAATATTAAATCAACTAAATAAAAAGAATTAAAATACAAAGATAAAGCACAGTCACCCTTACCCTGCAATACTTCTTTTAATACTCTCAATTGCACATCATGAACAATTACCCACTCAGTAAAATCTTTTTGTTTTTTTTTTGCCATTTTGATATGGCCACATATCACCTTTAACAAAAAGAATGAAAAATAAAAAAACATTTTTCCCTTTAGTTGTAAAGCATTTTCTACTTAAACTGCCTCCATTTCTTAAGTATTTCAGTTGCCTAGGAAACATACAAAGGATTTTCTGCAATAGCAGGGATCCATTTAACCACCAAATTCCCTCTGTAAGCCTGGTTCATCATTTCCATATTGCAGAATTCTTCAACAAAGCACTTGACTGCAGCCAACTGGCTTGCTACCATATCACACTTTCATTCTAATAAAGCGGGCCAAACAGATTTTCAGAGAGTTAAAGCACAGAGTCGTGTCCCTTACAGTATGATCCAGAGTATCATTTCCTTGGGATTCTGAAGTGTGAGGAGTATCTATTTTCAGATGTTAATCTAATCTATTATCCGCTACAAAAGATCAGCACACATGAACACTGGAGAGATCACTTTATTCTTGTCTTAATTTTTTTAAGTGCATTAACTCTTTTAGGAAACTAGGATACCATTTATAACACACAAAGCGGTCTTCTACAGATTTGTTAGCTCTGCTTGACTTTTATATATTTTATCAGTATAGCATTGGTGTAGAGGAAAAACTACAGATTTCAGGTCATACAGAGGGATGTATTACAGCAGCTAGATTGCCAGTGGAGTTGTGGGGGGAATAACAATCTCTGTTGCTTCCAGGTTCCCCCATCTAGATAATGATAAAAGTAAGATCTAAATCCAAAGGTCACTGTGATAGATCTAATTTATATAAAATTATCCCTTCTATGTTTCTTATCTCGGGGAATAATGCCACCATCTTTCTCATTCACAAGTAAGAAACCTAAAATTTTCTTGTCCTCTCCCTCTCTCTGTCCTTCACATCCAGTAAGTCACTTAATCTCTCTACACCACAGCCACTGTCACTGTCATTTCCAAAACTGATATTTATTTGGTCTCCAAGTCTCAGTTTGGGGTGCTTTAGTTCGCAACAATGATGCCAGACTGATCTTTCTAATACCTTCCTGACCCTGTCATTTAATTTCAGAGACTCCACATAAATCTTCACATTTCTAATAAGACATTCAACGCCCTTATCTCCCAAGCTCTTGGTGTGTTCTTGCTTGTAAACTAAGAAATACAAACATATCGATCTAGCCACACTGAGTTATTTCTAGTTACCTTAATATTCTATGCTTTACTTTTTATTCTAGTGTCTCTGCACTGGAACGTCTACCTGGAACTTCTAGATTCCAGAAGGACTGACTAGCCATTACCCATTTTTGTTTCCACAACTGAAATATCACTTGATATATGAAGAATTTTTGAACCACAATCTGAACTGGGTATTGCTGCTTTCATGAAGTAAGACAGGTTAAGACAGAGGTTATTATTCGTTCACTGTCATATGCCCATGGCTAGTTTCCATGAGACAGATATTAAGCACTTAATTTGCTTAAGATAAATTTCCTTACCATCATACCAGTATATATAATAGAAGGGGGGTCTCCTATTAAAACAAAATGGAAACAAACATGTCTAGGAAAGTTGGTAGGGCAGGCAACCCTAAGATACCTATTTCTATCCATCGATTAGCTTAAAAAAACAGAATGACATTTGTCAAGGATGATGGTCCCCGCACAAAATGCCAAGCACTTATAATGAGGCAATTTTTTTTTTTTTTCAGAAGCATCTGAAAGGATCTGTCCTGGGCCCCTGGTATGCAGGTGTGGTATGGAGTAGAGAAAGGAATCATCTCTCCACTTCTCCCAGGGATGCTGAGAGTTTGAATATGTTGGAGATGGCAGATGACAGTAATATTTGAATTACTACTAGTATACAATCACATTGAATTCACAGGCTGTTGATGTCTCAAGTCATTATATATACTTTTAAATAACACTTATACAACGAGGGTGTATGTAAACATACTGTGAACATGTTCATTAAGCTTGGATTTATATTTAGTTACTTTACAAATGATAAAAACTGTGAACTTTCTAGTGTTGGCTACCAGGCCTTATCGATCTAAATATCCTCTCTTTGTTCCGTTATTTTTGAAGATATTCCTATCAGGTAGAAAGTCTCTTAGTGTCATTCTTAGAACATTAGTCAAAATAAAGGAACACATATTCCTGATAACTAAGCAATCTTAGGTGAAAGAGAACATTTTTCATTAAATTTACTTTTATTAGGTAATATGTATATGCTCATGCCCTAATTTTCTTGCCTCATTTATAAGGCATCTCAGGGGATGCGACTATATCTCATGCATGCCTCCTTTACTCCCTTCCTCTATAGTTCCTTGACACAATAAATACCACGTAAATGATATCACTGAGAAGGCTTACACTTCACTAGGGGGACTAGGTTTTTGGAACACAATTCAGTCTACATCTTCAGCTTTTATCATTTTAACTCACTTTTCTTTTGTTAGGCATGTTGAAAATGGATGACATCAGATGATCAAAGTACAGTATTAACAAAGTGGCACTGTTGAATATGTTTCACCTGCACTATTTTTGAATCACAATTGACTGCAAATGACAAAAGTCTTTATTAGTAAGATTCGGGGACACAGTCTTCCTATAGACTTTGAAAGATACATAGGCATTCACCTGTCTTGCTCTAACTGGAAGTTAGTATAATAGAAAGGATTGCACAGGAAGAGTTCACATCAGCTGTTATCATTTTGGAAATGAGAAAATCAATAAATAATAATTATAGTATAAACAAAAGGGAGACTTTATTTCTCTTCAGAATATTAACGACGGGTTTAGGTAGGCCCATGAGCCATGGCCGTTGAGCCTGTGCATCCGGAGCCTGTGCTCCACAACAGGAGAGGCCACAACAGTGAGAGGCCCGCGTACCGCAAAAAAACAAAACAAACAAACAAAAAAAAGAATATTAAGCACGGGTTTAATCTACCCAGAATGTTTTAAAATATCATTTCAAAACCTTTATTACAGAGGGCTGAAATCATTCTTATTATTCTGAACCAGATGATTTCCTAGGATTCCTTACAGCTTTTTCATTCTATGTGCTAAAAAAGATACAAACAAAATGCTAATGGAATCAAGAATACATATTTTGAGTGAAATCAAGTCTTTTGAAATTTATGCAGAAGTACAATTTTAAAGAAAATATCAAGAACTTTACATCCCCATAAATTTAAAAGGTGGAAAAGATTGCCCTAATCCTAGTCAACAGAATAAAGAACCTCACAGTTTGCTGAAAAAAATGAGAATTAAGAACAAAAGTTAGAGAAATTAGCAAAAGAATAGTGTAAATAAATAAGAGAGTTTATCAAAGTAAGGTTTAAAAGCAAAACCCATGTAAGCCTTCATGATACAAATTTATAAGCTTTGAAAAAAATGGCCAAATGGTCTCTAAATTTGTCAGAAAAAGAACTAATTCTCCTTAAAGGGTAAACTACAACTTTTAAAAATTTCCAAAGGATAAAATTCTTTTATCAAAGTATTAAATTGCTCTTTGTATTTCTTAAACCATAATTTACACTTTTATTCTAAATCCTGAATATGGACTCTCCCTGGATTTTTAATATCAGTCTTGACCAAAGATCCACTTTCTTGGCTTTTCTACTCCCTGTTTATAATGTAGACAGTTCCCAATGCTATTTTTCCTTCCTCCACCATGACAGCACAGTCCCTTCTCACATATCTACACATTGGAATATCAAGTGTTCTTCAAAATTAACCACAAATACCATTTTCTCCAAAATGGTGGTCACTCCAGCCACAAGTGGGTTAATTCTCTCTCTCTCTCTCTCTCTCTCTCTCTCTTTTTAAAACATTCTCTGTGCTTCTCACTATCAAAATATAATACTTCTCTTATGTTCTTGTAATATATGTGTTTGTTTCTGAGTGTATATATATCTTATCTTTTCCACTAAACTTTAAACTCCCTAAGAAGAATTATAGTCTAGTTAATAGTGATGTCCTCCTGTAGCCTTTAGCATGTGTTCTTCACAGAGGGATGTTCAGATCTATCTGTGAATGATGAAAACATAATATATCTCATTCATTTATTCAGTAAATGTTTATCTATATGCTGAAGGAGCAAGAAAAAAGAGTAAACATTTCAGGGACTGTTAACATAAGTAAGTTAGAAGAATACAAGCTTGCATTCAATCTCTCTTTTTTTCCTAAAATAAAGGGATATCATTATTGCAGAATACGGAGGGTATTTTTTTTTTTTTTTGTCAGAGAAACCTGGCTTCCACTTAAATGTTACGTGGTCGAGCAAATTAATCTCTCTGAGCTTCAGTTCGTTCACTTATAAAATAGAGATAATACTTATAGTTTATTATAAAGGGCAAATGGCAACTCTATGAGAAGTGTTCAACTTAGTGCTTGATACACAGATGTTTATAAAAGGATAAACATGAGATTCTCTTGGGGATTGAGAGGTGGACAATAATGTTTGTTTTCTTTAAAGTAAAGCTTAGAACACTACATCTTGTGATTACAATAGAAAATTAAGTTTTTATACATAAAAAAATGGCAGGGAGACCCCATATTCCATCTTCTTAAAATAGTATTTTTTAATATAATTATCTATCTATCAAGTCAGCATAACTCTTTACCTTTGGAGCCCTTTTAATTTTTTCTTTGAAAGAGATAAAAGTAAAGTGACCTAATTTTTGAAATATATATTTTAAAAACCTAAAGTACAACGTTCAATCATTTAGCATTAGCATTTAGCATTATTTCATTATGCAGAATTTTAAATATTTTGTATATGATTAATCAATGGAGACAAGCTTAGATCCAAGTTTGTTTTTATTTTTTATTTATTTATTTTTTTTTTGCGGTACGTGGGCCTCTTCCTGCTGTGGCCGCTCCCGTTGCGGAGCACAGGCTCTGGACACGCAGGCTCAGAGGCCATGGCTCACGGGCCCAGCCACTCCACGGGATGTGGAATCTTCCCGGACCGGGGCATGAACCCGTGTCCCCTGAATTGACACGCGGACTCTCAACCACTGCGCCACCCGGGAAGCCCTAGATCCAAGTTTTATATCGAGCCTATATTTCTGACTTACCCTGGGTGTGGAGCCCACAAACAGACATGTAAAGAGACATTATTTACCCCAAATAGAAATATTTTCCTGTAGAAACAGGGTTTCCCCACCACTCACATTGCTATAGAGTGGACATTTTGGTCTTCTAGTTTCTTTATTTTTTAGCCTAACTGGTATCCTAGGGAAAATCCCTTTTCTTATGTCTGCCTCTCCCCTCATCAGAAACCTATATCATAGAGAGGTGAAGGTGTGACTAAGGTCTGGGGACAAAAAGCATTTCATTTTTTTGCCCACAGGTACTGTGCACATGAAACAACTCAGAAATCATAGGCAGGCACCAAGGTCACACTACTGGAAGGAATAGAATTTTTCTTTCCCTGATTGAACCTGAACCTAGCAGGCTGTAGCCTAGTAGCTGATGGCCACCTTGCTGCCTTTTAGCACTTAACAATAAAGACTTAATACAGGAAAAGAGAGCCAAAAGAAGAAGAGAGGAGACAGATACCTCTGTTGTAGGCAGAAAAATGGATCCCCAAAGATATCCACATTGAAATCCCTGGAACCTGTGGATATCTTATGTTACCTGTAGAAGGGATCAAGGTGGAATCAAGGTTGACCTTAAGATATAGAGATTATCCTTGTGGACTCAATACAATCAGAAGGGTCCTTAAAAGTTAGAAGAGGGACGCAGGAGAGTTTGTGCCAGAGTTATACAAGGTCAGAAAAGACTCCACCAGCCATTGCTGGTTTTGAAGATGGAAGGGAGCCACAAGCTAAGGAATGTGAATGGCCTCCAGAAACTGGAAAAGGCAACAAGGAAAAAAAAGATTCTTCCCAAGAGCCTCCAGAAAGGATTGCAGCCCTGCCCAGTGAGACCCATTTCAGACTTCTGACTCCAGAAATGTAAGATAATAAATCTGTCCTGTTTTAAGCCACTAAGTGTGTGGTCATTTATACAGCGGCAAGAGGAAACACAGTACTCCAACTCTTTGTATTAAGTTTCCAATAATGCCTACGGTCTTTTCAATGGCATGAGCCGTAAATTTATTTCTTTTATCTTTGTATGGTTGCTATCTTGTAGTTTACCCAGTTAGGCACTATGGCTAAATGTGGGTTAAGGAGCAAGTTTTATTGGGGAAACATACATCTCAGGATTCAGTCAGACCAGAAGGTGTGGGTTCCCTTATTCTCATTAACTTTCCAATGTGAGGCTTACTGGGGCCGGCTGGGCACATAGTAAGAATAGGTGTTCCAGGGAGGAACGTGGCCTCATCTCACCTCCCTGGGAATTGACACTGAAGATCAGAGTAACCAGGCCTTCTCCTCTTGCTGATCCCTCAATAGTAAACGTCTCCAGTAAAGCCTATTACTTTGACCATACTTTGCGTTATTGTACAATTCACCCTGAGTCTTCGCGAACAACAGGTGGAAACCTCAAAAGGACTCACCTTGCCTGACATCTTCACATTTGAGACCATTTCTGTCATTTCCAGCTGAGCCATTTGATGTATATCTGATACCTGATGAATATAGTAATTAAAGGATTTTGTCTTCTTCCTAGAATTCTCTTAATCATTGATCCTAAATTCTAGGGAGATTTCATTCATTCATTCACTCTTCCAGGCAACACAGTTCACTAAGCACATGATTATAATCTAGATGCTGAAAACGTAAATATAAAGAAGATACCATATATCTCCCCAAGGAGTTCATGGATTAATAGGACAAATGGGAAAATAAGCAGAAATTACAATGCAATATGATATATTCTCTAAGAGAAGTATTTGTAAGGTAAGAGAATAGGAAGATAACAGAGAGAAGCATGATTAAAAGACTCATAGATGTTAGCTGTATTTAGAATCTGGACTCAACTATAATTATTCTTTTCCCAAATGGGAAGGAAGAACATCCTGAGATAAAATGATTAGTAAAAACCAAGCTTCCTGACTACAGAATACATGTCTGCATTTCTTGGCAGGAGGAACGACTAAATATGTCAACTCAAGTGCAAAGGCTTGTCTATAGTAGGTGCTTAAAGAATACTTGTGGAATGAATGTCTAAATGGATAATTAGCAAAAAATAGCTGATGGTGCCTAAATTATGTTACTAATTGTCACCACCAATAAAGTGAAGTAATTTATAATTATAGTTAGAAAAAATTCTTGTATTGAATTTAGTTTTGACAAATAGCAGTGTAAATAGTGACAAAAAGAAACTGGAGGCTTTATGGTTAAGAAAATCGGCTTTAGATACCAGCCAGCCTGGGTTAGGGTCTTGACTGTTCTCCTTATTGGCCACTGCGACCTTGGCCAGCCTACTTAACCATCCTAAATTTGTTTCCTCCTAACAGGCTAAATAACTTTGGAGCCTATTATTTAGAAAATCTGATGATTAAAGGAAGTAATATATTTGAAATGCTTAGCAGAGAGCTTACAATTTAGTAAGCACTCAATAAGTGTTTGCTCTAATAATAACTAATAATAAATATCTATATGAAAATAACTTTTAAACATGAAATGAGACTGTTACAGAAGTTGAAAAATTTAATCTGGAAAATATTAACTATAACATAACTATTTTTATAAGAGATCCCATTGGTGTAATCATTTATTGTGATTTTGGCCCATATGTCTATGTCAGAGAAATGGAATATAGCCAAGGATTTTTAAGTAATTGTGTAAAATTGCTCCTGTTATGTAAAACTAATTGAGGGCTTGCTCCAGCAGCTGTTATGTGTACACAGAGGCTGCAAACCCTATTAAACAGAGTGATAACCATATAATCATGTTTTTCACATACCATTTTGTGCTAGCTATCACTATTAAAGGTTTACAAGTAACAGTGACTTGTTTAAATATTATTGACACAATTAGATTCTCCCAGTGTGTGAATTACTCCCTAGAAATAGATCCGGCATTTTGGAAATTAGACGATCTCTATTTTAATACTATTTTAATATAACATTACCAACTATTTTTCAAAACATCCAGCTCAACTGAAATCTATCCAAGTTAAACATGTGCACTGGCCAAATCTACAAAGAGCATTTTGGCATCACCCTTAGCTGTTTCCTTTATCACAGACAAGAACTCTTCTACAAACACTTACATCATGTTGTATAGGGGACAAAATATTTCATATATGCTATATAATATGTTCTGACTGGATTTGCTTATCTCTGTAGTACAGATAAAAGTTGTTAACATTGAGATGGTTAAAGACTTACACCTAACATCATAGCGTATACCCTCAGAATCTCTTTTGACTTTGCAACCTTGACTTTCTCCGCATCATACATATTCTCCACCGCCACATCACTAGAATCAATATACCACAAAATACCTTGCAGAATCATATGTTCACATTAGTTTTTTAGTTTCCCCATCTAACTTAAAATTGTGGCAGTCATCTGTTTCAGATCCTTTTTTGTCTAATCTCATTTGACTTTGGGAACACCTTCTTTGGAAGAAGAAAACAGGTGGAGCTTACCATTGCTGACAAGGGCTACTTTGATCTAACGATTGTGATATTAATTTAGAGGATCCATAGATTTTGCAGTCAATGCACAGCCAATATTTAATGAGCTTGAGTTAATTATCTTTTTTCCCTTTAGATAATTTTTATGTGGCTCACAATTACAATTAAATTTTAGATAAATCAACCTTCAGGAGCAAACCTGGAAAATATAATACATATAGTTCCACCTGTAAGGGACACTTCTATATAGTATAGCTTAAATACAGAATAATTTCATATCTATTATTTCATATGTTCTGCCCCTTCATTTGATTATCTCTGCATCACAGATAAGGAAATCAACATTTATAATAGTTACAAGACTTATACCCAAAATCATAGAATGTGGTCTTAGACTCTGTCAAACCCTTGAGTTTCACCACATTGCTTCCACTTCATTATAATCAATATATCACATCCTGACATATTTGAAATCAGGTTACACCCAGCTGATGAGAGCAGCCTCATCTCTTATTCCCTGGATTGACCTGTGAAAACTTTGGTTACCTGGGTGGGTAAAGCAGTTAAAGAACACCCTTCATAGAAAACTGTTAAAAGGAGGCTTATCTCTGCCTAAGGATTTGCCAAAACAGTAGGCATCTTCTAGAGACTGCAAACACTGTGTATGAAACCCAAGGTAATCTCAGCAGAGTGATGAGTGTTTGACCATAAAGCTTAAGGGAATTCCTTGAAGGAATAATAATTAAATAGTATTTATTTTTGACCATGATCTCTGAGATGAGAAAAGAATTTTCTATTCAGGGTAGGGAAATAAGTGCTAGAGGGGCTCCTGGGACTAAACGTTTACTTGCAAGAATACAGCAAATTTCTTGGAGTAGACTTGTTCCTCAGGCTTCCTTTTATCTGATTTATTCACATGATACATGTCTGCAGGCTCTAGACATAAATCTAAAATTAAATATTTTGGTAAGGGATTTAGCATGGATCTTGTTATAGGTTTTCAGGCTTAAAAATAGACAACCAAATTTCCCAAGGCATTATAAATTATTGGTATACTATCGATATCTGTCAATGTCTCCAGCCAAATGCCACCAGGAATATTATAGTTGAACAAAGTTTGGTTTATTGCCTCTGCAATGGAGGAGAATGCTCTCCATGGGGAACTGTGGTTTTTTTCATAAGACGCTGTTAGAAAAGACCTATGGTATCGGGGTTTGTGTTAAATTATTTGGAGAAAGGTTAAAGAAAGTAACCTTTTCTCTAGATTGAATGTAGCCAGAAAGCAGGGGTAATTCTACTATTAGGTAGCTTAATAGAATTCTTATCTGAAGACGGAAGGTAAAAAGCAAGACTAAAACTGTGGTAAAGTGAAAACAGAGCAGGATTGGGGAACATTTGGTCATATTTGTGATTTAGAAAATATTCATGTATTTATCTGCATTTGTATCTGATTACAGAATGTTCTTGCATTTGTCTTGATACATCATAATCATAGAATAACCTAATGTAGTGTGGGTCTTCTGTTACATTGTTTACTTTCAACATGAGGACATCATTATCTAGCCTTGAATGTCAGGAAACTCCAAGTAAGGTATAGCTGATAGTACCAGGGCCATTCCCATCTCTCATGGGCTGCTTCTTTGTTTTCCCCAGCTAGGACAGCTATGAACACCTGTACAATCAATAGGAAATCCCTGTGAGCAAGTACTTTAAAATATATCCTGAATCTAACTATTTCTCAAAACTTTCATTCTACAACCCTCATCCAAGTCAAAATTATTAACTACCTGGATTCTGCTTCTACAGGATTTTTCTGTCCCCTAAAGTTTTGTCACTACTTAGCAGCCAGAGTGATCTCTTCCAATGTAAATCAGACCATGTAACTCTCCTGTGCACAGACTCCAATGGCTTCCCATCACCCTCTCAGGCCAGTATCCAAAGCCTTCGCCATGATCTCGCTTGGCTATTTCTCAGATATTTTTCACTGCCACATATTCTATCTTGGTTTTTTGTACTTGCTGTATCCTTTATCAAGAATGTTTTTTTCTCCAGGTCACCAGAAGGCTCACACTCATATTTCATTCAGGTCTCTATTCAGATCATCACCTGTTGGAGAAGCCTTCCTTAAACACTATTCTCTTTGGTTTTTATTTTCTCTACTATTGTTTTTCTTTTTCTTCTTCTTCTTCATAGTATTTTTTCACTACTAGATATATATTATTTATTTGGATATCTGTTTATTTTCTGTCTCCTCTTCTAAAATCCGAATTCCATGAGGCTTAGAACTACAATTATTTGACCACTGTCAAAATAAGCTCTGTATCCTCAGAGCTTAGAACATTTCCTAACACATAGTACAGGCTTAATCATGGATAAAGTCTATATCCAGAGTATGCATTTAGTCACTAGCCACAAAAGGAGCAGGTTAATTCTATGATAAGGTGGTATTATATTGAACCATAAAAAATAGCTGTTTCTGAACGTCAAGATGGTTAAATAATGGCCATTTCATATCACCTCAGTAGATAAGAACTCTCCCCATTACTGTGACGTAGGGCAGTTAGCCCTACACTGAAACAGGCCAACTTGAGCAATAATATCTCTACTGTATGAAATGTACACCAGTCATGCTTTTATTCATTACTTCATTTAATGAACATTTATTTAGAATTTATCACCTCTTCCCTTTATAAGATGCAGTGAATATAGGGATAAACAAGGCAAAATTCTTCCTTCAAATAATACACTGAGGGAAGCTAGATACAAAAGATAAAACAGAATGAGAATGACCTCATGGAGTTACAGAAAGTATTGTATGGTAGTCCAGTGAAGGGCACTCTGAATTCGTCCAGGACATGATACCTAATTTGAGGCTTTATGAATGAGTTAGGAGTTCACCTACGACTCAGGGATTGGAAGAGAGCCATTCAGGCGGAAGGGCAAATCCTGGCTATTTGAGAGAGCATATTTTGTTTGGGAAGTATGGACATTTCCTGGAATAGAAAGAATGGAGCAGTTTCCTGAGGCCTTTAGCAGAAGAATAGGCAGGACCTGGTGTATAATACAGTGATCCTTCACAGTGAGGTCTGCTGGATTCTGAGTCCTTGAAGTAGCAGAGCAAACAGTTTGGGAGCTTTAGGAGTTTGGGTCTTCCACTGTAAGTCACGTACCAGCTGTATCAATGTTCTCACCCCTTAGCCTTACCAACAGGGTTTGCAGTTTACAATATGACATACATCATCCTTGGAAATCTACTGTTCTATCTTTATGCCTAATATACTAATTACAAAACATTTAAGTTTGAAGATCTTTGATATAAAATCCCTATGATGAAGCATTACAGAGAATGGATATGATCACTAGTAAAATGTGTGAAAGGAAGAAATATTTTTTTTTAGCCAGAACCACAGAGAACAGAAGCTGTGTATGTGCATATATTTCTTATGATCTATGTCATAATGAGGTTAACAAATTAGGTCCATTTTCTTCTGGGTCCTGATTTGTATTCATTACACTGGTTTCCCTTTGATGTCAAAGAAAATGGAAAAGGGAAAGAGAAACGGTTAAGTCAGTTTCATAAGTTCCTTTTGTTTATTTCTGTGTTTTTTAAGCACCAGCACAGGTTGAGATTTATAAAGAGAGCTTAATCAATATTGTTGCTTTCAGCAGCCGTTCCTACTAATGCTTTATCTTACTAAGTAGTTCATGAACTGATGATTTTACAGAATTCTCTGGGATTAAGAATTTAGGCAGATGTTAAACTGTACTTATTTAGACATACTATTTTTATTATTTACATTATCAATTTCTTTCCTGATTAGTAGTATGTTTTCATGTTCATTTTTTTTTCATAGCTATAATACAAAACTAAAAAGTTTTGAAGATATAAAACATGTAGTTAAAGAGATGCAGGTTTTTCATATACATTTGTTTTGGCAAAAGAGGTAGGCCTTGATGGTGACATAGCTAAAGGCTGAATAAGCTATTTCCAGGAGTTTGATTAATTGAGCTACAAACTCTGACCTATTTAATAAACCATACAAAATAGGAAAAAATGTTATTGGCCATATTTCCTAGTTAATTCACTCTTTACCACAATCCCTTTTTTCATTAATATTCCAATCATGGAATTTTAATTTATTTTCTTCACTGTTTCCAGAGCATTTATTATGAGTAAAAATCTGATAATTCCATCTGGCTAGAGTATACCCTTGAATAGATGTTCGTCTGTTAATCCGTCTTATGTACAATTTTCATTTCTTTCAACATAGCATCTACTGAAAATTTGAAAGCCAGGTTTAGTTAATTAGTTACAATTTAAGTTTTCAATAACTGACTCAACCGTCTACCCTGAATAATTGGACAACAAACGAATAATTTTTTTCTCCTTAGTTAAGAGTATACAAAAGACTAATACTATTACCTAGTAACTGTAAAATCTTGTCAAAGTCATCTAACACCTCTGAGCATAACTTCCCTCATTAAATTGCCACATGAATCAAATGAGACTGCATACAACAGAATGAGCACCATGAACCCTCATGACACACATTTCCAAACCCAGAGAGCCTGTCCAACTGTTCCCTGAATAAGTAAAACACAACCTAAAAATATCACAGTATCAAGTGATAACTAACCTTTATCAAAATAGCCTTTTGTGACACCTAAGGAACAATTTTATTTAGCTTTTTAAAAAATAAATATATAATTATTTAACATCAATAAAAAGTTTGATTGACTTAATGTTAGTTAAACATAAAAAGACTGACAATACAGATTGTTCAAAAAATTAAATTAAAAACATGAGTGACATAGAACATTTTAGGTATTAAGAAGATTTTTCCAAACACATACTTTCTTTTTGTGGTGCTGATAGAACATGGTATTAGTGAATATTACTATGTGTTTATTGAATCCACTTATGCGCCACTGATCAGCTGTCAGTGACACTGGGTGACTGGGTGCTGCTGTCTGCACTTCATCAATACACATATGTGCTACTGCCTGGGAAATGCTGAGAAATGTCTGTTTGGGAACCTCTAACTTTGCATGGTTTCTAAGGACAATGATCACGTCCTCCATTTTTCCAAAATACTATCATCATTTAAGAACACTCAGTTGAAGTGTCACTTCCTCAGAAGAAGGCACTGTGTCAGGTTTCAAGTGAAACAATGAAAAATAAGATGTGATTACTGACCTCAAAGATTTTCCTGCTTTGAGTGGTAAATGTATACACAACTGATCACTAATTGTTGCTCTGTCATCCCATATACTACAGTCAGCCTCTCAAGGCCAAATCTGTGATTGGCATATACATGAGCTGACCCAAGGTGGCTTAACAAACTATCATTCCCAGGGACTTACATTTGGGTAGAGAGATCCTAGTTCTTTCTAGAATTGATTTAAGTGAAATAATCGAAAATGCAGATGAAAAAGGCAAACAAAACAGTAAAAACTGTGCAATACTCAGAAGAAATCAATGAACTAGCTGTGTATTGAGTAGCAGGCCCTAGAAACATCGTGGTCCAGAGAGGCAAAGGGAGATGAAGATGAAGAGAGGCAGAGAAAGAGAGAGGAATAAATAATTTCCTTGACCCTCCAGAACTTTCTAACTTCTGATTCCAATCCCTCCTGAGCCTGACGGTACCGTGTCAATGAAAAACCTTCCAATCATTATATACCGTCCTCCCATTTTACTCTAAGTAACGTAAGGTAAATTATTTACTTACAAACAATAGTGTTAAGTAAAATGAATGTGACCTAATGAGGAAAGCAGGAGGCTCTGAACTTTATCTCAGATATAGCAATGTTATTTTAATTTCTCTGAAACCTTATGATCACAAGGAAGGTGGAGGAATGAGCTGTGCTTTGAGCAGGGAGGATGCCGAGGAAGGTTGAGAAAGCTGACTGGGCAATAGACCATGCAATTCTTTAAGATCTCTTGGAATCAAACTGCTACGGAGGGTTGTAAAACATGTTGATTATTTAGGATCTAATTTTCTAAATTATTAATCATCCTCTGTTTTTTCCCCCTAGTTCTATTCTGCTGCCAATTCTTTCAAAAAGAACTTTAATCCTACTAATTCCCCTGCCAGATTCCAGGAAAAGTATTACAAAAACAGTGAAACTAAAATCAATGTATCTGGTTATCTCTTAGCCACGTAGTAAAAGATTTGGTGGAAATAAGGGTAAAGTGATGTCTTAATGAGATTTGGGAAATATCTGTGGATTTCATTTATGTCTGCTCAACCTAATGAGGAAGTATACATAACAATTGTCTGTAATTCAATACTGAATAAAACTTGCTGATTTTCCCCAGAGACACTGTAACTGTTCATTACTTTACACTGCAGTATAAATTGGCCCAGTGGGGAGGCAGGCATAGACTGAAGGGAGCTGAGAACAAAATTACATAGCTATCACTGCAGGCACCTCCCCCATACTTGAGGCCCTGGAATCCTGCTCTTGATACATTCAGCCAAACACTCTGACACTTGCAGCTCACACATCTAGCTTTGTACCTGGAGAAACCACAGGGCACTCTGGAGTTACCTTGAAAGGATCTTAAAAATGTATACCACTTGCCCCAACACCAATATTAGGTAACCACAGTCCAGAAAATGCCCCTCCCTCACAGAAATAATAGTTTGCTACCTTCCTATACCAAGGGCATAAAAGCAAATGGAGGGCTGCCCTGGTGGCGCAGTGGTTGAGAGTCTGCCTGCCAATGCAGGGGACACGGGTTCGAGCCCTGGTCTGGGAGGATCCTATATGCCGCGGAGCAACTGGGCCCGTGAGCCACAACTACTGAGCCTGCGCGTCTGGAGCCTGTGCTCAGCAAGGAGAGGCCGCGACAGTGAGAGGCCCGTGCACCGCGATGAAGAGCAGCCCCCGCTTGCCGCAACTAGAGAAGCCCTCACACAGAAACGAAGACCCAACACAGCCAAAAATAAATAAATAAATGAATTTATTAAAAAATAAAAAAAGCAAATGAAAAAAATATAATATTGACAAGAACTGCCATGCATTTGCACCCACATGACTTAAGTCAAAGTGATTATTACTCTCTTCATAGATTTCTTATCTATATAATGGGCATGGTAGCAGTACATCTGTCTCAAGCTTGTTTTGCCAGTCTAACAATATATAAATGTCATAGCAAATAAGTAGGTCATGGAAGCTCTGTACTTGTTACTGTTTTTATTGTTGTTTTTGCTGTTGTCAACCCATTATAATTCTGACCTCAGTCCTTTTGTTATTGGGGAGAGAACAAGGGGGAAAAAAAAAAGAAAACAGTAGTGGGTGGATTAATCATAACTGGCACAATTTTGAAACTATGTGTACTCATTAGCAGCAAGCAAAAATGTAAATATTCACTGAACTAGAACACATTTTACATTGTACTACCATCTCTCAAGTCAAAATAGTTATTTCCTGGCCTCCCTCTGCTTGCCTAGCAACATATAGAATATATTAACCAAGATACATTTGTGCACATTACAGTAGCTGAAAATAAGTATTGGGGGTTCATGAAAGAAATGAGCATCTTATTCAGCAAGAAAATTAAGGATTATAGTTCCCAACTTCTCTCTGATGCTGTTTTGAGGGAAACTCGGTCAATAGGTAAAAACAGAGGTTCCTAAAACCCAACTTTCCTGAAATGTTGGCTATAGCTTTCAGGAATAGCTTACAGATCGTTCTTTGCGTTCAGTTGGGAAAATTAGGGTAGAGTTAATCACAATTCATAATTCCAATTCTGTCTGCTCACTTTTCTTCTTGTCTCCTGAGAAGATAAGGAAGAGTGGGCCCCAGGCATGATTTGTGTTCTTTATTTCTTATATTTAGATGTACCAGCCAAATGTTTATTACTAAAACCAAACACATGGGATCTCATTATGGTTCTAATATATATTTTCCCTAAATATTAAAAAAAAAAATCACATGCCAGGGGTGGCAAAAATAAACTACTGAGATGTGATAACATTTTCTATCTCAGTTCTTTACTACAAAAGTCCTTTATTTATTACAGCATTGTAAGTACAACTTACAAATAGGAATTCTTAGATTCACCACTCTGCTCTATCTCATGTTATAATCTCTCTTAAAATCAAGATAGGTCCTCAGTCAGTGTTAAGCCTTGGGAAGATCTGATTTATCTCTGTTTCTGTTACGTGGATGCAAAGTCTACTCCATTAATTCAAAATTATCTTTTAACACTATGTAGTAAAGTAGTAATCTCATCCCAAAGAAAGATCTGGTCTTTGCCCTCAGCTCTTGGGAGGTAATCTCTAAGCCTTCAAGCGTTCTGCATGAAGAATGCCTTTATTTATTTGGTGGCTTTGGACAACATTGGATGGTCTATGCTAACAAAGTGACTCGTGGTGGGGACTTTGGGCCATACAATAGCAGTTCAACTTCTGAAGGGGCTGGAGACTCCAGGCAATCAACCACATCTATGTGACCAGGCCCCAGTAGAAACCTTGAACACCAAAGTCTCGGGTGAGCTTCCCTGGTTGGCAATACTCCATGCATCTAGTTGCACATCATTGCCAGGAGGAGTTATTTAGCACTGTCCACAACTCCACTGGGAGAAAACAACTGAAAGCTTCACCTTTGGAACTCCCCTGGACTCTGCCCCATGTGCTTCTGCTCTTGGCTGATTTTAACCCATGACTTTCTGCTGTAATAAACCATAACCACAAGCTTAACAGCTTTCAGTGAGTTCTGCCAATTCTTCTACTGACTTATTGAGCATGAAGATGATCTTAGGCACCCTAAACTTGCAGTTGGCATCAGAAGTGAGGATGGTTTTTACAAGCACCTACTATGTGCCTGATATTGAGCCTGAAACTATGGATGGAAACCAATGAAAAACATTTTCATCTTGACACAGTTAATAGTCCAATGTAAAAGCCTGCTTCCAACCAATTTCTGTTGAATCAGAAAAAGTAATCTTTATTAGCAATAACTATGATGATGATGATGATGATGATAACAATGGCAGCCACTAATGCATATTGTGTCTTTATTATGGAAGACCCTGTCAAAGAGCTATCATATAATTCCCACAACAATTCTGTGAGGAGGATACTATTATCATCCTTGTTTTTAGAGATGAGAAAACTGAGGCATAGGGGAATAGGTAACTTGACTAAGATCACACTGCTAGGAAATAATGAAACTGGAACTTAGGCTATCTAAGCCCAAAGTTGTTCTCTTACACACAGCGCTATATGAGCTCCCACATGGAAATCCCCTAACGTTGTGTGTGGCTCAAGGAGAGTGCTCAATAAATGTCAGAGGACTTCTTTTCTGCAGGGCTTCCCTCAGAACATGTTCTCTAGTGAAGGACCCCTAGTGGTTCCCTCCCACAGAAATGATGCCTTTATTTAAAACAGAGAATGGTTGTTAAGGAATGTGACATCACCAAATCAAATATACTCATCAAGACCGGTACAGTAAGAAATTGAAAGATTCTGCTCTTTGTAAATTAGAGAAGGACATGTAAATATGAGACAATTGATAAAACTGGATTTAAGGTGGGAAACGTTTAGATACTTTTTTTCCCATTTAAAAATTTCCACTATTGAACACCTTTATATCAAATGCTTTGAAAACTTATATGTTGTTATTCAGAGAAAACGTAATAGTGATCTTAAGCAAAACTAAGAGAGTAAAATTGAAAGGTATTTTTTAAAAGAATCATAAACATTTTCAAAATCATTAGTCAGTGCAAAAACATTATTAACTTCCTACAATGTGCTCAAGCAGTACTGTAGATGCTGAGGATACAAAGAAAGAATTACATGAAACCATCTTTAAAATGATTCATGAAGATACACAGGGTACCAATATCCAGTGGTGGTATAATTCATTAGAAAGTGATACATGGGGAATAAGAAGAAAAGATTAACTATGCCTGAGTGGGACTAGTTCAGGTAAGATTTTAGAGGAGTCACATCTGAACTAGTTTTGAAGACTGATTAAGAATATTTAGACAGACAGTATGTGGGAGAAAGATATTCCAGGCAGTGAGAATATAAGAAAGAGCATGGAATGTTCAAGGAACTGAAAATAGTTCAGTGTTTCTAGGGTGAAACCTATAAGTGATGGGAGGAGAGGGAGTATTTGAGCAGGAAGATGCATGGTTAAAAAAAATAGGTAGGATTAGAACACAATGGCTTGTGTGCCATTTTAAGGAGTTTAGAATCATCCTGTTAACAGTGGGTGTCCCTAAATCATTACAAGTAGGAAAGTGACATCAGATTTGTATTTTAAAACTATCATTCCCTCAAATATTATATTCTAGAGGAAAAACTCAGTTATTTCCTATTTTATAAAGCAGAACTCTGATACAGTGATTAAGTATATGTTCACAGAAGCCAGAAGGAATGGGCTCAATTCTTGTCTCCTCCATTTATGTACTAGCTGTGTTCTTGGGAAGGTCAATTAATCTCTGACATTTAGTCTTCTCATCTAAAGGAAGGATAAGAATACTTCCCATTCATAGGACAATTGTAAGAATTAAGTGAAATAATACATATTAAATACTTAGAACAGAGAAAGTTTTTAATGAATGCTAATTTTTAACATGGTTATTATTATATTGTTTTCTCTAGTCAATACGATGGATATTTTAAATTTGACAAGAAACAATTCCTCATATATTCAATTAGCTTATTTTCCTTTTTACTACTGTAACTCCTTGTTTTTGCAAATTAATAACAGGTAAGCCAATGCTAATACCATAAGTAACAAAGTTACTTCAAAATGCATTCATGAGGGATCAAAGTAAAAAATGAAATAAATCTGTAAAAATCAGCCTTTGAATTTGTATCACTCCAGGCAGACTAAGAAACATCAAATGGAATAGTGATGAAAATTTAGCAAGTTAGAAAAGATTAGTCAAAATTTCTGTGAACTAAAATTTCAATTGAATTTCTAAGTCAACTTAACTTTAAACATATGCTTATTAAAATAATTTTAAAATGCAAACGTGTTTTTTCCCATTTCCTTCTTAGTTTTTACTAATATTATATTTAAGAATTTTATACACCTGGCCTCTCATAAGCAATGATATGATAATTTAATTAGGGGCTAAAAGCTATTTCTATGATGATTTATTTCTTTGGATTCTCTTTTCTCCAACTCCTGTCTTTACTCCACATGCACACTCATGCATATCCAAAGTCTATTCACTACAGCTATAATTACTTTCCCCAAAAGTAATTTCCAATCTGGTCAATACCAAACAAAACTTAGTATTACCCATTTTTGCAGGACTAGATATTTAATTTAGATATTAAGTATAAAATACTCTACTTAATATTTAAGATTAACCATCAATCAGGTATCTTACCTACATTCTAATTTCTCTTCCCATAGCTCTTATACTCCTGACAATGTGCTTCATGGTATATATTACTTAATTTTTATCATATTGCATTTGCCACTCCTCCATAGTCTGAGGGCTCCTATTACCCAAAGTTTTCAGCTATCATATGTTTTGAAATCCAATTCCACATTTTAAGATTTCAGGAAGCTTTAACTTTCTATCTAAAAGTAACCTTATTTGTTCTCCATTTATTCAGTTCTGTCTAAACCATCTTACTTTGTACTTGCAGCTATGCTACTTTATTTTATTTAACGCAGCAGTATCATGTCTGGAAATAATAAATTTCTCAAGGACTGGGGTTAGGTTCTATTTTGCCTGCAGTAATTTATCTGAGATGATCTCTAAATGGGTAAATCTATCAAGCAGACATTAATTGGAAAAAGAAATCTCTTGAGAGATAGTTAACGACATGCATTCTCAATGGGGAGAATATCATCCTCACAGGGATTAAATTGGTTTTTGAGGGCAAAAAAAAAAAATCTTAGATATGAAGATGGTCTGTGGTCTTCCAAAGGATCACACTATATAAACAGATACTTAGTATAAAGCTGTGCTATAACAGTATACCTGTGGTATTAAAATTTCATGGGTATTGGAAAGATTAAAAAAAAGATCCCTCAGGTGAGTGATAATGAAAAAAAGATCGAGAAACACCGGTCTTGTATAATTTTTTATGTTGATATTTTTGTACACCCACAGAAGGATAATCAGATTAATTTACAGATAAAAATTTCATATGTTTTACCTTGATAAGAGCATATGCAAGTATGAGTCATATTATGTCAATTATTTTAGAACCCTGACTTTGGATCAAACTCTCACTTGAATATAATTATATCTAATAATCATATTTTCTGATTTACCTATTTACCCTAGATATAAAGTTTAAATATAGAACTTGAGCATATTTCAGAGAGATGGCATTGGAATGAACTACACTGGGACGAAGTGAGAGAGTAGCATTGACATATATACACTACCAAATGTAAAATAGATAGCTAGTGGGAAGCAGCCACATAGCACAGGGAGATCAGCTCAGTGCTTTGTGATCACCTAGAGGGGTGGGATAGGGAGGGTGGGAGGGAGATGCAAGAGGGAGGGGATATGGGGATATATGGATACATATAGCTGATTCACTTTGTTACACAGCAGAAAGTAACACAACATTGTAAAGCAATTATGCTCCAATAAAGATGTTAAAATAAAAATAAGAAATCCAACTAAAGTGAGATTTTAAAAATATTCACTAAGTCTAAAATCAGAAATATAAAATGACTGTGATTTGGAAGAGAAAATAAATTTTTAAAAGGTGTAAAATTTAAAAGGTATATCTCTGTCCCTAAGGAGTAGATCATCGGCCAGCTATTGTTTTGTAAAACAATAAATACTTAAATACCACATAGGTATCTTCAGATTGATAGACAAATCCAGGAAATAAATAATTGTATGGAGATGTATAAAAATATCTTGAGGTTGCAAAATTGATTAAAATTATTTATAACTGTTATATTTCTCCAGTGAGTTTCCTGGGATTCTTAAGGGAATACTATCACAACTCCTAGGGAATATTTTATATGGCAAAGTTACTCTGTGATCATGACATGAACATACTTGAAGATACGTTTTCATATCTACTGGGCATCAGATTAAAATTTTAACTTTTAAGATGAGGAAAGAGCAGATCCATAAAGCAATGTAAAGTATTTTCTCCGGTACCTGAAGATTTTTGGAAAGCATCTTGTGGTAAAAGTCACACTAAAATATCTTTTTATCAACTACAGGGTACAGGAACATAGAAGTTATAAATAATGTTACCCCTGACAAGAATATAGCTGTTCCCTTCCCTGAATTTACATAGAGTAAATAAACTAAACCAAATAAATGAAATGCCTTATTTGTTAGATCGAATAAATCATTTTTTCCAACCTTATTTAGTCTACCTCTGACAGTTTCCAGTCTACCTTAAACTCATCTCATTTTATTGAAACTGAATTTTCTAAGGCCTCCAGTGAAATAATGTGGGAGGAATACCAAGGCCTCTCTTTTGTTCAAAAGTGTAAATTTATTGCCTTAGAGCCTGAGGAGCAGGCTTCTAGATATTTATTATATCTCTGTGTAGCCATCAGATCTATTGGAATTGGTGTGCTTCTTTGACTATATTAATGGCCCACTTCCTCACAGCAGATCAATTATTCAATCCTTAGAAACTACTATGAAAACCTGTCTAAAACTAAATTTGCAGCCTAAGTCCACATCAACCTAAAAACTTTCAATCCAGCAGCACCAATGCATGATCATAGACATAAAGATACATTTCAAAATTTTAATAACAGAAAAACAAAAGTAAACACAAAACTGAAGCCAAAATAATTCTATCTACCTACCTATCTATAAATACATTTACTCATATAGATATAGATATACACATACATAAACATATATCATCATCATCATCAGAAAAATATACTGAAAGCCAGTTTGTTAAGAAAGACAACCTTGACATTTTCAATAGCAGAGTTAAAAGGATCAAATGAAAATTTAAGCACACAGAAAGGAATAGTTAAATCATAATTTATTTTAAAAGTTTACTCATTTGAGTATGTTTTTTTTAATTTTAAGTAATTTTAACAAGTGGAGCTGGGGGTTCTCAACCAGGGGTTCTGAGGGGAGGCTAGTTAAAGATTTCTAAAGAGTCAATTTTGAGGTTCAAAGCACCAGCATATTCCGTAAGAAACTGTGTAATATAGGTACCTGTGCAGCTTTTAACTTTTTGAGAGAAAGCTCAAACTTTCATGCTTTTTTCCAAATAGTAAAAAACTACTGGGAGAGAGTTAATCAAGTTATTGGATGAATTCTTAGTTTGATTATTTTTATTTTCAGTCTATATTTTCTCAAAAGGATATATTTTTTGCTAAGCTAGTTATATTAATTCAACAGTCGTGACAATCATGATATTCAAAAGATACTTATAAATGCAGCTTTACTTTAAACTTGAGGGGGTCTCTATAATATGTCAAAATCAACCAATGAACATAAACAAGAGTAATTACTGAGCATAAAATTCGAGAAATTATTTCATGTTCTAGCTCCTCATTTGGAATATCAAGCTATATTAATACAAAAAGATCACTGTAAAATATCAAATTTTAATAAGATATTTTCATACCTGAAAGTAGGAAAGCCTCCAAAGTTTGCAAGCTTAGCTCAGATGCTTAGCCCTGGCAAACACATCTGCCAGTCTAAGTGTCTAGGGAAGTCTACCCTGTCCTTTGCCATAGTGAGCTAGGATACGACTCTCTTCCTCAGCCCTCTAAGGTTGAGGAGAGTTGGGTGACCTAAATGAGAGAACAGTAATTGTGAGACCACATTTCAATCTCATCCTCCATGATCATGCATGAAATCCACCAAACCCTGTGGCAATAGAATGAGACAGTCTGGGACCGACATAACTTCATGCCCACTCCTTACTTGTGAACAATCAGAAGAGCAGTTGTATCACATGCTTGGATTAAGCAATGATTGACTGGCCAGGGATATATGTCTGGAAGACAAGTGTTGAAGACACTGTAAAACCAACCTTCCAGAAAAGAAAGTAGGGTCAGTGCTTAGAAGTATCCATGTAAAGATCTCAGATCACTGTCTTAACTGTGAGACCTTGGCAGGCTTCTAAGGCCTTCAAAAGCTGTGATGGATCTTCATTTGATGATAGCATTATAACAGGTAACTTTTTAGTAATAATAATCCTCTTGTTTAAGTGACAGGTACCTGAGATCTTTACTCCACTTTTTACAAATCTATTACTATGAAAAGTAAACAGTCATGACCAGGAGGGGAGAAAATAAAACAGATAATAATATTGCAACCAGAATAACAGGGCAAGATTTAGAGAAAAATACAGTTGCTACAGCACAAAAAATGAAAAGTATAATTAAATCTCTAAACAAGAAAATTAACAAAAGCAACTGATATTGATATTTTTTCTTCTTTCCTAATTGTCTGGTTCAGAACCTTCTGAATCACTTATAGTAGTTTATACAACTACATTTAAAGAATAAGGAGGTGTATACAAGACAGAATTTATAAAGATCTAATAGGTTTATACCTACAAGTAAATGCAATAAAATGGAAATTCAATCGTTTAATCTGGCCCAATAGAATAACTTAAACTAGTAAATATAAATAAATTTCATGGTAAAATGGTTTAGGAGAGCTTAATTACAGCAATTCAGGAGAATTTGATAGGTATCAAGACTTTATTCAAATTAATTTTAATTTTAAAACAATTGCTTGATGATATGTGAATATTATAGGAATAAATCATGGAATATGTCTGAAAACTATCCATTATATGATATATTAGCTCAGATCAATGTGTCTTGCTAACAGATGAAATGTTCTAAAACATATTCTTCAGAAACTACTGAAGTTTTACTATTTCCTCTAGCAGATAAATCTTAAACAAAAGTTGAAATAAGAATGGTAGTTGGCACTTACATATGGTAAAGAGAGTGCTGATTTCAGCAACTGTCATAACAATCTTAAAAAAAGGAAAATTCATTACATATTCCTTGGTCTCATAAGTGGCCCTTCAAGCTATCACAAAACCTGACTTAATTATAAAATTATATGCTTTCAGGTTTGCATAAAATGTCTAATATCATAGTGGAGTAGAAAGGGAAAATTATAGAAATAGTAAAAATGGTTATGTCATATCTACATATTTTTTATAGTCTTCATTTGAATAAATACAATAAAGGTGGATTGCATATATCCTGTATAAAATCCTGACAATATTCTAATTTTGGAAGCTAGAAAAATCCATCCATATCCTATTGGGAAATTCTCTTCCCACCAACACCTGTTCTACTAGAAAAAAAAAAAAAAACATGAATGCAAAACAAAATATCTGAAATTGATATAAAACACACTGCTGGTGTGTAGAGGTCTGTTCATACACAGAATCTTTAGCTGTAAATATCTATGAAGGAGAATTTTCAATCTTAGCATGTATGTTTCAATTCTAAGAGTAGTTTCAGTTTAATCAGCACAAAATCATAGGTGAGAGCCAGCTTTCACACATCAGCACGGGTGATCAAAAAAAAAAAAGGAATGAAGAAAAGATTTTGAAAATTATTCGACTAAAGATGTTCATAGAGTCCATTCTGATCTCATGGTCTCAAGGGTTCGCTGTGGTGATTGGGAATGGGGCAAGAGACAGATGGCATCACCCACCTACTGATTTCCTAGAAAAACAGTTGGTCATCTTCAATTGTCTCAGTAGTTAAATTAAATAGACAGCGCCCAATTATCTTTTCACCAAAATCATCAGACCAGCATCACTATCATCTATCAAATATTTCAAGGCTCACCCCCTCCTCACCAAAATAAGACTGTTACATGTCAGACTTATCAAGATAAGGTGTAGCTTCACTATAGGAAGTAGTTTGGAGTTTTAGTTTATAATCATAACATTAAAATTAAAATATTGCTCTACATGATCATGTTATTATACTCAACAATGTCTTAGATTGTAGATTTAAAATGCATATGACCTAATAATTGCATGAATGTTAAATGCACATATAAGAAATGTCATTAACAAACACAGACCCTTCCTTTGTAAATTTGTTAAATTGCTTCCATTTTCTTCAGAATTCAGTTGCTCTTTGATTTTGGCTGTGTAGCATGGCTTGTGGGATCTTTTAGTTCCCAGACCAGGGATCAAACCTGGCCCTGGCAGTGAGAGCACGAGTCCTAACCACTGGACCCAGAATTCAGATGCTCTTGAA
The DNA here is from genome assembly GCF_011762595.2 of Tursiops truncatus. Lineage (NCBI taxonomy): Eukaryota > Metazoa > Chordata > Mammalia > Artiodactyla > Delphinidae > Tursiops > Tursiops truncatus. The sequence continues at coordinate 55,615,958 of NC_047039.1, read as the reverse complement.
TTTCATTTTATCAAAAATAAAATTCCATGTATTCACACACTGAGACCAAAATAACAACAACAACAAATGGATTAAAATATACAGCCTATCTATTAAACTATCTAGTTGACTGGTTTGTACCATTCCTAATAGATGGTAACTGCAAACAGCTCTAATATCCTTTAACCCAAGAGTTTTCCTTGGATAGAAGAACTTTCAGCTCTAAGTTCATTACTTTTACAGCTTGTTAGAAAGTTGTCAGAAATGTGGCCAACAGTAATCTCTCCAGTGAATTTAGTTTATTGATGATGGGGTTTCTAACCAGTATGTATAAATTCATGGCCTACTTTGATAATAATGACATGTGCATGCACATAAAATGGTAATATTCTGCTAGATAAAGGAGTAGGAAATCATATTTTGTGCTAGAAAACTTGAAAATGATTCAGTTCTTTAAGTATTAGTGAAGTGTGAATAGATATCAGTGATCAACTCATGGTAATCCTTTTTGATGGGGGAATTTATGAAAAACGCTGGAGAGTTCTCAAAAGATTGCTTTACATAATATCCTATATGACAGACCTGATATCATGTATGCATATACATGAAATAAACACACAAGGAAAGAGAGGAGTAAAAACATTACTCTTTACTCGGATGACAAACCCCAAGTTAAGTGGAATTGCTCTTCTAAAACTATCCCTGGTTTTAGGAAGGTATTTAAATATTTTGATAAAAATGGCTTTCTGATAGTTTTTAGTTGAAATGGAGAAATACTGGTTATATGAGTGAGTATCTTCAGCTCTGTTCTCTTCTCATGTTCCACTACCACATTCCTTGCCGCGAAATGACTTACAATTTTACAAATAGGCACTATACTCCTCTGCCTTGATGTCTTCTTCTGTCTCTCTTGTGACTCCCATTTCTCTAAGAACAAGTGACACTCAACCAAAGGGGTTGGTTTTGGACAAATGAATTAATTTTGGGTAATGATTTTTTGGACCAGGAATGAAGCCTTCTCAAGCTAGGCACTTTCTACTCTCTCTCAAGAATGTGGTATGGGCTGAATTTGCTTGTCTCAGTCTCTGTTATTTCCTTAGAAGAATGTCACATGAACTTTGGAGCTAAACCACCACATAAGACCATTAATCTTTCACTAAGTCCATGAAGAAGCCAAGAGCTGATGACTTGTATAAAGAGCATCTTAAATAAGAGAGTACATACCAAAGATGACATAATGAAATCTCAGAAGAGAGTTTTAATGACTCCACAAGTCTATCCAGCTGGGAATTGGGGCTAGGTGAGAACCCTGGATTTTAGGCTGACTACATTTCACCTGCCCTGGTTAATATAATGTGGACCTCTATAACTGCATTTCTAGCCTTTTTCCTGATTAAAGCGGTTCTGTTGATATTTGTTTCCTCTTACAGAGAATAGGTCCCAGGAAAACCAGTGGCAGATCTTACTCTTCTTTGTATGCTACTGGTACAGTGTTCACTGTCTAAAGACCCAGGTTTAATTCCTCGTTCCCCTACCTGGGCAAGTTACTTGATCTTTCTAAGACTCAGCTTCCTCTTCTGAATTCCTACATCCTAGGCCATTGTGGGAATTACAGAAATAATGTCAAATGCCTTGCAAGGCGCCTAGTACACTTCAGTGTTAAATATTGTTATACCATGCTCATTAGCATTTAGAAAGTACTCTGACTATAAAGCTGCTCAATAAATATACACAGGATATTAATACAAAACAAAATTAAAACTAAGACTATAAATCAGAGGATGGCAAACTGTGGACCATGGTCCAAAACCGGACTTCTGTCTGTTTTTGTACTGCCAGCAATTTAAGTATGATTTTTACACCGTTAAGGGATTATAAAAAGCAAAACAAAAACAAAGAATACATGACAGAGACTGTATGTAGGCCACAACACCTAAAATATTTACTATCTAGCCCTTTACAGAAAAAGTTTGCTAACCCCTGCTATAAATAATCTATAGAATATGACTGCAGTTAAAAATACAGAAATATCTTTTGAGAAAATAAATCTTAGGAAACTCTCTTGATTAGTACATTTCTAAAATTTATAAAGTTTAGTAACCACTTGTATAGCTTTAATAAGCTTCTATTCTTTCCTGTAGTTTCTCCCCTCCACTTCATCCTCATATCAAGGTCACACTAATCATTCCACAGCACCATTTTTATCATAGCACTCCATTTCTCACAAATACATACATAATCAAAATAAAGAATCATGTTCAAATCCTTTCACCAAATATTCAAGATCAAACTGTTTTTCATCTCTGAAATGTTATCTCCCACTCCGTTAGTAAATATGTAATTCCAGCCATACCATACTCCCTTTAGTAATACTATGCGTATTTAGATACACTGTGGTTTTAAAATATGACAGTCTTCATTTGAAAAAAATTTTGACACTCTTCTCTTTGAAGAGTGGAGCCTAGTTTCCCTCCATGTAGGCCAGGTTGGTAGGCTTGCTTCTAATGAATAAAAGTAGTAGAACTTAGGCTGTATTGCTTCCAAGGTGCAGGCATAAAAATTATAACTTCCTCCTAGTTGTCCTTCTTTTTGTCTAGCTCACACTGAAGGAAACCAAGTATCATGCCTTGAATACACTCCAGAGATGCTACATAGAAAGAATCTGAGAGTTTGTATAATAGCCAGCCCCAGCATGGCGGCCACGTGCGTACGTCATCTTGGAAGCACCCTTGCTGAGCCTTCAGATGAGTGTAACCTCAGCAACATCTTGGCTTCAGTCTCACAAGAAACCTTGGGTCTGAATTGTCCAGCTAAGCAGCTCCCAAATTCCTGACTCACAGAAACTGTTGAGTTTAAACGTTTGTTGTAAGCAATAAACAAGAAAATGTATATCAAGCACTAGCCCAGAGCTTGGCACAAGGTAAAAGACTGACAAATGTTGCCTGTCACATTTTTTTCTTAATGTTTCAGTACTGTTTAGAATAAGATCAACAGTAAACAGACATGACAAAGATGAACTGAGTAATACAGATTTCTAAGTGCACTTTTACTTAGGATTGGAATATATTTTTATTCTCAATAGGTCTTTAAATCATCTAACGTATGAAAGTTGCTAAGAAAGTAAATCCTAAGAGCTCTCATCACAAGGAAAAATTACGTTTTTATTTTTCTTTCTTTCGTATCTAAATGACATTATAGCAGATGATGGTTGTTCAATAAATTTATTGTGGTAATCATTTCACGATGCATGAAAGTCAAATCATTATGCTCCACACCTTAAACTTATAAAATGCTGTTATGTCAATTATATCTCAATAAAAATGGAAGAGATCTGGGGAATTCCCTGGTGGCTCAGTGGTTAGGACTCCTAGCTTTCACTGTCAAGGGCCTGGGTTTGATCCCTGGTTGGGGAACTAAGATCCCACAAGTTGCGTGGCATGGCCACAAAAAAAGGGAAGAGATCTAACTAAATACATAAATTTAAAACTTAAAAAAATCATCTAATGAAGAGTGATTCTACCAAAGACCTATTTTGAAAAGTACTGCTAGCTGACCGTCAAAATTCTTTATTCCATATATTGATAGTAAAAGGAGTTGTAACTTGTATCTGTCTTCCCAGTTAAGAACAGAATTTTCCAGTCCCCCTCGAAAGCCTATAATCATATATGGAAGTTCCTGTTAATGAAATGTAACTAAAAAATGTGTAATTTCTATCTCAGTTCCTTAAGATGAACTCTTTTATGTTGAACTTCTGCTCTTTGATTTCCAGGGTAGTGATGTCCAGTGACTTAGGAGACAGTGTTAAAGTTGGCAGAGCCACCATCGTCCTAAATTCCTAAACTGCCCCTTGCATTAGAACTGCCCGCTGATCTGCTATATTGTGCCTAAATTTTTAAACAGATAAAAAATTAATTTGATCTTGCTTGAGCAATTGGAGTTCTGGTTCTCTTTGTTACAGTGATTAATGATTCCTTAATACACCCTATATTGATCCAATAAGATCAATGCTTAAGCATTAGTAATTCCAGTGGCCCCTAATGACAAAGCTGAGAGTTATTAGATATTTCATGATGATAATTAGAGAAAAGCATTGACATTAACTCTCCAATATCACACATAATCACATATTTATAAATAAAAAAAGAGGTTAAAGTATTTCAAATGTTCATGATACCAAACAAGAGTGCATATGATCTAAAAGTATTTAAACTGTTCTTAATTTTAAAAATATTTTGTGTATCAATATTAGCATGCATTTAGATACGTGATTATAAAAACTGAGTTTTATAATTTGTTGAAGCTATGACAAGTGTCCATTCCCTAATAAATCTTATTTATTTAAAGCTATGCAGTGTACTGAAAAGAGCTTAAATAAAGACTTGAAGCCAAATGAGAAGAATCTGAAGACTAAATGTTCAACTTAATATATAGCCTGGACAAATCAAATAACTTCTCTATACCTTAGCTATATCTTTTATAAACTAGTGACTGAAAACGAATACACCTCTGTGTTGTTGTGAGGACTGAGTGGAATAACATATATAAGTGAACTCTAATGCACTGTAATGTAAGCACAGTGTTCCTCAGGAGATAAGAATGTTTCATACATTTACACATATAATCTTATTTCTGCTAAAATTTTTGGCAACGTTCTATTGTATGTTCCCAGGGAAAATGAGTTTTTTAATTAGTCAACAAATGCTACTGACTCTTTTATATTTGCCATCGGAATGGTCATGTTAATATTTCCTAAAATTAACCTGGTATTAAGAATGCCAGCTAAGAGAGAGAGTCATTAAGGAAGTGCTGTGCGAGAGCTTTTTTGTGGTTTTGTCTGACTATTTGTTGCTGTTGTAAAGAACGATATTAAGAAAACACAATTAGATTTAGGCAATTAGAAAGGCATCAGTTTTCTTGGAAAGTGGTTTTGGTAGAGTGACATGATTTGAAACCAAATTGCAAAATATTAAAAATTAATCATTGGTGAAGACATGGAAACAAAATATGTAGTTCTTTTATCCCCCAGTTCTTTGGTGTATAATGAAATAAGAGTGAGTGTTAGTAATTTCAACTAGAAAAAAAGGTCTGGGAAAAAGGAGGGCTTAGAGAGGACATAGGCGGTTATTTTTAAAGAAAAAGAGGATATCATCAAGAAGGACATTATGAAAATTAACGAGACAGTGATGGAGATAATGCACAGAGTGAGAAGGAAGAAGTGAGGGAAAGAAAGGGAGAGGACATTTACAGGAGAATGTGGACAGCACAAGTCCAAGATTATTATTTTCTTTTTGATAGGTAAGAAATGGATTTATTTAGAGAGAAACACATTCCACAGACAAAGTGTGGGCCAGCTCAGAAGGCAAGAGGTCCCGAAATATGGGGTGGTTAGTTTTTATGAACTGGGTAATTTCATAGGCTAATGAGTAAGAGGATTATTCCAACTATTTCAGGGAAGGAGTGGGGATTTCCAGGTATTGGGCCACCACCCACTTTTTGACCTTTTATGGTTGGCCTCAGAACTGTCATGGAACTGGTGGGTGTGTCATTTAGTTAATGTATTACAATGAGCGTATAATGAGGCTCAAGGTCTACTGGGAGTCGAATCTACTGTCATCTTGGACCTAGCTGGTTCTAAGCAGTTTTTGTCATGTCCTATGGCTATATCATTCTTTTATAGGTTGTGCCCTGCCCCCTTCCCTCCTGTTTCATTCCTCCCTCAGAGATTTTACTCTCATATTCTTATGGGAAGCAGAGGGGCAACAGTCTGTCTTCTGTAACTGCTTCAAGGCTGAGTAGGGGGCATCGACCTGCCTGTCAGGGAGTAAAAAAATCTCTGGGTGCCTGATCTAGGGTACCCAGGGGCAGGACAACTCCTTGTTTTAAGTCAGTATGGGCTGGAATCCTCGTGTAGCCATCATCTTGATGATGAAGCACTTTTTGTAACAGCATCAGAGTGCAAAAATTTCTATAAATAACAAAAGAATTAAAAGGCATGGTTAAACATCTGGTTACATTGTAATTGATAAAGAAACTTGGTTACTATAATGAGAATTATGAATGATTACACTTAACATACCAAATAATCCTAGTTAAATATTTCTCTTTGAGATACCTCAGGGGCCCTCTAAAGTATCCCAAAGTTAGCTGGAGATCAAAAGAACTTTAATTAAAATTTGATATTTGGGAAGTCTGTCAAAAAGTTTTAAAACACTTGGTCAAATAAGATCACAGGTCACTGTAAGAAAGAGTTGGGCATAATCAGGACTTTCTAAGATTGGATTAAATCTACTTGGGTAAACGGATATTGTTGGGAATGAGTTAGGACAATCGGATTTGGTTTCTCCCTCCAAAGTTTTCTTGAAATGCTGCTTTTTATAACAGATAGTATGAGTTTCTTTGCCTTTAAGTGATCTATATCAACTTTTGAAATCTCTTGTAACTTTGGTTAAGAAATAAGTATTGTCTCACAGTGACCAAGATTAATTTTTAAGGCTTTATTGAGGTACAATTCCAAGATTAATCTTGAAAGACAACAAAGACCATTTTTTTCCTCAAAGACAGGAAAAAGAGAGTATATTAAAAATTCATAACACTTTTGAGATAGGAATGTTCAAGATGAGTGATACTAAGATCAAAGAATTTGAAAAAAAAATGGGGAAGGTATTGAGTGTTAAATAAATGTGCAGAGAAGGTAAGCATATCACGCTTACTGGGAAGTTAAAGTGCATGTCCTGTTATGAAAAAGAAAGTGATAAGGCTAAGAAAGCAGACCTTAAAAGTTCTCATCACAAGAAAAAACTTGGTAACTCTGTGAGGTGAACAACCATAACTGAACTTACTTTGATAATCATTTCTCTATAGATACATATCAAATCATTATGTTGTATACCTCAAGCATATACAAATCTTATATGTTAATTATACCTCAGTAAAACTGGGTGGGGGAGAAACTGATGAGAAAATGTTTAAGTTAAATCAAGATGCTAATGAGCAAACAAATAGTTTGAATTCATCCCTGTCAATTACAGGCTCCCAGAAAATACCACAAAATAACTGTGGATATGGCAAAAGTGAGTTTATTCTTACTTACTAAAGCAGATCACTACCTCGACAGAGACTTAGGAATTTCTGTCTTAGTAGGGAGGGCAATATCAGGATATTTATGAGGTTTGGTGATCTGGCTCAAAGTGGGTCTTTCCATATAGGGGCTACGGTCAGATGGGGCCAAATTCTGATATAATAGTTTAAAACTGATGGACAAAGCAAGGGGAGGGTTTTGATGTGAGGGTTCAAAAAGTCTTAGAAAATAAACATTTGGTTGATGCTATCAAAAAGTTGCTTGGCCTGATGTCCATTTAAATGAATTTTATGGAAAGCCCCTGAAATAAACAAGTTTCTCATAACTTTTATCTTCCCTGGCAAGTGTTTCCCTTAAGAGTAAAGTCATGATGATGAAGTAGTGGAATTATAAGCTTGTGTTAGTGAAGACAGTAAACTGTGTGGGTATAGATGTTTCTATGCTCCATTCACTTCTTTTTTTATATAGAACTAGAAATGTTTCACATATATAGCAAGAATTCCTTTCGTAGGAACAGATGATATTGATAGAACATTAAAGATAGTTCAGCTCTAATCAATCAAGTAATAGTAAGAAAACTATTAGAAATCTTCAAAACACAATATATTCTAATAATCTATCAGTGTAGTGTGTCCCTATAAAATTTATGAATATTTCTAAAGATTTTTAAGAATTCCTTGTTATTTGGATTTTGCTATTTTCCTCCTCTTTGAGATCTCCAAGTGATCCCTGAAGGATCCCTTGTCTTGACCGGGCCTTCCTGTCTTCTTTCTTTACAATCTTAATACATTTAGTTTGTGGGTATAACTAATAAGTATAGCGAGTATAATATGCTTTTGGTAAGTTATTACAATGTGAACATTTTAGCTAAAAAGTAACTACGTATTGTAGTTAATAATAAATAGAGTGATATTTATGTGCCTCCTTTATCAAGAATGATACATGAAAGAATGAATTTAGATTCTGAAGCATTCAATAATACATGCTATAAGGTAATATTAGAAACAAGCCAGAGAATTCAACATAAAATTGGAAAACAAAAGTGTCAAGGAAGACCCTTCCCCATGAGGAAATAAGGATTACTGGGTCCTAAGACAAGCAGCTCTGAGTACAGCCAACATGAAATTAATCGCAACTAGAGAAGCATTCTAGTCTTCAGTATTTGAAAATTCAAATCTTCCATTAGTTCACCAGCAGCACTTCAGTTTTAACATATCTTCAGGATTTCATTAAATGACTCTAGATGTTTTTTTTTCTTCAAGTTTTAAAACATTTATACTGTGATTATATCATCTTATTTATGGAGTTAAAGAGATTAGTTAATGACTTCTCTGAAAGCAGAGAAAAGGGAGAAGAAATGGGAAAGAAACCATGAAAGACAAATGATTAAGTAATGTAGATTATTTTCTATTAAAACTACAAGGCAGGATGAAATATATGGTGCTTGTTATTGTTTTAAAAGGCAGTGGAAATGAAGAAAGCATAATAATGGTATAATTATAAATCTTCAAAGTTCTTCAGCAACTAAAAGCATTAAATCTATTAATGTAGCAAGGCTATGCTCATATCCAGCTCAAGACAAATATATTAGCATTATATGTTTTGCATTGGTATAATTTAAAACACTATAAATGAAAAATGTTTTGCCCCTGGTTAATTTTGTGTGTCCCTTTGCCCTTGGTTAATTAAACAGAAAGTAGGATTTAGTTGTGAGGGTTTTCCTCATACAGTGGGGCCTTCCCTGACCACACTGTTTAAAATACAGCCTCCCCTCTAACACACACACACACACACACACACACACACACACACACACACACATTTCCTATCCTTCTATGCATTGTCTCCACAGCATTCACCACCATCTGGTATATCTGTTCATTTTAATTTTTTTTTTATTATTTAATTGGTTAAGGTTTGGTCCCTCCAACTTCCATCCTGGAATGTTCGGCTCCGTATTCACAGAAACATTGTTTTGTTCTTGCTTTATTCCCAAGGCCCAGGACAGTGTCTAAAACACAGTAGTGTTAATGGTGGAGGGAGGAGGGAGAAGGAAGAAACAGCTGGATGGAAAATGAAAGGAAATTATTTCTAAGGATAAATCACTACTTGGACAACAAAGCTACATGGCAGACGGGCATCGTTAGATTTCTAACGATGAGTTCCTGTCTCCTTTATCCCACACACTGACCAGGAAAGAGGGACCAGGACTGGATTCCTTCTGGGAATAGTCTTTACTCTCACTTTTCCTTGGCACGCATTTCCCTGCACTCTGATTACACTAGGAGGATTTATAGGAGGATGGTTAATTTTATGTGCCAACTTGACTGGGTACAGGGTGTCCAGATATTTGGTTAAACATTATTCTAGGTGTGTCTGTGATATTGTTTCTGGATGAGATTAACATTTGAATCAGTAGGCTGAGTAAAAAGCAGACTGTCCTTCCCAGTGTGGGCAGACCCCATCCATTCCATCAAAGGCCTGCATAGAACAAAAAGGTGGAGTAAGAGAGAATCCATTCTCTCTGTCTGACTGTCTTCTAGCTGGGACACTGGTTTCCTGCATTTGAACTTAGACTGGAACTTACACCATCAGCTCTCCAGTGTTCTCCAGTTTACTGACTGCAGATCCTGGGACTTCTCAGCTAACATAACCTTGTGAGCCAATGCCGTATAATAAATATCTATTGATCTATCTATCGATCTATCTATCTAACCACCCATCTCACGTAATGGTTTTGTTTCTTTGGAGAACTGAGACTAATATTAAGACTTGGTTGATAAGTGGTCAGGGATACCACTAAGTCTGTCTTTAGTACTAAAGTTTTCTTTTCTTAGCTCTTTCTACACAAAAGATGCTCCATTGTAGGGTCTATGTTGGTTTGGAGACAAAAATGTCATAGCAATAAAGAATCTACTTGTATAAAAATCACCAACTTCCATGTTGCAAAATCTACCAGATAGTTTTCAGGCCTCAAATTATGTGCTATCTTATCAGCACTCAACAAAGATGACCTAACTTCCTTTTAAGCTCTCTGTTATTTTGACTTCCATGACACCATTCTCTGCTGCTTTGTTCCTAGCCCACTGGATTCTCCTTTCCTCTGACCTTTACTGGTGTTTACTACTCCTACCAGACCTATGAATCATAGAAGACATACCTTTTTTTTTTTAATCTAAAACTCTATCCATTAAAAAATAATTGAGCAAACTTCCACAGTGTTTTTATAACCAATTATGGACATTATAAACACTGTACAAAAATGAAAAAAATTGAGATAAAGACAAAATGACAACATTTTTAAATGCTGTCTAGTCACAATGGCTTTATTATCAATCATTTGCAAATACTAGATAAGGGTAGGATATACATTTGGGGCAAGATATACTGTTGATGATTAAAAAATGTATTTCAAATAGACTACTTGATAAATTTAAAAATAAAAACAGAACAAACAAAACAAAATCTTTAGACTGATCTCCTGATTGTTCTCATCTCATGAAGTGCCAACAAAGAGGACCAATTAGGATTTACAATAGAAACGTTCTACTATGTCATTTTCTTGTTATTTCCTGTGCATGCATTATCATTATTATATGCAACCTAAAATTTCTTTGCATTAATATTTTAAAGCTGCCCATCCATTTAGTGAGGAATATTTTACTTAAAACTAGATAATTCAATATATAAACCTATTTTTAATATTTGCTATTATTTATTTGGTAAAGGTTTGCTCCTAACCACTCTCACTCCCACACTAGAATGTTTACTTCCATAATTGCTCAGTTTAACCAGTCATGGGTAATCCAATTTGTAATGCAATGTATTCACTGTGAACAAAAGATAAAGAGTACCACTTTCAACACCTTTGGATTGTTTAATTTCCATTCTCCCCTTAAGATGAAAATGATCATTAAAGTAATGGTAATAATGGTAATAATAATAATAAATGATTAAAAGGGGGAGGAAAAAGAGGGAATAAAAAGATCAGAAACTACTATTTTTTGGAGGAGCTTAATATGTACCAGGAATTGTTCTAAACAGTTTACATGTAACTCATTTAGTCTTTACATTGAGCCCATGAAGTAGGTGATATTATAATTCCCATTTCATGGATGAGAAAAAAATGGGCACAAGGATCTGAAAGAATTTGCCCATTGTAGAGCCAGGACTCAAATGTAGGAGGCCAGGCTCCAGAGCCCACACCTTTAACCAACATACACAATATCTCTGATACTTCTTAGACTGTGTATGATACAGGGATCTCTAACATGAGACTCAGTGAGGGTGCCAGTGATGATCTGTATAGTAATTACTATAAAAGTTTATATCCTTAGTTGTTACAGTAAAAGCAAATATAAATATGAATTCTAACATATTCTTCCTAAATTCCCGTGTATAGCATTGTATACCTCCTCAATTGTTGGCTCCTAAATTTAAAGATGATTTTTCTAATTACAGCATTCCTCAAAGCTGATGTTTTCAATCTCTTTTCTGACTCAGGCTAAATTCAGTATTTCTCAGAATGTGGTTCAAGGGCCATGTGCATCCTAATAACCTGAAATGTTTATAAAAATAAAGATCCCTGGACTGTACCTCCAACTGCACTGAATTAGAATCTCTAGAGGAGCAAATGGAAATCTACATTTTAAACAAAAGTCTACTGCTTTTCCATGGGCACTAAATTAAAGAATCCTTGTTATATTGATCCGGTCGATTCTTAAGGCTTAACAAAGGAAAATTCAACATCATAATGCTGAAATTCAACATTACAAGAATCAACAATTTACAACAACACTACCATTTATGAACAATTAGCTATGTCATTATATAATATCCAAGCTCTGAACATAATGATAAAATGTAGTTCCAAATAATGGAAATAATGATATTAATAATTTGCATGACATTTTTAATCAACATATATTAGCTTCTAAGGATCACCAATAAATTTTCGAATTTTTACATTCTAGTTCATAATTGATTTTACACTTTTCTTTTTTTTTCCAGGAATTAACACTGAGTTTACTCTCAGGCAGAATTCATGCTCTCTTATTCAGATGAGGAAGAGGTAATCTCTTGTCCTTTGACATCTGTAAAAATCTTTCGGATTTCTCAGGGAATATTGACAGTGGCTCAGAAATTCTGCAGATGCTTTCATTATCATGCATGGGGTGCCATTAATCTAGACTTAGAGACTAGAACTAAATTAGGAAAGAGTTAGAAATCTTTGGCTAAGGATGAGAGTGATTGTGAGTCAGAAAAAAAACTCTTGCTGAGCAATTTACACTATTTTCACTCTTTATTTCTTGTTTTTGTCATTCACGATATAAGTGATAGGTAGGCTGGCCCAGCTAAATGGCCAGGAGAAATGCACTGTATTCTTCTCCAAGAAATGGGTACATTACCTTATTTTCTTGTTCTGAAAAAATAATTGAACTCATATTCCTTAGCCCAAATGGATTCAAATGTCTTTGTTATTACATGTCTTAAATTTCATCAAACAGCACTTATAGTTTTGAGCTACGTTTTCTCATCCATTCTCAATTACGTGTGCCCTATCCACTTAAATATGCTTTAAAAAGTTCTGTGTGCTCCCTGCCCTGTCAGAGTTAAATGCATCCCTCATTTCATTTTTGATCACTTATGATAATGAATGGATATTATTTGATTTAGCCCTACCATTCTAAGATTTCCATATTTTCTTTACTATTACAGGAGTTGCTTCACCTTTTCATCTAGATCAACTTGTATTTACCATCTATAATAAAATTTACTACTTCAGAAAGTAAGTTCTACATCTCAGATTAGTGGAGGAGTTCCTTCACCAAGTCTACATGCCATTTAGACCTCAAACTGAATTACATTTTCCTTGTGCTTCCCACCCTAATTTTCCTCATTTCATTGTGATGGCAACCATATGCAGATAGAAGAGTTTATTTTTTATTTATTTATTATTTATTTATTTATTTATTTTTGCGGTACGCGGGCCTCTCACTGTTGTGGCCTCTCCTGTTGCGGAGCACAGGCTCCGGATGCACAGGCTCAGCGGCCATGGCTCACGGGCCCAGCCGCTCCACAGCATGTGAGATCTTCCCTGACCGGGGCACGAATCCGTGTCCCCTGCATCAGCAGGCGGACTCTCAACCACTGTGCCACCAGGGAAGCCTGACGAGTTTATTTTAAGTTATTATTTTTATTGAGGTATAGTTGATTTACAATATTAGTTTCAGCTATACAACATAGTGATTTAGAAATTTTATAGATTATAATCCATTTATAGTTACCATAAAATATCGGCAATATTCTCTGTGCTGTACAATATAACCTTGTAGCTTATTTATTTTATGCATAGTAGATTGTACCTCTTAATTTTCTACCCCTTCTTGCCTGCCCCCACCCTTAGCTCTCTCCACTGATAGGCACTAGTTTGTTCTCTATATCTGTGACTCTTTTTTTTTTTCTGTTGTTGTTGTTGTTATATTCACTAGTTTGTTTTATATTTTAGATTTGACATATAAGTGATAACATACAGTATTTTCCTTTCTCTGCCTGACTTATTTCATTAAGCATAATACCCTCCAGGTCCATCCATGTTGTTGGAAATGGCAGAATTTCATTCTTTTTTGTGCCTGAGTTATCTATATCTATATCTCTATATCTCTATAGATATCTGTATCTCACATCTTCTTTATCCATTCATCTGTTGAGGGACACTTAGGTTGCTTACATATCTTGGCTATTGTAAATAATGCTATGAACTTTGGGGTGCCTGTATCTTTTCAAATTAGTGTTTTCAATTTCTTCAGATATATACACAAGAGTGAAATTACTGGATCTTATGGCAGTTCTATCTTTAGTTTTTTGAGGAACCTCCATATTGTTTTCCACAGCAGCTGCACCAATTTTTATTCCCACCAACAGTGTGAAAGTGTTCTCTTTTCTCTACATCCTCTTCAGCATTTGTTATTTTTGGCTTGTATTTCTCTGATGATTAGCAATGTTGAGCATCCTTCCATGTGCCTGTTGGCTATCTTTATGTCTTCTTTGGAAAAATGTCTATTCAGGCTTCTGCTCATTTTTTAAATTGGGTTGTTTGCTTTTTTGCTGTTAAGTTGTATGAGCTGTTTATATATTTTGGATGTTAACCCCTTATCAGTCTTATCATTTGCAAATATTTTCTCCCATTCAGTAGTTGCCTTTTCATTTTGTTCATGGTTTCCTTTGCACAGTTTAATTAGGTCCCATTTGTTTATTTTTGTTTTTATTTTCATTACTATAGGAGGTGGATCCAAAAAGATATTGCTGTGCTTTATGTCAAAGAGTGGTCTGCCTATGTTTTGTTTTTGTTTCCTTTGCCTTAGGAGACAGAGACAGAAAACAAAACAAACAAACAAAATATATACACACACACACACACACACACATATATATATATATATATATATATATATATATAGCTAAAATTTATGTCAAAGAGTGATCTATCTCTGCTTTCTTCTAGGAGTTTTATGGTTTCCAGTCTTACATTTAGGTCTTTAATCCATTGTGAGTTTATTTTTGCATACGGTGTGAGGAAATGTTCTCATTTCATTCTTTTACATGTAGCTGTCCAGTTTTCCCAGCACCACATTGAAGCAACTGTCTTTTCTCCATTGTGTATTTTGCCTCCTTTGTCATACATTAACTGACCATAAGTGTGAGGGTTTATTTCTGGGCTCTCTATTCTTTCCCATTGATCTATATGTCGGTCTTTGTGCCAGTACCATACTCTTGATTACTATAGCTTTGCAGTTCAGTCTGAAGATAGGGAACATGATACTTCCTACTCTGTTCTTTCTCAAGATTGTTTTGGTTATTCAGGGTCTTTTGTTTTTCCATAAAAATTTTAAAATAATTTGTTCTAATTCTGTGAAATATGTCACTGGCATTTTGATAGGGATTGCATTGAATCTTATATTGCCTTAGGTAATATGGTCATTTTAACAATATTAATTCTTCCAATCCATGGCAACATGTTGTATCTTCCCATCTGTGTCCTCTTCAATTTCTTTCATCAGTATCTTGTAGTTTTCAGAATACAGATCTTTTACCTCCTTAAATAGGATTATTCCTAGGTATTTTATTATTTTCTATGGGATGGCAAATGGGATTGTTTCCTTAATTTCTCTTTCTGATAGTTTGTTGTTAGTATATAGAAATACAACAGATATCTGTATATTAATTTTGTATCCTTCATACTGAATTCATTGATGAGTTCTAGCAGTTTTTTTGTTGGCATCTTTAGGATTTTATATGTACAGTATCATGTCATCTGCAAACAATGACAGTTTCACTTATTCCTTTCCAGTTTGGATTCCTTTTATTTCTTTTCCTTGTCTGATTGCTGTGGCTAGGACTTCCAATACAATGTTCAATAAAAGTGGTGAGACTGGGCCAGATAGAACAGTTGTGAACTATATTTCTTTTAAAATTCTTCAGCCATTTCTGATTGACTATAATAACTAACAAATATAAGAAAATATCACTTCTATTTGTAATGAACCATTTTAAGGAGATGATAAATTATAACAATAGAGCTTACTGCCCAGTTTGTTTCATGATGTACACTTTAGTTTCTATACACTAGTTCTACAAGGCATTTTATATCATACATGACTGCTGTATGACTCTACATTGTCAGTATTCACAGATTTAGTTTCTTAACCACCCTTCAGCAGCCATCCCTTTTGAAGAATCTTGATATTTTCTTTCACTTGATTTCTGGTTTTCTTCCCATTTGGTGCTCAATTTCAGTTATAATCTTAGTGTTCTTCCATTTTAATTTTTCTTACCTTAGCTAACTATCTCCATTTTGATGATAACACAAGTCCTTTACGATTATTCCAAAAATCTCAGTGGAAACTCAGAAAGGTTGATCCAGACACAGTATCATAATTTAGTATGAGGACTTATATAAGAATTTTAAAAAAAGTATTCATCACATAAATATTTACTGAGTACCTACTATGCTCCAGGCGTTGTGATTAAAAGATGTATATGACTCAGTCCGCATTCTAAAAAAGATCACGATCACATTCTTTTTACATAAAGACACACTAACATCACTCCTTTTTTTCACTTTATTAGTAAATTTCTCAAAGATAGTCCCCAGTAGCATTCAAAGCATATTATAATCACAAGAGTTAAAGCAGCAATGTTTCATGTGGTGATAAGAAGTCATGCTTCAAAGATTCCTCTCTGAATATAGAGTCATGGCAATTGTTTAAAGTGATACATTATGGCAAAAATAAGGGGAATGGAGTTTAAATGTCCAAGTATCTGAAAGCAAATGTACTCATACTTAAAAATCACAATTAATATCAGAGTTTTAAGTCCATGATGAATATAAATACATGGTGAGTTCCAGTGTATGTTTTTAGGTTTGGAATGCATCCTTTTGATCTCAGAAAGGAGTTGGAATCTACAATTCCTTCCACTATTTGTTTTTCTTTTTCTTTCAAATATTGATGAAAGATTGAATCCTCTATAAGTCTGGACTTCTCACTAAGATTTTGCAGTAGAGGGTGTGTTCCTTTTTATAAGCTGATATACTAATTGCATAAAGCTACTTCAGTGACTGAAAAAAAAGTCTTGTTTGTTTTAGAAGCACAATAATAGATTATGCTTCAAAAATGTTGTTGAAGTTAAAGGTCTACATTGGAGAGTTCAAAATGAAGAATTGACGGCAACAACATGGTCCTATCTGGGGACTTTATGAAGAACAATACATTAATATTAGATGAATGTGGCATGTACTATATTTATTGTTATGAAGCCATAATATATTGTAATTAAATATTGAGGTTCACAAAATAGGGTATCTAAATGAAAATAGCCTTAAATAAAGCTTAATAGTATTGTTTTCCTTTTTGCCTCTCTCACAGGCATTATGAGATCTGTTATTATGTTTTCAGTTAACTGTTCAGAACTATTATTCCCACAACAGCAATACTGTCCATAAATGGGTCTCTGTGGCAACGATCCATCATATGTCTTCATTCACCATTTAAATAGGAGGAGTTGAAAACTATAAATTTGTCAAAAAAGTAACACGTCAGCAGTCAGACACGGGAGAGTCTCAATGAGGTTGCTCTCCTGGGGTTCTACTGATACTCTCTGTTACCTCTCTTACAAAGGACATGTTGTAGATAATAAAATGCGGCAAAGTACTACAGAGCCCTATGTAGCATAACCAGAAAAAGCAAAGGCATTTGGACACCTAGAGTCACTGAGTTTCTCATGTTCACAAGTGGTAAATGGCCACCGTTCAAAGGATTTATGTGCTAACTATTCACTGCTATATTTCCCCTTTAAAAACTAAACCAAACACCCTGTTGGAAATAAATAAAAGTGTAAGAGATATTAATATTTTTGCCATTATTACTGAGTAGCATGCTGGTTCTGCTTTCCTAATAATTACTTTTTAACATAAAGTGAATAATTAAATGAACAGTCTTACCCTATCAAAATAGTAGGGGTTTATGCATTACAGAACTTTAGACTTGCATTCGAATTTAAAATGCAAAGGCAAACTGATTACTTTCTTTAGCTTAATAAAGGTGAAAATAGAGCTTCTATATATAGGGTTCATATTTTTATATGAAACTCCATATAATTCGAACCAATATAAAAATAAACAATTTGATAAGAGTCTTAGGACTCAAGCTATAAATAACCAGCTCCAGAGACCAATGATAATTTTATAGTAAATATAAAATGGCTGCTGAGCTTGCTGGCAGCTTACACTCAGCTCATTAGAGCTATCCAAATGTTTGCTTTATAAACGACTTACTGAAATATTAAAGTGCTAAATAAAGGAAGCCAATCTTGTTTTATTCCCAGTCTTATACATACTTTATAACACATTAGATGAGTATTTTCTTCTTATGTTACCTGTCAACTCACCAGAACATTCTTTGCTCATCTTTACAGTAATGATATTTGCCTAAATATACATCAAAACACACACACACACACACACACACACACACACGTAACTCGCTATTTTGCTCTTCAAGCAACTGAGGTATGTCCCCTGTAGAGTAAAATCCCTTATAGAGGTTTTCACCCATTTAATGTCCAGTTACATCATGCTCAAACTAAACTTGTCTTAAGCAAAATGCTAATCATCTCTGGTTTCTGATGTTTTTGCACAAGTGAAAACTCATTTTTTTTTATTCTGTCTAGATATTCATCAGATATATATTTTCCTTCTCATTACAGAACTTTAAAATGAGCCACACTTCACCGCTCAAAGTGTGGAAGATGTCATTAAACTAGCTGTCTAATCAAGAAGGTGTAAAAGATTTAATTAAACTAATAGCAGGCTGACTCAATTATTCTAAAATATATTAAAACACATGCTGTACATGTGATTACAATAATAATTAATACACAATTTTTATTTACTTTTTTGCTCATCTTTTTAAGTTGTGCTATTTCTTTGCAGATACTAGTACTTATCTATTCAATTATATATATGCACATATACACACATGCACATATAAATGACACAATTATCAATACATTTTAAATGTGGATTATTCCACTGTTTGCATTTTTATAACAGAACATAATGTAACTATAAAGCCAATACTTAAGAGTCATTGCATACACCTTGCCTTTCATGTGGACATCACTTTCCATAATTCACTATGGCATTTCTGCTAAAATCAGCTACTCTTTTGGCTTTTTTAAATGGTAAAATCCATCTTTACTAAAAGGTGTTAAATAAAACTCCAAGTTTAAGGTAAATCATTCACATTTCATGGGTAACCTCATTGCTTAGAGTTATTTTATTTTTCCTTAATGAGGTCCTTACTCTTGTTTTCTCTCTCAGTTGCCTTGTTTGTACTTAATCTCTTCAAAAGCCTAAGAGTCTTCAAAGGATTTGTGTGTATAATTATGCGTAGTTTTACTAAAAAAACCTGTGGTTTTCACCAAAAGCAGAAATATAAAGGTTTTCCTATGAAAACTGGTCAGTATTGCTTTGTTTTAAAGCCATCAATATATATGCATCTCTTTTCCAGATGTCTTACAGAGAGTTCCATTCTCAGTTAAGGAGGCTGGATGAGATAGCAGTGTGCTTGGTAATGACAAAGGGATGTCTCCCCTACGGCAGAAACAACTGGTGATGTGCATTAATCAAAGTAAGGACCAGCTTTTCACTTGTTATCTTTGCTTCTACCTAAGTAGATTTTAGCTTTCTCAGAGGCAGAGAAGAAAATCAAAAATTACTCTTGGTTTTGAGATGTGGGCCTGAACAATATTATGGTCGTAAACATCACCCAAACTTCTATTCTTCTGCTTACATGTATGTAGGATGCACATTAACAAAGGAGGACTGTCAGTGTTCCTAACAATTCCAAGGGCCATAAATTTCAGAGCTAAGTATATTTCTCAAACATTTTTTAGATAACAAAGATGTCAGACACCCCAGTATGTCAATACTAAGAAAATTATTCTACAAGAGAAGTCTACACAAAGGCTCTATATTATTGCTGAAAAGAGGCACTTGGGATCTCATTTTTCCTTTAATTTATTACTTGTTTGTGAAGCATTTAAAAATAGTAAGTATTAATAAATCTGTACTTTTAATAACAGCCTATCCTTTGACAGCAGTGATGGTACATGAAAACTAGTGGCCATGTTTTTGGCTAGCATTCATACTATCATTTTAGCTGTGAACATCTTTCCAGTAAAATGTCTAAATTTCTCCCAAATAAATAGAATGTAGAGCTTCACATCTCTATGAAACCCATGCCTTGCTAAATATGATTATAAAATGTATTGTCAAGAAAAATAACCCTTCTTTATGCCTCTAAGAGACTTAACTGTTAAGGTGACATGCTGGTTTTGGTGTGAAGGGATCAAGACCTATTCCAGTGGCTGCTGGCTCTTGCCTATACTTCTGAGTAATCTTTAGACTACTTAGTAAGCATTATTCCAGATGGCTGATTGGCAGCTGACAGCAACTCTACCAATCGTAGCATATGGTCCACTGAGGGTTGACAACTGTCATTCAGGCAAAATCCACTACAGCTACATGCCAATCATAAAACATTCACTAAAAAAGGGGATCAAAGCCTGAGCTGACACGTACTGCCTGTCCTGATTAGATACAAAATAATTAGTCACTTTGAGCAGAAAGCTCCACTTGGATATAGCAAAACAAAACCCCACTGGAGTGGCAAAAGTTTGCTAAAATATTTTGGGGGACTGACTGATGACTACAAATACCACAAATCTCCATAAGCACTCTTCTATTCCTTAAAACGTTTTTCCAGGCTGTTTACCTGGCATCATTTTTATGAAAAATGGAATACAGAACATATTTTAACTTAGGCGTATTCTTTCAATACCCTTACATCAGTTTGCCACAATTACAAGCATAGTTGTAAAAGTATTTAAGAATACTTTAGTTAATACATTTAAATAAATACAAATTTAAGCTTCATTTAAGACTTTTTACAGAGGAATTTCTTTTTGATGCTTTAGCGAGATGGCTAGTTCATAACAGATAAATCTTTAAATGTCAACTTTTTTTAACTAATAAGCTACAACTTCAGGATAACATATTTTCTAAAAGTATCACATATTGCTAACAGCTTTTTTTTTAAATTTCAATACTGTGATAGCTGCATTTACTTTTATGTTTTAGACAGTATTAGAGAGTAAGAAAACTTTGTGTGAAAGAAGCCTTGAAGACTCAACCGTCTTAAGATCCCAGTCTTCTCATGCCAAATATATGCTCAGAGAGGATTTTACTTTTAAGAAACAAGTATTAAATGGTCAATTTAAAGTTTATTTGAAAACTAAGATTTAAATTCCTATAATTCAAAAGTATTTTAATTTTTAGGTCTTTATATTTAAAATTAAGATATTTAATATAACATAATATCTGATTTAGTCTTTTGTATTTATAAAACATTTCAGTGAAACAAACCTGTATTAAAGAATGATTACATCAGTGACAAACAGAATAATGCTAATAAATTATGCCTGGGTGCTATAAAAAGAAATAATTGAAATATATTTATAAAACTTTAGTATTAGTATTGGTAAAAAATGAAAATGGGGGCTTCCCTGGTGGCACAGTGGTTGAGAGTCTGCCTGCCAATGCAGGGGACACGGGTTCGTGCCCCGGTCCGGGAGGATCCCATATGCCGCGGAGCAGCTGGGCCCGTGAGCCATGGCCGCTGAGCCTGTGCGTCCAGAGCCTGTGCTCCGCAACGGGAGAGGCCACAAGAGAGTGAGAGGCCCGGGTACCGCAAAAAAAAAAAAAAAAAAAAAAAAAAAAAGAAAATGGAAAACTTACAAATATAATTTTCATATTTTAAATTATTTTCATAGTTAATAGTGGATGGTAGGGGGAAGTAGAACTGTTTTCAAGAAGCTACCATATCCCCTTTATCCCTGATATTAATTGAAAGTTGGTAATATTTAACGATGAAGAAAAATTTTAAACAGTTTTGATTATGTGAGATTTTAAACTTCTGAAAAGTTAGAATAATATTGGCTACCAAAATTTACATAAATTTACATAAATAAGAACCTACCCCTCAATGCCAACTGGGTGCTTATCACAGATCAGACTAACTATAAGTATATGTAAAACTACAAGGGAAAATTTTTAATTTTAGACAATGCAGGAGTTTCTCAACTCCATCAATTCTAGCCTCCCAAGAGAGCTCTAAAAGCCTCCTTTTACTGACTGTTTCCTTTCCTTTTCCTTAGTATCCTAAATTTCATCAATTCACAATCACCATTTGAAAGGTTTCTTTCCAACTTCAATTTCTCAACTAATTTATCCCACTCTTCCTCCTTCCCTCGAAAACTAATCCTTCATCAAGTGCTATCATCTCTAGCTTCTTAACACCTGATTTTCCCCTCCATTCCCATTTCTTCTTAGTTCAGAACTGAACTTGTAAAACCGTCACTGACCAGTCTTCAAATTCTTCCTATCCCTTCCCCATAATGCTACTCATATGACTCTTTAAATTTCAAAGCTAATTACCTTAATACACTGATAAAACACCAGTGCCCCTCCCCACCCACTGTTATCTAAGAATGATGTTAGAAAGTTTTATAATGGTAACAGCATAAGAGGCTCTTCTGATCTTTCATTTGCCTTCTAAATGCAGGACTGCCCTCCTAGACACTGATTCACTCCAGTGTCTCCTGTCTGTATGAATGCTGAAATTAAACAAATTACTCATATTTCCTGAGATGTCAGGCTGATTTCATACCTCTTTATTTTTGCTTATGGTGCCTGACGTTTCTTCTTTACTGAGAATGACCCCTCCCGCTTTCATCTCCCATCGCATCAGCCTTCCATTGAGAACACTTGTTTGCCTTTCTTGTCAGGTCCATGCATAAGTCCATCTTAGCTCCTCCTATTTTTGTTTTATTTTCAATAATGGCATTGCATTAAGTATTCTTACATTTCAAAGTGTGCAGAGAAAACTATGTCTGTTTTTTTCCCTTTCTTCAGGGAAGATTTTGCCTGCTCTAAAGCAGCCATTATGCAATTCACTCAAGTGAAAGGCCATATAGAAAGAGACCTGTTTATCTTTCCTACTCCGTTACCTAATTCTGTATATATATATAAGTTTAGGTACACAGGTTCTCATGCCATTTGCTGTCTTCATTAATGTACAAATATATTTTTAAGATGTATGCTGGCAGTTGCCATGCAGAATGCCTTTGGTGAATCTTGTTACCGACGTTTTCTGGTTCTGCTATCTAGGTATATAAAACAAACACCTATATAGGCACAGTTCAAGGATCTCATTCAATGTAAAGCCAGTCCTAACCTCATCCCTCAGTTCTAGGTATGCCTGTTCTTCCCATTTCAACTATGAAGATTATAACACTATAACTGTGATTCTTTCACCTAGCAAAGCATATGCTCTCATGTTTTCTATCTAATAATATCACATTTCTGTCTGTTGGATGTTACCACATAAAAAATGCTTGTCACCTAATTGGGAGGGTTTGATCATCAGATCTAAAAGCTGTATGGAGCATATGAAATTAATGGAGAGGGAGGAGAATTCAGAAAGAAAGCACCTAAAAATAGAATCTGATTGCTTGGCTATTTGGAAATAGCTAAAAATTATGGGAGGGAATAAAACACTATTGGGAAAAGGTTAATAATTTTATAATTACTTAAGGTGCAAAACTAAAAGTTAAGCCCCAGGATCCATGTTTAGGAGATGACAGGCCATATTAGTAATGATATTTACATCACAGAGGGCCTTTAAAATAGATATTTAAAACTTTTTAGAAAGTTTAAGAGAAACTATTGGCAGAATAGATAAAATAAAATATGGGTTATTTTAAGCTCACAATTGATCAGAATGTTGTATTTTAATCTACTACTTATTTGGAGTGCCAGTAGCAATATAATAAGTCAGCTAAATACAAAAAAAATTGTGTTCTCAATTACAAAGACACCTATGGTAGTTCAGAAAATGATGAACACAATTAATATGCAACTTTTAAGCTCAGGAATACATTTCAAATGTCAAGGTAGAGAAGAGACATCTTAAAGCCCTTAACTACATCACGTAGCCCATAAAAATACGTTTGGAGTGATGCACAAGCACAATTACTTATTTCATTTCAAATTTAATTGAGTGTTTCTGTACTTAAGTAAACATCTAATGTAGGACTGTGATGTAATATTGAGGAAAATTCTTTTGAAATCCCATTAAATAGATGATTCCTGGCACGTTCATTTCAAACTGTATAAATTTCACAAATAAAAATTACCATGTGCTCCAGTTATTGTGATTTTCAATTATTTACATAGCAAATTAATAAAACATTTTAGTAAGGATATCTTAGTATCTAGTTTTCAGTATATATAAACATGTTTAAATAAATTCCTTATGAATCTCTCAGTCACCCATACAAAGGTAACAGAAACTTGTATTATTTCAAAATAAAAATGTACGTCAAGGCACTTCATAAACTGGAAATCATGACGAAAATACATTAGATGACAGCATCTAGACTACAGAAATTCAGTACTACTCTTCAATTAATAACTAAAATTAATAATCAATTTTTAAACAAATTAAATGATAAAAATTGGAGAATAATGGTCACTGGTTTTCTTAACTATTTTATACTTATTTACAGTTCTTAAAAAATATTTATTCAGAATATTGAGAACATTTTGAGTTTAAATATTTAACGATTTAAGAGAAAGGTGTAGGGCGTTCTTTCTCTAAAAAGAATGCCCCTTTTTATTTGAATATGCTGATTAGCATGATCTATTATAACATGTCCTTATTTACAGTAAATGCTAGTAGAATCATAACAAAGCCTATGCTTAAAATGACTGTTTGAAACTTCAAGAGGTAAGTAATTGTTCATTTCAAATAGAAATAACGCTTTCCCTTATGGTTACTACTGGTGGAGAAAATTTTTTTCTCTGCATGCAATTTATTTTGAAAGAATTTATTTTTTGCTCTGCACAACAAGAACTTCACTACCTGGTTTTATAGTCTCTTTTTATTTCCATTTTTTTTTAATCTTGTAAATCTGGCTACATTATGACTCCCACTAAGCGTGGCACTGGTCCTTGCACGTCTTTAGTGCACCTCAATGTTTGGACCCCATCTTTGAGTGATGCACAAACCCTATGCTTCCCTTCAAGTGTTGGACAGGTAGTAGGGGTTTGCGCACGGAAAAATCCGACAGCAAATATGAGACTGGGAAGTGTTTATTTTCCAATTATATTGGAATCTAGAATGGGGATTTTTTAAGGGCAGTTTTGCTCATTATTTCCTGCAGAAGAGGCATTACTGTTTCAAGGACCCAATGAAGCCAATGCAAGCTGGCAATATTTGAAGCTAAACTTCAAAAGTACAATCTATGGAAACTAAACAAGGAAAATGATTGTTCGCTCAATTGTAGCCAATGCTAATTGTACAAATGAACAGGATCCAGCAGGAAATACATATCTTCCATAAAGTGCTATCTTTAAAACATTGTAATATGGCATCTTAAAGGCCCTTTACACCACTCATACATGTTAAGTTTCTCAAAGCACTTTCACATTCATTATCAAATTGCCTCCTACCTCTAATTTTATAGAAAGAAACTGAAGGGCAGACAGATGAAGTGACTTGCCTATAGTCTTATGACTAACTATGGACAAAGGCAAGTTTTCAATCCAAATTTGCTGCCTTTTTTTTGTTTGTTTTGCGATATCAAGTTGATCATTATTGCATTAGAACTCTATTATAAATCATTCATTTATAGCATTCTTACTTATTTATACTCTACTTTGTTCATTCCAAAAATATCTGAAGATGTTTAAAGAAATGCTTAAAGTACACTAGGAAAAACAAATGGACAACTACATGAACATAAACGGACTAATATTCATATCACATAATAAGTTTTATGAGCTTGTATAGGTATTTAATGAAGGTTTTATATTTTGTCTCTTACGTAATAGTCAAAACAAAGCGATGAAAAGATGAGTTCTAAAATACCCTCTAGTAAAACAAATCAAGAGTTCAGAAGTGACTTTTTTTGTGGCTTAAGGCCCATACAGAGATAATGTATAATGCTGGCTTTCCTTTCCATTTGTTCCTTTAAAATTACCTATATTTTGTTTCTAAAATGTATATACACACAAGTGAAATATACAGAGAAAATAAAACATTTCTGGACTGCTTACCTTCTAAGATAATAAAAGGGTATAGCATCAAATTAAAGTGGCTTGAAAAGTCATTTAGTATCACTGTGATCATTTGCCAAGCTTCTGAGAAGAAAAACACTTTGTATAAACTGTTCTTTTAGGACACATCTGAAGATGATAATATGTGAAAAGAACGAATGTAATGTGTTTTGTGAAAAGACAGAGCTATGGTCAAAACGCAGAATTAACTCTTCTCTTTCTGTCTCTGTATCTCTGCCTCTCTGTCTTTATATAGTTCTTTCTCCATATACATACATATATATATATATACACATATATATGAATATATATACGAATGTGTATATTCATAGGTATACAAACAAATATAAATCACATGCATAAACTGTTCTCAGTGTTCTCACTTATAATAAAAATTAACAGAGAGAAAGTGTGCTTTCCTCCCATGCTTCACTGTCAAGGACCTTTCATTCAAAGTTCTATCATACTTTGCACCACAATGCATGAGACAGGAATTAATACAGGAATTAATATGCACCATTTTGGAAAGAGATCAAATCATTAGGAATTAATTTTCAACACATTTTGTCCTTTATATCTCAAGAATGAATGGACTCTTGCTATAATCTCCTCCATTGCCTGAAGTAAGTCTAATCAATTTAAGAAAACAAATTATTTAAAAACGCCACTCCTTACCTTATCTCTAGTGTTTCCTGTTTTATTTGGCTGTATCTCTGTCAAAAATACTGACACAGAAGTTTTCTGTCCATGAGCTTGTCAAGCATTCAAGAATGTCATGTACAATGGAGAATACTGCCTGACACTTGGTTCAAGAGGGTCTTGAAAATAAAGTTTAAGAGCCAATATATTCAGGGAACTAAACGTGTGCTAAATGTGGGTACATGGTGTCCATTTCTACGTGCCAACTTGTCAGTTAAGTTCCAAAGCGTGGGCTGAACTTAACAGGTAGTCATTTTGGATGCATTTTCTTAACTGCTAAACTGTGCAATAACCACTACTTTCCCACAGCAACTCGACCTAATCTTATGATCTCCTGAGTTTCCCTGAGACTGATAAATTCCCAAGACCCACCATCCCTATCTACTTGCTTTCATCATCAGTGATCCTATAAGACTTTCAGGTATTTGAAATATACTTTGAAATCCACATTTCAATGTTAGGTAGCCAGATTCTTTTTACAGGGAGCATTTTTTGAAGTAAGTTCATTAAAAAACAAAAGAAAACAATATAAACTCAAATAAGTTGAAAACTTATGGTCAAACAAAAACCTGCACTTGGATATTTATAGCACCCTTATTCATAATTGACAAAACTTGGAAGCAACCAAGATGTCCTTCAGTAGGTGAATGGATAAAACATGGAGACAACGGAATATTATTTAGTGCTAGAAAGAAATGAAGTATCAAGTCATGAAAAAACATGGAGGAGCTGTAAATGCACGTTACTAATAATGATAGAAGACAATCTGAAAGGATTAAATACTGTATAAGCCCAACTATATGACATTCCAGAAAAGGCAAAACTATAGAAACAGTAAAAGAAAAATCTGTGGTTGCCAGAGGTTAGAGTGAAGGGAAAGACGAATAAGCAGAGCAAAGAGGATTTTTAGGGCAGTAAAACTACATTGTATGATACTACAATGGTGGCCACGTAATTTTACATTGTCCAAACCTATAGACTGTATAACACATAAGAGTGAACTCTTAGGTAAACTACGGACTCTGGATGGTAAGGCTGTGTCAGTGTAGGTTCATCAGTTGTAACAAATGTCCCGCTCTCGTGAGGGATGTTCATAAAGAGAAAGGCTGTGCATGTGTCGTGGCAAGGAGTATGTGGGATGGCTCTGTACCTTTTGTTCAATTTTGCTGTGAACCTAAAGCCACTTTAAAAAAAGGAAGTCTATTTTAAAAAAATAAAAAAGAAAAGGAAAATGTCACTCTGAAAACAAAACAAAAACAATGTGAGCCAAAAAATCAGCAATGGATCAGATTCAGATTTTTCAAATAAATTAGACTGGACAAAAAAATATATTCTAAGTATTCCACATCGATAGCTCTTCTGAATTTACAGATACTATTTAAGGTGTTGTATTTAAGGTGTTGCCAATTAAATCTGATCAGCACGAATGAAGGATTTTCAGATCATGTAGCACAAAATCAGCATGAAACTTCTAATCCAAAAATTAACACAGCTGGATAGCAGAAGTTACATCAAGGATACTAGATTTTGTGTGAATAATGTTCGATTATTCTTCAGGGTTTGAGATTTTCCTTTTAGTTTTGAGGGTTATTTCAATGAATGTTGTAAATATTTGTGTGTCTGTGTTTATATCTACTTTTTTATACCTATTAGTGAGCATATCTACAATGCAAGACTTTGTGCTGAGCAGTAGTTATATTTTTTTAAAAAGTGGCACGATTTCTATCCTAAAATATTTTCCATCTATTAGATTATTCAATTTTTATTTTACCAGGCAAATAAATAAGTTCTATACATACATACATATGTATGTATACACACCCTAACACCATACACAAAAATACACTCAAAATGGATTAAAGACCTAAATGTAAGGTCAGACACTATAAAACTCTTAGAGGAAAACAAAGAAAGAACACTCTGTGACATAAATCACAGCCACATCCTTTTTGACCCACCTCCTAGAGAAATGCAAATAAAAACAAAAATAAACAAATGGGACCTAATGAAACTTAAAAGCTTTTGAATAGCAAAGGAAACCATAAACAAGACGAAAAGACAACATTCAGTGTGGGAGAAAATATTTGCAAATGAAGCAACTGACAAAGGATTAACCTCCAAAATATATAAGCAGCTCATGCTGCTCAATATCAAAAAACAAACAACCCAATCCAAAAATGGGCAGAAGACCTAAATAGACATTTCTCCAAAGAATACATACAGATGGCCAAGAAGCACATGAAAAGCTGCTCAACATCACTAATTATTAGGGAAATGCAAATCAAAACTACAATGAGATATCACCTCACACCAGTCAGAATGGCCATCATCAAAAAATCTACAAACAGTAAATGCTGGAGAGGGTGTGGAGAAAAGGGAACCCTCTTACACTGTTGGTGGGAATGTAAATTGATACAGCCACTATGGAGAACTGTATGGAGGTTCCATAAAAAACTGAAAATAGAACTACCATATGACCCAGCAGTCCCACTACAGGGCATATACCCTGAGAAAACCATAATTCGAAGAGTCATGTACCACAATATTCACTGCAGCACTATTTACAATAGCCAAGACATGGAAGCAACCTAAGTGTCCATCGACAGATGAATGGATAAAGAAGATGTGGCACATATATATACAATGGAATATTACTCAGCCATATAAAGAACTGAAATTGAGTTATCTGTAGTGAGGTGGATGGACCTAGAGTCTGTCATACACAGTGAAGTAAGTCAGAAAGAGAAAAACAAATACCGTATGGTAACACATATGTATGGAATCTAAAAAAAAACAAAAGAAAAAGTTCTGAAGAAACTAGGGGCAGTACAGGAATAAAGACGCAGACATAGAGAATGGACTTGAGGACGGGGGGGCAGGGAAGGGTAAGCTGGGATGAAGTGAGAGAGTGCAACTGACATATATACACTACCAAATGCATAATAGATATCTAGTGGGAAGCAGCCACACAGCACAGGGAGATCAACTTGGTGCTTTGTGACCACCTAGAGAGGTGGCATAGGGAGGGTGGAGGGAGATGCAAGAGGGAGGGGAAATGGTGTTATATGTATATGTATAGCTGCTTCACTTTGTTATACAGCAGCAACCAACACAACAATGTAAAGCAATTATACTCCAATAAAGATGTTAAAGAAAAAAGAAAGAAATACGAAAAAAGGAGAAAAACAGGGCAGGAGATATAGAGAAAGGTAGGGCAAGATAGTAACACAGAGGCTAGTGAGAAGGGACTAAAATTCAAAGAGTGAATTCATTAATGATGGATACTGAACAAACTCCAAAGCAACAGGCAATGAGAAAATCAAGGTTGGATAGGGTTTTTTTTACCTCACAAGACAGTGATATGAAAACACAGCCTATTTCAATAGACTATCTTTCTGGGGAGGGGACAGTTTCTGAAATTAAAACAAAAATGGTAAGGTTACAAGAACAGAAAGTCTGTCTGAATCCATTTGCCTTAACCCCACTCCCCAGTGCCCTGAGTTGTTCCTAGTGTACAAATTCAGAATTAGAAGCATCCTGACAGATGGAATATAGGCTCCTAGAGATGAAATCACTGAGTCTGGAATCACTATATTCACACAGTTAGCATCTCTATTTTGATAAAAATATTTTGTATGCTTGACTTCAAAGAAAGAGGAAATACATTTCAAAGAATGGAGAACATGCACGTGTCCTCAATTTACTAAATCCGTAATCTAATTCAAGACTTCATCATTTCCAACTCAGATTTCTGCTTTCCTGCCTTCCAGTTTTGCTCCCCACCAATTCAACATCCTCAATGGTACTAAAGAGATGCATTTAAACAAAAGTCTTCCATATCACTTACTTTACAATCATTCCATTGTTTTCTACACATAAAGGTCCATAACTGGAACATAGGGTGAAAGGCCCTTCTTAATTTATCTCTGATCACCTCTGTACAAGTACTATGGGACCAGCATAACCTCCCTCCTTTCTGTCCTATGCATCAAGCAGTCTAGCCATGTTGAATATTTTGAGTTTTCTTAGGAGTGCCAGGTTCTTCATGTTGCTTTACTTTTCAAATGAAATTTTTCTATTCAGAATGCTTTTCTTCCTTTTGCCACATAACATACTTACTACACTTATGTCTCAAGCCCCTGTTTAACTGCCATAATTTCTCTGGAAACTTTCCAATCATTTCCAAGAAAGCATTGCTTGCTTTGTGCTCCCATCAGACGTTGACTTGTCCTTATTACCATGCTTATCACTTGGCTATAATCATCTGTTTAGGAGTTCATACTTCCACTTATTCACCAGTCGACGAATGGCAGTGGCAATATTCTAAAAATCTTTGCAGTGCCAGTCCATGTCTGTCACATACAACAGGTAGTTAATAAATCAGAATGTATTATGAAAATATGAGTGGTTTGAGTCAAATAAATACATTAGCAACATCAGCATCATACAAAAAGCTATTGTCTAGACTGGTTAATGGTTGTGTATGCACTGCCACCAGCCAATTACAATCTGTGGCTCTTAGTTGGCAAGGCTAAATCTGTCTGTTGACCCAAGACAAACTGTATCATGATGACTGAAAAAACAACTAGATAAAAAGCTTTCAACAAAATTCAACACCCATTTATGATAAAAAAAAAAAAAAACCCAGCAGAAAGTAGGCATAGACGGAACTTACCTCAACATACTAAAGGCCTTATATGACAAACCCACAGGCAACATCATTCTCAATGGTAAAAAACTGAAACCATTTCCACTAAGATCAGGAACAAGCCAAGGTTGCCCACTCTCACCACTATTATTCAACATAGTTTTGGAAGACTTAGCCACAGCAATCAGAGAAGAAAAAGAAATAAAAGGAATTCAAATGGGAAAAGAAGAACTAAAGCTGTCACTGTTTGCTGATGACATGATACTATACATAGCGAATCCTAAAGACACTACCAGAAAACTACTAGAGCTAATCATGAAATTGGTAAAGTTGTAGGATACAAAATTAATGCACAGAAATTTCTTGCATTCCTATACCATAACAATGAAAAATCTGAAAGAGAAATTAAGGAAACACTCCCATTTACCACTGCAACAAAAAGAGTAAAATACCTAGAAATAAACCTACCTAAGGAGACAAAAGATCTGTATGCAGAAAAATATAAGACACTGATGAAAGAAATTAAAGATGATACAAACAGATGGAGAGATATACCATGTTCTTGAATTGGAAGAATCAACATTGTGAAAATGACTATACTACCCAAAGCAATCTACAGATTCCATGCAATCCCTATCAAACTACCAATGGCATTTTTCAAAGAACTAGAAGAAAAAATTTCACAACTTGTCTGGAAACACAAAAGACCCCGAATAGCCAAAGCAATCTTGAGAAAGAACAATGGAGCTGCAGGAATCAGGCTTCCAGGCTTCAGACTATACCACAAAGCCACAGCAATCAGGACAGTATGGTACTAGCACAAAAACAGAAATATAGATCAACAGAACAGGATAGAAAGCCCAGAGAGAAACCCATGCACATATGGTCACCTTATTTTATTTTATTTTTTTGCTGTACATGGGCCTCTCACTGTTGTGGCCTATCCTGTTGCGGAGCACAGGCTTCGGACACGCAGGCTCGGTGGCCATGTCCCACGGGCCCAGCTGCTCCGTGGCATGTAGGATCTTCCCAGACCGGGGCACGAACCTGTATCCCCTGCATTGGCAGGCAGACTCTCAACCGCTGTGCCATCAGGGAAGCCCTGGTCACCTTATTTTTCATAAAGGAGGCAAGAATATACAATGGAGAAAAGACAGCCTCTTCAATAAGTGGTGGTGGGAAAACTGGATAGCTACATGTAAAAGAATGAAATTAGAACACTCCCTAACATCATACACAAAAATAAACTCAAAATGGATTACAGACCTAAATGTAAGGCCAGAAACTATAAAACTCTTAGAGGAAAACATAGGCAGAACACTCCATGACATAAATCACAGCAAAATCCTTTTTGACCCACCTCCTAGAGAAATGCAAATAAAAACAAAAATAAAATGGGACCTAATGAAAGTTAAAAGCTTTTGCATAGCAAAGGAAACCATAAACAAGACGAAAAGACAACCCTCAGAATGGGAGAAAATATCTGTAAATGAAGCAACTGACAAAGGATCAATCTCCAAAATTTACAAGCAGCTCATACAGCTCAATATCAAAAAAACAAACAACCCAGTCCAAAAATGGGCAGAAGACCTAAATAGACATTTCTCCAAAGAAGATATACAGATTGCCAACAAGCACATGAAAGAATGCTTAACATCATTAATCATTAGAGAAATGCAAATCAAAACTACAGTGAGGTATCATCTCACACCAGTCAGAATGGCCATCATCAAAAAATCTACAAACAGTAAATGCTGGAGAGGGTGTGGAGAAAGGGGAACTGTCTTGCACTGTTGGTGGGAATGTAAATTGATACAGCCACTATGGAGAACAGTATGGAGGTTCCTTAAAAAATTGAAAATAGAACTACCATATGACCCAGCAATCCCACTACTCAGCATATACACTGAGAAAACCATAATTCAAACAGAGACATGTACCACAATGTTCATTGCAGCACTATTTATGGTAGCCAGGATATGGAAGCAACCTACGTGTCCATTGACAGATGAATGGATAAAGAAGATGTGGCCTATACATACAATGGAATATTACTCAGCCATAAAAAGAAACGAAATTGAGTTATTTGTAGTGAGGTGGATGGACCTAAAGTCTGTCATACAGAGCGAAGTAAGTCAGAAAGAGAAAAACAAATACCATATGCTAACACACATACATGGAATCTAAAAAAAAAAAAAAAAAAGAACTGGAGGAAAACGTTGAAAAATAGAAAAGGAGGCATTTTTTAAATGTTAATATAGGCTAGATATTAATGTTTGAGGAACCAACACAATCACCAACCATATTCGATTCTCTGGTAGAATTCTAAAATATCCAGTTCTTGATCTTAGTCAAATCCAGTTGAGTTTAATTAGTGTCAACCAAAATACCTTGAATGCAGTTGTTTATTGATCAAGGAGAAAGAGTATTAAACACAGTCAAAGAAATTTGTCCTAGTTATATAGATGTTGAGCTGTGCTTGTTAATTTAATTTGATTAGTTCCAAAACTATAGGATGATATAAATATGAAGGGTAAGGGAATGTTAGTAATGATTTGACCTATAAGGATACATTGAGTCTGGTCTTGCTTTTCAAAAAGTTATAGGGAAGGAGTAATCCAATAGATTCTGAAAGATGATTAAGATGATTCTAAAGACATAAGAAGGTTAGCAGGAGGTCTCAGATTTGCTCATGCTTGCCCCAGCAAACGGGTAAAATAGCACAGCAAGGGTTAATAGAGAAGGGAAGTTCGTAGCAAATAGAGAAATAGGATCACTGGCATTGCTGGATTCTTGTAAAAAAAGTATCAATTTACCAATTTTGTTTATCTTTTCAAAGAACCAGCTTTTAGTTTCATCAATCTTTTCTATTGTTTTCTTGGATGCTATGCTATTTATTTCTGCTCTGATCTTTATGATTTCTTTCCTTCTGCTAACTTTGGGTTTTGTTTGTTCTTCTTCCTCTAGTTACTTCAGGTGTAAGGTTAGGTTGTTTATTTGTAATTTTCCTTGTTTCCTGAGTTAAGGTTGTATTGCTATAAACTTCTCTCTTAGAACTGCTTTTGCTGCATCCCATGGGTTTTGGATCGTTGTGCTTTCATTTTCATTTGTTTCTAGGTGTTTTTTGATTTCCTCTTTGATTTCTTCTCTGATCCAGGAACAAGACAATGATGTCCACTCTCACCACTTTTATTCAACATAGTTCTGGAAGTCCTAGCCATGGCAATCAGAGAAGAAAAAGAAATAAGAGGAATCCAAATTGGAAAAGAATAAGTAAAACTTTCACTGTTTACAGATGATATAATACTATACATAGAGAATCCTAAAGATGCTACCAGAAAATTACTAGAGATAATCAATGAGTTTGGTAAATTTTCAGGATACAAAGTTAATACACAGAAATCTGTTGTACTCCTATACACTAACAATGAAAGGTCAGAAAGAGAAATTAAAGAAACAATCCCATTTACCACTGCCTCATAAAGAATAAAATACTTCCTAACCGTCCGACACTGTTGGTGGTAATGTAAGTTGGTACAGCCACTATGGAGAACAGTATGGAGGTTCCCTAAAAAACTAAAAATAGAGCTACCATATGATCCTGCAATCCCAGTCCCGGGCAAATATCGGAGAAAAACATGGTACAAAAGGATACGTGCACCCCAATGTTCATTGCAGCACTGTTTACAATAGCCAAGACATGGAAGCAACCTAAATGTCCATCAACAGAAGAATGGATAAAGAAGATGTGGTACATATATACAATGGAATATTACTCAGCCATTAAAAAAATGAAATAATGCCATTTGCAGCAACATGGATGGACCTAGAGATTGTCATACTGAGTGAAGTAAGTCAGAGAAAGAGAAACATCATATGATATCGCTTATATGTGGAACATAAAGAAATGATACAAATGAACTTATTTACAAAACAGAAACTGACTCACAGACTTAGAGAACGAACTTATGTTTACGGAGGGGGGAGGGTTGTGGGGGAGGGGTAGTTAGGGAGTTTGGGATTGACATGTACACACTGTTATATTTAAAATAGATAACCAACAAGGATCTACTGTAAAAAATAATAATAACAAAATAATATATATATAAAAGTATAAATTCACTTTAAAATTTGAAGATTAAAAATAAAATAAAAAGGGAAAATACCAAGATGAATACAAATCAGCCTTTGTTTCTGCTTGTAACACAATTGTTAAATGCTGTTTACAATTATCAGCAGTTAAAATTGGTAGTGTTATGGCATTAATTTTCCTTACTGAGAAAAAAATGTGGTAATATTAGAATATAGTACATAGAGTGACATCCAAATTATTTTATTATACTTTAATTATACTTTATTATACTTAAATAATTTAACATATGTAATGTACTTAAAACAATGTTTGACAGCAGTATGTGCTTAGTAAATGTTGATTTCTTATTGTCAAAAAAAAAAAGAGAATTGTTTCATCTAGAAGGAGGAGACTGGAATTTATGACTTCAGGTATCAATTTAGCTCTGAAATTTTGTGATTATTAGTTCTACTCCATGGATGCCTTTAAGTTTGCTAAAGAGTAAAGTTAAATTGAGAAATTTTTATGGGGAGAAATTGTGTCTTAGTACCAATTAAATTTATTGGCATACATATTTTTAAAAAAAGAAACATAAGGTAGAATTTTCTCCTTTGGCACACAATTCTTCATTTCAAGATAACTAGGAAAACAGACAGAGAAATAGTCTTTCTTCTAATGTGAGTAATTTAAAAAGGAAAAAAAAAAACAAACAAAAAAACACAACCTGTCCCAGATGACTTTTGTGTTTTTTATTAGAGATATAGTCCCTTGTTCATGTGGAGATGGAAATAAAGTCAGTCTACAATAAAATGCTCATGTTAAGGCTACATATTCTTAGATCCAGTCACATATGCCAAAAAATTAATGAAACCTGTAGCATAATTTTTCTACCTTGTGGAACTATCTGATAAAGTAATGTCTGATGATAAATTGGATTTATGGTGAGATGCTAGATTCAATCTATGGTAGTAAATCTTCTAAACTAACTTCTCTTAGCCTGCAAGCCAGATTCAATGTAGTGTTCAATAACTGTCTCTTGAATCAAAGCCATTTTGACATACTAGTATCTCTCTGTACAATTTTCTTTTATATGAGGTCACAAAGAGTTCACAATAATACTGAGAAAAGAAATATTCTGAGTAAAGTAATTGAAATTCCCTTTCAAACACATTTTCTTACTTCAATATATATCCATTTACACCTTTAAGTTACATTACTTGATGCTTGATTCTTTTTTTCCTTGCTTGGAATGCAGATAGATATTCCCAAACCAAGTAAGATTTATTACTAAAGAGCTCTTCAGTGAGGTGTACTTGCCTTACCCTTAGGATTTTGCCTCAGTATCAGTGTCCATTAGGTGCTAAATACAATGCTATTTCATAAAGCCCCTCGCTTTGGAATATGCAAAAAAAAAACAAAAAAAAAAAAACTTAGAACTACCTAGAGTTATTTGCCATAAGCTCACTTGAATATTTCCACATCTTATGTGAAATTCTTAGTGTTTGCTTTTTATCAGCTCACTTGGTATCTCATGTATGTTGCTTTACTACATTTATATTAATAGGCAACACTGAGTCCTGAACGTGGATATGTTTAAAGAAGTCACTCAAAATTCACATTCCTGCCAAGTTCAGGTTATATAAATTGGAGTCAAGGGTCAGTAATTATTCAGTGACCATTTAACCCAACACACTTATATTTGTGTCTTAGCTGCCAGCATATTTAGACACCAGATAAAAACCAATGAAAGTCATCAGTTTATGTAGGTACCTGGTATTATCTGTTCTAACTCTTTAGATGATTAGGTCTGTTTTGTTTTATTCTGATAGTGCATGTTATTTTCTGTGAGATTTAATGTATACGCAATTTAGATGTTTTCAAAATAGATAAGATATACATTTTAAATAATAAAGATATCTAATGACTCACAAAGGGGAATACAACCTATCTGAATAATACATAATCCTATAATGATAAGTAGATAGGTAAACCTTCATAGATATAAATATTAAAAATAGATAGGCATAATTATTCATCTCTTCCAAGCTCATATTAATAGGCAATCAATTTTTGTTAACTTTCTTTACACTGCGAGTTTTAGGACACATGATATTATTGTTTAAAATGGACTTGAGGATATGGGAAGGGGGAAGGGTAAGCTGTGACAAAGCGAGAGAGAGGCATGGACATATATACACTACCAAACGTAAGGTAGATAGCTAGTGGGAAGCAGCCGCATAGCACAGGGAGATCAACTTGGTGCTTTGTGACCACCTGGAGGGGTGGGATAGGGAGGGTGGGAGGGAGGGAGACGCAAGAGGGAAGAGATATGGGAACATATGTATATGGATAACTTATTCACTTTGTTATAAAGCAGAAACTAACACACCATTGTAAAGCAATTATACTCCAATAAAGATGTAAAAAAAAAAAAAATCCAGCAATCAAGGAAACGTGGTAGCTCAATGAAATGAATTATTTCACTAGTGGCAAAATACACATCAACTATGGCCATTGTATAGAATATAAAGAAAGATTAACGCTAAAGTTTGTTTTGGAAGGTAATGAAGTACCACATAATTCCATGAAAAATAACATCAAAGACAAAATGAAAGAACTAAAAGAAACTTCCAATTCTACTACAGTAAAGCTAAATAAAATTGTCTCATGATTTTGGAAGCACTATGCTCAGAAAATTTTCCTATATAAAAACTTTTTTGTTCCAAGTCAACCAACTTTTCCTTAAATAAACACTTTTTACTGCATTAAACATTAACTATGGGAAAGCCACTTCACTCACAGAAATTATAATATAGTAAAAGAAACTGTACATGAATACAGATAAACAAAAGAGAGAAAATACAAATTTTCTTAAGAGAAGCACAAACCAGCTGCTACTGGCCTGGAGGAGTGGAAAGTAGAGTTCAATTGAGAAGATCAGTAAAAGGTAAAAGGTATTCAGGATTTCCAAAATTATCAATAAGTTAAGTGCCTTGGTGAGAAGGTATTTCATGTGAAGAAAAGAAACAAAAGGGAAAGAGCAAAAAGGCATCAGAAAGCAAGAAATTCATATGGTTGGAGCAGGGATTAATTATAGGGAAGCAGTATTAGCTAA
Organism: Tursiops truncatus; assembly: GCF_011762595.2. Taxonomy (NCBI): domain Eukaryota; kingdom Metazoa; phylum Chordata; class Mammalia; order Artiodactyla; family Delphinidae; genus Tursiops; species Tursiops truncatus. The sequence continues at coordinate 55,577,625 of NC_047039.1, read as the reverse complement.
GCCCACAAAAATAAATAATAACCAGATCATAGAAGGCCTTGTCCATTGAAAAGGAGTTAGAATGTCTTTCAGTTGCAATCGTTTATTTTGAAGAACTTAAGTGGAAGATGAACATTATTGGAGTTACTCTTTAAGGCGGGAGCAGAGAGAAGCTAGAAACAAGGAAACTCATGAGGAAACCTCTGCTTGAGGATCAATGAAGTAAAGGAAGGCCGTAAACTGCGGCTGTGGACACAGAACTGGAAATAAAGGAATGTATGTGAAAAATATATAGAAAATCTATCCATACTGGACTCAGTAACCAATAAGAAATGGAGGAGGAGAGAAAAGTTAAAGTATATTTAGAATTGGTTTGCATGACTGGAAAAACAACAATACCATTAAGATAGAATGAATCAGGGGTAAAGCTTGGCTTGAGAGCAGGGGTTGAACAGATGAGACACATTTGGGAAGTACTAACTAAACAGTCAAACAAAAACATTACCCCTAAAGGTAACTAAAGGTACGAGAAGCACAGGTGTAAAGTGAAGACAAGATGAGAAGCGTGAGGAAGTGAAAACAAGAAAGGTGTACTTTCCAGAATTGTGGTGCTAAAGAAAAGAACAAAAAGAGGAGACTTTGAACAGGTGTTAGGGTCTTAATGTGCTTGTTAGTTCGATGTTTGGATTTAAGAGCAGGTAAACCAAAGTGCTTTTATTCAAAAGTGAAAAGAGCCAAATAGGGTGATACCAAGAATTCAATAAAGATTATTAACAACACAAGGTCCACAGGGTGAGGTATCCAAAGTCAAGCTGAGATAAGTCTTTAGAAAAAGGAAAGTTGATTTTCCTGTTTTGAAATAAAGAAAGGATGTGAAGGTACAGGATAGTCTGGGATGGAAATGTCGGAAGCTAAGAGTCACACTGGACAACTCTGACCTAATAATGTGGCAGAGTGTGTCATCTTTTAAATGTGTGGAGGGGAAAGAGGTGCAGAAGGAGACGGAGTTTTCAAGAAAGTGGAAAGGGTCTGAAATTGCAGCTCTGTGGAACGTTCAAGAAAGTCAGGAAGAGATGAATGTAAGAACTATTGAGCAGTAGTGCTAGTTTGGCTGAACTTTTTATTAGAACAATTCCTTTGCAGTGACAACCATTACAGAGCTAAAAAATGACATATTTTGAAACTGTCCACTTTTAGTGGGAACCAATATACTTCCCAAAGATTTCAAGAAAATCAAATAGTGTAGTAAAAATACTATACTCTAGATTAAAAAATCATAAAAGTGTTCTTTTCAAACTGAGGAGCAAGACATTATTAAATAAAATATGACCTAAGTGTATCTAAGTGAAGTTGTTAGACATTTTGTGTACATGGCACGAAGCCATTGCACTTGATGTTTGATTTACTTGCAAGAAAACCTGCTGCCCTAATTACCCTTAAACCTCAGGAGACTTATGCATATCAAAGACACAAACTGTTTCAACATTATGTGTGTTTAAAAGGAAACTGAATCCATGAAGAGAGTGATTCTTTTGAAAACAACCACAGAGACATTTTTAGAAATCATGGGGGCCTAATGTTTATGCCATAACATACTGACCATACTTACACACTTCCAGTTACATAGAATATGGAGGGAAATCTATGCAGGTACAAGCAAAGACACATTTACAGAACTCGCCATGTAATTGCAAAGGATGTTAAGTAAGATGATTTGTTCAACTATTCTCTGGTAAATCGAAGTACTTCAGAACAGTATAATAATAATCTGCCTACATAGGTGTTGAGAATTAGTGGTTCAGAGAGAAAACTCTTAACAGGTTTCATCCTATGTATCCTGGCAGGACAATTCCTGCAGTGGAAGTAGCTTTTAAGAAGTAGCTTTTCTAGATTCCCTGATGCCCAAAAGGTATTTGATCTTCACTGGCAGATAAAGGAGGTCCGTTTGAGCTTTTGTGGCAAAATACTTTAGTGCCCTGGTTATCTAATCTAGCTGCCTCCACATGAGCCCATGATATGCAGAAAAATGGATACCATGGGAATTAATGAGAAGACTGTATGTTAGGCCAACCTCGTTCTCTGTCAGATCTCTGTCAGAACTTTCATCAACCTTGGTTGAAGGTATTTTTAGGCACTCATATGCTACTCTTAATCTTCTTGGTTTTTCCACATACATACACCTCTCTCTGAACATTGTGGCTTCTATGGGACTTGGGGGAAACATGTACTTCTGCCATTGGGTAAGGTTCCTGCCAGTATTTCCTGAAATCCAATCCTTCATAACAAATTACCTTTCATCATTCTCACCTTCACTTCCCAGTATAACACATTTCATGTTGTGGAGCATTGAGAAGCAACAATATGACACTACCTAGAATTATTTACTTGTTTTCAGCTCTTAATGACAGAGAGGGATACGGAAAAGTGCAGGCAGGAGTGCAGGTACTAGGAACCAGAAGAACTCCATACGGTGAGGTATGTGACCAGAGCTTCTGACCTACCTTCCAGAATCTGCTTCCTCATTCAGATGCAATTTCAGAATTCAGAATTCAATTCTCAGTTCAGAAACATTGAGAAAGCTGGACTTGATGTTCTCTAACTATCATTTCCTGCTCTATTACTTCATGTAAAGTAGTATAAGTGACATGCTGGTTCACATAAAAGAAATTGAAAAGGCCAGCTGGGCTATTCAGACTTCACCTTAATAGGAAAACTTGAAAGCTTGCACAAGTTGTGCTCTGAGAATGGTGAGAACACTCACACTGCGGACCAGTCTCAGAAACAGATTTACATAGTCCTCAGGATAAGTTAGGAGCAAACCATTGTATTAGGTAAAATGTGTATATATAAATGTATGTGTGTATATATCCTAGTTTTTTCCATAAATGAGAAAACAGAGGCCAAAATATTTTAACTCAGCTGGGGGTTACACATAGTGCCAGAGCTGGGGCTACATATTCAAGTGTTTTTGACTCCTATGATAACATTAATTCTACTGCACTAGTCTACTTTACCAAAATGCTATCAAGAATTTCCTGACTGAAAGTCTTGAGTCCTTCACACTATTGGGCCTTGCATGACAGATAATCCATAATAGAGAGTTGGGCATAGTCTGGATCTTCGGACACTGGTCAGATAGAGGACAACACAGAGGTGTGTTTCTGTGTATATAGACAGCCATAGCTTTCATTTTTCTCTGCAAGGACAAAAGTAAGAAGAAATTCCACAATGGTTCTAAGGACATTTGTCCTGTCATATTCTCTCTTGAGATCATGTAAGTCAGATGAGCACTAAATACAATATTTGGTGAAGGATGACTCATCTGAAACAAAGAAAATACAAATGATGGGAAATGGATAAGCTGGGAACTATTAATGGACACTTTACACATATGTCACATTGTGGTACAAACTTTACATGTATGGTTTGATTTCCTTTTTCACAACTATCTACTAAAATGAGAATTATTTTTATTCCTATTTCACATATGAGAATATCAGAGCTAAGAAATTTCAATTTACTTGGTAAAGGAGACAGCCTAATAACTGGCAGAGTGGGGAGAAGAGTATACTCTGCTCCCTCCCACTGCTATGCTCTGTTCAGGGCATCAAATCATACCTAAAGGCATCTTGCATACCTGAGAGCTCATTCTCTCCAAGTAAAGGGAGAAGGGATCCTCTAATCACATTATTACCTTCTACTAATATTTTGTACTTTTCTAAATTTAGAATCTTTGCTAAATGTTTCATTAACTTAGTAATCTTTATACTTAATGAAAATCCTGCTCACTCATATCTTATCAAGCTTAAAAGAAAATCAACATGATTTTAAAATGCCTCATCTATATGCCACATGGAAAAATATATGCTTAACTTCCTTATCTAATTGTCATATTAGTTTGCTGCTGGGAACTAGCGGCAATCTGTATTCTTGAAGTCACGCTATTTGTCAATGATTCAGAGAGATCTTAAGAATGTGCACCACAATTATTTATTGCTTTATCCAAAGCCTTCCAGAATTTATAGTCCCTAATCTGTAGCATATATTTTATGAATCCTTAAGTATGCAAAAAGGAAGAGAGGAGTCCAGTTACAGTTCAAATTAAGCTATTGCCCTCGGAAAGAACTATATTATTAAAGTTTGATCATATATTTTGCTGTCATGTCATTTAGCTAATGTACTGTCCTTGAACCATGCACTGATCACTTTGTAGTAATTATTTAAAACCATTCTATTGGCGTTTGTTGGTATGAAAATGGTTGATTCAGAACACTTAAGATTTCAATAAATGTGATTGCTGCTTTACCATTAAGTCTTACTCAATTGTTCATTGTTATTGTTTTTGGAGCACTTAATATTCTTTGATAAACGAATAATGGTTATTTATTTAGGTTTCCATCTCTGAATTGCTCTTAACACATTTAATTTACAAAAATCTATGAGTATTCTGAGAGGTCAAAACCTGTATTCTTGACATGCTTACATTTAATTCACTAAAGGGTATGGTAAGTGCCATTCAACAACACCTAATAAATTATTTTGACAGTTTATTCAAGAAGTCATGGCTTTTTTTTTTTTTTTGGCCACCTCGCATGGCATGTGGGATCTTAGTTCCCTGACCAGGGGTCGAACCCGTGTCCCCTTCAGTGGAAGCACAGAGTCTTAACCACTGGACTGCCAGGGAAGTCCCTAGGGCTTTTTAAATGTTTTTTTCCGGACGCGAAGGCTCAGCGGCCATGGCTCACGGGCCCAGCCACTCCGCGGCATGTGGGATCATCCCGGACCGGGGCACGAACCCGCGTCCCCTGATTGAGAGTCGGCAGGCGGATTCTCAATCACTGCGCCACCAGGGAAGCCCGACCTTTCCCTTCTTGATAGTAAAACGAAGTTGAGTGTGGCAGTGAGAGCCTTAACCAGACCTCCTGAGTTCGAATCCTGGCTCTTCCATGTCCCACTTGTGTGACCGTGAATATGTCTCCACCACAGTTCATTATCTGGAAACTGGTGATTAAATACTCTTTACCTTATAGTGTCATTTAAAAGATTTAATGCATCTGGTATATTCTGCACATAGATCAGTGGGTGACACAGAGCAGGTTCTTAAAAGTGTCCCTATTATTTTTGTATTAAAATCTGTAAAAGGTTTTCACTAGTAGAAAGGCTTTCAAAGGATTTATGTGTATTTTCCAATAGAAATTCGTTCCACTTTCATTCCTTATTCTTAGTATCAATGTTTTCTTAGTCCTTATATTAAGGCTTAAGGACTGTCTTTCTAGACTGTTCTTGAATGGCAACTAGAACATTCATCTGATTAAAATTAAACAAAACTGAGCCTGACCCTAGTTATGTGCTGAATACTACAGGAATTTCACAGTGCCAGTTTAACAAGGTTTTATTTCACAGCTAACACTTATTTTTTCTCTGGGAAGAAAGAGAAACAAAAATAAAGCATACCCAAGAGCAAAATAGGCCTTTCCTATAAGCTTCTGAATTCAAAATCTCTTATATCTCTTTTTATGTCCTTTCTAATTTACAATTTCTATTTCATCAATGAGATTAGTGTAAGAAGCTACGAGTTCAAGAGCATTTTCAAAGTCTTCTGAAGAGCCCTTATTAGCGGACTATTATATTCAAATAGGAGAATGAACACAAAAAAACTCTGTATTCCATAAAGCATGTAGGTTTACATGTGAATTTTTCATTAATCAATAACTATTCATTAAATGTCCAAACTTTAAAACTTATAATATTTGGGGAACTTTCAGTTTAACTTATCAATTTTATGCCTATAAAAATTCTATGCTACTCATTACTAATTACTTGAAGTTTTATGTATTAGAATTAGATAGGGGACAATATCTACTACAAAAAATTTATGGTATGAATTTTCATTTTTGCTTAAGAAAATATTTACCACAACCAAGAGCTATTTAAGCAATAAAAGAGTAAAACAGCCTGAAAGGGTATAAGTTTAGTAAAAAGGCTTTATGCAATGACTACACTTGTAAAGCAGGAAGAGAATAGTCCCTGAGAAGTAACAGCAGGCATATTCAAAGATATAAAGAAGGCTTCTAGGATAGAACTTTTTCAGAGCAGTGAAGGAGTAGGATTTCAAAAAAAGGAAAGCAAAATAGAAACAAAGCAGAAGAATACTAAGAATTCAATTAACCAAATGAGATTTTAGAAAAGGAAAAGATCATTAGTGAACTTCAAAAGAGAAGTTTCCTTGTAGCATTGGGAAAAAATCCAAATGGAAAAAAAAAATGTATGGGTGGGCAGTGAAGAAATAAAGTAAACATAATTTAGCAAGAATTCCCCAATAAAGTCTGTTTACCCTTGCAATTTCCAAATTTTCAAACCCTCCCTTCTCTCTTGTTGTTCATACCTTTCTTGACTCAACCTGCATTCCTTCTTTTGATTTGCTTCAGATCCCCAAAGAAATAAGTCTTCTGGAAGCCAAAAAATCAAAGAGGTTCAAGAAACTTGAACAGACTCATGTACACAGTTATTTAACCAACTCCATGAGGTAAGGCTTTTCCTAAGAAGGTCCATCCATAAAATAATGCTTGTTCAGGATACCCACTGCCCACAGATATTGTCCATCGGAACCTGACACAAGTTATTTCTTTGGTTTTAGAACTTTTGCTCTTAGATTTTCAAAACAGGCTATCCCAAAACAATAGACTAATATCCACAGTCCTTTAGTGACTAACCTACATATAATCTTTTCTGAAAATAAGCATAAAGCAAGATGTTGCTCACCAATCTTTAGTGCCCTATGATGGAGGAAATAACTTGTTATTTAAGGTTTTTTTTTTAATGAAAAATTAGTAAACTATACCTACCAAAAAATATCTGTCCCTCAATATCTAGAATCTAGTTACCTGGATTCCTGTTTTATTATTTCAATTATTTAGTCACAAAGGCCATGTTTTATTTCCCCACTTTCCTGAGTATCTGCCACCTGTTCCCACTAATAGCTATATCTGCCCTTCCCTGTTCCTTACTCATATGCTTAAACTGCTGGTGGTTTTGGAGAAAATAACAGGGCTTTATAGTCTGATCATGAAAAGACATGTTCTCCAAGCTCGACAGGTCACAGAAACTCTTCAAGATGCTTTTTTAACATCTAATATTGATTTCCTATCCTTTATGATCACCACATATAGCTATATCAAGACAAACTATTCTCAATCATTTCCACCACCCCACCACTATTACTCACAGTAGACCACGTTTCCTACTTGGCTGAAAAGGTACAAACCATTACATGGCAACCTCTCTTCCACCTTAAATGTATTCCATATTTTCAAACTCTTCTCTCTCATGGTTCCTGACTTAGCAGATGTGTCCATCCTGAGGCTTTCTTCTTTATGCTCTGATTTCTAGCCTCATTCAGGATTTTGCATCAATATTCACCCTTTTGGGTTCTTTTTCCACTTACTTGCCTCCATGTACCCAAAGAATGCATGCATTTGTTTTTAATTCTAAAAATCTTCATAATGATCTTATTTTCTTGTCATATATATGAAAGCATAGAGAGTTGATGTGAGGATTAAATAAAATACAACAAAACTCAGTAAGAGGTAAGAAATTAAAAGTTGAGAGGTACATAGAAATACTTTTAAAGTAGTTTTTCCAGGTTTTTTTTTTTTTTAAATTATGCTTTAAAAGTTCCTATCCCTTCCCATAGTCCAACTAACCCTTTATCACCTTGTCATTGGTTTTCTGTCTCCTTACCTTGCAGGAAAACTTCTCACTCAAAGCTAACCAGTGATCTTCATACGAACTGAAGATCTAATATGTTCAGTTTTCCTTGGAACCTCTGTAGGATTGCTGACCACAGCTCTCTGAAAAAGCTTTCCTTCTTTAGCTTGGGTAAAATAACTCTTGTGGTTCTCCTTCTATTTCTCAACTTCGGTTATACTAGTTCTTTCTCCTTCTTTTAACTCTTAAAAACCTTTCTGTCGGGCTTCCCTGGTGGCGCAGTGGTTGAGAATCTGCCTGCCAATGCAGGGGACATGGGTTCGAGCCCTGGTCTGGGAAGATCCCACATGCCGCAGGGCAACTAGGCCCGTGAGCCACAGCTACTGAGCCTGCGCATCTGGAGCCTGTGATCCGCAACAAGAGAGGCCACGATAGTGAGAGGCCCGCGCACCGCGATGAAGAGTGGCCCCCGCTTGCCGCAGCTAGAGAAAGCCCTCGCACAGAAACGAAGACCCAATACAGCCAAAAAATAAATAAATAAATAAATAAATGTTAAAAAAACAACAAAAAAAAGACAGTGGGTTTGAGTGTCAGCCTGTGGGTTCAAGTCCCAATCTGAGTTTAAAAAAAAAAGAAAAAAACCTTTCTGTCATTATGTTCAGTGTTTAGTTCTGTCTCTTCACTGTCCTCCACTTGGAAATCTCATGCGCTCAACTCTCAACTTAGGCAGGAAAAATCTCTCTGTACATTTCTTGTCCTGATCTCTTCTTTATATTCACACTTGCATATCCAAAGATCTTTTGGACATCTGCGTACAGATGCCCCAGCCCTGCCTTACATTCAACATCAACAATTCAACCCTGCAATCACCTAGGATTTGACCTTACTGTAGTTTTTCATTCCTCCTGTGCATGCATGCATGCCTCCCTCTTGCTGAGTTTTGAGCTCTCTCTCTCTCTCTTTCTCTTTCTTTCTTTCCTTTTCCCTCTGCCACCCTTCACTATACAACTTGGATAGATACTTCATGGGAAGCACTTATCTTTTGTTTTGGGTCAATAAAGCTCCGCTCACTAATTTGTTCAACACTGACATGATATTCATTCTTCTTCAGCACTCACTTATAAGAAAAAAACTATTACTCCTATACTCCTGAATAAGATTACCTGAAATAGATGATAAGAAATATATGACCAATTGTCCTTTTCTTGCTTGGAATGTTGGGAAATCACAGAATAGGATATAATGCAGAGTTATAAAATATGTAGGAGAATTCTGTCTCTAATCTCCTGATCCCGTTTTCTTTGAATACTCTTATGTGGCTTTGTTTGTTATAAGCGAACTAAAAACTGTTTATGCCTTAGGCTCACTAGAACCATGTGGAAGAAAATCTTGTGGTCTTTGTCTACTACAAACAGATGAAATGCACATAGACTGGACTCATTAAATAAACTACTTGAGACTGTGTCTCTATTCATCAAACTTGATAAGGCTAAGCAATTTCAACAGCAGGAGAAATGAGAACCTATAAAAGTATAACAGAAGAATAGAACAAATTAAATGGGTACAGTTTAAAGTGCTGTTTGAAACACCGTTTCATAGCTACCATTGTTTCAAAACCTGGTAATCATTTTTAAAGCTCCATTTACCAAGTGAATCAAATCCTCTGTGTAATATTTGCTGTATCCACCATGCAATCACTGAGCATGATAGCTTTGGTTAGCACTATTAGATATGGAAGCATTTCAACTCATTTGTACAAATTTTTTCAAAGATCAAGGGGAGAAATCTAATTCCAGAGACACATTAAATTCAGAGATTCAAACTATATCCTAAAGAACTAATTTTAATTTTATTTTTCTTGTTTGCTTGTTTTCATTAACAACTATTCCGGTGGAACCAGTAGGCAACACTTTTTTTCTGGAAAAAAGAACATAAATACCGACAGAACAGTAAATGGGGTTTGATGTGGACTCAGACACACCAGATCTGCTCCAGATTCAGAGATGCATCTCTTTAATTTTGCCATCTTTTCTTACTACCCATCTCTTGCAAGTAACGCAATGAAAAAAAAATTATAGTCTTTCTATTTTATCCTACCTTAATTTTCTTCAAACAGCTTGCAGATAATATGGCCTGTAACTCATTTCTGTTTCTAGAACTCTCCTTGTTAGGAAGTTCATTGCATATATATAGGCTGATCCCAACTTATGAACTGGTAGTAGTCCAAACCCTCATGTTTAAATCAGTAGCTAGGAATACAAAGCACATTTTCTTTTCAGAATGACTTAATATGCAGTATATTGGTCTAAAACCAACATACAAAAGCCAAAATAGCTTCATTTTTTGAACATCTACTAAATGTCAATATTATATATTACACATATCTCAGTGTTATTCTAATCACTTTTTTGTTTTTAATTGAGCTAGTGCATACTCATAGTAAGCACATAAAGTGCACATCTTAAATTAACAGTTGGATACATTTTTACATAGATTACACCTATGAAATTGCCATCTGGATAAACATATTGAATATTTCCATCACTCAGAAAGTTTCCTTTTGCCTCTTTTCAGTCAACACCCATCCCATTCCATGGAGGTAACCATTATTTGTACTTTTATTACCATAGATTCACTTTGCTTGTTCATGAACTTCATATCAAGGAAATTATACATCAGATAGGCTATTAAGTCTGGGTTCTTTCTGACAGATCCTTCAATATTCTCACATGTATCATTAGTATAGCATTCTATTTTAAAAGCACACCACTCTTTATCCTTTCTCTTACTGATTTTATCTATAGCTAAAACTGCTATGAACGCTTAATGCTCTAGGAGCACAACTGCTGGGTCATAGGGCAGGCATATATTTACTTTAGTGGAAACTCCCAAAGAGTTTTCCAAAATGGTTGTGGCAATTTTCATTTCCACCGTAAAAATGAGTGTTCTAATTTCTCTATATTCTTGCCAAAACTTCATACTGCCATAAATAAGCATGCTATTGGGTGTTTTGTTGTCATATGTAATTGTAGTTTAAATTTTCATTTATTTGTTGAAGAACTGATGTTGAAAATGGTTTTATGTGAATACTGACCATTTTGATAGCCTCCATTTTAAAAAAATATTTGTAGGTGCACTTTATATAGTCTGGAAATCAGTCATATCTATCCCAGTGACTTCTGAGAAAGGTAATAGTATCTTCACTTTAATAATGATTAAACTGAGAACCTGAGAGGTAAAATAATTTACCAAACATCACATATCTAGTAAGTGGCAGAAGAGGCAGGGGATTCAGTATGCCTCAATCAAAAGCCTGTGTTCTTCACAGCATCCTACACTATAGAGCATATAATATTGGGTTGGCCAAAAAGTTTGTTTGGGTTTTCCATAAAATGTTACGGAAAAATCCGAATGAACCTTTTGGCCAACCCAATATAAAACATAACCAGGATATATGGCAAACTGTCCAGGGGAAACAAGGCATCCAAAACATTTCTCTCCAGGATAAAAGTTTAAGACTTCCCCTTCCAGAATAGTGGGAGTGAGCTATCATTAGTAAGTCACTGAGGTAGGGGCAAGTTATCTGGGAAAAAAAGAAGGTTAATGTGGGTAAAAAAAATACTGTATTTCACAAACTGTGTCTTAAGGAACACTAGTTGCAGGACATAGTTTTTGCTCTTCTGGAAAAAGTAGTGTAATATTCTAAAATAAATTATAGAAATTAAAAATGCACTTCAGTACATTAAAGCCTCTACAGCTTCCTCTTAAATTCATGTAATCCAGCATTTCTAAAATTTGACAAGAGAATTCTTTTCCAAGGAACACCTATTAAGAGTTTATGAAAACTAGCATGCAATGGAAAATAGCTTCCCTTTTTCCTTTTGATCATTCATTTTCCTTCTTCCTTGACCACAATGGAAACCTATGGGATATAAATCAATTCACACACACACACTGGAATTCACACAGAAACAAGCAGCATATACTGAAATTAATAAAAATCTTTTGAACAAAAACCCAAATTCTTGTAAGCATTGATACAAACTACCATTTCAGGGGGAAGTGGGACAATCACAGGAGCAGCAAATATGTGTGGAGGATAGTAGCTCAGGAAAAGTAATCATTTAGAATTTAGGCTGTGGAGGTAGTTACTGGAATGAACAACTATGTTATGATCTTAGAAACAAAAGGGTAAAAGCACCCTGCAGCTTGCTCCCTCACTGCAGAAGACACTGGCATTAATCTGCCAATGTCCAAATATCTGAAGAGCAGAGGTTTGGAACTTTCATAGGCATAGGGAGGTGGGTTTTCATCTCCCTTGTGGTCAGTTGGCAAGGCAGGTTGGATTGGCCTTTTAGTTGTATGGCAATAGGCTTTCCCGTTATCCCTTGATTGTCATTCAACATTAAATCAAGATAGTACACTGTTAGTATTCAAATTAAGTGAAGAGTATTAGAAAGAACTATTTTCTACTCCCATATCAATAAAGTATCAATAGTACACTGCAGATATGAAAAAAGCCAGAAGGACAATACAAACCTTATCATTTCTAAATATGTTTCCTAAGAGAATATGCAGAAGGGCCTGCACAGATTTCTGTTTAGTAATGTCCTTTGCAGCATTATTCATTACACACCCACACACAGACATATATTTATACGTGAATACATGAATAGATAAAAAGAGACACTAATACATAAAAGGGCTTCATATTGACAGAGCCATGCAAATAAACACAAAGTTTATAAAGACCACACAAAAATGATTAAAATATTCAATATGTTGTATCAATAAAATTGACAGAATATGGGAACTCTATATAAATTGTATGTATACCCTCATTAGTGATACGCAGTTGAATGATAGTCATTATCTTTGGCTATGGCTATCACATATGATACTTTCCTCTTGCTTTTCTAAAATGTCTCTATTTTTATTATGTTGTAAGTAATGTCTATAATATAATGCTGAGTCAAAAATGAATATGAAACTCTAAAACATTACATATACACATCATGACATCAGTATGTGCTTATATATTTCTGAATATGAACCAATCATAGTTTCTGAATGCTGGTTTTAGAGAGTTTTATTGTTGTGATTTAAAAATACATTTACCTGAAAAGTCATTCAGAGAATTATATATTAGAATTTATGTTGGATAAAAATGTATTCGTAAAACAGAAGGTAAGCTGAAAATGCATTTAAGATCTTTATAGAGACAAAATTTAAAGAGAGAAAAAAAGAATGCAAGAGGAGACGACAGATATTGAAATCACAGAATACTGAAGAAGAATTGACTTAATAATCAAGAATAGGTTGATGATTGCAATTCATTTTATCTACACCTCTTTACAAAAGAATTTGAAATGGAAATATAAAATTAAAGAAAACTTTCCAGAACTTCACAGAAGTGTTAAGATTGAATTCACAATGACCTCAATAAAATTACCAAAGTCTTAAATTTCAAGAGAAAGGGGACATTTTTTCTATGTCTCTAAAAGAACAAAAGCAAAAATCTTTCAAAGAAGGTAAAACATTATTGTTTCCAGGCTCTCTGCTGTGACTGTCAACAGCAGAAGGTAATAAGAGAAATAACTTCAGAGTCTTACCAAAAAAGGTGTAATCCAAGAACTCTTACCCAAGAAAGTTTCTGTTCATACGTGAAGATAAGAGAAATACAGCTTTACACCTGTGAACTTTCATAATATTTACCACAAAGATACCCATTTTATTCTGCAGAGGCTGAGAAAATAACGTAAGATAAAAAATAAATGAGAATTTCTGCACATGGAAGTTGATTACTATACACAAAGATCAGGAAACAACTTTATTAATTTAAAAAAAGAAGCATTTGTTAGCATGACGTAGATGTGTATAAATATATTTAAATTTTAGCATTAGAAATAGAAAAATGTTTCTGACCATTATGACTGCTGTAACGGGAGAAAAGCATACAGAAAGACATTCACCCCCTATAGCAAGCTATGAAGAAAGGAGGAAAGAAAAAATATAATAAGGATGCATAATATTCCCTGTGAACTAACAGTTATGATTCTAAATTCAAAATCTAATGAAATCAAAAATTACCCTTATTAGTTGACAGGATAAAAATGTAACAAAAAAATCAACAAAGTAATGGTGTCATTTAACCCAGAAATGGAAAGATACTTCAATGTAACAATGTTAATATACTAGTAGACTAAAACATTTAAATTGTTCACTAAAAATTCAGTGAAAAGAGAAAATTTAACATCTCTCTCAAAAAACTACTTAAACAAAATAGAAAAATTCCTTTAGAAACAGCCATATAACCCCAAACCAACAATTTAATAATGGCAAAATGATGGTGATAACCCTGTTTAATTCAGTAACAAACATCTACTGCTATGAATATTGTTTAATATTAGAGAGGCTCTTGATAATTCAAGAGCAAGAATGGATAGGAATATTTGTCATAAAAGTAAATACTGTTATTTCTAGATAACACTGCATGCATTGGAAGGAATCAGCTAAATTCCCACCAGCAGTGTTAAAAGAAGTCAATAATGAATCCTGGTAAATGATACACAATCCGACATTTATGTGCTTTAGCAAAGACCATTAGGAAAGCACAAATGAAAGCACTATCACAAAAGTAAATTTACATGATGGCAAAATCTTAGCCACCCTTCCTACTAGCAGCAACAAAGTTCTTCTGAATGACTTAAAAAAAAAAAAGAGCTGGTGATAAAACTTTGAATTTTAGAAAAACATGTGAATAAATGAAAATATACATAATGGATGTGGATTTCTCATTAATGCTGTGTGTGTGTGTGTGTGTGTGCATGTGTGTATAAGATATAAGCTTAACACAATTCCAGTTACTAACAACTATATACAGAATCTAAATAATATAAACTAATTGTTACACAATTCCAAATAGTAAATAGTAAATACTGTATATAATATATACTTAGGTTTAGCATAATTCCAATACAATAAAAATATATTAATAGTTTTTGGAACTATAATTACTGATTTAAAAAATGTTGAAAAAGTAAATGAGTGAAACTTTAAAAATAACAGTAATTACTATGTTGTTGTTGTTGCTATTACTACAAATACTATGAGGCTTCCTGCCTATGACTTGTTGAACGATTGAGTTTTTGTTTTAATCCTCCAAAAATCTGATGAGGAAGATACTATTATTATGATGTCTCTTTTTTAAATTATGTGAGAAAAGTGGTCCTTAGGAAGCTTAACATCTTGCCTGTAATTACATAGAGAAAATGATGGACTCAAGATTTGAATGTAGGCAGACACTACTGTCCTGCTCAATTACTTGAAAGTGAAGAATAAATCCTCTCAGAAAACAATGCTTCTGACAATGTGGGCCTGGCACTAAAGCAGAAAATAGAAATAAAATAGAATGCAGATTGGGCATCCGAAAACCACACATAAAATTTTTAAAAATGGTAAAGTGAGGTTTTCAAAACAAGGGGAGAATTATTAATAGTATTGTGACAATTGCATAGCAATTCAGGGAAAAGGAGAAATTAGAAGCACAGCTCACATATTGCTTTAAAATAACTTTCCTGTTGAACATCAAACTTAACACCTATTAGGTGTGAGTACACAATGTAGATGTTGAAATGTCCTACAGATGCACTTGTTCTAGCAAACTATGAGAACAAGTACTATGAAAGAGAGTACTACAGTCCCCAGATCCCCCAAGGATGGTGGTGCCAGTCTGCCATGGAGAGTTTTACCTTGTGCCCTATCCACTCTGGCCAGCGACCAGACATTACCCATCTGTCCTCACTCAGAACTCATGGCCAGTTGCTCTGGTGTCTGCCATGCCTAAGCACTGTGAGGAGATCCAAGAAAACGTTTCATTCTATTGTGCAATGCTAATACTAACAGTGCATAGCAGGGAAAAGGCACACAATTTCAGCAGCACAGAGGTAGACTGAAAACTTTACTTTCAGTAGTTGTGGGATCTGTGATTCAGCAACTGCAAAAAAGGCAATAGTATTGCCAAATTTACTGTTCTGTTTCAATAATTAGAAACAATTTGCTTGTAAAACACCTGCATTATTCTTGGAACATCACTTAAAAAGTTGTTTTTTAATGATTTTATTATTAACATGTTGATGATCCAACTCATTATCATTAGTATTATTAGTATTATTTAGAGACATTGCCATTGAGTGTCAATATAAAAGAGAGATGATGAGCAAGATGCGGGAGAAGTAGAAGATTCTGCCAAAGGACCTTAAGCATATTTTCTCTTCTTTACAGAGTATGCAAACATAATTGCTGCCTAGAAGTACTCTCAGTCCCCTGCCCTTCAGTGACTCTGTTCCCTAAAATATTTACCTTCTGTTACCTTCCTACTGGGAGCACCCAAGAGCAGAGGCTTTGTGTCAGTCTCCTTTCATGAGTCAACTTTATCTACCCTCAAGTATCTACTCTTCGCCTCAACAGTTTCCACACGCACTCAGCATCCTCTCCATATTACCAGAACTCCAAATAAATCACAAATTTTAATAAAATCCACACATTTTCATTTGAAACATAGGAAAAATATGTACATACAAATGTATCCCCAATATGGAAAACGAAAAGAAAAATAGAAAAAATGTGAATGTCTGTGAATAGACATGTGGAGGGAAAAGAGGGATAGTTGTAATTAGAAATGATCATCAGTTACATCAATAGGTAAATGTATGACACAAATATCAATCCTTTAAAAAATGAATAATACTTATGAGCACACAGTAAACAAAGCGGAAAAACACATTGTAAGAGAGAAGGATGAAAAGGAGGAGGAGGGTGGAAGAAAAGAAACATAAAAGGGAAACTATTCTACATAGGAAATGTTTATCCAAAGCAAAGAAATGCAAACTAAAAACAAATCTAATTTATCTTTGCAATCATTAAAGTAAAATAAGTAAATAAATAAGGCTGAAGATAATACATTAAAATTGAATGACTATTCATGGATGGTGTACCTATCTGCACAATATTTTAAAAGGCAGATAATTTAGGTAATACATAAGAAAAGCCACAAAAATGATCATTCCTTTGACCCAGAAATTTCATTTTTAGGAGCGTATTTTAGGGAAAGAAGATTAAACATAATAGAAAAGATAATATGTTTCAAGATGCTCTTTGCATTTTTTTGTAATGTCAAAATTTGGATGCAAGCTAAAATATCAACATTAGAGAATGATGATATAAAATTACTATAAATTGATTCAACTGGGTTTTTATGCACATTTTAAAATATATTTATGAGAAAGACAATTTTATATGACATAAAAATAGCACACTAAAAAGTGCCATTTGCAGTCCAATGGCAGTTCTGATAAATTACGGATAAATTAGGTATATATGTGGAAGAAAGTATCCAAAACATTAGCATAAAGTAACCTATAATTGTGTTAGATTAATGGAATCTTGGCTGTCATAATTTATAAAACAATGTTTGGTATTATTCTATTTTCTTTTCAATAACTACATTTAAAATATATATTATTACATATTGTTATTTGATTATACATGATCAAAAGAGTAATTCTGATTTGCTTTTCATAGAGTTCCTGTTGCAGAAAATTGATGAACAAATCTAGAAGTTCTCTCACTACAAGCATATAGAAATGTTAAAGTTAACTAACAACTTTTAAACTTACATAGCTAACAGCAAGATAGAAATCCCAAGTGCCAGGAACAAAGAAATTGAAAGCAAGAGCATTTAAGGGGTGAGCTGACATTCTGGGGTAGGTGAGGAGGAAGTGGAAGCCATCAGTGATTGGACCGGATCCTTGAAATTTAGTGTCCACATCAGGACAGGAGATAAGGTATTAGGCCTATACAAGGCTGGGAGTTGAAATAAATCCCTACTTAAGATGGTACCCTCATTAAACTGAACTAAAACAATCTGCTCACTAGCTCAGTGGGACCATAAACAAGCAAACTTTTCTACCTCGGCTCTGAATGGGAAAAAAAAGCCTCAGTGTAGAAACTGGTCACTACTTGTCTTGAACACTACTTTTCTTATGTGAAAATCAACATGCCAAAAATTTAACATAAAACTTGATTTTGAGCTAGAAATTCTCCTAGGATACCTGGCAGAAGCAAATCTACACTAGAGGGGTTATTATATAACAGACCACATAGGGTTTACAAATAGAAACGAAAACAAATTTCCCTGAAAGTAAAATCTTATTAAAAAAAATAAGGAAAACAGTCTGTCTCGAGTGTCAGCAGACACAAAAATAGAAATCTTCAAGCCTAAGTTAATGATACAATAAAATAAAAAGGGACTATAAAACACCAGTCTAATGATTAAAAGGTAAAAATGAAATAAATTCATATGGTAAAAACTTTTCCATATGAAGCATATAATAACCAAAATAAAATTTATTATTATATTTGAAAAGAGAATTTGTGGATTGACAGACCTAAGTCACCTAGAATATGAGTATAAGGATTAAGTGTCATCAAGTAGAGAGTCCAAGATTTACCTAATACTAGCTATCGTAAGAGAGACTAGAAAGAAACAAGGGACAAGTAATATTTCAAAGAGATAATGGCTGAGAATTTGCAGAGTTGATGAATGACATGAATTCTCAGATGGAACATTTAGAGTCTAAGAAGGACAACACCTTGACACATCTTGGTGAAAATGCAGAATACCAAGGCAGACTATTAAAATTATCCAGAGAGAAAGGCTTATTAAAACAAAACAACACAAAATACTTAAAAGAATGGCTCCCTTCTTAATGAAAAACAAATTCAGAAGTGACTGTATGTGTATATACATGCTTACAGAAATAATGCTGTATGACCAAACAGGATTTATCCCAGGAATTCAAAAGCCGTTCAACCTTATCCTATGTATACAGTTAATTCCTCAAAGTAAAAGATTAAAGAAAAAAAGCAATATGTTCTTGTCAGTAAATAGAGAAAACCCACTTGACAAAAGTCAGTATCCTTTTATGGAATGGATATAGAAGACAAGTCCCTGAACCTAGTAAAAATTACTGAAAACTTTAGAGATACCACACTTTTGGTGAAACTGAAAAAAGATCTCCTTAAAGATGGGAAGGTAGGTATACTATCCACGCTTTTGCTCAACAGTGTTCTAGATCTCAAAGCAGGGAAAAGAGATATAAAGATCAAAAAGGAAGAAACAACTCACAAAAAAGTGGTTGTCCACATAGAAAATTTAAACTATTCTGAAGCATGTTCAGCAAATAGGAATATTCAGCAAGTTTGCTTTCATAACAAAATATCAGAAAAGCAACAAAATACCAGAAAAATCTTTAAAAAGGTAGCATTTACAAAAGGAACAGAACTGTAAGGTATATTGGAAAAATTTAACAAAATAATTGGTGAAATTTACAAAACATGATTAAGGACAAAAGAAAATGTGCATAAATGGAGAAAGCAATTTTCCTTGGAAGAAAGACCATTAAAGACATCAAAGAATCCCAATGAAATTTTTATGAAACATGAAAAACTCCAGCTAAAGCTCAGAGAACAATAAAGAGAAATTTAGCAATATAAGAATAAGAAAGGGTGAACTCAACTGTGACGTATTAAAATATATTATAACTCTACAGTAAATAATCATAGCAAATGAACTGAGTTAAAAACCTTCCTGTTCTTTAAAAAGTCACCATGATTTATGTAAACTATAAAGCACAAATAAGCATAAAATTGTGCTTATTTTTGTGGTGGTATTTTTATTTTTTAATTTTTTTTTTTTTTTTTTTTTTTTGGTACGCGGGCCTCTCACTGTTGAGGCCTCTCCCGTTGCAGAGCACAGGCTCTGGACGCGCAGGCCCAGCGGCCATGGCTCACGGGCCCAGCCGCTCTGCGGCATGTGGCATCCTCCCGGACCGGGGCACGAACCCGTGTCCCCTGCACTGGCAGGCAGACTCTCAACCACTGCGCCACCAGGGAAGCCCCTAATATTTTTAAGTTTAATTTTTATTCTTAGATTTCTGTCTTTCTCAACAAGGTAGAAACACGAGAACCAAATTTACCACTGCGTAGATACTCAAGGGAATATCCTGGTTGCATCATCTATAAACACCTGTATTAAAAGTATGAAGACTTCTAGAAAGATGACGTACACCAACTTCCTGACCCTCTGGAGAGAAAGAGAATTGGAAAGAAATGGCCTAGACCGGGGTCTTTGCTGTGAAGGCTGTCCTGTGCATTGTTGGATATTTAGCAGCACCTCTTCCTCTACACATTAGATGACAGTAACACCACACCTCCCAATCATGACAATCAAAACTGTCACTAGAAATGGTCAAAAGTCCCCTGGGGGCAAAACTGCCTTCAGTTGAGAACCACTGTAAGAGATTAAATCTTTAGTATAAGTCCTCAAAAATGAGAGGGAAGGGCAAGGAAGCACAAGAGAGAGATGAATTAAAATGTCAACATCTATTGAATACGAGGGGCGTGAGTGTCAGTCACATAAGTTTTTGTACTTTTTATAAATGTTTGGACTTTTTGAAATTTTAAAGTGTCACCAGGTAGTGGAGCAGTACAACTTAATTGTTAATAATGCTGGCTGGAGTTTAGTACTGTTTTGGTTTGTAATCTGACTTAGTTTTTAATATTTATATGCTTTTGTACCAGCTTCCTATTTTCTCCAAGCCTCAGTTTCCAAATCTGGTAGTTGCGAAAATTAAATGAAATAGCCCATACAAAAGTCTTATTTAGCACATTGCCTAGAACATAACAGACACTCAAAAACAAAGTTTTCCTATTTTAATTAATATTACTTTGTTTATAAAAGTGATTTATAGAAGCATTTATGATATGTGGAAAAATAAGTCATCATTAATCATAAGCATAAGCATAAAATGATTTGTTTTTTTTAAACTGAAGAGATTCTGAAAATATTATGTGCTCAATTTTAGCTTTAAAATGAAAACTAGAATGCAATTACTTGATTGGAAAAAATATGATCAAAAATAGCACACAAAATATTGGCAGCAGTTAAATACTGAAGTCACAAGTCCAGACAGACTCAAAGAATGACCTTTATTGTAATTCTTTTAGTTTGTGCCCCATATCAAAATAAACAAATAAGCAAACAAAAAATACCTGGCAGTAAAACTTTAGTTTATGAAATATAAAATGTGAAAATTCTTGCTGCATACTAGTAAATGCAAAGATGCTCAACATAAATTTTAAATTACAGGATTCCTTGCTTCAATTAGAATAGGGTAATTAACTGGTTTTCTCAAGTCCTTATTTAGAAGGTGTTAGAATAAGTTTAGGAAAAAGAAAGTGTGAAAATGATGTTTGGTTTTATTTAGCACTTCATACACAATGAACCTGTTTTCCAATACTTCTTAAGTCACTGATATTGCAACTTATTTATTTTATAAAATCCATAACATCTTAAAATGAAATGTTTGTGCTATTAAATTTTTAAGGTTCACATTACAAGGAGTGGGACTTCAGCTTTCAGTAATTTAAAATTCATGTCCCAAAACTCTGGTCCACAAACCTTGAATTTCTTTAACATAGGATGTCTGGTAAACCCATTTTTAAAGCAGGATGGAGCACTGGTGGCTGGTAGGGATGTATGGTAATCTCAGCGAAGTATCAGCAACCATAAACCATAGGCTACTTTGGCTTTGACAAGGCTGAACAGGAGCTGATAGGCTAACTGTGCTGTGTGCAGTCACAACCTTCTTTTGAACATAACCCAATGCTGGGAAAAACACAAAATGTTCAGAACCAGATTTTTTCCCCTTTTTCCTCTGTGCCTATTTGGTGCCTATTGATGACATTCTAGAAAACTCAAATTGAATGCATACCTCATATATCAAAATTAAATTGTTTCCTACTAAGAAAGCATTCATAACTATAATAAAAATCTATTTAAAACTATTTCAAAAAGACACTCGGAGAAAAACATTTAAATAAAATATGTGTAATAGCATTTTCAAATAACTAAATGTGAGTAAAGCAAGATATTATATTACAAATAATTTGAGTATTTACTTAATTTACTACATAAAGATTATTTCAGTATGTACGACCACATAAAATTTATAGTGTCCTACAATACTCAAAATTCATTCAAGCACTTCATTATTGGCCTACATGAAAATTTGGCATTTGTAATCTGACACATGTGGCCACGTGAAATTGAGTCAGCTTCATGTAATTTTGGCTTTTAAGAAAAAGAAAAATTTGAAGAAAGCAGAATACCAATACTAGAGATATCCTGATGTTATTAATTCACAGCAGTATACCTGGAAGAAGAATAACCTAAAATATAATTTTCCTAATACAGAAATTGATAAGACAAAGCTCATGTATACGTGCACATATGCATATGTGTGTTTGTGTGTGATATTCGTAACATATGTAACAAATTTATTCATTTTGGAAATAAAATGCCAAATGTTAATATTTGTTTATCTTGAGTAGTAGCATCATTTATGATTGATACTTTCTTTTTTAATTCACTATTTTCCAAATCCCACCACTCTCTAAGTGGAAATAAGTAAATAAATAAAAAATAGAGAAGTTCTCAGTGATTCTAATGTTTGAAAGCTTTCAAGAGATATTAATGGAGACTAAATATTCTTGAGAGTTGTGAAAAGGGATCATTATAAGCTATTGTTCCTGTTATTTTTCCAAAAAAAGATTCAAATTAATAGCTTCTCTTAATATCAAGAAATTAATTGTAAATTATTTTATTTAGTATTAGAATTCTCCTGAAGAGAAAATTTTAACAATTCAAGACTGCAATCAGAACACCACCTAAAAATTAGTGTATTAAACCATGTAACATAGACAAATAAGTCATCACTTGCCACTTAAAACCAAATAAACATCATCACAGTTAAAAGGAAAGTGAAAAAAAGCTTACCTTTTACTTGCAAATAACCCCATGTTGTGTAAACTAAAGGCCTAAATCTAATCTTGCTGCTTCTGTGACCTTGCACATACAATCTGAATGCCCTGAGCTATAACATTCATCTGATCAGTGTGGAAAATACTAATTTCTGTAGAGTAATTACCACTTTCCAAAGGCTGCTATCCAGAAAACCCCTTTGTTTAGATTTCTACCTCTAAAACATATGTTTCCATTGCACTGTGCCCATTATAAAAATGAGACGGTTGAGGAACAGATCATTAAACTATGCAATTCATGTTATATTAGTGAACTACAGAAGTAATTGAGATTGCCTGATTTCTTTTCTAGGTGAGAGAGACAGTAAACTTTCTTTTCACCATTTCTGGTGTTCACCTTTAATTATATAACATATTAAAATTCACTCATTTCCATAAAATCTTTCAAATTAAGTATTCATTCATCCAGGTTGAGGAAAATTTCAGAGATTACTCTATTGCCTATAGACCTGAGTGCTACATTTCCTTTATGATAACTGCAATGGAACAAGTAAGCAAAATATTGGCAGAAATTTTCCAGAGATCCTAAAATAAAATTCTGAAGCTAACATATAAATCACTTTTTATGTCTTTGAAAACATAATTTTTGATTTAAAAAAATAAAATACAGAACAAAGAGTTTTTAAAAGGCCCTTCAAAACAATAAAGACTTTTTTAACATTTCAAAACCAATAAAAAAACTTCACAAAAGACACAATGTAATTAAATCAGAAGCAAAGTTTTCTGGTAGTGATTTTACTTACAGAATGTTGAGTAGGCTAAAATAAACGGAATAAATAGAAAACTCCTTATCTTAGAGTTTTTGGAATGCTAAGAAACTATGGCACAGATTTTTCAGCCTCCAAATTAGTATCCAGTTACATGATACACCAAACCTGTGTCCCAGGCAGGTACACAGAGGGTAGAACAACAAACTCTAGGGCTACTTTTCTATCATATGCACAACACTGGCTAACTTTCAGATTTCAAGCTTTTAAATAGAAACACATGTCTTTTGGGAAAGATGGAGACAAAAGAGATACTTATAATAACCACTTTTTGAAAGCCACTGAAGAAAATAAAGAGAACCCAAAAGAGAAACCAAAACTTAATTTGCACTTTAACTGGGCACGACTTCAACCTTATACCACATATTTTGAAGAATAACAGGTGAATAAAACGTACTTTGAAAAATGCCAAACAGGATACCAGGAGTCAACTCACAACTCCACTCATCAAGACTACGTTGGGGTGAGGAAAAAGGATAGAAAATGCATGGTCTAAAGTTTTTTGGGTTTCTGAAGAGCCAAGTTTTCCATTCCCTAGTAAAAAGGGACAAGTCTGAAACCAAGTATTAGCAGGAAGATAGATATGAATGACTATTCTTACCCTGATGAAAGTGGACTCCAATAAACAAGTTCCCATGCTAATGTTTTTATGCCCTTGTTTTCCTGGAAGGAGAGTTTAAAAACAGGAGGTGAAATCAACCTCATCTTCCCTTGAAAATGTGCCACATCCAGACGACCCATTCCAGGCCCAGCCTGATTTGCCCACAGTACAGAAGTTTCAAAGGATAAGCACAAACAGTTTCCTCCAGTGTTGCTTCAGTGGTCCCAGGTTCTATCCACCCTCTATCAGGCAGCTGAGAAGGTTGAACAAAGAACAGAAACCATCAAATCCCCACCCTCCAGCTGGTATTAAGAGGAGGATGAAATAAGAAATCTCATATGCCTGACAGGGTGAGTGATGTTGTAATGTTATAAACACTATTTTGGTGGCAAACTGTATAACATATTCAAAGATTAATAAATAGGAAAAATGAGCAATAATTTTAATAAACTTCTGAGTCAGTAAAGGAGAAAGGAACATAGCATGCAGAAGACCGTAAAGAGATGACTGGAAAAACAGTCCCTCCATGAAGAGAAGAAAATTAAATAAATACAATTTCAACATGACTGAAAAATGTTTCAAAAATACGGGCTCTGAGGAAATAAGGGTAAAATGAGTAAACAGAATGAAATAAAGAGCTAGCAGTCCTAAGAAAATAAATTAATAGAAAAATTAATGTAAGCATAGAATTTATCAGATTTAAAACATTAAATTACAGACTATGCATTGATGAACTGAGTCATGGAGGAGAAGCTTGAAGAGGTAAGAGTGAATTCACAGGGAAAAAAAAGAATAGATTTATTAGTATACTGGAAAAATCTGAGGAATGTTGAAGTATGAAATTAAATTCAAATTATAGACAACAGTTGTGTCTGTTTGAAATAGTAGACTATGTACATGAAAAAAAAACTCTATTCAAAGCTATAACAATGAATAACATAATAACAGTAACAAAAACAACAAAAGAAACCTTTCATGACACAGACAAAAGGTTTGAAGATTTATAGGCCCAGTCTACATTTCAGGAAGTTTTACTAAGAGATATTCAAAAGCTAAATATTGTAATAACATCACTGAATCATAAAATTTAAGGAAGAGTCTACACATATATAAGAAAATGAAGTGTCAGTTACAAAGTAGGGAGGGAAACTGTATTCAGTATTCTCCACAGCTGATTTCTATGTTACAAAACAATATCTTACTGGAGTTTTCATGGGAACAATATATGACTCAAATTATAGCTAATCTGTTATCCATACAGAATGTAACAAAAACATTCATAGATATGACAGACTCAGGAAGTATATCATCTATTTATCCTCACTGAAAGACATAACTTGAGCAATGTGAAATGAATCACAACTCGGATATGCTTCAAGAAGATAAGGATTTGCTCACTTGATCCGTTATTAGCTTCTCTTAGCTCAGCGACATATGAGGAAGAAGTTAAAATTCATTTGTTGAGTATGAATGTGTGAATAAATGAATGAATGAATAAGCAAGTCATGACAGGCATGAAATGATAGTGAATAGTCAGTCCATAGTTGTTAAATGTTAAAACTCTTCATAAGTATACTATACACTAAAAACATCTGTTAATTATATCAAAGTTGGATAAAAATACCAGAGCAGAGACTAAACCCAGGAAAAGTAGCAGTGGAGCTGGAGTAAGGATTTGTAAGAACTGTTAACTATACACTTTTGCTTATCTGTTATTGGAAATATAGTACAGTCAGCAGATTCTGCTTGCTTCTGAAGTAAAGCAATTGAAAACCAAGTGTAAGCATATAAGCCTAATTTTTAAAAGGAAACCAAATGATATTTAAAAGAGAGATTTTATGCTTTCCAGACTTCCAGAGTGGGGCAAAATGAAAGGTGAAATAAGTGAAAAACAAAAAAATTAATAAAAGGTAAAATGAAAAAAAGTAATATTTTAAAAAACCTGTTACAACAATAAATGTAAAAGGAATCAATTCACCAAAACAAATAAACAAGCAAGATGGCAATGTTATTACTTGAGTTGAAAAAAAAAAACAAAAACCCTATATGTTATATACAAGAGTCACAAGTATAGGAAAGTGAAGTGGAAAAACTGGAAATCTAAAGGGGAATGATTATGTACCACACAAGTACACAAGAAAGAGATATTACTGTTAATGTACATAATACATTTTAAATTTTAAAACCTCAACATGACAAAGATACTCGATAAAAAACTGAAGCTCTAACTGCCATGGACCTTTATATGTCAAATAACAAAATAAACCATGTATTAAGAATGATGTAAATATATAGTAAGAACTGACATAAATACAGTAGCAACTACAGTCAAAAAACTGGAGAGATCAAGTATAACATTTTGTATACGAAGGATCTAAATAATCTTTTTTTTTTAATTGAAGTATAGTTGATTTACAAAGTTGTGTTAGTTTGCGGTATACAGCAAAGTGATTCAAATATATATATGTATATACATATATACATATGTATTCTTTTTCATATTCTTTTCCATTATGGTTTATTACAAGATACTGAATATAGTTCTCTCTGCTATACAGTAGGACCTTACTGTTTATTTCTTTTATATATAATAGTTTGTAACTGCTGATCACAAACTCCTAATTTATGCCTGCCCCCTCTTCCCCTTTGGTAACCATACTTTTGCTTTCTATGTCTGTGAGTCTGTTTCTCTTTTGTAAATAAGTTCATTTGTATCATATTTTAGATTCCACATGTAAGTGATATCATATGATAGTGGTCCTTCTCTGTCTGACTTACTTCACCTAGTATGATAATCTCTAGGTCCATCCATGTTGCTGCAAATGATACTATTTCATTCTTTTTTCATCTTCTAAGCATGTATCTATATATCCTTCAAATAAAAAATGCACCTTCTTTTCAACCATATGTGATTATTCCTCAAAACCTATGCTAAATATATCATACTGCTAAGGGACCCTTAATAACTTTCCAGAACAAAACCAAAATGCATTTTCTTCATAACACAACAAACTAGAAATTAAAAGGAAATGCAAAAAGAATTCCATCCTTAAAATGTGTCTCTCATTCCTTAGATGAAAAATAATTTTATGCAGTTAAAAAGTATAAATGTAAAATCAAAGACATAACAATACTAAAAGAAAATATTTTATATTCTTTATCATTCTTTTGCATAGAATGATATGAAGACTTTTTTTAAAAAAGATTAACAAATATTATTATATACAAATCTATAACCTTTTTAAGGCAGAAAATGGTATGATCAAAGTTAAAAGACAATTGCAATGAAGAAGAAAGCAAAAACAAGTGAAATATCAACATCAAAAAATATTGCAACATATCACTTTCTCTCTCATGCCACACTCACAGCTAAAATCGTATAGAAAGAAATCTGCAAATGTGCAGCCATTCCCCCCTTTCTGTCCATCCTTAACCTTTAACCATTCCAGGATTACCTCCCCTTCCTCCATTAATCCTTGGAAGTTGTTCCTGCTGCCATCACTAATGATGTTCCTCATCCCCGTGTAAACAAAATCAGGGAAACATTTTTAGTCCTCTTTGTATTTCATTTCTCAACAGCATTTTACACAGTTCACTACTTTAAACTCTTTCATATCTTTATATACATTTCATTTATATTATGTGCTAGTTTCAACAATAAAAATTAAGTATTTATTGAGTACCTACCATAAGCAGGCACACTTTTAGACAATAAGGATATACCATTGGCTAAGACTAAAAAAGTTCTGGCCTTCAGGAAACTTAAACTCTACCCACAGGGACAAGCAAGAAATGAACAAATATAACTATTTGAATTAGAAAGTAAACAAGACAGCATCACAAAAATGTTAAAGGAGGCTTAAAATAAAAGAAATCTGTATATCCACTAAGAGTTGACCAGAATTTATTACAGTAATGGTAAACCCACGACCTCTCAAATATTAAGAGGCAGGTTGATTTTTGTCACAATTTTTCTAATAGAAGTACATGATGGCATGTTTTAAATTACCATATTTGATTTTTAAAGCACAGTTTCACAAAAATATTGTAAAGATTCTTCACGTTCCCAAGGGCTTATAAAAATTTGATATTCAAATTATTCCATTTCTAGCATAGTCCATTCCATCTATTCTGTCATTTTTCTCTTCATCAAATGCCAACTTAACTCTGCTAGATCCTCAATTGTTAATGGCTTGAGTGTGAATGAAGCCATTCTCCTAAGTCTCTATGATTAACTTCATGAATATAACTTAACAGTTCCTACATAACCATCATTAACTATTTCAAAATATGCAATTTTACATGTTATATTGTTTCTTACACACTTGTACATATTTCAGATAATCTTATTTAACCAAATAAATGTGGATACTATCTATGTGACATGATGGATGTTAGTTTTAAGGAGGGATGCACATTTAAAGGGGACCTAACTGTTTAAGTGACTAATCCATTAGTAGATTATTTTTGCTTTTTATATCAGTCTCCTTTGTTACAAAGAAATTTAAATGGCGTATAGGAAAAGTGAATATTAGGAAACTATGGACACCCTTTAGATAAAATTGCAAAAGCAGTGTATGGCAACAGATTCTTATTTTATATAATGGATTATTTAAATATTTGACAACCAATATATATTAATCCAACAATGGTATAGAAAAAACCTCACTTTATAAAAATAGTTTTCATAAAAACAATGATTGCCATCAACCCATTATAAGCTTTTATTACATTGTGCTTGGATTATTCATTAATATTTCAATGAGCTTCCCTGCTTATATAGACACCTCACTTCCCACCTCAAATCAATCTGGCATAAAGTCACTGGATTAATCTGACTAAGGCATTCTGACACTTCTTAGATTGTGTGTGTGTGTGTGTGTGTAATGGAATTCAAATGAGTCTACAAAGTGGCCTCAATTTACTTTTTAAATTTTTCTCTATGATTTCCTTGTATAAATATGGTTTCCCTCTTGTCTTTATGTCTGACACTCTGGTTTTTGTCCATGCAAAAAGCTCTACCTAGCCCTGTTAATTCTATTAACATTTCCCCATATATTTCAGACAGACATTCATAAATTTGGTTTGATCTCCCAGAAAATATGTTTATGAACCATCTGTCATTTAGCAAATTTTCCTTTTTAATATCTTTTTTTTCAGTTGTTAAAATTTCACTACTTCTCCTAATGTGAAAATTTAGGAAGAGGTACATGATAAGCAATGTGTCGTACTTAGTATCACTTTCACATTTCCCTATATTACTATTCTGCATAGAACTTACCATTAGTTTTGTATATAATATTTACTAACTTTAATTATTTTTACTGATTTGATAACTCCACCAGATTGTAAGTTTCTGGAATGTAAGGAGTTTGTCATGTTCATTGTTATACACCCAGCATCTATATGCATACACAGCATATACTATGTTCAAAAAATAATTGATAAATGAGTACATAGAAATGAGCCTTTAATTCTTAAAGGCTATATATTGATAAGATTTATGTTTGCAAGTGAGGTTACAGTATATAATCACAATCAATTAGCTTTGATTTCACAAATTTATTAGCACACACCTTCTTTCTTTCCCTTGAGGAATGCACATTTCTAATTATCTTGCATATTTATATCAATTAAGACCTAAGAATTAGATCTCTGAAGACATGAACTTTGCTGTATTTTACAAAGTCACTTATAATTTGTATAGCAATTGTGAAGAATTAGGATGTAAAAATTAACATGGAATCTTCCGGCACACATGCTATGTCCTTTTTAATGCAAGTCTACATGACCAACTCAAGAAGCCACTGAAATGGCCAAAATTATGAAGATTCAGGTGAATAATAACATATCTCCATAATCATCTATAAACAGAGGAAAAAAGATTTTAGGTCCCATAAAAAAACATTGAGGCTTACTTTTTAGAGGGAGAATAATATTTCTGATGAAGACAGCACAGCATTTGCAGTGTTTCTTTTAAGAATACTTAATCAGTGGTTGAGGACTGTAATTTATCAAATATCACATGACCTGTATCTCCCTATCCTTATATTATTATTTATTAAAGCTTTAGAATTTGGAGATATTTATACTCTAAAGTTAAAAATATGTTTTTTCTTTTTATCTCAGAGTAAAATGATTCACATGTAACAATTTTGTCCTTCTAGACTCTCAACTCTTTAAGTATATTTTTAAAGTATGCAACATACAGACAAATACACCTCTCTCACCTATAATACTATTAATTGTCCTTAATAACTGCAATCTGTTTCAGTCATGTACACTAATGCAATAATTATAGCTTAAATAATCCAGTGAGTAAAAGTATCTATTTGACATACTGTGTTCAACATTAATCTGTTTCTTAGCTTAGCATAAATCTGTATACCAGATGCCTTCTTGTAATTAACACGTTGGGATTTGGGAGCAGTAGATTCTGCTTGTAACAAACTTTCCATCAAGTCGACATCTGTGATTTATACCTCCAACTCACTTTCAATATATTTACATAATCAGTTCAATTTCAGCCTAGATTATACATTCTTCTATTTTTATAAGCAGTATCCCCTAAAGATCGCTAAAGAGTAAATCAAAGTGAAGTTTAATTCTTTCTCCTCTTTTTCTAATCAAAACACATAAAATCAAATTCATTGATTACTTGCATTTATTTTATAAGAAAAAATATGTGCTTTTATTCTGATAAATGGTATGTAAGGCCATAACAGGGATACTTTAATTACTATCGACATGATAAAATAAGCCGTATGTACATAGACTTATATTTTAATATATTTTTAAGATTTAATAGAATTTTGCTTTACACCATTCTTTTGAAGCATGTTTAGATGTTAGTATTCCCATTTAACCACTAATGAAACTGAGGTTCAAAGAGGTTAGATGACTTGATTAGGAAGGTTGAACTTCCAAGATCATCACTTTTCTGTTTTGTTTTCCAGTGTACTTAAGGGCAGATTCAGGTCTTTTCTTCCCAATTCAAGGATTTTTCCACTCTAACACACTGTCATTAAAGACAGGTAATTGTAAAACTTGGAAATATTTTCAAATTATAATAATAATAAGATGTCACTTAAAATATTTTACAGATCAACCTGGTGTTGTCTAAGATTATTTTAATCACAGTATAATTAATGTCAGTTTTAGATAATGTACATTAGAATAATAATATTTTTATATAATTTTGTTTCTAAAAAATTCTAGGTTAGGCAAATGATAGCATAAAATGTATCATTATAAAAATTCTAGAAGATATATTTGACATATTGTTAGTATGCATATTTGGTTGTAATATGTCATTGTAAATAAAATGTACATAATTACAAAAAGCCTGCCTTAAAAAGGGAATATTGCTAATGTTTCCAAGTTTTATTTCAATGCAAAAAATTGACAAATTGTGAACTAAATTTTACATAAATGAGAAATATGTACATTAACATTGTTTTTGCCTTATTCTTGTCTGCCCTTCATTTTTATAGACTATAATTACCTCTTCATTAGCAAACTTTTTAATGTCTATGGTGAATTAACAATTAAAATCTTTTTAAAAAACTAGAATAAATTTTCAGAAGAATAAAATAATTTAAAACTCTTTTAGTAGGAGAGCAGTTTCTTTGATATCTATATCCCAGTTTCTTAATGTTGTACAATCACAAAGAAGGTTAAGAGACAAATGGAGTAGAGTTACCAGGAACCAGCAAGAGCATCTTAGAATTAAAGGAGTGTATGGGGTACTTTACTGATGGAGTATCTCTCTTCTGCAAAGCCAAGTCAGAAATCATCCAGAGTTGAGAGATATGAATAAACACTAGAGTTTACATGGAAAACCTGCTTCATTTCAATACTTATTTCATAATTGTTCTGTTGTTAAGGGAGGAATCTGGGCTTCTAGATGTAAGGGTTATGGTGCTAAGAGAATTTCTCACCTTTTATTATTCTCCTATAGGAGTTGGCTCTGTCTAGAATTATCCTCTCTGTTACTAATGTCTGATAACTCTAACAGCTTTGACTATGAACCAGGCACTATTGTTAATTGTTTTTAATTTACTAGCTTGTTTAAGTTTAAGCAGGTATAATTGAGGTAAAATTTTCAACATGGCTAAAAAGACTCTATCGTACTTAGAAATACATGTAATTCCTAAGTAGACAGATAAAGATTACAAGAAACTCTGTAAGCTATAAATATACAGTTAAATAATGAATGCTAAAAAATAACTGGACTTCTGGTATAGGGTATTTAAAATGGGAAACCGTTAAAATGGGAAACAGTTAAAATGTGAAAAATTACAACTTAATGGTATATAATGTCATGCAGAAGCTATGTCTATCTAAAATGAGTATATTCAGTCAGTTAAAATCCTTGATTAGGAAAAATAGTGAACTTGTGTTTTTGATACCATGTAGAACAGCAGTCGCCAACCTTTTTGGTACCAGGGACCGGTTTTGTGGAAGACAATTTTTCCACGGACTGGGGGTGGTGGGGGAGGGGTGGTGATGGTTTCAGGATGATTCAAGCACATTACATTTATTGTCCACTTTATTTCTATTATTATTACATTGTAATATATAATGAAATAATTATACAACTCACCATAATGCAGAATCAGTGGGAGCCCTGAGCTTGTTTTCCTGCAACTAGATGGTCCCATCTGGAGGTGATGGGAGACAGTGACACCAGAAGTGTACTGCTTATGTCCAGTCTACTCCGTAATCTCGTCTTGGTTGCTGTCAATGCAGAAAACCCTGCTTCACAAAGATAGGATGCTGGAAATGGAAGCAGGTTTTTCAGTGCTTTTGTGGCAATCTCAGGATATTCCGCCTTGACTTTAATCCAGAACGTATGGAGGTTTGAAGTTGTCTCAACCATACTTTTAAGGCCACCGTCATTTGCCATCTCAAGCAGATGATCCTCTTCTAGCACAGACAAAGTCGATTCACCTGGCTTATTCACAAATGGGTCGTGGATCCATTCCTTCCCAGTTCGGGGGTCTTTGTAGTTGGGAAGTAATGCTCAAACTCTTCTGAAAGCTGAGATAGGTGATCATGCACCAGCTGGGAGAAAGAAGGCCCTGGCGCAGTCTCTTTCAAAATCTCTGCTAATGTTTGAAACATGTCAAAAATCCCAATGTTCACTCGTCGCCTCGATAATTCCAGTTTCGCTTTGAATGCAGCCACTTTACCTGCTGACTTGAACAGAGTTGTCATTCTCCCCTTAAGTGACAGATTGAGTTCATTGAGAAGGTTGAATATGTCACACAAGTAAACAAGTTTTGCGACCCATTCTGTGTCAAGTAAATGTGCTGCCAGGGGTGACTTTTTCTAAGAGAAATCTCTGGAGCAGCTCTTGTAACAAAAAAACTGTGGCCAGTGATCTACTTTTAGAAAATCATCTCACTTCTGTATATAAGAGAAGACGTGTGTACTCTGTGTCCATCTCCTCACAGAGCTGCGCGAACAGACGTGAGTTAAGGGCATGTACTTTAATGTGGTTGATAATGTTAATCACATCCTGCAAAACATTGTTAAGTTCAGGTGACATTTTTCGGCTAGCCAGCATTTCTCTATGGATGACACAGTGCATAGACTCACATTCAGAAGCGACCTCTTTGACCTGAGTAGTGAAACCTGACAGCTGTCCGGTCATGGCAGCCGCTCCGTCTGTGCATATACCAACACAAAATGATCAATTCAGTTTTCCTGATATGTAATCATTCAAAGACTTGAATAGTTCTGCAGCTGTGGTGTTGGTTGGCAACAAAAGTGCACATGACATGTCCTCATGCACATCCTCCTGAAAAATATATCGCACAAAAACAAGCACTGTTGCCTTGTTGTCAACATTGGTGGACTCGTCAACCTGGATTGTGCACCACGGTGACTCATTAATCCTCTCTAACCATTGTGCCTCAATATCCTCTGCTATTTCATCAATTCGTCTAGTTATGGTGCTACCTGAAAGAGGAACACGTGCCACCTTTTGAACTGCAGCCTCTCCTAAAAGTTCATGACAAATGTCCTTAGCAGCAGGCAGGATCAACTCTTCACCAATATTAAAGGGCTTCGTAGCTTTAGCAATGCAGTTAGCCACTAAGGACCATGCTCTAGGTGCAGACACATTTGATGAAGTGGTGGCCTTCAATAATTGCTTCTGTTCTTTGTGTTCATGTTTTTGTTTTTGTTTGTTTTCTTTTGAAAAGCTCCAAAGGCTTGTCTTTTAATGCAGGGTGCTTGGTCTCCATGTGGCGAAACAGTTTTGAGGGTTTCATGGCTTCACTGTATAGCAGGTCGCCACATATTATATAAAGTGGGCTTGGAGAATGTGAATCACCTCTTGCAATGAACCCGTGATTTAAGTAGGACTCTTGGTATTTTCTTTTAAAAGCAGCTTTCGTTTTGTTGGCAGTCTTAGAGTCTTCTGCTGTCTCATCTTTGGGTCTCTACCCCTTTACAAAGAAGCTCTCCAGCAACATGTGTTTTTTACTCATTTTGGCTAGGGTTAGCCTGTGGGCTTACCAAAACTGTGACTGAGACAAGTGTGAAGTGCGGGAAAGAGGCACGGATGGAAGTTTTAAATAAAATAACGGGCAGGCCACGCGTGGACTAAAATAAGTGTTGGATTCTGACGTAAAGCCTGCCACCAAATGCAGCTTAACTGTCGGTTGCCACTCACTGATAGGGTTTTGTTGCGCCTGCAAGCAACTGATTTATTATGGTCTCTGTGCAGTCAAACTTCTGTGCTAATGATAATCTGCATTTGCAGCCGCTCCCCAGTGCTAGCATCACCCCTCAGCTCCACCTCAGACCATAAAGCACTAGATTCTCATAAGGAGTACGCAACCTAGATCTCTCACGCACACAGTTCACAGAAGGGTTCGCGCTACTATGAGAATCTAATGCCACTGCTGGTCTGACAGGAGGTGGAGCTCAGGCGGTAATGGGAGCAATGGGGAGCGGCTATAAATACAGATGAAGCTTTGATCGCTCGCCTGCCGCTCACCTCCTGCTGTGCAACCAGGTTCCTAACAGGCCACAGACCAATAGCGGTCCGGGGCCTGGGGGTTGGGGACCCCTGATATAGAAAGAACACAGGTTGGCTAGCTGAGTTTTCACCTTATCAAATTTTTATTTTATAATTGTGTATGTTTGGTTACATCAATAATATCTACTTTCTAACAAAGTTTGATGGATTTATTAAAATACTTAAAAGTATATTCTTAATCTAGAGTATATTGTAATATATACTAATACTTTAATATACACTAATTCTTTAATATTGAGAACAAATTCATAATTTTCACTGATTTTCTCAGAATCATAGTTTAATTTTACTGATAGTTACAAAAAAATTTTATATAATGAAGATGAAATGTAGGGCCCTCATCTTTGCTTTTTTTCTAGGAGCACTTTAAGCTTTTATCAGAAACTTCCAATTAAGGCAAAAACTTATTTAGAAATAAAATTTCCTGAATATGTACTATACTATTCACAATCCATTCCATTTTTGAGACATCAGGCAAAGAGAGATGACCCTTGCTTTAGAGAATAAATCAGTGAAAAAAATGTGTTAACATTATTTAGCAATTAATTTTTTCAATCTATTTGTTTTAGCATTAAGAATAGTTAGCATATAAAGCGTTAATATCTTAAATATCTATATTCTTTTCTGTATATATCACCACATGACATATACATGTATACTAGACTAAGATCCACAACCAACGACCATACCTCTCTTGTAACCTTGTACTCTCAGCCTTTGATACACTGACATACAGTACGTGCTCAAGAAGTCTTAATGAAAAAAATGAGCTTAATCATCCATTTTTTGACAAATATATATATAGTTCAAGTATATTTTTATTTGGGCATTTTAAAACTATGATTAAAGTTGGTTTGCAGAATATTCATATTTTATGAATATTTTATTGTGGAAAAATCATTCCTCTTATTTTTATAATGAACATAGTGGTGGATACACTGAATTACTTTCAAACCTTTAAGCAAGTTCATTGTTGAGGATATAAAATTATTATGTTTAGGGAAAAAGAAAGTATGAATTTGTGTGTATACATATCAAATATATAATAGATACTTAGGGGAAAAAAGACAGAAACACATGTGCCCAAAATTTAATTTTCCCTATTATGCTGTCTGTATTTTTCCATTTATCCTAAAATTAATATTTATGGCTTTATAAAAAATATCCATGTTCTTATAACTAGCTATTAAAAAACTGGCATTAATAGTTGAAAATATTTTTTAAAATGTGGGATTCATTACGTACCGTGCACTGGATTGCTTACCTAGCCTGTTAATTAATAACTAGTCTTTTTATTATTAGCTTCACATTAAAAGATTAGCAAAAAGAAGGGTCATGACCTCAGTTAACAGGAATACTGCTAGTACGGTTCTTGCTTCATGAATAATTTATAATCCATTAGAATCAAATGAACAGCAGAGCAACATTACAACTAACATTCAGCTGTTCCATGGATTCGTTTTAACTCCCTTCAGGAATACTGTTTGTAATGAGTAGCAAGACGTAATTTTCTTGGTTACCTAACATGGCACCCCAGATTCTAATGTTTAGCTTTTAGTAGAAAGGAGGCTCAATATATTAAGATAAAGTTATTACTTTCTCATAATGTCTTAGCAGGTGAACAAAATAAAGTGCAAGGCATATGAGAGAAAAGTTTAACTAAAAAAAAAATACAAATATAATTGATAATAAGCAATATAAAACACAGTAATTGTGCCTGCACACCAAAAAAAAATCAGCCACTAGCCTTAAGGTCCTAGCAATAACCCTATCTCTTGCTTCATGCCGATTGATTCTATACATTAAGAGAAGTCTTCCTTGTACCTGGGTAACAACAGGTCACATAACCTTTCTCTTTTATTTCAAATATTTGCTCAAATCTGTAGCATAAAAAAAGAAATATTACTTTTTAAGCATATGTATTTTTGAATGAACCAAGATTTATAATTATTTGACTATTATATATATTTTATAGCTTGAGACACAAGGAAAAATGTGGAAAGAAAAATTAGTATTATCTTAGAAAGAGCAATTAAAATAAAATTTTCACAACAATAAACATATTAAAAAAAAAGTAAAAAACCTGAATCTTTTCTGACCCCCATTCTCCCAACAAAAGGCACGTCAACTGCATATCTCAGTTAATATTACAAATCATTACCAAAGAAAATTCAGACAGACTCAAGGCATTTTAATGAAAGTGAACAGTCTGCCCAGCCATGATAATTTTACCCTTCATTATACAAATGAAGCTTGAGGTTTTACAATGAAAAATTCCTGATTAAACCCACTAACTTTTGATCACTAGGGATAACCAAAGATTATATACTCAGCTTATGTCTACCTTTCTTTGGATCTGCAGAAAATCTTTTAAAAATCTCAGTTACTATTAAATATAGTGGCCAAGTTAAAGAGACACACTTCATTTTTTTTCTGAAAAATGTCTAGATTATTAATTTTTATGGGACTGTTATCAAGAATGACTAATAAAAATGTTTGAAATTCATTTTTTAAATGCCTACAATTGATCAAATCCTATATGATTGCTCTGTAATTACTAAATAG
Organism: Tursiops truncatus; assembly: GCF_011762595.2. Classification (NCBI taxonomy): domain Eukaryota; kingdom Metazoa; phylum Chordata; class Mammalia; order Artiodactyla; family Delphinidae; genus Tursiops; species Tursiops truncatus. Next base: position 55,540,010 of record NC_047039.1, on the reverse strand, counting down.
AAATAAATAAGTTCATTTATAAGCCACTGTCATTAAAGGAGCAATATACACTGAGTTGTAAATTCAATTTGAGGTCTGATTTTCAAACATGCTTGAAATTTTCTCCTCATCCTTCTACTTAAGATCACCACATTTACTTCACTTCTCTTGCCTTTGCCTTTATTTTCCATTATTGAAGAAACTTTTGTAATGTTTTCTCTCACATGGCGAACGGCAGACTTTTTTTCATAGTCATCTAACAGGTTGTAGATGTAACTTTTAAAATAAACTGTTAATTTTACATTCTGCCACCTATTTTTAGTGGTAGAGCTTCCTGCAAACAAATGAATAGTCTCATCATTAGCTTTAGGGTATTGCCCATGACAACCATCTTCCTGTGTCCCCTAAGCAAATCTACTCTTAAGACAACTGCCTTTTTTTTCCACCAAGACTAGACTTTTTTAAGTCACCAAATACATACATTTTTTTTTTTTTTTTAACATCTTTATTGGGGTATAATTGCTTTACAATGGTGTGTTAGTTTCTGCTTTATAACAAAGTGAATCAGTCATACATAAACATATGTTCCCATATGTCTTCCCTGTTGCGTCTCCCTCCCTCCCACCCTCCCCATCCCACCCCTCCAGGCTGTCACAAAGCACCGAGCCAATATCCCTGTGCCATGCGGCTGCTTCCCACTAGCTATCTACCTTACTGCGTTTGTTACTGTGTATATGCCCATGACTCTCTCTCGCCCTGTCACAGGTCACCCTTCCCCCTCCCCATAACCTCAAGTCCGTTCTCTAAGAGGTCTGCGTCTTTATTCCTGCTTTACCCCTAGGTTCTTCATGACATTTTTTTCTTAAATTCCATATATATGTGTTAGCATACGGTATTTGTCTTTTTCTTTCTGACTTACTTCACTTTGTATGACAGACTCTAGGTCTATCCACCTCATTACAAATAGCTCAATTTCGTTTCTTTTTATGGCTGAGTAATATTCCATTGTATATATGTGCCACATCTTCTTTATCCATTCATCCGATGACGGGCACTTAGGTTGTTTCCATCTCCGGGCTATTGTAAATAGAGCTGCAATGAACATTTTGGTACATGACTCTTTTTGAATTTTGGTTTTCTCAGGGTATATGCCCAGTAGTGGGATTGCTGGGTCATATGGTAGTTCTATTTGTAGTTTTTTAAGGAACCTCCATACTGTTCTCCATAGTGGCTGAACCAATTCACATTCCCACCAGCAGTGCAAGAGTGTTCCCTTTTCTCCACACCCTCTCCAGCATTTATTGTTTCTAGATTTTTTGATGATGGCCATTCTGACTGGTGTGAGATGATATCTCATTGTAGTTTTGATTTGCATTTCTCTCATGATTAGTGATGTTGAGCATTCTTTCATGTGTTTGTTGGCACTCTGTATATCTTCTTTGGAGAAATGTCTATTTAGGTCTTCTGCCCATTTTTGGATTGGGTTGTTTGTTTTTTTGTTATTAAGCTGCATGAGCTGCTTATAAATTTTGGAGATCAATCCTTTGTCAGTTGCTTCATTTGCAAATATTTTCTCCCATTCTGAGGGTTGTCTTTTGGTCTTCTTTATGGTTTCCTTTGCTGCGCAAAAGCTTTTAAGTTTCATTAGGTCCCATTTGTTTACTCTTGTTTTTATTTCCATTACTCTAGGAGGTGGGTCAGAAAGAATCTTGCTGTGATTTATGTCATAGAGTGTTCTGCCTATGTTTTCCTCTAAGAGTTTGATAGTTTCTGGGCTTACATTTAGGTCTTTAATCCATTTTGAGCTTATTTTTGTGTATGGTGTTAGGGAGTGATCTAACTTCATACTTTTACATGTAGCTGTCCAGTTTTCCCAGCACCACTTATTGAATAGGCTGTCCTTTCTCCACGGTACATTTCTGCCTCCTTTGTCAAAGATAAGGTGACCATATGTGCGTGGGTTTATCTCTGGGCTTTCTATCCTGTTCCATTGATCTATCTTTCTGTTTTTGTGCCAGTACCATACCGTTTTGATAACTGTAGCTTTGTAGTATAGTCTGAAGTCTGGGAGCCTGATTCCTCCAGTTCCTTCTTTCGTTCTCAAGATTGCTTTGGCTATTCGGGGTCTTTTGTGTTTCCATACAAATTGCAAAATTTTTTGTTCTAGTTCTGTGAAAAATGCCAGTGGTAGTTTGATAGGGATTGCATTGAATCTATAGATTGCTTTGGGTAGTAGAGTCATTTTCACAATGTTGATTCTTCCAATCCAAGAACATGGTATATCTCTCCATCTATTTGTATCATCTTTAATTTCTTTCATCAGTGTCTTATAATTTTCTGCATACAGATCTTTTGTCTCCTTAGGTAGGTTTATTCCTAGATATTTTATTCTTTTTGTTGCAATGGTAAATGGGAGTGTTTTCTTGATTTCACTTTCAGATTTTTCATCATTAGTATATAGGAATGCCAGAGATTTCTGTGCATTAATTTTGTATCCTGCCACTTTACCAAATTCATTGATTAGCTCTAGTAGTTTTCTGGTAGCATCTTTAGGGTTCTCTATGTATAGGATCATGTCATCTGCAAACAGTGACAGCTTTACTTCTTCTTTTCCGATTTGGATTCCTTTTATTTCCTTTTCTTCTCTGATTGCTGTGGCTAAAACTTCCAAAACTATGTTGAATAAGAGTGGTGAGAGTGGGCAACCTTGTCTTGTTCCTGATCTTAGTGGAAATGCTTTCAGTTTTTCACCATTGAGGATGATGTTTGCTGTGGGCTTGTCATATATGGCCTTTATTATGTTGAGGAAAGTTCCCTCTATGCCTACTTTCTGCAGGGTTTTTATCATAAATGGGTGTTGAATTTTGTCAAAAGCTTTCTCTGCATCTATTGAGATGATCATATGGTTTTTCTCCTTCAGTTTGTTAATATGGTTTATCACATTGATAGATTTGCGTATATTAAAGAATCCTTGCATTCCTGGAATAAACCCCACTTGATCATGGTGTATGATCCTTTTAATGTGCTGTTGGATTCTATTTGCTAGTATTTTGTTGAGGATTTTTGCATCTATGTTCATCAGTGATATTGGCCTGTAGTTTTCTTTCTTTGTGACATCCTTGTCTGGTTTTGGTATCAAGGTGATGGTGGCCTCGTAGAAGGAGTTTGGGAGTGTTCCTCCCTCTGCTATATTTTGGAAGAGTTTGAGAAGGATAGGTGTTAGCTCTTCTCTAACTGTTTGATAGAATTCGCCTGTGAAGCCATCTGGTCCTGGGCTTTTCTTTGTTGGAAGATTTTTAATCACAGTTTCAATTTCAGTGCTTGTGATTGGTCTGTTCATATTTTCTATTTCTTCCTGATTCAGTCTTGGCAGGTTGTGCATTTCTAAGAATTTGTCCATTTCTTCCAGATTGTCCATTTTATTGGCATAGAGTTGCTTGTAGTAATCTCTCATTATCTCTTTTATTTCTGCAGTGTCAGTTGTTACCTCTCCTTTTTAATTTCTAATTCTATTGATTTGAGTCTTCTCCCTTTTTTTCTTAATGAGTCTGGCTAGTGGTTTATCTATTTTGTTTATCTTCTCAAAGAACCAGCTTTTAGTTTTATTGATCTTTGCTATTGTTTCCTTCATTTCTTTTTCATTTATTTCTGATCTGATTTTTATGATTTCTTTCCTTCTGCTAGCTTTGGGGTTTTTTTGTTCTTCTTTCTCTAATTGCTTGAGGTGCAAGGTTAGGTTGTTTATTCGAGATGTTTCCTGCTTCTTAAGGTGGGCTTGTATTGCTATAAACTTCCCCCTTAGAACTGCTTTTGCTGCATCCCACAGGTTTTGGGTCGTTGTGTCTCCATTGTCATTTGTTTCTAGGTATTTTTTGATTTCCTCTTTGATTTCTTCAGTGATCACTTCATTATTAAGTAGTGTATTGTTTAGCCTCCATGTGTTTGTATTTTTTACAGATCTTTTCCTGTAATTGATATCTAGTCTCATGGCGTTGTGGTCAGAAAAGATACTTGGTACAATTTCAATTTTCTTAAATTTACCAAGGCTTGATTTGTGACCCAAGATATGATCTATCCTGGAGAATGTTCCATGAGCACTTGAGAAAAATGTGTATTCTGTTGTTTTTGGATGGAATGTCCTATAAATATCAATTAACTCCATCTCGTTTAATGTATCATTTAAAGCTTGTGTTTCCTTATTTATTTTCATTTTGGATGATCTGTCCATTGGTGAAAGTGGGGTGTTAAAGTCCCCTACTATGAATGTGTTACTGTCGATTTCCCCTTTTATGGTTGTCAGTATTTGCCTTATGTATTGAGGTGCACCTATGTTGGGTGCATAAATATTTACAATTGTTATATCTTCCTCTTGGATCGATCCCTTGATCATTATGTAGTGTCCTTCTTTGTCTCTTCTAATAGTCTTTGGTTTAAAGTCTATTTTGTCTGATATGAGAATTGCTACTCCAGCTTTCTTTTGGTTTCCATTTGCATGAAATACCTTTTTCCATCCCCTTACTTTCAGTCTGTATGTGTCTCTAGGTCTGAAGTGGGTCTCTTGTAGACAGCAAATATATGGGTCTTGTTTTTGTATCCATTCAGCCAATCTGTGTCTTTTGGTGGGAGCATTTAGTCCATTTACATTTAAGGTAATTATCGATATGTGTGTTCCTATTCCCATTTTCTTAATTGTTTTGGGTTCGTTATTGTAGGTCCTTTCCTTCTTTTGTGTTTCTTGCCTAGAGAAGTTCCTTTAGCAGTTGTTGTAGAGCTGGTTTGGTGGTGCTGAACTCTCTCAGCTTTTGCTTGTCTGTAAAGGTTTTAATTTCTCCATCAAATCTGAATGAGATCCTTGCTGGGTAGAGTAATCTTGGTTGCAGGTTTTTCTCCTTCAACACTTTCAATATGTCCTGCCACTCCCTTCTGGCTTGCAGAGTTTCTGCTGAAAGATCAGCTGTTAACCTTATGGGGATTCCCTTGTGTGTTATTTGTTGTTTTTCCCTTGCTGCTTTTAATATGTTTTCTTTGTATTTAATTTTTGACAATTTGATTAATATGTGTCTTGGCGTATTTCTCCTTGGATTTATCCTGTATGGGACTCTCTGTGCTTCCTGGACTTGATTAACGATTTCTTTTCCCATATTAGGGAAGTTTTCAACTATAATCTCTTCAAATATTTTCTCAGTCCCTTTCTTTTTCTCTTCTTCTTCTGGAACCCCTATAATTCGAATGTTGGTGCGTTTAATGTTGTCCCAGAGGTCTCTGAGACTGTCCTCAGTTCTTTTCATTCTTTTTTCTTTATTCTGCTCTGAAGTAGTTATTTCCACTATTTTATCTTCCAGGTCACTTATCCGTTCTTCTGCCTCAGTTATTCTGCTATTGATCCCATCTAGAGTACTTTTAATTTCATTTATTGTGTTGTTCATCGTTGCTTGCTTCATCTTTAGTTCTTCTAGGTCCTTGTTAACTGATTCTTGCAATTTGTCCATTCTATTGTCCATTCTATCTCCAAGATTTCGGATCAACCTTACTATCATTATTCTGAATTCTTTTTCAGGTAGACTGCCTATTTCCTCTTCATTTGTTAGGTCTGGTGGGTTTTTATCTTGCTCCTTCATCTGCTGTGTGTTTTTCTGTCTTTTCATTTTGCTTATCTTACTGTGTTTGGGGTCTCCTTTTTTGCAGGTTGAAGGTTCGTAGTTCCTGTTGTTTTTTGTGTCTGTCCCCAGTGGCTAAGGTTGGTTCAGTGGGTTGTGTAGGTTTCCTGGTGGAGGGTACTAGTGCCTGTGTTCTGGTGTATGAGGCTGGATCTTGTCTTTCTGGTGGGCAGGTCCACGTCTGGTGGTGTGTTTTGGGGTGTCTGTAGACTTACTATGATGTTGGGCAGCCTCTCTGCTAATGGGTGGGGTTGTGTTCCTGTCTTGCTAGTTGTTTGGCATAGGATGTCCAGCACTGTAGCTTGCTGGTCGTTGAGTGAAGCTGGGTGCTGGCGTTGAGATGGAGATCTCTCGGAGATTTTTGCTGTTTGATATTATATGCAGCTGGGAGGTCTCTTGTGGACCAGTGTCCTGAAGTTGGCTCTCCCACCTCAGAGGCACAGCACTGACTCCTGGCTGCAGCACCAAGAGCCTTTCATCCACAGGGCTCCTTAATTTGGGATGATTCGTTGTCTATTCAGGTATTCCACAGATGCAGGGTATATCAAGTTGATTGTGGAGCTTTAATCCGCTGCTTCTGAGGCTGCTGGGAGAGATTTCCCTTTCTCTTCTTTGTTCTGACAGTTCCCAGGGGCTCAGCTTTGGATTTGGCCCCGCCTGTGCGTGTAGGTCGCCGGAGGGCGTCTGTTCTTTGCTCAGACAGGACGAGGTTAAAGGAGCCGCTGATTCGGAGGCTCTGGCTCACCCAGGCCGGGGGGTAGGGAGGGTCACGGAGTGCGGGGCGGGCCTGCAGCGGCAGAGGCCGGCGTGATGCTGCAGCCTGAGGCGCGCCGTGCGCTCTCCCGGGGAGCCGTCCCTGGATCCCGGGACCCTGGCAGTGGCGGGCTGCACAGGCTCCCCGGAAGGGCGTGTGGCTAGTGACCTGTGTTCGCACACAGGCCTCCTGGCGGCGGCAGCAGCGGCCTTAGCGTCCCATGTCCGTCTCTGGGCTCCGCACTCTTAGCCGCGGCTCGCGCCCGTCCCTGGAGCTCTCTCAAGCAGCGTTCTTAATCCCCTCTCCTCGTGCACCAGGAAACAAAGAGGGACGTAAAAGTCTCTTGCCTCTTCGGCAGGTCCAGACCTCTCCCCGGACTCTCTCCCAGCCAGCCGCCGGCGCACCAACGCCCTGCAAGCTGTGTTCACGCCGCCAACCTCAGTCCTCTCCCGGCGCTCCGACAAAAGCCGGAGCCTCAGCTCCCAGTCCCGCCCGCCCCGGCGGGCGAACAGACAAGCCTCTCGGCTGGTGAGTGCCGGTCGGCCCGATCCTCTGCGCTGGAATCTGTCCGCTTTGCCCTCCGCACCCCTGTTGCTGTGCTCTCCTCCGCGGCTCCCAAGCTCCCCCACTCCGCCTCCCGAAGTCTCCACCCGCGAAGGGGCTTCCTAGTGTGTGGACACTTTTCCTCCTTCACAGCTCTCTCCCGCTGGTGCAGGACCCGTCCCTATCCTTTTGTCTCTGTTTAGTTTTTTCTTTTGCCCTAACCAGGTACGTGGGGGGTTCCTTGCCTTTTGGGAGGTCTGAGGTCTTCTGCCAGCGTTCAGTAGGTGTTCTGTAGGAGTTGTTCCACGCGTAGATGTATTTCTGGTGTATCTGTGGAGAGGAAGGTGATCTCCGCGTCTTACTCTTCTGCCATCTTCCCGGAAGTTCCTACATACATTTTAATAACTGATTTCTCTCATATGAAACCACGGTTTTCATGATATATTTCTGTATTATTTATAGTCCATACTTCCTTTCATACACATTTATCTCATTTTACCTTTGCAAGCCTTCTGTGAGTCAGAAAACTAACTTTCTACAATGAAAAGCATCTAAAAGCACTTCATCTTGAGATTGTTCACTCTTTTGAAGGTCACAGACTTCATTCTGAACCGAATAAAATGTATAGTTCCTTTCCTCAGAAAAAAAAATGCACACAAATTTACAAATCCAGAGGATTCATGGACAATCTGAATTCTCATATTAAGAAGACGTGATCTAGCTAATCACTCATACCCAGCAGAATTAACTAACCTTAAAGTTCACATCACTCAATAATACTGAAGATTACATGAAAGCACAGAAGAAAAAACATCTTGGAGAAGTTAAAAGAAAAGGGAAATTATCTTTGAGAATAATGAGATGAGATATTGATGCTTTCCTAATACTCATTAGGAAACAGCATATGGCAGGATATACAAACAAACTGGGACTTGAAGTATTCTTTCTGATTGAAATGACAAAAGAAATACCCTCTAATTACTTTGTTGACAAATCCATCGTGGATGATGAAAACTAATAGTTATCAGTCTGGAATCACATTAGAATCCACCCAGGGAGTTAAAAACAACAAAGGACCCTTGTCTAGGGCCCCACCTCATGAGAAATCCTGAGTTAATTGGTCCAATATAGGGTTTTGCCATAACTATGTTTCTAAAGCTCCCCAGTAGATTCTAATGTGCAGAGTTGAGGACCACTGCTGTAGAACCAATAAGAATGGACTTGGAGCTTAATTTTAATGAATAATCAGTATGCTGCTGTGAAATTAATCACAACCTAGAAAAAAAATCACCATTTCACACTGGAGTTCAAATTAGCAAGGAGAGGTGCCTTAAATAAATATGGTCAAATTAGTCAAAACCAATTTAAAATCTGAAAAAGGAAAAAAAAATCCAATAGCCTGAAAATTAAACAAAATTAAAACTGTGTTAAATATTGTAACTATACCAATAATTAAAATATGATAGAAAATGATAAAGAGAAAGAATGTAAATTTGATAAATGCAGATTTAAACAGTATACACAAATTACAAAGGTGAAACCTATACAAAACCCAAGCACTGCATTATTATATATTATAATTAATTTAGCTCTTTGCAGATTTAAGGTTTTATAGTACCTGGTCTTTAGTACCCAAGAAGCTAGCAAAAGTTAACACCATAAGGCAGAATTTTCACCCAACTATTTGATGGTGCCTGCCACCTCCAATATTTTTTGCAAAGAAGTCAGTGGAAAAATCTAGAAGAAACAGAATATCTCTCAAATCCAACTATTCCATTATGGTAAGCAGGCCAGAATGAAATAGTATGTATGCACACACCCACACACACACATAACACAAGCAAGAATATTTTAATCTAATATATGTAGGTACTTTTAAATTAGCACTGAAATACTCCTATACTCAAGAAATTCATTCATGAAATCATTTCAGACTTAATAGACTTACACTGTTGATTGCAGTTATCTTGCAAACAAAGTATTTGATTCATAAAAGATCCATTTGAGTTCATTTTAGAGAAGAACATGATAAAGCAATAAAATCATAGAATCTTGAGGGGGATTTATAAGTAATACATTTAATCCTTTAAGACTTTCCTTCTGAAGCATACACAGCAAATATAAATATACATAACAAACGATCAAGGAGTCAGTATATGTATTCTCACCATTGCAATGGGGAGTTCGTTAGGTTTTGTTTAGTTGTTGTGTTTATTTTGCTTTGAAACAAATCATTGACAATCTTTGTTTTCCTTCAAAATATTAACTTCCTTTTTGAACTATGGGTACCATGACTGTGACCATTACCCCCATTTTGATCTGACCAATGTATAATGATGAACAGAATTAAAAGAATGGCTCCTCTGGACACTGAAGAGTATAGAGTTCATTGGGACACAGGCGTAGTACAAAGAAATCTTTCTTCCTAGGAAGGTTTGGAGAGCTTAATGAATTAAGTTGATAAATCCAGGTCCCTTCATCATGAACATCAGTATTACTAACTAAGCCATGCATAGCAAAAACGGATTTATAAGTTTGTTTGTAAATTAATGCAACACTCAAAGTGATCACACTTTCAAAGACAATAAATACACTAATACTCTTTACCAAAAATACTAAATGAAACCAAAAGGATCAATTCAAATTTGGTTATTTTTAACCTTAAGATCTGAAATGTTTAGTTAGGGGGAAAGTAGAGATAGAAAACGATATTTAAACTAGGTTTTTTCTTTAGCACTTCATCGTTTATTTAACAAATATTTTTGAGAGGCTACTATGTCAAGCACTATTGTAGGTGCTGAAAGTATAGCAGTAAAAATGGTAGACAAAACTATCTTACCTCCTGGCCTTTATATTTTAGTTAGCCAGATGGACATTAAAGAAGGTAAAGGAATATAACATATAGTAAGTGAGATAATTATGGGTGCTTGGGAGGAAAACAATGCCAGGAAGGGAAAAGTAAATGTCTGGGGTGAGGAAAAGTACAATAATTTTGGAAAAGATACACAAGGAAAGTCCCACTGACATGGTGATTTTTAAGTGCAGAGCCAAAGGAGGAGACTATTGCTAAAACAAGGAAGATATATACGTTGAACTCTCTCCTTTCCACATGTAAGCAGTTTCAAAAGGAATGTCACTGCAAGCCAGTGTTAAGCTTAATATTAAAATGGACTCTCCAGCCTTTTTATTTAAAAATTTTTAAAATCTAGGAAAAATCCAGCTCAAAATGATGGAAAACTTGGGTTTCTTCTGCTCAGTAGGCTTCTGCATAAATTTAATTTCAGTAATAAATAAGGGCAATTTTATTTGACTGACACCTGGTATTATCACCTCAGAAATTTTAGACATTTAGGAACTTTTGGTAAAAACTGCCAAAGATGAGAACTTACAAGTAGAAGCCAGAGCTATGACAGCTCAGAGCAAGACAACAGCAACATCAGCTTAAGTGTGTTTGGACTTGCCATTTTACACAGCAACTCTTCCAAATTCATTAACGCACAACCCTATGAGGTCAGGAACACAGTCCTTTTATGAGCATTTTACAAAGAAGGAAACTGAGACTGAGCACTTTAAAACGACTTCCCCACAGACATAAAGCTGAATACTGGAGAAGTGAATAATAAAATCTGTGGGTTTTTTTATTATTATTATTATTATTATTATTATTTTTGCGGTACGCGGGCCTCTCACAGTTGTGCCCTCTCCCGTTGCGGAGCACAGGCTCCGGACGCACAGGCTCAGCGGCCATGGCTCACGGGCCCAGCCGCTCCGCGGCATGTGGCATCTTCCCGGACCGGGGCACGAACCCGCGTCCCCTGCATCGGCAGGCGGACTCTCAACCACTGTGCCACCAGGGAAGTCCCTGTGTTCTTATTTTTAATTCATGATTTTTTTTTTTTCTATTTCATTTTACTGCCCCTGTCACATCGTTTTTCCACCCCAAAAGAAACTACTTACTGGCTACTGAGTCAGAAGGTGGACATGAATCCTGTTCTTAGAGTTAAAAGGGGTGAGAGATGGGGGCTGCTGCGTACCTACAAAGCTGAATCACAACACGGTGTATATGCTACAATGTTGGCTCTAAACACACATCAAGCAAGTCTGCATTGCTCAGATACCATGTCAATCTTAATGCAGGACCTGTCATAGCTAGAGACGCTAGGATACTGTCAGAAATTGTGGGCTTGCCAAAGAAAAAAAGGCAAAACCTGAAAAGAAACAGACATTCAAGTTTGAGTAGCAAGTAACATGTCTGCTGGACGAATACAAATGTCCCTCACTCTGGTTTCTCAATGTGATTAAGGTAGTCTAATTCAAATTCATTCTGCTTATGTAAGGTACTGCAGAAGTGCTGTTATAGTCAGCAGCAACAGTATTCCAAAGAGAGGCAATTAGACTTCACTAGATTTAAAGTTTAGGACTCATTATATATGATATTTTTCAGCTGGCACACAGATTGAAGTTTTCACGAAAGAGCTGCATAAAACAAGAGATCCTGTTTGAGCTCCACTGATCACTGAAGAATGCTGACTGCCAAGCTGCCAATTGTGTTCTCAAAGAATAGACACATCAGCCACTAAATCAAACAGCTGTGAAGCTCCCACCTGCCACCAGTGGGTAATCAAGAAACATCTGAAAGATACACCTTCAGAAAGCTAGAATAAGTGGATAGGAAGCACTGGGTTGCTATAAAACTTACACTTTTTGTAGGTCTCACCAGGCATGTCATGACTCAAAGCAAGCATACTCTAAAGCCGCATCTTTCTCTAACAGAAAAGCAGAAAGCTGAAAAAATTATAGTTGTTGATTCTATCTATCAAATAGTTATCAAACAAATACTATTTGAATTGAGCTATATATCATGGGTCATTGCTGCCCTGAGGAAGGGAAAGTGTTCATCCAGTATCAAATTACGAGAAGATTCATAATGAAAGTATGTTTTATAAAACACTTTAAAAGTTAGGTAACCCCATAATTAGAGGTTTCGATGTATTAGCAGAAAAATCTCAAGAAAAAAGGTTTGTAAAAAAAATATGAGGGAATCAGTAACTCAGTGACTATAGCTTTGAGGTAAGTCACTTATAAGGATAATATTACTCACATTACTCCCCAGGTAGTATAAATAAATGATGTCAAATCAAGGTACCATTAAAAGACATATACAGTACAAAAGTAATTGATTGCTTTTAGCAACATTTGTTAATAAACATTTTATAGAGGAATGTGATGATTCCCTGTAAATTCAGGAGAGTGGAAGGGCAAGGGAGAGTGGGTACTATTAAAGGTTTGAGATTTCTGTTTAATTTTGAGATGATTTTAGCTTTATAAGAGTTGCAAAAATAGTTCAGGTAAGTCTCATATATCCTTCATCCTGTTTTCCCATATACATCTTATACAACCATAGCACATATATCAAAACTAAGAAAATAATTTTAGTTATTTTACTGTTAGCTAAAGTAGAGAACTTGGATTTCACCAGTTTTCCACTAATGTACTATGGGAGTTTTCTGTTGTTGGTCTAAGATCCTATTCAGGCCACTACGCTGTATTCAGTTGTCATGTCTCCAGAGTTCCCTCCAATCTGTGACATGTTCTCAATATTTCCTTGTCTTTCATGACCATGATTCTTTTAAAGAGCACTGGTTAATACATATTTAGGATGTACATTAATTTGAGTATGTGCTATATTTTCTCATGATTAGATTGAAATTATGCATTCTTGGGAAGGATTCCACAGAGGCAATGTGTCCTTCTCAGTGCATTACTTTGGGGGTATATAGTGTTAATACATGCCTCTGGTAAAATTAACTTTGATCCCATGGCTAAGGTGGTATCTGCTAGGATTCTCCACTGTAAACTTACTATTTTTTTCCTTTGTAAATATGAAATGTTTAGGGGAAGGGAATGTAAGTCTATATAAATCACCTGTTTCTACATAAATTTTCACTCACTCATCTTAGGACCCATGAGAGAATTTTTCCTGCAACAATGTCTAATATGGTGTCATGATGATGATTTTCTATTTCCTTCATTCATTCTATAGTTACTAATTTGAGTTCTACACAAAGAGTCGTCACTTCTTTCCCATGTAATTGTTTATTCATGTTTATTTATATATATCATGTTGGATATAGATGTTTATTATATTCTTTTGATTATAATCCAATGATATGGATTATCCATATGGTTACCCATTTTACTGCTCAAGCTGTTCCAACTTTAGTCATTGAATGTTCTTCCATGTTGGCTCGCATATCCTTTTGATATGAAAAAAAAAAAATATATATATATATATATATATATATTCCACTTCTTTACTTTCTGGTATCACAAAGTTCTCCAGGCTCATTATGTATTTTCTCTTATCCAGCTCATCTTGCATTCTCTCTGCTTAAGCTCTAGAATTAACCAGACTTCCAAGGAGCCCTAATTCTTCTTTTATGGAGGATTACATAGAATCCAAGATCTGGGTACCAGGCATGCTCCTTGTTATTGGAATGTCACTGTTTCTAGCATTTGTCACTGTATAGAGCTGATACATAAACATGTATACCAACTCATGCATACACACACATATTTATTTCTGTTTACTGTATGTAAATTTCCATGCCAACGTGATCACATTTTATGCCAATCCAGGATGACAGAGTTCATTCTATTCTTTCCCATTTCCTTATTTGCATCTTCTTTGTATAACAGAGAAACTGGGATCTCATTACCTACAATATATCTATTAATTTGTTCACCTCTAATATACATGTAAATTAGTTTCAGAATTTCTAACCCATACATGCCCGCTTTGAGAAAGAAATTTATCAACTACAGTACAGTGTTTATACACTGGGTTTTTTTTTAATATTTAGCCTTAGAATATTTAGTCAAACATCATTTTTTCCAAAGTTACTTAGGTCAGCTCTTTTCTTCCCCATCCCATTCAGTGTGGTTATATGGTTCATTTTAAATACAGAGTCATTTGTCACAGTCTGCATTTTATATTTCCCCCCACATTCTGATTTATTTTTTTTAAATCTCCATACACAAATCTCACTGTTCATGATATACAAGCATATGGATTTGACAAATGAATAGAGTCCACCACTACTGTTCCATATAGAACAGTCCCATCTCTCCAAAACATCCACTGCGTATACCTTTATAAGCAACTCTTACCATCAACTGCTGACAACTAATCTGTTTTCCTCCCTACAGATTTTTCCTTTTTAAGTGTGTCACAGGAACAGAATTATGCAATATGTAGCCTTCAATATCTTGCTTCCTTTACTTACAAAAATGTATGTATGATTCATCCATGTTACTGTGTAAATCAATAGACTATCCTTTTATTATGGACGAGAATCCCGCTGTCTGTATGTAGTACAGATTTATTTATCTATTCCATGGTGAGATGTGTATGTGGGTTATTTACACTTTTTGTCAATTATGAAGTAAGTTGCCATAAGCATTCATGGATAGGGAACTTTGATTGAATGTAAGTTAATAATTCTCTTAGGAAGACACCTAGGAGTGGGACTGCTGGGTCATATTGTATGTGTATCTTTAACTTTATAAGAAACTGTCAAACTGTCTTCCAAAGTGGCTGTACCATTTTGCATTCCTACCAGCAACATATGGAAGTTTCAGCAGCTTTACATGTTCACCAGCATTTGATGTTACCATTTGTTTTTCTTTTCTTTTTTTTTTTAATTGTAGACATTCTAGTAGACATGCAGTGGTATTTCATAGTGGATTTGACTTGCATTTCCATGATTAATTTTGTTGAGCTTCTTTTCATATGCCTATTTGCTCTCTATGTATCTTCTTGAAGGAAGTGTCTGGTCAATCTTTTCTACGTTTCTGTAGCGTTGTTTGTTCCCATATTATTGAGTTTTGAGAGTTCTTTATATATTCTAGAGACAAGTTCTGTGTAAGAAATATGATTTGCAAATATTTTCACCCTTTGCTTTTCATTCCCTTAACAGTGTGTTTCATGAAGCAATTTTTAATTTTAATAAGCTCCAATTTACTGCATGTTTCCTTTATGTATTATACTTTTGGTGTTAAATATGAAAGCTTTTGCCAAATCAAAGGTCACACAGATTTTCTCCTATTTTCTTCTAGAAATTAAGCCTATGATAAATTTAGAGGTAATTTTGGTATAAGGTATGATTGTAGGGGTTGAGATTCATTTTTTAATCACATTTATCCAAATTTTCCAGCACCATTTGTTGAAAAACTGCAATAATTTAAAGGCTGGCCTCAAGTACTCAAACTTCAGACAAATACAGTCTGTCACTTTAGAATAATTTACCTATTTAAGAAAATAGTGTCTACTTATTGGGCTTTTTATACATCCTGTTTAACAATAATTAGGCTTTCTGAAGTTTTGTGTTTATATCTTGTTAATATGGCTAAATAGAAAATCTTCTCCAAAAAATAGTTACTAAAGAGACAAGTTCCTTCACTTGTTTGTTCAACAACAACTAGCAGTTGATTATTGTGTACCTATAGACACTATGATAGGTGCCAGGAATACAAACATGAATTATCCATTGTTCATGTCATTAGCTTACAGTTAGGATGATTATAAAGCTTGAACTGGATATCAGTAGAGCAAAGACGAATGACAACTACCCAATTAGAAATATCAGGGTAGGCTTCTTGAAAGATGACCAAGATACAAGCTAAACGGTGACAGAACAGGAGTAAAGGATCAATGGGATATATATCCCAGACAATAGTTATAGCACAGAAACGAAGGATGCTAAAAAAATGGTGTCCCTGCGTAGAAATAATATGATTTTGTATTCTTGGAACATACATTTTAAGGGGACGAATTATTAAAAAATGACGTTGAAGAGTTCAGCATAAACCAGATCAGAAGGGACGCTTATACTATGCTAAAGAACTGGAACATTATCTGGAAGGTCAGTGGATATCCAAGGATTTTAGGCAGAGGATGATGTTATTATATTTGCTTTTACAAAGGCTACTTTGGCAGCAGTGTAGAGAACAACCTGCAAAGGGGGCAAGGCAGGGAAAGAAAGACCAATAATAAAGCAAATATGAACCTACACAAGAATTATAAGGTCCTGAACTGAGCTAATGGCTGTGAGGAAAAAGGAAGTGAACTGAATACATGAGACATTAAAAATTGTAATATATCTGGTACTGGTTGAATATACAAGGTAAAAGAGAATCACGGAGACAAGCTTGGAGGATGGTAGTTTCATTTCCCAAAAGAGGGGAGAAATGGGAAAATATGTTGGGAGAAAAGAGTGTGTTCAGTATTGTTAATAATGGTCAGAAGAGATGATATAAAATACAAATGGAACTTTCCAGAAAATCTTTGAATAAATTTGGATTTCAGAAGAGAGGTCAGGATAGGAAATGTAGATTAAAAACAAAGTGCTGTTTGACTATGTGAAGGCACAAGAGTAGGTATTACTGTAATGAGTGTGGGGTAAGAACAGAAAAAGATACAAAATGCAACCCTGGAGCTGAACATAATTAATGTTGTGTAGAGAAAGCATATATCATGAAGGAGAAACTAAGAAGAGGAGTCAGAGACACAGGAAGAACAGCAGGGAAGATGTTCCTACAGCAGGCAGTAGATGACATGGTAATAAGGAGATACTGAACAACCAAGGCTGTAAGGTTTAGTGAAAAAGAGGAGTCTGCCTGGCTTGACAAAAATGTCGTTAATAAAATTGAAGGACTGTAGGATAGGTTACATGAATAAAGTAAGAAATGAGAAGTCAGAAACTGGAGAGAGACAGAGACAGAGACACAGGGAGAAAGAACGTGTGTATGTTTAGATGATTGTAAGAAACTGAAATGAAAGAAAGAGAAGCAATTATAGTTGATAGAAGGCAGACTGACAAGAAAGTTAGGTTTTTATAGAATAAAGGCTCTTAACCATGGGCTAATGGAAAGAGCCTCAGGAAAGACTTGAAGATGCTATAAAGTGATAAAATGCTTGTATAATCCACAACTGCATGAGAAAAATGAACCTTAGGTGAATGACTTCCACTTAATTTCTACTTTAACAGAGGGCAGAATTCAAAGATGAATACATAAGTACCTATGTTTGTGCTAGTGACTCAGGCCTCTATTTTGTTTTTCATGAGAAAGTAGGGCAATTTGAAGAGAGGGAAAGAGGAAATGGGGCAGGGATTAGAGGACTTCGGTGATGCTTGAAATAGCTATTGGGATAAAATGCAAGATAGTGGATAAAGATCAAACAAAAGGATTGGTAGACATATTAAGGAAGAATTTAAGGCTAGAAACCAGGGTCTAGAGTCCTAAAGTATGAATAGTAAAGGCAAACCTTTGTATTGCACAGGGGTTGAATTTTCCATATGGTAGAAAGAGAAATAATTTGAAGGTGCTATCAAGAGAGCTGAAATGATCTAGGCTAGGCAGCATATGTTGAGTAGATGAAGAGTTTGGGAGCTTGGAATAAAATGGATATAATTTTGTTGAATGGTGTGTCATCAGGACCACTGAGGTCAACTGGTGGAAAAAAAGTAGTTGTGGAAAAAGACTGATTCAGGTGATAGAAGATCTTTGATTGACATTACTGAAGAATAGACAGTGGCAAAAGACTCAAATGTACAGAGTTGGGACTTTGCTGTTGTTTTGTTATCATTTTGTCATTATTATTTTTGGTTTGATTTTGTAAGTGTATGTATGTCTTTTCATAAAACCTTTAATTTTAATAAAACTATTGTTTGGAAGTTACAAAAGAAGAACACCACATATCTTTCTACTTTTCATATGGATTAAACAACAGTGAGTAGCTATGAGGGCAACAGACAAGTTTTCTTGTGAGAGACTCAGATTTTAGTTAAGAGAGAAGTAGAAGAATTTGGGATGAGGTTAAGATTGTTTATTATGGAATGGAATTCCAAGAGCACACTGGAAATATTCTGAAGGGAAATAAGAAAATATTTTGGGAAGGATCATCAAAGAACAGGCATCACAGAATAGCATTTTCAAGAGTGTAATCTATAGGAGATAGGTGGATACTTTAGTCTTTGTAACTAGTTACCAATTCAATTAAACTTTGTTCTTTTGGGCGTATGGTATGATTGTACTGATAGTTTTCAACTCCTCTGAAGTTAGTTCTGTCCAAGTGATGTGACTTGGCTAATGAAATGTGAGGTAAGGTGATGTGTGTCCCTTCCTGGTAAATACTTTGAGAGTCAGGGGATGATTTTTCATGTCCCTATCTCACTGTGACAGTGGCCAATGATTAGGGCCTCCTTGACAACCCACATTGGACACAGTGTGCAAAAGAAATGTTAAAATCTTGTGTTAAATCACTGATATTTGGGGATACTTAGTTCAGCATAAATTAGTCCTCCTGACTGAAACATGAGCAAGGATACCAGGATGAGCCATAATGTTCTGAGTTCTAAACACTGCAGAACTGTGGTGATAAAGCTACTTCAGAGAAGGCACAGACAGAGGATTAAATGACAATGACTTGACAATACTTAGAGTAGCCTAGTTCATAAGCTCTGTAGATTAGTATAGCACTAAGTTTAGTATCAATACTTAACTTCTAAAAAAGCCAATCTGTTGGTTTTGTTTAGATTTTAATTTTATTTATTTATGTATTTATTTTTGGCTGTGTTGGGTCTTCGTTGCTACACGTGGGCTTTCTCTAGTCGTGGCGAGTGGTGGCTACTCTTCGCTGCAGTGCATGGGCTTCTCATTGCGGTGGCTTCTATTGTTGTGGAGCATGGGCTCTAGGAGCACAGGCTTCAGTAGTTGTGGCATGCAGGCTCAGTAGTTGTGGCGCACGGGCTTAGCTGCTCCACGGCATGTGGGATCTCCCCATACCAGGGCTTGAACCCGTGTCCCCTGCATTGGCAGGTGGGTTCTTAACCACTGTGCCACCAGGGAAGTCCCACCAATCTGTTTTTAATAAGCTACGTATGTAAAACAAATGAGTAAATGTCAATATATAACTTGGAAAATATCAAGTTATGAAATCAATTAATTTATCTATCTATATATATTGTATTTGTGTGTATATATATATATATATATATACAGTAATTGTTTATGTTTGTACAAAATTAAACAATTTTACACTCAGTTTCTTTTTTTTTGTCTTCTTTCTTTTTTTTGAGATGTTCTTCTTTTGGAAATAAAATAGCAGTTTTAAGAATTACAATAACATTTAGAATTTCAAGTGGTTAAAAATATAATATATTCACTAGCAGTTTTTAACATTCATAATTTATGAACACTGCACTATACACACATATATGCACATTATAGCTGTATAACTATATTAGAAATAACCGTTTTATTAAAAAGTGATTTGATTTTCTCTTAAAAACTTAATATTTACCATTATTAAAATAAACTTTCAAAATATTTACAAAGTTCACAGTTAATATATTTTTTCTGTTATCTTCCACAGTTTTTAAAGTTTATGAAATTTTCAAAAACTATTATTTGAATAGATTAGTTAACTAAGTGAATTTTCCCCTGAAAATTTAGATGTGAAAAAATATTGCATTTTAACAATCAATCAGGCATTTGTACTTTCCTTCCCTCACAATTACTTTTTTTGACATCATATTTTGCGTCTAATTGTTCTGTGTATCCCTTAACTTCTTACTGTGGATGTAGATGATTCTGTTAGTCTCCTCGTCTGTTCAGTTTACATTCTATCTATTCTAGATCACTTCAACTCTCTTGATAGTAACCTCAAATTATTTCTCTTTTTCTGTTTCTACCATATGGAAATTTCAACCCTTGTGCAATACAAAGATTTGCCTTCTCTACTCATACTTCAGGACTCTAAACCCTGGTTTCCAACCTTATGTTGTTCCTTAATATGACAACGATCCTTTTGTGTTATCCTTAAACACTATCTTGCATTTTCTATTAATAGCTATTTCAAGCTTCACCTAAGTCCTCTATTCCCTGCCCCACCACCGTTTTCCTTTCCTCTTTCCCTCTCATCAAATTTCCCTACTTTCTTATCAAGATAAAATAGAGGCTTGAGTCACTAGTACAAATAAAGATACTTCTGTATTCATTTTTGAATCCTGCCCTCTGTTAAAGTAGAAATTAAATGGAAGTCATTTATCTCAGGTTTATTTATCTACATGCAACTGTGGATTGTTGCTAAAATGCACTTGAAATTAAGAGATCAGCAACTTAAAACAATCATGCTTATATAGAGATTGCTATATATAAACCTCATGATAACCATAAACAAAAAAATCTATAATAAGTACATACACAAAAAGAGAAAGAAATCCAAACATAACACGAAATATTGTCATCAAATTACAAATGGTAATAAAAGAAGAAAGGAACAAAAAAAGAACTACAGAAACAAGCTAAAAGCAATTAACAAAATGACAATAAAAACATACATATAAATAGTTACTTTAAATGTAAATTTACTAAATGCTCCAGTCAAATACAGAAAGTGGGTAAATGGATACAAAAACAAGACCCATGTACACGCTACTGAGAGAAGATTCACTTCAGATCTAAAGACAGACACAAACTGAAAGTGAAGGGATAGAATGTTATTTGATGTGAATGGAAATCAAAAGAAAGCTGGGGTAGCAATACTTTTATTAGACAAAATAGATTTTAAAACAAAGACTGTTACCAGAGGCAAATAAGGACATTATGTAATGATCAAGGGATCAATCCAAGAAAAAATTATAACAATTAAAAATATATATGAACCCAACATAAGAGCACCAAAATACACAAAGCAGAAATTAACAGATATAAAGAGAGAAATTGATAGTAACACAATAGTAGGGTACTTCAACACTCCACTTACATCAACGGAAACATCATCCCTCCAAAAGCAGCTGAACACACATTCATTTCACTGCACGTGGAACATTCTCCAGGATAGAGCACATGCTAGGCCACAAAACAAGCATCATTAAGTTTAAGAAAATTGAAATAATATCAAGCATCTTTTCCTACAACAACATTATGAGACTAGAAATCAACTAAAAGAAAAAAAACTGCAAAAAACACAAACATATGGAGGCTAAGCAATATGCTACTAAACAACCAATGGCTTACTGAAGAAATCAAAGAGGAAATCAGAAAACACCTGAGAGAAATGAAAACGAAAATACAAGGATCCAAAATCTATGCTACACAGCAAAAGCAGTTCTAAGAGGGAAGTTTATAGTGATACAGTCTTACCTCAGAAAACAAGAAAAATCTCTAATAACCTAATCTCACACCTAAAGGAAACAGAAAAAGAAGAACAAACAAAACCCAAAGTTATTAAAAAAGAGCAGAAATAAATGAAAAGGAGATTGAAAAATGAATAGAAAAGATTAATGAAACTGAGAGCTGGTTCTTTGAAAAGACAAAAAAAAAAATAACAAATTGATAAACATTTATCCAGACTCATCATGAAAAGAGAGAGAGGGCCCAAATCACTAAAATCAGAAATGAAAAAAGAGAAATTACAACCAACACCACAGAAATATAAAGGATCATAAGAGACTACTACAACTATATACCAATAAAATGGACAACCTAGAAAAAATGGACAAATGCCTAGAAATGTGCAATCTCCCAAGACTAAATCAGGAAGAAAGAGAATATATGAACAGACCAATTACCAGTAATGAAATTGAATCAGTAATTTTAAAATAATAAACAAAAAATAAAAATAAAACAAACAAAAAACCTCCCAATAAAAAAAAGTCCAGGACCAGATGGCTTCACAGGTCAATTCTATGAAACAATTAGAGAAGAGTTAACACCTTCCAAAAAATTGCAAAGGAAGAAATGCTTTTGAACTCATTCTATGAGGCTGGCATCACCCTGATATCAAAACTGGACAAAGATATCACCAAAAAAAGACAATCTCAGGCCAATATTACCAATGAATATAGATGCAAAAATACTCAGCGAATTATTAGCAACCCAAATCCAACAATGCATTAAAAGGATCATACACCATGATCAAGAGGAATTTACAGGGACTCAAGGATTTTTCAATATCTGCAAATCAATAGATGTGATATACCACATTAACAACTTGGAGAATAAAAACCATATGATCACCTCAGTAGATGCAGAAAAAGCATTTTTGAAAATTTAGCATCCATTTATGGTAAAAATTCTTCAAAAAGCGTGCAGAGAACCTACCTCAACATAATAAAGGCCATATATGACAAACCTATGGCTAACATTATACTTAACAGTGAAAAGCTGAAAGCATTTCCCCTA
This sequence comes from Tursiops truncatus, assembly GCF_011762595.2. NCBI lineage: Eukaryota > Metazoa > Chordata > Mammalia > Artiodactyla > Delphinidae > Tursiops > Tursiops truncatus. Next base: position 55,517,828 of record NC_047039.1, on the reverse strand, counting down.
ATAACAGGAACAGGACAAGGATGCCCACTTTCACCACTTTTATTCAACATAGTTTTGGAAGTCCTAGCCACAGCAGTCAGACACAAGAAAAAATAAAATGAAAGGAATCAAAATTGGAAAGGAAGAAGTAAAACTGTCGCTCTGCAGATGACATGATACATAGAAAATTCTAAAGACACCACCAAAAAGCTACTAGAGCTCAAAAATTGAATTTGGTAAATTTGCAGGATACAAAACTAATATACAGAAGTCTGTTGCATTTCTATACACTAATAATGAACTATCAAAAAGGGGAATTAAGAAAACAATCCCTTTACAATCACATCAAAAAGAATAAAATAAACCTACCTAAGAAGGTAAAACAGTGGTCCCCAAACTTTCTGGCACCAGGGACCAGTTTCGTGGAAGACAATTTTTCCATGAATGGGGTGGGGTGGGGGTGGGTCAGGCAGTAATGCTAGCGATGGCTCAGGTGGTAAAGCAAACGATGGTTCAGGCGGTAATGCGAGTGATGCGGGGGATGGTTCAGGCAGTAATGCCAGCGATGGGGAGCAGCATATGGAGCTTCGCTCACTTGCCCACTGCTCACTTCCTGCTGTGTGGCCTGGTTCCTAACAGCCCACGGACTGGTATCAGTCCATGGCCCGGGGGTTGGGGACCTCTGAGGTAAAAGACATGCACTTAGAAAACTATAACACACAGATGCAAGAAGTTGCAGATGACACAAATAAATGGAAAGATATACTGTGTTCATGGAGTGGAAGAATTAATATTGTTAAAATGACCACAAGATCTAAGGCAACCGACAGATTCAACGCAATCCCTATCAAAATACCAATGGCATTTTTCACAGAACTAGAATACTTTTTTTTTTTTTCGGTACGTGGGCCTCTCACTGCTGTGGCCTCTCCCATTGCGGAGCACAGGCTCCGGATGCGCAGGCTCAGCGGTCATGGCTCACGGGCCCAGCCGCTCCGCGGCATGTGGGATCTTCCCTGACCAGGGCATGAACCCGTGTCCCCTGTATCGGCAGGCGCCTCTCAACCACTGCGCCACCAGGGAAGCCCTAGAACAAATACTTTTAAAATTTGTATGGAAACACAAAAGACCCCAAATAGCCAAAAGGATCTTGAGAAAGAAGAACAGAGCTGGAGGTATCATGTGCCCTGAATTCAAACTATACTATAAAGCTGCAGTAATCAGAACAGTATGGTACTGGAACAAAAGCAGATACATAGATCAATGGAACAGAACAGAGAGCCCAGAAATAAACCCATGCACCTAGGATCAATGAATCTATGACAAAGGAGGCAAGAATAAACAGTGGATAAAAGACAGTCTCTTCAGTAAGTGGCAATGGGAAAACTGGACAGCTACATGTAAAAGAATAAATTAGAACATCTTATCATATCATATACAAAAATAAACTCAAAATGAATACATTTTGAGTATTGAATATGAATACAAACACCTAAATGTAAGATCAGGAACCATAAAGCTCTTAGAAGAAAACATAGGCAGAACACTCTTTGACACAAATCCTAGCAATACTTTGGGGGATATGTTGCCTAGGGCAAAGGAAACAAAAGCAAAATTAAACAAATGGGACCTAATTAAACTTTAAAGCTTTTAGATAGCAAAGGAAAAAAAAATGAAAAGATAACCTACTGAATGGGAGAAAATATTTGGAAATGATATGACTGATAGGGGTTAAGATCCAAAATACATAAACAGCTTATACAATTCAACATCAAAAAAACAAACAACCAAATTATAAAATGGGCAGAAGAACTGAATAGACATTTTTCCAAAGAAGACATACAGATGGCCAACAGACACAGGAAAAGATGCTCAACATCACTAATGCTCTGAGAAATGCAAATCAAAACCACAATGAGATACCACCTCACACCTGTCGGAATGGCTATCATCAAAAGGAACACAAATAACAAATGTTAGCAAGGATGGGGAGAAAAGGGAACCCTTGGACACTGTTGCTGAGAAAGCAAATTGGTGCAGTCATAGAAAACAATATTGAGATTCCTCAAAAAACTAAAGCTAGAACTACCATACGACACAGAAATTCCACTCGTGGGTGTATATCCAAAGAAAAAGAAAACATTAATTCTAAAATATATGTGCACCCAATGTTCATAGCAGCATTACTTACAATAGCAAAGATATGTGAGTTAAGTGTCCATCAACAGATGAATGAATAAAGAAGATGTGGTGTGTGTGTGTGTGTATGTATGTATGTGTATATATATATACACACACACACACACACACATATATATATAAATACATAGTATACATGGAATACTACTCAAACATGAACAAAATGTTGCCACTTGGAACAGCATGAATGGACTTAGCAGGTATTATGCTCAGTGACATTGTCAGACAGAGAAAGACAAATACTGTATGATATGTGGAATATAAAAAATAAAACCAGTGAATATAACAAAAAAGAAACAGATTCACAGATATAGAGAACAAACTAGTGGTTACCAGTGGGGAGAGGGAAAGGGGGTATGGGTAAGACAGGGGTAGGTAATTGAGGTACAAACTACTATGTATATAAAAAAATAAGCTACAAGGATACATTGTACAGCACAGGGTAAACAGTCGATATTTTATAATGACTACAAATTCAGTATAACCTTTAAAAACTGTGAATGACTATACTGTACACCTGAAACATATAATATTGTAAATCAACTATCCCTCAATAAAAAAGGAAAAAAAGTAATAAAAAAGAAAAAGCATTGCAAAACAAATGCATTCTGTATTATTCTATACAGATAAGGTAAATTTACTTGTAGGCAAGATAGGTTGTCATCTTTGAGTTTAGATTTAATAGGCACCAAGATAAATCTACTTGGTTCTTAAAGAATCTGAAATTTCTATTACTAGTGACATTTGTTTAGGTTCATCATTCAGAAGACATCCATAATTTAAAATGAAAATGCTTCTGGAAGCTAGAAATATTAATAAAAAGAAGGATTATATGAATTCACAAGAAATTTTTGATGATTTATTAGATTAACTTTTTCTGAAGATGAAAGATTAGGGCATTGTTAGTACACAGACATTAATGTAGTAGAATCACTTGAAAGTTACCAAACCAAGAGAGAAGAGAGCTTTCCTACTTAAAGATTTATCTTAGCCCTTACCTTCTCAAATTCTATCTCTAATTTATAGGTCTTTCAAGATCAAAGTCATTGTCTTATATCACTTTTAACGAACCACCAAGTTTACAACATAAAGTAGAATCTCAACAGATGTTTACTGCTAATGTCTTCTTCTCAGACGCCAATTCACATAAACATTGAGAGAAGAAAAACATGACTTCGTTATGCCCTGTGTCTGTTGAAAAATGCTAAATATTAAAGTTATGGTATCTAATGATAAAGCTCCTGGGGTTCACAAACAAAATTGTGCAAATGTGGTCTGTTATTACCGTAAAAAGGTAATAACATGTTTGGTGATACTGACTTCTGATAGCTAGAAGAACAGGAAAAAGTACAATGTAGGTGCTATGGTCTCATGAACAAAGTTTTTAAGATCTCTGTATTCCTTTAGGATGATTTATTTTAGGTCCATTATATTTTCTTTCATTTCTATTTTTACTCTTACTAATTTTCAAGCCAATAAAATAGAACAAAATACTTTGTGCAGTATAATTATGTAGGGGTGTGTGTATATATATATACATATATATATATATATATATATATACACAAAACTGAATCAATAGTTACAGCTATAGCTATACACTTACACATTTATATAATACCTCTCTTTATGTATGATGGTCTTACAGTTGTTGATGAGGGTACAGTGTAGAGGGACAGAGGTGAGGGTGTTTGCTGCCCAAATTGGAAATGTTAACACCAGTAATCTCTTCCCTCATGTATTTCTCCATTTCTAAGTGTTGACACTTTGGATTTAGAACGTGTGTTTAGATATGCTATATAGTTCAATAAGAGAGAAAAGTTTTACTCTTCTATATGCTAAAAGAGGTCAACTTGTTCTAAGTCACAGAGTTTAAGAGATAGTCTGGAATTTATTGAGTTTTCTACTACTAAAACATAGTGGTATAAATTCCATAACCACTTAATGAGGAGGTGATAAAGATTTCAGATCAGTGATAGGACTCAATGACCTCAAACTGAAATCCATTGTTCTATTCCAGTAAACAGAACATAATATCACTGTAACTGAATAACTATGTACTGCTTGTCCGACAAATAATTTACATTTGATAGTAATAATGAGAAATTCAAGGGCAAGAAGTTCATGCTTTAAAAAGTTAACTTCTTTCAATTACCTATCAGATATATAAATCATGAATAAATAATGTTTTACTAGAGAAACTGAGGAGCCTGACATGTTCTTGTACATCTCACTTGCAGAGACTGGTGAATTCACTTATCATATCTTTTAATCAGGTACAAGTAGGGACAAATTAAGCATCATGCATGAAATCAGTCATTGGAAATTGAATTTGAAATAAAGATGTTTCATTCCATCAGTCAGAGTAAGAGATTACAAGGCAATTATGTACAGCCTGGTCAAGGTTACAGTTTATGTTTAGATCATTCAGATCACTTTGTCTACTTACAAACTGGGGACTGTCATGGTAATTCAAGATTTTTTAAAAAGACATTTCATAATAATTAACATAAATTCTTTGGTTCCTACAAGATAATGAGTTGGATAAGAAGAGACCTTGCTACTTTTCCTATTCTGGGTAGACTATTTTAATGGTCAGAAAAAATATGAACTTTTAAGTCCTATTTTCAGCTAACTCTTAACTTTGCCTTCCAGTTTTTTGATACTACAAATCCAACAGCCTATCCACATTGTCAGACAAGAAACTTGAAAGGGATTCCATATGGTGAAATCAGTTAGATAACTCTTGAGGACAAAATGGCAATGTAAGAATATCCTCTAGCAGTTTTGCCAGGATATAACAAATCTAGGTCATTCTATTCAGCAAGAAAAGTTATTAGAATAAGAACTCCTCTCATTTCCTCCCGAGAAAAGCAACCCCACAACATCAAATGACCTGTGAATTCTCTTTTGGAAAAGGTAGCATGCCCTAGGCATTCCATTAAGAATATGCACACTATTACTAAGATTACAAAAATCTGATGATTTGAAATATGTTACAAAATAACATAATAAAAAAAAGAGTTTCAAGCATCTAGCACTTAACTAATACATGCTAAGCAAAGTGCTTGGTAAAACTTAAAGGATAAAAATAGCACCAGTTCCATTGTAAGTAGCCTCTTGGAGCTAGTGGATGGGTCTTGGCATATATTATTGTCTTTTTGATCCATAAACATTTCATATGTACTGGTAGAAAAAGGGTGGGAGTGTGCATGTGTGTGTGTGTGTGCACGCGAATGCATGCACACTCATAGACATTATATTTAAGGAATACTGAGAGATTAGGTGTGAAGGAAAGGTACAGCTAGCGCGTGGCTTCAACCAGCTAAAGATCTGCTCTTCTAGACTTACTAAAATACCACCTCCTCCTGTTGCTTCTCCCTGAGTTGTGGACATGAGAGGAAGAGGGCCATTTGGAACTCATATGCTAGAGAGTCCCTGAAGCAATTATTCTTTATAAACCATTGCCAAGGCCAACGTCTGCAAACTCTCTGGGCAGTAAAATGTGGGGCTTCAAATACAAAGCCATCAGCTGTGTGGCTCACAAAAATCCTCCTCAGTTGAGCTTAGATATGATAATTTAAAATTTACACAAAGTTTATGAGAGGACCTTTTACCTTAAAGGCTGAAAAAAGCTTTTTGCTTTTTTTTTTTTTTTTAAAGACTTCTCACCACCTGGTGTAATTTGCAAAAAGCTGAATTTTCTGAAGAAATAAAAATACCTGATGACTTACTTACGCCAGAACGTTTGAAATCTGTGCCACATACAAGTAATAGCAAAAAAGGTGACTTCAAATCCTACAGAAAGGACTGATCTGGTGAGAGAATCTTATAACTGTGAAGGTACTGTGACCGATGGAGAAATGGAAACTCAACTTGAACAATCATATTACATTTTAGTTCAGAATTACTGACTAAATGATGGTATATGTTCAAGTGCATTTCAAATAATTTTCAGATATTTCGGTCTAGGACCCTTATTTAAATTCTTTTAAGCACAGTGAAATTGAACAAAATTGAGAAAAACTGAACACATTTTCTAAAAATATGTAAATAAAAATAATTTTTATACTGTAAAAATACTAGCCTTCATCTAAAAAGAGTATTTTCCAAAAGAGAATCTAGGTATTTAACCATAATTTTTATTAATGTTCTGTAAGGGAGCACATAAATAAGGATAGAATATGAAATACTAGTTTAGGATCAATGTTTTTGATTAAATACCCCTCTTAGAGCCAAACACCTGTTTCATGGTTGTTGCATGTATAATTAATGCAGTATAATGAACATGCTTCATCAAAATCTCTCTGTGGTTCAAAAATAAAATCAGAGTGGTAGGTCTTACAAATTACAACATTTAAAAATGATACAGTAATATTTTAAAAGCATATCTCGTGGCATTTTAGTTTAAAAGACAGTATGCCTGGATTGACAAAGTCCTGTAAGGAATTATATAAAAATTGCTATGATTTACCAGTGCATATTACTACACACAGAGACTCATTTCATCAACATTTGTGTTGCAGGCTTAGATTCTCCTGAAGGCATGCATATTTACAGCTTGCTTTGATATATTAGGTATCAATAACAAATCATCTGTCCCAAAGACACTTCTCCTCCTAGATCAGCAATTCTCCCACTATTCCCAATTCAGGCTTTCTTTTCACAGTCATGCTCTGCAGTCATAATGAAGGCATTATTCCCCTTCAAACAAGCCAGAATTTTACCCTTTAATATAAACAAGTGGAGAGAAATGTAAGAAAAAAACCCCATAAACTCCCCAGTATTTTTCAAGTACACTTATCTGTACAAAAAGAAAAAAAAAAAAAATGGCCCTTTAGCCAGACTCATCAAGAAATAAAGGGAGAAGACAAATCAATAAAATTAGAAATGAAAAAGGAGAAGTAACAACAGACACCGCAGAAATACAAAGCATCAGATGACACTACTGCAAGCAACTCTATGCGAATAAAATGGACAACCTGGAAGGAATGCACAGAGGAGAGGTACAACCTTCCAAGACTGAACCAGGAAAAATAGCAAATATGAACAGACCAATCATAAGTAATGAAATCGAAACTGTGATTAAAAATTTTCCAATAAAAAAAAGACCAGGACCAGATGGCTTCACAGGTGAATTCTATCAAACATTTAGAGAAGAGCTAACACCCATCCTTCTCAAACTCTTCCAAAAAACTGCAGAGGAAGGAACACTCCCAAACTCATTCCACAAGACCATCATCACACTGATACCAAAACCAGACAAAGATACCTCAAAAAAAGAAAATTACAGACGAAAATCACTGATGAATATAGAAGCAAAAATCCTCAACAAAATATTAACAAACAGAATCCAACAACACATCAAAAAGGATCATACACCATGATCAAGTGGGACTTATACCAAGGATGCAACGATTCTTCAATATATGCAAATCAATCAATGTGATACACCACATTAACAAATTGAAAGATAAAAACGATATGATAATCTCAATAGACGCAGAAAAAGCTTTTGACAAAATTCAACACCGATTTATGATAAAAAACCATCCAGAAAGTAGGCATAGAGGGAACCTACCTCAACATAATAAAGGCCATATATGACAAACCCACAGCCAACATTGTTCTCGATGGTGAAAAACTGAAACCTTTTCCGCTAAGATCAGGAACAAGACAAGGTTGCTCAATCTCACCACTATTATTCAACACAGATTTGGAAGTTTTAGCCACAGCAATCAGAGAAGAAAAAGAAATAAAAGGAATCCAAATCGGAAAAGAAGAAGTAAAGCTGTCACTGTTTGCAGATGACATGATCCTACACATAGAGATTCCTAAAGATGCTACCAGAAAACTACTAGAGCTAATCAGTGAATGTGGTAAAGTAGCGGGATAAAAAATTGATGCACAGAAATCTCTTGCATTCCTATATACTAACGATGAACAAAATCTGAAAGTGAAATTAAGAAATCACTCCCATTTACCACTGTAACAAAAAGAATAAAATACCTAGGAATAAGCCTACCTAAGGAGACCAAAGACCAATATGCAGAAAATTATAAGACACTGATGAAAGAAATTAAAGATGATACAAACAGATGAAGAGATATACCATGTTCTTGGATTGGAAGAATCAACATTGTGAAGATGACTCTACTACCCAAAGTAATCTACAGGTTCAATGCAATCCCTATCAAACCATCACTGGCATTTTTCACAGAAGTAGGTAAAAAAATTTCACAATTTGTATGGAAACATAAAAGAACCCAAATAGCCTAAGCAATCTTGAGAGAGAAAAACGGAACTGGAGGAATCAGGCTCCCTGACTTCAGACTATACTATAAAGCTACAGTAACCAAGACTGTATGGTACTGGCACAAAAACAGAAATATAGATGAATGGAACAGGATAGAAAGCCCACAGATACATACATATGGTCACCTTATCATTGATAAGGGAGGCAAGAAAAAACAATGGAGAAAAGACAGTCTCTTCAGTAAGTGATGCTGGGAAAACTGGACAGCTACATGGAAAAGAATGAAATTAGAACACTCCCTGACACCATACAGAAAAATAAACTCAAAATGGATTAAAGACATATATGTAAGGTCAGACACTATAAAACTCTTAGAGGAAAACATAGGTAGAATATTATATGACAAATCACAGCAAGATCCTTTTTGACTCACCTCCTAGAGAAATTGAAATAAAAACAAAAATAAACAAATGGGACCTAATGAAACTTAAAAATTTTTGCACATCAAAGGAAACCATAAATAAGACGAAAAGACAACCCTCAGTGTGGCAGAAAGTATTTGCAAATGAAGCAACTGACAAAGGATTAAGCTCCAAAAGTTACAAGCAGCTCAAGCAGCTCAATATCAAAAAAAACCAAACAACCCAATCCACTAATGGGCAGAAGACCTAAACAGACATTTCTTCAAAGAAGATATACAGATTGCCAACAAACACGTGAAAGAATGCTCAACATCATTAATCATTAGAGAAATGCAAATCAAAACTACAATGAGATACCATCTCATACCGGTCAGAATGTCCATCATCAAAAAATCTACAAACAATAAATGCTGGAGAGGGTGTGGAGAAAAGGGAACCCTCTTGCACTGTTGGTGGGAATGTAAATTGATAGAGCCACTGTGAAGAACAGTATGGAGGTTCCTTAAAAAACTAAAAATAGAACTACCATATGACCCAGCAATCCCACTACTGGGCATATACCCTGAGGAAACCATAATTCAAAAAGAGTCATGTACCAAAATGTTCGTTGCAGCTCTATTTACAATAGCTAGGACATGGAGGCAACCTAAGTGTCCATCAACAGATGAATGGATAGAGAAGATGTGGCACACATATACAACGGAATATTACTCAGCCATAAAAAGAAACAAAATTGAGTTATTTGTAGTGAGGTGGATGGACCTAGAGTCTGTCATACAGAGTGAAGTAAGTCAATAAGAGAAAAACAAATACCGTATGCTAACACATATATATGGAATCTAAAAAAAAAACAACAAAAAAAGGTCATGAAGAACCTAGGACCTAAGGGTAAGACAGGAAAAAAAACACAAACCTACTAGAGAATGGACTTGACGATACGGGGAGGGGGAAGGGTAGGCTGGGACAAAGTGAGAGAGTGGCATGGACATATATACACTACCAAACGTAAAACAGATAGCTAGTGGGAAGCAGCCTTATAGCACAGGGAGATCAGCTTGGTGCTTTGTGACCACCTAGAGGGGTGGGATATGCAGGGTGGGAGGGAGGGAGATGCAAGAGGGGAGAGATATGGGGATATATATATATGTATAACTGATTCACTTTGTTATAAAGCAGAAACTAACACACCATTGTAAAGCAATTATACTCCAATAAAGATGTTAAAAAAAAAAAAGAGCTGGAGGAATCAGACTCCCTGACTTCTGACTGTACTATAAAGCTACAGTAATCAAGACAATATGGTACTGTCACAAAAACAGAAATACACATCAATGGAACAGGATAGAAAGCCCAGAGATAAACCCACGCACCCATGGTCAACTAATCTATGACAAAGGAGGCAAGGATATACAATGGAGAAAATACAGTCTCTTCAATAAGTGGTGCTGGGAAAACTGAACAGCTGCATGTAAAAGAATGAAATTAGAACACTTCTAACACCATACACCAAAATAAACTCAAAGTTGATTTAAGACCTAAATGTAAGACCGGACACTATAAAATTCTTAGAGGAAAACATAGGAAAAACACTCTTTGACATAAATCACAGCAAGATCTTTTTTGACCCACCTCCTAAAGCAATGGAAATAAAAACAAACATAAACAAATGGGACCTAATGAAACTTAAAAGCTTTTGCACAGCAGAGGAAACTATAAACAGGATGAAAAGACAGCCTTCGGAATGGGAGAATATATTTGCTAATGAATCAACATACAAGGGATTAATCTCCAAAATATATAAACAGCCCATGCAGCTCAATACTGAAAAAACAAACAACCTAATCAAAAAATGGGCTGAAGATCTAAATAGACATTTCTCCAAAGAAGACATACAGATGTCCAAGAGGCACATGAAAAGCTGCTCAATATCACTAATTATTAGAGAAATGCAAATCAAAACTACAATGAGGTATCACCTCACTCTGGTTAGAATGGGCATAATCAGAAAATCTATAAACAATAAATGCTGGAGGGATGTGGAGAAAAGGGAACCCTCTTGCACTGTTGGTGGGAATGTAAATTGAAACAGCCACTATGGAGAACAGTAGGGAGGGTCCTTAAAAAACTAAAAATAGAATTACCATATGATTCAGCAATCCCACTACTGGGCATATACCCAGAGAAAAACGTAATTCAAAAAGACACATGCACCCCAATGTTCATTGCAGCATGGAAGCAACCTAAATGCCCATCAAGAGATGAATGGATAAAGATGTGGTACATATATACAATGGAATATTAGCCATAAAAAGGAATGAAATTTGTTCATTTTGTATAGACATGTGGATGGACCTAGAAACTGTCATACAGAGTGAAGTAAGTCAAGAAGAGAAAAACAAGTATCATATATTAATGCATATATTTGTAATCTAGAAAAATGGTATAGATGAACCAGTTTGCAAGGCAGAAATAAATACACAGATGTAGAAAACAAATCTATGGACACCAAGGGGGGAAAGCGGGGGTGCGGTGGGGGGGGTGGTAGTGGTGGAATGCATTGAGAACTGGGATTGAGATATATACACTAATATGTATAAAATAGATAACTAATTAGAACTTGCTGTATAAAAATAAAGTAAAATAAAAATAGCAAGTGGCTCCAAAATATTTGCTTACAAGTAAAATTTTATGTGGCCACTGATTCCCTTTATGATTACTCTTAAAAAAAGTGTCATGTGTCCATTGTTAAAAACAAAAATTCAAACATCCTGCTGCAAGTTTTGATTTCAGGTGAGGCTAACTACACTATATATGACTTTCTGTCATTTAACAAAAGGTAAAATGTCCTGTCATTGTGCTTGGTCTACCTGTAACAAAATACCACAGGCTAGGTGGCTTTAACAATGGAAATTCCCAGTTCTGGAGCATGATTGGTTTCTGGTGAGGGCTCTCTTCCTGACTTGTAGACAGCCAGCTTCTTACTGTGTCCTCATATGGACTTTCCTTAGTGCAGGCAGAGAAAGACAGAAAACTCTCTCCTCCTCTTCTTATAAGGCCACTGATCCTATTGAATTAGGGTCTCACCCTTACAATCTCATTTAAACTTAATTACCTCTTGAAGGTCCTATCTGCAAATACAGTCACATTGGGTTTGTCAACATATGAATTTGGAGGGGGACAAAATTCAGTCCCTAGCATGTCTTGAAGCCCCTAGGAACTTGGGAGCAGATATCACACCCATATGTACCAAATTTACATTTGTTTGGAGGCAGTGCAAAATGTGAGGGATCTGGAATAATGCTTGCAGCATCTTGGAGAAACATCTTGTTTACAAGACACAAATATTAGTGCAAGAACATCCACTCTAATATGGATTCTACATTGAACTTTTTCTGTGAATAAAAATTATGAAGTACAAATTCTAATTTCATTTCCTTTCAAGTTGACTTCTATTGGTTTCAAATTGCATTCTTATTTATATAATAAAATTGTTACACACATATTTGGCACACATAAGAAAAAACTTCTGAAAAATGTCTTCATATTTGAAAAGATAAAATTTTCATTTATTCAGAACTATTTACTGAATGCCTACTGTATGGCATACCTTGTTCTAGAAATCGTGTATATATTAATAAACAAAACAGGCAAGAATCATTACCTTTACTGAACTCACATACAAGTAAATGTATTTATTTATGCAAATATTGCATTGAATATTTTGATGCAATGCTGAATACCTTTTTCAACTAATGGGAACTCTCAAGTTTCATACTACGAAACTTTTTCTGTGCTTAATAACTAACCCCACTTCTGTGAAACAAGTGGAAAATATTATTTAGAAAGATTAGTTACATTTACCACTAGATATATTTCTAATATTCTTATCAAATATATTAAAAGCATCAAGTGAGTTTTAAGATATATTTGTGAGTAACTTGGTTCCTCAGTCCAGGGAGGTCTGTTCGATTTTGGAGCCTGAAGACTTGCATCTGAGAGCTGGTTATGCCTCTTACAGTTTCTGGAGACATACACAAGTGTTTTATCAATAAGCCTCTCTGTCCTCACATACAAAATGACACTAATAATAATATTTACTTTATTAGGATGTTGTAAACCTAAATGCATAAGGTCTGACATGTAGTTCAGTACACAATAAAATATGCTATTATTTAAATTTAGAGAACTCTATCTGAAGCATACACACACATACATACATATCAATCTATAACTTATTAAAATGGAAAAATTAAAATTTACTAATACCATAATACATAAAATCAAAAAATTTTGAGGGAAACATCATTTTATTAACAACCTACATCCTCCAGCAAGTTAATATCCAATTTTGTTCAAAATCGTTTGAAGAAATCAAATTTTTTGAAGAAAATATGTGTTATCTTTAAGGACTCATGTTCTTTTTAGCATTTGAGTTTAACGTCAACTATTTTCTCATTAAGAAGCATTTTTCTATGTCCTAGTAACCTGTAATCTCACATTGAGAAGTGAGAATCCAATTCACAGACAAGTACTAACAAGCAATTATCAATTAAATTCACAGTATAACATTGGCTACCTTCCATTCTTTTTTTGCATTAGAAAGTTTTCCTGTTACTATTTTTTTTTTTTTTTTTTTTTTTTTTAGCCATACGCGGGCCTCTCACTGTTGTGGCCTCTCCCGTTGCAGAGCACAGGCTCCGGACGCGCAGGCTCAGCGGCCATGGCTCACAGGCCTAGCTGCTCCGCAGCATGTGGGATCTTCCCGGACCGGCTCACGAACCCGTGTCCCCTGCATCGGCAGGCGGACTCTCAACCACTGTGCCACCAGGGAAGCCCACCTGTTACTATTTTTAATCTCACAACTATGGATGAATTAAAATATAGAGGTAAACTGGAAAGACAGACTAGAATATGATAGTAAAACAAGCGAAGTTAGTGTAATTATTCTTGGTGGGCACATAATAAGCGATATTAGGACTTGTACCCTAAATCTACCTACTTGTATCTACTAGGACTTGTACCCTAAATCTCTTCTCTGCAGGCAATTGCTTCTATTTCCAGGGTAGCAGTCTCTACTTTTTTTCAAAGGATGCTATCAGGAAGAAGAGGTGTTAGTTTTGACAGTTCTTCGATTCCAAAAGAACAAAGGCAGTATATAAATAAATATTATTTACCTACCTAGCATTCTCGCTATCAGATTTGTCAAACTATATAAAATACTGAATTTCTAAGTATCTACTAGCATTCCTCATCACAAATTTCAAAAGGCCTGTAATAATAACACTGAAAGTATCTGGATATGTTTCTATGATAGATGTTGGTTTAACCTGATGCCACAATGCAAAAAAATGGCAAATAATTTTCTTCTGCTTAGTTCTGGAATCTTAGTCTTGCTCAGAATACTTTTTATACACGGAGCCATCAAAGTACTGTACTCTCAGTACAAAATACTGTCTATATGATATAAACCCACCAACAACGTGGTGGATTTCAGGTTATAACCTGCAAGTCTGCAATTGATTTATAGATTTTTAATCACATAGTTCTAGTTTGATGTTATTTACTTCTTGCTTTAGGCAGCTCTTTATTACCTTACTGCAGATTCTTGAGAAAACAAGCCCCATTCTATAAACTGTAAGACAAAATTATGGATAAAAATGCTCTTTCCACATGCACAAAGGTGGAAGCCATGTTTTTCAAAAGTCAGGAGTCCACAAAATTTTCCAAATGTATTTTTTTTCCTGAAAAAATGCTACACTAGAGAATTCATCTACCATGGAGTCACCACCTGGTTCTCTCGTCCTGTCTGTACTTTTACAGTTGCTCTTCTCCCAATTTAGAAAGTGTTAAGCCCACTTTTCAGTCATCCTGCACTGAATGCATTGCCTTAAGATTATGCTGTCCAATAGAGTTGTCACTAGTCTCATGGGGTCACTTAAATTTTAACTAACTAGAATTAAATAAGGTTAAGAATTCTGCTCCTCAGTCCCACTGCCTATATTTCATTAAAATGCTCAGTAGACAAATGTGGCTACTGTATTAGATGATTCAGATTTGAATATTCCCATTGTCACAGAACATTCTTTTGGAAAACACTGTTCTATGATACAATGACTTGGGGGCAAAATAAAGGGACACTAGTCTGTAAGACAATAATGACTAAGAGCTTTAAGAATATTGCATGACATACAAGATACATACAAGATATTGTATGAAATATTACTCAGTCATAAAAAAGAATGAAATAATGCCATTTACAGCAACATGGATGGGCCTAGAGATTATCATACTAAGTGAAGTAAGTCGAAAGAGAAAGGAGAATATCATGGTATCACTTATATGTGGAATCTAAAACATGACACAAATGAACTTATCTATGAAACAGAAACAGACTCACAGAGTTGTGGTTGCCAAGGTGTGGGGGGAGGGATGGATTGGGAGTTTGGGGTTAGCAGATGCAAACTATTATATATAGAATAGATAAACTACAAGGTCGTACTGGATAGCACAGGCAATTATATTCAATATTTTGTTATAAACTATAATGGGGGCTTCCCTGGTGGCGCAGTGGTTGAGAGTCCACCTGCCGATGCAGGGGACATGGGTTCGTGCCCCGGTCTGGGAAGATCCCACATGCTGCGGAGCGGCTGGGCCCATGAGCCATGGCCGCTGAGCCTGCGCGTCCGGAGCCTGTGCTCTGCAACGGGAGAGGCCACAACAGTGAGAGGCCCGCGTACCGCAAAAAAAAAAAAAAAAAAAGTATAATGGAAAAGAATATAAAAAAGAATATATATATATATATACACATATATGCATATATATATATCTGAATCACTTTGCTGTACAGCAGAAATTAACACATTGTAAATCAACTATACTTCAAAAAAATAAATGTTTAAAATAAAATTTAAAAAGAATATGATATTGTGTTTCATTCAGATAAAATTCTGTTAGGCAATAAAAGTAAGTACATATGAAAAGAGAAAATGATGTACAATTTCTGATAATTATAGCTTGGGCACATATTTTGAAGATGGTTAACTGTATCATACTGATAACAGTAAGTATATCACTGGATACACTTAAATACAGATGTAATAGTTTTTTAAAAAATATTTTATAAACGCTGGAAATTATATTCATTGCCACTATTTCTCCTTTTGAAGAAAATGACAGATTTCAAACTAAATAAGTACAACATGTACATAATTTTAAAATTTATTTTAGGGAATATTAGGGGAGAAACTTTGAAGGATCCAAAACTCTCTTCTTTGGTTTTCACACCAGAAGTTCCTTAAACCAATCTCTTCACTCCTAGTTATTCTAGGTTAGTTTCCACTAACTGCCGTCCTAACCCCAGGCCCCTGTTATTTAACTCAATTATCTTTCATTACTTTCTATATAAAAGAGTCTCCCAAATGTCAAGACAAATAATTTCTTCCTTGTTTATTTTCTGGCCGTGGGGATTGAGGTTCCTTAGATTTACAGCATCCCAGTAGAGAAGGAGGTGCTTTTACTGGTTGTAAACTCTCAATGATAGAATAGTCAACCAAACCTCAGAAAGAGTGGGATGGTTAAATCAAGTAGGTTATATATCTCTCAGAAAAAGTCTCATGGTCTATGTGTTCATCTTGATTGAAGGTCAGCAAAATATTGAGGATCTTGGGTCCAGACATCATGCTTTACCTTCTATCTTTTATCCAGACCCTCAGTTACACTATTATTCTTGTTCATGTGAGCCTGCTTCCATGAAAGTCTTACTCAATATGAATGCACAATTGAAAAGCAACTTAATTTACTTAACATAGCTCTCATGGACTTCAGAATAATAAATTAGACAAAAGATGAAGACAATTGAGAAAAGTATTATTTATCACCAAGCTATGGAATGGATAAGTAGAAACTAAGAATAAACAATTTAATTGATTCCAGGCTGTGCCATTTCTCCTCCTATTTTTAAGTCAGGTAAATATGCTCCAAAGCCTGCTTATGCCTCCCAATAAAGAGGCCTGGGATTTACGACACAATGTACTACTGATGTCAAAAAGAACAGAATCAAACAGCTCAGAGACAGGAGAACAGGTAACAGTAGACAGTGACACACCTAAGAATTCTATTTTTTAAAAAAATGAACTGTTAATGCAGATGATGAATCCACTAATAAATAGAAATTAAGTAAAGGAGTATAAGCTAATTCCATAGGCATTACGTGAACTGGAAGAAGATGTAATTCCGAAGAAAAGCCATAAACAGCTTGCACATTATCATACAATTAAACAAGCATTAACATTACTAGATTTAGATAAATTAAAAAGATAGGTCATGCTGGATATGTAAGCCATTGTAAAATGGAACAGCAGGAGGTTAATTCAAGAACTTTCCCTAAAACTCAATCAAGTTTAAGGACTTACAAATATAATCAACGTAAGATGATTCACACTGACAATTTTATTAACACCAACTAGAATAATTTGCTTTGTAAGTTCATGTAAAATGTAGATATATTATATCAGGGGATAGGATTTTATTTAACAATAATTACTTAGGCATATGATTCATTCCACCTGGTTCAAAATAATAATTGGCTATTCAACATTTACAGCATAATGAGACAGAGAATTATGTGGTTACCATGTGAATTAACATTTGATTATAGTTATCTTGCTTTTATTATGCATTATATCTTAAGTTATCTATAATAATTAGGGGTTAGTTTAAAACAGAAAAATTAAAACTCATCATGACCCAAAATTTTCATTGATTCAATGTCTTTCCCCACAAAGCCTTCAGTTCCTTCAGATCATACCCCGCAACATACACATACTTGAGTGAAAGTTCTATGGGCACAGGCATCTGGTGGAAATCTGTGCAGTGAATCCTGCTCTAGATCCCCCCCGCAGAAGTGTTCCTTTTTTCCCCTCGTTATGAGGCCATGGAGAGAAGCTGTTTAGAACATGGGCTCTGCAGCCAGACTTTCTGATTCCCAATTCCACCGTTTACCTGCTGTGCACCCATGCATGAATTTCTCAAATTCTCTGTGCCTTAGTTTTCGTATCAGTCAACCTACCTCCTAGAGTTGTAAAGTAAGGATCAACTGAGATCAGACACATAAGTGCTTCAAACAATACCTGACATAATCAATGCTATACTGCTAGCTATTACTTTTAATGTGGGGCTGTATCTATTATAGAACTTACTACATTGTACTGTAACATCTATTGTCACAAGAATGTCAGCATATTGCTATAAATAAATAAATAAATAAAAATAAATATTCTCCTAAAACATATGCAAAATATAAATTAAAAATATAAAATTTATATCATTTGTATCTGTGGAGTCTAGCCCAACGGCCAGTGTATAATGACAATGTTGTACAAACAGATGATTGAATCCATTATCTTGATCACCTAATTTGCATGTATGTAAAAATAAGTTGACATACAATTTATCCCGTAATTTAGGAGTTAAATACCATTGGTATATGTTCTGCATGTATAATCGTGACTTCTAAAGGCAACTGAGCCCTCACAGTAACTATCTTCAAATATTTTATAATAATTACTTCTTCCTCTATAATATTTCAAGAACACCAAGTGAAGTTTTTATAATTACACTTTTACATTTGTTGTTCAAATTTTAAAAACAGATTAAATGTAATTAAAGTAGATTTATACCCCTACATGTTTGTATGAATAGGGCTGGCTTTGTATGTGTATTTGGGGAGGGGAAAGGGAGAATCAAATGATGAGAAACATTTTTTTCTTTTAAATTAAGATCAATTGGATAATCCTGAAAATTTTGATTGTTTAGGTTTAGTGAAGCCTCTAGTTCAGTTTTTTAATTTAATTGTCCATGCTTTAAAATGCATTTTTTTCATGACAATGACAAAAAAGGAGAACTTTTACCCTTTTAAATTTTTTGAGTGGTGTATTCAGATATCCCTATTCTCTGCATGAACTCAACTATTCTAATAGTGATGAAAAGTCAATTTTGGCAGTTTTCACTAATATTCAAGAATATTTAGAAAACTATTTAGATAATACACCTAAAATAAAATCTATGGTGAAATTACGTTTTTCTTGTGACCTGAATTGACTGTGGCCTGACATTAGACCCCAAATCATTCTACACATCCATGGGTTACAAAATTGGTTTTATTCTAAGTCCATTATTTAAAGATGTCCAGGTGATGGAAATAGGAGAGAGTATACCCCAGTGTCCTTTTAAAAGGAAAAAAAAAAGTCAAAATGATTATTATTTATGGAAAACTAAGGCAAAGGTTAAATAAAGGCAAAAATTTTAAATCCCATCCACATGAAATGCGTTTTTGTTACAAACTCACTTTTGTGTTTCCAAAAGTAAGAGTTTCAGAACAAGTGTCCATCAGAATGCTCTACAGCCACTTAGCAATGAGCACACGTAACACGTCTTGGTTTCTAAGTATCACTGTTAACTAAAAGCAACCAACAAAAAGGAAAGATTCTGATTCCAGAACTGATTCAGGAAAAGCATACACAATATTCCTGGAATAGCTAGCTAAGTGAGAAAGTAAGAAAGAGCTCAGAAAATTATGGGAATTTGGCAGAGACATAGATAGGAACAAGAAAAAAAAAGAGTTTCCAGTAATCAAATTTGAAAAACATTGATTATGAAAATGAATAATGATATTAATGGACTATAGTGCATTGAATTTTAAATGATTTACAAGTTAAAACATATATTAAAGAAAAGGGAAGAAGTGAAAGTTTAACCTTACAGCTGAATATCAATTACTTAAATGTAGGATAGCTAGAAAATTGCCTTACTATTTATTACCAGGCAATATCATCAATGGATGCTAAAACCATTGGGTGAAATCTTAATGGAAAATAAGATATTTACATATCCTTAAAGCATCTACAACAGATTACAACCAATTCTACTATAATGGGATACGTGTTCCTAAACATCACCATGCTTTGCAAAATTGCACAATAAAAACCATAGGGCTTATGGAAAAGGATACATTTATCAATAGTGACATATTTTTAAAAAGAAAGCTAATAAAAATGGTAGCATATTAAGTGGTTAAGAAATACATGATACAACAATAAACATGGCACTTTAACTTGAGAAAGTCTTGAAATTTGCTTCTAGTTTATGGGTGTTGAATGAGTTGTAGCTCATGAGTTATTGTGAAGTGGTAAAAGAAAGGTTACCTAATTGAGTAGGAAGTTGTAACATCAAATATGGATGAGCTTGTCCTATAACACACATGGCCAACTGAGGTAGTGGGAAGATGGTTGAGGTGTGTGCATGTGTGAGTTTTGCATATTTCTACATGGCTTGGTCCAACTGGATGCAGTTGTCTGTGTTCACCTGGCGTTTCTCCAGGACACACACCACACGAAAACAAACATGTCATTATTATGCTCCATTAGTTCCCTGACGTATCAATCACATTAGAAAAAATTTACATTTTCAAAAGAAGAGTTATAGTACAGAATTAACTGTACTCATTAACTGTAAAGTGGAAAATGGAATTTGACAGTGGAGAAATCTCACAGATGCTACCTTAACCAATTGATCAGAGGTCACGCCACTAATAATGGGACAAATTGCATTACATGCCATTTAATTTTCTGAAGAGTTGATTTTAAAAATATGCCCACCATGACCACATGAACAATGTTTGTACACCTTCTGTAAGAGCTCTGTTGAAATCTAGTGGGGTGATGTAAAATCCCTGGTATAAAGACACCTACATATTTCTTTAATAATCTTGTACCAGAAAAGCATCTCTCCTAAATAACACATTTTATTCCTTCAGACAATGAGAACCGTATAATACATAATATATTTTTTTACTTTGTGAGGATTCTCAGAACAAAATGTAGTGCTTCATAACTGTAAATCTCACAGGCACTGGTTTTCATTTATTTACCTGCTCCTGCCTATTTATGGTTCTTCATGTATATTTTCAGAAATCCACCCACCCATCCATACATTATTCATTTACTAAGCAACTCATTAGGTGCTGACATAAAAAATATCTTCATATTGTAGCCTCTGTAATGAGAAAAGCCTTTTAGGGTAGAATTCATAGTCATGGAGAAAGTATATACACCACTCTCTCACTGGGTCTCACTTTGTTGATTTAGTTGTATTTTATTGAAAGCAGTCTATTTTGACAGGTAGAGTATTCTGTTGTTTTTTTAATCAGTAATGTAAATAAAGGTTAAGGTATGCATGAAGTTCATATCACATAGTATAATACTGCATACATCAGAAAATGATGCACACTTACCCCTGCAGATGCCTCATCATGAATGCGATTATAGAAATATCAGGGGATTAAGAGCTTTTCCCTAGAATTAACAGGCGTGGGTCAATGTAATACTAAATAAAAATAATTTTAGTATTATACATGTTTTCAAAGCCATACTTCACACATAATTTCATCTGAATACTAGTTTCTTCTCTTATCTTGAAAACACTTTTGTAAGCATTTCAGAATGCATGCAATGTAATTTCATGGTTTTTCAATAGGAAATCTTTTTAAAATTAAAACTGTTCAATTAGAAGTTGTTTGTACTTGGATATTTTTCAAAGAGAGCATTTTATTTTCATAATAAATATGAAATAATTTTGTCCTTACTTCAAAATAGTAGGTGAAATGTATTTTTATTCAAAACCAACTCCATTGAAAAGTTTAAAATCTCAGGAACTCTTCTACAACATATTTTATTAAAGCAAACCCTTTCTGTCATCATCAAATTGTTCAAGGCTTATGTCAGCTATGTGCTGTGATGAGATTCAAAGAAGGAAATACTGTTTCCATATTGAGGTACATCCTTTAAACTTCAATATCAGAGTTCCAAAAAGATGTCAAAATCACACCATGGAACCACCCTCCAGAGTTCAAGACTTAAAATACAGCAGATTTAGACTTTTATTAGAGAAATCCCTCCATCATTTCAAATTAACATGCAATGATTTTGTCTGGAAGAAAACAGATTATCTCTACTCATTATTAACTTTCATGATTTTCTTTTACTTGAATATAATTTTATTTTTTGCTTAAAGTTATGAGTTTGAACTTGCTGATTCACAGAATGCACTTGAAGACAAAAATAAGCTTTTAATATTAGCGTTCTGGGTAGGTGTTTACAGCCCATAAACGTAAATATGTGGTTAAAATTGTTCAGAGGCATTTAGATACGAATTTCATAAGTGAAAATGCAAAATCTTAGCACAACAGGACAAAAGTTCTGTTTAAGTGATCCCTGCTCAGTAGACACACAAGATGTATGCCCTTCAAGGTCCCCAAGACAAATGCTACTATGTACCAAGAGGAAGGGGAAAAAATGGCAGATTTTTAATTTGTTATTAATCATCTGCATTTCCTATTCAATTTTGAGATGCAACATTTCATTTAATTAGTTCTCTCATTATAAATATTTTCCACGGTGATTCAGTTGACACAAGTTTTCTGACACTGACTGTGCAGATGGCAGAAAACCGGTGCCTGGTCTCAAAGGAACTATTTGACCACTGCAGTAAAAGAGCAATAAACAAAATAACAACACTGCAGCCCACTTCAGTTTATGTAGGCAGTCAGCCTTTTATCGCTGTAAAACCTTGCAATGGATGTATGAGCTTTGCTGCAATAAACAAAGAGCTGTTTACAGCTTGGGGATGGCAGGTACCAACACTGGACTGGAGCTTCAGCAGCCTGAATGTCGGGAACTGACTAATGTGAAGAAACATATTGTGGCTTGTTTTATGGAGAATATGTTTTATAAACCTCAAGGGACCATTTATCACAAATTCATCCACTCTGCAGCAGATTGCTACTTTAATGTTGAATGCTGGATTTCAGTCAGGTCCTCAAGTACAAAAATTGAGGAAAAAAATTTGAATGGTGTTTGTTTCTGTGTGCTTTATCTTGATGATTCTCAAATTTTCCCATAGGAAATCCATTTTAATTACTTATTCTCTCCCTTAAACAAACTAAATATTTCATGACTTGGGGCTAATTCATTAGAAAATTTACATCTATTCACTGTTGTGAGCGATTTCAATGCCATTTATTTGTGATCTTGTGAGCTTGCTGCATGCCAGCATCTTCAAAAAAGACAAAGTATCTAACAAGGATATGCTTTGCTAATGGGTATAGAAAAATGCACCTTATTTCTTATAAAATGGAACTATCAAATGACCACAGCAAGGATTTTTATAGCCTTGTGTT
Organism: Tursiops truncatus; assembly: GCF_011762595.2. Taxonomy (NCBI): domain Eukaryota; kingdom Metazoa; phylum Chordata; class Mammalia; order Artiodactyla; family Delphinidae; genus Tursiops; species Tursiops truncatus. Next base: position 55,494,739 of record NC_047039.1, on the reverse strand, counting down.
TTTTGTTTTTTAAAAAAAAACAGTAACTCAAGGCACAGGGATATTTTACAGGGATGTTATGAGTGGTAACCATTAAATAAAAACAATATACTTGACTTTCTTCATTACATATAAAACATCAGTGTAAGAGAAAACAGCAGCTGTTCTCACCCTTAAGAAACTATGCAGTTCAAGTTGGAAATTGATATCTACCATGTTGTCAGCAACTCTCCACGTTGTAGGTGAATCCAAGCATTCGGTATAATCTATCCCGAGATACCCTTTTACCCTTTTATGGCCTGTATTGTCACATGGTGAGAAAGCTGACATAAGTTTCACACAGGTGTGTTTGTCTTAGTACTCAAACAGTTGTTTTTTGGCTTCAAAAATCAAATACAAGGTGTTTTCTGTTTTTGTTTGTTTTTGTTTTGGGGGTGTTTATTGTTCTTTGTTTGTTTTGGTGGGGAGTGGGGGATAATAACAGTGTTGAGAATATAACCATTTTTCAAACAGTGATTAGGAATTCTCCTGCAAACGAATCACTTATGAGTGGGTAGGGTGTGGGGCTAGATTAAAGTCTATATTACTGGGCCAAACTGTAATTTATACAATCACAATTTTCCAGGAGTGGGTCCAGCAAATATGTCTGTTCAGCAAATCCCTCCTATTACTCTTATACATACATATAGGAGAACCACTGAAGCTATGAGAAAGGAAAGCATGTAAATATAAGGGTAACATCATCTGTCATACAGATATTGGACCTTTAAAAAGTTGGAGCATTCAAAGGAATTCTCCTGCAAGTCATAGAACTTAATTGGTTTCCTCTACTTCCTGCCTTTTCCTTTCCCTTTCTCTTCTTTCAATATTTCTTGTGTCCTACAACTAATTTATTATTTTATTATTTTCATGTGCATGTTTGATAACAGTAATTTTTAAAGAAACTTCCCTATCCTAACTAGCATTTGGATCTGCCCACTCAAAGAGCAACCAACACAAGCAATACAAGTGGAACTAGAAAACTCAGTGTGCTTTCTGGCCACGTTTTGTTGGAGCTGCTCAGTTCTGACGTAAAGAATGTACACTCCATACTATGTTGTACATAGTCTGGAATGTACACTCCAGACTATGGGTGAACATAGTCTTTTCCTGCGTAAAGCAGAATGCAATGCTTGCATAAATATGGGCGCAGGATACACTGCAGAGAACAGAACATGTAAGCAAAAAATCAGCTGTCTCATTAGATGTAGAGTTAATACCTCAGAACCCCTCTTCTTTTATCTGAGGTTTGACTGTTACCATCCAAACATGCCTTATTTCATGATTCAACCAATCTTCTTTTAAATCTAATTAGTAAGCGACAATGCTTTATTTCCTGCTTTTGAGTTTCACCTAAAGCAGCAACTGATGGTAAATCAGTGAAGTTTTTCAAATGATGGCTTCAAAGCTTCTTTTCCTTTCGAACTATATTAAACTATCTCATAACTGAGTTGCACATTTCTCTTCCAAACCTGGAATAGCCTTCTGTGGAATGGACAGCATCAGTTCCTTTTTAGAGAGAAAGAATTCTAAAAAGGATAAGAAGACTACTGTCATGAAATAAAGATACATGGAAAAATCTATCAGATTATTATTACAAAGTTAGGTCATGTGGTTTAAACAACACATTTGTACGTGTAAGATACGTTTTTAAAATCTAAGTGATTTAAAACAGTTTATTCTAGTGCTGACATGAAATCTCTCACAACTCAGCCTTCTTCACACACGGATTTGCTAGTGTCAGCTCTGATTCTGAATTTTGTTAAGGATCTCAACACCACATTCTGTTTGTTTCCTACTTTTGTTCCTGAACTTGTTTTTGCTGCTGTTAATTTGTGTTGTTGTATTTATTTTTATAATATGACATCGAGTATGTAAAACATAATTGGCTGGAAAATAGATGGCTATGTAAAAAATCGGGCATTGATCTAAGCTAAAGATTGTCCCAAATCAAACACCTATGATTTTTAGTTTCTATTTCAACTCTTTTCCTTCCAGTCGTTATCTCTTGGGATGTCAACTAGTCTGTTCTTTCTCCTACCCATTAATCTTTTATGTTTTTCTTTCCATCTTTTCCCTCCAAACATTTAGCTAATGTATCTCTGTGCCCTCCTTCAGTGAGTCTATAATGTCTACATTTATATTTCCATTATAATATCCTAAAATCATTTTATGAACTTCTAGACGTTTCCTTTTAACTAGATTCTACACATCGAAACCCAAACAAGCATTTCACGTTCTTCAGTATTCCTCTACATAGGTAGTCTCGTGTGGAGCAACGTGGTCACCACAAGTGGTAGCCAGACCAGCATACCTGGTTTGGAAATATTTTAAAAATACGGATTCTCAGGCTCCAAACCAGATCTACTGAATCAGAAATTATTATTTCTGATTCAACCAGAAAGCTGCGTTTTAACAAGCCTTTGAGACTAAAATTTGAGATACTCTGGTATAGTATATAAAAACGTTGTCTTTGAAGTCAGACATCTGATTTTGAGTTCAACTTACTTGTATGTGATCTTAAACAAGTTGCTTAACTTCTGATTGGCCCAGCTTGAATCACAGTGCCCATCCTTAACCAATCACTGTGGCCAGATAAATGGAGTGACCTGATTGGCCTAATACTGATAATGAGCCTACCATAAGGGATAGGGAGGTGGGAAAGCCCCATGTTGATCACAAGGAATAGGAGAGGGGTGGTTTCCTTAAGGAGGGGAACCTGGGGGACAAACATTTTCTGTTCATCTCAAGTGACAGTGTTCCTATTTTTCCACTCTCCCTATTCTTCTAAACATCTGTGACCATTTACTTTCTTCCAGATTTTGTTCAAAATCAATTCAGGGAGTGTTCCTTGGTTAATCCTTCCCTCTCTGAACACCATTTGACAACATTTGAAAATAAAATATTTTATACAATTCCTTTGTGATTATCCCATGCAAGTTCCCTTATGTTACTGGTTTCTTGACTAGATTATACATTCTTCTAGACGGGAAATTCTCCCCCTCAGTTCCTTCCTGTGTTTTGAGAAGTGTTCCATACATAGGACATATTTAATAAATATGCCTCTATTATTAATCCTGTTATTGTTTAGATTCTAAGCTAAATCACTTAAAAGATTTGAGATCTGATTTTTTTCTTTAAATGTTTAACATATTTTTAAATTCTGTCTTGAGGATATGGATCTTACAACTGAATGTTGTGAATAATATTTTGAATCTTTATGTACATTCCAACAGACTATATTAAATGAGCTCCCTCTACTTCATTCTCTCAGAAGTTTAAGCTTGTTATTAACACAAAGCTTCTAATAAAGTAGTACTTAATATACTGAGTGATTTTTTAAATCTTAAAAATAAGACCATTATGTAAATTTAGAGAGATACAAATTTATACTTGACTCTATTAGTTGTAATAAACCATTAAAGGCTTTAGAGTAAGATCCTGACACAATCAGACTGTGATTTAGAATAGAAAGGGCAAGTCATGCAAGCCCCAATTGAGGCCATTCCTAAAAGAACCCCAATAGTTGCATATTTCTTGGTAACAAAGAAAAATCATTTTCCTTCTTTTCTGTCAGTACAATCATCATATAAACATAGAAGAAAACAGTAAATTTTCATAAAAGATGTATGATTTCAATATGAACTACATAAAATAAGCAAAAATTGCATAACTTTTTTTTAAATTGTGAAACATTTTTAGATTTATGTTTTATTGAGGTAACACTGATTGATAACATTATATACGTTTCATGTGTACAACATTATATTTCTATTTCTGAATACCATACCGTGTGCTCACTCCCAAAAATTTAGTTTCCATCTGTCACCATATACCTGATCCCTTTTACCATTTTTGTCCTTCCCCTGCCCCCCAGTCCCTTCCGCACCGGTAACCACTACTCAGTTCTCTGTATCTGGTTTGGTTTGTTAATTTATTTTGTTTTTTTGCTTGTGGACTAAAAAAACCACAAAACAAAAATATAACTGTTTTTGAAGTACTAAGAGCTCAGAACCTGAAAAAGTCATAAAATGAGTCCAAATCTTGACTCTTCCTTTCACTGGCTTGCTAATACTCTTTGGACCTTAATTTGCTCATCTTTAAAGGCACCCACACCATCAGGTTATTTTGGGGACAAGATGAGCTATTATTCCTAGAATGGTTAGCACTGTACTTGGCACATGGTACGTGCTCCAAGTATATAAGTCACTTATTACTCTTCATTCTCATCATTTACATTTCTCGCATCCTGTCCCAAGACATCCACCCAAGGCACCACACTGAGCTTTACAGTCATTCCCTGGGGCACCAGCCTGTGCCTCCAGGGCATTCTCCAGAGAGTCAGGTTTTGGGGTTGGCTGTTTCCCAGATCAGAAGTGCCATTCTCTTCCATATTAATGCAATTACTCCTGAGAACTAGAAACTTCCCTTCCTCACCATCCTGATCTTGTACCTTTTTCTAAAGGTGCGGTTAGGGACAATCTTTTCAAGGTAAAACACCCTTAGATTTACCATTATTGTTTAGCATTGTAATACAGTTAGCTCCACTTATCATATTTGACTTGGTGATAGCTTTCAAATCCTACCACTTCTTTCCCTTTTGCCTCACATATGCGCTAGTTGATAAGAAAAACTGGGTGCTTTCTCCTCTGGTGCCAGCTTGAAGTTAGAACTGTCAAATACCCAGGCCTGTATGCACACAGCCCCAGTTAGCTTGGGCCTACCCACTAACCACCATAAAATTCCACAGCAGTCACCCATCCCTGCTCTCTCTCAAGCCATTTTCCAACCTGCTTTAGAACCTGCTCTGCTTTCCCAAGAAAGTCTCATTATGTGGGACATAAAGGTTTTCCTCACTTCTTGGTATGTGTGTGGTAACATCAGTCTTGATATTCAACCAAATTTTGGGTGAAGACGTTAGCTCACCTCTGTGGGGTATCCACACCAACGGTCATCATCACTGTATGCCAATTAAACAACAATTTACTTTTCCCCCTCTCTGGAGTTCTTCTTCATGTTCAGACAAATTAATTCGGCATAGTTTAGCAAACTACGTAAAAATATATATTGTTCTTTTAAATTGTATTCAATGTGAAAGTCACTGTTTCTGGGTCATCACTCCCAAAGTTTGAATGTGCCTGCAAAGAACATGTGCCATCCTTCTGAATCTTGTGTGAAAGAGGGGGAAAAATGTGAAGTTATCTTTTGTTATCAGTTTTCTACGGATACTTTAAGTTTGAGTTTCAGAATTTTTACCAACATTCCTGCATATATCCATTTTTACTTGATTCTTTTCATCCACTAGTAAATATTCATTTTATATTTAACCTGATTAATAGTTTACAAAGGGCTTATATTAATATTTTTAAGCCTCAAAAATAGCTCTGTGAAATATTATCTTGGTCTATACCTTCTGTAGCTTGGCTGGTCCTAAATTCTTTAACGACGTAATTTTACCTTTAGAGGTATTTATGGATAAATTTGAGTGGCTTTGTCCTAAATATACATCCAATGCACTTAACTAAATGAAAACTCACCTGATTTAATTTTCTTTGTTCTTTTGATGCAGAAGGAAAATATCAATGTTATTCAAGGAAAATAAAAGAGGATGAAAATGGGGAGATTGGTAATCATCTCCAGAGTAGATAGGGTTTTTGTCTGAGGATGGTCCTTTGTTTGGAGCCTCTGTGGGCTGGTGCAGGACACAGAGGCAAAGGACTGACATCAAGTCTGAGCAGGTTTCCCCCCCAATCTCCTCCTACTGGGAACTTGCCATGAGGCAAGAAATGCAAACTTAATCCAGTTACATTATAGTAAAAACTAAAACAAAAGTGACCCTGAAAGCTAAAACCTGTAGGATGTTCCAGAGACACTTGTTAAGCTATTATATTTCTCTGCTAAAAGGAAAATTTCTGTACTTTTTTTTTTTTTTTTAAGTATACAATTCTCAAGACTGAGGTTGAGATTTGGCTTTGTTTAGAAGCAATATGAAAGGGTGTGTAGACTCAAACTAGAACTTAATGGATGTTTTCACATCACAAAACCACTATGCAGTTTGGCACAATTTAAAATGACTGGCAGGCTCCACTTAGCGGAGGCCAAGGCATGAAACAGCAGGGGTGTTGCAGGTCAGTGTACTGGCAGAGGTGAATGGGGAAGCATGCCTGGTTCTAGCTCCCAAAATCACTTGCTCATGTTCATGAGCAATAAAACTGAACCAAGTAAAAAAAGAAAACATTAAATATTAATGTGCAGTACACAATGACCAAGGATGGAAAAGAGGCTATTTTCCATATTCTTTCTTTACTTTTATGATTTACGTCATGAAATTAGACCTAATTATACTATCTTATTCCCAAAGATAACGCCCTATTAAGAGCTGGGAAATGTACTTATCCTTTAAATGCTGATATGAGAAGAGAATTGTTATAGCATTCTAAGCTGTCTGCTGGTTAAAGATGTTAAGAAAGAACAGGCCAACCAAAAGCAAAGAAGTCAGTTTCTGCCATTTCCACAAAAAAAGCTAATCCAATAGATATAATGTATTTTTTAAAGGGTAGCAATATTCATTACTGTATGGTCACAAGATATTTTCAGGTATATTATCTCATATAATCTTCAAAGGATTACATGTGTCAAATTCTTAAAGCAAATGAATTTTAAATGAATTCTGTTGATTGTTAAAGTATTAAAATCATGTCTATGTGATTTTTTTCTGATTCTTATCTCTTTATATATTTTGATACAATATATAAATGAAGCAATAGTTTAAAATACCATTATTACACTTTAAATTGATATCTCAGTAATTATTTTTTGTCTTGATGGCTAAAATTTTGTATAAGTAAATATATCACCACAAATAAGAAAAGGCAAAACTATATCTAATAGTTTTAGCAGGGGATTCTATAATCATTTAGCTTCTATATAATAAAGTATAAGGAGATATTTATAATATATAGCACATTACACATAACTGAAGACCCTTCCAAAATGGAGAAAACATAAGTAATCAATAAAATAAGATGTATACCAATAAAAATGTAAGACTGTTGACAAATTTGACTAATTGACATTTGACATTTCCCCTGTGCAGATCAAACTGAAGTTCTGTTAGTTGACTTGACATAATTAATTGACATAATTATTATGTTATTTAGCTTTTTAAAATAATATGTTCCAACTTTTTTTCTAAACACACCAATTGAGAAATTAATGCACTTGGCCAATTACTTCTTAAATGAGAACTAAAGTCTTACACTGCAGCATTTTGTTATTCCTTCTCATCTTGAAAGATTAATAAAAAATACTTCTGATATAATAAATTTGATCAAAATCTATTTGCAGTTATACTGACAAATTTTACTTAATTAACACAACTGCTTTGTACTATGCCTTCTCCTGCCAATCTGGGGTAATTCTGCATCAGCTCATACTGTATTATAAAACAGCATGAAATTTTTATTAGTTCACTGAAAGGATTTGAAATATGGTTTTCAACTTACTATCCAGTTGTTGCTTGGCTTTAATGGCTATGTAAAGATTTAAAGAAAAGTAACACCATGAATCTAAAATATTTTAATGTCAGGGTACTCTGTATTAAAACTTTGTCACTCTCAACTAAGTCCTCTACTAATTTATATAGCTTGAGATATATTTTGTTCAATTTTTGAAACATGCTCATATTGAAAAATTGTATTACATAAATAACTGGAAATGTTTTCTTATTAGTAGAATCAATTAAGATGACTTCAATGACAAGCATTCTTCACTCATCTTTCTGTCAGCTATAACAGGTATTAATTGCTTGCCTTTATAACAACAACATGTATTTTTATAGTGAAATTTATAACTGATGATTATTTGCTATAAATTTTCATTTTGACATAATAAAGTAGAAAGCATAAGGCTAAAAGTTTGTCTGTCTTTGCATTTGGGCAAGGTGGCTAAAGTAATTTGATGTACTATTATGTATACAGTTTATTTATAGAACTGGACTTGGAAAGACCCTGGCGACCATCTAGTCAAACTGCCAAATATTCTGGTTGAAAACTTTCGGACTGAGTACTTTCCAGAGTTGAAAAATTTGATCACAGATTTTGTATGTGAGAAAGACCAGAATCTTCGTTTCCTTAACTTTAGAAGTTTGAGAAGTTAAAAACGTATTTCCAGGACGACAAATATATTCCTCATCTATCAGCATTGTTGGAAAATAAGTTCAGGTATTATATTATTTTAAGGAATTATGCCTAAGCACAAAACGGGCTAGTTTCTCACAGGAAGGATATCAGAACTATGGTGAGTTTCAAGGTTTAGAAAATAACTTGCCAGGAGAGGAAGGAGGCTGGTTCTGGTGCCAAGAACCACTAATGCAATGCTGCCAAACAACCTTGCACTGTTGGCATATATGATGGTTGTGTACCACCACAATGTAACATCTCAACAGAAATAAACAGCAGTCTTTGAACCATAGTCCAGAGGTATGTCTAGGCTCTAAGATATGGAAGAATCAACCTGTGGTAGGAAAGAGCCAAAATGGATTCTGACTGAAAGGTGTCAATCACAAAGAAAAGTCCCATCTTGTGAATGCATGTCTCAAGATCATTTTTCAATCACACTATGATCATTATTTCAATCACATTTTCCAAACTCCTTCCTTGAAGGACATTTTATCTTAGTAACTTTAAAAAGCAATCAAACATGATGGCAAACGGATTCTTTCCTTGATTTCTCTTTCTGATCTTTCATCAGAAAGATAGTGTATAGGAATAAACTTATCTAAGGAAGGAAAAGAACTATACTCAGAAAACTATAAGATACTGATGAAAGAAATAAAAGATGATACACACAGATGGAGAGATATATCATGTCCTTGGATTGGAAGAATCAATATTGTGAAAATGATTATAATATCCAAAGCAATCTACAGACTCAATGCAATCCCTATCAAATTATCAATGGCATTTTTCGCAGAATGAGAACAAAAAAATGTTACAATTTTATGGAAACACAAATGACCACAAATAGCCAAAGCAACTTGAGAAAGAAAAACAAAGCTGGAGCAATCAGGCTCCCTGACTTCAGACTATACTACAAAGCTACAGTCATCAAAACAGTATGGTACTGGGACAAAAACAGAAATATAGATCAGTGGAACAGGATAGAAATTCCAGAGATAAACCCACACACCTATAGTCACCTAATCTATGCCAAAAGAGGCAAGAGTATATAATGGAGAAAAGACAGCCTCTTCAATAAGTGGTGCTGGGAAAATGGGACAGCTACATGCAAAAGAATGAAATTAGAACACACCCTAACATCATACAGAAAAATAAACTCAAAATGGATTAAAGACCTAAATGTAAGGCCAGACAGTATAAAACTCTTATAGGAAAACAGAGACAGAACACTCTCTGACATAAATCGCAGCAAGATTATTTTTGATCCACCTGCTAGAGTAATGAAAATAAAAACAAAAATAAACAAATGTGACCAATTAAACTTAAAAGCTTTTGCACAGCAAAGGAAGCCATAAACAAAACGAAAAGACAACCCTTAGAATGGGAGAAAATATTTGCAAATGAAGCATCTGACAAAGGATTAATCTCCAAAATATACAAAGAGCTCATGCAGCTCAATATTAAAACAAAACAAAACAACCCAATCCAAAAATGGGCAGAAGACCTAAATAGACATTTCTCCAAAGAAGATACATAGATAGATAAAAAGCACAAGATGTTCAACAGCACTAATATTAGAGAAACGCAAATGAAAACTACAATAAGGTGGGACTTTCCTGATGGCACAGTGGTTAAGAATCTGGCTGCCAATGCAGAGGACATGGGTTTGAGCCCTGGTCTGGGAAAATCCCACATGCCACGGAGCAACTAAGCCCATGCGCCACAACTACTGAGCCTGTGCTCTAGTGCCTGTGAGCCACAAATACTGAGCTCACGTGCCTAGAGCCCGTGCTCTGCGACAAGAGAAGCCACCGCAGTGAGAAGCCTGCGCTCTGCAACAAAGAGTAGCCCCTGTTCGCCGCAATTAGAAAGCCCGCACGCAGCAACAATGACCCAACGCAGCCAAAAATAAATAAATAAGTTAATTAATTTTTTAAAAAAAGAAAAGAAGTTTAAAAAAAAACTACAATGAGGTATCACCTCACACTGGTCAGAATGGCTGTCATCAAAAAATCTACAAACAATAAATTTTGGAGAGGGTGTGGAGAAATGGGAAACCTCCTATACTGTTGGTGGGAATGTACATTGGTATAGCCACTATGGAGAACAGTATGGAGGTCCTTAGAAAACTAAAAATAGAGCTACCACATGATCCAGCAATCCCATTCCTGGGCATATATCCAAAGAAAACCACAATTCTAAAATATACATGTACCCCAATGTTCATTGCAGCACTATTTACAATAGCCAGGACATGGAAGCAATCTAAATGTCCATCAACAGAGGAATGAATAAAGAAGATGTGCTACATATATACAGTGGAATATTACTCAGCCATAGAAAAGAATGAAATAATGTCATATGCAGTAACATGGGTGGACCTAGAGATTGTCATACTGAGTGAAGTCAGTCAGACAGAGAAAGACAAATATCATATGATATCACTTATATGTGGAATCTAAAAAATGGGTACAAATGAACTTATCTACAAAACAGAAATAGAGTTACAGATGTAGAAAATTAACTTATGGTTACCAGGAGGTAAGGGGGGAGGGAGGGATAAATTGGGAGATTAGGATTGACACATACACACTACTGTATATAAAATAGATAAATAATAAGGGCAGGGAAGAGCACAGGGAACTCTGCTCAGTACTCTGTAATGGTCTACATGGGAAAAGAATCTAAAAAAGAGTGGATAAAGGTATATGTATAACAGATTCACTTTACTATACACCTGAAACTAACACAACATTGTAAATCAACTACACCCCAATAAAAACTTTTAATAAAAGAAAAATAAATAAATAAATACAAAAAAAAACAAAAAAGCTTAAGGAAATGTATCCCCATTTGGCTCTTAGACATAACTGTGTACCGGAAAATGTGAATAAATGCTTAGCTTGGCTAAAAAAAAAAAAAAAAAAAAAAAGTAATCAATAAAACTATTGTTTATACGGAACAGTAATTGTCCTCACCTACTTTATAAATATGCTTTTTCTACACATTTATATACTTTTGTATATAAGGTAAGACTGAAATAAATGTCTTTAGTGTATCATAAACATACCTTGAAAATACTATTATCTATGTTTGGCCCTGGAAATAAAATTGCTGAAGATAAAATTGTGACAGGAATAGAGTTTCATAAAATGGTCTAAAATATGTTACTCTTTTAAAAGAAGTCTATATAAATGAGAAGACAAAAAATGCACCATCTAAAGAGAAGCAAAAATAAGGTAAGAGAGTATCAGAATACTACTTAGTAGAATGTTTTTTCATTTCTACCTTTTTTTCTTCAAAAGTCTCCTTAAAAACACATTTTAAATGATGATATGACTTAAATATCTCTAAGTAATAGGATAAAGCAATGTGTCTTTAATGATTTGCACTACATCTGAAGCACAGAGAATTATCACCCATCATTTGCTTAACAGCAACCAGTATTTAATTGTTCTAGGACTACAACCACTTCCCACTTTTGAGTACTCATCAGATCAGACAAGCATTTTAAAAGATTCGTCAACACCCAGATGTGTAGTCTGACAGCATCCTCTTTTTGAAAAGCATGTTTCCTTCCTAGTGACCAAAATGCACCTTGAATATAGAAGGTAATAGCCAACATCACAGATTGGCTTTAGGGCTTAGAAGCAAAATTTCTAAAGTTCCTACATTTCAACCACAAAATAAATTTTACTTTGTTGTACATTAGTTTATAAAAGTTGAAAAAAAGAAAAATGTTCTTCAGATATATAATCATGTTTTAAAACTCAAACTCTGTCTTGTATCTTCCTGGGAAAAAAACAAATCAAATAACCTAATTTTTTTTTTCTAGTTCAGGGAATAGCTGCATCTCTCTTTTCTTTACCTTTTGTAAAGTTTAAGTTTTGGACAAGTAAAAAGGAGAACTGCTAAGAAACTGAACTGCAGTACAGGCATAGTTTACTGTCTCACTTTAACTATGAACAGACTTCTAGGATGATTAAGCAGAGGGAACTCCCACACCAGGGTGGTTCCCATAGATTCCCTCTTCATACACAGCCTGTATGTGGTGCCTGACCAGGAGCTGAATGTCAGGAGATGTTTCAAAGACTCTACTCTGAAGGGTCCTGATTGAGGAATGAAGGGTGGGGACCTCTTTCTTCCCCTGACTGCCTGTAGCCCAGTATGAAGATGCACAGCAAAGAAATGACCTTAGAGGTCATTTCCTGTAGATATTTTTAACATGATTTTGAAAGGACTATTTACACTGTACACATAGACCTTAATAAAACCCAGTTTACAGGCAATTAGTTCAGCTAGTTATAGCACAGAGCTTGTAAAACTAAAGCTTATTGTAATTCCCAGTTTATTTATTTATTTTGATCCAGGTACAATTGTTTTTCCATTCAGGGATATAGTTTTTAATTGGAGAATTAGTCAAAAGTAAGTTATAAAATACATATTGACAAAGAGAACCTTGCACAAATTAGTGTAAATAGAGGACTGAATGTAGAAAAATAAATGAAAAATAACTCAGTTCAGTAGTCATATCTTCTAAAAGGTCTCTCAGAACCTCAAACTGAACAAAATTCTCTTTCGTTATTTAACAAAAGGATTATTTGCATTTATCTCATTCTCTTTATCATATTTAATGTATGTTTATATGTATATTTCTCTACATTAGTACCATTATTCCATGGGACATTAGTCACAGCTAAAACTCTTTGAAAATGGATTCCCTGATCAAATTAGTTTGCAGTGTTCTACTAGAGACCACTCCTAAAGAATAGAAATGCATCTTAACATATTAGAATATCTATGAAGTCATGCAGTCAAAATAATTTTTAATTTTTTAGCTCAGCATATTTTCATTAACTCTTACTTAGCAAGGGGACACCACCAGTTTGCTTTATCCTGATGATATCTACAAATATCTCTTGGAACCAGCTATAGTGTGGAATAGTTTGGCCCGTAAATTAAAATACAAACAGACATATAAACAAACACATATTTATTTTTCTTCCATGTGATAAAAATTCTGGAAAGAAGTATTCTTAGTTTGGGATCAGTGGCTCATCAGTTTTCCATGCAAAAGAAGGAAATGACAAGGAAGAAACAACACTTTCTTAGAAATCTCAGCAAATTCTAGTTTGTTGCTCATTGGCCACAGCTGAGCCACATGGACACTCTTACTGCAAATAATTTTGAGAAATAGATTTTTTTTCACTGGGAACATTGACACCCAGAACAAACTGGAATTTGTTAGTTAAAAATATGGAGAGAATGGATATTGTGCAAACAACTAATATTAGCTGACACAATTCCCTGGATCAAAATTTAGAGAGAATTTAATGTCTTTCTGATTCATTTATATCAAACATTGCTTGCTTGTCGATGAAACCCAGTGAATGAAGTACAATAGGTAGTCAATAAATATATTAAATTGAGCCATTAAAAGAGGATTCTAGCAACGTCTTTAAATATGGTATGGAAGAGGAACATGTGGATAACAATGTTTAGCACACTACAAAACTTCAGTGGAAAAATAGATACATGGCAAAAAGAGAAAGATAGAAAGTTCCCCATTACGACTGATTATCTAGTCATATTAAAGCTGTTAAGCACAGTTCTAGAAGCAAAATTCGGCCATGTGAATTCCCCATTGTTCAGGTAATGGTTTTCGAATCGTCTGAGAGATAGGTCAAGCTGTAATTGGAGTCAGAATATCTGCTGTAGATTTCATCGAGTCTCACCAAGAATTCACCATCATAGTCCTACAAGTCATTTGAGACTTCCTCTAAATACGGCCTAACAAATCAACTTTCTTATTTCAAATCAGTTTATAACATACATCAGTATCAGTAGAAGAGCTGGGTCATGGGTGATAGAGAATTATACTGTTTCTGTTTCTGGAAATAGTTTCTCATTCATAATTTCATAATCATATGATTGACACATAGCATGTAGTTGTGATTAATGGTTTTTACCAAGGATTTATTTTTCAATCATCTCTGGACATGGTGCTAAAGTCTCATTTTCAGAACTGCAAACTTTTAGCACCAGATCCTAGGTAGACATAGACACTAGAGACATAAAGATACTACCATGCTCTGGGGCCTCCTGAAGAAAAAACAACACTGACTCCTTTGGTACCCTCTCAGAAGCTACAGTATTGTAGAACACCAACTTTTCTTCAGAGCAACTTTGACTAGTGAGTTAAAAAAAACAAAACAAAACTCATCCCCTCTTACCTGACACATTCATTGCAAATAAGAAATAAACATACTAATAATATATTTATAGTGCATGTCTCTTTCTTGTACAGTTGTCCCTGGGTATCTGCAGGGACTGGTTCCAGAACCCAAAACCCACAGATGCTCAAGTCCCTTATATAATATGGCATAACAGTTAGCCCTTCGTATCCATGGCTTTTGCATCTATGGATTCAACCAACTGTGGATGCAGAACCTGAGGATACAGAGGGTCAACCATACATTTTCTAACAAATAGTGATTTGCAAATCAAGATATTTTTCAAATAATTGTAGACTTAACCAACATTTGTAGACTTATTAACACTTAGACTTAATGTAGACTTATTAATAAGTCTAAAAATACAGAAGAGGAGGAGGAGGTAAAGCAATAGAGGAAAAACAATAACAGATCATTTTCTTTTTTACCAAGAGATGTATCCTGGCAATTTATTTTGTATCCCTTGGTACCATACAAGGAACAATACGCTATTTGTTTGTGATATGTATTAATAGAGATGTAGTTGCATGTAAATTTCAGTAATGCATTTCTCCAAGATTGTAATCAATCATGAGATAAAGATGTATTTACAGCCATGGTAATTCAGATTAATCTGAAGGGTTATTGAGGGTGAGGAAAGGCAGAGCTATAGCTGTGGATGGCAAAACATTTTATGAGCCTTCTCAGAGCTCTCAGAAAACAAACTTCAACACTGGCAAAGCTTGTAAAAAGAGGTAAAAAAAATTAAATTAGACTATTTAACAATATTTCATGTTTGTTACAAGCCTGGGAGGCTGTAGAAACTTACATATTAGTTGACTGAAGCACAAATGTAAAATGAAACTGAAGCACATATGTAAAAGGAGGTCTCCTTTTAGATTTAAGGACTCATTTACTCTCTATACAGACCTTTTTCCCTCCTAAGAATAAGACCTTAGCTATCAATCACACACAGAAGTAGATACTCTCTGCCACACAGCTATTAAATGGAGAAATGTACATTTTCTACTTCTTCCATCAGGCCTACTGATGTATTTTCATCTATGGCATCAATCACTATAGGAGCTTAAGTACTTGAAAATGGGAACCCATGGGGCTCAGGCACCACCAATGAGGGCTCAGCTGTTCTATGAAAGCCTTGAAAAGTGAACCATCTGAAAGTCCTAAAAACACAGCTTAGAGTCTCATCATAAACCACTGACCATGTGGTGTCCCTGGCACCAGGCACCACACAGAGGATTTGAATAACCTGTGCAAATTCTAAAGACAAAGAAAAAAGTGGTGGTGAGATTCTCACTCGAAAGTGGTGAGATTCTCACTAGTGATTTCCAGATTGTGAACAAAACCAGGCATCCTTTGCCACTATATTAACTTTGAGCAACATCTATAGGATGCTGGGAGGTGTGTGCACTCCAGGAGAACTGCCAAAGTCACAGACAAAAGGTTTCAGCATAATTACAGAGTCTGCATGGGGGGAAAGAAGCACAATATCTCAGTGGAGAAATGCAAATGATCTTTAAGACACTGTTAATGGGCATCAAACTCTGGGTAGCAACTAACTGTGAACATATAACCAGTAAATCACAAAGGAAAATAAGAGAAAAAAATTTGCATGTGATAATCTGCTTCTGAACATTTTCTACAAGCATCTTCATGTATAACACAATTACAGCAAATTCAAGTTCTATGGTCTTTGCTCAATTCAAAAAGAAAAACAATATTTTATTAATTATATGAAATTATAGCTAGTTGTTCCCACCTGGAGTTCCAAATTCTTAACTATGTATACTTAATTAATGTAAGAATTTTTTAAATAGCAGTTGAATACATGCAATGGTGTGTCAACTAACTCTGGTGGACCTCTACATGCAGAGCTAACATCCTCTAATCCCTGATTAGGCTTTAGTTTCAGGAGTTGATTCTCACAAAGGCTTAGATTTTAGCTGAAGAGAAAGGGGAAACGGGAAAGTTGGGGAAATGGAGATTTTAATTTGTGTTTAGTCCAAATTAATCGCCAGCTTCACCCTCTCCTCTTCTTCCCCGCCAAGAGAAAGGGGCTGTAGGAAGAAGGCAGCAGAACTGATTCCAGCAGAGATTAGGTGCACCTTGGAGCATGAAGCCAGATAACAAAGTGACTCAATTACTGAGCATCAGCCAGAGATCATTAGGTAGGTTTAGTCCTCTGAGGACCATGTCCCTATTCATCAGTTTACACCCATTCTCTGGGTTAAGCAAAGTGTAAATCTTTAGATCTAGATAAAGCCAACTTCACCTTTATGTTCGCTGTGTTCTTCACAGAAACTGTCTGATAACTCTTGGTAATTCTCCACTACACTTGGAGAGACCAAGGAACTAGTTTTTTTGTTTTTGTTTTTTTTTTTTCCCTTAAGAAAAAAATAACTTATAAAATGTTAGGATAAAGGGGCAAAGAAGAGAGAGTGACTCACTGAACTGTCTCCTGGTCCCTCCGAACTCCCTCCTGTTGTTCTTTGAAACTTTTCTATGCCTTATCAAGTTATCCACCATTATCTGCCCTTTAATTCTAGTGCCTTGAATGTTTCCAAGAATTGATGAGGATAGATAGGCGATTCCATAGGTAACAATCTCAGAGCAATGAAATCTAAGTGCATCACACATGAAAGAAGAGAAAACTGACCCAAGGAACTGCCTAACTATAAATGCAAATACAAAGCTGCTCTTCGCTATAACCCAGTGCTAATCAATTTCCCTAGAACATTCACTGCAGTTTTCTGTTCCAAAAATTCTTTGTGATCCACAAATTCCCATTGCTAAGCTGTTTATTGAGAAAGGAAATAAAGTACTGTCTTAATTTGGATTTCTTAAAGCAGAGCCTGACATGAGGATTGGGTGTAGCAAACTTATGAGTTAATTCCAGGAAGCAAAAGTGAGGGATTGCGAAAGTTGAAAGCCAATAAAATGTGCCTCATTGAGCTGGTTGCTGATCTGAGCAACGGGAAATCAATGTATTTGGAGATTTGTGGAGACTCTCTGAGGAATCTTGCAGAGGAATCATCTCAGAATGGTCACCCTGAAGGAAAGGGAGGCTGGTGAAATTATCTACAGATCTTTACTCCCCCATTAGTTGAAGATGGTCTTTGGGAGCATTAACTTCCACCCCCACCCATAAACACAGTTACATCTCTGGGCTGAGAGACTTTGTGACTTACAGAAAGCCTGAGGCAGAAAAGCAGAAATAGTCCATGGAGTGTGCTTTAGGTGGGATGCTGGCAATGCACATAAAACTGTCCATCACAGCTGCTGTGAAATCAGTTGTGTAAAGGGGGAGTGCCTCTGCCACAGGTGGCCAAATACGAGTTTCTTCTCCACCTCTACCTCTCCATCTAAAGGTTATTTATTCCCCCGCATCACTGCCCATTTTATACAGCTTTTTATGGCCTTATTCACTTTGACACTAACTTTTAGTCTCCAACTTCTATCCAAACATTTTTAAACTTGCCTTTCGTAAACTGAACTCTAGCTCTCTTCTGATAGCATGGAGACTTTGATACACTTTGATAATTAAAATTGCACATATGCCACTGATTCATTTCCCTTGCTTCTTGTTATTGCTTCCAGACTATTTCACGTTGGGCTTTGGCATAGGCTAAATTTTAAAAGGAAACAACTTAACCCCAGAAGAACTAGTCAAAAACAACTTTATGGACTTCGATTCAGAATCCTTAGGATGGGAACATGCTGCTTTTCAGGTCCACCAGCTCTGATTACTTCTCCAAGGACTCTTTTTCCACATATCCTTTCCACCTTAATTTTCTACTTTGCATGCAGGAGCAACCAGTTTCTCTATCAGATCCTTTGGAGTCCCTAAGGCAAATACCACCTCTGTATTTCGCTTCTTCAAAGGACTTATCTTTCATCTTGATTAAATTCATGGCTCTTTTCCAGAGTACAGCCTCTTTGCAGTAATTGCAAGAGGTTCACCCTCACATTCACATTGCCAATGGTGTTTTGAGGTGGTGGTGTTCTTTGTGTAACTCCAAATTGGTGCATGTAGACCATCCCATACTAATGTCTTCAGCTGGTATTAGGCCTAACCTAACACTTTTTGTTGTGTTTTCTATTGACTAATAGATCACTTCCTTTCCTGGTTCAAGAAAATGAAACCAAGTCTTTTTCTCCTTATTATGAACTTGGGCAATTTCAACAATCAGCTGCAAAATTTCTGAATTCCCTAAACATCCATGACCTCTCACATCACTTTTGAACACCTACTTTCGTCTCTATACTCTCAACTTTACCATCAACAAAAACTGCTGTCATGTTGAAACCTTAAACTCTACTCTCTTACTGACCCAAACCTATTATTTTTGACATTGATAGCCTCATTCTTCCATTATCTTTCTTTCTACTTGATCGTGTTTGGCTCCTCCATCTGTCAAGTTTTACAGCTTTTCCTCCTGTCTCTATCCATCCAAGAATCCCATAATGTATTGTATTTAAATCTCCACCACCATCAACTCTAGATCAGTCAATTCATCTTTCCTCTCTCCCACTTCCACTCTTCTGACAAAAATAGCATGCCTGAGTGGAAGAGGGCCACTGCAGATTTATGGCAGGAGATCTATTTTCTTTCAGTGCTCTAGTGACAACAGAGAGAGAAGTGGCAATTCTCCTTCACGGAGGAAAAAGACCCTTACATTAGAGAAGCAGCAGTATCCTCACAGAGCAAAGTGACCATAACACAGGTCCAAGTTAGTCACAGGGTGAGGCATTCCTATCTTCTCTAGAAAGAAAAGGAAACCCACCCTTGTCCTGGATTGGGTCTTGTGACTATCCCAGTGGATGCAATCCAGTTTCTGGGACTTCAACTTATTTGCTAGAGTCATCCTTGATGATAGCTTATGATAATTATTTGTCCTATAGTAGGTTTAATTATGCTCAAGGTGGGACACAAGATTTGAGCAGAGGCAGCATCTGTGCCTCCTGTTGACAGTGTCCTAACCCAGCACAGTGATCTGTAGCAATGTCTCTATGCAGAGAATCACCAGACCACATTCATGAGTTGTTATGTCCCTATCCATACTGCCCAGGGGGTCCAGAATGTAGTAGGCCGCAGGACCGCCCCTAGCAAGACAGAAGGCAGTACTTAGAGATGTAAGAGTTGCAGGTGGAACATCATTTATGAACGTGTCAGGAATTTTTAAAAAATTGACAAGAGGCTAAAATTTCTGTGATTATGCTGAGATGGCTCAGGTCATAGATTGTGAGATTATTTTAAGTATCTTTAATTTTTGTAATTAAAAAGGTAATGCATATACACAAACAATTCAAACAGCAAAAATGGTTTGCAATAACAATTAACCTTTTCACTCCCGCACTGCAGCCCCAAAAGAAACAGCTGTATCTCATTTGTTATGTGCATTTCTAGAGATTTTCTCCAACTATCCAGGCATGTACATAGTTTCTCCTACAAGGATAGCCATTCACAGGCACATTTCCTTTTTTAAAAGCAAATAGGATCATATTGTATGCAGTGAGTTTCACCTGACTTTATTTACTTGTCAATAAATTTTAGGACACTTTCAATGGTGGTGGGCATAAATTCTACATATTTTGTTTAAGGATTGTGCATCTATATAATAATTAACTGCTTTTCCTATCAATGGAAATTATAGTGTTTTTAATGTTGTGGTTACACAAATGGGTCAGAGAATGTTATTTATATAGGTTTTTGCTCACTTATGCAGGTATACCTGTTGATTAGATTTATAGAAGTGGAATGGCTAGGACAAAGGATGAGTTTTACATTTTGGTAATTATTCTCAAATTTCTGGGAGAAGGCTGTTATTTTTCCCCTACCAATATTGTTCTCTTAATATCCTCTTTATTACTACCTGGAAAGGGTAGTATGGGAAACACCTATTTTATATGGCTTGCCTAAAGAACAGTTATAAGGGCTCAATTTCTTAATCTCCTAGTTCCATTAAAATACCCATCCCAAATATATTTGACTAAGCTTTAATGATTAAGCTTTTTAGTATATAGCTGAACCCTCATCACATGCCTCTGAACTCTACTATTCTTAATCCTTAAACTGGCTCTTTTCTCAGGGTATTATTTTTTTCTCCAATGGATCTTACTTCTCTGGAGAAATTATTTGATAATCTTATGTACCTTTAGTTTCTTCTCTGGGAAAAACAGGCGATGGAAACTATATATAATTTCCAGGATCATTTCCAGTTTAAATTTCTTAGCTTCACACTCTATCAGCTCTGTGCGGTTGTGAAATATATTTAGGAAGTTTTAGAGCAATATTTTACTCTCTTTCCTTTTTGATTTCAATATTCCAGTTAAATATTCTGATCATTGAATATTATCCACAGTTTCTGCCTTCACCCTCTATATTCATAACAGCATCCAATATTTGAGGATTCCAATTTCCCACAACAGTATATTACTTAACAGTTGCTATTAACAGGTTTATACATTTCAAAAGACCATGGCATCTACTACCATCTATAAAATATTAAAGTAGTTATTAAATTGTCACCCATTCCTATTGTCCTAAATTATGAAATTGATTTAACTTCTTTTGCTGGTTCAAATATAGTCTCTATAAAAGGTCAGTCAAAAAACCTTTAAACTGAAGCAAAAAACCCTTCTACTGCAAACTGAAACGACTAAAACCTCCTGATTCCAATTCATAACATTTTACCCAATTTTACATAGGTAAAACCAAGTCTAACATGTCTGTCAAAATAAGCATGGTTTCATACTGTTTCCAGAAGAAAAAAAAAAAAAGACACTTGTCAGTGATAGGTACAGGAAATAGAATTAGCAAAACATTTTATAATATAACTCAAGACTGGTTTATCCTACTTTGAATTGTATTAACAGGCAGGGAAATGTTACCTATTATACAATAGCATCTAGCCATCAGATGTGTTTGAAATTTGATTGGGGGTATTCCCTTGCAGTTCTGGGATGAAAGCCAAGCTATTAGGCGGAATTTGTTTTCTGCAGCTTTAGCATCCCTTCCACCACCTCCAAAAATATATCCAATCAAATGGCATTAGAGTAACTCAGTCTCCTACGAAAGGCAAGAATACCCATCATTATAATTACTGGCCTTGAAAAGTGTTCTTTTCTTAATACAAAAAAAATCATTTTTATGAATTGATAACAAGTGAGCTCTAACATTCAGAACAGTCAGTTTAAAACATTTGAAATGTAAGTTTTATAGGCAAATACTAGAAAAAAATATAAACTCAAGTCATTAGGATAAACTGGTTAAGATATAAGAAACTAGAGACCTATAAGGTCCCTTCACTGAAAAAGGCATTATAAAGAAGACTGAATACTAAGAAAATATCAAATTAGTAAATAAAATAAAATAAACATAGGCAGAGAGGAAGAAAGAGAGCAGAGTGTGGAGAAAAGAAAGAAAAAATATATTTTTAAAATTTATAATAATTTACTATAATTTATAATAATTTATGAAATTCTGGAATACATATTAGATATAAACCTTTGGAATGTTAACAACTTTCGGTAAGTAACAAAGTAGTCTTAAAAATATAAACAGCCTTTGCAACTGTTTTTTATACCTCTGAGACCCTCTCCTAAAAAATTATCTGAAACTTGAAACAATTCTTACAAAGATGCTTACCAAGGACTATTTTTGGTAGCAAAAATTAGAACTGATCTGAATACCAAAAATTAGGGAAATTATTCATTATTTCTTATCTATATAATGACCCTCCAAAATGTTAGGTGAAAATTAAAAAGAATTCAAAATTCTATATGTAATGTGATCCTAATAGAGTACAAAATGTTTAGGGAGTAAATAAGCAGAAAAAAAAAGAGGGAAGTATTCTGCTTCTGGTACCAGCTGGCACCTGGAATGGCTGTAATATTAACTGAGCTAAGATTATTCAATCCAGACAAAGGTAGCCCGAGTAGAGTCATTTCCTTTTACAACAGTACCAGACCTGAGAAAGGTGATATTTTTTTGTTGTTGTTGAATCCAGGACTGAATACAACAGCATCTCTAACAGCACAGAAACAAGTGCAGACTTGTGGAATCACTAATATTACTTTTTGTTCTCAGATCTGCCACTCCCATCTCTCTTTTTCTATTCTAATTGTTCAAATTCTTTTGTGATCAATTCACTGTACTGACCTCCTCCCTCTTTTGAAATATGTAGAGTGGTTTCTGTTTCAATGCCTAGGTCCTGACAGATACAAATACAGCATTCTTTTTCATTTTATTTTTCTTTATAGTCATGAGAAAGATATAAATATTATTTAATAAATAACCCACTGAACTTCATCTTCTGTCTGCCAGAAATAACCAGTTGACTATACAAGAAGGTGAAGTCTAATGAGAAGGCTTGACTGAAATTGACCCTTTCTAGGCCTCAATTTTCTCTTCTGTTAGACAAAGGGCTTCCTGAAAAGGATGTCTAATATTTCTCATAGGCCATATATTGCTCATCACTTGCTTATACAGAAATGTATACACAAATGCAGGCCCAACTTTCTCTTTAAAGACCTAGTTCATGAAAAGGCCTTGTCATTTACCTAAATGCCCAAACCAAAAATGAAAAATTTATTCTCATCTTAGACTACTGAAATAGAATTTTAACTTGTCTCCCTGATGCTTAAATTCACCCTTATAATATTCAATATATTCTTTGTACTGTGTTAAAATCCCTCATTGGTTCTTCACTGTCTACAAGATATATTCATATCACTGAACAAATATTTCTGTAGCAAGGATTATGCACCAGGCATAATGTGTTGAGAATGGCGAATCAGACATGATTCTGCCCCCATGGGGCTTACAGTCTGTTAAAGGAGACAGGCATTCAAAAAAGCCCAACAAATAATTTAGGAAATTATGCTATAGTAAGTACTGCAAATTTTTTAAAGGTATTAAGGAAATGTATAATTTTTTAAAAAACCTCTTCAGGATAATGTGTAACAACTTCAGTAACCTGGCTTCCTCTCTTACCAATGCTTAACTTGCAACCTAGCGTCCTATAGCAACATTTTCAAAATTCCTCAGATTCCTTTATACATCTGAGCCTTTGAACATTCCATTTCTTAGCTGTGCTACACATTTATGAAGCATAAATTTATGAATTTATGCATTTATGAATTTATGCATTTATGAAGCTCTGCTTCATTTTTCCTTGTTAAACAAACGTACAGAAAAATATATTTTTAAAAAGTTCCCGTCAATTTTCACATGGCTAACTCCCACTTAACATTTAAGACTCAATTTGAGAGGTTTTATTTACACTACAAAGAATTCTGTGAAATCCCCTCTTTCCTTCCTGATCAATCCCCATGTTACATGTCCCTCCCATGTGTTTTCATAGTATGCCTGCCTTCCTCTCTCTTGATATTTATTCAGCAGTATTGCAAGAGTCTGCATATCTTGTTTCTTCTGGTGGACTGGGAGTACCTTTTTTTTTTTTTTTTTTGCGGTACGCGGGCCTCTCACTGTTGTGGCCTCTCCCGTTGCGGAGCACAGGCTCTGGACGCGCAGGCGCAGCGGCCATGGCTCACGGGCCCAGCCGCTCCGCGGCATGTGGGATCTTCCCGGACCGGGGCACGAACCCGCGTCCCCTGCATCGGCAGGCGGACTCTCAACCACTGCGCCACCGGGGAAGCCCTAGGAGTAGCTTTAAGAGCAAAGATTATATTTCATATTCCTAGAACCATTTTTAGAATGAACTATATAAGAATCCATACTTTTCTAAAACTTAATTTACCTCGGTTGCAAAATCAAAATAAAATACCTTTTAATAGGTTTCAAAGAAAAATCTATGACGTAATAGTAATCATACAAAAGTTCACTTTTTGGTGTTATTTAGTCAAACAGTATAGCTTGTTTAAAGATAATCAGAATATTGAACTGCCATTTTCTTGTGATAAGATTTCTATTGTAATTCTGGGAAATATTATCCATAAGTGGTTTCCAAAGTATACTCCTGCAGTGTGACCTTCTTTCAGAAGACAGTCTGAAGCAGGTGTGGTTCTACTGGGGAGGTGGCTGAAGTCTTACCCTTTTGTCTACCCTTGATACCCATGATTTGGTCTCTAAAGCCATCTATTTGTAATCCAAGAGTTGAATGCAATACAGTGCAAAATACATACTAATATATAGTACAGGAAGTGCAGACTTTAAATACACATTGCTTTTTACAAATCCTTACTTCATTTATTAACCAAAAAAATCATAATCTAAATTTTAGTGTATGCATATTTGATATTTAACTTTCTAATTAAGTATGTATATAATTTAGAATTTCAGCTGTCACAATTTAAATCAAAGCAATAGTTCCCATCATGAAACAATTGGAACCAATTGGCATGTTCTTTGTATTCTGATAAGAGTAAGTCTTTGCTCTCATTTCCAGCAGGCTCACAGCCAAAGTGGTACTAAACTTAACAACTATGCCAATATTTTTGGTTAACAGAGATACCTGGCCCTTCTCCCCTTCCATGTTCTCATTTTCTGATTTTTTTTAAATAGTGTTTTATTAACCTATTTACATATGTGCTATGTGACCCAAGTTATTAAAAATTTATCCTGTACATTTGTTTGTATGTATATCTGTATATATACACAGCTTTTACTTCCATCGAATAAATGCAATAGAAATATATTGCTAATTTATCTAGCATCTTGGTTGATAAATTACAATGATTGTTTTCCTTGCTATATAATTCATTATAACAGTCTCTCCACAACCCACTTTTCCTTAATTTTCTAAATCTGTCAGGTTCAATCACAAACATATTTCTTTTTTCAAAGTGAGAACATTATGAAATTGTGCTTTATTTGATCACACAACAAACTCTTTTGTAGGTAAGTTATATTTTTGGAGTATTTTATCTTAAGTGAATTAAAATCATGTATATAAGTAATAAGCTCAGGCATATTTATGGATGGGAAGAAAAATGTGTTCAAAATAGTAGACAATCTAAAATGATGGAATAACATCAACATTATTCATTTGACATCCTTATTACCTGCTTTGAAGAGATGTTTTCTATGTTCTGTCCCTATCTTGGCATTCAATGCACTGTACCAGAATTCTGTGTCCACTCAGCTGCATTTCCAACATCACCCCAACGCTATCTAGATTATAACATTTTGAAGGCAGAGATATCTTGTTCACCACTGTATCAGTTGTACCTGGCATGTTATAGTCATTCCAAAAATATTACTGAATGAATAAAGAAAAAAAGAAGATTGCTGAAATAATTCTCTTTTAAAGACTTCTACAATCCTTTCTTTAGAGCTCCCCTATAACATTTATCACATTCAAACTTCCATGGTAGATATTTCTGTGTATGGCTTATATTCCCCTTTAGAGGTAATGGGAGGCAACTAATTCTCACGTTTCCTATAACCCTTGGCACTGTGTTCTATCCAGAGTAGGTACACAATATGTGTATTTTAAACAAAGAAAACATAAAATATTTTTAAGTATGTAAGGAATTTAAGTGTCTTCTCATAGTTACTCAACGAACTATTTGTTTTTAAATGCCATATAAAACAACAGCTGTATGCAATAGATTAGGCCACAAGTCACTTCACTAATTTAAAACAGCTTTTGAATATCTACTATGTATGTCAGATTGTTCTACATGCTGGGAAAACAATTATGATGAAGACACAAGAGTCTCTCTTCTTACGGTGCTTATAGCCAGGAAGAAAGAAAAATAGTGTACGTGTGATGATAAACTTGGGAAGGAAGAGCTATTGGGTTTCTCCAAGAGAGCTGGAGATTTTATAAGTGACATTTCATCTGTTTGGATCATGTAGAGAATGTATAGCAGTTCTAAAGGCAAAAAATTGGTGGAAAACTGTTTAAAAGGCAGGGGAAAAAATGCTGTGCTTAAAAATATGGAAAATCTAAAAAATATAAAATGTCTGGGGGAAACAGAATATGCTGAATGGATTAAACTAAAACTCAACTTCTCTTTAGATCATAAAAATAGCCTTTGTGCAATATTAACATAATCAATACATCTATACAATAAGCCAGCATTAATGTGATTGCCTACATAAAGAGATCATTTTCATAGTACACTGTAATATTTCCTAACGTTTAAGGTGCTAAGTCAAATTATTAACTCAGATTCTAGATATTCAAACAGAATCTTGAGGAAATAGTCCATGGTTCTCTCTCTCATCCATCTATCCCCTTCATAAACCATTGGGCCAAATGCCATCTGTTTTTGCATTGTTATCCATACCCTCACTTTGATAATCTAGAAGATCCAGAAATATCCACATTTTACTATTCAAGAAAAAATGTTTATCAGTCTCAATTTATTAAGAACGCCACAAGATATTACACAGTGGCACTGCAAGAAAGTGGCCTAAAAGTCACAAATGATCATGGTGAAATTAAATTGCTAAACTAAGATTTATTTCAGCAATACACTTTCTCCCTTTCTTCCAATCCTATGAGAAGGCAACATGATTTTTTCCATCTAAATTACTACAAAAAGATACTAAAATGAAAGATAATAGAGATGGTGTTGAGAGGAGGAATAGAATAACTGTCATCTAAATTTGGAAACCTGAAGATGAATTCAGATCAAGTGCTAGAAAAATGCATGTGTGCATACACATATGCATACACACAGGAGGGAGACTTATTTTACACCCTGGCCTGCTTTCTTCAGGACTTTCCTAGCTAGTACTAGCTGCCAATTCAGCTCTCTCCCTCATCTAAAAGTCTGCAAATGTAATCAATCCAAATCCAGAACACACATATGGTTACATTGTACTAGAGGTTGCAGGACACTATATCTTAAAGCCGGGAGCTCAGGTTTCCTGTGCAATACTTATCATTTCCTATATGGTCAACATTCCTGGGTATGCCTGGAAATTTACCCACTTGTTAATAAGACAATTTTTTTTTTGTCTATTTGGCCACCTTTTTTCCCCCATGTACAGCTCCCTTGGATCATAGTACTGTAGGGAGAGGAATGAATGAAAAGATTCTGGAATCAGAACTCTACCTGAAACCCATAACAACATGCAGCTGAATGTATCAAAAGGTCACGCTGCTGGTTTCGGTGGCATTTTCATTCATCCGCCTTGCTATTTTATGACTATTGCATGACAGTGTAGCATTTTGTAAATATTTATGGCACTGTAGAGAGCATGCTGCACATTTTGTTATTTTTGAGAACATATAATATAGTTAAAATATGTGACATTAATGATTCATTCCAATTTTTAATCTAATTTTTCTTTTATGAAGGCACCAACAGATCACATTAGGTTATCAGTAGATATAAAAATTTAACTTAGACAGATTTACATCAGGGAGACTTTGCCACAGTTCATTAAAAACTAATGCCACGGGGACTTCCCTTGTGGCGTAGTAGTTAAGAATCCGCCTGCCAATGCAGGGGACTCGGTCCAGGAAGATTCCACATGCCGCGAAGCAACTAAGTCCGTGCGCCACAACTACTGAGCCCGCGCTCTAGAGCCCGCGAGCGACAAGTACTGAGCCCACGTGCCACAACTACTGAAGTCCATGCGCCTAGAGCCCGTGCTCCGCAACAAGAGAAGCCACCGCAATGAGAAGCCCACGCACCACAACGAAAAGCAGCCCCTGCTCACTGTAAGCAGAGAAAGCCCACGTGCAGCAACAAAGACCCAATGCAGCCAAAAATATTAATTAATTAAAGAAAAAACAAAAACTAATGCCACAGCCATCTGACATTTACATTATGCCTAACTTCAGTACACTCATATTTTTGATACACTTGAGTATTTTCCTTATGATAATCTAAGAGAATGTTACTTTTATGTGTTGTCATCAGATATCATAAATGCTTCATTAATTTCTAAACGCTTCTACGACATAGTAGAAAAACTAGCCTTTGGAATGTGACAGGTCTGGATTTAAATCCAGGTCTGTAACTAATTGGATGAGTGGTCTTGGAATTGTATTGTTTTCTGTGAGCCTCAGTTTCCTCACCTGTTAAGTGGTCATAACCACTGTCCTAGAGTCTTACCTTAAAACTGCATATGTAAAAAGCCATATAAAAATCATATAAAAATTTTCAGTCACTGTGTGCTCTCCCTAATGCAGGACCCTACTTGAGAGGGTGACAGGAAACACCGGACTTTACATTTTCAGTGCCATCTTCACAATTTTTAGAAAGTGAAACAAACTGTATTTTCTCATTATGGATATATCATCTAAGAACTCATGCAGCTGTACAGTAAAGTACAGTATTTTCTGAGAATCATTAACTCTCCCAGATTCAAGGGCCTTATGGGGAATTACAGTGAGTGTTTTAAAGCTGTGAAGAAGGTAAAATAGCCATTAGGCCAATATGTCTAAGTCACTGTACTACCATATGTCCACAAGGGCTCACAGTTTATAGGTTCATCTCTAATAGTATTGTTCCTGGAGGAGAAGGAGAGTTGTTTGAAACACAAAGTACAGTAGAGTGAAATAAGTCACTGACGGTCAATTGTTTTCTGGACACATTGTCTCAATACCACACTGTGAAGAAAGTTATTTAACCAACTCTTTTTTTTTTTTTTTTTTGGTACGCGGGCCTCTCGCTATTGTGGCCTCTCCCATTGCGGAGCACAGGCTCCGGACGCGCAGGCTCAGCGGCCATGGCTCACGGGCCCAGCCGCTCCGCGGCATGTGGGATCTTCCCGGACCGGGGCACGAACCCGCGTCCCCTGCATCGGCAGGCGGACTCTCAACCACTGCGCCACCAGGGAAGCCCTAACCAACTCTTTAAACTTGTTCCCATGAGGTAAATTGGAAGGAAGGATGATGGTCCCAAGGCCCAAAACAATGATATAAGAAGCTAATCACAAGGCATACCAACAAGTATCCAAAATATAAAGATGTCAGCCCTTGGACTGGACAGGAAAAGCTATTCTTACCAATTAAAAAAATATATTAGCTGTTCATGGCTATGATGTATCTATAACTCATAGCAAGCAATGAATTTTAAGGCTTATTTCCATAGAACATGGTTCTATGTATTTAACACTCCATTAAGAGTCAAGCAAATATATCGACTCTACATAGGAAGATGGTGAACAGCTTTTATTGATAAAAGTGTCATTTCTGGGGGAAAATTGGTGTCTCCGTAGAATCAGAATGAATTACAATCATCCCTTGATATCCACAAGGGATTGGTTCCAGGACCAAAATCTGAGGATGCTCAAATCCATTACATAAATGGCATATTTGCATATCATCCTGTATCCTTTATATCACCTCTAGATATTTTATAATACCTAATACAATGTAAATGCTATGTAAATAATTGTAAATACAAAGTAAATGCTATATAAACAGTTACCAGTACATGGCATATTAAAGTTTTGCTTTTGGTAACTTTCTGGAATTTTTTTTCCAAATACTTTTGATCCATGGTCAGTTGAATCTTAGGATGCAGAACCAGTGGATATGAGGGGTGACTGTATTGTCCAGTGAAAGAGTTCACCTCCTCTTTTTCACATCCTAGATAAGTTGCTATGATGCCTTTGTTTTAGAAGACTTAAATTGAAAACAGGCAGGATGGGTCCATTCCTGAAAGGGTATTGTATAGAACCACTGTTGTATTTTGAGTGGGAAACTGATCATTGAGTTGTCAACTGAAATGTGACAGAATCCGTGCAACCTCCAACAGAAGTAGTAGGTATATGACTTGTGAGTGTATAAGTAGCACCAATATACCATGCTTATGAACCAAGAAATAGGAGAACAAGATTCCAAATCCTAGAAATGAAAATACATTTTATAATTACTAAAAGGAATGATCTTACTTTATGTATTCAGATATTTATATATTTCAGTGGTTTTTACTCCATTAAACAGAGGGGTGGGATAGGGAGGGTGGGAGGGAGGGAGACACAAGAGGAAAGAGATATGGGGACATATGTATAACTGATTCACTTTGTTATAAAGCAGAAACACACCATTGTAGAGCAATTATACTCCAATAAGGATGTCTAAAAAAAAAAAAAACGGGGCTTCCCTGGTGGTGCAGTGGTTGAAGGTCCGCCTGCCAATGCAGGGGACACAGGTTCGTGCCCCGGTCCAGGAGGATCCCACGTGCCGTGGAGCGGCTAGGCCCATGAGCCATGGCCGCTGAGCCTGCGCGTCCGGAGCCTGTGCTCCGCAATGGGAGAGGCCACAACAGTGAGAGGCCCGCGTATGGCAAAAAAAAACCAACTACATTCAGTCATTGAATGTTATTTAATCCCAATAAACATATTCAGCTCCAAATGTAAGTTCCCCTAAATCAAAATCCTTAACTCACCAAACTGACTTCTGTATACTCATCCAGTAATTTTCCACGTTTGGGTTCAGATACACACACATTGTACATATTTCAAGTCATTTTTGTTCAGAATATGAAATATTATTTCTATCTCAAATATTTGTTGAGAGTAAGAAATAAGAAAGAATAATGAATAAATAAAAGAATGGGGGAATTCAAAGGTTAGGAGAGATAAGTAAGGCATATATGGGGAGAAAAACTGTTTTGAGTAAAGCCATGAGAAGGGTTAAAAAGATGAGTAAGAATAAACTCAGAAGAGTGAAGCAGGATAGAGCTGGATAGGCACAGGTCATGCATGGGGTCTGCCACTGAAGGATCCAGAATGTTGAAGTCTATAAATTGAGCTGTATAAATCAGATGGATATCTAGGTAATAAAATAAATTGGGGTGGGGGGAGCATCCTGTATATAACATCTGTAACAAATACAATGATTTTATAAATATCTCACTTAAGTTGGTGGGAAGGCAGAACCCATTAAGATAGGTCGCTAGGTAGGTAGGTAGATAGATGGATGGATAGGTAGACCGATAGATGCAGCATCAATTTAAGTATGCTGGGTTATCTTCTCTACAATGATTGTGAAATGAATTTATGACATTTATAGTTAGTTTCCTGGTCTATTTCTGCCTCTAATCCTATTTTCTAATTAATATTTTCAAGCTTTTCATTACAGAGTTTTCTCCCCAGATTTTCAGATTATAGAAGAAAGATAACTGAACTTCAGAATGCTAACTCACTCTCAATAAATTAAGCAGAACAGTATATTGCAATGATTACTGTACCAGGCACCAGGTCAGGGTTGAATTCTAAATCTGTGACTATGAAGAAACCACGTATCATCTCTGCCTTCACTTCCCTATCAGTAAAAAAGAAAGATAAATTATATCATTTCTAAGATTTGGCTAAGATATGGAAAGTTTATGATTGCAATACGTTTGTGAGTTAAAGTTCATTAAGCTCCTTGTATAGCTTAAGCAATGAAACACAAAGTTTTCATAGAAAAGCTGAGGGCTTCCCTGGTGGCGCACTGGTTAAGAGTCCGCCTGCTGGGCTTCCCTGGTGGCGCAGTGGTTGAGAGTCCGCTTGCCGATGCAGGGGACGCGGGTTCGTGCCCCGGTCCGGGAAGATCTCATATGCCGCGAAGCAGCTGGGCCCGTGAGCCATGGCCACTGAGCCTGCGCATCTGGAGCCTGTGCTCCGCAACAGGAGAGGCCACAAAGGTGAGAGGCCCGCATACCGCAAAAAAAAAAAAAAAAAAAAAAAAAGCTGACTAAAGGAATGATTATATGATCTGTTCAAGAAAGTATACCTTCTATATTAATTTATATCAAATTCACATTACTTCGGATAAATTATACACAGTTTAAATGAATATCTTAGATTCTCCTCCACGTTTACATGATTCATTGCCTAAATAAACTACTTTTTCTCACTTGATTCTCAACAACAGGAGTTTAAAATGACTTTCCAGAAGTTTTTGAGAATAAATCTCACAGTAAGCAACTTTAGAAAAGTGCAGTGTGGGCTAAAAAATCAAACAAGCAAAAATCATCAGGGTACAAAAATTATTTTTAAAATATGGAAAATATTTATAATATTGTGATGATATTAGGCAATGTAACCAACATCCTTTAGATTAGTGAAATCACTGCCTATCTTCCCTTGGAAAATAAAACTGTTTATTTCCCTATTATTTGACACTGTAGACATCAACAAAATTACCTATATGCTTTCAAATTATTAATCATTATCATTAAGAATTTATAGCTGATGGAGAACAATTTCAAATACTAACTATAACTAAATATACTCTTTTGAAGACTGTGAAGGTTGGGAAAATTATTAATATTTGCTATTAAATAACAGAAATTTCAAAAGGAATACTAAAAAGATTTTTCTGAAAATCAAATGGGAAGAAAACAATGTGCTCTACCTAGTCATTGCATTTTATGACAGCAATAATCGAATTTTTTAGTCATGGTCTAAGGTAGAAAAGGAGTTGTAAAACACTAGTGTCTTTGTTCATGATCTAGAAATTAACTGTACACATTCCGCTTGGTAATTAAGAAAAGAACATTGTCATTTAAACCACTCTTATAAAGCATGACTTTATTATACATGCAGGATCAATAAAATGCATGAGTGTCAATCCAGCTCTGCTGTGTCTGTCTGCCAACAAAAGAAAGTGGTCACTTATGGTGATTACCAACCACATCAAGTGTAGTCTATATGTCACATCTTCACAAGAGACAGGTGGCAGCTTGATGAATTTTCTTTTTTAGCACCAGTCTCTCCCTCTGTCTGGTCCTCTCCTCCCATCCTCTTTTTGTTTCTCTCCCTCCACTCTTTCTCTCCCTAGGGGTTCAAATGTCATTGCTACATTGCTCAGGAGATGAATCAGTTTTCTTTCCACTAACTCCCCTTCCTGGGAAGATTGAGGATCTCCTCATTGATTCTGACTAGGGAATTTTTAATTTTTTTAAGTAGAACAGACTTCTGACCTTTCAAATGATCAGATTAGGATGGTTATTTTCACATTATTAAGTAATCAAGGAACAAATGTATTAGAAAAGAGTTTGGTTCACAGGCAGGTCGGTCGGATTCTAAAAAAATATTTTGCCCTGACAGCTAACCCAGATTCCATTTCTTCCTTTGCCTGTGAACCACAGGGGAAGCTAAAATGCATTTTAACATTGCATTTTGCCTAAAGGCTATCAGTAAAATTTAATTTTCTTACTGCATTGATTTTTCCATTATAAGTTGTAACAGTCTAATGATACCTCATAAGAATTTCCAGTATTGAGGAAAAGGATGTGAATGGTTTAACAATGATAACTGCTTGGGAACACAGTGTGATTTTAAAACAAATCTTCTATGTCTCTTTTTGATGCACAGTTGTTTAAAACTATGGTATATTTCATACTCTTAGTGCTTAGATGATGCTTTTAATTCACCCATTATAAAGTTTAATATGTAACATTCCCCTTAAAAAAACAGAATCCCAATATTTGAAATCAAAACATTTTATCATAGGCAACAAATTCGCTATGTAGATACAGGGCTGGCTGGTTGTTAAAAATTAATGTGCCACACTGAAATAAGGTGACTAAAAGACACTAGAGTGTAAGGCTCTTGGCTCTTAGTCTAGACTGCATTTAGTAAAGGTCGACACCTTATCCTAATTACTTCAAAAATATCAAGTTGTCATATTTTTATTTTGAGTTTGGACAAAGCAAGTACAAAGATATCACACAGCCATGTCCCTACCAAAAAACAAACAAACAAACAGAAAAGCCTCTGATTCTTTTCTTTTAAATGGTTGTCTCATTGCTGAAGCTTCAGCAAAACTGAAAATAACCATGTTGAGAAAACATATAAAAAAAACAGAACCAGTGTCAAAGTGAAATCAACAGAGAATTCAATGTGCCATATGTTCAATAGCTCCAAGGGAATATTTTAATTATTATTTCACATTGTCATAAACACATGTGATTATAAATATGAAATGGAGATTTGTGAACAAAAAGCTAACCAAGTTAAATACCTCATTGTTAACAAGGGTAGATGCCACCAAATGGAAAATGTCTTAATTGTTATCACTCACCCTTATCTTTAGTATGTTAATTGTGGGCATGTCTCTGATACTTACTTTCACGCAATTTGGTTTCCACTTTTTTTTTTTTAACATTTAAAGGGCTTGAAATAGAAATGGAGAACATCTGTTTCAAAGAAATAAATTGTTATTTAAAATGTCATCAAAATAATTTAGAAAGTCAATCGTTTTCCTATTTTAAAACACTAAATTTTAATGTTTAAACTCTAAATTTTAATGTGTAAACCACTGTGCATACTGGGATAACTTTATTGAAAGAGTAAAGAAAATCATGCCTTCACTCTTGAATAAAGATATCCATTTCTGAGTAACTTAATAGACCCTTCCATATCAATAAACTTTCCAAATGTTTAGTTTTAGGAACTAATGTGTCTTGTGTTTAGTCAATATAACCAGAAAAAATTTATAATTATCAACTAATTATTACCCCTTCATTATTCATTGTCACCACTTCTGAGACATTGATCATCCATAGTAAATGAAAAATAAAATTACAGATTAAAGGCAAACGTCTGAGCCAATGGTGTTAATGACCAGATTTCGCTTTTATAATTTCCAACTTATCTTGACTGGGTCATGTTACATTGTTAACCTGTATTCACCTAGTTAACATATTTATTTATAAGTTGTAAAAACATGGGTCACATGGTAATTTAGAGTAGAAAACATCTGAAGTTGATTTTTCATTTTTAAGTTTTGCAATTAAGAACCAGAAGTTAATTTATTCTGAATAAATAAAAACATGACAACAAAGAAAAATTCT
The DNA here is from genome assembly GCF_011762595.2 of Tursiops truncatus. NCBI lineage: Eukaryota > Metazoa > Chordata > Mammalia > Artiodactyla > Delphinidae > Tursiops > Tursiops truncatus. Next base: position 55,459,587 of record NC_047039.1, on the reverse strand, counting down.
TTTAATCAGCCACTCATACTCTGAAATTTCTTCCATCTATGCTTAGGTTTATAAAAGTACCTCAGAGGTATAACACTTATAAATACGCTACCTATTGTACAAGGCTCTCCTGAATGGTCACTTTACCCTAGAAGTCTTTTCCAACATTCCTAAATGGAATTAACAGCTAATCTTAATGAACAAGACATGCATTTACTGTTTTCTTCTACTTCAGCTGGTTGATCTTTAGCCTGTCCCCTCCAAAATATGGTAATTTACTTCATAAAAAAAAAATAAACAAAAAGCCAAAATATCCAGAAGAAGATACATACGTGTTTTAGCATGCAGTAAGTCAAGAAAATAAATGTCCTAAATGAACCACCTTTATCTGGTGAAAGTGCTTTTTATTGCAAGTAAGGAAACTCACTCAACTTACTTATGCAAAGGGAAAGAAACTGACTGCAGAATCTAGGAATAAGTCTGGCTGTGTGCTACTAAATATTCAACAAGTGGCCCTCCATCCCACATTCATAGCATTTGACAATTTCCACAGTGTAAATACTCCCATCAGGGTTGAACTCAAGCTACGAACATAAAGTCATTGAATACAGTATTAGGAAGATATACACACACTTGTCTCTCAAAAGCTCGTTCTCCAGAAAACTACTAGAGCTAATCAATGAATTCGGTAAAGTAGCAGGATACAAAATTAATGCACAGAAATCACTTGCATTCCTATATACTAATGATGAAAAATCTGAAAGAGAAATTAAGGAAACACTCCCATTTACCACTGCAATGCAAAGAATAAAATACCCAGGAATAAACCCAGCTAAGGAGACAAAAGACCTGTATGCAGAAAACTATAAGACACTGATGAAAGAAATTAAAGGTGATACAAACAGATGGAGAGATATACCATGTTCTTGGATTGGAAGAATCAATATTGTGAAAATGATTATACTACCCAAAGCAATCTACAGATTCAATGCAATCCCTATCAAACTACCAATAGCATTTTTCACAGAATTAGAACAAAAAATTTCACAATTTGTATGGAAACACAAAAGATGCCTAATAGCCAAAGCAATCTTGAGAAAGAAAAACTGAGCTGGAGGAGTCAGGCTCCCTGACTTCAGACAATACGACAAAGCTACAGTAATCAAGACAGTATGGTACAGGCAGAAAAACAGAAATATAGATCAGTGGAACAGGATAAAAAACCCAGAGATAAACCCACGCACATATGGTCACCTTATCTTTGATAAAGGAGGCAAGAATATACAGTGGAGAAAAGACAGCCTCTTCAATAAGTGGTGCTGGGAAAACTGGACAGCTATATGTAAAAGAATGAAATTAGAACACTCCAAACACCATACACCAAAATAAACTCAAAATGGATTAAAGACATAAATGTAAGGCCAGACACTATAAAACTCTTAGAGGAAAACATAGGAAGAACACTCTTTGACATAAATCACAGCAAGATCCTTTGACCCACCTCCTAGAGAACTGGAAATAAAAACAAAAATAAACAAATGAAACCTAATGAAACTTAAAGGCTTTTGCACAGCAGAGAAAACCATAAACAAGATGAAAAGACAACCCTCAGAATGGGAGAAAATATTTGCAAATGAAGCAACTGACAAAGGACTAATCTCCAAAATATACAAGCAGCTCATGTGGCTCAATATCAAAAAAACAAACAACCCAATCCAAAAATGGGAAGAAGATCTAAACAGACATTTCTCCAAAGAAGATATAAAGATTGCCAACAAACACATGAAAGGATGCTCACCATCACTAATCATTAGAGAAATGCAAATCAAAACTATAATGAGGGCTTCCCTGGTGGCGCAGTGGTTGAGAGTCCGCCTGCCAATGCAGGGGACACGAGTTCGCACCCTGGTCCGGGAAGATCCCACATGCCGCAGAGCGGCTGGGCCACTGAGCCATGGCCACTGAGCCTGCGCATCTGGAGCCTGTGCTCCGCAACGGGAGAGGCCACAACAGTGAGAGGCCCACGTACCGCAAAAAAAAAAAAAAAAAAAAACCGATGAGATATTACCTCACACCAGTCAGAATGGTCATCATCAAAAAATCTACGAACAATAAATGCTGGAGAGGGTGTGGAGAAAAGGAAACTCTCTTGCACTGTTGGTGGGAATGTAAATTGATACAGTCACTATGGAGAACAGTATGGAGGTTCCTTAAAAAACTAAAAATAGAATTACCATATAACCCAGCAATTCTACTACCAGGCATATACGCTAAGAAAACCATAATTCAAAAAGAGTCATGGACCACAATGTTCATCGCAGCTCTGTTTACAATAGCCTGGACATGGAAGCAACCTACGTGTCCATCAACATATGAATGGATAAAGAAGATGTGGCACATATATACAGTGGAATATTACTCAGCCATAAAAGGAAACAAAATTGAGTTATTTGCAAGTGAGGTGGATGGACCTAGAGTCTGTCATACAGAGTGAAGTAAGTCAGAAAGAGAAAAACAAAGACCATATGCTAACACATATATATGGAATCTAAAAAAAAAAAAAAATGATTCTGATGAACCTAGGGGCAGGACAGGAACAAAGATGCAGACGTTGAGAATGGACTTGAGGACACGACGTGGGGGAAGGGTAAGTTGCGACGAAGTGAGAGAGTAACAATGACATATATACATTACCAAATGTAAAATAGCTAGCTAGTGAGAAGCAGCTGCATCGCACAGAGATCAGCTCGATACTTTGTGACCACCTAGTGGGATGGGATAGGGATGGTGGGAGGGAGACACAAGAAGGAAGGGATATGAGGATATATGTATACGTATAGCTGATTCACTTTGTTATACAGCAGAAACTAACACAACATTGTAAAGCAATTATACTCCAATAAAGATGTTAAAAAACAAATTAATTTAAAAAAATTTTTTAAAATAGCTGGTTCTATCACACTACTGGCTTGCCATAAAACTCAAGGGCAATATGAATAGGTAGGCCTCACATGGAGTGAAACCATGAACTAGGAAGCCACGAATAAATGAGGATACTCTTGTGTTTCTTAATGGCCAGGTGGGGTCCTTTCTCTACTCTTCTTTCTGCATGTGCTTCAACTTTTCTTCTGCAGGCAGAGAGGCACTCCACGCTTTCTTCCTAGCCCATATTTCACCCAAAAGGCCTTTTCATCTGGTTTTCTTACCGTATGTCTGTTCAAGTCATAGAAGATACAGATGATCATTCTTAATCTTGAATATATAAATTTTCTAGAGGGACAATTTTGCTCAGCTTGAATGTAATAACCATCTCTGTATTATGACGGTGATGGCAGTAATTGTAATTGTGTGTGTGTGTGTGTGTGTGTGTGTGTGTGTGTGTGTGTGTTGTATGTTCTTGAGACATATTGGGACTACTGTCGAACATGGAAATAACAGAAATAGAGGAGTACATCACTGTGGATAGAGGCATAGTTTTCCAAGCAGGAAAAAGGGCCTGGCTTAGGCAGCTACCTATACCCCTTTCTGAAAATGTCTATTGTGCTCATTGGGGTAAGCAGAATAATGCCCCTCCCCACTCCAGAGATGTTCATGCCTTAATCCCTAGAATCTTTGAATATGTTACCTTACATAGTAAAAAGAACTTTGCAGATATAATTAAACTAAAGAGCTTGAGATGGGGCGATTATCAGGAATTATCTCATGGGCCCAATGTAATCAAAAACTTCCTTTTAAATGAAAGAGCCTGGCAGGAGAATTAGAGCCAGAAAAAGTTGCTAATGGAAGCAGAGTTCAGAGTTCAGTACTAGCAATAACAGTAATCATATTAGTAGTATTGCTAGTAACTGCCATAAAATAAAAAGTGATTCATTATGTATGAATAATATCTGAAAGTTATAAATTATAATACCCATCCTACAGAGTAAGAAACTAGGTATAAGGGAGATAAAATTATTTCCACTGTATCACATGCGTAGTGTATCTAGACACACAACCAGGAGTATCTGATCCTTAAATCAATTTTCTTTCTACAACATAATTTTATATGCTACATTTGAAGTATCATTAGACACATACAGATCTTAATATAGCATAGATATGCATGTCTGATGAGAAACAAATAGTTCACTGATTTTCCTCAAATATAGGAAATGTTTATCCGAAAAACATTGCTGTCTCAGTCAGTTTGGGCTGCTAAAACAGAATACCATAGAATGCGTGGCTTAAACAACAAACATTTATTTCTCATAGTTCTGAAGGAGAAGTCCAAGATCACAGTGTCAGCATGGTTGGGTTCTTGGTGAAGGCCCTCTTCTTGTTTTACAGACAACCAATTTATCATTGTATCCTCACATGGTGGAGACAGAGAAGGGGTTAGCTTTCTTCCTCTTTTAATAAAGTCACTAATTCCATCATGGGGGTTCCACCCTCATAACCTAATTACCACCCAAAGGCCCCATCTTCAAATACCCTCACATTATGGCTTCAACAAATGCATTTTGGGGATTGCAAACATTCAGTCCATAGCAAGTGTTGCTACAATAAGAGGCAGCAAAACACAGGAGTCTACAGTGAAGATTTAGGTGCCAGACTGCATGGGTTCCCATCTTGCTTCTTCCACTTTCCAGATGTGTACATTTACATAAGTTATATGCCACCTCTATCCTTCAATTTCCTCTTTTCTAGGATGAAGATAGAAATCATCCTTACCCCATTAAACTATTATGACGATTAATAGTCGATATTTATAAAGTACTTAGAATAGTATCTGGTGTATGTAAGGCACTGTGGAAGTATTGGTATTTGTTTAACAAATGAAAGACAATATTAGGTCTCAGAAGAACTGTGTCAATCTTAAAATGAACCAGTGGATTTTTACTGTATTCCAAATTCTGAAGAAAGATTATATGAGTGTGTGTTTTTCATAATATTTTCTATTTATTTATTTATTTATTTATTGCAAGAAAAGATATTTGTCTTATAACTACTCTACACTTGAAAGGAGATTGACAAGTTTATAGTCTGCTGATTCGTTTATTCACAGACTTAACCAAACAGTTTAAACTTTCTCTTTTAATATTATGATGAATGTCATAGCAGGAGCAGTTAAAGAACTGAACTCTTGTCAAATAGTCCTTGAAGAAATATTCAATGAGTGACCAAGCAGAAGCATTCATGATTTCAGCTAATTTAGGACTATGATGCTATCCTCAGTGGTAGTAACCAGGAATCAAATTAATGCCAGTGCATTTAGCAGGGTTTATGTATTTTGTGTACAATTACCCACCACGTGCTGAAGTGAGACGACTCACTTGCTGTGTTAATTGGGTAAATCACCTTTTTTATTTCTCTATCCCTCAGTTTGGTCTCAGCAGTTCAAGTCATTTCTGAGGGATATCAGAGTATTAAATAGAATGGAAATGATATTATAAAAAGTTGAATATATTTAACTTTCTGATAGACATATAGCTTAAAATACAGGTTCTTATATTACTATTAATATTTCTCATAAGGTAATCACCAACAAGCTACATTGCTGATAAGGAAGTGAAGTCCTGTAACATTTTCACCAATGAAAAAAAAAATTAAACCAAGAATCTTGGATTTAAAAGTCCTACCACACAAGGATGCATGAACTCTGGAGTTGGAAATGTCTGGGGGAGTATGGTAGCCTTTTGGCAGAAGCAAAAAACAAAAACAGTTTTTTTCTAGAGATTTGGTCAAGTGCTTCTTGGAAGTCTTCTCCTTTATTTCTCACAGAAAGTAAGCCAGGTTATGTGAGATCTAACCATATATTAGAGACACAATCTAGCTCAAGATGCTTCTGGATTAATGGGCATCAGGGCAAAGCTGTTAGTCAACAATAAGCAGCATGAACCATTATCCATTTCATCAATGAAGGTCAATTTCTATACCTAGATTTGAATTTTTCATACATTTCTCCTCTAATTTTCCCTTTCTCTTTTAGCTCTGCTTATGTTGTTGGCATTATGTCCCACTCCAAAACATAAGGTCTCAATGAAATGTGAAATCAATGTTATACTAATATCAACTAGCATTAATGCTACAATTCTTTTCAAAATTAACACAACAAATATATATTTGATTAGCTTATTTTTCTACTTTACCAATACTGTATAGACAAATTAATTGTCCTTTCATTTTGATCTAGAAAAAGCAAAGACTCAGAATTTCAGCAAACTCTAGAAATCTCCTCTACCACATCTCTATTGTTACTACCCAACCATTCTTGATTATGTCCATTTTGGAGCAGATGTAATATGTATCCATCCATTTAATACACATTTACTGAATGCTCCCTGTGTTCTGGATAAATGTGTAATAAAACAGACACAGGCCTTCTGGTAAAAAAAACATATTCTAAGTGAATTAATGATACTAAAGAAAAATTATAGAAATAATTGTAATTGGGATAAATACTGTGAAAATTAATTCAAAGCTACTGTAAAAGTCAATAATAGCATAACCTGACCTAGTTAGCAGTGACAGGAATAATTTACTTAAGAGGAAGTAATATTTTAGTTAACTTACAAGGAAACAATAGAAGAAAATAAGATGAAGTGGAAGGAGGCAAAGGAGAGGAATATTTTTGATTAAGTCTAGCCAGGCCAGTATAGATTACAGGCAATAAAGTCTGTGAGTAGGTAATATTAAAAAAGTGATGAAAACGATACCATGCAGATTATCATAAAAAAGTAACCAAGATAATGGGCCATAGAATCAGGGGAGTATAGAGTGAGAGATAAAGACTGAGAGGATGCACCCATTTACAATTGCATCAAAAAGAATAAAATATCTAGGAATAAATTTAACCAAGGAAGTGAAAAAGCAGTATATTGAAAACTACAAGACATTAATGAAGAAAAAAAACAAAAGAAGGCACAAATAAATGGAGAGATATACCATGCTCATGGATTGGAACAACTAATATTGTTAAAATGTCTAAACTACCCAAAGCAATCTACAGATTCAATGAAATCCCTATCAAAATACCAATGGGACTTTCACAGAACTAAAACAAATAATTCTAAAATTTGTATGGAACCACAAAAGACCAGGAATAGACAAAGCAATCTTGAGAAAGAAGAATATAGTTGGGGGAATCACATAAACTCCCTGATTTAAAACTCTATTACAAAGCTATACTAATTAAAACCATATGGGGCTTCCCTGGTGGCACAGTGGTTGAGAGTCCACCTACCAGTGCAGGGGACACGGGTTTGTGCCCTGGTCTGGGAAGATCTCACATGCCGCAGAGTGGCTAGGCCCATGAGCCATGGCCACTAAGCCTGTGTGTCCGGAGCCTGTGCTCCACAACAGGAGAGGCCACAACAGTGAGAGGCCCGTGTACCGCAAAAAAACAAAAACAAAGAAACCCATATGGTATTAATATAGAAATAGACATATAGAAAAATGGAACAGAATAGAGAGCCCAGGAATAAACCCATGATTATACGGTCAATTAATTTCCAACAAAGGTGTCAAGAATATACAATGGGGAAAGGACAGTGTCTCCGATAAATGGTGCTGGGGAAATTGGACAGCCACATGCATAAGAATCAAACTGGACCACTATCTTACACCATACACAAAAATTAACTCAAAATGGATTCAAGATTTGAACATAAGACCTGAAACCATAAGACTCCTAGAAGGAAGCAGAGGCAGAAGAAGCTTCTTAACATAGGTCTTGGCCATGAGTTTTTGAACCTGACGCCAAAAGCAAAAGCGATAATATCAAAAGTAAACAAGTAGGGCTACACCAAATTAAAAAGCACCTGCACAGCCAGGGAAACCATCAACAAGGCAACTACTAAATGGAAGAAAATATTTGTAAATCATATATCTGTTAAAAGGCTAATTATCCAAAATATATAAAAGACTCATACTACTCAATAGCAAAAAATAAACAAACAATCCAACTAAAATGAGCAGAAGATCTGAACACACATTTTTCCAAAGAACACATACAGATGGCTAACAGGTATATGAAAAGATGTTCTACATCATTAATCATCAGGGAAATGCGAATCAAAACCACAATGAGATATCACCTCACCTCACCTCACATCTGTTAGAACAGCTATTATCAAAAAGACTAAAAATAGCAAGTGTTGGCTAGGATGGGGAGAAACGAGAACCACTGTGCACTGTTGGTGGGAATGTAAATTGGTGCAGCCATTATGGAAAACAGTATGAAGAATCCTCAGAAAGTTAAAAAGAGAACTACCGTATGATCCAGAAATTCTACTTCTGGGTATTTATTGGAAGAAAATGAAAATACTAACTCTAAAAGATATATGCACCTCCAAGTTCATTGCAGCACCATTTACTAGACAAGTTATGAAAACAATGTAAGCATCTATCAATGGATGAATGGATAAAAAAAACTGTGGTGTATATATATATGTGTGTGTGTGTGTGCGCGTGCGTGTATGTGTGTGTGTATATATATATATATATATATATATATATATATATATATAATGCAATATTATTCAGCCACAAAAAATAATGAGATCTTGCCATTTCTGACAAGATTGATGGACCCTGAGGTCATTATGCTAAGTGAACTATGTCAGACAGAGAAGGATAAATACCGTATGATCTCTCTTATATGTGGAATCTAAAAATGAATAAATAAATAAAACTCAAACTTACAGATACAGAGAACAAATTGGTTATTGCCTGACCTGGGAGATGAAGGATTGGGAAAAATGGGTGAGGTTTTTTTAGTTTAATTAAACTTAATTTAATAATAAGAAAACAAGGAGCTACTATGAACAACCCTAAGGATACAAATTAATCAACTTCGATGGGCTTTACTAATTCCTCCAAAAGTACAATTTACCAAAAATTCACACAATATAAGACAGGTAATCTCAATAGTTCCATAATTATTAAAATATATTGTACTTGTAATTCAAACTTTCCAAAAAACTTATTACCAGGCCTAAATAAATTTGCTGGTGCAGACTGCCAGACTTCTAAAGAAGAAATAACACCAGTTCTACAAAATACCTTCCAGAAAATATTTCCCAACTTAGTTTATGATTTTTCATTATCCTGATACCAAAATCAAATGAAAATAGTGAAAAAATAAACAGAAAACAAAAATTACAACCAATACATCAGGAACATCAGGATATATCCAAGTGAAGCTTATCCTGGAAACACAAGGCTGGTTAAATATTCAGACATTAATCAATGTATTCCCAAAGTTTATATTACAACAAAGACATGATCATATCAACTGATAAAGGAAATTTTTTTTTTAATTCATCGTCCTTTCATGATAAAAGATCTCAGTTAATTTGGAGTGGAAAAGAATCTTCAATATGATAAAGGACATCTTCAAAAAAACCTACAGATAACATCAAACTTAAAGATAGACGCTTACTTGCTAAGGTCAAAAACTGGTGAAGATGTCCTCTCCTCTCCTCATTCCTATTCAACATCATACTGGAAGTCCAAGGCAGTAAAAGAAACAAAAGACCTTCTAATTAGAAGGATAGGAACAAAATTGTTCTTTTTCACAGGCAACATTATTGTCTATGTGTGTAATTCTAAGAAAACTACAAATAAATTCCTAGAACTAATAAGTGATTTAGCAACTTTGTAGGATATAAGATCAACACCCAAAAAAATCAAATAAATTTCATTTTTTAAATTGAAGTTGATATATATATATATATATATATATATATATATATATATATATATAAGTATAATGGTATTGCTTTCCATTCTTGTGTGTCATCTTCAATTTACTTCATCAATGTCATAGTTTTCATAGCACAGGTCTTTCACCTCCATGATTAAATTCATTTCCAGGTATTTTATTCTTTTTGATGCAATTGTAAAGGGGATTGTTTTCTTAGTTCTCATTCTGATAGCTAGTTATTAGTATATAGAATCACAACATATTTCTGTATATTGGTTTTACAGTCTGCAATTTTGTTGAATTCATGTATTAATTCTAATAGTTTCTGTTTCTGTTTTTGTTTTTTGGTGGAGCCATTAGGGCTTCTATGTATAATATCATGTTATCTACAAATAGTGACATTTTTACTTCTATCTTTCAAATTTGGGTGATTTTATCTATTTTTCTTATCTGATTGCTGTGGCTAGGACTTTCAATATCATGTTGAATATAAGTGGCAAGAATGGGACTTCCCTGGTGGCGCAGTGGTTGAGAGTCCGCCTGCCAATGCAGGGGACACAGGTTCGTGCCCCGGTCCAGGAGGATCCCACATGCCACAGAGTCGCTAGGCCCAAGAGCCATGGCCACCGACCCTGCGTGTCCGGAGCCTGTGCTCCGCAATGGGAGAGGCCACAACGGTGAGAGGCCCGCGTATCAAAAAAAAAAAAAAAGTGTCAAGAGTGGACATCCTTGCTCCTGATCTTAGAGAAAAACCTTTCAGTTTTTCACCACTGAGTATTATGTTACCTGTGGGTTTGTCATATATGGCCTTTATTATGTCAAGGTATGTTCCCTCTATACTCACTTTGTTAAGAGTCTTTATAATAAATAGATGTTGAATTTTGTCAAATGCTTTATCTGCATCTTTTGACATGATCATATGATTTTTATTCTTCATTCTGTTAATACAGTGTATCACACTGATTTGTGGATATTTAACCACCCTTGAATTCCTAAAATAAATCCCACTTGATTATGGTGTATAATACTTTTCATGAGTTGGATTTGCTAATATTTTGTTAAGGATTTCTGCATGTATGTTCATCTAGGATATCAGACTGTAATTTTCTTTTTTGTGGTGTCTTTACCTGGTTTTGCTATCAGAATAATGCTGGCCTCACAGAATGAATTTGGGAGCATTTGTTTGTGGAGAAGAATAAGTATTTACTCTTCTTTAAAAGTTTGGTAGCATTTGACTGTGAAGCTGTCAGGTCCAGGACTTTTGATTTTCGGGAGTTTTTTTTTTTTTTTCTTTTTTTCCTGACTCAGTTTCATTAATAGTGATGAGTCTGTTCAGATTTTCTATTTCTTCCTGGCTCAGTCTTGAAACATTGCATGTTTCTAGAAATTATTCATTTCTTTTAGGTTGTCCAATTTGGTGGCATATAATTGTTCATCGTAATTGGTTATGATCCTTTGTGTTTCTGGGTTGTGGGTTGTAACTTCTCCTTTTTCATTTCTGATTTTATTTATTTGGGGCCTCTCTTTTTCCCTGATGAGTGTGGCTAAAGCTTATCAATTTTGTTTCTTTTCAAAGAACTCACTCTTCTTTCATTGACCTTTTTCTATTGCTTTTTTACATCTGTATTTCATTTACTTCTGCTTTGATCCTTATTATTTCCTTCCTTATACTAACTTTGAGTTTCATTTCTTCTTCTTTTTCTACTTCCTTTAGGTATAAGGTTAGATTGTTTATCTGAGATTTTTCTTGTTTCTTGAGGTAGGCCTTTATTGCTACAAACTTCCCTCTTAGAACTGCTTTTGCTGTATCCCATAAATTTCAGAACATTTTGCTTTCACTTTCATTTTTCTCAAGCTACATTTTTATTTCCTCTTTGATTTTTTTTGTTGAGTCATTGACTTAGTTTCATGTTGTTTAGCCTCCACATGTTTGTGTGGGGTTTTTTTTCCATTTTTCTTCTCATAAATGAGTTCTAGTTTCATACCATGTGGTCAGAAAAGATGTTTGATTATTATTTCAATCTTCTTAAACTTATTGATATTTGTGTTCTGGCATATCTTGTAGAATGTTCCATGTGCCCTTGAAAAGAACATGTATTCTGCTACTGGAGTGGAATGTCTGTATATATCTACTAAGTTCCTCTGATCTAATGAGTCACTTAAGGCCAATATTCCCTTACTGATTTTCTGTCTGAATGATGTATCCATTGATGTAAGTGGGGTGTTAAAGTCCTCGACTATTATTGTATTACTGTCAATATCTTCCTTTATATCTGTTAATAAATGCTTTATGTATTTAGGTGCTCCTGTGCTGGGTTGACAGATATTTAAAAGTGTCATATCTTCTTGTTGGATTGATCCCTTCAACATCCCAACGGGATCCTTTGATCCCTTCAGAGGATGTTATGCAACATCCTTCTTTCTCTCTTGTTACAGTCTTTGTTTTAAAGTCTATTTTGTCTGATGTATTACCACCTCAGCTTTCTTTTTTTTCTATCTGCATGGTATATCTTCTCCATTGCTTCAATTTTGGTTTTTGTGTGTCTTTAAATCTGAAGCAAGTCTCTTGTTTTTGTTTTTTGTTTTTTTGCGGTACGCGGGTCTCTCACTGTTGTGGCCTCTCCCGTTGCGGAGCACAGGCTCCGGACACGCAGGCTCAGTGGCCATGGCTCACGGGCCCAGCCGCTCCACGGCATGTGGGATCTTCCCGGACCGGGGCACGAACCCGTGTCCCATGCATCGGCAGGCGGACTCTCAACCACTGCGCCACCAGGGAAGCCCTGAAGCAAGTCTCTTGTTGGCACTATATACATGGGTTTTGTTGTTCTATCTTTTCAGCCACCCTATGTCTTTTGATTGGAACATTTAGTCCACTTACATTAAAGTAATTATTGACAGGTTTGTACTTTATGTATTTTGTTAATTGTTTTGTTTGTTTTTGTAGTTCTTCTCTATTCCCTTCTCTTTTTTTTTCCCTTGTTATTTGCTGACAAACTTTAGTGTTATGTTTGGATTCCTTTCTCTTTATATTTTGTGTATCCCTTATAGGTTTTTGGTTTCCATGAGGTTCATATATAACAACCCATGTATATAGCAGTCTATTTTAAGTTGATGGTTGCTTGAGTTCGAGCACATTTTAAAAAACACTACAGTTTTACTTTCCCCCACGTTTTATGTTTTTGACATCATATTTTGCATCCTTTTGTGTACTGCTTACCTATTTTAAATATAGATGATTTTTACCATTTTTGTCTTTTAACCTTCATACTAGCTCTATACATAGTTGACCCATTACCTATACTAAGTGTTTGCCTTTACCAGTGAGATTATTTTTTGCAATTTCATGTTCTTAGTTATGGCCTTCTTTTTCCATTTAAAGAAATCCCTTTAACATTTCTTGTAACACTGGTTTAGTGGTGATGAACTCCTTCAGCTTTTGTTTGTCTGGGAAACTCTTAATCTTTAATTCTGAATGATAACTTTGCCAGGTAGGGTATTCTTGGTTAAAAGATATTTTTTTCTTTTAGCATTTTGAATATATTGTGCCAGTCTCTTTTATACTGTAAAGTTTCCACTGAAAAATTGAATATTAGTCTTAAGTCCCTTGTACTTAACTAGTTGTTTTTCCCTTTTCACTTTTAAGGTTCTTTATTTTTCTGATTATAATGTTTCTTGGTATGAGTCTCTTTGAGTTCATCTTATTTGGACTCTATGTGCTTCCTGGACTTGGATGTCTGTTTGCTTCACCAGGTTAGGGAACTTTTACGCCATTATTTCTTCAAATAGGTTCTCTGGCCCTTTCTCTCTTTTCTCCTTCTGGGACTCCTATAATACACACGTTACTATGCTTAATGTTGTCCCAAGGTTCCCTTAAACTATCCTCATTTTTTATTGTTTTTTTTCCTGCTTGCTGTTCTGATTTGGTGATTTTCACTACCTTATCACTGATCCATTTTTCTGCATCCACTAATCTGCTATTGATTTCCTCTAGTGCATTTTTCATTTCAGTTATTATATTCTTTAGTACTGATTGGTCCTTTTTTCTATTTTCTATTTCTTTGCTAAAGTTCTTCTCCAGAATTCAGTCAGCATCTTTATGACTATTACTTTGAACTCTTTATCTGGTAAATTGCTTATCTGTTTCATTTAGTTCTTTTTCTGAGGTTTTGTCTTGATCTTTCCTATGGAAGGTATTTCTTTGTCTCCTCATTTGGCTAACTCTCTGTCTTTTTTCTAGGTATCAGGTATATCAGCTATGTCTCCCAGTCTTGAAAGAGTGGCCATATGCAGAAAGTGTCCTGTGTGTCCAGTGGCACAATCTTCCCCAGTCAACACAATGAGGTGCTCCAGGGGTATCCTCTGTGTGGACTGTGTGCCCTCCTGTGTGGTTGGGCTGCAACTGCTGCAGGAATGTTGGTGGGTGGGGCTGGCCCCCATCCAGGCAGGCTGAGAGTTACAGGCCGTGACTGCAGCAGGTGCACTGATGTTTGGGACTAGCCCCCAGCATGACTGGCTATGAGGCCCCGCCATGATGGTTGTGAGTGCACTGTTGTGTGGGGCTGTCATCCTGGAGCAGGATACATTTTGGAGGGGTGCTGGTGCCAGCTGAGGCCACATGCTAGGTGGGGTGAAGTGAGAGCTGCTTTGGAGGACCAGGCAGACTGGGTGGGGCTAGTACGCAGGGGAACACCTGGGCAGGACACATGGTGTTGGCTTGGTTGATGGAAAGTGACAGATATGATATCTGCTAGTGCCACGCCAGCTAGTTGGGAGTTAAAAAAAAACAAAAGAGGCATCTGCCAGCACTTCCATCCCCAGAGAAAGTTCTACTAGATCCCTATCCTCCCAGCACATGCCCTAAAATTAGTCAATGAATCTCCTTCTTGCATGACCCAGGTGCTTTCCAAGCTGCTGCCTCTGAACTGTGACTTGGAGTGAGTGATCTTATCTGAAAGCCCTTCAAGACCTGTTTCCCACAGCCGTCAGCTCTCCTGGACATAAGTCCTATTGGTTTTCAAAGCCAAATATTATGGGGGCTTGTCTTCCCAGTGCAGATGTCCCAAGCTTAGGAGTCTGATGTTTGGCTCAGAACCTCCACCTCTCATACCTTGGAGGTACCTCCAAGATTGTCATATCCTTCCCACTTGTGGATCACCATGCCAGGGATGCGAGTTCTGACTAGACCACTTTTCTGTCCCTCCTACCTGTATTGATAGGGCTTTTTCTTTATACTCGTAGTTGTAGAACATATGTTCTATGAGTCTTCTCTTCATTCTCAGAGATAGTTATCCTATGTGTAGTTGTAGTTTTGCTGTGTCCATGGGAGAAGGTGAGATTGGAATCTCCCTACTCCACCATCTTGATCCAGATGTCCCCTCAAACACATTTCTATATATGAAGCAAAGTATAATTTGAAACTCAAACCTACATATCAATACTCCAAAATAGTAATATTCATTTACCACTATAACAAAATATGTACAGGATCTATAGCTGAGAACTATAAAAATCTGATGAAGTAAATCAAATAAGACTTAAAAAAAAAAGAAGACTGGGAGACTGCAAAAGGACTGAGAGACTGCAAAAGGACTGATGGGCTGCTGCCACCCATGGGTTTAGCAGGCATTGTAGGAATTTTATATTGGATTTGATTAACATTTACAAGTACAATCAATATGCTAATGACTTCAACCAAGTTACTGATGAGATTGTTTTGTGATTTGTGTATTATAACACTGACCCAAGCTCATCAAGCAAAATGGAATGTTCATATAGCCTCAATATTCTGTGCAGTTATATTTTCTGGCAGGTCTTTGATCAAAGTCACGAATCTCAGTATACAAGAAATAAAATTATAAGCTTAAACTAATGACTATAGCTTATCACTCACCAAAACCTCATTCCTCAAATCTCAGGTCCCAAAATGAGTATATATGTTTATACAGATACTCTTTACATCTTGCAAATAGTAAGTTATTATGATTCTCTGTTAATACAGAGGGGAATGTAAGCTATTGGGTTGGCCAAAAAGTGCGTTGGGTTTTTCCGTGATGTTAAGGAAAATCCTAAATGAACTTTTGGCCAACCGAGTATTTGCATCCCAACAAATGATATATACCAGTAGAGATAATCCATTGAGGGCAAGGGCCAAATCCTATTCATCTTCAAAGGTGCAACATAGACTTGGTTACCACAGAAGTTTGTTCAATGAATGAATATATCAATGAACAACAACAAGTATACAGCTCTAGTTGTTTAATAAGGGAAAGCCTCTTGAACTTTTTTTTTTTTTTTTTTTTTGTGGTACGCAGGCCTCTCACTGTTGTGGCCTCTCGCGTTGCGGAGCACAGGCTCCAGACACGCAGGCTCAGCGGCCATGGCTCACGGGCCCAGCAGCTCCGCGGCATGTGGGATCCTCCCGAACCGGGGCACGAACCCATGTCCCCTGCATTGGCAGGCGGACTCTCAACCACTGCGCCACCAGGGAAGCCCTCTTGAACTATTTCTGAACTAGAAATTTGACACCACTGCCAGAGGGACATTCATATTTTAGTTGCACCTTTGACAGCATCATCCAATCTACTCTTAGGCCAAAAATAACATGATATCTAGCTTAACAAATTTGAGCTTTCTGATAATAAATAACTGATGATGGTCTAAAATGTTAAACTAATTTTATCTTCCTTTGAATCATGGTTTACAGATTTGAGCATCCTAAAGTAAACTGTGAAATAGGCTCATAATAATACTTATTATTATATTTTAGTGCTCCTTCCTCCCATTCATCACTATTTGTGCAATTCTCTCATTGATGGAAGCCCACCTGTAGATAATACCTCATATTCTGTACCTTTCAGACAACCTTCTAACTCTTACCCAGACTTACCTGGCTAGGAGATAATAATTTATCTGATTAAATAAATTCATCTTTAAAAATAATAAAATGAATATATTATCCAATTTAGGGAAAAAAATACATTTTCAAGAAGGCTTTTAGAAAATGAATACTTTAAACCCAACAGAATTTTAGGGCTGGAAATTTGGTGGAGAAGTCTCACATCACATAATGGTAACTACTACAGCAACAGATATATTGAATCTAAAAATATATGATTTTTTTATGTTGCTTTTTTCTTCAAATAAAAAAATTGGAAGAAAATTAAAGTGTCTCTAAGCCCTATGAGTACAATCAAAAGACCATTAGGTTAAAAGATAAAACACACACACACACTCACACATACACACACACACACACACACTCACACATACACACACACACACATACACACACACACACATACACACACACACACACACACACACACATACCTGTGTGCTGGGAAAAGGCCCCCCCATTAAAATATTGGAGACTTTTCAGAATAATAGCTGAGCATTCCATTTTTTATCATTTAAATAGCTTAGATTAAAAAAATAACCCATTTCACATGTTTAATGCATGAAAAACTCTATGTAAATGAATTCTACTCAGTGATGTAACTAGGTTAGTACGAAGAACCTGAAATTTAATGCTGATAAACAGAAAGTAATACAGTGGGAGCACAAAACTACAAGTATAAATGCATGGTAAGATTCATACTTAACATGAGATATGTACTTGAAGCTATACAGGTAAGATGTGCTTTTTAAAACACAATCCAGTTAAAAATACATAAAAATAAATTATAAAAAAATTTAAGTAATCAAAAGTTTTTCTGAGGTTTCTGTTTTTGGCTATCAGGCAAATGTCTCTCCACATTTTGCAATAAAATATTTAGTAGAGAGACTCAATAAGGACACACAGTTATTTTATCTAGGATTAAATGGCATGAGCTATGAGCATAATACAAAAAAAAAGTGAACCTTACATCTTTGTAGCCTCACAAAGATGGTGAGAGGAGTTTTACAAGAAAGAATGCTAAATATAGACTGGTATCATGCCAATCTAAAATTGCTGTATTCAGCTCAATAAAAAGTGACATGGAAAAGAACATTCATGGGAATGAAAATATTCAGAAAAGATGTCAAAAAGCACTTTTTTTAAAGGAAGCGTAAAAATTACATGGCAATTCTACCTAAAGTAGTTTTTGAGAAAAAATCTTCTGCAGTTAGTCATAAGGGAAACAAACCACAATGATAGTAAGAATCCAAAAAGAATGAACTACATTCTCATGTCTTTCATCAGGTTTGCTTGTGGGCATAAAATTTTCTTGAAAACTAAAATGCAGTAATGACTAAAGTGCAGAGAAAGCCTTATTTCCTTTTACTTAATACTCAGAAAAGAGCAAGGGACTGTCAATCATGAAATGATTCTTCAAAAATTTATGGGTGTGTACACACACACACACACACACACACACACCTTTTAAAACCAATGCTTTTTGTTGTTGATATAATTAAAGTTCCAGATGGATAACTACTCTCAGTTCACAAAAATGTTTCCTTATTTTCCAACCCTATAGAATGTTAACTCAACGCTCTTTCACTTATCCTTTGCATTTTACATGAAAATATCTTGCATATATTTCTCAATGAAATTAACAGTACACTTTAAAGGCAGGCTATTTCACCATCAAGATCCTAGAAATGTAATATCTGATAAAGAGAAACAGTGTTAAAATTTCGAGGTGATATTTATCACTAATAACAAGTCACTTAAATCGATAAAGTGTAGAACGTGGAAGAACAAAGAGACTCATTGTGACAGATGAGGCACAAACTAGCCAGAGCAGCTGACAGCAAAAGTCCTACTTTCAGCTACAAGGAAGCTGCAGAGAACAGCTCAGGCATCTGCAGGCTTGCCGTCCTTAGGAGGCTATTTCCCTTAGCAATGTTCTCCACAAATTTGTATTGTGGAGCAAATTATATTCACTCACCAGTATTTATATAACATGTATTCTAGTGCTACATACCTAATAGAGGCTCAATAAACATTATTTATGAACCTGAATTAATAAAAATCTATGGTATATATAGCATTTTCAATTCAATGCAAACAGCATCTACTTCCTAAACGTGAACATGTAACAATAATTATTAATAAGTATTCTTTTCATTATAATAATAAAGTATATCATTATATTTATATATTATATTAATTATATATTACATTAATAATAATTATTATTATAAGGGAGAGGAGGAAAAGTTACAGGAGGAAGAAAACAAGAGGAGCTAGTAGACTTTGTTAAAAGTATCTGATCCAGATTATTGCATTTAACCCTCACAACAAACCTCTGATAGGCATGTCATGCTTACATCCATCCTTTCAGAAGAAGCTGACTTAGAGAAACTTAATGGCCAAGAGCACACAGCTTGTCACCAGAGGAGAGCACGTCAGCTTACACCTCCCCAATTAAGGACTATTAATGTATACCGTGTTCTCAGCACTGAACAAGGTACTCAAGATATAAACCTGAAGATGTGGCTTCTGCCTTTCACACAGTCTAGTGAGGGGACCATAGAGCTCAGGCATACATACAAATGCTCTATAAACACAGATAAAGGAAGAAACATGAAGAGCTCAAGGAAAACAGAAAATGAGGGATGGAACCAAAAATTGAATGAAAGCAGATCTTGCTGACAAGAAGTTTATATTCTTAGTCTACTAGAAGGAACTACAGCTCACATATAAGGGTCATCCCTACAAAGATGAATCCAATACCTATCATACCATATATCTAATATGTAATAGGAAATAATGCTTTGTAAGTTATAAAGCACTATGTAAAACATGTTTTAGAAAGGGAAAGAGATAACTCTCTGTGAGGCCAGCAAGTAGTAGTTTCATGATGGTGACTTTCTAGACACCATTTTACCCTCCGTACCTTATGCAGTGCCTGATTCAAAATAGATGCTCAGCAACAACGCTGAATTATAAGTGGTCTCAGTTTTATAGCTGCAGTAACTCAAGTTTAGGTGTTTGTCAGCATGTGGTCAGACATTAAATTTAGGGGCTAAGATTGAAATCAAAAGTTTTCTGACTCCAAAGTGTGGGCTTTTTCTAAGGCAATCCAAAGTAAGTGACTAAGACGGTGTTCATGAGAGAAACAAGAATTCTGGAAGTGAGGATTCTCCACTTGGTGGTGATTTTAAAAATGCTACCAAGTAAGTATGCCAGCAGCCTATATAGGATCACTAAGTAGGTGTCACTGTGGCTTGCTGTACAAAAAAACACATGTGGTTGTCTAAACAATAAAACTAAAAATAGGTTAATCTCAATTATGTGGATAAATAGCCCATAGAATTAGAACTCATATTGTAATGTTGATGCTAGAAGAGCACCGGTTATACAGAATCATAATGCATACACTCAGGAACATTGCTTATTACTAAAATTTTGCTACTGAACAAGAAATTACTAAGTATATTTCACTGTGAGAAATTATCATCTTTGATGCCTTCTAAACAAGGGTCTGGAAGGCACTTAAAAATTTCTCTTCTGTAAGCTTTTTCCTCATATGCTTCCTTTTCAATGGAAGCCTCTCTGATCCCCTGTTTAAAATTTTATACCCCACTGCCTATAGCACCTTCATTACTTTATTTTTACTTCTTAGCACTTAATATCTAATATATTACGTATATTTTAAATTTTTAATTTATTTCCCCCACTAGGATATAAGTCCTACAAAAGGAAATCTTACTGAATGAATTAATGAAGTAAAGTTTCTCATTTTGCAGATGGAAAAATGGAGTTGAGATGTGCTCTATGACGTCTCAGGCCTGGACCAAAAAGAATATCTTAAGTTCATCTCCTGTATAGAATGTTATCAGGACTAAGGCCTTTAATTCTGGGTAAGGTTGGAATCATATCTGAGTGTCAGGAAACAGAGTAGGAATCCTCAATGAACCTAAACTGGGATTTCAGAAATGTCTGTGTGGGTCTGATACACAGGTCAAACGAATTGAGAAACTTTGTTATCAAAAGAAACTGAGAATATCATTTAAATAGAACATAGCCTAAGAGAAGAGGGAGCCAGACACGTTGAATTTGACCTAATAAAAAAGATTTAGTCACGGGAGAAGAAAGGAAATTATCAGTCAAGAGTGGAACCAGACACTCAAATTACCCAGGGTTGAGTTTCACATGTGAGTCCTATGGAGCAAAGAAGTGTTGCAAAGGAACTTGTACGTAAAACTGAAGGAACTGTCTCAACAAAATGACTAAGGCCTTAGAGCATAAGCAGAAACTCTATAGTAAAGTGTGACAGAAAAATTAAAGGGAGGGAGTGTGAGGAGAAGACATTCTTGTCTAGTTTGGCAATGTATTACCATGGAAACAGCCAGAGGCCTCCAGTGCTTCAACTAGGAGACAGGATGGAAACTATGGGCCCAGCAAATTCCTCACAGAATATAGCAGAACCTGAGGGATCCAGTGGCCATGGGATGTCAGGTGGACATAGCATTGCCCAGCAAGAGGCTTAGAATCAGGAAAAGAGGAAAGCATGACTATAGGCCAAGTAATAGCTGATTTGTTACCTGACTGAATTTGTGTTTGCACACATGTGAAATAACCTGTCTGGGACGCCTCAGAATACTTAGGAAGCATTCTTCCCAAAGGCTAAGAACATGTATAAACTAGAAACTTTCAATAAAAAATTAAATTTATGTTATTACTATTAATGTGACTCCATTTGTAACCACAGGATAATGAGGCCTATAGAAACTCATGCCAGTGAAAGAAGTACGAAAATAAATTTTAAATTTTTAAAAATAAAGTCTAATTGTCTAACTTTGACATCTGTGTCAAAGGAAAACATCTACAATGTCATACTTTCAAAACTGAACTTTTGATGTGCAATTCACAAATATAAAGTGATAATCAGCAAGATTCAAATTCAATGCTTTAAGAAAATTCATATGAATCAGAGTACTCAGGTTGAAACTCAGTCCATCATATTTTGTAATAGTAGGTAGAAGTCAGAAAATGCCATGTAATTATTGCAAATACTTTTGCCGCAAGAAATGGACTAGCAAATTCATTTTAAAAATATTTTTTAAATCAGTTTTATTGAGGTGTAACTCAGGTACAACTAATGCACCCATTTTAAGTGAACAGTTTAATTTGTCAAATATATATACTCATGTAATTATTATCTCAAGATACAGAGCATTTTCATTATCCTAAGATTACCAAAATGCCCCTTTGCAGTCAATATTCTGCATCTTCCCCTCCCTCAGGCAGCTGCTGATCTGATTTCTAACATTGTAATTTAGTATTGCTTGTTTTAGAACTTCATAGAAACAAAAACATATCGTAACTAATCTTTTCCTCTGGCTTCTTTCCATAAGCATACATTTTTCTGAGATTTATTTGCATTCTTAAGCATGTCAATAGTATTTTGTATTGCTATATAGTACTCCATTATAAGAATACACTATAATGTACCTAGCTATTCTCTACTAAATTCATTTTTGAAGCAGGTTCTTCCATTACCTAAACAGCTCATTCAAAATCTCTCTTTACTTTCACAAATGTAAGGCAACAACCCACCCATTATTTGTAGTGCAGAAATATGAAACTATCAGTCTGGATGCAGATATTTTATATTGAAAACTCAATACCTGGTGGTATGCAAATTACCTAATCTGCATATGTGCCTGCCTGTATGTGCATGGGGAGGAGGGGTTTCCAAGTGGAGGACAACTTTAAGGGAAGAAATATTATTAAATTTGTATGTATGTAAATGGCACCATTTACATGGCTTATACTACTGTGTGTTTTGGTGAATGTGAATGTTCTTGTGGATCTGTTCATTTTGCGTTGTTCTGGTTTGAAAGTTTCTTGCAGGAAATAAGAAGCCAAGATGGAAAGGCTTCAGAAATGATTTAAGGAGAGTTATCATCTAGCAGAGAAGCAGATGATATAAAACAGTGCAAAGGTGATCCCCCTGTTAATGGTACATGTAGTCTTATTTACTGCACAGTATAGTGACATTGCCTTTTGGGAGTAGAGAACAAAATCATACCTTGAGAGAAGGACCACTTACCAATCACCCTGAGGAAAAGACTGTGGAAAGCAACCTCCAAGATAGCCCCAGTGATCCCAGCCTCCTGGTATTCACACCCTTTATGATTTCTACCTGTTGTGTGTGGACTGCACTTAGTGACTCAATTCTACTGAATTCAAAGAGGGAGAAGAGATGTTCTGTGACTAGGAGACTAATAAAAGGCAGCATGACATTTCTTTCCTTTGCTCTCTCCCTTACTCTGTCTCCTGTCTTGTCATGAGCAGCAACAGTGAGCCACATGGCAAGGAATGGAGGCTTCTAGCTTAGACCCAGTCAGGTCAGAGTGACAGCATCCCCCCCTCCACCTCTGGTACTTGACTGCAGACTTGTGAGAGACTCAGCCAGAACCATCCTGCTGAAAGCTCCCAGATTCTGGACTCCAGAAACTCTTAGATATGACTGTTAGTTATTTTAAGCCACTGAGTTTTAGAGTAACTTGTTGGGCAGCAACACATTAATAATACAAGATCAAACAATGAGAACTCTAGTGGTGAGCCTTAGACGGAAGTGAGTTAGAAACTTCTTACTCTGATAACACTTCCTAGGAGTTAGGTCTGAAACCCTCAGAAACATATGGTTCAATACTTATGGAAAGGGATCTTATGGCAAAGAGTTGTGAGCTAAATGAGGAAGCATCCTACAGTCCCCTGGAGACAAGTCTGAGCCTGTGAACTAAAAGAAATGAAATGGAGTTGCCAACAGTAAGCTACTCTTTAGGTATGCTGAACTATCATTGTCTCCAAAACTTTAAAAAAGGATGTTTAAAACTACAGCATGTGTGACAAAGTGAGAGAGTGGCATGGACATATATACACTACCAAACGTAAAATAGATAGCTAGTGGGAAGCAACTGCATAGCACAGGGAGGTCAGCTCGGTGCTTTGTGACCACCTAGAGGGGTGGGGTAGGGAGGGTGGGAGGGAGGGAGACAGAAGAGGGAAGAGATATGAGAACATATGTATATGTATAACTGATTCACTTTGTTATAAAGCAGAAACTAACACACCATTATAAAGCAATTATACTCCAATAAAGATGTTAAAAAAAAACAACTACAGCATGGTTTCTTTTTGTGTGAAATTAAGGGGGGGTGCTTAATGGTTGAGGGAAAGTGTTAAAAGATAGAACATTACAAACATCTCATAAGAACAGAGTTGTGACCCCAGCTACAGGTAACAGCCACGCCAGTTACAAGTGGCCAAGCAGTGACCTAACATGTCCTTTGGCAGAATATAAAGTGACATGGCACTTTGAGAAGTGAACCAAATCAGAAAAACATGGAGTTGAATTCTAAAATGCTGCTTAAACCTAACAGGAACTACTTGGGGATCTTCTTAAATAAAGATGATAATTCAAAAAGCCCGGCGTGGGGCCTGAGAGTCTGCATTTTGAACAAGCTTCCAGGTGATACGCATGCCACAGGTCCACAAACCATAATCTGAGTAACAAAGTTTTAGGGCATATGTGACGGTGATTGCCCATGAAGACATAAACAGAGCATTGGAACAGACATTGTTTAAGGCCCCAAATTCCTGCAACTAAAAACATGGAAGCTCAAAGTCATCATTATTTGAATATTATTACAAAACTGACTTTCCTTTATATTTACAGGCTGGTTCAACCTAGACCAACAAGTTTTGTATAGAAAAAAAGAGGGATCTGGAGGTCACCAAGTGGTTTCAGAACCTTGTTTTTGTTCTAAACATGTCTATATTTCTCTACGGATACATCATGCATAATCCTGCTTCAATATATATGACACACTTCATATTAATACAAAGAGACTGGGAATTCTCTAAGAATTTTGGCAGACAGACAACATTTTGGAACTTGAGCCAAAGAGATTTTAATGAACTATTTTCAAAGGAAGGGAAAGCTTGAAGCAAAATATGCATTTCTATTAAAAAAAAAAAAAAACCTAAGCCTATTTGTAACCTTGACTTTTTTTTTCTTATTGCTGAGACAGAAAATACACAATCTACAATTCAAAATCTTACCTCTATCCAGGAAGGTGCTGCTTTTTTTTTTTTTTTTCTTAATTCAAGTCATTTCTCTCTCATTGCCATTACTGACCTCTCCTTTGTTTTTAAAAATATACATTCAGCGCATAGCAAAATCACATTATCATTAAAAGAAGTATTTAGATTTTACTCTTTCTTCCTAAAAAGAAAAATTAAACTCCTTTTTGAGTTGTGCTTCTATCTTTCCTACTTATTTTGAATTGTTTATATTAGTTGCCATCCATTGTGCAGAATAAGCCTAAACAAGCAGATTATATAATTTCCTTTACTGGCAATTACAGAGAACAGTTTCCTCTAGTTGTGAGAAAGCACGTGTTCTCTACTTTCCTTAAAAATAAATAAAGGAGAAATTAAATTGCACATGTCTTGAGTACAATTCAACTGGATATTGCTTTTTCAGTGCTTTGTAGTGACAGATGAAATGACTTTTTATATTTCAATCTTCACTCAACTAAACTCAAAAGAGTAAAGCACCTATAAAATTATGATCACTGATTAATATCAAATCAGTCTAAATGCAAGCAAGGAGCTTAGTATAGCAAAAATAAAGTGATGCTATTTATACCTGAATTTTCAGTTAATTTATGTTCTTTGAACTGCTGATTGCTTTAAGAGAGGCAGATATAAAAATGTCTTCAATAAATTGCTGCATTTCTCAAACAACTTGGTATGTTGTTGGAGTTTTGTGGCTGACAGCCTAATGAGAACGAATGGCTTACAATCAACTGGGACTGACCCACTTAGTCATTCACACCATCCATCAAATGGGAGAATGCTTCAGAGATACAAGGTCACACCCTTGCCACAATTATTCTGTCTAATGAGGTATCACGAGATGTCTACTAGTTCAAAGGTGTGTGGTAAGGGCAGCTGAGATGAAATATTTTGTATCCTTACACTGGAGTACGGATACACATTTCTGAGTGGGTCTTTGTCACAATATCAAATTAAATGAAAAATGCCACTTCTTTAGGAAATCATTTGCACTTTAAAGAGGTAGAAGTGATACAAATTTTACTTTCATGTTGTCCAGAAGTGAAGAAAAAAAAAACCCTCAGGAGAGGTTTTTTTTTTTTTCTCCAAAAAAGCTCAATGACAGGTTGACTTAATTATTCAAATGGTAATTTTTTATAGTAGATAATTAGATCATATGTTAACCTCAGAATGTAAAATAACCAATTTGCTTACATTGTGTGGTTCTTGTCTAACTCTGTAGAGGTACCATTTTCAGAGTGAAAAATGAGGCTTAGGTCAAATGAAAGCATCCATTAACATATTATTGTCTCCACAGAAATCCATAGCAGTGTATTAATTATCTAGGCAGCTGATCTAAAGAAGTTTTTTTTATTGTTAATTGCTAATTAAAGAAAATCAATGGTAAAAGTAAATTAAAAAATAAAAACATAGATGAACTATAAAAGATAATGAGGTAATTTACAATTAATTGAATAGTTTTACATGAATTTTCCCTCAAATAACCAATAATTAATTCCAAACAAGTTGGAAAAATCAGTGACAATTCATTAAGCTATCTTGGCTTTAAATTTCTACAAAGTGAAGCAAACATAACCAAGGCTTTTCAGAAAGATATGTTTCCTTCTCAGTTCACTCACCAAATAAGCTGATCTTCTATAGGCAGTTGGGTTTTGCTTTTTGGCTCATTTTGCTGGGTAGCTTCGGGGTCATAACTATGCCTTTAATACAATTTGCCCACATTATTAATAGTTCTGGGAACTTTTTTATTCAATCTGTGGATGTTATTAATAAATTATAATAAATTTATTTATATAATAAATTAAAATTAGAATTATGTATCAGTGATAAGCATTAACTAATTTCCAAAGCCCACCTTAGTGTGCATTTTAAAATACTTTCCCTACAAGCTGCAGCTACTTTATTAAAAAAAAATAAAAAATAAAACCTAATGAATGTACCAAGTGCTTTTTTCCATAATAAATCTAAGACTTTAAAAATTAAGAACATAACATGATGATCTCATGTAATAAGAGATAAAAATGCATATGCATTAGTCCACTGTATATTAATTAAATACGTTCTATACATTCTAAAAGAGAAAGGACGAGATATTGCCATTATCCCTACCTCTTTATGCATATTATTTGTAGTGTGATTTTAAAAATAATTGAAACTATTTTCCTTTCAAATATTTTCTTCTAATCCCTCATAATCACAGTCACATACATACAAACATACACCTTTATTTATACCTACATTTATGTTCTGACTTAATTCTACAAAAACACCTTAAAGGTAAGTAATAGAATTTCTGCTTTACAGATGAAAAAACTGAAGTTTGCTGACATTAGTAACTGGCTGAAGATCAAGAATCTAATAATTAGTAGAGCTAGAATTGATCTGAGTTTCACTATTTCTAAAGCCCAGGTTCCTAATCAATTTAACTATTAAACACTATACTTAAAAATAGTGAACTGTTTATTTTGTTATCAAATTTGTTAATCATTTATTTTGTTATAGAATGTATATTGAACAAAAAGAAGTAAAAGTTGTCAAAACTTCCCAAAAGCACTTAATTATGTTTATATGTAGCATATTCATCACATCCACATGTGTTGTGTGTTTGTGTGCATATGTATATATATACATATGTGTATATATATATATACACACATATGTTTGTTAATCTACTCACTCACATTTAATGAGTCCATGTCATACACAATTAGATTAGGCCCTCATAGTCTAGCAATTACTAAGATAATTTTTTTCTAAAATAATATTTTTTGTGTGGTTATAAACAATGACCAAATTTTAAAGAGAGCATAAAATAAAAGGAAACAAAGAATAAGCATACATATTACAATGATTGTATACTATTTCTTATGGGCTTCATAATTTAATATGTACATTAATTATTTTCGTTAAATGGAGCACTGGTTAAATTTACCTTTGGCTCCAAATTGGGTATAATGGTGAACACCTTGACGAGCTGGTAAAATGTGAAAAATGAGAAGCTAGCAGTCAAGAATTGAAGTTACAGAAAAATAACTTATTTTGTTAGGAAATATACAATTTATACATATAAGAATTAGTTAAACTATAAGTTACAAGCCTCACAGTTGTTCAGAGTATTTGAATTTACTATTAGAATAACATTTGGTTACAGGGTATGAGAATAAGTATAACATGTGCAAACATAATATATCTGACTGGTAATAAAGACCAAGTCCTAGGTAGTATATGTAACTTTTGCCAAGTAAATCAAATCAAACATGAAAAATTTATGACTGTTTCTAAAAAGAATGATCCAAAAAGGCTAAAGACATTGTATAGCTATCTTTGTATCATGATTATTAAAGGATTTTCTCTAGTTTCATCATGGTCTTTGATTTATTTTTTGCTATTATACATAGCAAATGAGACACAAAGTATTGCATGAAAAAACATGCTTCATTACCAACAGCACAGATAATAAGAATATAAAAGTCTTCCTCTGGCTTCCCTGGTGGCGCAGTGGTTGAGAGTCCACCTGCCGATGCAGGGGGACACGGGTTTGTGCCCCAGCCTGGGAAGATCCCACATGCCGTGGAGCAGCTGGACCCGTGAGCCATGGCCACTGAGCCTGCGCATCCGGAGCCTGTGCTCCGCAAGGGGAGAGGCCACAACAGTGAGAGGCCTGCGTACCGCAAAAAAATAAAAAAGGCTCCCTCAAAATTTCTCCCGCAAATATACTATTATTTGGTGGCAAGATTGTCCATTAAATTATTTAGCATATACAAATACACATGTTAAGTAGTTTATTTGGTACCAAATAATAATATATTTGGGGAAGAAACTCGGGGGGAGCCTTTTTAATGCCCTTACTTATTATCTGTACTATTGGTAATGAAGCATGTCATTACTTGGTATCATGATTGTCCCTGAAGGTTGTTTAGAATATGCAGATACATGTGTTAAACAGTTTATTTGGCACCCAATAACATATTTGGGGAAGAAATTTTGGGGGAGCCCTTTTATGTCCTTGCTTATTATCCATACTATTGGTAACAAAGCATGTTATATGTTGGTACCAAGACTGTCCATTAAAATTTTTAGCACATGCAAATATACTTGTTAAATACTTTATTTATAGCCTGTAATAATTTAATAACTTATTTGAGTTTTTTCTATCCAGAGCAAACTGATAAAAAGCTATTCTTTGTATAAACATACATTGAGCAATATCAGAGTTTCATTCTTCAAATGAATTTACTGAACTAATTCAATGAGTCACCATTTGACTCTATGAAGAAAAATTGGCATTTTATTAACACTGAAATACCAAATGAACAGAAATCAAAAAATGCAGTTGGATTCATTTAAGATCCATTTTAAAATAATGCATGACTTGAAACTTTTTTAAGGCATTAAAACAGCACATTTTAGATTAGAAAATATTTTTAATTAAAGCATCCTGCACTTCAACAGCAAGTTCTATAATACAACTGCAACGGTAAGCAAAGATTTCATTAACTTCCGCCAGAAGTCCCAGATTTAGGAATATCGGCTGTAATTAGAAAAATTAAAGCTACACTTCAGTATTAATTGAAATTATTAAAGTGTTTACTCTTGCATTATTTATAGCTAGAATGTCAGCAAGAAGCATTTTACACCTTCTCATAAGTAATTCTACAGTGTATATTAACAACATAACATGACTTCCATTGAATATTGGGTCTTTCCAGATGGGCCTGCTATAAGTTATCATTTTATTCTGATTCCCTGGACAACTTCATAAAAATTCTTCCCTGGGAAAGCATGAAGACTAATGCATTCCTGATGGATGGGTGTGATGCAAGATTCAGGCATTTGCTGCCCTCATCAAATTTACCAGCAGGATTCACCAGAAACCAAGATAGTCTTATCAGACAACTGCACTGTGTATGGAGTGACCAGCAAGCCACAGATTGAGGCTCAGTTTTCTAAAGGCAGAAAATTTTACAAAACCTGAAAAGACACTGATTATAACTGCAAAGTATCAATTCTATGCTTTTATTAACTCATTCTTTGATTTCATCTCAGACACTGTATTCATTTTTATCGTAAGTATTACGTATTTTGAATTTCTTAGCTCAAAGTAGATGTGTCTTCAGAGAAAGGAATTGACCTACTGTCATAATTTAGAGCAAATAAGACTCAGCCCATGATTTCTGTTTGTGAGCTCAACCCACACAGCACAGATAAATTCACTATCATGGACGGAAAATGAAGGTTAAAAAGAAAAATTAGCTGCAACAATTTAGCAATCTTCTTTAAAGATTTACATTTTTAGGTGATTCTCTGTATAAAATACATTAAAATTTTACAGAAGTCCAGACACATTCTTTATTGCACAGTAGTCTGAAATGTTAGTTAAGTTACCTGGGTTCTAATTTCACATTTAATTCTGAAAAAATAATTACAAAAACTTGGTATTGAATATCATGGAGCCTCTTGTTCATTATTAGTAATACTGAATGTTTTCACCTAGACTTTTTCTTGCTAATCCAAACAACAGAATAGACGACAAAACATCTCAACTACCTATTCTAGATTCAGAGTATAGAAAAGTTGTGCAAGATATAAAGAAGGGAAACAATGTTAAGTTCTCACCAATTTTTTTATAAGATGTAAATAACTAAAGTGGAGAATACTAACTCCTTCAGTATTTGTTTTCCTCTTCCTCCTTTTAATAGAAGTAACTCCCCAATTTAGCTATTTACCTGGCCACC
This sequence comes from Tursiops truncatus, assembly GCF_011762595.2. Classification (NCBI taxonomy): domain Eukaryota; kingdom Metazoa; phylum Chordata; class Mammalia; order Artiodactyla; family Delphinidae; genus Tursiops; species Tursiops truncatus. The sequence continues at coordinate 55,429,166 of NC_047039.1, read as the reverse complement.
CAGCTAGGCACTACATTTCCCAGCTTCCCTTGCAGCCAGATATGACCATATGACTAGATTCAATGTGACTGGAATGGAAATTCCCTTAAAGCAATGCTGTTTCCCTTAACTTCCTATCTATTTATTATCTAAATTTGACCTTGAAGATAAGGACTCCTCTCTAGGAAATGGCTGAGCAGCAAGATGGAAGAAACCTGGGTCCATGAATGTCCTTGTGAAACAAGTGTCATCCCATCAGCCTGAGCCACTCAACTGAGGACTATTATGTAAGAAAAATATTTCTATTTCATTTCAGATACTTTGTTTTGGGGTCACACAGTTATAAAGGTTTAATATGTAATCTAACTTGTACAATGTTGAATGCTGACTCTTTATAATTATTTACTACTGATTTATTTTTTGAAGTGTACCATCTGGGTTAATAAGTATTTTAAATTCATTTAATTTTACATCAATTAGGAATACCGATAGATGAGCCAAAATGTGGGCGATGGGCTCTGGAATTCTTAGATTGGTTACTCTATGGGAAAAGACAAACAAATGAACAACCAACTGCTTACCAGCACAAATACTGCAACTTTTTTTCAAAGTTTGGTCATGAATATTTTATAATTTTCCAAACTATTCCAGTGATCATGTGGCTGTTAAGTTACTTAATCAGAGAACTCAATTCTGAGATTTTGCATGGATTGCAATAACTCAAGATTACTCTATTTTCCAAAAACATAGGCGTTTTTTTCCCCTCAGTTTTGTGACTTTTTCAGCAATAACATCTTGATTCTTTCCTCTTCTGCTCAGCTTTCCCCCTTCCCAGTCCTTCCAATCTCCCCAACAGATCAGACTCAATAATTATTAGCTTTAGTTACTGATACAAAGAAACAGACCCAATAAAATGGGTTCTTTAGGGCTTCCCTGGTGGCGCAGTGGTTGAGAGTCCACCTGCCGATGCGGGGCACATGGGTTCGTGCCCTGGTCTGGGAGGATCCCACACGCCGCGGAGCGGCTGGGCCCGTGAGCCATGGCCGCTGAGCCTGCGCGTCCGGAGCCTGTGCTCCGCAATGGGAGAGGCCACAACAGTGAGAGCCCCGCGTACCGCAAAAAAAAAAAAAAAAAAAAAGGGTTCTTTAGACCACAGAAATATATTAATATGGACCCAATCAATATTTTTGCAGTGATTACATTATTTTGGATGTGTAGTCTAAAAAGGGGTTCATGCAATATTTTCAAAGGTCACTAAAAATGCAGACATGGAAGCTGTGATTACATACTTACTTCATCTTATGATATATCACTTTAAAATCTGGGGTACCTTTCCTAAGACAAAATGGATTAAAAAATCAATGATTTTTTTCAAGCCCTTGTATAAACAAATTTCCTTAAAAAATAATTTCTACCTGGTAATTCAACAGAAAAGCAGTCATATGTTATCTAAATATCCAACAAAGGTTTTTCGGAACTTCTTAATATCAAAGCTACATTGTAAAAACATACCATGAACTGTTTCCCTTTTTGATCTGCAACATTCTCTTCAAGACAGATTTCATGTTATACAGTGTGTGCCACGATCCTGGAAAGTGCACCCAAATTCTTAAGATTGATGACAGTAACTACATACATGCCATACCCAACAGATGTTACAGTAGCATTTCCAGCAACAAAGACCTGGAGCCCAGCCAAGCTGTGAGCAGCAGAGTCTGTTCTTATGAGGGCTGGGCTACAGTAAGAAACCCACACAGTTCCAGGATGGTAAGCCAAAGGAGGCTGACCACTTTGGAGCTGGCAGGGGAAACACAACATAAAATTTTGCTAGAGATCATTACTTTGTATGGCAGATACTGGCCGCTGCTGGGAAGCAACAGAAAACTGATTGATTTGTTGTGCAGAAATAATATAGTAGGTGGTTCATCTTGAGCAAAGCCACAAAAAGAAAGAAGTCCCTCAAATTTGGCATTCTATTGTATATATGTCATTGACTGGAAAGGATACTCATGATACTCTGAAGTCAGATTCAAAATTAGTGTCTGAAGGACACATACATGTAATAGTGCAAAATTTGAGAAGCCTCTTCAAAAAGGAAAAAGCAATTATAAATCGTCATCATCGTTATCATTTTCATCATAAGCTACCTAAATTATTCAGTTGTTAACTTCAATGTGTTTATATGGCTTTATTATAGAGTATATAGTGCAGCAGGGGAGAAGGCAAGAAATAATGATGAAAAGGTTGCAACCTGAGTCAGGAAGGCCCATTTATGGCACACTAAGTTTTCCTTTCAACATTATACTCCAGGCAATAAAGAATCTTTTAATGCTTTAAGCATGATCAGATTTGCATTTTGGAAAAAAAAAATCTTTTGGTGGCAGAGAAAATAATAGAGGAGATAAGGTAGAAGTGGGAAGACAGGAAGTAGTCATCCAGATAAGATTTGTGCTATGGACTGAATGTTGCCTCCTTCCAAAATTCTTATGTTGAAATCTATTCCGCAGTGTGATGGTATATGGAGGTGGGACTTTTAGGAGGTGTAGGTCATGAAGGTAGAGCCATAATGAATGGAATTAGTGCCCTTACAAAGAGACTGCGGGGAGCTCCCCTGCCCTTTCCACCATGTGAGAATACAGCAGGAAGAAGGCTGCTTACTAACCACGAAATGGGCTCTCACCAGACACCAAAACTGCCAGCACCTTGACCTTGGACATGCCAGCTTCCAGAACCGTGAGGAATAAATTTCTGTTGTTTATAAGCTACCTAGTCTATGGTATTTTTGTTATAGCAGCCTGAATGGAATATGACAATTTGGTAAGACCCTGAAGCAAAATTATGGCATGGGGGAAATTTTAGTAAATAATACAGGGTGGGCCTGACACAGCTTGGTCACTAATAGTTATCATTTTTGTGGTAGGACATCACTGAGATAAAGGTGGATGCTGGCACAAATTTGATGAGACAACCCAGACCTTTAAAAAACTTTACTCTCTTGAAGTTGCAGATTCTGCTTATTTTAGCTAATTTTCTGCACCTATTACATTTGTTTGCCTGCAGAGATCTAATCCAAGGTATCTTGTATAACCCATACTGTATATGCAAATTATACTGTATATAATGAGTATATTACATTTTAATAATAATTAGGACTACCCGTTTAAAAACACTTCGGATCTGAAGATTATGTCTTCTTTGTTCATAAATCAAAAGAAATAAAAAGATATTATTGCCAATGTGTGAAAGAGTCCAGGGTTTCTTTGTTTTTTATTCTTGACCACTGCTCCTCCTACAAGCTTTTCAGGGACAGAAGGCCAAACCCTTGCTTGTAACAAGCATTTTAACAGTTTAGCAGTCCTACAAAGGTCTCCAGGGCACAAGTTTGCATCACAGAACTGCCCAGTCTGGCACATTTTCTACTCCTTAATTCTCACTTTGAAAGGAAAATCCATTGAATTTTCTTGGCAAGTAATCAGAACACCTTAGGGAGGAAAGACTTTAGGAACACCTTGGGGGGAAAAGATAATCCAATAAACTTGTTCATTAAGTGTTTCCATACCTTTCACACCTGTAAGGAAGAGGTTTGTGCCTCTTGAAATATGAGTTATAAAATAACTTTAAATTTCTATTTTTGGTATTATGTATTTCCCCCAATATAGGGAACATGGGATTTTTTGTATATGCTTTGCCATCTTGTGGTATTAATTAAAACTATAACTTGACAAATGTATAGCTAATATTTTATTCAGTTTGATTTTTAAAACGTCACAAATTTCTGATAATTTTACAGAACATCTGAGATATTTCTCATGTCCTTTCAAAATTAGGGCACCAGATTTCCACCAATAAGCATCAAGCATTTCTCATATATTAGAAACCAAATAAATGTTTACTAAGGTTATTTTATTCAACCTTTTTAAATTTGATTAATGTACAGGTAATAGTTTAACTTTTCAATTCTTATAATCTTAAAATTAAATCATGATTTATGCTGTGACTCATATTCCCTCAATTTAAGTTTCAAGTAAACAGTCATGTAAAAATTCAAGAAAAGTGATCAACACACTGGAAAAAAACGAAAAGCAAAAGTAGTTTACTATTGCCATCTAATGAAATTTACAATGAATTAATCCAATGTGGTGCAATGGTGTAAATAATTCCCAGACTACATGGCAATGAGACGTAAATAGTAAGAGTTCACAAAAATAATTGTAATTAAAATGACTCTTACAGGACCAATGTTTGGTTTACCTCTTCTTAATTTCTTTACTGCTTATAAACAGCAACACTTATACTTTGTACCAGTTAGTTATGCCAGTCTCATGTCATTATCATGGGACACATTCATTAAAGTACTGGTAGATGGGGCCCTCTTGACCCTAAATCTCACTCCATGGTACATCCTGAGCTCATCTTCCCTGCCTTTTCATTTCTATTCCTCTATGCCTTCTACATAAGACAAACTGACTCACACATCTTGGTTGATTCTCAAAAATTGTGGCTCTTGGTCACCAGTCACTACGTGTAACAAGGTATGTAAAAAGCTGATACAGCATAAAATCTATGGCCAAGAAGGGGCCTGCCTGTTTGGTGGGAACCACCTTGCTCAACCTACTCCTGAGAAGGGACCTGAGCTTGGAGGGACACCACTGGCAAAAACAGAGCACATCAGTTTCTCTTTCTACCAGATCAACACTCTCCAGGGAAGAAAAGAAATAGACACTGCTATATATAAAATAGATACCTAATAAGGACCTACTGTATAGCACAGGGAACTCTACTCAGTACTCTGTAATGACCTATATCGGAAAAGAATCTAAAAAGGCATGGGTATATGTATATATATATAACTGATTCACTTTGCTGTACAGCAGAAACTAACACAACATTGTAAATCAACTATTCTCCAATAAAAAATTTAAAAAAAAGAAAAGAAAAGGAATACACTATAAAGCATTTGCACAGTCCTTACCCACTCAACTTTGGCAAGAGCTATCTGGAGATAGTTGGCCTTGGTGTGATTTGTCCTCATTTCTTTGTTTCCCTGAGCAACACTTTCACAGTGTTCCATTCCTGTATGTTATCATTTACTTACAATAATTTGTGTTGGCTTCATTTTAAAGGAATTGTATCATAAAAGCAAAGCTGGGATACCTCATGTTTTCCACATTTGACATATAAAACCTATGCAATTGTGGAATTCTTATATACTAATGTTGTACATATGGGAGAACATATTATAAATCTATGTCAAAATGTCAATATAGCAAAGTGGTTTAAAATGTGGGATGTGCAGGCAGAGCACAAAGGTGCTTCACTTGATATGCTACAATGGGCAAATTTCCCTTGCTTCTATGAGCTTTAGTTTCCTCATCTGTAAATTAAAGATAATAACTGTACTGATTCCATGGGGCTGAGGTGAGAATAAGTGAGTTAATGCCCATGAAGCCCTTAAAATACTGACTGGCATACATTAAAGAGTCAATAAATGTTAGCTATTATTATCACCTCCTATCTTAAGGTTTTTTCAGAGCTCACGAGAAGATTCCACAGAACCAAAAAATTCCAAAACCCATGATGCCATCACTGATTAGGGAAAAAAATTGCTTCTTTCTTTTAATGTAATAAGAAGTGATGACTAGAACCATAAGAAGTGATGGACTAGTTATGAAATGTAGATTGTTATATCGATGAGAGCGATGACTGAGATGTAATGGAACTGCACAATACAAACAATGCTGTAATCGATTAACAAATCTTAACAATATACACTTCTATATTCTCACGTGACCAACAGAGTCATCCCTGTGTAACTGTGGCACCGGGTTCCTATTAAGATCAAAGGAAATGAGCAAAAAAGGGAAACTTGGCAGTAGAAATAGAAATGGGAAGAGATACTCAATTCCTATTGAATAAGGGAGAAAGGAAGCCTGCTCTAGTAGGGAACATATGATCTCTTCTGACCTAGCTCCATAAACGGATTTGTCTCCAGGTTCAGCCTATAAGATTTCACACCAAAACAAATATTGCCTGAAATTTCTTTCTCTGAAAACAGCATATATATAAACACACACACACAGAGCATATATATATATTGTCTATATTTATATATATATATATTACAATTAGAATATTTCTTTAGATGTACTACTTCAAAAAGCCAGTAAGTATCAATGTGTCTTAGGGAATGTGTAATTTATGCTATTAAATCTGGCAACTTTCCACAATGAAGGTGGTCTATGGGAAAATAGAAAGCACCAAAAAAAAAAAAAAAAAAAAAAAAAGCACAAGAGGAAGGCATGCCATCCTGAGGGGCAGGGAAATGAGACACTGAAGTGCTGAATTCAATCCTGAGAGCACACAATTCTACCACAAGAAAGCCCTGTTGTCTTGAACCACACAGGTATAAATGATGAGGCTAAGACATGTCTTACAGAGCTAACCACATATATTTCCTAGGAGAAAACAATGGATAGCACAAATGACACAGAATGAACATATCCATTCAGAGGAGAAGCCACCAGACATCCTTACACACTAAAATTACAAGCAATGATCCACTGCAATAAATACCATTAATAAATATTAATTAAGAACTGAGTATATTATAAAATAAAATGGAAAATAACAAATGATGGGAAGATACTTTCCTATCTTTTTAATGCACATAGTCCAGCATTAAAATTTAGAAATGTAAAAGTTTCCTTGTAGGTGAAACAATACACTATCTCAGGACAGTTTTTCAAATATTACTGTTGAGAAGTACAGTATCTTTGATAAGGGCTCTTAAGGAGAATAAAAACAGAAACTCTTTAAAATTAAATTAGAAACTAGAGAAATCAAGAGGTGCATTTATGGTAATTTTTTAACTCCAAAGATATCTAACAATCCAAGTAAGTTTCTAAAAATTTAAATTACACTTTTGTCTTCCTCTTTGGTTATTTGATCCAAAGTACATATTATAAGACCGCTTATGAAAATAAGCCACACAGCAAAATGTACAGGTAGAATTTCCTCTCTTTTTCTCTGTTCTCTTTCCCCATAAAACCAATACACTTCTCCAATGATGCTTTGGTTACAACTGAAACAACACGATCGTTGACTATAACTTGTATTGTATCCCATGAATTTGGAAATACAAGGGACTGGTACATGGACTATAAACTGCTACAGTGGTCTGGAGATTTATTTGTGTTTTCCATATCTTGTCAATATGAGGAGGGTAGAGTGATATGCTTATCATACCCTACTGCCTGCCTCTCTGGAACTTTGGAGAGTGGGGAACATGACCAATTAGCATTGGAGTAATACAGCTTTGAAGATGTTGAAAGATGTCAACTTTGCAGTGGAATACAGCATAGCCTACAGCTGCTACATAAGCAAAAAGGATTCCACCCAGCTTCTAGAAGAGATGCCTCTGACTCAGGATGACAGCCAATGAGCAGGGGGAGATGATAAAAGAAGCCATGTACCAAGAAATTTTCCTGTGATTTAAGAGAAGAGATTCTTTAGGGAGATTACATTTTCTCCATGGAATAAAAAATAATAAAAAAAAATTCTTGATAATGGGGAAACATTTCATAAGAATATAAGATGGTCGCAATTTGGGCAATTTTAACTTGCTACCTTACGAGTGTTTACTCAGCGTTGCTTGGAACACTGGAGACAATAAATATTTGGGGATCAAGTGTTATATGGGTTATGCCGCCATGTGGTACATATTGCATAATCCTGACTAGTGATTCTGACTTGAAAATATATCCAAAATGGGAAATAGAAGAGAATGTTACTTCTAGGAGTAGTGCATACGGTGCCTGTATTTTCCCGTCCTTGATTTTTGTGGCAAAATCAAAGAGGAATTAATACAGATCAGGAACTGATAAACTAACCTCCTTAACAGTTCCAGATGGATACAAGGTAGCAATGGCAAAACCTGGGACTATGGCACAGTGAAGGTATGAGCCAGATTCCCTGCTAATCTGATGACCATTTACTCCAAGGTGAAAAGTCATATCTCAAAGTTTGAAACCAATTTGTGGGAAGAATAAAAAGTGGAAGAATATGGCTTCTAAGGCAAGATTAACAATTCTCTCCTTTCTTCCATCCTCTCCGCTCTGCATCCTTCATTCTACCTCTAAGTAGAATTTATGATCTTGATCCTAAAGATTCTAGGTCACTGTACTTGGACAACATCTCAGGGATACAGCATGGATGAGTATTTTTTTTTCCCTACCTAAATAAATATCTTGGACAAGTGGCCTAGAACAGTTCATTTACAAATAGGAAACACTCTACTGCTCTTATTTTTTCTTGGTCTGTATTCTAAATTAACCTTTTCTAGAACTGGAAGGAAGCTATGTTCTAGGCCTTTGTCCCAAGACAATCTAATGAAAGAAACAGGAGTATATCCTATGATACAAATCCCATAACACATGTGTTTAGTGGGTAAGTAGTAAAGAGGTCTATGTGCACACATGCTTGCCAGGCTTTGTTCTCTGTTCTTGTAGCTGCTGAAAAGGTCTATTTTTCAACAGTACAAACTATATTTGAGAAATATAACTTTGGGTAGTCTTTGAAAAGTATAATTCACAGGGGTCCCAACACAATAAATGTATTAATAGACTTGTGTAGCTGATTGCTTACATATTTGCATTCTTAAAATGGATTTTTTGTAAAAGTTCACTAATTCTGCATTTAAGTGTAATATTTTTTGTTCTTTGACAAAGTAAATCAGATAGCATCATATATGCAATGAATCTTACAACAAGACATCCCAGTTAAAATTATACACATTTAATTTGAGGTTAAAGATGGCTGCTTTTAAGTCACCAACCATGTTATAATCAAATATGAATCTGTTCCTTTCCTTTTTTAGCACCTAATGTAAGTACATACACTTAACCAGGTAAGTAAGGTCCATAATAGCACATGTAAAAGAACAGTAATTATGTTCTCTGCAATTCTATACATCTCAACCTTAAGAATATTTAATTATTACAATGTGGTATTCAGAAAATATATGAAATTATTACAAGGCGGAAGGCCTTGGTAATATGGTATACTGTTGAAATTTCATTTGATTTAAGGACTAATCAGAGAGCAATTTGATACAGTACACCCTAATATATGTTCTCTGTTGACTACTCAATTATCGTATATACACTTCTAAACTTTTTAAGCACACTATTTTCACTAATTTCCATCTTGAACAGATGCATTTAAACACACACACTTACACAAGGGCACACATGCAAATACACACAAAGAAAAGCAAATACACTCTCTATAATTAATCAGTCATAATTTGCATTCAAAAGTAAACAAATTTTAAATATAGCATGATCTCCCGGTCTCCCATGATTTAAAACATAAAACATTTATAAAAATATAGGCCACTTGCTACCATCCAGAGATTTCTGTCAGAAAAGGAAAGGACTGGGCACACTGATTTTCTTAGAGGGGAGGAAGTTTCCAATTGCATCAGTTATATAACATGAATTGTATCTAGATAAATTGTATCTACAATTTTTAACTGTATAAATTATTGGCTTTTTCTATTTTAAAAAGAGCACTTAAAATTAACACCATATGTATTTTTTCTCTGTGTTCATTTTCCATGATGAGAAGTATGATCACTATAAAATATTTTTAAATGAAATGTATCCTACATCATCAATGAGATTTTTTTAACTTATAATTTACTAACGGGTATATAAATGACTGTCCGTGTGTTTTCTTGCCCATGTAGTATCTTAGATACTATTGCTCTGTGATGGAAAGCCTCTCTGTGAACTTCGGAAATTTATGTCACCTTTATAGTTCTTAATCTTTGAAGTCTTTAGTTTTGTCTTTAAAATATAGGGGTTGAAATAAATTCTTCTATGGTCTCTTCTAGCTGTGACATCTATAACAGATATCACAGAAAAAAATATGAGTTGACTTCAATTGTGCATATTTATCTAAACATTACATTGTAAGATAGCTTACATGAAGTAATTAAAAGAAGTAAAAAGGATGTCAAAAGAGACTAAGCAATTCCTCTTATTTTTACCTTCTCATACCCTCTGGTATTGAATAGAGTAATAAATCCAAAAACACTTATTTATACGATATTCTTTCAGTAGCAAGAGGGAAGGGTGATTTAGAGAAAATTTAATCAACCCCTTCCTTCCATAATCTCCATCCTCCTCCTTTAAAAGCACTCCAAATAAACATTCAATCTACATGGCAACAGTGTCCAAGCACTTCCAACATGGCTTCAGAACAATTTCTTTAGCCATCCTTCAAACAAGATGGCTGCCCCAACGCCTACATAGATTCTCAAGCTGCCATAGTGTAATTCAACAATTTGCTAAACACTAATACTAACTATATTAGTAATTACATTAGCTTGTTTCTCAGATTTTGTTATTGAAATATTTTCAGACTGTAGGTCAATTTCTCTACAGAGAAGAAAACCCAGGTACAGAGAGTCCAGGTTACCTCCCTGGGGTCACACAGCCAATTATAACGGTGAGAGGAAAACTCAAAACTTCTGATTCTACAATCACATAAATGTTCACTTTGTGGGTAATGTTCATTTTTGGTTCTTCATTCATTTTCCTTCATTCAACACATTTTTAAAGGGTTTGAAGAAACATAACCATTATTGCAAGTACAGTTAACATACACATTGTTTAACTGGACCAGTGGAAATCCATTTATTGTTCATGGATGGCAAATTGCTTTTGAAAAGCCTGATTAAAACTGACTGAACTGACAGTAGTCATAAAAAAATTGCATTTAAATATATAAGGAGATAAACGAATTCAAAAGGCACTCAACTGGATACAAAATCCAATTCATCCAATATTCACCGTAACTTTTAAATTAGCATTATCAAATATATATTTTCATATAATTTGCATTGCTGAAGTTTATTAAATTCAGTATAAGTGTAAGTCCAAAAAAGACATAACTGAAATTGAGGTGTTTTCTCCAAACAATGGAGGAATCTTAGTTATTTGTGATATTAAATTTGAGATTCATAGATAAAGACATATTGATAGATATTCAATTAGGCAATTTTGAAAGTCACATATTTTTCAGAAATGTCTAAAAAGAAGATTTTGGATGGGTGAATTTGAAATGTGTAACATGCATTTCAGGCCATCTGCTCTCAAATTACCATATAAAATCCATCCATTCCCCACCTACTCCCATAAGCCAGTCCTAGAAATGCAGAGATATCAGAAGTTACATCAATATTACTTTTCTAACAGCAAAACAATTTACACCAGTGGTAGCCACAACTGTCATGTGCACTAGTAGCCATTCCTAAAATTTCAACATAGTATCCAGCTAATTATTTTATATAAACCAGCAATATTTTAGCTTTTCTCTTATACTTAATCTCACTAAAGAAAAATATCCTTTGCCCTTGCAGGTTGCATCTGCACCCTACTAGTAGTACACAGGAGAGAAAGGATGTCATTTCATAGAGGGAAAAACAAAGTAATTTTTAACCACAGTTTAGCCTTCCAAAATCACATCTACTTTACAATGTCTTACTTTCTAAATTAAAAGTTTTAAGAAAATAATAATCACATTTAAGGGTTCCCTAAAATGCAAGACCATGTGGTCTACAAAAAACCACCTTTAAGTAATGATAGTGACAGGACTACACCTGTAAATTCTACGTTAATATTAAGAGAAAGAAAAGTATGTTTGCCCTCACCAACTGCAATTGTAAGCAAATGCAGGTATACAGCACTCTATTAGTAAGAACTCCTTTAGTAAGCACATGTTTCGAGGAATTAATCATTCATTCCCTGTAGACTGCTTATGTATTTCATAGGGCCATTATCTGATCTGAATAACAAGAACAATTGCATAATAAAACACATTACTGCTGACATTAGCAACTTTCTTTTTTCAACTTTAAAGTTGCAACCTCTGTATTCCACAAAAAGCTGGTGGCAAAAAAACCTGACAACTGAATCGCCCCATCCAGCTTTGACTTTTTTCTCTCTTATTACATAGAGACAGTGATCAAATATAATATGTGCAAGCTTTACTAGAAATGGTTTTAATTCAGGCTATCTTCCCCAGCACTATGACATAATTAGAGTCAGAATGTGTGTCAGATTAGTTTTCATGTTAAGTGTAAATCTTTCAGAAATTCAAACAGGATGAAGAATTCTGTCATGTCTTTTCTTCTGTGGAATATGTGTCTAACAGTAATATAGGTAATAACATGTTTGAACCACTCTTAAGTTTGACTACCTCAGTACAAACTCACCTTTTATTTTTCAATAATTTTTTCAAACATCAAGTATGCTTTCAGATATTTGAGGTCACAAATGAGTAGAGGTCATTTGCTATAATCCAAATCTGATCAACCAAAGGCTTCATTTTAAATTATTTAAATTCACTTTAAACCAATGATAGAAATGGCAGCTGAGAGCAGTAATACGTCTAAGAAAACACATTTGTATAGAAAATAGAGTAATATACAAGAAACAATGATATATCTATCCAAAATGATTTCCACGTATGGTAACTTCATGTCAACAAATTCATCAACTGTCCTACTGTTATTTCATTACCTCCAAAACTTATGTCCCAAGATATTCAGAGCTTCTGATATTGAATAACCATAACAACTCTAAGAAGAGCTTTCACTCTTTTATACCACTGTACGTTAGTTCACTCTTAAATTTTTAAAAATCAATGCCAAATGAATTTAGCTGCTTTTATATATTTACTTGAGTAAATATAAAGGTAATTGTTTTTCACTTTACCATCATCAGCAACTAAATATAAGAAAACTCTCAGGTATTATTTGATAGTAAGGTGTTTTGTTAAAAATAATCTGTGAGATACGTGATTTTAATTTTCAGTCTGGTTTCTAACTCTTCAAAGGATTTGATTAGAAAAGTGTATATTATACTAACACAGAAAGTTGAAAGTTAAAGATATAACAGAAAAACTTTTCCTAATCACTATTCTACACTTGTCAGTATGAGTGCTATTATGTCAAAGAAGTTTTAATTTGTTAAAAATCACCTCTGTTTTAACTAAACTGCAATTCCTACTGTATCTACTGTATATGTAACAATGCAGGAAGAATTAGATTCAGAATCCATTTGGCAGTGATAAAGGAAAAAAAATGCTGAAATGTTATTGATTCTCTCCCTCTTGTGCAAAACAGACTGACTCAACTATATTTTTCCTGACATAACACAAAGGTTTTATTTAGATATTACAAAATACTGGCAAATGTTAGACTGTATATCTCTCTTTTTTAAATTTTAAGATATTAACCCTTTCACAGAGAGATGAAGTGTGTCCTACTTGTTTTTACAGAAATGCTGCAGCTACTGACATGGTAATGTTAGCCCCAAGAGGGATACCACCTGCAAAAGTTTTTGATGCAGAGATATTCAGTCCTAGGAGACACCTTAAACCTGTCACTGGCTGCTGAGCCCCTGTCACAAGTTATAACCTGCTGTGTCAAAGTCACAGCCTCAGCTCCTGCCCTCTCCAAAACATTTTTCACATTCCCTCTCCAAATTAATTTCATCCAGTTTTTTTTTTTTTTACAAACTAGGCTAAAATTCCCAGATTTTCTTCCACATCTCCTCTACCTACAAGCATAATGAAACCTCAGCAGGGTTTTATTCCAGTCTTTCAAACCACCTATATTAACTTTCCCTTGACCCAATTTTTTCTTTTTTTTTTAACAAGCTCTCTTCAGAACCAAAGATAAAACAAGCAACCAAGTATGTCAGAGAAGGATGAGAGTTGCTGTGGATTAAGGCTGAGGTTGAAGCTAGCAGTAGAAGGGAACCAGTAGGGTTAGAATGTTCAAGCTTTTTTTAAGGAAACCATCCTTAAATCTTAGAACCAACCAACGTTTCACAAACCAGGCTTCCCATAGCCCTTGAACAATCAGCGTTTAAAAAATCGGATTCCCAGCAAGACTGCCCATACTGAAGTCTGCTGAATGCAACGGTCTTCCAAAAAAGAAAGAAGAGAGAGAGAGAGAGAGAGAGAGAGAGTGAGAGAGAGAGAGAGAGAGAGAGAGAAAGAAGAACGGAAGGAAGAATGGAAGGAAGAAAGAAAGAAAGAAAGAAAGAAAGGAAAGGAAAGGAAAAGAAAGCAAGCTTAGCAAACCACTTCTCAATTAAGAACTAGTGAAGTTATATAAATCAACTTCTTCCCCGGTAAAACGAAAAAACTGCCCGCCCATACCATCGGGGGAAAAGCATTCATTCAGCATATGCCTCAATTTAAGACAAGAAATACAGAAGCACAGTTTACTTACTAAAGCAGCCGCTCCAGTCCTCCTTGGAAAGCCTGAGGAGTCTTCTCGTTTCTCCCCTACCAGTCAAATAAAGAATTGTCTTTCTATTCCACACAGGCCCAGAATAAACTGCAAGAAAGGACAGCACAAGAACAGCCGCCCGTCGGGCTTTGGCTTTGGTCGGATGCTTCGGGTTCTGGTTGTTTCAAAAGTGGGGTCTTCTTTTCGGGAGGGAGGGGGGCGAAGACAGGAGAAAATGAGGGCGCTCCGCAAGCTCGCCGGGGTCCTACAAATTATTCTGAAGGCAAAGTACCTGCACTCTCCCCGCGGAGGCTGCCTGTCAGCGCCGCGCTGAGGGGAGGACGCCGAGGGGGAGGAGCAGCCGGAGGGCTCGGGCTGGGAGGGAGCGCGGGGCGGGGGAGGCCGGCGAGCGGCTGGCGGAGAAGCCGGGGGGCCAGGCGCTTTCAGGGCGAGGCGCTGCCCCACGCGCTCGGGCCGCCGGGTGTGGGCGCGGCGGGGCACGGAGCCGAGGCGGCGGGCATCTCCCGGCAGCTCCCGCACTGGCCGGCTCGCTCGCGCTCCCTCTTGCTCCCGCTCGCACACACAAGCACACACCCCACGTCTCCGACAGCAGCCGCCCCGCCGCAAGCACTCACCTGCATTTCCTTAACAAGCCACTTGATGGCTGCCAGCGGCGCGGGCCCGGCTCCCGCTGGCGGGCAGGCGGGAGCCCAGGGCGTGGAGGACGCGGCGCGGGATGTTCTGAGCGCCCGCCCGGGAGGCGACGGCGGCGAAGGCGGCGGCGGCGCCAACGGCGGCGGCTGTGCGGGCGCGGGCTGGGGCGGGAGGAGGGAAGCCGCGCCGCGCCCCCGAGCTGCCCGGGCGCTGACCTGACTGACCCCGCGCCCCCGGGACCTTGGCGGGATTCCAGGGCTCGGGGGTCCAGTGGTGTCGGCGCAGGGAGAGGAGGACATGTCGGGCCCGGGCTATTCCCGACTACTAAAGCCACACAGGACTTGTCCAGGTGTGAATCCCGCTTGCGCTTCTTCAGGTGTTCGCGTGCTTTCGTTTATTTTACAGGTGTTTTCGCTTTTTGTTTTGGAGGGAAGCTGGCGGTTAGGGTTAGCGGGGGAGGGTTTAAAAATGCAAGGGCTAAAGATTTAACTTGGAATACGATCGATGCTTGGGAAGAGCCCCTTTAGTGAGAGGTAAGGAAGGGGAGCGGAGGCTCCGTGGCGCCCGGGGTGTTCTGTATCTCAGATACAGGATGTATCAATAGTCGTCGTTTGGGGTGCTTGGCACCCTGGCTGCCGGGATACAGGGAGACACTGGGCTCTGCCGAGGTGGTACTTGAGAAGGGAAAAACCTGTAAAAGAGTTGCTGGGAAACAGCCTCGCTATTGAGGAGAGGACGCGGACAGGCATTGGGGGAGCAATTTCTTCCCCACCTGCTCAGTCCCCCACCATAGAGCGGCCAACGCCACTAAGGTGGTGTGCCACAGACTCTGGATACCAGGGAACAGGAACTTAGGTCCCCTGAGCAAAGCTAGAAAAGGGGACTGGAGCTGGGGAAGAGGGTGGGCAGGATGAAAGAAATCTAGCAGAAAGCGTATCACTCCACCGTCATTTATGTCTGGTCAGAGCATACAGCTATGGCAACAAATGCTCTCTCTTTCTTGCTAAAGAGAGAGCAATGTCACTACGTCGGTGCTTTAAAAAAAAAAAAAAAGGCCAAAATAATTATCCTGTTTGTAATAACGCAACAGAGAGACTTCCAGGTACCCTTTAGTCAAACGTGCTGTAAGCACTATGGACACAAACAGAAAGCAGTGAGCCATCTACTTATTTGTCCATGACCTAATAGCAGAAATGTCACTTTCTCCCAAAGAGAAACAAAGCTTAATCAATATAGGTGACATTTTCCCCAGGGTGATTTTTCTATTCATGCCTGCTTCATTGCTTGCCATCCCCCTTTGCTCTTCAGGAGTGACCCTTCTTCCGAACCCATCCCCTACCAAGCTCCCTGCTCTGCCACCTTAAACCCACTGAGCTCACCCATTCAAGAAGGTTCACTTGCACACAGTTAGTATCACTTAAAGCTGTTCTTGTAAATAGGATATAAACCAAAAAGACTTCTCCTGCACGTGCAAGTGTGTGTGTATGTGTACTGCATGTCTATCTTTGTATTATGCAAAGCACCTGCCCCCCTTGCGGTGTTGTCTGTGCAAGATGATGACTAACTCATTCTCTCTTCCTCTCTCCTTTCCCTCCCTCCTTCTCCCTCTGCACAAATACACACCACTCACCCCTGTCTCACTTCCTTCCTGTCAGTGTTCAGTAATGGTTTTACATGAACTTTCTGTTAGACAGCCTCTTGACTACGAAGAGCGAGTTGGAGCGGATTGGTAGGAGAAATGCTGGGGCTGAACACTGCTGCTATGTTTCCTGTCATCACTCACTCATTACATACACTACTGTACCTCATGCCAAGTGGCAGCAGAAATGATTTCCGCTCTTGCTATTTGTAATCATGTATTTGCCCTCCCCCGGAAACACTTATAATTAATAATAAAAGAAATAATGCATCTTGAAACGGTGGGAAGAGCAGATGGATGCTGATGTGGTGGCGTTAGTCACCTTTTCTGTTGCTGCTGCAAAGACGGTGTGACCACCTCTCCCTTTCTGCTGCTTCTGGCGGGTTAGGCAAAGCATCTGGCCCTTTTACTGTGTTCTCTTCTCCATCTTTCCCTTGACAATAGTTTGTGTATTTTAAATAAAGATTTCATTCTGCCAACCCGCAGGAAGCTTTTAACAAGATGCAGCTGAGTGTATCGATGTCATATCTTTTTACTGCTCTATGGGGGTGTTCAGGCACTTGAAACTCATCTCAACTTCAGCTCAAAGCTGGCATCTCACACTCACAATGCTCCCTGGGGCTGATTTACTCTTACTTCTACACAACTATCTTTTGGTGTCCTCTAGAAGAACACAGGATTCCGAAAACAATCAAAACTGAGACTTATAATCAATCCCCTTCCTGCTGTACCTCGCCCCCCCCCCCAGTTTAATGACACCACACAGGTTAATTGTGATTAGCTTATTGTAGAGATTTTATTGGTGATTCATTAGAGTTGGACTGAGGTGTCTTTTCTGAGGATAATGGCTCCAAGCCTGAAGAATTAAGACAATTTCATTATCTAACTACCTATCTTCACCTCCTATAATATTATGGTTTATTTTTCTTTTTTAAATGAAAAGGCAGCTTTAAATGTCCTCTTTGGGTTATTGTTGTATATTTACTTTTAAAAGGCAGCAACCTCTTTAGATTGGTCATTGAACCATGTGTTTAAAACAATCATAACAAACATGAAGTAGAAATTTAAAAAAAAAAGTGGGATAGGGTAAAACAGGGTGGTCCTGAATATCAGTCATCTAAGATTAGTCTCTTTTGAAATTCTGTTTATTTTACCACATGATTTAATTTACCAAAACTTTAGTTAGCCATGTTACATTTAAGCTTATAATTGATTTTCAAAGCCTGCTTATGCAGAAGAAATCTCCAAATTTATATTTGGATTTTTGAGGGAATTAAGTACTTTCTTATCTTAGTTTTTGAGTTAAGCTTAACAGTGCAACAAAAGCAACTCTGTGGCAATAATTTCCTGTTCTAATATGTCCTTTAAATGTATTAATAGCATTGTGATAAAACTTCCTAATTATTCAGCAGTCTGTATCGTGGAATTGAAAATAAAGGAGAAGGTATAGGTAACAGGGTAGTAAGGGAGCTAGGAAGAGCAAGTAACCTGCTACAAGGGAGACAGTGATCAGTAATTGAAAGAGGATAATTCTGTGACCACCTGATGGGTGGGTTTGATTTGTCAATAGTAGTCTCTCACACTTTACCATCTTTTTTCTTTCTTCTTCAGTCTGCATAAATGGTGTACGCTTAATTTCTTCTCCCTTTTCTCAACTTTTGCTTCTCAAGTTATGCTGACTGGCAGAAACAGTCGTATATTGATAATGCAGTGTGAAATCATGCACTTAATGAGTCAGACTGCTTGTACGTATCTCACCTGAGACAAGGATAATCCTCTACTCTTCTACTTTTATTTTGGTCGGTGAGGGTAGAGTTCTAATCGAGTAAATCGGCCTAATTTACCTAATTTGTTACACATGCTTTGCTGCCAAGAACTCTGCTTAGGAAACCTTAAAACACAATGAGAGGGATTCCCTGGTGGCGCAGTGGTTGAGAATCTGCCTGCCAGTGTAGGGGACACGAGTTCGAGCCCTGATCTGGGAGGATCCCACATGCCGCGGAGAAACTGGCCCCGAGAGCCACAACTACTAAGCCTGCGCATTTGGAGCCTGTGCTCCGCAACGGGAGGGGCCGCGACAGTGAGAGGCCCGCGCACTGCGATGAAGAGTGGCCATGCTCGCCACAACTGGAGAAAGCCCTCGCACAGAAACAAGACCCAACACAGCCAAAAATAAATAAATAAATTTTTGAAAAGCTTAAAAAAACAACACACACACACACAATGAGAAAAAAAAATGCCTTGGCTGTACCCAATTTAAGGAGCCTTAATGAGTGGAGTCATTTGTGATAATTGTCGGCTCATGGTTTAAATGTTATTCCACTGAAATTATCATGTGACTAATGCTAAGTTAAACAAAATCTAAATGCTTGGGAAATATGGGTTTTGATATAATGTATATACTTATTTTTACATTTGTGCTAATCATCTCTATTCCTCACCTGTCCCCTAACCTTAGATCTCTCATATGCCCTTCTTTGTGCCCTAGAGGTTAACCTCTAATAGCTGCATGTACCTGGTTTCCCTTGTCTCCTGGCTTTTGTTGGGGTATTGTCAATGAGAGGTACTGGAAGAGGGCAGTAGGAAAGAAAGGGGGGGGCTGTTCTTGCCCCTTTTGCTCTAGAACTTGGACTGTGGTTCTTAATGGCAGTGGCTGCATTGCTGTACAAAGACAGCCCTTTCTTGTCACCACCCTTCCATAGTTCCAGCTCAAGTGTGCCTGTAATAACATCATCTTCTCCCTTACCCCTTTAGCTTTCCACTATGGTTAAAACCTAGGATACTCAGTATCTCTCCTCAGTTTCTCCAACCCAGCCACTCCTCTGGAAAGTATCTGTTACCTAAATTCTCTCTCAAAAATCACTCCTGATTGTGCCTTTTGTTTCCCTCAGGTACTCTGACTGATACATTTTTGTAACTTAAATTTAAAGTGTTCAAAGATAACAAGAAATATTTTATTCAATTATTTCAAAGTTTAATATATAGTCTAGTGTGTATAGAAGTGCCAGAACCTTACCTTTACTGAAACTGAAGATAACTTTTACTACAAGAAAATATTTGATGGTACAGCTGATCTATATAGCTAAGTAATACAATATATTAATATTTTTCATAGAGGTGTCAGTCTCTGTGTATTAAATGAGCCAGATTTGTCCAACATGTAAAACTATCTTTTTCTTAAACATATATCTCAATGTTTTATGGTATATGATTGCAAAATAATAATAGCAATGTATGTTTTGAAGGCTAGTATTTATTATTTGATGAAGCACACTATAGTTCAAAAGGCATTGCAATTTTCATCAATTTTAAAGAACTAAATGAGTAAGGAAGCCTATATGAATCCACTCTTCCAATTATTAAAAGAAAAGCCAATAATGAGGATGTAAAGGTGACCTTGGTTACCAGTGATAACCCAAAATAAATGCCCCATGTGTATACCTTGGAAAGAGAACAACTGGATATGAATACAAAGAATGTAATCCACCAAATTCTTTTAAGCAAGCATTAAAAAAAAATCAAATTAACAAGGATCAGAGTGAGTTCTTTAATAAAAATAAGGTATAATTTGAGAGAGAATATATAATAGTTCCTATGGATTTTTGGTCTAATTTTGACCTTAAAATTAATTAAAAACAGGTATTGAATGCAAGATTTTACCTATACATCCCTACTTAATAAAGTCATTGTAAATTTTACTTCTTCTGTATCCTGAGTAATTTTGTATTTTCTTTTATAAATTAGGCTTAAGAATGATCACAACCATATATTTATGTGCATACCACGTGTGTGCACATACTACTTTTCTAAATTTTTTAAAGGTCATTAGTAGTACACTGTCTAAACTTTAGACCTAAGAAACATGGAACACAGAAAACTGAGGTGGATTAGCTGACCCCAGAACAAAAAGTTATATTAGCATTTATTTTTATCACAGGCTTTATGTATATTTTCAAAAATTAAAATTGTGGATCTTTAAAATAGAAGCAAAAGAAAGAAATGTGACGACTGCATCATATAGGACTCTGCTTTTTAACAGTCTACATTTTATAGGTGACATGCAAATTAGAAACTTCTCTCTTCTTTACGGAAGGATATTTAAAGTAAATCAAAACAGCAATCCTATAGAGGCTTTAAAATTAATTTTTCCATGTAATTATCACTATTGCAACACAAGATGACTTGGCACAGCACCCTCACCTTCTTCCCCATTTTACACTACTAAACCCAGTGTAGGTGAAATGTTCATTTTTACATGACCAATGAGTGAAGTTCTGCTATTTCCAGGCAACTTTCCTCATCATAATTTAAGGAATACTTTTTTTTTTTAAGGAATACTTTTAATGTAAGAACATTTCATATATACACATATGTGTGTATGTGTGTGTGTATTATTTAAATTTAGTGTTTTTGTTATTTAAATTACAATGTGTGTTTTCATGAGCCCTGTCTCATTATCTTTTATGAGAAAAGTATTAAACTAAATCTTTAAACAAAATTTAAATGAGTCATTGAACAATCACTCCTATACTTAAAAGGGGAAAGAATCAGGAAAGACTTCTAACAGGGAGTCTTCAAGAAAGGGTGAAGAGATGATGTGGCTAGTGACACATCATCTTTATGAGTTGTTTCACTACTAGTAGTAATCAAAATTCTCATCAGAGTTTCATCTAAGCTATAAAAATGTGAACAAAATAGGAATATAGGTCATGAATATGAATGTGATGGGGAAAGGATTTATTAATGCTAGTGTGTTCCCCACCAAAATCTCCTCCTGCCTCTTCCTCTTTTTCTCAGACACACACATGCATACACACCCCTACAGACACACTCAGAGAATATGAGTTCATATTTTCCTTGCTCAGCTCCAGTTCCTATCCTCCCTTCTATGGCTTTTTTGCCCCCCTTGTTCTCAGGCTTCTGTCATGCAGAAACTAGAGAAGTGGAAGCAATCTGGGAATGAAAAGACTCAGATCAGGGATTTAGGGAAATAGAGATAAGATTTAACACAGTTATAAAGTAAGAATCTCCCAAGCAACTATGAGATGTGGGAAAGTTGGAAAGAAGAGAAAAACACTATGTTTTGTAGAAGTGTCACTGGGGGATATGAATCAGGGCCTCCCAATAATGCTTTTGAAGGGCCCAGTATTAAAGACTGGAATACATTTTTATTACTTTTTTGTTTTTAGTCTTTGTATTTCCTCAGACAGTCAAAAGCTCTTATAGCATACCATAAGGAGAATGGAATTTTTTGTGGTTTTACACACACACACACACACACACACACACACACACACACACACATGCATATACATACACAGACAAATGTTTTCACCCAGACAAATATAGGTTACATAATTTATAAATTGATTTTAAAGTCTTAAGTTATTTTTATAGGGTACCAGCTTGATTTTAATATAAATAGGGTAAATATATTTTCTATATTAAAATTATTTTTCCTAAATCCCATAACATAAATATATTATTTACATTGAAGTTTTAATTAAATAAATTTTCAAATCTTTAGTGACAACTATAATATCTGTTCTCAAAAGAAAATGCTTATACATCATAAATATAAAATATCTAATAAATAATAAAATGCTTTATTTTAACATTGATTTATTTGGTAAAAACGCCTATAAACACTTTTCCTCACTTTGATTCTCTAGGAGAAATGTAAAAAGTATTACTGAAAGTCACATTATTTTTGAGGAATCCAATCAGTGCTTCTCAGATAATTTTATATCCAAAGCTCTCCCCTCAGTCTCTACTTAATAAGTCCTATGCAAGCCCCTGACACACAAAAATCTAGAATATACTCATTCAGACAAAAAAGATACTAACCACATTATCCATCCTTTGTCGTATTCCCATTGTGCCAATAATAGGTGGCAGTTAGGACCAAAAGTAATACAAGACCATCATACAGTTTATTTAAATACATCTTATATGTCTTTCGGTGTAGTAAAACGGAGGGTACCAAATTTTAATGGACTTAGTGAGGACTTATTGTATGCAAAGTAGATGAGAACACATTTGTGAGAACTTATTGTATGCAAAGTTGATGGTGTATGTGTGTAAGGGGTAGGGGGAGGAAGGGGGGGGTGGAGTGCAGCTAAATGACTAATGCCCATATGCCCATAAACAAACATAATTCAGAAGTCTGGGAGCACATGATTAGATTTAAAAGATTTAACACGGAAAATTTAATCAAATTCATCAGGCAACCTTGCAACTAACATTGTAATACAGAATATTCAAAGAAATCTACATGTCAGCAGGATGTCTTAAGTACTCAGCCTGTCAAAACTCCAAACTGAAATTACTGATGAAATGCTAAATTAAAAAATATTTTTCAAAATCTCTGGAAATTTAGCAAGGGTGCTCTCAACTATTAAAATTAAAAGAAATTCCATAAACTATGTTTGTCCATAAACTATGTTTGTCCATAAACTATGTTTGTCCATAAACTATGTTTGTTTATAGAATTATAGACAAATAAGATATGTATGGCTAATTTCAAATTTCATCCTTCAGAATATAAGCACAGTGTCAAGGAAAATAAGCAGGAATATTCTGGAAAAACTCACTAAAATCCTTACATTTCTAGGGATAAGGATGGGCCACGAGGCAATAAAGGAAACTGAAAAATGGTAGGAAACAGAAAGTATGAATAAGCAGCATTGCTGGATGTTAAAACAAGGGGAGTAGGTTCCTCCTATTTGCAGTAGGTGGCAGCAAGGGCTAATGAGTAGTAAAAGCAAAGAAATATTTTGGCCCAGTTATCAACATGCTCTTTTAAAGATGAGTAAAGAAGATTTTGTAAAATAATGGGAGGAATGTGGAGGAAGTTATCACCTGAAACAATGTTTGAAAATAAACAAAAAATAGAAATTTCAGAAACACCTGCAATAAGCTTTGTTAAATTAAGAATATAAGGTGCTTTTGAAGCCACAATAAAAACAGAAAAGTGAAAGCAGATAATAGACTATAGTGTAAATTTTAGAAGTTAGCTTTCTGAGGAGGGAGACATAGAAAGAAACAGGTAAAAATTAAATTGTAAAAAGCTACAAATTAGTCAATAACATCAGAATTAGAAAGCAAAATGCAACAGAAATGGCAGAATTCATAATGCCAAAAATTACAGTTGAACATCAAGGTTTCTATTTAATAGTAAATATATTTTTTCTCAAAATTATTTAAAAACAGCATCATTTTCCCTTTATAATGTTAATTAATGCAAAAGATATATGTAGGTGTGTGTATATATGTGTATATACTTATATATACATATACATGTATCTGTATATCTGGATATATATATATGTGTGTATCTATTCATCCATCCTAATATTGTATTATATATGCAAGAACAAGTAATATGCACTGTAATAACTAGAACTATTTTAATTTTTTGTACATCTGTATTTGCTAAAATAAAATGATTCATTTTCATTACCAGAAGTATGTTTTAAATATATATAATTTTAAAATGGCTTTGAAATATACTCTGACAGTAAGTAAATCCTTTTCTTTTAAGTGTTCCCATTGCTTCCAGTAGAAATATACAGAATTTACAAAAGCCGCTAAATCAAAGTAATTACTATATGCAAATTTTTACAATACTCTTAAGTAGAGTTTCATAATAACTTTTCTATTTTTCATCTTACCTTATTTTCTGCTGTATATATTAAATAGTAAAAGATGGTAAAACTAATGTTTCACCTTGTTTGAAAAGCTTTTGCAAAATTAAATTTTGAAGAAAGTCTTTTCTATATTTTCTAAATATCTCCAGAACTTCTTGCTGTAATTAAATTTGTAAAGATTCACTTTGCACATTATGTCTCTCTTGACAAAAATTTTTTCCATTCATAAAGGGAACAAATTGATAACTGAATAGTGCCAGAAATAAAAAAGTTCAAGAAAGTTCAAATATGTGGTCTTTGAATGTTTTGTACAGGCATATTGTTTTTCTAAGTTCAGTTAAGTGGTTCAGAATTGTGCTCCAGTAATAACCTTTAAAAAATTAGAAGGTACATTTGCACCAAATTGAATGGCCAGCTAAAATTTTAGGTTTTAACAATTCTAATTGGAAAGGTTTTAAAGTAGAAAAGGAATAGCTCATAATGTGAGTACATAAATGGTAAAACATTTAAAAATATATTTCTTTTTCTTTTAACATTTTAATAGTACTCTTAAATCTCATATAGAGATGCATATCTGCACACTATTGATTGTGCATTATAGAGATTTCATAATGAAATACCATGATATAACTTATGTGAATCACTCTACATTTTCTCAACTAAAGCCTAGGATTTTAAAGCACAGAATGAGAATCATACAGCCCAAAATGCTGAGTGCATAATGATTAAATGATTGCCTTAAATTAACTTGATGACTAAGTGATTTCAAATTTAATTCTGATAAACTAAAATCACTAGTGTTCTAACTACAAAAATATGCTCCTATCAGATATTTCATAAAGAAAGCCAGGGTAAAGGACAATAATTTCATTTATTTTAATTTTTATTTTTATAAGTCATATTTGGAATCAGAGTTGTAAAGATGCCATAGTTAACTTGAAAATCATGATTTTCTGAAACAGAGAGAATGGGAGGAGAGGGAAAGAAGAGAGAGACTTGTTTATCCTTGAGGTTAACCTCCATTGTACTGCTCCATACCATTTTACACTCAAAATAAAAATCTCTTAAGGAGAGATAATGCCACGATAGAGAATGTTTGTGGGTTATTTTTTCCCCTTTTGGACTTTTCAGTGAAATTTTTAAGTCCCTTTTCTAGGATGATTCTTCTCCATGGTAGAGGATTCCCAAGATAAGGAACTGACATTTTCTATTACAAGTGCCAATTTTGTAAGTGGTTTTAGTGGTTTGAACATTTGTCCAAGAGTAACAAGAGGGAAACCACCAATGTGTATCATATACACCACCAAAGAGCCATCAGACCCAAGTGGCTTTCAGTCACCATTAATTTCAGCTGTCTGAAAATACAGTTTCACAAATTTTGCCTGTTATTAACAAGACTTTCTTTCTGCCTTATTTTACTTTCCCACATTTTAATATTTACATACAAAGAGCAAACACTAAAATGCTAAAATAGGGTACCAAATATTTTAAGATTGGATAATATGAACAAGCCCTATCATCAGGCAACTCTGAGTTTCCTGTTCCCATTCTACAGGTGAGTCAGCAGAAGGTAAGAGAAGGTAAAATTTACCTTTCTAAAAAGAATTAGTAACAATTTTACTAAGAGGGAATGATTTTCCTTAAAAACAGTAATGGAAGATAATGCGATTTGAAGGTTATATGTATGCACTCAGGAGACAAACTGCCTAGGTTCACACCCCTGTTTTTCTACTTGCCAATCTGGGTAAATAATTTATGTAGAAGTAAAGTTTTTACTTCTACATAAACTTTCCTTTTCTGTAAAATGGGGATAATAATAAATTTCCTTCAGCCTCCTTCCCTTGTTAAATGTTAATAACCATAATATCTTCCTCACAGGATTGCTGTGAGGGATATCATAAGTAAAGCACTAGTAAATGGTAAAGAGTATATGAGAATTAACCCTTTATATTATAAACAAATATGGATGAACTGTACTGCTCAGCTTCCCTTGCCAGATATTTTATCTTTTATTGCTACTCTGGTTTAAGTGTTCAGAGTGGTTAAATTTTGGAGTGCCTACCAAAATCACACCCCTGCTTTGAAAATACTCCTTACTGATAGCTCCCACTAATGGGATTCTATTTGCACCACCTTCTGGGTGACCATAGCTGATTATGCCAGGAGGGGAAAGCTGATCCATGGGAAAACAGAACATCCTCTTATTTCCTACATTCTATCTTCCAAGGATTTCAATGACCAGATTCAGAAAACATAGCCTGAAGGGGATATGTTGGGAAACTCTGAAGTCATGTAGATTTGGGGCAGACACACCTATTCAGCCTTGCATTAGCAGAGAGACTTGACCACAAAGGGGAAGAGAAAGAGAGAGCCTGGGAGATGGGGAGAGGAAAGAGGCTATGCAATCACCAAGAGGTGTGTCTCAGCTCCTGACTTTCCTTCTCTACATCTAATTAAGCTTGTAATAAGACTGGCTAAAGTTTGTCTTACTACTTGAATTCTAATAAAGACATCTCACCCTAATGAACTTGAACTAGGATAAGTTCTATTTCTTTCAACTAAATGATCTCTGCCTCAAACAGATGTTTTTCTGTTGCACAACTATATGCATAAAGTTCTGTAAAAAATGCATTAAGTGATAAGTGTAAGCAAACTGTGGGGGAGGGGAGGAATGAGCTGATTGCAGGCAATGCCAAGCATCTCTGCACTGAAAATGAACCTAGAAGAATTAATTCCTCTCATATCAGCAATGGATATTTGGAAAGAAGCACATCACAAGGCACTGTGAAATAAAAAGTGATACATTTTTGCCAAAAGGGAGAGAAGTGTTTAGAAGGGACAACCCAAAAAAGTAATCTCCTACAAGAGCATGTTTAAGGGAGAAGTTCACAAGATGGTATCAGTTTACTCAGAAATTTGGAAGGAAAGGAACCTAGGTAGAAGAAATAATGATGATGATGATGACAGCTGAATATAAGTGAAAAGGAGTAACACTATAGGGAGGTTGCAAAGTGTAATATAATGAGCTCAGAGGGTTACCTTTGATAGATTTGCAGAAAAACCTCAATTCTGCCTCGGACAAATGATTTCACACCTCTCCCCTCTGCCTCGTTATTCTAAAATTGGTATAGCAATGCTTACCATGCAGGGTTGTCATGAAGATTAAGAATAAGAACTTTGTCATCAAACAGACCTAAGTTCCTATCCTGCTCCATAAATTAAAGCTCAAAAAATGGGTTTTGTTGGTTTGTTTTTGCTTCTCATAATGATTTTTATTATTGCTTCCCAATCACAAGAGTTATTCATAAAAGAGGAATGGAGATTTAGCTTGAACCATCAAGCTTTAAACAACAGGAAGATTTTACCATAATCTTTTATTGGAATTCATTATTAAATTGTTCATTGTTTATCCACATAGCAACTTGCTGTTCTTAATAGCACATGAGATACTGAGGAACAACAGACCTCAGTAATGGTTATTTGTTCATGTTTTGTAATGACATTGCTCTCAATCCTCCATGTCACTTAGAGCATAACCCCATCTTTGTTCATGTGTCTGAACAGTTGTCATGTCCTCTCTATTCAGTTATAATAGGGACTCTTAGTTTTACAAGTAAAATCTTAAATCCTTAAAGAATTCTGAAATTAATTCATAAGGAATTTTACAACTTCTATATGCTCAATAAATATCATCATCTCTCTGAACATCAGTTTCATCATCTGTGAGGTAGAATTAATAACTAACTCTTAATATGGCGTCAAGTTGTGAGGACAAACACCAATCTCTCTGGCAAAATCTTGGAAAATGTATACCAACTCTACAGCTACAATCATAAAAGCAAACAAGCATAGCTCAAAGTGCTAAGCTTTTTCAAAAAGTCTATATAATTAAGCCCATTTCCATATTATATATATATTTCAAACCATTTCTCTAAATTTAGCTCTCTTTATTCACCATAAAGCCTATACAGAAGTAGTGGAGGGCTTCCCTGGTGGCGCAGTGGTTGAGAGTCCACCTGCCGATGCAGGGGACACGGGTTCGTGCCCTGGTCCGGGAAGATCCCACATGCCGTGGAGTGGCTGGGTCCATGAGCCATGGCCACTGAGCCTGCACGTCCGGAGCCTGTGCTCCGGAACGGGAGAGGCCACAACAGTGAGAGGCCCACGTATCGAGAAAAGAAAAAAAAAAAAAAAAAAAGAAGTAGTGGAAAAGAGCCTCATCATGTACATTAATTAAAGTTAAACCAGAAATGAAAACTTAATCATCAATGTGAGCAAATGTGCCCTTTCAGTGATTCATGAGCAGCCAATATGCACTTGGAATCCTTTGAGAATAACATACTCAAATTCCCTCTGCACTGGTAATACATGTTGTGGTATGTGCTGCTAATTGCCTACTCAGTATCCATTCTCATTGTCTTCCTTATTAACCTGAGCTTGATGGGGGTGGGGGAACATACGCAGATAATATTAGTCATTTTACTAACACTCTTGTAGCTAGGAGTGGCCATGACAAATAATGTTGGCCAATTAGATACAAGAATCACTGGGTGGGGATTCCTGGAAATATCTGCAGAAAGAATATTAATATAGAATGAATGATTGTGTTCCCATAAAATTCATACATTGAAATCTAATCCCCATTGTGTTGGTATTTGGAGGTGGACCCTTTTGGAAGTAATGAGATCATGCAGGTGGAGCCTTCATGAATGGGATTAGTGCTCTTCTAAGAGCGGGCTAGACAGCTAGCTCACCCTTCTTCCATTTGAGGATCAAAAAGAATTTGGCAGTCTGCAACCTGGAAGAAGGCTCTCACCAGAACCCAACCATGCTAGCACCCTGCTCTCAGACCTCTAGGCTCCAGAATTAGGAGAAACAAAGTTCTGTTGTTTGTAAGCCACCCAGTCTATGGTAATTTGCCATAGCAGCCTAAATTGACTAAGACAGAAACATTCAGTTGCCAATGCTCAATTTTGCCTTTTCAACTTTCATCTTCTTCTTGCTGGTAACCCAGATATGATGTCTATGATGTTGAAAGCCACAGATAGGCATAATGGAGAAAAAAGAAAAATAAAGCTTAGGTGCCTGCTGCCATCACTGAGACACTCCTCCAACCCTGGACCAACAGATCCCTAAATTTCTTGTTTCATGAAAAAAGTAAGTCTTCATCAATTTAAGGCACTGTTGATTGGACTCTTGCCTACAGACAAAAGCCTTCATCACTAATAGTGCAGTCATCTTCAGTATTCTAACATCAAGACATAGGTGCTTCATGATTAAACGTATCTTTATAAGTATGAGAAAGATAAAGAAGAAAAATACAAGATATTTTAAGATAGATGGAATTCAAGAGGTTATTTTGGGGCTATATCAAATATGAAAATGTGTAAGAGGGATTAGAAAACCAAGCAGAAACAGTGAGTCAGATTTAACTGAATATAGTTGACCCCATTTCAGTTTGAGTAAGTCTCCTTTTAAGCAGTCCCTATAGAAAACAGCAATAGAAGCAAAAGACCTTTCTTAAGGTGATATGCACATTTTTATTACTGACATGCACACACCCATACCCATACACACACTTATATATGTACTTATAAATCTATGAATTATGTTAAAATGTAAGGATGCAAAGAGAGAAATAAATAGGCACACGATTTGAAAAGAAGGAACTATATCAGTTACCAACTTGATTCCACAAATGTTCTGCTTATCTCATCAATTTAAGGTCACTTGCTAAATTTACGTCAGAGCAACTGCATGAATCTACATTAAGAAAATAATAGGAAGATAAAAGCACTTATGGCAATTATATTTTTGAAAGAAGATTAACTGATGTGTGTTCTAAATAATATGGAAGCAATTATTATTCAGTCCTACTAAATTATATATCTTGAATCATCTCTTCATAATATTTTGAAGCTAAAAAAGGAATCTTAAGAGTATGTTGTTCAAATTATTTTTTTTCCATTATGAGAAAACTGAGTCCTGGAACAATGATGGAATTACTCAATGATGCTCCTTCAATTTAATTATTTTTTTAAAACGTTGATATCAGGGTTAACATTTCAAATTGCTAACAGGACTTGAATTGCCTTCTCCCAATTTACAAATAAAAATGTGTAATTATGGAAATTTGTATATGAAAATTGTAGCTGTGCATTATGGCTATAGAGGTTTAATATTGAAATCTAAGAAAATAAGACACTTAGGCCCATACTCTAGAATTTAGAAAACTTTAGAATTCCTTATTCACCTGAGTGTAGGAAGGGGCAAATTATCCTGAAGTACCTTATAGTTAATAAATTATTTCTTCTGTTTCCTCTCCCAAGCTAATTGTTAAAATAATAATAGACACTAAATGCAGCTTCTTGTTGTATATTAAAGGAGATTATTTTAATGTTGTATGTAAGTCTGTGTCAAATTATGATGAAATAAATATTTTATAACACTTGTTCCCTTGGCATGCCTTGGATCCATGAGATCAATGAAATTAACAACGTTCTTACCAGTAAGATTTTGTCTCTGTCTTTTCTAGGCTTCCTGGGACACTGTAACTTCTGGGCAAAGTTTCTTTTCAGTAACACAATGAAAACTAAAGATAAGTGAAGACTGCAGACAGTATGGTTGGCAAATAAACTAATGATTACTTCTTATGGGAACAGCATGCATAACATCATCAACTCACCTATTTTTTTTTTTTCCTATAGACTGAACATTGACCAAAAGAGCAAGCAATAATAATCATACATCTCTCATCTTTTTTTGAGAGTAAGAGTCATGTTACTCTCAACACTTTCTTCTCTCTTATCCCACTGTTCATGGATAACTCTGTCCTTCTCCATACACTGAGGGACTCAGTGGATATAATTTCCAATATAAAGCATAACTAAGGAAATGCACATTACATAGCTAAAAAAAGAATCAGCTGAAGATAAGCATCAAAGTCAATGGTAAACATAAGAAGAGCAGTCTATGACTGGAGAGAGGTTAGGAGACATGAAGAACATTAGCTCTTTCCTGTATTAGGCAAACGTATTATTTAACAGAGACCGAAAAAACCCCAAAAAACAGATCATCAGACTAATCACTCTTCTACACAGAGGCTCATAATCTGGGTTCCACGATGAGTTTCAAGGGTTCCAAAAATGCTTTGAAATTATATGTGTTTGTGTATTTGCACATATCTATATAGTACAGGACCACTTACTGAAAGCAAGAGAAATATTACAACTCAAAATTGTTTATGAAAAAAGGTGGATGCATTGCCTCATTACCAAAGCGCATGAAAGGACATAGGAGAAATTCCCATTGAAACAACTAGACTGGGAACCTAGATGTCATTAAAATATCTGTCCCTGTCACTCTCTCAACTTTTTCACTTTCCTACTGGTTTCATTATATCCCAAATAGATCAGGCAAGTTGCAAAACACTGGGACATGGCTGGATACAGGTTTGATTCACATACTATAAGCTTAGTAACTAGAGGAGAGATCCTCCACAATTTCCAATTAAAGATGCTGGGAAAGTGCTCTTGTTGGTAAAGTTTGGGTCATAAATCCTCCATATTTCAATTGCTCTATTCAAATAAAGACAGTGTTATTGTTATCTCAGTTCAAATCATGTACACAATCAATTAATCACAGTGGCAGGAGCTATGATTGACTTAATACAGTTGAAGAAAATGGTTTGAAGAAGCATTTTCCATAATAAGGGAGGGGCTGTTTGGGTTCTACAGTAACCTTTTTTTTTTTTTGAAATTGGTCAGCCCAGCACAAGCTGACACACACAATGACATGTAATAAGACAGTGTTAGGAATATTACTAAGAATTTTGGTTACAAAATTTATATTGTTTTTAAATTTTCAACTACATCTCTAATTCCCGATTAGACTTTTATTTTTCATTCTTATAGTGATTCACAGATAAAAAATTTCTAAGAATTTTAAGGCTTGAGGGGAAAAATATAAAACAAATCAGAACTAAATATGTATCCCCTTTTAAAGGATGAATAAACATTGGTAAATGATATTTAGGCTATATTTTAAGTGAAATTTTTAAGTTTTAAAAATTTTAAGTGAAATTTTTAGTTTCAGCACACATTTTTCATTTTGGCTTGTTCTTTAACTGCATATGTGTTAAATTTAATGCAGTCCTCTATAATTTGGAATACTACTAATTTATTCCTTTGTTTCTTAATTTCATAAATAGAATTTAAAAAATCAATTTGTGCTATTTTAAAACTACAAGCTGAAATTCAGAACTTTTTTGAGTAATAGTGAATGCCCTCACCTTTAACCCTTTCTCATTTCCCAGAGTGCATCACTGTTAGCAGTTTATAAGCTATCTGTTCAGATATTTTTCTATACAAATGCAAATATACTAACACACTTTTAAGCTTTATTTTTACTAAAATAGCATATTATATTTTTCTGTCACTTACTTTTTTTCAGTCAACAAAAATGAAGAATTCCTTCCATTTCAGTAGTACATGCTTATTTGTCTAGTTATTTTTTAATTGCATAATATCCCATAATGTTAACGAAGGCTATCAAATATTGAGCACAAACCATATGTTGGTTAATATTCTGAGCACTTTAAATGTCATATCTAAATCCTCACTCACCCCAAAAATCTGTGAGTTGGGAATTATAGCTATTTTATTGACAAAGAAAAAGGCAAAATAAGTAATTTTCTCAATAATTTACCTAACCATTCTTTTAGTGGTGGATATGTATCAATAGAATATCACAAATATTTTCACCATTATGAATAAGGCTGACTAGAAAACTCAAAGTGAACATGTTCAGTAAAAAGTACTGTAAGTTCAAGTTTTAGAATTATGGCCCAGTTGCCCTTCTAAATTGCTCACTGCCATGTATAACACTGACAAGTTTAAATCGTAATGTTTTTGCCAATATGATAGGTGAAAATTTGTATTTAACTGTCACTTGACTTTATCTTTTTCTGATGAAAAAGTTAAGTGTATTTTCAGAGATTTTTTAATGATATGAATACATTTTTTACATCTAGGTCTGCTCATATCCTTACCCATTTCTAACGAGTTATTTTACTCTTAATGATTTATATTTGTCTTTTTCTCCCCTGTCTTTTGGAATGGAAATAAAAATATGCTACTCAGATCTCCCTCTGTGGGGAGCAACACTGACTCATGGCCCCCACTGCTGCCCCTCTGGATCAGTTGCCAGGTTCACTCACAGAAGGTGCTTCCCAACAAGCTGCTCTTAACCAGTGACTGAACAGGCAGGGAGCTAAGGCAGGTCCATTTCAGTGAGAATTGGCAGTCTTCTATGCGTAATGTTGGCTTGAGGACTCTGTATGAGACTAGTGAAAATTCTAACTGTGCAGTTGAAAGTTCAAGACTCTTCCTACTCAAACCTCCTTTCTTTGCTCTCTGCACATTGTCTCATGAATCCTGACCTGAATCACCCCCAATTCTGACTTGGGGTTTGCTTCTAGATGAATCTGAATTTATGCACTTTCCACTTTTGTCTGTGAGGATCTTTCACTGTATAGATATTTATAGTTGATTTGTCTTTTTTGTTGTTTTGTTTTTTGTCAAATATATCTTTACCACTATGGTTTCTAAGTTTCACTCATGCCTTAGAATATTTTCTCTTACATTAGAAAATACATTTATGTTTTCTTCCAATACTTCTATGTTTTTAAAGTTTTCAATACTCCTCATATTCAACTGAAATATTTTAATGGTGTGAGATAAGGATTTTTTTTAATTTTTGAATTTTATTTATTTCTTTATACAGCAGGTTCTTATTAGTTATCCATTTTATACATATTAGTGTATATATTTCAATCCCAATTTCCCAATTCATCCCACCACCACCCCCACTCCCGCTGCTTTCCCCCCTTGGTGTCCATACATTGGTTCTCTACATCTGTGTCTCAATTTCTGCCCTGCAAACCAAATCATCTGTACCATTTTTCTAGGTTCCACATACATGCATTAATATACGATATTTGTTTTTCTCTTTCTGACTTACTTCACTCTGTATGACAGTCTCTAGATCCAATCACGTCTCTACAAATGCCCCAATTTCATTCCATTTTATGGCTGAGTAATATTCCATTGTATATATGTACCACACCTTCTTTATCTATTCGTCTCTTGATGGGC
Source organism: Tursiops truncatus (assembly GCF_011762595.2). NCBI lineage: Eukaryota > Metazoa > Chordata > Mammalia > Artiodactyla > Delphinidae > Tursiops > Tursiops truncatus. The sequence goes on along the minus strand of NC_047039.1, from coordinate 55,394,783 downwards.
ATTTAGGTTGCTTCCATGACCTGGCTATTGTAAGTAGTGCTGCAGTGAACATTGTGTCCTTTTGAATTATGGTTTTCTCTGGGTATATGCCCAGTAGTGGGATTTCTGGTTCATATGGTAATTCTATTTTTAGTTTTTTAAGGAACCTCCAGATTGTTGTCCATAGTGGCTGTATTTACCTACCCACCAACAGTGCAAGAGGTTTCCCTTTTCTCCACACCCTCTCCAGCATTTGTTATTTATAGATTTTCTAATGATGCCCATTCTAACTGTTGTGAGGTGATACCTCATTGAAGTTTTGATTTGCATTTCTCTAATAATTAGTGGCTTTTCATGTGCTTCTTGGCTATCTGTATCTCTTCTTTGGAGAAATGTCTATTTAGGTCTTCTTCCCATTTTTGGATTGGGTTGTTTGTTTTTTTAATACTGAGCTGCATGAGGTGTTTATATATTTTGGAGAATAATCCTTTGTCCTTTGATTCGTTTGTAAATATTTTTTCCCGTTTTGACAGTTGTCTTTTTGTCTTTTTTATGGTTTCCCTCGCTGTGCAAAAGCTTTTAAGTTACCTTAGGTCCCATTTGTTTATGCTTGTTTTTATTTCCATTACTCTAGGAGGTGGATCAAAAAGATCTTGCTGTGATTTATGTCAAAGAGTGTTCTTCCTATGTCTTCCTCTAAGAGTTTTATAGTGTCCGATCTTACGTTTAGGTCTCTAATCTATTTTGAGTTTATTTTTGTATATGGTGTTAGGGAGCATTCTAATTTCATTCTTTTACATGTAGCTGTCCAGTTTTCCCAGCACCACTTATTGAAGAGACTGTCTTATCTCCATTGTATATCCTTGCCTCCTTTCTCATAGATTAGTTGACCACAGGTGCGTGGGTTAATCTCTGGGCTTTCTATCTTGTTCCATTGATCTATATTTCTGTTTTTGTGACAGTACCATATTGTCTTGATTACTGTAGCTTTGTAGTATAATCTGAAGTCAGTGAGTCTGATTCCTCGAGCTCCGTTTTTTTCCCTGAAGACTGCTTTGGCTATTCGGGGTCTTTTGTGTCTCCATACAAATTTTAAGACTTTTTGTTCTAGTTCTGTAAAAAATGTCATTGGTAATTTGATAGGGATTGCATTGAATCTGTAGAGTGCTTTGGGTAGTATAGTCATTTTCACAGTGTTGATTCTTCCAATCCAAGAGCATGGTATATCTCTCTATCTGTGGGTATCATCTTTAATTTCTTTCATCAGTGTCTTATAGTCTTCTGCATACAGGTCTTTTGTCTCCCTGGGTAGGTTTGTTCCTAGGTATTTTATTCTTTATGATGGAATGATAATTGGGATTGTTTCCTTAATTTCTCTTTCAGATTTTTCATCATTAGTGTATAGGAATGCAAGAGATTTCCGTGCATTAATTTTGTATCCTGCAACTGTACCAAATTCATTGATTAGCTCTAGTAATTTTCTGGTGGCATCTTTAGGATTTTCTATATATAGTACCATGTCATCTGCAAACAGTGACAGTTTTACTTCTTCTTTTCCAATTTGTATTCCTTTTATTTCTTTTTCTTCTCTGATTACCATTAACAAATAATTTGGACATATTTTTAAAGTTACCTTTACTCTATCAATTAGTTGAAAGTACAGAAGACATATATTTGAAATAGTAGCTCTCCCCATTCAACAACATGATAGACCTCCCAATTATTTAGGTGTTTTGTGGGCCCTTCTGTAAAGTTTTATAAATTTTGGCATATAGTTTTTGTTGGTATCTTATAAAATTGATCACTAGGTATTTTATAGATTCATAGTATTGCTTAATTTACTTTTAAATTTTTGTTCTTTTTGTTAGAAACTATTGAAGTGTAACATGTTTTATATATCTTAATGGTACTAGGTTATGTGCAACAAAAAAAGTATAGTATCTAAGCGGTCTTTGAACCATAAAGCAAAAAAATATGTTAATGAAGTAAATAAAGACAATATGTTTTCGGACATGATATTAACAATTCATAAGCAGAAATAAACAAACGTTAATTTTTAATGTTAAAAACAATATTAACTAAAATTATTTTAAATTAACCTTGGCTGCTTAGCTACTTGGAGTTTTTCCTAACCTCATAACTTGAGCTATCAATATCAGTAATTTCTATCTATTTGCCTCTTATTTTGATTATCCTTAAAGAATTGTAAAAATTATTTTTCTGTTATTAACACTAATATAACATTCTTCCATATCTTAGCTCATTTTAAGGGGACTTTCTAAATTCTAGTCCTAATGCACTGCTTGGTTTATTATCATGTGAAAAATACAAATAATATTTTGACCACTTAGATTTTGGGCTTTGAAACTTAGATGTGTGGAGCATCATGATAACTCTGACAAAAAATAATTGCTGTATTTCATTTCCTTTTGTTTATAAAAACAAAACAGAGCAAAAATTCACTTGGAAAATCATAAATGGGAAATATTTGTTTTGGAGTGGCTAACAAAGTGTAATAAGATCGTCATTTTACATTTAAAATACTTATTGGGTGCATTTTGGAAATAAATTTTGTGAAATAAGGCAAATAGATAATGAACACCTTATCTTAAACATTTTACTTACCAGAATGGCATATAATATAAAAATGCTGAAATAAGTGGTTGCAGGTATATGCTTAAAGAACAAAAATTAATATTTGTATAGTACTCCACAGTTTGTGAAAGCATGTGTATGAAGAGTTTAATATTCAGCAGTTTACTAGGTGAGTCTGGATCTGCTCTCTTGCAGCTTGGTGACAGTGAACCAGTCACTTACCTTTTCTGTTAAATGAAGAATAGTGGATTCTCATGCCTCTCTCATAGGGATTTTTGTGAAGATTAAATAGCAATGTGCAAATGGACATTCTTTTTATAAGATACTATGCATATATCAGTGCTGAACATTCTACAAAATCATAATTCAAACATTTTATTTTAAAATAATTTAAACATTAAGTGAACGCCACTGAAAATGTTTTAGGAAAGAGTGTACCAGATGGCAGGAAAAATGTCAGCGTGTTTAAGTAAAGGAAGGAAGGCTACTCTGACTGGAAAGCAGAGGATAAAGGGGTAGGCAGGAAAGAGAATTTCTAGGGCCAGAGACAGGAATAAGGCGTTTAGGTTTTACTCCACGTATGATAGAAAATAAACTTGATCAACTGCTGAACAAAGTAAAATATGCCCATTTAAATGTTAACATCTTTAAAATATTCATTCTATTTTAATAAAGCTTTCTGCGGAACAAAGAGGGAAAGGCTACAGTTTCCAACAAGATAACTCTGCTCTTAACTGCAAGTTTAAAAGGAAAAAATATGCAACATTTCTATGTGGTTGACTACAGTCTGACTGGTAAACAAACCAATGTGAGTTACAGTCACTAAGCTCTTGGCTTGCAGCCTTACTGCTTATAAACTATTTTTAACACAGCAGTCAGCGGGTTTTCATTAACATATGCATTACATTTATTTCCTCCCTGTGGTAGCCAGAATAATGACCTCCCCCCTAGAAGTCTATGTACTAATACTCAAAACCTGTAAATACATTATGTGGCAAAGGGAAATTAAGGTTGCAGATGAGACGATGTTAGGATTGTTAATCAATTGACCCCAAAATAGTAATATGATTTTGAATTACCCAGTAGGCCCAATATTATCACAAGGGTCTTTAATGTGAAAAACGAAATCAGAAAAGAGAACCATCTACATGCAGGGTGAGAAATATCAAGCCTGACATCGTTCGCTGTCTTTGAAGATGGAGGAAGGAGACTGAGCCAAAGAAAGAGGGCAGCCTCTAGAAACTGGACAAGGGAAGGAAAAGAATTTTACCCTAGAGCCTCCAGAAAGGAATACAGCCCTTCCAACACCTTGATTTTAGTCCAGTGACCACACTGCCCTACAAACTGTAAGATAGTAAATTTGTCCTGTAGAATCCATTAAATCTGTGGTAATTTGTTGCAGCAGCAAAAATAAGCAAACAAGAAACCCCACCCATCCACTAGACTGTAACCACTAATACGGTTTGAATTTTTCTCTCTTAGATTACTGATGTATTCCAATTACCTAGACTGGTGTCAGATACACGTAGGCTTCCAATAAAGATTTAACAAAAGAACTGAATGAATAAGTGAATGAATGAATTATGCAAACTTTCTGCTCAAAACCAGTCAATAGCTTCTTATCTCATTAAGATTAAAAGCAAAATCATTCTCTTCTAGAAAATCTATACTGCACTCTTTATGACTTCATTAACTTTATCTCCTTTTACATTTCTCCTTGAACTCTATACCTTAGCAATACTGACCTCCTTGCAGTTCTTCTGAGACTTCGCCTGTGCTATACTTCTCTACCTTGAATACTTATCCTCAGATATCCACCTTTCTCTATCACTTCCTTCAGGTCTTTGCACAAACATCCCTTTAGCAGTGAGGTCATCCTTGACCGTACAATTTGAATCTCCACCTTTGGCACATCCTTTCCTTTGCTTTATTGCTCTCAATTACATCAGTACCACCTGCACATATTTTTACTTATTTGCTTACTGTCTGTTCACCTTTAGAACATAAATTATGAGGGGAAATATTTTTGTCTATTTCCTTCTCTGCTATGCTTGGCACATTATAGGTGTTCAACAAATACTTATTGAATGGATCATGCTATCTCAACAAAGACCTTTTTTAAAATGTCCCATACATTGCTACAGCAAATCAAAAGATGAGTCCAGGAGAGCCTGTGGTTTATTGAAGAAAACAAAGACTGACAAAGCTTAGGTTATAGTCTGAAATCTGCAGCAGAACTCAGCCACAGCCAGTGGAAAGGCAGCCAAAATGTCTATAGAAATAAATTCTGAATGTTAATATTATTCTTTGAATTAGTAATGGTACTGAAACAAGGACCAAGCAACCCAGCACAGATTGCATGGGGCAAGTGAACCAAGGGGCACAACAGTGAACCAGAGAAAAACAAGGCTATTTCTTCAGCTCCTAACTTATGTTATTACATGAGTTCTCTGATAGGAAAAAAAAGATAGCAACATAAGACGGCACTGTACGACTATTATAGTTTACTTTATACAAGGCTGTAAATTGTCGTTTTCATTCCCTAAGGATGGAATAAGTGATCCTCATCAAATTCTATTGGTATCTTCATAAAACTCCAAGCCTCTTTAGACATGAGATATTAAGAATTCTATTTGGAATAAAATGCACCTTTTGACTTACAAGAGTCAAGATCTTACTGCTCAAGGTTCATTAAGACATGTAGGAAGGCATCTCGTCAGAATTCCATCCCTGAAAGCCAAGTACTCCTTACAACACACTAGCCGCTCACTCTGTCAACACTATACCTGTAACAATACTATTGTCTCTTCTTATCCAGTGGAGATTGGTTCTAGGACCCTGGAGGATACCAAAATCAGTGGATTCTCAAGTTCCTTATATTTAATGGCATAGTACAGTTGGCCCTTCTTATCTGCAGGTTCTGAATCTTCAGATGCAGAACCTACAGGGATACAGAGGACCATCTGTATCACAATGCATAGAAACCAGTTTTCCATTTGTTCCCAATGAAGAGCAGGGTTGTGCCAGTGCCCACAGAGGAAATCCCTGAAGCTTCTCTTCAGTCCTAAAAAAGAAGGCGAACATGCTCATGCTGCTCCCACGTTTCCCTCCGCAGACAGAGTTTTGGAATCCAGGATTCCATGGGCTATGAGGAAATACATGCACTGTTTTGAGGAGCCAAAATCTTGGATTAACCATTGAATGTAGTAAAGAGATCCTGTAGACAAGGAAGATGAGTGGAAGCTGCTCTGTTGTTGCCTCCTGGATAGTGCTCTTAGGTCATAAGTATTTTATGTTGAGTAGCAGCAAATCGGGGTCCCTGTGTCAGTTTGTTCTAAAGTAGCTCAACACAGTTCTCCCTAGTTATGTCCTTACTCTTATCTTCTGCTAGAGTTAGTTTGATGCAATCAAAATTACATCAAATTATCAGAATCGATGGATTCTGTCTATGTTGGGTTGGTTTTGCTTCTTTGTGTTTATCATGTCCAATTATTTACGTATCCACCTAACAGTAATATGATGACAACAACCAACATTTATAGATCTTTATAATTTGCAAAGTAGCTTTTTAAAAATTACTTTCACTTAGTCATTGCAATGACTTGTGAGGTAAGTATTCACTACCTTCATTTTGCAGATGGTGAAAATAGGACATTAGGTAATTTCCCAAATGATAAATTATAAATGGCAAAGAAAAGATTTAAACATGTATTATATGATTCAAAATCAATGGCACTACATTAATTAAGGAGATAGGTCTTTCTGATGTGTTAAATGTATGTACAACAGAAGAAAAAATTTTATTGACAATCCAGTTATGCTGCATTCACTGTTTCCTCATTATAGAGTAAGAGATTTCTAGCCAAACAAAGGTGAATCATGGTAATATGTATATTAAACTCAATTCTGTAGCCAATTATAACCAGGGAAAAAGGACTCATTGTTTACGATAATATCAATTGTATTAATTAATGCAAATGTATTAATATCATTTATATCAATATAGTCATCAATACTAATGAGGATGAGAAAGGAAGCCTCAGTTTGTTAACTAAAAATAAATAAATAAATAAACTATTTTGAAGATAACTGTAAATAAATCAAATTTTGAATGTACACATAGAGTACAAATTTTTAATCAAACACAGAATCTTTGAATTAGGTTTTTGTTTGCTTATTTGTTTTTTTCTTCAAAGGATTCAAAACTGTAAGGATGTCAAAATAGTATTCATTTTGAGCCATAGAGTCATTGACTCCTATATCGGTCTACCTAACCTGGACATCTAAATTTCCTCAGAGAATGTTTTTTGTTTTAGAATTTAGTAAAGTAAACATTTCAACTTTACTAACCTGGAGAAAAACCACTAGGAGGAAAGTCTATGTCAAAAAATTCTGGAAACAGTTTAGACTTTAAATAATACTTTGAACAAGAAGCATTTTTCAAACAAATCCTTTAGCAGTATTATTTGCTAAAATCTCAAATTTGCTCTCTGTTTATAGCTTTAGATTTACAGCCAGTTAAGATTTTCAGGGTTTTGAGCCATAGTCTAAATTTAGAAGAAGTGTTATATTAATTTTTATTTAATGCAATTCTTCCTTGTCTCCATAATACTGGTTATCTTTCTAAACGTCACTCAATTTTAGTTGAATCTCTTTCTTTCACATTATTTTTCCTAATAACTATAGTTTCTCAGCAATGGAGTGCTTCCAAATATTCAAATAGCCTTTAAAACACAAGACTTAACATGAAGAAAAATATGTCTAGTGTGAATAAACTTTAAAAATTATTTTTATCCATAAAATCTGTAGGAATACCAGGTACCTATTTTGGCAAATATAAATTTGATTCACACTTAACTCCTCCACTCTGGTTTAAATGTCACTTTTTAACTTGTTCCACATTGCTCAACTAACATGAATAAAACATCTTATATTACGTAATAATCAAATCCCTGTTTTGTCAGGTAACCTTAAATGTTCCCTTAAGCTTTTCACATGCCCAGTAATATCAACTGAGAATTGACATCAACATTATAAGTGATTATCTTTTCTCATTAATTGCTTTTTTTATCATCTATAGTGGTTTAATGTCAGTAGCTACTTTAAAATGAGTTTTTTAAATAAAGATGTAAAAACAAACAAAAGAGGAGCTAAAATGATAATAATAACATAACTGCTTTAATTTTGACAGTGCTTTAATATCCATTATATGTTTGACTTTCCCAATAATCTGATAGTTAAGAAAGGCAAGTTATTATCCCTCTTTTATAGAGAAGGAAACCAGGACTCATAAAGTTTAAGTGACATGTCCATGGTCGGCTTGCTAATATGGGAAGAGCAGTCATGAAAGTCAGTGCAAGAATTAGAATTCTGAGGTCAGTGTGTTTTCTCTTCTACAGAAATAAAACACACACTATAATCACCATCAAAATGCGCAAAGCCAATTAAATTCATTTCAGAGCTGCAGTGAAAATGCTTCATTTTGCTTCTTACATATAGCAACAATAACATGTTTTCTCTTTAATTTAAATATTTATAGATATATTTTTATGGTACACACATACATCAAGGAAGATAGCACATAATATAAAAACTCACTATCTTTATTTTTAACCAATAAACAATTATTATTTTGCTAGAATAAGGTAATTTTTTGTAATTTATTCTTATGTGGCTTATAAAACTCAAATGTTCAACAATTTTTGGCACTTAGTTTCAATACTCACTATCTCACCTTAGTAAACATTTATCCTGAAGACCATTTCAAATATTCTTCTGAAGAGGGTCACTATAATTCTAGTGAAACACTGATCACTAACACCAAGTTAGCCATTTCTCTTCTTCCTTAGAACCTAGTAAGAAGTATTAAATCCAAAAGTCCAGTATACAAATGTACTATTTATCTGCCAGGATTTTGGTAGCCTGAAATAAAGTAGGGGGAAGAACACACATCTATGCCAAAATTAAATCATTACAATTATTGAAATAAAAGTTTTCAATAAAAGCCACTAACATAGTTTAGAAGGGTATATTAGCTATCTATTGCCGTAGATCAAATTACTCCCAAACTTAGCAGTTTACAACAGTAAGCAATTATTACCTCATACAGTTTCTGAAAGTCTGAAATGCAAATGTGGCCTAACTATGTGGTTCTGGCTCAAGGTCTCTTGTGTGGTTTCAATCAGCATCTCAGCTGAGCCTGCATCATCTGAACACTTGACTGGGGCTGGAGGAGCAACTTCCAAGATGACTCCCCGACATGTCTTAAAAAATAAAGTTTTCTTTTTAAGGTTTTTATTTATATCTGAAACTTTCTGACAATTTGGATATTTCAGTTAACCTAAATTGTCCTGAGTGAACTAAGAATATTTCACTCATCTGTTTCTTTTATGTAATTCTGAATATATTAAATAATCTCTCTATATACCATAACTTAAAGTTTAAGCAGTATTAAAAAAATCCCATCACTATTCAGTGTAGTAAATAATGATCCCCATATAGCATGAGACATTTGTAAGGTACCAAAATTTCAATTATTTAGATTAATACAGATCATATATTTTCATAAACTGGAATGTGGGCATATGACCTTCTTTTATATTAATCTTGTTAACTATAATTGAAGTCTTTGACACTTCAGTCTATAAAAGATCGGCTCACTACCTCTGCAGTATGGACAGTCATCTTGCATCATTGAAAATGTTCCTTCTGATTGCGCTCAAATTAAGGTCATTTTGAGAATCAGATATCTTCTATCCCAGCTATTCATTTATGAAGATCCAGAGAATGCTGGATATTATAGTCAGATTTTAGCAAAAGAATCTTCCAGACATTGAAAAAGAGAAAATATTATATTTCTGAAAGAAAAGAAACCCATGAAGAAAAGAGAGGGATAGGAAGGCTTCCATCTTGGACAAGATGGTAAACAATAACTTGAAATAGTATTAGATATTTATAAATCTGTACTTTCTTATAATGAAGCAAATATACATTCAAAAGAAGCAACGTTACAGGCAACATATTAGCACTGCACTTACTCAAAAGATAAACAAACACATTTCTTTACTTTAGTAAAATTTTGTTGCAGTGTATGAGGCCTTACTATCGGACACATAATAAACCCGAAAAGTAGTCATTGGTATTAATTATCTCCATTTTGTTGGTAAGTGAACTAAAGTTCATCAACTAGCTTGCCCAAGTAGGAGCTAGACTTAGAATTCAAATAGAGAGGTATTTAACATTAGTGTGCGTGTTCTTACTACTGTGTTCTTTGAAATGATATTCTAAAAGTTGTTTGCCTCTTTAACAACATCTGAGCAGAACTATAGTCTGGAATATTCATTTTTACTACTGTGTATAAAAACTACATTGCATATATTTTTCATAAATTTGACTGACCTAATCTGATATTCTTCTATCTTGATTGGTATTATAGAAATGTAAACATATAACAAAAATGTGCAGTTATCTCTTTTCTACCATACCGTACTTTATAAATATAGATAATAATGACTAATGAAGTTATTTAAAATTATTAAATTAATGAAAATTAGAAACTTGTCTAAAAATTAATGTGATATATACTTTTAGGAATGATCCAGAAACGACATGAAGTAAGTTAGGATGGTGACATATCAAATGGATATCTATACAAAGCCAGATATCCACCACACACTCCAATATGATTGAGAATGACTGACATTAGATGGTCTGCTAACCCCAGGGATTGAGGAAAGACCACAACAACTGGGAATTAAATCAATTCTATTTCAACCAGTTCCTTCTTCCTGTGCCAAAAACTCAGAGCAGAGAGAATCTGACATTGATTTTTACATACGTGTGTGTGTGTGTGTGTGTGTGTGTGTGTGCGCGCGTGCGTGCTGAAAAGAAAAGTAGCGTAACAAGCAGTCATTAAAACATTGTAAGTCTTGTGGTTATTTACTGATTTTGGTAAACATCCAGATACATTTCACTATGCAGCTAAAAGTAACAAAAACAAAATTTCATCAGACTCTGTAGTTTTGGAAAGAACATACAGTGTGGTAACAATGGAGTTGCCTGATTGCTTAACATGTGTGCACTTTGGTTCTTTTTCTGTAGAATGCAGAGGATTATATCAAATATATTACATCACATACTACAAAATGAGATCTAGTCAGACTATCTGGATCTAGACCCAGCAGTTAAGCTATGTTACCTTGGATGCAATTTCAGTTCCTTGTCTCTAAAATGGAAGTAATTATTGTTCATCTTTCAGGTGATTAGAGGCAGTGAGACAGTGTATATTATATGCTCAACACATGGCTGGCCTTCATAAGTATAAATAATAACATATATTATATCAATAAATAATAAGTGTTATTATAGTTTCTGTGGTTATCACCCCAAAACAAACACACATACAAACAAATAAAATATCCATAGACATATTTGCAAAACTATAGTCAAAGAGAAAAATGTAAAAAGGGGTTAATACCATCTTTACCAAGATCATTAGTTTTTACAGGCTGCCTAGAATACAAGTATCCAAACCCAAAGCATGTTGATAAACATAGACTTATTTATTTAATAAATATGTTTATTCAGTGCTGTTGATGAGTTTTAAAAAGAGCGATTGAATAAAGCAGCTAATTTTCAAAAAGAATCAAAAAACATCAAGCGTTTTCATAAAAAGAGTTTAGCTCATTTTCCCTACAAAAAAAACCTGAAAAATAACTCCTTCAAAAATTAGAATATGGTTCCAAAGCGCATATAAACTTGGAGGGGCTTGTCTTACCTGAACTCTCGAACCTGTTGAAAAATTCCCCATGAATATCTTTGTTTCTCTCATTATTTCTCTATCTTTGAAATATTGATACTTGCTTTCCCCGTTTACTTTCATTTTATTTCATCAAGCATTGCATACTTCATTTTCCTCTTACAAGAGCTTCAAATATATCTGCTATTTATTCTTCAATAGCATGGCTCTTCTGCTTAACTAGTGACAATAAACCTGCAGAAGTACTGAAAAAATATGCCTATCTCAAAACAAAATGAGCTGTTCACCCACAAGCCCTTGATTATATCTCTCCTTCTGATTTTTACAAAAATTCTGCACTTATCCACTTTAATGAATCATTTTGCCCTTGGAATACCTTTTTACCTTTTTTCATTTCCTTTAGTACATATAAAATATGGTAGTTGGAGTGTAAATTGACTAAAAAAGACCTTAAAATATAAGCAGGTGGAGAAATAATTATGTTACCTAAATTACTGTATCAATTTGTTTCATAAAATTCTGTCTCTTCAACTTTCCTTAAAATTATTCAGTGATAATTGGGAAGGTGGAGAACAAACGTTGACAGAGGAAATTAACAGCTCTTTAAGCAGTTACTAAGAGATGGCCTGCTGGATGTTTGAATCAAGCTGAAAAGCTTGCTAAATGAAGAGGCTGATTCTGCTGTCTGCCTGGTTGGGCAGGTGGACCTTCCTCCCTCATGTTTCTAGATTTGCCTGCTCAGTTGAAAATACCTATTTCCTCTGATAGAAAACACACACACACACACACACACACACACACACACTCACACATGAAAAAAAGCATCAGCTGTTTATACCACCAGATGAGATCAATTGAATTTGTCACATTTTGTTTTAAAATAGCCTAATAAGTTGACCGATCTTTACCTACGTGGCTAAGGGTGTGTGTATGCATTTTCAATAAGAGAGCTGAGCCAGACAATGACACTAAATATCTGTGTGACCTTAAATAAATCATTTAACTTTTCTGAAAGCTGGTACCTTCAGTATTACTTGAGCTCATCTCTACTCCCAGTTTAAAATTATAAAAAGAAGACTGGCATATTTACTATAAATGAAAATGGTAGAGTTTATTTTTTATCTTTGAAGAAACAATATAAAATTTTCCCATTAAAAAGTATCAAAATGTTTTATTAACAAGCATTTCATCCATTCAATTGTTAGCCCTGATATGACCACACCACTCTCCCTGTAACTGCATTATTAAATATTTGATAGGTGCCTAACAAATGAGGATTCTAATGACACCACCTGCCATTGTTGCAAACTTACCAAATGCCCAGCATTATGATAATAGCTACAGGTAAATTAAAAATAAACAAGCAAATGCCTTGAAAAAGGGTTACTATGTAATTGATCATCCAAATCTGGATACTTCTGAGAAGGAAAGAAGCATTATTGATCATTATACTAGAAAAACAAGAGTAAACTAAGATCTTCATGGGCAAACTAGGGCAAAAGGTCACCTGCATATGTTGTAAATGTTTGCATGAACAAGGAGAAAAAGGTGTTAGGACATGCACAAGAGCATGAAAATTACCATAGTTGGATGGAATCAGAAGTAATGGTGGAGAGAAAATTATATAAGCTTTTCATTGTATTGTTTCATTGGTTACAATAAATGGATTTACTGTTTTTGAAATCAGAAGTAACATTTAAAAAATTTTTAAAGAAATGATATCCCAGTGATCTTCAGATATCAGTAAATGTTTCGCTTCTCAGATGAGTAAACTATCATAAAAATGTTCAGATAAACATTGCCCAAGGACACCCAGTAGGTAAGACAAAAAGCTGGAACCAAACTATGTGCAACAAAACTGCCTCCTGATTATGTTTCCCAACAGAAGATTTCTAGGTTCAGCATCATGGGAATTCATGCTTCTCCATGATAGATAAGGGCTCTCTTGACAATTTCAATTATCAGAATTGTGCCCTTAGGGAATTCATAAATTAAGTAAGAGGAGCATTCCACACATCTATTACTAGAACAATCCTTTGTGGCATTCATCTCATAAATATCATGCAACTGCTGTTCCCAGTTGGAGTACAACGATATCCAGTATATGAAAATGATAAATATTTTGCCAGCTTCAAATCCAAAGTTTTCAGTGAAGTTCATGGAAATATGACATTAAAGCATGTTCAAATAAACATCAAATGAGAAAAGTTATGGGAACTATAAACTGTTCCTAAACTATGATTGCACATTAGGTGGTGACACAGAGTGAGTTTTTCCCTCTTCTTTTGTACATATTTGGACAATATATACAAAATTTGGAGGAAATTTTAAAACAGCATTTATCACAATACATTATAATACAGACGTAATAAAGTGGTCAATTGTGTCATCATGTTATTAAACACGTTTGTTTGATCTCACTGAGCAATAGAAGTGTAAATCAATAACTGGTGAATGTCATCAGTCATTTAAAATATCACTACGTTTTTAAAAGCTGTATTTGAAATAACTTCTAAAATAACATATTTTATGTATTAGCCAGGTATAATGTCAGGCATTCTAAGCATTGAGAAATGTAAGTCTCCTAACTAGGTATATAAAATAATAAACTAGGAATGCAATAATAGACATTCATTTATTCATTCAGTCATTCATCAAATATTTGTTTAGTACCACTGTGTGCCAGGCATTTAGCTAAGCACTAGGATTTAGTAGTGGTAAATAAAATATATACTCTTTCTTTCTTATAGAACTTAAAATTTCTTGAGAATTTAAATATGTAACAATTAACATGTTTTGTGAAAAAAAATGCAAGCTGCTAAAGGGATGTGTTACCATGAGTTGTTACTGAGTGTGAGTAGCCATTTGAAACTTCAGAAGTTCCTGAAAGTTAACCAATCGGGATTGAGAGTGTGCTTGAAAAATAAGACAGAAGAAAGTTAAAAAGCTCTGCAATGGCCTTTCAGAGGAACTGAATAGATGTCAATGTGGGTGACACTACTTTATTTCTAGAAACTTCCGTATTGAAGATCTTTAGGGTCTGCAATCTGATTGAAGGGTATCTTACAACAAAGGGATGTTTCTTGATACTTTATTAGCATAAGAAGCACACTATTTTTCAACTATACTGTATGTTTTCAGTATTCTTGGGGGTAAAGTCCCCCAAAGTCACCTTTTGTGTCATTGCTCTGAAGTAGTAGAAAAAAATGAGGGGAGAGTGGTGAGCAGTTTATGAACAAAATTATAAGAGCTCAGAAGTTGGTATAACATTTTTTGGAGGATAACTAGTTAGGTACTAAATTACTTTCATTTTATTTCAAATTGTTCTTCTGCAATTATTACAGAAGATTGTACTGTTTTAAGAGTTAGTTATTTAAGAAAATCATCTCTCATATTCTATTAAGAGTATGAGTATAAAATTAAGATTCTGTAAACAGGAAAAACAATATTGTGTACAGAAAGAATGTAATGTCTGGTTGTCTCCCCAATAGTGATACTGTTGTTGATTGTTGAGTTAGAGGGTCATTGCTCATTGTAAAATTACACATTTCCTGTAGTAGGAAATGAAGGGTAATCTGGACTGTAAAACTATGCAATCATGCATATATACGTTATGCCCAATGATTAATCCAAAATTTAAAATATTTTCTTCAGATTGAAACACACATAAAGGACCAAGCAAGACTTACAAAAATAAAGGCATACCTTTGCACATATTAATGAAACTCTGGACCATCCAATATAAAGAAAAAAATCTTAAAAAAGAAAAAGGTACACTAACAATGAAATATCAGAAAGAGAAATTAAGGAAACAATCCCATTTAACATCACATCAAAAAGAATAAAATATGTAGGAATAAACCTACCTAAGGAGGCAAAAGACTTGTACTCCAAAAACTATAAGATGCTGATGAAAGAAACTGAAGACAACACAAAGAGATGGAAAGACATACAATGTTCTTGGACTGGAAGAATAGAGATTGTTAAAATGACCATACTACCCAAGGTAATGTACAGATTCAATGCAATCCCTATCAAATTACCAATGGCATTTTTCACAGAACTAGAACAAATAATTTTAAAATTTGTATGGAAACACAAAGAAACCCAAATAACCAAAACAATCTTGAGAAAGAAGAATGGAGCTGGAGGAACCAAGATCCCTGACTTCAGACTATACTACAAAGCTACAGTCATCAAAACAGTATGGTACTGGCACAAAACAGACACATAGATCAATGAATCAGGATAGAAATCCCAGAATCAAACCCACACACTCATGGTCAATTATCCATGACAAAAGAGGCAAGAATATACAGTGGAGAAAAGACAGTCCCTTTGATAAGTGGTGCAGGGAAAACTGGACAGCTACATGTAAAAGAATGAAATTAGAACATTCTGTAACACCATATACAAAAATAAACTCAAAATGAATTAAAGACCTAAGTGTAAGACAGGATGCTATAAAACTCCTACCAGAAAACATACGCAGAACACACTTTGACATAAATCGCAGCAATTATTTTTTGGATACATCTCCTAGAGTAACAGAATCAAAAGGAATGATAAACAAATGGGACCTATTAAGCTTAAAATCTTTTGCACAGCAAAGGAAACCATCAACAAAACAAAATGACAACATGCTGAATGGGATAAAATATTTGCAAAAGATGTGACTGAAAAGGGATTAATTTCCAAAATATACAAACAGCTTATACAGCTTAATATCAAAAAAATAAAAAAATAAAAATATGGGCAGAAGACCTAAATAGACATTTCTCCAAAGAAGACATACAGATGGCCAATAGGCACATGAAAAGTTGCTCAACATAACTAATTATTAGAGAAATGCAAATCGAAACTACAATGAGCTATCACCTTACACTGGTCAGGATGGCCATCAACAAAAAGTCTATGTATAATAAGTGCTCGAGAGGGTGTGAAGAAAAGGGAACCCTCCTACACTGTTGGTGGGAATGTAAATTCGTGCAGCCACTGTGGAGAACAGTATGGAGGTTCCTTAAAAAACTAAAAAAAGTCACCATATGATCCTGCAATCCCACTCCTGGGCATATATTCAGAAAATACAAAAACTCTAATTCAAAAAGATACATGCACCCTAATGTTCACAGCAGCACTATTTATAATAGCCAAGACATGGAAGCAACCTAAATGCCTGTCGACAGATGAATGGATAAAGAAGATATATATATATATATATATAGATATATATATAGATATATATAAACATATATATATGTATATATATATAATACTCAGCCATAAAAAAGAATGAATTAATGCCATTTGCAGCAACATGAATAGACCTAGAGATTATCATACTAACAGAAGTAAGTCAGACAGAGGAAAACAAACATCATATGGTATCACTTATATGTGGAACCTAAAAATAATAATACAAGTGAACTTTCAAAACAGAAATAGATTCACAGAAATAGAAAACAAACTTATGGTTACCAAAGGGGAAAGAGGGGAGGGGTAAATTAGGAATTTGGGATTAACAGATACACACTATTATATATAAAATAGATAAACAACAAGGACCTACTGTATAGCACAGGGAACTATATTCAATATCTTGTAATAAACTATAGTGAAAAATAATCTGGAAAAGAATATATATATGCATATACATACATATATAATGTATAACTGAATCACTTTGTGCACTTGAAACACTGTAAATCAAATATACTTCAATTTTTTTAAAGTGTATAATTAAATTATACATTTATAATTATAATTTAAAGATATAATATATAATGTAATTATATATTATAATCTATAATTATAAATTAAAGAAAAAAAAGTAAAGCAAAAGGTAAAGCGAAGAACAGAAGAGAAAAGACACAGTGGGACAGAAATTATTTTAACAGCAGAATTCTCATTGGATTGAACAGATTCCAGAAGAAAATGAAGTAAAATCTTCTAAGTTTTTATGAAAAATAATTATCAATCTAAAATGGTATAGTAGCTAAGATATCACTTAAAAGTGAAGGCAAAATAAATTTTACCATCTGCATCTTTCATTGATAGAAAAACTTATGTATTCTGTTCAGAAGAAATGTTACTAAAACCACGATGCAAAGTACATTATGCCAGAAAACACAAAATTGAATTATAGTCACAGCTCTTGTAAGAATGACAGGAAGCCACCTTTCTTAGGTCATAGGGAGAGAGTGACTGTCTGAACCTGAAGACACAGTGACTGTGTGGAGAGGGTCTCCTGACCAGAGCTGTTACTTTGGTAAAAGGACTAAGCTAGGGAGGAGGGAGGAGACTGGAAAATAAATATCCTGATATCAATTTCCTCACCTTAAACTGAAGGTCATAGAAACCTATTAATGGAGTGCATATATTTCAGTCTCTAGGGACAAATAAGGGGTGAAAATGGTGGAAAGTAGATCAGGAATGGCAAACAAAAATAGCTCATCTCCTAAGACTACAGACTTGCTTTCAATATCCGGTTCTAGTATTATGTATTTAATAACATCTGTTACTCAAGCCCATTTTGAACATGCGTTTGTACAGTTCCATGTATTAAACGGTAAGAAAATGTCTGAAGAGTTGGGGAAATCCAAGAGAAAATTAAAAAATGGGAAATGCAAATGCATATGAAACAATTTTCAACTTCTTCTACTGCAACTTATAATTGTAAATAATTTTTTTAAAAAATTAAATGGAAACATAATTTAGAAAATTAAGAAACAAAAATTCAAACACGTGAAACAACTGTCAAATTCACTATCACCAAGTTATATTAAATGATAATTAGATACTTTTTTTTCATTTTGTATTGGCAGATTCTTACATGCCACTCACTTTACCATAACATTCTATATTATACACTTCTCAAGCATACATATGATAGAAATGATATGGAAATCTATATAGACAGCATAAAATTTGGTAATTGTGTCTCAGTCATTCCTAGGAATCTTTAAGGGAATATATAAAGAATGGTTATTTATGTAAACATATTCACTGTCCACTGCATTAAGTTGAACAATAGTAAATTACATTAACTCCATATAAAGGAATATAAATTTTGTTAACAAAAATTTTTAAGTGAAATCTAATAAGTGACCATTATGCAGAAAAGAAAGGAAATGTAACAAAGGGTAACAGTGGTTAAAGTAATTAGATAAAAAATATCAGTCAAATTTGTTCAGTCAAAAGGTGTATATCTATGTATATCTATATCTCTATATAGATATATAGAGATATATCTTGAAGGGGAGAATAATCTGCCACGATAAAATGTGTCTCTTTAGCTTGTGGATTATTTCGAGTATTATTTCGAGCTGAAAATAATCAAAGCCCAAAAGACACAGGAGGAAACTTTAACCTTCCCCCAACTGCCTAAAAGAATTTAGACAGAGGGCTTGTTCCTGGAATACAGCTATTACCACAGAGATCTATAAAGAATATGAAGTAGATGTAGTGGGGGGAACTCAGCAGGGCCTGCAGATTAGAGTCCACTCTGTCCCATTGTCTCTGCAAGGCCCCGGTAACGTTTGTTCACCAAATATTTGCTTTTTCCTTCTCCATGTGAATTGCCTTCCTCCCCTCTGAAGTTCCAAACCACTACTCCCAACATCCTCTCTTGTTTTTAGCTGAAGATGGTATTTAAGGTGAAGGTTTCTGCCATTTCCGCAAGTTACTCAGTTCTCCTGAGTCTCTCTCATGTATACATGTTATTAAACTTTCGTTTGATTATTTGCCCGTTAATCTGTCTCATGTCAATTTAATTTTTAGACCAGTCAGAAGAACCTAGAAGGGTGGAGGAAAATGTCTTTCTTCCTGACAATCTCCACACACAACATGTATATGTAACCACACAGCATAGAGAAACTTTATCTGTGCAATAAAATTGAGCTTACTAGTTTATGGTTACATCTTGTATGTGTGTGTGTGTGTTTGTAGGTACACGTGTACCTTTGTGTACTTTCTGTGTAAAGGAATTTATAATACTTTTTATGGGTGCCAAGTTTTCTATGTGTCATTCAGAAAGTGCCTAGGCTTTTGTTTGTGTTTTTCTTCTTAGTAATCAAACTAAACTTCATGAACAAAGAAATAAACATTTTCCCTAGCAATGCAAAACAAAGGGAAAGCTTCCTTCAAGTGTTTAAATCTCCTTTAAAAAAAAATCTATTATAAGCCAGAATGCCATCAGGGTAATAGTTGCATTGAGTCAAGCATCTGATTCTTGTGGTAGACATGGTATAATGATGACTAGGAAACAATCCATCTTCTTCTTGACAGGTGACCTATTTTAGAATCAGGAAGGCCATCATTCAAGAGAAGTTACTTCAGCCATGTTGTTCCTTTAATCATCGCTTACAATTTGCTTGGATGATTTGCAGGACAAGGGCTTTTTGGTTTTCCTTTTCTAATTATACTCATATATATATATATATATATATATATATATATATATATATATAAATAAGAGTTTTCAGTTTTTAAATAATCAATTTTGGAACTATAACAAGCAGGTTACAAATTTAATTAATTTATCAGGATGTATGATTTTCTGTAAATTTATTTTTATTTAGAGTTTATCAGTTACCATTTTTTGTGTATTTTATTTGAAGTTCACATATGCAGAACACTAGAAAGGAGGATATATATGAAAAATTACCTAATCAATTGTTAAAATTCTGCAACTGCTTTATTTTCTAAATATTTGATATCCATTAAGTTTCTAAAAATTTTCATCAATCTCGTTTAAGATAAATGGTCAGTCAGCAAACCATTCTCTTTTGAGATCTATATTTACTTTAATATCCACAAAGCAAACGTAAGTGAGCATCAGAAGGGCCCTTGGTGTTCTGCTATTGATGTCTTAGCTCTAACATAAAAGTAGCAATTTAGCATCATGCTATAAATAGAAAAATATAGTGGACAGCATTGGCTCATCTTATGTTTTTAATATTCTCTTCAGGGTAAAGTATGACATAACTTAATTACAGTGGTGGAGCTTTCACTGTAGGGGATTTTGTTGTTATTTCATTTTACAATCAAGTAATTAGCTTCTCTACTGGATGGTTTACTGTATGTTATTAATTAAGCTATCCACTGGAATAAAAGTTTACTTAAAAGTTAGTGAAGACACTCCTGTTATAACATTAAAGAAGGCAGCAAATACAATGCGAATTCATACTATGTGATTTTATCAACTAAACATATATACATTTCTCTCTCTAAAAAAGTTACAACATATTCACTCGAGATTTACATCTAGATCATCCGAATATACGTATGTTGTAGCTTTTTGAGTGTGTTAGGTTATAAAATCAAAGTTAAAGACAGTTATAAATGAGAAAAAATTAGTTTTTAGTCTTTAGTGTTTTAAACATGAAAGCAAATTTACAGGATTTATCTAGATGTCTAAATGTGTGTATTAATACTATGGCATTCCACCTTGATGACTAGTTAATTAAAAAACCCATATTCTTTTTACTACTAAAATTCAGTGAATAATTTAATAGATTAATATAATGCAAATGATTTAGTAGTACTGTAGTTTACTGGTTTGGGGTTAAAACTCTAATTCTACAGGATACTAAGAATGATCTTGTGATGAACAAGTACAGTGAATATCTGAACCTGAACACCTGAACCTTACTGTGTCATGAACTGTGGAACTCAGTGGCCACAAATCCTCCTATGGAGTTCTTGTGCATCTATCATGAAAGACAGGTCACAAACCAATTGTTATAATTCATTACATAACTGCCAGTGTGGAAGTCACATGAGATGTAAATCTCGAGTGAATATGTTGTAACTTTTTTAGAAAGGGAAATGTAAATATGTTTAGTTGAGAAAATCACATAGTATAAATTTGCATTGTATTTGCTGCCTTCTTTAATATTATAGCAGGCGTGTTTTCACTAACTTTTCAGTAAACTTTTATTCCAGCAGATAGCTTAATTAACTGCAACGGTATTGAAGGGAGGATAAACAATGGGGATCTGACACAGTTTGTGATGGTGTCAGAACAGGCTTCTCCCTTGTTGAGCTTTCTAGCCCAAGAAGCGAAGGATAAGCATGAGTTGGTAAATGGGGAGGAGGAAAGCATCCCATGCAGAAGGAACAGCAAGTGCTGAGGTCTAGAGGGAGGAGATCCATGGGACGTGTGAAAAAATGAAATTTCTGGTATGATTTGATAGAAGATGGCGAGTAATCATTCTAATCATTCAACCACTCACTAGCATGTGACCTTGAGCTAGTCACTGAAGCTTTCTGAATGAAATTTTCTTTTTTGAGAAACTTGAGAGTTTCCCTAGAACTTGTTATTAAATAATTTTTAGATTGAACCACATAAATTGCCCTTTGTATAGATAAAAAATAGCCAAATATTTGCAAATTTATATGGTTTGGCCTAATGTAATTTTAATAGGTGCTACTGAGTTTATAGTCAGGAAAAGTTATTGAATTTCTATAATTAAACCAGATCAATAGCAGACAAAAACGTACTTAGGAAACACACCTCCTACACTGTTGGTGGGAATGAAAATTGGTACAGCCACTATGGAGAACAGTATGGTGGTTCCTTAAAACTCTAAAGATACAGTTACCATATGACCCAGCAATCCCACTACTGGGCATATACCTGGAGAAAACCATAATTTCAAAAAATACATGCACCCCAATGTTTTTTGGAGCACTATTTACAATAGCCATGACACGGAAGCAACCTAAATGTTCACTGACAGATGAATGGATAAAGAAGATATGGTACACATATACAATGGACTATTACTCAGCCATAAAAAAGAACAAGATAATGCCATTTGCAGTGACATGGATGGACCTAGAGACTGTCATACGGAATGAATTAAGTCAGACAGAGAAATACAAATATTACATGATATCACTTACGTGTAGAATCTAAAAAAATCGTACATGTGAACTTATGTACAAAACAGAAACAGAGTCACATATGTAGAAAACAAATGATTACCAAGGGGGAGAGGGGGAGATAAATTGGGAGACTGGGATTGACATATACACACTACTAGCTATAAAATAGATAACTAATAAGGACCTACTGTATAGCACAGTAAACTGCTCAATACTCTGTAATGACCTATATGGGAAAAGAATCTAAAACAGAGTGTATGTATGTATATGTATAACTGATTCACTTTGTTGCACAGCAGAAACTAACACAACATCGTAAATCAACTATACTCCAATAAAAATCAATTAAAACAAAATTTAAAAAATAAAATAAATTTTAAAAATGAAAAAAAAAACATGCCTCCTCTTTTGAACTGAATGTTGCAAACTCACAATTTTAAGCTTCTGGGAGAGCTGAGTTTTATTATCATTAGACCTTGCCTCTCAGAGTCACTTGTCTGATGATGTCTGTATTTAAAAGAGTGGGTAACTGACTATTGCTGTTTTTTGCACTGCTTTGGCTGTCTAAATCAAGTCAAGACAAATTATACCTTGGCTGTGTTGGCAATAGTTGGTGCACTTTAGTGAACTATCCTTTGATGGTTGGATTACACTTGCCTTGCTACTTCAATGTAAATGTAATTTGAGAGGCTGTTGCCTGTTCCTCATAAGTGTTGTGACTTGAAGAAAAAAATATGTCACCCTGGCTTGTTGGCTCTACTTGGAAAAGGCATAGAACTGTCACCAGTGAGAAGGAGGAAAATGTTTCATCATCTACATTAAACTCTAAGGACCTACAAGATCTGCTGTGTAAACAAAGTTAAGTACTTTTTGTTCACTAACTTTTTGCAACTCTAAAATAAGAGGTGCTCTCGGCCCCATTTTTTCATAGTTATTGAAGATTATTGTTTAAAAGAGAAAGTTTCCCCTCAAGAAAAGAATGGCTTATCACTTCTGTCACATATCAGAAAAAAAGGCAAAACAAATATCCCATTAAGAAAAGAAATGATGGAAAATGTTCACTATGGAATAAAACTTTATCCTCTGAAAATACATTACACTTGAAATAACTTCTATTTTTAGATGAGGATGACTTTGCACTTAGAAAATAGAGAAATAATAGTAATACAACAAACAGAAATCACTTCCAAAGATCTCTTTAATTAGTCACAGGGAATATGAACATCAACTAAGTTGTGACCCTGAAAAAAGGAAAGTGGATTTTATTTTACTTTCAGCTTCATGGCCATTTAAAATATGGGCTTGGAGAATGTAGTTGCACTTTATATTCAGTGCAGAATATTATTAAGGTTATTTTGTATATGATTATTATAATACCTCAAGATATCAAAAAATAACGCATACCTATTATGAAACATTTTCATTTCTTCATTTAATACTTAAAACAAAAGCAATGACAAAACCCCACGTTGGCATGGGTATTCAGATTGATGTTCACATTATGATCTTTATCACAAATTATGATTTTTATCTGGTTTCTTTTTAATGAGATAAAGTCATAATGTATTGGCTCAAATCTAGTAGGAATTGTTATTTAGGTGGTTATTTCCTGTTCTTGATATTGTTTTTCCTATTGCCAGTTTTTCCCATTTCACTTCCATCTGTATTTCAGATTTTAGTAATAGATTATGTGCCAGACATAGTGTTTGTCGATGATGTGAATTTTCATTTCCTTCTGAGCTTTCATGTGTATTTTAGTGAGAAGGTGGGGGAGGTTGTATTGACAGATATACGCAAAATGCAAATTTGAACCAGATTTCAAATATAATCTTTAAGTTATATTTAGATTTAAAAATTTTATGACTCTAAGAATGGGTGGATATAAAGATAAAAGGAATAGAATAAGTGATAGGCAATAGGAAACAATGGTGTCACATTTACAGATAAAACATTTAGTAATTTCAATGCATTAGAAAATATTATAAAATAATATAAAAAAAGGGAAAAGATACGTGACATACAATGACATGGAGAAGGAAAAACAGTAAATTCATGGCAATGCATTAATTTTCTTTGTAAAACAGAATAGATTAGATATGATCACTAGGCTCTAAGCCAGACTGACCAGTAAGCATATATTTGAATTAGGTCATATTTGCTCATTTTGTAATTTTCTCTAAAAGTGCTCTTTGGTCCAGGAACTAGGGTGGGGAACTAATATGTGAGGTTGATTCAGGATTGAATACTGGATGACAGTTCAGTAAAACATTTGAACACAACAGAATTTTAATAAAAGGTAAACACTAAAATGATCGAAGCAGTAAAGTAAGCTTGAAATAGAATTGTGTGGGGGACTTCCCTGGTGGTCCAGTGGCTAAGACTCCATACTTCCAATGCAGGGAGCCTGGGTTCAGCCCCTGGTCATGGAACTAGATCCCACATGCTGTAACTAAGAGTTCGCATGCTGCAAACAAATGATCCGCATGCCACAACTAAAAAATAAAAATAAAAAAATATCCCACGTGCAGCAACTAAGACCCAGCAAAGACAAATAAATAAAATAAATATTAAAAAAGAGAAATTGAGTTATGTGGACCCAGAGAGTGGGGAGATTTATTTTTTAAAAAGACAGAAAGCTAAAGTTATATTGATGATTGATAAGTGTATGTGCAATGAGATTTTGGTGGGGGTGGATATGACACCACACTTGCTGGAAAGGCTGTTTGTTGACAAGTCCCAAGGTGACTCTGTGAGGGTTAACAGCTAAGGTAGAGAAGAATTAAAGATAAGTGAATCAAAGGAGGGCAAGAAACAGACATTAGTACCTCTCAGATGGGACTTCAATTTGGATATTAACATTGCCGAGAATGACCAGTGTTGGAGAAAAGAGACTCAGGTACTGCATTTGCTAGGGAAGTTGTAAATGGATCAGGGGAAATAAAAAATTGTGGTGAAATGATTTGGAAAGGGAGGTAAAATAGGATAGCAATCCTCCCCTCTCGCACACATATATACTGGACAAGTGTCCTCAAGTTCTGAAATTTTGTTTTATGCATCCAAATATTCCTAATATCTAACTCAGCACTTAGGATAAGTACATTTGCAATGAAATTTAGTTGAATGAATAAATGAAAGCCTTTCACAACAGCTGAGATAATTAGTGCTTACTATGGGTTATCATTAAACTGTACATTTTACATGTGGTCATTAGTGCTTTTCATTAAATATTTATAAATTTCCATCTCATCACATGTTAGAAATGCATTCCCCCCACCCTTTGTAGTTAGACGTATTATATGACCTGCTGTTGCCAACATAATGTGAGAAAAATTCTTTAGGAGCCAGAGTGTGATCTATTGCCATCTCTTTCCTTCTGACACAGCTACTAGCAATATTTGAGTTGACGGAGGCACCACAGACTTGTTTCTCTGATTGAGGACAACATGCAATGAAGTCTCTAGCTGCTCTGCGATGGTGGAAGCTCTCTTGCTATTCTATATGCTTACAAGAACGGAGCCCTCAGCCAACTGGCAAGAGACATAGAGCATGAAGCAGAAATATATCTCATTGGTATAGACTACTGGCATTCTGGGATTAAATGTTACTGTCACATAACCTAGCCTATCCTAACATATATGAAAGAGAGCGTCCGCGTACAGTGTAAAAGGTGGGTATCAATGCCTTCATCATTACAGATGAGGAAACCGGCTCAATAATGCTAAGGAAGAGTGAAGGAAATGTTGAGGTGTTATTTCATCCTTTATAGCCTGAAATGTTGGCCACCTTGATGACACACTAGTCCAAACATAGTTGTGGAGTTCAGAAGCATATGTTCCAAGGATTCCTGTGACCTAGCTAGAATTCATAACAGTGCCCAGAGCATTAGTAGAATTTCAGCAACACAAATTCTGAGTATTTCTGACTAGAAGGATTTGAAATTTCTAAAATGATCATAAAGGACTAACATAAGTATATGTGGATGATATGTACAGATGAGTTGAAAATTAAATACTTAGAAATATTTAGAGAAGAGAAGGAAATGTTCAGAAAAAAGAGTTGCTAACCCTGGATGTCATGACTTAATCGTTTTCTGTAATGTTTAGAAAATAATCCACATCTCACCATTTTATTACATTAAACCAAACAATTATAATCTTGAAAATGCGTAATTTTTAAAGTTCTTAAAAATTCATGGCTACATTTTCCTCCACTTTCTTTATGTTCAAAACTTTACATTTAAAAGTCAGACTTCTATTTTAGATTTCAGATAGTATATTATCAAAGGAACATAAAACATTTAAATAATCCTTGCTCTCCCTCACAGGTGATTTACATGTCAGACAGTTTTATATGAATCTTTGTACATTAAAAACATGCACATATAGGAGGCCTTATGAGATGAATTCACATTTATAAACAGAGAGAGAAGGATATTAAGGACAGATGTTACAGCTGGATATTGAAAACAAAGCCATAAAAATATAAAACATGTACTTCACTTTTTCATAAAGTTATCTCATTCTCTGGCAAGCAATTTCAATTAGTGACTATTCAACCAAATCCAAGTCACTCAGATATTATAGTTTCTTAACTGAAAATTGACACTGTTAATGAGACTTTTGTCTCCAAGTGATTAATTTGTGATCATACTTATGCCATACTCTTAGTTAAGACTCAATAAATAGATGTCAAAAAAACATAGGAAAATGAGTATAACTTTTATAATTTGAGGAAATTCTCCCTTTTTCATATTATCCTTTCTACCACTGTAAATTAAGTAAATCTTCAATTGAATCACTGAGAGTAAGGCTTAGTTTCAGGTAAAAGGATTTATACTATATCCTTACTTAATTCGTTTCTACAATCCTCAGGATCCAATTCCTGGAAGGAGCTAAAAGCAAAACTCAGCTATTGGAATTCTCTTTGCAAACTGTCTCCCAAACAAGCCAGAATTCTGAATGCTGATACTGATTGCCATCTAAAGGGATCTTCAAGGAGAAATAGTAATGCTCTCATAAATTCTAGCGTCTTTCTATGACAGCTCAAGATTCTTGCTAGAATTCCTGCTTCACAGTATACCTAGTAAAAGTTAATATAAAAATACAAGAATATAAAAATAATGCAAATAAATTTCAATAACATTTAAAATTCTTCTTTTGGTCTAATGCTAGTGGTCATATAAAAGTTACTTTTGTACTTCTTTGAAATTCTAAAAGGTGCCCATATACTACCATAATTAAAATGTTAAATAATAAAATAATTCATTATCAATCATACTTAAAGAAGAAATACTATTTAATGGTAAAGAAAAATATGACTTTCATCCTCATACATAAAAAACAAAACCTGGGCTTCCCTGGTGGCGCAGTGGTTGAGAGTCCTCCTGCCGATGCAGGGGACATGCGTTCGTGCCCCGGTCCGGGAAGATCCCACATGCCGCGGAGCGGCTGGGCCCGTGAGCCATGGCTGCTGAGCCTGCGCGTCCGGAGCCTGTGCTCCGCAACGAGAGAGGCCACAACAGTGAGAGGCCCGTGTACCACAAAAAAAAACAAACAAAAAAAAAACCCAAAAAAACCCTCAGTTTCGGAAAATTAGCAAAATGTGGTAAAGCAAGATAATACTATATTAACATGTTTATTAATGTCCAGAAAAGTAATGGAAACAAAGTTACAAGGAATAAGGAGAGGAACATCTTCTAACTGCTGGAAAGAATGCCTTGGTGTCTTTTTAAAGCATGCATGTTTTATAATGGCTACTATCTTGGTCATGTTTTTAAGCACACAACTATCACTTGTGGTAAGATCAGTAAAAAAAGCAAGTTCTCTTAGGTTTTGCATAAGCTAAAAGCAATTGAACCAAACATCCCATAATTATGTATGAGATTTTAAAAATATTTTTCAAATCCATAACAACTTAGTTTAATGAAACTCAAGTTACAATCAAATGGAGAAATCTGATAAAATAACAACCACCTTATCTCTTTGAACTACTTTGCTCATTGTTCTTCTCATATATTAATTAGATTACAAAGATTTTTCTTGTAGAAATTACTGAAGAGAAAGTAGACAGAAACTAATAACACTCATAGTATGAAGTATGAGAATATATATGTCTTGGTTGTTAGATACCTGTACTTGCAAAGGAGCTAGAACTCTTGAGTTGTTATATTTGTTGTATTAGCTCTTTACTCAGTTATCTCCACTGCATGGCTTCCTTTTTTATTTTTATTTATTTTATTTAGCTTTCTAAGATTTAAAATGTAGATGTGGAGAGAGAGAGAGACAGAGAGCACTGTAGTTTAGCACAAGATCAAATCAATGTGTTGCATGTTAAAACAAAGCAAGGGAGAAATCAGTGGTGTAAAATTGTATCCTGGTTACTAAAAATACTTTATTTTCCTTAGAAATAGGTTACTTATGGTGAACTGCGAAGAAAAAGTGACCTAAATAAGATTCACGATGCTTGCATCATTTATTTATTCCTTAACCATTTAGAAACATCTAATAATGATCACTATTGGTTGTTGAGAACTTACTGTGTGTCAGATGCTTTATATCTAAGGGTTATAACTACCAAGCATGGCAGCTACTGCCAGTCTCATTAAACTGATAAAAAAACTTCAGGTTTACGTATGCTATGTAACTTGTCCCAGCTCTTAGAGTTGGTATGTGCTGCAACTGGGATTTGGGCACAGGTTTGTCTGATTTCAATTCTGTACTCTTTTCTACTGTACCGTGCTGGACATTAGTCACAAGGAAATTTTGCTCAAATTCTAATAGGAAGGAAAGCATAAAAATTTAAGAAAGAAAAATTGTGTTGGTATAGAAGAAAAAGCACAGACCTCTGAAATTTGGCCTATAAATCATGTGAACACAGTATTAGAAATGATTCTCATGTCACACGTCACATATCACACACATAATGCAATATGTAGTCAAAATTCTAGCTCAAATTCATAAATATATGTATGCAGAAGAGGTTAAAAATCAGTGGATCACCCTATACATGAATCAGTCTTGCAATAAATCACTGCAAGAAGAGTAATCTGGAATAACAATTCCTGGTCATTTTTAGCACTATTAAAACATTGAAAATCTTAAAAAGAATAACTGGCAGTATTTTTGAAACCGTACTCACTGATCCAAAAATACTTTATTTTTCCTTTATTTACTTGTTAATCTCTTATACATTCTGATACAAGTTCTAATATTCTAATGGGGTGGCAGTGACCTTGATTTCTGAGCAGGTGACTGTGAG
This sequence comes from Tursiops truncatus, assembly GCF_011762595.2. Taxonomy (NCBI): domain Eukaryota; kingdom Metazoa; phylum Chordata; class Mammalia; order Artiodactyla; family Delphinidae; genus Tursiops; species Tursiops truncatus. The sequence continues at coordinate 55,365,304 of NC_047039.1, read as the reverse complement.
CTGCCATAAATCTTGGAATTACAGAAAGAGAGAAGTAAAACAGTATATTTGGTATCTGTTTAATACTTACATGAAATAGTCTTATTTTATTTTTATACTCAGAAAAGTTGAGGCACAGAGAGAAAGTCAAGGACATGACTAAGGTCTCATAACTATTAAACATCTGAAGCTAGGTTTAGTCCATATCTACCTAACCGAAAAGAACAAGCTACGCTTACTACACTGTTGAGTCCCTTCAAAGAAGATAATATCCTCAACTCCTCCAATAAAATTAAACAAATAAGCAAACAAAATATAAGAGAAAGATAGAGAGCCAAAGAATATAGAAATAGATGACTGATCACTTTCCTCTTTTGCTGTCCTCTCTGGATCTCTCTACCTGTTCTGTGAAATTCGACACCAAGGGTCACTGCCAGCATCAGGATACACATTTTAAATAATAATTATTTAAGATAGCTTAAAGAAAACTTCTTGATAATTTTGATTGCAAACATAGATTTCTCAGTGTAATAAGGCAATGGCTAGATTTTGATGATACCTTTGGTTGATTTTTAAAATACCCATCTATTTGCAATAAAATCATTACCCCAAATCTGCTGTTTCCTGTAAAGTCTTTAACATTAAAATTTACAGTATATATTCTATAACAAGCATATGATCTGCAGAAGAAAAAGAATAAATTTTCTTTTTTCTGTTAGCTTCTTTGACAGTAGACAAGAAATGTACTTTCCATTTTGTCCTGATCACTAGGAAGCTTAGAACTAACTGTTGGCCTTCTGTCTTTTACTGTCTTTGTTTGTGTGTGTTTATGTGGGTGCATGTATTTTTATTCTAATATATCAAAAATAATTTTAGCACTTGGTTTATACAAACAAACATGCAAAATAAATATGTGAGAAATATCTGGTGTCATAACAGATGCCCATTTTTTAAACATTCTTTGTTAATGTATTTTATTAAAAGATGTCTTAAGACAGCTCACTTTTTTCTCTCTTCCTCATTGATACGATTAACTCAAGGTTATGTATATACTAAATTCTCCTTATATTAGCTTTTCTCTTTCTTCTTCTCTGAAGGTTTAGAAACTGTGTTCATTATAAAGACATTTTAGAGATGTTTTACTATATCATCCTAAAGGATATTCTTGTGCCATCACTACTATTATCTGACAGTGAACTAAGTTTGCATGTTTTGCTGCGGCACCATAGCTGCAATTAATCTTAAGTAGAATATATATGGTGGCTTCAGTTTAATTCTTAATGGGTTATACTGTACATAATAAAATCACCACAAAGAGTTGATCAGTAGCATTTAATTAGCAGATGACAGCCTGATCTTAAAGACTGCAATATCTAATTTCCCAAAAACATAAATATTCTTGTGAAAAATATAAAAAACATAGGAAAAACATAAAGTGGATTACTTATTTAGACTGCTTAAGCACAGACCACAGGGACAAATGGAGGGGAGGTGATTGATATTTGAAGTATTCACGGACAGTAGTGGCTAAGAGCAGGTAAAGCGTCTAATTTCCTGTGCTCAACTCCTATCTTCTCTATCTTAGCCTGAGTTGCCCAGATAGCATAACCTGAAGCAAAGATTTCAGCACCGCTACTTTATTAAAAAAATTGAAGTGAGGAAAAAACAAAATGAATCAAAGAAAGAGGGAGAGTAAATATATGAATGTGTTACTAAGCTGGCCATCACTGTCAAACATAACTCAAATTCATGAGATTAACTTCCAAAAGATAAAATAAACAAGCTTTTCTCAAGACACTTACTCCTGGGATTCGAAGATTTATCTTTGGCTCTAATCTCTGAGGATTAAATATCACCTCCTGGATTGTGATTTAATTTTCATTTCTGGGTTGCATCTGTGGAGGCCCTGAATAGATCCACATATCTCACTCATCAGGGAATAAGAGAGTGCCAAAATAGGAGACCAATGGTGTTCAGAACATCTATAAAATGAGACACTGATGGGTTTTACTTTATGAATCTTTTCAGAATCTACACAGAATGTGTTACCACAGTAGCAGCTTAGTATGGAACAAACAGTCCAAGATTCCAGAGATAATGGGGTTGAGATGATCTGCAATAACGTATAAGAAGCATCTATCTGACTGACCAGTTCTCAGATCTACTGATGCTCACCCTAATATCCAGGTACTTAATACAACATGGTACTTCCATAGTTGTAAGATGTCCTTACTTCTTCCCAAAGAGGTGAGATACAGGTCTGGTTGGTCACAGAATCTTATTTAAGAACAATATCTCCTTTAAGCCAATTCATCTGTGAAGCAGACCTGATTTTATGTTTATTCTACATCGATTGTTCACAGGAAATACTCCCAGAAGGCTGTTTAGGTGTAACCTTGAGGGAGAAATGCAAATGAAATAGAGGTTAGGTGATATGGGATTTCTGGCCACCAGTTCATCTAATTTTTCATGCTTTCTACATCTGCTCAGCTCAGATCCCTTGTACCATTTCCATCATACAATGGGTTACTGCTTCACACACTCGAAATTACAACTTGCCTGGTCTAATAATACCCACGTTAGGATAACTAGATGTCCTTACATAGGCATAGGATGTCTGGCTACTATGGCCTCGTAGTATATTAGGAATTATTTTTTCAATGATGGTTAATTTCTCAAATGTAGAAAGCTTGAGCTTGCTCTATAGCCTAGGATTTTACATGTTAATTTTCCTGCTGGAGTGTGTCAGAAATTCAATATAGCATCCTAAATATACCAGATACATCTAGTACTATCACATCTCTGGGTCACATATTTTGAGTTACAAAGCAGCTTGCATCAGAGTCTTAACTCACTACAGAATACTTCCTTGCTCGTGGCCATACCAAAACCTGCACTTTTTGGAGTTACCCAATAAAGGATCATAACAGTATTCTAAAACATGTTAAATGCTGCCTCAAAAATCCAAAGAGGCCCACCAAGCACTGTGATTAGGAAATGTGAGGTGTAATACATTTTTAATCATCTTAGAAAGAATATTCTGATATGTTCCAGTTGACGTGAACCCCCTAAAAGATTCACTTTTATGGCAGGCTCCTATATCTTCAACAGGATTTTCTTTCACCTTCTGGCATTCTGGTGTCTTACTAGGGCATATAGAACACTTGTTAGTTCCATATCATTGAGTTCAATTAGCTTGATACATCATTATAGCAGACCAGCATGATGTTCTGCAGCATAGCAAGGGGATCAGTGTTCCTGCAGAGCATGTCATGAACGTGAGCATGAGTGTTAACACAGCCCTGGGGGCAATCAGTGAATGTATACTGCTGCTCCTACTATGTGATGACAAACTGTTCTTGTTTCTCCCTATTGTCAGGAATCAAGAAGTATGCAATTGCCAAATAAATTCCTGTGTGCCAAGTGCCAGAGTTGTGTGGTACTGCACCAATAAAAATACCACATCATGCATGTAGTTGCAGTCGGGGCTACACCCTGGGTAAGTGTCCATAGTCATCTACCAATCAGGATCCATTTTTTAATTGATTTTTTTTCAGCAGCCCAGTAGGTGAATTGAATGGGGATATCACAGGAACCACTATCCCTGCATTGTTTAAGTATTTGATTGTGGTGCTTATCATTGTAATTCCTCCTGCAATATAGTATGGCTTCTTATATATCCTCCAAAAGAGAGGAGGGCTTCTGCTTTTCTTTTTCTTAACCATAATGGCTTGTAATCCACAGACAATAAATCCATGTGAAGATTCTGCCAGGTAAGTATTTCACATTCAGTTATCCACTTGGGGACCATGGAAATAACTGTAGGGTAGTCATGAGGACATGGTGGATTCACTGAATTGTGAGACAGTGAGACAAACCTGAGCTAAAACTCCATCTATCACCTGGTATCCAAAGCTTCCATTCATGGTATTTCAGACTCAGTTTACAATCCTTATCAAATAGTCCTTAAAATATCTGTCATTCCTCTTTCTCAAAACACAGTTATCCTAGCATTAAGTAAGTCCCTTTTGGAAAAATAAGAGGAACATTTATCTAATTTACTTGCAGTGATTCTACAAAGTCCATTCTCAAGGAGACCTAGATTCCCCTTCAGTCAATTGCTTCTGCGTCTGTGAACTGACTTAAGTCTGGAATTTTTGTGAGGAACCCTAATTTTCCATTTTGCTGGCTGATGTCAGTTATCAGTTCACAAGATCTCATTTTATTTATTTTATTATGTAGTTCACATAACACACTATTCTGCTTATCATCTATCTTTCCTCTAGGACACTAAGATTTATTTGCCATCATCACAGATACCTGTGTATCAAGACACCCTGATTTCTGCTCTAGCAATATCACCTATCAGAGTAGTTAAATATATCTTGTCTCTAAATATTAAGCACTGTCACCTATATTCTTCCATTCTAGAATCCTATTATTCCTACTTGTCCTGGAAAGCACGGTTTCATGGCAACATTTCCTACTGTCATTCAAGTTCTATGCGGGATAGGAACATTATGTTTCTTACGGTGTTTGTTCCTTCTTCATGCCCTGAAAAAGCATTATTCCATATTGCCTCAGTGAAGGAAATGGTCTCTGGCAACACTTTGGGAAAATAAATTAATGGTGTATTCTTAAGTTGCACATAGAAATCTATTCTTAACACTGCCAGTTTCTTGAGTATTTCTTTCCTCCTTCATATCTTGGCAGGGAAGTACTGACATCCCCACCTAATTTTCTGTAGGCTATCATTATGTCCAAGCTTTGAAGAATTAACTCAACAAATTATGAGGACTGACTCTACTTCTTGACAGAACATTGACTTTCACTTTAGGAGTGAATGCTTCAAACTCAATAAATTCTCATTTATTATAATGTTTGCTTTGGTGTGCTGCCCAGTTCTCCACTCAAGACTGAGGTTTGATTTTCCCAGCTTTGGCAGTGTTGGTTGATACCTCACAGCTGCATCTGTTTCTGAGAACTGCCCATGGCCACAGGGAGTTACCTCAAACGAATTCCTCTCCCTCTAGGGGTCAGCCCACATCAAATGATTGGTCTGTGAAGAAATTCAAAGGTCTTTTCCCTTGATTCAACTCCAGACAACTTTGATAGTCACTCAACTCCAGAGCTCCTTGAGGCACTGAGACTGCCTCTTCAAGTGCAGCACAGCAGTTCAGCTTCTCCCTTTGCCCAAACCTGTGTTCCACAGCCTTTGTAAGTGCTACTTCCAAGACTGTCCTCAGTAAAACTTTTGCATGCAATCTCTATCTCAGAGTCTGTTTTCCAGGGAAGTCAATCTAAGATGCCTGCCAGGCCTTATACTCTTTTACCCTGCTCTGACACTTCAAAGATCCACTACACAATTATCCCCCAATTCCTACCCTGTACATATTAATCAGGTCCTACAATTCCAATTTGTGATTAAATAACTTTCTCCAGTGGGAATTACTGAATTTTCATGCTTTGTAATAAGCCTAGAAACAGTAAGTGTTGGTGGGGCAGCTCCTGAAGAGCACAAACAGTATTTGGGGAGGCATTTGCCTCTATGAGGTGCATGTGTTCCAAACTAGGAAAACACTTTCTTCTGTCACAGGAGAGGAACTATTTCTGCCCTTGTTCAGAGGAAAACAGAGTTCAAGATTCTCACTCCAGTCCACACAAATGTCCCCATTCCAGTTCTTGAAATTTTGCTCTTTTCCAACCAAAGTCCTGAACTAAATAGAAGAGATCTCTCAAGGCAACATATTTGGTCTCCTTTGTAGCTCTGTCACGCTTAAAATCAAATCTGGGGTCTGATTTTCTGCAGAGTGTCCTACAGTCATAGATGTTAAGGCTCTGCATAAGTGAAGCCATAGAGGCCCTCTGGCTTTCACAGAGTGCCTCAAGTTGGCAATTGGCTGTTCTAAGCCTATCACTTTCTCTTTTAAAGCTTCCAATATCATTAACAAAAGCCAGCCCAATTCACAGTCCCTATAATTATTATTGTCCCCATACCATATAAGCATACAGCCACTGCACATCCTAAAGTCTTATCTTCCACCTGCACCTTATCCCAATTAACCACATGGGAAAGCCTTAGTAATCATGATGTCACGGCACGCCAGAGCTAATCACCAGCCCCTCTTAGCACTAGCACTGGGATTCTTATTGCTGTGAGAATGGTCAGTAATGCAGTTTCAATTCATTCCCTAAGGGTTCACTTTCTGGGGCCATTTCTGATACCAACTGTTTTAGACTGAGTTTCTTAGAGCCTGAAGCAAAGGCTTATGTGTTAATACTTTATTCAACAGCACAATCCTGGGAAGCAGGGGTGAGGGCAAGGGGAAGTGAGGCAGAGAAGAAGGGAAAGCTGATAAGTGGTGCACTCCTAAGCTGACCGCTACATAGTATTAAGTGTGATTGATTGCTTGATCTCATGGGAGTATCTCCCAAGAAGCCTTATTAATGACTGCTTCTTAGGACAGGCTATGCATGGGAGTGGAATGGAGAAGAGTTTATTCTCTTCTTTCAGCTATTTTCTGTTGGTCAAAGATCCACCTTCAAGGTTATAATCTCTTCTCACTTCCAGGCTACTTAGGTGTAGGCACCAAATGGTCCCATGGTGTCTTTTTTTTTTTTTTTTTTTTTTTTTTTTTTTTTTTTTTGCGGTACGCAGGCCTCTCACTGTTGTGGCCTCTCCCGTTGCGGAGAACAAGCTCCGGACGCGCAGGCTCAGCGGCCATGGCTCACGGGCTTAGCCGCTCCACGGCATGTGGGATCCTCCCAGACCGGGGCATGAATCCGTGTCCCCTGCATCAGCAGGCAGACTCTCAACCACTGCGCCACCAGGGAAGCCCCCCATGGTGTCTTTTGCCTCAGAATCAACAGGGAATTTGGGCAAAGGATGAAAGCTGTGCATTGATTCCATGATGAAAGGAATGATAATGCTGTAGCCATTTGAATTCGGTCAGAATTCACATAAAGAGGATCTCTGTGGCTGTGGCCCAGGATGCAAAATTAGTCAAAGGCCTCTGGAATAGGTGAAGCAAAGAAGTTATGAAGGGAAACAAATGGTATCTGATAAAACTACTTACTAGCTTTGTGACCATTTAAAACTTACATTTTCCCTTTCACTCATTTACTTCCTCTATAGCATGGAGCTAATAGTTATATAATATTAACTGCATGCTCTATGAATTATGATACCTTATTTGTAAATATTTTTTCACAGTTCTTGGACCATATAGTAAAGTATTATTTATTATTTCTGTTTTCATGAAGAAAAATTCTTGCAACCTAAATAAAAACTTGAAATATCCCTAGGTATTATTTAACCTTCTTATAAAGCACTGAGTATCAGGAAAATACTGCTAGAGGTATTTGGATGTGAGAGAAATATTAGTAAAATATTGATCCTGAATATGGTTTCTTATTTTAATTTAAAAAGACAGATAACTAACTTGCAAGACAACCAATACAAAAGAATAGAATTTTTCATCTCTTACCATAGAAAGACACAACCATACCTTTTTCTAGATGTAGTTTAGACTAGAAATGATTGTGAACTAGTATGCTTAGGGACTCTTTCAAGATTAAGACACCTGCTCATATGCACATTATAGTAGAGATAAAATGGCTTTGCCTTCTTGGTATATAGTACATATTCTTTCTCCTTCTATCAGCAACATAATTTACTCATAGCAAACATCTGTGCTATAATTGGGTAAAGTCATTTTGGAAAGATAACCTTAGCCTTGGACCACAGTTGGGATGTGATGCTAGTCTGGCTAATCCATGTGTTCAGTTTCTTATGGTGATTGACTCAGGAAGGGTCACATGACCTGAGTCAGTCCAATGTGGATCAATCTCAAGATCTGTCAGAAACATTATAGATCAGGGTTGTTAAGAATACCTATGTGAGCCTGAAGATGTTATGCATACCTTTCCTCTACGTTGGAAATTTCTGTCTGAATTATGCTAACAAAGGGAAGCAGAGCCACTCCCTCTTGTGAGAACACCAGAATCACAACTAGCTGCTGGACAATCATTGACAGGAAGACAGTGGAACTCACCAAAAAATATACACCACATCCAAAGACAAAGGAGAAACCACAATGAGATGGTAGAAGGGGCGCAATCACAGTAAAATCTAATCCCATAACTGCTGGGTGGGTGACTCACAGACTGGAGAACACTTATACCACAGAAGTCCACCCACTGGAGTGAAGGTTCTGAGCGCCATATTAGGTTCCCAACATGGGGGTCCAGCAACAGGAGGAGGAATTCCTAGAGAATCACACTTTGAAGGCTAGCGGAATTTGATTGTAGGACTTCGACAGGACTGGTGGAAACAGAGACTCCACTCTTGGAAGGCACACACAAAGTAGTGTGCACACCAGGACCGAGGAGAAGAAGCAGGGAGCCCAGATGAGACTGAACCAGACCTACCTGCTAATGTTGGAGGGTCTCCTGCAGAGGTGGGTGGTGGCTGTGGCTCACTGTGGGGACAAGGACACTGGCAGCAGAAGTTCTGGGAAGTACTCCTTGCCATGAGCCTTCCCAGAGTCCACCATTAGCCCCACCAAAGAGCCCAGGTAGGCTCCAGTGTTGGGTTGCCTCAGGCCAAACAACCATCAGGGAGGGAACCCAGCCCCACCCATCAGCAGACAAGCGGATTAGTTTTACTGAGCTCTGCCCACCAGAGCAACAGCCAGTTCTACCCACCACCATTCCCTCCCATCAGGAAACTTGCACAAGCCTCTTAGATAGCCTCATCCACCAGAGGGCAGACAACAAAAGCAAGAAGAACTACAACCCTGCACCTGTGGCACAAAAACCACATTCACAGATAGACAAGATGAAAAGGCAGAGGGCTATGTACCAGATGAAGGAACAAGATAAAACCTCAGAAAAACAACTAAATGAAGTGGAGATAGGCAAACTTCCAGAAAAAGTATTCAGAATAATGATAGTGAAGATGATCCAGGACCTCAGAAAAAGAATGGAGGCAAAGATTGATAAAATGCAAGAAATGTTTAACAAAGACCTAGAAGAATTAAAGAACAAACAAAAAAGAGATGAACAATACAATAACTGAAATGAAAAATACACTAGAAGGAATCAATAGCAGAATAACTGAGGCAGAAAAACGGATAAGTGACCTGGAAGACAGAATGGTGGAATTCACTGCTGCAGAACAGAATAAAGAAAAAAGAACGAAAAGAAATGAAGACAGCCTAAGAGACCTCTGGGCCACATTAAAAGCAACAATATTCGCATTATAGGGGTCCCAGAAGGAGAAGAGAGAGAGAAAGGACCCAAGTAAATATTTGAAAAGATTATAGTAGAAAACTTCCCTAACATGGGAAAGGAAATAACCACCCAAGTCCAGGAAACGCAGAGAGTCCCACACAGGATAAATCCAAAGAGAAACACACCGAGACACATAGTAATCAAACTGGCAAAAATTAAAAACAAAGAAAGAAAACTTATTGAAAGCAGCAAGGGAAAAATGACAAATAATATACAAGGGAACTCCCATAAGGTTAACAGCTGATTTCTCAGCAGAAATGCTACAAGCCAGAAAGAAGTGGCATGATATACTTAAAGTGATGAAAGGGAAGTAGCTACAACCAAGATTACTCCACCCGGCAAGGATCTCATTCAGATTCGATGGAGAAATCAAAAGCTTTATAGACAAGCAAAAGCTAAGAGAATTCAGCACCACCAAAGCAGCTCTACAACAAATGCTAAAGGAACTTCACTAAGTGGGAAGAGAAGAAAAGGACCTACAAAAACAAACCCAAGGGCTTCCCTGGTGGGACAGTGGTTGGGAGTCCGCTTGCCAATGCAGGGGACACAGGTTCGTACCCCGGTACGGGATGATCCCACATGCAACAGAGTGGCTGGGCCCGTGAGCCATGGCCGCTGAGCCTGCACATCCGGGGCCTGTGCTCCACAATGGGAGAGGCCACAACAGTGAGAGGCCCGCGTACCACAAAAAAAAAAAAAAAAAAAACATTAAGAAAATGGTATTAGGAACATACATATTGATAATTACCTTAAACATGAATGGATTAAATGCTCCAACCAAAAGACACAGACTTGCTGAATGGATACAAAAATAAGACCCATATGTATGCTCTCTACAAGAGACCCACTTCAGACCTAGGGACACATACAGATGGACAGTAAGGGGATGGAAAAAGATATTCCATGCAAATGGAAATCAAAAGAAAGCTGGAGTGGTAATACTCATATCAGATAAAATAGACTTTAAAATAAAGAATGTTACAGGAAACAAGGAAGGACACTACATAATGATCAAGGGATCAATCCAAGAAGAAGATATAACAATTATAAATATATATGCACCCAACATAGGAGCACCTCAATACATAAGATAACTGCTAACGGCTACAAAAGAGGAAATTGACAGTAACACAATAATAGTAGGGGACTTTAACACCTCACTTACACCAATGGACAGATCATCCAAAATGAAAATAAATAAGGAAACAGAACCTTTAAATGACACAATAGACCAGATAAATTTAATTGATATTTATAGGACATTCCATCCAAAACAGCAGATTACACTTTCTTCTCAAGTGCGCACAGAACAGTCTCCAGGATAGATCACATCTTGGGTCACAGATCAAGCCTCAGTAAATTTAAGAAAATTGAAATCATATCAAGCATCTTTTCTGACCACAACGCTATGAGATTAGAAATCAATTACAGGGAAAAAACGTAAAAAACACAAACACATGGAGGCTAAACAATACGTTACTAAATAACCATAGATCACTGAAGAAATAAGAAAGGAAATCAAAAAATACCTAGAGACAAATGACAATGAAAACACGATGATGCAAAACCTATGGGATGCAGCAAAGCAGTTCTAAGAGGGAAGTTTATAGCTATACAAGCCTACCTCAAGAAACAAGACAAATCTCAAATAAACAATCTAACCTTACACATAAAGGAACTAGAGAAATAAGAACAAACAAAACCCAAAGTTAGCGGAAGGAAAGAAATCATAAAGACCAGAGCAGAAATAAATGAAATAGAAACAAAGAAGACAATAGCAAAGATCAATAAAAGTAAAAGCTGGTTCTTTCAGAAGATAAACAAAATTGATAAATCATTAGCCAGACACATCAAGAAAAAGAGAGAGAAGACTCAAATCAATGAAATTAGAAATGAAAAAGGAGAAGTTACAACAGACACCACAGAAATAAGCATCCTAAGAGACTACTACAAGTAACTCTATGCCAATAAAATGGACAACCTGGAAGAAATGGACAAATTCTTAGAAAGGTATAACCTTCCAAGACTGAACCAGGAAGAAATAGAAAATATGAACAGACCAAACACAAGTAATGAAATCAAAACTGTGATTAAAAATCTTCCAACAAACAAAAGTCCAGGAACAGATGGCTTCACAGGTGAATTCTATCAAACGTTTAGAGAAGAGCTCACACCCACCCTTCTCAAACTCTTCCAAAAAATTGTGGAGGAAGGACACTCCCAGACTCATTCTATGAGGCCACCATCACTCTGATACCAAAACCAGACAAAGATACTACAAAAAAATTACAGGCCAATATCACTGATGAATACAGATGCAAAACTCCTCAACAAAATACCAGCAAACAGAATCGAACTACACATTAAAAGGATCATACACCATGATCAAGTGGAATTTATCCAGGGATGCAAGGATTCTTCAATATACGTAAATCAATCAATGTGATACCACCATATTAACAAATTGAAGAATAAAAACCATATGATCGTCTCAATAGATGCAGAAAAAGCTTCAGACAAAATTCAACACCGATTTATGATAAAAACTCTCCAGAAAGTGGGCATAGAGGGAAACTACCTCAACGTAATAAAGGCCATATATGACAAACCCACAGCAAACATCATTCTCAATGGTGAAAAACTGAAAGCATTTCCTCTAAGAGCAGGAAAAAGACAAAGATATCCACTCTCACCACTGTTTTCAACATAGTTTTGGATTCCTAGCCATGGCAATCAGAGAAGAAAAAGAAATAAAAGGAATACGAATTGGAAAAGAAGAAGTAAAACTGTCACTGTTTGCAGATGACATGATACTATACACAGAAAATTCTTAAGGTGCTACCAGAGAACTAATAGAGCTAACCAATGAATTCGGTAAAGTAGCAGGATACAAAATAATGCACAGAAATCTCTTGCTTTCCTATACACTAGTGATGAAATATCTGAAAGGGAAAGTAAGGAAACACTCCCATTTACCATTGTAACAAAAAGAATCAAATACCTAGGAATAAACCTATGTAGGGAGACAAAAGAACTGTATGCAGAAAACTGTAAGACACTGATGAAAGAAACTAAGGATGATACAAACAGATAGAGAGATATACCATGTTCTTGGATTGGAAGAATCAATATTGTGAAAATGACTATACTACCCAAAGCAATCTACAGATTCAATGCAATCCCTATCAAATTACCAATGGCATTTTTTATGGAACTAGAATAAAAAAATCTTAAAATTTGTATGGAAACAAAAAGACCCCAAATAGCCAAAGCAGTTTTGAGGGAAAGATACGTAGCTGGAGGAACCAGACTCCCTGACTTCAGACTATACAACAAAGCTACAGTAATCAAGACAATATGGTACTGGCACAAAAACAGAAACATAGATCAATGGAACAAGATAGAAAGCTCAGAGATAAACCCATGCACCTATGGTTAACTAATCTATGACAAAGGAGGCAAGGATATACAATGGAGAAAATACAGTCTCTTCAATAAGTGGTGCTGGGAAAACTGGACAGCTACATGTAAAAGAATGAAGTTAGAACACACCCTAACACCATACACAAAACTAAACTAAAAATGGATTAGAGACCTAAATCTAAGACCAGACACTATAAAACTCTTAGAGGAAAACATAGGAAGAACACTTTTTGACATAAAGCATAGCCAGATCTTTTTTGATCCACCTTGTAGAGTAATGGAAATAAAAACAAAAATAAACAAATTGGACCTAATGAAACTTCAAAGCTTTTGCACAAAAAAGGAAACCATAAACAAGAGGAAAAGACAACCCCCAGAATGGGAGAAAATATTTGCAAACGAATCAACAGATAAAGGATTAATCTCCAAAACATATAAACAGCTCATGCAGCTCAATATTAAAAAAACAAACAACACAATCCAGAAATGGGCAGAAGACCTAAATAGACATTTTTCCAAAGAAGACATACAGATGGCCAAGAAGCACATGAAAAGCTGCTCAACATCACTAATTATTAGAGAAATGCAAATCAAAACTTCAATGAGGTATCACCTCACAACAGTTAGAATGGGCATCATCAGAAAATCTACAAACAGCAAATGCTGGAGAGGATGTGGAGAAAAGGGAACCCTCTTGCACTGTTGGTGGGAATGTAAATTGATACAGCCACTATGGAGAACAGTATGGAGGTTCCTTAAAAAACTAAAAATAGAATTACCATATGATCCAGCAATCCCACTACTGGGCATATACCCAAAGAAAAACATAATTCAAAATGACACATGCACCCCAATGTGCATTGCAGCACTATTTACAATAGCCAGGTCATGGAAGCAGCCTAAATGTCCATCAACAGACGAATGGATAAAGAAGGTGTGGTATATATATACAATGGAATATTACTCAGCCATAAAAAGGAACGAAATTTGGTCATTTGTAGAGACATGGATGGATCTAGAGACTGTCATACAGAGTGAAGTAAGTCAGAAAGAGAAAAACAAATATCGTATATTAACGCATATATGTGGAACCTAGAAAAATGGTACAGATGAACTGGTTTGCAGGGCAGAAGTTGAGATACAGATGTAGAGAGGAATCGTATGGACACCAAGGGGGGAAAGTGGCAGGGTGGTGGTGGTGGTGGTGTGATGAATTGGGTGATTGGCATTGACATGTAAACACTGATGTGTATAAAATTGATGAAAAAAAAAAAAAGGGAAGCAGAGTCCAATTTTGACCAAAAGGAAACAATACTGGGGGGTGGATTTTGAGGACAATGTTGGAGGCCTAGTTCCAACCATATTTGAAGCTTTCATTATTCTCAGACCATTTGATTATCACTACTACTACTATTAATACTACTGGTACTACTTTGATTTAGTCTTCTGTTACTTGCAATCACATGTGTATTGGTTCATTTGTTGTACATTTTGGTTGATTAGTTTTAATAAACGTACTGTAGTTACAGGAGATGTTAACAGTAGGTGGCATTTCTGTGGGGTGTATAGAAACTCTGTACTATCTTTGCAACTTTTCTGTAAATTTAAACTAATCTAGAATTTTAAAAAATATTTTAAAAAGTATCATGTATAATACAAATCTGCTTTGCCATGTCACACTGCCCACGGGGATGTAGATCCTCTCGCTAATTAAGTCAAGAAGGTCAAGGACAAGCATTTCTCTAATATTCACACTTGGGGAACCTCTGCTTCCTGAATGTATGGATAGAAAATTTTCAAAACACAAGTCAGTATGGTCAGTTTTGGGTGAAAACTTTTCAGTGAAGGGGAGATGAAAGAGGATGAAAAGATAGCATTTCAGTCAGCCATTCTGATTCATGACTGGTAAACAGTGGTCAGCTTTATATCTTGGTTTTCTAGTCATTCTAATGTCTGCTCTACTTATACTATAAAATACTATAACTAGAAGTAGGTTCTTTATTTTTATTTTCTCTGTCAATCTCATATCAATCAAGATATATGGGCATAAATCTAGAGAAAATCATAATTCAAAAAGATACACGCACCCCAATGTTCACTGCAGCACTATTTACAGTAGCCAAGACATGGAAGCAACCTACACACCCACTGACAGATGAATGGATAAAGATGATGTGGTATATTTATACAAAAGAATATTACTCAACTATAAAAAAAGAATGAAATACTGTCATTTGCAGCAACATAGATGGAGCTAGAGATTATTATACTAAGTGAAGTAAGCCAGACAGAGAAAGACAAATATCCTGTGATATTGCTTATGTGTAGAATCTTAAAAAAAAAAAAAAAAAAAAAAATAGATACAAATGGACTTATATACAAAACAGAAACAGACCCCCAGACATAGAAAACAAACTTATGGTTACCAAAGGGTAAAGGGCAGGGGAGGATAGGAGTTTGGGATTAGCAGATACAAACTACTATATATAAAATAGATAAACAACAAGGTCCTACTACGTAGTACAGGGAACTCTACTCAATATCTTGTAATAACCTATAAGGGTAAAGAATCTGAAAAAAAAAGATATAAATAAGTCACTTTGCTGTACATCTGAAACTAACACAACAATGTAAATCAACTATACTTCAATAAAAATAAATAAATTTAAAAAACCTGGTATTAATTAAGGCTCTACTTTTAATACAGGATTTTCTTTTTGTATTACAAATTCATATAATTTTCTCCTCAAAGTATTTTTTTCAGAATATTATGTTTAACTTGTAAAAACACCTCATTCCCAAATAACAGAAAGATTTTATTTTATTGTTGTTAATTCAGATATGTATCAATAATTTTCAGTGATTATTCTGTGGAGGAATCAGCCTTTAGCATATAACCTGAAGATATCCAATAACTGCAATTTCAAACAAAAAACAGAAATAGTGTAACTAAACAGAATACACTTAACTAAAAAATCTTAGCCCCCAGTCTTACACCTTGTGAAACATGACTTTTATTTAGCCTGCTTTTATTTCTTTTCTAGGCATTTTTTAACAGAAAGATTTGGTTGATTTCACAAAGGGTAGGAAGTGTGTATCAAAGTTCCAGAGGCCCTCCATACTTCCAAAGACAAGCTCACGGTGCTTCTGCTAACAGCATCAACATGGTTCAGAAGGAATACAAAGGAAAAGATAGTATTTATAAGCTAATATTCAAAATAGAATGTTAAAGTCTATAGGCTTAAAAACCAGGCATTGCTGTGAGAGAAGAGATTGTCTTTCCACTTTCCCATTGAACATATTATTGTCTGTGCTTGAGTGTTTAGATGATAGAGTTGGTTGTAGCAGATGTCCGAGGAAGAAAAGTAGAAGTAAATGAAAATCCCACCATTTCTGACTTCATAGAAATTGAGAAGAAAAGGGTAGAGAAGCAAGGAGACTGAAGAAGTGAAGATCAGGGCAGCCACCTACTCTGATTTTCCAGCCCTGGAATTACAAAGCATATAAGGGTTGGAACAGCAACGTTCAGTTTGAATGTGAGGTCAACTCTGTGTGGGATATTGGCCAGCCACCTCTTTGGGAGTTGGGGAGCAGACTCCTGCATAAAGCATCCCTGAGCTAACTTCGGAGGGCTTGGTATAGTTGGGAGGTGCAACAGTGTTTTCAGGCAAAGAGAAGGTCTAACCTGTACTTGCATAGGTCTCTCTCTTCCTGCGTGTCACTGACATACAGAGGATCAAAAGGCAATATGGCCTCCTGTGGTTGAGGGCAAAGTAATCTCATAGTAGATGCTACCATCAGACTATGGGTCAGATGGGAGAAGCAGCAGAAATTCAAAAGGTCAATTCAGCTGGGAGGGTCCTGAGACACTAGGAAATAAGAAAGAATAAGAAATCATCTGCTGCAGAAATCAGCCACTATTGCCAACCCAATCAGGCAAAACAACACCTTAGATAA
This sequence comes from Tursiops truncatus, assembly GCF_011762595.2. NCBI lineage: Eukaryota > Metazoa > Chordata > Mammalia > Artiodactyla > Delphinidae > Tursiops > Tursiops truncatus. The sequence continues at coordinate 55,348,651 of NC_047039.1, read as the reverse complement.
ATGATACATTAGCATACCAGCCAGGGCACATTATAAATTAGGAGAACAATATCCTTTTCCCAGTGTTACAAGATGATGCCATAAGCCACGACTCTACTCCTCTACACACAGATGACATCTTAGAGAATATAAGAGAACATTGATGCATTTGAGTCATCCAAGAAGACACATTTTGTAACGTAAAAAATTTAATGATTGGATTGTACTGAGATTAGCAAATAAAAGTAAGCTTTACTTTCTTTCCCTGCTACCTAGCCATTGGAGGGTAGTGTGAAAGATGAGGCAGTTATAGATAAAATACGGAATCTTTATTTCCTTCACACATCTGAGTGTAATGTGCACCAATCTGCAACCCTGCAAAGCATTTGTTTTCTGACTTCTCAATCTCAGACTACTTTATCTTCAGGTCAGTTGAGCTTCTCTCCATCTCACTTTGCATCAGTTTCTAGATGCAAACTCCAAATTCTGATGGAATTTTGGCACCAAATCTAAACTTTCCTTACTGTTGTTATGTTCCAGATGTCTTGAAATAGCCTCCTATAGTCATTGTCGTAGATTCTGTCATTATAGCTGCTATATCATACTAGCTCATTCATGATTGAATTGAATCTTATTTTTAGAGATTTGCTTTCCAGCAAAACTTCCTCAAAATCATTCTTATAACTTGTCTTGCTTTCTCCAGTCATTTCTCACCATATTTCTCATTGCTGGACTCCAAGCCACATTCAATACTACGAAACATGTCACACTGTTTGATCTCCTTTCAGTTAACTTTCACTCTTTATAAAACTGGCATTCCTGAGACTTGTGTGTGTATGATCATTCTAAAATAACTTTCCTGCATCCAAAAAGGCACAGATGGGAGACACATAAAATTCACTGGGAAAGTGGGTATTAATTACCAGGAAACACATACAGAGCCAACAACACAGATTTACACGCAGGAATCAATTAACTAATGATTAAGGACACTCACAAGGTCTGACAAGTGCCACATCTTCTGATCTCTCTTAGGTCAAAAGCTATCATTCTTACCTCCTCACTGTCACAGCACCTTAATTGCACCTCAACCATATACATGCTTTATTCTCCTGCCATTACTGCTAGCGGTTTATTTGCCTTCCTTTTCAATATTCCTATGTTTTATTCATATTTCTCTAGCATATTTTCTAAGGCACTACTTTGCAAGATGCTGATACTGACTGCTGTTTGTTGAATCGAACGGCAACTCATTTTATTCTTAATGTGAGACAAGAGGTGAGTTCTAATTCTATATCCAATATACACATACATTGTAAGCAAGATTCTTACGTATTAAGTTTCTCTGAAATGACCACATTAGCTGTGTGATTCTTGTGCGAACAGGGGAAGTGCAAAGTAAAAATAAAGGGACAAGGAGTCTACCCAGATAGGAAAAGTGGAGAGAAAAAGCTGTTTTCATTTCCTGAAGTCCCAGGCTAAGTCAAGTTCGTGACTATGGCCTCTTGTGAGAGGCACCATGTGGGCAACAGAAGATCCCTGAAGGTCTAACTCTATGTGCTTTAGCATGTCTTTGAAATGAAGGTAAGGCCGACTTAAAATGTTTACCTTTATGGGAAAGAAGTAGCAAACAAACACTTATTGTGAGCCTTCAATATGGCAGGTCTGTGAAGGGCAGGCCACTTACATATTTTCCTCAGGGAGACATAACCGTCCCTATACCAACTGAAATATCAATGTATTTTACTAAAATAATCACTCAAGTAGCTACTTGAGAATTTATTTCCATCATGGCAGTGGTTTTGCAACGATGCCTGAGGTGTTTGATTTGCAGCCCTGAGCTCAGCTGATTCTAAATATTTCCAGTAATCTATCCCTCTGGTCCATATCTCACTCCAGTTCTCCCCAGTCAATCTTCAAATTAAGAGTCCCCGATCGCCATTTCTCCCAAATATGTAGCTTTTCTTAGGTCTTCCCCTTTCTGATTTCTAATTGATGTTGGTAATCTACTGTGCCTCTGAAATGGCTTTTCCCATTGTGGAGAATTCTTTCAAACGAAACCTCTTAACATTTCTCCCTTTACCTCCTTGAAAGCCAATTTAACCAAATAGCAATGCTGATTAAAACTTCTGTTTCAAGATAGCACACTTTTTACACATTTTACAAGGAAGCATACAGCATCAGGTATTATCATTCCAGGTGTTGGTTATTTCATTCTGTTGTATATCAAATTGTTGTCCAATGTATTTATTTATTACTTTTAAAAGTTTCCAAGGCACCAGGCATTATACTGCAAACTGGGGTGGCTCCTAAAGATATAAAGGCAGCCATGCGTGAGCTTATAGCATGATAAGGGATTCAGATATGACTGGAGTACCAGGTGGCAAGTGCTGGGAGAGGGGATTCTACCACTCTGAAACATAGTGGGATGACTAACCGTCCTATGGGGGTGCAGTGGATGCTGTGATGGGCCACCTAGAAATTCCTGCAGGTCTGAGATCCTCATTGTGCCTACAACGGGGCTGCTAACAGGTCTCTATCTATCCTTCTCCAGGAATTATCCTCAGTGAAAGAGATCCACTATGCCCAAGGTTATGCTTCCTCAGGGAAAACGCTTATTCAATGCTGTGCTATGATCTGCTCTCCTTTCTTTAAGTACAGAAATCTTGAACTATCCTCCCTGGCTCTAGGGAGGCTTGGATTGGCTAAGGGTTCTTTTCCACTGTATCACATTTCAGCCTCTCCTCTGACCAGTACTGCTTCCTCCATCTCCTTCATGCAGCATTGCCTCCTACCGAAAGAAAGCCATCATAGAGTCTCTAGGAATCCAACCTAAAATGGGGTTGAGTCAGGGAAAGCCCACAAGTAGTTTTGAGGGTAGTCCAAATAAATAGAAGTGACATGACCTGGTATTGTATTTAGGGGATAATTAGAGGAAACATACAGAGTGTGCTTATATGTGATGGATGCACTAAAGCTTGGGGTAAGGTGGTAGTGTGGGGAGTGGCTGGCAGTGAGGTTCAAGGCATGGGAAAATGCTGGTTGTAAAGAGCCACAGAAGCCTTGCTAAGCAGTGAGCAGAGGCTTTAAATCTGAGGAGTGACAGGACCGTATTTCTCTATGGAGGTAATTGTAACAGCCACGTGGAGAAAAGGACTGAAGGCAGAGAGATCTGTGATGGGGATTCAGTTTGACAGCTTTTATGATAGAACATAGTGAAAAAAACAAAGACTAAAAGAATGGCAATTATATTAAGATATCTACAGTGATATCTGTAGGATTAAAGACTTGTTGTTAAAAGAGTTAAGAGACGGTTGGTGCCAAAATAACTTTAGGAATTCCAGGTTCTGATGTTGGAGAGACCACTGACAAAGGTGATAAATACAGAAAGAGGTGAAATGAATTGGACTATATCCTTCCATAATTATCTTCTACAATCCTCAGCACCCAATGCTGAAAATATGGGAAGAACAAAATTCAGGGAATCATCAAAATGAAATAAAATAATTTATATGAAGACCTTAGAACAATGCCTGGCATAGAGAACACTACATTTATTAGTTTGATAACAGGGTGGATCTTCACTCTTTCAATTTACAGGTGGACAGATATACCACTTACTACTATTATCCCATCTCTCTTGGAGATGTTTGAAAACATATTACAAATTTCATACCATCCCTGACATATTTTATAAGCTAGCACCCAAACAAACAAAAATTTCAAAAGCAATCTTACATTTTATTTTTAAACCATTGTTACCTACTCTCTTCTTTCCAGGGGCTTGTGTCATGCTTGTGAAATCAATAGCAAGAAGCAAGTATTTCAGGAAGCAGACAGTCAAGGACAGCCTCTTATTCTGCTCTGCAAAGCGTTTCTTGCTCTAGAGGCACTCGAACATGTGATGACGTCTTTACTTTTCCGAAGCCTAAAAATATGTTAAGAAGTTTTTTAAGTATTATCATCAAACTTGGGTCTCCAGGACAGAATATTTCTTTTTAATAATAGTAGCCATTTTCACTGAACCCCCCCTGTGTGCCTGGCACGAAGTGAAAGACTTTATAAACATTATCTTTAATCTTGTTAGTAATCCCACAGGATTTTTATTCCTGTCTTCAGTTTCCACCTCAGGCTTTGGGATGTTGAATAATTGGTTCAAGGTCAACGCAGACCTCTGGTTGCAAAGGAGGCTTTCACCTGGGGCTCTACGCCTTTACAGCTGAATAGCTAAGTCATTCCTGAAAATTATCCTGTCAATTCCAGGTGCAGGACAAAAGGGAATGATGTCTGCAGTCTTTGCTTGCTAACTCACTGGATTGCTTTCAGGTTTCATAAGAACACCAGTGAAAAGAAAGTGAGGGAGGTAGAAATGTGGCCATTATTAGGTTCATACAAAAGACTTAGGCTGCTGAAGGACAGGGAACACGCTCAGTATTGTAAATACTTATGTTTCTCCGTGCAGACCAAGAAGAGGAGAGGTAGGATCTGGTATCAATGGAATCTAAAAGGAATAAAGCAGAATAAGGCAAGAAAGAAAAATCATCATCAATATGTAGATAATTCACTCTGTATCTGTGTGTGTGTGTGTGTGTGTGTGTGTGTGTGTGTTTAGTTAAAGCATTCTATACTGTCACTTCATTTTATCTCAGATTTTTAGCAGTCTCTTCTCCCACACCCAGGAGACTGTGTGTTAGATTTAGTATGATTGTTTTAAATAAGGCTGCTACCACGGTACCTGTCATTTAACTGTTAATAAAAGTACAGTTATACAATTTTCTCTTGGGCCTTTCGCCTCTCTTCATACTATACTGTCTTTCAAGTATGACAACAGTGGCCAGTATGAACAGGAAAAGTACTTTGAATGTCAGCTTCCTACTCAGGGTGGATTTATAGAGTTCACCAATTTTCATGGCATTTTATAGGTTTTGGAGAGATAGATGACCATTAAAGGTAATCAGAAAACAGTATCATGATTTTGTAAAATATGATATAAATGCAGAAACATCTATTAAGTGCAATAAGAGTAATTTTCATTTTATCTATAGAATATTGGTAATTGAACATCTTTACCAGATAGATGAAAATCAATAAATATAGAATAAGATAGAATGATATATATTTATTTCACATGTATTTGTTACATATAGCACTTGTAATAACAGGAATAATATATTTTAAAAGATGAGCAAAAATAGAAATAACCAACCATAACCATTTTATTAGATATAACTAGGATGATCACTTTCAGATATATTCTTCAACACTTGTTTTCCACTAAACCCATACAAACAAAAATAATTTTAAAAACTTTAAGAAGAAATTAGGTGAATTTAGGGTCAATAAGGAAATACTCATTTTTATCAGGTGCTTTTCTTATTTTTATCACTTCCATATATCACTCATGTTGTGTTATGTTAACATGAAAAAGTTCAAATGCTGGATAGCTCTGAAGTCAATCATGCCAACATAAGTTGCATTCAACAATTGTCTATTACCTCTTGGTCAATTATGATAAAACTCAAAGAGACCCCATGATTACCATCATTATTGATTTTTACAATCAAACTTAAATTGAACAGATCTCTCTTATCAAAACGAATTAACAAAGATATATGAAACACAGGAAGAAAAACACTGACAGTCATATCCCATGTATTTCAATCTAACTTGAGAAGCATGTTAATACTATGACATTCTTCTATTTACTTTACAGAATACAGTGGATTTTGTTGCTAAGGAGCTCAAAATGACAGTTGCCTTTCTAATCCATTAGCAAAATGTAAAATGCAATGCTGAATGTCACTATTGCCCTCTTAAACTGTACTAAGTATGGTTTTAATATTGATTCTTGCACATGTCATACATTCCCCAGCATTCAGTACTTTTGATGGCAGGTTGTACTACAAATCACTCATATCTTTCATCCTGATCTTTAGATATACATTTTTAATACATTTTTATTATACTGCCGGTCTTCCTTTAGTCAGGATTATGAATGCATTTTACATGTTGGAAAAGATAGCTTTATTGGAGTAATGTGCCAGGAGAAATAGAGAGAATGAAAAGAGAAAAGGTTAGGAATAATGGGTATATTATGGCCTATAGTGCAAGTATTTAAAAAAAAAAAAGATAATAATAGAGGAAATAGCCTAACCTGAAACATAATCTATTAAAACGATTTTAGAAACAATAATAATACCTTAAAGTTGTATAGCAATTTAGTTTCAAATTATTTCTTAAAAATTAATTATTTATTTATTTTTGGTTGCATTGGTCTTCCTTGCTGCACGCAGACTTTCTCTAGTTACAGCGAGTGGGGGCTACTCTTCGTTATGGTGTGCAGGCTTCTCATTGCGGTGGCTTCTCTTGTTTTGGAGCATGGGCTTCTCTTGTTGTGTGCAGGCTTCAGTAGTTGTGGCACGCGGGCTCTAGAGTGCAGGCTCAGTAGTTGTGGCACACGGGCTTAGTTGCTCCGCAGTATGTGAGGTCTTCCTGCACCAGGGCTTGAACTTGTGTCCCCTGCATTGGCAGGCAGATTCTTAACCACTGCACCACCAGGGAAGTCCCACTTTCAAACTACTTTTACATACATTGTTTCATTTGATCTTCAGAACCACTCTGTGATATAGAAAGAGTAGTTATTATTTTCTCTATTATCCAAAAACAGTCACTGACCAATAATTATGAGAGATTACGTGGCTTGCCCAAGGTTGTAGGGCTAGTAAATAATAGGGTCAAGATATGGAAGAATGTTCTGATTACTGGTCCAGTGATTTTACCTTACACTCATGAAGGATATCTTCTATCAGAATAAATACAAAAGTAAAAAAAAAAAATATATATATACACACACACACGCACACACACACATATATATATGAGCCAGGAAATTTATCCTGCCTCTCTTCTCTCATTTTTTTCTTCTCCGGTATTCTGTTGGAAATGTCCCAATATAAACTTGTGCCTGGAACAGTGCTTAGCATTCATGGGAACTCATTCAATGTTTTCAAATAAATGGAAAAATAAAGGAATAAATAAATCTACACTTTTGAATATAGTACCTGAAGAACTTCTGATTCCTGGTCATTCCCATGAATACTGTGAAACGAGTTTATTTTCACTTGTCACTCTAATTGTAGTGTTTTGTTTACATGTATAGAGTGATTGGATAAATTATCATTTGACCTAGCATATTACTGTTTACAATAAATAGTGAATAATGAATATTCAACCAAAATACAATATAGTTACATCAAACTTATGGCTAGAACATTTTATTTTTCTTCTTGATTTTAACTTCTTCTACTATCTCAGAAATAATAGCCATAGGAGATTATACTTACTTAAATTTAGATTAAAGGAGGATTTGGTCAATTGTTCTTATAGTTCTGATTTGGAGACTACTAATGCCCATTAGAATGACACATGAATCATATACTTTATATTAAATATGACTATTTCTAACCTCATTAAGATGTTTCAAAATTCAAATAACAGAGTTGTATAGGCTATATAAGTGATCCACCTAATTTGTGTAAAAACTGGATTTATTGGGTATTTGCTAATATGTCTCAAATTATCAATCAATATGAAGTCATAAAAAGCCATATACAATTGTTTGAATGTGTGCATTGTTTTACACTATATATTGATCATTTTTTGATCCTCGTGTTAGCCTCAAATCACACTGTATCAGGGTTTTGAAGGGGTGTATGTGGGGGGGCAAAACTGGCAAGATGCTCAACAAACTCATTTCATCTTTCTGCATCTATAAAAAGACTACAATTCTCATCTTCACCTAGAGTTATTTTGTTATGTAGGGCCATATAACTGGGTTCTGTCTAATGCAATGTGGGTAGAAGGGTGTCCTGTGCCTAGAAGAGTGTCCTATGCTTAGGCATAAGGCTTGCTCTGTGAGCCTCCACAATCTCTTCTACTTCAATGATGATTAGGACAGTTATATTGAAAGTAGTGACATTATATGTAGAAATAGCCTAGTTTTTCATTCATTTTTAGAATAAAGCCTCCAAGAGAATCTCTGACACCAAATGGAATTTGAATGAAGGAGAAAAAATTTTGTTGCGTTACGCCATTAAGTTGTATGATTTACTTGTTAATGCATCATAGCCTAGACTTCACTAACTAATAAGGATATGGGTAATGTGAATTGTTGCTATGAAGTTACAAAAAAAGGACATTTGTAGGCTTAGAAATCAGAGAGTGTACAAAGAAGAAACTGAAATTGGAAGCTAGAAAGCTGATGAATTGTGTCACACGGTGGCAAAATACTTGATTACCAGGGATAACTGTGAAAGCAGACCATGGGCCTATGAAGTTTGTGGGTGTACAGAAAGAAGTTGAAAATCACGAGTTCAGTACAGTTTGTTGTTTATTATTGATTTAAATAGATAAGGAATTATAAGAAATAATGAGCTTAAGGAAGAATTGAAAAGATTATGAGCAAAACTGAATAGAAAAACTATAGAGTTTGGAGACTTCGCATTTGTAGAAAAGCCAACTACTTCTAAATCCCAAACAGGAAGATATTAAGAAATAAAATTTTCAGCAAAACCCAAGAAAAAATTTTCATTTGAATAAAGTGACCCAAGGAAAATATCAGATTAAGTTATAGCCTTCCCATTCAAGTCTGAAAGGTTCCAGATAGGCACCATTAAATTGAATGACACAGACATGGGAGTGAGAAAGTAAAAAAAAAATAAGTGGATTTGAGAACTATGTCTATTAAAGAATTTTAAGTGTGGAACAGACAATAAGCAAGGGGATCTGAAGCCTACTAAGTTTTGAAGAAAACTAGGACCATAAAAAAGTTAAGACTTTTTAAGATTTAAAACAACTCTTAAGACTTCAATCTGCATGAGCAATAGACACATTTCAAAAGCTCTACAGGTCTGCAAGAGTAATTTCCCCCCAAACTATTTTATATATAATACATAAACAATGAACTAGGAAGAACCTCCAGAGTGTGGAGCCAGGGGCCAGGGAAAACTATGGATAACACAATTCCTCTCATAGAGCAGCTTCAGAAATAATAAAAAATCAAAGAACTCCTGGCTCTTCTAGGGCTGAGGGATTGAACGCAATCAGCTCAATGGTGTTTAGAATTGCCAGAGACTGATGCCTACAAGTTCTTCTTTTATTTGCTTTTTCAAATGGGAGTATTTACTCTGATTATCTGGTCTCTACACATTATGTGTGAGTACATGGTCTGCTGTCAGGTAACTTTGTGGTCAAGGCACATGACCACTGAGATTTGTAGGAGATCATATAGGTCATCAAGACCCCAGGGATATGACTGTGTATGATTTAACAATCATGGACTTTGAACTGGGTACAATAACTGGGTGGGTCTCTGTATTGTCCCTTTTAGGGAGAAAGAAAGTATGTTCTAAGTGTAGAAAGAAAAGTGACACATTTGGTGAATAAAAAAGAGGATTATGTCATAGAATGCCTAGATGTTCAGTAACTCCAACAGTTCTTTCTGGGTACTATGTTTTCCAAACACTTGTAGTTAGTTTGGGCCTTCTGACTAGATAATGGCCATGTGACCAGCTTCTTCAGTCAGTGTGGGAACAAGTGATGTGTGCAATTCCCAGGCCTGGATGTGAAACTTCTTGCACACACTTTCACTTTGTCCTTTGCTTTTGTTACAACCAGGAAGGCCACCTAAGAGATGGTGGCATAAGAGGCTGGTAGCCTGGTTCAGTTGATTACTGCTTGAGAGACAGTCACTAAGAAAATCTCCAACCTAAAACATACCCTGTGTATCTTAGAAGTAAAATTTTATTGTATGATTCTACCAACATTTGGGGGCCTATTTATTACCTGAGCTTAGCATAGCCTGCCCTACCTAATCAAATATGTCTCATTCAACTAACAAATTTGGCAGTGTTTCATACATTTTTGTGTGTTGAGCACTTAGCAGAGTTCTTGGCATTTACAATAAGTATTTGTGTTCAATGGGTGTTTGCTTATGAAATGAATCATCAGTTCTATGAAGAAATAAGTTCTAGGGCAGGATTTACAGAGAAAACAAAGATCACATACGTATGCGGTAAACTGAATTATTGCTCCCAATTCTTTACTTCCCTGTATAGCAGGATCACACATGGACAACCTCCAGCCTGTTATTTTTTAGTGTAGTGTCTCTTTGAGGTCAAAATATACTTGCCTACCCCATTGATATTGGGCTTTACCATATGACTTGCTTTAGCCAGTGGCATGCATGTGTAAGTCACAATATATTATTTTCCAGCTGAGGAGTCAAGATGCATCCAGGTTTCCACTTGCCTCTTGGGCTTCTTTCAGGTCTTGAAGATAGTGCTGCCAGGGTGCTGCTTGTCTCAGAAGGAGACATGTAGGAGGATATGAACCCACCTTCAGTCTGGAGCCCAGCCCAGTTGAATCCTTGAAACCTAGCTAGGATTCGTTAAATCTTAAGAAATCAAAGATCTGTGAGTTATTAAAAAAAAAAGTTCTTGTAGGACAAAGAGATTCTGAGGTTGTTTTCTACATGGCAAAAACTGACATTATGGACTTCCCTGGTGGTGCAGTGGTTAAGAATCCACCTGCCTATGCAGGGGACATGGTTCGACCCTCGTCCGGGAAGATCCCACATGCAGTGAAGCAACTAAGCCCATGCGCCACAGCAACTGAGCCTGCGCTCTAGAGTCACAACTACTGAGCCCATGTGTCACAACTATTGAAGCCTGCATGCCTAGAGCCCATGCTCCACAGCAAGAGAAGTCACGGCAGTGAGAAGCCAGCACACCGCAACAAAGAGTACCCCTTGTTCGCCGCAACTAGAAAAAGCCTGCGCACAGCAACGAAGACCCAACACAGCCAAAATAAATAAATAAATTAATTAATTAAATTAAAAAACCAAAAAACCCTGATGTCACAGTAAATTCCATAGGTGGAAATTGAATTCAGTCTCCAAATTCAATGCTTTACCTACTACACAGTGGGAAAGATTTATTTTGAACTTAAGCACAAATTCTTCCATTCAACCCCTACTAAATTTTTAATTTGGAATGCATCTGTAGCTTTTAAACTCTTATTTTTATGTCTTGATATTTATTTTGCTCTGTATAATTTTTTAAAAAATAAAAAACTTTTAACTTTCTAATCTTCACTCAAAAGCAATTTGTTTCTGTAATTATAAAAACTGACAAGAAAAAGAATTACAAAATGGTCATTTTCAAGGATGCTGTTTTTCTTCTCTTATGAAAATATGCAATTGTAATGAATATTGTTAATGCCTCTCAGTTCCTCTATGGCATTTAAGAAATAATATTCACTGGAATTTATACACTATAACTATGCAATTATTTTTACATCTTTGATGTGTAGCATGAAGGAATGCTAATCTTTGTTTACATTTTTTTAGGTTTGCTTTTTATATTTAAAAACAAACTATTTAATAGCAAGGCCAATAAGAGTCCTAATTACTTGTATTTATTATTAGTACTTTCTTCATTAAATTAGACGTTAGAAAAAAGACTTTTATAACTTAACCTCATTGACTATCATTATTGATGTGTTCTTGTCCCTTCAGTAACCCTCCTGTTTTGTGTGCCTCATTGTTTATTTTACTGTAAATCTTTTAAAATAGAAATCTCATTTCCTCTTCTACTCTGAGCTAGATTTAAGACCTCTTCCTTGAAGTGACCGTTAATTTCTTTTAATTCAGTCAAAAAAATGATAAAAACTCTTGGCAGGAGGAATGAATTGACTACTCAATTATAGTTACTAGAAAATTCAGGCAAAATAACTATACTGGCTGTACATTTAGACACAATCTTTGTAATGTTAAACTTTATTACTTCATACACTTCAGCTAAGATTAGGCGAGACTACACTCTAAATTACATATACAGCACATTTTGGTGTAGTATATACGATATATTTGTATAGAATAAGACGATACGATAGCTAGTGGGAAGCAGCCACATAGCACAGGGAGATTAGCTAGGTGCTTTGTGACCACCTACAGCGGTGGGATAGGGAGGGTGGGAGGGAGGGAGACGCAAGAGGGAAGAGATATGGGGACATATGTATATGTATAGCTGATTCACTTTGTTATAAAGCAGAAACTAACACACCATTGTAAAGCAATTATAGTCTAATAAAGATGTTAAAAAAAGATATTATGGTTGGAAGTTTTGGATACATTTTAAATATCTGCAAAATCACTTATCAAATTTTTTACCAGATGCATTTCTTACTATGTACTTATTAATTACTTAATAATAATTAAGAAAACAGGAAAATATTATGGAAGCAAATCATATACATTCAATAGTAGGATTTTGATATTTGTAAAGAGATTTTTGATTATTTGTTCCTGTGTTTTCCCAATTAGGTGTTTTTCCCTAGCAAACACAGGTGCAAATTGGTATTGACAACACATACAACATTTAGAAGAGAATATATGTCTTATGAGAAAAATTTTCTTTAATCTGTCTATCCTTGCCTTCATAATCCTATATAACTTATCTTAAAATTTGTCAGAGGAGAGTTTCATTGTTTGTAGTTGTGAAACTGAATGTCAGACAGTGATTTTCAAGTTTATTCAGTAAGGGAAAGTTCTCTCATTCTGTAAGTTTCCCATTTAAAAAACCTCCTTTTCTTTTTCTTTTGAACTTGCACTAGTGAGTTAGCATGACAGATTTTATTCATTCTGAAATGGTAGAGGAAACTCTGATGTTATCTCCTGGAATATTGGAGGCTTCTCCCAAATTACTATATTTTAAGTTCAAGTTGAAATGAATAGTGTCAAAGCAGTTCAACCACAAGGGAAGGAACATGAAATAGAATAACATGATTCTGAATTTTTTACCCTGACCTGATTTTACCAATACCTGTTAGCCTATGCAACAAAGTTCTTGTGTCCTGGGACCTTGTATCACCTTTGTATCTGTAGTATAGGTTTCTCAATCTTGGCATTGTTGACATTTGGGGCTGAATAATTCTTTGTTTTAGAGTTTTTCCTGTCCTTTATAGGATGTTTAACAGCATAACTGGCCTCCACCCATATAAATGTCTCTGATTCAATGCACATAAAGCATGCTGGATGATGGCACCTCAAAGCTGGTGCTTTAGATTTTCCTTCAGCAGGCCATTCTAACACTATCAGGGCAGCAGCAGCTGGGTGATGCATTATGTATTACACCCAGTGAATTCTGTGGTCAGAAGCTGTCTGGGGATTACATGCCTGAGGACCAGGCATTCTGTAAGCACCTGGATAGCAGTACTGGCTGAGACCCAATAGCAAGAAAAGGAACCTTCAACTCAGACTAGGTATCTATTCCTGTGAAAACAAACCACACAGCCTTACCTGATAGAAGGACCCAATATAGTCAACTCGGAATTTAGTCTGTTCCAGGAAAAATGCCGTATTGGTCTTTGCTGTAGGAATTTTGGAGATTTGGAGGTAGTGGTAACAGTATTTGGACAAGCCTAGGTAGGTAGGAATCCATGCTTTTGGGCACATGCATAGCTGTGTCTTTGCCATAATAGCGTTGTTTTTCATTTACCCATTATGATAATACTATGGTAGCAGCTGATAGTTCTGCATCAGCTTACATCAACTGGATGAACATTGCTTCCATCTGGAAGTTTACTGCCTTTACTCTAGTGCATCTTTTCTGGTAGGCATTCACTAGTTACCATTCTCATATATCCATCCATATGCCTTTATCCCAGACCTCCTTGTGGCCAATATTCCAATCCTTTTCCTCCCAGATCTCTGACCAGCTGACCCAGTAATTTGTCACTGCCCATCAGTCTATTTATATTATGACCACAAGTTAATTCTCCTTCCATGCAAAGTAAATATCCAAGTACTTATGTATTATGACTGTCTTTCAAGCTTAACCAGGAGTCAGGCTCTAACAAAGCCACCATTCCTTTTCAGCTGGTTTCCATATAATGTAGCTCATATGTAAAACAAGCTTGGAAATTTGACTTCTTTTGGAGCTGTTTGGACATGATTCTTCCAATGGTCATAGGTATGAGTTGGAAGAGGGAAACTAATGCAACTGTAGTAGGAGGATAAGGGGCCTGGGCTCCTTTCTCATGCAGATTCCTTGTGCTCTCTGACCCTGCTCCTGACTGCTCCCCAATACACCCCTTCTATTTTAAAAATTATTTCTTCTGGTTCCACTGAACCTTACGATTTGGTGCACTTGACAGTACCAAGTTCATGATGGACAGTTAGAGATAATCAAGACCGTTTCTCTGCCAGTGCTCAATAGCACTCCAGGAGCTTTTTTTTTTTTTTTTTTTTATGGCTTCCAATTTTTTATTGCAGATAGCATACTCTTGCTCCAGAGCCTCGTGATCCACGGGGGCTTGTCATACACGCCATACTGCATCTTTTACAACATCCAAACTTCAATTCCATATAATCTATTGAATCAACTGGGTCACAGTGCAGCTGATCGCACTGCAGACTGGAACTGATGCAGATCTGTGCCCTACTCAAAGCTGGCAGCCTTCACCACGGTCTACACCTTAAACATATATCATTTCTATTTGTCAATTATACCTCAATAAAACTGGAAGAAAAAATAAAACAGATGTAAAAAAACAAAAAATGGTGTGGCATCCTCATCTTCCGATATGTGGTCAGAGCTCTATTCATAGATGAAATATGTTTTCTCCAGAAAACACAGGAGACCTAGTAGGAGTTCAGTTTCCTTCTTTCTAGGTGGGTATGCAAGATACAGCAATTTATCTTTTACTTTGGAAGGGATGTCCTGGAATGTCTCTAACAATTCGACTCTTAAAAACTTTACTATAGTTACAGGGCCTTGAATCATTGTAGAGTTTATCTTCTAGCCTCTAGACTATGTGTATCCTACCGAGGCCTTCAGGGTAGGAGCCACTTCTTGCTTATCCTTCCTAATTAAAAGAATTCCCTCAATGTAATGGATCGATGTGATATTCTGCAGGATGTCCAAACAGTCTAGCTCTTTTTTTTTTTCCTATATTATGATAGAGTTAACATAGTTCTAGGGCAAACTATAAATGAATACTCTTATTTAATCCATGGGAATGAGGACTGTTCCTGATCCTCTGTATTAACTGAATAGCAAAGAAGATATTTACTAAGTCAGTGGATGCATACCATATACCTGAGATCTATTAATGTACTTCACCAAAGATACCATATTTGGCCTAGCGGCTGCCATTGAAAATGCTGCTTAATTAAGTCCACCCTGGGCTATAGGCATTTGCTGGGATTCAGGATCCATCTGGTGTCTGCAAGGGGCAGACTGGTGAAGTAGTGGGAGATATGATAAAGACCACTATTTCTGTACCCTTTAAATTCTTCAGTGTGGTACTTATCTCTGTTCTCTCTGGTATGTGATACATATTTTCTTTGTTTGTTTTACTGTCCTAGCTGGAGGGGTAGTGGTAGTTTCTGAGACTTCACAGACATCCCCACTATTATTGCCCTTATCTCTGCAGGTGAAAGACACAAATTCAACAGTTATTCCAATGGCCAAATATGTCAATGCCAAATACACAGTCAGATGTCAGGGTGATTACAAGTGGGTGGGTCTGTGGTCTCAGTGGGCCTTTTTAAGTTGGACTTTAGTCAGGAATTGATTACCTGAACCCATGTGACCCCACTTTATCAGAGGAGCCATGGGCTACTTCAGCTCTGTAGGTATTAGTGTCAACTTAACCTCTGTGCCCAACTATCCTCAAAATGTCTGTGTAAACCCCTTTTTCCAGTGTATAGTAAATAACCAACAGGTAATGGCTCAAGTAAATGGCCAAAGGTCTCTGGGAAAGGCCTGGAGAAAACAATTCAGTGTATCTTTGCTACCAGTGCAGCATCTTTTGCTATGGGGACCCAGTGGCCCCTTCAGATAATAGTTTCTATATCTGAAACAGCTTCACATAATACTTCCCTGAGTCTTTTCATTCCATATTCTACCATTTGTCATGACAATTCAGGCATATCAACACCTGGATGAATGATGCTGTGACTTAATTTTGATTATAGCTCTGGAGGCCAGGAGAGGAGGTGGCTCTCTTGAGTTCTGAGTTGGCAACTGTTGTTTTGTGGGGTAAACCCCTTGGTATTATTTTCTGATACTGGAGGAGTGCTACATTTTAATGTGACAAGGTGAGCCACTTATGAAGGCTCAGAAGGTTAAGAGAAGTCTAGGAGTCAAAATCTTCCAGGGCATCCTCTCAGATGTCCCAATCCTGGGTCAGAGTCCCAGGGTTTCCCAACTAGTGCCCCAACTTTTGTATAACAGATCCGTTATGGTTGAGCACTCAATGATCTTCAAATTTTAGCACCCTGTTTTTCAAACCCTGGGCTTAATGTTATCTTTATCTGTTTGCTCAGAGCAAGACAAGAGGGTTTATTTGTGAGCTGCCAAAGAGACTCTCTGGCTCCAAGTTTTAAAATGATCGTTAACAGCTCTCTGCTTTTCATCACTAGTCTGCTTCAGTGCACTAGCCATACAATTCTGTTCTCCTTATATTTGCACTCCTTCTTCCACTGATACTTTTCAAAGGCCTAGATCATGATACTGTATTCACTTCTACCATGCACCCATCCCATCTCATCATGGGTAATAATTACTTACCCCCAAGCACAGGGTCCATCATCAATCATCTAGCTAACTTCTTGGCTTCCTAAGAGGATGAGATCTCAGCTTGAATCCTGAGAGACCCTGAAGGTGCTAAAAACTAAACTCTGTTGGCTAACCGTACTCATTATAATGGGAAAGCTAACCCTTCCTTGAGGGGGAATCTGAGTGGTACATCTCTATGTCTGCCAAACCATCAAAACATGCATATTTAGACTGTCTAAACTAGTTGTCAAGTTGATTATGTGGAAGAGATAGGAATGAAGATAAACTGTTCTGTGTAATAAACTGGAAAACTTTTTCATTTAGTTTCTTGTGAATAGAAAATGAGAGGAGATAAGGGAAAAAGAGAAAAGGGAAGGGGTGAGGAGCAGTGGAGAATGTGCAAGAGCCTGGAATTTATGAAGAAAATGCCAAGAATATCTGATTTTCAATTTTTAATCTTTTAACTGCTACAACATAAATGCTATGTGGTCTTTTGAAACCCGCAATGAAATTTGATATAAAATATAGATTAGTGCTTTATTTTGGTTGAAATCCAGTAAAATATTTTTGGTTCCACATCTGGGATAATACAATGTGGACCAAGAGAATCACAAGTGGATGATGAGATAATCCATCCATAATTTTACCACCTTCCACAGATGATCCTGAAATACACCTATCTCTTAACAGAGCCAAGGTTTGAATCTTAATCTGTGGATGGACTGTGCACCCATCTAGAGTCATAACATGATGAAGTTCCCTTTAATTTTTTTTTCAGTTCCCAGAGCACAATATTGGGATCATGTTTCACTCAGGTATATATAGATATATAATCCCCAAGCAGTTGATACGATACGAGGGGTCTTTATTTACAGGAATTTTTCATAACTTTCCTTTTACCCTACTCTTATTTGCCAACACTGATATCCAGATCCACAATCTACCAATCCCAAATCTCTGGCACGAGCCTCCTCCATTTCCTCTTTGAATTTCTTGCTTCTAAAATACAACTATTACCCTGTTATTTTAATATTCAAAAGCATTCAGAGGTTTCTCATGGCTTATTATTTTTTCAAATATTTTCGGTGGTTGCTAGATGTTAGCAACTGTTCTAGGTGTTGGGGTACAATGGTTAATAAAGGTACAGTCCTTAATATTGAGTGTCATATAGTTGCAAACATGGCAGAACAGAGTTCAAGATAGAGATTTACATGGAGTGGCATGAGTGTTATGGAAAGGGAGATTTGTAATGATTACATCAATTCTGGACTCTTCTGCCTGGCTTTCAATATTGAGGTGATTTGTTATGCCCTACTTACCCAAATTTGTCCAGTCACTGCCCAGCACAAATTCTGTTTCTCTTAGAAAAATACTTTAATTCGAGCCCCAGACATAAAGCTCCTGCTCACCTCTTTATCTTTGCTCTTCCCTCCTGCCTAAAATGGCTTTCGACAGCTCGTGTCTGCTTGTCCACATCCTTTTGCTAGCTTTTAAAAGATAAGTACCAAAGCCAAGGTTTTGTTTCAATCACACAGTTTTACCAAAGTCCACATAGTTTGCTCTCTTCTCTAAACCTCTTCTGTACAAACTGATTGCATCTCCCTCTTGGAATTTATCTCTATTTGTTATTGAATTCAGCATGAGAATATCATCTTTAAAATTAGCTTTTTTATTCATGAAGGACTTATTCCATCCTAAGAAGCACAATTAAACAGGCCTGTATTCCTACTATTCACGTTATAGAGGAGTAGAAACTGATGAATGGTTTAGCCTATCAATGAACAATTACTTTCAGGATTCCCATCATTTGCCTCAGAAAATGTTTTATGTGTAGGAGATAGATTGGTGAATAAGGCAAAAAGGGTTTTTGTCTTCATTAAGCTTATGATATAAAAATATAGATATATTCAAACAAATAAATATTAAAAATAATAAACCTATATTTATAGACTTTGTAATAATGGAAATAATATGTTGAAGAAGAAGGATATGAGAGAGAGTGCCGGGGAGTATGTAGCATCTTTAATGTAATCAAAAAATGCTTTATCAGATGAGTTGATATTTGATATTTATTATGTCAGATCCTCCCTCAGATGGCAAAGAGCTAGTCATATGGCAAGTACAGGAAGGAGTATTTCAGGCAGAGGAGATGATTAACACAAAAGGCCTGAGAAGCCAGTGTAACTAGACAACAGTGAACAAGCCAGGGATGGTGTAAGGGGAGGCCAGAAAGATAGGTTGTTCTTGTTAGCAAATGGTGTAGTTGTTTGAACTTGTTTCTCATTGATTCTCTCATACCAAAATGCTTTTTTCTCACTGGTGGAGTATTGAACACTGGTAGTCCTCGGTGCGTTGTTGACTCTTTTAAGCACATATAAATTGAAAATTAGGATCAGAGTTTTTTATTGAATAATGTCTTATGAAGGTTATGTCCAATCTTCCCAGAATAGCTTTTCAGCTTAGTACTCCTTAAAGTTGCACGTATCAAAAATAAGGTGCTAATACTGTGCTGGCAGTTTTCAAGAGCAAACCAATTCTCGAATTTAGTTGTTAGCAGTAGTGGGACTTATTTCAATCCTTGAATAATTGTGAAAAGTCAACCCATTGACTTGATACAGAGAAAAATACAATGAATATGTTTGCTATAGCTCTGACACAGATGTGTTCAGGTGACATAGAACTGAAATAGTCCATGCTCTGAGTAATTTCGTTTTTTTTCAGGTTTAATTAAATTAATCTATTCCCTGCAGTTCTCCTTTCTTCTATTAGAGACAGCCCCTGAGGTAAGGTAGAAACCTGCCAATTGTGAGGGTAGTTTAATTAATGTAACAATTATAATAATATCCAATATTTACTTAGTATATGCCAGATATTTTGCTAAGTATCCTATATGCATTTTTCTCGTTTAATTTTCTCAAAACTGTAGGAGAGAGGTATTATGATTATCCTTCTTTATAAGATTCCTAAACAGAGGTCAAGAATGTGAAAGCAACTTGCCTCTGGTCACACAATTAGTAAATGGCAGAAATAGGATTTGAATCCAGGTGGCTTAATTCCTGAGTTTAGACTTAATCATTACTCTGTCAAAACAAAACAAAACAAATCATACCAAACCAGCAGATACACTTATTTGGAAATCTGAATTATGTGTGTTTTCAATCTCCAATAATCAAATTAGATAGACAATTATAAAGACACCACATCATCTCATGCTGTATTTTAACAACAGAAGACCTATTTAAAATGTAGAATCAAGTCTCAGTGTATTAAATAATAGATTTTGTAATTCCCGAATGATGTACAGACATTGAATATAAATTGGTGCTGTAAATATGGTTTTACAAATAGAGGGTATGGTACAAAAAATTTCCAATTCCATTTCTTTAAATAATTCCCTTTATTAAGTCAGGGCACCTTAATCAATCCTCTGTCTGAGTTTCTCTGTGTATTATAAAGGCAAAAAATAACAGTTTCCCAAACATCGTAAAAATGTTAGTTAATTTTAGAGATCACCATGTATGTTTTCTGCATGCATAATTGTGGGAAACCCTTAACAAAAAGGATGCTTTACAATGAACTTGCTATTGTGGACAAGGAGATTTTTAGCCTTCAGAGTGTTATGTACGTGCTTCCCCCATTAGACAATTATGTGCTAGTTATTCCAGGATGATTTTCTCAAATGGTGATCTAAAAAAATATATGTTTATTTTAACTGCTGGAGGACATTCCAATTAAGAAGAGTAATCAGAAAATAAAATATAACTTACATTAGTTTTTACTTTGTATATCAATCCAATAGATTCAGGACCTTTTTAAATCTTGTTTACTTTTTTGAGGTCTTTTTTTTTCTTCAGCTTTTCCTTGACTTCATTTTGAAAGTCTTGATATATCATGTTTGTGTTTGTGAGTGTGTGATACCATGTGAATTATCTCACCTTTTTTTCATTTTCTTGTATGCTTTCTAGCCTCTTTTCTTTTTAGAAGAAGTCTGCACCTCAAGGGCCAGAGGGTAATGTAAGATGTGAACTGATTCAGGAAGCTTTAGGTAATATATAATACATATACTTACACCAGCAATGGGGAGCTGACTAACAGGAAGGACATTTTCCTTACTGCTACTTAGATTCTACAGGTCTGTCCATAACTGACAGATATCCGATTCTTAAAAAAAAAAAAAAAAAAAAAGTTTAAACTCCTTATTTTTAAAATGTTGGTCACTAATTTGAAATTAAAAAAGAAATTTGTGCCAAACAAAATATGTGCACAGCCTATCATTTGTGACTACGAAGGATAACGGGATTGACTCTGATCTAACTTACGAAGTTTGCTAACAGAATGACTATGGCAAGTTACTTTTGTTATCTGAACCTCTAATTTTCTCACATTTAAAAGAGAGATAATACTATATCATATGGTTGTTTGAGTATTAAAAGATGGACTGTAGATGAAAATTCTTGGCACATTTCCTGACTTATAGAAAGATTTAACTAAATTATAATTAACTTCCCTTTCTTGTCACACTTTTGACTAAATATGTGTTACTTACCTATCTACTCCATGAATCCTCCCCAACTCCCTTTTCTTCCTCAAAGTTGACCATCTTTTACTAATTATTATTACTATTTTAGGATAGACTGTCATTAAATGCATCCCCTCTTTAAAAAAATAATGTAGTTTTTTGTCCCTTTGCTTTGCTGAAATTTTCATTCCAGTGTTGAAAACGAATGGAGAAAACATTCTGAGCTGACCAGCAACTGCATGTGATCTATAGCAGTTTGCTGAAAAATGGATCTACTTAACTTGCACTTGAAGAAAGGAGCCAAATAAATTAAATGTATTACTAATAAAAACATAATTGTGTGTGTTTGGATGATCCCTTTGAAAGCCTGCCCTGCCAAGCCTTTCAGGGAATGAATGTGAGGGCATACTGTTCAACAGTCATGGAAATTGTTCCTGATTTTCCTGTTTGATCTATTTGCATTTTTGCTGCATCTTTTATCATTCCCAGCATCAACTCCCACTTCGTCTAATTTCTGTCAAATCTCTCCAGACCCATTATTGCCTTTGTAGTTACCAAACTTTTTCTTTTCTTAGATTTTAATAATTGTCTTTTCCATCTGACTCAGTATTCTCATGAACTGTAGACTTAAATGTCCATGCTTGGCATGGCCTGGGAGTTCTTCAATATTTTTTACTGTCTTGTGGTTCTCCTCATATTAGGTAAGTCTTGCAGGCAATGGGATGTGGAAAAGGGAATGTTGCCCATCATCAAGCCGTTAGCCACTACACAGCGCCCCACCCCCTCCACCCTGCCAATGGTGCACTTTGGATACTAGCCTGAGATAGTTAAGATGCAAATCTAAGGAATAATTTCAATGAGTCCAGATTCTTGCTTCTTCTCATACATAGAAAAGTGCTAAAATCATTAACTTGAGATGTCTGTTTTTCTGATTAGCAGTAATCTTTTGATGTTCAACTACATGTTTCTTTGTTTTTTCTTCCCCAGCAAAATCTCCTATGTATCCTGGCTCCTCCCTTACCTCTTTGGAGCAGTTCCTCAGAGTTGTCTGGGAGGCTGTCTCCTGGGCCATAGTCTTCAGTAAGGTCCCCAAATAAAACTTAACTCGCAATTTTATGTTGTGTGATTTTCTTCAGTGGACAGGGAAATGAATATACCACATATCCTAAGGGAAATTTAAAAATTAACAAATAAATTCACTATTCACAATTTCCTATATAATTGTTTTCATGATTGAGTACTAAAACATATGATTAATTTATAATAGTTCCATTAAAAAAGATTTTATAGTTTTCATGAATAAATTATCAAAAACGTGGTTGTGAAAAAGTTTAACTGAAATATCTTGGATAGCTCATCATCACAAGGCCAGATGACATATACTCCATTTGATTTGTATGCACAAAAATGAATAAACTTTTACAACCCCATATACCTGGAAATATATGTTCCTCTAAGTGTCCAATTAAGAACCCTACATAGTTTATCCTAAAAGTGACACTGAGGAAATCATATGCTTCATTTTTTTTCTTTTATTTTTACTTGTAACATTCCATTTTTTATTCATACACTCATATTTCTTTTTCTCAAATGGTAGTTAAAAGAATGATTTTACTTTTTCATTTTTATAAACAGAAGTAAACATAGAAAACATATTTTCAAATGAAATGTGTCATCTCACATTTAAGGTGAGACTGTTTCATAAAAACTTTATATCACAAGAAAATTTTCCCATAAATCAATATTCTCTTTTCTGCTAGTAAATTTTTAGCAACATATTAAATCAATGAATTTTAGAGATTGTTCTTATTTTACAGTTTCACTTCTCTGATATCAGCTATAGAAATTGATATTAGAACCTGAAATATATAGTGCAAGAAAATTACAGACTAATTTCACATATAAAAATACAGTAAAAACTTAAAGTAGGAGCATATAAATCTATTAATATATTAAATATAATGGATAGTTTAATATTAGGAAATCTATTAATATAGTGCATCACATCAGTGTATCAAGGGAGAAAAACTGTTATGGTCCAACTGATAAATGCCCACCAAACAATATTCAGCATGTATTCCTAATTTAAAAAATCTTAACAAGAAATAAAAGGGTAACAAATCAATATCACAAAGTAAAAGTTGCTATTATACTTAATGATCAAGCACTACAAGCAAATTAAATCAGAAATAAGGATGAAATGATATAAGGGAAACAACAAAAAGCAGTGGGATGATGAAATATCTGTGTATTTCCTTAACATAATATGTTGTTATCTAGACTGAATAAGCTTTTTATCAAATGGCTAGGCACTGGAGACCTTTCCTTTAATCTCAGGGGAGGACAAAGTTGGCCAACATAAACAATATTTTTTTAACATCCTTCACAGAAGTTCTAAAATTATTATTCAGGAAAACAAAATTTTAAAAATATATAAATGTATAATCAAAAGAGGAAAAGTAAACATACATTGTTGATGACATGATTTTCAACTTGGGAAATTCAAAAGAATTAACTAAAAATCTATTAGAACTAATATACACAGTAGTATAGCTTGATTGAAAATAATAGAGAAATAAAATTTTCCTACATACAAATGACAAGCCATTAAAATAAAATAAAAAATGAGTCATATATAGTAGTCAGGAAAAGTATGAAATATAAGCAATGAACTAAAATAAATTTCCCAGAACTTTATGAGATAAACTACATAAATTTTCTATGGAATTTAAAGGAAAGATGAAAATGAAGAAACGTACTTTGTTCTTCAATAGAAAGATTAGGAAGAGAGTGACAGCAAGATTTCCTAAATTAATCACATATAAGACCATTCTAACCCAAAGTTTAACTTTGGGAGGGTACCATAAACTTGACTAAGTAATTCTAAACATCATTTGGGTACACACACACTTCGAATAAAAAATAGTAAAGCATGGAAAGAGTTTTCTCTCACAACCATTAAAAAGTTTATAAACATATCATTAATAAGACAGTTTAGTAACAGCAACAGAGCATATGGATAGGTCAATGCAATAATGATGAAAGGTGAGAAGTAAAGATAATTATACATAAATACTTAATGAATCTTAAGTAGCCATTTTAAATCAGTAAGATGACCAAATGGATTAATCAATAAAAGGCAGTAGAATAACTGGTTAACACTACAAATACACACATGCACATACACACATACACATCCTACATCATACTTTATACCAAAATAAATCCCTGATATATTAAAGACTTATGGCTAGCTGTTTCTCACCAGGAATTATGGCCTGAAGCGTCGGTGCAAGGCCTCTGCCCATGGCAACCTATGAGCAACTGAAGCTAGATGGAGCACACAGGAAAACAAAAGGTACTACAGACTGGCCTCTTTGCCCTGAAAGCGCGCTTGCAGCCTGTTTCTAAAGGCCTTCAGAATTGTGTCTTGGAATGGTACTACACCACCGGCTTTCCTGGACCTCCATCTTGGAGAGGTAACTTTCAGCCTCCAAAATTGACTGTATGTCTGACAGGGTCTTGGTGCTCTGGCTGGGTGTCAGGCCTGAGCCTCAGAGGTGTGAGAGCTGAGTTCAGGACATTGACCACCAGAGACCTCCCGGCACCATGTAATATCAATCGGTTAGAGTTCTCCCAGAGATCTCTGTCTCAACACCAAGACCCAGCTCACTCAGCAACCAGCAAAACCCAGTGCTGGACACCCCATGCCAAGCAACTAGCAAGACAGGAATACAACTGCACCCATTAGCAGAGAGGCTGCCTGAAATCATAATAAGTTCACAGACACGCCAAAACACACCACTGGATGCGGTCCTGCCTACCAGAAAGACAAGATCCAGTCTCATACACTAGAACACAGGAACCAGTCCCCTCCACCAGGAAGCCTACACAAGCCACTGAACCAACCTTACCCACTGGGGGCAGACACCAAAAACAATGGGAACTTCGAACCTGCAGCTTGCAAAAAGGAGACCCCAAACACACCAACAAAAGTGAAGCAAAATGAGAAGATAGAGAAATATGCAGCAGATGAAGGAGCAAAGTAAAATCACACCAGACCAAACAAATGAAGAGGGAATAGGCAGTCTACCTGAAAAAGAATCCAGAGGAATGACAGTAAAGATGATGTAAAATCTTGGAAATAGAATGGAGAAAATACAAGAAACGTTTAACAAGTATCTAGAAGAACTAAAGGGCAAACAAACAATCATGAACAACACAATAAATGAAATTAAAAATTCTCTAGAAGGAATAAATAGAATAACTGAGGCAGAAAAATGGATAAGTGACCTGGAAGATAAAATAGAGGAAATAACTACTGCAGAGCAGAATGAAGAAAAAAGAATGAAAAGAATTGAGGATAGTCTCAGAGATCTCTGGGACAACATTAAATGCAACAACATTCGAATTATAGGAGTCCCAGAAGAAGAAGAGAAAAAGAAAGGGACTTAGAAAATACTTGAAGAGATTATAGTTGAGAAAATACTTGAAGAGATTATAGTTGGAAACTTCCCTAATATGGGAAAGGAAATAGTTAATCAAGTCCAGGAAGCACAGAGAGTCCCATACAAGATAAATTCAAGGAGAAACATGTAAGACACATATTAATCAAACTATCAAAAATTAAATATAAAGAAAAAATATTAAAAGCAGCAAGGGAAAAACAACAAATGAGATACAAGGGAATCCCCATAAGGTTAACAGCTGAACTTTCAGCAGAAGTTCTGCAAGCCAGAAGGGAGTGGCAGGACATATTTAAAGTGAGGAAAGGGAAAAACCTACAACCAACATTACTCTACACAGCAAGGATCTCATTCAGGTTCGATGGAGAAATTAAAACTTTAAAGACAAGCAAAAGCTAGGAGAATTCAGCACCACCAAAGCAGCTTTACAACAAATGCTAAAGGACCTTCTCTAGGCAGGAAACACAAAAGAAGGAAAAGACCTACAATAACAAACCCAAAACAATTAAGAAAATGGTAATAGGAACATACATATTGATAACTACCTTAAATGTAAATGGATTAAATGCTCCAAACAAAAGACACAGACTGCCAGAATGGATACAAAAACAAGATCCGAATACATCCTGTCTACAAGAGACCCACTTCAGACCTAGGGACACATACAGACTGAAAGTGAGGGGATGGAAAAAGTTATTCTATGCAAATGGCAATCAAAAGAAAGCTAGAGTAGCAATTCTCATATCAGACAAAATAAACTTTAAAATAAAGACTATTACAAGAGGCAAGGACACTACATAATGATCAAGGGATCAATCCAAGAAGAAGATACAACAATTGTAAATATTTATGCACCCAACACAGGAGCACCTCAATACATAAGGCAAATGCTAACAGCCATAAAAGGGGAAATCAACAGTAACACAATAATAGTAGGGGACTTTAACACCCCACTTTCACCAGTGGACAGATCATCCAAAATGAAAATAAATAAGAAACACAAGCTAAATGACACATTAAACAAGATGGACTTAATTGATATTTATAGGACATTCCATCCAAAAATAACAGATTACACGTTCTTCTCAGGTGCTCATGGAAAATTCTCCAGGATAGGTCATATCTTGGGTCACAAATCAAGCCTTGGTAAATTTAAGAAAATTGAAATCATATCATGTATCTTTTCTGATCACAACACTATGAGACTAGAAATAAATTACAGGAAAAAATCTGTAAAAAATACAAACACATGGAGGCTAAACAATACACTACTAAATAACCAAGAGATCATTGAAGAAATCAAAGAGAAAATCAAAAACACCTAGAAACAAATGACAATGAAAACTCGACGACCCAAAACCTTTGGGATGCAGCAAAAGAAGTTCTAAGAGGGAAGTTTATAGCAATACAATCCTACCTCAAGAAACAAGAAACATCTCAAATAAACAACCTAACCTTACACTTAAAGCCATTAGAGAAAGAAGAACACAAAAAACCCAAAGTTAGCAGAAGGAAAGAAATCATAAAGATCAGAACAGAAATAAATGAAAAAGAAATGAAGGGAAACCATAACAAAGAACAATAAAACTAAAAGCTGGTTCTTTGGGAAGATAAACAAAATTGATAAACCGTTAGCCAGACTCATCAAGAAAAAAAGGCAGAAGACTCAAATCAATAGAATAAGAAATGAAAAAGGAAAAGTAACAACTGACACTGCAGAAATACAAAGGATCATGAGAGATTACTGCAAACAACTATATGCCTATAAAATGGACAACCTGGAAGAAATGGACAAATTTTTAGAAAAGCACAACCTTCTGAGACTGAACCGGGAAGACATGGAAAATATAAACAGACCAATCACAAGCTCTGAAATTGGAACTGTGATTAAATCTTTCAACAAAGAAAAGCCCAGGACCAGATGGCTTCACAGGTGAATTCTATCAAACATTTAGAGATGAGCTAACACCTATCTTTCTCAAACTCTTCCACAATATAGCAGAGGAAGGAACACTCCCAAACTCATGTTACGAGGCCACCATCACCCTAATACCAAAACCAGACAAAGAGGTCAAAAAAAAGAAAACTACAGGCCAATATCACTGATAAATATAGATGCAAAAATCCTCAACAGAATACTAGAAAACAGAATCCAGCAGCATATTAAAAGGATCATACGCCATGATCAAGTGGGGTTTATCCCAGGAATGAAAGGATTCTTCAATATACGCAAATCAATCATTGTGGTATACCATATTAACAAAGTGAAGGATAAAAATCATATGATCATCGCAAGAGATGGAGAAAAAGCTTTCAACAAAATTCAACATCAATTTATGATAAAAACTCTCCAGAAAGTAGGCATAGAGGGAACCTACCTCAACATAATAAAAGTCATATATGACAACCCCACAGCAAACATCATTCTCAATGGTGAAAAACTGAAACCATTTCCACTAAGATCAGGAAAAAGACAAGGTTGCCCACTCTCACCACTCTTATTCAACATAGTTTTGGAAGATTTAGCCACAGCAATCAGAGAAGAAAAAGAAACAAAAGGCATCTAAATTGGAAAAGAAGAAGTAAAACTGTCACTGTCTGCAGATGACATGATACTATACATAGAGAATCCTAAAGATGCTAACAGAAAACTACTAGAGCTAATCAGTGAATTTGGTAAAGTAGCAGGATACAAAATTAATGCAGAGAAATCTCTTGCATTCCCATACACTAATGATGAAAAATCTACAAGAGAAATTAAGAAAACACTCCCATTTAGCATTGCAACAAAAAGAATAAAATATCTAGGAATAAACCTACCTAAGGAGACAAAAGACCTGTATGCAGAAAATTGTAAGACACTGATGAAAGAAATTAAAGATGATGCAAACATATGGAGAGATATACCATGTTCTTGGATTGGAAGAATCAACATTGTGAAAATGACTCTACTACCCAAAGCAGTCTACAGATTCAATGCAATCCCTATCAAACTACCAGTGGCATTTTTCACAGAACTCGAAAAATAAAATTTCACAATTTGTATAGAAACACAAAAGACCCTGAATAGCCAAAGCAATCTTGAGAAGGAAAAACGGAGCTGGAGGAATCAGGCTCCCTTACTTCAGACTATACTACAAATCTACAGTAATCAAGACTATACTACAAATCTACAGTAATCAAGACAGTATGGTACTGGCTCAAAAACAGAAATATAGATCAATGGAACAGGATAGAAAGCCCAGAGATCACACATATGGTCACCTTATGTTTGATAAAGGAGGCAAGAATATACAATGGAGAAAAGACAGTCTCTTCAATAAGTGGTGCTGGGAATACTGGACAGCTACATGTAAAAGAATGAAATTAGAACATTCCCTAACACCATACACAGAAATAAACTCAAAATGGATTAAGGACCTACATGTAAGGGCAGACATTATAAAACGCTTAGGGGAAAACATAGGCAAAATACTCTATGACATAAATCACAGCAAGATCCTTTTTGACCCATCTCCTAGAGAAATGGAAATAAAAACAAAAATAAACAAATGGGACCTAATGAGACTTAAAAGCTTTTGCACAGCAAAGGAAACCATAAACAAGACGATAAGACAAACCTCAGAATGGGAGAATATATTTGCAAATGAAGCAACTGACAAAGGATTGATCTCCAAAATATACAAGTAGCTCATGCAGCTCAATATCAAAAAACAAAGAACCCAATCCAAAAATGGGCAGAAGACCTAGATAGACATTTCTCCAAAGAAGATATACAAATTGCCAACAAACACATGAAAGGATGCTCAACATCACTAATCATTAGAAAAATGCACATCAAAATTTCAATGAGGTATCACCCCACACCAGTCAGAATAGCCATCATTAAAAATCTACAAACAATAAATGCTGGAGGAAAGAGAACCCTCTTGCACTGTTTGTTGGAATGTAAATTGATACCACCACTATGGAGAAGAGTATGGAGGTTCCTTAAAAAACTAAAAATAGAACTACCATATGACCCAGCAATCCCACTACTGGGCATATACCCTGAGAAATCCATAATTCAAAAAGAGTCATGGGGCTTCCTTCGTGGCGCAGTGGTTGAGAGTCGGCCTGCTGATGCAGGGGACACGGTTCGTGTCCCAGTCCGGGAAGATCCCACATGCTGTTATGCACACATATACATATGTACATATACAGACATACATATTACACAAACACACAAATTGAAAAAATATATAGCAAAAGAGTAGTAATTGTTAGCAATCATACCTATTAAAATTTGTTTCCTTTTTGTTTTACTTGTATTTTCTGATTTTTTCTTTTCTCTATGGATTATCCATAAAATAGCTATTCTTAAATTATATATATACATATATAATGATGATTTTAATTATAATTTATTTTGTTAATAATATTTTTGTTAATTCTGCTTGCTTTGTTAATTAATTTTTTATAAAGCTATCTGTGGCCCTTATCAGACTGTAAACAGAGTCTTAATGTCTTAAACATTTTTGTATCCCCAATGTGTCTATAATTCTCCTAAATGATTAATAAACATTGGCTATATTACCATCATTTAAAAAGTATTCTCTTAGTGCTGAAAATACAGAGTTTAACAAACATGAACTTATGGTCTCTGCCTTTAAAAATCACATCAAATATAAAATAACAGATGCAGGATCAATTAAAATGATATGAGTAAGCAAATTGTACTATGGCAGAAGGTCATGCAAAGTTTTCTGGAGAAACAAGTATCAGAACTACATTGTAAAGAAGATTTAGAACTTAGCCAGGTGAAGAAGCTTTCAGAAATGAGTCTGTTGCTGAAATGAGGCAGGATGTAAAGAGGCCTAGAAACAAGAAAAATCACTTAAAAAAATTTTTTTTTGAAAAGTTGATTTATTGGATGCAGGTTGGAGTTGGGATTTCTAAGGGGTAAGCGTGGGTAGTAAAGGTGTCTAGATCTCAAAGAGCCTTTGATGTTGTGCTAACAAATTTAAATTTTATCTTTAAAATAATGGAAGGCTTTGATGTACATTAACTGTGAAAAGAGGAAATGGCCCATAGTATTAGAAAGCATTTTGAGATATATTTCATGTGTATAAGATGTCGTAGTTCCTTGGAAACGTTGGTAATATATTCTGGCTCGTGGTATATTTGAGTTTTGAAACTGACAAGATCTAATTCATCCACTTTAAGTGATGTATAGTATTTCACATATAGTATTTAATATACTATAATAATTTTTTCAGTGAGACAGAGAGAGATAACAAATAAGGCTATTTTTCACAAAAGTTCTCTCTGATACATGTTGGCTCTCTTTCATTTAATGTGTATTAGCCTTAAAACATATTTTATACACATAAAGACAAAATTAAAAAGATGAATTAATAAGCATCAAATAATACAGTGAAATTGATAGTCATAAATACTCAATAATGGTATAGCATAAACACAATTCAGGTGTAGATTTCCTGGGTGAGATAACTTTGAAGACAGACTTGAAAGGAGCTCTATATTTTACTTCACTGTGATGAACAAGTATACTAATGTAAGAAGATATGCACAATTTGGATAACAGGAATTGACTCATGTATGGGTTCTTGATACATGACGGAGAGACCTTACAGATGAAGGAGGAAAGAGCTAGGACAATCACCTTTCCATATGGAAGTGGAAAAATATAAATATATTAAAGATATAAATGTAAAAATATCAAAACTTCACAAAAATGATCAAATAAAATACAGATGAATGTCTTTCTTACATATGTAGAGGAAAAGTAAGAAAGACACATAAAATAGAAATAATTCAAGAATGATGTGACTATCACAATTAAAAACTTTATTACAAAAGGCATAAAAATCAGGGCTTCCCTGGTGGCGCAGTGGTTGAGAGTCCGCCTGCCGATGCAGGAGACACAGGTTCGTGCCCCGGTCCGGGAAGATCCCACATGCCGCGGAGCGGCTGGGCCCGTGAGCCATGGCCGCTGAGCCTGCGCATCCGGAGCCTGTGCTCCGCAATGGGAGAGGCCACAACAGTGAGAGGCCCGCGTACCGCAAAAAAAAACAAAAAAACAAAAAAAACGATAAATCTGTTGGAAGTATAAATTAGAACAACTTTAAAGAGCAACTGAATATATACAAAAAAATCGACTGTACATATACCATGCCACCCAGAAATCTCACCTCTAAGAAAATCTCTTGCACAAGTAATATAGGAAATGTATAAGAGATGTTACCTGAATCATTATTTATAATATATTGGACATGGAAAGATGTATAACATAGGGGAAGTTGTAAAAAGTACTATAGCATATTCATATACTATACATGAGATACTGTACACCACTTAAAATGAATGGATTAGATTTTACCAATCTTAAAAGACACTGAATAAAGAAACAAGTTATAGATGCATGTGTATAATGTGCAAGCACATGATTTTTAGAAATGTAAAGCCATTTATATAGAAGTAGTAAAAGTATATCAACAGGGATGAGCTACAGATCAAATTTGTGGTAATTGTGTTTGGGGATGGAGAGGTATGGAACTTGGTAGGTGAATATAGGGATTTCAACTTTAATTTCTATAAAAATAAATAAAAAATAAGTACATCAAAATGACAGCCATTTTCATTTGCTTACTTGAACAGGTGAGTACATGGAGGTGAGTACGTAGATGTTAGTCGTTGTAATTTTCTGTTTTATAAAAATATTATTTTTCCTCTTCATAGGAATGAATAGCAAAATGATACATCATTCTTGTGGATGTAGCATAAAATAGCATTCCTTCTTCTAGCTCATACAATACCAGGCGTAGGAAATGGTTTTACTAACTAGATTTCAGCCCTCATTGATATCTCTAGCCAGTAGCTTTTGTGCAGAGCACAAATTTCGTTTTTAGTTATGCTACTTAGGGGATTTTATAACACAAGAAAGGATAAATTCATGTTGTACTTTTTGGCTTGATCCTATATTTTATGTCTTATGAAATGTATCCTCTAATCTAAGGATATGTAAGTTTGGAGTTTATATTAATGAGTAATAGAAGTTTCAACCATTGTATTATAATCTCTGCCAGGCCCTAGCCATAGTGAAGGCAAAGCCTATACCAGAAAAATTGTCAGAATTAGCCTAAAACTCTTGTTTCTATGAGTTTTGTTATATTATAGTCAATCTACCAAAGTTTACTTTCCGGGGTATGTCAGCCAACCAAAAACAAAACAAAAAAATAGCATGTTGGTAATGTGGACAAGATAAGCTTCAGGTACCATCTTTGAACTCACTAGTGAATGGCTTGTGATATCTTATTTTCACTTATATTGTTCAAAGTTGCAACCTCCTAAGCCAACAACCAAAGATGTACTATAGTACCCCCATTGTCTGTAATGTACACAATTACACATTGCACAAAGACACACCCTTTGTGTATGAACACAATCAATACTTGAAATTAATAGACCCACAACTTTTTAATAAGCCCTTTTTCTATGTCAACACAGTGTGACTGACTGTACATTTCCAAATACAATTGTAATGTTATTGTATATAATATATACATACACACAGATGCATGCATACACATGAACCAGGCTATAGCAAATATTTGATGGTTAAATACAGCGAGTTGGCCATAAATAATACAACTATTCCACAAGTACTTTGGGTCAAAATGTAGGGAAGGCAAACTAAGTCCTAGAAACCCACGAGGACAGATGTCAGGGAAGGGTGATAAATAGTTAAGTTTTAACACTTAAACCTCTGTGTCCAGGCAATCTGAATTATATATAGTGGAATAAAAGAGGAGCAAAAGGAATTGAGTGAAGATGGAAGAAAAAAAAAAATGAGAGGTGGGAAGCATAACATTGGAATGTCCCTGCCCTGAGGAATGCCTTTACCTTGGTCAGCAACCCAAAGTCAAGTATGGAAAGAACACTATTCTAGAAGTCAGGAGACAAGGATTCTAAACCTGGCTAAACTACTACCAAGTTGTTGACCCTGGGCAAATTATCTCCCTTTTCTGGGCCTTGGTTTATTCATCTCACTGCTGTTGAATCTCTATATTCCTCCAAGATACTGTAAGCCCTTTTAGCCCTTTTTCATGGTACTCAGGAATTACTGTTAATGAACTGAAGCATCCTGTAACCTCACCTATGTTATATCAGCTCCACTTCTTGGTTTAAATCTTTTTCACCACAGCATTACTAAAAGCTGGCCATTGCAAAAGTTTTTAATCTATCAACGGACTAGACTCCCAGGAGTGCATGTTATGGGCCATATGCTCCTATGAAAAACTGCTTTTTAAGACATCCTAACGCCTTAGTCATCTACAAACTTGGCGTCAGCGGAACAACTTTGGCATTACAGAATCATCATCTTTCCCTTCACTCTCTTAGTACTTTCTCCACAGAATTTTACCATAATGGGTCTGATTATTTATGTAAGTCCCACCCACTGGTAGAATATTGTTTTGATAAATGTTAAGAACAAGTTCAACATAGCAGAGAGATCAACATAGGTATCACTCAGGTAAAAGGCAAAATTAATTGCAAAATAAAAAGACAAAGGAAGTGTTCAGATCAGTCACAACACCCGGAAGACAGACTAGCAACATTTTTCAAAGTAGATGCACAGATGAACACCCGTGGACCTCTGAAACTCTCATCCTAGGGTTCACCATTGGGACTGTTAATATCTGAATGAATGGGGATCATCTCAGATGTTCAGTAAGCTCAATTATCCCCTCCAAATCTCATCATACAGGAGCAGTTCTAGTGGGCTTGATGAATACTTGCTGGAAACCACCACACCAAGCACTTCATCAATCTCAGGGTCATATAACATGAAATATAACTAAAGTGAGATTCAGAACAGTTAGGCCTGAGTAGGGCCTCAGTTAACACTCTCAACCTTCACAAAGTGAAACAGCCTGGTCAGGATAATTTTCTGAATCCAGAGCTATAGCATGAGGGCCAGGGCCAGTTTCCCAAATGTCCTTGGGAATCGTACCAACAGTCCCTCAAACCTACTACGTAGCCTAACCTACCCAGGATCAAATTCAGGAAGGCTGGAGCCTGAAGCACATGGGGGACCCAGTACCCTACACTGGTACAGAGTAAGGCATGCTGGTCCTTTGATTGCAGGGCATCACGTAAGGATGATCAAAAACAAAAACATGATCAACAGCAAAACACATTGTTAGAACGGTAACAAAAAAGGAAGTCAGCTAGGCTGGGGAAGGGGCAGAGTGCTAGGGAGGGGACAGTTCCAAAGAAGACATCGATCCAAAGATGACCCCAAGAGCGTGATCTGAACTGCAGAATTCAGGCAGGTGGTAAATGGGTAAATGAACTGGAAAGCCATGGCTGGAAACCCGTGAAGGATTCTGAGTACACTGAAGAGAAGAGATATCTTGGAATGCCTAGCTTATAGTTAGGTAAACCTCAGTTAGGCATTGCTCTATGTGCCGAGGCTTCTTTAAAAATGTGATTATAAAGCTCATGCATATACTTTCTCTAGCCAAGATAGATAGATGATAGGTAGATTAAATAGATGATGAATAGATATTCATGGAATTACACACAAAATACTTTTATGTGTATATCATGAATTGCTTTATTGTCTGAACTATACTTAAAAGCATTAACATGAAACGCGTTCAGTCAGGAAGTTCTGCCAAATGTTTGCATTGTTAATGGCGTGGCCAGCGAGGTGGTTAAAGATTCAAGTTCTACGGAGTCAGAGAGAAATCCCAGAAGATTCGAAATTAACTGTGTGGTATATCTTAACATATGAATGCTTCTAAATAAGTTTTCAAAGTTCTTATGGATTGACTGTCCCTCTGAACTTCTTAGAGTAATTCTTAGTGTTGCAGTAGAAAGTGCTGACTTTGGATTTAGATGGATCTGGCTTTAAATTCTTGTACTGACATTTTCTAGGTGTTTGACCTTGGGCTATTATCCTAACCTCTTCCATCATAAGTTTACTTCACCTACAAAATGGAAGCACTAATGTCTTGGTCACAGAGTTTTTATAGAAATTAGTGAGATGATTCACGTAATGCATCTAATGTGTGCTTGCCACATAAAAGATGCTATATAAATGAATTTTTATGACTTAATTTATGAACTTCCAGAAAAAGGTAGATGGCATTTATAAATGAACAATGAGATGAGGATTACAGGATCAGAGCACTAATATTATGAGCCAAATTAATAGAAAATGTAATTTGATATATCAAGATATGAGGGACACATCCAAAACAGAAAAAAGTATTTTACCAATATATTCTATGACACTGCTATAATTTTAACACAAATGACGTCATAAGGTCTAAAGGACCACGGCTCTCTAAATACTGTGAATCACTAAGTAAAACAATTTTTTAAAATTGTATTTAAACATAGCCTTGTTATAAATATTCTCTGCTCTTCATTATTTCTTTATTATACAAGTAACATGTGTAATTACAAAAAATGTGATGAGTGAAAGTATATCTTCATAACTCACCTGTTATTCTACTTCTCAGCAATAACTACTGCTAACATATTGTGAATAAATTTCTACACCATAGGTACATGCATTTATGTCTATGCATACGCATACAGGTATAATTTCTTTAAAAAAATAGAATCATATAATCATGCTATAAATACTCTTTTGTATCCTTATTATTCAACTACACATCCATTTTCTTAATATCCTTAATAACTTTAAAATAAAATATGCTACAATATTCTGTTCAATATGGTGACTGAACAAAACTGTAGCTATTCGAAAATGCAGTTGTAAAGAAGCTGCTCTAGAGACCAAAGGCTTCTGGAAGCTGCGTTATAATTTTATAGAATAAAACACCTCGTTCTATTTAAGTTTTTCGTCTAATCCTGAACCCATATTTTTATTCCATTTTGAGGCCATGACATACTGGTTTGTAAAATACCTTGTGATCTTTTGTTGAAAGTGCTGAATATTATTATAACCATTTATCTTCACATAGTACAAACCCTTGACTGGAAAAGGCATTGTTTTATTTTCCTAATGCACTGGGGAAGTTGTTACATTTTTGGCTCTAGCTATTGCTATTAATTCCTCAACTTTTATGACCATGAACCACGGCCCTCAAATTCTTTTCTTCCCATTTTCATCAATACAGCTATATATAATCTTGCTTTTGCAATGAGAAAACAGACCAACAGTGCATTACAACTGGTTGGCTTATGCAAAATTAAATATTACCTGTTGACTTGAGGAGACCTTTACAACAGCTCTGAATTTATAATTACTTTTCATATGGACCCCATCCATTGATTTAGGTACTGGCAGACAATCAGTAAAACAATATTAGCGTCATAAATTTTCTTTATTAATAAATACTAGGAAGAATGAAATTTCCCATGGTTTAGCATTCCAAGTCACCAAAGCCTTTATATACCTGGGATGGATGACAAAGAGTTTCTTGTATCTTAGTAATATAAAAATTACCTTCTCAATTTTTTTTTAGTATTTCATAAACACAGTCTGAGAATTTAACTCTAAGAGGATCACTATATAAAGAGAAAAATTGGCTTTTAAGTCATGTAAATATAAACTATCCTCTAAAGAATCTGTATCATATCATCTGTCTCTACTTTGTCCTATCCCCATCTATAGCAAGTTTTCTATATCATTACCATTATTCTGATTATTTTCTTTGTTCCAACATGGGTTTTGTTGTTTCCTATGGCCTCTTCTTCATCAGGTACCTATTAGTTGTTAAGATATTAGACTTGCTTCCTAAATCTTAAAGTCTTAAAAAACAAAACAAAACAGAGAACTAAGTACTCTATGTGCTGGGAAGGTACAAGAGAGAAACACCTATAAGGAGATGACATTTTATATTGGGTCTGAAGAGATCATAATTTCTTTTACATCATGGTGGCTAATCTTGTCCTTAAGTTTTCTGAATTGCAGCGCCATTGATCATTGTGTTGCAGTAGAAAAAACACTCCATGGTAATGTAACACAGGACATTCAAATTCTCCTCCTGCCACTGCTGTGTGGATTGAAACCACTGGCAGAAGCAGTAAGACCTTAATTTAGTGCCTGAGTCTCATTTATTTGTCATGTGCCCTGGAAAAGCTACTTGCCCTTTTTGCGCATTAGTCTCCTCATTTCTAATAAGGGAAAAATAAGACTTTTCTTGCAAAGTTGTTGGTAAGATTACAACTGCTGCATATACTGTCAAGACTAACACCCAGTACCTAATAGCTACTCAAGGAAGGGTGGCTGTAATTATAATAGTTGTTATTAATCACTATCCTCAGATTTTCTGAGAAACAGGCTAGAGAAACTTTTGTTTCTTTCGCACCCACCCCTTTACAGATCCCATCTGCATTTTAAGACAGAAGAATTTATAATACTTGTTAACGTAATTGAATGCTATAGAAGAAAACAGTACAATAAAATACTTCCTGTAAAAAGTACTTGATTGGACATTTTTAATAAGAACTTATTCTCTCTCTTTCTCCCCACCCTTTCTCATTTTTTACTTTTTTCTCTCTCACTTTTACTTCCCTCTGTACACACATACACACATACATGTATACTCTCACCATTTACTCCAAACCTGTTTTCTCATTCTCCTTTTTGCCTTTATAGATATTCTGAAAGTTCTTTAGGATTTTTGTGCTTAGAAGAAAGAATATCAGTGTCTCTCACTTAAATATTTGAAGAATTAGTAATTTATGCTTATTAGAAATTTGTGTATATAAAATCTCATATAGTAGCCTCAGATAAGTGAAAGTATAAGATTTTAACGTAAAATATGTAGAAGAACGTCTTCAGTTAACTCCTGATAAATTCTGAGGATAATTTATTACACATATTCCTTAGGAACCATTTTTCAAACTACTGTAGTAATGTGGATAGCATACTTTTAAATCAATGTATATATGTTTAAATACTTAGGGTCTGTTTAGATATTTTTTCTAAAGGCCCTCTTACCCATATGAAAGGATCTACTTTTATTTTTCTCTATATATTCTGTCCCTTCTTAATGGAAGGAATGGTATTTCTGAGCTACACACATCCTATTTTTGCATTAAGGAAGAGTTGTCAGTCTATTTATGGAATCCAAGTGTTTTTGTTTTTGCTATGTTCCCTTCTCTAGTGATACAAAACTCCCAAAATAGTTAGGTTAAAAATCTGGTGCTTAGATTCTAAACACTATGATGATTAAATAATCAGTTGTGATGATTAAGTAATGACAGCCCTTTTCTGCCTTCTACTGTCCTATCTGACATCAGCTTTGACATTTGTTTTGAAGCCTCTGAGTTTTGGGTGAAGTCTCCGTCATGGGTGTTAGGTAGTTAGATTTTCCATGAACTGAAAGGAAATGCGAAGAATGAAGTCTTCCATCTAATACGCTTCCCAAAGTTGCAACATCAGGATTCACACAATAATATACCGGAAGAATGTGGCAGTATCACATTGTTCCACAGCATCTCAAACCATCTGAATTGTAAGTGATATTCAGTGACCTCAGCTTGTCCTTGAGGCTCTAGCAAAAATATAGTGTTGCAGTTAGAGCCCTGGCAGCGACCGGAGCCAAGTTTAAAATAAAGAATGCTGCTGTCTTCTATCTCTACAAAACCAAGCTTGTAGAGCTAATGTATTAAAATGATTTGGGGTAGTATTCTGCCCTTTTATGAAACTTAATGAATTACTTTCTCACAATTAGATAGCAACTAAATAACCCTGTGTGCTTTTAGATATTCAAATAGACTTAAAACCCCCTTAAGCTTTTTTGGATGCAGTTTTCTATTGAGGAAAGTGGATAAAGTAAAAGATCATTAAAAAGATTGACAACTCCCAATGTACTATTAAAAAAAAAATAAATGGTTTGAAACTACTTTTTATCCTTGATTTATCAGAAGTTGTTCTAGCTTTTTCAAGAGAGCAAAAGAGAAAAATCTATTTGCATCCTTTAGAGATTAATGTGAGTTGAAGTTTTGGGGTTTTTTTTTCCTTTTTAAACTTCAAGTAAAATGAGTTGTTATGAAGGATAAAGTGTGTTGAAATAAAGACTTGCTATAGTTGTAGGAGTTGAGGATCCACAATTCTGTTAACATAAATTTATTATAATTCCTACTTAGGAATATGCTCTTTAATAATGTTAAAGATAAAATTTGTTTGTTCTTATTAAATTTATATTATTTATATTATGTGTGATACTCATGCATGAGAAATATCCTTTGAACATGAAGACATAATTCTTTTTTTTTTTTTTAACATCTTTATTGGGGTATAATTACTTTACAATGGTGTGTTAGTTTCTGCTTTGAAGACATAATTCTTTTCTCATTATTAACTTTCAGTGATAGAATAGATCGAGATATTTTAACCAGTCATTCAAAAAAACTCTCAGGTTAGGGCTTCCCTGGTGGCGCAGTGGTTGAGAGTCCACCTGCCGATGCAGGGGACATGGGTTCGTGCCCTAGTCCGGGAAGATCCCACAGGCCGCGGAGCGGCTGGGCCTGTGAGCCATGGCCGCTGAGCCTGCGTGTCCGGAGCCTGTGCTCCGCAACGGGAGAGGCCACAAGAGTGAGAGGCCCGCGTACCGCAAAAAAAACAAAAAAAAACAAAAAAACCTCTCAGGTTAAACTTTGCATGCAAATTAGATGCAAAGCCTTTGTAAAACAGAACTCTGCAATTAAATACATTGGAAATATTCATTAATAGAGTCAAGGTAGCTCTTTTACACTTACCCTGAAGTTACTCCCAGTATAGCAGAGACTTGAAAAGACTAAGTTAGCCATGGAAATAGATCAGGAAATGTATATGTATTTTTAGTTGCAAGGTAATAACTCAGTGAGATACATGCTACTGACTGAGCTTCTCTAAACTATTGTTTCTTAGTTTTGTTTATGGATTCAAATGTTATTGTTCAATATATGCAAGAGCCACATAAATTATTGTAGTGCACAGGCAGTATGAAACCACCAATTTACTTCACCTCACCATAGCATTAAATGTCAAGGTGTCAAGTTGTCCCTTCAGGTTTCATTGGAAAACATAAATTATTGCTAATAGAATGCACCAGTGAAATTTCTGAATAACAAATGACTTTGCAAAGCATCACTTCAAGAAGGAACTATAGGACACTTGAGATAATTTATGATACAAATAGTTTCAAAAGCTGGTCTGCCTGGAAGGTTAATTTCTAAATGTAAAATAAATAGCTGACTGAATTTCCTGTGCTCAACTCATCCTTCTGCAATTTCCGTCAAATACATTCTTAAAGAATTCGTAGCTCTGACTGCAAACCTGAAGTGCCCTTAGGGCATCAGTGGTACAAAGTAGAAGATTCAGCTTCAAATTAATAGCTTGAGCTCTTCCAAACTAACTTCCCCTTTTTTACGGATTCAAATGTTATTGTTTCATAGAACATATAGTGTCTGTTTTATCCCCTCAAATACTCTTAGCTCAAATAGGATAGAATTTCCGAAACTCTAATATCCTGAGTTTACTCATTTTGCTGTACTGCTTCCTTCCCATTTTTATGAGGAACATATAGCGGGGCAAAAAATGTACCTCTACATATTTTTTAAAAAATTATTAGAATTTCTGGCAAAATCATTAACATTTGTAGAAGATTGTGAAGGTAGTTTCTACCAAAAAATCTTATAAAGGAAATA
Organism: Tursiops truncatus; assembly: GCF_011762595.2. Lineage (NCBI taxonomy): Eukaryota > Metazoa > Chordata > Mammalia > Artiodactyla > Delphinidae > Tursiops > Tursiops truncatus. The sequence goes on along the minus strand of NC_047039.1, from coordinate 55,307,384 downwards.
ATCCGTAAAAAAATCTATGATGGAAAAAAACAACAGATCTCCACCATTTGCAATAGAAACTTGTGTATTCTTTTATATGGGCTCAGACAAGGCAAGATTTGGGTAGGTTAAGTATAGATACAGCTAAGAGAATCACAAAGGCCTGCACATTTCCTCTGTAAGTTGACTTTTCCTTCTCAGGAGCTTGTATCATGAAAAAGTAAACCTAACATGTATCTAACATGTGAAAGTTGATATAATTATCAATACTTTAAAGTGTTATATTTAGGAAAATATCATAACAGTCACACATATATACCTACATGAGATATTAGAAGTAAATTGTTTAGGAAATATTTTGAATATCTCAATACCTATTTATACTTTATTATATTATTCTGTTTTTGCAATGTTTCTCATCCATTTTCCTCATGGATATTCATGCACTAACAAACTCAGCATTTATTAGTGATTTTCAGAATACTTGTCTTTAAAGAAAAAAATAAACTATATCAAATAGATTATCTGTAATAAGAAGCAAAATTATTCCTAGGCTTCAATGTAGAAAACATTTCAGTTCTTTTCAGTGTAGAAACACACATTCTAAAAACAACACAAGTTAACCTTGGAAGAATGCCTTTGGAAAAAATATTTAATCCTCAAAATTTAATTTGCTATCATTTAATTTATTTTAACGTCTTACAGTTTTTCCTATCAACCCCTTTATACAAAAAAGTTAGATTCCTCACACTTGTATTATGTGACCCTAAGTTTGCTTTCATAACTTTATTGTTTAATAGCATGTTAAAATTTTTATACCTATTCTCTTTCTTCTTTACAGACAGATAAATTTGGCGGAATACATAATTCTAGATCTTATGACAGGGTTTCTGAACAGTGGTGGACCACAAAAATTATATGGAGGCTTTATTAGAATCGAGATTGTCCCCTCCGTCTCCAGATATTCTAAATCATGCCCGAAGTGTAGCATGAGGCCCACAAAACTACATTTTAATAAAAGCCCATATGACTCAGTTGTTGGTATTGTATGGACCACACTTGGATTAAAAATAGCCTGAGTGTCACTTGGCAAGAGATTTTTAGCAGTTAAAAATTACCCAATATTCTTAATATGATTCAACTTTTGAATCTGAAATTAAGAATGAGGGGATGCAAGAAGATGTAAGGAATTTTGTGAACTTTGGAATCAGATATGCCTGGATTGAAGTCCCAGCTCTGACACTTACTAGCTGTGCAACCTCAGGCAGTATTTGTTCAACTGACAAAACTGTATACATTTATTTATTTACTTAATTTTTGTCTGTGTTGGGTCTTTGTGGCTGCACGTGGGCTTTCTCTAGTTGCGGTGAGCTTGTTGTGGTGCAGGGGCTTCTTATTGCAGTGGCTTCTCTTGTTGTGGAGCACGGGCTCTAGGCGAGGGGGCTTCTGTAGTTGTGGCTCATGGGCTCTAGAGCGCAGGCTCAGTAGTTGTGGCGCACGGGCTTAATTGCTCCGCGGCATGTGGGATCTTCCCGGACCAGGGCTCGAACCTGTGTCCTAGCATTTGCAGGCGGATTCCTAACCACTGTGCCACCAGGAAAGTCCGAAATGACAAAACTAATAATAACTACATCGAAGGGTAATTATAAAGGATAAATTAAATTTTTGTATATGCATGTAACCAGTAGTAGAGCATCTATAAATGCTTCATAAAAGTCTGTAATTATCTTACTTTTTCCTGTTGTAGGAAAATATACAATGACAATGGTTATTTGGTTTTCCTAGCAAATAAGCATACCCTTCTACTGGCTAATTTATTAAATTAGCTGTCAGATCCACTTGCTCCTTTCTAAGGTCAGGCCACCATTATTTCTTACCAGGATTACTAGAAAACCTTCCTAATTATTTTCCTTGACTCCAATCTTACCCCCTTTTCAATCTGTTTTCTGCAGTGCATCCGGCTGATTTTACTAAGATCCAAATCTGGTCAGCCTGCTGAGTCTTTCATGATATGGACATTGCTTATTTCTCCTGTATTATTTCTAGTCATTCCTAATTGACTCTACACTCTAGCCATACAGAAATTGAATATTCCATTAAGAAGCTAAGTTCTCTCTTACTAATCCCTATCCACCTTCACCTGGTTCAACTATACATGCATTTTAGGTCTCACATTAGACATTATTTTCTTCTTAGATGCTTTTTGCTTTCCTAGACTCTCAGGTTACACTTCTGCAGAAGTCTTTCTATAACATTTATAACAAGTATCATGCTGTATTGGAGTTGTTATGCTTGCCACTCTCTTCCAATAGATCATGAGCCCCTTGAGAATAGTTAATACATTTCTTTAGTTATCAGATTCCAGTGCCTAACACAGTGCTTGGCTCATAATACTTCCCCACAAAAATATTTGTTGAGAGAATGAAAGCATGTATTCGATGACCTTATTGAATTCTACAGTGTCAGAGGAGTAGTTCCTAGCTCTGGACTTATCTAAAATTGACAGACATGGTAAAGAAGGGGATGTGGTAAGGTTAAAAGCCAATAGGAAACCGTAAGACAATCAAGCGTCTAGACAATGTGAAGGGGTGTTCCAGATGAACACAGGCATTGAAAGCTTTGCAGCAATCCTTGTATGACTGCAGCTGGAGCATATCAATATATTCTCTGTAATACAATATATTTCACAGTGTCGTTCTAGCTCTGAAGTAACAGGGGCTAGTGTCTTCATTATTCTTCATTTCACTCCATCTTGTATATGTTAACATTAAAGGAGAAAAATGCCCCAAATTCAGAAAATAGAGGACTCTAATGATTGGGGTTACATTTGCACTCCTTTTAAAAATAAAAATCATTTTCGTTTAAACCAAAGTTTTCTCTAATGTATTAAAGACATTATTTAACATGGTAAGAAATGTTTCACACATATGTGTAATATGTACGTAAAGATTTTATTTTACCAAAACAAAATACAGCCCTAATTATTTTATTAATTTTTGTCATTATAGATATTAATTTCAATATTAGCAATGAAGACAAAGTCAAAACTCTTCTAGGCACATGTGATCATGACACAAATTTACATTCAGTACAAGTTGTATTTTCAGCAATTATTCTGAAGCATTCTTTATAACTTTTGTTAAGTTTTTCTTTAAGGCAATTTTTCAGGTTGATGTAAATTGGCTCTGATAAAAGACAGTATATAAATTTCTTTGTAAGGAATTTTAAGTATAAAATTTACCAAGTCTTTATATTTGGAGTTATTCTATGCCTAGCTAAAATACTAAATAAATAGGTGGAGGAAAGTTTGAATTGTTTAAACTCTTCATGTCAGAATTAGTGTTAAGTCATGTATCTGATTACTACTGTAATGCAAACCAGTAAGTGTATTATTATTATTATTTAAGTTCAGTTGGCAATACAGCAGGCAGATTGACAAAATGCCTGAGTACTGAGAATAGATTTTTCTAAAATTATAGTATAAAGTTAAGGAGAGAAGCCATAAACATATATTAAATACCTGCTGTGTGTCAGACAGAGTGCGAAGACTTTGACATATGCTATTTAAGCCACATAGATGTTGTGAATATTAAATTAATATTGAAAAAATACACAAATTACCTACTACAGTGTTTGGAATACAACAAGTGAATAATAAATTAAAATATGATTATTTTACTCTTTACAAGCAGGCTGAAAGAAAAAAGTTTCCATTTTACAGATGAGGAAAATGAACTTCAGAACATTACTTCTTGCTCAAACTTCCTTCATTTGTAAGTGGCAAGCCAGGATAACCCATTTCTACTTGCCTTTGTTTTATGCCAAAATCACGTCACTAAATCTGACCTTTTGGACTAAGGGGTCTTGAATGTAGTGAAGGGTATATATTTCCGTATGTAACAATCCTTTTTTTTTTTTTGAAGCATTGTTCAGTTATTTTTCTTGCATAATGATAGTACCCTGATTTTCAAGTCCATTTACTCAAAGTAAAGACCTGAGGACACATTGCAAACGTCTCAGTGATGGGTGCTCTATAATACAAGAAATCAGGAAGAGGATGCAGAGAGTACAGTGTTAGTCATTAAGGAAGACATCTTCTCATAGACAGGGAGAAAGAATAGGTAAGTTAGTCATGGTAAAGCTGCTTCGTAGACTAAAGTAAGAATTTGGATCTTGGAAGAGAATAGTTAGATTGAAAGACTGTACAGATATATGTATGCATAAACATTTTCCAAATGTAAGACAATAGAAAATATTATTTCTTACCATACTCAACAACAATAAAAGTTAAAAGTACAACATTCAATTTCTTTTTTTTTTAAATTACATTAGGCACTGGATAAGAGGCATGGTTCAATAGCAGTTAATTTGAAAAAGGTTTCGAAAGTATGTATGTGTCTATATAAGTATATATATATATGTGTGTGTGTGCGTATACATATACACACATATACATATATATATATATACACACACACACACACTCACACAAATAGCAAAAATAATTGCCAACACTTCAGTGTTATGCTTAGCTACCAGCTAATAGCAGTATAGCAAGGCAGCTAAAAACATAAATGTACCCATAATCTGTCTTAATCAAGACAAGGAAAGCAAGAACCTGAACCTCATCAGGGATATTATGTTCACTTTTGTTCAACATTAAGGTGAATATTGGTTAAAGAGTTGAAAGACTGAGAAATTCTTGGCTTTGGAAAGATGAACTTGGGAAGACTAGCGTACAGATTGGAAGAGTTACCTAAGGCTTTGACTTCCTTGTACCATGTGATTGTCCAGAATTGGCACTAAATAGAAGGAGAGCAGGGAAGTGTATTTTTGCTCAACATATGAAAAAGTGTTTTAGCCATTAATACTAAGTAATAATATATGAACTACAAAACTTCTATTTCTGCATATTTTCAAGGAAAGGCTAGATGCTTTTCTGTCAGGTACATATAAAAGACACTGCTATAACTGACTGAATTAGATGGCCTTAAATTCCTTTGTAACTCTGAGATGTGTGCGTAATATAGATTTTGCCTTTAATTGCCTTTATACTGCAGAACATGAAATTATCTTTCGTTAATAGTTTAGGATGTAGCAGGGTTTTTTTTGTTTTGTTTTGTTTTGAAACTTGGAAAATAAATGTCTAGTCTTTACCTTACTATTTCCTGGTAACATTATCCAGGGACACCATTTCTTTCCAGGGACATTATCTTTTAAATAATTATTTGAGAGGAAGTCTTTTAAAAATATTTCTGGAACAATTTTGTTCCCAGTGTTCTACTTATTTATATGTCTTTCCTCTTAAATCCATTCATGAAACAAATTCCCTTTTCTATTGATAGGAATATATACATTTTATTTGACTAGTTTAATGATGAGGTGGACCGTTGATTATAAAAGATGCTTTGATCAAACAATCTTCACTAACAGCTTAGAAAAGTCTTCAGTACCAAGAGTTAAAAGATGTTGAGGTTCTTCAGGGAAAATATCCTATCTGGAGAAAGAAGATTGTGGCCATTTATTGCAGCAATAAGTAAAGACTTGGAAAAAATTTATCTTTCAGTTTTAATCAGGTTACTCAAGTAGAACAGCTTCAAGAAGAGATTGCTGTTTAAGCTGAAAATGGGAAAGACTCTTTCTTATAAAGTATAATGCTGTAGGGTCATATATGAAAAATGGGACCCTTCTCTGCTCTTTACATAACAAAGCATAAAAGTATGTTTTAACCGGCTTGGGTTCTAACTGGGTATTGATTAATATCACCAAATAATGGCCCAGATACACTTTCAAGGACAAAGGTGGATAAAATAATCAATGTCATCACAAAATTCATTCTTTTTCATACATCTTTTCTTTGGATTATGATTTCCAAATTATTAAAAATCATGAAAATTAGAAGTCTGAATGAAAGTTTCTTTAAATCTCTAAAATACCATCTTTGAGTGAGGTTCTAAGTTACAACAAAAGCTGTTTCTAAAGTGAATCTTTCCTAAACACTGAAGGTTTTAATATTCATTTTTTTATTTGAGGTAAGTGGAGATGCACTAATTGACTCATGATGTTCTTCTTTTTCTTCTTTTAAAGGAAGAATCAAAAAAAAATCAGAAGCATGAAATACTTCCATCCTGATTTAATTAACATCGATCTAATGAAATGATATATAAAATGTCAATTTTCTTTAACAACATCAAAGTGATGCCTAGGTTTAATCCTGCAAGTGTTTAAAACTATATAAGCTGTGATGAGCTAAGATTTCTTTTTAAGAAATTGAAATAAAAGACACTTCCTTCATCTACTCATCCTTTGAAGCATGAGAGGAATCAAATGAACTGTTCTGAGGCCATAAGTGACATTCATAAATAACCTGCTGTCTACAGACACTGCCCTTCTTGTTTAGCTGATTCTCCCTGTCTTCCTAGAGGCAAAAAAGAGAAACTTCTTGTAGAAGGAATATTTTCAGTGCATAATAATCTTCATCCCAAGAGCTCTGCTTTTCACTCCAGAAGTTACTGTCTGGCTGTATTTGCCACTCTTTGCTGGACAGCACCTGATCACAACTCTGCTTGAGGGATGTTCAGTAGTGGCACCCTATTTCTTCTCCTTCAGTACAACCCTGGCACATCATCTGTCATTTTAGTAACAACTCTTGGAGCTTTTGAAGCTTATATAACAAAAATTCTGATAAATTTTAATGTATTTTAATAGGCTGTAATGACTACAATAACCCAGTTTCTTTTATTTCGAGATCGTCCTATTGACGAAGGGGAATGTGTTGTACAACAGAGAACAGGCAGAAAGAAAAGAATTTAGGTCAATTAGAAATGTGTGTGCACTGCTGTTTAAGATTTGAAATATGTACTTTCAAGGATATGGAGCAAGAAGAATGCTCAAGCAATGTTGGTGCTAGTATAAGTGTGTGTAAATACCTGTCTTTGGGAGATATTTTCAACTAAGAAAAAACATCACTCTTCCCTTCTTAATGCCTTCCACATTGGCTTCAATGACTGGCTCAGTATCATCCCCAGTCCTTAAGAGTTAGTCCTTTTTAAATTTTTTTTCAAAGAACTAAAACAAATAATCCTAAAATTTAAATGAAATCATAAAAGACCCAGAATTGCCAAAGCAATCCTGAGGAAAAAGAACAAAGCAGGAAGAATAACCATCCCAGACTTCAGACAATACTACAAAGCTACAGTTCTCAAAACAGCATGGTATTGGCACAAAAACAGGCATATGGATCAATGGAACAGAATAGAGAGCCAAGAAATAAACCTACACCTACACACCTATGGTCAATTAATCTTCGGCAAAGGAAACAAGAATACACAATGGAGAAAAGACAGTCTCTTCAGCAAGTGGTGGTTGGGAAAGTTGGACAGCTACATGTAAAGCAATGAAGTTAGAACACACCCTCACACCATACACAAAAATAAATTCAAAATGACTTAAATATAAGACATGACATCATAAAACTCCTAGAAGAGAACATAGGCAAAACATTCTCTGATATAAATTGTACCGATATTTTCTTAGGTCAGTCTCCCAAAGCAATAGAAATAAAAGCAAAAGTGAACAAATGGGACCTAACTAAACTTACAAGCTTTTGCATAGCAAAGGAAATCATAAACAAAATGAAAAGACAACCTATGGACTGGGAGAAAATATTTGCAAATGATGCGACAGGCAAGGGATTAACTTCCAAAATATACAAACAGTTCATACAACTCAATAGCAAAAGAACGAACAACCGAATCGAAAAATGGGCAGAAGACCTAAATAGACATTTCTCCAGAGAAGACATACAGATGGCCAACAAGCACATGAAAAGATGTTCAACATCACTAATTGTTGGAGAAATGCAAATCAAAACTACAATGAGGTACCACCTCATACCAGTCAGAATGGCCGTCATCAAAAAATCTACAAATGATAAATGCTGGAGAGGGTGTGGAGAAAAGGGAACCCCGCTACCCTGTGTGGGAATGTAAATTGGTGCAGCCCCTATGGAAAACAGTATGGAGAGTCCTCAAAAACTAAAAATAGAGTTTCCATATGATCCAGCAATCCCACTCCTGGGCATATATCTGGACAAAACTATAATTCAAAAAGATACATGCACCCCTATGTTCATAGCAGCACTATTCACAATAGCCAACACATGGAAACAACCTAAATGTCCACTGACAGATGAATGGATAAAGAAGATGTGGTATATTAGACAATGTAATACTACTCAGCCATGAAAAAGAATGAAATAATGCCATTTGCAGCAATATGGATGGACCTAGAGATTATTATACTAAGTGAAGTAAGTCAGAAAGAGAAAGACAAATACCATACGATATCACTTATATGTGGAATCCAAAATATGACACAAATGAACTTATCTATGAAATAGAGACAGACATAGAGCACAGCCTTGTGGTTGCCAAGGGGGAGGGAGAGTGGGGGAGGGATGGATTGGGAGTTTGGGGTTAGCAAATGTAAACTATTATACCTAGAATGGGTAGACAACAAGGTCGTATTGTATAGCACAGGGAACTATGTTCAATATCCTGCCATGAACCATAATAGAAAAGAATATGAAAAATAATATATATGTATAACTGAATCATTTTGCTATATAGCAGAAATTAATACAACCCTGTAAATCAACTATAATAAATTTTAAGAGCCCTTTTTATATTATAAGAATAATATATTAACTGCACATCATTAACAAACTATGAATGTATCATTGTGATACAATAATAAGAGAGTGTTGCAAAGCAAGACTCTAAGGAAGTGATACAAGAGAAGGACACCTGACATCACAAATATTTGATAGACACAGCATTTAAGTGCTTGAAGTTTTTTCTTACTGGTGAGTAAATTCACGTGTCAGCACAAAAATGAGACACACCTGCAAGACAGCAGCAGAACTAGGAAAAGAAAGATGGGAGAAAAGACCCAAAGACCAATTTAGCCCTTCATAATATATGGATATTTGTAACTCTAATTTGGTCATTGGATTTGTGAACTGAAAAAATATACAAACTAGAAAAAGGATTTTTGACATTCATTAACCATAATTTTCTTCATTTAAATGATATGTGAGTCTATATACACTACCAAATGTAAAATAGATAGCTAGTGGGAAGCAGCTGCATAGCACACAGAGATCAGCTCGGTGCTTTGTGACCACCTAGAGGGGTGGGATATGGAGGGTGGGAGGGAGACGCAAGAGGGAGGAGATATGGGGATATATGTATACGTACAGCTGATTCACCTTGTTATACAGCAGAAACTAACACAACATTGTAAAGCAATTATACTCCAATAAAGATGTTAAAAAAAAAAAGTTTCCCTTAAAAAATAATATGTCAGTCAAAAGTATAAAACACACCACGAGGAAAGGCTCTGGTTGATGCTAGAACATTGCAATGGGTCGTGATAGGTCCTGTTTACAGGGAGCTTGTGAGTGCACAGGATTAGAAACTTCTTGTGTCCCCTCACCTGAGAGCACATAAGAAAAGCTGCCTAAATATGGAGCAGCAAGAATTCAGAACCCTGAATTCAGACACCAGGTCTTGATTTGTATTTGTTATTTTACGTGGTAAAAAAGTTATTCCTGGGTATTTTAAGATCTTCAGGGCAGGAGGAGATAACAAAACCAGGGAAGTCTTGTTTGGGATGCCTAAGATATGGTTTCAGTGCTTCTTGTTGATGTTATTATGCTTACTTCTCCCTGAGGAACAGAAGATGAATTGTGGGACTTGCAATTGTTGCCTTTGTCTATGCTGTGCTTGTATGCTTTTGATGCAAAATAAAGCTTGTCAGCTGAACAGATTTATTCTGTCAAGTATTGCAGTTAGTGTCATTCTTTCACACTTGGACTCAAGAATGGCACCATAAAACTACTAGACTTCCAAAATACATTGGTAGGAAGTCATTGTTATATGAAAAGACATACATTGTTTAGGGTTTTAGTGACTTTACAGAACTGGAACACTTTCTCTAAGTTGTATTCATATTTTAGTAGGCAGAGTGCCTGATATAAATTTTATTGTGTAAATGCTTGGATTCAAAAGTCTTCAGAATTATGTAACAAATTTGTTAAGTAAATGGTGTGGGGCAAACAATAGCAGCAGCACTTGGCGGGGTCTGGAACTCATGAGAACAGTCAACAAGCTCATCCATCCCCAGATCACTCAGCACCATACACGGAGTGATGCTGATGTCCATTTGCAGCTGTTGTATCCCAAGGCTCTGCCTCTTATTTCTCTTCCTTTGTGTACATATCCAAGAGGAAGATCTCCTGAGCTAGAGAACAAAGGACCTGATCTTGGTATTGGGGATCCTGGAGAGGAAGGACAGGAGACTCAGTCCCAACCTTAGTCTTCTTTTGATTGAAAAAGTTTCACATTTGGGAATTAGTCTCCTATGTTACTATTTATTCAGTGGTGAAAGCATCTACAATATATTATAAGTGACTATCTCCCCTTTTCTCTTCCCCTAAATCTCTAGGACCTCTGGAGACTGTTGTGACTTCCTGGATGGAAAGCAATTGAAAATCATCTCTGGAAGGGAATCCGGCCTAGCAGTCCTTCCACACTCACTGCTCTAGATGCTCCCCATTTTTTTTCCTTTTCAACCAACCATCTGGATGATTTTTTCCTCCTTGTACAGTCTTCTAGATAGTGCTTTCCTTTTCTAATAATGGTTCCTAGCTTCTTACCTATTACTTCCACCCAGATTTTTAAAATAACTTTTCAACTTAACTTCTCATAGATACCATCCCAAGCGTCAGCATCCAGCAGACTAATGAGTGTCACCTAGAGTAGGCACAGCCTCCTACTGACAATTCATCTTATAACTTTCTTAAGACTCTGCCCAGGCTATGTGACAGACTGCCAGTTCCTGAAGCTGTGTTCTACTAGGGCCTCCAGACTATAGACTTGGTTTTCCTAACTTTGCTCCTCTCCCCCGCTTTCCCTGACTTGCTTGCAGTCAATGCACCCACCTATTTATAAGATATTCATAGAACTACCCTTGTCGCCTGGGTGAATGTGTCCCACCTCTGGGTATTACAACTGAACGCCCTCCATGCCATAAAATACTGTGTGCTCCATGTTGGGTGTATCATTTAAGCAAAATCTTGAAATTAGCACTAGCATTATCACTTGGTTAAGATCAGAACTCATACTTCACAGCAAGGTACTTGGGCCAAGGTACAGCTGTACAAGCCATGTGGCAGGATCCCAGAAAAGATTCCCTCCTTACTGTTTTCCTTAACAATGAAAATCAGAATTAGCATGGTCTTGTCATTGGGGGATGGATATTTAGGGCTTGGCCACTGTGATAGACGTGAAGATACACAGCCGAGATTCCCCATTAAGGAAGAAATTACAGCCCAGGTATAGGGGATGTGGTCCAGGAACAACATCTAGCTGTCAGCTCCTTCAGGATCTGCTTCAGCTGAAGACAGCCTCCTCAAATTAGGTTACACCCTTCCCACAACTACCTGCCTTCTACAATTTAAGACTAAGCCAGGGCTAGGGAGAGAAAGCCAGAGTAGGGTCAGGGATCTAATCTCATCCCATTGCCATTTAGCTACTTGGAATGTAAGGAACTTTAGAAAATTCTAAATTCAAACCTTTCATTCCATGTCATTATACAAGTATATCTGTCAAAATAAAAATACAGAATATTTTATATTTGAAATTTTTAGCCAGATTTAAAATTTTAAAATATTTATACATATTATGCTTTTAATCTTGCCCCAGGCCAAGCAACTGCACACTTGGACACTTGGTGTGCAAATGAAACACTGAAATGATCTAATGATGACCAGAGGACTTCTTCTAGAGCGTAAAGCAGTCATACATTCATGTTTAGTATGTGAGAGAACAATTTGTTTTTTACTGTGTGTATACACTTCTGGACTTTCATTTGAATTTTTCATGAATGACTTGAAAGAGTTTGAACTCAGATTATCAGCTATTATCACTGTTGAGCAAAGGTCTTTGGCAAACATGAGGAGCATCACTTGATATAGACTGGAATTCACAGGCAGAAGCGTTAATGGGTACAGGTATCTTTCTTTGTCATCCGGTGGAGACATTGTGGGCTGTGCATGATCAGAGGTACCTCCATCTCCCTGCTCTCCCTTTGTATGTCTCTAAAATGAAAGTGGTCTTGCATGAGGGGGCTATGCATTTTGGGCTAGGCACCAAGCTGTCTGAGATTATATGTAAGATAAGTCAGGAGGACCTTAGGAAAAAAACCTAACTTCCCCAAACCTAGAAACCTTGGGCGATCCCAGTTCCTGTGGAGAGATGAGCTGTCTGTGTGCAGTCTCTATGGTGGAGAGATGGGTGCTGAGTCTTTGGTTCCAGCTGGCTTGTTACAGGCGAGACAATGACTTGGATCTTATTTTTCTGTACAGTCTACAGAATGAGTAAATAGGTAAGAATGGAACCCATGTTTCCAAAAGCAAGAAATTAATAGGTAAAATATTTACAGAAAAGGAAGGGTTTGTATTCTAGCAGCCAGTCTAAATTAGAGTTGCTTTTCTCTTTGGTTTAGCATTTGAATAAGGAATATAATTCCTCTAAATTACAATGTGATTTTCTCGTTACCTATAAACCCTACATAAGTCCAAGAAAAAAATAATTTTATGTTAAATAAGTATTTAAACTTCACTTTTCATAGTTAGAGAAATTCAATTTTAGACCTGAAGTTTCTCTAGTGTTCATCTAGTGTAAATACGTGACTTTTAAATATTAACTGCTTCAAGTATTATGTATATTTCTTGAGCCAAGGCATTTCTATAACATAAGCGTTTTTATATGATTAAAGTAAGTGGTAAAATTTAGTTCACACATATTCATTGCTTAATAGGGGTGTAAAAAATTCATAATTGAAAAAGTGAAACAAAATATAATATTTAAAAGGAAACATCTCTTGTTGATAGCATTTTTTTTTTTAAATAACAAAACTGCTTGATACAATTATAAGAAAAAAATAACTCTCATTGTTCAGACTGGCCTCTAAAGGTCCAACTTACTTTTACAAAATAGGCGTTTAATCTTCTAATAATCCCAGACAACCAATCAAGAAATAACTTACTGGATTTTTAGAAATCATGTTTCCTTATTATTCTTAATACACTGTGTTCTCTGTCTTTTCTTCTGGGAAACATTAGTGGAACACCCTAGTATCTGCCCTTGCAAATTCTTGAGGCTTTTTTTTTTTTTAAAGAAGATGTTGTTGGTAGGAGTTTATTAATTAATTTATTTATTTTTGCTGTGTTGGGTCTTTGTTTCTGTGCGAGGGCTTTCTCTAGCTGTGGCAAGTGGGGGCCACTCCTCATCGCAGAGCGCGGCCCTCTCACTATCGTGGCCTCTCTTGTTGCGGAGCACAGGCTCCAGATGCGCAGGCTCAGTAGTTGCTCCGCGGCATGTGGGATCCTCCCAGACCAGGGCTCGAACCCGTGTCCCCTGCATTAGCAGGCAGATTCTCAACCACTGCGCCACCAGGGAAGCCCGAGGCTACCTTTATAGAGGCAAATATGATAGCACCTAACATTCAGGAAAGCTTAGAACACTCCTTTAAATTGTAATGTAGTGGCCTAAACGCCAATGCCTGGCTCTCACATGTTTTCTCAATTTTCTTGATGCAAATCAGAAGGGGTTTAAAGTCGGCTAGGGTCATTTTGCTATCATTAATGCCTGCTTCAAGACAGTATAGTACAGGGGTTAAAAGTGAGGACTCTGGGGAATAGTTGCCTCAATTCATGAATGGGTTCTAGGATTTACTGTTAGCCCCACTACCCCAACAATTCATAGCACAGTGTCTGACACACGGTAAGCCCTAAATTTGAGTCCACAAATTAATATTATATCTTAGACTAGATTTTAGTTCACTGGGCTTACCTTTTAAAGCAACTAGTTCCTCCTCAACTTTTGCAGGTCCTATGGTTTAATGAAAATAAATGAACTTTGGAGTTAGATATCCATGGGTTGTTTACTATGTTCCCCAAACAAGTTGTTTTATATCCTTTCAGAGCCTCAGTCCTCAATCTTTTGAAACAAAGATAATATTATATTGTGACAATTAAGATAGATTATCTATATAAGATAATGCCCATCCATGTTAGTACTCAGCTAGGGTTATAGGATCCAACCTAGCCCAGCTCACTGTTCCCTTGACCCATCCACTCAGCTAAAGCATGCTGAGTTGCCACTGTCTCGTTATTAATCCTGACAGTTTCGAAAATCAAAAAAAATTATCTTTTAACTTTCTAATTAAATTGGAAAGCCATGTTTGAACTCTGAAACCTATAAATTTTAAACCTCAACATTTAGTTAATAACAATTATTTTAATTTTTAGTTTTGTCTCACCACAGAAAATCAAACCTTTTCATCACAATAATAAATATTTGTTTCGGTTCTTCATTCATTTACAAATGTCTTGAAGACGTTTAAAGGATTTTGTTTATATTTTTTTTCCCCAGGCCATAAACACTGTTTCATGATACTGAAGTCAAATCTTTAACTTACTAGTAAGATGTGAAAAGCATATTTAATGAGGTGCTAAATACTGGTCTAGTTCAAAAAATGCTGCTAGTCACCATTAACATTAGACATCTACGGTAGCTTAATATGTTACATATAATTAGTACTAATCTTCAATCATTTGGCATTTAAAGGCATTGAAAGCTACTCAAACTATCTAGCTAAGAAACAGCTGGTAATTGATAATATCTACCTCCAGCTTTAGAAAACTGTAATCTCAGCTGGAAGTCTCCAGATGGGGTGAGTAAAAAAAAAAAAAAAATGTTCCTCAATGCTCTCAGTATAGTCTGAACTTCAGATCGAACACAGAGAAAGAATATAGAATGCTAAGAATTAAAAACTGACTTTGTCCATCACTTTGTTATCCTGATATTTTCATTAAATTGGCTGAAAAAAAAATGAATCGTACTACGTCTAGAGGAGAAAGAAATAAATTGATCTATTTAATTTTTCTAGACAAATGTTAGCTCTTCCAATTCCATAACTAGTAATTTAACCCTACAATGTTCTTCTTAACAACAAACAACACTCAGGTTATAGGAATACAGATTTAGAGGAGATAGAAAAATTCCTTGTAAATACAGATGGGATCAATGAAACTCAAAATTATCAAGATGTCACACTTTTCAGCAAGTCATACAAAAAGACTGGCTTAAACTCAGATTTTTAAATTCCTGGTAGAGCCATCCTTTCACCAAACTATAATACGTCAATGAAACTTAAATAGCGAAAACCCAAATTTATCATAAAGCAAATAATAATCAGTATGTTAAGTTTGATGAACTAAAAGTTGGAAATTCTCTAATTTTTACTTCTAGGCAAGATAAAGCAGCTTTGAAAGCCTAAGGTGAATACTAAGACTTTAAAGACAAAACGAAATCCATCTTTCAGTTGTGTCATTAAAGCCTAGATGTGCACTCAGGAAACAATTTCTAAAATGATTCAGATAATTATTTGATGGTAATGTGAAACACTTTAACTGGAGATTAGTTATGAAACAAAAAAAATTGTTCTCCTGTGTATTTTTTTTCTTGGCTCCAGGAAATACGTAAAAATACTTAGTAAGTGGGGGGAGGGAAGAAAAAGAGAAACAGCAGGATGTTTCAGAATATTTTTTCCTCCCATGCAGAGAAAGCAGAGTAAAATAAAAACTAAAGTCCTCTAAAGAATGGGACTGTCCTGTCCCTCCTGCCCCCAAGCTCCAGTTTTTCTTAAGCCCTTCATCTGAGAAGCCTGGAGATAAAAGGAATTGGTTATCTTAGTAGATAAAGGATGTCACTGGAGAAAAACTTAAAGATTTAGAGACGGTCAAAACTGTGTGGATTGCAAAAGGACAGCTGGAGAGAATGAAGTCTTGTAAAAAGTGTCAACGAACTTAGTGAAAAAAAATGTAAAAAAAGAGGCTTACAGAAGATTTACTTACACAAAGCTCTACGATTTCCTTCTCAGGAGAAAGTTTTCATAGTCGTTACTGTAAACCCTCTCACTTACAAATTGGCTCTTTTGTAATGTGTCACTGGAAACATTTTACATGAGAAAAGCAAAATTCAAATATAAACAAATATTAGCTGTGTTGCCAAAGTTCTCCCATTACATAACTTAATATATTTCCTGTAATCATTTATTGTGTTTCCCTTCAAAGATTGCCAAGCTGAATTAGTCAATGAACTAAAAAATATTTGAAAAGTATGAAATATTACTCTAATTCTGTGCTAGGCAACAACTCCTCACTTATCCGTAGCACACTGATTATGAGAACATAGCTTAAAACCAGGATAAAGAGAAAAAGGACTGCATAAACAACCAAATCAGGTCACACACCTTCTAAGTATTTCATTCTAAAGAGAGCTTTCCAGAATCTTAGGCACTTTTACATTATACGCAATTCAAATACACATGATTGTCTTGTTTCTCAATTTGTAGAAAATAGGAGGTAACAACATCTAAATTACAAAGTAGGATTCCCATTTGGAGGCTCCTAGCCCTTGACCCAGCAACACCATATCTAGAAACTCATTATGCAGATATATCTTTTTGCAATTGGCTAAGTATAAGGATATTTACCACTCCTTTACTTTTTTTTAAGTAGCAAAAAAGTTGTAAACAAAACAATTCCCATTCTGAGGTTAAAAAAAGGATGGTTCATTCACACAATGGAGTAGCATGTGACTGTTTTAAAAAAAAATGATTGTGTTCTATCATACTAATATGGAAGAATTGAAAAAATATGTCAGTAAGCGAATCAGTAATTTTTAAATGTTTAAGTCCATAAATATTTCTGAAAGTTTATATGAGAAAATTTTTAATTGATTACATCTGGAAAATGAGAGTGGGGTGAGGAGTAGTATGCCAAATCACACCCATTTTACAGAAGACACTGAAGCCAGGAGAAGTTAAAGAACTTGAAAAAGTTCTCCTGTTTGAATTCTGTATTCAAACCCAGGAAGTCTAATTCCAGAGTAGGTGCTTTTAATCATTTCACAATGCTGCTTTTCATGAGAATAAGAGCAAGCCTGTATATCATATATTAAAATGCCAATTTGATAGCTAATTCATTTTATCCATCTAGTCACTTATTTAATTTTATTCAAGATTCACTTTAAAACAAAACAAAATAAAAACATGAAACAACAAAAAATAATTCTCTTCTCTCAGATGCTCATCTCTATGTCATGTAGTGTGTATTTGTGTATTTCACAAAATAGACCAAGGTTGTAGAGTCTTTCACAGAATAACTTTGCCCTCTAGAATTCCCAGGCACACAGTGTCTCCAACTGCCACTGGTGGAAAAAGCAGTGATCTATGAGTAGAAACAGGTTTAGAGGCCGTTCACCAGAGCTCTGCAATCAGTACTAACTACTATAGGCTTCAGAGTAAAATTCACATATTGATTTTAATTTATAAATCCCCTTCTGGTGGCCTGCCATGTTGCCTTATAGATTACCTCTGCACCTGTAAATCATCCCACAGCTGGGATTGGTTGTGCCACTCATAAACCTGATTCTTTGATTTAAATGTTAGGGGACTGGAGGCAGATATTTTCATTAATCTTTTATGTATTTTTTCTTACACATTTTTCTTCAGGATAATATGAAGATAATTACAGAGTTTTAACCCTCCTTGATTTATAATTTAAGATATTTGGCTTATAGATAGTATAGTGTAAGAAAGGTTAGCCCGGGGCAAATTTGTGAAATACGTATCTTTAGAAATCTCAACTTCATTATTTGGCTTCTTTTTTTCACCCTTTAAGACTTCTCTCCCACTCCCTCAGGCAACTACTGCTTTGACTGTTTTCTCCTCTTAAACATTTTAATATCAATTTACATTGCTATAAATTGCATGCAACTATTGCAAGTTTTTAAATGTTATTTCCATCCTACTGTTTAAACATTGACAAGGATCAGCCCCTTTAAGGGAAGCCTTAAGGTTACCTTGAATTGGAGGTGCTTCATGTGAGGTAGCCAATTTTTGGAACATCCACCAAGTTCATAATAATGTCTTTAACTATCCTTCTGGTAGTCACTGGTAGAGCTATGGTAGCCATATTTATTCTATCCAGCCTTGCCCAGCTACAGCCAGTTGGATGAGGCGTGACCATTTGACACTGGTTGGTCCAATCAAATCCTTTCAACTAAGAAGCTTCACTTGAGAATATGAGTTTCTAATTGAGATCTGAATAGTGATATAAAATCTCAGGAGTTGTGACTCTGCATTCAAATGCCCAGGGATTGAGTATGAGAGAAATCAGGGCTGCAAAAATAAAGGGTGAAGATTTTAACTAAGAATCAGAAACCAGAGATGGAGAGACACAAACTGTTCAGAAGTCCCTCTTCCATTCTTACCCTTGAATTCGAGATATTTTTATTTTCTTGTGAAAATTAGCCCATTTCAATTAAGTTAAACTAAACTGGTTTTTGTTACTTGCGACATCACCTACCATCTCCTTCCCTTTTAGGATAAGATTATTCAATATTCTCTGAGGAAATAAACTTATTTCACCCACAGTCCTTTGGCTCAGATGAAACTGCTTCCACTTCTAGCTCCAGGGTTTACCTTTTGATCTAAGTTAACCAGAGCATCATTTTTTCAGTAAGTGTGATTGTTTACAGATTGAAACATGGTACATTGAGAGTCAATGGAATGAAGTGAAACTTTGATGGAATTTCTGAGACAGCCTCATTTTCCTTTAAAATTTGAACCCGCAAGTTCATAGTCTAGAACAACTTGAACTCCCTTGCTCTGAACAAGAGTTGGTTTATATGAAATCGAGTCAGTCTAAAGAAGTGGCACCTAACAAAAGAAAGAAAAAACAGGATTTTAGTGTCTTCAGCTGAGCCCAGGTTCAAACCCTATCATATGTTATATACTTTGGTTGTACTTTTCAACCAAAAGCCTCCTAACTGATATAACAACCCCCCCACCAAATACCACTGTGCCATTGTTGCCTTCTTTATCTAAATTATATCTTACTCTTTCAAATAAAAGAAAAATTTCAGTTGGTAAGAGCATTACATTTAAATTTCTGGGGCTTCCCTGGTGGCGCAGTGGTTGAGAGTCCGCCTGCCGATGTAGGGGACACGGGTTTGCGCCCCGGTCCGGGAAGATCCCACATGCCGCGGAGCGGCTGGGCTTGTGAGCCATGGCCGCTGAGCCTGTGCGTCCGGAGCCTGTGCTCCGCAATGGGAGAGGCCACAACAGTGAGAGGCCCACGTACCGCAAAAAAAAAAAAAAAAAAAAAAAGACACTGCCTTTTATTCTTACTTTTATGAGAGTTTTTAATCATGACTGGATGTTCAGTTTTGTAAAATAATTTTTCTAAATCTATTGAAATCTTCATATAAGTTTTTCTTCTCTTTCCTTTCCCTATATATAGTGAGGAATTTCAGTGGTTGATGTTTAAAATTGTATATTTTTTCAAATAGGTTCATAAAAAATTCCAAACATACAGATAAGATGAAATAATTTTACAGGGAACACCTATGTTACCACCACCTACACTTTATAATTGTTAAGATTTTGCTATAATTGCTTCATCACATAATTATCCATCTCTCCATGCATCAATTTGTCATTTAAAAAATATTATTATTGATTGTTCAACCAATCCTGAACAAATTCCCCTTGGTTTCATATGTCATCTTTTCTTTTTTAATATTTCTGGGAAGATTTATCACTATTTTGTTAGGTATTTGCATCTGTCTTTGGAAATTGTATATTTTCGTTTTTTTGCAATGTCCTTTGTCAGGTTTTGGAACTCAAGATATATTAACCTCATAAAATGAATCACCAAGGGTTGCCCTTTCTCCTTGATGAGGAAAGTTTATATGAGATTCTAGGTATATCCTTTTTAAATTTGGGGGGCAATTCAGTAACATAGTTAGCTGGGACTAGAATTTTCTTTTGGGGAAGGTTTTCTGTAATGGATTCAATTTATTTAATAAATATAACTATTTCGTGTTTCTGTTCTTTTTTTAGTTTTAGTAGGTCATGTTTTTCAAAATATTTGCCCTTTTCTAAATTTTCAGCTTTAATGGAGAGAAGTTATTCATCATATATTTCTATTGAGTTTTTGTTTGTTTGGTTGGTTGGTTTTGCGGTACGCGGGCCTCTCACCACTGTGGCCTCTCCCGTTGCGGAGCACAGGCTCCAGACGCGCAGGCTCAGCGGCCATGGCTCACAAGCCCAGCCGCTCCGCGGCATGTGGGATCTTCCCGGACCGGGGCACGACCCCGTGTCCCCTGCATTGGCAGGCGGATTCTCAACAACTGCGCCACCAGGGAAGCCCTCTATTGAGTTTTTAATGTCTGCAATATCTATAGTGATACTACCTTTTCTTTCTTGTTATTTATAATTTGTGTTTTCTTGATTTGTTCATGACTGGTCCTACTATAGTTTTATCAATTGTTTTAAAGAACAAGGTCTTGGCTTTGTTGTTTTACTACCCTTTTCTATGTTTTTGATTTCTGTTCTTATCTTTATTTCCTTCTTCTAGTTACTTAGGTTTGAGTCACCACTTTTTAATTCACTTCTTAAGAAGCTTCCTTTCTAATAAGTGTATTTAAAACTATAATTTTTCCTCCTAGCACTGCTTTAAATGCATTCTACATGTTTTGACATGTTCCATTATGACTATCCAGTACAAAACAGTTCTTACTTTCTTTGTGATTTCTCCCTTGAACAATGGGTTATTTTGAACTATATTGTTTCACTCCCAAACTGTTGGGTGTGATTTAGTTTGTTGTTGTTGTCGTTATTGTTGTTTATTTCTAGTGATTCATAAAATATTCTGAATCATTTTATACTTATTAGGCTTGTATTATTACCCATCCTATTGGCAGCTTTGGCAAATATCTCATGTGTACTACAAAAGAATGTGTATCCTGTTATGTTGGGGTAATATATTCTTTAAAATAACTAAGTAGAGCTTGTTAATTATCTAATTGCTTGTTTTTTTTTTACACCTTCTCTAATCTCATTATTTTTCTTGCTTGCCCCGGAAGCAGTATTTAAATACACTTCTCAGATTATGGATTCATCTTGTCATCCTTTTAATTCTATGCACTTTTGCTTCATATATTTTGAAGCTATAGCATTTGATAGAGCTAGATTTAGAAATGTTTAACTTTCCTAGTAGAATGATCTTCTTACCATTTCAAAATATTTCCCTTAGTCTCTATTAATACTTGTTTCCTTGAAGTCAATTTTAATATTAGTATAGCTTCAACCAATTTTTTTGTTGGTTAATGTTTGTGAAGTGTATCTTTCTCTAGCCTTTTACTTTCAGTATTTTCGTGCCTTATATTTAAGGAGTGTCTCATTAAGTAGAAAATAGCCAACTCTCATTTTTTAGTCAAACTAATGTTTTTTTTCTTTTAATTAGACTATTTCTAATGTAATTAATGATAGTGTTGGTTTATATCTACCGTCTGACTATTTGTATTCTATTTGACCCACAGTTTAAGTTCCATTTTTATTCCATTTCTTCTTATGTACTAATCAATAAATTTCATATATTTTTCAATTAGATTATAAATTACATTTTTATTATTTTATATGTTATAAGGGGTCACAATATGCATCCTCAATTTATTAAAATCTAATACAAATCATTCATATTCCACTTGCCCAATACTTTAGAAGCACAGAACCCTTTGTTTCCACTTATCTTTCACCTGTCTTTGTATTATTGTTGTCAAGTCTACACTTACATTTTAGTTTGCACAGCATATTACACTTATTGTTTTGTATTGCTATTTCTTATTTAAATTTGTCCATGTATTTCCTCTTTCCATTAATCTTCATTCCTTTATGAATTTGAGTTTCCTGCTGAGAGCATTTTTCCTCTGCTTTTAGTAAAGCTATGCTGAAAACAAATGTTCTCAGTTTTTGTTGTTTGTTTTTTGGTTTGAAAACACTCTATTTTGCCACCTTTATTGAAAGTGTATTTCACTAGGGATGGTCTGTTGATTGGATTTTTCAGCTCCCTTAATATATCATTCGATTTGGTCTACTGCAAGCAAAAAATATAAAATAAAACAACAAACAAACAAGAGAACAAAAAAATCAACAACAAAACCTATCCAATTTTCATTTAACTCTTTCCATCCTACATTTCTCCTTATTCTCCTCTTTGCCAGACTACTACCTAGTTTACAAAAATATCTTCCTCATCCTTGCCTTTGAATCTTTACCTACATTCCTTATTTTATTTATAAAAACCTTTATTAATATTTATTTTGACTACTTAGTATATATATATATATACACTAAGTATATACTAAATATATATATATACTAAGTATATATATATATATATATATATAATGTATATATAATCCCTGTCTTCTATATAGTAATAGCATTCTTATTCTCTTTTAGAGAATCCTTTTTCTTTTGCAAATGACTTGGATGAGATGTCAATCAAAATGAACCATCTTCTCTCCACCAAGGATGACTACATAATCCAGTCAAGGCCAAACATATTTTTCTTTGAAATATGAATCTTGAGCTTAGCTGCCTAAAGACTGAAAATGATTAGAATTAATTCTTCCTGATGATGATACATTATAGAAACACTATAATTGTCCTTATGGCCTTGATATTTTCTACCGTTTTTTCCAAAACAAATGCTTGTACATAGTAACTAGAAGAGTAAAGGTAATATATTTTGCATTAGTAAGACCTACTATAGTATTTAATTAAAAGATGATTAGGGCTTCCCTGGTGGCACAGTGGTTGAGAGTCCACCTGCTGATGCAGGGGACACGGGTTCGTGCCCCAGACCAGGAAGATCCCACATGCCGTGGAGCGGCTGGGCCCGTGAGCCATGGCCGCTGGGCCTGCGTGTCCAGAGCCTGTGCTCCGCAACGGGAGAGGCCACAACAGTGAGAGGCCCGCATACCAAAAAAAAAAAAAAAAAAAAGATGATTATAGTAGAGTTTCTGTAAGAGAACAACCAAAAAGTTGAGGGGACTTTAATCCAAGATATTTGAAGACTAGGCAAAAGAAGACTGAGGACACCAAGATTACACACCAAAACTGCTGTCTTCTGAAAAAGTATTCCCTTCTGCATGTTTATAGACTCAATCTGAATATGGAAAAGAAACAGGGATACATTTTTAATATGTATATTTACTTATTTTGTCCAGAAAGCAAACATGAGGTTTCTGCATATAAGGAGACATTATTATCACTAATAACAATGACTGTATTGGTTCCCGATACTCCATTCTCTTCCTTTGGGTAAGAGAATGAGAGCCAGATGGCTGGGCATGTGTATAAAGGGGTGCGTATTTCAAACTTATGAATCTGGAGCTTATATAAAAACTAATAGTGAGAGTGGGAGAGAAACTCTCCTGAGAGTGGGAGAGAAACCTTATCTCCCTAATGTATTCTCTGTGAAGAGAAGAAGTCAGTCCAAGTTTACAACTCTTTTGAATATAAATAAATCACCTTTAGTTTTATTATGTTTTGAAATGTATACCTATGGCTCCAGGTAGCAATAAATCTCTTTATCTCTCTAGAGGCCTCTCTATTTTATTAACCCTTTAACTTTCAAATATTTTCCCTTGTCCCAGGTTGCAGCTTTCCACATTCAGAAAGCTCTAACCATGCAAAAACATGAAAATATTTTCTCTACAGTTGCACAAAGAGTTACTGCTATTTTGCTATAAATAAGAGATTAAATTCAGTTAGATATTGATTAAGGAGTGAGCAGGCTGTCTCAGGGAGTAAGGAGTTCCATGCTACTACATTCATTCAAACATATGTTCACGTTGACCATTTAGAAGAAAAGTTATAATGGGGATTCAAACATCCAACAAGTCCATTGTATCCTCAGGACATGGCAAGAAACAGAATGGCACACTCAAATAGGGATATTGCCAACACTTCAATGAATAAACTCTTTGCAAAAGCATGGTTAAGTTGAAGGGAAACTAACGAGATGGTAGAGCATCTTGGGGCTAAGAATGATGGTGAGGCAGTACCAACCTCGAGTTGAAGGGATAAGGGGAGTGATTGGTTGCCAGAACTCAGAGATCCCTATCCCTCCCTCTGTGGGAGAGGGCCACACAACAGGAAATAAGGCCTAAGATGAACAGCATAACCACTGTAACCTCCTGCAGCCTGGTAGACAGAAAGCTGAGGAAATAAATATCTTGACTACTCTCTGATATCCTTAACCCACCAACTTCAGCCTTCTGCTGGTGATCTTCATTTGTCTAAACCAACAGGACACCAGAAGACAAGAGAGCCCAGTCAACTCAATCCACACAGGCCACCCACCCACTCAGTGCACAGATTCTTCTGGTAAGATGGCATCTGGTGAGTAAGACAGCAAATATGCAGTCCAACCACTTCCAGGTGAATGTGAACTTAACTAATCCCTAAAAGTCTCTGATTCTTTGAAAGGTTAATCCTAATACATTCTTTCAAGAAAAGTCTCATAGCCTGAAAGAAACACTTAAAGAATGAATGAACAATTGCTGTATAGAAATGGATATTTAGAAGTCAGCCATTAAATACAAATTGATATAACTTGATGTCAAAGGTTAAATAAACCTCTGCTAATGGAGAAGGCTAAGCTTTACTTGTTGCTGGCTCCTTTGACCCATATATGCTATTCTGAAATCATCAGGATAGACCATCAGCCAGTTTGCTTTCAATTATTTTCTTATCTCAGGCAGACACTTCAAGAGTCAGGGATCCGTACCATCTGGGCCAGATGAAAGGAGACCCAGTGCTGGATGCCAATAACATACTGATGACACTACATTATGAAACATCTCACTCTTTCCCTGTGAGGCTTCACTGAAAAGACTTCACAGACTACCATATGTCAGTGAGAACTGCAATATCTAGTCAAGAGTTTGGAGAAGCAAGTGTAAAAGCTACTAGTTCCTTGTGTGTTTAGTTTCAAATCTATACTCTGATAGGTATAGCTGATCTAAAAATGCTTTTATCTGTCACTTTTTGTTTCATTTCAAATTTTGACTGGCAGTCAATAGTAATGCTATCCAGATATTCAAAGCAATTTTATGCTGCCTTCTGTCATAAATTAAAATGTTCCATTAACTAAACAAATTCTCAATGCCATAAATCAGCCCACACTAAGTAAATCACAGTTAGTGAAAACCAAACTGTAATTCCATAAAAGTGATTAAGTGCGGGCAAGATATAGTGAGATATATTATCTGTGGTGGATAGCATGATTATTCAATATCTGTATTCTGTTTTTTAGACTGGCTAATTTCCTCCACAATATGTATTTTTACTGGAAATATTTAAAGAAGAATAGATATCACATAAAACTGTGTATTTTGTTCTTGTTTTGGAATGTTTTGTTACAGCCTCCTCATTAGAGCATACTTTGAAATATAGCTGATAGTTAGTTTACAAACTTGAAAACCATAACGGATAATTTATTTACCCTAAGATGGAAATAACCTTCCTGTCAGTAGAGTCAATCATTTCTAAATTACAAAATTTATTCTCTCTGATATGTTATGAACACTGTTGGACTGCTTTCAGTTATTCCTTTCAGAAACTCAGTTTTTTTCCCCTTATCAGTTTGCTGACTGCTTAAAGCATGGGAATTTTACAGATTAATATGTGGATATGGTAAATTTACATTTAATAACTTCTAAGAAATTTTGATACAATTACTATATAGATATAAAACACAACAGCAAATAATTATAAAGTACTTATTTGTACAAAGCACTAAGTTTAACTGTTTTCTTTTTTTTTTTTTTTGGTTGCACCAGGTCTTCGTTGTGTCAGGCGGGCTCCTTAGTAGTGGCATGTGAACTCTTAGTTGTGGCATGCGAACACTTAGTTGCGGCATGGGTGTGGGATCTAGTTCTCGGACCAGGATCGAACCTGGGCCCCTGCATTGGGAGTGCAGAGGCTCATCCACTCCGCCACCACGGTAGTCCCTAACTGTTCACTTTTGATGAACTTTAACAAATTCATCACATAGTCTATGATAATATCATCCTAAGTAATCTCCTTGTTTCCATGTTTAACATCACCATTTTGTTCTTTACAATCAAAGCAATCACATTTTATGCTTTTTTTTTTTGTGGTATGCAGGCCTCTCACTGTTGTGGCCTCTCCTGTTGCAGAGCACAGGCTCCGGACGCGCAGGCTTAGCGGCCATGGCTCACGGGCCCAGCCGCTCCGCGGCATGTGGGATCTTCCCGGACAGGGGCACAAACCCGTGTCCCCTGCATCAGCAGGTGGACTCTCAACCACTGCGCCACCAGGGAAGCCCGCAATCACATTTTAAAGAAATGTGAATGAGGTCATAGTATTCTTCACTTAAAATCCTCTAATGGCTTTCCATCACAATTAACACAAAATAGGGAATCCTCTAATTGTCCAAGATGCTACATCCTCCTGTCATCCTCAAGCTTCATGCCCTCCTACTCTAACAGTTGCTCAGTGTGCTTCTTATGCAGTCTTCACTGTTATTCTTTAAAGCTACCAATTAACTTGACTGTGGTAATCATTTCACAATGTATACATGTATTAAATCATCCACGTACACTAAAAAAATTACATATAACAGACATGTTTAACTTTATGTATCTTCTGACCCATTCCTCAATACTCTGCAAGCAAAATTGAACATGTCCACCTAGTTACTGTAGGATGGCATCATGTCCAAACTTTAAAGACACATGCTGGTAGAGTTTTAGGATTGACTCCAGATTTATTTGTCAGGATATTAAATTCTGAGGCACAACATGAGATTCCTCACATGTTAATAAACTTTTCACTACTAGGCTCTTATTTTACCTATATCTTCTATTTCAAAATGCCCTCAAAATCTAAATCTACCCACATTCCACTGTTCCTGCTGTTACTTATTAACTAGTTGCCATAACTCTTTTTCACATATGCCCCATTCAGGCTATGCAGAGATCTGACATCAGTTACTGTCTACAGGCATTGAAAGAAGTCAGGAGGGGATATTTTGGAGAAAAGGCATCATCTTCTATAGAAATAATGGTATGTGAGTTCTTTGCATAGTCTATAGGCAGAGAGGAAGAATGAGAGGGTTACTTTTGCTGGTTTGTACTGTTAGTGGAATCTATTCTCAGGCACATCCACCCAAAAGTCCCTATCCCTGTTCTCAGGGTTTTCATCATTCCCCATAAAGACATGACTTTTATGAGAGTCCTGTCAAGGCTGTGTATTGCGTCTCCTTAGCAATTTTGCCACCTTTTAAATTAAATTCTTGGCTTATCAGAACAATCTTCACTGCAGCTGCAAAAGATGAGGGGCTTTTTTAATAGGGTCCTGGAGCCCTTCTCATTTTCACAGCACACACAGAATAGAGAACTGGCTAACCTGTAGCTGTTAGTCCTTTTTAAAGGCTTTTATAGATATTAACAAATCCAAGCAACTGACAATCTTTATAATTACCATTTTTCCCATTACCTCCAAATGCTAGAGAACTTCTACACAAGTCAATTTTACTTCTTCTTCCATATCTCCTAATCCATAATAGGGGGACAGATTAGGAATTTTTATTTGACAGTATGCCAGGAGTTAATAGTACCCACTTATATAACAGTAATGGGGTCCTTGTGGCTATCTAATCAGGGAGTGATCTAGATCTACATTCCAACCTGAGGGTTGTCTTCCAAGGACTCTTCCATAATCACATGTACTCATTTGCAGCTCCTAAAAGCAAAGCCTTAGAAAAGGATTTAGATGTGGTAGTTTACTTGGCAGGAGATCCCTTGGGAAAATATAAAAGTGAGGAAGATAGTAGTGTGAGAGAGAAAAGCAGTGAAAAGCAACTAAAGATGTCTTATTAAACTGGTTACCACTATGTGCCACTGGAATTAACCCCCTCTGGGTATCCTCTAGATCACTCTGTAGAATATACTTCTGGTTAATTCCTATGCACAAGGAGGCTTCAGTATTACCTCTCAACTCCCTCTTCAACTGGTTGAAGAATAACTCCCACACAATTCTTGTCTGGGCCCCTGCATGGAGTAAGAGAACTTCTATGGTTTTGGAGACAGGGAAAAACAAATAGAATGATCTAGAAAATTATCAAACTCAGCTGCAGCTCAGATGAGCTGAGGGAATGTTGTTTGTAGCATCACAGACATCTGCCACAAGACTCAAGCAGGTTTTTTTTTTTGCGGTACGCGGGTCTCTCACTGTTGTGGCCTCTCCCGTTGCGGAGCACAGGCTCCAGACGCGCAGGCCCAGCGGCCATGGTTCACGGGCCTTGTGGGATCTTCTTAGACCGGGGCACGAACCCGTGTCCCCTGCATCGGCAGGCGGACTCGCAACCACTGCGCCACCAGGGAAGCCCTCAAGCAGTTTTAAATACAAAGATTTCTAAACTTTCAATGAACAGTCATCATTTTACACAAAATATTTCAAAGGAATGAAAAAGAATAGAGGTACCAAATTTATTTATGAAGCTAGTAAAACCTTTAAAAAAATTAGGAAAGAACAAGAATAGAAAACCATACACCCATTTTGCTTGTGAACAAAGATAAAAAATTCTGAAGAAAAGATTACAAGTTGCATTTGGTCATGTATTAAAAATGGTACTACCCAATGGTCAAGTATACATTATTATAACTGCAGAAAAGTTTCAAAATTAAAAAAACCTATGAATATAGTGCAACATATTAACCAAAATGAGTGAAAAGTTCATATCATCATTTTATTAAATGCAGAAAAATCATCCAATAAAATGGAGTACTCATTCATGATAAAACAATAATTTAGCAAATTAAAAATACAAAATAACTTATTTAACCTTTTAAAGATATGTGCCAAAATCTCACAGGAAACATGGTCTATGTTACTATTTTAGAAGTATTTCCACTAGAGAAAAAGGGAGCTATTATAGATCCTATTTATTTAATATTTTACTAGAAGTTCTAGCTACTACATCAATTAAAAATAGGAATAGGCAGATAAATTGTAAAAAGGATATGAATTTGCTCTTATTTGCAAACAATATAGTTGTTTGGAGATAGTTCACCAGGGCTGTTTATTTGTTTGTCAGTGTATAAAAATTTAAACTATTTATATACAACTGGAATGACTGATTAGAAAATGCAAAAGAAAAAATATCCATTTATAATAGCATAAAAACCTACGTGGAGTGAATCTGACAAATATGAATAGGATCTTAATAAAAACATTATAAAATATTATGAGTAAAAGTAGACCCGAATAAATGGAACATTATAGCATATTCATGAAAGAGAAGATACAACTTCATAAAGATGTGAATTGTCCCCATATTATTCTATAAACTTAAGTCAATTCCAATCAATACCACAAAAGGATTATTGTGGAACTAAGCAAATATTCTAAAATTCATATGGAAATTTAAAACCTAATACAGTTAAGAAAAGACAGACAAATAGTAAGACATAAGGACATTATACAAAATAGGTATCAAAATGAAGCATAAAACTGTAGTATGGTTTGACCTACAGACTATAAATATATAGATCAGAGTTAAAAGCCCAGAAATATAACATAGCCTGTATAAGAATTTTTTTATAAGAAGAACACTACCAATCAATGAATAACGATGAACTAGCTAAGCAGTGGTGTTAGAATAACTGAATTTTCATATTTAAAAAATGTGGGCTTCCCTGGTGGCGCAGTGGTTGAGAGTCCGCCTGCCAATGCAGGGCAGGTGGGTTCGTGCCCCAGTCCGGGAGGATCCCACATGACACGGAACGGCTGGGCCCGTGAGCCATGGCCGCTGAGCTTGCGCGTCCGGAGCCTGTGCTCTGCAACTGGAGAGGCCACAGCAGTGAGAGGCCCGCGTACCGCAAAAAAAAAAAAAAGTCATTGAACTTACCTCAGACTTTACTGAAGTGTAACTTCTACAGAGATAAAAGACAGAAATTTAAGGAAAAAATGTACAAGGTAGTTGTTTTGACCTCTGAGAAAACAAAGAACATCATGATAGATTTGATTAAATCAAATTAATATTTTATAGGACACAAGATATCATATATGATGTTAAGGACCAGTGTGAGATTAGAAGATATTTGCAACACAGACAATTGATGTAGCATTAGCATACAGAATATATGAAGTCTACAATTTGTCAAGGAAAAGGTAATAGAAATGGGCAACATATATGAAAGCACATCATAAAAGAGGAAACATGGACAATAGCATAGGAAAATATACTGAATTACTTTAGTTACCAGTTGTTAAACGTTAAGAAAAAATTTTATTAAAAAGAAACAAACAATGTTATACTATTTTTGGATTGGTAAAAAACTCATATAATCCTGATGGAGATTAATAAAATTAAAATGTTATGCATATTGAAACTCCTAAATTCTGATTGTAGGTGGAAGAGAGAAACCATAAAGAAGCTTTTGTTGACATACACTAGAAAACAAATCAAAACAAAAAGAATTTTTTTTATTGTAGGAAAAACTAAAATAATTTAATTGGGAAAATGTAAATGAAGCATATTCATATAATGCAATATACAGAAAAATTAAAAGTAATAAAACGTATATATATAAATCAATATGTATAATTATCAAAATTAACAATGAATGAAAACAGTAAGTTGGAAAATAATAGCTAACATACATCATTAATGTAATTAAGAAAAGCTCTGAAATGATATTAGATGTTGTCATCAAATATACATTTAATGAAATATTATCAAATAATATGGCTTGAAACAAAAATAAAGAAAGCTATCATCTTTCACTACAATTTAAAAAGTAATTTCGGTTAGTAGGCATTTGAAATAAATTGGCTGAATAATTGTAGTCCTTTGATGAATTTATAGTCCAGTAGAAAAAAAACAAAGAGAAGAATCTAATTTTAATGTTAGGGCAATGGCCTCCATGCTATGGTATCAAAAAGAGAGCCACTTGACCGAGCTGTGTGGAGTATGTGGGGGTGAGCAGGTTGACATAAAAAATCCATTTCTTATTTTTTGACTTTTTGAGCCACTTTATTTTATACTTTACAGTATACAAAGGAAGTTCTAGCATTCCAACTTCTGAATGTAGGCCACCACTGGGCACAGTTTTCAGTCAAATGACAGAGCAAACAATAGAGACATTCCCAGTTTAGCTGCTCACACTAATATGTACTAAATTCAGAATCTCTGAGCCATTCCTCCTTATCAGTAATTTGTCTCAATCCACCAGGATTTTCCTTTTTCCCTGGTGAAATAGCTTTACCATCTATTCTTAACATATTCCCTAGGTTTCTACAGATATTAAATAGATAATAATTATAAAAATATTGGAATTCTTTTGTTGAGTATAGTACCTCATCCCAGCTCACATCATGGTGTGTACTCATCCTGCTGTGGTGGGTATTTACTCTCCTGTGGTCTGTTAATATCTGAGCCTAGTTAAAGGATCTAGGAACAGTGAAAGGTGGTAAGGTTAGGTCTTAGGGAGGGTTGGTATCCACCTAAATGCAGTTAACTCATACTTTAATGATTATGTTTTTCAGACAAGGTGAGATAGGGCTGCTTCTGCTGGCCAGGGAGTCTCGCACCCCTGAAGAATGAGTAGAGTTTAGGTAAGAGTATGAGTGGGGGAAGGAATTCTATGAGGAGTCAAGACAAGGCAAGAGATCAAGTGCATGAAAGAGCATGGTCAGTGTGAGTGTATCCCCCCCATCTATATAGCTGAGTACACAATAATACAGCAAAGCCTGAGACATGAATTAGTAGTTAAAGGAAGACCAGATCTCAAGTGTCCTTGCACACATGTAGGGTTTAGATTTTGGACAGAGAGGTATCAAATACTTTTGAGCAGGGGAGAGACATGGTCATATTAGAAATTTAAATGTAACACTGGCTACAATGTAGAGGATGGAATTAGAGAGAAAAAATGCATCAGATATCAGTATTATCTCAGTCGAAAGTTTGATATTTCTGATGCTAATATCTGGAAATGCATTTTGCAAAAAAAAAGAGCATTTATAATTGATTTAATATAATAAGGAAGATATCACTTGCCAGAAGAAGCTTAAAATTAAGTGGCATGGTAAAAAATCTACTGAACTAGGTGTTAGGACACCTTTTGTTCGGAACAATCTTTTAACTATCTGACCTTGAACACCGACTCAAAACAAAACAAAAAGATATGTAGTTATTTGGTGACTACTGTGTGCCAACCTCTAGGCAAGAGAATAGATAAAGGAAGCAAGTAGACTCAGGTGAAATAAAAAAGAAATTGGGGATATGGCTATAACTATCTATAACTAGTGAGTTTGAAGCACAGAGTTTTGATTGAACATGAATTTGCTTGAAGAAGTAGGGAGAAGTTGTGTGCTTTTATTGTTGAAAGCAATAGCAAATGAACCCAAATGTCCATCAACAGATGAATGGATAAAGAAAATATGGTACATATATACAATGCAGTATTAAGCAGCCTTCAAAAAGAAGAAAAACCTGTCAAACGCTACAACATCACTGAAACTCAAGGACAAAGGACAAATGATATATGATCTCACTCACAAAAAGTATCTTAAATAGTCGAAATCATAGAAAAGTGGTTGCCAAGGATTGG
Source organism: Tursiops truncatus (assembly GCF_011762595.2). Lineage (NCBI taxonomy): Eukaryota > Metazoa > Chordata > Mammalia > Artiodactyla > Delphinidae > Tursiops > Tursiops truncatus. The sequence goes on along the minus strand of NC_047039.1, from coordinate 55,274,775 downwards.
TGCAGAGGGACAGTTAGTGTTTGATGGGTATAAAGTTTCAGTTTTGGGAGATGAAAAATTCTAGAGATCTGTTTCACAACTATGTAAATATACTTAACACTACTGAGCTGTACACTTAAAATGGTTAAGATAGTAAATTCAATGTTATGTGTTTTTTACCACAATTTTAAAAAAAATAGAGAATGTAGTGTAGAATTTGTGTCCATGCTCAGCATGGCAGACTGATTTTGATCCCTTTTGCAGAAAGAGTTCATCCAGAGAGCTGTATTAATTATTTTCCTGAAAGATATTCGAGGCTCTGGATAAAACAAACCCCACAAAACCATGGGAAGAATAAGGAGCGGCAGCACTTGTACAGCTGGGCAGCGTGGTAGGGTAGTGGGAACCTCACAGAGGGCAAAGCTGCCTTTGCAGTGGCGTATTACCTCCCGCAAACAAAAACAATGAAGCCAGAGAGAAAGAAAATGAATAGACTCTGAGATACCCCTTAGGACCTCCTGGGGAACACTCTGAGAGGGGAGGTAAAACCTGTGTATTTTAGGCATAATTGTAATCATGGTGAAGAGCTTGGGCTCTGGACCCAGACTGCCTGGGTTTGAATCTTGGCTTTGCTATGAGTGACCTTGGGTAAGTTTCTTAAGCTCCATATCTTCACCCAGGAAACATGGATTATTATAGTATCTATACCATAAAATTATTTTAAACATATTTTAAAAGAGATACTGTGTGTGAGGTACTTAAAACAGTGTCTGGAACCTATACACATATCAGCTATTACTAGTTTCATTTATAATCTTAATCAGGGAGTCTTGAATTTCAAGGGACTCAGACTAATTGTAGAGAAAGACATTTAACAATCCAGACTAAGAAAATTAGATAAATGATATAACAAAAGGTAAGTGCAGGGAGAGGACATGTGAAGGGATTGTATTTTAAGTCTTTTGGGGATATTGTTTCATCTAGGTTGGGAAAGATGAATAAAGATTGCTAGAGGACCAGTTGTTTAAAGTTATAGTGGCTTTAGATTGCATGCATATTGGGGGATGTTGAGGAGTTAAGTGTGTTGTAATGGAATATAAAATGTAGGGATGAGGGAAAGAGAGCAGAAATATCAGGACAGAAGACTGAAGGGGCCAGAAACCATAAAATGCAAAAATTGTAGTTCAATGCAAACAAACTTTAGAAATTAGACCATAGTAGTAGTTTTAAAACTTTAGTGCACATTAGATTCACTTGAAGAAATTTCAAAATACTCATTTGTAAAGATCTCTCCCTCTTTTATGAGATACTGATTCAGTGGGCTTGGAAGAAGGCCAGGCACTGAAACAGGTGCTCTGGTCCTCACAATATTTTGAGAACCAGGGCTGTAGACCAGTTGTTGTCCAACTGTGGCATGTGAGAGAGTCTCCTGCAGTGCTTGTCAAAACACAGATTATCACACAGCCTCAGGCTTTCTGATTCAGTACATTTAGATGGAGCCTAGAGATTTGCATTTCCAATAAATCCCATCCTGTGAAGTAAGGCTGATGTGGGGACATATTTTGAGATCTACTAATGTGGATCATTGATTTAGAGCTCGTTTAGAAATCCACAACAGAAGCACTAGAGGACCTTACTCAAAATGTCTACATACAGGACCCAGACCCTGTACTTTCACTTTCTCCTAACCCCTTGCTGCCCCTACCTCATCCTTACCTCTACCTATGATATGCCTGAGAATAGGAGATGTGTGGTTTAAAGCACTTTCTAAGTTCAGTTGTTACAAAATCAAATGTGATACCATAACTGAAAGTGCTTTGTAACTGCAAAGGGCAATATGTATGAAAGACATTAATTTTGTTTCTAACTCAGTACACCGATACTGCTCAACACAATCTCAAGTTCAGAACAATTCCTAGGTGGCCCATGTTACCAAGCTGTATATTTAGAAAGAGAGGGAAAAAAACCTTAGAGAGAAACAATGGAAATTTAATACACTTTAGAAATAGTTATTGAGGATCTATTCTTATGCCCACTTCTGTAAATGTTAGTTTGTTCCTTACATTGTGGGCTAGGCAGAGAACAGCAGTATTTGATAACTATGTGCCCTCGTATGCCTAGTTGCCCGATATTTAGAATTACTTTAGTGCAAAACATAACAGACCCTGAGGGTGCTCAGCAGAGTGGGAATTGTTTTCACAGGCACCATAGGATAAAATCTTGATAGAAAATGAGAACTACCTCACATTCGGTAATCAATATGGAGAGCTCAATGAAAGAAAAAGGGACAAAGACTAGCATTTCAAATATTACCTACTGAATAAAAGTAATCTCTCTGTGATAAACTGAAGAAGTTAATTGTGGGGTAGAATAAGTGCTTTGTTCAGAAAACCCCTCCGTACACAATGATAATTCATGGAGAACTCATATAAAAGGTGTCAGCTGGAGATGGTCATAGTATGAGGTTATTATCATACTTTCTCAAGTTCTAGTAAGAAATAAATAAAAACAACTACTTGTAACTTACTGTGATTACATTTATGGGAAATTAAAGAAATAAACTACTACTACAGTAAAATGACTGCTTTTCGTGAATTTTCTCATTAAAACTGTTTTATAAAACAATATTCAAAATACATTTTCCTTCAAAATATTTTGGATAAAAAATAAATTTCTCAGTATTGCCTTTGTCTTTCTTATGGAAATTTTCATCTGTCTTAAAATGCTAAGAGTGGAAGGAAAGAGTCAGGTAAGAGAGAAAATAGGCAAATGCCCAAAGAACTCAAGGCAGGCAGGGGAAATAGGGAACTTTTATATTTAATCACTGACAAATCTGCCCTCAGTGATACAAGCATAATATTTTATAAGTTTATTTAGTTTTTGTTTTAAGCCCTAGAAAGATGAGGCTGTTAATACATTTTTAGTGAATATTTATTAAACTTCATTTGATGTTGAATGAATATGCAGACACTAAGATGGTTAAAACTAGAAGGTAAATGGGTGTCATAATCTTGCTTTTAAGATTACTTCCAATTGCAATCAGACCCTACCAGAGGTCAACACCTTTGCAGACTTGATGAACTCACTTTGAGATAGATAAAGTATAGTAATTAAGTTAATGGCTTGGTTCCCGTATCTTAACATGGCAAAGAGCAGGCGAACTATCAGGAAATAAGCGGGCCAGAGCCAGAGAGAGCATAAACCATTCTAGAAGACTGCAGATGTAAAAGTAAGGGTGAGTGGAACTAGATTAAATCAGTGTAGGTGAAGATGAGTAACTATTGGCAACTGTCTCTAGGAGAAATGAGCTAAACATAATTATGACAAATTACAATGTCTGGTAAAATATATTCATTAGAATCTTTCTTTAAAACTATTACCACTTTACCCTTTCTATAGTGAATAATTTCCATTTCTGTTATATATAAAATGACTTCATGAAAGTAACCTCTTGGTCATTTCTGTCAGAAAAAGGCAAATATATTTACCAAAAAAGTGTGTCATATAGTACAACTTTGGCCCCATTTCCAATTTTTGTTTTATAAAGAATAAGTCTTCCTTCAACCATACAGAACACAACACTTGGAAAATTCACAGTACAGTCTTGAATGTACTGTCATGCTATATATCAAAAACGTATCTGAGACTGTGATCTTTAAAGAAGATATTCAGAGATCAGCAATTCAACTCTAAATTCTTCTCTTAGATTGAGATAGACTAGCAGAATATTGTGTATTTAGAAAAAAGTGGTTAGTTCCACACAGTATCACCTTCTCTGAGGTCATTTCTAATGTAACATCCTCTGCTTTTGCTAAAGGCTATTATAAGAAATAGCCATGTGGAAACGAATTTGTCATTCACCACAAAGCTGTTGTAAGGAAGGTGGAAAACTATATTTCTTATATAAGATCCCAGGTGAAATGTTTCTTTGGGATTTAATTCTGGCAAGAACTTTTTCTTCAACTAAGTAACTTGTTTTCTATGTAACCTTTCCCCAAGGACATATAGCTGAATGGCTAAGGGAATAGATTGTAGAGACTGACTCTATGAGCATATATCCTAGATATGATCTAGGTAAGGTGTTTGTGTCTTATTTCTGTTTTTTAACCATTTAAAAGGAATAGTATCAATGGTTCCCATTTGTGCTTGCTTCTGAAGATGAAATTCACCTTCTGTTTGTAAAGAAATATGGCTTCTGGCAGTTTCTTGACTCCTCTTATTAATTAGTCAAGACCAACTCATATAATACTTCTCTACTAAATTTATATTTTCTATATTATACTCCTCCTTCCCTTTTCCTCTAACCCACAACAGTATTCCTCACCACAATTTCGGGGCTTTCTGACTCAGAAAGTTTGCTCCAGATATTGTCAAATCAATATAGCAACGAACACAATAATTCATAGCATTACATAATATTAAAACAGTGGGCTTAGAAGAAGACATAAAAGTTATTTAAATCCAATCACTTGACAGAATCCTATCCAGAACATCTATAGCATGCAGCTTTCTACCTATGGATATTAACATCTCTTAAGGCTGCCCAATTCACTTTGTTATAATTCTGTATAACCTACCCACCACTATAGTTATACCACTTTAGAATATTTATTTAAAAAGTAGTATAGCAGTCTTTTAGGTATTAAAAGCTAGTTATTTTCTACCCATGGAAGGTAATTGATAATAAGTATATATATATATAAAGTTTATGTACTATATATTTAGATATATAATTTTTAAAAATGTATATGTTCATCAGCTCGGTGCTTTGTGTCCATCTAGAGGGGTGGGATAGGGAGGGTGGGAGGGAGACACAAGATGGAAGAGATATGGGGATATATGCATATGTATAGCTGATTCACTTTGTTATACAGCAGAAACTAACACAACATTGTAAAGCAGTGATACTCCAATAAAGATGTTAAAAAAATAAATATATATGCTTGATAAAGCCTTTTAAAATAAAAAAAGAAAAGATAATGATCCTGATGACAAAAATAAAAACAAAACAAAAATAAAAACACCTCAGTAGGATAGCAACATTTTCTGATCTAGTTCCTGTTGACTTTTCTAGCATAATCTCCCACTGTTTTCTCCACAACTTTGCTTTGTTTCAGTAATGCTTCCCTATTTGATATTTCCAAGTGCACTCTCCTTTCTTAAGCCCAGTTGCTTTTATATATGCTATTACCTCTGCTAGGAAAGATCTTAATCCCAATTCTTATTCTGTTTTGAATCTTTTATCCATTCTTTCAAGTTCCAATTTATGAATCATTTCTGGGTATATGCCCTGACTACCCTCTACCTTCATGAATCTCCCCTCCCCATGAGGACCTATGACACATACACACAATCAGGCAGTTAGGCACTCATCCTTTAGTGTGTATTCTTTTCGCAAAGACATTGTTAAACTTGCAGTTTTATACGTGTGTTTTCTTCACAACCCTAAATTCTTTGAGGGCTGAAATCATGCTTTATCAATATTTATATCCCCAGGTCCTGGCACATAAAGTGTTTTCAATTCCTTTCTCCAGTTTTCCCTCTCTCTAATCAAGTCCTGTGGAGGTATCTTTCTAAATATAGACTTGGTCATGCTACTCCACAACTTAAAAAATCTTCATTAAACCTTCACCCTAACAGACATGTGCTAAACTCCTTAGCATGACATGAGAGATCCTTCAAAATGTGGACCCAATATCATCTCCTCTTACTTTCAGCACATCTGACACCATTCCTCAGGCATACCACCGGCTATCTAAAACTCATATTTCTATTCATGCCATTCACTTTATCTCATTCATCTTTGTATTGTGAAAGTTGCTTAGAAAATAGGGATAGTAAATAAGTATTTGCTAAAAAGAAGAAATAAATGAAATATTGAATATATTAACTTGTTTCAGACGATATAAAAATGAATAGCTATAACAATATATTTCCACTTTGAAACTGACAACTCACTATTTCTACGGAATTGAAATTTTGACAACACAGGCAATTCTACCATAGAATCCTAAAGTAATGAGGGAAACAGAGATAAATCATGGACTGAGAAATGTTTTTCTCCTTTGAAACACCTGTGAGTTTTCCATTTTCCAGGTGATTCAGGAGTACTTGGTATAGTTTCAAGAGTTAAATCATCTTTTAGCCTAAAAAATAATGTTTTTTGTCAGTGCTTTTGCTCTGACAGGTTATATATGGAAAAAGTGAATTCATGGCTTGTTCACTAGATAACAACGAAGCAAACTTTAGTGTATTAAGTACAAAACGTAATGCTATTTTCCTGTGTAGCATCATTAACTATAATGTTGGATTATTATTTTATTATTATGTAATGCCATATATTTCGGAATGTGTGATTTTGGTGAAGGAGGTTTCCAACATAAAGAAAAATTATTACAAACCAATGGAGACTGAGCTTTTATTTTTACCTCCTGAGTGACAAAGTCTAACTTAGAAATATCTCTCTCTTCCTCTAAACCCCTATCTAGGACATCATTTTTTTAAAATTCCTGACTGCATTTAGTAAATGCCTGAGTTCAACTGGTTGTAAGAACTTCATACTAGTAACTCATGTACAAAGGAAAAAAAGCAACAGAAGGTGCATGGGGATAATTTAGTGATAATCTTCTCATTAGTTCTCCTTCTGAAAGGACTGAGGACAAAACCATAAATGGCTCTAGATTACAGCATGAGTGATTTAAGTTAACCATAAGGAGGATTTCCCTGAAGGGCAATGGTTGTTAAACACTGGAATAGGTTTCCAAAAAGAGGTTGTAGAACAGAGCAGAAAGGGCATAACTTTAAATATGATCTACATTATATTCGAAAATGTTGGCTGAATAATACTTCTGACTAATGAAAAATATGTATGCATGTGCGTGTGAATGTGTGCGTATGAGAGAGAGAGAGATTGAGTGTCAGGGAAGACATTTTGAAACTCTTTCAATCCTTATTGTGTTTATAATATGACTTGTGATATTCTGTTCCTTGAAAAAAATAATCAACACAATAAACATTGATTAAGACCACTTAATATTGGTCTGTTTAAAAAATTAATATTATATCTAAAATATTATTTTAAGTATACTTAATGCATTTTATTTTAAATATTTGGGGCTAAATTCCACTTTATTATTATGTAAATGAAAGTCATGCTTTTCTAAACAATGCCTATTTATTAAAATAGTTTTTAATGGAGTTTTAAAAGATGCATTTTCCCCCTAAATCCATATTTATAATGGATTATTGCTCTAGATATATTCTATTTTACTTAGAGCATAGATGAGGTGGGACGTCAGCCAAAATATTAATAAAAAGATAAACTATCTGGATCAGACTTTCCTTCAACATTGAGCTCTCCAGTCTCCACAGAGAGAACAGTGGAAATGGCTTTTTAACCAAGCTCATGAATGCAATCCTTCTGCCCAAGAACTGATGTCCCAAGTGGCTGGGTAGAATACAACTTGAGAAGGATAAAATGAGCTTTTCCCTCAGAAACACTAACTATGGCCCATTCTCTTCAAACCAAATTTCTCTCACTCAGGGTGGTTTACTTTCTTGTAAGTTTATCAACTTTCACATGAATGAATCCCAGCAATCACAGCAACTTGCTAGCATGATGTCATTATTGGTTTACATGAGTACAAATAAGCATCTTTTAAGTACATTATAATAAGAAGTTTGGAAAACAACAATTGGATTTTAGAAGTGAAACATAGGGTTCTTTAATGCCAATGCAATAAGATTTAGTTGAGAAAAATGGGGTGAGTTCTTTTTTCATAATTCTCGTAAGTGGAATCAGGAATGAAATGTCAGGAATGGAACTAATTTTCTAGGGGGGAAGAGTACACACATAAACCATTATAATTCCTATAAACTTCTAAATCAGCTAAAATATATTCCAAATAAAAACAATATTCAAGAATGAATATTTTCTGCTGAAATTCTCAAATGCATTGGGCAAACACAAAGTCCAGTAACACACAGGTAAAAAACTTTGTTTCTTCTAAGATAAAGGAGGTTATTAAAAACAAAAAATGAACTCTCTAATCTTTATCTTAAAAAATCATTAGAATCTGGTTGATTCTTTTAATTGACTTTAAGCAATAAATTCCATACTATAAAAGAGGATTTACTAAGACATTTTAATTATGAACTAATTTATCAAGATACATTTAATGAAATTCACATCATTCTTCTCTTATTTCTCCATCCACTTTTCTCTCCCCCCACCCATTCCCCACATATAAAAATTCACCAATGCTTATTAGCAGATTGCCAGGCTAGGCATGATTTGGTCTACATATTTATCCTGAGCACAAAATAATTAATAAAAAGAAAATCTTATCACTTAAAAATGAGTAAATGTTGCATAATGGAAACTTAATCTAGTATAACTGAGAAATCTGCCCTTCCTTGAAGCTTCTTATAAAATCAAGTTTTACAAGATTTTCCCTTCACTAAATTATTTTCAAAAATACCCTTCTTTGACAATAATTTCTCCTAGATAGAAAACAATTTTTTTCTTCTAAACCTAGAATTCTTGAGCTGTCTTTAACTTTGACACCACCTTCAGCCTGATTCGATTCATTCATTTCATCAGATTTTACTGAGTACCTATGAAGTACCAAGTAATGTGCTAGTTCTAGAACTAAAACTCATAGTTCTCTTCCAATGAGCCAAGATGTACTGTGTGGCAGGCACATCAATAGACAACCACAAAGTAAGATGCAAGCACGAATAGCTAAGGAAACAATCAGGAAAGAACCTTAGCAAGGTCAGGTCCTGGAAAGACTCACAAAAGAAATAAAGCCTGGTTTGAACTTTGAGGGATATGAGGAAGTAGGAGCAATACAAGTCTGTTGGGTTGGAAGGGAGATAAGCTCTAGTTCTCTCAGGCAAGGCATGAAGGATATGCCAAAGCTAGGAGTAGACAGGGATCAGGGTTTTTTTCTGGAACCCACAAGTAATTAACTATAGATGTAACTCAGTGCAGAGAGCACAAAGTTGATGGATGGTACTGGAGAAGTAGGTAAAAAATGAATCTTGCTTTAGACTTATGATTTAGCAGTAGGGAATAATAGAATGATTTTAGGCAGGGATGTGATGTGATCACATGACCCAATTAGAAGTATGACAAATGGTTTAGAAGGGGCAAAAATGGTGAAGAGATTATTCCACTTATCAATTGTACCAGCTTGCTAAATTGCATAACTTTTCTGAGCCTCAGCTTTCTAATAAAAAAAACAAACAAACTAGTGGCTATGTTTTAAAGTTGTTGTGAAGGTTAGAGGATATGTATATTAAACAGCTAGTATAGTGACAGAAATCTATTAGGCACTTACTAGTAGATTCCCTTCACTAGCTCCTAGCCTCTGGAAATTTAGTCTCCAGTTTTATAAGGAAGATGATTTTTCTCTACAACATAATTCCTCTCTCTCTCATGACAACCTACTCTTTCACATGAGCAAAGAATGAGGAGGTAGCTCTCCTGCTGGGAACTGATTAACATGTACATGTATGTGGTTAGAAAAGGAAACAAGTCATTTTTAAATAGGTATCTCAAAGGAGATCATACATTGCATGCATTATGCAGCTTGGACTAAAAATCCAGGCAGAAATAGTGATTCAAAAAAACTCTAATACTGCTACTTTGCCATACAATCACAAAGGCGATGTGTTTGCTAGAGCCATCTCAGTGAAGAACGCTAGCTAGCACTGAGCAGATCTAAATATATTTTTGCAGGTGGATAGATTGTTAGTTTCCAAGTCGGCTTGTCATGGTGAGTGATATTTAAGTGTGAAGATCAGCTGCGAAGTTGTTCACATTACCAGTTTCTCCTTCTTGGCTATCATTTCACAAGACAAAGTCAGTGAACCAGATAAAGGAAAATGTGGATATGTATGTTTGCATATGTTTGTCTTTTTTACCCTTTCCTTCTGTATCCTGTTCTCCAGTTGGTTTATCTCCCCTAAATTAGTGCTACATATTACAAAGATAGAAAAATGCTTTCACATAAATACTTTCTGTTTGACCTCAAATTAGTCTTTGAAGGAGAAAAAAGCATTTTCAAATGATTTCAGAAAAGTAAGATTCCTATGTTGAAGCTTTAAAATTTTTTTCAAAGCTATGCCTAAGGAAATTTTCAGAAAATTAGCAACTGAACAGACTGGTTGAAACTGTCTCCCTTGTGGAACACAGTGTTATTTTTAAGGAAAATTTAACTGTGTAATTGAGGGGCAATTAAGTGGTGTAGAGACTGCTAGTCATGGGTTAAAATCATTTGTAAGGCTTAATTAATTGCTAGAACAACTGATAGCCCTGTCAACTTGGCAAGTAAGTTCATTGACCTTAAAATTCAGCTGAGCTCAAGAGAAAGACTGACAAAATAATTTGTAGAATGTGACAGAGATAGCTAGAGATAAGTAACATATGAAGGTAGAGGATATACCACCAGAAAAGATAAATAGAGATGGTATTTTCAAAAAATTTTATGCCCACATATCTCCAGAGACAAGACCCAAGGGGCCAAATATCTATCCTGTTCATGTATTGCACATAAGATTTTTTTATACTTTTAATGACTTCCTACTTTTCAGTTTGCACTGAGCACATGATAAATAGGTCAAATCCTGTGCCATGTCCACTTAATCTCAAGTTTTGAAAGAAGAAATAGCCATAAATCCAGCCGAGTATAGAGCACTAAGTGTCTTCCTTCCCATTAACTGCCAACATTTAGGCTTCCATGTAATCCTCTCAAGGTTGAAATAATGCCACTCCATTCCTCTTTTTTATATTACGGACAAATGGGTATTTTTTTACCCTGTAGTTTGGAGAACTTTTAAAAACTCAAGACTCCCTGACACCTAAAATAACAGGCCACCCCTCCTTGATGTTCACTTGTCTTTAATTGATGGAATGAGAGACAAAGGAAAACAATGGGCAATATTTTTACTTCTTCCAAAGTTTTATAAATGAGAAAAGCCAATCCTTGAACGAAGTGACTGAACTGTGGTACAGAAGTTCTAATCATTTCGGCTATTCCTAAAAACAGAAGCAATCTTCTGATTTGTCAGGGGATGTACTACATCGTCCACAGAGAAGGCTACAGTAATCACATAAGCTATGTTACATTTTATAATTTTGCAGTCATAGAGTATATAGGTAGTAATGATCTAGAAAGCAATAATTAGAAAGAAGGAGCAGAATACTGACTATAGTGAAGCAGTTCCAGAAAAAAGAATCTGGATAAAACTTAGATACTTTGTATCAGATACATTTTAAGTGCCATATCAGATCATCTCAGCATCATGCATCTCCTGTCTTGGGGACCTCTTTCACTTCCTACAACCATTGCATGACTACTGTGCTCAACTCTTGATTAAGTTATTCTCCAAATTCCAATATCTGTCTAAAGAGAAAGTCATGTCTGTGGCCTTTCTGAAGATGATCATGCAAAGTTGAACAACAAATCATGACTGATACCAGTAACTGGTCCTTGATTTGACTTTTCTTCTTTCCTGTTTCAATCCCTTTGCCCTCACTTCTGCTCTACGGAATTTCATTCCATTGTAAGCTAACAGTAGTCTATAAACTTTTTCCTTGCATCTGCTTTCCAGTAACCTATAGCAAAACATAATTCATTTCAGAAGTAGCAAAAGAAAAATAAATTCTTAAGTAAAAATGCAATAGCATGGTGTCAATAAGATGTAAAAACTAAAATACTATGACTTCTTTTTATTGAAACACAGCTCTAAGTCTTCCAAGGCAATAATGAGGTATTCAGGAGTTCTACGTTACTCATGTATTTAACTGGGACGAACTATTTGGGCAATGAGGATGTTCATACTATTGTCAGTTTCAAAAGGAAGAATATAAGATGTGTGAATTGCTGCAGTCTGTCATAGCTAGGGCACTTTGTCTTTGTGTATGGATGCCTCTGCTTTAGAACTAAGAATCCTTAGTTCTAGTGAATATGTTCATATCCATAACTTCAGTTATTAACAGCCTCAATAGTTGTAGCAGAAATCATGTTTTAGAACCTACAGGCTGTACTGTTATCTCCTCTATCCATTTCTCATACTCTTTCAGAGTCATCTTGCCTGAAGGGCTTCTTTCCACTGGTGTGAAACCAAATTTTTTATTTCTCATTTAAACTGGCAATGCACTACTTTTAGTCATGACTATCTTTCCAGTGGAGTGTTTTTAAAATCTCTAAGGAAGAGTCAAATCTAGTGGAAATTAATGAACTGGAGCTTTCTGAGTTTTTGTTTAAATATATGTAATTTCAATGTGAACTCTAATTGCAAAAAGGCAAGATCAAAGAACTACAGAAAATATCAGACATTTGCAAACACTGGAATCAATGATATTTCCCAGTCCTTGACGAAACGTCGAAGATGTAGTTAAGCTCTCTCTAGAGAGTGATAAATTAGGATTATACATGATCAATGAAATATGCTGCTATATTTTCATACCATTTATTTGTTTTATTTCTAATAAATTATTGGGTTAACTTTTGTGTGTGTAGGCATTTCAGTTGGAAAAAAAGGGAAAATGTGATGCCATACATACCATATTAATGCTTAACTTTTAAAGTTTTGTCTACCAAGTTGATTATTATTTTATCACATAAACATTTATCAGGCAATTTTGAAATGCCAGAATCATCCTTGACATTAAGCTTCTAAGCTTCTAAGGACTACTTAAACATAGTTTTACTGTTCAACTAGTATCTGGAGTCAAAAAAGTAAATTAAACATGACAGTTTATTATAATCCAAGTTATGAGAGATTTACATGTGGAGGATTACTGGATCATGGGGTAGAAGCACTTATATTAGAAACCTTGGGGATAAGAGTTGAGGATCAAGGGACACTTCTCTGAGAAAATAAAACTTCAGTCTTTAAGGATGAGTTGGAGATATTTGGGCATATATTGGGTGTTGAGTTTGTAAAAAGAGTGTATTCCATATAATGTTAAGAGCCATGCTGGTGTTAAATGGTATCATGCAAATAAAGGATCTGCAAGTCATTGCTCATGGCTGGATCAAATGTTGAGGGATAAAGTGGTATGAGACAAAGCATGCAAGACAGGAGTACAAAGCTAAACTAGTAGTTCTGAAATCTGTGGGAAGCACTGGAAGCCTTTTTAAAATAAGTGTATATTGTGATTAGGTTTGTGTTGGAAGAGATCTCTTGATCAGTGTCAGGGAGGAAGAAATTGTCCTATATCCTTCTAGGTTTTTCTGGTTGGTTTAAGAATTCAATTGACATGAGACAGATTAACAGGAAAAAATCAAACAAAAGTATAATAACATGTAAACATGGGAGATACCCAGGTAAACTAAGTAACTCGCCAAAATGGCTGAAATAATCACCTTAAATACCATCTTTAGCTACAGACAAAAGAGGATGTTGAGGGTAGTGGTTTTGAAAGCAAATATTTGCTGGGCCATGCAGTTTACAATGGGTTACAGAATAAACTCTGATATCCAGGCCCTGCAAGTTTCCTCCACCACACCTAGACCCATATTCTTTTCGGGTATCTCTGGTAATAATAGCTGTATTCCAGGACCAGGCTCTGTTTCTAAATTCTTAATGCAGCTAAGGGGGAGGTAAAAAGAAAGACTTCCTGAGTCTTCTGTTTCTTATAAATAATCAGCCTAAATTAATTCTCATGCCAAAGAGACATTTTGGGGCTGCAAATTTTGCATCCCAACAACAGTATGTAGGAAGACTAGAACAGAGCGCAATTGCAGACAGAGACCAGTTAAGCATCTATTGCTCTACGTGGCTCCATTTCTAGACTCTTTATTTTGTTGCATTTATCTGTTTTCTACCTTTCACCAATACCACACTCTCCTGATTGCTATAGCTTTATAGTAAGTTTTGAAATCAAGTTGTGAGAGTCTTCCAACTTTATTCTACTGTTTAAAAATTCATTTTGGCTTCTAGTTATTTATTTTCCCATACAAATTTTCATATTACTTTGAGTTCTACAAGAAACCCTGTTAGGCCTTTGAATGGAATTTTGTTGAATCCATCACTTTGAGAAGAAGTTATATCTTGACAATAAATAGTGAGTCTTCCAATCCATGAAATGGTATGTCTCTCCACTTATTTTGGTCATATTTGATTTTTATTTATTGGAGTTTTGTAGTTTTGAGCCTATAGATCTTGTACATATTTTGTATCATATTTCTGGTACTATATAAATGTTTGTTTGAAAATCAATTTTAAATTGTTCATTGTTATTATATAAACATACAATTGATTCCTGTATTTTGTTTGTATACTCTAATCTTGCTAAACTCACTCATTATTTATTGTCATATTTTTTGTAGATTCTTTGAATTATTCTACATAATCATGTTGATACACAGATAGTTTTATTTCTTCCTTCTCAATCTGTATGCCATTGCTTTCTTTTACTTGTTCAATTGCTCCAGATCAGAGCTACAGGAAAATGGTGAATAGCAGTGGTAAGATTGGACATCTTGCCCTTTTCTTGATGTTAGAAAGAAAACATTCAGTCTTTCACCTTTTACATTAGCTGTAGGTTTATGGTACATGCCCTTTCACATACTAATGAAATTATTTTCTATTCCTTGTCCACTGAGATTTTCTATCATGAATGGATACTGAATTTTGTCAATTTTTTTTTTTGCATCTATTGGAACGCTCATATAGTTTTCTTCTTTATTCTATTGATATGATAAATTAATCTGATTGACTTTCAAATGTAGCATTAATCTTGCATTCCCAGAATAAACCCACTTTGCCACACAATGTTATTCTTTTTATACATTGTTGGATTTTATGTACTAAAATTGAGTAAGAAATTGGAAGATAGATATTTTTCTCTTCCAATGTCTTCCACTGTTTTTGGTGTAAGTGTAATGATGACTTCATTGAATAAACAGGGATGTGTTTCCTCCTCTTCAAATTTCTAGAAGAGTTTTTTATAGAATTGCTATTATTTTTTCTTTAATGTTTGGTAGAAACCACCAGTGAAGACATCTGTGCTTGACATTTTTTTTTTTTTTTGTGGGAAAGTTTTAAACTACAAATTCAATTCCTTTAATAGATTTAAAGTTATTCAGGTTATTTATTTCTCCTTGAGTGTCGGTAATTTGCATCTTTCATGGAATTTTTCCATTTAATATAAATTTTCAAATGAATTGGTATAAAGTTTTTAGTACTTATCTATTGCTGTGTAAGTAATTACCTCAATGTATAATACTTAAAGCAACAAACATTTATTATATCCAGTTCCTCTGGTTCAGGAATTCAGAAATAGCTTATCTGGATGATTCCGGCTCAAGGTCTCTCATTTGGTTGCAGTCAGCTGAAGGCTTGATGAGTCACAGTATCCAGTTCCAAGATGGATCATTCACATGGCTGTTGGAAGAAAAGCTCAGTTCCTTGATGACTCTTGGCAGAAGGCCTTAGTTCCTTACCACATGGGCCTCTCCATAAGCTGCTTAAGTACTTAAGCTTCCTATCAACATGAAAATTTCTCCGAGAGCAAGGAATATAGGAGAGAGTGAGAGAGGAGGAAGCCACAGTGCCTTACATTTGCACAGCATCAATTCCATTTCATCCATTTGTTAGAAACAAATTGCTAAATCCAGCTTACAACTGAAGGAGAGGGCAATAAGACTCCACGTTTCACATATTTTTAATTTTTTTTTTACAGACAATTATTGAAGAATTTTTATTTTGGTAAAAGATACACATTTAGCCACCTAATAGTTCTGACATTTGTAAGTGTAACCCTATAAAGCAGTTCTTTTTTTTTTAATTTTTGAATTCTATTTTAGTTATTTTTTTATACAGCAGGTTCTTATTAGTCATCAATTTTATACACATCAGTGTATACATGTCAATCCCAACCGCCCAATTCATCACACCACCACCCCCACCATGGCACTGCTTTACCCACTTGGTGTCCATACGTTTGTTCTCTACATCTGTGTACCAATTTCTGCCCTGTAAACCGGTTCATCTGTACCACTTTTCTAGGTTCCACATATATGCGTTAATATACGATATTTGTTTTTCCATTTCTGACTTACTTCACTCTGTATGACAGTCACTAGATCCATCCACATCTCTACAAATGACCCAATTTCATTCCTTTTAATGGCTGAGTAAGATTCCATTGTATATATGTACCACATCTTCTTTATCCATTCATCTGTTGATGGGCATTTAGGTTGCTTCCATGACCTGGCTATTATAAACAGTGCTACGAACAATGGGGTGCGTGTGTCTTTTTGAATGATGGTTTTCTCTGGGCATATGCCCAGTAGTGGGATTGCTGGGTCATATTGTAATTCTATTTTCAGTTTTTTAAGGAACCTCCATACTGTTCTCCATAGTGGCTGTAACAATTTACATTCCTACCAACAGTGAAAGAGGGTTCCCTTTTCTCCACACCCTCTCCAGCATTTGCTGTTTGTGGATTTTCTGATGATGCCCATTCTAACTGGTGTGAGGTGATACCTCATTGTAATTTTGATTTGCATTTCTATAATAATTAGTGATGCTGAGCAGCTTTTCATGTGCTTCTTGGCCATCTGTATATCTTCTTTGGAAAAATGTCTATTTAGGTATTCTTCCCATTTGCCGATTGGGTTGTTTGCTTTTTAATATTGAGCTGCATGAGCTGTTTATATATTTTGGGGACTAATCCTTTGTCCGTTGATTCATTTGCAAATATTTTCTCCCATTCTGAGTGTTGTCTTTTCGTCTTGTTTATGGTTTCCTTTTTTGTGCAAAAGCTTTGAAGTTTCATTAGGTCCCATTTGTTTATTTTTGTTTTTATTTCCATTACTCTAGGAGGTGGATCAAAAAAGATCTTGCTGTGATTTATGTCAAAGAGTGTTCTTCCTATGTTTTCCTCTAAGAGTTTTATAGTGTCTGGCCTTACGTTTAGGTCTCTAATCCATTTTGAGTTTATTTTTGTGTACAGTGCTAGGGAGTGTTCTAATTTCATTCTTTTACGTGTAGCTGGCCAGTTTCCCAGCACCACTTATTGAAGAGACTGTCTTTTCTCCATTGTATATCCTTGCCTCCTTTGCTATAGATTAGTTGACCAGAGGTGCGTGTATTTATCTCTGGGCTTTCTATCTTGTTCCATTGATCTATGTTTCTGTTTTTGTGCCAGTACCATATTCTCTTGATTACTGTAACTTTATAGTATAGTGTGAAGTCAGGGAGTCTGATGCCTCCAGCTCCATTTTTTTCCCTCAACACTGCTTTGGCTATTCAGGGTCTTTTGTGTCACCAAACAAATTTTAAGATTTTTTGTTCTAGTTCCATAAAAAATGCCATTGGTAATTTGATAGGAATTGCATTGACTCTGTAGATTGCTTTGGGTAGTAGAGTCATTTTCACAATGTTGATTCTTCCAATCCAAGAACATGGTATATCTCTCCATCTGTTGGTATCACCTTTAATTTCTTTCATCAGTGTCTTATAGTTTTCTGCATACAGGTCTTTTATCTCCCTAGGTAGGTTTATTCCTAGGTATTTTATTCTTTTTGTTGCAGTGGTAAATGGGAGTGTTTCCTTAATTTCTCTTTCAGATTTTTAATCATTAGTGTATAGGAATGCAAGAGATTTCTGTGCATTAATTTTGTATCCTGCAACATTACCAAATTCATTGATTAGCTCTAGTAGTTTTCTGGTGGCATCTTTAGGATTCTCTATGTATAGTATCATGTCGTCTGCAAACAGTGACAGTTTTACTTCTTCTTTTCCAATTTGTATTCCTTTTATTTGTTTTTCTTCTCTAACTGCTGTGGCTAGGACTTTCGAAACTATGTTGAATAATAGTGGCGAGAGTGGACATCCGTGTCTTGTTCCTGATCTTAGAGGAAATATTTTCAGTTTTTCACCATTGAGAATGATGTTTTCTGTGGGTTTGTCATATATGGACTTTATTATGTTGAGGTAGGTTCCCTCTATGCCCACTTTCTGGAGAGTTTTTATCATAAAGGGTGTTGAATTTTGTCAAAAGCTTTTTCTGCATCTATTGAGATGATCATATGGTTTTTATCCTTCAGTTTGTTAATATGGTGTATCACATTGATTGATTTATGTATATTGAAGAATCCTTGCATCCCTGGGATAAATCCCACCTGATCATGGTGTAGATCCTTTTAATGTGTTGTTGGATTCTGTTTGCTAGTATTTTGTTGAGGATTTTTGCATCTATATTCATCAGTGATATTGGTCTGTAATTTTCTTTTCTTGTAGTATCTTTGCCTGGTTTTGGTTTCAGGGTGATGGTTGCTTCATAAAATGAGTTTGGGAGTGTTCCTTCCTCCACAACTTTTTGGAAGAGTTTGCGAAGGATGGGTGTGAGCTCTTCTCTAAATGTTTGATAGAATTCACCTGTGAAGCCATCTGGTCCTGGACTTTTGTTTGTGGAACATTTTTAATCACAGTTTCAGTTTCATTACTTGTGATTTGTCTGTTCATATTTTCTATTTCTTCCTGGTTCAGTCTTGGAAGGTTATACCTTTCTAAGAATTTGTCCATTTCTTCCAGGTTGTCCATTTTATTGGCATAGAGTTGCTTGTAGTAGTCTCTTAGGATGCTTTGTATTTCAGTGCTGTCTGTTGTAACTTCTCCTTTTTCATTTCTAACTTTATTGATTTGAGTCGTCTCCCTCATTTTCTTGATGAGTCTGGCTAATGGTTTATCAATTTTATTTGTCTTCTCAAAGAACCAGCTTTTAGTTTTATTAATCTTTGCTATTGTCTTCTTTGTTTCCATTTCATTTATTTCTGCTCTGATCTTTATGATTTCTTTCCTTCTACTAACTTTGGGTTTTGTTTGTTCCTCTTTCTGCAGTTCCTTTAGGTGTAAGGTTAGATTGTTTATTTGAGATTTGTCTTGTTTCTTGAGGTAGGCTTGTATAGCTATAAACTTCCCTCTTAGAACTGCATTGCTGCATCCCATAGGTTTTGGATCATCGTGTTTTCATTGTCATTTGTCTCTAGGTATTTTTTGATTTCCTCTTTGATTTCTTCAGTGATCTCTTGGTTATTTAGTAATGTATTGTTTGGCCTCCTTGTGTTTGTTTTTTTTTTATGATTTTTTCCCTGTAATTCATTTCTAATCTCATAGCATTGTGGTCAGAAAAGATGCTTGATATGATTTCAATTTTCTTAAATTTATTGAGGCTTGATTTGTGACTCAAGATGTGATCTGTCCTGGAGAATGTTCCGTGCACACTTGAGAAGAAAGTGTAATCTGCTGTTTTTAGATGGAATGTCCTATAAATATCAATTAAACTTATCTGGTCTATTGTGTCATTTAAAGGTTCTGTTTCCTTATTTATTTTCATTTTGGATGATCTGTCCATTGGTGTAAGTGAGGTGTTAAAGTCCCCTACTATTGTGTTACTGTCGATTTCCTCTTTTATAGCTGTTAGCAGTTGCCTTATGTATTGAGCTGCTCCTATATTGGGTGCATATATATTTATAATTGTTATATCTTCTTCTTGGATTGATCCCTTGATCATTATGTAGTGTCCTTCCTTGTCCCTTGTAACATTCTTTATTTTAAAGTCTATTTTATCTGACATGAGTATTGCTACTCCAGCTTTCTTTTGATTTCCATTTGCATGGAATATCTTTTTCCATCCCCTCACTTTCAGTCTGTATGTGTCCCTAGGTCTGAAGTGGGTCTCTTGTAGACAGCATATATATGGGTCTTGTTTTTGTATCCATTCAGCAAGTCTGTGTCTTTTGGTTGGAGCATTTAATCCATTCAATTTTAAGGTAATTATTGATAGGTATGTTCCTATTACCGTTTTCTTAATTGTTTTGGGTTTGTTTTTGTAGGTCCTTTACTTCTCTTGTATTTCCCACTTACAGGAGTTCCTTTAGCATTTGTTGTAGAGCTGCTTTGGTGGTGCTGAATTCTCTTAGCTTTTGCTTGTCTGCAAAACTTTTGATTTCTCCATCGAATCTGAATGAGATCCTTGACGGGTACAGTAGTATTGGTTGTAGGTTCTTCCCTTTCATCACTTTAAGTATATCATGCCACTTCCTTCTGGCTTGTAGCATTTCTGCTGAGAAATCAGCTGTTAACCTTATGGGAGTTCCCTTGTATGTTATTTGTCATTTTTCCCTTGCTGCTTTTAATAATTTTTCTTTGTCTTTAATTTTTGCCAATTGGATTACTATGTGTTTCAGGGTGCTTCTCCTTGGGTTTATCCTGTATGGGACTCTCTGCCCTTCCTGGACTTGGGTGGCTATTTCCTTTCCCATGTTAGGGAAGTTTTCTACTTTAATCTCTTCAAATATTTTCTCGGGTCTTTTCTCTCTCTCTTCTCCTTCTGGGACCCCTATAATGGGAATGTTGTTGCTTTTAATGGGGCCCAGAGGTCTCTTAGGCTGTCTTCATTTCTTTTCATTCTTTTCTCTTTATTCTGCTCCACAGTAGTGAATTCCAGCATTCTGTCTTCCAGGTCACTTATCCGTTCTTCTGCCTCAGTTATTCTGCTATTGGTTCCTTCTAGTGTATCTTTCATTTCAGTTATTGTATTGTTCATCTCTGTTTGTTTGTTCTTTAATTCTTCTAGGTCTTTGTTAAACACTTCTTGCATCTTCTCCGTCTTTGCTTCCATTCTTTTTCTGTGGTCTTGGATCATCTTCACTATCATTATTCTGAATTCTTTTTCTGGAAGGTTGCCTATCTCCACTTCATTTAGTTATTTTTCTGGGGTTTTATCTTGTTCCTTCATCTGGTACATAGTCCTCTGCCTTTTCATCTTGTCTATTTTTCTGTGAATGTGGTTTTTGTTCCATAGGCTGCAGGATTGTCATTCTTCTTGCTTTTCCTGTCTGCTCTCTCTCAAGACTACTTTTTAAAAGGGAATTAATAAAGAATTATGGATATATTTTAAGACTACTATAAAGTTATTCACATTTCTCCCTTATTATTTTATCTGATTTGTAGGGATATTCACTCTCTCAATATTGATCTTGGTAATTTTGCCATATTTTTTTTTGGAAGTGGATTAGATTTACCGATCTCCACAAATAACCACTTTTTGTTTCATTGATTTTTTTCAGTTGTTTTTGTTTTATATCATTATTTGTGCTTTCATCTTTACTATTTTCTTTCTTCTATGAAAATTATCTTTCCTCTAAAATTGGGCTTGATTCCTGTTTTGGTGTTGTTTGCTTTATTATGTGTAAAATTAATCAGTATTTTGAGAGCTTTATAGGCATTTAGTACTATAAATTTCCCTCTAAGCCATATTTTAGGTACCTCTCATTAATTTTGACATGTTGTGTATTCATTCTCATTCTATGAAAGATATTTTTCTAATTTTTCCTTTACAATTTGGTGTTGGTTTGCTTAGGAATCTGTTATTTCATTTTCATGTACTTGGAAATTTTCAAAATATCTTCCATTATTAATTTTGAATTTAATTCTATTGCAATCAGAGAGCATACTTTATATAGTTTGAGTACTTATAAATGCTTTGCGGCAGTTTTATTGCTCAGAACATGGTATATTCTGATGAAAGTTCTTTGGAGCCTTAAAAATATACATTCTACATTGTTGTGTATCAGTTAGGTGAAATTGGTTGATAGACTGTTGAAGTCTTCTATATACTCACTGATTTTGTGTCACTGTTTTCTCTTAGTTATTGAGAGAACAGTGTTATGTCTCCAACTATAATGGTGAATTTGTCTATTTCTTTTTGCCATCCTATCCATTTTTGCTTGATGTATATTGGGTTCTGTTATTGGGTTCCTAAATGTTTAGGATTTATGTCCTTTTGATGAATTTATGATGGTTTTATCCATATTAAAATTTTTTTTTGCTCTCAAATCTAATTAATGTGATATTACTATAAGTACTCAATTTTCTTTTTTTTTAACTTCAATTTTCTTTTGATTACTTTTTGCATGGTATATATTTCCATCTTTTTACTTTAAACCTTTAATTAGGTTTCTTGTGTTTAATACATAATCAGATATAGATTTTCCCAATATAACAGTCTCTATTAGGGTATTTACCATTTACATCTAATGTGGTTATTGACATGGTTGGAGTTAAATCTAGCAGCTTGCTATCTGTTTTCTATTCTTCAAATGTCCCTTTGTCCCTTTCACCCCCCCATTTTTCTGCCTTCTAAGGGGTAAATGAGTCATAAATGAGAAATACTGCAAAATGACAAATGCAACTCTAAAGTGATTTGAAAATTCATACTGAAGGTAAACTCTCTTTCTAGGATGACTGCAAAAAAGTGTTATTTAGAATCCTAGGAAGAATTCAGCCAGCCCTATGATTTAGTGTGAGCAGGATGAAATAGTTAATCACTCAACAGATATTTATGAAGCTCCTTCTAGGTAACTACCATTTAATAATGCATTTTCCTCTACTCACATACAAAAACGTATAATTTAACTTTCTCAATTAAGCAGAAAACTGTGTATTTCTTGATACCCATTTGTCAAAGATAAAACCAAAAGCAGTAAAATTATGAATGATGAAATTCACAAAAGTTATGAAGCACTTTTCAGACCAGTTATTATGTTTATAGTTAACTCTATTGTCCAGTAAGATATTTTCTAGTCAATATCTTTTTGGAATCATTCAAACTACAGCTCTATTTCTCAATCTTAAGTAGTATTATTATTATTACTATTATTATTATTATCATTATTATCAGTAGTTGTAATAATGACACACACCGTAAAAATTCTAAACACATCTAGAAGTAAACAGTACTTTAAGTTATACATTCAATATCATGGCAAACAAAATTTACTTTCTCAGCTCTTTCAACTGCTGTCTGCTAATTTTGAAGCTGCTTAGTTATTATGTTTATTTGTTTATCTAGATCAGAGTAAGGTCTAAAACACAACTGAGGACATGATCGTCCTGGGCAAGAAGTATACTTTCATTGGTACGATAATGAATGCATCTGAAATACCTTTCTTAACTCTCATTTTGGGCTATACTAGGCAGGGTTAAAGGATTTTAATCTGGATTAAAGGATTAGGTAACTCATAAACTAGTGTTTCATCTTAGAAAAGAAGGAAACATAGTCATTTAAATTCTTTGTGTCAAGGGATGAATGACTATTTATGCTTTGCAACCATGCTTTTTTCCCATTTAAGCTACAATAGCAATATTTTTTTTTCAGTCTTTTGATCCCCTGCTCATCTTTCATACTGAATGCTTAGATATGCCTTATGGGCTACAAAAAGTACACTGCAATTAAGTCTCACTGCCTCTGATGATAATGTTCTTAGGTAATCATTGCTGTAAGTCACAAGAAATATGATAGCAAAAACAGAAAAAAAAACTTAGAAATATAAAAATATTCCCTAAATATTTGTATTTCTAGGAAAAAAAGAATAAAGAATTTTTTTTTTTTTTGGACATTTGTATTTTCAGCATGGGTTAAAGACTTTGCTAAGGCTTAAAACTCCAATGACTATTTCCCACAAGTGATACATGAAATAACCTCCTTGCATGGTGTTCACTCCTCCCTTTATGCTTTTTTTTTTTTTTTTTTTTTTTGCGGTACACGGGCCTCTCACTGTTGTGGCCTCTCTCCCGTTGCGGAGCACAGGCTCCGGACGTGCAGGCTCAGCGGCCATGGCTCACGGGCCCAGCCGCTCCACGGCACGTGGGATCTTCCCGGACCGGGGCACGAACCCATGTCCCCTGCATCGGCAGGAGGACTCAACCACTGCGCCACCAGGGAAGCCCTCCTCCCTTTATTCTTAATGCACAAGCCTTTGATAACTGGCAAGGACAGCCTTGGTTAATTACTTGGTTGGACCATGGTGCTGAGCTGCCAAACTTCCTTAGTCTAAGAGATACTTCAAAGTAAAACTTCCTGCTCTTGCCATCATATTCAGTTCAGAAGCTATCTAAAAATTTAAACTGGGTTCTGTGACAGATTTTGACTCTCCCATGGCTAAAAGCCCATAGGCAGTACTGGATGAACTATAACCTCATAAAACTGCATAGTGGTTTATTTGTGGAAAGCCATTCTAGACTCATAAATCTCTGAAATGCAAAATTTGATCACATTTCTAATTCTGTTAATTCAAATTATTCTGCCTTCTTTCGTCCTTTTCTTTTCACTCTTAGGAGTACCTCTCTCAAAATCATTGTGAAGATTTAAAAAGTTACCCATCAGTTGTCCTATCTCATATATTCCCAGTCTTTCCTATTCTTTCATTAGAAATTTCAACCCCAATAGACCACACTGGAAGCTTACATCTGGTCCTTGCCTCCAAAAGGCACCTAGCTACTATCTCCATTTCTTTGCTTATCCTCATATTTATTCTTATTTGGAGAAAATGATGCTTCTATACAGAAGAAACCCCACTGCTAACCGAAGTCACTATAAAATACAGCTGGTAATTAATATTTGCTCATACCTTTAGCTGCAATAGGAACTGTTGTTCAAGAAGTAGTAGTTCAAAACAGATAAGAGCATAGAAAATGGAGCCAGAGAAGTTCGATACACCTCATTTGACCAATTACTATTTGTATGATCTTAACAGCTTGTTTACCTTTTCTGTGCCTCAGTTTCCTTATTTGTAAAGTGAGGAAAAGCATCATGCTTAGAACAATAGCTGGCTTGTAATAAATGCCATAGAAGTGCTAGTATTCTATTTACAAGAAAGCGAAATATAATCATTAAGGCTTTACTCAGAGACATCTTCTCCATTGAGTTATTTCTGGTTCTCAGGTAAGATCTGATTGATTAAGAAGACTCCTGGTAATATATCTTTCATCAAAAACCAATTCAATATAAATAAATTAATTAATTAAAAAATTTTATTGGAGTAGAGTTGCTTTACAATGTTGTGTTAGTTTCCACTGTAAAGCAAAATGAATCAGCTATATGTATACATATATTCCCTCTTTTTTGGATTTCCTTCTGATTCAGGTCACCCCAGAGCACTGAGTAGAGTCCCCTGTGCTATACAGTAAGTTCTCATTAGTTATCTATTTTATACATAGTATCAATAGTGTACATATGTCAATCCCAATCTCCCAATTCATCCCACCCCCCCCCCCATTTTCCCCCTTGGTATCCATACATTTGTGCTCTACATCTGTAATTTTGTGTACTACACAGTTTTAAAGTTTCCTTGGATATTTGTTTGGAAATATGTTATAGTAGTATGTTTAAGATGTATGTATTAGAAAACAATACTCAGCCTGTGGTTTTAAATGTTCTTCAGGTTTGTTTTTTAGCAGTTGGTAGCTTCCCTAAAATGCTAGAAAACCATAGCAGATATAAATCAACAAAATATAATTTCATTTTCTTCTACTGTACTACTCAGGGAAATGAGTTTGAAAGAAACTGAATAATTATTGTACTAATTTTAGTTTAGATAATATTTCCTGTTTCATATATTTTGTAATATAAATAAAAATTATGAAACTGCCTGATATTTTTCTACCGCAAGCATTTTTGACTTTAAAATTTTAAACATTGCCATTTATTTAGTTGCCAGAAACAACTATTTACTGAATATCTATTATATGTTCAGCACTTTCCTAAATACTACAGGTCATTTTCAAAACAACACTGATGATTAAGAAAAAATTTGTGGAAAATGTGTAATACAATGTAGAGCCATCAAATAAACAGAATGTACAGAAGTAATTAGTGAGTTGAGGAAAATATGTGATATTTAAGGTTTACTACATTATCGTTTGTTATTGGAGCCCCCACATATGTAAGTAGAAATTCAAATTGGACCCAAATATATATAGATATTTATATAGATAGATATAGATAGATAGATAGAGATATTTATAATACACTTTCCTCTGTGAAAATGCAACCAGCAATAGAAAAAACAGGCCCACTTCCACTTGCTTACCTTAAAACCATAGACATTTAAACTTCTATACCTAATCATTAACTACTTTAGAGGGGGGATAAAAATTGAGGATGTTCACGGAACATTCTAATCCTTCAGAAAAATAAATTATGCAATTCATTACATTCAATGGGAATCAATTTGAATTTCTCTTGCAAAATGTATTTTTTTTTTTTACTTTCTTCTACAAATTTTCAAAAAACAAAATGAAAAGAAATATCAAGGGTATTTGTAACTAAATAAAAAGTCCTCAAATCAATGTTCTTAGTTAATTAGTGATGGCATTTCTAATCCAAATTACATATATAGATCATACTTTTGTTATTAAACTGTAACTGTATTTTCATTGAAATTATTTCATGTCTAGTTTCATAAACCTTTGCAAAAACATCATTTAATACATTTCCAATTCTGTTAATTCAAATTATTCTGTCATCTTTTTTCCTTCACATTTTTTGGTTGTTTTTTCCACATTATTTTGACCAACTTGACTGATATAAGACAAAAAAAACTGTGACTATTTTGATTAATATTATGTACACATGTATTTAGTATAAATAATTTTTATTCTTTCCTCTTAAAAGTATCTATATTATTCTGTTTATTTCCATTGCATAATATTTTCTTTCCTAAGAAAGTAGAGAATGTTAATAATAGAACCTTAGGACTTCTCCTAGTAAATTCTAGTAAATGTGTCAGATTGACATCATGGTTAAAGTAAAGCAAAACAAAATGCAATGACCCAAAATTACTGACAGAAAAGAAGAAAAGACAGAGACAATTTTAACAAATTTTTAGAAGTAAAAATACGCATAGAGAAGTGGTATGCTCATTGCTGTTAGCCCTCCAGTCATACTTCCTTTGATCCCCTTACCTTTTTCATGGACACTGGCTCTGTTTGACACTTCATTCCCTTTAGCTAATACTAGCATTTCTATCAGAGAACTGTTTCCAGGCTGCTAGAAGCCACCCATTTACTTGTATATACCAGAAAGCAGCAGGTGGCCCTTATCCAATGACTTATAGGTGTGGGAGCCTACATACACCAACTTACTTGCCTCCTGATTGGACCAACACTGGTTCTCCTGAGCTCTCATGTGGGATTGAACTAAAAAAAGTCTCTGGGGCACTCTACTTGATACAATATCGTTGTTTCACCTCCTTCCCTTCCCAGTCCCGCTGCCTCAACTGACTACTGTTTTTCCCTGGGAACACTTCCTACTAAACACTTTCAAAAAATTCCTCATCTTGGGATCTGCTTTTGGGAAAACCACCCAAATACAGTGATAACTGATTTAGCCCATTTGATAAAATCACCACTTAAGTTTGTGCAGAAAGACACATTAATGATAATCCATCATCAATAATAAAATCCTGCAGAACCTCTGAAAATCTCAACACTGGAGACATTGGAAATAGCTTAATGTAACTAACAAAAAAAAAAGAGAGAGAGACCGGTTGAAAATCTCTTTAAAAAGCATTTGGACTTTCATGTCTCACGTCTTCATATATTTATCCTCTGCAAGAAAACAGAGTGGACTTGGAGATATGTGGAACTATAGAAAATATGAGGAGAAGGGATTAGATAAAACAATGCATAAAGAATTGTAAGACCCTCAGCTTTCTCTCCCTATCTAGTTCCCAGAAAATTAGTATATGTCACCCACCCCAACTGTATACCCCCACCAAGGTTTAGAAAACTATCTTAACAAAATAAATAATTCTGGGGAAAGGAGTTTCAGATACTAACAGTTGGAAGTCTTCCACTGAAAAATGTAAGATTGACATTTAAACACCACCAGGTGAGTGGCTCTGTCAATGCAATCAACTCACTCTTGAATAGGGAGGGACAAATGGGCTCCCCAGCAATGCAGGGGAAGCCTCCACCAAAAAAGAGAGTCCAAAACAAACAGATAAAAAAAAAAAAGTGCCTAGGAAACAAACTAAAGAAAACTTCATAAAAAACTAATTTAATTTAATTTAATTTTTGAGAATAAGTAAAATGTTGCAGCAAACATAAAGACTGATATGCTATCAACAAGAAATTCAAAGAAGGAAGCCCTTGGAAATTAAAAAGATAGTTTTTTCTATGCTTCAGTGTCCTCTAGGGGGATAAGAAGATAAATTCAAGGAAATCTCTTCAAGTGTAGGAAAAGGTAAAAACAATGTGTTGGAAAATAGAGACACAAGTAGCAATTTGGAGTATCTATTCATAATCTTTGACATGTTTCTAACAGGATTTCCAAAAAGAGAGACAGGGAAAAAGGGAGGAAATTGACAACAAAGGGATAGAAAATAGTCCCCCTCCAAACCAAAGATCCCCATCTCTAGAATAAAGGACCCACCAAATTTCCTGTGTAGTGAAAGAAAAGAGGGCCACACTAAGATACATTGCACTGCAATCAAAAACAAAGAAACAAAAAACAGAATAAAAGATTTTAAGAGTGTCCATAAATAAGGAGAGGAAAAAAAGTCACACTAACATAAAAGGGGATAAAGTGACATTTCCTAATAACACACTGGATTTTATGAAATAGTGCCTTCATTATTATTCCAAGGTGGGTGGGTGATTTATTCCAGACATTTTCTTACATATAAGCTTTCAAATAATACTTCTTATAGAACATTAGAGATTTACTAGAAAAATAAGCTTTAACGAAACAGGTGACAAACTAAAAATGAGAAAGTGGTAAGTTCCATAAAGTAATGAAAACTTCCTTCATTGAGTTTATACTCTAATAAAAGAGAGGCAATAAGTACGTAGAAAACAGATGGTGATAAACATTAAATAAAAAGGAAAAGCAGGGTAAAGAGACATAATGGTTAAGAGGATACTTTGGTTAAGGTGCAAGAGAAACTTCACTGGGACCTGAACGAAAAGCAGAAGAGCCAAAGAATACATGGATGATAGTGCTATAGGCAGAGGGTGCAACATATGTCCCTGAGAAGGGAGCATGTTTGGCTTGTTCAAGAACGGCAATAAGGCCAGAGCAACTGAAGCAGAGATGAGCTGGGGTGCACATGGAGAGACAAAGTGGGAGAAGGAGTAAGAGCCTATGTCATATGGGGCTCTTCAGTCTTGGAAGGGACTTCAAATTTTTTTCTAAATATGACTGCCCATGAAAATCTGCTACAGGATTTTGATCAAGGGAGTAGTATGACCTGATTTACAATTTAAAACCCTGCTGTGTGGAGAATAGCTAGTAGGAAATCACGCAAAAAAGCAGAAACACCAGGTAGGCTACTGTACTTGTTTTTATACCTCCTTATCTTTCAGTACTTAATATGACTCTTTTGTTCTCAGAGTAATATTTTATATCAGTACCATTGCCTTATCATTTCCACTTATATTTGGGACATTTTGACACATATATCTATCAGTATAACAGGAACAATAAACAACCTAAAATCCAAGAGATGATCTCCCTAGAAACCTACTCTGACGCAATATGATGATTTTCTCACTTGTAACCATTCATTATGACTTCTGTCAATAAAGAATACATGGAAACATAAAATGGCTAAAGTGTATTTATAAATTATTGAAGCAGTTATTAAAATTTCTGAAATATTTTAAGAGCATGTGGTCAGATATGACATTTTGAAACTTTGAAGTTAAATAATTGAGTAGGAGGGAAAAGAAAAATAATGAGTGATTGGTTTGCACACTTCAGATTTTAAACTTGACAATCATCACCCTAGCATATCGTCATCTTCAGCACATAAAGTTAACCTGATAGTCAAGTTAAATATATGAACAGACAATTGCTTACTTGATATGCATTCCAATTTTCTTTTATTTTGTTTTTTTCTTTTTTTTCCTGGATGCCATTTGATGTTCTTTTCTCACTAGAGAAGACAGAATATTTTTAATTAAAAGAAGTACGTATTTCTTAAGTGGAAGAAATGTCTATATTAAAGCAGCCATTACTACATTAAATTTACCCTGGGACCTATGCTAAAAATGGACGCTGGTGTCATAATGTACCTCTGGTCCTTTGGGAAACTTTTCTTTTTAACTCAACAGGCTATGAAGATCATCATAAATCCTTAGGGCAGTAACTCTGAAACTGCTAATGATTGCATTCTTGCATGTTAAAGAAGATGTGCAGGGTCAGCAAAGAGCTACTAATGACAAGCATGAAGAAGATGGAAATCATGGCCTGCCTTCACAAGGGAATCTTTACATGCAGACTATGGTTTTCAAGCTTAAAAGTTGTCAAGAAGCTCCACTGCCATATATTCCAAATGATGCACTGATTAAGAAAGGTCAGTATGTCTTTTGGGAAGTTAACTGTCATGATATAGTAACTATGCAAAGCGGCAAGTCTCTGGAGTAGTATTTGTGTCTAATATATATGGTCACAGGAAATATAACTGCCAAGGATGCCATATTCATCATCTTGAGTAGTTTTATCAGCACTACCTGATGTCACACTCAAAAGAAAAATCACCAAAAATCTTCTTGGCCATTCAATCATGCATCCTTTGTGAGATGTGCTTGGGGTAAACTCTGTGCCTGGCTATCAGGATATAAAGACAAAAATAATATAACGTCTGTGCCCTCACGGTGCTCTAAAAAAATAAGAGGTAAAAGAAATAAGGAAAATATTACAACATAGTGTGGTAATTGCTATACTAGAATTAAAATAAAAACATTAAGGGAAGTGCTAAATTGGCTTTGATGAGTTTCCATAAAAAGTATATCTATAACCTGTGATTCAAGGAGAACTTATGGAAGATATAATTAAAATGCTTATTTTTGCATGAGAAAAAAAAATTTTCACATTCTCTAAATTCTTTATACTAAGATCTAGTACTAAAATCTCTCAGTTCTGACTGTGACTCTGTTACTTTTTTGATAAACTACACAAGCAAAGGTCATTTCTTCATTAATTTACACATCATATAAATATTTATTATATGTTCATTATATATGATTACATTTTATTTATTTATTTATTTTGCGGTACGTGAGCCTCTCACTGTTGTGGCCTCTCCCATTGTGGAGCACAGGCTCCGGACAAGCAGGCTCAGCGGCCGTGGCTCACGGGCCCAGCCACTCCGTGGCATGTGGGATCTTCCCAGACCAGGGCACGAACCCATGTCCCCTGCATCGGCAGGCAGACTCTCAACCACTGCGCCACCAGGGAAGCCCTATATGATTGCATTTTCTAGAATCTGGAAATAACATTGCAAGCAAAAATAGACATTTTTACTGCAATCAAAGAAGAAAAATAAATAAAAGGAATCCAAATCAGAAAAGAAATAAAACTGTCAATGTTTGCAGATGACATGACACTATACATAGAGAATCCTAAAGATGCCTCCAGAAAACTACTAGAGCTAATCAATGAATCTGGTAAAGTAGCAGGATACAAAATTAATGCACAGAAATCTCTTGCATTCCTATACACTAATGATGAAAAATCTGAAAGAGAAATTAAGGAAACACTCCCATTTACCACTGCAACAAAAAGAATAAAATACCTAGGAATAAACCTACCTAAGGAGACAAAAGACCTGTATGCAGAAAACTGTAAGACACTGATGAAAGAAATTAAAGATGATAAACAGATGGAGAGATATACCATGTTCTTGGATTGCAAAAATCAACATTGTGAAAATGACTATACTATCCAAAGCAATCTATGATTCAATGCAATCCCTATCAAACTACCAGCAGCATTTTTCACAGAACTAGAACAAAAAATTTCACAATTTATATGGAAACACGAAAGACCCCAAATAGTCAAAGCAATTTTGAGAATGAGAAACGGAGCTGGAGGAATCAGATCACTGACTTCAGACTATACTACAAAACTACAGTAGTCAAGACAGTATGGTACTGGCACAAAAACAGAAGATAGATGAATGGAACAGGATAGAAAGCCCAGAGATAAACCCATGCACATATGGTCACCTTATCTTTGATAAAGGAGGCAAAAATATACAATGAAGAAAAGACAGCCTCTTCAATAAGTGGTGCTGGGAATACTGGATAGCTACATATAAAAGAATGAAATTAGACACTCTCTAACATCATACACAGAAATAAACTCAGAATGGATTAAAGACCTAAATGTAAGGCCAGACAGTATAAAACTCTTAGAGGGAAACATATGCAGAACACTCTATGACATAAATCACAGCAAGGTCCTTTTTGACCCACCTCCTAGAGAAATGGAAATAAAAACAAAAATAAACAAATGGGACCTAATGAAACTTAAAAGCTTTTGCACAGCAAAGAAAACCATAAACAAGATGAAAAGACAATCCTCAGAATGGGAGAAAATATTTGCAAACGGAGCAACTGACAAAGGATTAATCTCCAAAATATACAAGCAGCTAATGCAGCTCAATATCAGAAAAACCAATCACCTAATCAAAAATGGGTGGAAGACCTAAGTAGACATTTCTTCAAAGTAGACATACAGATTGCCAATGAACACATGAAAGGATGCTCAACATCACTAATCGTTAGAGGAATTCAAATCAAAACCACAATGAGGTATCACCTCACACCGGTCAGAATGGCCATCATCAAAAAATCTACAAACAATAAATGCTGGAGAGGGTGTGGAAAAAAGGGAACCCTCCTGCACTGTTGGTGGGAATGTAAATTGATACTGTCACTATGGAGAACAATATGGAGGTTCCTTAAATAACTACAAATAGAACTACTATATGACACAACAATCCCACTACTGGGCATATACCCTGAGAAAACCATAATTAAAAAAGAGTCATGTACCACAATGTTCATTGCAGCACTATTTACAATAGCCAGGACATGGAAGCAACCTAAATATACATTGAAAGATGAATGGATAAAGATGATGTGGCTCATATATACAATGGAATATTACTCAGCTATAAAAAGAAATGAAATTGAGTTATTTGTAGTGCGGTGGATGGGCCTAGAGTCTGTCATACAGAGTGAAGTAAGTCAGAAAGAGAAAAACAAATACTGTATGCTAACACATATATATGGAATCTAAAACAAAAAACAAAATAAGTTCCGATGAACCTAGTGGCAGGACAGGAATAATGACACAGACGTAGAGAATGGACTTGAGGACACTGGGGTGGGGAGTGTGGTGGGAGGGGAAGGGGAAGCTGGTACGAAGTGAGAGAGTAGCATTGCCATATATGCACTACCAAATATAAAACAGATAGCTAGTGGGAAGCAGCTGCATAGCACAGGGAGATCACTAGCTGCTTTGTGACCACCTAGAGGGGTGGGATACGGAGAGTGGGAGAGAGGTTCAAGAGGGAAGGGGTATGCAGATACATGTATATATATAGCTGATTCACTTTGTTATACAGCAGAAACTAACACACCATTGTAAAGCAATTATACTCCAATAAAGATGTAAAAAAAATAGACATTTTATGATATAGCTTTTATTCCATAAGAGAGGCTAGTAAGTTTATTTTTAGAAGTTGACAAGTTGATTCTTACACATATATATGTGATAAGTCAACAATCTAAGAATAACCAAAGCAATAACTGGAAAAAAAGAAAAGTTTAGCACATATACCATGTGAATTCAAGACTTACTGAACATCTGTTTTTATCCAGTAGTGTTATACTTACACAAGGTTATACATATAAATGAACAGGACCAATAAAGTCTAGAAATAGATCTGCACATATATGGTTAATTCACTTTTTTTTTTAACATGAAGAGGCAATCAGTGGGGAAATAACAGTCTTTTCACAAATGGTGCTGCAACAACTGGATATCCAAAAGGAAAAATAAAATGAACATCTACTCTTCCCTCACATCATACATAAAAATTACGGATCATGAGTCTAAAGTAAAAGTATAGCATTTTTAGAAGAAAACAGAAAATCTGTGACTGTGGTGTAGGCGAAGATTTCTTAAATAGGACATAAGGGCAAAAGCAATAATAAAAAATAAATAAATTAGATATTATCAAAATTGAAAAAACCTGCTCTGGAAAGAACTCAGTAAGAAAGAAAAGGCGAGTCACAGCCTGAGAGAAAATACTCATAATACATACAGCTGACAAAGGACTTATATCCAGAATATATAAAGAACTTTTACAAACCAATCATAAGAACATAAATCCCCCAATAAGAAATGGGCATATCTGAACAGACGTTTCACAAAAGAACCTATGCAAATGGCTAAGTGCAAGAAAGGCATGTGTGACACAATTTCTCGTCCAGCAAATGCAACTATTACACACCCAAGAGAATGGTTAAAATTAAATAGCTGATAATGCTTACTATTGTTTATATGGAGCAACTTGAACTCTCATACACTGCTAATGTGACTGTTAAATATTACAACACACTGGAAAACTAAGAAACATGAAAGTTTCTTAAAATGTTAAACTTTCACCAACCATCTGATCCAAGGTATGAATCCAAGATCCATGCACACATACATCAATCAGGTTTATGAAATAAAGACAGACATAGACAACAGGTAGATAGGTAGATACATACATATATACATTCACACACATACATATATACATAAGTACATACATCCACCCTTACATAGATAGGTGATGGACAATCGGAAATCTCAGATCTTATGGGTCAAAGTATAAAGCCATTTTTGATGAAACAAGCAGGCTGACCAACATTTCCCAAGATTAAACAAAGTAGAGGAGTGTATTTGAACTACAAAACTGCTATCATTTCATCAAAAGCAATATATTGAATTGAATAAGCAAGTTGAAAATGGAACAAGTAACTAGAAGCCACATGCTATACAGATACTATAAAAAATAAATATTAGGTGTCAAGGAATATGTCTGTTGATTAATACTAGAGACAAGGTTAGGCATAAGGTCTAAGGTCAAAAGAGAAGTTGCTGTTAACTGAGAACAAAGAAACCTCGAAAGGGAAAATATCTATTTCAGATTAGAGACACATATTTCTGTGTGGGGAAGAAAGATCAAATGTGTTTAGCCCAAGGCTTAATCTACCCAGAGAAAGGGCAAGTATAGACACCTGACTAGAGTAAAAAGTAAGGACTGAAAGATAAAAAGATGGATTGTAACAAGATGCTACTTATTCACAGACCAGAAAAAAAAAAAGCAAAGAAAAAAAGAATAGAGCAAAATAGATTGGGTTTAAACAGGAGGGTGCTAAAGTAAATTGGAGTAATTCTAGGAGCCATAATCACAGAAGTCAGGGTCTAATTAAGCTTTTAGCCTACAGAGGAATAACCAAAAGCAAGAACCTAAAGAGTGTGTGTGTACTTTCTTTATCCAAAGAGATTTAAATCCTTATGTTTCTAACTAGCAAATCACAAACTACAAAGAATCTGAACATGAAAGGCACTACACCTATCCCTTCTCTGGGGGAACCTCCCTGCTACTGCAGGCATTGGGCCTGTTAAGAAAATATTGACTATTCTTAAAGAATTTGTAGATTCTGAAATAAAGGAAAAAAATAGTATGAAAAGTAGAAAGAGCTCATATGGAAGCTAATTCCTAGGTGTAAATTCCAGAGAAGGCTTGTCCCGTCTTTTGGGATCTCCACCCAAATATATATCTTTCCACAATACCTGAGTGTTTATTTTTCCTTGCTACAAAGACTACAGCTTTATAAAATAAAAATTCAATTGGCCAGTATGAGGAACTAGATATCATTCCCACATTATGTGGGTAAACTTAATAATTAATAGATAACATAGGAATTATTATAATCAGTTGTGTTGTGGAAGTTTTGATTAGGTGGAGGCAAATGATTTGGAAGAGTATTACCAAAGAGAGATAGTGAGAAAATAGTAGAACAGAAGATAGAGAAAAAATATAGGAAAGTGACAAAGAAAAATTACAGAAAATGTCCTTATCCTTTTCCAAATCAAAAGTGTGTGGAAAGGGAATGGGGAGGTATCTTTATTTTCTTTCCTATATCACATGACCAACTGCTCTTTGACACCAGAAATAAGCTAGTTATGGTTCTATAGTTGAATCTCATTGTAGATTAAATAGCCTTTAGTAGATTGTTTAGGGGAACCTTAGTACCCATTACAGCATTCCTGTGTTTTTATGTGACAAATATGTGTTTTATATAAAGAAATAATTTATAATTTGGGAATGTGGAGAATGGTGACATACTTCAATTACTAGAAGTGGCCACCTATCCTTTAAGAGTTAGCTATGGTCTTTAACTCTCTATGTTTGAGATAAGGCTAAGAAATGCCAAATCTTAAAGCAGAAATTATATTAGAACAATAGAAACAGAACATGTCATTGCTGACCTGGGGTAACTCCAAAGGAAGCAAGACAGCGGCTTTGAGAACAACTGTTGTGAGCACAAATATCACTAGTGTTCTGGCATTCTAGGAATTCTGTATCATTGGTACCAAAAAAAGTTTAGACAGTGAGATATAAAGGCCTAATTTTCAAGAAGTCCAAAAATGTATAATCAATTTAATCACCTGTTAGGTAAAAATTTGACACTCAAAATTGATATTAAAAATATAACAACAATGGTTGAATTATGTTTATACTTTGGTGGATGTTTTTTCAAATCTGGTGGCCATCACCTAAACTCAAGGACTTTATGAGCTTTTGAAACAAAGTCCCCCTAAAACCAAGTTCCACTGTTGAGTTTATGATTCACCTCTCTATCCAAAACTTTATTCCCTTTCTTGTCCTTCCCCTGTTCCCCTCAGGATTGAGAACTATAAAAGAAAAGGGGAGATTGAAACCAAGCAGGACCCTGCAGGGCCATCTTGGGTAGAAAAGCCCCTCCATGTCCCCCATTTCTTGTTTGTTGAAAAGGCTTTAGTTTCCTAGGTCTTCCCTGAGTTCCAAAGAACAGGCACAAGTACTTACTAATCAGGGAAATGAGGGGATGCAGAAACAAAGGGAAATCAGTTAACAAGAAAAGCAACAACAATAGTTCAGTGAAAAACAGAGTCCTAGTTCCTCCTCAAGGGATATACATAACAATCTGACACATATCTTTGAATTGCTCTGCAGGAAGTTAGAACCCCTGCCCAAGTGGCGGATAGTGACTACATTCTGAGCACAAGCACTAGACCCCAGACTGGTTGGAACCAGAAGCTTGATGATTAAGATTCCTGAAACATCACCCTGTTACCTCACCACCAACCAATCCGAAGAAAGTCATACACCCTGCAGTCTTACCCCAAATGCTGCCTTTAAAAAGCCTTCTCTGAAAGATATCAGGGAGTTTGGGTCTTTTGAGCATGAGCCACCTTGCTTGGCACCCTGCAAATAAACACTGCACTTTCCTTCACTACAACCTAGTGCCTGTAGATTGGCTTTGCTGCATGGCAGATACTCAAGTATGGTTTGGTAACACTTCTCAGTTTAGAAGAGTTTCCTTACTGATCATAATCCCATTCTAACAGTTTTGTCTTGTGAAACAGATCCCAATTATTTTCCAAGAGAACCACACTACTCAAAACATTTCTGTGTCCTATATTTCTGAACATTTTACCAAGTAGTTTGACATTTTATAGAATGGGAAAAGTATTCCAAGAAACAGCATCAAGCTCTTTCCTGTTATGGCTAAAATTCACACTGGAGAGAGTAGTTAAGCTTTTAAAAAATCTTCCAAAACAGGAATCTCTAGAGTAAAATCTATCAGGCTGTTCCTGCATACAAAGATAGATAAAAGCCTGAGGAAAGGAAAGAAAAGGATATGTTGGAGGAAATTAAGTTATATAGCTGGTCAAAAATGTACATAGAGTTTTATAAAAAGATCTTAGTTCCTATATTGATATCCAATACATTTATTGTCAAAATATTAAACTTCACATTTGAGTTCCTATTAACTGAATTACTGATGGCAGCACCCAAATCTTGCATCAGGAGTAAATTTCATCTTG
Organism: Tursiops truncatus; assembly: GCF_011762595.2. Lineage (NCBI taxonomy): Eukaryota > Metazoa > Chordata > Mammalia > Artiodactyla > Delphinidae > Tursiops > Tursiops truncatus. Next base: position 55,237,040 of record NC_047039.1, on the reverse strand, counting down.
AAACTACCTGCTGGATAAGAGTCTTGAAATTGTCAAGTAACTAGAATGCTGTTTAACACCTTTGCCAAACTGATTAATTCTTCAGTAATTTGTTTCAAATTCAAACAGGTTTTATCACAGTATGTTTATATTCAAAGACTAGGGGCATGAATCAAAATGTCTGTGGGCCCATGAATTAGTGAGAGGTGGTGCAATATGCCAGCATTAAACTGGTGAATAGCAGCAGGAGGAATTATCTACATGAGGATCAATATTGCTATTAGACTTAATGCTACAAATATTTGTCCTTATAGATGCTAACTATCCTCAGATTACTTTTATCTAATCCTAGGCCCAGATCATGAAAATCTGGTTGGGATAACATTATTTTATTGTTAATGATTATACTTTTTCATGTGTACTAAATGAAAACTGATTAACTAAAATATAATTTACATTCACACATATCTACATTTTATAAGGGAAGAAATTCTTTATCATTCATAGATACTTATGGTATATAAAATTATATATTTATGTCATATATCAATTATTATCAAATAAAAAATGAAAAAGTTTATCTATTTATAAGTCTATATCCTCATACACATATACATATATCTATATATATAGTACCCTCTGCACAGTCAAAAATCTGTGTATAATTTATAGCTGGTTCTCTGTATCCATAGTTCCTCTGAATCAGTGGGTTCAACCAACTCCAGATCATGTGGTACTGTAGTATTTACTATTGAAAGAAGCCTGTATGAAAGTGGACCCATGCAGTTCAAACCCCTGTTGTTCAAGGGTAAAGTGTATATATACACATACATATTCATACACATATGTGATTAAAACATATATGTATGTAATTTTACTAGATCCTAAATTCTGTCTAGATTCAGGATCATTAAAAACCAATGAGAAGAGGGACCTTCAAGATGGCAGAGGATTAAGACAGGGAGATCACCTTCCTCTCCACAAATACATCAAAAATACATCTACATGTGGAACAACTCCTACAGAACACCTACTGAACGCTGGCAGAAGACCTCAGACTTCCCAAAAGGCAATAAACTCCCCATGTACCTGGGTAGGGCAAAAGAAAAAATAATAAACAGAGACAAAAGAATAGGGAAGGGACCTGCACCAGTGGGAGGGAGCTGTGAAGGAGGAAAAGTTTCTACACACTAGGAAGGCCCTTCACTGGCAGAGACGGGGGGTGGGTGGGGGGAAAACTACAGAAGAGAGCGCAGCAACAGGGGTACAGAGGGTCGGTGTCGACCAGCACTCACCAGCCTGAGAAGCTTGTCTGCTCACTCGCCGGTGTGGGTCAGGGATGGGAGCTGAGGCTCAGGCTTTGGAGGTCAGATCCCAGAGAGAGGACTGGGGTTGGCTGCATGAACACAGCTTGAAGGGGGCTAGAGCAACACAGCTAACTGGGAGAGAGTCCAGGAAAATGTCTGGAACTGCCTAAGAGTCAAGAGACCATTGTTTCAGGGTGTGCAAGGAGAGGGGATTCAGAGCATCCCTTAAAGGAGCTCCAGCGACAGGAGCAAGCCACGGTTATCAGCGTGGACACCAGAGCCAGGCATGAAACACTAAGGCTGCTGCTGCAGCCACCAAGAAGCCTGTGTGCAAGCACAGGTCACTATCCACACCTCCCGTCCCAGAAGCCTGAGCAGCCCACCACTGCCAGGGACAACTTCCCCAGGAGAACACACGGCACACCTCAGGATGTTGCAACATCATGCCAGCCTCTGCAACCACAGGCTCACACTGCATTCCATACCCCTCTCTCCCCCTGGCCAGAGTGAGTCAGAACCCCCTAATCAACTGCTACTTTAACCTCGTCCTGTCTGGGCAGGGAACAGACACCCTCAGGCGACCTTCACACAGAGACAAGGCCAAATCCAAAGCTGAACCCCAGAAGCTGTGCGGACAAAGAAGAGAAAGGGAAATTTCTCCATGCAGCCTCAGAAGCAGTGGATTAAATCTCCACAACTTGAAATACCCTGCGTCTGTGGAATACCTGAATAGACAACAAATCATCCCAAAATTGAGACGGTAGACTTTGGGAGCAACTGTAGACTTGGGGTTTGCTTTCTGCATCTAATTTGTTTCTAGTTTTATGTTTATCTTAGTTTAGTATTTAGAGCTTATTAGCATTGGTAGATGTTTATTGATTTGGTTGCTCTCTTCCTTTTTTTATAGATATACTTTGTTTCCTTTTTCTCTTTTTGTGAGTGTGTATGTGTATACTTCTTTGTGTGATTTTTGTCTGTATAGATTTGCTTTTACCATTTGCCCTAGGGTTCTGTCTGTCCTTTTTCTTAGTATAGTTTTTAGCACTTGTTATTGGTGGTTTTATTTTTGGATTTGGTTGCTCTCTTCTTTCTTTCTTTTTTGTTTTATTACTTTTATATTCTTTTAATTTTTAATAATTTTTTTTATTTTTTACTTTAATAACTTTATTTTATGTTATTTCACTTTATTTTTTTGGTCTTTCTTTCTTTGTTTTTTCTCCCTTTTCTTCTGAGTCATGTGGCTGACGGGGTCTTGGTGCTCTGGCTGGGTGTCAGGCCTAAGCCGCTGAGGGGGGTGAGCCACATTCAGGAAATTGGACCTCCAGAAACTTCCCAGCCCCACGTAACATCAATCAGTGAGAGCTCTTCCAAAAATCTCCACCACAACGCTAAGACCCAGCTCCACTCAGTGACCAGCAAGCTACAGTGCTTGACACCCTATGCCAAACAATTAGCAAGACAGGAACACAATGCCACCCATGAGCATAGAGGCTGCCTAAAATCAAAATAAAGTTGCAGACACCCCAAAACACAGCATCGTATACGGTCCTGACCACCAGAAAGACAACAACCAGCCTTAGCCAGAGAACACAGGCACCAGTCCCCTCCACCAGGACGCCTACACAACCTACTGAACAAACCTTACTCACTGGGGGCAGACACAGAAAACAACAGGAACTACAAATCTGTATCCTGTGAAAAGGAGACCCAAAACACAGTAAGTTAAGCAAAATGAGAAGACAGAGAAATACACAGCAGATGAAGGGGCAAGATAAAAACCCACCAGACCAAACAAATGAAGAGGAAACAGGCAGCCTACCTGAAAAAGAATTCAGAGTAATGACAGTAACGTTGATTCAAAATCTTGGAAATAGAATGGAGAAAATACAAGAAACATTTAACAAGGACCTAGAAGAACTAAGGAGCAAACAAACAGTGATGAACAACACAATAAATGAATTAAAAATTCTCTAGAAGGACTCAATAGCAGAACAACTGAGGCAGAAGAATGGATAAGTGACCTGGAAGATAAAACAGTGGAAGTAACTACCACAGAGCAGAATAAAGAAAAAAGAATGCAAAGAATTGAGGACAATCTCAGAGACCCCTGGGTCAACATGAAATGCACCAACATTAGAATTTTAGGGGTCTCAGAAGAAGAGAAAAAAAAGGAACTGAGAAAATATAGGAAGAGATTATAGTTGAAAACTTCCTTAATATGGGGAAGGAAATAGTCAATCAAGTCCAGGAAGTGCAGAGAGTCCCATACAGGATAAATCCAAGGAGAAACACGCCAAGACACATATTAATCAAACTATCAAAAATTAAATACAAAGAAAAAATATTAAAAGCAGCAAAGGAAAAGCAACAATTAACATACAAGGGAATTTCCATAAGGTTAACAGCTGATCTTTCAGCAGAAACTCTGAAAGCCAGAAGGGAGTGGCAGAACAAATTTAAAGTGATGAAAGGGAGAAATGTACAACCAAGATTACTCTCTCCAGCAAGGATCTCATTCGGATTCAACAGAGAAATTAAAAACTTTACAGATAAGCAAAATCTAAGAGAATTTAGCACCGCAAAACCAGCCCTACAACAAATGGTAAAGGAACTTCTCTAGGCAGAAAACACAAGAGAAGGAAAACACCTACAAAAACAAACCTAAAACAATTAAGAAAATGGTAATAGGAATATACATATCGATAACTATCTTAAATGTAAATGGATTAAATGCTCCAACCAAAAGACAAAGACTGGCTGAATGGATACAAAAACAAGACCCACAAATATCCTGTCTACAGAGACCCACTTCAGACCTAAGGAGACATACAGACTGAAAGTGAGGGGATGGAAAAGGTATTCTATGCAAATGGAAATCAAAAGAAAGTTGGAGTAGCAATTCTCATATCAGACAAAATAGACTCTAAAGTAAGAAATGTTATAAGAGACAAGGAAGGACACTACATAATGATCAAGGGATCAATCCAAGAAGAAGATATAACAATTATAAATATATATGCACCCAACATAGAAGCACCTCAATACATAAGGCAAATGCTAACAGCCATAAAAGAGGAAATCAACAGTAACACAATCATAGTAGGGAACTCTAACATCCCACTTTTACCAATGGACAGATCATCCAAAATGAAAATAAATAAGGAAACACAAGCTTTAAATGATACATTAAACAAGATGGACTTAATTGATATTTATAGGACATTCCATCCAAAAACAACAGAAGACACTTTCTTCCCAAGTGCTCATGGAACATTCTCCCAGATAGATCATATCTTGGGTCACAAACCAAGCCTTGGTAAATTTAAGAACATTGAAATCGTATCAAGTATCTTGTCTGACCACAACTCTATGACACTAGATATCAATTACAGGAAAAAAAAAAAACTGTAAAAAATACAAACACACGGAGGCTAAACAATACGCTACTAAATAACCAAGAGATTATTGAAGAAATCAAAGAGGAAGCCCAAAAATACCTAGAAACAAATGACAATGAAAACAGTATGACCCGAAACCTATGGGATGCAACAAAAGCAGTTCTAAGAGGGAAGGTTACAGCAGTACAATCCTACCTCAAGAAACAAGAAACATCTCATATAAACAACCTAAACTTACAGCTAGAACAGTTAGAGAAAGAAGAACAAAAGAACCCCTAAGTTAGAAGAAGGAAAGAAATCATAAAGATCAGATCAGAAATAAATGAAAAAGAAATGAAGGAAATGATAGCAAAGGTCAATAAAAGTAAAAGCTGGTTCTTTGAGAAGATAAACAAAAGTGATTAACCATTAGCCAGACTAATCAAGAAAAAAGGGAGAAGACTCAAAACAATAGAATTAGAAATGAAAAAGGAGAATTAACTGACACTGCAGAAACGCAAAGGATCATGAGACATTACTACAAGCAATTATATGCCTATAAAATGTACATCCTGGAGGAAATGGACAAATTCGTAGAAAAGCACAACCTTCTGAGACTGAACCAGGAAGAAATAGAAAATATAAACAGACTAATCACAAGTAATAAAACTGAAAATGTGATTAAAAATCTTCCAACAAGTAAAAGACCAGGACCAGATGGTTTCACAGGTGAATTCTATCAAACATTGAGAGAAGAGCTAACACCTATCCTTCTCAAACTCTTACAAAATATAGCAGAGGGAGGAACACTCCCAAACTCATTCTACAAGGCCATCATTACCCTGATACCAAAACCAGACAAAGATGTCACAAAAAAAGAAAACTACAGGCCAATATCACGGACGAACATAGATGCCAAAATCCTCAATAAAATATTAGCAAACAGAATCCAACAGCACATTAAAAGGATCATATACCATGATCAAGTGGGGTTTATCTGAGGAATGCAAGGATTCTTCAATATATGCAAATCAATCAATGTGATACACCATATTAACAAACTGAAGGAGAAAAACCATATGATCATCTCAATACATGCAGAGAAAGCTTTCAAAAAAATTCAACACCCATTTATGAAAAAAACCTTACAGAAATTAGGCATAGAGGGAACTTACCTCAACATAATAAAAGCCAGCCATATAGGAGAAACCTGCAGCCAACACTGTTCTCAATGGTGAAAAAATGAAACCACGTCCTCTAAGATCAGGAACAAGACAAGGATGTCCACTCTTACCCCTATTTTCAACATAGTTTTGGAAATTTTAGCCACGGCAATAAGAGAAGAAAAAGAAATAAATGGAAGCCAAATCAGAAAAGAAGAAATAAAACTGTCACTGTTTGCAGATGACATGACACTATACATAGAGAATCCTAAAGATGCCATCAGAAATCTACTAGAGCTAATCAATGAATTTGGTAAAGAAGCAGGATACAAAATTAATGCACAGAAATCTCTTGCATTCCTATACACCAATGATGCAAAATCTGAAAGAGAAATTAAGGAAACACTCCCACTTACCACTGCAATAAAAAGAATAAAATACCTAGGAATAAACCTACCTAAGGAGACAAAAGACCTGTATGCAGAAAACTATAAAACACTGATGAAAGAAATTAAATGTGATACAAACAGATGGAGAGATATACCATGTTCTTGGATTGGAAGAATCAATATTGTGAAAATGACTATACTACCCAAAGCAATGTACAGATTCAATGCAATCCCTATCAAACTACCAATGGCATTTTTCACAGAACTAGAACAAAATATTTCACAGTTTGTATGGAAACACAAAAGACCCCAAATAGTCAAAGTAATCTTGAGAAAGAAAAACTGAGCTGGAGGAATCAGGCTCCCTGACTTCAGACTATACTACAAAGCTATAGTCATCAAGACAGTATAGTACTGGCACAAAAACAGAAAAATAGATCAGTGGAACAGGATGGAAAGACCAGAGATAAACCCATGCACATATGCTCACCTTATCTTTGATAAAGGAGGCAAGAATATACAATGGAGAAAATACAGCCTCTTCAATAACTGGTGTTGGAAACACTGGACAATAACTGGTGTTGGAAAAACTGGACAGCTACATGTAAAGAATGAAATTAGAGCACTCTTTAACATCATACACAAAAGTAAACTCTAAATGGATTAAAGACCTAAATGCAAGGCCAGACACTATAAAACTCTTAGAGGAAAACATACGCAGAACACTCTATGACATAAATCACAGCAAGATAATTTTTGACCAACCTCCTATAGAAATGGAAAGAAAAACAAACAAATGGGACCTAATGAAACTTAAAAGCATTTGCATAGCAAAGGAAACCATAAACAAGATGAAAAGACAACCCCCAGAATGGGAGAAAATATTTTCAAATAAAGAAACTGACAAAGGCTTAATCTCCAAAATACACAAGCAGCTAATGCAGCTCAATATCAAATAAACAAACAGCCCAATCCAAAAATGGGCAGAAGACCTAAGTAGACATTTCTCCAAAGAAGATATACAGACTGCCAACAAACACATGAAAGGATGCTCAACAGCACTAGTCATTCGAGAAATGCAAATCAAAACCACAATAATGTATCACCTCACACCAGTCAGAACGGCCATCATCAAAAAAACTACAAACAGTAAATGCTGGAGAGGGTGTGGAGAAAAGGGAATCCTCTCGCACTGTTGGTGGGAATTTAAATTGATATAGCCACTATGGAGAAGAGTATGGAGGTTCCTTAAGAAACTAAAAATATAACTACCATATGACCCAGAAATCCCACTACTGGGCATATACCCTGAGAAAACCATAATTCAAAAAGAGTCATGCACCACAATGTTCATTGCATCTGTATTTACAATAGCCAGGACATGGAAGCAACCTAAGTGTCCACTGACAGATGAATGGATAAAGAAGATGTGGCACATATATACAATGGAATATTACTCAGCCATAAAAATAAAAGAAATTGAGTTATTTGTAGTGAGGTGGATGGATCTAGAGACTGTCATACAGAGTGAAGTAAGTCAGAAAGGGAAAAACAATTACTGTATGGTAATATATATATATGGAATCTACATATATAGATTGGTTCCGAAGAACTTAGGGGCAGGAGAGGAATAAAGATGCAGAAGTAGAGAATTGACTTGAGGACATGGGCAGCGGGAAGGGTAAGCTGGGATGAAGTGAGAGAGTGGCATGGACATATATACACTACCAAATGTAAAATAGATAGCTAATGGGAAGCAGCCGCATAGTACAGGGAGATCAGCTTGGTGCTTTGTGTCCACCTAGAGGAGTGGGATAGGGAGGGTGGGATGGAGACGCAAGAGGGAGGAGATATGGGGATATATGTATATGTATAGCTGATTTACTTTGTTATACAGCAGAAACTAACACACCATTGTAAAGCAATTATACACCAATAAAGATGTTAAAAATATATATATATATAAATGTAAAAAATAATAAATAAAAGATGCTAACCCAGATCTTATAGCTCTGAACTACTGCTTTCCCTACACCTACGAGAAAGCAGCAGCAGCAGAGACATTTCCGGAAGGTTTGTGGTGGCAGCAGCCTTGTGCAAGAGAGCCAGTGGGATTTGTTTTTCATCTGCATTTTATATTTACAAATATATTGTGTATGTATTTAGAGTAATTTGGCAGAAAGCTAAAAGACTTTATGAGGAAGCTAAAGTCCCTTGCACAGTTGCAAGCTATTTTTTGGTGCTTCCCCTGAAGGACTATGTGTGAGTGAACAGAATAGAAATGAAACAAGCAGCTGATAAATGGATAATTTTTAATTGCCATTTTTTTGCTGAAACTATTGATGTTTTTCTTTATTCCAGTGAAATATCCCAAGTAAAAAATGTAGAGCATGTCTAACAGTTTTAACACGGTGGAAGGTAGAGCAAACAAATGGAGAAAAAAATCCAGGGGAAGGATTAATAATTGAATAATGAAATGGTTAAAATTAATTTGAAAATATCCTTGAACTTTGACGAAGATATACAATACAATATAATAGATATGTGTCCAAATCCCCTTGGATACTTATATCTGGAAATCCCGAGAAGTAAAAGGAACATACTAAGGAGGAAACTTTAGAGCAGCAGTGGACTGAGTGAGAGTTGAGAGAATCAAGTCCTTTCCCCATTTCACCCCTACCCAACCCAACCCCATTCCATTAGCAGTTCTGGTGCCTTCCTTCCTTCCTTCATTCAAAAAAGTCCTCCTATGTGCCAGACTCTATTCTGGATGCTAGGGATTTGGCAGTGAGAAGGATAAACAAAATTCGTGTTGCATAGAGCTTATATTTCAAAAGAGAAAATAGATAATAGACAAATTATATATAAATATAAATATAAATATATATATATATAAAAAACATAGTGGTGTTAGGATAAAAATTAAGTAGGTTAAAAGGGTGAGAGAGTGCCTGGTAAGGGCACAGTAGTATATTTTAGATAGGGTGGTCAGGAAAGCCCTTGGACAAGCTCACTGGGTTGTATCGTAACTTCTAGGGGCTTAGCCCAGTCTCTTCATACATAAAATGGGGGCATAATTAGGTGATCACTAAACAGCTTCAAAATTCTGTGCTTTCTTTAAGAGACATATCTTTGGGTCATGTAATCTTTTGTATGTATAAGTTATGGTCTTCATTGTCCATTGATCTGAAAATGTAATAAGAATATTCATTGATTTCCAAGCTTAATTCCATTTTACATTTAGGGAATTTAAACCGAGAATTCCCAAAGGTTGCATAATGGTAAAAGACAGATTAGAGCTCTTGATTTCTGCTGTTCTCAGTCTGAAATTCTGCCTCACTGTGTGATATGATAAGAAGTGGAATTGCAGCGTCAGAGCAGTTCAAAGTAGAGTTAAGATGTGTGAGCTATGACAGACTAAAATATGTACGAGGAAGGAATTGTATAAGTATATTCCACTGCAATCATTTATGGAAGGCAAGTAAGCCATGTGATATGCTTTAAACCAGTAAAATAGCAAACTCCCTCCAAGAAAATCTATAATTTTAATCAAAAGTTTGTTTCAGTCATTGAAATTCTGTTATTGCTGCTTACAAACATTAAAGTCAATCAAAACATAACAAAAAGAAAATGACAAAAGAGGAAAATGCCTTGAAGACTTTTAAACTTATACCAAGAAAATGAGAATTCTGTATATTTGACAAATGGTATTCATACTCAGAGAATAAAATAATGACAGATAAAACTAACTAAAAATATTAGTATGTGTAAGAAAATTAATATATTAAAAATAGACAAACATCTGACCAAAAAGTAAAAGACTTAAATTTAGAAAAATAACTGACATATAAGGATTGTGACAAAGAGATGGCCAATCTAACACCAAACAATACCTATAAGATAAATGCATACATTTATAAATGTGTGTAAAAATGATCTTCCAAATGCAGCAAATAAATGCATGTGTTTTTGCCCCCTTTGGATCATGGTCCTTACACATTTGGAAGAAAACAATCTCATGTTCTGATTATTATGGAGGAAAACCTGTATGGGTCCAATCCAAAGCAGCTAAAAATACATAGCTATGCCCATTATAATGACATGGGAGGTACAAATACAAGCTTCTCCTTGAGCACAAGGAGTCTTGTACTCAAGGTGGGTGGAATTATAAGGAAACCTAGATACCACAAAACACAAAACAAAGGAGAGTTTTGAGATTCTGTATAAACATTTAAATCCAAATACGCATTTTGGAACAAATCTGTTGTTTTAGTTGTTTCTCCAACTCACTCAGATTTTTGTTGTTTCCTCTGTTCTAATATTTTCCATTGGAGATTGACACAAAGCCCAGTTCTTTGACTAGACATAGAGAGTAAAGGCAACACATAAGTTCATATCATTCTGACTTATTCTCCTGCATTATGATACCGATGTACAAGATCAATACTTTTATTTAGTTATAGAAAACACCACTCAACAGGCTTTTTCTGAAAATTTAATTATTTTCTGGAGGAGTGTAAGGGAAGTCAGAAGTTGGAAATCATAGTTAGCAGAGTGAAAATGTAGAGAGATCAGGAATATTAAATTAAGGTTAAGGGGAAGGAAGGGTGAGGGTGAATCACTGCTACTTTCTTATATTTAGGATCATTCTATGTCTTAGGATAATCACTATTTGGCATATGACTCTCTCAGGTATGCTGGATCTAAGAACATATATAGTCATACCTGCATAAGCATGCACACATACACAAACATAAATGGAATGGGGGGCTTCTTTCATCTGATGGAATATTCACTCTATTAGCAATATCCTAGTGAATAATAGCTTCCATGAAAGGTTTCACCTGCCTCAGTGCAGATAAAACAGATATCAGTAAAAGAGAAGCATACACCTCATGGGTCTCCTAAATTTTGTTTTCATACAGAAGGTAAACGCTATAATGAAAAGTACCCAACTGGTATTTGGTAAAATATTAGAAAAGTAGCTCTCCAGAGGGGAAAAACAAAACAAAAATATTCTGTGTTGAGGTATGGTCGGAAATGCTTAGATAAGCAAAGGTAAAATGTTTCTTCACTCTGAAACTTCTCAGAGCATGTGTGGGGTTAAAACCTGAGTACCCTGCTTTCAGAATCACTTTATTCAAACCAAATGCTGCTCTATTTAGTTCACAGAGTCCAACACCCTCAATTTGAGGCTCATGTGAATCCAGTAGCTTTGAGAAATGATGCCCTCTTATCGGAAACATCACAAATTCAGGGAAGCTGACCAGGGAAGGGGTATAAGCAAAGGGTACAAGAACAGAAAGAAAATGCAGAGATAAGAGCATTGCCTCTCAAGTCAAAAAGTACTAGATGTTTATCCCAGTTTCACCTTACCGTAGCTGTGTGAACTTGAATAAATAAATTCCTTAAGGCCTAGTTTCCTCTCCTTTAAAATATGATTGTTTAAAGGATTAATACGAGTTTCTTTAATGTTAGCATTACTATTCTTATTAATTTTTGTTGTGTCTAACAATTCATCACTCTTTAAATGGGGTTAGCAGTTTCATCTCCAATTATAAATATTAGCTCTTTCATTGGCTTTCCTAAAATGGTATCAAGGAAAAACAGACAGGCCTTAGAAGAAATTAAGAGGTTTTACGTCCAAAGACACTGTATTAAAACAAACCCAAAGTAATTGTTATTTTAATTAAACTGAGAAAATCAATCTCTCTCTCTCTCTCTCTCTCTCTCACATACACACACACACACATACACACACACACAAACTTATTTTCCCTCTTTCTTATGTTTTGTGTGAAAGGACCTTTACCTGGTCCTAGTGGCATCATATTAATGAGTGATCTTCAGACAGTGTAGAGATTTTAAGGATGATTTCAAGTATGGCTTTCTGTACTAAAATGCTCAGTACCTTAGAGAATAACACACTGATGTCAACCTCTTCTCAGAACCAGAATGAACAAAATTTTATTCTTTTGTCAGTCTGATCATTTAATGTGTTGTCATGCTACTTACTTTAAAGAGATTATATGTTGCACCCTTATTCCTTAAAATTTCAATGCCAGTGTCTATTCCCTAACCTTATTTATATTGAAAACAACGATCTGAGAATAAAAAAGTTAAGCCCTAAGAACTCTTCAACAAGTGTAAACATACTTAAGAATTACTGTTAAACATACTTTAAGACAGAAAAGCTGTGGGTTAAAAAAATTAATTGAAAACTAAAATTAAAGTTATCCTCTCTTATGATAATAAAACTGTGATCGTGTTATTGCTATAAAACAATATTGAAGTGATCCATATGATCTTGTTTAAATAAGTAGTTCTCCAGCTTAATTATATATTAGAGTCATCTGGGAGGCTTTTCCAATAAGGCACTGCATAAACCCCGCCCAAGACTAATTAAATAAGTTGGTGGAGCCTATTATCAATATTTTTACAAATCTTTCGAGGTGTTATAATGTGCAGAAAGATATTCCAACCAGGGATCTTGTTAATTAAACGAAAAACCATCAGACCGAGGTGGTTCTAATACCTTAGCTGCCTATATAAGCAAACCCAAACCTAAGACTGTAAATGCTTCAAGGTTAAGCAATGGAAGGCAAAGAACAACTGAACATATACAGCATACTAGGCTTTTCCAAATAAGGCAAACACTTAAGCTATAGCAAATCAAATCATTTCCTTGCTTTATTTCCACCTTTTCTCTACAAAAGTCTTTCCCCTAACTCCTGTAGGTAGAGTGTTTCTAATCACCTCTGCTTGTGTGCTGCCTGATTCCAATCAATTTTTGCTCAAATAAAGTCTTAAATTTTTAATATGCCTCAGTTTATCTTTTAACAATCTAAACTGTTGCTCCCTATAAAACAATGGCTTTCTTATAAACCTTTTGCCTCATGGGAACTTTTGAAAATTGGATGTTAACTATTGGTATTTCTGCCCCCTAAAAAATGAACCAGGGCTTCCCTGGTGGCGCAGTGGTTGAGAGTCCACCTGCCGATGCAGGGGACACGGGTTCGTGCCCCGGTCTGGGAAGATCCCACATGCTGCGGAGCGGCTGGGCCCGTGAGCCATGGCCGCTGAGCCTGTGCGTCCGGAGCTTGTGCTCCGCAACGGGAGAGGCCACAACAGTGAGAGGCACGCGTACCGCAAAAAAAAAAAAAAAAAAAAAAAAAGAACCAAAACATATCTACATCCACCCACAAATCCAAATACATACCCACCAAGACACCTAGACACATTCTCATACTCAAACACACATGTGATTTTGCATACAGTTTAAAGGCATAGCCATAATTCCTGAAGCCCTTGTTAAGAAATGTACCTCTAAGAACAACACTTAAATGCATTCAAGAGGAAGAGAAGCTGTTGTCTTTTCAATGGATCAAGTAGCAACACCTTGGCAACTGCCTCACTGTTTAAAAATCTCTAGTATTAATGACATTCCTTTGTAGCTTCAACATAAACCCATTTTACCTGCTCAAGTTCTCAAGTCAAATGGAAATCAATGTGTGCATGTTTTGTGTGACTGTGAGTAATTTACTTCCCTTTTCCAAATCTCAGTTTTCTTGTCTGATAAATGAATAAATTGATAGAGCATAGGTTAATAATTCAATACAACATATCACACTGGCTTTTAAAGAATCAATGAATATTAGCTGCCACTATTAGTGTTGCTTTTTTTAATATAGTCTATTAAAGATAGTTTCATATGCTTGTAGTCTTAATGAAATTTCTCATTTAGTATTTTCATTTCCAGAAAAGTCACAAAAAGTCAAAAGAAAGCAAAACAAGCAAGCCATAAATAAACGAAACGATGTTGATTGTAGCCATTGCTATCTCCTTTCACTTTAATTCATGTTTGAGTAAAGAAGTTTTCAATACAGAGGAAATATTGGGACATTCCTTGTGTTTCCATTTTTAAAATCTATCCCTGTTAGGTTGAATACACTAAGATGGCTATTTAAGGAAAAAGAAAAGTACAACATTGTGTTTTCCCCCTTTGCCTCTTAGATCAGACTACTTCTATAAAACAAGTCAATTTTGGTTGTTAATTAAATATCATTTTTCATTCATATTTTTCCATACTAAGTATTAGTATTGTTTCCAGATCATACATTTAATCATCTGTGATCAATTTGAATATCAATAATCTGGCTCTTCTTCCATGCAGTTGTTGAAATGATATATGTAAGTATGTTTTTTCTGTCTGTTTCTGTAGCTTTTTATTGAATTATAATTAGCATAAAATATTACATTAGTTTCAGGTGTTCAACATAGTGATTCGATATTTTTTATACATGATGAAATGATCCCCACAATAAGTCTAGTTATCATCTGTCACCATACAAAGTTACAATGTTACTGCCTATACTTCCTGTGCTGTGTATCACAACCCCATGATTTATTTATTTTATAGCTGGAAGTGTGTGCCACTTAATCCCAACCTATTTTGTTAGTCCTCCAACAATGGTGCAGCCGTGGTGGAAAACAGTATAGAGGTTCTTCAAAAAACTAAAAATAGAACCACCATACCATCAAGCAATTCCATTTCTGGGTATTTATCTGAAGAAAATTAAAACACTAATTCAAACAAACTTATGGTTACCAAAGGGGGAAGGGGTGCAGGGATAAATTAGGAGTTTGGGATTAACATATACACACTACTATATATAAAATAGATAACCAACAAGGACCTACTGTATAGCACAGGGAACTCTACTCAATATTTTGTAATAACCTGTAGAGGAAAAGAATATCTGAAAAAGAATATATATGTATATATATATATATATATATATATATGAATCACTGTGCTGTACACCTGACACTAACACGACATGGTAAATTGACTATACTTCAATTTAAAAAAAAAGAATCAATAGAAATTTTTAAAAAAGAAAAGTTATATGTACTCCTATGTTTTCTGCAACACTATTTACAATAGTCAAGGTATGGAAGTAACCTAAATGTCCATGGATAGATGAGTGGATAGAGAAGATGTAGTATTTTTTTAAAAAATACCTTAACCTAGATTTTTAGTTCCTTCTCTTTCTCTTCTTCAAACCTCCAAAGGTTACATACAACTTTCAAATGAATCTAACACTTCCAAGATGCGAAAAACACCTTGAAACTGAAAGTGACAAAGTGAATCACATTCTTCTCCCAGTTAAGATCTACAGAGGCAGAGACACGCATGTGATATATATACACAAACACAGCTGGGCTGAAACCTGATTTACCTACATTCTAACTTGACTTTTAAAATTTCTCTGAGTCGCAAACTTGCATGGCCTTGGTGTTCTGTGAATATCGCAAAGCATTTCTGTTACATTCTCTTGCTAAAGAATTTAAATTCACAATACAAATATTTATTTAATTACCAATTGTTTAAGAAATGAAGATGATATTCTTTGAGGAAGCAAAGAATAACAATATAACCCAAAGTTTACATGCCTAGAAAGCAATTACTCTGTGTCAAGCCATCTATTATTTGCATTACTGTTCATCCATACAACCACTCTATGAAGCAGGTATAACTGACCTCACTTTTACAGGAGAGTGGCCTATATTTTAAAGGGGTTAAGTGCCTTGCTCTAGATCACACAGTGTGCAAATAACAGAGGTGGAATTTATTCCTCTTCTGCCAAGATTTTCTATTCCAGTATATAATTATGACATACTGCTCATTTTAGCTTAAGAGAATCAAAAAGTTAGCTTTTTTTTTTTTTTTTTTTTTTTTTGCGGTACGTGGGCCTCTCACTGTTGTGGCCTCTCCTGTTGCAGAGCACAGGCTCTGGACGTGCAGGCTCAGCAGCCATGGCTCACGGGCCCAGCCGCTCCATGGCATGTGGGATCTTCCCGGACCAGGGCACGAACCTGTGTCCCCTGCATCAGCAGGCGGACTCTCAACCACTGCGCCACCAGGGAAGCCCTAGCATTTTTTTTTTTTATACTTAACAAGTTAAAACTGAAAACAGCAGTACTTGTGTAAATCATGGTACTGCAAAGACCAGCATAAGAAAGACTTAAAATCACTTTTGTACTGTAAAGTAATTATAAATGTGAGCTAGCAATAAAAATACTAAATGAGAAATTCTGTTGTACTTAATTCCTATAAATGGCTCTATAACTTCTCATGTCTGTTCTCTGTATTTAGATAAAGCTTGAAACTATCACTTAATTCTATATCCTATACATGAAACTCAAATTGTAATAGAATCTTTAAAAATGTCTGAAATGATTAAGAGAAAAATACTCTACTATAATGAGAGTTCTAGGTAGACTTTAAAAAGAACCATAAGAGATAATCTGGTAAAATAAAAGCTACAGAAGACAATTATGATTAAACTCAAATTATATACAAGGTAAAAATAAACAAATAAGAAGTAAACATTATAAACTCTTATATTGGTATGTTTTTTGTCCCAGTTGAAGATTATATCTGAATATAAATAATATCTTTGGATAATTAATCAATGGAAATAACCAAATCAAAGCTGATCATTTTGCTCTAAGTCATCTGATTTGAGTATTTCCATAAAGTAAATTAATGATATTCACTAGAATTTAGAGAATATTCTTATTATTTTAAACATGTTATTCAGTTTGTACCTCAGTGATTCTATTAAACCACAAAATTTTCATTTTGTGATATTTAACTAAACAGGACTAAGATGAGTGATTTAGATATCTAAAAATATGGATTTTTAGATCCTGTTTAATTGGCTTGAGATTAGCACTCTTTCCTTGCCTAAAAATTGGTAATCCATTAAATAAATCAAGAATTCATACACTTTAGCAGTTTTGCTTTTATAGTTATTGGATATGTCTTGAATCGTTTTTCCTGCTCTTTTCCCTTTCCTTACAGAATGCTTTCATTGCCAACTACTGTTACAGTAGCTTATTAAGATTAGCTTGGCTATGCTATTTGTACAAAATATTAAATTTGATGTATTCTTTGCAGACTAGGCATGGGATGTGTATATTAAAAGACTATATTTAAAGGCATATTCTAGATTCTTCAAATACATGTATGTGTGTGTGTATATATATATATATATATATATATATATATATATATGTCCCTTTTTAATACTTACAGAGAAATAATACAGCTCCCAGATGTACTAGTGTATTGATTTTTGTGTATTCAATTAAAAAAAAATCATGTGTGACCTAGCTGCAAAAATGCAGCCCACTTTGGTTCAGATTTCTTTCCTGTGTGACTCATGTCCTATGAATTTGGAAGGGAATGACTATGCAGGGATTAAGAGTATTGGAAATGTGCCAGTTGAGTATTCTCTGTGGAGTCTTAGGGAAAAATAAATGATGATAACAACAGGCTGTTACAGAGGACATTCTTATTTGTCTTAAACTTTACTGTACATCCTAGTGGTTAGAGCTCTGGTGTCAGACTTTCTGGCTGTAAATACCTACTGTATCATTTATTAGGTATGTGACCTCAGGAAGGTGAATTACCATCTCTGTGATTCGGTTTCTTCATTGGAAGAATTGAGATAATAATGACACCTACATCATAAATTTGTTGTGAAGTTTTAATTATCTAAAACAAGAGTTAGCATAGTCCCTGTTCATGTTTATTGCATAAATATGTGTTCATGTTTTAAAAGTTATTTTTATATATTTCAGAAGAGTAAAGCATAGCCTACTTTTAATCATTCTCATGTGAGAAACCATTTGTAGTCAGAGTCCTATTTCTAGACTAGGGAAATATCACCTCTTCAACTAACATATAAATGTGAGCATAGACTTCCTTTTTCCCTCTATTGTTTACTGCTGTATCCTCAAGGCTTAGATTAATGCCTGGACCATACATAGTATGCTGTCAGTAAATGTTTGTTGAGGAATCATTGGTCAACTTTCAGTTTCTTCATGTCAGGGAAAGAAACCCTCCGTAATATTTTGTAATAGACAAAATGTTTCCTTTTGGCATCCATCATGGATAGACTCTAACCCATGCTAGGATTCAATCTAATCTTCTTCTTTAGTCTGCTTCCTCCTGCTCCCGCTCTCTAATGGATACCTTGGGTTTGGGGAAAATTCTAAAAGTCCTTTTGATATCCCACTTGGGGTTTTCCAATATAGGCAATCCCTTTAAAGGAAAATAATCCCTCTCTATTCAGCTCTATCAAGATTCTCATTCCTGGGTAACATGAAAATAACAATAATGATTGGTATTTATTGGGTGCTTACTGTATGTGGCACTGGGATAGCTTTTGTGTAATCTTGTTTAATCTTCTCAACAACATTCAATGTTGCAGATTGTAGAAACCTTTTAAAGGTGACAAAATAGAGATTTGGAGAGGATAATTATTCATTATAAAGTCACAAACTATAAAGGGTGAAACAGACTTTTTACCAGTCTGATGTTAACATCAATGATCTTAAGAACCAAATAAATTCTTCTACCTATGCAGTTAGTGTTCAGTACTAAAGCTATTAGGAGGCCTTATGTTTTCACACACACTAAGGTATTAAAGATTGATAATACGTTAACTATTATTTAAAAGGTTATCCTGGCTGTATATGTTTTCACTTTGAAAAATGTTACCTTGAACAAAAGTATATTGAACTGAATGAAAGAAATTCTCATGGTGAATTACATACCTTGTGACAGGTAAATAATTTGGGGCTGGAGAATTTTCCAGAGTTAACAACCTTAATATAATTTTGTTGAGTTTCATTTACAAATTTATCTATATAATTGCCCTTTTAACCCCTTTCAGATAAATAGATATTCTCCTCTAGTTAATTAATTCAATTATTCAATTCATAAAGGATTTTGGAATGTCTACTATGTGCCAGACACTGTTTTAGACTTGAATGTAAATGACTAGAAAATTCACAACTTATTGCAGGACAAAGACATTTAGATACATAACTGCAGTACAATTAAAAAAAAAACTATAAGAAAGGCACTTAATACAAAAGTGGGAATGAATGGTACATACACCTATTTGGGTAAAGACACTGAGAAAACCAGAACCTTCACTGGAGCAGTTACATTTATGGCAGAGAGAGTACAGAATGGTGAAAAGAAATTTACCAGCTGGAATAGTTTGTGTAGGGAATTCTAGACAGAGAAAACAACACATGCAAAGGCATGTAGGCTTGAAAGAATGCAATTTGTTGGGAGAATTAAGATTAACTGGCTATAAACAAACATTCTCTGATGACTTTAATGAAAATACTCTCTATTGGTTCTTCCTCTTCTAGGTTTGTGCCTTAAATGTTGGGGCTACTCATCAGACTGTCCTTCTACCTCTCCCAATTAGGTTTCTGTGAGTTGTCTCATTTATTTCAGAGCTTTAATTAGCAGTTATCTGAATGCTGGTGGTGGTTCTTTAGGGGTTTCCAGCATACTGTTACTTAGATGAGTCAGCCTAATTTAAAGTAGATAATTTGAAGACATAGAATAAAATCAGGAAATGTGAAAAAATAAAAATTTGAAAGGTGGGAGAAATTCAAAAGTAATTGTCAGTAAGAACTCACATTTAGCTTAACACTGTTACAAATGGTTACATATAGATATAGATAGATAAACCTATATAGATATGTGTATATATAGGAGTTAATAAACAAATATGTATTTCTTTACTCTGTCAGGTAAGAGAGCCTAAAAGAAATAACACCCTGATAACAATGTGCACACCTAGGGCCCATATCTTGGTTTTGAATAATATTTTCCAATAAAAGAAAACAGGTTTCCTTTGAGAAATGGCTGATTTTGGACTATGGAAGGAAATATATAAGATGAGCCTGGAGAATCTTGCTGTGCCAAAAGTAAGGAAGTGTTAAAAGAAAAACAAAAACACATTATTGGGGTTTGTCAAAGAGCACATGACCTAATGGAAAGAGTTTCCAATGCCCTAAGCTGGAACTATTAGAGCAACAAAATAAATTATTATTGGATTACAATGCAAAGTATAAAATAAGTGTCCATGAGCCCAAGCTGATATAAATCATTGAATGAATTAATGAATGAGAGAGAAGAAATACGTCTTTCAAGAATTTCACATAATTTACATATATTCTCTGCACTAAAAGAGGGAAAATGTAACTCCCCACTCATGAAGTATGGACTATGCATACAGACGCCCTTTCATAGGACGTCAGAAATAGGGGGAAAAGAGTTACTTTACAGTGGGGAAAATTTCAAACATTATTTCAAGGGGTGAATACCCAAGGTCAACATCAATAGTCATAAACCATGTTGATACTATGTACCCTTGACATGATGAAACTGGCACTTTTTACCTCTGTGATCTTCCTCTCGAAAACCCCAAACCCAAGTCTAATCAGGAGAAAAACATCAAACAAGTTCCAATAGAGGGGGATCTTACAATATACCTGCCAAGTATTCCTCAGGAACTCTCAACCTCACGAAAAACAGAATAAGTTTGAAAAACTGTGATGGCCAAGA
Organism: Tursiops truncatus; assembly: GCF_011762595.2. Lineage (NCBI taxonomy): Eukaryota > Metazoa > Chordata > Mammalia > Artiodactyla > Delphinidae > Tursiops > Tursiops truncatus. The sequence goes on along the minus strand of NC_047039.1, from coordinate 55,216,379 downwards.
GAAGCCTAAGGAGACATGTCAACTAAATGACTGTGGTATCCTGGATGGCCTCTTGGAATAAAAAAAGAACATTAGGGAGAATTCCCTGGCGGTCTAGTGGTTATGACTCTGTGCTTTCACTGCTGAGGGCCGGGGTTCAGATCCCTGGTTGGGGAACTAAGATCCCACAAGCTGTGCGGCATGCCACCCACCATGCCCCGCAAAAAAATTATAGGTAAAAATTAAGGAAATAGAAATTAACTCTCTTATAATATCTATTTCTTACTGATTCTGTTTGCAAAGTGACCTTATATAATTTGTTGTCAAATGACATTGGATGAATGTGTTTTAAGGAGATGTTGACCAAGAGTTTCTTAGAAGTTGTGTGCTGCAGTAAATTGGGAATCAGTAAACTGTGGTTTTTGTCCTCTCACTCACTGTGGGACTTTGGAGAAGACATTCTCACCTGTTTGGATCTCAATTCCTTGTGTCAGCTTAAACCTTAGTTTTGCTTACCATTGCATTCATGCATATAGGAGTTCCACTGAAGGGTTTGAGGGGCCATAAAACATTTATATGAGGAGCTGTGGAGTCTCCTGGAAAAATATCTCATTACCGTAAAACACAGACTTCAGGCACACAAGCCTTAAAAACTACGTCTCAGGGTCTAATAGGGAAGAAGGGACAGACCAGTGTTAATTATCACATTATTTCTAGCCCAATCTTTAATCAACGTGTGCCTAAATCTGAGGAGAGGGAATTGGTAGAAAGTACAGATTTCACTAATTTCTGAAAGTCAAAGCACTGCCTAGAAACTTATGGATTACCATAGTCATGAAAGTGAGATTCTTTCCCCAGATAGGAAGAGAGCACATTGTGTTTCTTTTTGCATAAAGAGCTCAGAGACCTCAGGTTTCTCTGCAGGCTCCAACAGTACTGGGGTATTGACACATCAAAATAGCTTCCATACAATGAGACAAAGTGTGGCACTGACTCAGTGTGACTTCAGCAGTTACCAGAGATGGCTTTGCAGGGACAATACAGACATGGAGGTTTTGGTGTTCTGAATCTCACTGTGTATGCCTAAACAGACAGGTTTGGAAAAGGGTGGGGCCTTTCCAGTACCTGAGACAAATAGGAAATGAATAAAATGGATTCTGATGTCCTACAATTGTAAAGGAAGCTAGACTCAGGGAAATAACATTTGCTACTATCATGCTTGAACAATGGAAGTTGAGAAACAGAAAATAGGAGATTTCCAAGTAATTAATCACTAAAATTGATATTTCATGAAATTTGAAGTGGAACTCCAATATCAGATAAATTGGAGTTACTCTCAAAGAAGAGTAACATGCTCTCCGATCTTAAGATCTCAATTATTGACCTGAGAAGATCCAAGAATATTTCTCAGTGGAACATAAGGGCACTCCAGAACCCAGACTGAAAAACTCCCAACTGAATGATGGCTAAGGTTCTGCCTACCTTTAAATATTTATTGGCTCTAAGCCAGGGAGGAAGTTTAATATAGGAACATTGATTCTGACTCTAGAGATTGTGAGGAGATAAGAAAAAAAACAATACTTAGGAGTAGCTGAAATTATAGCTTGGCTACTTGGCGAAGGTCACACTTCTTTTCCATCTTCAAACAAATAAAGAAATAGTAATATTCTGAACTTTGGGCTCCCTGACAAGTCTCTCCATTCCAAGTTTCCCAAGTTAACTATTTATACATCAGCCACGTACAACAAAACAAAACAAAACAAAACAAAACAACTTGCTTGTCTGAAATCCTTGACTACATGACCAAGATTAAAAAGAATTCTAAGAGAAAGGAAAATCTGGCTGTTTCTACTGCAAGCAGTCTACTTCATTAATTTCATTCCTAAAAGCGCCAGGGGAAAAAAGGCATTGACTTTGTTCAGTCTAGGAGTGAGAAGTTAAGAAAAAAAATGTTGGGAGAGAATGAGTATTTTGCAACTGAATTGCAGGCAGTCCAGGGAAAGAAGAGATAAGATATCAGTCTCCCAGGGCACTTCAAACACAAGGCCCAATGAAAGAAAAAACATATACAGAAATAAGAGATAAGACCTGGGTTTTTTTGAAAAGGTAACTGACTGTGAACTACTTGTCAATCAATGGGTGCCACAGGCCAATTAGATGGAAAAGAAGAGTCCACCAGGCTAGGAAAAAATTTATTTTATTAAGTTGGTGGCCTTTGCAATATAAACAGAGTTTAAAAAGTTACTAGGTTTGTCATTTACATCAGTCAAGAAGATGCTAAAATCAAATGATTATCTCTTAGTATTCAGTAAAACAGTTTAATGGGATTCAAGTTCCCAGTGTCCATTCAAGTGTGTGACATTTCCCATACATGGCCATATAAGAAGTTTTGGGAAGCAAATTAATAGGTTAGTCTTTAAAACAACTACATCTTGCATCATTCTAGTTTGAAATTACTAAGTAACAAAACACATACTTCCACAGTTCAATCGTTGACAGGATATCATAGGGAGAGGTGGTCGGAATAGTTTCAATCATATGAACTAGGATAGAGGAACATTTGTGGAGGTTTCCTTAAGAAATACATTCTCTAGCCTCACTTTTGATATTTACATATTTTGCGAGCTAGAGAAGTATTGAAGAGTAAATATTTCAGTATATCACCTGAGCAATTCTTACAGGTAATACAACACATCCTGCTTATGTAAAATTTACCTTTTCAAGAAATTTAAAGAAGCAGGGTCTCTGGCTTTTAAGAATCAACTCTTCCAAATTCATACTCACGTTCACTTAGAGAGCACCCTTGAAAATCCTTGCAAAGTATAGTGGGTTTATTTTTTATTTGCAGAGTTCAACTGTGTTCTAAGTTCAAAAGTTTGCAAAAAGCCTTTAGAAAACAATGAGAAAACTTAATCTGAAGCATAAGTATGTCATTGAAAATCTAAATTAAGATATTCAGACTTTGGTTTCAGTTAGAGGGAAATAAAAAGATATTTTTCATTTGTACCTGTAAATGCTTTAGTTTAGTAAGATATTTTCCTTAAAGGCAATTAGCTAACCAAGATAATTACTTCACCTGACATGTGTAAGAATTTATGGATTTGTCTAGTCCATAATTTTGAATTGTGCTCCGTTTAAAAAATGAGCCATTGTTCGGGTCCTCTACAGAGTCAAAGAATGAAAATTTTCTTCAGTGCTCTGGCACCTTTCATTTTACAGTATTTATTTACCTACAGGATTTTCTAAGGATCAGGCAGCTTCTACTGTTTACTTAAATGAAGAATAGAAAGAAATTCAACATCAGAAAATCAGTATCTAAATACATTTAACTAAGTGATCTCATATTATACATATGTCACTGAAAAGTAAACTTTTCATCATGCCCAGTGAAAATTCTTTTTAGTGTCTTCTTACAATTTTTGAAATATGATCACATTCTTACTTTTATTTTGAACATTTTCCCCTTAAAAATAACTATCATTAGATTAAAAACTTAAATTTAAGACCTTAAACCATAAAACTCCTAGAAGAAATCATAGGGAAAAGCTCTTTGACATTGTAATGGCAGTAATTTTTTGGACATGACACCAAAAGTACAAGGAAACCATTAACAAAATGAACAGGCAACCTACTGAATGGGAGAAAATAATTTGCAAATCACATATCTGATAAGAAGTTAGTATCCAAAATATATAAGGAACTCATTCAACTCAGTAGGAAAAAAATATCCAATTTTAATATAGGCATAAGACCCAATTAGATATTTTTCCAAAGAAGATAGACAAATGGCCAACAGGTACATGAAAAGGTGTTTGACATCACTAATCATCAGGAAATGCAAATCAAAATCATGAGATATCACCTCACACCCGTTAGTATGGCTACTACCAAAATGACAAGACTTGGCGAGGATGTAGAGAAAAGGGAAGCCTTATGAACTGTTTATGGGATATAAATTAGTACAGCTACTATATTAGGTGAATAGATATTTGTGTTCTAAAATACAGAATTTTTAATACAATGAATAAATATATTTGAAGAATATTGATCACAAAGTTAATTTATATAAACCATTCTCTTTTCCAACTTCAAATATAAAAATTGGGAATTGTTTTTGTGTGCCTGTTAGAAATGGTTCAGTTACAGAAAATTTGATTGATGATGAGTTAAAATATAGAGACTCATTTTTCTCTCAGTAATCTGGTTCTGCTGGTCAGTTTTCCCGTGATTCAATCTGGACAAGACCCTGGATTGGCATCTGTGTAACTCTCTTGGCTTTACCTCAGAGTAACAGAGGGCTTTTAAACTCCATTCAAGAAAAAACAAACAAACAAGCAAGGAAAAGGCATGGATATAGTCAGATCTATTTTTCTTATACTAAATGAGAATCTTTCCCAGAAGCCCTGCCCTTCCAGTGGATATGCCCCACCACCCCATAGGCAAAAACTATACCATGCAGTCAACCCTAAGTCCAGGGGAGCCTTACTATTATAATATTTAATTTCTTTAGCCTCTATAGTGGTGGCTGTCATGGGGAAAGGGCAATATAGGTAGATATTATTTGCTGAACTCATAGTGCTTTGTGGTACTGTGCTTCTTAAACTGTGGTTCATGGAACACTTGATTTGGAAACAACTGATGTAGCAGAAACAGAGATCTGTACTTTTTTCCTAACTGTGCTCTTTTCCTTCTAGGCATCTATTTAAATGGCATATCCCAGTTGGACTGAATTTAGGCTAAGGGAATGTGGGTGTAAGTGATGTATATTATTTCATGACGTGGCCTTAAAATCCTCCATGCTCTTGTTTTCCCTTTCATGTTGACTTTGGAGACCAGAGGATGAAGACTGTATGATTAACAGATAAAAGAAACCTGGATTCTCAATTAGCTACTTGGAGTAGAACTGTCCAAGAAATCTACTATACTAGGAGCATCCACATTAGATTTTATCTCATTGTGATATAAACTTTCATTTTGATAAACTTCTCACATAGTTTCAGTGCTGCTGTAATGTTCTTTTCCACACAGCAAATGTTTTCTACTTTTTTTTTTCCTTTTTGTCTCAACCTTAATATTACTTACTCTCTGAAATTCCCTACTACTAGGTTGGGTGGTCCTCAGTGCTTCCATATTAGCTAATATAATTTGTCACCCATTGTTCTAAGAATGTATTTGATCTTTTTGTTTCTCCTAAAAGCCTATGAGGACAGGCTTTGTTCATCTTTTTGTCATCTTGTTTTAGCAGAGGGCCTGGTTTAATACATAAAAATAAATGTGTTTACTGAATGAATCTGACATCCTGAAACCATATTTATGAACACCCTGGTTAAGGTATCAAAATATATCCAATGCTTGAGAGGAGAGGGAGGAGAATTAGACTAAAGTAAAATCCTGGGAGAGCAGTGGGTTAAGAATGAATAGACAACTGCAAAGAAAGGAGAAGATTGTTTTGTCAGCTTTAGGGAGACTGTATCCATGAAGGAGTAGAATGTGAGGTATGAAAAGACTGTAGTGAGAACAAAAACATGGAGAATTAAATGCAAACCCTCAAGGAAAGAAGATTAATGAGTAACAGTTTTTTCTATGAATGTTCGTTTGGAGATTGCAGATGAAGAAACCAACATTAAAAGCTTTTGATGGCGAATTTGGGGGGAGGGGTGGCTGACAAAATCACTGCAGTTTCTCTTCAAACATAACTCTGATTTTTGGAAATTTCTGGAAAACTCTTTGTTCTGGAAGGTTACCACTCCGCAAACTAACGTCTTTAGATGTCTAGTGCTTCCTTTTTAGTCAAGATCTGCCAAAGTTGATGTAGCCTTGGGAAGAGAGTCTAAAACCAACCAAGTATCAGATTCCTTTTCAGTGATTGAGAATATGGGTTTTTTTAACTTGAGTTCATTTTGACTTAGGTCTAAGTTTCTATCCAAACCTGTGCTATAAACTCCGTCCATAACAGTTTAACAGCACTAAATCCCAAGGATCCAACCTAGAAATAAAAATTTCATTCAATAATTACATGGTAACTTTTCTGTGCTGGAAAATTGCCAAAATTTCTGAAAATGGGATAGTACGAAGAACAAGATGCAGCTCTTTCTTAAAGATTAAAAATATTTTAGAGTATGAAATAATGAGTCTTATGGATGTAAAATGACTTTTTTGGTGTTTTACTTATTTTATTTGACTAGTTATATGGAAACCAGTAAGATATTACAACTGGTTTAAAAGAGATTTCAAAATACTACACATTTAGAGGCAGAAAAAGAATACCAAATAAATGTGTAAGTGGATAGAAAAACTGGTTAATATTTGCAGGGTGATAATCAATTGCATTCTACTGGACACAATTTTCGTATTATATCAGTATTCTACAAGTTATTTTCTATTTATGGCTGTAAAATAGCCTAGTTAATGACAAACAGAGGCAAGGAAAGCCCAAAAGGTGAATCTGGTCAGCACATTTACTTTCAAAGTCTCTCACAATTTTTCCTTACATCTACAAGGAACTCATAGCTTACAGTCTAATCTGTAGTGGGGAGTAATTAGTCAGACATAGAAGCATGAAGAAGGGATATTCATTTGAATATGTGAGCAGGGGAGAGACTTTTAGGGGAGATGATACCTAACCTAAAATACATGTAAAATATTTGCAACTAAATTGTATTATTGTTGTCCATTTTACTGACAAGAAAGCTGAGATACAAAGGAGATAAGTAACCTGCCCTCAGTTACCAAGTGGACAAGTTTATTAAAAGAAGGAGAATTCTAAAGTATAGATTTCTCTTCTATACTTGCTGTAATGAATGCCCAACTCTATCTGCAATGGAATTTAGTTTTGGCAAATGATAACACTGATCTTTTTTTTTTTTTTTTTTTTTTTTTTTTGCGGTATGCGGACCTCTCACTGTTGGGGCCTCTCCCGTTGTGGAGCATAAGCTCCGGACGCGCAGGCTCAGCAGCCATGGCTCATGGGCCCAGCCGCTCCACGGCATGTGAGACCTTCCCAGACCGGGGCGCAAACCCGTGTCCCCTGCATTGGCAGGCGGACTCTCAACCACTGCGCCACCAGGGAAGCCCAACACTGATCTTTTATCTTAGTATTCCAGGGTAGAGATGAATGGTCTAGGTGATTAGACTCAACAGAACTGAACCTTTGGAGGTGTATGATCTTTTCACTTCACTTGGTGTTTCATGAAAGCCAGGTAGCACTCAATGGCAAGTACCTTCCAATAAGGCAGGTCCATGCATTCATACATATGTTTACTCTGTTTTCTGTAGTTTAATTTCCCCTGAGCAAATATCAGCTAAATGATCAATCCTCATGTCTCCTGCAGAGAATTAGAGGGTCAGTTCATACTGAAGTCCTCTCTTGCCCTCTTTACTTAATTCCGAGAACACCATCCCTTCTCTACCCATCCATCCCATTTGAGCCAACCATTTACTTTTCATTGTTAGGTTAGGTATCATCTCCCCTAAAATTTGAATTAATATTAGATAAAATATGTTGTATTTCTTTATCTCTGAATATTTATGGTCAGCTGCAGGAAAAAAACGTACTTTATAAGAACCCTCAGTTTTAACATGTTAATAGTATTCAACACAATTTGTGCAAAAGCTGGGAGACATTTTTTGTAGTATATGTGTTATACCATATATAACAAAAGATTTAATATTGAAAGAATATATTGCTTCTGGAAGGCTTTTTCCGCATCTTCTAGATCACTGTGAATATATTTCTTATTCAATTTTCTGGTATTCCCTTCCTTGTAATAATGCTGAGTTAGATAAAATACTTCAAGAATACAAATTTTTCATTCATAAAGGAAAAAAAAATCCATTGAAAAAACAGCAGAATTGGTGTCAGTTTCTGAGAAACATCAAAACTGGATGTTCTTTTTTTTTTTTTTTGCGGGCCTCTCACTGTTGTGGCCTCTCGCATGGCGGAGCACAGGCTCTGGATGCGCAGGCTCAGCGGCCATGGCTCACGGGCCCAGCTGTTCCGCGGCATGTGGGATCTTCCTGGACCGGGGCACGAACTCGTGTCCCCTGCATCGGCAGGCGGACTCTCAACCACTGCGCCACCAGGGAAGCCCTGGATGTTCTTTTTTATGTGCAACATTTCTTCCTTTAACTTCTGTTGTTGCATAGCTACATCAAATGAATCAATAAAATAACACCGACTTCAATAGTATTTTGACCTTCTCTACAATGAAGTGATGGGCTTGCCAAAGCTGAGTGAATTTTTCAAACACTTGCCCTAATAAAACTGGCTAATTCACATCAATTCTGACTGTTTTTTCACAAGTGGTAAAAGTTAAAGGACATATTTGAGTCTCTAAATTGAAATATCATTTGTCTAGCAGATCCTGATATAGACTTACTACCTTGCAGCTATAATGTTTTTAAAGACAAAGAAAAGGCTTAAAAACAAGCAAATGGTTCTGAAAACAAATATATAGCAAGGACTTTTTATTACAGTATAAGACAAAATCCATGGAATATTAGTGCGATGCAACTAAACTGAGGAGGGAAAAACCCTGGTGGTCTAATAATACTTTATTGCATAAAACAGAAGAATCCCATTTCTGGGATTCTTCCCTCAATTTCTTCCCTCAATTTCTACCTCATAGGTCAGAGCATGGGATTGCAAACTTTCCAATGTAAGGCAGCAGCTCTTTGAGTTTGGATAATGATTTGAGAAAATGTTTGTGAAGTGTCTTTCATATCAGCCTAGTCCATTTTAGAGACTCAATAAATAGTGCATATGTGACTATGATTTCTGCCTCTCCCAAATCAGCTGAAAATATCCCGTGTATACCTACTTTCTCTATGTGAAGCCCAGAGCTTAGCATCCTTCATTGGTTCCAAAAGTATTTTCTTATGAGCGATGTTTTGGAAGCATTAAGTCACTTACTGAAGATTTGTGGGTAATGACAAGTCATCAGTTTATGCACCACTTAATCCTTCCTTCAACACTAATGGGAAGCCATCAGTGGTAATACCCATCAAATCATTAACTCCCTTCTTGGAAACTAAGTTAGGGAAATGATAATTCATTCACATAGTTAATATATAAAGAATATATATGAGAGCCTTCAAAACAGCAAATATTGGATAGTCTAAATAATGGAATATTATGTCAATATTTAAAATCATGTTTTCAAAGGAAATTTAATAAAAAGTGGATTGCTTCCCATAACATAATGTTGAAAGACCAAAGCATAAGAAATTGTACAGCTATGGACTAAGATTATAAATTTAAAAAAATTAGAAATATTTTTTCCCCTTATATTCTAAATTTTTACAAATTAGCAGGCATTTCTCTCAATATGAGAAAAAATAGTAAATATTATAGACATGGACTTTAGGGTATGGATAAACAATCAATATACTGTGCTAACAAATTTCTTTAGCTTACTTTGTTCTAGAAAATAAAATATTGTTCAAATTTACAATATGGTCATGTAAACTACAGATCTGTATTTAAAGACTGCAGACACTAACATTACTGTTAATATTTGTAAAATATTTTATAATTTATTGTATGTAAAATATACCAAAAGACCCTAAATAGCCAAAAGAAATTCTTGAGAAAGAACAGAGCTGGAGGAATCATGCTCCCTGACTTCAGACTATACTACAAAGGTACTGTAATTAAAACAGCATGGCACTGGTGCGCGCGTGCGCGCGCGCGCGCACACACACACACACACAAACACACACACACACAAGGACACATAGACAATGGAACAGAATAGAGAGCACAGAAATAAACCCACACATTTATGGTCAATTTATCTATGACAAAGGAGGCAACAATATACAATGGAGAAAAGACAGTCTCTTTCAATATGTGGTGCTGGGAAAACTGGACAGCTACATGTAAAAGAATAAAATTAGAACATTCTCTAATACTATGTACAAAAATAAACTCAAAATGGATTAAAGACCTAAATGTAAGGCTGGAAACCTTAAAACTCCTAGAAGAAAACATAGGCAGAACACTCTGAAATAAATAGCAGCAATGTTTTTTTGGATCCGTCTCCTAAAGCAAAGGAGATACAGCCAAAATAAACAAATGGGACGTAATTAAACTTAAAAGCTTTTGCACAGCAAAGGAAACCATCAACAAAATGAAAAGACAACCTACTGAAATGGAGAAGATGTTTGCAAATGATATGACTGATAAGGGTATATCCAACATATATAAACAGCTCATAAAACTCAACATTAAAACAAACAACCCAATTAAAAAATGGGTAGAAGAACTGAATAGACATTTTTCTAAAGAGGAAATGCAGATGGACAATAGGCACATGAAAAGATGCTCAATATCTCTAATCATCAGGGAAATGCAAATCAAAACCTCAATGACTATCACCTCATACCTGTCAGAATAGCTATTGTCAAATAGAAGACAAAAATGTTGGCAAGGATGTGCAGAAGAGGGAACCCTCATACACTGTTGGTGAGAATGTAAATTGGTGCAGCTGCTGTGGAAATCAGTATGGAGGTTTCTCAAAAAACTAAAAATAGAACTACCATATGACCCAGCAATTCCATCCCTGGGTATATATCAAAAAATAAAACAAAACAAAACAAAAACAAAAACACTCATTTGAAAAGATATATGCACCCCAATGTTCACAGCAGCATTATTTACAATTGTCAAGGTATGGAAGCAACCTAAGTGTCCATCAACAGATGAATGGATAAAGAAGATGTGGTATACATAAACAACGGAATACTACTCAGCCATAAAAAAAGAATGAAATTTTGCCATTTGCAGCTACGTGGATGGACTCAGAGGGCATTTTGCTAAGTGAAATAAGTCAAACAGAGAAAGACAAACACTGTATGGTGTCATTTATATGTGAAATCTAAAAAATACAACAAACTAGTGAATAAAACAAACAAATAAAAAAAGGAGACTCACAGATATAGAGAACAAGGGAGTGATTACCAGTGGGGAGAGGAAATTGGGGGCAATGTAGGATAGGGGGAAAAAGGGTTATTATGGGATTATATGAAAGCATGTGTGTGAAACTTTTCAAAATTGTAAAGCATTATAGAATTTAAAAAATCTTTCATTCCATAAAAAATAAAATACACAGGTACATAATACACACATATACACACAGTTTGTTTTGTTTTAGACATTTAAATAATTATATAAATCGTATATATGAACTACATTTTTTTTCCATTCCCTGTGTGTTTCAGCTTAATGCCTGTTAAATCAGACACAATTCTTAAAATTGACTCTTTCAAAAATGTTCTGGCCATACTAATTTAATCATTACTTCTCGATTTTGTGATCCAGTAGATGTTAGAGATGGTATTACAAATTCCATAAGACTTGCAATACAAATTTGCTTCTTTAGGGTTTAAATTTGTATGCATCTATATTAATGAGTTGTATCTGAAATTCTAAAACTGCTAATGGGTTACTTTCTTTACAGTTTCTCATTAGGAAATAGAGAATCCAAATTAATTTGGTCCTATTTTTCTTTGTTCTCCATGAAATTAAATCCATGATTTGAAAATACTGAGATTTTAATTTTTTTTAAATCAAGGTAAGAGATAAGAAAGAGATAGTCTCTCTCTCTTCCTGGTTCAATATTCTACAAAGATGGCCCTCTCATAATGATGAAACTTTATTTAGTCTTAGAGAAAATTCTAGCTGTCAACCATGTTTTTTGAAGTGTTCTTCAGAGTAGTTAATAAGATCTACAGTAATCTGGGAAATAACTATGAAAACATAAGTCCTATTAGCATATAGTAGTAGTGTGCACAGTAATCAGCCAAATAACTCACGATTTCCCTGTTCTTAGATTGAGGAAAAGTGACATGACAATAAAATAAAAATGCCTACCCTGTAATAATTGTGAAAAGAGAAATGTGGCAGATGAAGGTAGAACTGTTACTGAGATTCCATTGTAGCATATTTAACAGATTGATTTTAAATTATTATCAGGAACACGAGAAAACAAATTAAGAAACTTCAGCTAAAAGTCTGTCCTATAAAAACCATATTTTTATTTATTCTGTACTTTTAATTCTTTATAGACATCACTATAAGCTTTTATGGTCATTGAGAAGTGACAGTTCTGGGATCATTAACAGATTTAAAGGAATCTGAAAAGGTTTGCAAACGATATGGTTGGGCCAGATTTCTTTAGGGCTCAAGAGCTAGTTCTAAAGACTGCTCATGTCTGGTTAAACACCAACCTCACAATGTCATCTCATGATTATGACTTTCTTGACCTTACATTCAACATCAGCCAGTTTTAGACGTAAGACTCTTGAGGAACAACTGAAGGTTATATTTTGGTAGAAGGTGCTATACATTAGAAATCTGGAGGCCCAGGCTTGATCTGGTCTACCATTAACTGGCTAAATTTATAAATGTATTTATTTTGGCACCTTCTATTGGTGAAGTAATTATGGAGGAATAAACCAGATGATCTCTAATTTCTCTTAACATCCATATTTTCTAAGAAGCTTAGATGCTTCCTAAACATGTAAAGACTCCCATAGTCTATCCACTTTTGAGGGCTAACTAATTTACTTCTTTGGAAAATTCTGAGTCAGAAGGAGATTCCACAGAGAGGATGTCATTTAGAACATGTCCCTAAGGTAAGACTTTGGAATTCTAGACATTTTCAGAACTATTATAGTTTTCAGAAGTGTGTGACAGAGAGATCACATGTGTATTTTAGATCATGAGCACATGTTTTGATTATGGATTATAGGCTAATTTCTTCTCTTGATTCCTGTAGTACACTGGTGGTCCCATAGTAGGTGCTCAATATACATTCATGAATTGAACTTCCCCATTTCTCAGTTAACCCAGGATCTAGCAATTAGATTTTATGTAAGGGAACCTTGGAGGGAATGAGGTTACTTAATTGTTAAACTATTGTTTATCAGGAACTCAGTAGGTGTTCAGTAGCTCTGTTGTAATGATGGATGATGTCTATTTTTATGCAAGACTTGGCTTTGTGTGGCTATTTGTCATTGCTTTTGATAATACTTCTTTGGCATAACATCTCAGGGCTTAGAGACCTGGTTCTTATTTTTTAAGTTTATCCCCTTTAGTTGTATGGTGTTGTTCTAGGAAATTTATAGCCCTTTTGAGCTTCCACAATATGGTCATCCTAATATAAATATTGTTTACAACCAGGATAAACATGTTAAAAAGCAATATAAAAACAAATATCAATCATTTTCTCAAAAAGGACATAAGCTTTCTTTCAAATTTACCATGTAGCAATTAATTTTAGATTGCTTTCTTAGTCGAAAAAGGCAGTAGTAGGTAGAGGTTACAGACAGTTTACAGCCCTGATTAATGACCTGTAGGTAGTAAATGAAATATGGATATTTAGAGCTCTTAAATAAAAATACGTCAAGGCACTTCAAAAAATGTAATGACTTAAATACCATCAGTAACACAGTGATTTTGTATATTAATGAAGCAGTCATTTATTTGAATATGTTTTTTAGACATAGAGTATTTGTAGTAAGTGCTAAAATTGTTAGTAGCTTTGGGTTCAAAAACACCATCAACTATTATCTTTTTGATTCTCCCAAACTCTTTTCTCCTTAAATTTAACAAGCTATATAGCTTGCTAGAAACACTGAATATCAAGCAAACAATAAGTAATATCAGCTAAAGTTCTAAATATGTACATTTACTCTGTAGTTGAATCTCACACAGGTGAGTGACCTTATTTATTTACTTACTTGTTTATTTCTTACAGGCATTAGTTTATATGTCTATGAGTGATAGAAACCTAATGTAGATCAACAGGATATTGTTAACTAGAAAGTTAATAGATTGATTTCACACTGAAACTTTGATTCTTAACCTGTATTTAAGTATAATAATGGGTCTGCTCTCACTAGGACCCCTTACTATATCAAAACCTTCTTGCTGAGTCAAGCTGAATGACATATATCTTATGTTTTCCCACGGCTAATTGTTTTAAAATACCTTTTTATATGCTATAAGTCCTTGAAACAGATTGAATATTTTAGTTAAGTAAATCAATTATTGTGGGGACAGCAGGGCCAAAACAACCTGTTAATTTGTTGATTTTTGATGAAGATAAAGTTGTGAAGGGATATTAACTAGGACACATACATATGCATTTATGAGTAAACTAACTCACTAGAGACAATATCCATTTCAGTATATGGCCATCACTATGATTCTCCAATATCATTAGATTTCATTAAGTAATTATGAATGCATTATACTACCTCAACTTAAAATAAATTTAAAAGGACCTGGTAGGGGAGGGACCTTTAAGATGGCAGAGTAGTAAGATGTGGCGATCACCTTCCTCCCCACAAATACATCAAAAATACATCTACATGTGGAACAACTCATGCAGAATACCTACTGAACACTGGCAGAAGACCTCAGACTTCCCAAAAGGCAAGAAACTCCCCATGTACCTGGGTAGGGAAAAAGAAAAAAGAAAAAACAGAGACAAAAGAATAGGGACAGCACCTGCACCTCTGGGAGGGAGCTGTGAAGGAGGAAAAGTTTCCACACACTAGGAAGCCCCTTCGCTGATGGAAAGAGGGGGGCCGGAAGTGGGGGGAAGCTTCAGAGCCACAGAGGAGAGCACAGCAAAAGGGGTGAAGATGGCAAAGCAGAGAGATTCCCACACAGAGGATCGGTGCCAACCAGCACTCACCAGCCTGAGAGGCTTGTCTACTCACCCACTGGAGTAGGTCGGGGCTGGGAGCTGAGGCTCGGGCTTTGGAGGTCAGATCCCAGAGAGAGGACTGGGGTTGGCTGTATGAACACAGCCTGAAGGGGGCTAGTGCACCACAGCTAGCTGGGAGGGAGTCCGGCAAAAAAACACATGGAGGCTAAACAATATGCTACTAAATAACCAAGAGATCACTGAAGAAATCAAAAAATACTTAGAAACAAATGACAATGAAAACACGATGATCCAAAACCTATGGGATGCAGCAAAAGCAGTTCTAAGAGGGAAGTATATAGCAATACAACCCTACCTCAAGAAACAAGAAACATCTCAAATAAACAACCTAACCTTACACCTAAAGCAACTAGAGAAAGAAGAAGAAAAAAATCCCAAAGTTAGCAGAAGGAAAGAAATCATAAAGATCAGATGAGAAATAAATGAGAAAGAACTGAAGGAAATGATATCAAAGATCAATAAAACTAAAAGCTGGTTCTTTGAGAAGATAAACAAAATTGATAAACCATTAGCCAGATTCATCAAGAAAAACATGGAGAAGACTCAAATCAATAGAATTAGAAATGAAAAAGAAGTAACAACTGACACTGCAGAAATACAAAGAATCATGAGAGATTACTACAAGCAACTATATGCCAACAAAATGGACAACCGGGAAGAAACGGACAAATTCTTAGAAAAGCACAACCTTCCAAGACTGAACCGGGAAGAAATAGAAAATATAAGCAGACAAATCACAAGCACTGAAATTGAAACTGTGATTAAAATCTTCCAACAAACAAAAGCCGAGGACCAGATGGCTTCACAGGTGAATTCCATCAAATATTTAGAGAAGAGCTAACACCTATCCTTCTTAAACTCTTCCAAAATATAGCAGAGGGAAGAACCCTCCCAAACTCATCCTACGAGGCCTCCATCACCCTGATGCCAAAACCAGATAAAGATGTCACAGAAAAAGAAAACTACAGGCCAATATCACTGAAGAACATAGATGCAAAAATCCTCAACGAAATTCTAGCAAACAGAATCCAACAGCACATTAAATATTTCATACACCATGATCAAGTGGGGTTTACCTCAGGAATGCAAGGATTCCTCAAAATATGCAAATCAGTCACTATGGTACACCATAATAACAAACTGAAGGATAAAAACCATATGATCATCTCAATAGATGCAGAAAAAGCTTTTGATAAAATTCAACACTGATTTATGATAAAAAGTCTCCACAAAGTAGGCATAGAGGGAACTTACCTCAACATAATAAAGGCCATATATGACAAACCCACAGCCAGCATCATTTTCAGTGGTGAAAAACTGAAACCATTTCCTCAGATCAGGAATAAGACAAGGATTCCCACTCTCACCACTATTATTCAACATAGTTTTGGAAGTTTTAGCCACAGCAATCAGAGAAGAAAAAGAAATAAAAGGAATCCAAATCATAAAAGAAGTAAAACTGCCACTGTTTGCAGATGACATGATACTATACATAGAGAATCCTAAAGATGTTACCAGAAAACTACTAGAGCTAATCAATGAATTTGGTAAAGTAGCAGGATACAAAATTAATGCACAGAAATCTCTTGCATTCCTATACACTAATGATGCAAAATCTGAAAGAGAAATTAAGGAAACACTCCCACTTACCATTGCAACAAAAAGAATAAAATACCTAGGAATAAACCTACCTAAGGAGACAAAAGACCTGTATGCAGAAAATTATAAGACTCTGATGAAAGAAGTTAAAGATGATAGAAACAGATGGAGAGATATACCATGTTCTTGGATTGGAAGAATCAACATTGTGAAAATGACTAGGGTTTGACTTAGGGTTCACCTAAGTGATACCGTATGCAAGCACATATAATGGAATCTAACAAAAAAAAAAAAAAAAGGTTCTGAAGAACCTAGTGGCAGGACAGGAATATAGACGCAGATGTAGAGAATGGACTTGAGGACACAGGCATGGGGAACGGTAAGCTGGGACAAAGTGAGAGAGAGTGAAATGGACATATATACACTACCAGATGTAAAATAGATAGCTAGTGGGAAGCAGCTGCATGGCACAGGGAGATCAGCTCGGTGCTTTGTGTCCACCTAGAGAGGTGGAATAGGGAGGGTGGGAGGGAGACATAAGAGGGAGGAGATATGGGGATATATGTATATGTTTAGCTGATTCACTTTTTATACAGCAGAAACTAACACACCATTGTAAAGCAATTATACTCCAATAAAGATGTTCAAAAAATAAATAAAAGGACCTGTTAAATGAGCATTTCATAACCTATTTACAAACTACATTTACACTCATTTATTTCTTGATTTCCAGACTTGAAAATAGATTATACAGTTAAAGGTTTAAAAATTAATGCAGAATATTTCTTGTTCTCATATTGTGTAGTCTAAACCTCTCAAAGAACAACTAAAGTGAGCATAAATAACAGCTAATTACTACAACCAAGACTTCCAAAGAAATAAGCTGCTGAGAATCCAAACACTAACGAAATAAACTTAACAGGAGACAGAGAATGTAAGATCTAAGGAGGTTCATTCTTCCCTTTACACAGTATTTCTCAGCCCTCCTTGGGGTATGTTACTGTAAAAGACTAGAATCTCAGTCATCTGGCAAAAAAGACATATTTGGACAACAAAATATAATTTGTTATATATTATTGTTGTTTACATTAGTGACCTGATGTAATGATTCTAAGCTCTGACAATGCAATTCACAAAATCATAAAATCTCAAATTTACTAGTCAGTTCCACAACTGGTGGTCTCTATATGGAGTTATCATTGCAACTTATTTTACTTGTGCATCTACTATGTTATAAGCATAATCAGCATTTAAGGATTTTCAGGTGGTACAGTAAAAAATTAAACATATCTGAGGATATGACAGTAACTTAGATCAAAATATCTGCCTCTTAGAATTTAGTTCAAGACAGTATACCTCTTGGGTGGCAATTCAAATGTGGCAATTCAAATGTGATGCCTGATGATAGTGAAATATTTACATATATTCTGTTTTGCTATTGGTATACTTATCAAAGAATGCAGTTTAGGAAAAAAAAATTAACCAGACTACCTGTCTGGTTAAAAGTAGAGTCTTAAAATATGCCTTAAAAAGATCTTTTAGGATTTAACTGAAAATAATAGTTGCTATACATAACATATTGCATTGATATATATTCACACTCACTGTATTTGAAAGATTTTCAATTTGTTCCTTTCTGTTTTTCACAATTTCTCTGCTTTACATTTTGATTCTAATCCACATGCAGGGCAAATGCCAGCATCAAATTAGGTTGAAATTAATGATAATCATAGAGTCTTAATTAAGGGAAAGCCACTAGTGTTCGCAGGCTATTCTAAAAACTACATTTTGTAAGAGAAGGAACTAGAGTAAAAATGACATTTCATATTAGAGACTTATAACCTGTTCACAGTATAGAACAGGCAGCCATGCAACTGACTGGGGTACAAAAGGAAAAATATTACTGCAGATGCATTAATTTAAAATAGAATTAGATTGTTATAAATTGGGAAGGAAATATACAGTATGAAATAGAAATATTTCTGTTGCTGCACTGAAATAGGGATTACAGGGCAATTTCAGATAAGAGGATTTCCTGTTTTATTCAACTTGAGGTCATTTTATATACTTTGTGTTTCTTCTTTTCCTTCTTTTATTCTTCTGTATTTACTCAGGCAAGGTCAACAGTCTATCTGGAGTGTTCTGCAGCCACCCATTTATTTTAAAGAACCAACCTTCTGTAGTGTTAAAATACCCCCATGCCATTTGTGAGATATTTTCTTGTCTTTCTTCTTCCTGTCTGTTGTTGTGATGCATCCAAATAACAGATGGTTTATTTCTTCCAACTCTTCCACGAGTCAGCAGGTGGTGATCAGTCAATAGATATAGTTTTATTTTTGACTTTCAAACTATATGTGTAACCTTTTCATTATTAACAGGATGATTCAACTATGAAAAGTATTTCCTGACCTAGGTTCAAAGAATTTACTGTATTTTGTGGGGTAAAATATAATATGATATTTTGTTATTGCTAGTATTTGACTGTTGAGTAATGAAATATTGGAGAAAACAAGAATTTCCTATTAGAATTCAACATCTTGAAGTAGTTTAATGAAAGTAAGAACTAGATAGTAAATTGATCTGTGGATGAGGGGAAAGGTGAAGAAAATTAAAATTTTGTAAAGAGTTAAGTACTTCACATATGAAACATAAAATATAAAAATTGAAATTTCATTAAAGAAAAACACATTCCACAAATAATACTCAATAGGTAACACCATGTGGCCATTAGGTCTTATTTACTAGCATTGTGTAAGGTATTTGTTTTGTAAAGAGAGATCATCCCATAGATTTTCTCTCAACCTCTCCCTTGATTGTACATATTTTGAGGTCAGCAATATAGCTTATAGTCCTTTATGTCCTTTAAGTGAATAGCACTATGTAATTGCTGAGAATATATAAATTGATTGGCAAGATGGTATATTCTGAGGTATGCTGCATAACACATATGCCACGTTTCAAGGACATGCAGCTTTTTCTCTCCAATAAAGTATATTTCCTCTGGATCTGTTCAGGATCCATGAAGCTATGAAGTTTAAATGACTTCAGGATATACAGTATGAAGTATAATCCTAAATCCTGACCTTGCCTACAACATAATTTTAGAGCAGCCAAAGGAGGACAATTCTCAGAGTAACATATGTTTTCAAGATGTAATTTCTGGAAATTTACTAAGTAAATCAAAGAATGAAGAATTTCTTAATAACCAGCTTATCCTCATTCATAATCAGTTATCCCAACTACGGAGTGTCTTTTCAAAAACACAGCTCTTACCATGTCATTTCTCTATTTAAACCCTCTGATGACAAACTATTTCCTTCAAGATAAAGTCCAAATTCACAACAGTAAGTGTAGGTGCATCTGAGGGTTCTGTCCTCTGCAGTTTTTTTCAGCTAATCTCTGTTTATTTTTCCTGCATAGTTATGTCTGTTTCTATGATTTGGTTAACACTCAATCCATATCTCCTATCGACACTCCAATTTTGAGAACCAAACTCTACAAATCTGACAACTGGCAATACAATCACCTAACATTTAATCTCCCATGTCTATAACTAACCTCACGATCCTACTTGTAAACCCTGCTTTTCCTAATTTAACGTATTCCACCATCACTTTAGTATTATCGAGGCCATGATAAGCAGAAAAATCTCAGTGCCTTTAAAAAATACAAAAATTCATTTCATTTCATAATCTCACAAATCTGTGTGGCCTGGATAGGGAGTTTGCTTTGCATAGTTTTTACTCAAGGACCCAGGCTGTTGGAGCAGACACTGTTACATTACCAGCAAAGGGAAAGAGAGAGCATGGGAAATCACACTCGTGTTTCTAAAGTTTCCTCTTAGAAGTAGACATGTCACTTCCTGAATTTCATTAGATAAGGTAAGTCACATGGCCACACTCTCCTACAAATGGCAGTTGGCATGTTCTTGGTGAAAGCCATAAATACTGTGATACAAAAGCACTAAAGATGATTATATCTACCCTCCTCACTAAGCTACAAACTAGCTAATCTTTGCACTTCTTCACTAGCAACTATTGTCCATATCCTATCTATTACCAGATCTTATTAACTCCAGTCGCTAAATATCTTCTCATATCTGTTTCCTTTTCTCCAACCCAACTACTACCTTATTGCTGCTCAGATCTCATCATCTTTCTGCTAGACTATTGCATCAGCTTTATTACTCTTTGACTACAAACTCCCCATGCCCTAATCCATTCCTCATACTGTAACTAGAGAATGTACTAAAAGGTGGATTTAATTTTATCTATCTTTTCTTAAAATTCTTCAGTACTATGGATTCAATTCAATGTAGTTTTAGTTTAAGCTTCCTAGCTTGGAATACAGGGTGCTTCATTGTCAGATCCTGGTCTACTTTTCTGTCATCATCTCACACCTCTCTTCTCTGACACTTTTTTATGGTCCTGACATAATGCACTACTTGTTATTCTCCCCAAGAAAATCATCCTTTTTCATGTTCTTAAACGTTGTATGTACTCCCTCTTCTCCAAAATGTTCTTGTTGTCAAACCTCTATTTATCTTTCAAGATAAATAAGTCCATTATCATGGTTTTCTTGGCTCTTCCTTTCAAATGGCAGAATTAATTTTCTCAGCTTCTGCTTTAAGATACTAGAGTACTTAATGCACAGCTCTATTAATCTATCTCTCAAGTTGTATTCAACTGTATGTGCTTATGAGTTCCTTCAGGGCCAAAACTGCATCTACTTCATAGTCTATGACATGGCTAGGGGATTCTCATACATGTATGTATGAAATTTAACTAAGTATTTAAATTTATTCTATTCTTTTTGAGCCATTTTACCAAGTATTACTTTAAAATGTTTAGGTAATTTACCACATGAATTAAAAATGGGGGAAGGGTGGCTCTTAGAAAGCCAATTTTTTAAACGATTTTATTTAAACCATAGTCCAAATTACTCATTAGAAACTGGATTTAAGTAACATTGTGTCAAAAATACTACTATGTAGGCAAAATTTATGAACTGCATATTTAACCTTCTCATTTATAAAACCAATAGGCCTAGTAATGTAGTTTACAATGCAAATTTTAATGTTTAACCTGTTAATTTGAATTTGACTTACAGGACTTTAGAGAATATCAGGACCATCTGGCTTTTCAGTTGGTGGTCCACTGCTACCTAATATAATAGACACACCTTTTTATTTTCCTAACGATTGTTTATACCACAAAGAAATTACTACAATCAATGTTGTTTTACATATTTTACAGCAAAGAAGTAGATATCAGAATGTGTAGTAGAAATAAAGTTTCCTGGTAAAGTTGATGCACATTTGTTGAAAATTTTCAGTAACTATACCATATATACTTAAAAGAGTGGACAGATGTGTGCTTGGTTTTAAGTCATCAACATTATGAATAATTAAGGCATCACGTACTTATTGATTGCCTGAGATATTCCTGGAAAGGATTTTGCTAGGAATAAAGTAACAAAAAGACATATTGCTTGTTCACAGGATGATTTTAGTCTAGTAAGAGAGACAAGAAGGCATATAAATGGTTTCACTGAGTATAAAAAGGGCAAATATAGAAACAATAGCTACTATTACAGGTTCTCCAGTAAGTGCAATAACCCTTTCAACAGCCAGCTTTTCTTTTCCCAATCTTGAGTCATTGTGCTTAATTGTAAGCATATTAACATTTAAGCATCTATACTTATTAGTAATTTTTTCTTACAGATATAATTATACTAAATTGCAATATTACTTTATGTCGTTATAGCAATTATAAATTTAATCTAAGATCTAATGTGAAACACTTGAACATGACTGCTGAAAGGACTTCTAATAGGGCTTCAACTAGATTTTTTCTCCTTTCATTGTGTCATTGGAATGCTACTGAAAAAGGGAATAAACACTAATTTGATAATTTTCCTTTGGAATTATATAGATATATTTTAGTTTTCTCTTTGTTGAAGGGTCGGCATTCTTCATAATATTTAGGGGGAAGTCATAGCTGAGGGTGTAAATCAATTAATTGAAAATAAATTCAATATATAAACATATTTTGAAGTCATAGTGATTACTATATCTATGGCTTTAAATTGGATAAGGGATATTTCATAGTGTCATTATGTTAATTGCCATTGTAAATAACTGTAATACATGAAACATAATTGTAGTCCATTTTTTATTATAATTATAACAGTTAATGTACTTAAATTTAAAATAAGAAAATTTTATTTTTCCAGGGAAAAATATAATGTATTTTATAGGCACCACTTATTATGCAGAGTTCTATCTAAGCATTTCCAATAAAAGTTAATTTCACTTGAAAGTAAACAATGTAAATGAGTTTCTGGATATATTTCTTTATAACTTTGGAAAAAATATCTTCATTCTTACATTTGAAAGAGAACTATGAATATATGAGTTATTTTAACATATGTTAAAATATATGATATGTTTTTTGGATAAAAAACATAAAATAAAGATATGTTTTTTGGATAAAATAAAAGATATGTTTTTTGGATAAAATAAAAGATATGTTTTTTGGATACAAATGTGAATTTAAGTATCAGATAATAAAGAAGACATATTAATTTAGAAAATTTGTCCTCTGATAAAAAATTACATTGGGTTTAAGTCATTTAAGCCAGTTAACCGGCTTAAACCTCACATAAGAGGTAAATGGAGCTTTTGTCCCCATGGGAGTTAGATTTCTATAATTTTGTTTATTCATTCCCTGAGATGTGGTATTTAAAACATTTTGAGAAACAACTTCAAAGTTTCTATGCCAGAATAGTTATTATATGTTTTATTAATTAGTAGTCTATTGTTAATCAGAAGAATTGCTTCATACAATGAATAATTTTATGAGGTCTGAATGTATAAAGATGATGAAACTTAGTAGTTACAGATTCAGACTTATTTTTTATTTTTCTTTTAGCATAAACCTTTTATTTATAGAGAACCATAGTTACCACAATGTTTAGGAATAATGGTTACATAATGGCACTATTTAAAATATTGATGAAAAAATACTTTCTTACTATTAAAGTTTCTCTTGCTTGTTCTAATAAACCAGTTGCAAAGTTTCTAACTTTATTCTATTTATGGTAATTTAAGGTCTTATAAAGGTGTCTAAGATCACTCTATTAATTTTCCTTTCTGTGATGAATGATGTCGTTTCGATGAGAATATATATGAATTACAAGTACTGTACTTATTTTATGATCTATGATTAATTAACTCATATCATTCTGATATTAAGAGAGAAGAGAAACTTCTCAGAATACAAAAAATAAGAGAAAGTAGGAAACTAAATGAATTTAGTCAAGATTTGCCTCCAAAGGACATATTTTCTCAGAGAAACACAACTGACCTTTGCAATTTTGAAAGTAATTTCACATTCATTATATTATTTGATCTTTACTAAATTTCAGTAGATATTGCCGTCATTATATTAATTTTGCAAATGAGAAAATCGAGCCTTAGAAGGGTTAAGTATCTTTTTGAACATATGGATTTAAATATTCATTCTTGCAACAGATCTTTATTGGAAAACCATCATATGCTGGGCCTGCTCTGAGCACTAAGGGTACAGACATAAACAAAAAGTCTGTGTCCTAACGGAGTTTGCAGTTTAAAAGGAAAGACAAACAGAAACCAAATGCATAAATAAACAGGTTGCATTAAGTATTGGTAAAGAAGGCGAAGGAAAAAGAATCTGGGAAGGAGAACAGAGTATGATATGAGGGACAGTATTATTTTAGATAGGATGGTTAGAAAAAGCCTCTTGAGAAAGTGGCATTGAGCAAAGGCATATATTAAGTAATGCAATAAGCTATGTGAACATATGAGAGAAGAGTAATCCGGCAAAAGAAAAAATTAGAGCAAAAGGTCTTGAATTTGGAGCATGTTTAGCTTGTCATAGGTGAATCATGAAGGCCTTATATGCTTATATGGGAATGTGTCTAGATTTTATTCTGAGAGACATGAGAAGCCATTAAAGAAATTTTAGCAGTGAAATGTTTATCATGTTTATATTTTTAATTTTAATCATTTATTTATTTATTTTTTTGCGGCACGCGGGCCTCTCACTGCCGCGGCCCCTCCCGCCACAGAGCACAGGGCCCGGACGCACAGCCCCAGTGGCCATGGCTCATGGGCCCAGCCGCTCCGCGGCACGTGGGATCCTCCCGGACCAGGCACGAACCCATGTCCCCTGCATCGGCAGGCGGACTCTCAACCACTGCGCCACCAGGGAAGCCCTCATGTTTATATTTTTAAAAGTTCACTCTGGTTGATTAGAAGGAGACCAAAATCTAAATGGCATGTGTACTGACCAATCAGAATGGTCAACATCTATAATACCTGGTAGTTTCATACTGATGAACAAACAGATGAATATAAAACTGTCACAGAGAGAGGGAATAATAAATACATCATTCTAAATGCTGACTGAGAATTAATAAGAATTGGTAGACATTTGACTGAAAACTAATACTTCTAATCTGGCATTCTTTTCATTATCCAAGACTCCCTCATATTACTAAACAAAAGGTTCTACTCACTGCACAAGACAGTTTTCAAACTTATTTTCTACATATACTAATATTAGAGTTAGTCAGACAATTCAAACTTTGATCTGAAAATGTATTTCCTTCAAAAAGGTTGTGATTCTTTTCCATACGAGAATTTATAGAAAAAAATACAATTAAAAAAATATATACCTGATGGCAGTCAGAGAGGCTTATCTCAGCTTAAAAACAAAGAGAGAATTTAACCTTTAAATTTTTTCTCAACACCACATTGCAAATATATGATAGAAGTCTTAAAATCGTCCCTATGCTTTTAATCTTTTACTCTTTCAATCAACTTTTAGCAATATAACTCAATGAAATAATCAGAAATGAAGCATAAAAAATAAACAGTAATTATAACCCCACTCTATGTAAAGTAGTAAGAGTATAAACTAAAGTAAAGAAGAAAAACCAGGTAATAGAATAAAACAAGTTATGTTATGATCAGAGGATGAATTACTATTTAGTCATTAATACCCACGCTTTCACTGGCTATTTAACATTAGTGTGATATGTTTAGAATTTGTTTCAAGTTTAAATGGTGTCACAATATAGTAGACGAGATAAAATGCAAAATAGTTTTTAAGGTGTGCTCCCAAACACTGATTGCAATTATAAAACTATCAAAAATAGCAATTAGCTATCAACAGGAATACAGTCAAATGCTAATTTTTTTAAAATGTCTTCTATCTTATATCTTTTCTATAATGAATGCATTGATTTTATCAGAATATGAGAAAATAAAATTGGAAATAAATCTACTTGGTATGTATTATATAGGTATCTGTCATATATGTCATATATATCAGTTCCCATTATATTGAGTGCTATATTCCCCTTCGACCACCTCTACTTTGTTCCTTTGTACCAAGTGTTGAAAGAGTTTATTTCTAGGCTTTAATTATTTAGAAGCATTTGTTTAGTAAACGTCACTAATTTTAATTTTAGATTTACAGCATGCCTAATTTTACACATGGTTTCACACAACTGCTTTTCGTTAAATTAAGCTCTCTATTATTTGACTAGAATAGAAGTAAAATTTTGATTTATATCTCTTGAAATGCATTAATGTCTTTATCAGTTTAGAATTTAGAGCCCTAGGTTTTATGTAAATTATTTTTACAAAATACATTTTAAATGTTATCCTCCCCTAATGATTAATCATAAAATGTTCTTTTCCTTTTAAAGTTATGTATTTAAAATTTTCCATTCAACTTTGGAAATAATATGTATTAATTTAAAACAAGGGCATATCTGATAAGTGTACATAACAAATATATATGCAGAATAAAATATAAATGGATTTCATGCTTTTCTTTAAATCTAAAATTCATGGGCACATGCATATTATGTTACTGTGTAGTTCTAAAGTAATTTGATAAATGAATGCACTTTTGCTCTTAACAAGGAAGTATGAATCTTTCAAGATTTATTTCTGAGAAGTTCATTTTTCACATTTCTGATGCCATAAAACACAGGTCATTATAAAATACTCAAATACCATAGCATAAAATGTCTTTATAATTAAATCATTCTAGACAGAATTAATAATCAATGGATCAGTTATAGGGTCAACATAGCCTGTAAGGTATTTTGCAAAAACTATTTATTAAAAGCAAGTTAGGGCTTCCCTGGTGGCGCAGTGGTTGAGAGTCTGCCTGCCGATGCAGGGAACATGGGTTCGTGCCCCGGTGTGGGAAGATCCCACATGCCGCGGAGCGGCTGGGCCCATGAGCCATAGCCGCTGAGCCTGCGCGTCCGGAGCCTGTGCTCCGCAACGAGAAGCAAGTTAGCTCAATATGAAACATTACTTTTAAGTATGTGCTTTTACCTCATTATTCTATTAAACATTTAATAAAATATAAATAATTCGATAGTCTCTAAATTTCACATTTACATTTCTAAAGCTAAAAATATTTAGACATGTCCCTATCTTGACAGTTTATATGATGGAATTCTAAGACAAGAAATTCTGTATATATAAATGTGATTTTGGCAGGAAATAATGTAAAGAAAGCCTAATATGAATACATCTTGACCTTAACTATTTCACATAAATAAATTTGTCACTTTTGGTTAACATTTTTCAAGTGAAACTGCAAGGAAATATAATTGTACATTCATTAACAGTGTGAAAAGATTTTTATTATATAAATATAGAGGAAGGTTGAAGTATAGAGGGACAATTAGATGACAAAACAGTGTAGCAGAAAGTACTCTGTGGAGAGTAAGGGAAAAATAGAATTGAGAAAGACAGAAATCCCAGAAAAACAGATTAACTTCTCTCTACCTCCCCTCTGACTTGAGGAATCAGGAAAGCTTGTTTAACTATGAACCATTGGTTTGCAAGAAGCCTGCTAGGTGTCTGTGGCCATGATAAGGCCCAGAGGGTTTCTGAAGGCATGAAAGTCTCAAAGAGTACCTTGCAACAACTTCATGGAATCAACATGATATAATTACTGCTCTTGTCTGCCTTGCATATATATCCCTGTCCACAACCTAACTTCCAGTAATGGAGCCCTCCTTCTCGATTATGAGGGGACATGGGACAAGCTTCAAGTCAATCATGGTCATCAATGATGTGTAGTTGAGCCAAGCAGGGCCAATCAAGTCCTTTCCCAGGAGCTTTACTACTATAAAGAATTGATAGGAAAACTTCTTTTCCTTTGGCTAGCTGTACAGGAATGACCTGAGAGCTGCCTGGATGATAATCTATCCAGTAAGAGAAACAGAGGCCAATTGTGGAGAAACAGAAAAATTAGATTTAAAGAGAAAGAGAGGAACAATGATGAAACACAAGTCCTAGATTCCAGACCCTCAAGTTCCTAACTTCTTCACGTCCATTTTTTTTTCACATCTGATGTGTCAATAAGAAGATATGCAAGATATGAGCTATTAATTGTGCCAAGACTTAACTATTCATAGTTTTTTTTTTACATCTTTACTGGAGTATAATTGCTTTACAATGGTGTGTTAGTTTCTGCTTTATAACAAAGTGAAACAGTTATACATATGTTCCCATATCTCTTCCCTCTTGCGTCTCCCTCCCTCCCACCCTCCCTATCCCACCCCTCCCTGTGGTCACAGAGCACCGAGCTGATCTCCCTGTGCTATGCAGCTGCTTCCCAGTAGCTATCTACCTTACATTTGGTAGTGTATATATGTTCATGCCTCTCTCTCGCTTTGTCACAGCTTACCCTTCCCCCTCCCCATATCCTCAAGTCCATTCTCTAGTAGGTCTGTCCTATGTTCTTCATGACATTTTTTTCCCTTAAATTCCATATATATGTGTTAGCATACGGTATTGGTCTTTCTCTTTCTGACTTACTTCACTCTGTATGACAGACTCTAGGTCCATCCACCTCATTACAAATAGCTCGACTTCATTTCTTTTTATGGCTGAGTAATACTCCATTGTATATATGTGCCACATCTTCTTTATCCATTCATCCGATGATGGACACTAAGGTTGTTTCCATCTCCGGGCTCTTGTAAGTAGAGCTGCAATGAATATTTTGGTACATGACTCTTTTTGAATTATGGTTTTCTCAGGGTATATGCCCAGTAGTGGGATTGCTGGGTCATATGGTAGTTCTATTTTTAGTTTTTTAAGGAACCTCCATACTGTTCTCCACAGTGGCTGTACCAATTCACATTCCCACCAGCAGTGCAAGAGTGTTCCCTTTTCTCCACACCCTCTCCAGCATTTATTGTTTCTAGATTTTTTGATGATGGCCATTCTGACTGGTGTGAGATGATATCTCATTGTAGTTTTGATTTGCATTTCTCTAATGATTACTGATGTTGAGCATCCTTTCATGTGTTTGTTGGCAGTCTGTATATCTTCTTTGGAGAAATGTCTAGGTCTTTGGCCCATGTTTGGATTGGGTTGTTTGTTTTTTTGTTATTGAGCTGCATGAGCTGCTTATAAATTTTGGAGATTAATCCTTTGTCAGTTGCTTCATTTGCAAATATTTTCTCCCATTCTGAGGGTTGTCTTTTGGTCTTGTTTATGGTTTTCTTTGCTGTGCAAAAGCTTTTAAGTTTCATTAGGTCCCATTTGTTTATTTTTGTTTTTATTTCCCTTTCTCTAGGAGGTGGGTCAAAAAGGATCTTGCTGTGATTTATGTCATAGAGTGTTCTGCCTATGTTTTCCTCTAAGAATACAACAGCACATTAAAAGGACCGTACACCATGATCAAGTGGGGTTTATTCCAGGAATGCAAGGATTCTTCAATATATGCAAATCAATCAACGTGATACACCATGTTAGGAAAAAACCATATGATCATCTCAATAGATGCAGAGAAAGCTTTCAAGAAAATTCAACACCCATTTATGATAAAAACCCTGCAGAAACTAGGCATACAGGGAACTTTCCTCAACATAATAAAGGCCAGATATGACAAACCCACAGCCAACATCGTCCTCAATGGTGAAAAACTGAAACCATTTCCACTAAGATCAGGAAAAAGACAAGGTTGCCCACTCTCACCACTCTTATTCAACATAGTTTTGGAAGTTTTAGCCACAGCAATCAGAGAAGAAAAGGAAATAACAGGAATCCAAATTGGAAAAGAAGAAGTAAAGCTGTCACTGTTTGCAGATGACATGATACTATACATAGAGAATCCTAAAGATGCCACCAGAAAACTGCTAGGGCTAATCAATGAATTTGGTAAAGTAGCAGGATACAAAATTAATGCACAGAAATCTCTGGCATTCCTATACACTAATGATGAAAAATCTGAAAGTGAAATCAAGAAAACACTCCCATTTACCACTGCAACAAAAAGAATAAAATATCTAGGAAAAAACCTACCTAAGGAGACAAAAGACCTATATGCAGAAAATTATAAGACACTGATGAAAGAAATTAAAGATGGTACAAATAGTTGGAGAGATATACCATGTTCTTGGATTGGAAGAATCAACATTGTGAAAATGACTCTACTACCCAAAGCAATCTACAGATTCAATGCAATCCCTATCAAACGACCACTGGCATTTTTCACAGAACTAGAACAAAAAAATTTCACAATTCGTATGGAAACACAAAAGACCCTGAATAGCCAAAGCAATCTTGAGAACGAAAAACGGAGCTGGAGGAATCAGGCTCCCTGACTTCAGACTATACTACAAAGCTACAGTAATCAAGACAGTATGGTACTGGCACAAAAATAGAAAGACAGATCAATGGAACAGGATAGAAAGCCCAGAGATAAACCCTCACACATATGGTCACCTTATCTTTGATAAAGGAGGCAGGAATGTACAGTGGAGAAAGGACAGCCTCTTCAATAAGTGGTGCTGGGAAAACTGGACAGGTACATATAAAAGTATGAGATTAGATCACTCTCTAACACCATACACAAAAATATGCTCAAAATGGATTAAAGACCTAAATGTAAGGCCAGAAACATTCATAGTCTTGAAGTGGGAACCACAATTACAAGGAAGTTTGAAAATGACTGAGTATTTTGGTATTATAAAAGCACAGAAGGTAAAAATAAGCTGATATTTAACAAATGAGAAGGGACACATAAAAATGGTAAAGTATCATCTTTCTTGATTTGTCCCTGATGTGTCACAGTATATTTATTTTCTGAATATTCAAATTTAACATTACCAAGTAAGTGCAAGTAAACTGATAGCTTAATATTCTACTTATGTTCTACAAGATTACGTTTATAGTACTGGCCATTCTTTACAAAAACATATTGTGCACTTGTAATGGCTCTGCTTAGAAAATTTCCTTTTAACCCCAATGTAAAAAGAGCTTTTGTTTATAGCCGTATGCAAAGTCTAAAAATATTCTTCTACATTTTGATTTGCAAATACAGGAGACAAGGAATACAAATTATTGCTAAGAACCACTGGGAAGGATTCAGCAAAGAGACTGTCAACAGCTACTATGGGAGAATAGAGTGTATAAGGAAACCAGTGACTGCACATCTACCTAACTGTTACAATATCTAGGTTAGCAATCCCTAGTGATTCCATCCTTGTGATAAAACAATTAGAGAGATCCATACCTAAGTTGTATACGATGCAATGAAGACATTTAAATCCTGAAAAAATGATCTTAAACGCTAAAACGTTTTAGAGTATTTTGCAAAATCTGCCATTTTATTACTGATTGTCTGGTTTACCCCATGAAAGTAGATATAATATCCTTTCCCAAGAAGAAACTATTAAAATTAGCTAAAGGGTAATAAATAAAATTGCCACATTAAAGAAGGTATCATTGCAGAAACAAATCCCCAGCATATTGTCTATTATTTTCCCTTTTAACACTGATCTACAGTCCTTCAGGCTACAGTGCTTGGAGCCATTTACCCTCTACAGTTGTTCTAATTATATCTATCAAATGTGATGCATGTTTAATTGCATTTTAATAGGACTGTAGCTCCTTGTTTAGCAGTAAGTTTTAACAGGAGAGTAATTTATTGCTGATAAGGTATGAGGTCTTCAGTTCCTTCTACTAAATAAGAATTGGAAATGCATCTGAGAACCAATGTCTTGGGTGAAGTTCCTGTTCTGAAAGCAAATCAATGTGGGTGATTATTTTGCCCATGTTATAAGTGGGTTGAGAACAGATATTAAAATGTTTAATAGCCCTGCCTTGCCTATGAAAAATATTGCTTAAAAAATTACTGCCTAAAATTTTCTTCAAGTTAATTAGACACTGGGTGCAAATTTTCATGATAATATTGTAACAACAGGTACATTTCCTGCTTGAGGGAAATTAATTCTGTGAAAACAAACAAGCTAGCTGACCAAAAGTTGTACTATTCATCAAAAAGTCAAAACATTAACATGTAAAGAAGGTGCAGAATTTTTAAATAGTAATTTCAAGGCAATTGAATCCATTACCATGTTAAGTTCTGATATTATTTTTGTAAGAATATATTAGAAGCTTTTTAACTATATTAATGCAGCATGGTGATTTAAGTGGCTGAAACTTAATCACAATCCCATTTTTTGGCTATGATACCAAAAGCTCACAAACTTATCTATCTCAAGTGAGTTGGTTTCCATTTTTATAGTAATGACAGAACAATGGGTAGGTGTTAATTGTTACATTGTCAGAACAGCCCCATGAATGTCTGAGTAGTAATCTGAGGCATCTTTGGAAAAGCAGACACTAAAGGAGACAAGGGGAAGTAGGGCTTCAGCAATAGTGTGCCTTTATCATTAATACATATGATGCCTTTTTTTTTTAATTGGAGTAAAACTGCTTTACATTGTTGTGTTAGTTTCTGCTGTACAATGAAGTGAATCAGCTATATGTATACATATACCCCCTCCCTCTTGAACGCCTCCCGCCATGTCACCCATCTAGGTCATCACAGAGCACTGAGCTGAGCTCCCTGTGCTGTACAGCAGGTTCCCACTAGCTATCTATTTTACACGATAGTGTATTTCTGCCAAACCTAATCTCACAATTCATCCCACCCTCCCCTTCCCCACCTGTGTCCACATGTCTGTTCTCTACATCTGCATCTCTATTCCTGCCCTACAAATAGGTTCATCTGTACCATTTTTCTAGATTCCACATATATGCGTTAATATACGATATTTGTTTTTCTCTTTCTGACTTACTTCACTCTGTACGACAGACTCTGTGTCCATACACCTCTCTACAAATGGCTCAATTTCATTTTTTTTATGGCTGAGTAATACCATTGTATATATGTACCACATCTTCTTTATCCATTCATCTATCATTGGACATTTTGGTTGTTTCCATGTCCTGGCTATTGTAAATAGTGCTGCAATGAACACTGGGATACATATGTCTTTTTGAATTATGGTTTTCTCAAGGTATATGCCCAATAGTGGGATTGCTGGGTCATATGATAGCTCTATTTTTAATTTTTTTAAGGAGACTTGTTTAACACAAATTAAATAGGTATCATTATTTTCAACTTTTTTAATTTCACAGTAATGGAAAATGACTAAAGTTAAGGCATATTAGAAGAGTTGATGAAATAAACTTTGACAATTGCAGTTGAATCACAAATCATTACCTGTGTTTGTTACTAACATCCTGTTTCTCATACTATTTATTCCATGAAATATATAAAGCTACTTCGAAAATACCTCATTAATACTTATCAACCTTCTGTGCTTAATTGTATGAAGGAGGGCAACAACAGCAAATTCACTTATGAAAACAAGATTCATTATGTGATGTGCAAGTGCAGGTAAACTAAGAAAATACGGGACATTATTTTTAAAAAATCCATTAGGATATTCAAGACTATATTTTCCAGAACTCTAGATCATAAAGCATCAAGATTGGTACACCTCTGCTCAATTAGATTTTGATTAAAAGCATGAGAATATCTTCTGTATGTATGAATGTCGCCTACATCATTGCACCTTGAATTCTGTCATGACTTTGAAGCCAGCAAAGCATAAGTACCTGACATTCATTTTATCTCATGGCTTCTATATGTAGGGCATGGCATGAACTAATTTCTGTAACCTCCTGTAGCAAGAGTGTAAATCAAGGAGCTACATGGTAGGATGCAAAGGGGAATGAATGACCTCTGCCCTTAATTAGGCCAGATACTTCTTGCAGAGAAAGAATATATACATAAAACATAACTGCAATACAGCTTATGAAAATGTCAGTTGAATTTAGATCTACTTTTAAACACTGCGGGAAAGAGAATTCTAGCCAATTTCTACAAAAACTACTGAAAAAGTTTTACTATATTACCATTCACCTTCAGGTGTTTATGAATGTCCCTCACTCCCAAGATTTGCAGTGAAACCTATCTTTTCCCAGCTGGTTCACCAAAATATCCAGAACTCACATCTTCTACAGAAGTGTGCATAACAGGGTAAACATAAGCATGACATTTTAAGTCATGTTCCCTGGGTTTCTGTTTCTGGCTCTGCTAATTACAAGTTGTATGATTCTGAATACATTACTCATTATCTATTCTATGAAACTTGCTATCTGTACTTGTAAGATGTGGATTATAATGTTGAATGCTGTTGTATTAAAAGAAGTAAAGCTTTCACTTAGCACACTGCTTGGCTCATAGTAAATGCCCAGGTGCTGGCTGGTCGTTGTTGGTGATTGTCATATAGTCCTCTATCTACATGCTTTCGTTTAAGTTGAATGTGGGAACAGTACACACCTAATACCTGCATTGTAAATATGGACTTTCTTGGACGGAACTAATGTTGTCTAATTGCTGATTGCACTTTGAAGCTGGCATGGCTTGATGAGAGAAAGTAATGACAAGCATACACTCTTGATATTCAATGCTTCTTTTCTTGGCGATTATGGTAAACATAAAGTTGAAAGGATACGAGTAAGATGCATTTATCTAGGATTATGGCTGATATTAATTTGGTCTTCTATGAAATGTGTTCTATTGCCTAATATCATTTAGTGTGAGTATTTTTGTTAATTATTAGTAAGAAAATAAGAGGCATTAGTCTTTTATTTTTGATTATTCTAATTAGCATATTAAATTTGTATGAAAACCAGCAAGATTTAACAGAACTTCAAAGTCATGCAATTAATTTTGTGCATTTAGTTTGGCAATGATTTCATGGTTATGATACCAAAAGCAAAGGCAACAAAAGCAAAAATAGACAAGTGAGACTACATCAAACTAAAAAGTTTCTGCACAGAAAAGGAATCAATAAACAGAATGAAAAGAAAACTTACAGAATGGGAGAAAATATTTGCAGACCATATATCCGATATGGGGTTAATATTAAAAATACGTAAAGAACACCTACAACTCAGTAGGAAAAACAAAAACAAAACCAAACAAATAACCCAATTCAAAATGGGCTTAAAATGTCCAAAGAAGACATACAAATGATGAACAGATATATGAAAAGGTGCTCAACATCACTAATAGTTAGGAAAAAGCAAATCAAAAGCACAGTGAGATATCACATATTAAGATAGCTATTATCAAAAAACAAAAGATAAGTGTTTGCTAGAATGTAGGGAAATTCGAACCCTTGTACACTGTTTTGGAGAATGTAAGTTGGCACATCTGTTATGGAAAACAATATGAAGGCTCCTAAAATATTAAAAATAAAGCTACCATATGATCCAGCAATTTTACTTCTGGGTATATATCCAAAAGAATTGAAGTCAGTATCTTGAAGAGATATCTGCACTTCTGTGTTCATTACATATTTATTCATAATGGCCAAATACAGAAAAGACCTAAATGTCCATCAAAAGGTAAATGGATAAAGAAAATATGGTATATACATACAGTGGCGTGTTATTTAGCCATTAGAAAAGAAAATCCTGCAATATGCAACAACATGGATAAAACTTGAAGACATTATGCTAATTGAAATAAGCCAGTCACAGAAGGACAAATATTGAATGATTCCACCTATATGAGGTATTTAAAATATTCAAACTCATAGAAGCAGAGAACAGAATGGTGGTTGCTTGGAGTTGAGGGAGGGGTAAATAGGGAGTTGTTCGACGGGTGTAAAATTTTAGTTATGCACAATGAATAAGCTCTATAGATCTGCTGTACAACAGAGTGCCTGCACTTAACAATACTGTATTGTATACTTAATAAATTTGTTAAGAATCTAGATCTCACATTAGTGCTCCTAACACACACATGTAACAAAGGGGTGAGAAGACTTTTGGAGGTGATGGTTATAAATATTGCTTTGATTGTGGTTGTGGTTTCTTGGTTATATGCATATGTCCAAACTATCAAATTGTATACATTAAATATGTGCAGTTTTTGTATATTAATTACATATCAATAAAGCTATTAATTAAAAAGTAAAATGAAATAAATTTATAATTGGGTATTTGAGTTTAGGGGTTGTGAGGATGTGTGCTGAAGTCCTGAGTTCAAATTTTATTTCCACCATTTATGAACCATATAGTCTTGGGTAAGGCGGTTAGCCTGATTGCACCTCAGTTTACCCACATTTAAAATGAGAATATTGATAGTACACCCTTACAGCATTATTTTGTGGTTTAGAAGAGATTGTATTTGTGAAGCACTTTGCATAGTGCCTGACATATTCTAAGCGCTCAATAAGTTTCTGTAATACTATTATCCACAACACAAATTAGAATTTCCTAGGGTTTGAAAATTATTATTATTAATCTAATGCTTGAAACCTACATTAGACCAATTGAATCAAGAATTTTTGGAGAGAAGACTCAGGCAAGTGTATGTTTTTAAAATTCTCCCCGGGCTATTCTAATAGTATTCAGGACAAGATGGAAACTACTAGATTAGAGAAATACTTAGAAGGAAGAATAGACAAGACTTGGTTGACTGGCTGTGGTAGGTTAGAAAGAGGTAGGAGTTAAGAAGGGGTACCCATATATTTCGTTTTTATCACAGGATGGATTATGGTAACAATTATTGAGAAAGGGAATGCAGAGAGAGAGCAAGTTTTTGGTGAGAGGGTGGATTCTGCTTGAACATGCCGAATTCGATGGTCCTATTATACATCCAAATGCAGAGTTAGGGGAGGCAGTTGGGTTTGAGATCTGGGACTCAGAAGAAAAATGTGGTATGAGGGTATCAAGCTAGAAAGCATTGTCTATAGATAGATGGCACCTGATATTATGGGAGTGGATATAGTCTACAGAAAAAGCTGACAGTGAGAAGACTACCTGGGATTAAACCCCAAGGAATTTCGACATTGAATATTTAGATAAAGTAGAAGGAACCTAGAAAGAAAACTGAGAACAAACATTGTGGTATTCAAATCCAAGGGAATAGATTTCAGCTAGGGGATTGTGATCAAATATGTTTGCCTTTGCTAAGACATATAGTAATACTAGTACTGAATGTGTTTACATTTTCACCTGAAAAAAATCCAAGTGCCTTGCAATTCAAATTCTTCCTACCTCTTGTCTACACTGAAACAGCACAAAGAGTGTCCAGAGGAAAATAAAAAGCAATAAAGAATAATAAAACATAGTCCTACCAAAATTTCCTTGGATATCTGATTTCTCATATTCTCACATTTTCTCCAAATTTGTAGCTCTTCACCCCTTGGTCCTTCAATATTCATTCCCCACTTGTTATTCTTAACTGATGGACTGATTCATTTTTACTAAGAAAATAGAAGCAAACAGACTATTTCATCCTCCCAGTTCTTTCTCTATAGCCTATCTGTATCAATGCTTACAATCTTTTCTTTTATTCTTGTTACCATGGAGATATGTCCTTACTCCTATCTTATGTCAGCCCCTCCAGTTTTAAACTGAATTTTAATTTATTCCATCAAAGTCTGCTATTGCTATGAACCTCCCTCAATCCTGCATCACCGTTTTCCCCTTTTTCTTAAATTCTTTAATCTGTTCCTTAATGTGTTTTTGTATACCAACATGCAAACAAATCTCCTATCTAAAATTCATTATCCTATTTTGACTCCAAAATGCCTTTATTTACCTAGTCATTCCTTCTTCCTCTTTTGTGCAAACTATTTTTTTAAAAAAATACTTTTTTAAGAGTATTTTTTTTAAGTTAACAGCAAAATTGAGGGGAAGGTACAGAGATTTCCCATATACCTCCTCACCCCATACCCCCCACATGTAGAACCTCTCCCATTATCAACATCCCCTACCAGAGTGGTACATTTGTTACAATTGATGAACCTATAATTGACACATAATAATCACCCCAAATCCAAAGTTTACATTAGGGTTCACTCTTGGTGTTGTACATTGTACATGCTTGGACAAACATAGAATGACGTGTATCCATCATCATAGTATCACACACAGTATTTTCACTGTTCTTAAAATCCTCTATACTCTGCTTATTCATTCCTTCCCTCATCCCCCAATCCCTGGCAACCATTGATCTCTTTACCATCTCCATAGTTCCCTTTCCAGAATGTCATATAGTGGAAATCATACAATATGTAGCTTCTTTAGATTGGCTTCTTTCACTTAGTAATATGTATTTAAGTTTCCATTATATCTTTTCATGGCTTCATAGCTCATTTCTTTGTGTCTGAAGGTATTCTCTTTTTAATGCTGTAGTTTATTTATTTACATCTTTTATCTAGCCTTTCTTTTGATAATGACCAATATTTTATAGGTGTGAAATACATTTCAGTTATGTTAAACTTTTATGTCATTGATTTTTCTCTTTTTTAAAAATGCTATTTTATTCCTGTCTGTCTTATTCAATGGGGCTTTTTTTCCTATCACTTCAGGGAAGTTATTCTGGTCAGAATCACTAACGGCCACTTCATGTCAAATCCATTAGCCAATATTCACACTTATTTAACTTCTTAGTTACTTATGACACAATCACCCACATCCACTTTCTTCAGACACTTTTTTACTTGGTTTCTAGCATATTACTCTCATCTAATTGTATTTCTACCCCACGGTTCTCCTTCTGAGTCTGCCTTTATGGTTTCTCCTCACTTGTGACTTCTAAAGTTTAAATTATCCCTAATAATTTTCCTTAACCCACATTTTTTTGCAAATTTTTGTTATTTATATTACGTCCTTTTGCGATCACATCCTACCTCATGGCTTCACATTCCGTCTATAGACTGACAGTTCCTAAATTTATAGCACAAAGTCTGACCCTTCCACTGGGCACCAAAATCATATACCATAGCTCCTTTTTGATATTTCTGATTTGATAGCTAATAAGCATGTCTAACTTAACAAGACCAGGCCAGAAGTACTTACCCAGATTCTACCAATGCCAAACTGCCCTGCCCTTAGTTCTCCACCTCTATCATAGTACCATCATTGACATAGTTTCTGGTATCAAAATTTTCAAAGATTTTCTTGATTGCTGTCATTCTTGCAAACCAAGCTTGTTATTGTTTCAGGGACTTTATATGTAGTTCTTTTATTTCTAGAATGTTTTTCAAAACAAACTCCTTGAGGCTCAGTATTTCTCATCATGTGAGTCTCTGTTTAAATATTTCTTTTTCAGAGAGGTATTCTTTGACAGGCATATCTGAAATAGCCTACTTCTCATTTGTCCTCTGTACATAAAAGCAACTTTATTATTTCCATAGCATTTTTCATCATCTGAAGCTAAATTACTTACTGGTTTATTTACCTTCTATCTCCATCATTAAAATGTAAATATAATGATGGTGAGGACTCTATTGGTGTAGTGCAACACTCGACTCATTATCTGGATAATTATGTATAGATCAGGGCTTATATATATTTGTTGAAAGACTATATGATAAAAAGAGGCTACATGTTTAAAAACACATGGAAAGTAACCAGAGCAGTAGAGACTGAGTATGTGTCACTGTCAAAGACAATAAACCAGAAGAGAGAGAGAAAGAGAACTTAGAACTGAGGAGTAAATGAATCCTGTTTTGTACAGAACTGCCCACTGAAGTGTAGGTGTCTCCCGTGTGGTTGGTGGGCATGGATATAGGACATGAATATGCTTGCTAGACATTTATATTTCATTTGGTAGATTTGGTGCCTAAGGTTGAGAGGCAGAGATTTCAGGTTCTTGGAGAACAAATGGAACAACAACAACATGTATGTGTTGTGTGTGTGTGTGTATATATATATATATATATATATATATATATATATATATATATACACACACACACACATGTACTTGTTCAGATATAAAATCTTTAGAGTCTGAATATTGTGGTACATTTAATGCTCAGTTTTATCTTTAAACAACCTTGTATGTTCGAGTTAATTTCAAAGAGGCTCAGGAAACAATATGTTGTGGAAACTAATGTATGGAGTTCAGAGTCATAAGCCTTAAGTACAGATCCTGGCTGCCCTGACAACTGTCTGTATAAGAGGACTATGGCTTATTCATTAATCTCTGCCATCCAATGTTCCATATCTGAATAAGCAGGGATAATGATGACAAGGTTGAATCTGAGGTCAACTGAGACAGTATGTACAACTGTTAATTCTCCCTCCCCTCTTTACCAGTGCTTTACCCTGCATTATTCCTTTTGGATATGGCTGCATGTTCTAAATAATAATGGCTTTGAAAAATTATTCGCTGTGTATAAAATGATAGCAGAAAACATTTGGAAGTAACTTTAAAGGAGTTTTGAGGGCTTCAGTTATGCATGTCTTAGTGAATTTGAAGAGTATTTTCAGTAACAAGGCCAGGTGTTATTTGACAAGGTATCTTCATGTCATGTAATAGTGATTATTCTTTGTTCTTGTTCAAGTATTGTCCTGTAAAGTGTGTATCCTTAATAGATACTATTGGATATGCTGTCAAGTATGCTTTCTCTCTTATTCAAAACTCCTTTTTCGTAGAATTCTAAGTAAAGCAGATAGCTTCAACAAAGTATATTTGTTATGAAGAAAGAGTTAGCAACATTAATGTCAAATGGCAAATTCAAATGTCTTTGTGTTTGTAATAAAAAAATAGCTCATGTAAAATATGCATCACATTGTTAGATGCCAGTTTAATAATTTGAAAATGATGGTAAGGTGATGGTAAGTGGTGTCTCAGTGTGTTTCTCATTGGCTTCTGCTTCAAAGAAAAGGCCAAATTAAATTGGGCTTTTGAACTTTGAATTTAAATATGTCTCAGCAAAGCAATTAAGCATCTAGGTGACTTTAGGGTCAAGTGCATGGTTTGTTATACCAGGTTCACCAATTAGTAACTGTGTGACTGTAGATTATTCAAACTTTATGAATCTCAGAGCTCCCCATTTTTTAAATAAATATGAATATAATTATAAAACTAAACCCACCTATTTTATGTGACAATAAAAGGACATAGTACATACAAAGTATGTAGAGCAACCAGCATTTAATAATTCAATAGAAGTTATTATTACTATTATTTTATTAACAACCCAGACTTAACCTCTCCATGAAACATTTATAGAAGCCAACCTTTTAAACCAGTCAGGTATG
The DNA here is from genome assembly GCF_011762595.2 of Tursiops truncatus. Taxonomy (NCBI): domain Eukaryota; kingdom Metazoa; phylum Chordata; class Mammalia; order Artiodactyla; family Delphinidae; genus Tursiops; species Tursiops truncatus. The sequence goes on along the minus strand of NC_047039.1, from coordinate 55,175,603 downwards.
TATAATCCCTTTGCAAAGCCACTGCACTTAGAAACTTTTTTTTCATTCTGTTCACATGACTGTCTTCTTCATGAGCCTTGAGTGCCTTAAGGTCTGTGAATTTGTTTCTTATTGGTGTTCCCAGTGCCCAACATATTGCTTGGCACACAATGGTCCTGCATTCAATACTGGTTCAATAAATTGGATGATTCATGTTCATATAACATGGCATTATCTGAAAAAACTTAAACACTCTTTGAAAAAACATTTTATTGGGCCAGCAATTTAAATCATTTTCTTATTTATAAGAATCCTTTGGGACTTCTCTGGTGGCACAGTGGTTGAGAATCCGCCTGCCAATGCAGGGACACAGGTTCAACCCCTGGTCCGGGAAGATTCCCACATGCCACGGAGCAACTGAGCCTGTGCGCCACAACTACTGAGCCTGACCTCTAGAGCCCGTGAGCCACAACTACTGAAGTGCACGCTGAGAACCCATGCTCCACAAAAAGAGAAGCTACTGCAATGAGAAGCCTGTGCACTGCAATGAAGAGTAACCCTGCTCGCAGCAACTAGAGGAAGCCCACGCACAGCAACGAAGACCCAACACAGCCAGAAACAAAAATAAATAAATAAATTAATTAATTTAAAAAAGAAAGAATCCTTTGAAACAGGAGGGAAGGGGGCAGGACACAACCTTTAAAAGAATGACACAGCCACAGTACATGAGGAAAACTAGTGAGAACCAACTAAGTGCAAGATGGTGGAAGAGTCCACTTCCAATAGACCTTGAGCCTCATTATATGCTCATTGTAATACATTAGCATCTAAATGACACTCCCACCTGAGCCATGACAGTTTTGAGGCCAACCATAAAAGGCCAAAAAGTGGGAGGTGGCACAATTCCTGGCAATCTCCACCCCTTCCCCAAAATAATTGGAATAATCCTCCTACTTATTAGTCTATGAAATTACCCAGCCCATAAAAACCACGCTATATTTCAAAGCTCTCGCTTTCTCTCACCTTCTGAGATGGCCCACATTCTGTGGAGTGTGTTTCTATCTAAATATATCTGATTCTTACCTATCATTTCATCTCTGAATTCTTCTTCATGAAGAAAGAACCTCAAATTCAGTGGCAACACCCTGTTTTCATAGAATATGTCTGCATGTTAAATTCTTGATGATTTTTACCATTTTAGGAAGTGTGTGAATGCTGGGATAATTAAATTCACTTCCTGATATAATTTCTATAAGAACTAAAGTGGAGAAAAATTGCGGACGTTATGTCACATTTTCGTAACACATATCTATTGACTTTTTGTAATCTCCCTTCAGGTCACTGAAGAGACATATAAGTCAGTAACCCTTTGAAAACTCATCAGAGTGACTAGGTCATGCAGAAACTAAATATCCTATTAACATTTTCTAAAAATGAGTTTATTTCCTGTAGCAAAGGTGTAGTATACTATTCTTCAAGGGTTGTTTTTTTTTTCCCCCCTACATGATGCATGGTTAATTTCATTTTGAAAAGTGATTAGACTACCTTATTGATTGCAGTGATTGCTTTTCTTGTCTTGAGAAAGGAGACAGAATGTATAATTCTTATTAAAAGTTGATTAGTATTTAATACTGTTAGTCTTGTTGAATGTTGCATAATAAATTCTAAAACTGAAACCTTGCATGGCCAATTACTAAATATAAATACAAAGTAAATCACATCTTCAAGTGGTATAAAAAATTCAAAGGCATAATCTTCAATGTTAAAACAAACCTGAAAAAAAATCTCATTAAAGGCAGTAGCTCTGTGGTCTTAAAGAAGCTTTTGTTGTCTTCTTTGTGGATATGTTTGTGACTTTAGTCCGGGAATAAATACAGCCTGTTTTGTCCCTAATGCATTTAGAATTTACACAACATAAAACCGTACAGCTACCCAATTGTTTTATTTTCCTAAGGATTTTATCTACACCATGAATTACACCATGAATTAAAATGTATATGTCTTCAATGTACAGATCTAATTTACAAACTCATATTCTAATAATACTCTGACAAAATATTTATTTGTATTTTGAAATGGGTTTGCTAGTAAATAGAATCTAAACTGCTGAAACAGATATACAAAATGTTATCACTGTGAAAATATACTTATTTCTTCCATCTGTTGAACAGTTCTCAGTAGGTATAAGATCTCATATGACTGCTGAATGAAAGGACTTCTGGAGAGTGTGGCATGAGAGAGTTGTGACCTTAAGGTGGTATTTATTTTGTGACTCTTTGGCACTGTGACATCAGCTGTTTTCAGAGAGATCAGGGCATCACTCCTTCCTGCCAGCTTAGAGTATACTGCCTATGGCCACTGGGGACCATACACACTGCATACCTTTAAATCTGATATAGAGGAGCAAACCCCCCCCCACAATGACTGCAGAGTACAATGGAATCTGTGAGTACACTCTGGTTAAATTTTATGCAGTGGTTGCCTGAGCCACCTGCTTCGAATCTCACGGCCCATTGTGCAAAAAGTATATCACTCTGTTGACAGCAATTGAGATTAGTGGTAGTGACATGCACATGTGGAGGAGTGCTGAGTAGGCAGAAAAAAATGAGCAAAAGGGAAATGAAGTGACCTCCTAATAACAGATGAACATGACTCAATCAGCAATGGAAATCAATGAGCTGAAAGGAAGTGGCAGGGAAAATCAATGAGGGAATAATACACTGACCAATGAACTTTGTCCCCTTTTTGTATTCTCGTCTGGCTGTAGCAACCTAAATATCCAAGTGTACCCCTTCCAGATCATTCTAGCCTTTCCATTCCTATTTATATTCTCAGTTGCCTCTAGTTCCCATGCTACTATACATCAGGTTCTGTGCACAATTTAAAGCATCGAAAGATGATGCAACTGTCATCCCCCACACCCATGGGAAAGCAACCAGGGATAAAACTTCTTCTGAGAAAGTGGCTGTGCAAAACATGGCAGAGTGGACATCAGCAGAAAAATTTAGACGGGGTTTCCAGGGCCTTGAAAGCAAGTTTCAGCTTTGCCATTAAGTTGCATCTCTGTGTCATTTACTTAAAATTTGAGCCTTAATTACAATGGACATTATATGTATACAGGTTAAACAACTGTAACACATCAAACAATTGCTGGAAATATCCTTATGTCTCACAGGACCCTAAAGTTTCTAAGTTATACATTATCATTGTGAATTAAGCAAATATTAACATTGAAGAAGTGGTATCATTTTGTTTCAAGGGCAAGTAAGACCGATAAAGTCAATTTTGCATTTAATAATAAGATTTTAAGGTTTATTTAGAGTTTATTATTGTAAGCCTGGAGGAAAAAAAAGAGCAACTCATGAGAAGGAACAAGGCCACAAATTCAGCTAATGACTATGAGATTAAATTCTGAATATCTGGAATTTAGTGTTCTACCTTGTACTGTGTGGTCTTCCACAGCCACAGTCACTCTCTGTTCTTCCATTTCCTAACCTAAATAATAAACCTAATCTAAATCTGATGTCTTCCGAATCTTACTGAGACTACATTAAGAAAAAAATTCATAAAAGTATCTCAAAATCTATAAAGTTTAAAATAAAATGTAAGGTACTATGATTGGGAAAAGAGCAACAATCTGTACATACAGACAGAGTTAACAGGGAAAACAGACAGCTTTTTTTTTTTCAGCTTAAAATAAAAATTAAAAAAAATTTGTGGACAGACTCAATACTCTGTCACACTTTGTGATTCTAGTTGAGTTGTTTTCCTCTAATTTATCAGCAGGAGGTGTTTTTTTTTTTCCTGATTGATAACGTTGTGGTCATTGATTGAATATTTCAGCCGGTCAACATTTCTGTTTGGTTCTGTGAGTCTCCGATCTGTTCTCTTGGTTCTTTCCCTAAGCAGAATATATACACCTGGATGGCCTGGCTATGATTCAGACTTCTTTGCATCTCCCATCAAATTTAGCAAAGTGCCTCATTTGAGAATAGATGCTTCAAATATAGTTTTTGTTAATGTTGCTCATGAGTTGCCTAACTTGTGTTAAGTACTTACCAATAATAATGTATAACATTTTAACATTAAGTATTTTATTCTTTACTAAATCCTATACATGGATTTTTCAGCTTTACATTTAAGAAAACCAGGATGCAGAGCTTTCAGGAAAGTCAATTGTCCGAGAGTATAAGACTTGTAATTGAAAGAACCAGAACCTTTCAGCTTCTCTCTGCAGCTGTCCTTGAGAAAAAGAAATCGTAAATATAGAGCTCCCATTGGAATAAAAGTCCCTTTTTGAGGCTTTTCTGAGAGTAATTCCTTCTGTAGCCTGAAGAGCCTTCTTGTTTGGTCTGAGTGTCTTTCTTTAGAGAAGGGGATACCCCTCAGCTCATATTGCTGGTGGAGTTAATTTTATTCATACAGATGGGTTCTCTCCAAAGGAATCCCTGAAGAACTCAAAGTCTGTTTTCCATGGGCTAATTTATTGGTTTTCAATTTTTTCAAACTGTTGTGGTTTTTGCTTATTTGGTATGATTTTTTTTTTTCCTCAAATAACATCTTACATGAAATGTCAAATTATAAGACAGAATGCTGTTCCTCGATTTGAAGTGATGGAGTTAACGGCCAGGAGTCTTGTCCCTTCCAAGCTTTAGACCCAGCCCTACTTTACCACTGGGTTCCAGCATTTTGCAAACTGCAGACCTATGCAAATTGAAAGCTGAAATTTTCTGTAAAATGTGATTTTAAAAATGTTTCTTTCTGGTCAAATTAGAGAGTGAAATAGGGAGAATCAGAAATCCAGCCAAGGGTCACTTTTCTCTTTTGCTAAGGATACTATGATATGTACTTTTATCAACCATACGCTGATGCCTATTTTAGGTATGGCACAACGCATGCACAGAATACCAATCCTGGTTCCAGATGCAATTAGGTTCGAATCTACCACTTACTATATTTATGATTTTTGATGAGCTCTTTAATCAGATTATCAGGGTTTTTTTTTTCATATGAAAAGTGGTAAAACAATTCATCTGACAAGGGGTCCTATGTGGTTATAAATAATAAAATGCATGTACAATGCCCAGCACAGTTAGTGCTCATGCATACTAGGTATGCATATGGTTACTCATATCCTTTGTCCTAATAAATCTCACAAGAGGAGAGAACGCTATTTAGAAAAATACAGGTATTACTTTCACAAAACAACTATCAGCTCTATTAGCTCCACAGAGTTTGCATTCATTTACTTCTTATTTCACCATTTCTATACCCTGATCATGGGACATGCAGTCAAGAAACAACTTAAGCAGGAGCATAAAAACATTATGCCTTCCTGAAGATTATAGTCAAGTGAGGGGACAGGGCTATGGATCAAATAATCACACAGATAAAGGTAAAATTATAACTGGCATGGTGCTCTAAGGTCAATAGAGACTGCTTGAGGAAATGACAGATATGAAGAATGAGTAGAAGTCAACTGCTAAAGAGAAAAGCAACTGTAGCTGGAATGAGATAAGACATGTTAGAGCAGGTGCAGAAGAAATATGAATATAAGGTTTCCAGGTAAATCAGCACTTAAGCAGGCATTCCAGTCAGGACTCAAGCAACAAAATAACTTGGAGTTCAGGAAATAGTAGCATCATTCAAGCAAAGTGATAGAAGAGTGTGGGTAACATGTAGTCTGTTGCCTTAGGAAAGCATACAGTCAATTAGTTATTAGCACAAAAGTGTATCAAAGATGTTATTCTGTGGGTTAGTCTTAAAAGGGACAATTGTGTAAAGGATGGATAGGACATCTGTCAGACAGAACTGAAGGGATATTTAAGAAGGAGCCCCTGAGGATAGAATGGTGATGATTACTGGCTGTTGACCAGAGTCAAACAAAGTGATTGAAGAAAAGAACATCTTGGGCAGCAAACATATCATCGCTGGGAGCTGACAGAACACAAGTTCTCGGTTAATTGGAACTAGACTTTTGGGGAATGAGGCACTGTTAGGGCATGACTGCACATATTAAATTTTGAATACTTTTCAAAACAAAGACAACTCACTACCATATAATGCAATACAGCTTGTAACAGAATTTGGCTATTGATTGGCCATGAGAATGGAAAAAACGAAGTTTATCCTTCTCATCTCTCTTTTGCACAGAATGTGAATATTATCACTGTTAAGCAGAAATAATGTTGGTTGGTAAAAAGCTGAAAATATGAGAAATAAACAGATTACGCTCAAAGGAAGAATGTTGTCCTAAAATGTTAAAAGAATGAAGTATATCTATTTACATTGTAATGTTGGTTTACAATAAGCAGGATATAGTACTTTATGAGCAGTGTGAAATTGTCTATGCAAAACATATATACAAAAAATGATAAGGAGATATTAGCAATAGTTAGTTGCCTCTCAATGGTAGAACTACATGCAAATACACACAGACACACACAGATACAAATAATTTTTCTTTTTTAAACTATCTATGATTTTAAACTTTTTCTATAACTGGAAGGTAATACTTTTATAACTGGAAAAAGTAATAACAATCACAGGAAATGATTAATATAGAAGAAAAAAACATTTAGAAATCTTAAAGTATTTTGTTAAATTGACCTCCTCCCTAAAACTTAGTTAGGTGACTAGTTCAGAACCAGACACAATTTGGTCACATTTTCAAAATTTTCAAATGAGTTCAAAAAAGCAATGACATTTTTGGGGACAGTATTGAAATTTTGTATACTTAGCTTATTCAGTGTGAAAATGTTTTCAAATATCCCTAAAATTGTCTGAATATTTGTTAAGGCATGTGACGAAATATAACATGGGACATATATCTGCAAAGATAATTGGCTCTTCCATTCTGCATGTGTCCTGTTGATGATCTCACTGTGTGAATACAGGCCAACATTTCCTCACTCATCATAGAATATCAACCTTTCCACTTAAACATCTGCTATACAAAATACCTGAATCTCTCTGAGAATACCTGGGGTTCAGGTTTTTGCAGGTAAATTTAGCCTTACCTTTTTGCTACCACACCTCTGTCAAAAATCGAGCTAAGATAAATGCTACTAAACAAGCTAATCTGAAAAACAAGCTATTCCCTCCTCTACTTTATGTTCAATCTTTGCATAAACTTCACCACCAGATTTTGGCTTAGTTTTCTGTAGCTCTTCATTAACTTGGTTTACAGTAAGAATATGTTCATTGGGTTAAGGTATGATGCTGTGGTAAACAAAATTTCGGCCTCCACAATCTTTGCTTCTTAATGTTATGCCTGGAGATAAATTAGGTAACATGGCAAAAGGGATTTTTCAGATGGAATTAAGATTATAGACTTTAAGACAGGGACAATATCCAGGATTATCTGGGTGGGTCCCATCTAATCACTTGAGCCCTTAAAAGCAGATAAATTTCCCCAGTTGGGTCAGTGAGAAAGATATGGCAGAAAAAGAGGTAGGGGAGATGAGAAAAAGGGGAGATGAGAGATTCAAAGGATAGGAAAAGGATTTCACCCAAGCTGCTGGCTTTCAGCATGTGGAAAGGGCCCAGAAGCTATGGGACACAGGTGACCTCTAGAAACTGAGACTGACTACTAGCTGAGAGCCAGTAAAGAACAGGGACCTCATTCTACAACCACGAGGAACTGAATTCTGTCACCAACCTCAATAAACTTGGAAATGGACTCTCCCCAAAGCCTCCAGAAGGAAACCCAGTCCTGTCAACACTTTGATTTCTGCCTTGAATACTCTATGCACAGAAACCAGCTGAGCCACACTCAGGCTCACAAGTACTTGGGCGTGTGACCTACAAAACTCTTAGATAATATATTTGTGTTGTTTCAAACCACTAAGCTTCTGGTAAAATTTTTTATGGAGACAGTAGAAAATCAATACAATGTTCTACTTCTGGTTTTTATGTGGGGTCAATACAAGAATGGTCATATAAAGAATGCTTACACATTTTCTAAAAATCTAAGATCTAAAATCTAAGATCTTAAATTGCCCCTGCATAAGAAAATATATGATATAGTTCTATTTGTGAATAATAAAACCATTATCATTTATCTCACCATGAAAATATGAAAAGGCAACCTATGGAATGGGAGAAAATATCTGCAAATCACATATCCAATAAGGGGTTAATATACAAAATATACAGGGAATTCACATAACTCAATAGCAAATAAAAAATTAAAATCAGAAATAAAAAATGGGTAAAGCACCTGTACAGAAATTTTTCCAAAGACATACAAATGGCCAACAGGAATATGAAAAGGTGCTCAACATTTGCAATTCAAAAGTGAAATGCAAATCAAAACTGGTTATTATCAAAAAGACAAGAAATAACAAGTGTTGGCTAGGATTTGGAGAAAAGGTGACTCGTGCACTGTTGGTGGGAATGTAAGTTGATGCAGTCACTCTGGAAAATAGTATGGAGGTTTCTCAAAAAATTAAAAATAGAACTGCAAATGACCTAGCAATTCCAGTTCTGGGTATTTATCCAAAGAAAATACTAACATAAGAAGTTATATGCATACCTATGTTCACTGCAGCATTACTTACAATAGCTGAGGTATGGAAACAACCTAAGTGTCCATCAAGGGATGAACAAAGAAATTATGGTATATATATATACAAGGGAATATTACTCAGCCAGAAAAAGAAGAAAATTTTGCCATTTATGATAACATAATTGGACCTTGAGGGCATTATGCTGAGTGAAATCAGACAAAGACAAATACCTTATGATCTCACTTATATGTGGAATCTAAAAAACAAAACAAAACTAAACTAAAAAAAGCAAAACTGATCTCATAGATACAAAGAACATATTGGTGACTGTCAGAGGTAGGGGATTGGAGGGTGGACAAAATGTGTGAAAGGGATCAAAAAGTATGAACTTCTAGTTATAAAATAAGTAATTCATGGAGATGTAATGTAAAAAAGAAAAAGAAAGAAAATCATCTATCTACACACACACACACACACACACACAGGTATATAATTCATCCTTAAGAAAGAAGGAATTCCTGTCCTCTGTGACAACACAGATAAACCTGGAGGGCATTATGCTAAGTCAGACAAGTCAGATAGACAAATACTACATACTATCACTGATATGTGTAATTTAAAAAAAAAAATAATAAAGAAAAGAATTGAACTCATAGAAACAGAGTAGAAAAATGGTTGCCAGAGGCCAGGGAGTGCAGAAAATAGTAAAAGGTTGGTGAAAAGGTACAGAGTTTCAGTTATAAGATGAATAAGCTCTGAAAACCTAATGTATAACCTGGTGACTATTATATAATTAAAATTTGCTAAGTGAGTAGAACTTAAATGTGCTCTCTCACAGACACAAAAGGTAAATATGTGAGGTGATGGAATATGTTAATTAACTCAATGAAGCAAATCCTTTTACAATGTGTATATATATCAAAACATCACATTGTATACTTTAAATATTGTACAATTTTATTGGTCAAGTATACTTCAACAAAGCTGAAAAAGGATATTATAACATCTTACATGAAAGTAATTGCCAAATGGATTAGAATTAAGTATAAGATAAAACAAACATTACTTTATTAAAATATAAATGTAAAAAGAGAGGTGAATATTGATCAATTTTTATAATCTGAAGGATTTTCTAAATTTAAGAATGATGGAGTATGTCACCAGAAAAAAAAATCTTTAAGGTATAGACTACATGGAAATATACCATATAATGTGACTAAAAATATACAAGAAAAACAAGAAGAAATTCCATAAAACCAAGTGAGAAAAATAATTGAAGTAGATATAATAGGAAAAGTTTTATACCCTTAATGTATAATAATTTATATCTAAAATTTGTTAAATACTTACTGTGTCCTAGGCATTACTCTAGGAGTTTCACACATCTTAAAAGATTTCAATTTAAATTTTACAACATTTTATTCTGAAATTCAGATGAGAGAAATGGAGGTAACAGAGAGGCTAACTTACTCAAGACCACATTAGTAGTGAGGACTGTTGGGAAAGACAAACGGTGGAGTATGTCTGATGTAAATAGTTTGTAAGTCTGGAATCTATTGGAGGATTCTAACATCCAGGGAAAGGCTTGGATGGTAAATTGTGATTAATTTTGATCAATTTCAACTCTTAGCACTTTACTAAGGCACCCATCTCCCACCCCTACTCCACAGCAGGTAGCCATGCACACATTCGGGAAAGCTTGCATGTAGCTTGTGGCAGCCAAGGTGGACAAAAAGCACCTTGTCCTCCAAATATTGGGGAACTGTGGTCTGATCACTAATTGCTGCTTCTGATCTCAGAGGTGCAAAGAGGCAGGTGGCCATTTTTGATGCACCACCCTCATTTTTTTCAAGCTTTTCCCCCTCTGGCTGAAGTGAATTCCAAGGGACTTAAAAACCTATCCCCCTTCCCACTTTCATTTTTCTGTTTTACCCCTTTTGGGAGCTAGAGATTAAAGACTAGCACATTCAAAAGCAACTGAATATATTCACCATGCATTCCAAGGAAAAGGTACAGGCTGAGAGAAGACTAGAAAGCATCTTAAGTTTATACATTAAGTTGATTCTCAGCACAGAGGCAGTCTACAACAATAACAAAACCCATAAACAACAGTAATAAAAAAACACTAAAAAATACCAAACCCCAGGAAGGGAGGAGAATCCAGTTTCTAGAGTTACCATATTATTAGATTCAAATGTCCAGCTCTTAGCAAAAAGTCACAAAGCATACAAAGAAATAGGAAAGTATAGCCACATTCAAAGGCAAAAATAAATCAACAGAAACTGTCTTAGAAAAAAATCTGATGACAGATCTACTAGGCACACAATTTCAAACATCTATCCTAAAGATGCTCAAAGAGGTAAGGAAGATGTGGAAAAAAGTAAAAATGAAATGATGTATGGAAATATTAATGAAGAGACAGAATATATAAAAAGAAACCAAAGGAAAATTGTAGAGCTAAAAATACAATAACTGAAATTAAAAATTCACTAGCAAGATTCAAAGAGAAATTTTATTGAGCAGAAGAGAAATGTGTGAACTTGAAGATAGGGTAATAGAAATTATCAAGTCTGAGGAACAGGAGAAAATAAAGATTGAAGAAAAAGGAAGAGCAATTAAGGGAACTGTGTGACACCATCAAGCGGCCCAACAAATGCATTTTGGAAGGAGAAGAGAAAGATAAAGGAACAGAGAGAATATTTGAAGAAATAATGGCCAGATCATTCTAAATATGAAGAAAGATATGAATATAAACATCTAAGAACCTCAATGGCTCCAAGTAAGATGAACTCAGGAGATGCACACTGGGATACATTATAATTAAATTTCTGAAAGACAAAGAGAAAATCTGGAAAGGAGCAAGAGAGAAGTGATTTGTCACATACAAAGGATCCTCAATAAGACTGTGAGTAGATTTCTCATCAGAAACTGTGGAGGTCAAAAAAGCAGTGGGCCAATATATTCAAAGTGCTAAAAAAAAAAGTCAGCCAAGAACCCTATATTTGGAAAAAACTGTCCTTAAAAAATGAGGGAGAATAATTACATAGCTATTATTTATGAAATAAGAGTATTTTATAATAAAATAACATGTATTTCACTAAACAAATGTCTAGAATGCATTAATTACAAAAATATTTTTAAATTAGGGAGAAATTAACACATTCCCAGATAAACAAAAATTTGAGGGAGTTTATTACCATTAGACCTGCTTTGCAAGAAATGCTAAAGAGAGTCCTGTAATTCAACATAAAGGAACACTAGACAGTAGCTAATAACCAAATGAGGAAATAAAAATATCTTTGTAAAGGTAAATACATGAACAATTATAAAACCTCGTATAATTATAACAATGGTATGCAACTCCACTTTTTGTTTCCTGTATGATTTAAGAGACTATTACATTAAAAAACAATCAGTCTAAAAGCTAGTAATATTGTAACTTTGGTTTGTACTCCACATTTTGTTTTTAACATATTTTAAAAGACAAATGCAATTAAAAGAATTATTATTTTATGTTGTTGGGCAAAAGATGTATGAAGATGTAATTCTGTGGCATCAACAATTGAAAGGGGTGGTGATGGGGCTGTAAAGAGCAGAATTTTTCCTATGTTATTAAAGTTAAGCTGATATAAATTCAAATTAGAGTGTTATAACTTTAGAATGCTAAATGTAATCTCCATAGTAACCATAAAGAAAATAGCTATAGAATATACACAAATGGAAATGAGAAAGAAATTTCAATGTTTCATTACCAGAAAATCAACTAAACAAAAAGAGAGTAACACAGGACATGAGGGACAAGAAGCTATAAAACATATGTAAAACAAATAGGAAAATGACAGAAATAATTACCTTCTTACTGGTAATTACTTTAAATATAAATGGATTAAACTCTTCAATCAAAAGACAAAGATTGACAGAATTTTTTTTTTTCTAAAAAAAGAAGCAAACAAACAAACAAAAAACCCAGGAACCAGTTATATGTTGTGTACAAGGTACTCACTTCAGATCAAGAGACATATGTCTGAAAAGGGATTAATATCCAAAATATATAGAGAATTCCTAAACCCATCAACAAAAAACAACCCAATTCAAAAATGGGCAAAGGTATTAGATAAACATTTCTCCAAAGAAGATATACAAATGGCTAATAAGCAAATGAAAAGGTGGTCAACATTAGGAAAATGAAAACTACAATGAGATACCACATTACACTCATTAGGATGGCTACTATTTCTTTTCATTTTTAAAAAAATTTATTGGAGTATAGTTGACTTACAATGCTGTGTTAGTTTCTGCTGTACAGCAAAGTGAATCAATTATACATATCCAATAGGATGGCTACTATTAATAAACAAACAAAACCAGAAAATAATTGTTGGTGAGAATGTGGAGAGATTGGAACTCTTGTGTGTTGCTGGTGGGAATGTAAAATGCTACAGCAGCTATGAAAACAGTATCCTAGTTTTTCAAAAAATTTAAATTATAATTACCATATGATCCAGTAATTCTACATCTGGGTATATAACACAAATAATTAAAAGCTGGGTTTCAAAGAGATATTTGTGCACCTATGTTCACAGCACGGTTACTCACAATATGAGGAAGCAACCCAAATGTCCATTGGCAGATAAACAGACATGCAAAATGTGGGATATACATAAAATGGAATATTTTTCAGCCTTAAAAAGGAAGGAAATAATGGTGTATCCTACAACATCGATGAACAGTGAGGACATTATATAAGTGACAGAAGTCAGTCATAAAAAGACAAATACCATATAATTCCACTTATATGAGGTATTTAAAAGCAGTCAAAATCATCACGATAGAAAGTAGAATAGTGGTTTCCAGGGGCTGAGGAAGGAGGAAATGGGGAATTGTTGTTTAAAGAGTATAGAGTTATAGCTTCAAAATATGAAAACAGTTCTGGAGGTAGATGGTGAAGATGGTAGCACAACATTATGAATGTATCTGATACCACTAAACTGTACACTTAAATGGTTGAAATAGAAAATTTTATGTTATGTATATTTTATCACAATAAAAAACGGGTAAGAAGGTTTATTTATCATTGTATAATCTCTATTCTGAAAACTCAAATTAAATTTGGCAAAATAGATATAAAATGAAAATGTTCTTTAAAAATGGTATTAACAACCTTTAAATAATAGTTAACTTATTTGAAAATGGTAATAAAATGGCATGTATTATGTATTACATGAAGGTGGATCCTTTCAGACTTCCATAGAGCTGTGTCTTCTGTAATTTGTATCCTATAATATCTATAAATTCTTATATAGGATTGTATGATTTTTTTGCTATTGCTTCCTTTAATTTTTTTTACTTAATAATAAACTATGTTCATGTTTGATTATTTTGGACTAGCTCACTGGTGTTCAAGTACCTGTTATATAGCTAGCAGAGCATAAAATTATCCTTTTTTTGTCCTTTAATTGGCCAAAGCTGCAACATCTGTCATTTTTGTGAGAATCATTTCAGTTTCAAAGGCAGCATGAACAGTCTGGCACAGCCACATCAGTATCTCTGGTTTAATCTTCTTGCCCATCCTCCCTCTTTTCACTAATCACTTTCCCCCCTTCAAATCTCCTTCTCTTCACAAAGCTTCCTTTCACCTTATGGGACCCACTACTGCATCTTGTCTGGCTATTGATTCTGCAGAGTGTGCCACCTCAGTAATGCTAGGTCATTCATAACTACATGTAGAATTTTTATATCCCTCTTCCATCATTTTTCCCTTTGCCAAAGAGTAAAATTTCTATCTAGTAGCCACAATAACATGCTATGAACTAGAATTTAATCAGTAATAAGAGTATTAACGATCATTAAAAAGGATGTAATAGTAGGAACCACACAGAATTTTTCTGGTTCTGTGTGTTTTGTTTTTGTTTGTTTGATTTTTTACATTTCAGTCTCTGTGGATTCCTTCTGGGATACTCCTTCTGGAGTTAAATCTGCCCAAACAGATAAGCTCTGCCATGAATTAAAAAAAAAAAAAAGGCAAGGTATCATAGAAGTGTGAGCATAAAATTTGTTCCCTGCTTGATAAAATCCTTTAGAATATTGTAATGTTAGTATTATTTTTCTCCCCTTTTCTTTTATCAACTGGAAAGGCAGTTTCACCTTCTGCTATTATAGCACCATACGCTCTAGTCACACTGACACTAAAATAACAAAAAAAGACACCATACCCTTTCTTTTGTCTCCATCCTTTGACAAATTTTGCCAATAAGCATAATTTCTAACTAAAAGAAAATCGAAGGAATAACTCCCTATTTGTTCATTTCTGCTTTTTCTGAGATTACACAGCAGCATGGGCAAAGTTGACTACACTATTAAGTAAAACATGGCACAAAAGTTTTACACTTTAGTATCAAAAATGTATGAAGTTTTTTCCAAATACATGAAAAGGAAAAAAGTAATTCTGGATCAGTGTAACTAGCTTCACCCAAAAAGTTCTGTTACCATAACAACTTCATTATTTATTCACTTAATGTGATTTAATTTAACAGTCAAGGCAATTGATTTTTCTGAGGCGTAATTCCTTTATTTATACTTTGGGGAGTGTAAATAAAAAAATAAAGTAAAATATGTGAAAGTCTATAATGCAGATACTATAAAATTTAGTTGTAAAAATCAAGCAGCACACATAGAAATCAATACATAAAATTGATTGAAAAATAACAAGAAAATAACTTAGTATTCATCATGGTGAAATAATGGCAGATTAACTTTTTGCACATCAATTCCCAATTGATAACTATGAAATACAAAAAGCATGCCTTTGAAGACATCTGAGGTACACCAAAACAACCACAGCTTGAGGGGTGAGAATCACAAAAAGATGAGAAGAATACTTAAATAGATCCAAATTATTCAATGTTTTCCCCACAAGATATTTAATATTTCTGAAAGTAGCAACCAAAGGAGAAGCTAATAATGAAGTACAAAGTGATGGCTGTACCTAGTAAAAATTGGTTAACTTTCCAAAATCTCATGGAGCAGGAGGACAAAATTTGAGTTTCCGGGCTATAAGTCAGCCACGACATGAAGGGCTAATATGTTAGAGTGAAAGAAAGTATTTACTTTAAAGTGAGCCCATATGACAAATCCACAGCCAATGTCATTCTCAATGGTGAAAAACTGAAACCACTTCCTCTAAGATCAGGAACAAGACAAGGTTGCCCACTCTCACCACAATTATTCAACATATTTTTGGAAGTTTTGGCCACAGCAATCAGAGAAGAGAGAGAAATAAAAGGAATCTCAATCAGAAAAGAAAAAGTAAAACTGTCAATGTTTGCAGATGACATGATACTATACATAGAGAATCCTAAAGATGCCACCAGAAAACTACTAGAGCTACTCAATGAATTTGGTAAAGTAGCAGGATACAAAATTAATGCACAGAAATCTCTGGCATTCCTATACACTAATGATGAAATATCTGAAAGAGAAATTAAGGAAACACTCCCATTTACTACTGCAACAAAAAGAATAAAATAGCTAGGAATAAACCTACCTAAGGAGACAAAAGACCTGTATGCAGAAAACTATAAGACACTGATGAAAAAAATTAAACATGATACAAACATGGAGAGATATACCATGTTCTTGAATTGGAAGAAACAATATTATGAAAATGAGTACAGTACCCAAAGGAATCTACAGATTTAATGCAATCCCTATCAAATTATGAATGGCATTTTTCATAGAACTAGAACAGAAAGTTTCACGATTTTTATGGAAACACAAAAGACCCCGAATAATCAAAGCAATCTTGAAAAAGAAAAATGGAGCTGGAGAAATCAGGATCCTGGACTTCAGACTATACTATAAAGCTACAGTAATCAAGACAGTATGGTAGTGGCACAAAAACAGAAATATAGCTCTATGGAACAGGACAGAAAACTCAGAGATAAACCCACGCACATACGGTGACCTTATCTTTTATAAAGGAGACAAGCATATACAATGGAGAAAAGACAGCCTCTTCAATAAGTGGTGCTGGGAAAACTGGACAGCTACATGTAAAAGAATGAAATTAGAACACTCCCTAACACCATACACAAAAATAAACTCAAAATGGATTAAAGATCTAAATGTAAGGCCAGACACTATAAAACTCTTAAAAGAAAACATAGGCAGAACACTCTATGACATAAATCACAGCAAGATCCTTTTTGACCCACCTCCTAGAAAAATGGAAATAAAAACAAAAATAAACAAGTGGGACCTAATGAAATTTAAAAGTTTTTGCACAGCAAAGGAAACCATAAAGAAGATGAAAAGACAACCCTCAGAATGGGAGAAAATATTTGCAAACGAAGCAACTGATAAAGGGTTAATCTCTGAAATATACAAGCAGTTCATGCAGCTAATATCAAAAAGAAAAACAACCCAGTCCAAAAATGGGCAGAAGACCTAAACGGACATTTCTCCAAAGAAGATATACAGATTGCCAACAAACACATGAAAGGATGCTCAACAGCACTAATCATTAGAGAAATGTAAATCAAAACTTCAGTGACGTATCACTTCACACCCGTCAGAATGGCCATCATCAAAAAATCTACAAACAATAAATGCTGGAGAAGGTGTGGAGAAAAGGGAACCCTCTTGCACTGTTGGTGGGAATGTAAATTGATAGAGCCACTATGGAGAACAGTATGGCGGTTTCTTGAAAAACTGAAAATAGAACTACGATATGACCCAGCAATCCCACTACTGAGCATACAACCTGAGAAAACCATAATTCAAAAAGAGACATGTACCACAATGTCCACTGCAGCACTATTTACAATAGCCAGGACATGGAAGCAACCAAAGTGTCCATCAACACATGAATGGGTAAAGAAGATGTGGTGCATGTATACAATGGAATATTAATAAGCTATGAAAAGAAATGAAACTGAGTTATTTGTAGTGAGGTGGATTGACCTGGAGTCTGTCATACAGAGTGAAGTAAGTCAGAAAGAGAAAAACAAATACCATATGCTAATGCATATATATGGAATCTAAAAAAAAATTGGTTCTGAAGAACCTAGGGGCAGGACAGGAATAAAGATGCAGATGTAGAGAATGGACTTGAGGACATGGGAAGGGGGAAGGGTAAGCTGGGAAGAAGTAAGAGAGTAGCACTGACATATATACAAATGTAAAATGTAAAGTGTATTATTTTACCAAATGTGAAATAGATAGCTAGTGGGAAGCAGCTGCAATGCAAAGGGATATCAGGTCGGTGTTTTGTGACCACCTAGAGGGGTGAGATAGGGAGGTTGGGAGGGAGACGCAAGAGGGAGGAGATATGAGGATATATTTATACATATAGCTGATTCACTTTGTTATACAACAGAAACTAACACAACAGTGTAAAGCAATTATATTCCAATAAAGATGTTAAAAAAATACCTGTAATACAATAGCTTCCAATGCTAATTTGTTTAAAAATGCATTTTCTCTATAAATAAAAGCTCATTCTCAATATAAAATTTGAATTGTTATATACATTAACTATTTTGATATTAAGAGAATGTTTGTTCATGTGGTACAAAAAGCATATTAGAGTTCAATCACCAAAGAGAGTAAAAATGGGACCTTCTTAAGGACAATGATACAGTTCTTACTTTACTTTCTGATGGCCTCACAAATCTCATAACCTCCCACAACCCTTTCATAAGATAAGGCAAATGAGTATCAACCCATGGTTTTTTAACCTTAGAATACTTTGCTATTTATTTTAATTGAATGTCTAGACCCTTCTTCTCATATCATTGACATTATTGATCCAATAATTGACAGAAATCATCACTGGACAATTGTTACTGTTGCTGCCGAAGATGTGGAAAAAAACCAAGAAATTCTTAATTTGCATATTGCAGTCATAATTTAGTTTGTGTCTTCAAGTATACAAGATTCTTCTCATCTACATATTTTGTTTGACCTTACAGGTGACTAAAAAATAATGAGAGTAGTAACAAACTTGTATTTCCCAAAAGATTTCCAAAGCTTTAACTGATCTTTCTGGAATTCCCAAAGATTATTTCATGAGCCTCTGCTGTATCTTCTAGGAATTCTTGACCAAGATAAACCCTAAAGAAACTGTCATGAATTTGAATGGCTGTTCTATGTAAAAAATATGCAAATCAAAGCATTACCAAAATGCATTAAGTGCTCCACTGCCAAACTTCATGAATCAAAGATGGGCGGAGTCACACTGAATTCTATTTCATAATGCTGTGGTTTATTTACTCCCTTAAAAAAACACAAACTATTTTAAAAATCATTTAATTTATAGATACTCAAAAACATTGGTCTGAAAAAGAGTAGTGTTATTTTTCCAAGTAATATACAATTTTCAGAGGGGAAGAACAAACACCCAGATAAGTGATTTACTTACTTAAGACCAACTCATGCCTTAATGTTGAAGAAGGAAACAGCATCTTGATTTGATACTGTACTGGGTTCACTTGAGCTGATTATATGAAAATGGAAGGACAGGAAAATGAAGAAAAGAAAGGTGACTTTTCATTTCAAGCTCCAATGACACTTTGCTGAGATGTTATGCTAAGCATTTTTAGACATGTAGTTAAACCATTTAAAGTTAATCTAGGATCCTAGGAGTAGCCATTTTTTGAGATTATGTGACAGGTATCAGAGGGATAGTAGCCAGGAAAAATAAAGGCTAATAATACATTTTTATTTCATGGTGATTAAAACAATAATAGAAATGAAAAGAAGAGTTCATAATAATGAGTCAAATGTTTTGCGTCTTTTGCAGTTCTCAGTTTATATCCATATTAAGATAAGAGCATGCCACTTTAGGACTAGGTATATATTATTAGACGTTGTCAAGCTCAACTTTCTTATTTCATAAAATACTGCATCTGGTATTTCAAGAAAGGTTTATGAAACATCTTCACTACCCATAATATGATATAAAAAATTCTGTATTAGAAAGCTTTCTGTTTTAGTGTTGATATATTAAAATAGCAACTTCCCTAAAAAATAAATAAATAAAATAAATAAATAAATAAAGTGAGCGCAACAGTTGAAAGTACTTTTAAAATCAAGGCATTTACTGATTTCTAAGTGGTGTTGCTATGATAGACTTAACACCAGAGAAAAGGATAGTAAATAGGTTAGGAAGCTGATGAGAGCTTTCAGGACTTTCACAGTGATGTGGAAAAAAAAGTGTGTTTCAGAGGCCACCATGTATTAGTGATCTTCATAAACACTTTTACAGACACACACACACACACAGAAGCCCACGTAAGAGCAAACTGGAAATAGGCTAGGCCTTAAAAAAGACTGAATAACAGCTTTGACCAAAATCAGTCTCAAGGTTAAACTAATCTGCTCCTGTTCTAAGAATATGACATATTTTTAAGAGGAAGTTAACTATATATTTGGAGGACCAATTTATTTCTAATTTGTTTTCATATAAAATGGCAAGAATAATTTTTTTAAAAGACTGGGATGTCAGAAGACAAAATCAAATAAGTAAAATTGGAACAAACAAATAGTAAAATCTAACATAGAGATGATCCTAAAATTGTAGTTATCAGAGGAAAAGAATAGACAACAAAAGGGATATTTTAACTCAAAAAGGTGAAAACTATAAAATAACAATTAAATTGAAATTATAAAACTGAAGACTCCAACAACTGGCATTCAGAAAACACTAGAAGACTTAACAGCAAATTAGGCATAAAAGAAGGGGGGGATCACTGAATCAAAAGAAAATACCCAGATGCAAAATACCAGATGTACAGAATAAAGTTCAAAATGTACTTTCAAGACCAAAATATATATAACAAAACATACTGAAAAGTTCTGACATAAGTGTACATGGAGACCCAAAGGAGGAAAGGAAATATGAGGAATAGACACTATTAGAAGATAAGATGAGCAAAAATTTTCTAAACTGGTGAAAGATAAAAACACTCAAATTTAGGAGTTCTACAAACACCAGGTGGGATAAACCTAAAGAAAGCCACTGTTAGAACAAACAGAAGAAAAAGAATATTGTATTATCAGAAATGAAGAGAGACATCACATACTGATAAAAGGGTCAGTTCTTCAGAAAGACATAACAATCCTAATTGTGTGTATATCTAACAATAGAGCCTCAAAGCATAAGACAAAAATTGATAGATCCAAAAGGAAAAATATATATATCTACAACTAAAGTTAGAAACTGCAATACTTCTTTCTCAGTAATTGAAAGACTAAATGAGCAGAAAACCAGTAAGGATGTAGATGACCTGAAAACATTATTAACTAACTTGAAGTAATTCACATTTTTGGAGCACTCGACTCAACAACAGTTGAACATACATCCTTTCCAAGTGCTCAAGGACACATGCATAACATTCTACTGAAACTCTGATCTGCTCCCAAAATGAGCCAATGAAGCACATTTTCCCAAGGACACAATCTATTGTATAGAATTCAACAAACTAATGTCCTCACAATACTCTTCCAGATAGGTGGAAGAGTATATTAAAAGTAGAAATGGGCAAACGAGATTACAAGAAGTGGTATGATGTATAATGAAGGCTATTGATAGAGATTTCCAGTTTCACTTGGATATGATTTTTTAAAATGAAGCCTCTACTGTGATCAGATCATCCAGAAAAGAAGATGCAATAGAGCTTGGACAGGTTAGAGATGAGGAAGTTCAAGTATTGGGAATCCAGAAAAGAGGTTATATTAATCAAAAACGGCTCTGGTTTTCATTTTTGCAGTAGATTGGAAAACAAGTAAAACCTTATAACTTGGTAAAGGCAAACACAAAAGTTTAAAATGAATGCGAGAAGTCAAGAGTGAATAGAGCTGGAAATTCAGTAGTTAACAAGCTAGATGACCAGCAAAATAATGGAGATTTTAGTGGAGACAGAGGAAGTTTTCAGAAAAAAGTGAAAAGGTTAAGGTACTTGTATCAGCTACCCAGACCACTTGAATTAGTAGAAGAGTCTGAAACTCTTACAAGAACAGATTCTTTCACTATCCCTTCAAGTCTAAAATTCAATCTCAAAATATGTGCTGCTGAAAAGTCATTCACAGACAAGACAAAAATTTTCTAGATTTAAAAGTTTTATTCAGGTACATCCAGTCTTCTCTTTCCCAATCTCACTCATCTCAATGAATTGAATGTGTTTTGAAGACAGAATGATGGTTTCCCTGGTAGAAGGCCTAAGAAAGAATAGTATTTTGTCAAAGTAATGTATACACAATTTTATATATATATATATATATAAATTTTATATTATATATATAATATATATATAAAATGATATCAATATAAAATATATGTAAAAATGATCACATGAGTGAGTGCACATTCACAATACTCAGCATTACAAATACAGGAAAAATGACTTACTCTTTTATTCAATAAGATCTTTTTATCTTATAATTATTTGCTTTGATAAATTGTACCATTTATTTCTGGTATTCAAGGAAATATTTAAGAACACGCGAGTAAGAAATGGCTTATTTTCTCAAACATTATGTTAATGTTAAGTATGACTTTCAATGAGTCTCACTGTTAAATATTATGGAATTCTAAAGGGTCATAAAGTACATAATTTTAGGTATTAAAAAGGCTGCCAAAATGCTGCTTCTTTGCTAATTTACAACTTTCTGGAAAAAGGTTCAGCAATGAGTCATGATTCTATTCCTGGAGGGTCATTATCTGCCTTCTCTCTTGCTCCACAGCTAGATTCTGGCTCTAACAGCATCATATATGTACTCATCTGCTCGGTACTATAGGACTTCATAAATAGTTTCACAATTACTGTGTGCACACAGCTACAAAAGCAAACCTACTGAACTTCCATTTCCACCTAGGATAATAAAGCTTTAATAACAATAATAAAGCTTTAAAGAATGTTGCTTTCCCAAAAACAATGAAAAAATCCAGATACACTAAAAATCATAATTTTCATTAAACCCATTAGAGAGGTGAGGGTACAAAACAACCAAATAACCTGAATTTCAAAGAGGCACAAGTCCAAAAGAGTCAGAATGCACGAACTTTATTGCCTATAGTAAAGCACTGGCAGAAGAAGCACAATCCACTATTTAAATAGATGAGAAGTCAACAAAATTTTAATAAAAGGCTAAATAGAGGATAGAATGTCATTCTGGAATAGGTAGGGGCCACAGACCGAAATGGAGTTGTTACTCCCCCCAAAGCCTTTTCATACACACCTCTACTTGAGTGTTTATAAAAAAGATTGGAGGCAGGAGAGAAAACTAAAAAGAGCCCCTAGCTCTTGATAATGGCAAGCATGTAGGATTTGATCAGTGGTTGTGGGAGCACAGGCATATCACAGGACTCACTTCCTTACACTCTTGTAAGAGCCTTAAATGACAGAGAGAGAGATAGCATGGCTGTTCCCTGTATAAAGGCAATGACATTTTGGGGTTAGGGGTCAGAAAAATAAAGCCTCTTTTTCCTGAAGGAGAAGTAGAAAATCATCTTAGACTCAAAATACTCTATGGCTACCAATCATAGGTCTTATTCTACTGCGAGAGTATAAGAAAACTCCTTAACCAGCACCAATTACAAATATAAAGCAAAGTTTGGTTATCATTCCAAGGGGCAAAAGCACTGAGAAAGCTCCCGTAATTTTGGCTCAGGTGCAAAGGACCTCCTTCAGACTGAAGCTGGATCAGAACAACATCCCCTTACCCCTCACATGACTCTAACAGAGAAGTCTACGGATAAGGAGGGGCAGGAGCATGGAGAGAGTCCACCTTTGAAGTGCGCATAGACAAAGTGGGCTAAAAGTTGATGGTAGAGAACTAAAACTGAGAGAAACTCTCTGACACCAAAATCTCTACCCTACACATAAGGAGATGGAAACCCACCACTGGAGGAGTCTGATGATTGGGATTACTGATATTAACTGAAGTCATAGTAAAAACAAAACCCAAATAAACTTCATTCCCTTGCCTAGACTATGTCAACTCCCACTTTAATGTTCTGAGAGAAAAGCCATGTTTATTTCAAGATGCAGATACTATTTACTTTAGAATTTACTGTTTTACACATAATGTTCAGCATATGATTAAAAAATAACATAATTTTTGTGATATAAACAACAAAATAAGGGAAAAGTACCTCAATACATTGTGAAGAAACAAAGGGATCAAGAGAACCTGACTCAGAGTTGAACTATAACCCACTACATAACAATGTTAAAAGAGCTATATTTATTATGTTAAATGATCTAATGGAAAAGGTGGGTGACATGAATGAATAGATGCAGAGGAATGCAAAGAATAAGAATTAAATGGAAAAGCCTAGGGAAATTAAAAAAACACTCCAATATTAGAAAATGAAAGTCTTTTTACTGAATCAGTAGTAGATTCAAAATGGTCCTCTGGATTCTCCATTAGGGTCTCAAGATTGCTGCACTTCTTTTGTGATGGCTCAAAGGGAGAGTGTCCCATGAGTCCTAGGTTGAAACTGCAGGACTTCCTCTTACCTAGTCTCCACTATATTCTATTAATCTAACAAGTCACTAAATTCACTCTAGATTCTAGGAGAGGGAAAATAAACTCGTAAATGCCACCCCAATGGGAAGAGTAGCAAAGAATGTTTACTTTTCTTAAATCTCTCATTATATATACCCCATTCTCCTAATCCACATTTGTTGTTAAAACTAATCAGGGGCATTACAATTTAAAATATTCAAATATAAGTAACTTTAGAGATGAATGCCTGTAAACTTTACAAGCAGAAAGAAAAGGCAAGTAGGAGAAAATAACATTTCCATTTTCTTATCTCTAATTTATACTCTAATGGAAAACAATATACCATGCTAAGGACCTGTTTTACTTATTACCTAACTAAAATTTTTAACTTATTTTCTGACATTTAACTCCAAGCTATTTACTTTACACTACAATTTCTTGATTAATTTATTATTTTAGAATAAAAGGTTATTAATCTTAAAAACATATGTTTTAATTTTTTATATTATCCAAGGCTTTTCACATATAATCTTGTATTTTATCTCCATTATGCTACAACAAAAGGTGAAATGAAGGCAAATTCAAGCAACAAATTATTTCATTTCTTTTGTGACAAAACCTAATCTAACTGATTTTATTCCTTTGGATTTAATGAACTATTTGAACAGGTTTGTTCTGTAGGATGGCCTTGTTGGAATGAAACGTTAAGAGAAATGCTTGAGTTTTAAACAGTTGAAGCAGTTATATTAGAATCTTCCAGAATAAGCCTATCTATATCACTTTATGCTTTTATATTTAAACTCTCTTCTTTTTACTGCCAATAAAAACAGAAATGTTGAGAAGACAGAGTGTGATCGTATAAGCCAAATGTTGACATAAATGACATTTTACTTTCATTCTATCCTTATTACTTAAATGGTTTCTCTCAAAAGTCACGAAGAAGCATTGTGATTCATATTTATGACTGATTCTGAATCCACAGAAATGAAATAACTTTGCCGTTTTGTACAGATTTAGAAATAAAAAATTATTTTGAGTAATTTTTAAAATTATGATATATAGAACATTTTGTCTGTTGCTTTAAAATGTATTTTAATTGGACAAAGAATAAAAAAAGAAGCCAGTGAATCAATTTGATCATTTTGAATATTTTAATCAGAAATGTGATCTAAAGCAGTTAGAAATATCATTTATTTATCAAACTTAGAAATATTTGTCTTTTAATTTGGGCCTTTTTGATATTGTATACACTTAAAACTTTAAACATAGCTTTTGGTTGCTTAGGAAAGCAATTATTTGTCTTTATTCACTTAGTAAGCTTGCCATAAATTGTCACATGAGTAAAATTTGGTTTGTATTGGTCTGACATACTGCACTTCTCGTTAGCAATCATAGAAAGCTATACTCAAAAACCCTAAGATGAAGTTTAATAATACTCAGTACCTTTTCCAGTGATGGGATATGGTGCTGGCCTATAATTCATGTTGTAGTGTTACTATCTAAAATGTGTCTAGGCTCTTTGATCAAAAAAATATCTTCTAAAATGTATATAAGGTGTTTCCGGGTCTTTGCACTGAAACATACTCTGAACCTGTCCACATGTATATTTTTTTGGTCATCATTTGCACTTTTCTACCTTAGTTTCCTTTATTTCAGAATTTCAAACATCAGTTTCTAGAACATACTCTGAAGAGTATTTCTGTAAGGAAAATCCTATCATCTTCAGAAAATCATAAGAAAGTCAAAGTTTAAGAAAAAGTTGTATGTTAACAAATGAATAGGTATATCCTGTGACTTCAGTTTAAATTATAGCATGTGCAGTCTTTGTTAATGTCCTTTTATATTTAAATCAAAGCATTTATTTCACATACAAAATTAGAAATGTTAATTACTAACACATTAAAGAGAAACAAAATGTAATTATTTCTTGCCCAACTGCACAAAGATTTGTTAAATGAAAAGCCCTATTAATTTAAAAGCAATTACAAGTTATGAGTAATCTTAATAGTTACAATATTATTGAGGATAAATTGCTTAAACCTTTAATTAAAAGTTGAATCATCATTAAAACTATGTAATTTGGAAAGGAAAGGGTCTTGAGTTCAAACAATTTTCTAATTCAATACTAAATCTAGTTAAAATTTAGTTACACTACAGTAACTTTCACAACCCTGATTTTGAACTAACAGTTTGAGACATGCTTACCTGGTATACTTTTCTCTACTGTGATACTAAAATATAACATGCTGGGACTTCCCTGGTGGCACACTGGTTAAGAATCCGCCTGCCAAGGCAGGGGACACGGGTTCGAGCCCTGGCCCAGGAGGATCCCACATGCCGCAGAGCAACTAAGCCCGTGCGCCACAACTACTGAGCCTGCGCTCTAGAGCCCATGAGCCACAACTACTGAGCCCACGTGCTGCAACTACTGAAGCCCAAGCGCCTAGAGCTCGTGCTCCACAACAAGAGAAGCCACCACAATGAGAAGCCCACGCACCTCAAGGAAGAGTGGCCACCGCTCGCCGCAACTAGGGAAAGCCTGTGTGCAGCAACGAGGACCCAACGCAGCCAAAAATAAATAAATAAATAAATTTATTTAAAATATAACATGCCAAAAATTGTTTTTATCTAATGGCCAACATCAGTGACATCCATGAACTTTGATCTTTTAAAACAGCCATTTCCAAACCATAAACCCATTCAAACTAGACACAGTTCGCCATTCTTGATGGATTCTTCTATGCCTTAGTATGCTGTCTTTGGACAGGTTGCAAATCAAGAAGAAACAGTCATAAATAGGGAAATTAACCCATGGAAAGACCAGCAATTACGATGCAGTAGCATATTAAAAATGAATGCAGTATCAGTCAGAACATCAAAGCAGATCCACTGAACTAGGGCTCTGTGTGTGTATATGTATGTATGTATACTTATACTGGGAAACACAGAAAACATAAAACAGCTGGCAGAAAATATGCTGCCCCTTGGCTTTACACTAACAGCAGCCAGAGAAGAGAATCAGTTAACTATAATGGAAGTATCATTCATAGACATCTGTCCACTTTGAAGAGAAACCAACACACTTTTATAAGAAAATAGTGTCTTAGTAATTACTACACGCACGCACACACACACACACACACACACACACACACACACACACACAAATGCCCAAACACATGCAGAAAACTTTTTTCATTCTTCATTCCATAAGAATTAATTATAACATCTGGCTCAAAAGAAATAAAAATGAAGTGGAAGTATACATTCCAGCTTGGGGCTTTCTATTGTCCCTGAGAAGGTATTTTACTGGGAAGTGTGCACAATTATGTCCTTTTTGAGAAAGAGTGTAGAATTGTAGTTGAAATGTATAGGTTTAGATGCTTGCAATATTCAAGGTAAACAACCACTTAAGTGCCCATATGTGTCTGCCTTTTCCCTTTAACACTGTTTCAGCAATTAGGAATGTTTAAATGATCCAGTAACTACCACCTCTCACATCCAGAACTAAAAGCAAGACTCAATACCATTAATGAAAAATTCAGCATATTCAAGCAGTTGAGTGAGAACCAGGCCCTATATATCCACAAACATCTCCATGTCTTGGTTTTAGATGGCTGTTTTTTTCATGCATTACTGGGATAATAATTTGTTGTTCTAGTCACAAATTTGTTCTTGACCTCTGAAAATTCTTACTGTAAGAATATATAGAATTCTTACTTCAGAAATCTACATGAAGATTTTTTTAGTCTATTAAAGGTTTTAGGGAGAAAGGTACAGCTGAGTAAACTAAATGATGGCAAATTCCAAACCAAAAAAAAATGAATAGTACTTTCAAACGTTATTTGTAACTGATTATATTAGAAATTGGAATGAAGATCTCTATTGATGCAACTTATAAGTGATAATTATATTAAAAATTTAACCATAAGGGTCATTTTAACTTCTAATATTAGGAAAATAGTTATACTTATTGCTAGTTTGCTTTTTGTTTTCAATCTCAGCCCATCTTGGTTTTGAAATCTATGAGGAAGGCAGGTAGTGAAAACAAAAAACCAAACCACCAACCAACCAAAGTGGAGTGATGCACAGCCAGTGGTTCTGTGAGGTTCCCTGAAGGGTAGGAAGGTATATGTAGAAGCTAGGTACAGAGACTGAAGAAAACAGAGGTTCTGGAATGCTCCTGCTACAGAAGAGTAATTTATGAACATATGGCTTTCAGGTAGTCAATAACCTTTGAATTTGAGTATGGTATCACCTAAAAGTTTCTTTAAATTAACCTCTTGCTAAATCCATGAACAGGTTATATTATACAATAGGTCCTCCGATAGGAGCTTTATAAGAGATAAACAATGTAAGAAAGAACCTTGAATTTTCAAAACTGAAGGACAACAAAGTGGTAAATAGAAAAGACAAATTTTTGTTCTCAGGTATTTAAAAACATAGGTACAACTGTAAAGCAAAAATGATAGCATTACCTGTTTTTTCAATACATGGTATGTAATACTTATAGAAACAATAAATTAAAGATTGGTTAGAAGCGATAAATGAGCTTACAAAGTTGGCGTTTTCTGGATTTTACACAAAGTGATATGATATTAACCTTATGTAGACATGAAAGATCTATATATTAAAAATGAGTTTAAAATGCAAAGAAATGTATACAAAAAGTCAGTAAGTAAATGAAGTAAAAATATAAAGAAAGAAAAAAAAGAAAAAATAAAAAAATTAATTTAAATATTCTGAAAGAAGTCAAGAAAGGAAAACACCACCACAATGCAAAGACAAACAAAATAATTATACAAAATAATAACAAAATAGTACAGTTAAATACACATTGATAATTATATGAAATGTTAATGCTGTAAACAGTTCAAACAAAAAGCAGAGATTGAAAAATTTGAACTAAGCGATCATGAAAATACAACATATCAAAGTTTGTGGGGTGAAGCTAAAACAGGGCTTAAAGGGAAATGTGCAGCTTTAAATGCATGTTTTAAAAGAGGAAAAATATCTAAAATTAATGACCTAAGCCTCCACCTTACAAAGAAAAGAAAAGTATGGCCAGGTAAACCTGAACAAGTTTAAAGAAGGAAATAGATTTAAGAAAAGATATTAATAAAATAAAAAACAGAAAGACAATAGAGGACATAAACAACACCAAGTTTATATATATAAATCTTGGTTCTTTGAAATCACAAAAAAAATAGATTGATTAGCAAAAAAGGAGAGAACACAAATCAATATAAGCACCAATAAAATAGGTGTTTTCACCATAGATCCTATAAATTTTAAAATAGTAAGAACACAATACATAATTTTCTGCCAACAAATTTAATAAATTAGATAAAATGAATAAGTTTCTTGAGAAATACAATTTAAGAAAATTGACACAAGAGGAAATGGAAATTCTGAAGACCCCTATGTCTATTACCGAAATTGAATGTGCTAACATTTCCTCTAAATAAATCTCTAAGTCAATATTTTATTACTGGTCAATGTTATCAAAGAATAAATAACACCATGCTTACAAAAAATGTTTTAGAAAACAAAGGGAGAAATATCACTTTTACAGCTCATTTTATTAGGCAAGCATCACCCTAACCCCACAATTTGACAAGGATATTACAAAACAGAAAGAGCATGGGAATATAGATGTGAAACAATTTTACATCTTTTTTCAGGAATATAGAACAAGTAGGAACTATCATAGTAATGCAAGCTTCATTTACTACGTCAAATGCATCAGCAAGCATCAACATATTAACTGAGTAAATGGAAAAATCACATGAATATTTTAAAGGATGAAAAAAAATAGAAAAATATCCTATAATTGAAGGACATGAGTTTCCATATTGAAAGCACACAATGGGTGCATAACAGCTATGGATAAAATTAGATTCACACTAAGACATATGGTAAAACAACACATTACTGTCTTTCAGCAGAAATTCTAGATAAAACACAATGTTACAAAAACTCAGAATGACTTTGGGCTTTTTGAATAGAATACTGAAAGTAAAAAGACAATGGAGGGGGACGGCTTCAAGATGGCAGAGGAGTAAGATATGGAAATCACATTCCTCCCCACAAATACATCAAAACTAATCTACATGTGGAACAACTCCTACAGAACACCTACTGAACGTTGGCAGAAGACCTCAGACTTCCCAAAAGCAGCCTCAGGAGCAGTGGGTTAAATCTCCACAATTAACTTGATGTACCCTGCATCTGTGGAATACCTGAATAGACAGCGAATCATCCCAAAATTGAGGCGGTGGACTTTGGGAGAAACTGTACACTTGGGGTTTGCTTTCTGCACCTAATTTGTTTCTGGTTTATGTTTACCTTAGTTTAGTATTTAGAGCTTATTATCATTGGTAGATTTGTTTATTGATTTGGTTGCTCTCTTCCTTTTTTTATTTTTTAATATATATATTTTCCTTTTTCTTTTTTTGTGAGTGTGTATGTGTATACTTCTTTGTGTGACTTTGTCTGTATAGCTTTGCTTTTGCCATTTGTCTTAGAGATCTGACTGTCCTTTTTTTTTTTTTTTAGTATAGTTTTAGTGCCTGTTATCATTGGTGGACTTGTTTTTTTGTTTGGTTGCTCTCTTCTTTTTTTCTCTTTCCTTTTTTTAATTACATTTTTATCTTTAATAATTCTTTTCTAACTTAATCACTTTAATTTATATTATTTATTTCTTGTTATTTCTTTTCTCTCCCTTTTCTTCTGAGCCATGTGGCTTACAGGGTCTTGGTGCTCTGGCCAGGTGTGAGGCCTCAGCCTCTAAGGTGGGACGGCCGAGTTCAAGATATTGGTCCACCAGAGACCTCCCGGCTCCATGTAATATCAAATGACAAAAGCTCTCCCAAAGACCTCCATCTCAATGCTAAGACCCAGCTCCACTCAATGACCAGAAAGGTACAGTGCTGGACACCCTATGCCAAATGACTAGAAAGACAAGAACACAAACCCACTCATTAAAAGAGAGGCTGCCTAAAATCATAATAAGTTCACACACACCCCAAAAAACACCACCAGACGTGGTCCTGCCTACCAGAAAGACAAGATCCAGCCTCATCCACCAGAACACAGGCACCAGTCCCCTTCACCAGGAATGACACACTGAACCAACCTTACCCACTGGGGGCAGACACCAAAAAAAACGGGAACTACGAACATGCAGCCTGTGAAAAGGAAACCCCAAACATGGTAAGTTAAGCAAAAGGAGAAGACAGAGGAACACACAGCAGATGAAGGAGCAAGGTAAAACCCCACCAGACCAAAAAACTGAAGAGGAAGTAGTCAGTCTACCTGAAAAAGAATTCACAGTAAAGATAGTAAAGATGATCCAAAATCTTGGAAACAGAATGGAGAAAATACAAGAAACATTTAACAAGAACCTACAAGAACTAAAGAGCAAACAAACAATGATGAACACACACAAATGAAATTGAAAATTCTCTAGAAGGAATCAATAGCAGAATAACTGAGGCAGAAGAACAGAAAAGTGACCGGGAAGATAAAATAGTAGAAATAACTACCACAGGGCAGAATAAAGAAAAGAGAATGAAAAGAATTGAGGACAATTTCAGAGACCTCTGGGTCAACATGAAATGCACCAACATTCGAATTATAGGGGTCCCAGAATAAGAAGAGAAAAAAAAAGGGAATGAAAAAATATTTGAAGACATTACAGTTCAAAACTTCCCTAATATGTGGAAGGAAACAGTCAATCATGTCCAGTAAGTGCAGAGTCCCATACATGATAGATCAAGGAGAAACACGCCAAGACACATATTAATTAAACGATCAAAAATCAAATACAAAGAAAATTATTAGAAGCAGAAAAGGAAAAGCATCAATTAACATACAAGGGAATTTCCATAATGTTAACAGCTGATTTTTCAGCAGAAACTCTGAAACCCAAAAGGGAGTGGCAGGACATAGTTAAAGTGATGAAAGGCAAAAACCTACAACCAATATTATTCTCCTCAGCAAGGATCACATTCAGATTCGACAGAGAAATTAAAATCTTTACATATAAGCAAAAGCTAAGAGAAGTCAGCACCACCAAACCAGCTCTACAACAAATGTGAAAGCAACTTCTCTAGGCAGGAAACACAAGAGAAGGAAAAGACTTACAATAACAAACCCAAAACAATTAAGAAAATGGTAAAAGGAAAATACATATTGATAACTACCTTAAGGTAAAGGGATTAAATGCTCCAACCAAAAGACGTAGACAGGCTGAATGGACACAAAAACAAGACCCATATATATGCTGTCTACAAGAGACCCACTTAAGACCTAGGGAAACATACAGACTGAGAGTGAGGGGATGGAAAAAGATACTCCATGCAAATGGAAATCAAAAGAAAGCTAGAGTAGCAATTCTCATATCAGACAAAATATACTTTATTTTATAAAATAAAGACTATTACAAGAGACAAAATAGGACACTACATAATGATCAAGGGATCAATCCAAGAAGAAGGTATAACAATTGTAAATATTTATGCACCCAACATAGGAGCACCTCAATACATAAGGCAACTGCTAACAGCTATAAAAGAGGAAATCAACAGTAACACAGTATTAGTGGGGGACTTTAAAACCCCACTTTCACCAATGGACAGATCATCCAAAATGAACATAAAGAAGGAAACATAAGCTTTAAATGATACATTAAACAAGATGGACTTAATTGATATTTATAGGACATTCCATCCAAAAACAGCAGATTACACTTTCTTCTCAAGTGCTCATGGAACATTCTCCAGGATAGATCATATCTTGGGTCACAAATCAAGCCTTGGTAAATTTAAGAAAATTGAAATCATATCAAGTATCTTCTCCGACAACAATGCTATGAGACTAGATATCAATTAGAGGGAAAAAAAAGTCCTGTAAAAAATACAAACACATGGAGGCTAAACAATACACTACTAAATAACCAAGAGATAACTGAAGAAATCAAAGAGAAAATCAAAAACTACCTAGAAACAAATGACAATGAAAACACTATGATCCAAAACTTATGGGATGCAGCAAAAGCAGTTCTAAGAGGGAAGGTTACAGCAGTATAATCCTACCTCAAGAAACAAGAAAAATCTCAAATAAAAACCCTAACCTTACACCTAAGCAATCAGAGAAAGAAGAACACAAAAACCCCAAAGTTAGCAGAAGGAAAGAAATCATAAAGATCAGATCAGAAATAAATGAAAAAGAAATAAAGGAAACAATAGCAAAGATGAATAAAACTAAAAGCTGGTTCTTGGAGAAGACAAACAAAACTGATAAACCATTAGCCATACTCATCATGAAAAAAGGGAGAGGGCTCAAAACAATAGAATTAGAAACAAAAAAGGAGAAGTAACAACTGACACTGCAGAAATACAAAGGATCCTGTCAGACTACTACAATCAACTCTGTGCCAGTAAACTGGACAACCTGAAGAAACAGACAAAGTCTTAGAAAAGCACAACCTTCCAAGACTGAAGCAGGAAGAAATAGAAAATATAAACAGACCAATCATAAGCACTGAAATTGAAACTGCGGTTAAAAATCTTCCAACAAACAAAAGCCCAAGACCAGATGGCTTCACAAGCAAATTCTATCAAATATTTAGAGAAGAGCTAATACCTATCCTTTTCAAACTCTTCCAAAATATAGCAGAGGGAGGAACACTCTGCAAATCATTATATGAGGCCACCATAACCCTGATACCAAAGACAGACGAAGATGCCACAAAAAAAAAGAAAACTACAGGCCAATATCACTGATGAACTTACATGCAAAAATCCTCAACAAAATACTAGCAAACAGAATCCAACAGCACATTAAAAGGATCATACAACATGATCAAGTGGGGTTTATCACAGAAATGCAAGAACTCTTCAATATATGCAAATAAATCAATGTGATAAACCATATTAACAAACTGAAGAAGTAAAACCATATGATCATCTCAACAGTTGCAGAAAAAGGTTTTGACAAAATTCAACACTGATTTATGACAATAAAACCCTCCAGAAAGTAGGCATAGAGGGAATTTACCTCAACATAATAAAGGCCATAGATGACAAAGCCACAGCTAACATCATTCTCTAAGGTGAAAAACTGAAAGCATTTCTCTAAGATCAGGAACAAAACATGGATGTCTACTTTCACCACTATTATTCAACATAGTTTTGGCAGTCTTAGCCACAGCAATCAGAGAAGAAAAAGAAATAAAGGGAATACAAATTGGAAAAGAAGAACTAAAGATGTCACTGTTTGCAGATGACATGATACTATATATAGAGAATCCTAAAGATGCTACCAGAAAACTACCAGAGTTAATCAATGAATTTGGTAAAGTAGCAGGATACAAAGTAATGCACAGAAATCTATTGCATTCCTATACACTAATGATGAAAAATCTGAAAGAGGAATTAAGGAAACACTGTCATTTATCATTGAAACAAAGAGAATAAAATATGTAGGAATAAACCTGCCTAAGGAGAAAAAAGACCTGTATGCAGAAAACTATAAGACACTGATGGAAGAAATTAAAGACGATACAAACAGATGGAGAGGTATACCGTGTTCTTGGATTGGAAGAATCAACATTGTGAAAATGACTATACTACCCAAAGCAATATACAGATTCAATGAAATCCCTATCAAACTACCAATGACATTTTTCACTGAACTAGAACAGAAAATTTCACAATTTGTATGGAAACACAAAAGACACTGAATAGCCAAAGTAATCTTGAAAAAGAAAAACAAAATTGGAGGAATCAGGCTCCCTGACTTCAGACTATACTATAAATCTACAGTAATCAAGACAGTATGGTACTGGCACAAAAATAGAAGTATGGATCAATGGAACAGGATAGAAAGCCCAGAGATAAACCCATGCACATAAGGTCACCGTATCTTTGATAAAGGAGGCAAGCATATACAAGGAGAAAAGACAGCCTCTTCAATAAGTGGTGCTGGGAAAACTGGACAGCTACATGTAAAAGAATGAAATTAGAACACTCCCTAACACCATACACAAAAGTAAACTCAAAATGGATTAAAGATCTAAATGTATGGCCAGACACTATGAAACTCTTAGAGGAAAACATAGGCAGAACACTCTATGACATAAATCACAGCAAGATACTTTTTGACCCACCTCCTAGAGAAATGAAAACAAAACAAAAATAAACAAATGGGACCTAATGAAACTTAAAAGTTTTTGCACAGCAAAGGAAACCATAAACAAGACGAAAAGACAACCCTCAGAATGGGAGAAAATATTTGCAAATGAAGCAACTGACAAAGGATTAATCTCCAAAATATACAAGCAGCTCATGCAGCTCAATATCCAAAAAACAAACAACCCAAT
This sequence comes from Tursiops truncatus, assembly GCF_011762595.2. Taxonomy (NCBI): domain Eukaryota; kingdom Metazoa; phylum Chordata; class Mammalia; order Artiodactyla; family Delphinidae; genus Tursiops; species Tursiops truncatus. Next base: position 55,140,218 of record NC_047039.1, on the reverse strand, counting down.
CCAAAAATGGGCAGAAGAGCTAAACAGATATTTTTCCAAAGAAGACATACAGATTGCCAACAAACACATGAAAGGATCCTCAACATCACTAATCATTAGAGAAATGCAAATCAAAACTAAAATGAGGTATCACCTCACATCAGTTAGAATGGCCATCATCAAAATATCTACAAACAATATATGCTGGAGAGCATGTGGAGAAAAGGGAACCCTCTTGCACTGTTGGTGGGAATGTAAATTGATACAGCCACTATGGGGAACAGTATGGAGGTTCCTTAAAAAACTAAAAATAGAACTACCATACAACCCAGCAATCTCATTACTGGGCATATACCCTGAGAAAACCATAATTCAAAAAGAATCATGAACAATAACGTTCACTGTGGCTCTATTTACAATAGCCAGGACATGGAAGCAACCTACTTGTCCATCGACAGATGAATGGATAAAGAAGATGTGGCACATATATACAATGGAATATTACTCAGCCATAAAAAGAAATGAAATTGAGTTATTTGTAGTGAGGTGGATGGACCTTGAGACTGTCATACAGAGTGGAGTGTGTCAGAAAGAGAAAAACAAAACAAATAATTTATGCTTACACATATATGTGGAATCTAAAAAAGAAAAAAAAAGAAAAAAAAGATGGTCATGAAGAACCTAGGGGCAAGACAGGAATAAAGACACAAACCTACTAGAGAATGGACTTGAGGATACGGGAAGGGGGAAGGGTAGGTTGGGACAACGTGAGAGAGTGGCATGGACATATATACACTACCAAACGTAAAACAGATAGCTAGCGGGAAGCAGCCGCATAGCACAGGGAGATCAGCTAGATGCTTTGTGACCACCTAGAGGGGTGGGATAGGGAGTGTGGGAGGGAGGGAGATGCAAGAGGGAAGAGACATGGGAACATATGTATATGTATAACTGATTCACTTTGTTATGCAGCAGAAACTAACACACCACTGTTAAGCAATTATATTCCAATAAAGATGTTAAACAAAAAAAAAAGACAGTGGAATAATGGCACTATATTTCTGCAGAAATATCATTTTTTAACCTAGAATTTTAAATCCATCTAAGTTATTAATCAAGTTTAGAGCAGAATAAAAACATTTTTAGCTATGCAAGGACTATAAATATTTGCATCCTGTTATCCATGCAAAAGAGGCCTCTGGATAATATCTACCATCAAATGAGAAAGTAAAGTACAACAGAGTAAGATATGGAACATAGGAAACAAATAAATAGAATATAGGAAAGAATTAGAGGGAACCACCAATAAGAGATGAAAAGAGATCCCAGTGTGAAACATATGTACCAGACATAGAAGTTAACCATTCCAGATTGAATCTGTTTGACAAGATACAAATATTCTCACAACTGATCGACAACATTAACTTCTATATCTTTGCCAACCTTTTTTAGAACAAAACAAACAAACAAAAACTACTGGAAATTGTATTCCACAAAAATAAGGAATTAACTGCTACATGTATAAAATCCAATCTTTATGAAGGGAAAAAAAACCTGAGAGTAGTTTTTTTTTTACTTAAAGAAGAAGCCATTGGAGTTAGGAATCAGTAAATTTCATGAAAGAAACAAATGGGCATTGACATATATTAATGCTCCATGTTTACAGTCAGTAATTTTGGATATTATGCAGATATTACCCAAATAATATTAAAAGGCTTGCTACTAAGGCTTCTTCCCAATTTTCCTCACCTTGAAATAATAATTTTTCTACTATGGTAGCCACCAAAATTACTTTACTATTATTTGGTTTTTAAAAAAATTGCGGGCATGACATACTTTGATTTAAAAAAATTTAAAGGTATCAATAATTTTAGATCTATCATTCCTTAGAAGAGATTTGTTTGGATGACTTAAAAGCTGGATTTGAAGGCTAAGGTAACGTTCTATAACTGTATTTCCTTTGGAATACCCATTCCTCCTCCAGTTAGGAATTGGTAAGTTTTGATGAGTTTGAAGAAATTCAAGAATTATCGTTTTCACTCTTGCCCTGATGTTTTAAACTATCCTACTCTTGAATATTGTCAAATGATATTTTATAATCTATGTTGTTCCATGTAGTACTGGAATATGTATAGTCTTGCTACAAATTAGTGCATTACCAAAGTTTTTCCTGCTGCCTCTCGGTATTTTTTTCACCTTGGTAATACTTTGATTATATTTACCTTTTTTTTCCTGTCTTTCATCTTTCTTTTTCTTTCTGCATCCCCCCACCAACTACATATTTCTTTTCAGCTAACTCCCTTTGCACTTACCCAAAAAGAGTTTTTACTGCTTTGTTCCCCCTTATATTTTACAATCTTTTCTTTTTTCTCATTTTCTTATTCTACCTTCCGGGGGTTTTTAACTTGAGATCCATAGACCTCCTAAGCTTGGATGGGCTTCAGGAGATCCAGAAGCACTCTGAAAATGAGTGCATTTTACCTGTGTTGAATGTGATTTTTTTTCTCAGTAGGGGGTCTCTAAAGTCTTAAAGAAGTAAATGAATAATCAGAAAATTATCAAGCAAACTTTATTACCTGTTTCATGTTTCCCCCTATGTTCCTGTCTAGTTTCTGGACACTTTCCTGTCACAGCAAACTTCTAGTGAAGCAGTTGTGTCTCTCTTCTTGTTTTCATATCCAGACTTTCTCTTTCTACTTTCATTTATAAAAAGGATGAAATGTTCTTCCTTAAGGAAATTCAATGTACTGGCAGGAGAGGAATAGCTTCCTGGCAGTGCCATATGGGAGGAAAAACAAACAAACAAACACAAAGCTTGAGTATCTCGCACTTGCTGATTCTCAGGAACACAAACTAGTAGGATGCTAAGCATTCCTGCTGCATCCATGTAATAAAGATAAAATGCATTCTACTGTGTTCCAATTTATTTAGAAGTTGAGAAAGAAGCCTTACAACTCTTAACCCACTACTATAAGTTATCTTAAGACATCAAAACATCCAAGAGAAAGCCAGCCATTCTTCCACAATTTCTCTGGTATAGACAATTATTACAGACTTTTCTCCTCTCTCTCTTCCCTCATGACGTTTTCTCTTCTTAAATACTTTTCCTCAGCACATTTTAAAGCTAATGAACTACTATTAATTTATTTTAAAAAAACAACTTAGAGGTAGTCTTTTGTATAAGATTTTTCCTCATTCAAATGTACTCTGATGACTACTTTTTACAGTCATATATACAATGCTTCATCATGGTTATGAGTGCCTTTTGGCAGGGACTGAGTCTAACTCATCTTTGTATGTCCCACTATCTGTAAGTGCAGACTGTTTGTAGATACTCAAAGTACATAGAAAGAATGAATAGATGAGTATATTTATAAATTACATTTAAGTTTAAATGATTTATTTTAATTTCACAGTCACTTAAATATTAAAGCCAACTAATTCTTTTTATAAGATTCATTATTTGAATTGCTTGATATAGATCAATGTGAAAATAAAAGTGCTTCTCAAATTGTGTGCAAGATAACAGCAAAAGGTGTTCCAGAAGAAATACACACACAGCACATTAAAAACTTTTGATAGTCCTTTACCAAAGAAATTAATTTAATTTCACATTTCCACAGGCATTAACTTTTGGGACAACTACGATATTTTAATTGTCCCAGAAGAGAAGTATTCCACAGAAACCATTAGACAACTCGGGGAAGTCACAGACCAGATACTAAATATTCTACTTCATTTGATCTATAGAGATAACAGAATTAAAAACATTGATCCTGAATATCATTTCATTCCAATATCCACACTTTTTAAAGAATATAAAATGTCATCAAAGCCGACCATACAAAGAAATTACAAAAGTGAAAATGAAGAACTGCAAAACTCCACATCTAACCCACATATACAGAAAAACAAATAAAGGTATTACAATATTATTTGTAATCATTTACATTCAAAATGGTTAGTAGAGAGAAGCTGAATCTTCTTTTTCATTCAAAAGTTTTATCTTGACTCCAAGCTGTTGAGTCGGAATGGTCAACATACAAAAAATAAAAGTAATTTAGAATAAGAGTGAAATCCCATAGTATTTGGGGAGAATTAAATGTCCTTGAAAATATCATTGGACTGAATTTAAATCTCATGATATACTAAATAGAAAAGGGGAAAACAAAGGAGATCTCTATTAGTATTGCTGAACAATACTAATAGAAATTTCCACTGAAATTAATACTTTGCTGGGAGGGAATTACAGAACATCATCATGATATTTTAATTGGTTTATTAATTCAAGAAAGCAAAATGCAAAGATGAATTTTATTTGTGAGGATGCTGTGTAATGAAGGCAAGCTGGAAAATAAACATATCAAAAAATCACATACAGACTGCAAAAGGGAGATGCTTTAACATTGGCCGTAAGACTTCTCCCATCTACGTTCTCACATTGCTTTCGGGATTTGACCTTATGAGACTCTATCTGCTTTCTGATGTGGGCAATGGGCAAACTGCTGGCAAGGCACTATCAATGTTCCTTCTGAAAAATCAACAATGACAGGCTTTCCCTAGTCTTGCCTGTGCTCACTGTCCATGTCTCCAAAACTAAACCACTTAATACAAACAAAATGTCTTCTCATGTTTAGACCCGTAGAAAGTATACATTAGCTATAGACTAGAAATCATCCCCAGGGAAGATGCTTTTGTTTGCTATATGAATTTTTGCCTGCAAAAATATGTAATAGTCATTTTGGTGATTCTGATTTCTGTGAAATTCAAAAATGGGTGCTGCAGTGCTAACTCTTTATACTGACAAGAGCTGAGGCTCTGGACTCAGGATCTTTTAACACCTGAGAACAACCATTTACAAGCTGTGCACTTTAGAAAATTATTAAGTATGTTTAAAATGCAGTTGCCTGCCTCATTTGAAAAATCAAGCTCATGATAGCTATCACATAGTACTTGTTTAAGGAGTATCCATGTATGTACAGTACATCCCATGGAACTGGGACTTAGAAAGTGTTAAAAATAAGTTTCTATTTCTCCCCTTTTAAAATCATTATCAGCCCAATATCTCTTTTTCGTGGAAGTCATTTGCTTTCTGATCCTTGTAAACTAGTCTATATCCACAATCATTATGAATTACTCCATATAGAGCTAATAAGTACACACATATCCACATATTGAAATAGGCAATATGAAGTTGTTAATGTCATCCTCAGCAGTGTTAGCAGTGGTTAGCAATGTGGACATTACAAGCAGGGAAAAAAGGGCATGTTTTCTCACAGGGCTTAGCCAGGGTCTTTGGAAATGTTCTGCTACCATTACCATCTCACTACTGATCAGTCAAGGAAAAGGATGACATTCAGCCTAGAAAATCACTAGCATAGATCAGTGTGACCAGGAGGTGAGTAGTCTCTAGAAACTTGATGCATTGAACAACTTAATTCAAGGAAAACAGAGTAGGATTGTTTAATAAGAACTTGGCTTACTCTACTGTCAGATGCTTCTAGAAAAATAAATGCTCTTTACTGAAACCTAAAGATATGAGTACATTTTCAGCCATTTTTCTTTGCCCTAAAGTAAAGAGACCTGTATAGAATATGAAAACAGAAAACATTATTAAAATCACAATGGTGCTATGACAGAAGTCCTAATTTGGGGGGAACATGGGAAATTTTCTTTTAGAAATATAACTTTGGTGATCTTTCTTTCAGAAACATGATTAGCAAAGGGTACATTAATTTTCTGAATGTGTATTTCAGGATATATATGTATTTAAATGTTAATACATTTGACCTACACAATGCCTGAGTAAAACAATAGGTCTGTTAGTAATAATTTCTCAGATTTAGTTTTGTTATAAGAATGCAGAAAAAGTTAAGATTCTTAATTCACTTTATGTTTCTTAGTAATCTTCTGACAATATACTCAAGACACCACATTTACTTAGACATTGTTTATAAACTATTTCAAAGGACAAAAGTGGAAGAAAGACAATAGCACAATTTTGTAATTTACTCATGTAATATCAAGTGTATGTGGCATGGAAATATTGTTTCATAGCTATTGAAAGAAACTAAAATGGTCTTCATTTCTAGCCATAGATGCTAAACAGAAGGGGATTTTATAAAGCTTTCATAAAACATAGAGTAAGCTTAAAACTGCTTATATTGCTTATGCATTCAAAATATTGGAAAGTTTATGAAGGTTGTAAGTTTAAGCATATTGTAAACATATACTTTATAAAATAAAACTGCTACATCATTCTTTAAAATGTAGTCCTTAGGATCTGAATACTATAGAGATTCGATGCCCACAGTCCTCAATCATGAATGGGCTATATTCTGAAAGTAGAGATATTTCTAAATATGTCTCCTACAAAATTATAACCTAATTAAATATACATTTTGTGCCTGAAAGTTTCTTTCAATATTGAAGAATAATTCTATGCAAACTGAAATATAATTGAATATTTTTGTGATCATAAATTCATAGTCCAGCTAGAAGTCCAAGTATTTAAAATGACACTTGATTCTTGTCTTTCTCAAGAAATATCCCACATATCCTGTTGTCTCTACCTTCAAAATATATCTAAAATTTTTACCATTTTCATTACTACAATACTGGCCCTAGCCACTATCATCTTTTGGCTGTGTTTTTCCTATATTCCAACCTGTATTATTCAGCTTTGATGAAACAACAAACAACCTTACAAATATCATTGATTTTCAGCAACAAACATTTATTCTTGTTTACATTTTATGGGTGATTAGTGGTGCCTGTAGCTCTACTGGGCTCTCCTAAACTTTTTGGACCTTGCTTGCCTTGTTGTGGTACAGCTGGGAATGGGCTTTACATTCTTTTATTTTAGCATCAAGGAAGAAGGAACAGTTACTATCTTTGGCTTGCCGATTTCATGGAAGATGACAGCAGCCTGAGGACAGAGTCGGTGTGTTGACTGGACAAAGTCTAACTATACACATGTGCACTTAAAGCTTCTACTTAAATGTGGCAAAAGTCACATCTGCTCATGTTCAAAGTAGGTCTATTGCCAAGCCTACAGCCAATGCAATGGGAAAGTATATATTTTAGTTATATGAAGAAATTATAAAAGCCAGTAATGATCAAATAAATGTGAAAAAATAATATAATCTATCATTTCTCTAAAACAGTATCTCTGCATTTACCCTTGTTATATCTGAGGGTGGGGTTTTGTTTCTTGTTTCGGGGTCTTTTCTCAAAACATTATCCAAATAATCCTATTAAAGTAGAAGTCAGATCATATCTCTCCTCTGCCTAAAATTGCCCAGTGACCTCTTACCTAATAAGTGAAATACAAAGTCATTACAATATCCTGCCTTATCTTCTATTTTCTCTTACCATTGCTCTCTTTGCCAAGAGGCTAGTTTTGGGACACAGCTAGCACCATCCTATCTTGGTGCCATTGCAATTTCCCATGTGTTCCCATGGCTTCTTCCCTTACCTACTTCAGGTCTTTATTTAAATATCTACTTCTCTGTGAGGGCTTGATTCACTATTTTATTTAAAATTTTAACCCTCTCCCTGAGCTATCTTAGCTCAACCTTTAAGTTTTTTCTTTTGAATTAAAAAAAATACTTTTGGGGTATGTGCTCCAAATCACTTGTTTAGAGGAGGACTGGCAACTACTAATAGTCTCTCCAAGAGTAAGTTCAGGGGGGTAGCTGTAGTTCCCCAAGGCAAAACTGGCATATAACTTAACAGAGAAACCTGAGCGGATGATGGGAAAAGCAGATGCTGCAAACTGCATTCAAATTATTTTATGCCCAAATAGTTTTAATTCTTCATTTACTGCAACATAATTTTGAACAAATAAGTATCTTCTGAAAATTACAGGTATAATTAAAATAGAAATTTTCAGTAAGTGACATTTAAAGTTTCTCTTTATTCAAAAGGTATTTAGGAATGCACAGACTAAATCTATGGCCTAAGTGACTTAACTATGTGATGCCTACACTACCACAGACAGTCAAGAGAACAGAAGGTCAGTTCAGTTCTTAGTTCAGCCCACGATTCAGCACCACCAGTTTATGTGCTCACAAAGCTTACATGTGCCATACTCTCAGCGAGATCACCCCCTCCTTGAATCTAGCCTCATTCCCCAAGGGCTGTCAAGTGGGAGGGAGTGGTAAAGTCATCTGGGCTACTATTACAATGGTGAGGAAAGGGACAAGGAAGATACAGTGAAAGCTTCTTTATCTCAGATGCAAGAGCAGCAAGTAAAGTGAGCACTCCAAGGTGGATGCAAGCACTTTGCTGTAAAAGTGAATTTGTTGGGATGTATATGAAACTCTTTTAAACAGCTGAGCTGGTTTATGTAATTCAATCAAAATTATATGTCTTAAATATTAACAAGACACAATTGAGGAGCACTGAGGGTGGCTAACTACTGATGGCTGATATACCAAAAATCGGTCATCAATGCTGATAACTATATATATCCCTACCTTTGTCCTTGTTTCCATCTCCCTTGTTGTACTTTCATTTTAAAGAATCAGAGCCTCTAGCTTCACACTGACTGCTCACACCTTATCTCTCAGATATTGTCTCTCAAAACAACATTTTAGGGTCAAGATTGTTTTGCATTCTCAACTAAACTTTAATTTCTATGCACACAGGATAAAGTCTGTATTTATTCACTACTATTACTCCCAGAATCTAGCAGCAGATATTCAAAAACTATGAAATAAAAAAGTAATTAAAAAAAAGAAAACACAAATAACCAAGAAAAAGGATATGGTACCAGACAGTGCAATAGTTAAACCCAGTGGTCAAAGACTAGCTTTGCCAGTAACCCAATGACGCTAATTCAGAGCTCACCTATTAAACTATATACTACAGCACAGTGTTACTTCAAAGTGTGAACTAAAGAACCATAGTTCCTTAAAATAGTGATAGGTATAACAAAAAAAGTGTTCCATGGTCAAAATGTTTAGAAGACACTGAATAAAATTCAATAAAATAGGGGAAAAAAACAACAAATGAATGAATGATAAAATAGAAAGGGAAGTGAATTTGCCCTATTTTTTTTATTCCTAGGAACCTGCTAATGAAAATGATTAATAATAATCCCAGACTAATTGTTACTACATTATACATTTTCATGTGTTCTCTGCTGCTCCAGGCAACGTATATCTTCCAAGTGTCCCCTTTATTTCACTTAACCAAAAGAATGAGTGAAGTGGGAATCACATTCATTATGAAAATTTCGAGGGTGGGGAGACATTTTTATTTTAAATATTGCACGTAACACACCACCACTGGCGGTTGTCAAATGTTTCAGTCAAAGAAAGACATCAAAGACAAACTCGAACACACACAAATGAAATGTAAAACAACTTACCACTGTACTGAATTACTGTTAATTGGTCTTACTAACACAGCTATAAAAAGAAATGCAAAACTCCATATATCAACTTCAAATGAATCCTAGGGAAAACTACAGCAACGTTTGGGACGGTGGTTGGGGAAGTGGTGGCGGTGAGGGTATATGTATATATATGCACGTGTATGTATTTTGTGCCTGTCTGTCCAACCAAAACATATCACCCTGCTCAAGTTTAAAATTAAAATCATTCATTATAAAAGAATATTTTTACAGTCTTAACAGAATAAAGAAGAAATCCAGCTTTGTACTCTGGCCAAAGTCTTTCAAGCACAATTTTAACGAGAAAAGATATAAAAGGATATCTGTGAATTCTGAAAGATTGATTTGAAATTTCTTTTGCATTCTCTAGCCTTGCTCAATGACTGTATTTTGTTAAAACTGTCTGCTGAGCTCTGATGACTCCTGGTCACTGGAATATGTTGTTAACTGACCTGTTGGAAGTACTAGTGCTCGCAGCTAATGCATTCTTGGAGCTGCACAGTATGAACACAGCAGGTGTAAAGTAAAAGCAATAATAAAAAATTGAACAGACTTAAGTGCTATGATTATTACTGTAGGCCAGTTTTTATCATCCCTTTTGAAAGTGTACTTGAATTTCCTGCATGTAAAAGTATTGATAGCAATATTACCCTCATAATTTCTTTCTTAGTGATGGGAACTACATACCATATTTTTTTTAAAAAGCAAGTAATATTTGAAAGGACTTTCCCAGAGAGGGGAGAGGGTAGACTATTAAATCTACAAATGAAATTATCTGAAGATTCTGAGAAGATTTCCTCAAATAACCTAGTAACAGGCTAGCAAAATCCAATATAGCGATGGCTGAGATTTTTAACATCAGCTTTCCTCTAGAGAATTTGTACCCATTGATAAGTTTTGCATCCTTATCAGTAAAAGGAGGACAAGAGTTTGTTTTAGAGGTAGAAACTCTAAGTGCAGCAAGGTTTTGCATTGATGGTTGGAGAGTAGAAAGATGGTAGTCACATTCTACGTTCAGCAGTCCTTTAGTTATGCAAGACTGTGTTTTGAGATTAAAGTAAATTCATCTCTATCTCTACCTAGACAGATAAAAATAGATATACATATTGATGGAGATGTAGAGATAGAGACAAAGACAGAGATAGATATAGAGATATACTACCTGGTAGCAGGTTACAAATATGGATTTATTAAACCCAAATTATTGTAAGTAAATAATACATTTTACTTATTTACAGAAAAAAATGTTTTCACAAGTTAACGTTAAAATCTGCGTCTCCTTTAGTAATGTTTAAGAGATGAAAGCTTTAAAATTAGTAGGAAGTGCAAATTGTATATGTACCTGAAATCTTTACAAAAGGGTGTCCACACTGACATATCATACATCTGTATAACCTTATAATCTTGTGCATACTTTTTTTTCCCTACACCCTGCATCTGATCCATCAGCACATTCTGTAACTTTAAAATGTATTTAGAGCTAAATCACTTTCACCCCTCTATTAATACTGCTCTGGCCGTTACTGGGCTACAGCCACCTACCTTGATCTCTCATTTAAATTACTGCCACGGCCTCCTAAATGATCACTGCTCTGTACCATATTGATTTATTTTAATAGAGCATCCACGGTGATACCATTAGATCTTGTCAGTTTTGAACTCAAAACATTCCAGTGGTCCCTGTGTGATTCAAAGTGAAGGCTAGGTCTTTATAACACTCTACAGGGCACTACATAATCTCTCCTTGCCCCAGTACACATGTGATCTCCTTTCTTAATATTGTTCCTCTCCATCAGTGTTCCAGGCACACACACCTCTTTGCTGTTCTTCAAATATGCCAGTCACAGTCCTACCTCAAGACTTTCACACTTGTTATTCATTCCGTCTGGAGCGTTCTTCCTCTGGTAACAGTTTTGCTAGCTTTCTTTAAATCGTTTCTCCCATATCGTTATTTAAGTGTAACTTCCATTGCCCGCTCTATTTAAAAATCCACCCCTTCACTACTTCCTAATCTTCTTTTTTATTTCTTCCTTCTTAGCACTAATGAGTGCTAATATATTGTTTATTATTTATCTTTCTAAATAGAATGTAAGAAATATATTTTTGTATGTTTTGTTCACTGCTTTATTGCAGGGTCTAGTACAGTATGTGACACACAGAAAGCAGGTGCTCAATAAATATTACTTTAATATTTATCCTAGATATGGGAAATATTTTTTTGTAAATCATAAGATTTTAGAGATGGAAAAATCTCAGGTGCCCCTTTCTTCCAGAATTCTTATTTTATGGAAAGGATACTGAAAATAAAATGTTAAGCATCTTTTCCAAAATCGATTAAAGTCAGAAGCTGGAATGGACGTTAGAATTTTTTGTTGTTTTTATTCTTCAAGTGATTATATTTCTTATATATTACTAATAACAAGATATTAGTTATAAATTTTAAGGGATAAAATATGCAATATAATTTTAAAGAACAAAATATGTTCAAGAAAAAATAAGCATATAAAAGTAATATTCCTAAGAGACTGTGAAATCTCAGTTAATGACATTAAAGTTATCTATAATTAGAATAGAAAAAGATCTAGAGTCATAGGATACCACAAGTCAATTACAAATGAGAAGCACTACAATATGAGTGAAAAAATGTACAGTACAAACACACATTATACTGGAAAATACTGTAATTGAAAAATGATCATCTCATTGTATACTCAACACTGGTCAAATCCTTATTAGAATAATATCTTCAATTCAGAGCTCAGAAGCAAAATGGAGATGTGGACAAATTGAAGTGTGCTCAGTTGAGAGCTACAGAGATAATTAAAGTGCTGGGAAATTTGGCCTCTGGGGATAGGTTAGAGTAACTTGGATTACTGAAACTGAATCAAAGATGGTTGAGGTGATATTAGATAATAGTTACCAAACGTAAAATAGTTATATTTTAAAGAATGAGAGTCAGCTGTCAGTTTCTCCATTGGGAATTAAGAAAAGGGTCAATGACATTTCTCTGCAGCATGCTGAAATTAGGTTAACTGTAATGAAACTTTTCTTTATATGGGAAAATTATTAAATGAGAAGATGTTACTAAGAAAACTATTTTCATCTGGTAGTCTAAAATTGCCTATGGCTTCTCAATGTTCAAGACTGATTAAATCTTCCCTTTGTTGTGGATATGGATGAAGTAACAAAGCAAATTCTCTCCTGGTCATTTCATGTATGGTTCTCATTGATTGCTCCAATTCTTCTTGAAATAATGTTTGATTATGATTTAATCACAATTTCATTTTGCACAGATATCTTGGTCAGATTACTTTCGGCAGTAATCTAATTTAATATCACTGAATAATGTTTGGGTAAAAATGTTATGAGATTCTCACAATCACTAATATATAAAGACTCTTGCAATATCTTCCCGAATAGTTTTACCTTCTGCTCCTCCTCCCCAGAAGTCCCATCTATTAAACTCCATCCTACATCCTAGCAAAGGAATTAATTCCTTCTTCTAGCATAGCTCTGATCATGATAATGATAAATTTTTGCTAAGAAGAAAAACACGTGCACATTACCTATTTGCACATCACTGTTTTCAGGGGAATAAAGGCTCTACTTACCTCTTGCACTTTAATCCTAGTATAATACATCTCTATGTTGGACACCATTTTCCTTTGATAAACTGTCCTATAGGTTATACTGACCTGTTTCTTTTTTATGAAATTTTATAGGCTGCATTTTGAAAGAGCAGAACTTAATTCACCTCATCACTGATCATTTTATGTTCCTTGTCCTCTCAGCCACCTGGTGTACCCTTTAAAACATCATGCAGATGACTATGCCTTCACAGGGACAACTCTGTGACTTTGGTCTGAATGATTCCCACAGTCCTCTGGGAAGGAATGTGATTGACAGTATCTTCTAACTCTAGCTATCTGTACTGCTCTAAAGATAGGGATTGCCTATGCATTCTGTCATTTGAAGTTGAAAGGAAATAGCTCAATAACAGCCTCTGGGAATATTGTTTTCCCAGCAAAAACAGATTGTTTCTCTTTAAAGTCTTTTCCAATCTTCTCTTTCCAAAATCTATTCCATATTGTTTCATGACTTCCTAGCAAAAAAACAATATATAAATAACATTTAAAAAAATTTTTTACCAAAAATTCTCTTTTCATTATTGAGGTATTTAAATTTTCCTTCCCAATATTTTAGGTAGATATTGCTACCATAAACATACACAAAAATTGTAGTTTCAATGTATAAAATGATAAAATAAAGTGGTTTAAAAATTATTCACAATTTTATAACAACAATAACACTGTAAAAATGGGGATTTATATTTTGAGAGAGAGAGAATAATTATATAATATAAATGAACTTTAAATAAATGAATAATTTTTAAAAGTTCACTTTAACCAAAATAAGATGGTTTTTCAAGCGATCTTTTATAATTCATCATCTCCAATATTTAACATATAGTGAGCCTCTTTCCCTATGATTAAGTCCAAATTTATTCTGTTTTAACTGCTGCATAGTATTCTGTTTTGGTATAAGGTTGTCATGTATAGTTGTGTAGATTTTCCACTGATCAAGGGTCCCTTACTGATGGGACAAGTGGAGCTGAAATTTAGTCCATACAGCCTTTACCCAGCTCTGTAATCACTTGTGTCTGGCCAGAGGAATTGTCTTTTTTAATTAACACAAATTATCCATATGGGTAGCAATGGTCCTGTAGTTTTAACTGAAAAGTTTTACAAGTGCCTAGTTTAAAATATTAAATAACTCAACAAGGCTTATAACCAAATACAGCAGTACACCTGTCCCAAATCTTCCCATCCTTAATTTCTGATACCTAGTACTATCATGCAAGAAATATTCCAGAATTTACATCCACATTTATCAATAAGATATTTATACCCCATATATTAATTTTTCAGTTTCATATGTTATCTACTGAATTCCTACTACGAAAAAACAGGAATTTCCTTTTCTTACTGTCAGCCACACCAATTCCACTATGCCAAATGTACACACACAGTGTTCCCAATAAAATTACTCAAATATTTTTACTAGTTCAATATTTAATGTCCATATGGTTATGACTACATACATTGTATTCATTATTAAAGTGGTATTTTACACTTCTAATCTATTTCCTTTTTCATGAAGCTTTTTGCTTTAACTGCACTTAATACTTATTTTGTTTATTTGCTTATATGTGGTTAAAGGTTACTTGCTATTAATTCATCCCACAACTCTCCTCCAGAAGTATAACTATAATTTCATTATGTTCACACATCACATATTTTACTGGCTTAATTTTTTCCTTAGATAAATAATTCTTGAAGCTCTCTCCTTTTCTTCTCCAGTCTGGAGTCTATTCTTTAATCCTGCAGGATACCTATTACTTTGTCACCTTGGGATCTCCATTCAGCCTCATCAGAGAGATGTTCCCATTAACTCCTTCCTGCATTGGATCCCTGTTTTCTGATTTTCATTTTTTCCTTATTCTTGCTTTATGGCTTAATTTTAATGGACGCATATCCTACAGTAGGTCATTGAAAATAAATTGAAAACAAGTAAATTTCTTGAGGTATTGGATGCCTGTAAATAAAATGAGAATGGTAGCTAATGCTTTTAAGAACTTCCTAAATGTCAGCGACTGCTCTCTGCATTTTATACTTATTTACTTGTTTAGTCCTCAAAACAACACTGAAATAGGGTTGATCATTATTTCCTGGGGGAAAAAGAAATTTAAGAAATTTAAATTTAAACCCTAAATCATGGAGAGGGTTGTCATACCACCATATAAATGCTTGAAATCAGGCTTCAGAATCCATAACACTACATAACAACTCAACAGGGACTTCCCTGGCTGTCCAGTGGTTAAGACTCCGCACTTCCAGTGCAGGAGGC
Organism: Tursiops truncatus; assembly: GCF_011762595.2. Classification (NCBI taxonomy): domain Eukaryota; kingdom Metazoa; phylum Chordata; class Mammalia; order Artiodactyla; family Delphinidae; genus Tursiops; species Tursiops truncatus. The sequence goes on along the minus strand of NC_047039.1, from coordinate 55,124,932 downwards.
AAGGCTTTGATCCCTGGTCGGGGAACTAACATCCCACATGACGCGTGAAATGGCCAAAAAAAAAAAAAAAAAAAAAAAAAAAACCAAAAACTCAATAGCATTATTCTACCACCACATGTGATGAATAATTAGAATTGATAAAGAATTCTATCTTCTAATGGCACCAATAAATTTATTTACTCCTTTTTCACTGTTTCATTCTACTTTTCACTGTTATCTCTTTCTATTGTTTGGATGTTGGATATCTTATGTGGGTCCTCTAATGTTGTTATTTTTTCCCCAGGTATTTTCCATTTCTGTTCTGGGAAGTTTTGTTAACTTTATTTTTCAGTACCTTTATTGAAATTTTAATTTTTCTTAACATTTTATTTTTCAAAAATTTTTTTCTCCATTGTTCTCAGCCACTTTTTCTTGATCCACGAACACACTCCCTTTCCTCATTTTTTTTTTTTTTTTTTTTTTTTTTGCGGTACGCGAGCCCCTCACTGTTGTGGCCTCTCCCGTTGCAGAGCACAGGCTCCGGACGCAGAGGCTCAGCGGCCATGGCTCATGGGCCCAGCCGCTCGGCAGCACGCGGGATCCTCCTGGACCGGGGCACGAACCCGCGTCCCCTGCATCGGCAGGCAGACCTCCAACCACTGTGCCACCAGGGAAGCCCTCCTCATTTTTATATATGTATAGACTGTTGGGCTTCTTTGTATGGTGATCAGGTTGAACTGTTTCTTAGGGGAACTTCAACTGTCAAAGTCTGTACATCTCTCAGTTTCCCTGGAGGGGAATTATTTAATATCCTGCCTATAGGTTACAAGCCCAGCAGCCAGTGTTCTCAGAGCTGAGTAAGAGAAGTGGTTTTACTATACTCTATATTGGCTTTCACAGGTCTCTGAGTTTCCACTTAGTATCTTCATCCTCATCTATGCCTGGTGCCCCCATGTCCAGATCCATGCCTGGCTCAACCTCTTCAGACAGCTAAACTTCAGTTCCATAAAGTGATTGTTTCCTTTACAGATTTTTAAGCATTTCTTTTCATCAGCCCCAGTAGCAACCCGCTTTCAGAGATGCCTGTATACAGAGACAGTATTTCCGAGTATTTGAGCCTATTAAATGGGCTCTTAAATGTATAGTCATACTATACAAAACATCACTGTTACTCTTTATGGTTTTGTTTCAGACAATGCTATCAAATACCAAAAAAATTCTTAATATCTTCCAAAACTGAAAATTTTCAGTATCACAAAAGATATAAGTATATAACAGTGCATTCACTGCTAAGTCTAAACCTAGAATACAAACGTAGTTTACGTATTGTGATAGAATATTTTTCTTACATATATCCAGGCCTGACCTCCTGAGAAGTTAGACATATATGAGGACCTACCCTTCTAAGAGATAAATAAGGTTTCAATTTTATTGATTAGAAGCATGCATTTTGAAATCACTGAAACAATAGCATTTGCCAAGTTACGCATGCTATGTGTAAGATAAAATAAATTCTGCACAGTAATCTCCACTTGGAGGATTCTGCAGGTACATACAAGGTGGAAAAATTCATGTCTTCCGACACACTATGCCATTTATTCTGAACAAGGAGTAAGTATGTTTCACTCACTACAGTTTCTGCAAAATGGCAAAGGTGTAGAGAAAATTGTGAAGTTTTTTTTTCATTTGTTTGTTTTGTGTTATTTTAAATAGGAAACCTTAACTACTATCACTAATGATAGCTTTCTTTGCCATGTGATATTTATGGTGAATACTTATTTTCTAGTTTGATAATCCAAAGTATTTGAAATGTAAAGATACCTATGATTTTCAAATGCATTTTGATGTTTAAAGACTATAATCAAAATAAATATTTTCCTTAAAATGTTTTCTTTAATTGTATGTATTTTAATCCCTTAAATATAAAATAATTGACAAATAAGCCTACTAAATCAACACAGCTCAATATCTTTTCAAGTCAAGGTTGAGAGACATGCAAGTACAAAGTCATCCATTAGGCCAATAGTTCTCAAACTTGAGGGAGCATAGAAATCAACCAGAGAGCAAGTTAAAGGTCCAAATTACCAAGCTTCTCCAGCAGAGATTTTGTTTCAGTTTCTCTAGGATACTGTGCTTTTCCAAGGATACAGATTGTTTCTGATGCAGCTGGCATCTAATCTTAGTTTGAGATACACTGGAGTAGGGTGTAAATTATATTATAGCAGATACTGTGTCATAATTTGGTTCTCCCAAGCGTTGACCTTAGATTAAGATTCAAATGGGAGCAGTGGCCAGCTGAAGCCTAATCCCTTAGGGAAGTTCTGAGAAATTCTACAACATAAGTGCCTTAATGTTATCCCACTGACAGGGAAAGGGAACTGGGGTATTTATATAGTAACTCCAGAGAGTCAATGGTAAAGACCACTCCTGAGAGTTGATTTCTCTTCACTCCCAGTCCACTTGGGCAGGGTAGCTGGGTTGTCTACAGTTCTGGTATAGTGATCTTCAGCACAGATGCAGACTGGCATGTGGAAGTCACACAGAGTACCTACTAGTAATGCCTGAGCACCACAGACCAAGCACTGACAGTGTCTACCACAAAACTGGCTCTGCATATTTATACCTCTCTCCTTAGTACCTGCAACATAGTAGTCAATAAATAAGTATTTTTGAAATAAATAACAATGAATAAATGAAAGATAAATGACACAGCTTGTAAGTGAGAGATTTATATTATGCTCAAATAAAATGGGATGAGTGATTAAGGCAAAATGCTAAGCCCTGATAGCACCGGATTCTGGGTAGTGGAATTTGAAGTCAGGAAGTTTTCCTCTTTATGTGATTTTCATCATATTAATGTGTACCATAGAACTGTTTGTTCTGTATTGGAACCTCTTCTCACCCATTCCTTTTAGGAAACTCCTTTGGAAATATTTTTTCTAGATTACTCTTTTTTTTTTTTTTTTTTTTTTTCCCGGTACGCGGATCTCTCACAGCTGTGGCCTCTCCCATTGCGGAGCACAGGCTCCGGACGCGCAGGCTCAGCGGCCATGGCTCACGGGTCCAGCCGCTCCGCGGCATGTGGGATCCTCCCAGACCGGGGCACGAACCCGCGCCCCCTGCATCAGCAGGCGGACTCCCAACCACTGCGCCACCAGGGAAGCCCTCTAAATTACTCTTAATAGGAAGATGCAACAGAGTTTAATGGAAAGCTTTATGTTACAACACAAATATTGGCTATAGTGAATATCCTTCTATCTTCCTAATTAAATATTAATCCATTTAATCTGTTTTATCTAATCTTGATTTTTTTATATCAGTATTGCTTTAAGCCATCACAAAAGCAAATAGGGAAGTAGATATGAAACTTTAGTCTTATAAAACAGAAATAAATCTATATCTAATTGGCAGATGTTTGTTCCAAAAATAATATGCGAACACTCATATGTGTACACTTTATTATACACACACACACAAATCCATATTCCTGAGTAAAATGCATGCTATCAAATCCCCTGAAAGTGTTGATCCAGGTAGAAAGTAGGATGGCCTTTCAGATTCTCTGTCTTACTAATGTTTCTCATATTTCCCATTCATATCTAAAGAATCAAGGTCACAGAACTTGGAAGCCAAAAAATTCAATATCCCAAATAGCTGCCTCATATCCTGCTTGGAATTGGAGGGGGAAGGGAATGTACAAGCAAGTAATTAACTGGTCCTAAATTAGAAGTATCCCACAGCCATAAACGAAATACTCAGTTCCACACCCATAACCAATTTGTTGATCAAAAGTAGGGATTAGAATTCAAAGGCTTAAAAATGTGAACAAAGTAACAAAGAGGTGTCAATTAGTTTAACTGCATATTGGATCATGGCAAATGGAGAAGGGAGAATTAAACTCTATGAACTGCACAGTATATGTCTTGCCTAAGATCACTGAAATAAAATAAAATGCTCCTGCATGCACAAGTGCAGGTACACACATGCACGCACACACACACACATACACACACACATAAACATATCTTCTGGAGGCTAAATAAAGATGTGGGGTGTGTGTGTGTGTGTGTGTGTGTGTGTATAATGGAATATTATTCAGCCATTAAAAAGAATGGAATTCTGCCATTTGCAACAATGTGGAGGGATCTAGAGGTGTTATGATTAGTGAAATAATTCAAAGACAAATACTACATGTTATCCTATATACATGGAATCTAAAAAATAAAACAAATGAATGTAACAAAACAGAACAGACTTACAGATATAAAGAACAAAGTACTGGTTACCAGTGGGGAGAGGTAAATGGGAGGGCCAATATATGGATAGGTGTTTGAGAGATACAAATTACTATGCATAAAATAAATAAGTGACAATGATGTATTGTACAGCACAGAGAAACATATCCAGTATTTTGTAATAACATTAGATGGAGTATAATCTATAAAATTATTGAATCACTATGCTGTACATCTGAAACTAATATAATATTGTAAATCAAACTTCAATTAAAAAAATAAAGCATATACAAAACCCAACAACAACAAACGAACACATTTAGGAAGTGGTTTTTGTTCCTTTTATTCATTGTATTCAATTGCATGTTACATCTACAGAGTTAAATCAGTTGCCTAATGTTGTGAGTATTATAAAACCAAAGAAAAACTTATATTATGTAAATAATGTTTAACCCATTTTATCATATTTTTAAAAACCACATTAAATAGTTTGGAAATATATTTTCCTCAAAAATGGAAAAGTGTTCACAGAAAATTTTAGTGACCTGACCAAAGGCACTAAGCAACTCTTGGGTTGAAACAGGACTCAGCCCAAGATGTCAAATGTCTGGCCTACTTCTCTCTTTTCAGGGCAACAGGCTGAAAGCAGTAATGATATGTATTAGCCCAATGCATGAATGCTTGAAGCAAAACACGTTCTTGTGGTGTCACAAGCCTTTTAAAGCAGTTTTATCCACACTAAAATGAACAACAAAGGGAACATGGGCTCTAGTCCCATGAGAGCCATATTTTCTAATGTTTCTATTAGAAATAAACTCTGCCTTCAACTCCCCATAGCAACATTATTATGAACATGATTTTATGTGGATAAATTACTACTATATTTCAGCTACACTGTGGGTTAAATAGGCTTTTGTGAGCTGCACTGCAGATATCCTCACCTCATATACTGTTGCTACTACAGAAAAATGAATTCTGACTCCAAGCCAAAAATTTTAAAAAAGACATTTCATTGACATGGAAAATATATCCTAGTAAAGTGCTTTTAATTCCTCAAGCCTGAAAATTTGACCATGATGGCTTTGGAGTAGAAATTGGTATTTTCTTCTTATAAGTGCCGCATATGGATATTTATCCCCATAATTTATCTTTAAAATAGTTTCAGAATACATTAGGCTGAGACAAAAAATAGTTAATATTTGACCTACAAAAATGGCTATTTTATATGGTTCAATTTAATACACAGATATGAACAAGCCCAACTCTCCATTCTTTATTGCAAACCTTTTCTCTATTTCCCATTATATGATAGAAACACCAAAGCATATCAAGTTGTATACTATTTTGAACATTTTGATTAATTTTATTTTCATTCAACCACTATTTATTTAGCATCTCTTATGTGCCAGGCACTTTTTGTTGTTGTTGTTGTTTAATAAAAGTAAAACACATTTATAGCAGATGTGTTAAATATAGAAACATAAATAATAAAGGTCATTAATAATTTCAGAAATACTACTGATAATTTTGGAATTTTCTGGTTTTAGAAATATATGTGCTTAAAATGGAATCATGATATATATTCAGTTATAATTTTTAGATATTTATATTATATCTTTCCCGTATCATGAACTACTCTTAGCATACAGACATTTCAATGACTGATAGTCTCCCATGGTATGTTTGCACCAACACCATGCAATTCTACTCTAGCTTTTGGATAGTTGGCTGTTTCTGATTTCTCTCTGCAACATGATGAAATGTTTAGTCTTGCATATAAAAGTTGCATGCATCTCTGATTCAAACCGTAAGAAAATATTTTCTTAGAAATGGACTTTCTGGGTTAAAGAGTAAATCCACCTTAATTTTTTTCCAATTAGAAATATCTTCTGTATTATTTTAAAAAGGACATATTCATTGCAAAACCCCCAAATAATACAGAAGCATGTTAACTATGGGAATAGTCAGAGAGATGCAAAATTGCAACATTGTTGGCTTTGAAGATGGAGGAAGGGGCCTCAGCCAAGGAATGTGGGCAGCTCTAGAAGCTGGAAAAGGCAAGGTAACAGATTCTCCCCCAGAGTCTCCAGAAAGGAACCAGGCCCTGCTGACACCTTGAATTTTTAGCCCTGGTGACCCATTTTGGACTACTGACTGTAAGATGATAAATTTACATTGTTTCAGTTACTAAGTTTGTGGTATTTTGTCATGACACAATAATTTGTGACAATTTGTGAATAATGCATTTGTTTATCCATGCACTTTTTTTGATAGACATTTGTGTTTTTTTCTAATTCTGTGTGTAATAAAGAAACTTGCTATTAACATTAGTGTGCAAATCTTGTATGAGTATATACTTTTATTTCTCTTGGTTGAATTCATGGGAGCTGCAATCACCCATTTCTGTGGTAATTGGGTATATAACTCTTACCAAAGAATGCACAAAATTTGTAGCATTTTACAATCCCCACAAAATAAACGAGAGCTACAACTGCTCACATCTTCACTAACACGTGGTCTCATCAGACTTGAAATTTTAGTCATTCTAACGAGTGTGAAGTGTTATCACAATTTTTAAAACAGTTTTAATAAGATATAGTTCACATAAAACTAACTCATTTGAATTGTACAATCACAGTTTTTAGCATATTCAAAAGATGTGCAACCATCACTACAATCAACTTAGAACATTTGCATCAGGACTTCGCTGGTGGCACAGGGGTTAAGAACTTGCCTGCTAATGCAGGGGACACAGGTTCAATCCCTGGTCGGGGAAGATCCCACATGCTGCGGAGCAACTAAGCTCATGCACCACAACTATTGAGCCAGCATGCAACTGCAACTACTGAAGCCCGCGCACCTAGAGCCCGTGCTCTGCAACAAGAGAAGTCACCACAATGAGAAGCACATGAACCACAATGAAGAGTAGGCCCTGTTCGCCACAACTAGAGAAAGCCTGTGTGCAGCAACGAAGACCCAACACAGCCAAAAATAAATAATAAATAAAATAAATAAATTAAAAAAAAGAACATTTGCATCACTCCAAATAGAAACTCTGTACCTATTAGCACTTACTCCCACTGTTGTTCCAAATCCTCTACTCCCAACCACCACCCAAACACAGACAACTAATCACCTATTTTCTATTTTTATAGATATGTTTATTCTGGATGTTCATATAAGTGGAATCATATAATATGTGGTCTTTTGTTATGTGTTCATTTCACTGAGAATAGTAATTTCAAATATTATCCACATTGTAGCATATATCATTACTTAATTCTTTTTTATTGCTGAGTAACAGTGTATTGAATAAATATACCTTATGTAATCTATCCATTCATCAGTTGAGAGTTGTTTCCAAAATTTACAATCACGAATAATGTTGCTATGAATATTTGTGAACAAGTTCTTGTTGGGATGTATGTTTTCATTAATCTTGGATATATGCTAGGAGTGGAATTTCTAGGTCATATGGTAACTCCAAGTTGTTTTGAAAAGTGGCTGCATCATTTCACATTCCTACCAGCAATGAATGAATGTTCCAGTTTTTCCATATCCTTGTCAATACTTGCTATTATTATTATTTTTTTGAATGATAGCCATTCTAGTTGGTTGTGAAGTACTATCTCTTTGTGATGTTGGTTTACATTAATCTATTCACTAATGTTGTCGAAATATATTTACATGTGCCAATTTGCCATTTGTATACCTTCTTTGGGAAAACGTCTTTTTCAATCATTTGCTTATTTTTCAGTTGGGTTATTTGTATTGTTATTTATTTATTCTGGCTACAAGTTCCTTGTCATATATATTATTTGAAAATGTTTTCTACCATTCGTTATGCTGTGTTTTCATTTTCTTCACTGCGTCCTTTGGAATACAAAAGTTTTTAATTATGCTGAAGTCAAATTTATCTACTTTGTGGTCACTTGTGCTTTTCATTACTATTAGTTTGGCAGTAAGTTTTAAAGTCAGGAAATGTGAGTTCTCCAGATTTGCTCTTTGTTTTCAAGATTGTTTGGCTATTTTTCATCCTTTGAATTTCCATATGAATTTTAGGATCATATTGTCATTTCAGCAAAAGAAGCCAGATTGAATTTGATAGTAATTGTCTTGAATCTAGAGAATAATTTGGGCAATACTGCCATTAAAACAATATTGCCTTCTGAAAAATGTACATGTAATATCTTTCCATATATTTAAATCTTCTTTAATGTCTTCAACAATGTTTTGTTGTTTTTATTTTTAATGTACAAATCTTGTACTCTTTTGCTTATTTTTAAATATTTTATTTTTCATGGCATTAAAAGAGAATTGATTTCCTAATTTCATTTTTGGATTATTCATTGCTAGTGTATAGAAAATACAATTGATTTTTGCACTCTAACCTTGTATTCTAAAAGCTTGCTGAACTTGTTTATTAGTTCTAATAGTTTTTATTGGATTCCTTAGGATTTTCCATATATAAGATCAAGTCATCTGTAAATAGATATAGTTTTATTCCTTCCTTCCTTCCCAATATTGATGCCTTTTATTTCTTTTTCTTGCCTAACTGTTCTAGCTAGAACTTCAGTACAATGCTGAATAAAAATAGTGAGAGCCGGCATCATTGTCTTGTTCCTGAACTTAGGAGGAAATCATTCAGTCTTCACCGTTAAGTATAATGCTAGTTACGGATTTTTTGTAGATGCCCTATGTCAGGTTGAGGAAGTTCCCTTGTATTCCCAGTTTTTTAGTGTTTTTATACTGAAAGGGTGTTGGACTCTTTTAAATACGTTTTCTGCATTTGCTGATATGATCATGTGGTTTTTGTCCTTTATTCTATCAATATCAAGTATTACTCTGATTTATTTCCAAATGTTAAACCAACAAAGCATTTCTGGGATAAAATACACTTGGCCATGGTATACAATCTTTTTAATATAATACTGTATATGATTTGCTGTTTTTTCTTTTTTTTTAAAGAAAACTGCATCCAGATTCACAAGGGATACTGGTGTATGATTTTTCTTTCCTGTTACATATTTGTCTGGTTTTGGTATTAGAGTAACACTGGCCTCACAGGATGAGTTGGTAAGTGTTTCCTCCTCTTCTAATTTTTATGGAAGAGTTTGTGACGGATTGGTGTTAATTCTTTTTTTAATGTTAAGTAGAATTCACCAGTGAAGCCATATCGGCCAGGCTTTTCTTTGTGGGAATTTTTTTTTTTTAACATCTTTATTGGAGTATAATTGCTTTACAATGGTGTGTTAGTTTCTGCTTTATAACAAAGTAAAACAGCTATACATATACATATATCCCCATATCTTTTCCCTCTTACGTCTCCCTCCCTTCCACCCTCCCTATCCCACCCCTCTAGGTGGTCACAAAGCACGGAGCTAATCTCCCTGTGCTATGCGGCTGCTTCCCACTAGCTATTTTACATTTGGTAGTGTATATATATCCATGCCTCTCTCTCACTTTGTCCCAGCTTACCCTTCCCCCTCCCCGTGACCTCAAGTCCATTCTCTAGTAGGTCGGTGTCTTTATGTGGCAAATTTCTTAATCACAATTTCAATATCTTTACTTCTTTTGAATCTATTCAGATTTTCTATTTTTTTCTTGAATCAGAATACCAAATTCTGTGCCCTACCAGGAATTTGTCCATTTCATCTGAGCCATCTAATTTGTTGGTATACAATTGCTCACAGTATTCTGTTATAATCCTTCTCATTCTGTGACATTAGTAGCAACGTCCTCTCTTATTTTAGTAATTTGAGTCTCTCCTATTTTTTTTCAGTCTGTAAAAAGGTTTATTAATTATATTTATCTATGCAGGAGCTACTTTTGGTTTTGTTCATTTTTTCTATTGTTTTTCTAGTATCTATTTCATTTATTTCTACCCTATCTTAAAAATTATTTCCTTTTTGCTCATTGCTTTTGTTTTAGTTTCACTTCTTTCTCTAGTTTCTTAAGGTAGAAGGTAAGGTTACTGATTTGAAATTGTTCTTCTTTTCAAATATAAGATGTTTAATGATATAAATGTCCCTCTAAGCTCTTCTCTATCTATATCTCACAGTTTGGGTATATTCCATGCTTGCTTTCACCCATTGCAAAGTGTTTTCTAAATTTTTCTTTTTTTAAATTAGGAATATGTTGTTGAATTTCCATTTTTCTGGGAATTTCCCACTATTTCTTCTGTTTTTGATTTCTAATTTATTCCATCTTCTTTAGAGAACACACTTTGTCTGATTTCAATCATTTTAGATTTATTGAGACTTGTTTTATGACCAAGAATATGATCTCTCCTGGAAAATGTTCCATATGTTCCTGGTCTTGAGAAAATTGTGTACTGTCTTGATATGGGGTGAAGTGTTCTATCCATGCCTGCTAGTGTTGCAAAGTTTACTATAACTTGCTTATCTTCTGTCTAGTTATATTTAAGCACCAATGAAAGTGGGGTGTTAAGAACTTCAACTATTACTGTTGAATTGTGTATTTCTTCCTAGATTCTGTCAGTTTTGCTTCATGTATGTTTTGGGAGCTCTGTTTTTAGGTGGATGTATGTTTATAACTATTATACATATCTAGTGGATTGACCCTTATGCCATTATGAAATGTCCCTCTTTATCTCTAGTAACACTTTTTTTAAAAAAAATGTCTGTTTTATGTGATACTAGTATAGCCACTGCAACTTTGATATATTATGTTTGCATGAATATATTTTCCCATTCTTTTGTTTTCAAGCTACTTGTGTCTCTGAATCTAAAATGTGTCCCTATTAGACGAAATATAGCTGGATCTTGCTTTTCTATCCTGTCTGTCAATTTCTGCCTTTGATTACACTGTTTAATCCATTCACATTTTATGCTATTATTGATATCTCTGGATTTATCTCTGCCATTTGCCTTTCTGTTTTCTTTATGTCTTGTGTCATTTTTGTTCCTTGGTTCCTTCTTTATTACTTTCTTTTGCATTGAAGGAATATTTCTCAGTGTAATATTTTAATCTTTCATGATTTTTCCCAATATTTTTGTGTTAATTTCTTAGTGAGTTCTCTAGAGCATACTCATTTATCTTATGAGAATCCACTTCAAATTTAAACTAAATTAATTCCAATGAGCTGTAGAAATGTTAGTCCTTTATAACTCGATTCCCCCTTCCCCTTTTCTTGTACTGTTTTGTTTACATACATTGTATCTATATGTGTTACAAATCTAACCATATACTGTTATAATTATTAACTTATGTAATGTTATATCTTTTTAAAAAGCTGAGAGAGAAAAATAGAAAGCATATCTGATTATACTAACCTTCTTATTTACCATTTCTAATTCTCTTCATATGTTTCTGTGGATTCAAGTTAATTATCCGGTGTCATTTCCTTACCCAAATACAGCTTTGTTCCCACCCACCTCCTTTGCGCTATTATATAATTATATACACTTTATATTATGCAATAGCTTTTTAATCAGTTGACATAAAAGAAGAAGAAATATGCAATTATTATGTCTTTTAAAATTACCTACTAATTACCTTTACCAGTGCTTCTATTTTTTTCATGTGGATTTGAATTATCTTCTGGTATCTCTTGCTTTCAGCCTAAAAAGTTCCTTTAATATGTTTTGTAAAGCATTTCTGCTAGAAACAAATGTCTCCCGACCCCCCCACCGCCCCCCCAATACACACAATCCAGGGATGTCTATTTTTTTTGCCTTCATTATTTTTTTTCTTTTTTTTTTTTTTGCGGTACGCAGGCCTCTCTCACTGTTGTGGCCTCTCCCGTTGCGGAGCACAGGCTCAGCAGCCATGGATCATGGGCCTAGCCGCTCCACGGCATGTGGGATCTTCCCGGACCAGGGCACGAACCCGCGTCCCCTGCATCAGCAGGCGGACTCCCAACCACTGCGCCACCAGGGAAGCCCCTGCCTTCATTTTTAAATATTAAACATTTTATTTGAGAGAATTGCAGATTCATATGTAGTTGTAAGAAATGATACAGGAATCTACTGTGTTCCCTTTACTAAGGTTCGCCTAGTGGCTGCATTTTGCAAAACTACAGTATAATACCAAAACTAGCTGTTGACAGTGATACAGTCAAGATGCAGAAAAATTCTTTCACCACAATGTTCCCTCATGTTGTCCTTATATAGCCACTCACCCTTGCCCCCTCTTTAACCCTTTACAAACACTGACCTGTAATCTGGTTCTATCATTTTGTAATTTCAAGCATGTTATATAAATAGAATCACACAGTATGTAACCTCTCGAGAACTTTGAGATTGGCCTTTTTTCCTCAGCAAAATTTTCTGGAGGTTATAGGTTGTTTTCTGTATTAATAGTCATTCCCTTTACTTTATACTCTGAATAATATTCCATAGTATAAATGTACCACAGTTTAATTATCTACAAGTGAAAGACATCTGAATTGTTTCCAAATAAAGCTGCCATAAATATTTGTGTACAGGTTTTTGCATGAAGATTTCAGCATTCTTTTTGATAAATGCTCAAGGGTCCTATTGCTAGGCTATATATGATAGTTTTATATATAGTTTATTGAGACATTTCCAGACTGGTGGTACCATTTTATATTCCCATAAGAAAAGTATGAGTGATCTAATTTCTCCTTATTTTTACCAGCATTTGGTGTTGTCATATCTATTCAATAATTACATCTATCTAATATTATGCAATATACAAAAGGCTATTCAGCAAATGCACTGTGATTTTAAGTTTGACATTTATGATTGCATCTTCATTGTTGTCTGCTCTATTTTGATATAATCAATTGCTTGTTGAATCATGACAGTGAATGAGAAATTTTCTAAATTGTTATGTTACTTGTATGTTAGAAAGATATTCATACTGATTCATTGAGCAGGGGTCAGCAAACTACGGCCTGCAGGACACAACTGGCCTGTGACTTATTTTTATTTTTATTTTTTTGCGGTACATGGGCCTCTCACAGTTGTGGCCTCTCCCGTTGCGGAGCACAGGCTCCGGACGCGCAGGCTCAGCGGCCATGGCTCATGGGCCCAGCCGCTCCGTGGCATGTGGGATCTTCCCGGACCGGGGCATGAACCCGTGTCCCCTGCATCGGGAGGCGGACTCTTAACCACTGCACCACCAGGGAAGTCCCCCTGTGACTTATTTTTATAAAGAAAGTTTTACTGGAACAGAGCCATTCCCATTTGTTTACATATTATCTATAGTTTTCTCTATGTTGCAAAAGCAGAGTTGAGTAATTGCAACAGAGACCTTCTGACCAACAAGGTGAAATATTTACTATCTGGCCCTTTATAGAAAAAATTTGCCAACCCCTGCTTTAGAAGATTTTTTCTTTGAAATGCAATATCTTTCCTATAGTTGATAGTATTTCTCTGTTAAACAGAGGGACTGGTTCCAGTATTGAAAGTGATATTATGAAATTTCTCTCTGAATCTGTGGAACTAAGCTAGTGTTAAAAGAAAGTACTTTAGATTTATTTTGCTATTTTGCATATCAGATATCAAGTAATGGTTAAAGCATGGGAATAAGAATAGAATCAGAGTTAGGAACAGTTATGACAGTGATCTTTAGTTTTCTACTAAGAATGTTCCTCATTAATTTACCCAGGATTTACTTACAGCAGTACCTAAATCTTTGCTAGACTATAATTAGGAGCCAGCCATATAATATCCCTGTTCTGTCCTAACATGACCAAATCCAAGCTGGGAGTAAACTGAAGTTTTGATTCCTAGGTTGATGTAGAAACTTATATATTCCTGATTGTCAAGGGCCTAAATTCCATCCTTCTCTTGACATATCTGAATTAAGATTCCTCTTCTACCTACGTTCCCAGGCCTACTTCCTTCATGTTCAGGTATTAAGGGGATGAATTGATAATGACTTTTCTAGTTTCTACTGCTGCCTTTACTTTTTAAAATTCAATTTTAAAAATATATTGATAACTTTAATGGGAATACTGGAATGAGCAGGAGAAGAATACAACCTTAGGTTACCATCTTCCCAGAAGTCAACTGAATATTATTAAGAGGAAAGGAAAGGGAGAGACAGAGGGAGAGGAAGAGAAAGGAAACTGCCACTTTTATAAATGGTAAAAAATAAAAGAATAAAAAAGAGCAGTAATAGTAAATAAGCAACCCTGGAAGTAAAGTGATATCCAGGGGCCTCTGGCAACATCAAAGCCTAGGGAAGACATAACCAGGTAGGAGTTCAGATAGAACACAGAAGAAGTGGCATCATCTCAGTGTTCATTTTTGTATCTCTTGTGCTTCATGTCAAAGCTCATTTGACCTCAAAAGGAAAACCCAAAGGGAAACATTTATCCTACAAGGAAAACCAAGCAAAATTCAGCTTCACAAGGCAAATCCCTTTTGTGCTCTAAAGAGTGTCTTCAACAATGAATGAAGCAAGCAATAAAAGTCAAGCTTGTCTGCAAAGCTGGTTTGTTTTGCATATCCCAATTCAATCTCACTTTATCTCAAGGCACATAACAGATTTATATACAATCATAAAACATTCACACCTGAGAAATAATCTCTACAGAACTTGTTTTCAATGATTTGGGGGTCACAGACTCTTTTGAGAATCTATAATGGCTACAGATCTTCATTCCAGAAAAAAAAAATTGCTTATAATTTCAGGGATTTCAAATACCTTGTAGTCCAATGCTTGTTCTAAAGAAATTTTGTAAAAGAGCAAAAAATAAGGGAATTTGGTGCTGTCCATATTCTCATTGCAATGTTTTCTTTTTTAAACGATGACATTGTTCTATAACAAACCACAGAGCGATATTTCACTGATGTCTAGATTACTTAACAATGATGCCCGAAGTTGTTGTTATTTTTATTGTCTGTCTTAAATCTAGACCATCTTATTTTTTTTTTCCCCACAGATGCCATAGGGAACCATACTACTCATTTGGTTCCAGTTTTGCTGTATTTAAATTCTGACCACAGAGTGAAAATAGAAGGGGAAACAGATGATTAAATGTGGTATCTAAATTAGTCCCCACATTCCAATTGAGCATTTCTCATCGTAATAACTTGAGGTGTTTTAAAGACTTCAAACAGAGCAGGTTGTATCTTAGATATAAATCATGTAGAATTGAGCTCCGGTCATTAGCTGGAGTAAATCTGCCTTAGCCTTCTTTCTCTCAAAGACTTCAGTAATACTGAATGTAATTCAGTGATACTGAATTACAGAGCTCAAACTATAGAGGAAGTTTATATGGATCTCATTTAATTCACAGACCTAAATCACTCATACTGTTTCTTTTAATGTATTTTTTACTTCTACCAAAACCTTTGCTCATCTTCACTGGCATTACCATATCACAGTCTATGATTATCTCAAACCTGCTTTCAGAATAAGTTGCAACACCTCAATATGCTCATTAAGTCTTTCAATACTTTCTAATTTCTTAATTTTCCAGTTCCTATTATTTCCCTAGGAAAGTACAATTAAGGGGATAGAGGGCTGTCCAATGTCCTGATCTATTAATAAAGTAAAAACATCAATGATGATAACTGTAATTATGGTGGCAGTCAACTCCTATTTCAATACAATACTCTTTATATAATTTATATAATGCATATTAGCCCATCTCTCACAGTTATAGATATCACCCTCATATACAATATAAAGGTACGGGGTAGAGAAAAACTACCTTCTTCTGTAGCTATAGATCTTTGTACTAATTATGATATCAGCCCTCTGAGAGACAGCTAAAATTGAAGTCAATCAGATGGAACTCTAGAACAGAACAACAGGTAGCAAATATTTATCTATCATTTCTTAGATTATCTAACCAGTCTGGTACACAAAATACCACCTAAATTTCTTTTCTTACTTTGAACACAAAGAAAAGAGTATATGATATTTACTTATGGAAATCCCATGTCTACAATCCCATGAACTCAAAGGTGAAAAACTTTATAAATAATATTGGGTTAGATGTTTATTACTCAAGACTCTTTTAGATAAGAGTGATAAAATAAATTCAAAAGACCTTAATTCAAAAAGCATAAATAAGTATGTAAACAAAGTGAACTATCGAAATTTTGGCTCAAATAATTTAAAACTTCAGTTAAAGTATGATTTTAGACATGATTAGGTATAGGATCTCAAATAGTGTCATCATGACTTAGTTTTCCTCCTTCCATCTTTTGGCCATGTGTTTTTATGTTTGCTCCACTTTCAGGTAGGTTTTCCTTTACTGAGAAAACATGTTCCCTGGTAGCCCCAGACTCCATTCAGTCCTTCCAGAAATACCCAGTAGGAAAAGCAAATGAATGCAAACAGTCTCAAATAATGCAAACATATACACACACACAAGCAACACACACAAAACCCAATAAGCCAGAACTGAGTTTCATTGGACTTCATTGGCCAGGTTTAGGTCATGCTCACTATTGGAGTTATGGGAGCAGAGTAAAGTTCAATAGAATTATATGAACTAAGATTTCTGAAGGAATAATTACTCAAGGAAAATAAAGATAATATTAATAAAAGAACAAGGAATGAATGTAGGCAGAGAAATCAGTAGATATCCAGAACTGTTTCACTACTCCTAGAAGTTTACTATCCTTACATTACTCACTTCTTAAACTATAAGTTAATACATAATGAATCATTCAAAGTTCCTTAAATGTGATATGTTCTTTCTGATCTCTGGACTATTGAACGTTTTCTTTCCTTCATCAGGAATACATCCTCCCTCTATTTTTCTTTGTGTGGCTGAAACTTAATTCTCTTTTGTGCATTAGTTTGGACACAGTTTTCTTGGAAGTTAGGTACTTACACTATGTACCTAACCCCATTTTACATCTCCTGCACTAGACTCTAGGCATTATGAAGGCAAAAGCAAAAAATTGTTGAAAAGAAAAAACATCAAGTAATCACCACAATACCTGGCAACAATATATGCTCAATAAATATTTATTGGATGATGGATAAACTTACACATGTATGAAATTAAGCCAAATATTTCTCAAGTGCAAACTTAAAGTAAATAACAATATGAAGGACCTGAGGAATAAAGAAAATGGAAGAGTATTTCTGAGCTCTTTTCCTTGATAATAAGAATATGTGTGTTTTTCATACACAAATTTTCCTCAAGGTGTTTTAACATCTTGAATTCCCTACTATGATAAGTTTTTGAGATTTCCCTTTTATAAACTCATTACATATGCAATTATCTTAATATTTCTTTCATAACTAGAGTATACATTGTGTAAGTATAGGGATGTCACCTTTCTTAATCATTGCTACAAGCAATACCCAGCTGAGTGCTCAGCACAAAAGTGGATATTCAATAAATATTTCTTATCAGTGAATGCATGAATCATTTGAGTAACTGTTAAGTCACCAGAACAATGGCCTTCCACTTTATGATCCCTGCAAACAGGGAGAGGTCTTAGGTAAATGGCTTGATCCATGACACTTAAAATCACTCTGATTTCAACAGGAAGACCATTCTGTAAGCACAAGAGTCATGTGAAAAATGAAAACTCAGCTGTCTCAATACATTGTCAATAGTAAGTACTCTTGCAAAAAATTTCTGTAATAGAAATCTTTTTCATCATGAACATGAATGCCACTTCTTATAAGACACAACAAAGCACTCAAAACCCACCTACAAACATACCTTGCACACACAGACACACAGACACACAAATTTCATTCCCAATGAATTCCCCTGAGAAACAATTACAAATATATGGGTTTATTTCTGGGCTTTCCATTCTATTTCATTGGTGTATATGTTCATTTTTATGTTATTGTCCGACCATTTTGATTAGTATAGCTTTGCAATATCATTTGAAATCAGGAAGTGTGATGCCTCCAGTTTTGTTTTTATTGCTAAAGTTTGCTTTAGCTATTCATGGTCTTTTTTGGTCCCATACAACTTTTAGAATTCTTTTCTTCTGTTTCTGTGAAAAATATCACTGGAATTTTGATAGGGTATTTTATTGAATCTGTACATATTTTTGAGCATCTGATAAGTGGTTAATACACAAAATGTAAAATGAACACATACAATTCAACAGCAAAAATAAGAACAACAAACAAACAATCAGACTGAAAATGGGTAATGGATCTGAACAGACATTTCTCCAAAAGAGATATACTAGTAGCCAACAAATATATAAAAAAGTGCTCAACATTTCTAATCATCAGGGAATGTAAATCAAAACCACAGTTTTGATGAAGTTAACCACAGTTAAGATGAAGCAGTATCAGTTTTACAAGATAACTAAGTTCTGGAGATCTACTATACAGCATAGTGCCAATAGCTAACAATATTATATTATGTACTCAAAATTTGGTAACTGGGTAGGTCTTATGTTACCAAAAATAAATAAATAGGGGCTTCCCTGGTGTCACAGTGGTTGAGAGTCTGCGTGCCGATGCAGGGGACACGGGTTCATGCCCCCGTCTGGGAAGATCCCACATGCTGTGGAGCGGCTGGGCCCGTGAGCCATGGCTGCTGAGCCTGCGCGTCCGGAGCCTGTGCTCCGCAACGGGAGAGAGGCCACAACAGTGAGAGGCCCGCGTACCACAAAAATAAATAAATAAATAAGTAAATAAGTAAATAAATAAATAAATAAAGGGATGGGAGGAAACTGAGGGCGGTGATAGATATGTTTATGTCCTTGATGGTGGTGATGGTTTCACAGGTGTATAGCTGTTCTCAAACTCATCAAATTGTAAAATTAAACATGTACAGCTTTTTACATATCTATCATACTTCAATAAAGTAATTTAATTAATCAATTAATTCTACACTGAAAATTATAATAATTAAAGTCACTGATCTTGGATCAGAAAAAAAATATGGACTTCACTATTCAAATCCACTTCACTCCAGTTATCCCATAAAGAAGAGACAAAAAAAAAAAAAACATATGCACATAAAATACACAAGTTGCAGAGCAGCTTGATAAGGAATTTGTTATATTATTTTGCTAATTTTGTTTTTTTTTCCAATACTTGCTTTCTTCTGAAAGTCATATGACGCATTGCTAATATTATAGTTTCCAGATGTGCTACATCAGGTGCACGACATATGATGACTGGGAAAGTAGATAGATGCCTTAGGACACTCCTTAGTAGGGGCCCAAAGCCATCACACCTATGCACAGGTTATGACCTTTGTCTTATCTTACTTATCCCAAAAGAAGGTACAGAACACTATAGAGATTGAGATTAAAGAAATATATGTCTTCCACTCTGACTTTGTCTTTCTTGCAATTTTTTAAGGGGGAAACTGTTTCTATATTACATATCGTATTTCAGATACATATTTGTCTATTTCCTAAATATTAATAAGGAATAATAGTTTTAACACCACAATAGAAATAGGATATGTTAATTTTTGTCAACTCCTGATCCTAAATTGTAAATACATGAATAAAATTCTTGAAGCTCATTTCCACTCTTCCTATTGATTTCCACTTGCCATAAATTCTAAACACTAGCTGATATTATGTAATAAAATGAGAGAAAATATTTCCATTATTATTGTCAATAGCTTTCTGCTTGTCTCAGCCCCATTACCAATATGTCAAATACTTAAAAGTCCAAAAATGTCATTAGGATTTCAGTTGATGTTTTCTCAGGTGCTCTGCTCCTCATATGCTGTAACCAATACGCAGAGGTTGAACAAGATAGCTCCATGAATAGCTGCCATTAGTGTGGAGATACTTTTGGTGGCTAGAAAACTCTTCCTTCTGTGTGACTCTACTAAACAGAGTCACAAAATGAACTCAGAACCATTAAAGGTAATATCTACCCACTATTTGGATATGCTGGGGTTATAGCTCTCCTTTCTACTGAGCTTTTTAAATCTCAAGGTCCCTTTCTTTTTGACAGGGTGAGGAGGCTAAAACTATGACTGTGTGTGAAACATCACAACTTTGTTGGGCAGAGGGGAGAGCTTCAATAAATACCTTTGGAGGATTATTTATTTCAAGTGCACAGCCATGCTAAAAACACTTTCAGATCTTTCTTTTATCATCCCCATTCAATTTGTGTCCCTTTTACAGGAATATCTGACACCAATAACTTGCACAGTTTCTACAAGTCACACTTGGTGACTAAATAATGGGCTTAAAATTAACTTTAAATGTATTTAAATGCTATCTTTTCTCCTGCCAGCAATCTTACCTTGGGCGTGTTTCTTAACTTGATAAGCCTCTCTTTTTCTTTTTTTTTAACCACGCTTCATTGTGGAAATACCCATATCATATGTCAATCTGTGATCCACACATATTAGCTTCCTTCCTCTAATTATAATGTGTTTTCCTAACAGGATAAAATCTTTATGACCTAAAGACCTTATAAACATAAAGTCTTTGTTAAAGTCTAGTATATGATATCTAACATATGATTAAAACAGAACTGGTAATAACATATTTACCATTTTAAAATCATGGTAGGCGCTAAGTACTTATTTAAGGAGTCATATTACACATTAAAATAATCTTTTAAAACAAATTTTACTTCTAAGAATAATTTACTAATTTTATTCTAGATTTGAATTTTATTACATTTCTGTAACTAAATAAGTCAAACTTCTAGTTACTAGTCAAATACTGTGATTTGTAATCATATAAGCATTTATTGATATATATTTTTTATTTTTAATTTCATATTTTGTAACTCTATACATTTTTTTCAGATGACAAATTTCTTCTTAAGTGCTAGCAAATGCCATAAGCCAATAAGTAACCTAGAATTCTCAAAGGATACGATAGCCCTAATATTTAAGATGAATATTGTCCACTCTTATTGCAGTAGTGTACATTTCAATAAGTATTAGATTAAAATTTTTGATGTTTTGATAAGTAATTAGAAGAGTTGATTTTCTAAAGGCATAAAATAAAAGTGGGCACAAAGACTACTACATTTGGGGTGTTCAATAGATATCTGGTAAATAATAGAAGAAATTACCTTATTTGCATAGAAAACTTCGTTTTCACTATTCCTAAATTTCTCTGTTTAATCTCCTTTGCCAGAGATACATTTTTTTCTCCTTAGTTTATTTCTGCAGTACTCTTAAGTGGGATGGCTATATAAAAGCATTTTTCCAACTTATTTGTTATGGATATATTTTAAAAAATATGTTGACCTGTGATTATGTCAGTATACATTATGGCATTTTTAGTGTATATTTAATTTAATATTAAAAAAACCCAAAATAATAGGATGTCTCATTATAACTAATGATAAACTATCTCTTCAGTAGTATAAGGGAATTTTCCCTCTGAATGAAGTATTTATTAATGCTTGCCATATCGACAACTGATTTCTAATAACATAATAAATTTTTAGTCTATTAAGAAATAAGTACTATCCTAGTGCAAAACAGGGTCATTTATTTGTACCACCTCTAAATGTAATTAAAAACTTTGTAATAAGGCTACTTATGTGTTCTTTTAGTGTTGCCTTTATCTGATTTGCTAAACAACTTTGATTGTTCAGTTGTTAAAATACCTAAGACATACATATTTTGGTACTAATTGATCTAAGAGAACTAGCTGCAATCTGCATCTTTTAGCTTTTAAATAATTTGTTTTTGGAATCATTTTTTAAAAGCTTATACTCATGAACTAAAATACCCACATCTAAATCTACTCAGCTTTTTCTTATTAAATTTTAAAGCACATATTTTAGAAGAACATTTTCAAGTTTTCAAAACCCTAAATATCAATAAAATAGAAATGAACAAGCAAGTCCAACTCCAGTGGGAACTTGTCTTATGAAGTAGATCAATAAAGATTCCAGCTAAGCTCCTAAGAAAAGAAAAATCATCCACCTGCTAGGGAATCTGCATTTCAATAGGCTGTTTATATATTTATTCATGTTGAAAAGGAGCCAAATACTTGGTTTTTACCTTTTAGCTGTTCCAAACAGAATTTTTTTCCTTAATAAAGATGTACTTTAAAAGTAAGTTAGGGACTTCCCTTGTGGTGTAGTCATTAAGAATCCACCTGCCAATGCACAGGACACGGGTTCCATCCCTGGTCTGGGAGGATCCCACAGGCTGTGGAGCAGCTAAGCCCGTGCACCACAACTACTGAGCCTACGCTCTAGAGCCCGCGAGCCACAACTACTGAGCTCGTGTGCCACAACTACTAAAGCCTGTGCACCTAGAGCCCATGCTCCGCAACAAGAGAAGCTACTGCAATGAGAAGCCCGCACACGACAACAAAGAGTAGCCCCCGCTCTCCGCCACTAGAGAAAGTCTGTGCACAGCAAAGAAGACCCAATGCAGCCAAAAATAAATAAATAAAATAAATAAATTTATTTAAAAAAACATGTTAACTACTGTGCACTTTTTTTTGCCTTTTCATATTTAAGGAAAACGATGCATATAAAATACAGAGCAAATACAAAATCTGAAAGAGTATGTAAATTGGAGTAAATGATATATCCTATTTAACATTTTACTTTCAGGGTTTTATAGAAATACAATATGACTTAGAAATGAAAAACTAGGTCAGTTGAGGTTTTGTGTGAGCATAGTCTCCCAATGCACATGTGATAATGGAAACACATCAAAATACACTGACAAAAATTCTCCCCTCAATTGCTTTCTTCCAGAGCATCAAAAAATCAGTGGTGGAGCAACAGTAGTAAAATGCTTTTCCAGGATGCTCAATGATGCAGTGACTTGAAGAGAATCAATAAGAGAAAGATGAGAGAGTCAAATCCATTCTAGCTATGGAGTAAAACTTCTTAATCTTCCTTAAAAGTCATTTGTGGTCACCTAGTAGAACTACAAAGCCTTCTCTCGAATACCACAGGAGAAAGATGCATGCCTGTGCTGCTAATTCTGATATAAACCTCTTAACTGGGAGCACAGTATAGTTTAAAGAAAGGACACTGGAGTCGTAGAAATCTTAATTGAAATCCTACCTCTTTCAGATACTTATCTGTATGTTTTTTGGCACCTTACCTATTTTGAGACTCAGTTTTCTCACCTATTAATTAGGTATGATAATATGTACATCATAAGACTGTTTTGAGAAGTATATAAGAGAACATTTAAAATCTATCATATCACTCAATAAATGGTAGAGGCTTTAACACTTTTAAAAATAGTCTCCAAAGTATGTTAACTTTAATGGTTTTTGATTAATCAATTTATAAACAGAATTTGTAACAAGTTATTACATTAGCACTATCTACATATGGGATAAATATCAAGCCTTTAACTATATAAAATATGAAATAACTCACAACTTCAGGAAAAAACTGTCAGATTTTTTTAGGGTAGCCATGATAGGTTAACTTTACTCCTTAGGTTGAATTAACTAATTTCTTACAAACTGTATAGCAGACAAAGTTAATATAATGAGAATTCCTGTAAGTCTGGTCACATCACAGGTACTTGGATGGTACTGTGTAGATTCATTTTAACGATATTCTTACTTCTGATTTCTTACATGAGAGTACTGAAATTATTTGTAACTTTCACTATACTTTTTCAAATGTCCATAGGTTTTTTTCTTGTCTATATATAGTATATATATATAATCCTAATAATGTACCCTAATAATGTACCCAGATAACATAAAAGAACACCTTCTATTGATAGTTACAAAACACATGTGCTTCTAGTTAAATTGCTTTCCCTATAAATACCAAAAGAAATATGTGTATAATGTAACAAAAATACAATGAAAGTGCCTTACTGGCCAGAGCCTTGATATTTTAATTCTGTAAGAGAAATCCAGAAGCCAAATGTCATGACTAGATATTAGTAACCAGTTCCATCTACCTATCTAACTTTTAACATCTACATTCATGTACTCTGCCTTCACCTATCATATTATGATTAAACTATATTCCTAGATAAGACAATTTTCCACTTGTGCAATAGATCTCATCTCCTCTCACCTAATTAGGACTATTGCTTCAGGAATTACCCCTCTCACTCTCTTCTGAATCATCACATGTTTCTCTGAGTCTCTAATGGATCATACTTATCAGCATATGAATATCCTCTTATTTCTCCCATGAAGGAAAACAAAATATTCCTTCTGACACCAAATCACTCTCCAGCTGCTACTGTCCTGATTGTCTGCTCCTCTTTTGACAACACACCAAAAAAAAAAAATTGTGAATTCAAAATATGCAGCTCCTTTCCACATGTTTTCTTAATTCCACTCCATTCAGGTTTTTGTTCCCACTACAACTCCATAGCACTCTCATCAAGGTCAACCATAACCTACACGGTGGTCAGTCCAATGGTCAATTTTCAGCCCCTCCCTTACTCCATCCATCACCAGTATTTTACACAGTCAATTATTTCCTCGTTCAGGAAGCACTTGCTAAACTTGGCAAGAAGGGAAGGTTCTTCTCTAATATCACCAGTCACACTCTGTTTTAGTCTTCCTTGATGGCTCCTTCACTCTCTTTACTCACTTTCTATATAATCTCATCCAGTCACATGGCTGTAAGCACAATCTATGCTGTTGATTCCCAGCTTCATGTCTCTAGTCTGGAAATCTACTCTGAATTTCTTATACAACACTGTCAATTGGAGGGTAAATAGCAGTAGCACCTTAACATGTCCCATATATAGTTTCCCATATAGCAAATAATAATTATATTTAATTCATTCCTCTGGTTAAAAAAAAATCATTGATATAACAGCATTTCATTCTCTTATTCTCCATCTCCCATCTATCAGTTGTGCCTCTGTTTTCAAAATTTAACCAGGATGTGACCAAGTTTCACCATCCCCAACAAAATGCAATAACCAAAAATCTAATCACCAAAATCTCTTGTCTGGTTACTCAGTATCCTCCTAACTGTTCTCCATTCTTCCATCATATCCCACTTTCATGTATTCTCAAAACAGCAATAGTGAGAATATCTGCTATATTTTATTTATTTTTTATTGGAGCATAATTGCTTTACAATGTTGTGTTAGTTTCTGCTGTACAGTGAAGTGAAACAGCTATATGTATACATATATCCCCTCCCTCTTGACCTCCCTCCCATCTGACACCACATCCCACCCATCTATATCATCACAGGGCACCAAGCTGTAACAATGTAACAATTATAAATATTTCTGAACCCAACATAGGAGCACCTCAATACATAAGGCAAATGCTAACAGCTATAAAAGAGGAAATTGACAGTAACACAGTAACAGTGAGGAACTTTAACACGTCACTTACACCAATAGACAGATCATCCAAAATGAAAATAAATAAGGAAATAGAACCTTTAAATGACACAACAGACCAGATACATTTAATTGATATTTGTAGAAATTGCATCCAAAAACAACAGATTACACTTTCTTCTCAAGTGCATATGGAACATTCTCCAGGATAGATCACATCTTGGGTCACAAATCAAGCTGCAGTAAATTTTAAAAAATTGAAATCATAGCAGGCATCTTTTCTGACCACAACGCTATGAGATTAGAAATGAATTGCAGGGAAGAAAATGTAAAAAACACAAACACATGGAGGCTAAACAATACGTTACTAAATAACCAAGAGATCGCCGAAGAAATCAAAGAGGAAATCAAAAAATACCTAGAGACAAATGACAGTGAAAACACGACCATCCACGGGATGCAGCAAAAGCAGTTCTAAGAGGGAAGTTTATAGCTATACAAGCCTACATCAAGAAACAAGAAAAATCTCAAATAAACAATCTAATCTTACACCTAAGGAACTCCAGAAAGAGGCACAAACAAAACCCAAAGTTGGCAGAAGGAAAGAAATGATAATGATCAGAGCAGAAATGAATGAAATAGAAACAGAGAAAACAAAAGCAAAGATCAATAAAACTAAAAGCTGGTTATTTGAGAAGATAAACAAAATTGATAAACCATTAGCCAGACTCATCAAGAAAAAGAGGGAGAGGACTCAAATCAATAAAATTAGAAATGAACAAGGAGAAGTTACAAAAGACACTACAGAGATACAAAGCATCCTAAGAGACTACTACAAGCAACTCTATGCCAATAAAATGGACAATCTGGAGGAAATGTACAAATTTTTAGAAAGGTATAACCTTCCAAGACTGAACAAGGAAGAAATAAAAAATATGAATAGACCAATCAGAAGTAATGAAATTGAAACTGTGTTAAAAATCTTCCAACAAACAAACATCCAGGACCATTTGGCTTCACAGGTGAATTCTATCAAACATTTAGAGAAGAGCTGACACCCATCCTTTGCAAACTCTTCCAAAAAATTGTGGAGGAAGGAACACTCCCAAACTCATTCTATGAGGCCACCAGCACCTTGGTACCAAAACCAGACAAAGACACTACAAAAAAAGAAAATTACAGACCAATATCACCGATGAATATAGAAGCAAAAATCCTCAACAAAATACTAGCAAACAGAATCTAGCAACACATTAAAAGGATCATACAACATGATCAAGTGGGATTTATCCCAGGGATGCAAGGATTCTTCAAAATACTTAAATCAATCAATGTGATACACCATATTAACAAACTGAAGAATAAAAACCAAATGATCATCTCAATAGATGCAGAAAAAGCTTCTGACACAATTCAACACCCATTTATGATAAAAACTCTGCACAAAGTGGGCATAGAGGGAACCTACCTCAACATCATAAAGGCTACATACAACAAACCCACAGCAAACATCATTCTCAATGGTGAAAAACTGAAAGCATTTCTTCTAAGATCAGGAATAAGACAAGGATGTCCACTGTCGCCACTACTATTGAACACAGTTTTGGAAGTCCTAGCCATGGCAAACAGAGAAGAAAAAGAAATAAAAGGAATACAAATTGGAAAAGAAGAAATAAAACTGTCACTGTTTGCAGATAACATGATACTATACATAGAGAATCCTAAAGATGCCACCAGAAAACTACTAGAGCTAATCAATGAATTTCGTAAAGTTGCAGGATACAAAATTAATGCACAGAAATCTCTTGCATTCCTACACACTAATGATGAAAAATCTGAAAGAGATATTAAGGAAACACACCCATTTACCACTGCAACAAAAAGAATAAAATATCTAGGAATAAACCTACCTAGGAGACAAAAGATCTGTATGCAGAAAACTATAAGACACTGATGAAAGAAATTAAAGATGATACCAACAGATGGAGAGATATATCATGTTCTTGGATTGGAAGAATCAATATTGTGAAAATGACTCTACTACCCAAAGCAATCTACAGATTGAATGCAATCCCTATCAAATTACCAAGGGCATTTTCTACAGAACTAGAACAAAAAATCTTAAAATTTGTATGGGGACAAAAAGACCCCAAATAGCCAAAGCAGTCTTGAGGGGAAAAAACGGAGCTGGAGGAATCAGACTCCCTGACTTCAGACTATACTAAAAAGCTACAGTAATCAAGACAATATGGCACAAAACCAGAAACACAGATCAATGGAACAAGATAGAAAGCCCAGACATAAACCCATGCACTAATCTATGACAAAGGAAGCAAGGATATACAGTGTAAAAGACAGTCTCTTCAATAAGTGGTGCTGGGAAAACTGGACAGCTACATGTAAAAGAATGAAATTAGAACACTCCCTAACACCGTACACAAAAATAAACTCAAAATGGATTAGAGATCTAAATGTAAGACCGGATACTATAAAACTCTTAGAGGAAAACATAGGAGGAACACTCTTTGACATAAATCACAGCAAGATCTTTTTTGATCCACCTCCTAGATTAATGGAAATAAAAACGAAAATAAACAAATGGGACGTAATGAAACTTAAAAGCTTTTGCACAGCAAAGGAAACCATAAACAAGACGAAAAGACAACCCCCATCATGGGAGAAAATATTTGGAAACGAATCAACGGACAAAGGATTAATCTCCAAAATATATAAACAGCTCATGCTGCTCAATATTAAAAAAACAAACACCCAATCCAAAAATGGGCAGAAGACCTAAATAGACATTTCTCCAAAGAAGACATATAGAAGGCCAAAAAGCACATGAAAAGCTGCTCAACATCACTAATTATTAGAGAAATGCAAATTCATACAGCCACTATGGAGAACAGTATGGAGGTTCCTTAAAAATCTAAAAAATAGAATTACCATATGATCCAGCAATCCCACCACTGGGCATGAGAAAACCATAATTCAAAAAGACACATGCACTCCAGTGTTTATTGCAGCACTATTTATAATAGCCAGGTCACGGGAAGCAACCTAAATGCCCATTGAATGATGAATGGATAAAGAAGATGTGGTATATATACACAATGGAATATTACTCAGCCATAAAAAGGAACGAAATTGGGTAATTTGTTGAGACGTGGATGGATCTAAAGACTGTCATACAGAGTGAAGTAAGTCAGAAAGGGAAAAACAAATATTGTATATTAATGCATATATTTGGAACCTAGAAAAATGGTACAGATGAACCAGTTTGCAGGGCAGAAATTGAGACACAGATGTAGAGAACAAACGTATGGACACCAAGGGGGGAATGCGGCAGGGGGTTAGGTGCCGTGGTGTGATGAATTGGGCGATTGGGATTGACATGTATTCACTGATGTGTATTAAATTGATGATTAAGAAGAAGAAATAAAAGAGAATAGTAAAAAAGCACTTGGAGGACAAGCTCCATGCTTTTTCTTATAACTTCACTAAGATATCTTATTAAATTAGTAGAGGCCAAAACTTCTAGGATTTTAAAGAGTAATTGATATTTTTATTAAATTTTAGCACTTAAATAAATAAAAATATGATTCTCAAAAAAATGAATGAACTTTTAATTTTTAACAAAGTTTTTGCTACACTATAGTTCAAAATGTACAAAGAATAATAATGGTCATATACCTGCCATCAGCTTTCTCAAATATAAATATTTTAGAATATTTATGTCAGAATTTTTTTCAAATATAGAGATAACTAATTACAAATGAAGTCTTCTGTGTATCCCTCATATACTTCATTGCTCTCTGATGCTACCCAGATGTAAACACCATTCTGAATTTGAGGTTTTTTAAATATGCGTTTGCATTTTCACTGCATATAATCTACGTACTCCTCTGCAATATGCGTTTTTAATTTATAATATATATTTTATATTTAAATACGTTGATATAGACAGCTCTATGCATTTTATTTTCACTGTTATTGCATCATATAAATATGTTTATTCATTTTCTTATTAAATAACATGTTGGTTTCCCTCAATATTTCCAGCATTCCAAATATCTCACTAACAATATTGCAATAAGCCTTCAGATATATGGTTCATTATATATATCTATGCATAAATTTGTTTTAGTGTTATATATGTTATATACTTCAGGTGGAATAGCAGGATAGTAAGGACTGGATTTCCCTATGCATGTCTTCAATTTTATTATTTAGATATCAACTAATAATGTTTCTCCAAATGACATTCCTAAGTTCTACTTGGCTACCATGCACTTTAATACACTGTGGAATTTGACTTCCTATTATTTAGTTAGTATTTTGTATCTATGCTCATAAATAAACTTCTAATAATATTTTCTGCTCTTGTCTTTTTGCTTGTTTTATTCTACCTTCATGAAATGAATTGGGTAACATTCCCAACAACTGTTGAATTTTAATTCTCTAAAATGTGTTGTAAAACATGGGGATTAATTGCACTTTGGAGATTTGGTAGAGTATGGTTTAAAATAATACGTATTCAGTGACTTTCACAGGGGGATAGGGATTTTGAAAACTACTGAATTTTTTACAAGTGTTTTTAAACAAATATTCTATTTCTTTTTGAACAATTTTGCTACTACAGATTTCTTCATTAAAATATTAATTTTTCCTATTTTCCAGATTTATAGTCATATATTTGTTCACAGTATTTTCTAATATTTAATGTTTGTACTTGAATCTTTTTTATAACTATTCCTTTTTCCCACCTTTTTAATGTTGGTTGTTCTAATTACGGTAAAACAAACACAACTGTGTTTTAAATGGACGCAGTGGGATATTAATGGATTCATGACAATCAAATTAATAGATGTTCATTTTATTATATATATAGATATTATATAGATATATATACCACATTTTCTTTATTCATTCATTTCTAATACACACATTCAGTGTTGTAGGTTTTGATGTAAAGCACATTAGTTTTATCCCCAAAATTTTGATTTTCATTCAGTTCATAATATTTTCTATTTCCCTTACAATGTCTTCTTTGACTCATGAATTTTTTAGAAATATGTGTTTAGAAGTGTCTTTTTTTCTTCTGGCATCTGTTTTTCTAGAAGGAACATTTTCTGGCCATTCTAAGCATCACTGTATTGATGGTTGTATATCTGTTGTAGCTTGTAAAGATTTTCCACATTTAAGAATACTGCAATTACAACATATTGAATCTCTGAGTTTATTCTTATTCATATTACTTTGTTTTCATAATGTTATTTTAATCTAAAAATGCATGTCTTCTTGCAATAATAGAGTCTTAGTTATTATGTCTTCAAAGATTATTTTTCAACCATACTTTTTCCTATTTGTAATGTCTATTACATGTGAATTAAAATAATTCAATCTCTTTAGCATATCCAGTAACTGTTCATATAGAAAACTATATATGCTTTCTATTTATAAATCAGTGTTGTGTTCCAAGTAAAATCCTCTGTAATATTTTCTCAATCACCACTTTTGGCTTTGGCACTACAGAGATAGGATTATCATATCTATTATATATTTTTCAGTAATGATATTTTCATTCAAAATTTTCTAATTGTTTGTTTCCCATATCCAGGATTTTCTGTTTCATTTCTGCCTGTCTTTTTATTTATAATTTTTTTGAAACTCATTTAAAAAAATTGTTCATAATAAACATTCAAATTTTTTACAGACAGTTCTATAAAGTTGACTTAAACTCTTCTAAGTTTTCATTTTGACTGTTGTTTTTTTATAGGATTAGAACTCGTCATATGTTTTGGAGTTTTTGTTTGTTGGCTCACTTTTAGTTTAGGTTTCTTTGGGGTTTTTTTTTTTAATACTTTCACCTCTCTTTTTTTCTTATTATTTCTCTCTATTCTCACTCTTTCTTATCTAGATTTTTCTGTAACTTACTCCCCAGGGCCCCCAGGTTACAACAGTTTTTCTGGTGATGTTTCTTTGAGTTCCTATCTTCTTTTGATATCATAGATATAGTTATCTACTTAATGGACTGCTTGGTTCATATTCTTCAGGAAAGGCTGTATTGATGTGCTCCTGCCTTCCCAAACGTAGAGCTTCCTGTAAGAATAACCACAGTCTATCGTTGGGCTGGAACTTTTATTCACCATCCATTCCTGAGCAGGGGAGTAGGGGCTGGAGGGAAAGCCTCACCCTAACCTCAGATTTCAAGCATTAAGCTTAATTCAGCTCCCTCATTTGTGGACTAGCTTAAGCTCCTATTACCTCCATGAAGTCAAAATCCTATAGCCACCATTGCCAGTTCCTCACAAAGACCCCAGCATAACTGTGAATTCACCTTCGCTTTACTTTTCTATTTGTTTCTAGTTTATTTAGTTGTTGACCCCGTTTTATAACTATGTCTTTTTGATTTTATGTATTTTTAAATTTACCTATCATTGGTATATATTTGGAGCAGAACATATGCAACAGAGCATAAACTTCTTGAGTTATGCTGACTGTAAGCCCTACTACATAAAATTTTTAAATTTCTATATTGGATAATAGACTATTATTCTTTGAGCTTTAATACAGGATTTCTGATTCAGATAAAGGCATCCAAAATCTAATTAACCTTGATACTGACACAACGCTTCTTTGAAACCTTGGATATAAGAACTACTCTTTTATTATTCTATTTTTTTTTCAGTCACAACAATTGAAGCTCAGATGGACTCTGCAGTTCTTTTTAGAGATCACACAGCTCTTGCTTCACAGAGGAAAGACTAAAGGGAATTCTAGGCTTCCCTAGGTGAGTCCAGATGCTATCAAATTAACTCATATCCAGTGATATGCAAGACAAATTTGACCCTATTGCAGGATCAAAGAAAATAACATTTGGCAATTAATGTCTTTATAATTCTTGAATATAGGGCAAGAAGATCTATATTCTCCTGGAGAAATCTTTCTTATAAGAGGAGAAGAGATATAAGGTACTGAATATTACAAAACAATTTAAATCCTAGAATTTTTATATCCAGATAAGAAAGAGAACTTGTGTTTTCTAGTTATATGCAGAACTTGAAATAAGAAGAAAATTCAAAAACTGTCATTTGGTTTATAAAATTTTTAAAGAGTAATTGGAATGAATGCTTATCTCAGCATTGATTAAACTCACTTTTTTTTTTTTTTTGTCTTAGTAAAGTTGTAGCTGGTACTTTAAATCTGAGTTTGCTATTTTGTTCCATATCTGAAAAGATGCTTTCTTAGTACAATGCCTGCAAATATTTCTTACACTGTAATACTTCTGTAGAAATCCTGCAATTCTGCATGTAAAAAACTATGTGTATCTTGAGTAGAATATAAAATAACAGAAGTATGCTTAGAAAAGTAAACATAATTTTGAAAGCTCAAATGTATTAAATAAAAATAATTGCCTTTAAAATTGACTCCAGGAGTCTCTATTAAGCACTTTAGTACAATTATTTGGGTTCTCTTTCTCATATCAAAAAGGTGGCTCATGAGCTGCAAATGAAATAAATGAGTTACCCAAAATAACCTAGTTGCCATGTCTACATAGTGCATAGAAACTGGCAATTATTGGTGGAATGTGGGTGGCAGGCACAGGCAATCTATAATATTCTAACCAAGACTTTATTTTTCTTAATATCTTCTTATTTATTGGATAAAAATGGAAACAGGAGGGCAGAGCTTGGTGATGGGGATGATTAGAATTTAAGTGATTATTTATATCTTTGTAGTACTGGTCAGTGTATTCTTGGGAAATTGAAAGCACAGAAACTACCTATTCTCCTCGAATTTACTATTGATGTTCATCATCATTGTAAGGAACTGATGGGAAATGTTCATCTTTAGTTCCCATCTGTAGAAAAATTAAAACTTTTATTTGTATGTATATTTGTGGAATTGTAATGCTTTGACAATACTCTATAAACATTTTCTATTTCCCAAAGGGCAGAACACTGCCCTCAACACTGAGCGGGTGCTTAGTAGACATGATTAATTGGATTATGAGTATCTGTGCTGTCACTATTGCTCCATTTACATAAAATTCCCTTTTTATTCTAGTCAACTTAGAAAATGCCTAATTAACTTTTGACACTCAGATACTTTTACTAATCTTTCACTCAGAGAAAACCGATCACTCCTTCCTTTTAGTATAAGTTAACCAAAAATGTCTCTCCTGCAGAAAATGTTCCTCCAATGCTGCATCCACAGCATGGCTGTTGGCACAGTAGACTGTTACTAATAGGGAGATAAGCCATAAAACATATTCTTTCTTTTTGACTCTATCTTTATGACCAATAGGCAGGGGCATTTTGGTTGAGAATTACCTATATGCTCAGAGTTGATTAAATGATAATTTAAAAAGAATGCGCTGTTGGTTGAAATCAAACCAAACATTAATTTTGACTGGTTTGCACTTAAAAATATGTATGCATATAATCATAACTTAGATATTGGTGGGATTAAACATAATACAAGTAAAAGTCTCATAAAGGAAAAAATATCTTAAAACTAATGGAGTAGGGCTTCCCTGGTGGTGCAGTGGTTGAGAGTCCGCCTGCCGATGCAGGGGACACGGGTTCGTGCCCTAGTCCGGGAAGATCCCGCATGCCGTGGAGCGGCTAGGCCCGTGAGCCATGGCCGCTGAGCCTGCGCGTCTGGAGCCTGTGCTCCGCAACGGGAGAAGCCACAACAGTGAGAGGCCCGCGTACCGCAAAAAAAAAAAAAAAAAAGAAGAAGTTTATATAGTCATGTAAATACAGAATATTTCCCTTTTTGAATATTGGAAGATCCATATTTTAAAAATTATATTAGAAGCCTCGGTTAGTAATTATACATTATTGGAGAAGTCACAGAACTTTCTGAATTTCTCTTACTTATCCTGTCAATTTCCAGGGCTACTTTTAGGATTGAATGCATATACTATTTTTTAAATGTTACAATAATAATGACTTTATTTACTTATTTAATTTATTTATAATTAATTGAAAGTTATTATTTATGTAATATTACTTATTAGTATTTTATGCTTACATAATCAATAATCCTGAATGAGCAATTTAGATAATTTAGTTTCAGCATATTCTTACTGCTTTATATAAGATGACATTTTGGAAATGCCTCTAAATTCTGTGTTTCAGTCAAGTATATATTTCTAAAATTATAATAATTGATCTCTTAAAATTTTCTTGAATTTCTTCATTAGAAATAAAAAAATGGAAATTCTAACATAATTTTCTCCTGTCATTTTCTTTATTCTTCAAATTCTTCACTATCACTCTCATATTTTCATGATCTCTATTATATAACAATAATCTAATCTGAAAATTTAAATAGTTGAAAGATGGAATGGAAAATGATAAGTGAATTTATATTCTGTGTGATTTCAAGAGAAACTTACAGATAGTTCCTTTTATGCTGGAAGGTTTTATATTTAAGAGTTTTTCCTGATTAAAATGTTAAAATCAGTTTGCTAATAATTATTATTTGCATATACATGATTATAGTTTTATTACAATATTTACTGACGGTAAAAGAGGGGGCTTTTTACACACTTTATTAGAAAGACAGGTTTAGAATCTACAGATGTAGTGTTAATGTAACGATGACTTAGTTTTTCCATATCCTCTATTTCTATAATATCCAAGAGCATTATTTTCCAGAGAAGAGAAGATTATATTATTTGGGTTGGAGCCTCTATTAATATTATTAAATGTTATTCCCATGTATCATTATACTTTTAGACTATTTCAAATTTTAGTTGAGCCAGTGTTATTTCAACATCATGGTGGTATATCATATTGCTCCTACATGTTTATTCACTACATTTTTATATCATTGATTACTTAAACTGCTTTTGTTAATAGTTAGAGAAAACTCAAAATGAATTAAAAATAAGAAACTAAATTAGCTCATGAAATTTGAATTCAGATGTAGAGCAGGCTTTCTTCGAATTTAATTCAGCCAGAGTGATCCCATTTCTCTATAATATTCCAGGTCTCTCCATTCTCTGTATCACCCACCTCTTAACCATTCTGGTAGTAAAATGGCTTTAGCTTTTCTAAGTTTTTATTTGCATAAGGCAACAACAAATTGCAAAGCAAATCGAGACCAACTTCTTCCTCTGGACTTTTTTTTTTTAACAGGGAGAATTTTTATCCATAAAATTCTAGTATGCTTCCACTTGCGTTACTGACCCCAATTTTATCATATACCCATTTATGAGTTCACCCATTAGGCTTAATTCTGGGTTTCTGACAGATCATCAGCAAAGGAGATGAATGACCATGATTGCCTAGGTCAACCCACGTCTTGAGCTTGGACCAATTCCTCAAAGCATAAGACAGCTAAATAAAGGAGGGGGAAATAAATTACTCTTGGGATAAAAAAAATAAACTGTTTACAGAATATTTCCACATATATTATCTCACACTAAATGACTGCCCTGAGTGCTGCTCCATTTGCAGCTGCCTTGATACATGTGTCAACTCTTCAACACTACAAACGTTATCAGAGTTATAATCTAAATAATAGTCTCAAATATCGTTGGGGTCCCAAGAAGTAACAATGAAGTTCAACAAAGGACAGGCACCAATAGAAAATTTATTTCTGTATTTAGAAAAAAATAGCTGAAGGAAAAATGTTAATCTCTTTGATTTTTTCAATCTTTTTAGTTCCTGAATAATACATTAATTCATATAATACTCTCCACTTTTTAAAAAATCCACTGTTCCAATATCCTAAGGCTAGCATGCTATATGCCACATGAGCAGACTAACGTAAATCTTATTTAATCATTGGAGCCATGTGAAAATTTGGTCAGATTACTACACCACTCATCTGGTTGCTAGACGTGTTTGCTATGAAAATAGATCAAATGGCAAGATCACCTGTGTAGTTTTCCAGTTTTACAGATGTAGATTGATATTCTTTTTCAGGATTTTCACTTATTTGCTATGTAGTCATTTGAATGCATGCCTTTTATTTTACTTATTTTTATACTCAAAGTAAATATTTTGAATCACTGCCAGAAACAAGTATCTTCATTATATTAT
Source organism: Tursiops truncatus (assembly GCF_011762595.2). Classification (NCBI taxonomy): domain Eukaryota; kingdom Metazoa; phylum Chordata; class Mammalia; order Artiodactyla; family Delphinidae; genus Tursiops; species Tursiops truncatus. Next base: position 55,088,522 of record NC_047039.1, on the reverse strand, counting down.
AGGTTTTGCTTGATTTTTTTTCTTAAAATAGTAAATTTTATTAAAGACCACAAACTTCACTTTTTCAATTTGGCACAAAAATAGTCCACTTCTGGCTTTAGGGAAACCATATAATTCTATGCACTAATGCCTCACTATTAAAAACAAATGAACAACAACAAAAATCAATAACAAACCATTTAGCAAACATTAGTCTCCTACGTTTGCTTAAAATGACTTAACTGCCTATGAGAACTTAAAATCATATCAATATTCAAGCGGAAAATTCACATTATTTATATTCACATGAGAAGAGCCAGACATTGGAAAAACATCGTAATAACTCAGTGAGGAATATTATTTTTTAAATGAGTATAATAGCCTTCTTCTGTTGATCAAATAATTAACACAGCTGTCCAATCAAAGCCTTATATATTGGATATTAAAAGAGAAAGAGATTTTACACACTTAGCAATTCAATGGGCACAACTAGTCTTAATATGTACAATGTGCACATGGCAAGGTTGTGTTGTGTTAGCAAACATCTAACATCATGTGCTTCGATGGATAATATATAGTTTAAGGACCAGGGTTAACATACTGTCTATACTTCGGTGTTGAGCCTTACGTTGTATATGAAAATTACTAGTACGTAAGCTGACCAGAACCTTCCTGTCTCAGGCTCTTGAAAGGAAGGACTGGAGCTGCAGGGTAGGCCAATCCTTCTGTTTCTCTCATACTACACTAGGAAATGGTTGCAACTGGACTAACTTGGAAAGGTGGCTGTGGCTCCAACTGTTCATTCTGGCATTTATAAAACATTTTACAGTGGTGGATGCTGCTGCTAGCAGCCTGCCTTATAGCCTCATCTGTCAGCCCCCATGGAAAATATATGGTTGTTTCCACACAATGTGTGACTGTCATCACCCTGCCCAAACATTTTTGTTGTAATCTATGTGATTCACAGCTGAATGTTTTTTAGTCCTTTAAGAGATGTGTTTGCACACCAGTGATTTCCAATTCCAGTATTTCTCATTTCATTGGAAATGGTCATCATCGGTGTTTTCAAGTACTTGGGCTAGAGGTGAAGCAACTAAGAATAAAATAATATGAAGCTACATGAAGGAAACTATATGACTTCCAAGAAAAAGGCTAGTCATATTGTTTTATAAACATGGTTAATGAAATTGCACACCATAACTTACAGAAAAATCTACATATCCAGGTTCAAATTTATATCTGCAAGGAGTATATAGACATACTTGGCCCTTTTCCCCTAATCTTTGGGTTCATTAACAGAAAGATGAACATATAATTCCTAATGTCAATACCTTTGCATATTTCTTATAAATAAGAGGGCTTTAGTTTTTGGTGATTTGTTTTTGTTTTTTTCAGTTTTGGTATTTATTACTTTTTCTGGTCCCTGGGAACATTTTCCTTCTGTTTCTTATATATTATTAAACTTATAGTTTGCTATTACCAGTATATTTAGGATCCAGCTAGATTCATCCATGATTAAACTGTTTCTGTGCTTCTTTCTAAAAGAGTGAGCTCAATTTTGTTTTCTAATACCGTTTTCTGTTTTTACTCAGCGATTAGAGTTCTCTTCTATAGTTGCATGAAATACCCAAGGCATAAAATTTAAGTGACATCAACAATCTACAATTTTTCATAAGTCCTGAGCGCAGGCATAGACTTCTGTGCTTCTGACCTACTTTGCCTCACAGAGACCTGTAGCCAACAGGTGTCAGGCATCTGTGCCTCAACTGCTCACAGGTGCTGCTAAATATGTCTTTGACATTCAACATATAAAATGCTGTTAAATTACAGAAAGACTTGGTGAACTTTGAAAAATCTTGTCATTAATTTTACAGTTTCACCAGAGACAGCACCAAGAAATCTGATAAATAACAGCTTCCACTTAAGGTAGATTAGCTATTGAGCTACTTTAAAATATCTTAAAGTATAAACATGACTCTGGGAAAAAGAAACGCTGAATCTAGTTGAGCAAATATCTATTTAGGAAATTATGGCACACTTTGGAATGAGTAGACTTTATGATTTTCCTAATGTCTAAGATAAAAGTGAGATCCATTCAACAAAAAAGTTGAGGGCTTCCCTGGTGACGCAGTGGTTGAGAATCTTGCCTGCTAATGCAGGGGACATGGGTTCGAGCCCTGGTCTGGGAGGATCCCACATGCCACGGAGCAACTAGGCCCGTGAGCCACAACTACTGAGCCTGCGCGTCTGGAGCCTGTGCTCCGCAACAAGAGAGGCCGCAATAGCGAGAGACCCGCGCACCGCGATGAAGAGGGGTCCCCGCTTGCCACAACTAGAGAAAGCCCTCGCACAGAAACGCAGACCCAACACAGGAAAAATAAATTAATTAATTAATAAACTCCTACCCCCAACATCTTAAAAAAAAAAGTTGAATAAGATTATGAAATGGTTGAAATAATAGACTAAATCGTTAAAACTATCTTTTAAATTCATTATCTAATGCATTTTGGAACACAGAAATAATTGCTGGAACCGATTACATTGATAGACTCAGGCAAGTGAAATGGATTGAAATCACAAGAAAAGGTGATACTAACACTCATATCATCTAGTAAATTTAAGTGTAGATTCTGGTTAGTAGGCAGAAAGGCCTTAAGTAAGGTTGCTAATAGTGTACTTCCCAAGAGCTCACTGTTGATAGCATCTTCAGATGATAGAATAATTCTGAGTAGGCTGACTTCATTTGACCCACACATATCGGATGTTCTGATGCTATTTTTAAATTAGAATTCATCTAAGAAAGTAAGCATGGTAAAATATTATGGTGGTCGCTGGATATACTGCAGAGAATGGTTTAACATGAAGCAAGAAAGAAATCATCAATTTGATTATTAAATAAAAATCATTATCCTTGTTATTTGACAGGTTATAAAAAAGGACAAATATAAAATACATACACAGAGAGAAATAAATACAAATATACACAAATCTTGGATGTTTATTTTGATTAAATTTTGTTAAATTATAAATTATGACCTGACCTGGCAAGTCTTAGAAGTGTAATACTTTTACCTGCCTTTCAAAGTCTTCGATAATATTTGTATTTGGTACTTAATTTTGTTCTTTGTTTGATTTAGTACTCTGACTGAAAAAATGTACTATTGTCAGGCCAATTTTCTAATAGTTGTACAAGCACAGTTTTCTCATCTCAGCTTGTGTTTTTTTTGTTTTTGTTTCAATTGCTGAAAAATCATGAAATTTCTTCAAAAATCCAAATGACCTATCCAAGCCTTAGACATTGTTTCAAGACCTGGTTAATATCCTACTTTTTGATAGATCTCTCTCTTCCAAGACAACATTTTTTTCTAGCCATCAGGTGTGTCAGATTATTCATTCAATTTTCCTACTAATTATAGTACATTGCCTTTGTTTATGTATTGCTTCATTATTTGTCATGTTATTTACAAATAGATATTCAATTTTTAGAGAAACAGGATATGTCACATACGTGTTTTACATATTCTTACAGGGCCTCATAAAGTGGTGACCACATAGAAGATAGGAAATAAGGACATCCTTGGATGATTTACTGATTGTCTGATAAATACTTATATACACGTTTCATATTTAAACCAGTTGTGTTAGCTGTATGCTCATAACTTGCATTTGGCCATGAAATTTTAATAAATTTCACACTCAATCACAAACTGCAGATGGGAAAAATCCCCTCACAAAATTGTAGACATCTGTGCTGTCATCACATAAGAAATGCGAACAGACTATGGCTAACTTCTGATTATTAAACTTCATGATAATGAGCTTCCTTTCACCTGAAAAAGGAGGAAATGTGAAGGACTTCCTTCTCTCTGCTTTCTATACTGACTGCTAGATATTTGCCTAGAAAATGAAGAAGAAAAAAAACGTGCCTCTAATTTTGTGGGTAGTATTAGAATAAGATCTCTTGAATGACTGATGCCATAGATAACATCAAAATTCAAACTAAAGCTTATGGTTTACTTTTTTGACACTCAATCCTCTTTCTTCATTACCATTCATAGTTTTTACCTTACATATCTATGCTGCCTGTCTCAAAACTGTTATATACAAGTGCTGCTAAAAATGCTCTTTTATTCAACTATTCTCTTACATATGCTTTCAGAATCTTACTTCTATGGTGTTTTCCTGTCTTTCAGTTTCTTTTTCTCTTTTTTCTCTTTTGTTTCTCTTTTTTTAATGTCTGATGGCTATTCACTTTCCTCTCACTCTCAATTTTTTCTTTTATTTTAGTACTATATATTAGAAAACTATTTAGTGCAAATCCTGATGTTAAACTTTGAGATGTTCCAATGTCAATTTATATAGATTCTGTCCTTGAGGTACTTACTGTCTTAAGACAGATGACATACACATAAATTAAACATAATACACACTACAAGTGATAAATGCCATGAGAAAATTCCTGATACAGAATTTCTCATATACAAGCCACCCTTTTCCAACCTTTTAAATCATAACTTCCGAATCCCCCTGTCTACTAAATGACTTACTAAGCTTTTAGTAAATGTTGAGCTTTTATTAAGCTCAACATTTACTAAGGCATGAAGACCCATAGAAGGTTTAAGAATAAGGACTTGAGGGACTTCCCCAGTGGCACAGTGGATAACACTCCATGCTCCCAATGCAGGGGGCCTGGGTTCAATCCCTGGTCAGGGAACTAGATCCCATATGCATGCCACAACTAAAAGTTCACATGCCACAACTAAGGAGGCTGCCTGCTGCAACTAAGACCCGGTGCAACATTCCACATTCCTTTGTCAGTATCCTGAGTTAAAAGGTGGAGCCCTGGAATCTTGGAGCGGCTGTATAAAACAGAAATTGCTAGGTATCTGAGTATGGATGAGAATGGATGTTACCAACTCATGATCCTTCTTTAAGTAAAGCAGTACTTTCTGGATAAATATATAAACATATATACATTTGTATATGTGGATGTATATGTATAAAAGCATTACACGTTTATTCAGAGGGAGCAAGACCTTTAGTTTTCATTCTCATGGTAAATCAAATTATAAAATACCATCCTAACAAATTATAATTTCTCCATAACTACATCAATCTATACTAAATGAAAGGGAAGTTAGAAACGTGAGCTGATAGACTGAGAGAATTTTTCCCTCTCCATTTCTGGGTGTATTTAGACTTAACAGGCAATGCAGTACAGTTAGTAAAACAATCTACTCTTGTCACCTAAGCACTCACAAGTTAAGAGGAATTACATGCTCCAGGCTGCTTGAAAGAAAGGATTCACCTGAAATGAATGTTCCCAAGAGAGGGGTGTGGACAGTATAGTTAAGCACCAGACAGGTTATACTGAATATTTTCATATACACACTATATGTCTCTGATATGTCAGAAAAGGAACATTTCAAAACACTCAATTGTAGTATTTTTCTATCTGTGTAGATGCCATAAATATAATCTTCATTGAGAGCCTCTTGCTTTGATATCTTTAACAGAAACACAAAGGGTGCAGGTCTATCATCATAAAGCAAGGCTGAAGGCCCAATTCTACCAATAATCCACCCAACAGTGAAATCAACTGGAAGTATGTCCTTCCCTCAATTTATACAGAATTCCAGGCATATAACTTAAAAATTTTAAACCTCTATTTCATGGCTATGAATAGTGAGAGAAAAAAGTCAGGTCATATGAACACATGACAAGAAAAAAATATAAAGGAAAATAGCAAAGTCTTTATTTTTCATTTCAATGTTAAAGCAATACCACCTGTACAGTCAGAAATGCCCACATTATTAACAGACTGGGAACCGTGAGAAGTCAAGCAAATGCTGAGGAGAAAATAGTAAAGGAAAATAAATTTTCTAAAAATAAATAAAACATTTATTTTCACGTTTTTGACATCCTGTTTATTTCTCTTCCTATAAAGTTATAATGAGTAAAACATATATTGTCAAAGAAATGTCAAGAAAATGTCAAAAAATAGATGAATCAAAGTTTTTGAGGGTCTTCAGTTTTTGTTTTTGTTTGAAAGACAATTCCAAAAAGGAAAAAAAAAGTTCTCATCAGGTGCTTATGTCCTTGGAACCAACAAGATTACAAAAATTATCTACAGAGTGGAAAATCCTGCATGTATAACGACTGTGAGAGTTAAAGAAACCCTGGTGTAGCCATACAGTGAAATGGATGCTGCAGGTATAGCCATGGTTTGTTTACTTATAAATAAAGAAAACCTCTCAAGGCGCCTCTAGCTAAATGAGGACTGCCTTTTAGGAAGGATACCAAATGTATGGATACCAGATAAAATGCAGGATAACCAGTAGTTCTGAATTTTAAATAAACAAGTAATATTCTAGCAAAACCATGTCCCATATATTGTACTATTATGCTATATTTATACTAAAAACTTGGTTTATGGTTTATCTGAATTTCAAATGCAACTCGGTGTCCTGTATTTTTATTTGCTAAACCTGTCAACCCTAACAAGGTGACTTAGAAACATCAAAGTAACAGAAAAGACTAAAAGAAGGATCTGAAAATTCCACAGGAAGCAATGCAGTTTCTTGCTCTCTCTCTCAATGACCCTGACTCTCTCTCTGTCTCACTCTCCACCTTTTCTTTTCTCTCTTTTCTCCAGAACTAAATAATTTCCTATTTTTTTCTCATTTTTTCCTCAATATAGAGTAATTTTCTCTCTCTCTCTTTTTTTTTTTTTTCTCTGTACTCAAATAAAGAAACAGGTTGTCCCAGTTCTGGTCATGTTCTCTGCCTCTGGTCAAATCAATACTCAACAGGGTTTCAAGATCACATGGCCCAGTGTCTTCTCAATAGATGTAAAGGAACGGACCCAAAAAAGAAATGTGAATCAAGCAGGGAAATAAATAACAGCCTATCAAAGCCACAATGACAAGTCATGTCTTTAAAGAATATTAGCTTATGAATTGCAAGTTTATAATACTAATTGAAAATAAGAGTGAGTATATAAAAATCATCTACACTGTAAAACCCCAATTTTGTTATACATAAACAAATGTACATATGCAAACATAACTACAATCACCAAAATTTAGAAAAAAATAAAAGAAAATACACTGAAAAATATTCCCAAGGATGGCTGTTGCTATGATTAAAATTATTTTATCTTTTACATATATTTTCCTACTTGCCAAATTGCCTATAAAGAGCCCTCATTATTTACAAAAAGAATCATAACATTAAAAATAGATAAGATGAAGGAAAACATGTTTTCTAAGAAATACGTATTTGGGGAAGGTTGTTTAGTAACCCAGTGGATTAGCAAATATTTTTTTAAATATGAACTGCAAGCTGTTCAGGCTGAAGAGTTCTAAAAATGTGTTTGAAGGGCAAGAAATTTTAAAAGGATGATATCTAAGATACCTTATGATTAAAATAACATATAAGGAAAAATTGAGCTGTTTATGTAAAAATACATTATTTTGAGTTGTTTCTTAATTTAATTATCAAATTCTATACAAATATAAGCAAGGCCAGAAATTGGTAGGCATGTTCTCAACACAAAAGCAAAAAAATTAAGAACTAAAACATATTTAAGGTTATATAAGATAATGAGTCTTAAAAACTTTCATCATCTGTACAACAATCTTACCAAATATATCTGTTATCACCTTTGGGAATATCTATAGTTTCAATCTTTTGATAACCCATTTCATCATTTGTTAGAAATTTATCTTTTATTCTAAGTATCCATCTGTAACTGCCAATGATTGATCCTGGTTCTGTCTCTTTGTGTAGCTATGGACCAGTGCAACTCCTTTTTTACACAGAAGTCCCTCTTAAATCTGAAGATATATTTTTCTTCTCATTTGTCTGATCCTCAATTACAACCTTCTATTCCTTCAGCTTAGCTATCTTGCCCATGCCTTTTCACTTTGACCTTCTAACTTTTGTCAAAATGACAATTTGTCCAGGCATTAAAAAAAAACAAGACCCATATATATGCTGTCTACAGGAGACCCACTTCCGACCTAGGGACACATACAGACTGAAACCAAGGGGATGGAAAAAGATATTCTATACAAATGGAAATCAAAAGAAAGCTGGAGTAGCAATACTCATATCAGGCAAAATAGACTTTAAAATAAAGACTGTTACAAGAGATAAGGAAGGACACTACATAATGATCAAGGGATCAATCCAAGAAGAAGATATAACAATTGCAAATATTTATGCACGCAACATAGGAGCACCTCAATACATAAGGCAAATGCTGTCAGACATAAAAGGGTACATCAACAGTAACACAATAATAGTGGGGAACTTTAACATGCCACTTACACCAATGGACAGATCATCCAGACAGAAAATTAATAAGGAAACACATTAATTGATATTCATAGAACATTCCTTCTAGAAGAGCTGAATATACTTTCTTCACAAGTACATACGGAATAATCTCCAGGATAGATCACATCTTGGGTCACAAATCAAGCCTTGGTAAATTTAAGAAAATTGAAATGATGTCAAGCATCTTTTCTGCCCACAACATTATGAGACTAAAAATCAATTACAGGAAAAAAAAACTGTAAAAAATACAAACACATGGAGGCTAAACAATATCCTACTAAATAACAAATGGATCACTGAAGAAATCAAAGAGGAAAAAAAAACTACCTAGAAACAAATGATAACAAAAACATGATGACCATAAACCTATGGGATGCAGCAAAAGCAGGTCTAAGAGAGAAGTTTATAGCAATATAATACTATCTCAAGAAACAAGAAAAATCTCAAGTAAACAACCTACCCTTACACCTAAAGTGACTATAGAAAGAAGAACAAACAAAACCCAAAGTTAGTAGAAGTAAAGAAATCATAAAGATCAGAGCAGAAAGAAATAAAATAGAAAAGAAGAAAACGATAGCAAAGATCAATGAAACTATAAGCCAGTTTGCTGAGAAGATAAAATTGATAAACCTTAAGACAGACTCATCAAGAAAAAAAGGGAGAGGACTTAAATGAATAAAATTAGAAATGAAAAAGGAGAAGTTATAACTGACACGACAGATATAAAAAGGATCATAAGACACTACTACCAGCAACTATATGCCAATAAAATGGACAACCTGGAAGAAATAGAAAAATGCTTATAAATGTACAATCTTCCAAGACTGAACCAGGAGGAAAGACAAAATATGAACAGACCAATCACAAGCAATGAAATTGAGATTGTGATTAAAAATCTTCCAACTGACAAAAGTCCAGGGCCAGATGGATTCACAGGCAAATTCTATCAAACATTTAGAGAAGAGCTAACACCTATCCTTTTCAGACTCTTCCAAAAAACTGCAAAGGGAGGAATACTCCCAAGCTCATTCTATGAGGCCACCATCACCCTGATACCAAAACCAGACAAAGATATCACAAAAACAAGAAAATTACAGGCCAGTATCACTGATGAACACAGACGCAAAAATCCTCACCAAAATACTAACAAACAGAATCCAACAACACATGAAAAGGATCACACACTATGATCAAGTGGGATTTAACCCAGGGATGCAAGGATTCTTAAATATACACAAATCAATCAATGTGATACACCATATTAACAAATTAAAGAATAAAAACCATATGATCATCTCAATAGATGTAGAAAAAGCTTTTGGCAAAATTCAACACCCATTTATGATAAAAACTCTCCAGAATGTAGGCACAGAGGGAAACTACCTCAACATAATAAAGGCCATATATGACAAAAACACAGCAAACATCATTCTCAATGGTGAACAACTGAAAGCATTTCCTCTAAGATCAGGAACAAGACAAGGATGTCCACTCTCACCACTATTATTCAACATAGTTTTGGAAGTCCTAGCCACAGCAGTCAGAGAAGAAAAAGAAATACAAATTAGAAAAGAAGTAGTAAAACTGTCACTCTTTGCAGATGACATGATACTATACACAGAAAATCCTAAAGGTGCCACCAGAAACCTACTAGAGTCAATCAATGAATTTGGTAAAGTTGCAGGATACAAAATTAATGCACAGAATTCCTATACACTAACAATAAAAGATCAGAAAGAGAAATTAAGGAAACTATCCCATTTACCCCTGCAACAAAAAGAATAAAATACCTAGGAATAAACCTACCTAGGAGACAAAAGACGTGGAGGCAGAAAACTGTAAGACACTGATGAAAGAAATTAAAGACAATACGAACAGATGGAGAGATATACCATGTTCTTGGATTGGAAGAATCAATATTGTGACAATGCCTATACTACCCAAAGCAATCTACAGATTCAATGCAATCCCTATCAAATTACCAATGGCTTTTTCACAGAATTAGAACAAAAAATTTTACAATTTGTATGGAAACACAAAAGACCCCGAATAGCCAAAGCAATCTTGAGAAATAAAAAGAGCTGGAGGAATCAGGCTCCCTAGATTCAGACTACACTACAAAGCTACAGTAATCAAGACAAGATGGTACCAGCACAAAAACAGAAATGTAGATCAATGGTACAGGATAGAAAGCCCAGAGATAAGCCCATGCACCTATGGTCACCTAATCTATGACAAAGGAGACAAGAATATACAATGGAGAAAAAAGATAGTCTCTTCAATAAACGGTGCTGGGAAAACTGGACAGCTACATGTAAAGAATGAACTTAGAACACTCCCTAACACCATACACAAAAGTAAACCAAAATGGATTAAAGACCTAAATGTAAGGTCAGACAGTATAAAACTCTTAGAGGAAAACATAGGCAGAACACTCTATGACATAAATCACAGCAAGATCTGTTTTGACCCACCTCCTAGAATAAAAATAATAACAAAAATAAACAAACGGGACCTAATGAAACTTAAAGGCTTTTGCACAGCGAAGGAAACCATAAACAAGACAAAAAGACAACCCTCAGAATGGGAGAAAATATTTGCAAATGAAGCAACTAACAAGGGATAATCTCCAAAATATACAAATAGCTTGTGCAGATCAATATCAAAAAAACAAACAACCCAACCAAAATATGGGTGGAAGACCTAAATAGACATTTCTCCAAATAAGCCATACAGATGGCCAAGAGGCACATGAAAAAGATGCTCAATATCACTAATTATTAGAGAAATGCAAATCAAAACTACAATGAGGTATCACCTCACACCAGTCTGAATAGCCATTATCAAAACATCTACAAATACTAAATGCCAGAGAGTGTGTGGAGAAGAGGGAACCCTCCTACAGTGTTGGTGGGAATGTAAATTAGTACAGCCACTATGGAGAACAGATTGGAGGTTCCTTAAAATACTAAAAATAGAACTACCATATGATCCACCAATTCCACTCTGGACATATACCCAGAGAAAACCATAATTCCAAAAGATACATGCACCCCAATATTCACTGCAGCACTATTTACAATAGCCAGGATATGGAAGCAACCTAAATGTCTATCAGTAGAGGAATGGATAAAGAAGATATGGCACATATATACAATGGAATATTACAGAGCAATACAAAGGAACAAAATTGTGCCATTAGCAGAGAGTGGATCGACCTAGAGATTATCAAACAGAGTGAAGTCAGTCAGAAAGAGAAAAACAAATATCATATAATATCACATATATTTGGAATCTAGAGAAATGGTACAGATGAACATATATGCAAAGCAGAAAGAGAGACACATGTAGAGGACAAACATATGGATACCAAGGGGCAAGGGAGGGTGGGATGAATTGGGAGATTGGGATTGACATATATACACTACTATGTATAAAACAGATAACTAACGAGAACCTACTGTATAGCAGAGGGAACTCTACGTAATACTCTGTGGTGACCTAAATGCGAAGGAAATCCAAAGAGGGTATATATGTATACATATAACTGATTCATCTTGCTGTACAGCAGGAACTAACACAACATTGTAAAGCAACTATACTCCAATAAAAATTAACAAAAAAGAATACATTGAATTTTTATTTCCAAGAATGCATATTAGGAAATTACATTTTTGAAAGAAAAGCTACAATGTTATAAGTGAAATCTAATGAGTAATAGTCTTGAAATCTGATTTTTATATATAGAACCTTGATTTTATAAATAACTGAATATCTCATGCTGTCAATTTGAAGATACCTCTAGTCAAAGGAGGCAAGAGCAGCTGGTAATGGACACTCTCTTGTTAGCTAAGAAAATTATTCTTCCACACTAGCCTCACTTGGTCTAATCTAGATTTAAGCTAAGAGATCAGTCTAAGAGTACGCATTTTAGATTAAGCCTTGGCTTCGTGCTATTCAACTGTGCTTTCAGTTTACAAATTGGCAGATACTTCCACTACAGCTGCAGAAACATGTAATGGATGGAAGGAGTAAAGGTTAAGTGTGGAGAAGTAGAAGGAGATAGTATCTTGAAGGAATATTAATGACATGCCAAGAAGCTAGGACTTTTCTCTGTAAGTTATAGAATGTTCGTGAGCAGAGTGATGTGATCTAACATTGCTGTCCTGTAAAAGTGCTGCTCTATGTCTACTCACAGAGGGATTTTTAAGATAATCCTCACACTAGGAGAGCTGTGTTTTCATTTTTAATAAGCATCACTGCTAAGGCTTCACTCTTTGTCATATCCATAAGAAATACTGTCAAATTTTCGAGAAAAAAGGAGCTGTCACATTCAACCATGTCATTCTCTAAATATCTGCTTTTGACAAGGAAGTATAGGTAAAGATAAGCACTGCTCTTATACTGGACTAGACAAATACATTAAAATTCTACAGTATTTAAATTGACAGTATAAAATACACGAAGTTTTACATAAGAAGGAAAAATAAGTAAGAAAACTATTGCATACAGAAAAACATGTTAGCTTCGTTTGTGAAATTGTGTTTTATAGGGACCTCTGTTCGAAGGACACAAGGAAATGCATGATCAGCCAATTCTTCCAAGACTTATTCAGTAGAAGGCTACTCTAGGTGTGTTGTTTCTGCTTCTTTTTTCTCTTCCTACACACATTTAGCTATTCACTCAATTTATTTGTTTCTACACCTTTACAAAGGAGTACATTTACAGTGAAAAACACAACTTCAAATAAGTCTACTCATTCTACTTGTTTCCTACTCTGACTAAACTATCATGGGAAAGAATTAACAGCCAGTTAAAATAAATATCTGTGGCTTTGTTTTTCCATGTTCTCACTATCTTCTGCTATCCTGGAGAAATAAACATTGGCTTCATATATTCCTGGGAATCAAATATTTTCAAACAAGAAAGAACTAGGTATGTATTTTAAGCACAGAAGCATGTTAATAGAAGAAGCAGGAAAATTTTTATAAACAAAAACAACAAAAAACAGTGCAGGATATCTGTGATACACCCATAATTGGCAAATAAAATAATTATTTTATTTCAAAATAATCATGCAGGCAATACATGACTAAAAATTGTGTGTCAAATTTGAAATTCTTACACCAGTTCTCAGTATCAAATATTAATTGTTCAATTGTATGTCAGTGTTCTGACTAGTTCAATATGAAATTAAACACAAATATCAATCAGCATCTATTAATGTCCTGCATAATTAGAAAAGTATTTAAATAGAATTTATTTCTTGTACCTACAAACTATATAAAATGAAGAAAAAAATTCAATGAACAAAACACAGGCATTGGCATTACATCCACATGTATACCAAAATGTTCTCACCAGTTAGTGAATTTCAAAGGTTGCTTGACACTAACAAGGAATAGTGGTATAATCAGAAATTCGTGAGACTGAAATTCAGACCGCTGTGGTTTTAACTCTGCATGCAAATTACGTAATCTTTAGTAAATTATTTAACCTCTCTGACCTATTGTTTTCTCTTCAGTGGGAATAATAAATTGTAAGGTTAATAATGTCTCTAAATAACATTACAGTACATACATTATAAACCTATAAGTATAAATGTATAAAAATTAGTTTCTTTCCTTCCTCTCAGAATGAAAGTATGATGACTGTATTTTGCAGGGTAAAAATTTATGCTACGCTTGGAAAAATACTCTAATAAAAACGTATCCCTACGTTTATATTTCTTCTCTCTGTACAATCAGAATATTGTTTTAACATATAAGAGGCCTGCTGACATCCATTCACAGTCACTTTTTATTATACCTTCCTATTCTCAGAGTACACATCCATGGAACAAGTATACTCCCTGGGAGGCTATCCAGTTATGGTCAGATGCAGCATCTTGTATCTCACTGGAATAAAAACCAAGTAAATATAAAGGTAAAATATATGTTGTTCAAGATGAGCTACCTAAAGAGGTCATGGCCACTCATTGTATTCATTTCTCCTTTTTGTGCATATCTTACCATTACTGGCAGCAGCCCCTGAACTTTGAATTTTACTATATTGTAAAAGGAGACTTAGTGTCTTCCTTTTATATCCATACTATTTGCATTAGTCAGTATTTGCTAACTGCTGTAGAAAGCAACCCTCAATCTTAAAGGCTTAACATAATGTTTTGGGGTTCTTTTTCCCTATTGACATCACAGTGTATGTCTGAAAGCTTTCTTCTAATTGGAGACTCAGGGATCCAGAATACTTCTATCATATAATGTTGCCATCTTCATCATGTGGCTTTCCAAATCTATGTGGAAGGGATGATAGAATGTCAAGTATCAAGCAGGGTTTTCAGGGATGGGGTTGGATGTGGTATATTACCTTGAACATATAACTTTGGCTATAATTTCATCACATGACCCCAAGATAACTACAAGGGAGGTTGGCAAATGTAGTCATTTTGTAGGCCAAGAGGAAAATCATGGAAATGGGGGAAACATAGCATTGCTTCTGCTATACTAAGTTAGTGTGTATGCCCAATGAAAATGCCCAATGAAATTTGAGACTATGTGTTTCTTAATGATCACTGCCTTGCCAGTGTCTAAAACAGGGTTATATTATGGATACAATATTTTATAATGAGTAAATACAAGTTACAAGTAAAACAAAATATACAGATAAGCATGGAGCAACCAAAGACAGCATATATTTTTGAGCCCAATCATACAATCATACAAACACTAGACTAATAAAATGCCATCACAAAAACTATATTAATATCATGTTATCTACATGAAATGGAGGAATGATAATCTTGAAATATCATTGTCAAAGGGAAGTATTTGAGTATTAAATAGTATATTTGAGATGTATTACTTTTAAATGTGAAGAAATATTTCTTAACTTGGGTTTAACCTAAAAACTGGTTTTTCTTAGCAAAAGCCAGTGGACTCTGGCTCTGTGAGAGGTAGGTGGAGGGTGAAGAGTGGTACAAAGGATGCCAGTAGGTACAAATGGGATACACTATTCCCTGAGTATCAGGTGGCAGATATTTTGAAAAGTGCAACATTTCTTAAATGTCATCACGCCAAAGATCTGTGCAAATCCACATATCAGTAGCTAGAACCACAGAAATGGTGTAAATATAGTACCTGGAAAAAGGAAGGAACTATTGTAGAAAAGACAGCATAAAAGAAATCAGGTATTTCCTAGAGTTGGGAAGAAAATGACCTCGTTAGGACCAAATTTTAAAAAAAATTCCCCTTGGTTAAATCTTTCAAAAATTAACAGAACCACATTAGAAATAAGCTAAATTTTTTGGAAGACTTACGTATTTCTATATTTTCTGGAAGATAAACCTATTTCTTAGTAATCTGTCAAAGATGAATTACGTGAGGACTGTAGGAGGACTCCCTAGACAAACGAGCATGTTCATGAGTTCACAGATACAAGTGACTCCACTGAGCCCAAATGGGACCTACTTAGTGAAGAGTGTTTAGCTTCCTCTGAAGAAAGTGTCTGAAGTATAAACATTATACAATTAATGCCATTGTCTAGCCATTCAAAATAAAATCCAGAGATGAGGCTCTTAACAGAAAAAACATGTGTCTTCCTGATCCACAATTACATAGAATTTCTGGAAATAATTTGCTAAAACAATATTTTTTAAAATTCTGAATATTTACCTCAAAATAGACTCAACTAGATTATAGCAAATTTAATCTCTTCATATGAGTTTTGCTAGGGTAAGCTTCATCCAGGTTACTGTGGGTTTGTAGAATATATTCCACAGGATTTCTAAAATTCTTTCAGGTGTTTACAATTAGCTGAACTGTTTCCTTACTAATTGTTGGCTTTTATTCTAGAGTAAACCTCACTTCACTAAGTTTTTTATGCCTCTGAGCAACAAAAAAGATAAAACAAAGCAAAAAAAAACCCAACACAACAAAAAACATTTGGATACTTACAAAATCTAGAATTCTTTATTTTCTATTGGGGGTAAAAACAAAATTAGATTACTTTGATTCCATTGTGTGTGCGTGTGTGTGTGTGTGTGTGTGTGTGTGTATGCATGTTTACACATGTTAGATTAGAAGTTTAGGCAGAGACACCATTACACACATGCATGCACACACACATCAATGCATGAGCTAGCTTTAAAAGCACATTCATTTTGTTTTCTGTGGATTTTAGAGCAAATATTTTCAACATGCAAAATCTTTCACCAAAAAAATATTTCTCCCTGATCCCTAAATGTTTTTTAAGCTCTAAATGTCATAAAATTGTTTCTGAACAAATGCTTAACTCACCATTCCCAGTTAAACATAGGTGACTATTTGGATTCCAGAAAGAAAAGAAGATACAGTTAGTGTCTATAGAACAGAATAGCAAAAATAGATAAATGTTAAATGATTGACAGATAGGTAGGTAGATAGATAGATAGATAGATAGATAGATACAGTCTTGGTAGAATAAAAAATAAGCCATTTTGAAATGTTATAATAAGTTGTTAAATTAAAATGGGGGGAAAAATAGGTTCTACAATTGCCAAGAATACAGTGAATAATCATGGAGTATTTTAGAAAGTATTCCCTGACCAGGTCTAAGACCCAGCCTCCTAGATTCACTGTGTGATTAAATATATTTAATATATAAAATCAAATGGTACACATCTATTAACCAATATTTTAAAGAACTCAAACCCTAAATTAGAACATTGCTAGACATCCATTTCTGTTTCCCTTCTAAGAGCAGAAGGTTTTTTTGCTTGTTTTTTTTTTTTTAATATAGTCTTTTAATTGGCTGTTTAAGAGTAAGGAGGCCACAAAGCCTGACATGCTGAATTAGGAAGGAAATGCAGCTACCCTTTCTCTTGCAGACAAACAGCAATTGTTCTGATGGTGGTATGGAGAAGCACTGCTCACCTCATCATGCCATCTTTGATACCCACATTATTCTAGTCTTACACAAAACAAGTCTTAACAAATTCAAGATGATCGAAGTCATATCAAACATCATTTCTGACCACACTGGTATGAAACTAGAAATCAATAACAGAAGGAAAACTGGAAAATTCATGGATACATGAAAATTAAACACAATCCTGAACAACCACTGGGTTGAAGAAGAAATTAAAGGGAAATCAAAAAATATCTTGAAACAAATGAAAATGGAAACACAACACAAAAAAATTTGGTCACAATAGAAGCAGTTCTAACAGGGAATTTTATAGCAGTAAACACCTATATGAAGAAAAAAGAAAATCTCAAATAAACAACCTACCTTTATACCTCAAAGAACTAGGAAGAGAATAATAAATTAAGTTCCAAGTTAGTAGAAGGGAGAATTTCTTTTTAAATCAGAGAGGACATAAATAAAATAAAAACTAAAAAGACAATAGAAAACTCAACAAAAATAAGAACTAGTGTTTTTAAAAGATAACTAATAATGACAAACCTTCAGGAATACTAACTAAAATGAAAAGAGAGAAGACTCAAATTAATAAAATCAGAAATTAAAAATGAGATATTACAATTGGTAACACAGAAATACTAGTGATCATGAGAAACTATTATTAACAATTATACACCAACAAATTGGATAACCTAGAAATAGTGAATAAATCCTTAGAAACACACAACCTACTAAACTGAATCATAAGGAAATAGAAATCTGAACAGACTAAGGAGATTAAATCAGTAATAATAATTTAAAAATCTCAACAAAGAAAATTCCAGTACCAGATGGCTTCACTGGTGAATTTTGCCAAATACTTAAGAAGAATTAATGTCAATCCTTCTCAAATTCTTCCAAAAAATTGAAAAGGAAGAAACTCCTCCCAACTCATTTTACTAAACCAGCATTACCTTGATATCAAAGCTAGGCAAGGACACTACAAGAAAATTAAAGGCCAATATCCTTGATGAACCTACATTCAAAAATCTTCAACAAGATATTAGCATACCAAAATCAACAGCAAATTAAAAGAATCACACACCATGATCAAGTGGTAGTCATCCCTGTGATGCAAAGATGATTCAACATATGCAGATCAATAAAATGCCACATTAAAGGAATGAAAGACACTAATCACACAGATCAGCTCAATAGATGCAGAAAAAATAATCTGACAAAATTTAAATCCTATCATGATTAAATTTCTCAATAAATTAGATATAGATGGTATGGACCTCAATATCATAAAGGCCAAATATGATAAGCCCACAGCTACCATCATACTCAAAGATGAAAAACTGAAAATTTTTCCTCTAAGATCAGGAACAAGACAAGAATGTCCACATTCTATATATCTATTCAATATAATACTGGAAGTCTCAGACAGAACAATTAGGCAAGAAAAAGAAATGAAGGCATCCAAATAGGAAGAAGTAATATTGTCTCTATTTTCAGGTGCTATGTTCTTAAATAGAAAAAAGACTACACCAAAAAAATTGTTAGAACTAATACATGAATCCAGTAAAGCTGCAGGATTCAAAATCAATTTACAAAATCATTTGTTTCTATGCATTAACAATGAACTATTGGAAAGAGATTAAGAAAACAATACCACTGACAATAGCATCAAAAAGTTTTAAATAATTAGGAATAAATTTAACCAAGAAGGTGGAAGATCTGTACACTGAAAACTATAAAACATTGATGGAAGAAACTGAAGAAGACACAGATCAATTGATAGACATGCTATGTTATTAGACTGAAAAAATTAATATTGTTAAAATGTCCCTACCACACAAAGCAATTTACAGATTCAATACAATCCCTACCAATATTTCAATGGCATTTTTCACAGAAATAGAAAAAAATACTAAAATTCCTTTGGAACTAGAAAAGAACTCAAATAGCCAAAGCAATTTTGACCAAGAAGAACAAAAGTGGAGGCATTACACATCGTGAATTCAAGTTATATTGCTAAGTTATAGTAATCAAAACAGTATAGTATTGGCATAAAAACAGATACATAGATCAATGGAATGTAATAGAAAGCCCAGAAACAAACCCACACATGTATGGTCAATTAATTTTCAACAAAAGCACCAAGGTATACCCAAAATTTTTTCTTAGAAAAACTGGATATCCACATGCAAAACAATGAAATTAGACTTTTATCTTACATCATACAAAAAAAAAATCAACTCAAAATGAATTAAGTATTTGAATGTAATACTGGAAACGGTAAAACCCCTAGAAGAAAACATAAGGGATAAGCTCCTTGACATTGGTCTCAGCAATAATGTTTTTGTTTGACCCCAAAAACACAGACAACAAAAGCAAAAATAAACAAGTGGAACTACAAACTAAGAAGTTTCTATGTAGCAAAGGAAACCATCAACAAAATAAAAAGGCAACTTATGGAATGGGAGAAAATATTTGCAATCCACATATCTGATAAGGGATTAATATACAAAATATGTAAGAAACTCATACAACTCAACAGCGAAAAAACACCCACAAAAAATAGCAAATAACAAAATTGGGCACAGCAACCAAATACACATTTCCAAAGAAGACATAGAACTAACCAATAGACATATGAAAAAATGCTCAACATCATTAATCATCAAGGAAATGCAAATCTAAACTGCAATGAGATAACACCTCACATGTGTTACCATGTCTATTAGTAAGAAGACAAGAGTTAACAGATGCTGGTGAGGATGTGGAGAAAAGGGAATCCTTCTGCACTACTGGTGGGAATGTAAATTAAACCACTATGCAAAACAGTATGGAGGTTTCTCAAGAAATTAAAAATAATACTACAATATGATCCAGCAATCCCACTTCTGGGTATATGTCCAAAAGAAACAAAATCACTATGTGAAAGAGACATCTATACTCCCATGTTGTTTGAAGCATTATTCATGACAGCTATGTTGTTTCACGGAAACAACCTAAGCATTCATTAACAGATGAATGGATAAAGACAATGTGATATGTACACAAACACACACAACGGAATATTATTCCACTTTAAAAAAAGAAGGAAATCTGGCCATCTGTGATAAGATGGTTGAATGTGGAGAGACAAATGCTGCATATCACCTATGTGTGGAACCAAAAAAAAAAAAGTCAAGTATACTGAAACAGAGTAGAATGGTAGTTGCCAGGGGCTGGGGAGTAGAGGAAATGGGGAGAGGTTGGTAAAGGGTACAAATTTTCATTTATAAGATAAATAAGTTCTGATAATCTAATGTATAACATTGTGACTACAATTGATAATATGCAGATACTAATTGATAATACTGCATTAGATACATGAAATTTGTTAAGAGAGATCTTAAGGATTTTCATCAAAAAGAAAATAAAAGGTAATTATATGAGGTGATGATGTATTAATTAACTTGATTGTATGAATCCTTTCACAATGTATACATGTATCAAATAATCATATTGTACACTTTAAATATATTACAATTTTGCTTGACAGTTATACCTCAAAATAAGCTGTAAAAAAATACTTGGTAGTTCCTGCTTAATATACCAGACTCTACCTTAATATTGGAAAATGTCGAACTTCTCAAATTGCCTTCTCCATCACTACTTGAAGCTACTGCAGAAGCTCTTGCCTCTACTTAGATTACCTCCATTCTTATCTGTCACTCAAGAATATACCTATTTATTTATCCTCATGGCTTAGCTCAGCTGCAGCCTCATCTGGAAGTCTTCCTTGTCAAGTTCCTCCTCTACTTCAGGTAGATGTAGACACAATTTCTTTTTGGTATTCATAATATGTTATATAATTATGTATACACACATATGTGTAAAATATTTACGTGTATACATGTGTGCATATATATATTTAAGATACATCATATTATACTGTCATTATTTCTTGTTTTTTTCTTCAAGTAGATTGTATACTCAGCATAGATTTGTACATTCAGCATGTAGCACAGTCTCTGAAACCTACTAGGTACTCAATGAATGCTGGTAGAATTGTTTTCATGGTTGAATCATTCCCTGCCTCCTCTATGTATTGGTTCCACCAATTATTATTGCTTTCTCTTATAATTACAGTTTCCTTTCGGCTAGAGATGTCCTTTAACTTTAAAACAAAACAAAAAATTTACTACATGGAACTACTGTATTTCTGAAAATAAGAGTTTATCACTACTGACTCTTCTGTCTTACCCCTCATTCACTCACTAGTCTTTCACATATATTTTTATCTAATTTGACTTGAATTACTTCTCTGAAAGTCACTAATGAGTCCTTAATTACCACATATTTTCTCATTTCTCACCTTGCTAGAACTTAATGTGACATTTGATACTTGTTAACTATCCCCTCTTCTTGGATTTTTTAATCTTAGGTCTTTGAGACTTCATGCTATCCTGGTTTTCTGATTATTTCTGACTTCTGTGTCCCTCTTACTCTTTCTATAATCTATAGGAAATTTTCCAGTTTGTGTCTTCTTTTTGTTTATCTCAACATTCACACCACCTGCTCTCATTTAGTTTCCCTATAACATGGGGAGCATAAAATCTATGTCTTTATTCTGTACCTGTTGCTCATGTCTTCCTGGATATCCTGCTGGTGTTTGATGTTCCTCATTTCTGAATTAAAATGTGTCATTTTCTCCTATATCATACATACCACCTTTCTACTTATGTATTTCAATTAATGACGCTGCATTATTCTCTCTACTACCACATGGATTTGGAACACAAGCATATCTTGACATGCCTCTGTTTCATATGCTTCTGATACAATCAGTGTCTCATTCCTATAAAGTTCTCTTGAACGTGTACATCTTTAATTGCTGATTTTCTATTTTCCATTTCTGTATTACTTAATTCATATTCTGTTTCATTGTACCTTTGATCTATTTATAATTTATATTATCTCCTAATTTAATTCAACATTTACAATTTCTGCTTAAATTTACCTAATATAAAAACTACTCTATAAACTTACAAAATTTTATAACTCTTTACATTTGCTCATTACTAATCAATCTGAAATGCTCTTCCTTCATTCTTTACCTGTTGAAATTTTTCTCAACTTTAAAGGCCTAGCTCAAAGACCATTGTCTCTGATTCCTCTGTCAGAATTACTCCATCATCTAAGTCCCAGCAATAGCTCCCTTTTAACTCTAACACTTTCATCACTTGGTTTCTTTTACAGTAAATCACCCATGTGTCTTTCCTTAATTTAATGTCACTGACATTTAAGACCTGTCTTATTCATCCTATTCTTAACTTGGCACTAATAATCACATTTTATAGCTTACTAAAGTGCGGGGAACTGTGTTTTATTTCTCCTAACATCCTGCCTGGTGCTAAGTAAACGTTTCCTAAATATTTACTGAATGAATTGTCATAATTGCTAGAAACTAGTTCAGAACTTTGTACACAGGATCTGTGTACGTCAGCTTGAACTACAAAGCACTACATGATATCATCAAAACCCCAAATGTTCCATGTTTATATGTTAAAAAAAAATTAGCATGACTGGGACTACAATGATTTTGAATTTTGCTGTGAATTTTAAGATATTTTGAAATAAGTAAGATCACCATCATTACTGTGAATATCATTTTAAATTGCTACAATTTTTTTGGGTGCTTACTAGATGTCAGGCACTGTGTTAAACATGAAACACATATAATTACATTTCATTTTCACAGAAACTAAAGAATATTAGTAGATACTATGTTTTGTTCATATTTTACAGTTAAATATGTAAAATATGAGTAAATGTTGTAGTAGGAATTCAAACATTTCTGTTTCAAAACCACGAGCTCTTAACCGGTTCATGAGATCATCTTCCACTTTGCATATTACACTCCAAATGTGTTTTTATTTTTCCTGACACAAAATAAATTGAAACGTTCTTTGTTAGTCATTCATTTAAGTACCATCAGCTGCCCTTTTCCTGATAATAGCATGATTCAGAACTTTTAATAATGATTATAATTAAGCAATGATATCATTGCCCCCTCTGCTTTATGAGACAATAATCCAATTCCTAAATGGCTAAACTAGAAGGCCAAAGGCAGAGCAGTTTATCACAGCTAGAGAATCATATTACTGCTGAACAAAACAGAGAGCCCTGATATTATTACTATATAATGCATGTTTCAGGGTTAATAGCCCTCTACATAGCATTATTTTTTTTAATGTTATATTGGCAAGGTTAAAAACAGAAAGGAAGGATGCTGGTTCTGTTGAATATGTCTGCTAAACCCTCTCTGAATGAGGAAGAAAATTAATTCTCTAAAACAGAGCACATGACTTGGAGTCAAGATAACTCAAACCTTTTTTATCTGATATGCTTCTTAAGTCATTTAACTTCACTGAAATTCAGTTTCCATGTTTTAAAGTAAGAGACTCCTTGTTCTAATATCCAATGATTAGACACACTGGGGGAAAAAATCTTTGAAATCATATGTAATGAGGAAAATATAACGTATATATTTATTGATCAGTCTCAGTTTTCCTATATATATGAACAAATAACATCTTGTACTATATTGGTATATAGTACATGTTAGGAAAGAGCAATTTCCACGTTCTACCCTAAAAAGGTACAACATAATGCCTCCCACTTTCTTACCTCCTACACAGTCAATTTAAAAAGGGCTTCTCTACATAGGTTTCTTTCAAAGGATCTGTCACAAGAAGCTGACTGGCATGTCAGAGCTTCAAAAAGATTAGAGAAAAGGCATTCTCACATATTTTAAACACTGGCATATGGATTTATATTAAGACCATCCTTATTTGCATAAACATCTAAAACCTTCAGGACTATACCTATTAGAAACATGTCATCAGCAAGAATGTCTATACATAAATGCATATATCCAAAATGTGTTCTTAAAACTGGAGTCCAGTTTCAGATATGTATATACTAAATCAGTAAGTGAAACACTTTGTTTAAAACATATCTTAGGGAATTATTTGCATGGCTATAACAACTAATATATGGTTTTAGGGGAAAGAGTAATAATTTTGTAAAACAGAATGAATTTTGCTGTTTGAATAACAATGGCATGAGCCACAGAGAGCAAATACAGTCATTGCCATAAAATCATAAGTTCCCCCTTTTTAGAAAGTACTACAAAATATTTAAGGATTATTTTGATATTCCATTTCAGTTTGAAATTTTAATTAAATAATTTTAGATGATACGTATAAAAATAAAAATCAATTGGGTTCAGACTAATAGCTAGTATACTAAATAAAACATGGTTTTGATTGATTTTATCTGTTAAGTCAGGGGTCCCTAACCCCTGGTACCGGTCCGTGGTCTGTTAGGAACCGGGCTGCACAGCAGGAGGTGAGCGGCAGGTGAGAGAAAAGAGAGAGGGAGGGAGAGAGAGAGAGAGAGAGAGAGAGAGAGAGAGAGAGAGAGAGAGAGAGAGGGAGGGAGGGAGGGAGAGAGGGAGAGAGGGAGGGAGGGAGAGAGGGAGAGAGGGAGGGAGGGAGAGAAGCTTCATCTGCCGCTCCTTATCGCTTGAATTACCACCTGAACCATCCCCCCTCCCCGTCCGTGGAAAAATTGTCTTCCACAAAACCAGTCCCTGCTGCCAAAAGGTTGGGGACCGCTTCATTAAGTGACTATTTTGCAACTCTTTGGATATAACCTTAAAAACTCATAATTCTCATCACTTACACACGTTAAAGAAAAAATTCTTCATTCACTTGTTAAAGAAGAGTAAGGCAGACTTCATTCAAGGTAGGAAGGGCAAAGAGGTTTTGCAGTGGGGGAAGAGAGACTGGGCTCAACGCTGAACACACCAAGGAAAAGTGGGAGTTTATAGCCAAAGAGCAGAGCAGAATGGGGGTCAGTCATTTGAAAACGGCTATGAGGAAACATCTGGGTAAGAGGAGATTCTGGCTAAACTAACCTAACCAAATTCAGGCTGAAAGCAGGCCAGGGTGATTAGACATCACCTGGGAGATAGTGGAGAATGAGGAACCTGATTAGTTATCAACAGTGATCAGATATGGAGGATGAGCAATTATGGCTAAACTGATTTAGCAGGATTCTTGCTAAAACTGGACAAAGACAGAAGTCCAAATGTCAAGGTCTAGTTGAAAAAAAGTTCAGAGGAGCCTGATTAGAGTTTGTTCAAGGAGAGAATCTTTGTCACATGGTTTATGAAAGAAAATGGCTTCTTTTATCTCTTCTTCTCAGGCAAGTGTCACTATCAAAGTGCCACCCACCACCCCCATTCAGACTTTGTGCATATCTTCTTGCACATACATCAAAATTTTTATAATGGCATGTACGTTCCTTTTTATGAGCTAGGTCAGGAGTCAGGAAACTATGCCACATGGGCCAAACTCAGTAATTGCCTGCTTTTATAAATTAAGTTTTATTGGAATGCATTCATACCCATTTAGTTATGTTTTATCTATGGCTGCTTTCTTGCTATAATGACAGTGTTAAATAGTTGTGATAGAGACTGTATGCCCTTCAAAACCTAAAATACTTACCCTCCAGCCATTTATAAAAACTTGGCAACCTCTGTTCTAGGCCAAAACTTCCATTTCAATTTAATTTTTCTTTTGTTTCCTCATGTATCTTAACATCCTATCAAAACAAAGCACTTTTTGAGACCAAATTATGCCATCTCCATTTCCTTTCCTGTACATTTGTATATGCAAACAGCCTTTACCTCAATGAAACTCTTCCCTCTGTCAGCATTAGAAACCATACTCATTTTAAGGCCTAACTTGAATTTTACCCAAAGTCTTACATCTCTCTGTTGAAATTGAGCTCTCCTCTTTCTGAACTCCCATGATCTTTACTTTTGAAAATTGTAACACTTGCTACATTAGAATTTGTGCATATGTTTCATATCTCTCATAAATCCATTAACTCAGAGTCATTGCTAGGAATTACTAATCTAGTTATGGTCCTCAGACTCCAGCACACAGTACATAATAACTTTCAGAGCTGATAGGTACTTGAGAGTTCACAGTATTTCACAGTAGAAGCAGTTTAAGAAATACAAACAGATTGTCTGATAAATAAAACAACAGAAGGGAAAAAAAGGGCGAGAGAGGTATGGGAGATATGGAAAGCATCTGCCTATTCACTGTGTGTGATCTGAGTCGAGTCAAAAGCAGTGTCTGCTTCAATGTAACTAACACCAGGCATTGCCTTTCAGGGTGGCCAAAATATGTACCATGAGAAATACTTCTTTAAAATGTATCAGATTATTTTATTGGTTAGTTAGAGTGTTTTTATTGACAGAGAAAATGAAATGTTTACCCTAGGAAACACTGCTATAAAAATCATTTAACAATAAAATTATAAAGACCAAGTAATGACAAAGGTAGCAGCTAATTCTACCAGAAAATTTATACAGACAAAATAATATAGTGAACATCAAAACACGTCTCTTATTTCTCTGTCAAAGAGTGAAGGAGAACACATACAATATTGCTTTTACGAGATATCCTTAAAATATGTACAATTCACTCAAAAAGGTTGCACTTGAACAACAGGCCACAACTTATGTTCAAATAACTGGTTGTCTCCAGTTAGAGTGTCGAAATGAGAAAATGGATGTCAGGCACTTTTTAATAGACTTTATTTTCTACAGAAGTTTTAGATTTACAGAAAAACTGAGCAGAAAGAACAGAGTTCCCAAATACCACACCTCTTACCTCCACATAGTTTCAATTATTATTAACTTCTTGCACAAGAATAGTACATATGTTAAAATTAATAAACCGTTATTAATAACAATACATTATTAACTAATGCCATAGTTTGGACTATAATACACTTTTTGTGTTGTGCAGTTCTATGTGTGTGTGTGTGTGTTTGTTTTTGTTTTTATTTTAGGTAAGAAGTGGATTTATTTAGAGAGATACACATTCTATAGATAGAATGCAGTCCACCTCAAAAAGCAAGAGTGACCCTAGGCCATGGGGTCTTCTTGGAAAGTGAGAGAGGCCAAGGGAAAAACACTCCACAGACAGAGTGTGGGCCATCTCAGAGGCTAGAAGCCTCTATGTGTTTTAAAAAATATATAATGTCATGTATCCGCCACTACAGTATAATACAAAATAGTTCCACTGCACTAAAAATCCCCTGTGCTCTACCTCTTCATCGCTCTTTCCCTCTCCCAAAATTCCGGGAACCACAGCTTATTTTTTTTTTTAATTGTCTCTATAGTGTTGGCTTTTCCAGAATATCATATGGTTGATATCATATAGTATACAGCCTTTCCAAACTGATTTCATAGGAACATGCATTTAAAGTTCCTCCATGTTTTTCATGGCTTGATAGCTCACTTCATCTTATTGTTGAGTAAGATTCCACTGTATGAATGTACCATTGTTTGTTTACCCATAAATTTATCAAGAAATTTTGTGATGAACATTGTGGTACATGACTCTTTTTGAATTATGGTTTTCTCAGGGTATATGCCCAGTAGTGGAATTGCTGGGTCATATGGTAGTTCTACTTTTAGTTTTTTAAGGAAGTTCCATATTGTTCTCCATAGTGGCTGTATCAATTTACATTCCCACCAACAGTGCAAGAGGGTTCCCTTTTCTCCACACTCTCTCGAACATTTATTGTTTGTAGTTTTTTTTTTTTTTTTGGCGGTACGCGGGCCTCTCACCGCTATGGCCTCTCCTGTCGCGGAGCACAGGTTCTGGACGAGCAAGCTCAGCGGCCATGGCTCACGGGCCCAGCCGCTCTGTGGCACGTGGGACCCTCCCTGACCGGGGCACGAACCCGTGTCCCCTGCATCGGCAGGCGGACTCTCAACCACTGCACCACCAGGGAAGCCCTGTTTGTAGATTTTTGGATGATGGTCATTCTGACTGGTGTGAGGTTCCAGGACTTGGAAGCAACCTAAGTGTCCATCGACAGATGAATGGATAAAGAAGATGTGGCACATATATACAGTGGAATATTACTCAGCCATAAAAAGAAATGAAATAGAGTTATTTGTAGTGAAGTGGATGGGTGTAGATTCTGTCATACAGAGTGAAGTAAGTCAGAAAGAGAAAAACAAATACCATATGCTAACACATATACATGGAATCTAAAAAAAATTGGTTCTGATGAACCTAGGGGCAGGACAGGAATAATGACACAGACTTGAGGACACAGGGAGGGGGAAGGGTAAGCTGGGATGAAGTGAGAGAGTAGCAGTGACATATATACACTACCAAATGTAAAATAGATAGCTAGTGGGAAAGAGCTGCATCACATGAGGAGATCAACTCGGTGCTTTGTGACTACCTAGAGAGGTGGGGTAGGGAGGGTGAGAGGGAGATACAAGAGGGAGGGGATATGGGGATATATGTATACATATAGCTGATTCACTTTGTTATACAGCAGAAACTAACATAACATTGTAAAGCAATTATAATTAAATAAAGATGTTAAAAAAAGAAAAGAAATTTTGTGAAATGCATAAGGCATAAAGTGTATAGATTTTTTTCTTCACATGTGGATGTCCAGTTGTTCAAGAATTTTTTGTTGAATGGTAATCTTTCTCAATTTAATTACCTATGCTCCTCTGTCAAAGATATGTTGACTATATTTGTGTGGATCTATTACTGGGCTCTCTATTATGTTCCATTGATCCACGAATACTACACTGTTTTGATTTTGGTAGCTTTGTAGTAAGTCTTGAAGTCGGATTGTCTCAGTCCTTTAACATTATTCTTTTTCAAAATTGTGTTGGTATTCTGAGTCTTTTCCCTTGCTTTGTAAACATTAGAATCAGTTTGCAATATTCATTAAATAACTTGCTAGGAGTTTGATTAGAATTTCATTAAATCTATAGATCAAGTTGGGAAGAATTAACATATTAACAATAATGAGTCTATTGTAACCTTACTATAATCAGTTATGAGTTCCAGAAATTTTCATTGTTTTTGATTCTTTGGCACTTTCTATGATCATGTCACATGTGAACATGCAGTTTTGTTTCTTACTTCCCAATCTGTATACCTTTTATTTCTTTTGGTTTACTGCATTAGCTAGATCTTCTAGTATAATGTTGAATAGGAGTGGTGAAAGTTGACATCTTGCCTTATTTCTGATCTTAGGGGGAAAATTTGGGTACTTTTGATGGTTAGAAATAAAAATTGTGAAGATCTTAAACATGGTCTATACAGGACACTGCTTTGTTTGGGGCTCATTGCATGGAGAAATCACAACAGTGAAGTTCAGGAGCTGGAATTTACATTCATTGTAAAAGCCATTGATGAATTTTGGGAATCTTTGCAGAGAGTCGACACCAAAGGACTAAGTAGAATTCTCCAGTCATTTTCTTATTGAGGCCAGAATGGTCTGTTCAAGACTTTGGCTCAAGACTCATCAAAACATAGCTCAAAATATAAAAACATATGGGCAGTCAGTCATATTCTTTGATCACTTTAGAATGGATCAAGAACTTATTTTAGCTCATCAATCAGTCCTTATGCAACTAGTCAAGAATATTTATCATCTTATATATGCTAGTCCCTATCAGCTATGGACAGAGACTAGATAGCTTATATATGAGAAATTCCCTTCACTCTGTATTATTTCAGTGTTAACAAAAATATTTTAAAACATGGTTTAACTTATAGTTTAGTTTGTCAGAATTTGATTTAGAACCTGATGGTTTAGTTTGTCAGAATTTGATTTAGAACCTGATCAGATGTATTTGGCTTTAGATGGAAAAAGATTTTTTTTCATGGATCAGTGACCAGATACATTAGTCTCCTATAGCTGCTGTAAAAAATTTCTTCAGTGGCTTAAAATAACTTATATTTATTACCTTATAGTTCTCTAGGTCAGAAGTCTGACACAGTTTTCTCTAGGATAAAATCATGGGGTCAGTTAGACTGTGTTCATTATGGGAGGCTCCAGGAGAAAATTCATTTCCTTATGGTGGCCGGACTGAGACTGCATTTTCTTGATGGTTATCAGCTGAGGGTCATTCTCAGTTTCTAGAGGCCATCTGGATTTCTTGGCCAATGGCCCCCTCCCTCCATTTTCAAAGTCAGTAATGAAGGTTGAGTGCTTCTTCTCATGGCTCATGGCTCTGATCCACTCTTCTGCCTCTCTCTTCCACTTTTACCACTCATTTGATTAAATTAGGCACACCCAGTTATTCTGGAATAATATCCCCATTTCAAGGTCTTTGAAAGTCCCTTTTCCCATGTAAGGTAATATATTGATAGGTTCCAGGGATGAAGGCTTGGACATCTTTAGGGATCTATTATTTTGCCTGGCACACTAGGTATTGAACAGGACAAAAGAAAGTCAAGTAAGAAAATATGTAAGAGAACGTCAAGGAAAATCACCCACATTTTTGGGTAACAAAGATTTTGCAGCTTAAAAAAGTAAGTAATTCAGCTTAATTGTGGGCATTTATTTTTTCCAAGTTTAAAAAACATGATTTCCTCAACAGTTACTCTTTCCAGACATTTTGTTTTAAGATATTCATATATGATGCAACCATTCTCTTAAACTTTTTTTTTTTTTTTTTTTTTTTTCGGTACGTGGGCCTCTCACTGTTGTGGCCTTTCCCGTTGCGGAGCACAGGCTCCGGATGCGCAGGCTCAGCGGCCATGGCTCACGGGCCCAGCCGCTCCGCAGCATGTGGGATCCTCCCGGACCGGGGCACGAACCCGTGTCCCCTGCATCGGCAGGTGGACTCTCAACCACTGTGCCACCAGGGAAGCCCCATTCTCTTAAATTTTGGCGAATGTAACATACTGTGTAGATTTTCAGTGCTTAAGAATTCCTTTTTTTCCCAAAGCTTTGAAAATAGATGTTTCATTGAAATATCTGGAATGCCTGTATCATATGAAAAATGTTTTATATGAATACCTATCACTATGGTAAATATTATCAGAAAAGCAAAGGATGAGTGAGAAATAGGCACCATTTCTAGGATAGTCAGGTTTCAGTTAAGATGTCAGAGTTTAATTTCATTGCTATAATACTTTGTTCTTATCATTGATTTATTTAAGATTATATATGATATTTCAATTACTGGTATGATTCTTCTTCTGAACTGTTATATGCTGCTGGAGGACAAGATTATGTTTTAATTTTTCATTTTTTTTTCTCAGTGATTTGCTTAGTGCTTGGCATATAGTAAACACTCATTTTGCTTATTTTAGTTGAATTTAGAGTCACAGCAAAAGCCAATATTTTTCTTTGCTTAGGTGTTAATAAGTTTCCATAGAAACTATTATATTAGCCAAGCTAAATACCTATTAATGTGTTTTTTATAAAATGGAATAACCTCGAGGAGCCAGTTTCGGTTTCACTTAACCAGTTTTATTACTTTTTAGTGTATGGTGGTAATAATTTAGGATAAAAAGGAGATTTGATTGCAGTCTTTTGATTGCCAAGTATTCTAACAAACTAAAAATGTCATAAATATGTGCAAAAGTATAACTAATAAAATTGTCCTGCACACTTAAGATGGTAGTAAGCAAGCTTTCATTTTTAATATACTTAATTCAGACATTTGTTATTTCTAATAGAAATAGAAATTTGATAGCAACATAACTCAGTGTATATTACTGAAAACTTTTACTGATAATTCCTTCAGTCAATTTCAATAAAAACTCCAACAGCAGAAAAATAGCATAAACTTGCTTAGTAATTGAAGGTCTACCATCCTGATACAAATATTTCTTAAAGAGAAATACCAATCTACTGCTAGTTTTACTCCAGTAAGTTCCTTTTTTAAAAAATTCTTTATTTTGTGTGACAACCACTTGCAAGGCAATTCCTGTGAATGAGCCTGAATGAACTCTTTTTAGGACTTTACAAATAAACTCATTAAAATCTGACCACAACCCAACAAGGTAGGTACTGTTATCATCATCTCCAGTTTTTAGGAGAGAAAACTGAGGTCTGGCAGAATTTATTAACTTGTCTAATGCCAGAGGGCTGTAAGAGGAGGAGCCTAGTTTGAGCCCTAGAAGTCTGTCTTCAGAGATAATCCCCACCACTGGGTCAGGCTTCTGCTCCCTGACAATTTTCCCAGCCCCCTCACCATGTTCCAGTCCCCTGGTCATGATCCCTCTCCTTTGACCATTCTCCCAGTTCCCTGACCAGACTCCCAGCCTCTCGTTAATGCTCAATCCATTACCTGGAGGAAGTAAGGGTCTTCCTCCATAACAGGTAGAACTAGGCCACCCCTGTTGCTCCAGGAAGACACTTACAGAGAGAACACCCACCCTCGTGACAGAGAACAAGGGCAGAGTACACTGGAAAATGCACTTTGCCCGAGGATTTCTGCACAGGAGAAAGCTTTCACACAGCTCACAGGGGGTCACCTGGGCCACAGATCCAGCAATTGGTATTATGGTAACTACTTAAATTAATCCTGATGGTCAAAAAATAAATTGAATAAAATAGATAACTAATAAGGACCTACTGTATAGTACAGGGAACTCTACTCAATAATCCGTAATGGCCTATATGGGAAAAGAATAAAAAAAGAGTGGATATATGTATATGTATAACTGATTCACTTTGCTGTACAGCTGAAACTAACACAACATTGTAAATCAACTATACTCCAATAAAATTTTTTTAAAAGTACTGAATGCAATAAATTCTATTTTTAAAGGGGCCTCCTTTCAATAGCACTATTGAGTGTGCTCTGGGGCTTTCT
Organism: Tursiops truncatus; assembly: GCF_011762595.2. NCBI lineage: Eukaryota > Metazoa > Chordata > Mammalia > Artiodactyla > Delphinidae > Tursiops > Tursiops truncatus. The sequence goes on along the minus strand of NC_047039.1, from coordinate 55,055,587 downwards.
TGGAAATTCTCTTGGCAATGAGAATGTGGACTATGTCTCCATATTGGGTTAAAATCTATTGCTGGGTGTGGTACTTTCACTTTGAGTCATCAGATATGCTGTCCTTCCTGAATTGTTTAGAAATTTTTCATTTGCATATAAGCAAAATCTGACTTCAACTAGTTTATGAAAAGAATTCATTGTGAGGGTAATGGCATGGCTTGTACAACCAAAAGGATAAAACCAAAGATAGTCCATCAAAAGCAAATGGGACTAAGGACTACAGATCCAGATTCTAATGCCCTTGCTCATCTCTGCAACTAAGTATGCTCAGTTCCCTGTTTTTTCTTCCCCTCTCCTCTCTTTCCTTCCTATTACGTACCCTCCCTTCCTTCCCTCTCTCCTTTTTTCCCCTTCCCCCTCCTTCCCACTTTTTCTCCAGACATGTATTTTTCTCTTCTACTGTAAACATAATACTTTATACTCAGGATTAGTTCTGCCAAATACCAATACCAAATATAACACTGATCTCCATTATTCCAAGTACAGGAAAAAAATTGGTATTTAAAAAAATTTTTTTACTTGTTGGTAGGTAAGGCCTGGGTCAGCAAACACTTTCTTCAAAAAGCCAGGTGATAAATGTTTTAGTCTTTTTAGGCTATGTTGTCAAAGTTGTGACTACTCAAATTTACCATAATAGTGAAAAAACTGTCATAGATAACATATAAATGAATGAGTGTGGCTATGTTTCAATAAAATTTATTTAATTAGGGGAGACCTGTATTCAACCTCCAGGCCATAGTTTGCCAGTTCCCAGCTTAGGCTAAATCATCTTACATAATCTTTTCAAGTGTTCTTTTTTCACTGTGGATTTAGGTATTTTAGGTGACTCATCAAGGCTACTTGTAGCTGATTATGGTTAGAGATTAGTTTGAATTGCTCAGATTCTCCTAACTCAGCAAATTTACCCAACCATATACCATTATAAAGGGTCACTTTTGTCTTTATACCAGCCTGTTCTCAATCAACAGAGAGACAATAAACATTAGTGTTATTTAAAGTACTATGGATTCTTTTCTCTATTTTGATGTATAATAATGTCAAAACCCTGTATTAGCTTAATCACTGCCTTAGCTGTACAATTCTCATTTCCTCTTGACTTTCCTAAAAAGCAATAAGGCAGCATTTGTTCTGAATTAGAAGCTTGATCTAGTATTAAAACTAATTTCTTCTGCTCAGACATTCCTACCTGTCAGTGATGCTTCCTGCAAATAAATCGTTCTGCTTGCCCTCCAAAATTCATGACATCCTGCCTTTCTCCAACATGGAAGTCCATAATTCCTTGCTACTTTGTATTGATAGATTGCCACCTAAACACCGTTTCTAACTATCACTTTAGAAGATTGGTTGGTTTGTTGATTAGTTGACTGTTCTTATCTGTTATCTTCTATTTCTACGTGATTTGTGATAGTTAACTTTGTGTATTAACTTGACTAGATCATGGGAAACCCATAAATCCAGTTAAATATTACTTCCGGGTGCGTTTGTGAGAGCACTGAATCAGTACACTGAGTAAAGTGGACTGTCTTCCCCAGTGAGGGTGGGCATCATCTTTTACTTCAGGGCCTGAGTAGAACAAAAAGGTGAAGGAAGGGAAGATTTACTCACTATCAGCCTGACCACCTGAACGGGGACATCAATCTTCTGTCCTCAGCTTTCTGGTTCTCAGGCCTTCAGACCTGGACTGGAATCTTCCAACTACACAATTGGCTTTCCTGTGTCTACAGCTTGCATTGCAGTGGGCAGAGTGTGGGATCTCTCAGCTTCCATAATTGCGTGAGCCAATATCATTCATTTATATATACTTTTATCCATATATCCCCTATTGGTCCTGTTTCTCTGGAGAACCCTGACTATTACACCACCCTAGAAACTACCCAGTAACCTTATATATTTACTTATTTATTCATGTCTGGTTCTTATTTCTGCTCTACTTTGTACCATTGACAGTCAGTGGTATATGGAATATTATATTCTAAAAATAGCCAGTGGCCAGGTGAACACTGAACAGACATTAAAATACAGAGTATTTATAATTCCAAAGTTTTTTTCTGGCTCAAATCCAGTAAAGCAGATTTAAAGAGGTTGATTATAATGCCTACAACTCCCACTGCCCTTTGCTAAGGGAAACCAATACATTCCCAAACCCCTGCTGAGAAAGCAATCCTAGGCAGAAATTACCTATTCACTACCAAGTGAGACTGGCATCATCTTTAGGGCTAGGTTAGTACCTGACCCACTCAAGCCAAAATATAAGTTTTTCAGTGACAATCAGCTTTAAATGAAAGCTCTGCCTTAATAGGAAAAAGAGAAGTTAGGATCAGGAGATTCTCCCCTGGAATTTGACCTAGAGATATGCCTAGAGCATCATTCAGTTATTAGTATGGACAGAATAGAAAGAGATTCCAAAAAACAAAAAACAGATACAGAGAGATCTGTTAAATCACATTAACGAAGTATGCTAAAGTGATAACTCAAGAACTCTTATTGTGATTAGGGGACCCACACAGTGCAGCCACCCAAACTGCCCTGGGTCCTGAAATATCTTCAAAGCCATCAAATATGTTTCCATTTTGGAGAGGGCTTGGTATCTCTGGGTCCTATGATTTTCTAGTTTCTTTTATTGACACATGCTGTTTGATAATAACCCACTAGAGATAGTCTAAATTGAGTTTTAATTTTATCCTAAAAAGAATAACTAAGACATATCCACTGAACTCAAAGAAACAAACAAACAAAAAAAACCACATTAAAAAACTGGAGAAAAACATCTTAGTTCACATGTAACCAAACAGAAGGTGAAGAGAATATAATATTGTTAAAACAAAAGGTTTGGCAATTCTTATTTTATTTTCTTCCTATGTACTGATGTTTGCATCATAAATAGGGAGATATTGAACAAAGTTAATAACACCACATTAGAGCTACATAATGTTTGGAACACGCTGTCCTTATGAGACTAATCAAAAAGTGTTATTAGCAATGAACAGAACAGTGAGGGTAATTAGTGGAGGATTACTTATAATAGATATTAACTTTATTTAGATCTTTTAAGTGTTGGTAATTGGGTGGGTGCTGTGAAAATAGCAAACATGGATAAGTTGGATGTAAGCAAAAGATTTTTTTTTTTTTTTACGGTACGCGGGCCTCTCACTGTTGTGGCCTCTCCCGTTGCGGAGCACAGGCTCCGGATGCGCAGGCTCAGCGGCCGTGGCTCACGGGCCTAGCCGCTCTGCAGCATGTGGGATCTTCCTGGACCGGGGCACGAACCCGTGTCCCCTGCATCGGCAGGTGGACTCTCAACCACTGCGCCACCAGGGAAGCCCAAGATTTATTTTTAATGAACAAAAGAGACTTAATTTTAATGAAAATTGAAAGAATAGCTAATTCTGTGGAAAGCTGATATAATCCTTTTTACACATCATGGTATTCTTTATGTAAAGTTCATAAAGATATGTAGAAGCTTGGAATTAACTTGATTTAAGTACCAAAGTTTTAGATCTTTAAAAGGCAATATCTCTGTTGTACTGACATGAAAATAAAATTTATTTTCGAGGTACCCCCCCAAAAAAGCAGTTGTTTTACGATTAGTTTATGTTTCATTTCAAGCTATGATGTGTAAGAAATGTAATGATCTTGTTTAGAAATATTTGTAAGTGTTCAAAAAGTTATTCAAGAGCAGTCTGGCTTTTTATGGTGATCTGAGAGAGTACCATCTCTAGTTAGTTTAAGATTACAGCACTGGGCAAAATTTTCTAATAACATGATCAACATTTTCCATTTGTTAGTCATTAATATTTCATTTGTTAAATTGATTTCAGTAATCAAATTCTATTCATTAAATCACAATGGTATTCACTGATTTACTTACTGAGTGTTCACATAGTACTCAGCGCTTTTCCTATTTTTCTCAATAAAAATGGTATCTGCCTTTCATTGAATTATTCATATGGGCCAGGGAGTATATCGAGCCCTTACATACATTATTTAATTTTATCCTTATGACAGTTGAATACAAAGAAGTCACCAGTGTAAAAAGAAATGATTAAAGAATAAAATTTAGGTGATACAAACAGACTTTATTAGCACTTCATGAAGTAGACAGTCTCCTTTCGGAGAACTGCAAAATGGGGTGGAAGGCAAGAAGCTTTTATAGGATAATTAATAAAGAACTAGGAACAGTAGAAATATTGAGACAAATAGAAAATATTTGATTGGTTTGGGGGTCACACAGTGGTCTGGGGTGAGAAGGCACAGAGTTGGCTTGACATATGTGGATTGTCTGACTGAATATACTTGTTTCCAATCAAGTGGAGAATTTACATGGACACAACAGTTATCTAAATTTCAGTTTGCTGCTGTGGTATGCCAGGTAGGAGCAGATCCATCTTGGAGAAACTTATTTCAACAGTTCTTCCCTTTCGATCATCCTTTTGTCTAAGAGGTATGATCAAAAATATTGGTCTGGGGCTTCCCTGGTGGCGCAGTGGTTGAGAGTCTGCCTGCCGATGCAGGGGACATGGGTTTGCGCCCCGGTCCGGAAAGATCCCACATGCCGCGGAGCGGCTGGGCCCGTGAGCCATGGCCGCCGAGCCTGCGTGTCCAGAGCCTGTGCTCCGCAATGGGAGAGGCCACATCATTGAGAAGCCCGCGTACCGCAAAATATATATATATATACGGTACTGCGTACCGCAAAAAAATATAGGTCTTAGTGTAACTCTCAGCTACCATTGCCTCTTTGAGTCTCAGTGTAGTATTCATAGGAGTTGATGTCAGGCTCCTATTCTTGCAGTGTCTATTCTCTTTTGTCATTCCAATCAAAGAGAGATCATCTGTCAGCTCGTCAGTGGCTGCCCAGATGCATTTAAAACTTTTGAGGAAATGCAGCATATTATAGACACAATAATTATTAAGAACAAAACAATGTCCATGGTTTGGTAAGGACTCCTGAATTAGGGTCTCCATGACCCCCAACAGGTAGAATCAAACAGGTCAAGAAATGATCCCAAGTAGGGGGATAATTTGTTAAGCCAATTGGCCTTTTCATGTATTTCATGTAACTGTGTTTCTACATCCCCAGAACTGTTTATCCAGTGATCTTGTTCCAGAAAAAACAAGGCACTGAAAATCAGGGAAACGTTTGTGACAGGCAGAAAGAACTACAGGATCAGCATCATGGTAGCAAATCCAATAGCCAGTTGTAGACTGAATTATCCTCCTCAATGGCCTGAGATATGTGAACTATGGCATGATCTTTTCAGCCAGAGAAGGAAAAAGGTGGACAAAAGAATCAGAAAGACCTTCATAGTGTAAGAATTTGGAAAAGGATGGTCAGAGAGGGAAGTAAGAAAGAAAAGAAACATTCTTGATTCTCTTGATCTCACATCTTGGGAGGAAGCTGTCCAAGTACTTTTCTTCCTAGTTAAATTGATTTTAAGGTCTCCAGCAATCCCACAGGACCACATGTCAGGTGGAGCCTTCTTCAGTTGTGAATATGCCCAAGGTTTGAGACCTTGTAATTTGGCAGCAGTGTCAGTGGTCAAGAGTACTTGGTAGGGTCCTTTCCATGAAACTCACTTTTGCAAAAGCTTAAGAGTAAAACAATAACTGTCTGTAAATGACAAAACACTTAAAAATGCCCATAGTTAAGGATCTGATGAGAGTTCATTATAATGGAATTGACAATGAAATTTGGTTATTTCTGTGATATACAACATTTTAAGATAATAACTGGAATTACGACTGATAACATTATACTAGAACATATCAGATTTAAAGGAATTTCATACAATTCCTAGAATACTTATATTAATAACATGCCTCCATACAAACATAACCTAAGAAGGTATAACATTATTTGATAATGCTTCCCATGTAATTTAACAAAGCAAATAAATCTAATTAGTTTATTATTTTACCAGGTGAGAGAAAAATCCTTTGACATTTTCCACATGCCCTCTGGGAATTCTCAAAGTTACTTTGAGGTCAAAAAGACTTCATCTAGAATTTTATTGGGGGGAAGTTTGTCAAAAACTATCCATTTAACCAAAGTGACAGTTAAAGACTTTGAAGGCAAAGAAAGAAGGTTACAGAGCTGTAAAAACCTTAGCTCTTTTAATACTGAGAAAACTGGGTTTTCTTAAATAATCAAAGACCTGATAAAGACAACATGAAACACAGTAAATTATTTTGGTGAGAAACAAAATCTTTGACTTCTAGGTAGATTACTTAAAAGGTAAAGAAAAAACATTGTTTACAATTTCTTATCAAGAGAAGACCAATAATCTAATAACACTTTCTTTTAACAAAGAGAAAACCTAATTCTAATTTTACACCCATGTACTTTTGATATTAAAACTCATTTTTAAACTTAAATAATTCCATTCCAATCTTAGCCTTCTTGACCATACATAAAATTCCTTTCCCAAGATTATTTTTTCCACAAAGCTTCTACAACTTTTTATATCCATTCACATTTTGTCCTATGTTTCCCCCTTCTTTCTCATTCTGGACTATATGTTTTACTTTAGGACAAAACTACTTTATTTTTCTCTTAACAAAAACATCTACATACCTCATACCTCTTCTTACCAAAACATATCCTACTTTCCTTGCATAGACATCTTTCCCTTACTATTTCCATATATGTTAGTCAGAATTCTTAACTCTTAGAATCCTTAATTCCTAGTGAAAACTAAGAAGTAAGAAATTTGTAGGTTGTCTGTTACATTAGTGTTCTGTGGATTAGCAAATTTATAAATACATTTCATGATTTCTAGAAGTATATTTTTCCTCACTGAATTTTTCAATGACACAAAATGTGTTTACTAATAAACCCAAGTATCTTCACTTCCTCTGGAAAAGAAAGCCAGAAGTGGATAAACTTATGCTTGTAATTAATGTTTCAGTATTTTCTCTAACTTGGAAATGATTTATATATTCAATGAATATCAATCATTAACTTTTCTCAGAATAACTTTAAGGTTTCAAGTTACCAGAAAGATTTTAGTAATGATTTTTAAGTAAACACACCATAAAGTATAATTATTGTTGAAAAGTCCATTTATAAATTTTCTCTTACATCTAGTTAATTTACTTGTTTTTAACACTTATGTTCAGATTACTCATGAAAATATCTTGAGACACTAAACAGCTAACCATCATCTTAAGTTAACTTTCTTGCTGACAAATCCTGTAATAGATATAACATGAGCTTATTTGACTTATAGTAAACCTAGGTGGGATAAAAGTTGTATATCTACAGTATATTCAATACCAATAGCTCTAAAACACATGCTTGTTTTAATTAAACAACAACCAAAAAAAACCTTAATTAGCTTTTATTTATTGAAGAGTATCCTAGATCATGTGAACCTGAACAACATTTAAGTTAGTTTTTTAGTATTTCTGAGAGTATACTTGATTGATATAAATGTTTAATTTTCTTTACGCCCATTAAAAGTGCTCTTTAAAAATTAATTTTGGCAATACCATCTGGAGGTTGTAAAATGCCACACATCTATAACATATATACATAGACATATATAAAAATATAGACAGACAAAAACAGACAGCTTATAGCTTTCACTTAATTTTAATCATGTGACAGGTACAATAATACAATACTCAATATTTAAAAAAGAGTTGGATCTGAACCATGTCATAGTGCAATTTCTGACATATGGGATAAGTTAAGTTATGTGCTCAGATGGCTTAAACTTTTTATTAATATTTGTGGAGAAGACTTTTAAGATTTTCATTTCAACTAGTTTCCAAATAGCTTGTCCTCATTTTTTGTTTTTTCCTTCTGATAATAATTACCTCCCTGATGTTTGCATTTCAAAGAGATGGCTCTCAGTTCCTAGAGAAGACCAGATAGAATATTTACATCTCCAAAGCACAGAGAAAGAATACAAGTTCCTCTAAGGACTTTTGTTTCCTAAGGCCAGATTATTTACAATACCTACAAGCCTTCTGAAATAAATGGGGGAGGGGAGAGGGATTGATAAAAAGAATAGGTGGGCTTTTTCTGTTCTTGTAAAGACTCAATTTGTAGGACAGATGCTTTTAACTCCTCAAAGAATTGGGTAATAACCTGAATGAGAGCAAGACACTAATCTACCAATCCAAGTACATTATCTTCAATTTGCTTCTTTATATCAAGGTGAAGGTTTTCAACTAAGACAGAAATCAAAAGACTCCTATGTTTTGGACTTAGAGCTGTTTTCCCAAGTTCCTCAGTAGTTTATGCTGTGAATTTACCTTGAAGTTTTGTGAGTCCTCTAATGGTAGCCACCCATCATGGACTCCCAGAACCTTTCCAAGATGTCAGAGCCTTACTGGGAACCATATATACATTAAATAAAGTTTGTTTTGAAGTTTGTTTGAATTGTAGAGTTGCACACAAGGGAGCAGAGGTCGAATCAAAGAGTGACTCACCCACAGCCATCAGTAACAACAAGAGGAACAGTGAACAGTTCAGCAGCCACCTGCCCGTACATCTTGTGCCACAGGCCATTAGCAGTCAGCTCCCAATCCCATACTGGGCGTCAAAAACTGTTAAAAGAAATTATTAAAGAAGACAATTTAGGTGATATGAACTTACACTTCATGAAATGGACAGTCTCCTTGTGGAGAACTGCAAAACGGGGTAGAAGGCAATAAACTTTTATAGGATAAAGAATAAAGAACAAGGAAGAGATGAATAGAAAATATCTGATTGGCTGGGGCCACACAGTCAACCTTGTTTAGGGTGAGAAGACCTAGAGTTGGTTTGGCATTTGAGGACTGGCTGACTGAATATACTGTTCTAATCAAGCACAGCATTTATAAGGACACAAAAGTTACCTAAGTTTCATCTATTGATGTGGCACCCCAGGCAGGAGTGGCTCCATCTTGGGCCTAGAAAATTATTTCAGCATCAGGCATTCAGATAGTGAAATAACCCCAAGCTGGAAACTGCTAAAGCAGGACTTCAAATTCAGGTCTACCTATAGTCACTCCAAACATTCTGGTGTTTCATAAAGTCAACCTTCAGAGACATGGTGTTTTAAGATGCTCTAAATTGTAAATAAGTTTCATATGAGCAAATACATGGTTTTATAACAATGAGAGATTTTATTTTGGCAGTCTACTTATAAAGCTCAGATGTAAATAAATCTGTAAACAGAATCAATAACAAATTGTCATTGCTTTAGCCAGGTAGAATGAAGACAAAAACTGGAGGCTATTATTTATCTGATAAATCTACACTTGCCCAAAGAATCCACAATGCATTACCTGTACATGCCACCACATTTAGATGTACCACTTGCATACATCATTTTACACAATTGACAGTCCTCTGTTCTAAGCCTGTTGAAGGCAAAAGCTATTTTTTTGATACGGGCATATGGACCATTTGTTAAATTAACATTTTCTCTATGTATTCATCCAAAACGAAAGATTTAATTATCTTTGCTTTTTTCCTGAGTTTACGTGTTCATCATCTGCAGTAGGTGGCCTATTGGATTTAAGTTTGAAATGGAAAATGATAAGTTGCTATGGAAAGGATTTCTAATTACAAATTATACTGTGTAACTTAGGAAGACAGAAAAGAAAGCATTTTCAAAATTATGAGCACATAATAGGATTCTTATTTTTACAAATAGCATCTTAATTTGCTAACTAAATAATTAGCCTTTCAATAGCACCACTAATTGATGAAATCATTCTTTCAAACTGCCACTGGAGAAGAGATTCTTTTGGTCAAACTTTTAGTTTTGTTTTTCCTTTCCGAGGGAAAATATCCAGCTGAAGAAAACAACCAGTGCGTGTTCTAGAAGGTCAAATCAGGGGCCAACCAGTGAAATGACCAAAGGGTGATTTGTAGTTATATTCTGGAAGGGTAACAAAAATAAATGGTAAAAATATTCTCCATAAACTTTTTTACAACCCATTAAATTCTTGAATTTTAGACTCTCAAACATTCTGTTATCTCCTATTTGCTTTTGTAAAGTAAAATATTTGTTCAGCATTCCTTTACTATATGATAATGATGGGTTAGGATTAATTTCCTGAATCATATGCCAAATCATGTGAAACAGATTAGTCAATCTAAGATATATTTAAAAAATTGTGTTTTAAGTTCTGAAAATTGGTAGTCCAACTATATAGCATACGATATGTTTCCAGGATTTGCTTTAAAGCACCTCCCTATTCTTCTAGCAATGGTCAATGCATATTGACCAAAAAAGAATTATTATTTCTTTTTTGGCTGTTTCATCTTTCCAAGTCTAATTTTCTGCATTTCTTGCTCTTAAATAGATTTAGGTTTAATCATAATGTGCTAAAACTATATATCGTATTGGCTCTGTTGAAAATGTTCTTATAGACTTGTCTAACATATCTGCTGATGTAATATCTTTGTGGGCTAAAGCTGAAGGGAGAGTACTTCCAGCAAAGGCAAAACACATAGGTCAGACGTAAATTAGTTGTAATAAAATGGCAATATAATTTAAATTAATATGTATTAATATTATCATTAATTTTAGTATTTCAAGGCATAATCTTCATTTTTATTATGTTGTTTTTAATATCTTGCTGACATTTAAATCTAGCTGTTTGCTTCCTAAAGATTATGTGATGTCTAGACTATTTGTATTTGTGTTATTGGGAAAGAACAATTGACGGGGTTCTTAGAAACAAAGAGGTCTTTTTACATGCAATCTCTCGAAAAATTAAGTTTACTACCAAAAAAAAAAAAAAAAAAACACCACTTGCTCCAACTCTTTGGCCAGATTAGAACTGGAGGATGTAGTAACAGTATTTTTAAAGTGATGTATATACACAACTTAATGATTTTGATATTCTAGTTTTTTTTTTTTTTGATTGTGTTCTTTTGACAATTATAAAGTACACTGCCAAACTGATTGGCTGGAAAGACTGAAGCGGCTGTATTTGTACAGATGAAATATTGTACCTATTGGCAGATTCAAGTGCTGAAATCAGTTGTCCATTTTTCAAAGATATTAGCTATGTAGATCAGATAACACCTGGGCTCTGACATTTGCTCTGACTGAAAATTGGTTGTAAGTATAAATTTAAGTGTTGACTTGGATCTTTGAGTATCACTATTTTTTTCAGTCTTGGCTGTATCAAACCACTTTTCTAAATGTAAACATTTTCTACATGTTGGCAGAAGTATCAGTGAAAAAAGTATGGTGGATGGGGTACAATGAATAATGGTCCAATGCTCATAGGCTAATCTTAGTAGAGAATTTATGACTTTGGTATTGTTCTCCAAACGGTGATTCTCAATCCCTTTGAGGATGTCATTCCCTTGAGAATATGAAAGTTATAGAATAGCACTGTCCAAAAGAAATATAATGTGAGTCGCATAATAGTAAATATTCTAGCATCCACATTAAAAAATAAAATAAAAATGACTGAAATTAAAATGAATTCTAGAATAAACACAGTTGTTTCTCAGTATCCATGGGGGGATTGGTTCCAGGAGTCCCCAGGGCCCCTAGGGATGCTTAACTGCTTTATATAAAATGATGTAGTATAATAAATACAGTCAGCCCACTCTATGGGCGGGTTTAGCATCTGCAGGGATTGAAATTTCAATCTCTGGTTGGTTGCATCCACAAATGCAAAACATGTGGATACAAAGGGCTGACTGTACATAACTTTATATTTATATGGGTATATAAATAAGACATATACATAATTATCTCAAAATATCTATCAAAAAATTTGAGATATTTTAATGTTTTTTCAACTAATTCTTTTTTTTAACATCTTTATTGGAGTACAATTGCTTTACAATGTTGCGTTATTTTCAACTAATTCTTAAAAATCTGATATGTATTTTACAATTAGAGCACATCTCAATTCACACACTAAATTTTAATTGGATATATGTGATCTGTATTCAAATTTCATAAAATTTACAGTTGAATAATTATCCTTACATATGTACAAGTTGTTCCAAACATATTTATGCTTTACAGTAACTTAATTGAACACCACAAAATAATTTTCTTTAATATTTATATTCACATTGACAAGACAGATTAACTTTGGGAAAAACTGATTTAACTTTGAGGTAAAAGCATATTACTTTCAAGACTGTATCCGTCTAAATTAAGTAAATTCAATACTTCTTGTTTTAATTACTATAGAATTCAAAGCATCATTACATACATTGAACAGCAACTCTAAATTTATCAATATCAACCAAATTCTTCAATTTTTTCTTATAGACTTTGTAGCCAATTTGTATCATACTACCAATTACGACTATATTTTCTGCATGTTGATTCAAGTAGGAAAATAGGTAAAATCAGTATTATTGATTTATACTATGGAAATTTTAAATCAACATGCTATTTTACCTGCCTAAGTCATGACTAAATTTTCCTTTTCTTACAGGTTCAAATTTATCTCATTCATGGGCAGTGTGATTTTAGTGACGTAATATAAATCACAAGGCCATTTTTTGTCTTTGATGAATATTCTTGTAAGCACTCTTTTTTTTTTTTAAAGAAAATCTAGAATTGGAAATAATATTACAGTAAACCATTGAAAACTTTTTCCATGATTCAAAGTAATTTTTCCATGATTCCAGTGATTATAAGCAAGGAATCATTAACGATCATTAAAGTAATTGTCTTCTATTTCTTTCAGCAGTTCAATAAACTGACAAGGTTTCACAGCATCTGCATACATAAAATATCAACAATGATACCCATGACACTTTCCATAGAATCCTGCTTCAAAAAATGGCATCAAATAGTTTCAACCTGTTTCCCACAAAGGAAAAAATCAAAAAGGGATTTATCAGTATTTTGTTTTAAAATCCCAATACCTATAGATCTTTCAGCTAAAATAAGAGGAGCAGCATCCATCATTATAGAAACTAATTTTTCATATCTAGCTGAATTCTCCATTCATGGATATAAAAACTTGAAATTTCTATTTCACAGAAATTTCTGTCTGCACTGTTTAACTACAACACCCCATTACTGGGATATGCATCCCAAGGATAAGTTCTACCCAATCACAGTGCATGATTCTTTTAATGTGCTGTTGAATTTGGTTTCCTAGTATTCTACTGAAAAATTTTGGATCTATATTCATCAGGGATACTGGCCACTAATTTTCTTTTCCTGCGGTATCCTTATCTGAGGTTGGTGTCAGAGTAATGCTGGCCTTGTAAAATGAGTTTGGAAATGTTCCCTCCTCTTAAATTTTTTAGAAAAGTATGAAAAGATTGATATTAATTCCTTTTTTAAAAAAATGTTTTTTAGAGTACAATTGCTCCACAATGCTGTGTTAGCTTCTGCTATACAACAAAGTGAATCAGCTATAGGCATACATACATCCCCACATCCCTTCTCTCCTGTGTTCTCCTCCCAACTCCCCCACCCCACCCCTCTAGGTGGTCACAAAGCACCAAGAGCCGATCTCCCCGTGCTATGCAGCTTCCAGAGGTCCACTCCACATTTGGTAGCGTATATATGTCAATGCCACCCTCTCACTTTGTCCATGCTTACACTTCCCCCTCCCCCAGTCCTCAAGTCAATTCTCTACATCTGCATCTTTATTCCAGTCTTGCCCCTAGGTTCATCAGAACCTTTTTTTTAGATTCCATATATATGTGTTAGCATACGGTATTTGTTTTTCCCTTTCTGATTTACTTCAGACACACACAGACTGAAAGTGAGGGATTGAAAAATTTCATGTGAATGGAAACAACAAGAAAGCAAGGATAGCAACACTCATATCAGACAAAATATACTTTAAAACAAAGGCTATAATGAAGACAAAGAAGGGCATTAGATAATGGTTAAAAAATCAACACAAGAAGAGGATATTATGCTCAACATACACTCACCCAATAAGGAAGTACCTAAATATATAAAACAAATACTAACAGACATAAAGGGAGAAATAGACAATAATAGTAGGAGACTTTAACAGCCCACTGACATCAGTAGATGGATAACCCAGACAGATAATCAATAAGGCAACAGAGGTCTTAAATGACATGGTAGACCAGTTGGACTTTATTGATATCTACAGGACACTATATCCCCAAGTAGCAGAACACACATTCTTCTCAAGCATGCATGGAATGTTCTCCAGAAGAGACCACATACTAGTTCATAAAACAAACCTCAACAAATTTAAAAGGATAGAAATTATATTAAGCATGTTTTCTGACCACAAAGGTATAAAACTAGAAATGAACTACAGAAAGAAAAACAGGGAAAGCACAAACATGTGGAGACTAAACAACACGCTTGATGAGCCAGGCTCATCAAGAAAAACAGAGACTAAACAACACGCTTGATGAGCCAGGCTCATCAAGAAAAACAGAGTCAGGACCCAAATAAACAAAATAAGAAACGAATGCAAAGAAATAACAACAAATACCACAGAGATAACAAAAATCATGAGAGAATATTGTGAATAGTTATATGACAACAAATTGGAGAATCTAGAAGAAATGGACAAATTTCTAGAAACATACAGCCTGCCAAGACTGAGTCAAGAAGAAACAGACATTTAAAAAAATATTTATTTATTTAAACTATTTTTTAAAAATTGAAGATAGTTAATTTACAATGCTGTGTTAGCTTCAGGTGTACAGCAAAGTGATTCAGTTACACACACATATATATACATATATATATTCTTTTTCAGATTCTTTCCCATTGTAGATTATTACAAGACATTGAATATAGTTCCTTCTGCTCTACAGTAGGTCCTTGCTTTTTATCTTTTTTATACATAGTAATAGGTATATGTTAATCCTATCCTCCTAATTTATCTCTCCCCCTGCCCTGCTATCCCCTGATAACCACCATAAGTTTGTTTTCTATGTTTGTGAGTGTATTTCTGTTTTGTAAATAAGTTCATTCATATCATTTTTTTTTTAGATTCCACATATAAATGACATCATATGGTATTTGTCTTTCCCTGTCTAACTTACTTCACTTAATATGATAATCTCTAGTTCCATCTATGTTACTGCAAATAAATTACCATATGATCCTGTAATCCCACTCCTGAGCATATATCCAAAGAAACAGACATTTTGAACAGACCGATCACTGTAAGTGAAATTGAATTTGTAAAGAAATCTCCCAGCAAACAAAATTCCAAGACCAGATGGCTTTGCCCGGGAATTCTACCAAATATATAAAGAAGAACTTATACATATCCTTCTCAAATTAATACAAAAAACTGAAGAGGAAGGAACACTCCCAAATTGATTCTGTGAGGTCACCATTCGCTGATACCAAAACCAGACAAAGATACTACAAAAACAAAAATACAGGACAATATTTTTGATGTATATAGATGCAAAAATCCTCAACAAAATGCTAGCAAACAGAATCCAACAATAGGGGCTTCCCTGGTGGCGCAGTGGTTGAGAGTCCGCCTGCCGATGCAGGGGACACGGGTTCGTGCCCCGGTCCGGGAAGATCCCACATGCCGCGGAGCAGCTGGGCGCGTGAGCCATGGCCGCTGAGCCTGCGCGTCAGGAGCCTGTGCTCCGCAACGGGAGAGGCCACAACAGTGAGAGGCCCACGTACCGAAAAAAAAAAAATCAAACAGAATCCAACAATAAATAAAAAGGGTCATACACCATGATGAAAGTGGATCAGCCAACATAATACTCAACAAAGAAAAACTGAAATCCTTCCTGCTAAATTCAGGAAGAAGACAAGTATGCCCACTCTCACCTCTTCGATTTCACATAATAGTGGAAGTTCTAGCAATCAGACAAGAAAAAGAAATAAAAGGCATCCAAATTGGAAAGGAAGAGGTAAAACTAGTTGCATATGATATGATACTCTATATAGAGAACTCTAAAGTCTCCACCCAAAAAGTATTAGAGCTAATAAATAAATTCATCAAATTGCAGGATATAAGATTAATATACAGAAATCAGTTGCATTTCTATACACTAATAATGAAATGTCAGAAAGAGGAAAAATTTTTTTAAATCCCATTTAAAATTGCATCAAAGAAAATAAAGTTCCTATGAATATTAGGTTCCTCCTAACCAAGGAGGTGAAATACTTAACAATTTATCATTTCTATGACTATGAATATTAAGTCATCAAAGGTTGCTCACTACTGGATACATGATCACTTACATGTCATATATAGTTTCCTATATATCAGCTGTAACCTCAACCTTCTCACACACTCAGAAAACCGTGTCTGAAAGAAGGTGATGGTGATATTACTGAAAAATTATATTCAAAATTATATTGTTATTTCTATTGTAAAAATTAGTTGATAATGAAATGTATTTGTTATTTATAACACAAAGAAAATTTAAAGATACCTCAAACAGCCCACATCAGTGATGCCCCTTAATACTTGAGAATAAATAACCGGGTAGATAGAGAACCAGACAACAAATATAAAGAATACAGAGGGAAATATGCCAACAGATATGATAAAGCTGTCAGAACTTACATAATTTAAAAAACTGGTGCCAAGAAAAGAATCACACTTAAATTATGCTTGCATATTGTTTCTGTCATGTCATTTTAGGTAGAAAGTACCTTTTCAGTTAATGGTATATAGATAATTATATCATGTGAATTTAGTTGTTCTTGACAATTTTTTTGTTGTTTTTTAATAACTAGTTAAGATCTCTTTAAGGGTAATTAAGTAGAGAATCTGCACAAATATTCTGAATCAAAAAAAGTAACTGATATTTTGGTGTCAAGAGGAATTTTGATATTACGATTTAAGTGTCAAATTTTGGTGATCAGGTAAACAGTAAAAAAAAAAAAAAAATCATACTTAAAGGGACTAATTCTGCCTTACTTATTTAATATGTAACATTTCAGGTGTGTTGCCAGGATAGATTGCGGAGCAATTTTATTATCCCTTTGCCTATCTTGGTCCTTTCACAGGAAACAAGATTTAATGACATACATCCCTTAACAGATCCTACTTCTTTCTGCATAGGACAATTACAATTTGAGGATTCATCTGTTGCAAAAATAACCTGGAGTTGCAAAAATAACCTGTTGAATATTTTTGAGTCATCTGGAAAAATTATTTGCCTGCAGAATCCAATTATCAGTATCAGGAGAGCTCATGTATTAGTAGGAGAGAAACTGTTTAACATTGCACTCAGCATTGTTGTTGCATTAGAAACTAAAGGGTAAATTAAAAAAATTTTATTATGATTAGTAGAAGGCTTATTGCATTCCATATTTCTGCAGAAAGAATTTAAATGCAAGCACTGATGTTTAATAAGATGAGGGGGATTAACACGATAGACAATTACTATGAAAACATTGAAAATATTTTATCATACTTTTAATAACTGTCCCTTTAAAGATATAGATCTCTCCTCATGATTCATGTACTTATTGTCTTTTGTCTCTAAAATCTAAATTTCTTAATAGAAAGCTTCAAAGAAATCAGTAAAGTTCAAACGAAACAAGTTAAAAATTATTAATTGTGACTCAGCATAAGCATTTCCTATTTCTAATGTCAAGATTTTGTTATATTACAAAAGGCTGCCCTTTAATCAATTTAACATTTTATTTAAAGGAACATGTGCACTGTGTATGTCATGCACTGTGCATTATGGATAAAAAGAAAAATAAGATGTAGTTTCTGCATTCAATAAGCTCAGCATGTAAGAAAACAACCTTGTAAAAATAATTCCAATACCGTACACTAAGTTAATGGAACGTCCCATAAATAAAACATGGAAAAAGTACTTCTGCTAGCTTAAGGTTCAAGTTTTCCTGGAGGGAGTAATGTTTGAATTGAGCCAAGATGGTTGACTTAAATAAGTAAAAGAGGGTGGAACTACAAACCCAAAGACAGTCTTACATTCTGATATAGCTTTAAGCCACACTTCCAGTTGCACCTAGGAGTAATCTAAAGCTAACATTTCGGATCTGATTTATGTTGGTACTGTGTAGAGAACGAAGTAGCAGGAACACTCATCAAGATATGAACTTATTTTTAACAGCAGGATACAATAATCAGGAAAGACATAATTATTATATTATTACTATTATCAGTCATTCATAGACTAATATATGTTTGTTTTTACTTTAACTTATACCAAGAGTGAGCAGGATTGTAAGAAAGTAACATTAAAATGAATAAACCTGGAACAACTTTCAGATAAGTTAAGAAGTTGTCAGAAGAATGCCTGAGAAAAGTTTTATAAACAATACAAGTCCTTTGGGCCTACATTCCAAGTTTGCCTTGTTCAAATCTGAATGGTCTTGAAGAAATAAAAGCCAAGGTCTGCACTGTAGGGAAGACCAATGTCCCTCTGACAACTCAAATACTACTTCAAAGCTCTGTTTTATTTAGAAATACTAGCAAAGAAGGCATGAATAGCAGGGTAAAAAGTAACTCATTGCCTCTTACTACAAAAAATTAATGGGGACCTGGCTTACAATGCACAGATATAGTTTCTGGCAGGTAGTGGCCCATTTCCTATGCAAATTTTAAAAGTAAGTAAAATATATCTTTTGGTGTCTTGGCTTCTCTTTGTTGTACTTACTTTGTACTTTTGCTGTACTCTTTCGTGATAACATTAGTAAAAACAAATCTTAGATTTAGAGAGCCTCATTTTCCTGATCCGCAAACTTGCCATAAGTATTTCACGTGATTGACAGGAGAATTCAACACCTAAAACAATTCTTGGCCTAGAACATCACTGAAAATGATAATTTCCCTGTGTGTCCTATCATGGACCTTCTACCACCTTAGAAGCCTGGAAGCCTAACGCTATTTTTTTTCCTCTCCACTTACATTCATATAAAACTCACTCATACTATGGTGTAAATGACTAAATTACACCTTCCAACTGTAAGTGGAAGATTTTGTTTTAGCAAGACTCTTGTCTTGCCAAGCCAAACATGTAGCAGCTGAGTAGGAACTTCTAACATCAATATAATGGCAGAGGAGGGTGAGGAGACAGGAAGCACAGCAAATGCCCTGGTCTCTTTTTAATGTACATTAATTGTGCTTCTCGAACAGGTGGTTTGATTGTCTTAACTCAAAAATGTGTCATATCTATTTTGTATAAAGAATGCAGTACTCGAAGCCAGGTGGCTGGATTCTCAGAAAATCGAATGCTAAAACTGATTAAACTGAAGCAAAACAAAACAAAACTACTTCACAACTTTGTAAATACTAAATGCAACTATTATAGAAGGAGCCATATTAGCAATTGTGTCTGACATTGTCAAACACACAAATAAGGCTATGTACTTAACCTTCTTGTCATCATATTTGGATTTTTTATTAAAGGAAATTAGGATGCTATTCTTAACCATGCACAGCTGTCTGTACAGTGAGGTCTGGGCTCATTTAGGATTATGATCTCTGATTTTTCTTATTTAGCTTAGTGACAAATGGCTCATCAGTGCCCCATTCTGCACTACATACCTGCCTTTCCACAGAGTTCATTTTCTCTTACACCTCAGTTTTTCTGGCCTCTCTGATGTCTGTTTCAATGCATTGAATTTATATGTAATCATTAGCAAAAAAATAGAATATAATAACATAGTTATCAGAGGAGAACTACCAAATGCAACCTAGCATATTCACACCTTTCTTTTTTTCCCATTCCCAAGTAATACACACATGAGCATGACCATGTGCGTGTGCACACAAATATATAAGAATCACATTCTATCTTCAAAGCTTTGTCATCTGGCTCATATCAAATAAAGCAGATAAACCCATTATTCCATCTTATTACATCTGGTAGCAATAGTTCCAATTTAGGTGATTTTGTTTTAAGGAGTTGTGGAACAAAGTAACAAAATAAGGACTTTCACAGGAGGTTAGATTTAATTGTTTTTAAGCCTTTTGGTGGAAAATAATGCTATTTAGGATTCTAGCGCCCCTCCAAAAACCCACAGAATTTCAAAATAGTATTAATTTTCATTTTATTTCTACACTAGTAAGAATATAGGGTATAGGCACAAACCAATGATATTAAATTATGGTGGTTAAAGACATGAAACCATTAAAACAACTGTCTTAACTGTGAATTTCCCCCTCATTCTGGAACTGTCCTTAGGCAAAATCATGAAGTCTATCTTCAGAAATGCCCTCTGCATTCCAGGGCTTCTCTTTCCCAGCTCTGTTATCTGATCCCCCAAAGCAATCCCCTGGGGCAAAGGCTCTCAGCTTGAACTGATGACCCTCAGTTCTCTATGCCATGACATTTTCCCAGCTCTTCTCTAGATCAGAAGTTATCTATCCAGTGTCCAGTCATCTGTCTGCTTTCCAAAGGTAAAATAAATACATAAGTAAACACAAAAATAAATTATCTATGCTAAAAGTTAATGTTGACTTCCCCTTCATAATACCATTTTAACACAGTAAGTACATAAATAAAATGACAATCGTAGATATTTGAAAAAACATTTTAGGGGACCATTTATTCATCCACTATCCATCAACCACATCACATAGAAGGTTTTCTACCAATGTGAGTTAAAAAGAAAAGGGATCCAGGATGGGGCATCCTGGTACAGTGATGAAACACATGGATTTTAAAATCAGTTGGATTAGAAAACTCCAGTTGGGGAAAGTATATATAATTTGGGGGAATTTATTTAACTTTCTTAAGAGTCAGTAAATAGGAAAAATTAAGGCATCCATGCATAGGGTGGCCCTGAGCATTAAGTAAAACACTGCATTAGAAGTTCAATACACATTAACTACTAATATAATTATCACTGTAATTACAATTGTTTAAAAATAGGAATATGGGGCAAAAAATGGAAATTTCTAGAGGGCACACTATATGTCACACATTCTATTGGGCAATTCATAAATGTAGTACTGTTATATCTCAATTATTAGCCTTTTTCTGCATAGTATTTTCTATCTGATCTATTATTGTTAATTTAAGGCACCTTTTAGTTGAATAAAACCATACACAAAGACTCAAAGCAACAGTTAAATATTTTTCAGGAGAAATAATTCAATGTATTTATTCTTAGCAATTTTTTTTTTTTAATTTCTTGAAACTATGTTAGACTAGGGCAGGGGGAAACAAGAAGGGGAAATACCTAGAGAACAAGCCATGGAGGGAGCCAAATTCCTGATATGGAAAGAGGAATAAAGGTCACCTGTGGTGAGGCTCATGTATTATAGAGAGAATCAGCATCAAATTAATTTTGAGTGTGCACTTCCTGATGATAAATCATCTGTGAATAACCCACCATTTAACTGTCCTTCACCTTTGGAAGTCCAAAAACAGAGTCAGGTTTTATATACTTACTATGGGGATCAGGCTAAAGGATAAACTTCAATTTCCAATCAGCATAGAATCAAACATATCAGTTACAAATATTCCATTAGCTGGGGACCTAGTATACACCCAACACTCATGTACATGTTATCTACTTTTATCTCCAGAATACTACTGTTAGGTTAACGAATACTAACCTAACTGTACAAGTGAATAACTGAGGCTTGGTTTTTCTCAATCTTAAGTATCTTACTCAATGTCACATATGTAGTATAGGTGGAATATAGACATGTGTCTAAAGGATTCCTTGATGTACTCAACATAAATCCTGCAGTACTGTTACTGTTTTTCCCCATAGAGGTAATGGTGACAGAGACCTCAGACATAAGAGAAGGAGGAACAAAAAGCAAGATTTTCAAACTCAGTAGGATAATGTTATACATTCATATTCTACAGACATAGAAAGGCAAATACTATACAATCTAACTTATATGTGGAATCTAAAATAGTCAAACTCATAGAAGCAGAGAGTAGAATAGTGGTTCCCAGAGGCCAGGGGTTGGAGGAGATGGGGAGATGTTGGTCAGAAGGTACAAAGTATCAGCTATTCAAAATCAACAAGTTCTGAAGAGCTATGTACAGCATGGTGAATATAGTTAACGATATTGTATGGTGTACTTGAAATTTGCTAAGAGGTGCATTCTCATCACACAAAAAGAAACAGAATATTAACTATTTGAAATGATGGCTATGATAATTAGCTTGATTGTGGTGATCATATTACATTGTATACATATATCAAAACAACAAGTTGTACACCTTAAATACATGTTTTAATTTGTCAACTATACCTAAATAAAGCTGAAAAAAACACACCTCACGCTATAAATACATGGATATTTTAATTTAATATTTAGTATTTCTAAAGCAAAAAGGAGAGGAGACTACAGCAAAAGAAAAATAAAAATGCAAGAGCTAGAAAGCACACTTGAAAAACTGAATCTTGAGACAACTATTTAAAAGCAAGAAAGCGTCCAATTTGCACCACAGAATCCCCAAAGTAATCAGTAATTGGTGACATCAAGTATGGACAACAAGTATGCACGGGTAAAGATGACAATGGAGTCAGAAGGATTGTGGTACATCATTTTAAGAAGATCTCTACTTCCACTTTGTATAGACAGCTAAATCTCTATCTTAATCAGTTTGGGATGCTAAAAAAAAATACCACAATGCGTGGCTTATAAACAAGAGAATTTTATTTCTCACAGTTCTAGAGGATGAGAAGTCCAAGATTAAGGCACTGACAAATTCAGTGTCTGGTGAGAGCCCACTGCTTCGTTCATAAATGGCCATCTCTTTGCTGTGTCCTCACATGGTGAAAGGAGAAGGGAGCTCTCTGGGGTCTCTTTTATTTTTTTTAATTTAAAATTTTTTTTTGGCTAAGCTCTTGTTAAAGCCTTTTTTTTTTTAAATTGGGGTATAGTTGGTTTACAATGTTGTGTAAGTTTCTACTGTACAGCAAAGTGGAGTTCCCTATGCTATACAGAAGGTTCTCATTAGTTATCTATTTTATACGTATTAGTGTATACATGTCAATCCCAATCTCCCAATTCATCCCCCCCACCTCCACCCCCTGCTTTCCCCCCTTGATGTCCATACATGTGTTCTGTACATATGTCTCTCTATTTCTCCCTTGCAAACCGGCTCATCTGTACCATTTTTCTAGATTCCACATATATGCGTTAATATACGATATTTGTTTTTCTCTTTCTGATTTACTTCACTCTGCATGACCGTCTCTAGGTCCATCCACGTCTTTACAAATGACCCAATTTCGTTCCTTTTTATGGCAGAGTAATATTCCATTGCATATATGTACCACATCTCCTTTATCCATTCATCTGACAATGGGTATTTAGGTTGCTTACATGACCTGGCTATTGTACATAGTGCTGCAATGAACATTGGGGTGCATGTGTCTTTTTGAATTATGGTTATCTCTGGATAAACTCCATACTGTTCTCCATAGTGGCTGTATCAATTTACATTCCCACCAACAGTGCAAGAGGGTTCCCTTTTCTCCACACCATCTGCAGCATTTGCTGTTTGTAGATTTTCTGATGATACCCATTCTAACTGGTGTGAGGTGATACCTCACTGAAGTTTTGATTTGCATTTCTCTAATAATTAGTGATATTGAGCAGCTTTTCATGTGCCTCTTGGCCATTTGCATGTCTTTTTCAGAGAAATGTTTATTTAGGTCTTCTGCCCATTTTTGGATAGGATTGTTTGTTTTCTTGATACTGAGCTGCATGAGCTGTTTATATATTTTGTAGATTAATCCTTTGTCCATTGATGCGTTTGCAAATATCTTCTCCCATGATGAGGGTTGTCTTTTCATCTTGTTTATAGTTTCCTTTGCTGTGCAAAAGCTTTGAAGTTTCATTAGGTCCCATTTGTTTATTTTTGTTTTTATTTCCATTACTCTAGGAGGTGGGTCAAAAATTACCTTGCTGTGATTTATGTCAAAAAGTGTTCTCCTATGTTTTCCTCTAAGAGTTTTATACTGTCTCGTCTTACATTTAAGTCTCTAATCCATTTTGAGTTTATTTTTGTGTATGGTGTTAGGGAGTGTTCTCATTTCATTCTTTTACATGTAGCTGTCCAGTTTTCCCAGCACAATTATTGAAGACTGTCTTTTCTCCATTGTACATCCTTACCTCCTTTGCCATAGGTCAGGTGACCATAGGTGTGTGGGTTTATCTCTGGGATTTGTACCCTGTTGCACTGATCTATATTTCTATTTTTGTGCCAGTACCTTATTGTCCTGATTACTGCAACTTTGTAGTATAGTCTGAAGTCAAGGAGTCTGATTCCTCCAGCTCCATTTTTTTCCCTCAAGATTGCTTTGGAATTCGGGGCCCTTTGTGTCTCCATAGAAATTTTAAGATATTTTGTTCTAGTTCTGTAAAAAATGCCACTGGTAATTTGTTAGGGATTTCATTGACTCTGTAGATTGCTTTGGGTAGTATAGTCATTTTCACAATATTGATTCTTCCAATCCAAGAACATGGTATATCTCTCCATCTGTTTGTGTAATCTTTGATTTCCTTCATCAGTGTCTTATAGTTTTCTGAGTACAGGTCTTTTATCTCCTTAGGTAGGTTTACTCCTAGGTATTTTATCCTTTTTGTTGCAGTGGTGAATGGGATTGTTTCCTTAATTTGTCTTTCTGTTCTTTCATTGTTAGTGTATAGGAATGCAAGAGATTTCTGTGCATTAATTTTGTATCCTGCAACTTTACCAAATTCATTGATTAGATCTAGTAGTTTTCTGGTGACATCTTTAGGATTTTCTATGTATTGTATCATGTCATCAGCAAACAAGGACAGTTTTACTTCTTTTCCAATTTGTATTCCTTTTATATCTTTTTCTTCTCTGCTATGGCTAGGACTTCCAAAAGTATGTTGAATAAGGGTGGCGAGAGTGGACATCCTTGTCTTATTCCTGATCTTAGAGGAAATGCTTTCAGTTTTTCACCATTGAGAATGTTTGCTGTGGGTTTGTCGTATATGCCCTTTATTACATTGAGGTAGTTTCCCTCAATGCCCACTTTCTGGAGAGTTTTTATCATAAATTTGTGTTGAATTTTGTCAGAAGCCTTTTCTGCATCTATTGACATGGTCATAAGGGCTTTGTTCTTCAATTTGTTAATATGGTTTATCACATTGACTGATTTGCATATACTGAAGAATCCTTGCATCCCTGGGATACATCCCACTTGATCATGGTATGATCCTTTTCATGTGTTGTTGGATTCTGTTTGCTAGTGTTTTGTTGAGGATTTTTGCATCTATATTTATCAGTGATATTGGTCTGTAATTTTCTTTTCTTGTGATATCTTTGTCTGGTTTTGGTATCAGGGTGATGGAGCCCTCAAAGAATGAGTTTGGGAGCATTCCTTCCTCTGTCATTTTCTGGAGGAGTTTGAGAAGGATAGGTGTTAACTCTTCTCTAAATGTTTGACAGAATTAGCCTGTGAAGCCATCTGGTCCTGGACTTCTGTTTATTGGAAGATTTTTAATCACAGTTTCAATTTCATTACTTGTGATTTGTTTGTTCATATTTTCTAATTCTTCCTGGTTCAGTCTTGGAAGGTTATACCTTTCTAAGAATTTGTCCATTTCTTCCAAGTTGTCCATTTTATTGGCATATACTTGCTTGTAGTAGTCTCTTATGATGCTCTGTATTTCTGTGGTGTCCTTTGTAACTTCTTTTTCATTTCTATTTTTATTGGTTTGATTCCTCTCCATCATTTTCTTGATGAGTCTGGCTAATGTTTTATTAATTTTATCTTCCCAAAGAAGATAGTTTTATTGATTTTTGCTATCATTTCCTTAATTTCTTTTTCATTTATTTCTGATCTGATCTTTAGGATTTCTTTCCTTCTACTAACTTTGGGTTATTTTTGTTCTTCGGTCTCTAGTTCCTTTAGGTGTAAGGTTAGATTGTTTATTTGAGATTTTTTGTGTTTCTTGAGGTAGGATTGTATTGCTATAAACTTCCCTCTAAGAACTGCTTTGGCTGCATCCCATAGGTTTTGGGTCATCGTGTTTTCATTGTCATTTGTTTCTAGGTATTTTTTGATTTCCTCTTTGATTTCTTCAGTGATCTCTTGGTTATTTAGTAGCATATTGTTTAGCCTCCATGTGTTTGTGTTTTTTACAGCATTTTTTCCTGTAATTTATTTCTAGTCTAATGGCATTGTGGTCGGAAAAGATACTTGATATGATTTCAATTTTCTTAAATTTACTGCGGCTTGGTTTGTGACTCAAGATATGATCTATCCTGGAGAATGTTCCATGTGCACTTGAGAAAAAAGCACAATCTCCTGTTTTCGGATGGAATGTCCTATAAATATCAGTTAAATCTATCTGGTCTATTGTGTCATTTAAACCTTGTGTTTCCATATTAATTTACTGTCTGGATGATGTTTTCATTGGTGTAAATGAGGTGTTAAAGTGTCCCACTATTATTGTGTTACTGTCAATTTCCCCTTTTATATCTGTTAGTGTTTGCCTTATGTATTGAGGTGTTCCTTTGTTGGGTGTATAGATATTTATAATTGTTATAACTTCTTCTTGGATTGATCCCTTGATCAAGGTAGTGTCCTTCCTTGTCTCTTGTAACATTCTTTATTTTAAAGTCTATTTTATCTGACATGAGTATTGCTACTCCAACTTTCTTTTGATTTCGATTTGCGTGGAATATCTTTTTCCATCCCCTCACTTTCAGTCTGTATGTCTCCCTAGGTCTGATGTGGGTCTCTTATAGACAGCATATATACAGGTCTTGTTTTTGTATCCACTGAGCCAGTCTATGCCTTTTGATTGGAGCATTTAATCCATTCAAATTTAAGGTACTTATTGATATGTATATTCCTATTACCATTTTCTCAATTGTTTTGGGTTTGTTTTTCTAGGTCCTCTTCTTCTCTTGTGTTTCCTGCTTAGAGAAGTTCCTTTAGCATTTGTTGTAGAGCTGGTTTGGTGGTGCTGAATCCTCTTAGCTTTTGCTTGTCTGTAAAGCTTTCAATTTCTCTGTCAAGTCTGAATGAGATATTTGCTTTTTAGAGTAATCTTGGTTGTAGGTTCTTCCCTTTTATCACTTTAAATATATTGTGCCACTCCCTTCTGGCTTGCAGAGTTTCTGCTGAGAAATCAGCTGTTAATCTTATGGGAGTTCCCTTGTATGTTATTTTCTTTTCTCCTTGTTGCTTTTAATAATTTTTCTTCGTCTTTAATTTTTGTCAATTTGATTACTGTGTGTCTTGGTGTGTTTCTTCTTGGGTTTATCCTGCCTGGGACTCTCTGTGCTTCCTGGACTTGGGTGGCTATTTACTTTCCCATGTTAGGGAAGTTTTCGTGAATAATCTCTTCATACAATTTTTTGGGTCATTTGACTCTTCTCCTTCTGGGACCCCTATAATGCGAACGTTGGTGCATTTTAT
This sequence comes from Tursiops truncatus, assembly GCF_011762595.2. Classification (NCBI taxonomy): domain Eukaryota; kingdom Metazoa; phylum Chordata; class Mammalia; order Artiodactyla; family Delphinidae; genus Tursiops; species Tursiops truncatus. Next base: position 55,028,267 of record NC_047039.1, on the reverse strand, counting down.
GTTGTCTCAGAGGTCTCTTAGGCTGTCTTCATTTCTCTTCCTTCTTTTTTCTTTATTCTGTTCCGCAGCAGTGAATGCCATCATTCTGGCTTCCAGGTCACTTATCCATTCTTCTGCCTCAATTATTCTGCTATTGATTCCTTCTAGTGTATTTTTCATTTCAGTAATTTTATTGTTCACCTCTGTTTTTTTGTTTTTAATTCTTCTTGGTCTTCGTTAAACATTTCTTGCATCTTCTCGATCTTTGCCTCCATTCTTTTTCCGAGGTCCTGGATCATCTTCACTATCATTATTCTGAATTCTTTTTCTAGAAATGTTGCTTATCTCCACTTCATTTAGTTGTTTTTCTGGTGTTTTACCTTGTTCCTTCATCTGGGACATAGTCCTCTGCCTTTTCATTTTGTCTATCTTTCTGTATTGTGGTTTTCATTCCATGGGCTGGAGAACTGTAGTTCTTATTTTTTCTGCTATCTGCCTTCTGGTGGATGAGGCTATCTAAGAGGCTTGTGCAAGCTTCCTGTTAGGAGGGACTGGTGGTGGGTATACATGGGTGTTGCTCTGGTGGGCAGAGCTCAGTAAAACTTTAATCTGCTTGTCTGCTGATGGGCGGGGCTGTGTTCTCCCCCAGTTGGTTGTTTGGCCTGAGGCAACCCAGCACTGGAGGCTACAGCCTCTATGGTGGGGCTGACGGTGACTGACTCTGGGAGGTCCCATGCCAGTGAGTACTTCCCAGAACCTCTTTTGCCACACCAGTTAGAATGGACATCATCAACAAACAACAAATGCTGGAGAGTGTGCAGAGAAAAGGGAACCCTCTTACACTGTTGGTTGGAATGTAAAATAGAATTAACATATGATCTAGCAATCCCACTACTGGGCATATACCCAGAGAAAATCATAATTCAAAAAGACACATGCACCTCAATGTTCACTGCAGCACTACTTACAACAGCCAGGTCATGGAAGCAACCTAAATGCCCACAGACAGATGAATGGATAAAGAAGATGTGGTACATGTATACAATGGAATATTACTCAGCCATAAAAAGGAACGAAATTGAGTCCTTTGTTGAGACGTGGATGGATCTAGAGACTGTCATACAGAGTGAAGTGAGTCAGAAAGAGAAGAACAAATATCGTATATCAACGCATGTACGTGGAACCTAGAGAAATGGTACAGATGAACCAGTTTGCAGGGCAGAAGGTAAGACACAGATGTAGAGAAGAAACATATGAACACCAAGGAGGGGTAACCACAGTGGGGTGGGGATGGTGGTGTGCTGAATTAGGCGAGTGGGACTTACATGTATACACTGATGTGTATAAAATTGATTAATACTAAGAACCTGCAGCATAAAAAAACAAAAACAAAAAAATTGAAATAAAAAAAAAGTTACATGTAATGTCCTATCTATTATACTGTCATAGAGGTTCAAATGGATCTTTAATATATTAATTAAAGAAATTAAATTAATATTATCAATTTAGTTAGTATGTAATTTATGTATGTTGTAAACATTATTTGGTATATGCACAATGCATCCAAGCTATGATAAAGATGTTTGTCAACAGGAAAACTGATAAATAAGTTATGCTCTATTCATACAAAGGAATATTATGCAGGGTTTAAAATGAATGACTAACATATTTTTCATCAAGAAGCATAAATCTGAAAAACATACTATTAAGCAAATAAAGTAAGTTTAATAATTGTTTTTAAAAGTGATATTTAAGAAATTCAGGAAATACAATTATAAATTGTAATAAATATAAAATTCAAAAAAAAAGCCATCAGCATACAATATTTGGTTTAAATCAGAAAAATTTTCAGAAATTGGTAGTAAGAAATATGCTAGTAAAAAGTTAAAAGACAACATCAAAATATTTGCAACCAGTATCACATCCAAAGGTTTGACATCAATATTTACCCACAGGACAGAAGAATAATTTTAAAAAGATTGCTAATATCAGAGTTGGATGAGGAAGTGCCAAAACAGGTATTATACTGACTGATGGAAGGAATATAAGTTCCATCAGGAATTCCTGATGGCAGGAATATAAGTTCTATTTTAGAAAGATTATTTGATTTAGAATTTTAGGTTCCATACCTAAGGCATACCTGCAAGGATAAACAGAAACTTTGACAGTTTTGCCTCTGGGAAGAGAATATAGGTGGCTGAAGGATGGTAGAGGAAGAAGAATTTGCTTTTATTATATATCCTTTTGTACCTTTTATTTTTTTAATAAAATTTTATTGGAGTATAGTTGCTTTACAATGTTCTGTTAGTTTCTGCTCTACAGCAAAATGAACCAGTTATACATATACATATATCCCCTTTTTTTAATTTTTATTATTTATCTATTTATTTATTTTTGCGGTACTAGGGCCTCTCACTGCTGTGGCCTCTCCCATTGCGGAGCATAGGCTCTGGACGCGCAGGCTCAGTGGCCATGGCTCACGGGCCTAGCCGCTCTGCGGCATGTGGGATCTTCCTGGACCGGGGCAAGAACCCGTGTCCCCTGCATCAGCAGGTGGACTCTCAACCACTGCGCCACCAGGGAAGCCCCCCCTTTTCTTAGATTGTCTTCCCATTTAGGTCACCACAGAGCTCTGAGTAGAGTTCCCTGTGCTATACAGTAGGTTCTCATTAGTTATCTATTTTATACACAGCAGTGCACCTTTTAAAATGTATACTAATTATACATATAGTTTACTTTCAAAGAGGAAAATATTAAAATGAAAGAAATAAATGTGTATATTCCTCTATTTTATGCTATTACATAGTTGAAAATATAAACATTAAATAAATGATTTTACAATATTACTTCTCAGGCAAAAATTATAAAGTTGGCATACAAATGTCTGCAGGTTTGAGTAATATACGAATAATCTATAACAGCCTAATCTGACACTTCCCTTCCTTGAAATTGCAGTGATTTTACTTTAAAGAATGAAATATGGAGTCTTGCCTTTTAATGAGGTCTCAGAATCTAGTAAGCATTTGGAAAGGTTTGTTTCTATTTTTGTTTTTCCCATTAAGGGGGCTTCCTCAATTAACTCCCTAAATCAAGTGCATCACAGCATTTCTGTGTATTTTGAAAGGGTTTTATATAGTTATTTTTATGTATGAAGAGTTATACATATGATTTGACATATGCTTCTTAATAATACTGAGAGGCAAACAGAGGCTCACTTTACAGCTGATGTCTGATTCTCAGAGAGGGCAAATTACTTGTTCAAGGCCAAGATTAAGCAGCAAATTGAAATTTAAACTTAGGCTTTCTAAATTTGCCAACTTTCCACCTCCTGGTCTTACCTCACATCTTATATTGTGGGTTCACCCTATTAAGTTTATTCTGCTGCACCAGTGAATGGATCTTAGCCAGATTATTTAATGTCTTTAATTCAGTTACATCTTCTGTAGATAATTAGTTACATGAGTATCATTTATGTGGATGAGAGTATAACTCCAAAGTCCTGTTTTGAAGATTACCTGAGAAAGTAAAAAATTTTGACTTACATATGAGATACAGTAAGCACAATATAAATGTTAACTCTTAGTAGTATTGATATTTTGTTATTTTTCAATGTTGTTCATAGTTTGCTTCTATTACTGTTTTGTTTTAGAATGCAATGCTTCAAGAAAAAGAATCTTGCCCCTTTAACATGTATAATGTATTTAATATTAATACTTAATATTATTAATTTCATACAATAATTTTGTAAGAACTGATCCCAAGGAAATGGAGATTTGCAATTTGACCAATAAAAAATTCAAAATAGTAGTTTTAAGGAAGCTTAGTGAGCTACAAGAAAACACAAAAACAATTCAACAAAAGTACAAAACAATGCATACATAAATGAAAAGTTTAACAGCAGAGTGTATCAAGCAGAAGAGAGAATATATGAAGCAGATGTCAGATCTTTTGAAATTATCCAGTCAGAGGAGAATAAAATTATCCTTTCAATGTTAGAATAAAAACAGTGAAGAAAGCCTGCATGAATTATGGCATATCAATAAAAGAAACAACATATGCAGTATTGGAGTCCCAGAAGAAGAAGAAAGGCAGGCAGACAGTTTATTTAAAGAAATAATGGCTGAGAACTTCTCAAACCTGGGGAAAGAGTTGACGTAAGTGCATGAATCACGTAAGTATCCACCAAAATTTCAACCCAGAAAGATATTCTCCAAGATACATAATACAACTATTTAAAATAAAGTTACATAGAATTTTAATGGCAGCAAGAAAAAAAAAATTCCACCCAAAAAAGAAAACCCCCATTTAAGCCTTCAGTGGATTTCTCAGCAGACACCTTGCAGGCCAGGAGAAGGTAGAGTGATATATTCAACCAAGACACTTTACACAGCAAAGTTATTCCTCAGAAATGGAGAAGAGATAAAGACTCTCCCAAACAAACAAAAGAAGTAGTTCAATACCACAAGACCTGTCTTACAAGAAATGCTGAAAGGAGTTCTTCAGCTGAAATGAAGTGAAGCTAAATAGTAACATGAAAACATAAAAAAGTACATCAGTAATGTTAAGTATATAGTCAATAAAGAATGCTATAGTACTGGAATACAGTGGTGTGTTAACCACTTAACTCTGGTATGAGGGTTAAATGACAAACGTAATAAAATAAGCATATGCACAATAATTTGTAAATGGATATACAATATAAAAATAGGCAAATTATACATCAAAATATAAAATGGGGGTGAGAGCAAAATGGTAGTATAGGTATGCAATCAAACTTTAGTTGTTATCAGCTTAAAATAGACTATTACATCAATAAGATGTTTTATATAAGCCTAATGGTAACCTCAAAGCAAAAACCTACAGCTGATAAACAAAAGATAAAAATAAGGGAATTAAGGCATGCCTCTACAGGAAATTATCAATTCACAAAGGAAGACATCAAGCAAGGAATAAAAAACAGAGGATGCAAAACAGCCAGAAAATAATTAATAAGATGGTATTAGTAAGCCCTTACCAACCACTACTTGCTCTTTATATTATAAATGGATCAAATTATCTAATCAAAAGGCACAGAGTGACTGACTCAAAAACAACCTCAACTATATGCTACCTACCAGACTTACTTCAGCTTCAAGGACACACATAGGACAAAGTAAAGATATGGTAAAAGATATTCCAGGCAAATGGAAACAAAAAGAGAGCTGGAATAGCTTTACTTATATCAGCTAAGACTTTAAGTCAAACACTGTAACAAGAGACAAAGAAGGTCATAATGATAAAGGTATGAACTTATCAAGAGGATATAACAATTATAAATATATGCAACCAACGTTGGAACACTGAAATATATTAAGCAAACACTAACAGATTTGAAGGGAGTACTAGAAAAAAATAGAATAATGGTAGGGGACTTCAATACCTCACTTTGAGCAGTGAATAGATTATCCAGACAGAAAATCAACAAAGAAACACTGAACTTGAACTATTCTTTAGACCAAACAGTACCAACAGACATATACCAAACATTCCATCCAATAACAGCAAGCATATGTGGAACATTCTCCAGGATAAATCATATGTTAGGTCACAAAAATAGTTTTAGCATGTGTAAGAAGACTGAAATCATACCAAGTATCTTTTCCACCTCATAGGTATGAAATTAGAGCTCAGTGACAGGAGGAAAACTGGAAAATTCACAGTTAAAATTAAATAAAACTGTCCTGAATAATCAATGGGTCAAAGATGAAAGAAAAAGAGAATTTAAAAAGTCTTTTTAAAAATGGAAACAAACATAAAAACCTATGGGATGCAGCAACTGCAGTTCTAAGAAGTTTACAGCACTAATGCCTACATAAGAAAAAAGAAAGATTCCAAACAAAAAACCTAAATTTTCAACTAGGAGAAGACAAGCTAAGCCTGAAGTTAGCAGAAAGAAGTAAATAACAAAGATCAGAACAGAAATAAATAAAATAGAGACTAAGAAAAAAAAAAACAATAGAAAAGATCAATGAAGCTAAAGATCTGGGTGTGTGTTTTTTTGGTAAGATAAACAAAATTGACAAACCTTTAGCCAGACAAAGAAAAAAGACAGAAAACTCAAATAAGTAAAATCAGAAATAAGAGGAGATCTTACAATAAAACTACAAAGGATTAAAAGAGTTTATTATGAATAACTATATGCCAAAAATTGGATTACCTTGAAGAAAAGGGAAAAAAAAAATCCTAGAAACATACAACCTACCAGGACTGAATCAGACAGAAACAGAAGATCTGAACAAAGCAATTTCAAGTTAATGGAATTGAATCATAAATCAAGAAACTCCCAACAAAGAAAAGCCCAGGACCAGATGGTTTCACCGGTGAATTCTACAAACATTTAAAGAAATAATATCAATCCTTCTCAAACTCTTCCGAACAAATGAAGAGGAGTAAATACTTCCAAACTCATTTTACAAGGCCAGCATACCCTGACAAAAAAGCCAGATAAGGTCACTGAAAGAAAATCACAGAACACTATCCCTGGTGAATATATACACAAATATCCTCAACAAAATACTATCAAACCAAATTCAACAGCACATTAAAAAGATCATGCACCATGATCAAGTAGCATTTATCCCTCTGATGCAAGGATGTTTCAAAATACTCATATCAATACCACATTAATAGAATGAAGGAAAAAGTCATATGATCATCTCAATAGATGCAGAAAAAAGCACTGACAATATTCAACATCCTTTCATGACAAATACTTTCAACAAATTGCTTACAGAAGGAGTGTACCTCAACATAATAAAGGCCATATGTGTCAAGTCACATGCTCAATAGTAAAAGCTTTAAATCTTTTCTCTAAGATCAGCAATAAGATCACTATCTCAATGATATATCTGTACTCCCATATTCATTGAAGCTTTAGTCACAACAGAAACAACTTAAGTGTCCCTTGGATAAAAAAATGATACACACACACACACATATAAACACACGTAGACAAAACGGAATATTATTCAGCCACAAAACTAATGGAAATCTTGCCATATATGACAACATGGGTAGGTAATAATGGTGTTGTGTGAAGTGAAATAAATCAGACAAAGAAAGATAAATACTGTATGACCTCAATGATATATAAAATCTAAAAAAGCTAAATGCATAGACATGGAGAGTAAAAAGGTGGTTGCCAGGGTTGCGGTGGAGGGGAATGGGGGATGAGGAGATGCTGGTCAAATGATACAAACTTCCAGTTATAAAATGAATAAGTTCTGGAGATCTAACATACAGCATGGTGACCATAGTTAACAATCCTTTTTATATACTTGAAAGTTGCTAAGAGTGTAGATCTTAAATATTCTCACCACAAATTAAAAAAACAGAGGGAATTACATGAGGTGACAGAAGTCTTAACTAACCTTACCATGGTAATCAGTTTGCAATATATACATATCTCAAATCATCACACTGTATACCTTAAACTTACACAATATTATAGGTCAATTATATTTCAATCATGCTGGAAAACTAAACTAAAATAGGTGACTGCCAGGACTTGACCACTGGGTTGTAGTTTGACAACCCCTGCTTTAATCTATTTTGTTCCTCTAATGTAACAAATGGTAATGGCCAAAGTAGAAAATTTATCAGACCCAGCCAGTCCTTCAAGCAAAGGAATTTATTACAAAAATGACTGAAATTGAGAAAGATCCTAATACGCTTAAAACGTGCACTCAGTATGATGTATTTTAGCCTCCAAGCATTGTAAAGGCTGGAACTGTATGTTTTGTAATTCTAAGTGGCTAAAGTTATTATACAGAAATAAAGGTTTTACATGATGTCATTGAGAGAATACAAAGTTAGGTATCAAAATCAATTTTCAATGAATGCTGTTAATTATAACTAAGTCCAACAAAAATTTGTGAATTTCCCTTTTAACTTATTTCATCTGAACCTGAAATTTCTACTGTGAATATATGACTATATATGTATTGTGTAAATAGTGAAAGAAAAAAAAAGATAAAAAGAGAAAGAAATCACCTTGGCTTGAATAACAGTAGCTCACATCAATTCTAAGAAATTTTAACATCAACTTTTCTGTCAACACTCCACTGGTGGTGTTTATTTTTCATTAAACTCTGATTCTTGACAGAATAGCTTACCAGCAGTAAAAATAAAAAAATAATAAAATGAAATACAGAAAAAAATAACCTTGAGCCATCCTAGGTAGAATCATTCCTTTAATCAAGCCAGAAAGATTAAAAACATACTTTCAGGGCTTCCCTGGTGGCACAGTGGTTGAGAATCTGCCTGCTAATGCAGGGGACATGGGTTCGAGCACTGGTCTGGGAGGATCCCACATGCCGCGGAGCAACTAGGCCCGTGAGCCACAACTACTAAGCCTGCGCGTCTGGAGCCTGTGCTCCGTAACAAGACAGGCCGCCATAGTGAGAGGCCCGCGCACCGCGATGAAGAGTGGCCCCCGCTTGCCACAACTAGAGAAAGCCCTCGCACAGAAACGAAGACGCAACACAGCAAAAATAAATTAATTAAAAACAAAAAAAAACATACTTTCAAAAATTTTTTTCTAGTACTTAAGTTGCTATCTAAAAATAATTTTGAATACCAAATAGAATGCATGAATTTTGGATTTGGAGTGAGCCTTTTTAATACTGAGATCACTCTCAGATTAATTGGAATTTAATGAAATTGGCACCAAGATGACAGTAATAATGATAAAACATTTAAAGATTGAAGGAAAAGGAAAAGTTGGGCTTCTCTGGTGGTGCAGTGGTTAAGAATCCGCCTGCCAATGCAGGGCACATGGGTTCGAGTCCTGGTCCAGGAAGATACCACATGCCGAGGAGCAACTAAGCTTGTGCACCACAACTACTGAGCCTGCACTCTAGAGCCCGCGAGCCACAACTACTGAAGTCCGCGTGCAGCAAGGAAGACCCAACGTGGCCATAAATAAACAAAAAATAAATAAATAAATTTATAAAATAAATAAAAAAGGAAAAGTAAACAATATAATATTCATTGGTATTAATTGGTGAATATGATACAGAGTAAGCTGATTGTGAACATTTTCATATCAACTACACATTTGTGTAGTGAGATGTTAATAAAAAACAGATGGTATGGTGAGTTAAAACTTAGTGTAAAATATGTGATATGGAGTGCAGGAGTTGAAATATTTCACCTGGGCCAGATCAAGATGCCAAGGTAACAATGCATGAAATCCACTATGTCAGAAATAAGTGCCATTTTTTCTTTTCCAAAATAAAGCATATTTACATATACCCTTTTTATGGTGAACAGTCTCCCTCAACAAATTTTTGATACGTCAGCTTCAATTCAGACCATTCACATTGTTCTCAAAGTCTAAAATCTCTGGGAGGTTTTCTCCTATACTGTGAAGGATATGAAAGAAAATAAATCAAGGAGGGAAAGGAGGCATAAGAAAGTAAAAGAAAAATAGGATAAAAACACAGATGGAAAGGAAATTCCACCCTGTCTCCCTCCCTGTTTTTTTTCCTTAGAAGCAAGAGAACTAGATACAGAAGTTTGTGAAAAATAGTAGGGATTATCTTTGCTGATTTGGGTTGGTTATTACATCTTCAAAATTTATTAGCGACATTCAGATGCTACGCCAAGAGGCATAGTAATGACACCAATTAAGTTTATATAGTTTTTCAAACCTCACTATCAGGAGATTGTTCATCTGTTCCAAGAGCAAGACATGAAATAGTCTTATGTTTGCCTTAGGTATGATTAAAACCATATAGATAATATTCTCTCTATATAATACAAGTAATGGCCTAATATGGTCCAGGCAACTTCCATGGGATGAGGATGTCTGTACTTTTCTCAGTTTAAATTCTAAAATCTTTTTGTCCTCACGCAGAGTAAGGAGCAAAAATCATGACATTGTATTGGCACTGGGGAATCTTCTGTTCCACGATGGATATCTTCCTTCTAGGAAGAGGAGGTTGCTATTGGGCCTCATTCATTAAGTTGATGTAATGGTGTCATGAACTATCATCCACAGAGATTTTCAATTGAAAGTTATCCCACCATTCACTGTCTCACAGCCTAATGGAGTGTCCCTGACATCAGAGTCTGATAAATTGCCCAGTGCCAATTAAAAAAGACACTTTCCCTGTCATTTAGCTGCAATATTCTCCTTTACTAGATTAGGTTCCATAAAAATGACAGGAATGATGAAAGTTTATTTGTAAAATTCTTCAGTTTAATTTGTGAAGCTATGTAGGCTTCCGGGTTTCTGCACTGTGTCCAGAGTCAGGAAGGGCACTTATTGATGTCATTAGAAAACAGTTCCAAGTAGATATTATTGTAACAGATATACTGAAGTACTCATACTTTTAGAGTAAAGATGAAAAAATTGTGAAGAATAATACACCCATTCATTTTTCAAGTATGTGTTGATAACTTCCGAACACCATGCAGGCCTGCTGTCTTGATAGATTAGTAGGCAGCTTAAATTCTCCAATTTCCCTGTGTCCCATACTTCCCCACCTCTCCCAACTCATCTCAAATTGTTGGGTTTTACAAAACTATTATCTTGCCTACAGACACATTTTCTTCTTTAGTAAGCATATTTCATTCATCATGCAAGATCTCTGAACATACATCAGCCTCTGCTTTTTGATAGGTTTGTTGTCAAGCTACCAAATAACAGATTTTAATATTCTGTATTACCTCCATTAAAATTTCCTTTAGGATCGTTTAGCATTCAACACAGTAGAAGAAGTATTTTAGTGAACTTTTATCATGGGAATTCTTTAATGAATATATCCTGTTCTCTTGCATGAGAAATAGCATATCATACTATTTAAGAGTTTTGTGTCAGACCATTAAGGTTCGAATCTTATTATTCACTAGCTGAATGACATTGGGCAAGTCACTTAACTGCTTTATGCTTATGTGCCCTTCTAATAAGATTATTATAAGGTTTAAATATAAATTAAATATAAGTATTTAGAAAAGTGATAAGTACAGTATTAGCATTCACTCTCTACTAGCCATTATTATATATTCACATCAAATACAAAATTAAAATTTCTCTTGAAACAAAGTTAAATAAAATGCAATCATTCTTTCATTTAAAAAGCATTTTGCTGCTTCACACGAGCTATCTATTTTACATTTGGTAGTGTATATATGCAGGGAGATCAGCTCAGGGCTTGGTGACCACCTAGAGGGGTGGGATAGGGAGGGTGGGAGGGAGGGAGATGCAAGAAGGAAGAGATATGGGGATATATGTATACGTACAGCTGATTCACTTTGTTATAAAGCAGAAACTAACACACCATTGTAAAGCAATTATACTCCAATACAGATGTTAAAAAAAAAAAAAAAAAAAAGCATTTGGTTTATACCAGGTCATGGACTAGGTATTAGGGATATTAGAAGACTAAAAAAAGTGCAGATGCTTTCCATGAATTATGAAGAGCTATAGAGATAGATCATACAGGTAACAAAGTAGGTGAATCACAAAAATATAAATAGGTGCTAATGTTTTAGGGTGAACATACCATAACTGTATTATTTGCTCCTTTAACATTCACTCTCTCTCTCTCCAAAATTTTAGATAAAAATAGAGGTCTCTGTCATTTATCTCTATCTATTGCTGCTACCATGGAGGTCAGTGGTACATTTGTCCAAGTTAATATAATTAAAGGAAACACTGGAGGAATCATTCTTTAATTTTGCCCAAAGGACAATGTTCAGTAGAGGGCACTAAGCTTTCTCCTTTAGTTATTTAATGACGGAACCACATTTCAAACCTTGTTTGGGACATCTGGTTTCACTTTGGCATTGGGGAAACTTCATATTGTTTTATTGTTTTTCATGTTCCATTTTTCTCTCCTATAAAAATATCACATTTGCAGTATTTCAAGAGTTTTAGGACGAGGATGCAACTTTTATTCAATATAGTATTGGAATTCCTAGCCACAGCAATCAGAAAACAAAAGAAATAAAAGGAATTCAAATTAGAAAGGAAAAAGGAAAACACTCACTGTTTGCAGATGACATGACATTTTATAGAAAATCCTAAAGACACCACCAAAAAACTATTAGAACTGATAAATGAATGCAGTAAATTTGTAAGATACAAAATTAATATACAGAAATCTGTTACATTTCTATACACTAACAATGAACTACCATAAAAAGAAATTAAGAAAATAATTCTATTTACAATTGCATCAAAAAGAATAAAATACCCAGAAATAAATCTAACCAAGAAGGTAAAAGACCTGTACTCAGAAAACTTTAAGACATTGATTAAAGAAATTGAAGATGACACCAACAAAGATATACCGTGCTCATGGACTGGAAGAATTAATATTGTTAAAATGACCATACTACCCAAGACAATTTACAGATTCAATACAATATTTATCAAAATACCAACGGCATTTCTCACAGAACTATAATAATTCTAAAATTTGTATAATAACACAAAAGATCCTGAATAGCTAAAACAATCTTGAGAAAGACGACAAAGCTGGACGTATCATGCTTCCTGATTTCAAACTATACTACAAAGCTACAGTAATTGAACTGTATGGCACTGGCACAAAAACAGACACATGGATCAGTGGAACAGAATAGAGAGCACAGAAATGAACCTATGCTTATAAGGTCAATATATATGGTCTATGACAAAGGAGGCAAGGGGAGAATAGACAGCTTCTTCAATAAATAGTGCTGGGAAAACTGGACACCTATATCCCAAAGAATCAAATTGGACTACTTTATCACACTATATGCAAAAATACATTCAAAATGGATTAAAGATCTTATTACAAAATAAACCATAAAACTCTGAAACCATAAAATTCTTAGGAGAAAACATAGGCAGTAGCTCTTTGACATCAGACTTAGCAATATTTTCTTGGGTATGGCTTTTCAGGAAAGGAAAACAAAAACAATCAAACAAACAAACAAAACCAAATGGAACTACATCAAACTAAAAAGCTTTTGTGTACTGAGGGAAACTATCAACAAAATAAAAAGGCGGAAGATATCTGCAAGTGATCTATCTGGTGAGAGGTTAATATTTGAATAGGAGAAGACATTTGCAAACAATATATCCAATAAAGAGTTAATATCCAAAATATACATAGAATTCATAAAACTCAACATCAAAAAAACAAACAATCTGATAAAAAAAAAATGGATAGAGGACCTGACTAGAGATTTTCCCAAAGAAGACATACAGACAGCCAACAGACACATAAAAAGATGTTCAACCCCTCTAATCAGGGAAATGCAAATCAAAACCACAATGACATACCACCTAACACCTCTCAGATGGCTATTATCAAAATGACAAGAAATAACAAGTGTTGGTGAGGATGTGGAGGAAAGGGAACCCTTGTGCACTGTTAGTGGGAATGTAAATTAGTACATCCACAATGAGTAATACTACAGAGGTTCCTCAGAAAATTAAAAACAGAACTACTATATGATCCAGCAATTCCACTTCTGTGTGTCTTTCTGAAGAAAATAAAAACACTAATTTGAAAAGATATATGGTCTCCTATGTTCACTGAAGCATTATTAATAATAGCCAACATATGGAAGCAACCTAAGTACCCAGTGATACATGAATGGATAGAAGATGGGGGATGGATATACATAGATATAGATATAGATATAGTGAAATATTATTCAGACATAAAAAAAGAATGAAATCTTGCTATGTGTGACAACACGGATGGATCTAGAGGGCATTAAGTTAGGTGAAATAAGACAAAGGCAAATACCACATGATTTCACTTACATGTGGATTCTTAAAAAAAATGAACAAATATAACAAAACAAATAGCAATACAGAAACAGACTCATAAAGTGAACAAACAGGTGGTTGTCAGAGGGGTGGTGGATGGGGGTGGTGAGTGAAATATTCCACCTAGAAAATAAATGAGTCACAGGGATGAATGTATAGCATAAGGAATAGAGTCAATAATATCATAATCACTTTGTATGGTGACAGATGGTAACTAGATTTATTATGGTGATAATTCTGTAAAGTAAACAAATATGGAATCACTACGTTGTGCACCTGGAACTAACAGTGTTATAGGTCAATTATACAAAAAAAAGAGTTTGAGGGACCTATGACACTGGCTCATCATAAACAATAATAAAATTGTATAAAATATATGAAGCACCTATTTTCACAAATTAGACAACAGCTAGCCCAAGGCTGTGATCCTGGACAGATGGGACACATATAAGAAGAGGACGAAATTGGCTTTGCTTTTCTGTTTTTGGTTTCTTTTTGTGGGGGTCAGTTGACCTGGAGCACTTTACACATAGCTGTGATCTAGAAGGCAGAGGAGACTAAGATGACAGTTTGGGTCTACTGAAGTGGCAGTAATTTGTGGTGTAAGGTAAGAGAGAGGAGAGAACTAAATAAAGAAGACACTACAGAAATCTGCATAAGGATCCCCTTGAGTCTTTTACCACAGATGTACACATGCTTAGTCAGATAACATGAGACCTGGAAGAAACCAGATCCTGAACAGAGAGAGGACTGGGAGCTGACAGTAGATTCTGAGGTCACACACTATTGGGAGAACTGGAAGTTCTGAACAGCCAGAGTAGCAAAAGTTAACAGACCTTGGTGAATATATCAGGCATTTAGTAAAAACCTCCCCTCCTTCCCCAAACTCCTAAAACTATACTTTAGGAGTAGGACTACTCTAGATTACCATAACCAAACCTAAAATCAAGCTCTGGTAGAATAAGCTGATCCTTCAGAAAAGTAAATGCCAGCAAGAAAAGATAAATTAAGGCTTCCCTGGTGGCACAGTGGTTAAGAATCCACCTTCCAATGCAGGGGTCATGGGTTCGAGTCCTGGTCCGAGAAGATCCCATAGCCAGTGGAGCAACTAAGCCCATGCGCCACAACTACCGAGCCTGTGCTCTAGAGCCCGTGAGCCACAACTACTGAAGCCTGTGCATCTAGAGCCCATGCTCCACAACAAGAGAAGCCACCACAATGAGAAGCCTGCGCACCGCAACGAAGAGTAGCCCCCGCTCACCGCAACTAGAAGAAAGCCCGCATGCAGCAACGAAGACCCAATGCAGCCAAAAATAAAGTAATTAATTAATTTAAAAAAAGAAGATAAGTTAATGCTCTTAAATGGAAGAAAACAAAATCAAGACACTAAAATAAATAGCATTCACAGGATCCAGTAAACAATAAAGAGTTACAAACAGGAATAAGCTGGAAAAGGTGACTGATAACCAAAATAAGCAATTATACAGAAACAGAAGCAGAGATGACAGAGACATTGAGATTTGAGGATAAGGAATTCAGAGTAGCAATGAAAACAGAAATCATCTAAACATCTAAAAGAAAATTAAAAAAAAAACCATAATGGGTGAACAATCAGAAAATAGAAATGGAAATCAAATACGAATTGAGTATAGTCATGGGAAGTAACCCAAACAGAAATTCAAGATCTGGAAAATACAAAATCTGAAATGATAATGTAGGGATGGGATTAATAATAATAGAACAACAGTAATTTAACTACTACAGGAGAAGGGATCTATGAATTTGGGGGGAAAAAGACAATAAAAATATTCCAGACTGAAGAAAGCATATGAACAACTGAAAATAATAAACAGTGATTCAGTAACCTGTGGGATGATACTGGAGGTCTGACTTAAGAGCTCATCTCTGAACCACTGTGTCATTATTAGCTTAATGGCAGTAATATGCTTAACTAACCTACTATCTGTAGGTTCCTATAGGATACCCAGTTATAAATATGAAAATTAACACAATATGTGCCTACATTTCAAGTAATTTGGAAAGTGGTTTATAGAGTTCTGCCTGGTTTGGAGATAACAGGAAGAATTCATTGCAGCCATTGGCTAAATAGTTCCTTGGAAAGATGAACTGTACAATGCTAGGGTTTTCAAACCTGGAATATGTCATTTCTTAAGAATTAATCTCTTATGTATCTCAATCTATAAAATCCTTAATTTTGTTTTACAACAGGAAAAGATTCGGCATCTAAGTGTAATCTACTAGATATGTGGGGTTTTTTTTTTAAATCAAAGGTAACCAGATTGAAATATTTACCATTGCCTTTTTAAACCTCATCAAATACATGGATAATTCTAGTAATATCGTTGCATTTTAGAATCATCTCTATTTTCTTACATTCGTTTTTTTGTTTGTTTGTTTGTTTTTGCGGTATGCAGGCCTCACTGTTGTGGCCTCTCCCATTGCGGAGCACAGGCTCCGGACGCGCAGGCTCAGTGGCCATTGTTCATCGGCCCAGCCGCTCCACGGCATGTGGGATCTTCCCGGACCAGGGAACGAACCCGCGTCCCCTACATCGGCAGGCGGACTCTCAACCACTGCACCACCAGGGAAGCCCTCTATTTTCTTACATTCTTAAACAAAATTTGTATTTTGAAATATCTATCATTTTTGTCAACTATCTAAATATTACTGTTTTAAATTCCATGAACTTTAATTTTTTTCTTTCAGATTTGTTTTTCTTAGCTAAAGTCCATCAGAGAAATGTTATGTTTTATGCACAGTCTTTCAAAATATATTATTATTGTTTGATATCAATGACTAGATTGAAAGTTTGCAATTGGTAATAATGCTGCAACTCTGAACATCCTTAGGAAAGGAAGCCAATTAGCACTTATCAAGGACTACAATGTGTTAGACACTATACTCGACTCTTGACCTGACCCCAGAGAGTCATTTTATTATTACCATCTTGCACAAGAGAAATTTCAGGCTGGAATGGTTGAACAGAGTTAAGCATCTAATAAGTGACAAAATCAGAATATGAACTCCAAGGATCATACTCTTACCTCTGGAATACTTTTTCAGTGGGGAAATGGAAAGCCATAGGTGACTTTGCCTCAAGGTTTTACAATTCAGTTACTAAATCATACTATTTTTGTTACATGCAATAAAACCCTTTATTGGGTTCTTCTTGTCTATGCCATTACCTGGGGGTTAGTATGACTTTATCTTTTTTTCCTCAAACTATTTTTAGAATAAATATAAACACTTTACTGAATTTTTTGGTATTTATCTTCTCCATGATGACTTTTAAACTGTCTAAGTTCAAAGTCATACAGGGCACAGAACCATATAACACTAGATAGTTGAAAACTTAAATTTAGCTCCGGATGATCAAGTCTGTGTTAATTCAGAAATAACACTTAGGTCCAGAAGTGTAGTTATTTTTCCAAAGGCACAGAGAATATTTTAGGTTAGAGCTATACAACACTATTTAGAAAACTTTCTTACATATTTCTATTTCTTTTCCTTCATTTTTTTTTCTTGTAATATCTCATGAATCAAAAGAAATTTCCAGTGGTGCATTTCTTAATAAATGTTCCCTACTTGTAGTGATGTTCAAAGGTGTCATGTGAAACATATGTTCAAAGGTCATATAAATTTGTTAAGCGATGTCTCTAACAAAATCAAATGGATTTATTTAGTGAAGAGCATAAGTCTTCTGAAATGCTCATGTGCACTGCGGTCCTCTGAACCATATACAAAAAGCAGGTTTCCTGGATATATTTGATAAATCACTCCTCTTGTAGTGGTTGGTCTTTTAAAGTATTGTTTTAGGGGAAAAAAAACAAACCAAAGTATTTTCTGAATGAGTCTACCAACTTTAACCTATAGGTAAAAGTCAACTTTCCTTTTAGAGAAGAATTTGAAAAAAGCAGAGTACTTCTAAGTATCACCCATCATAATAATTATATACAATATTTTCATTTAATCTGCATGATACTTGGTCATTTATTATGCTTCCATTTTACAGATGTGACATCTGAGTAACAAAGACTTATTTACTATTAGCTTATTATGGAGCAAAATGTACTACTGCATCACCACCCTCCAAGAGAAAACAGGGACAAGCTTTAAAGCAAAACTAATGAGATGCATTCAACCAAACACAAAGCCTGAGCTGGTAGGTACAAAGCACTGGCAGCTACAAAACCTGTGTGATACCAGATTATAGTTTAGAAAAAGTAAAGAGAAACAATGAGGCATTTACTGCCACTAAGAAAGGAAGCAACCCCACCAGCAAGTATGAGAATGGCCACAGCAGGCCCACTTGGTCCTGACCACTGGCCCATTACTAACTTCAGTCACTTCTGAGGAAAGCTAATGACATCATGGTACTGTGGATGCCATCTTCATCCTCAACTGTATAAGGTCCCCTTGCCTGTTCAGAGAGGTCACCACAAAGAGAAGAGGCACAAGGGGCCCTGGGCCGACTTTCCCCATTTCAGTGGATGCATGTGTTTGCTTCTCCTTTAGCTGTCTTTGTTGTAACCTCTGATTTCCCCAAAAGAATAGAAAATAAATACCCAAATTAATCTTTCATAAATTTTTTTTTCTTTGTTGAAAAGAGAAAAGATACTCTGGCTGCATAGGATCTAGAGGTAAAGCTGCCTTGAGATACTTTGAAAGGTAAAACATGTTTTTTTCCCCTTTGCTGGGGTGAAGCTGAAGATATTTCAGATAACACTCCTCATCTTCTTTGTGGCTATGTTCTGGATTGGGCTGAATGACTTGAGAACTATACTACACAGTGCAAGAGGGAGCTATGGTCACCTGAGTCGGAAGGCCAGCGCTAAGAGCTAAAGGAAAACTAAGAGGATACAGAAGCAGCAGGAGGAGAAGCTCCTTCAAGCTGCCGAGCAGAGCTCCGGAGGTCTCAAGTGCTTGAATCCCAGCCCCTCCACCCACAAAATAACACATATGCAGTTCCTTGCTTAAAAAAAATTGGATTGTTTGTTTTCTTACTATTGAGTTTTGAGAGCTGTTCGTATATTCTGGATACAAATTGACAACCAGATGTGTGGTTTGTAAATATTTTCTTTCAGTCTGTGGCTTATATTAAAATTCTTTTGCAGTGACTGTCAAGAAGCAGAGTTTTTAATTTAGATGAAAACCAGTTTAAGTATTTTATTCTCTTATGAACTGTGCTTCTTGCATGTTTTAAATTTTTTTTCATATATAGAACTATATAGATTTCTATATTGATCTTATATCCTTCAAATGTGCTTATTGTCTTTAGTAGAATTTCTTTAGATTCAGTAGAATTTTCTACATAGACCTGTCTGTGAAGATGGGCAGTTTCACTTCTTCCTTTATAATGTGAACAATATTTATTTTCTTCTCTTGCCTTAGAGCACTCAATATAACCTTCAGGACAATGTGGAATAGAAGTGATGAGAGCAGACATCCTTACATTATACAGGCTATTAGGGAAATTGCCTTCAGTCTTTCAAGATTAAGTACGTTCAAACAGATTTTGTTTCATGTACTTAACAAGTTTATTGAATAAGTGCATACATGTGTAAGATTTTTATGTCCTCTTTACAATTTTAAATGATTCTCCTTATCCCTAATAATGTACTTTGTTCTGAAATCTACTTCATCAGATATTAATATAGCCACTCCATCTTTGTTTTAATTACTGTTAGCATGGTATATCTTTTTACATTCACTATTTTAACCTAATTTTTAAGTCTCACAATTTCTACCATTAATATGGGGTATTTTGACCTTTCACATTTAACATAATTATTGATATTGATGGGTTTAAACAAATTATTTTTTTAATATTTGATACTCTATTTTTCATTCTTTTAATTAATAATTTGATTAAAATCTTATTTCTATGTTAGTTTTTAGCTATAATACTTTCTGTGATTGCTTTACAGTTTACAGTATAATTATGTAACTTATTGTCACCTATTTTCAAGTGAGAGTATACTACTTCATGTAGTATGCTTCCATTTTCCCCTTCCCTTTGTCCTGCAGTTATCATACATTTTACTCAGATGTGTTATACAAATCCTAACACATTTCTATTATTTTCTTCTTTGAACAATTACCTTGTAGACATTTGAAAATTTTTTTTCTCTATAGTTACCCACATAGTCACTACTTTCTCTGCTTTTGATTTCTTTGCGCAGGTTCAGACTTCCATCAAGTATTATTTTC
Organism: Tursiops truncatus; assembly: GCF_011762595.2. Lineage (NCBI taxonomy): Eukaryota > Metazoa > Chordata > Mammalia > Artiodactyla > Delphinidae > Tursiops > Tursiops truncatus. The sequence continues at coordinate 55,008,244 of NC_047039.1, read as the reverse complement.
TTTTTGCCTGAAGAACTTGCTTTAATATTTCTTCTAGTATGGTTTTATTGCTGATGATTTTTGTTTGTTTTTGTATCTGTGTAAGTCTTTATTCTGAATTTGAAAGATATTTTAAATGGTTATTGCAGTTTGACAGACTTCTCATGTCAGTCTTTGAATTGTCTTTGAAGAGAAGTCTGCTGTCACTTTTTCTTTTCCTAGTATGTAATGTGTCTTTTGGCTTCCGGGCTTATTTTAAGATTTTTCTTTTTAATCATTCATGTTGGCAATGCAATTATGAAATAATTTGGTATACTTTTGTCTTTATTGTATTGGGGTTTACTGAGTTTTTTTGAGTTTGCTAGTTAATAGTTATTGACAAATCCAGAAATTTTTCAATTATTATTTCAATATATTCTTTGCCCCTCCCCTTGTCCACCACTTCTTCCTTCTCCTTTACAGACTCCAAATGCATGTATATTAATCTTCTTGAAGTTTTCCCACAGTTCACTAATACTTCTTTTGTTTAATTCAGTTTCTTTCTTTTTTTCCTTGTGTTTCATTGTGGATAGTTTATTTCGCTGAATCTTCAAGTTCACTAATCTTTTCTTCTACAAAATGTCTAATAGTTTAATAATTTTTCAATATAAACATTGTATGTTTCATCTCTAGAGGTTTAAGTCTTCCATGTCTATATTTAGCATACTTAACCTTCCCTATTTTTTTTAACATATGTAGACGCAATAGAGTTATAACTACTCCTTAATGTTCTTGTCTACTAATTCTATCTAGTGTGTCATTTTTGCAGTCTGTTTCCATGGATTAAATCTTACCCTCATTGTAAGTCAAATTTTCCTGTTTCTTTTTATGACAGGTAATTTCTTATTGGATGCTAGACATTATATATTTTACCTTGTTTGAATATTTAAAAATTCATTATTCATTATTATTCCTATTCATATTCTTTGTTCATTTTCTTTGTTCATTTTTTTCCCCAGTTTTTGGTGTTATTATTGGTTTGATACCCTTAAAAACATTGATGTATGGAACAGAAAACACCACTTCATGGTCTTTCTCTTTCACTTTTAATTAAGAATGTTAAATGAGCTTATTTTTGTAATTTTAAAAAGTAGAAGCAGTTTTTTTCTACCCATGGAGGAAGTATCTTCTGAAGAGCAATATCAATTTTGAATGTATATGGTAAAAAAAAATGACTATGATCAGTGTAAATTTCCAAAATAGTTCACCTTTTTCAGTGTATAGTTAATTTCATAGATATCTCAATTTAGAAATTTACAAGTAGAGCTTCTTAATCAGATTAGCAACATCTTGTCATAACTCCAATTGCTAAATGAAGAAAATATTTTCAATAGTGTCTTTGCTTTTTTACGCTGTTGACTAAAATTAGCTTCACTTCAAAAAATAACATACTAGAGATTATTACACCCATGATGTATCTTAAAGCATTTAGACAGCTAAAATAAAATACACATGGCAACTTTTCATAGTCTTTCCATTATATAAGATTATTTTCTTATTTAAACAAATCAGCAACATAATAATCTTTATGTACAGGGCATACACATTTGAAATAATTTAAATTTATGCATTTGATAAGATTTAACAAAAATAGCTTATACTTTGTATAAATGCCTAATTTCCTATATTTTTTCAAGGAACACAGTTCAATCCTCCTATTTAGTAAAACACTTTAGGTTATTTAAAAAATGAATATATAACATAAATATTGTCATTATCATAACAGAAGGACTAACCAAGAACAAGGACTCAGCTTAAATTAATCACATATATATATGTAATTCTCCTGTTAAATACAAAACTATTTTCTAAATTGGGTCTATATTCCACACATAAAAGTTTGTACACATACACACACATCATGCATGCCTTGAATAGGAAGCAGAAACTCTAAGTTTAAATGGTTAGAAAGGAATATGTAAACAGCAAAGTGATGATCTTTAATAATTACAGAGAATGGAAACTATTAAAAGCTACCTGGAGGGCAGTAACTGCATTAAATCACAGTCTTGGGGAATGTTTACCAATTTAGAACTTACTCAATCACTTCTCTCTAAGGTGTACAGTAATTTCATTTTCCTTGATGTATGTAATCCTCCAAAACAGAAAAAAAACAGAAGGAAACAACTAAAGCCTAAATAATATATTCACATAAAGGGGCCAAAGGATCTGTATCTATTCTTCATGTTGTATTTGGGCAATTATATGGAATATTTGGTCGTTCAATATGTGCTAGACACACCCTAAGCACTTGGAATACCCCAATTCATAATAAATAAGTTTTGCTTTCCCAGACCATACAGTCTAGTGGAGGAAGAAAGTGAATAGACAAGTAAATTAAAATGATATTTTCAGAGATAATAAATGCAAAACCTGGATATGAAATTAATAACTCCAAAGTAGAATCATTTAGTGAATATGTAATTTATGTAAATATTTATAGTTGTTTGGTTATCTAGTTGTACCCTTATTCAGCACTTCCTGACACATTCTCATATATACATACACACACGTATATTCCTTTTCTCACAATATAGTCGATTACAAAAGGAATATAGACTATGTCAGAAGAGTTCAATATTTTTCATCAAATTTTTTTCCTAAAGATTCAGAAAGGATAATTGGTTAAAATGTATCATCTTTCAGATGGAGGGGTCTCCTTTGTAGACTGACTTGCAATTCTTTCACAGTATTAATATTGATATGAGTGAGTGTATGTGGAAGTCACTGAATCAGTTCTTTTGTGACCAATATGTAGGAGAACCTTCATCTATTTTGTAAGATTATTCACACATTTGGTTATAGACCTAGGAATAGGGATGGGTTTACTAACCATTAGTGTAAAGGCCCTGTTTCCCACTCCAGTCTATGTTCTAAATTACTTTACTGAAATCACTTAATTTACTTGTTTAGAATGTGTATTAATGAGATAAAGTCACAGGATCAATACTGTTTTATTCAGTGAGGTTTGATTATAGAAAGAAACAAAACAAAAACTAGCCACACTGTGTATCCTTAGCCAGAGAATGTTCTAAGCATGCTGGTATTGACTAACATCAAGGGAGGAATGCATAAGGCAAACCCTCTGTAACACTGGACAGACCACTATAGAAGAAGTAGATAAGGTCTTTGGTCCATTTATTAATCCAGTTGTTCATTTTTTTATTATTGAGCTTTAAAAGTTCTTTGCATACTTTGGACATTTTACCTTTTACAAAGCAAAATCGATTAAATGAGATAACGCAGTGAAAGGAGTTTATAATTTGTAAAATGTTGTATGAATTATAAGAAATTGTATAGATATCTAGATTAACATAGAAGATAATTCAGAGCTAATTATGTCCTTTACAAGAAAGTTCTTCATATTGTAAAGCATGATTTATTATACAATTCCAGCAAATGGTGATCACCTAGGTTGTTTTGGGAGAATATTATTCCCCAAATCTAATTTGCTCTCTTTTGAAGAGAAACTTCCATTACATAAAACTATACAGAGACTTATCTTTTACATGAAGAGATACAGGAACTTATCTTTATTCCCAGATGATTATTTTTCCTCATACCCTCTGAATAATTACCTAGACGTTTTTGCTATATATTTTAAAGCATTATGTAATGAAACTACTTTTTAATCTAATTTGAATTTCCTGAACAACTAAGGCAATTGATTAGTCCTAAAGATGCTAGTGCATATATTATAAATGGTGACATTATCTTTACACGATCTATTTAGTTAAGTCACAGTTTTAGGGTCAAGAAGTTTGGTCACTTTTCTCCCTGATATTTTAATGATCCACCTTTACGTAATGGGTCAGATTGAATTTTCAGTTGATCTAGTTCTGTCATTAACTCTGCCAAAATCACTGACTCAGCCATTTTCCATTTCAATGCTTTTGGTCACACAGTTTCAGAGTGCTTAAACTTTTCCAATTCTTAGGGTGTAGGGAAGGACTATTACTGTCTCTAGACATAACCTAATTCCTACTGTTCATGACAGGATCTGTTACCTGCTTTAGACTGTGTCTTTTCATCTGGGCATATAGGTGCTTCTTATTTGGGTGCTATTTCTGACGCCTCTTTTTTCCTTCAGGGTAAGATTTTAAATGAAAGTGATAATTTTTCAAACTTGCCTGGTAAGTGGTGCCTGTCATGTACATGGCTGGTGTCATTCACTTTGTAGTTTCTGACATTTCTGGGGAAATTTTTAAAATTACAATTTGTACAATCCTTAACTTAGAGTTTTTCCCAGTGATTTTTTTTTTACTTGTGGCACAATATGACCATTACTTGTGGCACAATGTGACCATTTCCACTAGAAGTCATTCCACATCTTGGTCAACACTCGACATGATTTGTTTTTTTAATTTTAGCCAATACAATAGGTGTATAGTGGCAACTTACTGTGGTATCAATTTGCAGTTCCTCATAACTAATGATGTTGAAAATCTTCATGTGCCTATTTCAAACCATGTATATTCTTTGGTAAAGCATCTGTTCATATCTTTGCTCACTTATTTATTGGGTGGTTTCTTATTATTGAGTTTGGGGAGTGTCTATAATTTTGGATATAAGTCCTTTGTAAGATATATGATTTTCAAATATTTTCTCCCAATCTGTGGCTTGACTTTTAGTTTTCTTAACCCTGTTTTTTGAAGAGCAGACATTTTTAATTTGGATAAAGTCAAATTTACTGTTTTATCTACTAGTCTATCTTTGCACCAATATCAAATTGTCTTGATTACTATAGCTTTATACAAAGTCTTAAAACTAGGTAGTAGTCTTTCAACTTTGTTCTTCTTTTTCAAATTTGTTTTGGAACGTGAAGTGATGACCAGGGTGATCCTAAAGAGCTAGCATGGGAAATGAGTCACACTGTTCCTCTTGTGGAAACTGTTTAAAAGTTCAAATCTAACTGAATTATCCTGTAATTACACATCTTGGAGAGGTAAAATTCCATAAAATTGATTCATTCAGAGGAAAGCACCAAAATCTAAAATTTTCCTGGTTTCTCCAATAGTTGACTAGATGTCATCTAAATTCTCAGTCAGCTCAATAAAACCAAATAACTCAGGGTTTATATTCAGGTTAAGTGATCTCACAGTCATACCAGATCAGCCACTCATGCAAGGTTGGTTTCCAGTCTGGTTCCAGTTCAAGGGTCTGCCACATAAAATTAAGTGCATATTGATAAAGTGTCTTTAGAGAACTAATGTAAATTTTAGAGGGTCCCAAATGAAGCACAGGGAAATTTAATTCTTATGCATTGTGAAAAGTGACAGAGGCATAATTATTAAACAGTCATAATGTCTACTCCAAATGAGAAAAAACAATAGAGTAATGACCCAGTTCATAATACTTCTGTTTCAAGAACATAGTGAAATCCTGGGTGCACATTTTCTTTATGTCGCCTATAGAGCCATGTGATTATAATTAAGAATAAAATGAATCATATGGTGAAACCTCTTCATTCACATTGAAAATAACCCCCTTAATATTACTTTAATGAAGATTATATTATGAATAAGTTACTCCAGTGTAACTGAGTAGCTATTATCATTACCTGCTTTTAGTAATTAACCATAGGGTAAATGTTCTTTAGTAGAATATTCCACATACAACTGTCTTTGCCATATTATTTTGGGGAAATAGTAATCTAAAATAATTTTTGATGAGAAGCAGAATTCCAGAGGAGACAACTGAACTGAAATTTTATTGGCTCTTTCAGAGTCCTTGTTGTTCATTAATTTAGATTATTTTTCCTCCAACAATATATGCAAAGACTACGAACTAACTTTTTATTTTTTTTAATATCTTCTCAATATTTTCTTTAGAAAATGTAGATTTAGGGAGCTTGCATATCTATTTTCCATTTATTGTATATAATCCACATATCAGTTACACTATTAACCTTTCAATGCTGAACAGGAAACATGAAAAATCATAGGGTCTTGATTCAGTCTCAAAAGCCCAAAGTAAATGCAATTCAGACTTTACTAAGATGCCTGGAAACACACAGGCCAACCTGTGGGTGTTACTTCTGCCCTCTTTCTCCACTTTCAGTTGAAAAAGAATTTCTTTGTTAGGAAAATAGACTTTATGACACTGTGGCTTACCTTAATATCCCTCTCTGAAATGAAAGGAAATTGTGAGCTTTACATGAGGACTCCTATAACTCTAAAATAAAGCCTGCTATTACACAGAAACAAGCTGTGGTTGCCAGCCTTTGATATTGTTTACAATTTTGCACAAATCTGGTGACTACAGTGATACCTTGGCAAGGCCACAGACATGGAAGAGTACCTATAACTACTGAAGAGAATTATCTGTTCACTGACTTTCAACTGAGAAGACTGGTGATTCTAGGTCAGGTTTAAAAGAAAAGGATCCTAGGAGGAAATGTATAGTACCCATTTGAGCTAAGCAACAGGACAATCACAACCATAAACATATCTAGGCTCACCAACTTATTTACATCCATAAATGCTCGGATTATGCTCGGATATTAAGTGGTGTATATAATACATATTTAGATACATGTTTTAAAAAATGTATTGCCAAGAAAGTAAATGAATAAGTAAATTCCCAACACATACAGCACACATTGGTTTTTTTGTTAATTTAATTTTATTTATTTTTTATACAGCAGGTTGTTATTAGTTATCTGTTTTATACATATTAGTATATATATGTCAATCCCAATCTCCAAATTCACCCCCCCTGCCAGCTTTCCCCTCTTGGTGTCCATATACGATATTTGTTTTTCTCTTTCTGACTTACTTCACTCTGTATGACAGTCTCTAGGTCCACCCATGTCTCTACAAATGACCCAATTTTCTTCCTTTTTATGGCTGAGTAATATTCCATTGTATATAAGTACCACATCTTCTTTATCCATTCATCTGTCAATGGGCATTTAGGTTGCTTCCATGACCTGGCTATTGTAAATAGCGCTTCAATGAACATTGGGGTGCAAGTGTCTTTTTGAATTATGATTTTCTCTGGGTATATGCCCAGTAGTGGGATTGCTGGGTTGTATGGTAGTTCTATTTTTAGCTTTTTAAGGAACCTCCATACTGTTCTCCATAGTGGTTGTATCAGTTTACATTCCCACCAACAGTGCAAGAGGGTTCCCTTTTCTCCACACCCTCTCCAGCATTTATTGTTCGTAGATTTTCTGATGATGCCCATTCTAACTGGTGTGAGGTGATACCTCACTGTAGTTTTGATTTGCATTTCTCTAACGATTAGTGATGTTGAGCAGCTTTTCATGTGCTTCTTGGCCATCTGTATGTCTTCTTCGGAGAAATGTCTATTTAGGTCTTCTGCCCATTTTTTGATTGGGTTGTTTGTTTTTTTTAATATTGAGCTGCAAGAGCTGTTTATATATTTTAGAGACTAATCCTTTGTCCATTGCTTCATTTGCAAATATTTTCTCCCATTCTGAGGGCTGTCTTTTCATCTTGTTTATAGTTTCCTTTGCTGTGCAAAGCTTTTAAGTTTCATTAGGTCCCACTTCTTCATTTTTGTTTTTATTTCCATTACTCTAGGAGGTGGCTCAAAAAAGATCTTGCTGTGATTTATGTCAAAGAGTGTTATTCCTATGTTTTCCTTTAAGAGTTTTACATTTAGATCTTTAATCCATTTTGAGTTTATTTTTGTGCCACGCATTGTTTTTAAATACATCTAAACATTCACCTCCAAGATCATTTAGATTTTGCAATTTGGTTAAAAAAGGTACCTTGAGCAAATTATAGACTTCTCAGTTTGCTACATGGTGAGCAGGTTTTCAGAGAACATGTCCCTAAAGGTATCAAGTATTGGCATATAAATTTGAGAAGACTGATATGTTCTCATCAACTCTGAACAGTATGACAAACACAAGTCTCACCTTTGTGTAATAAAACATCTTGTTGATTTGTTATAGCTGGTAACACTAGTCATAAACCAATGACAGTAGTAATGAATCAGAATTTAATTGACTTTGAATTAGGCTCACTAAAGAGAAAGAAATATTTTAAAAAAATAATTACTTAGATTAAATGTATATGTAATTGAAAAGGATGCTGCTATATGTTGGGACAAAATGATCTTTTGAAATAATCTGTTTTACCATTTCACCTTGAATTACCAAATCAAGAATACAGTACAATTGAATACTAAAACTAATAAGGCCCACATGTAACTTTTTTGTGTGTCCCTCCTATAAATTAAGTTGCATTTTCTAAGACATTCTAATTATAAAATCCATATTTCAGTTATTTAAGCCAACTGTGAATAAATGGACCCGCTTTAAGTCTGATTTCACCAGCTGTATTAATTTCAGACCACGTGTCTCCTTTCTTTGGTTTCCTCTATTGATTCTGGAAAAAGAGAATGGTATTTGATTAGAATGAAAGTGTATACTCCAGCCAATTTTTATATTTCATTTGCAAGCGACTTCATGTAATGTCCTTCTCCTTTGATCTAATAATGAAAATGTGTCAGTATATTCTCATTACAGTAGCAAGGTAAAGCAGCCAAAGCCTCCTGGGGCCAGAAGGACTACACTTTGTGAATTTAAAATTGGAAAGCTATGCGCCCAGTGCTTGGCAAGGAGTGTGCTGCAGACCTATTTCTCCCTTTAGCAATTGAACCAACTGAGAATTTAAAAACAGATGCCACACAAGGTTTGATAGAGAGAGGGAGAGGGAGAGAGAGGAAGAAAATACAAATACAAGTACATATTAATGGCTGCCTGGAAATTTTCTGCTCACTGTAGAATTAGGTTAGCTAAAAAAACTTAAAAACAAAAAATAAAATCCTTGGTTGTATATTCATCTCAACTTACGCAGTCATTGTCATTCCTGAAATAAGAATCAGGATGTTTTTTGTGGGGGCGGGGTTAGGAGTACTCTGAATAGCAAAGGCTGGCATGAATATGAACAAACACTGGATATATTGCTCAAAACATTTCCCTGTAAGTTCACATAAAATAAATTTGAATAACATTCACTTCTAAAAAGCTGACAAGACATGAATATATCTGGACAACACCAAAATTCAGTATAGTGGGTGACTCAGATGATAATTAGATGCAGCTAACAGGAAATGCACATGCTAAATTTATTTCAATTCTAAAATTATAGCTTAATTTGTAATTCATGCATATATCACATATAGGTGTGAAGATGGTTAATGTCTTTAGAGTTAGAGAAACATTTAAACTCTAAAAAAAGCACAGACATAATATTTGTTTTAGCCTTGCCTTAAAAGACTTGAAAAACATGCATGACATATAACTAACACAGTTACACATCTATGTTAATGTATTCATGTCATTTCTTAGATGTGTATCTTTAGAATTCAGTGATTTTAGTGGATCAAATAGTGTCCTTCCAAAAGATATGTCCAAGTCTTAATCCCAGGTACCTGTGAATGTGAACTTATTTGGATGAAGGGATAAGGTCACCCTAGATTTAGGTTGAGCCCTAAAACCAATGACAAATATCCTTATAAGAGAAAAGAGAGAAAGACTGAGACAAGAGATAGAGAAAAACCAAGTGAAGACATCGAGATTGGAGTGATACATCTACAAATCAAGGAAGACTGCCAGCACCCCCAGAAGACAGAAGTGAGGCATTGAATAATTCTCCCTAAAATCCTCCAGAAGGAAGCAACGCAATGACAACTTGATTCCAGGTTTTTGGCCTCCAGATTATGGAGAGTACATTTCTGTTGTTGAAGCCACAAAATTTGTGGTAACTTGTTACTACAGCCCTAGGAAACTATTGCAGTGAATCTAGCATCAAATGAGAGACATCTGATAACAATTTTAATTAGCTACCCGTAATCTCAAACATCAAGGGTAACTGTATCTAAGAATCTAAATAATCCAATAAAAACCATCTCCTAAAGCATGCATACTTTGACTGCAGAGGTGAGGACAGAGAATGTTTCCTGAGAAAATTAAAAGACAGCACTGTAAGTATTTCAGAAAAAAGCAGACATCAGATAGTGGGAGAAGGATCAACACAATTCCACAAGCATTCAAATGTTCAGAAGGCAACCTGATAATCTAACAGGTGATATAAATCTGCCTTTGATCCTTTAGGAAGAAAGAACTCATTTCAAGTAAGAAATTCTTAGTGCTTTCACATAAAATTTGGAATCTGCTTTTTTGACCAGAATTTTACTTTTCATTCACCCAAATTTCTCAAACTTAAGTCTAAAAGCCCTTGCTTAAAATATAGATTCCTGGGTTCTTCCCTAAAGATTCTCATTTAGCAAGACTGAAGAGAAAAGAGTTTGTTGCTTTTTTAGCAATCATCTGGGTAACTATGACATAGGAAATACTGGACAACGTTTTGAAGTATACTGCTTAGAAAAATGTGTTCCATTCTTACCCCATCATAAAATATCCCACAACAACTTGTTAAAAATACAGATTCTCCAATTCTTACTCCTGATCCACTGAATTAAATCTGAGGTTTTTAAGACCTGATGTGATTATCATGATTAGGCAATTTCACAAGACACTGACTTAGAACCAAAAATCTGACCTTGATTGACTTTGATACATGCATTGGCATCAATACAAGAAAGTAGGCCCTGGTGGCACAGTGGTTAAGAATCTGCCTGCCAACGCAGGGGACAGGGGTTCGAGCCCTGGTCTGGGAAGATCCCACATGCCACGGAGCAACCAAGGCCGTGCACCACAACTACTGAGCCTGTGATCTAGAGCCAGCAAGCCACAACTACTGAGCCCATGTTCCACAACTACTGAAGCTTGGGCGCCTAGAGCCCATGCCCCACGACAGAAGCCACCGTAGTGAGACGCACGTGCACTGCAACAAAGAGCAGCCCCTGCTCCCTGCAACTAGAGAAAGCCTGTGTGCAGCAATGAAGACCCAATGCAGCCAAAAATAAATAAATAAAAATAAATAAATTCATTTAAAAAATTCAGTAATTTAAAAAAATTCAAAAAAAGAATGCAAACCGTTAAAATACCACATATTATAGGATATGAGTTTTGGTAAACATGGCAAACCTGACCTTCTGGTAGAAAATTCAAGTTTTGTTCACAAGTATCTTTGAGGTCAGTGTTCATCCTAGTGTCTTTCTCAGCATCTGCAGATTCCCTCAGCCTGCTGCTTGAACAGTTGCTAATGAATGACGATCACCCCAGCATGCCCCCCTGCTGTTGCTCATTTGCCCATTAGCATCTGCTTAACCAGCAGGCTGGGAGAAGCTCTGGTGCCCAATCAATGTAGCTGATGAGGGCTGGGGTAGAGAGGACTCCGATGCCAACAGAGCCAGAGCATAAATCAACTCTAATCTTGGCAAAGATTATTAATCTTAGAAAGGGTGACACATATCACAGTGTGGGCATGGATAAAAAACCCTTCACATTTATGGGAAACAGGATAAAGCTAAAACATTATATGTATGCTAACTTTTGCAAACCTGTTGAACACCAGTAAGTCTCAGGTTCCTTTAAACCTGATTTACAATAAGCTTCTTTCTTGTTCAAACATTGTCTAATGCTAGGTATATGCCCAGAGATACGAAACCACACCTAGAAAGAAAAGCATCCTTAACATTTTTCTGGAGTGAGTTACCTTACTGCTTTTACCAATAGTAAAATATTAGCTCATTATCAAACTTATCAGGGAAAGACTCATTCCACTGTCTCAGTCTAAATGGACATTTGTTCTTACCATAATTTCCACTTTAGAAACTGGATGACTTCAGTTAAACATAGATAACAAGAGAAGTTGGCTATAAACTGAAAAGTAAAAATACACTCCATTCTGAGGATGGCCACTAGCTTTACCCTCACATGGGATGGTCTACTTTATATACTCTGAACAGAGGCAGAATGTCTGTCAAAGAAAGGATTACATATGCTGCAGTGTAGTGGGAAAAAGAGGGTTGGCACCAATAAGGGTGAGGTTAAGAAGAACTACTGCCAGTAAGGGCTTCCCTGGTGGCGCAGTGGTTGAGAGTCCGCCTGCCGATGCAGGGGACACGGATTTGTGCCCCGGTCCAGGAAGACCCCACATGCCGTGGAGCGGCTAGGCCCGTGAGCCATGGCCGCTGAGCCTGCGCGTCCGGAGCCTGTGCTCCGCAATGAGAGAGGCCACAACAGTGACAGGCCCGCGTACCACAAAAATAAACAGGGTGTAAGTTACACAGAAAATATGGAATGTTAAACGATGATGGTGTTTGAACGTCTTTTGCACATCGGAAAGTGCTAAGTGTAAAAAGGTTACTTTGTGAATGAGATGTTAACGTTATTTGATGTGAGAGATTGCTAAATGGCACAACAAGCAGCATTCAAGCAGATCCACTGAGGATTCAGTGTTAAGTACCTCACAAATAAAAGGTACTTCATAGAAAAATCACTTTACATATTCTATAGCCACTGTAGGCCAAGCACAGTGCTTGGAATTCACTCTTGGGTATATCTGAGAAAAAAAGATTCCTCTCTCAAGAAGTTTATAGCCTGTTAAGAAGATGTCATCCACACAAGAAAAATTAAGTCACTATACAATAATATAGAAAAATGAGCCAAAATTAGAGAAACAAAGTGAACAGTTTTATTTACGACACTATTTACAGTCACCTTTCAGCACCTCAATATTCTAAGACAGTATATAATGATTTACATAATTTCTATAACATCATAATTTGCTTCAAAAATCTTGCTTCCAGAAGAAAATTCTTATTACTTAACATGAATCCCTATAATATTTATTGTAAAAATGCCAATTCTACTATTAATAATAGAGTAATAAAGTCAGTAATATGTCTGTGTAATAATATGCAGTGAATAACAGTTTCTCTTGTCATCAACTTAATAAAGTCCAAACATTCCCAAAGCAACCAGGATTTTGAGAATTACAGAGCCTGGACATCAATGCTTGCATTTACCCAGTTGTCCGCTAGAAAGCTGGTACAACTGGCACTAACATTTTTAAGTGACTTTGGGAATCACTTTCACATATAAAAAATTCAATTAAAAAAATCAAAGAAAAATATACGGTATTCCAAGCATTGTTCCTTATAATATTTCAACTTTTTTGCATTGATTAAAATACAATCTGAGACAGAGTAAAACTGTGTTCAACAATTTCCAGAAATACATATAGTATCCATACATATGAAATGAACCACCTCAATAAAACAAAATAATATTTAATATTTCAAACATTCAGAAACATGTGAATGCATTAGAAAAGGTCTTTAAAAGCTACTTAATAAACCAGTAGTTAACTCAGGAGAGGGATCTAGGTTTGAGTAAGGTCAAAGGTGAATTTTTAATTTCTGTTGATTTTTTATAAATATATTCTCCATTAATTTACTGTGCTAAACATAATTAAAGTGTGGAGCACTGAAGATAATGCTCACTAATCTAATCGAACTGTCCAATAATTAAATCAGAAACTAAATCTATCACACGTAGCAATATCAAAATAAATTTTCCCCATATGGCTTGATTCTGGACATTCTAAACCAAAATCTCTGAAGCTGGTCCTTTAACTACTGACCATGTGTTCTGAGACAGGCCAACACTGAGAACCTAAGATCTACCCAAGCCATAAATAGGGCAGCTGGGCCTGAGCTGCTGAAAAACATTGTTGAATCCAGGTACACGTGAGCCACTACCTATACCATGAACACACTCAGGGATCCAAGGTTGACCCAGGTGGCTCCTTTTATTTGGCCACAGATTCTAGAATCAGCTCTTCCTTGCTTGAGTGCCTTTAAAAGACAATACTTGCTTGGGCCTTTCACTGGTAGCTGGTCAGTGTGGAAGATTACTATCTACTGCCCACAACAGGCCAAATCTGAAAAAAGTTGTGTTCTAATTAGGGTAATCTTGAGAGCTAAATATAGGGGCTTGGGTCTGGGGGAAACACCCCTGGAACTGAGAGGCCTCAGGCTTTCCCATGAAGGTGAAGGTTATGGTAGTCTATTTTGTTTGTCTGTTTGAGTCAGAAGTGTACTGAATGAGGGACTGTCTACACGAGCATAAGCCAGCAAAATGTTTCCCCTTAGGCCAGCCCTCTTCCTAATCAGTGAGTTTCAAACCTGTGGTATGCTCCTGGCCCCACCAATTCACTTAGTGCACCCTGGAATCAATCTTTTGTTTTGCCAGTTCTAGCATCAGTTCTCTCAAGAGTTCCAGGAGATCTCTTTCAAAACTCTGCAAGTCCCGGAGATCCAGAAATTCATGCTCCTATGCCTTGTGTCCCTATATGTGAAGAGTTTCTGTTTCCAGCTCACCCCTAATTCTCTCTGGAGTGAAAAGCCTTTAATACTTTACTTCCATTTTGGGGATCATCTCCTCAAATGGAGCAGGAATGTCCACCTTCACCCCTGACATATTGCTTTCCAATACAAACATCTCTACCTTGACACCCATCCACAAATCCAGTGGGGTAAGGAGGGATTTTCAATAGCATTTTAATTAGTCTCTGCATGTTCTTTGCTGTAAAAATTCAAGAACTCTCTTCTTACACCAAGAAGGGAACTTAAACTTTTTTATTTATTCATTAATCTATATAATGAATGAAATAAAATGCATGAGCTTGCCTGAAGCCCAGAGCTCACTGTGGCAAGTGGGAGCATCATTCTTTCAGTCAAGAATATCGGTTGATATTACCCTTGTGTTATGGGTTGAACTGTGTTCCATCAAAATTCATATGCTGCAGTCCTAAGCCCTTGGACCTAATAAATGTGAACTTCTTTGGAAACAGGGTCATTGCATACATAATTAGTTAAGATGAAGTCACACTGGAGTAGGGTGGGCCACCAATCCAATATGACTGGTGTCCTTATAAAAGGGAAACCTGAACACAGGCACATACCGAGACCACTTTGTGAAGATATAAGGGTGATGCGGCAGAAGTCAAAGAACACCAAAGATGCCAGCAAACCACCAGAGATTAGGAGGAAGGTTTGGAACAGATTCTCCCTCACAGTGCTCAGAAATAGTCAATCCTGCCAACACTCTGATCTCAGACTACTAACCTCCAGAACTCTGAGACAATAAATTTATGGTTTTTAATACTTCCAGTTTGTGGTACTTTATTATGGCAGCATCAGAAACTAATATGCCTTGATATTTAAGTTTCACAATCCATCTTGAAATAACAACAAAGCAAACCTTTATTTCATGTACTATACAGGAAATTTAGCTCCTAGTACAGACTGCAAACTGTTTTGCATTTTATTCAAGCCCCAAACCATAAAAGATTTTTAAAAGATGTCTGAAGAGAAAACCACTACCCCATTCGTTATAGACTATATGAGAGAATGGAAATTAAGACTCTGCAGCCTAAATTTTATCCCCAAAATAGTTTGGCTTCCCTGACACAGTGCTTTCAAACACTTAACATATCTGAATGCTTTTAGATGGGAAATATGTATTTCAGTTGTACACAGATGCCATCCCATTCTACGGCTTTATGCACTGCAATTTTACACATTTGTATAGTCTTCTTGGCACCTGAATGTATTGTCTTGGCTCTGAATGTCTTAATCCAAGGATATTTCATATGAAATATCAATTAATTGGTTTCATTGAATTGTGTATTCATCTATGTCCTAGGATTACATCGAGGTCATTACTTAATCATCAGCTATTGCTCCTCAGCAATTGCCCACTCTGTCATCCACTGACAATGATTTAAGAGTATTATTTCTTTATAAATGCTATAGAAAAACGATATAACTGATCAGGGATTCCCCTTTAAAAGCTCATGTAGGTATTAAAAATGATATTTTATGTATCTTTAAATCATTTTCATACAATATGAAGTATTACAAAACATGTAGATGAAAGAAAAGTGTGACAATAATTGTATAATATAATGGGGACATATTCCAATAGCAATATTTCAGGAACATATCACTCTTTTAGACTGAACTGTGTCCCCCAAAAAATCCACAGGTTGAAGCTTAACCCTCCATGTGACTATTTGTAGATAGGGCCTTTAAGGAGATATTAAGGTTAAACGGGGGTCATAAGTGTGTGGCCCTTCCTTATTCTGTTTGGGCTGCTATAACAAAAGTAACATTGGGTAACTTATGAACAACAGAGATTTATTTCTCACAGTTTTGGAGGCTGGGTAAGTTCTAGAATTCAATGTTTGGTGCAGACCTGCTTCCTAGTTCATAGTTCATAGATGGTTGTCTTCTCATTGTGTCCTAAGATGGCCCAAGGGGCAAAGGAGTTCTCTGTGTCTATTTTATAAGGATGTTAATGTCATTCATGTGGAACACTCATGACCTAATCACCACTTCCAAATACCATCACGCTGGGGATTAGGTTTCAACATATATTTTGGGGAAAAAACAAACATTCAGTCTACAGCAGGCCCTGATACAATAGGACCTGTAACCTCATAAGAAGAAGAGACACCAAGAGTGTTCCTGTACAGAAGAAAGGCCATGGGAGGACAAGGTAAGAAGGTGGCTGTCTGCAAGCCAGGAAGAAAGGTCTCACCAGAAATCAACCCTGCCAGCACCTTGATCTTAGACTTCCAGCCTCTAGAACTGTGAAAAAATAAATTTATGTTGTTTAATCTGCCCAGTCTACGGTATTTTGCTATAGCAGCCTTAGCTGACTAATATAATTATTTATCAACATAGCTTGACTTTCAGTAATAATGTATAAGTAAAATATAATCATGTAAAAACATGTTATATGTAAAAATTAACCAGACATTGATTAAATATGTAGATCTTATAACCACACAAACAAAATTCAAACATTAGTGTTATCTGAATTTTAAATTGAGAAGGAATTTCGATGATGATAAAAGGACAAAGATAGAAAAAGTGAAAGAATGTAACTTGAATATATTAGGGTAGTTTGTTATTTTCTTATTCTCCACTCCTACACTATACCTTCCTGCTGTTATCATTCCTTGCTCACTGAAATAAAAAATATTTTTCTTCATGAACTCATTTTTTCTATTATCAATAAATGAATTTTATTTTCACTTAAAATGCCACCAAAAAAACCACGAAGGAATCCTTGAGAAAAATTTGAAATAGGTGTTTTTTTTTTTTTTTTTTTTTTTTTTTTTTTTTTTTTGGGGTACGCGGGCCTCTCACCGCCGTGGCCCCTCCCGTCGCAGAGCACAAGCTCCGGACGCGCAGGCCCAGCGGCCACGGCCCACAGGCGCAGCCGCTCCGCGGCACGTGGGACCCTTCCGGACCGGGGCACGAACCCGTGTCCCCTGCACCGGCAGGCGGACTCCCAACCACTGCGCCACCAGGGAAGCCCTGAAATAGGTGTTTTTAACAAGTAGACGAGTAGCATGCACAAAAGCAACTAATCTACACTAAGAAGTTAGTTAATAATTTTATAGAACTCACAGAAATAATACCTAACATAATAGTAAAAGTGCTGTAATAAATATGTTGGGAAAGCAGTCAAAGCTAAGTTCAGACATACAAACAGATACAAAAACCAAAGGTCAAAGTAGTTAGTAGAATGTTTTCTAGTTGAAATCTGCTGACAGCTAGCTTCTTTATAAGTCATAATCACATGTCTACAGCTACCTATAAGCCACTGCTAAAGGCATGTAAGAACAATTTTAGACATAATATTCAGAAAATCATGTCTAGACGATCTGGAAATATATTTATATGCATTAGACAATTCCATTTAACATTAATTAGGACCAATATTGTTTTTGTAATATGGGCTTTAGTAGCAAAAAACAATGCATATATATATATATATATATATATATATATATATACCCATTTTCTTGTAATATACACAAATGACAAATGAGTCACTATCTAAATTTTTAAACACTGATAATTTCTAAAGTAGACATACACAGTTAGTCTAAGAGACCTTTTCTGTTTACAGGTAGGTCAGGAATTATTCTCAAAACCTCATCTGAGGGAGTTTCTTTTTGTTTTGTTTTGTTTTTTGCGGTACGCGGGCCTCTCACTGTTGTGGCCTCTCCCGTTGCGAAGCACAGGCTCTGGACGTGCAGCCTCAGCGGCCATGGCTCACGGGCCTAGCCGCTCCATGGCATGTGGGATTTTCCCGGACCAGGGCACGAACCCGTGTCCCCTGCATTGGCAGGCGGACTCCCAACCACTGCGCCACCAGGGAAGCCCCAGCCTGTGTCTTTTGGTTGGAGCATTTAATCCATTCACATTTAAGGTAATTATCGATATGTATGTTCCTATTACCATCTTTTTAATTGTTTTGGGTTTGTTTTTGTAGGTCCTGTTCTTCTCTTGTGTTTCCTGCTTAGAGAAGTTCCTTTAGCATTTGTTGTAGAGTGGTTTGGTGGTGCTGAATTCTCTTAGCTTTTGCTTGTCTGTAAAGGTTTTAATTTCTCTGTCGAATCTGAAAGAGATCCTTGCAGGGTAGGGCAATCTTGGTTGTAGATTTTTCCCTTTCATCACTTTAAATTTGTCCTGCCACTCCCTTCTGGCTTTCAGAGTTTCTGCTGAAAGTTGTTAACCTTATGGGGATTCCCGTGTATGTTATTTGTTGCTTTTCCCTTGCCACTTTTAATATTTTTTCTTTGTATTTGATTTTTGATAGTTTGATTAATATGTGTCTTGGTGTGTTTCTCCTTGCATTTATCCTGTATAGGACCCTCTGTGCTTCCTGTATTTGACTATTTCCTTTGCCATGGTAGGTAAGTTTTCAACTATAAACTCTTCAAATATTTTCTCAGTCCCTTTCTTTTTCTCTTCTTCTCCTGGGACCCCTATAATTTGAATGTTGGTGCACTTAATGTTGTCCAGAGGTCTCTGAGACTGTAATCAATTATTTTCATTCTTTTTTCTTTATTCTTCTCTGTGGTAGTTATTTCCACTATTTTGTCTTCCAGGTCACTTATCCATTCTTCTAAGTTATTCTGCTATTGATTCCTTCTAGACAATTTTTAATTTCATTTAATGTGTTGTTCATCATTGTTTGTTTGCTCTTTCGTTCTTCTATGTCCTTGTTAAACGATTTTTGTATTTTCTCCATTTTATTTCCAAGATCTTGGATTATCTTTACTACCATTACTGTGAATTCTTCTTCAGGAAGACTGCCTATTTCCTCTTCATTTGCTTCATCTGGTGGATTTTTACCTTGCTTCTTCATCTGCTGTATATTTTTCTGTCTTCTCATTTTGTTTAACTTACTGTGTTTGGGTCACCTTTTCTCTGGGTGCAGGATCATATTTCCTATTGTTTTTAGTGTCTGCCCCCAGTGGGTGAGGTTGGTTCAGTGGGTTGTGTAAGCATCCTGTTGGAGGGGACTGGTGCCTGTGTTCTGGTGGGTGGGGCTGGATCTTGTCTTTCTGGTGGGCAGGGCCGCATCTGGTAGTGTGCTTTGGGGTATCTTGAACTTAATATGATTTTAGGCAGCCTCTCTGCTAATGGGTGGGTTTGTGTTCCTGTCTTGCTAGTTGTTTGGCATGCGGCGTTCAGCAGTGGAGCTTGCTGGCCGTTGGGTGGAGTTGGGTCTTAGCATTGAGATGGAGGTCTGTGGGAGAGCTCTGGCCAATTGATATTACCTGGGCCAGGAAGTCTCTAGTGGTCCAATGTCCTGAACTCAGCTCTCCCACCTCCAAGGCTCAGGCCTCACACACCGCCAGAGCACAAGACCCTGGCAGCCACACAGCTCAGAAGAAAAGGGGGAAAAGAAGAAGGAACAATAAATAAATAAAATTATTAAAATAAAAAGTAAAGAAAGTAATAATAATTTTTTAAAAAAGTGAGCAACCAAATAAATAAATCTACAAATGATAACAGAAGCTAAAAACTAAACTAAGATAAACATAAAAATCAGAAACAAATCAGTCGCAGACAGCAAACCCGAAGTCTACAGTTGCTTCCAAAGTCCACCACCTCAAGTTTGGGAAGATTCATTGTCTATTCAGGTATTCCACAGATGCAGGGTGCATCAAGCTGATTGTGGGGATTTAATCTGCTGCTCCTGAGGCTGCACAGAGAGGTTTCCCTTTCTCTTCTTTGTTCGCTCAGCTCCTGGTGTTTAGCTTTGGTTTTGGCCCCACCTCTGCGTGTAGATCACCCTCAGGCATCTGTTCCTGCCCAGACATGATGGTGCTATAGCAGCGGCTGATTAGGGGGCTCATTCAGGCAAGGGGGAGGGATGGGTACAGTATTTATAACTGGAATGTGGGGCGAGCCTGCTGCAGCAGGGGCCTTGTAACAGCCTGGGACACACTGTGTGTTCTCCCGGGTAACTTGTCCCTGGATCATGGGACCCTGGCAGTGGTGGGCTGCACAGGCTCCTGGGGTGGTGTGGATAGTGACCTGTGCTTGCACACAGGATTCTTGGTGGCTGCAGCAGTGTTAGCATTTCATGCCCGTCTCTGGGGTCCAAGCTTATAGCCGTGGCTCATGCCCATCTCTGGAGCTCGCTTAGGCAGTGCTCTGCCTTCTGTGGGCAGACAGGGAAGGAATCCCCTCTCCTCGAGCACCCCAAAACAATGGCCTCTTGCTTCTTAGGCAAATCCAGACTTTTTCCAGGACTCCCTCCCGGCTAGCTGTGACACACTAGCCTCCTTCAGAGGAGGCTGTTTTCACACAGCCAACCCCAGTCCTCTCCCTGCGATCTGACTTCTGAAGCCTGAGCCTCAGCTCCAGCCCCCACCCACCCCAGCAGGTGAGCAAACAAGCCTCTCCGGCCGGTGAGTGCTAGTAGGCACCAATCCTCTGTGCAGGAATCTCTCCACTTTGCCCTCTGCACCCCTGTTGATGCGCTCTCCTCCGTGGCTCCAAAGCTTCCCCCCGCCCAAACCGTCTCCGCCAGTGAAGGGGCTTCCTAGTGTGTGAAAACTTCTCCTCCTTCACAGCTCCCTCCCAGAGGTGCAGGTCCCGTCCCTATTCTTTTGTCTCTGTTTTTTCTTTTTTCTTTTGCCTTATCCAGGTACGTGGGGATCTTCTTGCCTTTGGGGAATTCTGAGGTGTTCTGCCAGCATTCAGTAGGTGTTCTGTAGGAGTTTTTCCATATGTAGATGTATTTTTGATATATTTGTGGGGAGGAAGGTGATCTCCACATCTTACTCCTCCATCATCTTGAATGTCCCACTTCATAGTTTCTTTAAACCTTCACTTTTTTCCTTCGTAAGATGAAATAATAGGATTATTGTCTCCTAAAAAATTACATCAGATAACAACGGCATTAAAATACCTGGTGCTGTGGTCTGAAAGTTTGTGCCCTACCTCCCAAATTCATAGGTTGATACTCAATGTTCAATTTGATGGTATTAAGAGCTGGGACCTTTGGGAAGTAATTAGGTCATGAGCGCAGAGCCCTCAGGAATGGGATTAGTCCACTTTTAAAAGGGACCCCAGAGAGCTCCCTCAACCCTTCTGTGATGTGAGGACATAGTGAAAATACAGCTGTCAATGAGCCAGGAAGTGAGCCACAACGAGATATCAAATCTGCCTGCACCATGATCCTGGATTTCCCAGTCTCCAAAACTGTGAGAAATAAACTTCTATTGTTTATAAGTCACCCAATTGATGGTATTTTGTTATAGCAGCCTGAATAGACTAAGGCATCTGGCTCTTTGCAATCACTTAGTGAATACTATTGTTATTTTTTTTGTTATTTTTGCTAGTATTCTTTATTAATTATTTTGCCTTTGGTTGTCTTCCCAAGAGTTTCTGAGAATGCATTATGCAGAAAATCATTAATCTTCATTAAATAAATAAATCTTGATTCCTTCTCATCCTGAAGCACACTATATACACTTGCCTGGATTCAGCTGTTGAAAAATCAACACATGTAATTCAAAACATCTATACTTTGACATCCGATTTACAGTTTATATTTGCAAGCACTGATCTTTTACTCTGGTCATAGCATCTTAATATCTCTTGCCTGTCCCTTCTGATGTTTGGTCAAAGGGACTTCTTAGAAAACATCAATTTCAGCTCTCTGAAAGCTGAATTGCCTATGACTATAATATGAGTATCAGTATTACCCGCATAAAAATTGTGAGTACACTCAATCGCCTAGTCCCTTTTCCTATATCCTCAGGTTAAAAATGAATCAACCAATCTTAACAAAATATAATTATATCTATACATCATCTCTCTTTCCTCCCTCTCAAACTTTATTTGGGAATTTCATACAGGTGGTAGTTTGAGTACAATCGCTAACTCCAGCACCAAATCTCTTAAAGTTATAGAAAATATAAATGAGATTACGAGTATGAAAAACAAGAGGCACCATAAGAATAATTTGATGGAATCACACTGACAAGATTGAAGTCAGTCACAACCAAGAACATACATATAAGAAGAAAATTCTCCAAGTGGTCCAGGGAAACTCTGGGTTCAGAGTAAGCAAATGACAAGTAAAGGAAAGGTGTTAGAAAACTTATCAGCATAATCAGGGTAATTTATTAAGAAGCTATATTTGTAGGAACTTGTTCTTCATCTAATTCTGATGGATCCAAGAACATTGATAATCAAAATCATGAACTGTGCTCTAAGAGAAAGTGAAATACCCACCTGGGGGAAGGCCCTAGTGAGCGTAGGTATAAGGACTTTAAAATGACTGAAAAGGACAATTTTTCTTCAACTTTCACAGGAATTATTTTATTTTCAGCTTATATTTTCATAAATTTCTGTAAAAGGGTTTAATTTAAATGACAGGCTAATAAACAGTCCTATTCCTTTACTCATTCCTTTATTCATTACACAAATGTATCGATCTTGGATTTTCCCTAAAAAGTCTGGAAAATATTACACTAACACTAAATATTTGCAAGCAAAAACTTCTCTTTACACATTTCTAAATCACAAAGTACTGCATAAGCCTCTGGGCCTGACTGCCCTCTAGAACCAGTTCTACAGAAGACCTCATTAGAAACTAATGAAATGACAGAGAATACAATAGGGGAAAGGATACACTGTCCATTTTCTCTTAATTCCCATGAATGGGGAGTACAGGAAAATAAACACTGTCAGCCAGCAAGCTTAGTTTAGTACCTAGACAACATATTAATTTAAAAAGTAGAATCCAGTTGTGAATAAGTATAGGTGTCAGCTGAGTATAGTTGTCATTACCAATTCGTGGAAAATGAATTATGATTGACTAATTTAATTTCTGTAACAAATTGGAACATGGAAGAAAGATAAAAGTAGAATACTCATTAGGGCATAACTAAGATGTTACAAATTAAATCTTCATAGGAAGAAGAAATTAATTTGAACTATTTATATTGCAGATAAAAAGTTTGGGAAATCAATTTATATGAGAGGTCATATTACATACTCTATATAATGACATAATAACCTATAATTACATGTGTACAACACAAACATATATTCTGAGATTAAAAAACAAATATAAACATGCATTTTGTGTGTATGTTTGCACATATACAAAACTATGGATTTAGGTTAGATGACAAATTTGTCACACCTTGAAGCCAAAAAAAAAAAGAACTTCCTGAACGCAGCCACTGGTAGATTTTATTGCCTCTTAGAAAACTGAATTTTTTCTCCAGAGATTTAAAAATAGAATAAACACTTAGATGTTTAACAGACATTTGATAAAGGCTGACTCAATAGCTTTTGTTTCTATGAGTGTTACAGTAGAAGAGTGCAGGCTTTGGAGTCTGGAACACACAGAAATGAATCCCACTCTGCTGTTTATATTAAACATGATCTTGTGTTTCAGTTTCCTTATTTAAATAAGGATGCTAATGATGGTACCAAGTTACACATTTGATTCCTCACAATTTTGTGAGAATTAGAGATAATCATCCTAATAACTTTTATAAATCCAATAGATGTTTTGTGGTTATTATTATTTTCTTCTCTGAGCATGCTTGGGAAACAAACTTAGAGTAATATCAAATGTCAATTGTATAAATCCAGCAAGTATGACCTGGCAGTGATTTTCTTGACATTATACCCAAATTAATGCTTAATCATCAGTAGTAAATTGGATATGCAAATTACTATCTGATAAGAATTTCCTACACTTTACCAGAAGAAGGAGCGCAGGAGTGAGATCAAATGGGAAGTGGAGAATATAAAAACTACAGGACTAATTTCTTTTCACTCTCCTATATCGCCAAGTGCTATATAAGGAAAAATGGCATTGTAAAGCTTTTAAAGCCATGTAAAATTGGACAATCCTCTGTGAAGTCCTTTTGTTCCTCCACACCTTCAAGCGTAACAAACACTTGGCTATTTGATATCTGGGGTAAATGGAAAGCATTTAATAAGGAACATGAACTAATGAATATAACTTTAATTTGTAAGAGAAATGCTACATATTTAGCAGCAGGCCCATGGACGGGTTCATATTATAAGAATGGCTAACTCACCCTGCCTCCTGGGATTTGTTTTCCGATGCATGATATAAACTGGTATTAAAAATACCATTATTTTACGCCAGAACAGCACATTTTGTAAAAATTTATCGATAATGTCTGAAAGATTTAAAAGGAAGTCTTAAATATGAGGTAAGCGTTTTGCAAATTTTATTCAAAGTCTTTAGTTAATTTTCTGACTTGGAAAGCTGAAATTTATTAAAATACATATTCATATAATCTTTAATCATTTTGAGCCAAAAGCCCACTCTTAAATATCCACAGGCACAGCTCTTATGCCACAACCATTAGGAGAAGACAGCAGTTTGGGGTGCAGTGGAAGGGCTTGGTTTGTCATGTCCCTTGGCTCTTTCATTGAAATTACTCCAGAAACTCACGGGGTGATGACAGAAAAATTATTTGTCTCCTCTCCTTTAGCTTCTTCATTTCTAAAACAAAAGAACTGAATTAATGATCTTTAAAGCCTCTTTAAAACCTTTCTCTTGTGGATGAATGTAGATTGTTGAGAAAAGGTTTTGCTTCTGAGGGAAATAAAAAGGCCCTTGGTTTAAGAAATGTTGCTTCTGTTCACAATGCCTATGTCTAGGTTATGCCTTCTAGATTAATATATTTCTAGATTAAAATATTTAGATTAAACTATTTCCTTAGGATTTCTGATATACTATACAGCTAGATATCATGATAATCTCTTCAATAAAAAAAAATCTAATAATTTGTGTGATTTTTTTTCTTTTGTATACAAACCGTCACAAGAAGTAAAACTAAACTCCTTAAAGCTTTGAGGAATTATTCATGAAAAGTATGAAATTATGGCACAATAAAGATGACACTGTCAAAGAGGAGCTATTATTTATAATTAAAATTCAAAGTACATGTTTTTTGATTTATTAATAACTTTTAAAAGCTTTAGAGATTTTTATTCTTGAATGACATCCAAAAGGGAAGGCTAGAATTCATCCTTATATCTTCATTTTATACAATTCCTTCCATTTTCCAGTTCACTTATTTTAAAAATCACTACATTTTATAAGACAGGCAGGAATAAGTACTAAAATTTTTATTTTAAAAATAGAGAAATTAAGATTCAGGGTCACAGAGCTGAAAAGAGAAATGAGACCTACACCAAAGTACTCTAAGGCTAATAATGCCTATATGTTAAATAAATACTGGAAATCGGTTTCAAGGATGAGAATGAAATTGATTCCCAAAAGCTCAATTGTTTTGCCTTTATAACCATATTTTCTTATCGCATGTGTTTACTGCTCCTCTGCTCTTTTTTTCTGTAAATAGATACTCTGGATCAACAATGTGATTAGCTTTTAATCAAGGCACTAACAGATGATGGAAACATGCAAAAAACTGGTAAGCCATTTAAATGTGTCTCCGAAACACAATATATTAACAGCCTTTCTTTCTATTCTTTTTGGGTTCTCCTACTCAGTGCCACAGTCAGTAGCATGGCCTTAGAAGGACCTTTTAGATCATGATTAATACTTTTTCCCAAAATATATTAGAAAGTTTAAAATGCTTTTATAGGGCAATAAGTGGAATTACTTTTCATAATTTGTTTAATAGTTATTTTAAAATATGCAAAGCTGTACTGCCCACACAGATATTTTTAAAATAGTTGATTTTCCTGGTTATAAAACTAATACATAAGCATTTTAGGGAAAAAAAAATTAGAAATGATATGAAATCACCCATAATCCTTACTAACTCAAGAACATTCATTTCCACCTGGTAAAGATGCCCCATTATAATTAACCATTTCTGTATTTTCGGATATTCAGATTTCTTCCATTTAAAAAATGTATACCTTGTGTTTAAATTAAACTTATTACTATACATGGAATTTTATAAAAGATAGCCAGAATACTATGAAATCTTAATATTAACCTATAAATTAATTTTTGATAAAGCATTATACTAAATTTCAATAAATCATTACAGTAAATTTCATTTTTTATACAAAAAATGTGAATAAATTTTTGCAATTGGGAAATTTTTATGCATTAACTTGAATTTGTCAGCTAACTGGTAAAAGACAGAAATCCTATCTTCCCATCTCGTACAGACCTGCAATTTTCATTCATCCATTCCTGGAAGGAACCAAAGATTAACTAATGTCTGTACCCATAGAAGATGAAAGGCAGAAAACAGGGGGTTGCTTGGTAGAGTAGAGTAGAAATTAGGTAAAAAGAAAGATAAAGTCTCCTACTGAATGGTGAGACCCTTTCACTATCTGCTCTAAAATTCTGCAAGTCACAATCATAACACAGAAGTAGCAGATTTCAGCATAATTCTTTGGAGACACTGAGTAACTCTAGAGCAATGGCTTAGACATACTGATACTTGGGGATCACTTACAAATGAATTGCAGTTTAAATGTCATCAGACTTCTCCACAACACTGGAGAATAATAATAAATTGGAGCAAAGGACTGAAAATCCATAGGCAAATTATTTTCCTAAAATTATACTTTCCTTTCATTATATACAAAGTTAAATGATATCATCAATTGTAAAAAGGGAGTATAGATGTTTTCAGACCTTTAACAACTGGACCAATTCACCTTCCATTTACTTTAGAAAGATAAAAGTAAATTTACATTTATCTCCTAATTTACCTTAGGAATTATTGTAATATATACCTTAGCATGCAAGAAAGAGGATAACATGAAATCTAGAAACCAGGAGATTCAATAATGACATGAAGTTCCTAGTTGTAACTGTGCACTTTGCTTAAAGAGCAATACATCTAGGTTGGAGCCACGTGACATATGCAAAAGTGAAAATTTTCCAAGAAATAAAAATATAACAAAGCAAATTTAGAACAATTTTCATTTTGAAATATTATTTATAAGCATAAGGCAATTCTGTTTGCACTTTTCAATGATATAGAAACAGGTGCATTAAAGACTAAACAAATGAAAAATGCTGTTAAATAATTTTTAACTGTGGGAAATTAAAATTTGTACAAGAAATATAATCATACTATACTACTACTCTCAGCAGTGAAATTATTTCACATAAATGTGAATACAGATTAGCAAATTAAAAAAAACTGTAATAAATAACATTAAAAATGTTAAGGGCATGAAGAAACTGAGGTAGGGAAGGAGAAAGAAGTTAAATCCTCAACTATGGTAACAGAATCACAAGATGCAGCAATGTGACACATGGACTGAGCAACTAAGATTTTTTTCCAAGCATTTCTAGCCCTAGATTTAAAGAGTAGTTTTTAAAAGATCTAAAATAAATGAACAAAAGGCTTTCAGTGGTATGAGTCATTTCAAGATTACAGAATCCTTTTCAGCACTATCCTGTATGCTTCTTGGATTCTACCCAGAGGCGAGCCAATGAACATACAGAGTGACATATAGAGTTCAGAACTGGTTGAAAACTCCCTTCATTTTCTAATAAGGGCACGGAATATTTTCTAACCCCTGACTCAACCAATCACTGCATCTGAATTTTCGGCTGCAATGGGGAAGTATTATTTTACTGCAAAAATCAATGGACCCAAAGGGGGAAAGGGTTGGGGTGGGATGAATTGGGAGATTGAGATTAACATATATACACTATTATGTGTAAAACAGGTAACTAATAAAAACCTGCTATATAGCACAGGGAACTCCACTTTGCTGTATAGTAGAAACTAACACAACATTGTAAACCAACTATACCCCAATTAGAAAAAGAAAAAATCAAAAAAGAAGAAAAAAGAAAATTGCATGTACCCTCTTTTTCATGAGCTAACAAATATTTCATATGTATTTATATAAGTGCAGTGAAGGTAAACGAAATTTTTTTTAGAATAAGGAACTACCTTAGAGTTTGCAACTACAGGAAAAATTTTAATAAAATACAAAGAAAACTGTAGAGGCTTCCGGGAAGATGGCAGAAGAGTAAGACGCGGAGGTCACCTTCCTCCCCACAGATACACCAGAAATACATCTACACGTGGAACAACTCCTACAGAACACCTACTGAACGCTGGCAGAAGACCTCAGACCTCCCAAAAGGCAAGAAACCCCCCACGTACCTGGGTAGGGCAAAAGAAAAAAGAAGAAACAGAGACAAAAGAATAGGAACTGTGAAGGACAAAAGAATAGGGAGCTGTGAAGGAGGAAAGGTTTCCACACACTAGAAGCCCCTTCGCAGGCGGAGACTGCGGGTGGCGGAGGGGGGAAAACTTCGGAGCTGTGGAGGAGAGCGCAGCCACAGGGATGCGGAGGGCAAAGCCGAGAGATTCCCGCACAGAGGATCAGGGCCGACCGGCACTCACCAGCCCGAGAATCTTGTCTGCTCACCTGCCGGGGCAGGCCGGGCTGGGAGTTGAGGCTCGAGCTTCGGTCCGAGCGCCGGGAGAGGACTGTGGTTGGTGGCGTGAACACAGCCTGCAGGGGGTTAGTGCGCCATGGCTAGCCGGGAGGGACCCCAGGGAAAAGTCTGGACCTGCCGAAGAGGCAAGAAACTTTTTCTTACCTCTTTGTTTCCTGGTGCACGAGGAGAGGGATTTAAGAGCACTTGTTTAAAGGAGCTCCAGAGACGGGAGCGAGCCGTGGCTAAAAGCGCAGACCCCAGAGACGGGCATGAGACGCTAAGGCTGCTGCTGCCGCCACCAAGAAGCCTGTGTGCCAGCACAGGTCACTACCCACACCCCCCTTCCGGGGAGCCTGTGCAGCCCGCCACTGCCACGGTCCCGGGATCCA
Organism: Tursiops truncatus; assembly: GCF_011762595.2. Lineage (NCBI taxonomy): Eukaryota > Metazoa > Chordata > Mammalia > Artiodactyla > Delphinidae > Tursiops > Tursiops truncatus. The sequence continues at coordinate 54,979,168 of NC_047039.1, read as the reverse complement.
GGAACAACTTCCCTGGGAGAACACGCGGTGCGCCTCAGGCTGGCACAACGTCACGCTGGGCTCTGCCACCACAGACTCGCTCCACACTCCGTGCCCCTCCCTCCCCCCGGCCTGAGTGAGCCAGAGCCCCCGAATCAGCGGCTCCTTTAACCCCGTCCTGTCTGAGCGAAGAACAGACACCCTCCGGCGACCTACACGCAGAGGCAGGGCCAAATCCAAAGCTGAGCCCCTGGGAGCTGTAAGAACAAAGAAGAGAAAGGGAAATCTCTCCCAGCAGCCTCAGAAGCAGCAGATTAAAGCTCCACAATCAACTTGATGTACCCTGCATCTGTGGAATACATGAATAGACAAGGAATCATACAAAATTAAGGAGGTAGACTTTGAGAGCAAGATTTATTATTTTTTCCCCTTTTCCTCGTTTTGTGAGTGTGTATGTGTATGCCTCCGTGTGAGATTTTGTCTGTATAGCTTTGCTTCCACCATTTGTCCTAGGGTTCAATCCGTCTGTTTTTTTTTTTTTTCTCTTAATAATTATTTTTTTATTTTAATAACTTTATTATATTTTATCTTACTTTATTTTACTTTATCTCTCTTTTTTTTCTTCCTTCCCTCCTTCCTTCCTTCCTTCCTCCCTCCCTCCCTCCCTCCTTTCTTTCTCTCTTTCTACTTCTACTAATTCTTTCTTTCTACTTTTTCTCTCTTTTATTCTGAGCTGTGTGGATGAAAGGATCTTGGTGCAACAGCCAGGAGTCAGTGCTATGCCTCTGTGGTGGGAGAGACAACTTCATGACTCTGGTCCACAAGAGACCTCCCAGCTCCACGTAATATCAAACGGCGAAAATCTCCCAGAGATCTCCATCTAAACACCAGCATCCAGCTTCACTCAACGACCAGCAAGCTACAGTGCTGGACATCCTATGCCAAACAACTAGCAACACAGGAACACAACCCCACCCATTAGCAGAGAGGCTGCCTAAAATCATAATAAGTCCACAGACACCCCAAAACACACCACCAGATGTGGACCTACCCACCAGAAAGACAAGATGCAGCCTCATCCACCAGAACACAGGCACTAGTCCCCTCCACAAGGAAGCCTATAAAACCCACTGAACCAACTTTAGCCACTGGGGACGAACACCAAAAACAACAGGAACTACGAACCTGCAGCCTGCGAAAAGGAAACCCCAAACACAGTAAGTTGAGTAAAATGAGAAGACAGGAAAACACAGCAGATAAAGGAGCAATAAAAAAAAAACCACCAGACCTAATAAATGAAGAGGAAATAGGCAGTCTACCTGAAAAAGAATTCAGAATAATGATAGTAAAGATGATCCAAAATCTTAGAAATAGAAAAGACAAAATAAAAGAAACGTTTAACAAGGACCTAGAAGAACTAAAGCGCAAACAAACAATAATGAACAACACAATAAATGAAATTTAAAATTCTCTAGAAGGGATCAATAGCAGAATAACTGAGGCAGAAGAACGGATAAGTGACATGGAAGATAAAATAGTGGATATAACTACTGCAGAGCAGAATAAAGAAAAAGAATGAAAAGAACTGAGGACAGTCTCAGAGACTTCTAGGACAACATTAAATGCATCAACATTCAAATTACAGGGGTACCAGAAGAAGAAGAGAAAAAGAAAGGGACTAAGAAAATATTTGAAGACATTATAGTTGAAAACTTCCCTAATATGGGAAAGGAAATAGTTAATCAAGTCAGGGAAGCACAGAGACTCCCATACAGGATAAATCCAAGGAGAAACACACCAAGACACATATTAATCAAACTATCAAAAATTAAATACAAAGAAAACATATTAAAAGCAGCAAGGGAAAAATAACACACAAGGGAATCACCATAAGGTTAACAGCTGATCTTTCAGCAGAAACTCTGTAAGCCAGAAAGGGCAGGACATATTTAAAATGATGAAGGAGAAAAACCTACAACCAAGATTACTCTACCCAGCAAGGACCTTATTCAGATTTGATGGAGAAATTAAAACCTTTCCACACAAGCAAAAGCTGAGAGAGTTCAGCACCACCAAACCGGCTTTACAACCAATGCTAAAGGAACTTCTCTAGGCAGTAAACACAAGAAAAGGAAAACACCTACAATAACGAACCCAAAACAATTAAGAAAATGGGAATAGAATATACATATCGATAATTACCTTAAATGTAAATGGACTAAGTGCTCCCACCAAAAAGACACAGATTGGCTGAATGGATACAAAAACAAGACCCATATATATGCAGTCTACAAGAGACCCACATCAGACCTAGGGACACATACAGACTGAAAGTGAGGGGATGGAAAAAGATATTCCATGCAAATGGAAATCAAAAGAAAGCTGAAGTAGCAATACTCATATCAGGTAAAGTAGACTTTAAAACAAAGACTATTACTAGAGACAAAGAACGACACTACATAATGATCAAGGGATCAATCCAAGAAGAAGATATAACAATTGCAAATATTTATGCACCCAACATAGGAGCACCTTAATACATAAGACAAATACTAATAGCCAAAAAAGGGGAAATCAACAGTAACACAATCGTAGTAGGGGACTTTAACACCCCACTTTCACCAATGGACAGATCATCCAAAATGAAAATAAATAGGGAAACACAAGCTTTAACTGATACATTAAACAAGATGGACTTAATTGATATTTACAGGACATTACATCCAAAAACAACAGAATACACATTCTTCTCAAGTGCTCATGGAACATTCTCCAGGATAGATCATATCTTGTGTCAAAAATCAAGCGTTCGTAAATTTAACAAAATTGAATTTGTTTCAAGTATCTTTTCCAACCACAACGCTTTGAGACTACATACCAATTACAGGAAAAGATCTGTAAGAAATACAAACACATGGAGGCTAAACAATACACTATTTAATAACCAAGTAAACACTGAAGAAATCAAAGAGGAAATCAAAACATACCTAGAAACAAATGACAATGGAGATACGATGACCCAAAATCTATGGGATGCAGCAAAAGCTGTTCTAAGAGGGAAGTTTATAGCAATACAATCCTACCTCAAGAAACAGGAAACATCTCAAATAAACAAACTAACCTTGCACATAAAGCAATTAGAGAAAGAAGGAAAAAAACCCCAAAGTTAGCAGAAAGAAAGAAATCATAAACAGATCAGGAATAAATGAAAAAGAAATGAAGGAAATGATAGCAAAGATCAATAAAACTAAAAGCTGGTTCTTTGAGAAGATAAACAAAATTCACAAACCATTAGCCATACTCATCAAGAAAAAATGGGAGAAGACTCAAATCAATAGAATTAGAAATGAAAAAGGAGAAGTAACAACTGACACTGCAGAAATACAAAGGATCATGAGAGATTATTACAAGCAACTATATGCCAATAAAATGGACAAACTGAAATAAATGGACAAATTTTTAGAAATGCACAACCTGCTGAGACTGAACCAGGAAGAATAGAAACTATGAACAGACCACTCACAAGCACTGAAATTGAAACTGTGATTAAAAATCTTCCAACAAAAAAAAGCCCAGGACCAGATGGCTTGACAGGCGAATTCTATCAACCATTTAGAGAACAGCTAACACCTATCTTTCTCAAACTCTTCCAAAATATACCAGAGGGAGGAACACTCCCAAACTCATTCTACGAGGCCACCATCACCCTGACACCAAAACCAAAGATATCACAAAGAAAGAAAACTACTGGCCAATATCACTGATAAATATAGATGCAAAAATCTTCAACAAAATACTAGCAAACAGAATCCAATAGCACATTAAAAGGATCATACACCATGATCAAGTGGGGTTTATTCCAGAAATGCAAGGATTTTTCAATATACGCAAATCAATGAATGTGATACACCACATTAACAAACTGAAGGAGGAAAACCATATGATCATCTCAATAGATGCAGAGAAACTTTTGACAAAATTCAACACCCATTTATGAAAAAAACCCTGCAGAAAATAGGCATAGAGAGAATTTCCTCAACATAATAAAGGCCATATATCACAAACCCACAGCCAACATCGTCCTCAAAGGTGAAAAACTGAAAACATTTCCAATAAGATCAGGAACAAGACAAGGTTGCCCACTCTCACCACTATTATTCAATATAGTTTTGGAAGTTTTATTCACAGCAATCAGAGAAGAAAAGGAAATAAAAGGAATCCAAATAGGAAAAGAAGAAGTAAAACTCTCACTGTTGGCAGATGACATGATACTATACATACAGAACCCTAAAGATGCTACCAGAAAACTACTAGAGCTAATCAATGAATTTGGTAAAGTAGCAGGATAGAAAATCAACACACAGAAATCTCTGGCATTCCTATACACTAATGATGAAAAATCTGAAAGTGAAATTAAGAAAACACTCCCATTTACCACTGCAACAAAAAGAATAAAGTATCTAGAAAAAACCTACCTAAGGAGACAAAAGACCTGTATGCAGAAAATTATAAGACACTGATGAAAGAAATTAAAGATGATACAAATAGATGGAGAGATATACCATGTTCTTGGTTTGGAAGAATCAACACTGTGAAAATGACTCTACGACCGAAAGCAATCTACAGATTTAATGCAATCCCTATCAAACTACCACCAGCATTTTTCATAGAACTAGAACAAAAAATTTCACCATTTGTATGGAAACACACAAGACCCCGAATAGCCAAAGCAATCTTGAGAAAGAAAAATGGACCTGGAGGAATCAGGTTCCTTGACTTCAGACTATACTACAAAGCTACAGTAGTCAAGACAGTATGGTACTGGCACAAAAACACAAATATAGATGAATGGAACAGGATAGAAAGCCCAGAGATAAACCCATGCACATATGGTCACCTTATCTTTGATAAAGGAGGCAAGAATACACAGTGAAGAAAAGACAGACTCTTCAATAAGTGGTGCTGGGAAAACTGGACAGGTACATGTAAAAGTATGAAATTAGAAGACTTCCTAACACCATAGAGAAAAATAAACTGAAAATGGATTAAAGATCTAAATGTAAGGCCAGAAACTATCAAACTCTTAGAGGAAAACATAGGCAGGACACTCTATGACATAAATCACAGCAAGATCCTTTTTGACACACCTCCCAGAGAAATGGAAATAAAAACAAAAATAAACAAAGGGGACCTAATGAAACCTAAAAGCTTTTTCACAGCAAAGGAAACCATAAACAAGACAAAAAGACAACCCTCAGAATGGGAGAAAATATTTGCAAATGAAGCAACTGAGAAAGGATTAATCTCCAAAAGTTACAAGCAGCTCATGCAGGTCAATATCTAAAAAAGGAAAAACCCAATCCAAAAATGGGCAGAGCCCTAAATAGACATTTCTCCAAAGAATATATACAGATTACCAACAAACACATGGAAGAATGCTCAACATCATTAATCATTAAAGAAATGCAAATCAAAACTACAACGAGATAGCATCTCACACCAGTCAGAATGGCCATCATCAAAAAATCTAGAAACAATAAATGCTGGAGAGTGTGTGGAGAAAAGGGAACACTCTTGCATGGTTGGTGGGAATGTAAATTGATACAGCCACTATGGAAAACAGTATGGAGGTTCCTTAAAAAACTAAAAATAGAACTACCATATGACCTAGCAATCCCACTACTGGGCATACACCCTGAGAAAACCATAATTCAAAAACAGTCATGTACCAAAATTTTCATTGCAGCTCTATTTACAATAGCCAGGACATGGAAGCAACCTAAGTGTCCATCAACAGATGAATGGATAAAGAAGATGTGGCACATATATACAATGGAATATTACTCAGCCATAAAAAGAAACAAAATTGAGTTATTTGTAGTGAGGTGGATGGACCTAGAGACTGTCATACAGAGCAAAGTAAGTCAGAAAGAGAAAAACAAATACCGTATGCTAACACATATGTATGGAATCTAAGAAAAAAAAAAAAAGGTCATGAAGAACCTAGGGCTAAGATGGGAATAAAGACACAGACCTACTAGAGAATGAACTTGAGGACATGGGGATGGGGAAGGGTAAGCTGTGACAAAGTGAGAGAGTGGCATGGACATATATACACTACCAAACGTAAAACACATAGCTAGTGTGAAGCAGCTGCATAGCACATGGAGATCAGCTCGGTGCTTTGTGACCACCTAGAGGGGTGGGATAGGGAGAGTGGGAGGGAGGGAGATGCAAGAGGGAAGAGATATGGGAACATATGTATAAGAATAACTGATTCACTTTGTTATAAAGCAGAAACTAACACACCACTGTAAAGCAATTATACTCCAATAAAGATGTTAAAATAATTAAATGAATAAATAAATAAAATAGAAAAGGAAAATAAAAGAAAATCTAAAATACCACCATGGGAAAATGTGGCATTTATAAAATTGGATGAAGAATTTACTGTTATTTTTTCTAAATGTTAGATTACTGATGTTCATAAGGGCGACACTGTAAACCAAATAGGAATAGGGACTTTAGGTTTTTAATATACATTTTTTCCCAAATTATCAATATTTTTTAATAAAGGAAAAGAGTGAGTGAAATCTCTCACTAGACAGACTAGATTCTCTAGTGAGAATCACTCAGTAGACAGAAATCTATTAAGTGCCTCTTTTTAAAGAGTAATGTATTAAGCATATTACTTAGAATATTATATTGAATCATAAGGACAGAGAAGTTATTATTTATCACTGCAACTCTAAGGTATCAAAACTTAATAACAGATAAGCAATCAAACTCTTCTGTTGAATAACTGGATGGATTGGTGGTTGAGAAGATTGATTTTGTAAAAGTACTGAATTAACAGTGAATAGATTAGGTTCAAGTCTGAGTTCTACTACTGATTATTTTACAATCTTCTACAGGTCACTGTATTCCTTTGCTTCAATTTCCATTTTAAATGTACTGATTACACAAGTTGTATCTCAGGGTTTAGAAACTTTTAGATTCCGTCAGATTGAACCCGATGACATTATTGTTTTTGTCCATCTAGTACCATCAATTTCATAGGCTTCACATAATAAAAAGTAACCTATTCTTCCCAATGAAAATCTCACCAAGTTATTTTGTACGTACTGACAAATTGATCTTAACTTTTGTATAGAATGGGAAAAGGCCTAATTTAGCCAACATAATACTGAAGAATAACAACAAACATGGAACACACATAATATTTATTTTTAACGTATCTCCATGTATATACACACACACCTGTTTCTGTTTATCTTGTATATGTGTGTATACACACACACACACACACACACACACACACATTTATGCTTATAGTTTATAAGGTGGAACTACGCCAGGTGTTAGAGATAAAACAATGAATAAAGTATGGCCCTAAATTTGAAGAATTCAAGTTTTCTCCATTGGATGTTATAATTGTGTGAAATGTTGGAAAGATAGACAAATGTCATGCTAGATTTGTTGGGACTGGTAAATATTCTTCAGGAACAAAGAGTTATCTACACACCTGCCTCCTCCCCAACACATACATTTTGCCAGTGATCGGATTAATAATGGCCACTGAGTCAAAAGGAAAAGTGTTTTCTGTTATTTTTAGATGATATTCCCTCCAATAAAAAAGACTGATGATAAAAGGGAAGAAAAAACAAACCAAAAAAACTTTTAGCTCTATCGTCTTCCTTCCAATTTAGAACACAGACATATGAAGATGTGACATTTGAAGCTATGCAGCCATGAGCCTAACACAGTACTTGATGTATGAAAGGGCTTACTGTGAAAATGAGGCCCTCAAGAATAATATGGTGTGAGGAACAATCTGTAGAATCATGTAGTTATTTTTATATAACATAAACATTTTTTACAAGCAGTGATTAGTTTGTCAATCTTTCATTTATAATCAAACTACCTTACTCGATTCAATAAGAAAGGAATTAATTAAGTGGAGGCCTCATACCTGTCTACTTGATCTCATATCTGAATAAGCATAATTAAAGTAGAGCCTTTGATGCATATTGTTTTACATAACATCATGATATAAAATGGAAGTAGCAAATGTTGATGCACCAATTAATGAAAACGAAGTTAAACAAGACAATCTGTGAACTACTGGGACTAAATGGCCAGAATTTACAAAATGTATTTCCTAAAATGATGGGTGGGATGGTTATACTGGATTTATTTATTCGAATGCCTCCCTGTTTCTCTCTCTCTCTCTTTCTCTCTCTCTCTCTCTCTCAGCACCGCCCCCCCCCCCGCCCCCAACCTACTGTCCCTCACTATTAGCACAGCAGTGATCCTGATGATCACTTCACTATACAATTTTAATGTGGCCCACTGATTTGCAAATTAACATCCTACAGAAAATTGTAACATGTCTCAGAACAACATGAATATGATTTGTCTCCTTTACTAAAAAGTATCTGTAATCAGGGTTCATTCACAGCTTAATCATTTATATATCGTCTACATGCCCACATTAAACATATTTTTTTTTAAAACCAACACAATCAGACAGGAAATACTAATGTTGCCATGTTTATAATTTTATTTCTTTTGCAATGTAGGCCCCAAATGGTGATTTGCAAGTCATTTTCATATTTCAGCCTCTTAGAATAGCCATGCTCACAAATGGAGATTTACAATATCGGGCATGCTTGACAATGGAAGGTCTGAATGCCAAGTGAGGAATCTACTTCTAAACGGATGCCAAAGCATTGTGTGTTCCACATAAATTCATAACTGCCAAGCAGCCTTTCTAAGTGACTTTTTCTAATTCCTCTGCAGATTATGCTTCTAATTTTTAAAACAGTTAGTTAATAGCTATAGATCTCCCTCAAACTTTCCATTTTTCAATCATGAAATTCATGTAAAGATTATTTCGCGTAGTTCTGAGAGCATCCCCTTGTCATTCATCATATTCTGAGAACCAATGTGCTCATTTTCTAATCCTTGTTAATCTGTCACTACTGTTGAGGAAAAGACCAGTTAACACTGGCAAAAAGTATTAAAATGATCATTTTTTTAATACCCTCTGTCTCTTCTCAGCTTGCTAATCATGGAATAAACACTATTATTTTCAAGTATTACATACAAAAGAGAGTTTAATAATTTGTTGCTATAGATAGGCAGAATCTCTCAAGGAGACACATAAATACTTTAAACAACAGAAAGGCACAGATTGCAACAGGAGTAGTCAGGTATACTTCATGCCCTCTAGAACACATAACAAGAAAGGGTACAAAGTTTTAGACATCTAAGTGTAAGATCTGGGGGAAAGAACTGTTGGATTGTCTAAATCTAGAATGATCCTAAAGAAATGTATATATTTTTCAAATAAAAAACCTAAACACAAAAAGCAGATAATGTTCAATATTTTGTACAAGCAAAAGCTACTGTCTTTAGTGTTAGTATGTAAAGATTCTGTTTACCTAAAATTTATACCAATTTACATTGTGTAATCTTAATTTAGGAACATCATTATCCACTCTTTACTTTTCATTGTGTACAATTTATCTGTTTTGTTTTGTTGTCTGTGCTGTTGGGGTCATATTTAAGAAACCACTGCTAAATCCAAGGCTGTGAATATTTGCTCCTCTGTTGTCTTCTAAGAGTTTCATAGCTTTAGCTCTTAAATTTAGTTATGCGTTTCATTTTGAATTATTTTTTTTTGTATATGGTGTAAGGTAGGGTCCATACTTCCTTCTTTTGCTTGTGTATATCCAACTTTACCATTACTATTTTTGAACACACTTCCCTTTTCCCATTAAATAACTTAACCACTTAACTGCAGTATCAAGGTTAAAGGAAAAGAGTACTAAAACTAACTATAGCTACTATAATTTAAGGAATATACAACATAAAAATAGGTAAATTGTGACATCAATAACATAAAAGGGGAGAGTAAAAGGGTAGAGTTGTTGTGTTCTTAACTAGAGAGGGACTGTAATTATTGGTATACATTATTTTATATATTGGTATAAAATCATTCCGTATTATCTTTTATCAGAAATGTAATAACGTCTGAGTAATTTATATAAGGTTTGACCTATATTATGAATTAACCTTGAATAATTCTGCCCATCTCTAAGGTGCAGTGTTGACTAGTTTTCTCCATTGACTGAACTGCTTAAGACAATGGGCCAATGGGGATCATATCAGGCAGGGAAGACAACTGCTAGCACCTAGGAATATTAAATCAAGTAGTAAGCTTTCTCTCCTAGTTTCTCCAGTTGCATTTGCTTGAGAAACCTATACCATTTTTTAAAGTCCTTAGGGGCAATGTTCGTGTCTGATTCACTTTCATTTATTTTCGTCTCTCTACCTCACAAAGCACCTCTCATACAATAAGTACAAAATAAGTAATTATAAAGTACACATAAATTATTTAATTAAATGTTAAGTTTTGCAATATATCCCTCCCCTAGCACAGCAATATGATAATTACAGCAGATTCTAATAAATAATTGAATGTATTTAGAATTGTACCAAATAACCCTACTTTTCTTTTTTCTTTGTCTTTTTTTCTCATAGTTTATAATCCATTTAAGGATCCTCAGTCAAGAAAGAACAAGTCTTCTCCAAGTATTTGGCCTCTCCCTCTCTTTTTTTATTTCAAAATTCTTTATTGACCCAAGAAAAAATCATCAGGATGGCAAAAAAAAAATTCTTCCAGCTTTAGTGGGATATATTTGACATATAAATCGAAGTTTAAGTGTAAAGCGTACATCTTGCTGATTTGATACGATTATATATTGCAAAATGATTACCTCCATGGTGTTAACTAAAACCTCCATCACGTCACATAATTACCATTTCTGTTTTTGTAATAAGAACATTTAAGATTTATTCTCTTAGCAATTTTCACATACATAATACAGAATTGTAAACGATAATCACAATGCTGTGCATTAGATGATTAAAACACTTCTTAACTGGAATCTTGCAACATTTGACCAACATCTTCTCATTTCTCCCATCTCTCATCCACTGCTAACCACTATTCTACTCTCTGTCTCTAAGTGTTTATGTATAAGTGGTATCATACATTATTTGTCATTTTCTGTCTCTTTCACTTAGCATAATGCCATCACCACCTATCCAGGTTCTTGAAGGTGACAGGATTTTCTTCTTTCTCATGGCTGAATAATATTCCATTGTATATATATATATTTTCCCACATCTTCTTTATCCATTCGTCCATTCACAGACAGGTTGTTTCCATATATTGGCTATTGTGAGTAACACTGCAATAAACAGGAGGGTGCAGGTATCTCTTTAATATCCTATTTTCATTTCCTCTGGATATATCTCCGGAAGTGAAATTGCTGGATAATATGGTAGTTTTTAATTTTTTGAGGAACCTCCATATTGTTTTCCACTATGGTTGTAGCAGTTTAAAGTCCCACCAACAGTGCACAAGGGTATTTTTCTCTCTTCATACTCACCAACACTTGTTATCTCTTGTCTTATTTATGATAGCCATTCTAACAGATATGAGGAGATATCTCACTGTGGTTATGAGTTGTATTGCCTCGATGATTAGTCACGTTGAACATCTTTTCATGTACCTGTTGGCCATGTGTATGTCTTCTTTGGAAAAAACAATCAGATTGTTTGATTTTTGTTATTGAGTTGTATGAGCTAATTATATATTTTGGATATTGACCCCTTATAAAATAAATGGTTTTCAAATAATTTCTTCCATTCTGCACATTGCTGTTTCATCTTGTTGACTGTTTCTTTTGCTGTGCAGAACTTTTCAGTCTGATGCCGTTCCACTTAATGATTTTTGCTTTGCTGTCATATCCAAAAAACCATTGCCAAGACCAATGCCAAGAAGTTTTTCCCTATGTTTTGTTAGCAGTTTTATTGTTTCAAGTCTCATGTTCAAGTGTTTAACCCATTTCAAGTTAACACTTCACTTACAAACAGTCATCAAAGGAAAAGGAACAACCTAATTTGAGTTTAATGACTTAGAAGCACATTGCCCGAGTGCACATCAAAGATTCTCCCATTGTTTTGTACTCAGATATTATAAAAGGGCCTGAGGAAAAAAAAAAATCAAGTTGAATTCTAAGTCTCTTGAGAGGAAGCACCTGAGTGCCATTTATTTCTTAAACACAAAATCTCTCAACTCTCCTGGGTAGATATGGAGCCATATTATACAGGGCTGTGGGGCAAGAATTTCAAAGCGGCTTACACCTATGTATTTCACAAATGATCTTTGTACTTCATGAGTGATTTACCCCTAGGTATTTCATCATACATATGCTTTTTTGATCAAAAGTTTTGGCGCTCTATAATAAAATCAGGATTTTTATTTCTATAATGTCTCAATTATACCCCCCTTTTTTCTATGTTTGTTTCTTCTCTTTTTTAGGGGTTTTTGGAGTTGGTGTCAGGTAGCTATAGAGTATAATGGTAAGCAAAATGAGTATTTTGGTCTTATACATAACACTTGACGTCCTGACTCCACTTGACATTTCTCTGAGTTTTCTGGATTGAGAAAATAGGCACAGAGAAATACCATTGTTCTCTATATTGGAGTAAGAAATAAAATGTAGGTTTTTTGAAAGATAAGGATAAGTTTAATTTTCCATATGCTGGATATATGGTGATTCATGTGGAGATCCTGAAGAGGCAGTTGGATATACAGGTCTTTGAGAAGTGAAGTCTGGGCTGGAAATATAAATGATGAAGTTGCTAAGTGGTTGAGGTCACATAAAGAACACAGAGCAAGAGACTAGAGTCCAGGCAGAGCACAGACAGAAGAGGTAACTATGTGAAGAAAGTTTCCAGATAGAAGATTGGAATACTGGGTAGAATGCTGTTGAATTTTCACATAAGACCAGGACTCAATGTTTCATTTGCATTTAATGACACAGCAGGGTATTTCATAAATTAATATTTGTCTACCAAAAATTATTTTCCCATTCTCCATTATGAACATGTAGGAGATGAACATATACAATTCGTTTTACTTTTCCAGCTTCACTGAGATATAACAGACAAAACTTTGTGTTAGTTTAAGGTGTACAACATAATAATTTATGTATATATTGAAAAATGATTATCACAATAAATTTAGTTAACACATCCATCACCTCACATAGATACATTTTGTTGTTATTGTACTGAGACCTTTTAAAATCTATGCTCTTAGTAACTTTCAAATATACAATACGGTACTCTTTACGGTCCCCATGCTGTACATTACATCTCAAGAACTTATTTATCTCTTAACTGGGAGTGGCTACCTTTCAACCACCTTCACCCATATCTGCCCAAACCCCCTTTCCCCTGGCTCCTCACCTCTGGCAACCACCAATCTCTTCTCTGTTTCTATGAGTTTGATTTTTTTTTTATTCCACATGTGAGATCATACAGTGTTGTCTTTATCTAATTTATTTCACTTAGCATAATGCTATTTAGGTTCATCCAGATTGTCACAAATGGTAGGGTTTCTTTCTTTTTCATGGTTGAATAGTATTCCATTGACTATACTACATATACTACATTTCTTTATCCATTGATCCATTGTGGGACATGTAATTCATTTCCATGTCTTAGCTATTGTAAGTGATGTTGCAATGAACATGGTGGTGCAGATGTCTTTTCAAGATAGTGACTTCACTTCCTTTGGATATATACTCAGAAGTGGAATTCCTTTTTGATAAACCTCCACAGTATTTTCCATAGTGGTTTTGCATTGCCACCAACAGTGTACAAGAGTTCCTTTCCTCCACGGCCTTGAAAACACTTGTTATCACTTGTATTTGATGATAGCCATTCTAACAGGTGTAAGGTGATATCTCATAGTGGTTTTAATTTGTATTTCCGTGATGATTAGTGATGCTAAGCACCTTTTCATGTTCCTTTTGTCCATCTGAATATCTTATTTGGAAAAATGTCTATTCAGGTCCTTTGCCCATTTTTATTTTTTTTTTTAACATCTTTATTGGAGTATAATTGCTTTACAATGGTATGTTAGTTTCAGCTTCACAACAAAATGAATCAGTTATATATACACATATATTCCCATATCTCTTCCCGCTTGTGTCTCCCTCCCTCCCACCCTCCCTATCCCACCCCTCCAGGCGGTCACAAAGCACCGAGCTGATCTCCCTGTGCTATGCGGCTGCTTCCCACTAGCTAACTGCCTTACGTTTGGTAGTGTATATATGTCCATGCCTCTTTATCGCTTTGTCACAGTTTACCCTTCCCCCTCCCCATAGCCTCAAGTCCATTCTCTAGTAAGTCTGTGTCTTTATTCCTGTTTCACCCCTAGGTTTTTCATGACATTTTTTTTTTAATTCCATATATATGTGTTAGCATACGGTATTTGTCTCTCTCTTTCTGACTTACTTCACTCTGTATGACAGACTCTAGGTCTATCCACCTCATTACAAATAGCTCAATTTTGTCTCTTTTTATGGCTGAGTAATATTCCATTGTATATATGTGCCACATCTTCTTTATCCATTCATCCGATGATGGACACTTAGGTTGTTTCCATCTCTGGGCTATTGTAAATAGAGCTGCAATGAACATTTTGGTACATGACTCTTTTTGAATTAGTTGGAGTTGTTTTGCTTATGAATTGTATTAGTCCCTTATATGTAAGATATGCAATTTGCCAGTATTTTCTCCCATTCTGTAGGTTAAGCTTCTATTTTGATTCTTCCTTTCGCTGTGTAGAATCTTTTACTTTGAGGTACTCCTACTTCTTTATTTAGCTTTTGTTTCTTATGCTTCAGGTGTCATATCCAAAAAGTCATTGCCAAGACCAATGTCAAGTAGCTTTTCTCCTTTTTTTCTTCTAGTTTTATGGTTTCATGTCTTACACTTAAGTATTTTATCTATCAAGTTAATTTTTGTGAGTGGTGTAAGACAGGGAGGGGTCTAGCTTCATTCTTTTACATGTAAATATCTAATTTTTCAGCACCATTTATTAAGGAGACTCTCTTTTCTCCATTGAGTATTCTTGGCTCCCTCTCAAATATTAGTTGACTGTATATGCATGAGTTTATTTCTGGGCTCTCGTTTCTGTTCCATTGATCTATGTGTGTTTTTTATTGACAGTACCATACTGTTTAATTACTATAACTTTATAATACAGTTTGAAATCATGATGTGTGATGTCTCCAGCTTTGTTCTGTCTCAGTATTGCATTGCACATTCAGGGTCTTTTGTGATTCCATATAAATATTACAATTGTTTTTCTACTTATACAGAAACTGCCATTGCAATCTTAACAGGAATTTCATTGACCCAAAAGATGTCTTTGGGTAGTGTGGCCACTTTAAAAATACTATTTCTTCCAATCCATGAACATGAGATATCTTTCCATTTTTTTTGTATATTCTTCAGTCTCTTCATCAATGTCTTACAGTTTTCAGTGTATAGCTCTTTCACCTCATTGGTTAAGTTTATTCCTGCATATCTCATTGTTTTTGATGGTACTGTAAAGGAGATGGCTTTCTTTTATCTTTTCAGATAATTCACTGCTAGTATATATATGCTACTGATTTTCATATGTTGATTTTATATACTGCTGCTTTACTGAATTTGTTCATTAGTTCTAACGGTTTTTTGGTGGAGTCTTTATGATTTCCTATATATAAAATCATGTTATCTGCAAAGGTAATTTTACTTCTTCCTTTTCAATTTGGATGCTTTTTATTTCTTCTTCTTGCCTGATTGCTCTTGCTAAAATTTCCAGTACTATGCTGAATAGAAATGGTCAGACTGGGCACCTTTATCTTGTTCCTGATCTTAGAGAAAAAGCTTTCAACATTTCACAATTAAGTACAATGTTAGCTGTAGTCTTGTATAAATATGCAATTTTTAAAAAACTATATTCCTCATCTTATCTTGCAGATAGGGCAGGTGAATCCATGTAAGCCAAATTCCTTGGCCAAGGCTGACTCAGAAGGCAATTGCTCTTATACCCATTTTCTTTCTGCCTTCCTGCCCAGAATATGAATATAATACCTTGAGCAGGCCATCTTGCAGTGTGAGCATGGAAGCTACCCAATAAGGAATACAGAACAGAAAATCGGAGCCTAGATTTTTAATATATACCTCGCAGCTGCAATTCTGGTCTTTCTTGTGCTTTTCTCATATGAGAGAAATATAAGCCCTTAGAATGACAACACTACTGTTATTTTGGGTCTCTGTTACCAGAAGTTGAACACATGTCATATGTGATACAAAGTAGTTATTACAGTTAGTAAGGGCTGTTCCTATTAAGTTGGAATAAGACAGAAAAGAAACCACTGAGTAGGTTAAGGAAAAACTTATTTAACCATTACTAAAAACATAAAATAGGCCTGGAATTAAGTTAATCATTTGCAATACAGTGGTGAGAAGACGGATATGTTATTTGTCACTGTAGAGCTTATGGCCTAGTCACTGGCCATATTTCAATACCCTTTCATCTAAAAAGGTAGTGCTCAGAGTTTTAAACCATCATTTTGTAAATGAAGAGTTGATAAGTCTACCTGTGTATCTTTGAGTTTGCTTTTCCTTTTTCCTCTGGGTTTTTGTTTTTCTTTGTACTTGTTTGTTTTAGTCTCAACTGCCTCCCTTCTCTCTGCACTGCCTCACTGACAAATATATTACGGGAAAAGATAATACTCGATTTCCATTTATCTGTCAATCTAGACTAAGTTGTCTATGACTGAGGTCACAATTGACTTCCAAATGTGATTTTTAAGTATTTCTCCATAGTCATATTATCTGATCTTTCTCCAGTATAGGACAATGTTGACTACTCCCTCCTGGAAGGACTCTCCTCTTTTTGGCATTTGTAATGGTATTATTCTATTTTGGGATTCCTCCACTCACTTGAAATGCTCAATATTTATAGATTCATTTTTCTTAATGTCAGTGTCCCTCAACCTCCAACCCAGGTTCTTTGCTCTCTTCAACATATTTATTCTTCCTGAGAAATGACATCCATGTGTATGGCTTCAATGACCACCTTTGTCTTAATGATTTTCAACATTAGTAGCCCCTAGCCTAGACCTTGATTTTGAGATTCCTTTATTATTTAGTATAGTTTGCTATTACTGTTAGTTCAAGCTAGTTGGCCCACAAATAACTCAAATGCAATCCAGTATAATCTATTTCTACATAATAAGCCATGTCTTATTTTTGTATAGTTTTCCCTATTTTCCCAGTCCTCTAACAAGTATGTACCTCTTTTCATTTTTCCTGCCAATTTCCTATAGAAGTAAACAAAACCACCACCTGCAACTTTTTCAAGATGAACATATAATTATCTATGATTCAGTCCTCTCTTTTCATAAATCCTTAGCAGCCAATCAGTTACTAATAATCTACAATCGGCTTACAGACATATATGGAATCTGTTCACTTTCACCAAATCATTTCCGTTATCTTATCTCATCTACTTTCAAATATTCAAAATAAATTTTAATGGGTACCTTTGCTCATAAATATACATTTGTATTTATTTACATATACACATATATATCTGAATTTCTTAATATCTCCTAACTTTAGCTGCGCATAACCATTTATTGCTTTAAAAGTCCACATTTTTCTGTAACTCCAAGTCTTCGTATATTCTACACTTTTTCCCTTTATCTATTTTGAAGGTATCTTCTGCATCAAAATAATTTTTTAATGTATATCTCTCTTACTGAATACTTATTGTCTCTTCTTTCTCTGAATCTTGGGTTCTATATTCATGCAGATATAGGAGTTATAGGAGAAATGCCTCCTATTTTGGGAAACAGTTAAACTACTGAGATTCCTAAAAGAGCAGATATTCTGCTCTTCTTCACGTCCATGGTTTAAGGCTAAGAAAGTGGGCCAAGGAAGGTGGGCATTTGTCACCATAAGTTCTATTTTTCATGAAGCCAATGTCAAACTTCCTAAATTCCAGATTTTTGGTATTTAGCAATGTATTGACAAATAATGCTCGATAATTACATGTTAAATGAATACAACGTAATGACACCCAGCACTTTTACACCATTCTCAGGCAAAGGTGTATAAGGAGAAATCATAGGAGCAGATAATGTTAACTGTCATGCATTCTACTGACTCTCAATAAGAATTCACTAATATTGATTAGCTGAGAGTTATTAGAATAGGAATAAACACACTATTTCTCATTAAGGGGAATTATTACTTTCTGGCATTCTGTTCAGAATAAAGCACACTGCTTAACTAAAGAGTTAAAATTTAACCTTTGTTCCTGCCTAAATATGTTAAATAACCCATTTTTCATTTTTCCTGACATCTGTGGCCAACACTGTTGCAGTCTCAAATAAGAATAGATTGTGTAACTCCACATTATTTTAGGAAATAGGTGTTACTGCAAGGGATAGAAGATAATATAATCTGAAGAAATGGTCTTGCTCTACTGTTGTGACAAAGATCACACTTTCCATTCCATGAGGTCAAAGAATACTTCTAATAGATCTAGCATGGTACTCTCCCAAAATCTAAAACAGTAAGCACTTAATACTAAAGTATATATTAAATGTTGGGCTAACATTAAATGAAGATATCTGTGAAATACTCAGGGCTGCAGTTTAGTCTTTAATATACTTTTAACAATTGAATTTCTAGAAAAAAAAATATATCATTTGTTCTATTATTCTTATTCTACTGAACATCAATTTAATCTGTATATTTATTCGGTCACACATACACACATACTTTTCTGAATCACTAGCAAAAACAAACCTATGAGTACATAAAACTCAAAGAGAAGGGAAAGAAAGAATATGCTAGTATTTGCAGATTTCTAGACAGCACTGAATGCCAGCTTCTCTGATAAACCTATAAAGCAACAAGAACTAAGGTAAAGAAGAGGATTTATGAAGCTGTTACATCAGTGCCTCAATAACATTTACTCCTCATTTTACAGATACCCACATATGGATAATATTGAAATTTACATGCTAACCTGACAGTTTTTCCATAGTTTTTATTAATTATCTATTTTATACATATTAGTGTATATATGTCAATCCCAATTTCCCAGTTCATCCCACCACCCACCCCTCATTTTCTCCTCCTTGGTGTCCATACGTTTGTTCTCTACATCTGTGTCTCTATTTCTGCCTTGCAAACCAGTTCATCTGTACCATTTTTCTAGATTCCATATATATGCATTAATATACGATACTTGGTTTTCTCTTTCTGACTTACTTCACTCTGTATGACAGTCTCTAGGTCCATCCACGTCTCTACAAATGACCCAATTTTGTTCCTTTTTATGGCTGAGTAATATTCCATTGTATATATGTACCACATCTTCTTTATCCATTCATCTGTCAATGGGCATTTAGGTTGCTTCCATGACCTGGCTATTGTAAATAGTGCTGCAATGAACACTGTGGTTCGTGTGTCTCTTTGAATTATGGTTTTCTCTGGGTATATGCCCAGTAGTGGGATTGCTGGGTATATAGTTTTTCATGATATTAATATATAAAATGAAGTCCTTTCCAAAAATGTAATTATTTTTTCTACCAAATGGTAAATGAAGTAGGTATTATTTCACAAACTTTACATGAAAGTTCAAATAGTAATTTAAAACCACTTTAATTCTCTTGTTTTGCTTCTTAATTTAGCAGTTTTTGCACATTATCTTAAAAATAAGTATAATGAAGAAAGATTTCTATTTACTAGAGCAGACATTGGCGTTACATGTTATATATCAAGTTTAATATGCATTATAGAATACTTCTGAATTTAAATACACTATTTTGAATACAAGTATGAATATCAGATAAACATAATTACATTTTGAAAATCATATTTCACATCACTAAAATGAATATTAGTAAATCAAATTTTTATTAGAATTACATTTGATAAGAAAGTTTAAATCATAACTTAATTATCATTGATCAATGCTCAGCTAGTAATTGTCTACAATTTTGAAATGCTTTTTAATAACTATCTGCCCCACCCTGTTGAGAGGCTACAGTAGGCTCAGCATAAAATTAATATTGTGTATTCAGTGCTGTTAGATTGATCATTTGTATACTTGTTTTGAAACTTGTGTTTAAATGCCCTCTCAAACTCCATTTAACCACAGATCTTGTAGTGTTAATATTCACCCCTTTCCCTTGACACCTAATCTAGTCTTTATTGGCTCTGATGCTAGGCAAGCACTTTTAGTTTGCATAGATGGTAATTACTTGTATTTACGATACAGGTTTTGTGAATTGAAAAATCTAAAAAGGAAAGGAAAATAGCTGCAACTGCCTGAGGGTCAAACTTGTGGGAAAGAAGGAATACAAAATCCACAGCAGCTTTAGTGACACATCTTATCTATTTGCTGGTCCAGCAGTTCATACATTTGTCCCCTACTCTAATGTACAATTTGGTGATTCAGCTACTCTGAGATCTTCTATGATGCCTGCTATGGATTCCAGATTTCTGCTTACACAGAATTTCTGGGTACAGTCCTTTCTATGGATGACATTTATCCACTGCTCCCACTACCAATTACTAATTCATTCTCATTCTGCATTCAATTTACTCCTAAAGAGTATTTCATTTATTTAGTTTTTCATTATCCAGTTTCAAGAGTCTCATACAGGGCTTCCCTCGTGGCGCAGTGGTTGAGAGTTGGCCTGCAGATGCAGGGGACGCGGGTTCGTGCCCCGGTCCGGGAGGATCCCACATGCCGCGAAGCGGCTGGGCCCGTGAGCCATGGCCGCTGGGCCTGCGCGTCCGGAGCCTGTGCTCCGCAGCGGGAGAGGCCACAGCAGTGAGAGGCCCGCATACCGCAAAAAAAAAAAAGTCTCATACAGGTAGTATTCTCATTCCAGGTTACTTCATAGTTTCCTGGGCACTCTAAAGAGAGCTGTCTATGGCCAAAGAACTCAACCCAATTCCAGACATCTATGACCAAAGGAGATCAAGTACTCCATTTTTTCAGAAGGGGTGTGGGGAGGTAGCTTGCTATATGAGTGTATGTTCATCCAGCCTCCTTAGCAGTACACAGTTTTTGGAGATCCCTTTCTGCAACATGACTTTCAGAACGCTCCAAAGCCAAAGACCACCATTACAACACACTGCTCCTGTGGGCAGTCCGCACCCCGTCTGACCTGGCCTCTGAAGTGACACACAACTTTTTCTCACCATCCACAGTTTGCAGCACTTGTATCACAAATACGAAAACATATTTAACTGGTAATGGCTTGGCATGTAAAAACAAAGACTTACATGATTCATATTTAAAATTTAGATCCTCTTTTATAAAAAAGCTGGATCATACTGCATAGCAGCTAGGGAAATAAGATTTTATTCTTTGAAATGAAGAATTTCAAGGCAACATTTCTTTTAAAAGATACCTAAATGCTAGAGCAAAGGAAAGATACTAAGCTTCTAAGAAGGAAGTTTGATATTTTCAATGAAGTATGGGGTTTGCATTGCCAAAATAAAAGGTGGGAAGCAAATTCTAGGTATAATCTAAATGATCAATATAGATTTATATTTATTTTTGTCAGAGGAGAATACTGACCAGCATTATTAGAGCAAAGATATATACTGGGGATCTGAAAACAAAACTGAATAAGTAAAAATGTGATAGTGGGATCATAAATTCTAGGACAGGTATTTTTAAGTCAGTGTTAACTGGAACAGGGTGCAGAGAGGAGAGAATATTAGTTTCATGATGACTGAAACTTAAACTACTTTTTCTTTCTCTTTTTCTCTCTTTCAGAGAATCAGGCACAGTGGCCTATCAAGCAGTGTGGCAAAGTGGTTACGGTCTTGAACTTTGGCAACAGAAATACGTGGATTGTCATTCTAAAGAGTCCTTACATTAGCTTGGCTAAATAACTTTACTGAATCTAGCTTTCCTCACCTATAAATTCAGGATAATGCTACTCAACCATATGGCTGTTATGATAAACAAACAAACAAAAAAACAAGCAGAAGATGTTGCAAATAATATATGCCCATGAGTTAATAACTATTCCCATAGTATCTTGAAAATAATACTAAACTGGAAATTAGAATTTAGGGTTCTAGAACCTACTTTGTAAAAACTGCCCCTTTTGGCTTTGCTATTTTCTCCTGAATAATAAGAGCTGGATGAAATGATCTCTGAATATTTTTCTTGAGTATAATGTTTCATATGCCTTCAAGAAAAATTACAATAGTATATGATGCTTCTAAATGATAACTATATTTAAATTTACATGAACAAATGCAAAATTGATACTTCTTCATTACCAGTAAGCCTGTAAGACAACCCTATCATTTGACTGCATCACTAAGAAAGCTGACATATTTTATAGGGTCATCATCACAGAATTTGACCCTATTACTCCAGTCTACTACTGAGGACCCTGTTACCATCTTACCTATCTCTTCCACAGTTTTAGGCTAAAAGCAAGAATAGTTTTTGGCACACTTTCATTGCTTAGAATCTACTGAATAAGAGTGAATAAATCCATTAATTCTTAAACTAGATTTAAGCAACATTGTGAATAACATGCCCTTTTGTGAATTTGTCAAAAATCCATCAGATTTTACATTATGGCTTCTTTGTTGAAATGCATTTCCATTTTCAAACAGTGAATATGTCAGAAACATAACTTATTCCTAAACATAGTGTAGGGTATGTCTAGATAAGGGAGTCAAACTCATTGTTTTGGTAAGTGGTGACATTTTAACATACAACAATGTTAAATGTTTATTATTCATTTAGCACTCAAATTAAAGAGATAAAAATGCCATTTTCATTTTTAATGTTATTTAATAGTCATAATGATTATGCCATTATAGACAAATTTAATAAAATATAAAAATTCATATTTAAAATTATTTGATGAAGAACGTAGTTTGTTAGAATTGTATTAAATTCTAGTCACGGTCTGAAATGCAAATCTTAACACTGACATTGAGAGAAGACAAACATTATTTCTAAAATATTATGCCATGACTATGTAAAACTTAATTGAGCCCAGTAAAAATTAAGTCCAGTAAGATATTTATAATAGAATCATCTAAGTATTTTACATAATGGTGATTCTGAAAATAAATGATTCATACGTGATTGTGAAATATCTAAAAAGCTTTATGAAAATCAGGAAAGCACAAGAAGTAATGCTTCTCTTATTTCAAGTCAAAAGTCTCAGACTGCAAAGATATTAAATTTCTGGACACTGAACAGTTGGTGTCATACCTTAGGTACCCTTGGGCACTGAACACTCTTTCTCCTTTCAGTTTCTTAATGCAGATTCTAACAGAATGTTGATGTGGGTTGCAAATAAAAGGTGGAGACACAGTATAAATGCATGATATTACCTATTTTGACAGTGACAACAACAGAAGCATAATCCTTAAGCAGTCACCTAGAAAGAAAAGCTATGCATAGTTATCACCTCACTCTGTATAGCCACCTTGGTTCTATAAACTTCCATGTCATTGCCTGAATAGAAAATTTACAGCAGATATGGTAGATTGTTTGCAAATGTAGCTGTTATAATATTTCCCATCCTTGTACAGATGCATCTCTGCAATGTGACTATACTACTATGACAATTAACAGGTGGAGCTTATTTCTCCATCTCCTTGAATCTGGACTGGTAGTATGTCTGGTTTGATTTGACCAATAGGTTATGGCAGATGTGAAATTGTGCAATGTCCAAAAGCTATTGCAACTCCTGCTCTACTCATCTTGATATTTGGAAATTGAAGTGTAAAGAAACTCAGCCTAGCTTCTCTGAAGATGAGAGATTTTATATAGAGACAGTCAAAGCCTACCACCAGAACAATCCATAGGCATGTAAGTGAGATCATCTTGGATCACCTAGTCAAATGACTACAAACCAGAGTTGAGATCAGCAGAAGAACGGATCAGCTGAGCCTAATTCAAATGATCAACCAAGAAAATCATGAGCAAATAAATGGTCATTGCTTTTAAGTCTCTGTATTTCAAGGTTGTTTGTTATGCAGCAAGAAATGACTGAAAGCTGGTGTGTGTGTATGAGGTTTTGTGTATGTGTGAGTGTATGCACACATGTATGTGCATGCATATCCTTATGCATGCACCTAAGTGGTTTACTCCCACTGATCCATATATCAATTGTGTGTATTAGGAAAACCAAGCAAAATATTACAAATTTATCAAACTCTAATAAAATTTTGCCATTATGATGTAGACTCCAACATAGTTTTTCCAATAGTGGAAGTCTTAACAATAGTATTTATTTTTACAATCGCACACATTTATAGCATAATATAATGAGGTGGGTCTTAATACTACACCATGTAATTAAGACATATTTGAAATAAACCCTTTTGAATTTCATATATAAAGAACATACTGAATGTTCCCATAATAAAATGCCAAAAGCCTACCTCTTTTTCTACTTCACTATATGAGAGTCAAAACTATTCAGCAGGGATTCCCTGGTGGCGCAGTGGTTGGGAGTCCGCCTGCCGATGCAGGGGACACGGGTTCGTGCCCCGGTCCGGGAGGGTCCCACATGCCGTGGAGCGGCTGGGCCCGTGAGCCATGGCTCCTGAGCCTGCGCGTCCGGAGCCTGTGCTCCACAACGGGAGAGGCCACAGCAGTGAGAGGCCCGCATACCGCAAAAAACAAAACAAAACAAAACAAACTATTCAGCAGTAATAACCTATAATGGAAAAGAATCTGACTGAATCACTTTGCTATATACTTGAAACTAACACAACATTGTAAATTAACTATACTTCAATAAAAATTTTTTAAAGAAAACAAAACTGTTCAGCAAAGTGATGTGTTATTTCTAAAAACATTTATCAGTTGAATGAGTAAATAAATTATTCAAAAGATAAGCATGAGAAGTATATTTAATATGGTCACCAATGTCAATACATATTTTCATTTTTTTCCAA
This sequence comes from Tursiops truncatus, assembly GCF_011762595.2. Classification (NCBI taxonomy): domain Eukaryota; kingdom Metazoa; phylum Chordata; class Mammalia; order Artiodactyla; family Delphinidae; genus Tursiops; species Tursiops truncatus. The sequence goes on along the minus strand of NC_047039.1, from coordinate 54,954,286 downwards.
TGATAATTTTAAGATGCTCTATATAGGAAACAAATGTGTATTTTTTAAAAAGAAACTTTACCAAATGTATTTTAGTTGCAGGTTACCACTATAACAAAACTCAAGTCAATGCCAGTGGCAGAATGAGGTTGAATGCATAAAGCCAAGTGAAAACATAAGAGATTAAAATAGCAGATATATATCTATCTATATCTATATATCTATATCTATATTTTCTTCTAGAGCCTGATTGTTTTTTCTCTGTAGTTCTGATCTTAATAAGATCTGTGTTGCCTTCAGATCAGGGTAAAAACGGAGACACTGTAGTGTAAGTTATTACCACTCACCTTGGAAAAGTCTGAAACTCTATTAGGGTGCTGTTAATTTAGCAAATATATGGTGATCTCAGTCACTAGTGGAAAAGTGAGAAATATACCTGGGATTTGTTGAAGAGTTTTTTGGGAAAACTCACTATTCAGTTAATGAGGTATGCTGTCCAATATAATCTGTTAGTCTTGTCATCATCAGTTAGTTTTTGAGTCAACTGGATGAGCAAGAGAGCTTGGTACCAAGAACAAATTACTTAAAAGCATGAATCATTTACCAGTTACTATTAGACCTAATTATAAGAAGTATCCTTGTTAGACTACAAATTCCTACATACATTTTCCTACAATGAGGAGGTGATATAACTATTTTATGGAATTTTATAATATTAAATTATATTAATATAATTAAACATCTTGGTAATTATGACAATTATACTAATACAACTTTAGACATTATTCTTACTACTAACTTCTAGTAAGGGTTTGCATTGTTGCTTATAATTCTGAAAAACTAAGAAGCAGTTATTAATGTTCCCATTAGATGAAAGAAGAAACTGAGTCTTAGTAAGGTTCAGTAGCTTCCAAGTTCATCTTGCTTAGTGACAGATCTGAATTTGAAACCAGATATACTGATTTCAAATCACTTATGTTTGTTTCATTAAACTAAATATTTAATATTCACTGAAGTCAATGGTTCTTTTAGATAATTACTGAAATAAGCCTACAAAGAAATATAAATCTATTCTACCAATTCAGTAACTGGAACAAAGTAATCTCACTACATAAATAGGATGTGAGATTCGACAGAACACAAAATTCAAAATATTTAAATAAAACTGTAATAGCAAAACATTCCCAAAGTAAAATGTCAAAGGTAATCACTTTAAAAATATTTTAGAAACTGAAAAAAAAATTAAAGTTGTTTTTAAGACACTAGGCATTGTGAAAGAAAATACAGTGTTCCTGAGAGATGGGACACAAATGAGAAGAATCCTATGACTGCCACAGTTTACAGCTTTGAAAGGGTTTTCAAGCACAATGCAATGAGAGGGAACCTGGAATGATCAAGCACATACCTTGAATAGGGAGAGACATCTGAGAACCTATAAAAGTGAATGTGGCTAGATTTCATGGAGAGACTAATGCAAAGGACAGCTGCACAGCAAGAGAGAACTTGGGAGAGTTGTAGAAGGTTCTCTTAGATTATTAGTAATGAGATTGATTAGCACGTGCTCATGAAGAAATTACCTGAGGCCAGGGAGAAAATGAAAAAAAAGGATCAGAAGGAACAGTACCTGATATTTACACAGAACTTTTAAAAAATCTTCATTCTATGTTTGTTTTATTTCTATTTCTTTTTCTTTATTTCTACCAACCATGCTGGAAAACCTCATAATTCACAAGATACTGGGAAGAGTACTCAGAAGGGAATAAATTAGCTCTAGACTAAATATAGCTCTTGTCCTGCCTGAAGAATCTTTCATGCAAGAACCCAAAGGGTCAAAGGGATTCATAGTAAGGGATTCACACATAGAACTGTGTCCTAGGATACAAAACAAAGTTCAGAATAAGTATAGGAATACAAAATTAACCCACACCCAACAAGGTAAAATGTACATCTGGCACCCAATAAAAGTGTCAGGTGTGCAAAGAAGCAAGATTATATGATCCATTATTGAAGAAAAATCAATTAATAAATACCTGCTCACCATTGAAAAGATGTTAGAATTAGCCAACAAGAATATTAAAAGAGTTATTATAAGTTATGAATATATATTCAAACATCTAGGAATGAAAAGTACAATGTCTGAGAAGAAAAATAAGCTAGGACTTCCCCAGTGGTCCAGTGGTTAAGCCTCCACACTTCTACTGCAGGGGCCACAGGTTCAATCCCTGGTCAAGGAGGTTGCATGCACGCGAGGTGGCCAAAAAAAAAAAAAGAAAAAGAAGCTAGACAGGATTAATAGCAGACTAAATATTACAAAACAAAAGATTACTAAGCTTGGAATCATAGATATATAAGCTATCCCAAAGAGAAAATAAAGATATATTACATTTATATATAATATAGGTATATGATTTATTATATACAGTAAATATATATATAATAAAGTACACAAACACACACACACATATAAAGCATCAGTGAACCATAAGACAACTTCTAATAACCTATCGCTCATCATAATGGTACCTTTTACCAAAGATGAACCTACTTGACATACCTTAATCACTCATAGTCCACAGATTCCCTTAGGATTCACTTGGCGTTGTACATTCTATGGATTTGGACAAATGTATAATGATATACATCCATCACTATAATGACATACAGAGTATTTTCACTGCCCTCAAATTCCTCTGTGCTCTGCCTATTCATTTATCCCCTCCCACCTCTGGCAACCACTGACTTTTTCCCCCCACCTTTTTTGAGATATAAATTAACATACAACATTGTGTAAGGTTAAGGTGTACAGCATGATATAAACAACTTTTTAAAAGATAGTTGACTATTTAAATATAGAACAGGGCCTAAAACATATGCAAAAGTAAAATGTACAACCTCAGTAACCCAAAGAATAGGAAGGGAAAGATGAAAGCACATTATTTTAAAGCTCTTATATTATCACTTAAATTTAGACTGCAATCATTTAGAGATGCCTGTGATGAACAATGAAGCAGCCACTAAAATGACAAAATCAGGTGTTGTAGTCAATAAATCAACAGAGGAGGAAAAATGTAATCATAAAAAATAAATAATCCAATAGAAGTCAGAAAAACAAGAAAAATGCTCAAAAAACAGGACAAGTAAAAACAAACAAAATTGTTGAATTTAAGCATAATTATATTATCTTAAGTGAAAAAGTAGTAATAAATATTCAAATTAAAAGGCAGATATTGTCCGATTGCATAAAAAATGCAAGACAACTATAAGAAATGCAAGTAAGAAATAAACAACATAGACACACACACACTCTAAAGGAACAAAATATTTGCATAAATCATCTCAGTCAAAATACTTAATAACTACTGTGGTGATTTTAACGTATGTCCACAAACTCCTTGATACTTCTCTGTCCAGTAGGTAGAAATTCATTCCCCTCTCTTTGACTGTAGCTAGATTTAGAGACTCATTTCTAACTAATAGAACATGAAAACGGAAAAACAGTAAGTTTACTGTAGGGAAACCTGGCAGATGCTACCTCACCCAAATGATCAAAGTTAATATCACCACTGAGGAGTCATTTTGATATGCATTCCCTGATATGAGAGAAAGACACATAATCTCTGTGGTATTCTTCCTTAAAACTCATAATCTCATTGTAATCATGAGGAAAAAAACCCTATATTCATCAAAATAACAGCACTAATCTTCCAAAATGTCAAATTCATAAAGCTTAAAGACTGAGAAACTGATAGATGAGAGGAGGCTAAGGTGACATGACAACTAAAGGCAACGTGATATCCTAAACTGTGCCCTGGAAGAGAAAGAGGGAAAACTGGGGAAATATATGCATGTATTTCAAAATTCATATATTCGAAGTCTGTCGTTTAGTTAATAGTATTGCATCGATGTTAATATTTCAGGTTTGATAAAGGCACCATAATTATGTAAATGTTAACATCAGGAGAATCTGGGTAAAGGGGATATGGATAGCCTCTGTCCTATCTTTACAACTTTTCTTTAAATTCAAATTCAATTCAAAATATAAAGTTAAAAAGACATTATTTGCAACAGACTTATTAAAGTATATTTAATAAAAAATTAAGTATGATTTTAGAATGTCCTGTAAGCCATCACAGGTAAGCTTCGTTTGAAAAAATCAACTTACAAGTTGAAAATAATTCAGTTTGAAGTTACTTTATTAGAAATAGTACAGCAGTTAAAAAAATAGGTTACCTAAAGATCTCTGAATAAAGAATATATGTCTTCAGACAATATGACACCATTATCGTAAGTGTTGTAGAAGCATCTACCATGTGTGCAGGCTAGCGGGTGCACCTCTTGATTAAATGCCTCCATAGAGGGTGTTTTAGATTCGGACATTTTTAAAGGGATTATTCAATACTCTCTTTTATTCAAATGTGAATGTAAATAATCCCATATCTTTACCCTTCCTAGTCCTACTTCAATATAGCAGAGAAGAGAAAGAGACCGTATTTTTAAGAAAATCCAAGATGCTGGTCATGGGAAGCAGAAATGACCATTTTTCCAAATCTTTTTCTCAGGTAGGCCTGTTAAGTTTGAAACTGTGTATAGCATAGAATTCAAAGCAATGAGGCCACTGTCTACTAGGATCACCTCTCACTCAGCAAATTCAATGAGACACTCCTTTATGTCAAGGCACCATGTTTAATTGTTTCTGTAGCAGACAGAATACATTTCCTCATAACAAATTTTGAATTCCTGTGAGGCTCTCTGACCATTTAGCACTGCCAGACTTTCTGCAGTTTTGTAGTTTATCATTCTGTTGTATTTTCAGAAGGATTGCCTGAGGCAGTTAGCAGTCAAGTGAAGAGAGAGAAATAATGTGCATCTCATCTCAAGTCATGGTTGGCCCAATAAACATTTCTGGTGCTATATAATCATTTTATGCTGTTTTTTAAAAAAATCTGTAACAAAATCTTCACAATAGCTCAATGGGCCCACTTTCAAATCTTGCTGCACTCCTCAGGCAGATTCTTAGAAAGGGACAAGGAGAAATTTAACTATATTTACATACACAAAGATAACCCTTATAGACAAGAAAGAATGTAATAGTCCTTCAATTATCTGTGGTTAGAATGAGCTTAAATGTGTCTTGCCCTTATTAGAGAACCACAGTGTCATGTTACTTTGGCCACCACACAAATCTTAGAAACTAGCAACTATCAGCAAGAAGCTGTTCTTTCTGTTCTTAATTTTTTGTCCAAAATAACTCTGGATTGGTATTTTGGAGAAATTATATATATCAACTGCAGAAGGTAATTAAATTATAGTGATTTCTGCCCAGTGAAATTCTTATTTAGAGGTCCATCATTGAAGTTGTACACAGCATACACTTCCATCTTGAAAAGACTGGCAGCTCCCTCTGCTGTTTCTCCGGGTGAGGTGCGAGGAATCAAGGCTCACGTCTTTGTGTAATCTCCTTCCCTGTGATGCTGGACTTTCACAGCTTGTCAATTAATGGCCTTCAAGCTGGCAAGCTTTCAAATACTGGCTGACTTTCAGCAGTATGATGGCACCTTTAGGACACCTGCTTCGAAGACCAATCTACTTCAAAAGAAAGCTTGATACTGCTATTAAAGCAAGGCATGTGAATCACACCCTTTCTTTGAAGCTTTCTATTTTTGTGTATATCCGTCTGGTCTGTTTATAACAGATGTAGGCTTCTGAAAAGCAGTCCTGCTTGGCAATAAAAATTTGTGGTTTCAGAATCTAATTTCTTTTACATTTTTTACAGAAACATTTATTTTTTTACGAAGCACAGACTGGCTGGTATCTATTCTTCTAGACCTCATTCACATTTACACAAACCAACTTTTCATTTTTTCCATCCTACTGGATACATTTCTTATAATAAAGTCTACATCTCTTTTAACCATGCTTTTGGTATTGTGACTACAGAGAAATGGGAAAGAAACAGGTGCTATCGTCTCTCTAAATAGAATTTTCCAGAAATTTGTCTGCATTTGTAATTCCCTTTTTGTATATTGAGAGAATCTTTTAAATAGCCTTGAATAAAAGTATTCATTATATTATGGTGGTTCAACAATTTTAGCTTAAAAGACAAGGATAAAATAACCTGCTTCATCTGCTAAAACATGTAGAAGCATAATTACTTTCTTTTCTTCCTAAAATGAAATTCAGCTCAAGAGTACAGTTCTCCATTATAAATCAATCTAAATATATAAGAAAATGAGAAAAGAACTAAATGACCTCACTCCAGTATCTGTCCTTAGAAATATTACTATTTATGAAAAAGAAGATACTTATTTTTTGAGTTTTTCTATATCAACTAAACATGGGTACTATTACTTTTCAAATGGACTATACTATGACTTTATTTTTTCCAACAAATATCTCTGAAACATGGTAAGTGTAGATTAAATATAAAGGGCAAAGTAAAATCTACCTCTACTTGAAAATAATGACTGTTCTTTGTGTCTAGAAGGAATTACTCTGTGTATAATGGTGATAATATGCCACATCTCCTCTGAAGTCAGATATCTGTTTTCACTGCAATGAGATGGAACAGGGAAAGATTTCTATGTATTCCAAAATGTGTAAGAAAATGTCCCTCCTTTTTCCCTCTACCTTTTTCAAGGTGCTGTAAGGCAGTCATGAATGTTACATTTGAAAGGCTTACAATTTTGAAAGGAAGATGTGTACATAAAGTTCAATGGTTAAGAGCCCTACACAAATAAAGATGCAGTGCTTACAGAATTTGAAGCAAACAGCATTTAAGTAAATTGGAAAAATTCAAACTGTGAAACAGTATCATGAGAAAACAGTCTCTGTTTCTATATAACAATGAAGCGATCAAGTCAATTAACAAAAAAAATAGTCAATTTCATCTCATAAGCAGATTGCAGAAATTCTCACACTGCTGTTCCTTAAAAGCTAGGCAGATCACTATCTACTGAGAATACTTCATAGATTTTAGATCCTAGAACTTGAAAAGATGGAATGAATAACACAAGGATACTTACACTTCTATTGTGTGATCATTCAACTGTTCTCTATTCATTCAATAAAATTATGAATAGAAAAGCTTTATTGGCATATTATTACAAGAAAATGTTGAAATGTATAAAGCTACATTGAATAAAATGGACATAAAGGATCATAACTTGAATTTTAAGAGAAATCTAACTTAGTCCTTGGCCAAGGAGCATGAAAAAAATCAAACTCATGTGCACCAATTGTATGATGCGCTTATCAAGACAACTGATAAAAATCAGTGGCTGAAAACAACAATAAATATTTATTATCCTTATCAAAAAAAAGAATCAGTTATGGGGTTCTATATAAAAATTATCTCCAGTGCCTGTAATATACTCTCTACCACTCTCTGAAAGTTTACTGAACTAACTCAGCCGCCTCTGATATGCGGCTGCATTACATCTGTCATCTTATGTTATTACAGTATTCACTGGAGCATTGTCCAAAGCCACTTCGTACAGCAGCTGAACTTCGATGGGACACTGAAATATTTCCTTGTCAGGTATCTAGCTCCTAGCTTACTATGCTGAGACCCAATAACTCTGTATTTCCATTTCAACCATGAACTCACACAATTGAAAAACAGGGCATAACAGACATATACTTGCAGCTACCGAGACTGTGAATAGAAAACCAAATGACTCTATGATCAGATACCTAATTACGATGTACTGAAATAGTTTGGTGAAACAAACAAACACAAAATATGATTCAAAAATGACTCTCAATCCTGGAAATCACTGATTCAGGGGATAAGAAATATCTCACATCTGTTGTTTTTAAACGAAGAGTGTTTTTGTATGTATTTCTTGCCTATCTCTCTGCAAAGTATCTTTTTCTAAATTTTTTAATTTTTTGACGTGGACCGTTTTTAAAGTCTTTATTGAATTTGTTACAATATTGCTCCTGTTTCGTTTTTTTTTTTTCTTTGCCCGCAAGGCATGTGGAATCTTAGCTCCCTGACCAGGGATTGAACTCGCACCCCCTGCATTGGAAGGCGAAGTCTTAACCACTGGGCAGCCAGGGAAGTCCCTGCAAAGTATCTTTACAACAGGAAAAAAATGTCTCTTATTCGAAGTACAATACCTAATAAGTAACTGAAAAATTTGGTGCTTGACATTGTTAAATATGAAAAATAAAGTACACATTACTTACTAAACACTGAAAAAGATCTTTGATAGAAATAATTTTTAGAGCATCAGGTATATCTTGTTATTAATAAAGGGAAAACAGATGCATTATCAACAGTTTAAAGTGTTTTTTTTTCCTTTTGCAGTTGTTAAAAATAATTAACAGGATTTTATCTGTATTACCCAAAGAACAATGAACAGTATGCTATTACACAAGATTTGATAGTTTCATAAAACACCCCCATTGGCAAAAAGCTTTGTCATCAAATGTCAATACACCTATATGCTTGGACAGTCACTGCTATATGTTCTTTTCTACTGGTGGTGTTGCATAAATTGTCTTTTACAGTTTCATGTTTTGCAGATGAAACATGTAGAGTATGTTAGTAATATAAATTTGTGTGCTGGCTCATTGGACCTTTCTTGATCCAATGAAAATGGCACATTATGTTACTAAGGAAACTGACCAGAAACTGTCTAGTACCTCTTCTGTTCTCTGAATTGCTGTCTTCCAACTGTAAATCTGAATGCAATAAATGTTCACTATACACATCAACACGTGTTCTACATTGATTTTTCATGTTTGAAAATTCTGGTATCAAGATTTGGAACTTCCTGTCTTTTCTGTGGGAAAGTGTGATCACATGAATTAAAAAGTTTATACCACCTGACTAAAAAGTCTTCTAAGGTTTTATGTCCCATTTTCCAAGATCAAAATGACATATTTATATGATACTGAAAAGACATATTGCCAGCTACTCATAGATATGCTTAGTAAAGATACAGTGATAAAAATGATCATAGAACAACTTGAATCAAGTATGTCTGACACTGTATTTGTAATATTTACAACTAAAAAAAGTTTTATAGAGCTGTCAAGGGTAACTTTTCAGACTCTTCCTTTACTGTAGTTTAGCTGCATTTAAACTTCTTTCTTAGGAAGTATATTTCTACTTAATGTGTTTTATCTGTCACATGCTTTTTAACTTAGCTTCACTCAAACAGCAAAGAATATTTTAGATGCCTCGACCAAACTCTCTACTAGTTACAGCTTTAAACTAAAGCATGAAGTGGATGGAATCAAATGATTAACTTCATTAAAATGGTGACTCATATAATGTGATTTTAAACCAAACAGGTGAGTCTCATCCCTAGATAAGGGTAAGAAGGACTAAAGCCTGGTTTGGTTCATGGACATTTATCATACTGGATTTAGAGTACAGCCCTGTGTAATCTCTATGGCAACTGGGTATGCTAAAATAAAGTATAATATGACTGCAATACTCCAGGGACTTCAAAATATGATCAAATTGATGTTTTTCTTTCTGAAATGATTGTACCAATAAGTAAAATTGCTAATAAATCAATAAATCCACATATAACCATGGATGTTAAAACTATCAGTTCAAAGTTAATTAGTCAATGAAGAGTGATAGTTGAAGAAGATAGTGTTTCATGCATTCTATTAAGCATATTTGTGAAGGAGCAAACCCACATTTGTGTGATTCATCAGCTCCTAGCATAACATCATTGTTTATATCCCTTTTGGAAGAGAGTCCTTATTTCTGTTCTATATTGAATTACTATCAAGGCTGGGGTGGGGAAAGCAAACATGTATTAACTATACACTTAGAGAATCAAACAGATTAGTTTAAATATAGTTGTGTTCTACAAATATTAAGTAAATATGCTTTAAAAAGCAAACATGTATTAACTATACACTTAGAGAATCAAACAAATTAAATATAATTTTGTTCTACGAATATTAAGTAAATATGCTTTAAGTGTGACTATTATTGTTTCACATTTTCTAGACTGTTTCTTAAAAAGCATCACACTTTTAACTTTCTCCAGACAGTATCATGTGCTGGTGGCTCTGTTTTCAAAACAAACACATAATGTTACTAATCTTTTTCAAATAAAATATATTGTAGGAAGCCTCAGAGAGAAGCACTCATTCTACCTCATAACTCCCTAAACAATCCCTGTATCATACTCTAGCTTAAATGTGCTGGTCATGTATGTGCTCATACTAATGCATTTCTGCCACTGTATTTCATGCAATTGTATGGCATGTTGTAGTCATGGAAATGATGAATCCTTGAGTTGCACACCAGGGTCATACTTGGCACTCAATTTCCTGGGGTAGATTAAATATATATAGGGAGAAATCCAAAAGAGACCAAGGGATATTATTTTGATCTGGCTCAAAAGAATAATACGGTGAACTCTGTGGACATTGGTAGATCGGGTTTGAATATATGACCTAGGGATCTGAGACTTAAAGAACCTCTTTAGACTGTCTTTGGCCTGGGAAGGAAAGACTCAGGAAAAAAAATAATAAGAACTTTTAAGTGCAAAATGTCCAGGGCCTACTCCAATATGTCAATAAATAGTAATGATAATATTAAGAAACAAAACTTAAAACAAACAAGAATCTCTGTGCCAATACTGTATTAAGAGTTTATGTAAATTGTCTTCTTTCATCTTCAATATTACCATGTAAAGTAAGTTGGCAGTTGTATTAATTCCAATTAAATGATGAGGACACAGATTTGTTTTTATTAGTGTTTTTATGTGATACTCATATTTTCTACCTCTTTTCAAATCTATTTTGGTAATTTTCATTTGTCTAGAAAAACATTCATTTTGCTTAGTTTTAGAAATTCATTGGAATGAAGTAATTCATTTTAATCTCATACATAAAGTACATATCTATTTTCACTATAGTTTTTGCTTCTTTTACTTTTTAACATTTTGTACTTTTCTCTTCATACCTTATAAGTTCTACTAGCAGTATGTCTCTTTTGTTGGATTTTAAGAAAGTCAGGTTTTAATTTCTTAAAGCTCTTCCACTGTGGATTTAAAATTTTCTCTTTATTGTTCTATAATTTAATTGATTTGTAATATGTGAATGTGGCCTGTAAAGTTCTGATCATTTAACACTTGTAAGGAAGTTCTATATGTCTTAATTAATGGTCCAAACATAACTTGCCTAATTACTTAGTAAAAGCTTCCCAATTCTTCACCTTACTATTTAGAGTTTTAATTTTTAATTAAAAGTTTTAATTTTGCTAGTTTACTGAACAGAGAAAAAATTAGTTATAATTTATATAATCAATAGCTGGCAACACTTTCTGAAATAATATGTCAATTTCTGAAGCACTATGATTATATTTTATTCCTCCCCTTTTTTGGTTCATTTACATACTTGCTAGTGATTATTTTTCAAAGTATGGAAAAATTTCTCTCATCTTTTTCTATCAGAAATTTCATGATTTTGCATTCACTCTTTCATGATACTTTGTGTATAAAATTCAGAGCTTTCTAGTATTATTTTGAAAATATCATTTGGTTATATCACTTGGGAGTTCATAAGGAATCTGCTGTAAATCAAATAAGCTTTCATTTACAAGCAATTTGCTTTTCTCTCTGAGAATTATATCTTGTTCCCTTGGGTCTTATAGCTATGAGAATTGTATCTTATTTCCTTGCTTTTATTCATCTTGCAGTGTAAAATTTCCTGGGGTGTGTTTATTAAAGTTTATTCTTCTAAGTTACTGGAATGAACTTTTGATCCAAAAACACAAGGTCGTAAACACTGGGGATTTCTCTGAAATCACCTTTTTGTATATTCTTTTAACATATTCATTCTGATATGGTTTTAAGAACTCTTGTAACACATATATTATAGTCTATTAATTTATCCTTCTTGCCAGATGCTTTTATTTTCTTTAAATTTTGACATTGCAGATACCATTAGACCAGAAGGCAACATCAGAGTTTCCTGAATTTCCCTCCTCACCACAAACACGTTAAGTGCACAGCTACACATGGAGCAATTCCCTCAGAGAGAAATCTAGAAACTAGGTGAGCGACTCCTATACATCAGGGGACTGAGAAAATATCCTCATCAAAATGCATAAAAAAGGCTGAGACACACTCTCACCTTAAACCCCAACCCTGACCCAGCACCATACAATCAAAAAAGAACCCCTAACTCCCAGCTTTCCCCTGAAGAGTTAAGGTTTGAACTGCACAACTACCACCCCAACTTTTAAGGACACCACTGGAGGGATGGGTTCCTAAAATACCTAGCTCAGAAAGCCAGCAGAGCTTGCATTCATGAGTCTCTCAGGAATATAGCAAACCAAGAAGCAGTTCTTAATGGGAATAGGAGTCTTTACCATGGCTATCCCTGCAGGAATCAAGGCAGAGGGAGCAGGCAAAAATGCCCCTCCCCCAGCCTTTCCATGAAAGGGATTTGACGGCATACTTTATAAGCTGCTGCCTGAGGATCTGCTTCTAATCAGCACACTTCTAGGTGCTGACTGTGATCCTCCCTGGAGCCTGAAATAGCCTGTGGGCACTTCCCCTGCCATCTCCCTCATGCTTGCTCCAACAATAAAACCAAGCCAGTATCTCCGTGGAAGAATGTCTAGTGCCCCAATTTTTAAGACTCCCACCTGAGGGACAGGACCCTGAATAGTCTAGATATGATAAGTACAAACCTATCAATAACTACTTCAAATGTAAATGAAATGATTATTCAATCAAGAGACACAACGTGGCTGAATACATAAAAAAAATCAATCCCCAGCTATACTCTGATCACAAGAAACTCACTTCAGCATTAAGGAAACACATGACTGAAAGTGAAGGAATTGAAAAAGACAGCCCTTGCATACAGAAACAAAATAAAAAAGGGGTAACTACACTTATATCAGAAAAAACAAACTTTAAGCCAATAACAGTGAAAAGAGGTCATTACATAATGATAAAGGGGTCAACTCATCAAGAGAGTGCAAAAATTTTAATATTTATGCAACCAATATCAGAGCATCTAAATATATTAAGCAAATATTAACAGACCCAAAGGGAGAAATAGACAACAATACAATAATAGTAGAGAACTTCAATACTATATTGTCAACAATAAATAGTTCATCCAGACAAAAGGAAAAAATCAATAAGGAAATACTGGACCTAAACTCAGGTCAGGCCAGATAGACCTTACAGACATATACAGAACACTTCATTCAAGAGCAGCAAAATACACATTCTTCTAAGGCACACATGGAACATTCTCCAGTATAGATCGTATGTTAAGTGAGCAGCAAAATACATATTCTTCTAAGGCGCACATGGAACATTCTCCAGTATAGATCGTATGTTAAGTGAGCAGCAAAATACACATTCTTCTAAGGCACACATGGAACATTCTCCAGTATAGATCGTATGTTAAGTGAGCAGCAAAATACATATTCTTCTAAGGCGCACATGGAACATTCTCCAGTATAGATCGTATGTTAAGTGAGTAGCAAAATACACATTCTTCTAAGGCACACATGGAACATTCTCCAGTATAGATCGTATGTTAAGTCAAAAAACAAGTCTTAATTGTTTAAGCAGAGAGAAATTGTACCAAGCATATTTTCTGATCATAATTGTATGAAAGCAGATATCAACTAAAGAAGGAAACTGGAAAAATCACAAATGTAAACAGATCAAACATGCTCCTAAACAGCCAATGGGTCAAAGAAGAAATTTAAATATCTTGGGGACTTCCCTGGAGGGGCAGTGGTTAAGAATCCACCTGCCAATGCAGGGGACAGGTTTGAGCCCTGGTCAAGAAAGATCCCACATGCTGCAAAGCAACTAAGCACATGTGCCAAAACTATTGAGCCTGCGCTCTAGAGCCCGTGAACCACAACTACTGAGCCCACACACCTAGAGCCCATGTTCTGCAACAGAGAAGCCATGGCAATGAGAAGACCGTGCACTGCAACAAAGAGTAGTCCCCACCTGCTGAAACTAGAGAAAGCCTGAGTGCAGCAACAAAGACCCAACACAGCCAAAAATAAATAAGTAAATAAATTAATTAAAAATCTTGGAACAGGGGGAACCTTCAAAATGGTGGAGGAGTAAGACATGAAGATCGCCTTCCTCCCCACAAATACATCAAAAATACATCTACATGTGGAACAACTCCTACAGAACACCTACTGAATGCTGGCAGAAGACCTCAGACTTCCCAAAGACAACAAATTCCCCATGTACCTGGGTACGGCAAAAGAAAAAAGAATAAACAGAGACACAAGAATATAGATGGGATCTGCACCAGTGGGAGGGAGCTGTGAAGGAGGAAAAATTTCCACACACTAGGAAGCCCCATCACTGGTGGAAACGGGGGGTGGGTGTGGGGGATCTTCAGAGCCATGGAGGAGAGCACAGCAACAGGGGTGCGGAGGGCAAAGTGGAGAGCTTCCAGCACAGAGGATAAGTGCCGACCAGCACTCAACAGCCTGAGAGGCTTGTCTGCTCGCCCGCCGGGGCAGGTGGGAGTTGGGAGCTGAGGCTCTGGCTTTGGGGGTCAGATCCCAGGGAGAGAACTGAGGTTGGCTGCGTGAACACAGCCTGAAGGAGGCTAGTGCACCACAGCTAGCAGGGAGGGAGTCCAGGAAAAAGACTGGGCCTGCCTAAGAGGCAAGAGTCCATTATTTCGGGGTGCACGAGGAGAGGAGATTCAGAGCACTGCCTAAACAAGCTTCAGAGATGGGCACGAGTCACAGCTATCAGCGCAGACACCAGAAACGGGCATGAAAAGCTAATGCTGCTGCTGCAGCCACCAAGAAACCTGTGTGTGAGCACAGGTCACTATCCACACCTCCCCTCCCAGGAGCCTGTGCAGCCCACCACTGCCAGGGTCCTGTGGTCCAGGAACAACTTCCCCCAGAGAACAAATGGGGCACGCCTCAGGCTGTTGCAACATCATGCCAGCCTCTGCCACCAGAGCCTCGCCCACATTCTGTACCCCTCCCTCTTCCCAGCCTGAATGATCCAGAGCCCCCTAATCAGCTGCTCCTTTAACCCCTCTTCTCTGGACGAAGAAGAGATGCCAGAGAGCAACCTACATGCAGAGGTGGGACCAAATCCAAAGCTGAATCCCAGGAGCTGTGCGAACAAAGAAGAGAAAGAGAAATTTCTCCCAGCAGCCTCAGGAGCAGCAGATTAAATCTCCACAATCAACTTGATGTACCCTGCCTATGTGGAACACCAAAACAATCTTGAGAAAGAAAAATGGAGCTGGAGGAATCAGGCTCCCTGACTTCAGACTATACTACAAAGCTACAGTAATGAAAACAGTATGGTGCTGCACAAAAACAGAAATATAGATCAATGGAACAAGAAATAAAGTCCAGAGATAAACCCATGCACCAGTGGTCACCTAATCCATGATAAAAGAGGCAAGAATATACAATGGAGAAAAAAGAGTCTCTTCAATAAGTGGTGCTGGGAAAACTGGATAGCTATATGTAATAGAATGAAATTAGAACATTCTCTAACACCATACACAAAAATAAACTTAAAATTGATTAAAGATCTAAATATAAGACCAGATACTATAAAACTCTTAGGAAAACACAGGCAAAACAGTCACTGACATAAATCACAGCAAGATCTCTTTTGATCCACCTCCTAGTGTAATGAAAATAAAAACAAAAATAAACAAATGGGACCTAATTAAACTTAAAAGCTTTTGCATAGTAAACCATAAACAAAATGAAAAGAGAACCTACATTACGGGAGAAAATATTTGCAAAAGAAGCAACCAACAAGGGATTAATCTCCAAAATATACAAACAGCTCATGCAGCTCAATATCAAAAAAAACAAAAACAAAAAACCCAAACAACCCAATTAAAAATGGGCAGAAGACCTAAATAGAAATTTCTCCAAAGAAGACATAAAGATGACCAATAAACACATGAAAAGATGCTCAACATCACTAATTATTAGAGAAATGCAGATCAAAACTACAATGGAGTATCACCTCACACCAGTCAGAATGGCCATCATCAAAAAATCTACAAACAATAAATGCTGGAGAGGGTATGGAGAAATGAGAACCCTCCTACACTCTTGGTGGGAAAGTAAATTAGTACAGTCACTATATAGAACACTATGGAGGTTCCTTAAAAAGCTAAAAGTACAGTTACCACATGATCCAGCAATCCCACTCCTGGGCAACTATCCAGAGAAAATTTTAATTCGAAAAGATACATGTACCCCAATATTCATTGCAGCACTATTTACAATAGCCAGGACATGGAAGCAACCTAAATGTCTGTCTATGGAGGAATGGATAAAGAAGATGTGGTACATATATACAATGAAATATTACACAGCCATAAAAAAGAATGAAATAATGCCATTTGCAGCCACATGGATGGACCTAGAGACTGTCATACTGAGTGAAGTCAGACAGAGAAGGACAAATACCATATGATATCACTTATATGTGAAATCTAAAAAAAATGGTACAAATGTATCTATTTACAAAACAGAAATAGAGTCACAGATGTAGAAAACAAACTTATGGTTATGAAGGGGGAAGTGGGGGAGGGATAAATTGGGAGATTGGGATTGACACTACTATATATATAAAATAGATAATAAGAACCTACTGTTTAGCACAGGGAACTCTACTCAATACTCTGTAATGACCTATATGGGAACAGAATCTAAATAGAGTGGATATGTGTATATGTATAACTGATTTACTTTGCTATACTGCAGAAACTAACACAACATTGTAAATCAACTATATTCCAATAAAGATTAATTTTAAAAATAATAATAGGAAATAAGTGATACCTCTAAGATAGACCAACCATATTTGCAATAAAAGAATACTAGAGTGAGCATGACGAGTCAGGAAGGAAGCAAGAAAATATTAGGTATTGGTATATCAGAGAAAGCAAAGACCTAAACCCTGCCTCTGGGAGCTTTTCAGAAGTCATCATGGAAAAGTAGCAGTAGAATAATGCTTGTGCTATACAGACATATTCCCATCTTCCCAGAAGATGTAGTATAAAGGCGAGATTCACAGGCCTTTGACAAAGGGCTACTATAGCACACACATGGCCCCAAACTAGAATGCCAGAGATGATATCATTCAAAGTCAGCGTGCACAAATGATGATCATAATATAGATGTGCCTATATGCATATTTGTAAGCACCCCACCCCACAATCTGTATCCAGTTCAGAGCAAAAGGGATTCATCAAATTGCTATGTGGTTACACATCTGCCACCAACAGGGTTTCAAAACAGAAATTTAGATAAATTACGAAAAACAAAACCAAGGCAAACATTTCAAAATGTTACATTTTCTGCATCTTTGAGTTTACATTTAGAAGAAATTAAAGACTGTAAATGCAAAGTGAGTCACAGAATCTCTTTAATCAAATGGAAAGAATCACTGTGAGATGAAAAAAAATACATAATGTAGGTAAGTGAACAGGAAGGAAACTAGAAACAGAACTGAGAATTGTATTTACCTATTAGTGGCTAGAAGATTGTGAGAACAGATTAAAGACCAAATAAGGACATATGTTATTATCTCCACAGTAATTAGTTACACATGAAACTAATTAGTTATATCTGCAGCCGTAATTTGTCTGGAAATCCCTCAAATAGTTCACAAATGGTCTTGTTTAGGTCTTCTCAAATGATTTTTTTCAGTTGATTCAATATTTATTCAAAAAAACTTACTAAGAAATCAAATACCATGAAGTTCTGAATAAGACAAAAATAAGAACGGGCCCCCTCTCTCATGGGACTTACATAGGTGACACATAGTAAACAAATAGTTGCATGAGTAAGTTTTAAATTTCAGCCATGCTTAAGTGCTAATAAAGAATTTGAAGTAAACAAATCAACAAATAAGACAATGTCTACCAAGGCTGCAGGTGCTGAGGATCTGGAGGTGACAGTGAGTGAAGTGTCTCTCATGACAGTGACGTTTAAAATGTGACCTTGAAGGTCAGACTTCTAGACAGATGGGTAAGGTAGAAAAGGAGAGAAAATATTCAAGGCAGAGAGATCTAAATATATTTTATGGTTGGATTTAAATATCCTTCATTAATAATTAAGTCACCTTATTTGAATTAGGTGATCATGAATGGCTAACAGGCCAGAGGCTTGGTGTTAACAGAGGCAACTGAGACCACCAGGCTTCTATTTGAATAGACACCCATCTGTACCTCTTAGTAAGTACCATCCTCACGTGTACCTCTTAGTAATAAGTACCATCCTCTTAGTATCCTTAAGAATACTTAATATTTTAAAGATAACATTAAGTATTTTACCCCTAGAGATCTACACTAATACTCGTTTACCTTAGGACTTCATAATGAGGATTGAGAATTTTAGATTAAAATCAAAGTTTGTATAAAAAATGAAACGCTGTTTCAAAGTAAGAGAAATCATGTGAAACAAATAATTTATCTGTGACATCCAATATTCATTTAAAAGAAAAGTGGAGTAAGTGAAAAATAAATTATTTAATTTTTAATTAATAATGCTATTAAACACTCCAAGTGGTAATAAAGCCACATTGGCTGTAATATCATATATAGTTTTATCTTTTATGATTTTAGTTGATAATGCATGTCTTTTAAAAGAAGAAATAAATACTGTAAAATTTCAGTATACTGAGAAGTTCCTCAGTTATTTAGATCAAAAATAATTTTGAAGGGTCTTGAAAAATTTACACATTTCTCAATAATGACAATTTTCATGATATGCAAAATCTAATCTCATTGCTTCTGCAAGGCAAATCTAATGTTATCTTCCAACTATTTGAACAATACTTTCAACATTTTTTTTAAATCAAGGGTGAGGGAAAGACATACATGACAATCCACTTTTCAAAAAGTAAAGCAGGAATACTAATATATATATTTTCTTACATACGTCACTGGGATGATTACTGGGAAGGGTGAAAACCAAATACACACTGGATGAATAGTTTTCTAATAAACTGGATTTTACATTTGATTTTTGAAATCCACAGATACTGGTAAAAGTTTTGTGAATAAAAAGCGTTTGTTATATATGTATACTATACCTTGAGACCAGGGCACTATAAACGTATACAAAAAAGTTTCATCGAGTTTTACATTTATCAGTTACTCATACACTTCATAATATATATTAAACGACTGCTGGCAGCGTTTGTGTTAATAGGTGTGCGAAAATCAGATAATACTTTCCAACCTCCCTTATCTTCTTTTTGGTTGCAGAATTTTGCGTCTAAAGGATTACTTCTTTGAATTTTCGGGTACACAAGATTTGAGTAAAATAAAAATTCTGAGCTCTAACATTACTTACAAGTTACTGTTATAGTTTGAATATTAGTTGCCTGAATATGATACCTGGGAAGTCAAGGTACATGTCTTAAGATTTGGAGTCATACAACTTGAATTCACTTTTGACGTTATGACTTTGTGACCTTGGCAAGAAGTAATTTGTCTTTCAAAGACTCAGTTTCTTTACATGTAACATGGGGCTCATAGAATTCATCTCATAGGATTGTCGACAGACATAAAATATGCTTCGCACAGAGATGATGCTTATCAAATGTCAGCATTATTTTAAAATTTACTTTTCAGCCTAATAAGTGGTGAGACTCAGTAAAAGAATATAGTAAGTTGCAGCAGTTTCTAAAACAATATTACTATTTCACGAAATAATAAAAATGAATGCCATTTCTTAGAAATAAAAGCTATTACTATTTTCTAACCACATGAATGGTAATATTCAGAAGTATTATTAAATTTATTAAACACAAATTTTGCTTCTGCGGTGCCAGACACTGTTCTAAGTACTTCAAAAATATTAACTCATTTAAGGTTCATAGTAACTCTTTGACATAGACAGGGAAACTGAGTTATGAGTTATTAAGAAATTACCTCTGGTTACATTTCTAAGTGAAAAAGCAGGGTTCAATCCCAGACTCTCTCTCTCAGGAGTCCAACATCTTGACTGAACGTTGTTTATTTTTTAATTTTGAGTAGTACAGCATGATAAAAATTCTAACGTCATTAAAAAATCCTAGATGAACAAGAATCATAAATGAACTAGAGAAATATTTCATTGTCTGCAAGTTGCAATTTCCAGGTATCGTGGCACTTCCAAATACTTGCAAGTATTAAGTAAAAAATCTTGAATCTGAGAAATTTCCTAATTTCAATGTCAATAAACACACTTTTCCTATAAAAAGTACAAAATTTTAAACTTATGTACAACTACAATATGGATAAACATAACTCTTCAGGATGTAATATTAAATATAATTTTCTAATGATATCAAATATTTACTTGAAAACAACTTAAACAAGGAGTATTAAAAAATTATTTTGATAATCTCCAGACTTACACATCCAATTTTAAAATTTATATGCCCCTAGGTTGTCCTAAATGTGCATAAATAATGTCACAAAGTGGATTTCTGACCTTTATCTCCCCAAAACTGAACCTTTTAAAAAGTAGCATCCTCCATCAATCTGCATGCTCATCATCCTTTTTAAAGACACTACACACTAATAACAAGAATGGGCCTACTAAAATTTTTATAAATTTAAATTTTTTTCATAATTCAGAACCAAATCATGTATAACAATACACAAAAATTCAGTATTCATAGTAGTGGAAATCAAAAATTTCTGCCACACAATGAAAAGAAAGAAACTTTCCCAAAAACAGTGCCTCCAATAGGGAGATCAAATCTCAGCTGCAAAATATTTGAAGACAGTAATACATAAAAGACATAGATAGCTGTGTATCTGGACAAGCAGATTCAAAGTAACTGTCTGATTTAATGAAAAAGGGTAATAAGAAATGTATTAGAGGGCACAAAAATTAGAAATAAAAATTAGATCTCTAGAATCAGATAGCCTAATAATTCACATATATTATTTTAACTAATCTACAAAAATGTTAAAGCTAATAATTACAGTCAGCAAACTTGGAGAATATAAAGTCAACATTTAAAAAATCAAGGAAGAACTATAAAAGTAAATTTAAAAGTACCAGAAAGTAAAGCAAAAGTGTTTAGAGATAAGCTCAACAAAATTTATAAAGTAACTCTGCACTAAAACTTACAGAACATTGGTAAGATAAATGCCAGAGGACCTAAATAAATAAATGCTCATCAAATAGAAAACCTAATATTTAGATAACCACTCTTCCATTACTTCACTCTGTATCACAGTCTTTAGGTTCATCCCCCTCACTACAAATAACTCAATTTCATTTCGTTTTATGGCTGAGTAACATTCCATTGCATATATGTGCCACATCTTCTTTATCCATTCATCTGTTGATGAACACTTAGGTTGAATCCCTATCCTGGCAATTGTAAAGAGAGCTGCAATGAACACTGCGGTATATGACTATTTTTGAATTATGGTTTTCTCAGGATATATGCCCAGTAGTGGAATTGCTGGGTCGTATGGTAGTTCTATTTTTAGTTTTTTAAGGAACCTCCATACTGTTCTCCATAGTGGCTGTATCAATTTACATTCCCACAAACAAGGCCAAAGGGTTCTCTTTTCTCCACACCCTCTCCAGCATTTATTGTTTGTAGATTTTTTGACGATGGTCATTCTGACCAGTGTGAGGTGATACCTCATTGTAGTGTTGATTTGCATTTCTCTAATAATTAGTGATGCTGAGCATCCTTTCATGTGTTTATTGGGAATCTGTATATCTTCTTTGGAGAAATGTCTATTTAGGTCTTTTGCCCATTTTTGGACTGGGTTTTTTGTTTTTTTGATATAGAGCTGCATGAGCTGCTTGAATATTTTGGAGATTAATCCTTTGTCAGTGGCTTCGTTTGTAAATATTTTCTTCCATTCTGAGGGTTGTCTTTTCATCATGTTTATGGTTTCCTTTGCTGTACAAAAGCTTTTAAGTTTCATTAGGTCCATCTGTTTATTTTTGTTTTTATTTCCATTACTCTAGATGGTGGGTCAAAAAGGATTTTGCTGTGATTTATGTGATATAGAGTGTTCTGCGTATGTTTTCCTCTTAACAGTTTTACAGTGTCTGGCCTTACATTTAGGTCTTTAATCAATTTTGAGTTTATTTTTGTGTATGGTGTTAGGGAGTGTTCTAATTTCATTCTTTTACATGCAGCTGTCCAGTTTTCACAGCACCACTTACTGAAGAGCCTGTCTTTTCCTCATTGTATGTTCTTGCTTCCGTTATCAAAGAAAGGTGACCATAAGTGCATGGGTTTATCTCTGGGCTTTCTATCCTGTTCCATAGATCTATATTTCTCTCTTTGTGCCAGTACCATACTGTCTCGATTACTGTAGCTTTGTAGTATAGTCTGAAGTCAGGGAGCCTGATTCCTCCAGCTCCATTTTTCTTTCTCCAGATCGCTTTGGCTATTTGCAGTCTTTTGTGTTTCTATACAAATAGTCAATTTTTTTGTTCTAGTTCTGTGAAAAATGCCATTGGTAGTTTGATAGGGATTGCATTGAATCTGTAGATTGCTTTGGGTAGTAGAGTCATTTTCACAATGTTGATTCTTCCCATACAAGAACATGGTATATCTCTCTGTTTGCATCACCTTTAATTTCTTTCATCAGTGTCTTATACTTTTCGGCATACAGGTCTGTTGTCTCCTTAGGTAGGTTTATTCCTAGCTATTTTATGCTTTTTGTTGCAATAGTAAATGGGAGTGTTTCCTTAATGTCTCTTTCAGATTTTTCATCATTAATGTATAGGAATGCAAGAGATTTCTGTGCATTAATTTTCTATCCTGCTACTTTACCAAATTCATTGATTAGCTCTAGTAATTCTCTGGTAGCATCTTTAGGGTTCTCTATGTATAGTATCATGTCATCTGCAAACAGTGACAGTTTTACTTCTTCTTTTCCGATTTGGATTCCTTTCATTTCTTTTTCTTCTCTGACTGCTGTGGCTAAAACTTCCAAAACTATGTTGAATAACACTGGTGAGAGTGGGCAACATTGTCTTCTTCCTAATCTTAGTAGAAATCGTTTCAGTTTTTCACCACTGAGAACGATGTTGGCTGTGGGTTTGCCATATATGGCCTTTATTATGTTGAGGTAGGTTCCCTGTATGCCCACTTTCAGGAGGATTTATATCATAACTGGGTGTTGAACTTTGAAGAAAGGTTTTTCTGCATCTATTGACATGATCATACGTTTTTTCTCCTTTAATTTGTTAATTTGGTTTATCACACTGATTGATTTGCATATGTTGAAGAATCCTTGCATTACTGGGATAAACCCCAGTTGATCATGGTGTATGATCCTTTTAATGTGCTGTTGGATTCTGTTTGCTAGTATTTTGTTGAGGAGTTTTGCATCTATGTTCCTCCCTCTGCTATATTTTGGAAGAGTTTGAGAAGAACAGGTGTTAGCTCTTCTCTAAATGTTTGATAGAATTCGCCTGTGAAACCATCTGGTCCTGGGCTTTTATTTGTTGCACGATTTTTTTTTTTTTTTTTTACGGTACGTGGGCCTGTCACTGTTGTGGCCTCTCCCATTGCAGAGCATAGGCTCCATACACGCAGGCTCAGTGGCCATGGTTCACAGGCCTAGCCACTCCGCGGCATGTGGGATCTTCCCAAACTGGGCCACGAACCGTGTCCCCTGCATCGGCAGGCAGACTCTCAACCACTGCACCACCAGGGAAGCCCTGTTGGATGATTTTTAACCACACTTTCAATTTCAGTGCTTGTGATTGGTCTGTTTACATTTCCTTTTCTTCCTGGTTCAGTCTTGGAAGGTTGTGCTTTTCTAAGAATTTGTCATTTCTTCCAGGTTGTCCATTTTATTGGCAAAGAGTTGCTTGTCGTAATCTCTCATGATCCTTTATATTTCTGCAGTATCAGTTGTTTCTTCTCCTTTTTCATTTCTAGTTCTGTTGATTTGAGTCTTCTCCCTTTTTTTCTTGTTGACTCTGTCTAAAGGTTTATAATTTTGTCTTCTCAAAGAACAAGCTTTTAGTTTTATTGATCTTTGCTATCATTTCCTTCTTTTTCATTTATTTCTGATCTGACCTTTACGATTTCTTTCTTTCTGCTAACTTTGGGAGTCTTTTGTTCTTCTTTCACTAATTGCTTTAGGTGTAAGGTTAGGCTGTTTATTTGAGATATTTCTTGTTACCTGAGTTAGGATTGTATTGCTAGAAACTTCCCTCTTAGAACTGCTTTTGCAGCATCCCATACGTTTTGGGTTGTCGTGTTTTCACTGTCACTTGTTTTTAGGTATTTTTTAATTTCCTCTTTGATTTCTTCAGTGATCTCTTGGTTATTTAGTAGCATACTGTTAGGCCTCCATGTGTTTGTATTTTTTACAGATTTTTCCCTGTAATTAATATCTAGTCTCAGAGCATTGTGGTTGGAAAAGATACTTGATACGGTTTCAATTTTCTTAAATTTACCAAGGCTTGATTTGGGACCCAAGGTATGATTTATGTTCCATGACCACTTGAGAAGAAAGTGTTTTCTGTTGTTTTTGGATAGAATGTCGTATAAATATCACTTAAGTCCATCTTGTTTAATGCATCATTTAAAGCTTGTGTTTCCTTATTTATTTTCATTTTGAATGATCAGTCCATTGGTGAAAGTGGGGTGTTAAAGTCCACTACTATTATTGTCTTACTGTTGATTTCCCGTTTTATGGCTGTTAGCATTTGCCTTGCATATTGGGGTGCTCCTATGTTGGGTGCATACATATTTACAATTGTTATATCTTCTTCTTGGATTGATCCCTTAATCATTATGTAGTGTCCTTCTTTGTCTCTTGTAACATTCTTTATTTAAAAGTCTATTTTATCTGATATGAGAATTGTTACTCCAGCTTTCCTTTGATTTCCATTTGCCTGCAATATCTTTTTCCATTCCCTCACTTTCAGCCTGTATGTGTCCCTAGGTCTGAAGTGGGTCTCTTGTAGACAGCATATATATGCATCTTATTTTTGTATCCATTCACCCAGTCTGTGTCTCTTGGTTGGAGCATTTAATCCATTTATGTTTTAGGTTACTGATATGTATGTTCCGATTACCATTTTCTCAATTGTTTGGGATTCTTATTGTAGGTATTTTCCTTCTCTTGTGTTTCCTGCCTAGAGAAGTTCCTTTACCATTTGTTTTAAAGCTGGTTTGGTGGTGCTGAACTCTCTTAACTTTTGCTTGTCTTTAAAGGTTTTAATTTCTCTGTTGAATCTTAATGAGATCCTTGCTGGGTAATCTTGGTTGTAGGTCTTTCCTTTTCATCACTTTAAATATGTCCCGCCACTCCCTTCTGACTTGCAGCGTTTCTGCTGAAAGATCAGCTGTTAACCTTATGGGGATTCCCTTGTATGTCATTTGTTGATTTTCCGTTGCTGCTTTTAATATTTTTTCTTTGCATTGAATTTTTGATGGTTTGATTAATGTGTCTTGGCGTGCTTCTCCTTGGATTTATCTTGTATGGGACTCTCTGTGCTTTCTGGACTTCATTGACCCTTTTCTTTCCCATATTAGGGAAGTTTTTAACTAAAATGTCTTCAAACGTTTTCTCAGTCCCTTTCATTTTCTCTTCTTCTGGGACCCCTATAATTCAAATGTTGGTGCATTTAATGTTTTCCCAGAGGTCTCTGAGACTGTCCTCAATTCTTTTCATTCTTTTTTTCTTTATTCTCCTCTGCGGTAGTTATTTCCACTATTTTATCTTACAGGTCACTTACCCGTTCTTCTGCCTCAGTTATTCTGCTATTGATTCCTTCTAGAGAATTTCTAATTTCATTTATTGTGTTGTTCATCATTGTTTGTTTGCTCTTTAGTTCTTCTAGGTCCTTGTTAAACATTTGTGTTTTCCCAATTTTATCTCCAAGATTTTGAATCATCTTTACTATCATTATTCTGAATTCTTTTTCTGGTAGACTGCCTATTTCCTCTTCATTTGTCTGGTCTGGTGGGTTTTTACTTTGCTCCTTCATTCTCTGTGTATTTCTCTGTCTTCTCATTTTGCTTAACTTACTGCATTTCAGGTCTCCTTTTCACAGGCTGCAGATTCGTAGTTCCTTTTGTTTTTGGTGTCTGCCCCCAGCGGGTAACGTTGGGTCTGTGGGTTGTGTAGGCTTCCTGGTGGAGGGGAGTGGTGACTGTGTTCTGTGGATAAGGCTGAATGTTGTCTTTCTGGTGGGCAGTACTGTGTCCAGTGGTGTGTTTTGGGGTGTCTGTAAACTTAATATGATTTTAGGCAGCCTCTGTGCTAATGGGTGAGGTTGTGTTCCCTTCTTGATAGTCGTTTGCATGGGGTGTCCAGTGCTGTAGCTTGCTGGTCACTGAATGGTGCTGGGCCTTAGTGCTGAGAGGGAGATCTCTAGGAAAGCTTTTGTCATTTGATATTATATGGGGCCGGGTGTTCTCTGGTAGACCAATGTCCTGAACTTGGCTCTCCCACCTCAGAGGCTCATGCCTGACAACCAGCTGGAGCACCAAACCCCGTCAGCCACACAGCTCAGAAGAAAAGGTAGAAAAACAAAAGAAAGAAAGAAAAAATAAAATAAAGTTGTTAAAAAATTTAAAACTAATTAAAATATAAAAAGAGGAAGAAAAGAGCAACCAAAACAATGAACAATTCCACCAATGATAACAAGCACTAAAAACTATACTTAAAAATACAAAAAAAAACCCTGACAACGTATAGAGAGAACCCTAGGACAGTGATAAAAGCAAAGCTATACAGACAAAATCACACAAAGCAGCAAACACATACACACTCACAAAAAGAGAGAAAGGAAAATATATATATATATATAAAAAAAAGAAGAGAGCAGCCAAATCAATAAACAAATCGACCAATGATAAGCTGTAAATACTAAACTAGGATAAACCTAACACCAGAAACAAATTAGATGCAGAAAGCAAACCCCAAGTCTACAGTTGCTCCCAAAGTCCACTGCCTCAATTTTGGGATGATTCGGTGTCTATTCAGGTATTCCACAGATGCAGGGTACACCAAGTTGATTGCGGAGATTTAATCTGCTGCTCCTGAGGCTGCTGGGAGAAATTTCCCTTTCCCTTCTTTGTTCACACAAACCCCGTCTCTGCATGTAGGTCGCCTGAGGGCATCTGTTCCCTGCCCAGATGGGACGGGGTTAAAGTAGCAGCTGATTAGGGGGCTCTGGCTCACTCAGGCCAGGGGGATGGAGGGGTACGGAATGTGGGGAGAGCCTG
This sequence comes from Tursiops truncatus, assembly GCF_011762595.2. NCBI lineage: Eukaryota > Metazoa > Chordata > Mammalia > Artiodactyla > Delphinidae > Tursiops > Tursiops truncatus. The sequence goes on along the minus strand of NC_047039.1, from coordinate 54,927,092 downwards.
CGGTGGCAAAGGTCAGCGTGACATTACAAGAGACAGAGGCGCACCATGTGTTCTCCTGGGGGAAGTTGTACCTGGATCATGGGACCCTGGCAGTGGCGGGCTGCACAGCCTCCCGGAAGGGGAGGTGTGGGTAGTGACCTGTGCTTACACACAGGCTTCTTGGTGCTAAGAAAAAGCAGCCTTAGTGTTTCATCCCTGTCTCTGGTGTCCATGCTGATAGCCGTGGCTCACGCCTGTCTATGGAGCTCGTTTAGGCGTTGCTCTGAATCCCCTCTCTTTGCGCAGCTGGAAATAACAGTGTCTTGCCTCTTAGGCAGTTCCAGGCTTTTTCTCGGACTCCCTCCTGGCTAGCTGTGGTGCACTAGCCCCCTTCAGGCTGTGTTCACACAGCCAACCCCAGTCCTCTCCCTGGGATCTGACCTGCAAATCCCCAGCCTCAGCTCCCAGGCCCCACCCACCCCAGCGGGTGAGTAGACAAGCCTCTCAGGCGGGTGAGTGCTGGTACGCACTGATCCTCTCTGCAGGAATCTCTCTACTTTGCCCTCTGTACACCTGTTGCTGCACTCTCCTCCATGGCTCCAACGCTTCCCCCCCTCACCCCACGTTCTCCACCAGTGAAGGTGCTTCCTAGTGTGTGGAATCTTTTCCTCTTTCACAGCTCCTTCCCAGAGGTGCAGGTCCCGTCCCTATTCTTTTGTCTCTGTTTTTCTTTTTTTCTTTTATCCTACCCAGGTACATGGGGAGTTTCCTGCCTTTTGGGAAATCTGAGGTCTTCTGCCAGAGTTCAGTAGGTGTTCTGTAGGAGTTGTTCCATATGTAGATGTATTTTTGATGTATTTGTGGGGAGGAAGGTGATCTCCACGTCTTACTCCTCCGCCATCTTGAAGGTCCCCCATCCATAATAGATTTTTATATCCAATGAAATTTGAGAAAAAAAGTAATAGGCTTTTTTCAAGACAAATAAAACTAGTTCTAAAATTTATATGAAAATGCAAGGCATTTAAACAACCAACATAATCTTGAAAAAGAACAACGCTGGATAAACTATACTACCTTATTTCAAGATGTACTATAATGTTACAGTAAATAAGAGAGTGTAATGTTTGTACAGAAATAAATTATTCCATGAGATATAATAGACTACCCAGAAGTAGTTCTACTTGTATACAGTCAATTGATTTATCACCAACGGCACCAGAGCCTTTTAATGTGGAGAGAAGAGACATTCCAACAAACAGTGCTCTCTACAGATAAAAAAAGAACCTTTATCCATCCCTTACACCATATATAAAAACTAATTAAAGATGGAGTAAACAAAAATGTAAATACTAAAATTATAAACATTATAGAAAAAAGGTATGACAAAATCTTTCCTATCTTTGTAGAGAAGATTTCATATTCTATGGAAAAGTACAGGCATTACCCAGAAAATGCTACCCACAAAATAAAAATTGACACAATAAACTTCAGCAAAATAAAATATACTGCTCATCAAAAGATACCTTTAATAAAACTAACAGGTAAGACACTGGGAGAAAATGTTTAAATAAATATTCCAGCTGAAGGACTTGTATCCAGGAATATATAAAGCATTTCTCTAACTTGCTAATAAAAAAAACACAATTAAAAGTTGGCTAATGACTTGAAAATTTTCTTTGCAAAAGTAAATATACTTATGGCCAATAAACCCATGGAGAAGAGTTCAGTATTACTAGTCACAAGAAAAATACAAAGTAAAACCAAAATGAGATACCACTTCATACTCAATGGAGTACCGCATTTAAAAAGACTGATTTGGAGCAACTGAAACTCATGTTGCTGGTGTATGTGTAAAATGATATAAACAGTTCAGAAACCAGTTTAAAAATGTTTTCATAAAACAAACTCCTATCCTATGACTCAGCAATATGTGTGTGTGTGTGTGTGTGTGTGTGCATGTGTGTGTGTGTTTACATTTACAGTCAAGAGAAACGAAAATAAAACTTATATGTGAATGTCCTGAGAAGCTTTATCGATAACAGTCAAAAATGAAATAATTCAAATGCCCATGAGCAGGGCATGGTTAAACAAATTGTGTTTTATCCATAAGAATGAGATACTACTCAGCAACAAAAACAAAAACTAGCATATAAAAAACTCAATATATATGCAACACAACTGATCTATCTCAAACTCTTTTTTTTAACTCCCTAATCGAAAGAAGCCAGACATAAAAGTGTACTTATATCAACAGTATGATTTCATTTATATGAAGTTGTAAAACCAGCAAGACTGATAAACATTGAAAGAAATCAGAAAAATGATGACCTCTTGGGTTAGGGTTAGGGTACTTTCTATGAGTAATTTCCATGAGTGCATGCATTTGCAAAACACAGATCAGTACATTTAACTTTAAATTGTACCTCAGTGTAAACATTAGACAGAAAAAATAAATATAAGAAAACAAGTCAAATAAAAGCTTACATATATAATATTGAAGTTATATCCCACATCTGAATAATGGGTTGCATTTATTTACCAAAGACTGTTATTTTATGCTTAGGTATATTAAAAACATATTTCAGATGACAGAGCCAAGTATTTAAAAAAAAGTTTTCCCCCACAACTGAATCCATGTGGACGGATAACAAGCTGTCCTTTCTTTTTAACTTTTTTGTCCCTTTGTTCTATCATAATTTTAATCAGAGTCTCTTTTGTTCTTCTGTTTCTGATTCTCCCTCCTCCTTGCTCTATCCTGGTGGTTAGCTATGATATCCCCATATTCATGGTGGTATTATCTTCTTGACTTCAAACTAAAGAATATTCATGGATTTTTTTATGGCAATATAAATATCATTCATAAGTATTTAAAATTCTTCACAATGGAGCATCAAAAAGGTTTTCCTCTTGTTAATAGCACCTTTCTCTCATAGCAAACATTTATGAATAATTATGTATCAACCTCTCTCTGAAGAATGAGAAGTAAAGGGGATGAAAATGTATTGGGGAAGAACACAAAATCCTTTCCTGCTATACTTAACTTCAGATAGCTGTACTTAACTTTAGACATCTCAGGAATAATTTTTGTTCTTGAGAGTAAGGTATTTTAGATGGCAAGCTGGCCGTCAGAAAAAAATGCAGTAGGTTTTGTAATCTTTGGCACCTCTTCTCTTCAGATTCAGCTTCATTTGCCTCCCATAACATCTCACCTTTTCCTTCCTGGACTCCCAAGGGCAGGCTGCACATGGCTGCTATTCTCTGCTAAAGTGTTAGCCGATAATTAAGATGATAGCTGAAACCCAAGGTGTTAGCTGACAAAGTTTAAGGTATCAGCCCTCTTAGTGAATTTATACTTTAACAAGGGACTGTGAAAAACAAAGTCCTTATTTTGTCCTTTTCATTTTCAATGCTGTCTTTAATGCATTTTCCTTTATTCTGAACATTTACAAAAAATATTTCAGTTCATGAAATTAGAGTGAAACATTATATTTATATCTAAATCTATCAGTTCCCATTATCTGTCCCTTCCTACATCTGTACTATTTATCAACATTCAAGATAAAACAGCCAATAGACATATGGACCACACCATACTTACAGTTATAATAATCATATATTACATATTATAATAAGTATAACATAACTGTATCTATTTCTTTTAGTCAATGCTTTCAACCATCAAAATGACTATTAGTAATTTAAACTGATATATTAAATCAAAGTATGACTGACCACAGGATTCTTAGCCTCTACCTATATGAATAAAATTTTAGTGATTCCTTAACCAAATAAAAATTTCATAAATTCTCAAAACAAGTATTTTTTTGATCCCCTTAATAGTGTTCATATATGTTCTAATTAACCACCTGCAGGGAAGGGAATATCATAACTTTGGAGACTGACAATACTTTTGATCATTTAAGAAGTATCTGTTTGTTTCAAGAACGATTTTTCTATGATTTCTGTAGAAATACTATTTTTAATGTAGAGTTATGTCTGGACAGTACCACTTTACTACAAGTATACTTTCTGATGTACTCTGTGTAAAAAATTGTTATACCACCTATGACTTTCCTATCCAGGTAAAACATTCCCAAGAACTTCATGTAAAATAATTTTTAGATAATTCGTCATCCTGCTCCCTTTCATCTGAAATAATTTAATTTTTTTTGCTTTTAACTTATTTCCAGTCATTAACATTGAGGATCAGTTACTAATGATAAGATAGGTAAGACTGAATCAGTATGTTAATTAATGACTGGGAAATCAACTGAATCTTTGTAGACTGTAGATACAGAGGTTTAATCTGTCATCAATGCAAAAGGATGTAGGAGATGCTGAAAGTCAGAAGACAATACTAAGGACATAAGTTACAGTATGACAAAGTGAATATACAGGAGTGACTAGAGTTATACTGAAGGTAGAATTCATGTTATAAGGCAAATGATTAACTGTGGAAGATTACAACACAATCAAAAGTTAGAGTGACTATGAGTACAGAAGTAGCACTAACTGAAATTTGAGGATAATTAGATCAGGATTAGGAAACAGATGAAGTCAGACTGAAGCATGTGGAAACTGAGATATCAGAAAGATACTTAGAAATATTCTGAAGGAAATATGAAATTTAAAAGATTATCTTCAGAGTAGGTATGCCTAGAAGTTTATAGTCTAGAATTCAAATGATTAGAATCAAGAAGAGATTTTTGATTCCAAGAGTATTTTTGTCAGCTACTAAAACAAAACACCATAAACTGAGTCGCTTAAACAACAACTTACTTCTAACAGTTCTGGAGACTGGGAAGTCCAAGATCAAAGTGAGGATAAATTTACTGTCTGGTGAGAGGCTGCTACCTGGTTTGCAGATGACAATCTTTCCATTGTATCCTCACATGACAGAGAGCAGAAAGAGAAGCATTAATTTTTATAAGGCTTTTAATAAAGGCACTAATCCCATCATGAGGGGTATAACCTCATGATCTAATTACCTCCCAAAGGCTCTATCTCCAAACACTGTCACTTGGGGAGTAGAGTTTCAGTACATGAAGGGGGGCGGATGGCAAATATGCAGTCCATAGCAAGGAGAGAAGATAAGATCACCAAGGGCAACCTATGGACAGGTAAAAATGTTGAGGAATATGTAAATATAAGAAACGGGAGGAAGAAATAACAACTGAAGAGATTAAGAAATAATCAGAGAAGTAGGATGAGCATGATATAAAATTCACAGAAAATGACAGATCAAGAATACTGAGAATAGGGGACACTTATCAAGAAGGCAGAGTAGGAGGACATGGAACTCAACCCCTCCACCCCAATAAAACATCAAAAATACATCTACATGTGGAATAATTCTCACTGAAAACTAACTGGAAACTGGCAGAAAGACTTCTGTACAGCCAAGACTGTAAGAAAGATCCACACATACTTGGGTAAGAAGGGAATAAAAGCAATTAGTTCTGGACCAATGCCCCTGGAGAGGGACTCAGGGGAAAAGGGAGAATATATGGGCAGAGATCTGCTCTGAGAAGTGAGTTGTGAGATCCACAGATTGGGAACTCCAGTCCTGGGACCTTACACAAGAGAGACAGGCCCCCTTGGCTGGCTGGAGGACCACTGGGCAGTGAGAAGCCTGGACACCACTCTTGAGGACCAAGCCTACACTGGCTTGCCCTGAGGCAGTAGCCATGACATTTTTCACAGAACTAGAAAACATAATCCGAAAATTCATATGGAAACACAGAAGACCCCAAATTACCAAACAAATCTTGAGAAAAAAGAACAAAGCTGGAGGGAGCACCTTCCCAGACTTCAGACTATACTATGAAGCTACAGTAATCAAAACAGCATGTTACTGGCACAAAAACATAGATCAATGGAACAAAACGGAGAGCCCAGAAATAAACGCATGCACCAATGCTCAATTCATCCACAATAAAGAGGCAAGACTGTCAGGCACATGAAAAGCTGCTCAGCAATTCTAAGCATTAGAGAAATGCAAATCAAAACACAATAAGATATTACCTCCCACCTGTCAGAATGGTGTCATCAAAAAGTCTACAGGGGGCTTCCCTGGTGGCGCAGTGGTTGAGAGTCCGCCTGCCAACACAGGGGGACACAGGTTTGTGCCCTGGTCAGGGAAGATCCCACATGCCACGGAGCGGCTGGGCCCGTGAGCCATGGCCGCTGAGCCTGTGCATCTGGAGCCTGTGCTCCACAATGGGAGAGGCCACAACAGTGAGAGGCCCGCATACTGCAAAACAAACAAAACAAAACAAAAAAAAGTCTACAGGGCTTCCCTGGTGGTGCAGTGGCTGAGAGTCTGCCTGCCGATGCAGGGGACACGGGTTCGTGCCCCGGTCTGGGAAGATCCCACATGCCACAGAGCAGGTAGACCCGTGAGCCACGGCCGCTGAGCTTGCGCGTCCGGATCCTGTGCTCCACAACGGGAGAGGCCACAACAGTGAGAGGCCCGCGTACCGCAAAAAAAAAAGTCTACAAATAACAACACATTGGCAAGGATGTAGAGAAAAGGGAACCACTGTAAACTGTCAGTGGAAATGTAAATTGGTGTAGCCACTATAGGAAACCTATATGGAGGTTCCTCAAAAAACTAAAAATAGAACTACCATATGATTCAGCAATTCCACTGTTGGGTATATATTCGGAAAAAGGACAAAAATACTAATTCAAAAAGATATATGCATCTCAGTGATCACAGCAGCCCTATTTGCAAGACCCAAGATATGGAAGCAAAACAAATGTCCATCAACAAATGGATAAAGAAGATGCGGTATATATATACAATGCAGTATTACTAAGCCATAAAAAACAATGGAATTCTACCATTTGCAGCAACGTGGATGGATCTAGAGTATATTATGCTTAGTGAAATAAGTCAGACAGAGATAAATTCTGTATGATATCACTTATATGTGGAATACAAAAAATAAAACGATGTATATAGCAAAAGAGAAACAAACATAGAAAACAAGCTAGTGATTCCCAGTGGGGAGAGTGAAGAGGGGAAAGGAAAAACAGGGGTATGGAATTAAGAGATACAAACTACTATGTAAAAAATAAACAACAAGAATATATTATACACCACAGGGAATTGTAGCCATTATTTTTTAATTGTAATAACTTTTAATGCAATATAATGTGTAAAAATACTGAATCACTATGCTATACACCTTAAACTAATATAATATTGTAAATCAACTAGACTTCAATTTAAAAACAAGGAATCCTGGGAATGGAAATCATGTCTAGTATTAAAAGTTATTGTTAATATATACCAGATCTTGTACAAGCACTTTACATACCTTATCTCACTTAAAATCACACAATCTCTTTAAAAGGTTAGTATCAGCCACATGAAGTAACAAGCCTCAGGCAGTTTAAGTAAATTATCTAAAGTTTTATATCCAGAAACTGGAGAAGCTGAATTTTAATTTCGGGCTTATGTGAGCGTGGCTTAATCACTAAACTACATTACCTTCAATACTGACTGTAAGCTAAGACTGAGAATGAAAAAGGGCCAAAGGTACTTGTTAACTAAAAAAGTCATCTTTTAAAGAGCAGTTTGAGAATATTTACCAGGACAGAAACTCAGTCACAAACAACTGAGATGTGACTGGGCAGTAGACAGTGCAGAAACCGACAAGAAATTTAGCAGTGAAATAGAGAGATAGTTTAGTTTGATAGGCTACTGGAGTAGAATGAGAAACATCTTACATTAAATGTCCATTTTTAATGATTAAGGAAACTAGAAAACTGCTGTGTGTTAACAGAATCATTTCACATTTGTGGTGTAAGTGGTTCTATGGGTCACTGACTCAGAGATGAGAGCTGACACAATTGAACAGCAATTTATGCTCACTGATGCATCACTAGGAAATGACCTAAATTAGGTACCCCTTATTAAAAGTAATTACATACATGAAATTAAAGAAAGTGAAATGTTAAGATATTATATAGAAATCAAAAAGAATTGTACTAATCTGGTAGAAAATAATATTTGTATTTGTATAAGAAATATTAGCATCCATAAAACTCAGACTGTACCACTTCCTGGTATGGATGTATAATTTATAAGAATCTGAAAAAATACACATATTCTTATAAAAAGACCCAGGATGATGACTTTTAAAATTTAAAAGAAAATGGTAGATCCTTCATTTTATTTTTCTAATTCCAGGACATTAGTAATTTCACAACAAACTGTGGTATACTATAGTAACATCATTCATAGCATGTCTGGCTAAGCACCACTGCTGGGGCACTTGTGAGTAGATTTGTATAACTGATATTTTGATTGAAGATTCTAATTAATTTGACATCATTCTTTGAACTTTGAAAGAACTAAACCTATTAGAATATAAGATAGGAAACTGCATTTTGCAACATTTCAACTGATATGGCCCTTAAAGATGTAAGGGGAATTTATTATTTATTAACGTTTGTTAATTTCATTTTCCTAATGCACAGAAGTACTTTTTCATGCTGTGGTAGTTAGCATCTAATTAAAGCACATAGTCATCTACTCTAATACACTGAAAGAAATTTTTGACACAAATAATATATTTTTAAGACAATATTCAAGTATAAACATATACACAAAACACATTAAATGGTGATCTAGGGAAAGGGTAAGGGAAAGGGTACACACACACACACACACACCCTTTGTCTAAGTGTGGTCGTATGACCAAGTTATCATCAATGGAATGAGAGTAGAAATGAAATGTGCACTCACTTGAGAGCCTCCCCTGCCCACAGGAAATTGTTTCTTTGGGTCTTCTATCCTTCCAAATATAAGGTCACCCAATTCTGATTATGTTGAAGAACACAATCATCCTGGGGAGACCAGAACAATAGGAAAGAAGAAACGTGGGTCCTTAAATAATCTCATCAAACAGTATTGCTTTGGTAGCCTAAATTTGTCAGATTGTGGTGGAGGGGGGCAAATAATAATTTATCTTATTTAAGCTACTGCACTGTTCTAAACTGGATCAGAACTCCAAGGGAACACGCATAAAGTGTATGTGCTTTGTCAATTACCAACACTAATAGACGATATTCACATGCAGGCTAAAACTTCTGTACCACTGCCTAACACCAAGAAAGCATAACTGGAAGTATCACTGATTATGACAATTGCATCATCTTTTTGGAAAAGACTAAAAATTATTAAATAGTAAAACTCACCTAAAATCCTCCATTTTCCTTTTTAATTATATAAATTAGAAAAAGAAAATTCTTCTGCCTATTCCTTCAAGTATGTACCCCACAGGCACCCACAGTTATCAGTTTGGTGTCTTCTCTCACCCAGATCATAGAAGTCCATCTCCATGTAAAAACATACATACCTGTACATAATATATTTACAGAATAGAATAATATGACACATAACATTCATCAACTTAATTTTTCATTTACAAAAATATCATGAATAGATCCCTAATCCAGTACATAGAGATCTACATTAATATTTTTTGGAAATGCTCTTTAGTATTCTATTCTATTCCTCTACTATATTTAGTAATTTACCATGGTCACTTAAATTGTTGCCAACACTTTGCTATTATTATGTTTCAATAAATTATACATAGGTAGACAGATAATGTCTCTATGTATTAATGCTACTATTTTCGTAGCTAGAATCCTATAAGTATTATTATCCTCCCACAAACAAGCAAAATTTATCCCAAAATCTTGCCTCTAAGATGTTGGAACCAAGTTATAGACATAAGTAATATATATGAATCTCTATCATCCACTCTCCTACTACCAAATGTTAGGTCTTCACCTTCAGAATGTAATTAATTAAATAGTACTTACAACTGGGCAAGATCAGACACACACACAGTATCCATAAGTAAATGTATAAGGAAAATAAATATACAAGTTCACTGAGAGAAAGTTGCTAACAGTTGGGGTATGCTGTTATATATATATATATACACACATATATATATATATTTACATCTTTATTGGAGTATAATTGCTTTACAATGGTGTGTTACTTTCTGCTTTATAACAAAGTGAATCAGTTATACATATACATATGTTCCCATATCTCTTCCCTCTTGCGTCTCCCCTCCCTCCCACCCTCCCTATCCCACCCCTCCAGGCCGTCACAAAGCACCGAGCTCATATCCCTGTGTTATGCGGCTGCTTCCCACTAGCTATCTACCTTACATTTGGTAGTGTATATATGTCCATGCCTCTCTCTCGCTTTGTCACAGCTTACCCTTCCCCCTCCCCATAGCCTCAAGTCCATTCTCTAGTAGGTCTGTGTCTTTATTCCTGTCTTACCCCTATGTTCTTCATGACATTTTTTTTTCTTAAATTCCATATATATGTGTTAGCATATGGTATTTGTCTTTCTCTTTCTGACTTACTTCACTCTGTATGACAGACTCTAGGTCTATCCACCTCATTACAAATAGCTCAGTTTTGTTTCTTTTTATGGCTGAGTAATATTCCATTGTATATATGTGCCACATCTTCCTTATCCATTCATCTGATGATGGACACTTAGGTTGTTTCCATCTCTTGGCTATTGTAAATAGAGCTCCAATGAACATTTTGGTACATGACTCTTTTTGGGTTATGGTTTTCTCAGGATATATGCCCAGTAGTGGGATTGCTGGGTCATATTTGATATATACTTAACTTACCATCAAAAAGCAAACAATAATTACTTTTCTCTTTTTAACTTTTCAAAACACATTTGGTGTAAATATTCTCCTTTTGTTCATATTGTTCATATTGATGCCTCTAGAAGCATCAGATGGTGTAATTTGGAGTTTACCCCATCACAGTAATTGAAATATGATTATATCCAAATTGCTTTCACAATTACTAAGGCTTGAATTCAATTATTTTGGTTAACATGAGTAGTAGCGGGGCACAACCACAAAAATAAATAATCTATTCCCTGCTGTTCATGGCAAGGAACCAAATACTACATAGGCACGAAGCTAATACAAAGGACATTAACTCTCAAAGATTTCCATTTGGAATTCTGTAATAAAAAAATTAACATAAAATGAAGAAGTTGATCTTGACTGAAAATAACTTTATATTTCTCTGGTATATTTCTATTTTACTCTTCTACTTTCTGTCTCTTTATTTGTGGGGTAGGGGAGCTAAGTGGTTCTTTTTAGAAAGAGTAAAAGAGAAATGGCTGGAAAACACAATCTAGTAGAGTAACTGAGAAACCTGAAGTGATGTTAAGGGAATGGGACTTTAAAAGAGAACACTTAGCGAACCTGACTTTCCCAAGATCTGAATTACAAAACTGGGAAAACCCAATGGAAAAGAGACTAGTGAAATTGTGTGCAATAAAAATGAAATACACAGTGTATATCACCAGAGAAATCAGAACAATAATAAATACTCCATGAAACGCAGGCTTTGTCATTCAGACATCAGAAGCCTTTATACCAAGTGGCAAATTCTTTAAATGAAATGGAAGCAAATCACACATAGAGGGTATTGTTCAATTTGAAAGTTTAGAAGATCCTTGATTCCTCACACAAAAGTAATACAGTGCAGAACAACACAAAATTACCATTCTGCCCTCATGCTATGCCTAAGGAGTACATTACTGGTAGGAAGACAGGTTTCAAATGATATCAGAGAAACGTATAGAGCAAATGTGCATACAAAATTTCCAGTTGTGCTTGTTTAATTAGATTCTGGTAACAGCAGCAAACAACAGTAAAGAAAGCATGGAAACAGAGTGTTAATGAGATTCAAATAAATCAGATATCACTGGTGGGCTGCAGATAAAAGATAAGCCCCAGTATATCTGCATTTTAATCAGCCTGATCACAGTTTTGATGAATGTGCCAAAGGGACTGTTCTTTGCTCTGTTTTCACAGTGAGTGAAAGGCAACAAAAGGAACAGTTTTGATTCTCATACTTCTTGACAGATGAGTCACATGGGATTAATGCTGGAATTCATTAAAACTAGAATTCTAGCTAAGGATATTTCACTTGATATATGCATTACCATTTTACAACTGTGATACTTAGGAGCCTGGTTAGCTAATTAACTGATTTTTGACAATTGGGCAGAACCTGAGTATGTGAGTGTGGTGTGTGTGTGTTTGTGTATGATATGCATAAATATATACCTAAACATACATAAACACACACATAACACAATGAATGCCACTTTTCCAAGGAAAATATTCTGAACCATATACAACAAAATATCAATTTTGTTGTCACTGAATAAAAGCTAGAGCTTCCAAATACAGTCGTTCTCATGATCTAACCATGCATTAGTCAAGTCTCTAGAATTATAAGGTTCATAAAAAGAAAAACTGTTTTATTAGGCAAATATTTACCAACGAATTAACTACTTAAAAATGAGTCTCCAGGGCTTCCCTGATGGCGCAGTGGTTAAGAGTCCACCTGCCAATGCAGGGGACACGGGTTCGTGCTCCGGTCCGGGAAGATCCCCCATGCCGCGGAGCAGCTGGGCCCGTAAGCCATGGCCGCTGAGCCTGCGCGTCCGGAGCCTGTGCTCCGCAACGGGAGACGCCACAACAGTGAGAGGCCCCCGTACCGAAAAAAAAAAAAAAAAAAAAAAAAAAAAAAGTCTCCAGTAAATACTTACCACTTAACATTAAAACTTATTCAAGATGGATGTTGCCTGTCAATCTTTTACTGAATCTCAGATGCACAGAACATCTGACAGTATAGTGCAAATGCAAAAGAAAATGAGACCAACTTTACGTTTTAGATCTTGAGAAAGATGCAAGATTTCTTGAGGTTGATGAAATTGTTGTTGGAGAACTGCCCAAATCATCTACAAGGCATTGACATAGGAGTCTTTTTGAAAATTAAAACGGGTAAATAGTTGAAGAAGTTAATTTGACAACAGTGTTTGACACTTCAAAAGAAAATGGTTTGAGGATCAAAAGATCTAAGACCTTTGAAAAAGTGTTAAAGATCCTGAAATGTTCTTCTAAGTAAAAATTTTCTGAACATGCTTTAGAAGTGAAGATGAAACAAGAGATGCTTTATCACACCATCATATAATACCTTCAGAAACAAAATTTAATCACTAAATCCTTTATTCATGTTTTAAATATCTATCCTAATTATTAGGCCATATATGTAATTATAAATCAAAAATTTTGCTGAACACATGCAAAAGTAGTTTTTATAATAAAAAGTTTTTATATAAAAAAGTTTTTATAATATTTATCATTAGATAATAAATTATATCTGTGCATATAAGTTTAAATCACTGTCTGAACTTATCTGATTGACTTCTTTAGGTTAAGATGTCAACCATTTTGTTAGGCTAGGCATGAATAAGACACAGCCGCCCTACAGAAGTTCACAGTTTATTGGAAAAGATATTCATGACAACAATAACAATATTCTATTGTGATAAGCAGAACAAGATTTGTAAATTCGAAAGTGATATGAAAGTGGATAATATGGTATTTTGGTGCACAGAAGACCACATAGATACTATTCGATACAGAAGTTTTTATCTGTATCTGCTTTTCTTCATTGTGAAGATTCATTTCATAGGGATATGAGTACATGTGCTTATATATTTATATAATAGTTTACATTATCTATGCTTTCTCATATTTTAAGCCCATTTTTTCTCTCTTTGCATGTATAATTTACAGCTAACAATAGCCCACCTCATTAAATCAGCTTGGAGAATTTAAAAGGACATCATAACTGCAATTCTGAAAGATTCCAGGATCAGAAAGAGCTGTGTAAAAACATGCACTTGGTTAGAGAATGATAAAAAGAAAAAAACATAAAAATGTTAAAATGTTTAGATATAGACAGCTGCTTTGAAAATCTAATGTGAAGCTTTGGAAAATCTTGTTTTTTAAGATAAAAATGTAGCTGCTCAATCTAGGGGTGAACACATCATGAAATAAAACAAACAAAAACAATTAAATGAAAGGAATATCTAGTAGCAAGAGTAAACATGTGGTTGAAGACTTCCATGGAACGGTGGGCCTAGGCCCACAGTTGGCTTCATGGTGTTTGCCCTGTTTAAATAGGTCTTCATGCTTAGAGGGCCCCTTATGTTTGGTTTAGGGCTCTGCTGCCTATGTTTTGAAATTATTTCTCATTTTAGACAGTGCAGTAACATTTTGCATCGGACCCTGTAATCATGTATAAGGCAAAGCTGTTACATTTTTTTCAAATATATCAGTGGCCAAAGTAAAACAGTGGTAATTCTTAAAAATTAGGTTAACAACTTTAAAGTTTATGCTTAAAAGTACTGCAATATTCATAACCTTCTTCACATGAGTTGAAAATGGGGATGTTTTCAAACTTCTCACTCTTTCTCAAGCAAAGACACAATAGGGTATATAAGACTCAAAAACACAAAGGCAATCTGCTCATTTACTTGAGGTATTCCTTGGTTCCCATCTAAGTCTAAAAATGAGACTCTAAAACATTTTGATTTTAGTACTCCTTTATACTCTTAACAAGTATTGTACACTCTTAATCTCTTAAAAGAGCTTGTTTTCTGGGTTATATTTTAACATATTACTCTTTAATAATTCAAACAGAAAATTTAAAATACAAATTAGTTCATGTAAAATAACAAAATTATATTATGTGTTAGTAAAAATAACATTCTGTGAAAAACAAATATATTTTTTTCAAAACGGGATTTCTGGTTACTGCTATAGAATTTAGAGTTGGAAAGAGTGTCACTCACACCCTTACAATAACAGCAACAATAAAACCCAGACTAAACTGAAATAATGATGTATTTTATCAACCAATTACAGAGCAGAGCAAACAACTGGCCCCGAATCTAAGAAGAGACTAGTGCATGCAAAGAGAAAGGTGATATGAGTACTCACTGGGGGAAAACATAACTAGACACCAGTAAAATGTCTGTAAAATACAAGTTCTAGAAAATAGTGTTAAGTTCTTTGGGGCTGCAGAAATTGGAGAGATAGCCACCTACTTGTAGGCTCTCTCTCTGCAGATAGCACTAGGCACACATAAACATTTAGGGAGAATCCTACAAAAATTTTTGTTTTGGCAACCAGCAGGAGGGAAAGAGAAGCTATGAAGGCCAGACACAAATCTCTGCCTGAATCCTTTCACTATGTTCATTACGGCACAGAAGAATTAATAAGTTGGGAGAAGGGCACTGGTGAAAATACAAAGCAGTTGGGGGAAGGAAACAGAATGAAACAATCCTGAAGGAGGGGCAAAAGAATGAACAGGGCCCAAAACTATGGCATGGCAAGGGGCAGAACTGTAAAAGTCACATTCACAAGACCCAGGGTCACTGTGACTGCGGAAGACTGAAGCTTCAGAGAAAAATAGAGATTATCCTCTCTTTTCCCCCTGCCCCACTAGTCTATATCACCAAGCTAACAAGTTTCCATTCATAAATGGCTGCTGAGTAAGGAATCAGAAATAAATAAGCACAAAGAGATTTAACTCAGCTGTCATGCCTAAAGTCCAACAGACAACAGACATTATTGTGGCAAACCAACCCCTACTATGAACAACAGGTATGGCTGCAGGAATTTTTTTTTTAATTGGAGTATAATTGCTTTACAATATTGTGTTACTTTCTGCTGTACAATGAAGTGAATCAGCTATATGTATATATATATATCCCCCCGCTCTTGGACCTCCCTCCCACCCAACCCCCATCCCAGCCATCTAGGACAACACAGAGCACCGAGCTGAGCTCCCTGTGCTATACAGCAGGTTCCCACTAGCTGACTATTTTACACATGGTAGTGTATTTATATCAACCCTAGTCTCCCAATTCATCCCATCCTCCCCTTCCTCCCGTGTCCATACGTCTGTTCTCTACATCTGAGCCTCTATTCCTGCCCTGCAAATAGATTCATCCATACCCCTTTATAGATTCCACATATATATGTGTTAAAATACAATATTTGTTTTTCTCTTTGACTTACTTCACTCTGTATGACAGACTCTAGGTCCATCCACATCTCAACAAATGACCCAATTTCCTTCATTTATATGGCTGAGTAATATTCCATTGTATATATGTACCACATCTCCTTTATCCATGCATCTGTCAATGGACATTTAGGTTGCTTCCATGTCCTGGCTATTGTATATAGTGCTGCAATTAACATTGGGGTACATGTGTCTTTTTGAATTCTGGTTTTCTCAGGGTATATGCCCAATAGTGGGATTTGAAGTATATGGCGCACAGATGTTAAACACATAGTAACAAATCTCAAACCCAGCCCAACTCCTAGCTAGATTAACTCAAACCCCAGCATTAAGGCCTAGCAGAAAGAAAGTCATGTTCGTTCCAGGTAGAAAATCTATTTACCTAATTTTCTATTGTCCTATCAAAGTTTCACCTTTCAATAAAACTGTAAAAAATATTAAAAAGCAAGCAAAAATAACACAGTCCTAAGATACAAAGCAATCATCAGTACCACATTCATATATGAGAGATGCTGGAAGTCTCTGAAAAAAACCTAAAATAATTAACTTGTTAAAAAAATCTAATGGAAAAGGTAGAAAACATGCAAAATCAAATGAAAGATGAAACCTGTAAGAAAAGTTCAAATATAAATGCTAGAAATAAAAGCCACAGCAACAAATAAATAATGCCTTTGGTAGACTTTTCAGAAGACTCAAAACAGCTGAATGAAGAATTAGTAAACTTGGAAATCAGTCATTAGAAATAAAAGCAAACAAACAGTGACAGAAAGGAAAAAAAGAATGAAAGAACAGAGCATCCAACAGCTGTGGCACACCATTAAACCATCTAATGCAGACAAAATTGGAATTTCAGAAGGCAAAGGTGGAGAGATCATGGCAGAAAAGTATATTTGAAGAAATGGTCATGCTTTTCCCAAAATTTATGTCAGACACCAAACTAAGAATCCAAAAAGCTCAGAGAACTCCAATGTAAATATAAACCCCCCCCCCCACAAAAACATACAAACCTAGGTATATCATATCCAAATACTGAACAGAAAAACCTTGAAAAAGGTTTTTAAAGAGACATATTACAGTGCAGGAACAAAGAGAAGAATTATAGCAAATCTAATAAAAACACCATGAAAGGCAGAAATCAATGGAGTAGCAGCTTTAAAGTGTTGAGAGAACAACAGACAAGGAAAAAAACACCCCACAAAGTAACTAAAAACCCAAAATTATATAGAAGCATATGTCATTTTATTACTTTGCTTTATTGCACTTCTCAGATATTGCGTTTTTTAACAAATTGAAGGTTTGTGGCAACTCTGCATAGAACAAGTTTATAAGTGCCATTTTCCCACAGCATTTGCTCACTTCATGTCTCTATGTCACATCTTGGTAATTTTCTCAATATTTCAAACTTTTTCATTTGTTATAGTGATCTGTGGTAAGTGATCTTTGATGTTACTGCTATGTCTTTCTGAAGGTTCAGATGATTGTTATTAGCATTTTTTAGCAATATTTTTTATTAAGATATGTACATTATTTTTATACATAATGCTATTGCACTCTTAATAGATGACAGTATAGTGTAAACATAACTCTTATATGCACTGGGGAAAAAATTATGCAACTTCCTTTACTGTGATATTCACTTTATTTCGGTGGTCTGGAACTAAACCTGCAATATCTCTGAGGTATGCCCATACACAGCGAAAATTGTGGAAAATGGAGGAAAAAAATTCTCAGACTAAAAACAAACAAAGCAACTAAGAGAACTCAGTACTAGCTGTATTAGTTTTCTACTACTATGTAACAAATTATCACAAGTGCAGTGCCTTAAAATAACATAAATGAATTTTCTAACAGTTTCTCCATGGCTCTGTAGCCTGGTTCAACATGGCTGAGTTCTCTGCTCAGGGTCTCACACAGCTGAAATCAGTATCTTGATCAGGGCTGCTATCTCATTGAAGGATTCTTGTCCTCTTCTATTCTCATTCACATTATTGGAAAATATCACTTCGTTGCTGTTCCAGGACTGAGGTCCTCATTTTCTTGCTGGCTGTTGATCAGCGACAATTCTCAGCTCCTAGAAAATGCCCATCATTCCCTGCTACAAGGCCCGCTCCACAGCAATGAAATGTTTCTTCAAGGCCAGAAAAAGAATCTCTGCGACTCTGAATCTCTGACTACCTCTGTTTCTAACTTCTGGAACAGATTTAAAGGGCTCATAACATAAGGTCAGGCCCATACAGGTAATCTCCTTCTTGGTAAATCAAAGATGATTAGTAACCTCAATCATATTGGTAAAATTCTTTTCCATGTCATAGAACATAACCCCTAGAAGATATTACTTATATTCACAGGTTCCACCGACACTCAAGGGGAGAGAATTATGCACTATGTGTACTCCAGGTGGTGGGAATCAAAAAGTCACAGTTGTTAGTATCTCCACTGATCTCATCATAGTCTTTCAGTATTGGGAAGCTACCAAGCTTAGATGGTAGGAAAAAATTTTCCAAAATTCTAATTTTACCTTGACAACTCAAATTTTCTCTCTAAATAAATATTGTCAGTTTACTTGAAGTGGCAGACCCAATTTGTTCTTTTGCAAGAAAATATCTGCCAAATAGCAAGTTTTCATAGTTTATTTATCAGTTATTCTTTCAAGTAAAATGGTGTTGCAAACAATAGAGGCTATTTTGGCTTGCAACTCAATCAGCTGGTACTTTTTCCTCTGAGAACCATCATACTTCAGTATGCAGCAGAAGTGCTAAATTTGTACATC
This sequence comes from Tursiops truncatus, assembly GCF_011762595.2. Classification (NCBI taxonomy): domain Eukaryota; kingdom Metazoa; phylum Chordata; class Mammalia; order Artiodactyla; family Delphinidae; genus Tursiops; species Tursiops truncatus. Next base: position 54,908,374 of record NC_047039.1, on the reverse strand, counting down.
CTATTTTGTCACACAGACACACATAGACACACATATAGAAACACTCAGGTGTTGAGATTTAATAATAATACATTTGACTCTTTCATCACGGGCACTTCAGTTGAAACTTACTTTTTAAATTTGTAGTTCATGACAGTAGAGAGTATAGTGACTACTAGTAAAGTTTAGTACATTATTTAATTTATGCTAAGGTGGCAGGAATTTTTTTCTTCCATTGCTTTTGCACCACTGGTGCAAATTTCAACACACTTAAAATGCAAATAATGCCTTAATATTCCTATGAGAATAATTTTGAACTTGCAGAGCTCCTGAAATGATTTCAGAGACCCTGTAAGTCTGCAGACCATATTTAAAGAACCACAGCTTGATTTTATGAATAAATTACATATGAGCAGGCTACGTCCTCTGAGAAATAATTTCCTGTTTCTAAATTAACCTTCTATAGAGGGACTACACATCTTAGTTTGCCTGGTATATCACTTGCTCATTTATCTGTTAACTCATCATAATGTTTATAAGGTGACTTTTTTAATTAACATCTTTATTGGAGTATAATTTCTTTACATTGTTGTGTTAGTTGCTGCTGTATGGGGATATATGTATACGTATAGCTGATTCACTTTGTTATAAGGTGACTTTTACTCTTAAAAGTGCCCCAATACAGAATATAAATTATATGCTCCTCTCATGATCTATAGTAGACATCATTTATCTGGATAAAAACATGGTATAAAATATATATTCTGCAGCAGAGACACAGGAGAGTCTCCTCCATAAGTCATTTCACCTTACAGAGAAAAATGCATGGGTTTGTTCCCAAGTAAATATCTGTATTGGATTACACCAGATTATGAGCATGCATTCCAAACCTGTAGACCAAGCATGTAAACCTGAGATCCCTGGATAGCTGTTGTATTATTTACAGGGTCTGAAAATTTATGTGTCCATCATACATTCTTTGGAAATTGAATAAATTTTACAGATAAGTACAGTTATTTTTAAAATACTATAATTTATCATTTTTAAGATACACTTTTATTGCTTAGATAGTTAAGGAAAATTACTGCCAATTAAAGCAGGAAATGCTATTGATTGTAAGACAAAGCCCATTTTCATTCAGACATTAAAACGTGGGAAAATGTTTGTCTTAAAATTGATAAAATGCAGTATAATATTGCTACTTTGCATATGGCAGCACATGAATAAAATGACATTACTGAATCTCAAGATTACACTTCATAAGTATCCTTACATTCAAGCTAAATATGTACGAGTATATCAATTGTCCTGTGTAAGTCTTCACAATGTCTTCTGAGATTATAATTTAACAAGTTTGGATATTGTACAATATCTTTCAATTTTTTACCATTGTTTGTAATTTAAAAATTTTTTTTGTGTGTGGTAATTTCTGAATTTGAATTTTTGTATAAGTGCTTTAATCATAATTGTTTCATTTACTTACTCTAATCTTACCAATTTATAGTGAAAGTGCTATGGTTCCAGAACCCTTCCCAAAGATAATATTCACTCACTTTGATTTATGAACACTTATTTAATAATCCATTCAAGGGTGTTTAGTTAGGCACAAAATTGAAATAATTCTACAATTAATAGTTATAGGGAAAGTTCACTTTAATAACTCAGTATCTTTCCTTAATTGAAATTAGAAGGCACACACTTGGCTCTCAAGCCTAGTGTATATAAATAAAAAGACATTATAAAGTCTTTAATGCATATATAGTTAAATTTAGCTGAAGATTTGAAAGAGAATCCTTATCTTTTCTTGGGCTATGGTTTCATCAGTATCATTCAAAACCAAAGAGTCCTCATTCTTCCATGAAATACAAAAGTATACACATTTGTCTTTTATTGCTTTTGTTGGGCTGGTAGCATCATAGCACCTTTTGCAGGTTACCCACAGGGTCTTTCTTGAATACCCAGATCCCGGAACCAAGAACATTACATCACAAATGTTAGCACCCCTTAGAGGTCTCCTGCCCACCACGAGTTCGGGCAGTAAAACACAGTGGAAGGAGATTTATATACTTCCCCATTCCCAGTAGGTACCTCACATTTTTATTTTGCAATGGGCCCTACAAAATACGTAGCCTGCCTTGGAAACAAAATGTTAAGTTTTCATATGTTCATTATCTTGATTGTGACAATGTTTTCATGGGTGTATTCCTGTCAAAACTTACCAAATCACAAAGTCTTTAAATACGTGCAAATTACTGTATGGCAAATATGTTTCAATAAAACTGTTAAACAAAATCCAAGAGCAATGAAAAAAATAGGTTAGTTTAATTCCAACTGATAAACCTGTATGTAAACATCTGGTTCTACATGTAATTTAGATAAAAGAAGAATAATATTGTCTCCACACCCTTGGAAGGAAAACAACTGGCAGCACCTTATCAACAAAGATGGGCTTTGCACGTATCAAACACATAACACAGGAAAAATTAACTTTTCATTTTATATTCACATGCTAAAATAAAATGGTAAATTTATAAGACTAGTTTGCACTTGGATCAGGCAACACTATAAAGCCACACTGGCGTTGTTTCAAATCACTGCAAAAGATTTTCTGGCTGGAAACTTGGTTAGATTGAAAGGAAGGAACCAAGTATGAGGGATATACAGTTTCTTTGAAATAAGTAATTCCAGATGTATGTGTTTCCAAAAATCTAAAACACTGAAGTCTTCTTGTTCTCCCACTTATCTATATGTCACTCAGAATAAATAAATAATTATCAGAATTTCATTTTGTTATCTTCTCTATCTCCTATTATGAGGATGTCTTATTTTTAGGCTGGGAGATCAGGAATTTCACCTCCTAGCATCACGCTGGAATTAATCTGGTATTGTTGTGGTTGACCATGGCAGCATCTTGCTACCTCCAAACAGTTTCTTACTATGGCCACCAAAGAAGGGTGAGATTATCCAATTTAAAATTGAAGAGGGGGGAGCTGTCAATATGTCTTACAGAATATTAAACATCAGTTTAAAGTAATAAGATGGATTCACTTGACACAGTATTACCAAGACAGAATATAAATGATATATAAGTATATTATATATCATGTACATAGAACATGTATTTAATAATAATAAAGAACCAGACAATCAAAAAGTAGCTGCTGGATGATGCCATTTAGATTGTTATCTTTGTATGTGTTCATTATGTATATAAATGCATAAAAATATTCACAAAAAATTGACAAATCAATTATCCTTTAGGAGGTATCTTAGACTGGGGGAGTAGCCAAGAAGAACCATTACACTGTTTGTTTGAATTATTTTACAATGAGAATGTTAATATTTGTTATGTGTATTTTAAAACGATTTTCAAAATTATACATGAATGTGCTTTAAAAAAAGGGAAGCATTATACAAAAAAAAAAAAAAAAAGGCAAACATCAGAATCTTCCACAATTTAGAGTTCTTACTCTCAGTACAGGGATGAGCAGCAAAGAATATACCAGAGCTATAACACAAGAAAACTAATGAAAGAGTTATCAGGGATGCTGGATAAGTATTCTAACCAAAAGGGAAAAAAATGTGCCATGAATTCAGAGCCACTTATTAAGGAAAAGCAGTATGTGCTATAAAGGGGACATTTATGCCTACAGACTTCCTGCCAGTCCACAGTGAGAGTACAACTAAAAGAAATTTCCTCTTTAATGTTCCTCCATAGCAGAGAAGAATTTAGTGACTCATTGGAAATAACATTTGTTGAATGCACACCAAATTCTAGGTGTTGTGCTAGGCAGAGGGATTCAAAATATATGGGATATCTAATTGCTGTGACAGAATAATGGGATGCCTTGACTGAATTATTCCAATTTTCCCATTATTATAAAACACACTGATCTGACTGCCTAAAAGTTACTGCCCTATATACATTTTCAAGATTGCTTCATTGATATTTGGATACAAACTAAACACAAGAAAAAATGGAATTGCTATCGATACATTTCTAGATTTTTGTGTTTAATATTTATTTAACACAACATTTTCCAACTAAATCATGAACACAGATATATTGTTTCATTCCTAACTTTCTCACTCAAACAGATGGTGGTGTAGGGCTATTCTAGAACTCTAACAGCATTGAGGCAAAGTCTCTAAGCAAAATTATTTTAGCCTCTGTGCTTAGGACTCATGTCTTTAATACTCCACTGGATCTAAAATAGAAGATCAAAGAGAAAACCAGTGAAGCTCACCCAAATGTCAGAATTGGTTGTACTTATAGTTAACATGTAAAAATGGACAGACTTGCATGATATTATCATCAGGATACTAAATTAAATGCTGCTTATGATTGCATACATAATAAAATGAAAATATTAACAATCATATTTAATCTGAATACCTTTAATATTTCTAAGTCCACACATAAAGAAGTCACATCTTTACAGTGTTTCAGAAATGTCAATAATTTTGTGTACATTTATGTTAACTGTGCAGTTTACAGCACATAAACTAGATACTCACTGATATCCTACTCAAGTTGAAATTTAACACATGTTAAGTTTATATGTCCCCTCCTACAGGCCTAAAGTATATGACAAACTTTTGTATGTCAAGTTAACCACACAGTCCATTTTAAAGGGAATAAACTGCAGAGAAAATGCTATTTTGATTGTTTAACAAAATTTAAAAAGATGATTTTCCCCCAAAACAAGCTGGTTAAAGATTTATTTTGGATAGCAAAAGTGCTCTCAATTTTAGTTTTTTTCATCATTTGTCATAATCCAAAATTGGAGCAGGATTTGAAGAATGGTACAATTAAGACAACAAATGAAAGTATGCATCTAAATTGAAAAGAAAGAGGTAAAAATTAAAATGTCCCTATTTGCAAGTGACATGATAGTATATACAGAAAGCCCTAAAAACTTCACCATAAAACTGTCAAAACAAATTCAGTAAGGTTGTAGGATACAAACGCAATATACAAAAATTAGCTGTGCTTCCATGCACCCCAATGTTCATTGTAGCACCATTTACAATAGCCAGGTCATGGAAGCAACCTAAATGCCCACAGACAGACAAATGGATAAAGAAGATGTGGTACATATATACAATGGAATATTACTCAGCCATAAAAAGGAAAAAAATTGGGTCATTTGTAGAGATGTGGATGGGCCTAGAGACTGCCATACAGAGTGAAGAGTGAGCAGCCCATGTACATTGGACCAGAGTCCTTCATTCCTGAGTATCCAGGAGAGAGCACATGCTGTTCTTAATTGTACTTATCAAAAGTAAAGTTTTCAACTTCCATTGGTTCAGCCAGGAGCCTGGGAAAGGACTTGTATCTTTGACTTTAATTCAATCAAGCCAGAAAGAGCAGGCAGACAACAATTTTAAAGAACTGCTTGGAAAAGAGAAGTTTTAGTATTTTACATATATCAGCCTCCCACCCTGGAGGTTTAGCCACCTACTTTTGTGCTTTGCGGCACAGTGCTCTCCTAGCACCTGCAGCCTGTCCCACAACTGGCAGTTGGACCTCCTGACAGGGGTCTAGCCTTGAGGGTGGGAATGAAGGTGTTTTCTTTATCTACAGAGGGAATTTTCTTAAAATCTCTGTCTCCAAACAGAAATTAAGAATAATACACCACTCCCTTATGTGATGAATCCGAAGTTATATTGAATTAAATTTCCTTTTGTTACCATTGGATGTTCATTCCTCAATGCAGATTGTGCTCATCTTGGGTCTATTTGCCCAGATTACTTCCACTGTCTACCCTTCAGGTCAGAGGGCAGACCCCTTTATGCTCAGGCTCCCAGTCCAGGAAGCAAGTTTTCACCATGTTGTACCCTCACCAGTAGTGTTTTCCTTATTGGTTCAGAGTCTTCATGGTATTTTCTATATCTGTGTACCACTTATACCATTATTTACTAATTAATAGTAAGTTGGTTTTTATATTAAATAGACGTTAAAAATGACTATGCAAAACAAAATTAGCTGTGAACGCTAATTTCTGAACTATGAGAAAGAGAAATTAAAAAATTTTACAACTTACAATTGCATCAAAAAGAAAAAAAAAAAAAAACTCGGATTAAATTTACCCAAGGAGTTGAAAGATCTCTACATTGAAAAATATAAGACACTGATGAAAGAAATTAAAGACAACACAAATAAATGGAAAGATATTCCAGGCTCATGGGTTGGAAGAATTAATACTGTTAAAATGGCCATACTGCACAAAGAATGTAGTACTATGTACTACAGATCTAACATAATCCCTACCAAAATTACAATGGCAGTTTTCACAGAAATAGAAAAAACAATCCTAAAATTCATATGCAACCACAAAGATCTCAAATAGCCAAACCTATCTTGAGAACAAAGATCAAAGCTGGAAGCATCATGTTTCCTTTCTTGATTTCCAACTACATTACAAAATTAAAGCAATCAAAACAGTATGACATTGGCATAAAAACAGACACATTCAATGGAACAGAATAGAGAGTCCAGAAATAGAGCATGTACATATATGGTCAATCAATTTACAACAGAGAAGCCAATAATATAAATGGGGAAAACACTGTATCTTCAATAAATTGGGGAAATTGGACAAATACAAAAGTATGAAATTGGACCCCTCCCTTACACTGCACATAAAAATTAACTCAAAATTACTTAAAGACTTGAATGTTAAGATTTGAAACTCTAAAACTCTTAGAAGAAAATACAGGGGGTTACCATTGGTCTTGGCAATGATTTTTAGGTTTTGACACCAAAAGAAAAGGCAAGAAAAATAAAGAAGTGGGACTACACCACACTAAAAAGCTTCAAAGGAAACCATCAACAAAATAAAAAGTCAACCTACAGAATGATAGAAGATATTTGCAAACCATATATCTGATAAGGGGTTGGCATCCAAAACATATAAAGAACTCATATAACTCTATGGCAAAAACAAACAACCTTATTTAAAAACTGGTCAGAGAAACTAAATAGACATTTTCCCAAAGAAGACATACAAATGACCAACAAGTACATGAAAAAGGTTCTCAATATCACTAATTATCAGGAAACTTACAATCAAAATCACAAAGAGATATCATCTAACACATATTAGAATGACTATTATCAAAAAGACAATAGCAAGTGTTGACAAAGAAGTAGAGAAAAGGGAACACTTGTACACTGTTGGCAGGAATATAAATTGGTACGGTCACAGTGGAAAATAATATAGAGGTTCCTCAAAAAATTAAAAATAGAACCACCATCCACCAATCCCACTTCTGGTTATATATCCAGAGGAAATGAAATCACTGCAGCATAATTCATAATAGCCAAGAGATGGAATCAACTGAAATTCCACCAGTGGATGAATGGATAAAGAAAAGGGTGTGTGTGTGTGTGTGTGTGTGTGTGTGTGTGTGTGTATAAAATATATACACACAATGAAATATTATTCACCCATAAAAAATAAGGAAATCCTGCCATTTGCAACATGGATGACCCTATGCCAGTATGCCAAATGAAATAAGTCACACAGAGAAAGACAAATACTGTGTGATCTCACTTACATTTAGAATCGAAAATAACCAAAGTCATAGAAACCAAACAGCCTGGTGGTTGTCAAAGTTTGCGTGGCGTATATGGAGGAGTAGGTCAAATGATATCAACTTCCAGTTATAAAATAGATAAGTTTGGGGTATATAATATACAGCATGTTGATTATAGTTAACAATACCGTATTGTATATTTGAAAGTTGCTAAGAAATTAGATCTTAAAAGTTGTCATCACAGGGACAAAATGTGTAATCATGTGAGGTGATGAATGTTAACTCTACTTATTGTGGTAATCATTTCACAATATATACATAATCAAAAGATTATGTTGTACACTTTAAACTGATATAATGTTATATGTCATTTATATCTCAAAAAAGTGGAAAAATGAAAGACGACAATGAAAGCGGTCTTCAGGTAATTTCTAAACAAACAACTTCCACTAAAAGCAAATGAATATATAATACATAAACTATGTGTTCCAAGTAAGATGACAAAATTTTAAGATAAATGAAGAAGAAAGTATGTCTCTCAGTCTTATCCTTAAAAGAGTAAATTTATTACTCCACAGCTATACATATTTCCATCTTTTTTTATTGTATTTCATCTTTATCATCTATATATACACATAATTATATTAAATAAGAACATGAAATCAGAGGTAAAAAAATGTGACTAAATTTAAAAAGTCACTAAATGAGTTAAAGGCCTTAAAGATGAAAAAAATACATTAAAATGTTGCTTAATAATGTCAAAAGTTCACTGTTGCTTCAGAAGAAATGAAAGTGTAACCAGATGAAGAAATTCATAAAATTCTGAATAAATCACTACTGAAATAAATTCTTAAAAGGAAAATAAAGAAATATGCTTTAAATTAGGAAGCTTTCATCAAAATGTATTATACCAAAAACAGTAAAATAGAGCATGAGATCCAAAATCTTACTTTAAAAAAAGGTGAAAATAAAAGTTGATGCATAAATTGCAACCCATTCTTTACAGAGATAAAAGAAAAGAAAATGGCTAAAGCAATTATCAACCCCATTTTAAAGAAGTTCAGTAAAGGTGTGAGTTCAACAGAATGAAAGCACTGGAAATGCAGGAATGTAAAGTCACTTTGGGAAACCTACTGGAGTTTCAAAGGCTAAGAGGAAAATCAATGCACATATTTTAAAGTGCATTATTGTTTTCATCCATTAGAGCATCTTTCAACAATTAAACTTTTTCCCATCAAAGTAAATGATACCCTGAGGGCTTACCATGGTTAATATACCTTGAGAAACTTAGCAATTCTCTTTTTCTCAGCAATAATGTTTTGAAAATTACTGTTTTTTTGTGTGTGGAAAGCACTTTACACATATTAGGTCATTAATAAAACTACTCCTATGGGAAATAAGTGAAACTTTTTTTCTAAGTTAGATTTGAACACTTCTTGTAAACATGCAAGCCTACAATACAGTGAAATAGACACACATTACAATTTTTAAAAATCATTATTATTGCTAACTCATTTGTTAGATTATTTGGAACAGTGTGTCTACAGAGATTACTCTAATAAAGGCAAATAAATATTTTCATCCAAAGCTCAACTTGGAAACATGAGAAGCTCATCTGGGATTTACATAGCTAGAGTTCTAATTAGGACCGTGTCCTGAACATGCTGCTTTTTTATTTTAATAGAAAAAGTTCAATTGCACAGATTTGTATAAGGTTTAAAACGTTTATTGAAAATGTTGTCTTCATATTTTCTACTGATTCTTTAATATATGTATTGATACTTGATAAAAACATACTAAGATATTACTTACTCTTTATAGCAGGCATTCTTTGACCCTATTACAGGCAATAAGGGCAGTGAGATCTCAGGATTTCACTGAACAGTTTTAAAGCAATAGACAAAGTAGTTTCATTATCACAGGCTTAGTTTTCTCTTGTGAGTCTTAGGCAGTTCTTTCACTGTCCTTATTGCAGTCAATTTGTTATTTTAACTGTTTTCCTCTGAAGTCATGTTGTTTCATTGAGATCCTTGGTCTGTCTTGACTCTCAGGGTACCCTTTAAACTAAGTCATCCTGATGGGTCTATGAGACAGGAATTACTCACAAAAATCAATTTGAAGACCACAAAAATATTTAGTGTGGTATCTGAAATATTACTTTATGTTGAGACACCCATCCCTAAAGGGCAAGAAGTAATATAGTCGAAGTAATATGTTATTGGCAAATCTTAAATAAGTTCTATCTTCTCATGGGTTGAGAGGCAAGATTGCTTATGCTTCATGAGAGCCAAGAGCTTGTCTCAGGAACATTAAGGATGAGCTCTCATCCACAAGGACCTTTTCACAAATACTGGTATTTTTGTAGTGTATCTTATTTGTTTTAATAAAACATATCTATCTTTCCAGTGTTTCTGAAGATTGATATTGTGATCAGATTTTCTCTTGCTCAAGCATACTGCCCAAGGCAAATAGCGTCACTTCTAGTAACACCATTTTGGATTATGAATCGAATCCAATCCCAGAGAAAGCTTCATGGGGAGCAGTCTGATAGCAGAGCAGAGCAGGCTCTCTGTAAGATGAATTACCCTTAAAGTTTTTTGTCTTCTTTTAGTCATTTACTCATTATAAGCTGGAATTGTTTTCAAATTTCAATTGTTTTACTATAAACGTCAACAAAATGTTGTTTAGTCCACAACAGAACCCAAATCCACTTCTTTGGTAAAAATGTTTAACAAATGTGTGTTAGGAACAACTGTACACATTTTAAACCCACTGGGTCTTGATCTTATTTTAAAAATAATAGGGTTGATTTAAATCATCATCAATGTGTCTGATGTTGTTTATCAACATGATCAAGCAATTTAATCTATTTTCTATATGATAATATTCAGGACAGTTTCTTATAACAATTTAGAAAGCAGAAGCTTTTGTTTCCTGCAGAGAATGAATAGTTCTCTTTTCCTATGTGAGAAATTTTAAAAATGGAAATGACTATGAAGGACAAATAACAAAGAGCCATTTTCCCCCTACTGCAGGTTTACCTTAAACATTTGGTTATATTGCTCCCTGCTATTTTGAAAATTGAAAATAGAAACATCAATTATAACAGATTTAGTTAAAGTTCTCTTCAGTCTCCTTAGCTCTCCTTCTCTCCAAAAGAAAAGTACTATGAAAAATGTCATGCATATCTCTCCATCCCAATAATTTTATATTTATAAACAGATATGATTTTCATAAACAATGTATTAGTTGTTTTATGTTTTTAAAATAAACTGTATTCTTCTTTTCAATCAATCAGCATCTTCTCTTCACCTACATTCTGTTTTAGAGATCTACCCACATTGATATATGAAGACATAATTCATTCATTCTTCTAAATCCTTGCACAATGTTATTTTGTTTAAAAATTATTACTAATAAATATTTAAATTGTTTCCTGGCTTTTAGAGTCAAAATATGCTGCAAGAAACACCCTCGTAATTGTCCTTTTACAATGCGTGCAAGAGGCAATTTTGTAGAAGAAAATAAATAAAAGTGATGCAAATATATAGTATTATTCCACATGAAAAGAGAATTATCTGAGGTTCAAACTTAAAATTTAATAGTTCTATTAGCTAGTCTGTTTTTAAAAAAATCTTTATCTGATACATACAAAGAAGTATCTGCTGTATTACCTTATATGTTCTTGAGTGAACACTGCCACACACATTACCCTATGGTGGGCATTTCTCATCTGTAGCAACAAAATACTAATAAATCACAATACCTGAGTGATTTTCAAATTTGAAAACCTTCTAGATAGGTACACAATAGGTTAGAAATGACACACACACAAAACAATAAAAACAAAGACAAGAAAGAGAGAAATCCCTTTCGACCAGTTTGAGCACACTAGATTGAAAGAAACTATGTGCGCACACACTAGATTGAAAGAAGCTATGTGCGCGCACACACACACACACACGTATACACACACAGAGTAACACAGTAATAATCCATTAAATAATAGTATGAATCTTTTAATAAGAAGAAGAGGAAATTGGCCAGGACTACAAGAACTGATTCGCAAACAGATAAAAAGGTAAAAAGGCCTTTTCCAAGCTTAGACATCTGTGGGAAAATATTTGAGCTGCCTACTAATTATTAATTAATTAAAATTATATTTGTTACATTTTGCTTAACATTCCTTGTTCCAAGGACCACTGATGCAATTTTTGAATTATTTGTAATTATAAATCAGTATTCCTCAGTTGAGAGATAAAAAAGCAAATGATCAAGAACTATAAACATAATTGGAGTGTCATAAATGTGCCCAAACTCTATCGCTGCCCAGAAAAAGATCACAAAATAGAAGGAAGCAATACATACACAGAGAAGAGATCTCTGCATTTTCCATGTGAAAGACCTCCGGTAAAGAAAAGCTAGGTCCAGGTGTGAGTGTGAGGGAATGAATATGTGTATGTGTGTGAGGGAGAAATTACTGGTGAGCAGGGCAAGGCAAGAGAAACAAATGAATAGCAAATACCAAGCAAAATCACAGCACTTACTGTGCTGAGGAATTTCATGTAAAATAGTGCTGGTGAAAAGAACTGGAAATGCAGTAATACGACAGAAAAATCTGCAGTTGGATTAAAACATAGGAACTCTATATTATGATTAAATGAGAACGTGAGTCAGAAGTGCTGCATAAACTAGACTAGAATTTTTTTTAATGTTCCTTCTTATACTACATTTTTATATGAAAAGTGAAAATATTTTAACATCTGTACACTGCTGCCTAAAAACGTTCTGCCATTCTCTAAATATTTTATCTTAGTTTCTTCATTCATAAAATGAGAACAAAGGTAGTATTTATTTCAAAAGTTTCTTGAAAGAACTGAGTTTATACATGTAACACTCATAGAATTGTTCATGGCATATATTAAGCCTCAATTAAGTAAACAGAATATTAACAGAAATACAGACACTGGAAGAATATAAAAAAAATACTAACAGATTTTGTCCCTCTATGGTCATATTCTGTTTTTTTGTTCCAACATCATATTTTCTGGTATTTTATATTTTCTAATTTTGTCTTAAACAGTTTTGACTATTCTGATATCCCATCAAAAACATGTTCCTGTATTTATAATATTTTTATCATTTAACATTTTTCCATTAATAAGATTTTTAACAACTACAGAGAGTGGGAGAGCTGTTGAGTTGAAATGGTAATTATTTCCCTCTTTTATTATTGCTCTACAGTTGGGATCCTACCTCCATACTTGTCAATACCTTCTATTCTTCATACTTTTCCTGAATCCAAGCCCACGATCATGGGAAAATATTGTGTGAGGTCTGTTTTGCTTCTTCTTTTCTTCATTCCTTCCCCTACCTCCAACTTTTTGATTTATACTATTGTCATTGTCTTGATTTTGTTTTTGTTTTTTCTCTAGATTACGAATCAGACCAAACTTTGCCTGGTCATATTTATTAGAAAGAAAGAGTTAATTCATCTATTTAGAATTCTGGTGTATTTTCTAAATAAAAAAGTTCCAAAGATGATAGGTGAGAAATGGTAGAATCATGGAGGATTTACCAAATAATTCAGTTCATGGACAAAGGTCAGAATATTGATGGGAAAACTGGGTTGACGGGTTGACTGGTTGCCAAAGAGAATGCGGGAGGAAGACTCTGAAGTCAACTTAGCTCCTCACACAGTAGTCATTTCTCCTTATCTCTTGCTTGGCATAAAAGTGAGTAAAAAAGGTAAAATTTTAAAATTCCAACCTACTCATTTTTGAACTGTTTTTTTACACTTATTTTTATCTTTAATTTGTTATACATATGCTTTCCACTTATTATAACATGTGAAGACAACTCTTTCTTTCATCCTCAAAACCATGAAAACACAGACTTTTGACTTTTACCTGTGTAGGAAGCCAATGGGACACACACACACAGTGTCTGTCCCCAGGAACTGTCTCTAGGTCTCTGGGAAGAAATCTCATCTCCATTCCTAAACAAAAGTATTTCTGTGGAATCATCCAGGGCAGAGTTGAATTTCCCAGAATCTGAAGTTGTTATATGTGGCATCGGACAGATTTTGATTATTTATTTATTGCAGATTAAAAAAAGAGAGAGTGAAATAGTAAACCTATCGGGAGAGAGTTGGCTGTACACTGTCACTTTGAAGTTAAACGTTCTACTAAATTTAGGTTATAATTCTTAGAGTTCTAAATCAAAAGCAACTTCCTTTCAACAAAACTGCTTTCCTCTCTAAACTGTGTATGGTTTAGCCATATGGTGAATGATAGTTTTTTAATTATTATCAATGAAATACGAAATCAACACAAGATCTTATTAAAATTTTATGGGTATTTTTTATAAATCAATCAGAATAAAATATCAGGAGTAATTTAATCCTAGGATGCAAGCATGGTTCAACAAACGCAAATTGGTACATGTGCTACATGACATTAATAGAATGAAAGCTAAAAATCATATGATCATTTCAATAGATGCAGAAAAAGCACCTGAAAAACTCAGCATCATTTCATCTTAAAACTCTCAACAGGGGCTTCCCTGGTGGTGCAGTGGTTGAGAGTCCGCCTGCCGATGCAGGAGACACGGGTTCGTGACCCGGTCTGGGAAGATCCCACATGCCACGGAGTGGCTGGGCCCGTGAGCCATGGTTGCTAAGCCTGCGCGTCCAGAGCCTGTGCTCCGCAATGGGAGAGGCCACAACAGTGAGAGGACCATGTACCGCAAAAATAAAAAAATAAAAAAAATAAAAACTCTCAACAAATTAGTATCAAAGAAACATATTCCAACATAATAAAGACCATATATGCCAAACTCACAGCTAACATCATACTCAAGAGTGAAAGGGTGAAAAGTTTTCCTTGAAGATCAGAAACAAGAAAAGAGTGCTCCTTCTCACCACTCCTACTCAACATAGTACTGGAAGTCCTAACTACAGTAATTAGGCAAAAAAAAGAAATAAAAGGAATCCAAATTGGAAAGGAAGAAGTAAAATTATTTCTGTTCACAGATATGATCTTATATATAGAAAATCTTAAAGACTCCACAGAAAAATTCAGTAAAACTGCAAGACACAAAATCAACACACAGAAATCAATTGTTGCTATACACTAACTATATGAAAAAAAAGTAAAGAATCTCATTCACAATAGCATCAAAAAAATAATGAAATACTTAGGAATAAATTTAATCAAGGAGGTAAAAGATCTGTCTGCTGAAAGCTGTAAGAGTTTCATGAAAGAAATTGAAGACACAAATAAATGGAACAATATTCCATGTGCATAGATGGGAAGAATTATTATTGTTAAAATGTCCATATTACACCAAGCCATCCATAGATTCAATTCAGTTGCTATCAAAATTCCTACGGCATTTTTCACAAAAATAGAAAAACAATCCTAAAATTCTTATGAGATTCCAAAAGACCCTATATAATCAAAACAGTCCTGAGAAAGAACAAAAAAGTCAGAGGCATTATGTTGCAAACTATATTACAAAGCTACAGTAATGAAGTCAGCATGATACTTTCATAAGAACAGACACAAAAACCAATGGAACAGGGCTCCCCTGGTGGCGCAGTTGTTGGGAGTCCGCCTGCCGATGCAGGGGACGCGGTTCGTGCCCTGGTCCGGGAGGATCCTACGTGCTGCGGAGCAGCTGGGCCCGTGAGCCATGGCCGCTGAGCCTGCGCGTCTGGAGCCTGTGCTCCGTGACGGGAGAGGCCGCAGCAGTGAGAGGCCCGCGTACCGCAAAAAAAAAAAAAAAAAAAAAAAAAACCAATGGAACAGAATGGAGACCCCAGAAATAAATCCATATATATATACATAACATACACATACATATATATAAATATAATCAACTGATGTTTGACAGGGGATCCAAGAATACTCAATTGGGAAAGGACAGTCTCTTCAATAGACAATGTTGGGAAAACAGGATAATCCCATGCAAATGAGTGAAACTGGAACCCTATCTTACACTATTCACAAATATTCACCCAAAATGGGTTCCAGATTTAAATGTAAAAATTGAAACCATAAAATTTTGAATATGAAACCAAAAGCAAAACAACAAAAGGAAAAATCAACATGTGGGACCACATCAACTGAAAACCTTCTTCACAGGAAAAGAAACAACTAACAAAATGAAAAGGCAAGCTACAAAAGGGGAAAAAATATTTGCAAACCATATATCTCATAAGGCATTAATATCCAATATATAAAAGGAACTCATACAACTCAATAGCAAAAAATCAAATAGTTCAATTAAAATATGGGCAAAGGACCTGAATACACATTTTTCCAAAGAAGACATACAAATGACCAACAGGTACATGAAAAAGGTTCTCAATATCACTAATTATCAGGAAATTGCAAATCAAGACCACAAACGGGTATCATCTCACACATGTTATAATGGCTATTATCAAAAAGACAATAGATAGCAAGTGTTGGCAAGGATTTGGAGAAAAGGAAACCCTGTACACTGTCGGTAGGAGTGTAAATTGGTACAGCCACTATGGAAAACAAAATGGAGGTTCCGCAAAAAATTAAAAGTAGAACCACCCACCCACCAATCCCACTTCTGGTTATATATTCAAAGGAAATGAAATCACTCTCTTGAAGAGACACCTGAACTCCTATGTTCACTGCAGCATAATTCATAATAGCCAAGACATGGAATCAACTGAAGTTCCATCAGTAGATGAATGGATTAATAAAAATTATATATGAATACATATATTAATATGTTGTATTAATTAAATGATTGAACAAATATTTTATAGTCAGTTTCAGTATGTTGGTGTCAGTGTTTTGAGAGACATGTTTAAAGTTGATGGCTATGAAAATATTCCCCATTCTAAACTGACAATATGGATTAATTTAAATTATCACTGGTGAAATATACAAAGGAAGTTTGGGTCATGAAGTTATTTTGAAATGTACTTACTCATTAATCAATACATTCAATATCCAACCCCTTATTGAACACCCATTTCAGCTTCATATTAGGCTAAGTTTTGAGGATGCAGGATGAAAATGCATGTTTTTGCACTGGGCATGCACCTAATCTCTTAGTGTAGTCAAAATATAGCAGAAAAGAAACTCCTTAAGTAGGCAGAAGTCACTTTGTAGGTATGCAAAGTTATAAACAATAAAGGATCAACAGTGTTACTATTTTGAGAGTCATCAAAATTTTTAACTGATATTACCTTTGTAAGAAAAAAATAAAACCAACCTCTATATGCAAGCACAATGGATAAAATAGTAAAAGCAGAATACTCTTGCTGGAGAGGTGTTTGGTGGGCACTCAGGGCGGGGGGGATGGGAGGGAGGACATAGGGAGATTGAAGGCCTCCAAAATCCTATGTGATCAGTTTCTGCCCCTAAGCCTTCCCACACCCCCGCAAGACAGTTCCTGAAGATAATGTTCAACAAGAGCTCTAGGAGCACAATCCGAAAACCACATTTTGAGATCAACACCCTTACTTTAGAAAAGAGGAAAATAAATAGCAAAGAGGTAAGATGGCTTGACAATAATGAATGCTTGTTAACTTATAAGAGAAGTGGGAAAGGATCTTGATGTATCAAGACTTTCTTTTCCAAGGTGTAAAGCAAAAAACATTATAATGCCATATGTGAAAGAGGAGCGACACTTAACAGAAAATGCCATGTTAATCTGTGATTCCTACACAAATGGATCCAATTTATTGATGTAATCATAGAATCCTAATTATTTAGGAATTGTAAAACAAATACAAATATCATTTTACAAAGAATTGGTGAGCACATGACATGAAATGTAAAAAAACACATGTCACTTGCTCTTGGAAAACACTGAAAAGAGAAAAAAATTTTTTCATCTACTTACAGTAAATAACATTACAACATGGAGGTGGAAGCTGACTTTACACCCCAGTGAAATAAACTGAAGTACATTTAATTTTATCCACTTTAAATTAAATCAATATTCTCTATCAAGTAAAATGAAAATGTGAATAAATGACCATCAGTGCCTGAACAAACCAAAAACTGTTTGGACATCTTCTTAGTAGCCTAGCTAGTTTCATTCTCAGATCAGATTCAATACACTGCTATAACAGTTTGCAAAACAATAATTTCATCATCACATTCTAGCAGGTTGGCCAAAGTTGTTTTATTCACATTTCACCTTTTTCTTGTATTAGCAAGTTGCTATCTACATATTAGACAAGCCATAGCTCTGACAGCACTTCCTTTGGGAATTACATAAGATTGTTTCAAAGTGATTCATGAAAGTCTGCAGATTGAACATGTCTCTCCTCTTCTTCTCAAGATATTTTTCAAAAAATTAATAAGAAGGTTTATTCACACAAGGACAAAGAGAAGTAGAGTGGATTAGTGTGATATTTTTTTAAATGATTGAAATAAAAGATAATCATTCAATAAATACTATTCTATGTATCCAATAATTTTCTTATTGGGATATTGTGAAAAAATTGACAAAATGTCTATTAACACAGAGCTTACACTCTTGTGAATAGACAGAAATAAGCAAACACTCCATAATGTAGTTAATGATTTATATATCTGTCTATATGACATATAACGTGCATATACATAATGCAATTAAAACACAGTGTTATATTACATTAAGTACCACATGGGGATGAATGGTATGAAGGCTGATTAAACAGGATAAGGGGTTAGAGGGTAAGCAAGTAAGGGGAGGGTACCTGTGTAATGGAAGATGGTTAGGAAAGGCCTCTAAGATTAGGTAATAATGGACTAGAACCTAGATGAGTAGAAGAGGCAGGCCATGCAGATATATAGGAAACAACAATTACCTGAAGAGTGATCAGAAAGTGCAAGTGTCTTGAGGCAGAGAATGCTAATGAATTTATTATAAGATGGAGCAAGAAGACCAATGAATCTGGATTTCCGTGAGGGAAGAATGCTAAATCTAGTTTCTTGGAACCAATGTTTCTAGTATGTTTCTCCTGACAGGCAGTCCAACTTCCACTCCTTTCTGGAGAAAGGGTATGAAGGAACATAATTTTTGAGTCCTTTAATGTCTGAATGCCTTCATTCTGCTCTCATGCTGCTTAAAAATTTAACTAGATATAGAATTCTAGCTTGAAAATAATTTCCTTCAAAATTATAACGAAACCATGTTATTGTTTTCTAACATTCAGGAAGACTCGAAAATATGGTATCAGTCTGATTATTTTTCCTTTATTTGTGTCCTTTTCCTATTTTTTCCAGAAAAAA
The DNA here is from genome assembly GCF_011762595.2 of Tursiops truncatus. Lineage (NCBI taxonomy): Eukaryota > Metazoa > Chordata > Mammalia > Artiodactyla > Delphinidae > Tursiops > Tursiops truncatus. The sequence goes on along the minus strand of NC_047039.1, from coordinate 54,889,580 downwards.
TGTATTTTTTAATAATTTTGGAGATATATTTTAAAATCTTCTTAAACGTCTTGCTTTTCTATACTTTAATTTATATACAATAAACAAATTATGTGTATATATAATAAACATACCTCTGTAAAACTGATGTGTAATAAACAATAAACAGAAAGTAAGATGAATAAACAACTGTTTACTGAATGAGCTTTGGCAGCTGCATGCAATTGTGTATCCACTGCCCAAAACAAGATGTAAATTGTTTCAACCATCTCAAAATGTTCTTTTGCCCTCTTTGGTCAATTCCACCATGGTAATATCTACCATTGCCCTGTCCAGGGGCAATGACTGATCTGATTTCTATGACTACACTTTCCTTTTATCTATTCTTAGGTTTCATATAAATGAAAACATACAATGTTAAGCTTTGTTTTTGTCTTCTTTAACATAGTATTTTGAGAACCATGTTGTTACATGTACCAGTACCTCACTCCTTTTCATATTGTATAGTATTGTACTGTAAATATGTCATAATTTTTCCTCATTCTGTTTCATGCTATGGTTTTCAGTGTTTGGCCATTATGAATAAAGCTGCTATGAACAGCCCTGTCAAGTGTTTTGTGAATATGTATTTTTATCTATCCTTCTTTTAAATTTCATTTAAATTCCTAAGAGTGCAAAGACATCATATAGGCTAGATGTATAATTAACTTTTTAAATAAGTATCAAATTGTTTTCCAACAATGTGTACCATTTTACACTCACACCAGCAATGTCTGTGCGTTCCAGTTGCTCCAAATCCTTTAAAATACATATCATCAACAGTCTTTTTAAAATTTTACCCATTTCACTGATTTGGAGAGGGAAGAAAGGATTTTCAAAAGCTGTCCTGTAATCCACATGTTCACTTTACTAGATGGATGTCCCCAAGAGAAAGAAAAGAATACAGATGATTTGGTCTAATATCTTTGTCTAACTGGGTTTCTGGATAAATAGACTAATGATTATTTTCTTGGTGAAGAGACCTTATGTCTTGAGTGTCCTTATCATGATGTTCCCGGTAAGAGGATTACTCACAGCAAAGCTTGTTAGCATGCACACACAAGCGAACACACACACACACACAATCAATTTGAGTCATTGCTTCCTAGAGAACATATAAGTTAAGCAATTCTCTGGAATATAGCATGGAAACCATTCATAACTTAGAGAATCTCTGCTCTGTGAGGCATATCACAAAACCTCATTTGGAGACATAATCTATAATTCTTGGCCTAAGGGTGTGGTGTTTCTTCCTTGTGTGTTCCTGTTTATTTTGATTACCTATCTCATCCATGTTGCAGATTTTCTTCATGTGTCTAGTAGCCTCTGGCTTTCTTTTTATAATCAAGAGAAAAGAAAGGGACTATGTTGTTGGTGAAGAATGTCTGTGACTCCGGTGGAACCTCTGAGCTCTGACGCCTTCATTTTTAGTCGACTATAAAGGCAGACATATATCGTATTTGTGGACTTTACTTACTATCAAAATGTAGATCTTTTCATTGGGGACTCTTCAATTTCTCTAATAAAAAGTCTTAATTCCTCTCTGGGATGTTGAAATGGTTATTGGATTTCTGCAAGAAGTAGAAAACTGGGACTATGTATTTGACTTTTTGATATTCAGACTTGGAAATAATTCTTGACTTCTGAGACGCTCACATAAACCCTGCTTTTTTATGTGCCTTATGATTATAAGACTTAAGCCTGTTAGATTATCTACAGAAAATTTTTATATTTTTTCCTGAGAGGGAAACCTCTACAGGAATAGCACTAGAGAATGTGACAATAATCCAGGAGATCAAACCTTCAAGTAAAGGTTAGAAGACTGTCCAAATAAGTAAAAACAGTGGGTGTAATGGTTTGAACATAAATTCAAACCTGGGGTGTTCTAAGTAAGAGGAAAAGAGAATGTCTACAAGTATCAGTAAAGAGAAAAAAACAATTTTAGCACACTATAGAGGATAAGGTACCTTCACTGGAGAACTATTTTTCATGAGAAGGGGAAGTTTTTTTAAAATTAAATGCCTATGTTATATAGTAGGTACTTGTTTCAGTAAGGGATGTGTTTAGCTGCAAGGATCAGGAAAAGGACCTATAGAGGCTGAAATGTATAAGGGTTTATTTTTCTCTCTTACCAGTCTTGAAGTAAGCATTTGCTGATTTAATTTGACTTACCCAGTGGTGTCACCAGGAAATAAAACTCATCCTGTTTCTGCTTCTCTATCCTAGCAGCTAGGTTTTTATGGTTGCACTTTGTCTGCGTGGATGCAAGACTGTTGCTACAGTACCAGACACCTCATTTTAATTTAGGTAGGAAAAAGAATGAAAGTATGCCATGAACATATTTTCTGCTGGCACTTGTCTATTTTTTAAACAAAGCTTTCTTAAGAAACCTCCCTAATGACCCTGAAAACGTCATACTGGACACCCCTAGTTTCACTGGATAAGTGAATATTTTTCTTTTCCACCCTCTGTATTAAAAATAGGTAAGAAAGAAGCAGATTAATCATGATTTTTGGATTTATCAAGCAAAAGTATGAGCCAACTCCCTAAAAACTTATTAATATTTTCTGAGACTTACAGAAGTACTGAGAAAAAAGCTAATGTTTCCTTAAATAAGGCAGCGTGAGTAAGCTTATGAAATGTAGAAGTGAGCTAGGATTCAAGAAGAAAGAAAACCTGTAGTCTGAGAGAAATTCTCTATTTCAAAGGTAGTGTCTTAGAAATAATATTCAATGAGGTGTCAAAATACTTTCACCGAAATTTAGACATTAAATTGCCTACTTTGTAGTCATTACATTATTGCATTACAAAGTAAATCAGAAAAATATTTAAACCACAAAGCCTCTATCATTTGAATTTTAGATATGAATTTCCTTTTGGAAAATAAATATTTACATATTTAGGGACTATGTCTCTGGCTTACATATCCCTTCCTCACTCAAACTCAAATAATTTATTTATTTGACAAGGCTTCAGCTTTCCACACTAGTCCAAGCATTAGAATCTGAATAATCAATTACTCATTTTATTATATTAAAGGGTCAGGTAGTGAGAATACTAGGTTTTAGATGGATGTTCAATATAATATGGTAAATGAAACAGATGATCATTTTTAGTATAATCATACATCAATCAAAGCTAATTTTCTAATCTTATATTTTGATTGTAATAATTTTCTGAAAATTGTCTTTATAAATAAAATTGCGCATATTATTTCCTCAGTTTCCAAGTGCTATGTTATCATAGCTGAAATGAAAGCTGCATGATATCTCCACCAAGGAAATATATTTAGAAAAAAAATGAAAGTGGAAAGAAAAATGCTATTTATCATACAATAGCTAAATTTTCCTGTCTAAATTAAGGTTCACCTATTCCACAAAGCAATAATTTGCTTATCACATTTGAATAAACCTATGGCTTTATAATTCATAAATATACTTGAACTACTTTATTAGTTCAAGTCAAAAAACACCTGAAAAACATATCTTACAAGTTACCTTAGTGATAGTTACACTTTGTCAATGAGGAAAATTAGGTGCAGAATTACTAAAAAGATTAGGAACTCTCTTTTGTGAAATAGGCAGGAAAAACTAAAGTTGGATTCTGAGAGCACACCTTTTACCCTTATGTTCTGTCTCACTTCATTTTATGAGTAACAGGCAATTTAAAACAAAATTAAACATGAAATTGAATTTACTAATTACTAAGCAATAGACAAGATAAAATTAAAGCCATTATATTAAAATTCAAACCCTAATAATCAATCTTTTGAAATGTTTTATTATTCTGAAGACTAATTCCTACTTGTGTGTATGCAGCTGATCAGTTAAAATGATATTGTGATATTTCAGCTAAAGGTTTCTTGTATTTAAGTTCATTTTTGTTCTCACAATCACAAGTTTCCTTCTCTACAAAATCTAACAGCATCAGAGATTATTTTCACATTCGTGATAAGGTTTCAAAAAAGTCAAATGTTATTGATTCTCTTCCAAGTTCACAAATCAATAATACCAAATAAGATGAAGGAATATGGTTTTAGAGACATAACTTTAGGCATGTAAAAATTAAAATATTTTCCTAAACATTCAATTAATTATAAAAATATAAGAAGAACAAGTGAGTTTCAATCAAAATAAGTGAAATAAACACTTGTCATTTGTCTGAGTAAAATAGGTGATACAGTTAAGAAATGTCTATCTTACCAATTGCATCTTCTCTTTTTACTATTAGTGTTTTTCCTCTTTCTTTCCTCTTTTCTTTTCTTTCTTTCCTCTTTCTTTCCTATGTCCAATAAAAAATAGCACAGTAATTCTCCCATTTTATGAAACAGTAAGTAAAATTACACTATATACTGTGATTATATGTGTTGTTTGTAGGCAGTACAGTAACTAGATAACATTATGATTTGTTTTACTTCAATTGAAAAATTAGTAACCTGCCAAGTCACTGAATTTTTCCCTTCCATCCAATTTTTTTGCTCTTAAGTCACTTTTATTTCTGATTCTCTCCTGTGAACTTAAGATAATGGAAAAACTGATGACTCTCCCTGTAAAATTATAACCAGTAAGCTTGACCTGGAGTAGACATCTAATCTTTCTTTCTGATGAAAGAAACTTTCTTAAGTTTCTAATAAAAAATATAAGATGAAGACCATTACAACTATACCAACTTCTCATTGTTATTAGTATTCTTCCCAAAGAATATATATCTTTGCTTAAAGATTTATTTTTCCTCTTAAAGAATGAGGAAAGAAAATAAATTCCTGTTTAATTTTGAAACTGTTCTTAGTTTCAGATGAGACTATAAAAGATGAATGACCAACAAGTACTGGGGAGGTTTGCCACATGTTGAGTTTTATTTTTAACTCTTTGCAGGTGTTGTCATTTTAACCCTTGCAAAACTACATGGCATAGATAATATTATCATCACTTTAAGAAGCATAACTTTGCAGAAAGGTAAAGTAACTCTTTTTAGGCCAAGATGCTAATATATGTTATGGTCTTACTCCAGAAATCATAATTTTATAAACATCCTTACTCTTCCATGATTTTTCTATAGGCAATGGTCTCACAATGAAATGGAGAAATAAAAAGAAGATAAGTTAATAAGATAAGACTGGGTGGCTTCATGTTTAAGCAACATCCTCCAACCTAACATCTGCAAGTAGTAAAACTGATGATTTCTTCCCTATATCTACATATTAATTGGTCCCAAAAACAAATGAAGAAAGGGTATTTTTATTGTGCCCTTTTAAACCTATCAAATTATAAATTTTAACTATGATTTTAAACATAAGACCACTTTTCTATGAGTGAATACTGTATGAATTAATGATTACTAGCGTACTCTTTTGTTAAATTATAAATTTTATGTGAGAGATGAGCAATTCTATCTTGCTTATGATTGTATTTCTAGATTAGGGTCTTAACTTCCATACAATTGACATTTGGAATAGGATAATTCTTTGCTGAAGGGCACTGTCCTGTGCATTGTGCATTTTATCAATAGGATATTTAGAAGCATTCCTGTCCTCAGTCCACTAGATGCCAGTAGCAAATCCCAATTGTGACAATCAAAAATTTCTTCAGACATTGTCAAATGTCCCCTGAGAGACAAAACTGTCTCCACTGAGATCTCCTGTATAGCATAACAATTGACATGTATTGAATACTTACACAATTTAATTTTTAACTTTCAATGTTTATGCATACATAAGAGAAGACATAAATAGCATTCATTGACCTAGTGATAAAATATATGGGGCCATCATTCAGGATTTGTCTATTGTACAATTAATAATGGTTTAAGAGTCACAATAGGAAAACTTCATTTGAGATTTCTGTTAACACTATTAGTAAACCAGTGACTCTGTCAGATGATACTATTTAGAACAAACAAAATACAACTTTTGGGCTTCCCTGGTGGTGCAGTGGTTGAGAGTCCGCCTGCCAATGCAGGGGACACGGGTTCGTGCCCTGGTCCGGGAGGATCCCACATGCCGCGGAGCGGCTGGGCCCGTGAGCCATGGCTGCTGGGCCTGCATGTCCGGAGCCTGTGCTCCACGACAAGAGAGGCCACAACATTGAGAGGCCCGCGTACCGCAAAAAAAAAAAAAAAAAGTACAACATTTATATGAATGTTTTGAAAGTTTTAGGCAAAGGAAAGTGTAAAGAAAATTCACCTATAAATTACTGCATACAAATCAAGGTGACTAAAGCACCTGGGTTGATTGCATGCATTAATTAACCTCCACTACTTTTATAAAACCTAATTTAATTACACAAAGGTTACAATTCTTTTTAATTTATTAGCTTTGTCAGCAAAGCTAACAGATGTACAATTTGATGCTGTTAAAAAATAATATGAAAAGGAGAGACACATTTCTCTTCAAATTACAGTGAGACCACAAAATCAAAAAGTTAACAAGTTTATTCAACTCATTAACTGTTTGGTTTTGTGATGTGATACATATATACAATGGAATATAACTCAGCCATAAAAAAGAATGAAATACTGTAATGCCATTTGCAGCAATGTGGATGGACATAGAGATCATCATACTTAGTGAAGTCAGAGAGAGAAAGACAAATACCATATGGTATCACTCATATGTGGAATCTAATTTTTAAAAAATGATACAAATGAACTTATTCACAAAAAAGAAAACAGACTTACAGATGTCAAAAACAAACTTATGGTTACCAAAGGGGAAACGTGTGTGGGGGAGGAATAAATCTGGAGCTTGGGATGAACATACATACACTACTAAATATAAGACAACCAACAAGGACCTATTATATAGCACCAGGAATTCTACTCAATATTCTGTGATAATCTATGTAAGAATCTAAAAAAGAATATATGTATATTTATAACTAAATCACTTTGCTGTACACCTGAAACTAATGCAACATTGTAAATCAACTATACGCCAATAAAATAAAATTTTAAAAAGTTAATGAGTTTGCACTGCAATTTTCGTACTTTTACAATGGACTGTTGAACACAGAGATTGTTAATTAAATTATTTCTAGATACAAAAAAATATAAATTCTGAAAGCCTGAGGTAGTGAAAAAACTTATGAGGTAATGGGATATACTACTAGGAGAAAAAAGTAACATACTAAATTTAGGAAAAGTACTTAAATTTATTAAAAAAAAACTCTCTAGAAAAAAAAATTAGCTTTGAAAGCACTCGAGCTACAACACAGCTTTCAGAGAAAAGAAATAAAATATGCTCAATCATTTCAACTGGCTGGTGAGTTTGTACTTCAGATTTCACTGGGTATGTTACACCTAAACTCAGTCACTCAAATGAGAAGACGTTACTCAAACTTTGACTCACAGCTCTGAAAATACTGAATGTTATAGCAAGAATATCAGTGAATCTGAAAATTACTGACATGTATGCGTGCATACTGACAAATATGTACATTACAATGAATATTTAAATTTATTTCATACAAAATATAACTTTTGTTGATACGAATTATTTGCAAAAATGCTTCTCTTAACTTCTTATTCTACTTTTATAAACCCTGTAAAGTATCTTAAATTCAATATAGGTCTAAAACATTTACTTAGTTTCATTTCCAGGATCTTGCCTAGGTTCCAAAGAAAACAAAGATAAAGTAACATCTTTGCCTCTAGCAGATGAAAAATTAGAGAAACTCAGTAGCTATCAATTTTAAAAAGCTCAATTACAGAACTTAACAGATTGTAAGTGTAAAAACCAATTCATATTGCAAATATGCATATTCTGGAGATTCAAAAAGAGATGGCATGTTTGGTATCAGTGAGAGTCCCTAAAAAAAACATTTCAAATGGGATAAAAAATAGTAAGTTCTAGAATGTTAAAAACAACACTACATTAAAGGGGAGACGTAATACATTGATCTAAAATGTCAGAATTAGAATTATCATTTTCCTACAGACTAATTTTAGCTAGTTTTGACAAATTCTTTATAGATCACTCCTGTATTTCTCTCTCATTATACAACCCATCCTTCATAAGATATTTTTTGCTCTAGCTTCCATTTAGACTCCTTATCACCTCTACTGGTACCTTGCTACTTGTCCAATCCACCATCATTGCTAACTTGGTGTAGTGGCCAGGAAGATATGCCACACCAAATTCCCACTGCAGGAAGCTGACTGAAATGGCTCCATTTGCTGCACTCTGAAATCCAAACCTGCATTTGTGCTGAAGCCATGCTGTCCAGGGGCTGCTTCAACCAATGAATGAACATGGCTGGGATCTAATGCAGAAACATTCCTGAGAGATGTGGGGGTCACATGAGAGGTGACACTGATTCTAGAGTTCCCTGTCAGTCTTGCCAAGACTTTTACGAGCACAATGCAATCCAAGAACATCATTTCTTTCTGCCTTGTTTCCCTTCCTTTTTTCTTTTCTTCTTGCCTTTCTTCCTCCCCTCATCTTTCACAGGGGTCAGATCTTCACCCAGCCTCCTCTAGCTCATCCCATTTTTCCTCACAGGTGTTCCCCTCAATAAATCTGTTCTACATGGAATCCTATCTTGGCATCTACTTCTCCAAAGACCTTGAAAAAGACACCAGGATTATTTAAATAACATCCTAAGTGACCTCACTCTTTATACTCTTATTCCCCAACAGAGTATTCTTAACAGTCAAAATGATCTTTAAAAGTTTACTCAGAATATTACTTCTATATTGTATCCTTCCATTGCTCTCTGCTTACTCTGAGTAAATGCCAAAGTCCATAAAACTACTTACAAGAAGATCAGGTCCCTTGTCCTTGATATTCTGTCATCTGGGATTCTCCTCATCAAATAAGCACATGACTCACTACTTCACCTACTTCAAGCTTTTACGTAAATTTGGGCATATAAATGAAACTTTCCCTGAGCACCCTTTTCAAAGTAGCCAACTTCCCCAGTCTTCAGATATTTTTCATCTCCCTTTCCTGCGGTCCACTGAATGACTGCAGATTTTTCTCGTTGCCTGGCAACATATAGTCTCCGCTGCCACTAATTCTTTACTCATAGCCTCAACCTCCGTGAAAGTTTTCACAGGTATGCAACTCCTTTGGGCATCTGATTTCAGGTGAAGAGTGTCTGAACTCCCTGGCAAAGCCACTGATGATTATAAAATGCCTAAATATATATTTGGCTTCTACCTGTCTCCTAGACTCCCTATTAAATGCAGAACAGCAAAGGACCACAGCTACCCTCCTGGAACACAATGCAATGTGCATAACGCCAAATTTGACTGATGAAAACCTTTCTGTAGCACAACAAAAGTCTTCAGGAAACTATTTGTCATTTCACAGCTAACCTTTAAGTGTGAAATCTGTGATTATCCAAGCCCTTTGTTAGACAACCTTCAACATACTGTATATTTTAGTCATATTGTATAATATCTGTCTCCCTAATTGAGGATGTAAGCTCCAAGCAGGCTGAGTTCATTTTGCTGTTTTTTTTTTTCATTTTATATTCCCAGTTTTTATAATACAGTAGTTACTGAAAAAACATTTTGAATGAATGAATGTAAACATGCAACAACTGCATAAGCGTGAAAGTTGTGGGCAAAATCACTGACCAAATATTTATGAATTTTAATAAATAAATATATATACACATATACATAGCCTACATATGTATATTTATACAGCTATATATATAGCCATATATACACACATATACATTTATGCATATGTTTATATATACATGGTCATTATAAATAAATAAAAAGAAAAGTTATGCAAAAAAGCTCCACAAACACACAAAAAATAATATACTACCTGCATGGAGTTCAAATAATTTGATAAAAAATACTAATTTTCCAAAAAATAAATGGGGTAGAAAATAGATTGGCAATATTTTGTTAAAAGCAAATATAACAGGAAATGGAAGTGTTTATATCTATTCAAGTTACTGGTTTCATTTTCTTCAGATAAATACCAAGAAGTGAGATCGCTGGATCATATATAGTTCTATTTTTAATTATATTTAGGAACCTCCATACTGGTTTCCACAGTAGTTGCACCAATTTACATTCCCACCAACAGTGCACAAGGGTTTCTTTTTCTCAACATCCTCACCAACACTTGTTATTTCATATCTGTTCTGATAATAGCCATTCTAATTGGTGTGAGGTGATATCTCATTGTGGTCCTGATTTGCATTTCTCTGAGGATTAGTGATGTTGAGCACCTTTTCATGTTCCTGTTAGCCCTCTGTATTTCTTCTTTGGAAAATGTCTATTCAGATCCTCTGCCCACTTTTTAATTGGTTTGTTTGGTTTTTTGCTATTAAGTTATTTGAGTTCTTTATATATTTTGAATATTAACTGCTTACCAGATGCATGTTTTGCAATTATATTCTCCCATTCAGTACATTGCCTTTTCATATTAATGGTTTCCTACACTGTGCAGAAGCATTTTTGTTTCATGTAGTCATACTTGTTAATTTTTGCTTTTGCTGGCTTTCCTTTTGGTGTCAAACCCAAAAAATCATCACCATGGCTAACATCAAGTACCTTACCACCTATGTTTTCTCCTGGGAGTTTTATAGTTTCAGGTCTTATATTCAAGTCTTTAATCCATTTTGAGTTAATATTTTTATATTGTGTAAGACAGTGATCTAGATTCATTCTTTTGCATGTGGATATCCAGTTTTCCCAACACCATTTATTGAAGAGACTATAACTTGGCAATTATATCTCAATAAAGCTGGAAAAATATTTTAAAATAGAAAAAGAAAAGTGGAACTCGAGACTAGCAAAATAAAATAAAATAAGGGTATGAAAGTAATGATTCTCCACAATTATGCTATGTAAAATAACAAAATTATTGTTGTACATGTTTTAATATTGACATATTATTAATATCTTAAAGAGAAAAGTACATACTATTAAAATAATAATACAATACCAAAAATCTTGTATTAAATCTAGACTATATAAATATCAGCAAGTTTACTTAAGCAAGGACTAGACCAAATAAAAAGTATACAATCATTCTTTTTAATAACAGGCCCCAAAATACTGTGTTCCCTTTAATGCTGACAGATAAACAGAGATTAAAATATCTTTTCAATATTGAAAGTGTGAAAAACATCAGTAAGCCTTTCCAGATGCTAAGAAAACAACACAGGTCATAAAGTATATATAAGAAGATAAATCTATTATAAAAATGAAAATACTTAGACTTGATAAAACTATTATAAATCTGATTTCTATTTTATAATTTTTATAACAGGTAAACCTAGTCACACAAAATAATTTTTTTTTTTTACTGTGAACTCCAGTAAATAAGAAACTGGTATGAGCATTTACATGTATATAAACACAATATAGATAGATATGTAGATAGACAGAAATATAGAAAAGCAAAACAATTAAGAGAAGATTAACATTGATAAAGCAAGCTATTAACAGCAAAGCTCTGTTATAAATATCTAGGCACTAAAATATTATGTGAACATTTATAAAATATGATTATAATCTTTTTGACTAAACTGAAAGCCAGACAAGAACAGCAGGTTGCCTACACAATGTTTTCAGTCATTAATAAAAAAAAAAAAGTTAATATGTGTGTGTGTGTGTGTGTGTGTGTATATATATATATATATATATACTTACATATCAATAATAAATTATTGCATTTGTTCCAAATGAACTCATGAAAAGTCATGAATTAATCATTCATATAATGAGTCTGAACAATAGAATCCATGATAAAGCAAAAGTTTTCAATAAAGTTAAAGTAGAAATAAACAAATCTGAAAACAAAAAAAATAGATTAATAATCCCAAGATAATTTCTTGAACTGACCAACAGAAGAGAGAATTTTCAAAGTATTTCTCAAAAAAAAAAAAAAAGGAAAAGGAAAAAGAAAGGACAGCACTATACACACTATACGTGTAGGATTTAATCACAGATATTCATAATTAGTATCAAACTATACTTACTGGATTTCAAATCTTCCTAATATTGGGTAATTTTCTAGAAATACAGATTTTGTTAAAATTCATAAAGAATAGTTATAAAATATAAAGATAGCTATAAATTAATGAAAACACTGGCCAAATTTATTCCTCAAAATATACTGTGGGCTTGACAGATTTAAAAGCAAGACTTAGCATATTTCAAGAAGTAGTAACTTCATCTGATGGGTTCAGTTCCAGAGAACTGAATCTACACCAGCTATCTGCATTGGAATAAAAAATCATAATGTATTACAGAATTGCTGAGTTGATTTAAAGAATTATAGAATTGTTGCAAAAACTAAAGAATTAGAAACTTGCTTAGCTTTTAGAAACAACTCCGAGATCCAAATTGCAAACCCTAGAATTTGCCATCCTGGCATAATCAGGGAAGTATTCAATCAAGAATCTACCTCTGCAGTATTGGTTCTAGGATTATGCCTCTTCTTCCAAGATCTGCACCATGAAATGGGTCCTCCACATTTTTTTCATAGCCCTTATGAAGCTAGAGGTTTGATAAAAGCAAGTCTGATATAGGTCAATAGTAAAACTTAATGGCTCTTTGACTATGCTTGCTAGCACAAAGGTCAGCATCAAGAGATGAATGTTCTCATAATGCTCTACTCCTACCTTCCAAATAACCTGCATAATCATTTTGTTGCAACCTACAACAGATCTGAAAATCTAAACCCAAAACTACTTGGGATATGTATTCTTCCACACAAGAAAAAGCTTCTACAACACCAAAAAAAGAAAGCTGATGTGTAATGAGCTAGTGGAATGATTCTAAACATTTTGATCCACAGAACGTAAAATCTTTTTTGAGGATTTCCAATGACTGGTTTAGGTGGGTTATATCTATAGATAGCTGTAATATGAGAAATTAAAACTGAGTTTTGAAAATATTTATTTTAAAATACAATAAATAATTCATCAAATGTTAACGATGTGTTTTTTAATGAAAATGGCTATATATTATAAAAGAAAAAAATATAGTGAGAATTGGGGCATGATTTTATACTTTTTCCAAATTTCTTTAATATCTGGATGAATAGAAGAAGCTGGACTTTCATATTTGCTTCTGCATTCAATCTATTATTTTATTTTGCTATGATTTAATATGCAAAGAAAATCTGACCTCACTCAAATATGTCAATGTGGGTCGGAGCGCCGGGAGAGGACTGAGGTTGGCGGCGTGAACACAGCCTGCAGGGCGTTGGTGCGCCGCGGCTGGCCGGGAGAGAGTCCGGGGAGGGGTCTGGACCTGCCGAAGAGGCAAGAGACTTTTACGTCCCTCTTTGTTTCCTGGTGCACGAGGAGAGGGGATTAAGAACGCTGCTTTAGAGAGCTCCAGGGACGGGCGCGAGCCGCGGCTAAGAGTGCAGAGCCCAGAGACGGACATGGGACGCTAAGGCCGCTGCTGCCGCCGCCAGGAGGCCTGTGTGCGAACACGGGTCACTGGCCACACGCCCTTCCGGGGAGCCTGTGCAGCCCGCCACTGCCAGGGTCCCGGGATCCAGGGACGGCTCCCCGGGAGAGCGCACGGCGCGCCTCAGGCTGCAGCGTCACGCCGGCCTCTGCCGCTGCAGGCCCGCCCCGCACTCCGTGACCCTCCCTACCCCCCGGCCTGGGTGAGCCAGAGCCTCCGAATCAGCGGCTCCTTTAACCTCGTCCTGTCTGAGCAAATAACAGACGCCCTCCGGCGACCTACACGCACAGGCGGGGCCAAATCCAAAGCTGAGCCCCTGGGAACTGTCAGAACAAAGAAGAGAAAGGGAAATCTCTCCCAGCAGCCTCAGAAGCAGCGGATTAAAGCTCCACAATCAACTTGATATACCCTGCATCTGTGGAATACCTGAATAGACAACGAATCATCCCAAATTAAGGAGCCCTGTGGATGAAAGGCTCTTGGTGCTGCAGCCAGGACTCAGTGCTGTGCCTCTGAGGTGGGAGAGCCAACTTCAGGACACTGGTCCACAAGAGGCCTCCCAGCTGCACATAATATCAAACAGCAAAAATCTCCGAGAGATCTCCATCTCAACGCCAGCACCCAGCTTCACTCAACGACCAGCAAGCTACAGTGCTGGACATCCTATGCCAAACAACTAGCAAGACAGGAACACAACCCCGCCCATTAGCAGAGAGGCTGCCCAAAATCATAGTAAGTCTACAGACACCCCAAAACACACCACCAGACGTGGACCTGCCCACCAGAAAGACAAGATCCAGCCTCATCCACCAGAACACAGGCACTAGTACCCTCCACCAGGAAGCCTACACAACCCACTGAACCAACCTTAGCCACTGGGGACAGACACAAAAAACAACAGGAACTACGAACCTTCAGCCTGCAAAAAAGGAGACCCCAAACACAGTAAGATAAGCAAAATGAGAAGACAGAAAAACACAGAGCAGATGAAGGAGCAAGATAAAAACCCACCAGACCTAACAAATGAAGAGGAAATAGGCAGTCTACCTGAAAAAGAATTCAGAATAATGATAGTAAGGTTGATCCGAAATCTTGGAGATAGAATGGACAATAGAATGGACAAATTGCAAGAATCAGTTAACAAGGACCTAGAAGAACTAAAGATGAAGCAAGCAACGATGAACAACACAATAAATGAAATTAAAAGTACTCTAGATGGGATCAATAGCAGAATAACTGAGGCAGAAGAACGGATAAGTGACCTGGAAGATAAAATAGTGGAAATAACTACTGCAGAGCAGAATAAAGAAAAAAGAATGAAAAGAACTGAGGACAGCCTCAGAGACCTCTGGGACAACATTAAACGCACCAACATTCGAATTATAGGGGTTCCAGAAGAAGAAGAGAAAAAGAAAGGGACTGAGAAAATATTTGAAGAGATTATAGTTGAAAACTTCCCTAATATGGGAAAAGAAATCGTTAATCAAGTCCAGGAAGCACAGAGAGTCCCATACAGGATAAATCCAAGGAGAAATACGCCAAGACACATATTAATCAAATTGTCAAAAATTAAATACAAAGAAAACATATTAAAAGCAGCAAGGGAAAAACAACAAATAACACACAAGGGAATCCCCATAAGGTTAACAGCTGATCTTTCAGCAGAAACTCTGCAAGCCAGAAGGGAGTGGCAGGACATATTGAAAGTGTTGAAGGAGAAAAACCTGCAACCAAGATTACTCTACCCAGCAAGGATCTCATTCAGATTTGATGGAGAAATTAAAACCTTTACAGACAAGCAAAAGCTGAGAGAGTTCAGCACCACCAAACCAGCTCTACAACAACTGCTAAAGGAACTTCTCTAGGCAAGAAACACAAAAGAAGGAAAGGACCTACAATAACGAACCCAAAACAATTAAGAAAATGGGAATAGGAACACACATATCAATAATTACCTTAAATGTAAATGGACTAAATGCTCCCACCAAAAGACACAGATTGGCTGAATGGATACAAAAACAAGACCCATATATTTGCTGTCTACAAGAGACCCACTTCAGACCTAGAGACACATACAGACTGAAAGTAAGGGGATGGAAAAAGGTATTTCATGCAAATGGAAACCAAAAGAAAGCTGGAGTAGCAATTCTCATATCAGACAAAATAGACTTTAAAACAAAGACTATTAGAAGAGACAAAGAAGGACACTACATAATGATCAAGGGATCGATCCAAGAGGAAGATATAACAATTGTAAATATTTATGCACCCAACATAGGTGCACCTCAATACATAAGGCAAATACTGACAACCATAAAAGGGGAAATCGACAGTAACACATTCATAGTAGGGGACTTTAACACCCCACTTTCACCAATGGACAGATCATCCAAAATGAAAATAAATAAGGAAACACAAGCTTTAAATGATACATTAAACGAGATGGAGTTAATTGATATTTATAGGACATTCCATCCAAAAACAACAGAATACACATTTTTCTCAAGTGCTCATGGAACATTCTCCAGGATAGATCATATCTTGGGTCACAAATCAAGCCTTGGTAAATTTAAGAAAATTGAAATTGTATCAAGTATCTTTTCTGACCACAACGCCATGAGACTAGATATCAATTACAGGAAAAGATCTGTAAAAAATACAAACACATGGAGGCTAAACAATACACTACTTAATAATGAAGTGATCACTGAAGAAATCAAAGAGGAAATCAAAAAATACCTAGAAACAAATGACAATGGAGACACAACGACCCAAAACCTGTGGGATGCAGCAAAAGCAGTTCTAAGGGGGAAGTTTATAGCAATACAAGCCCACCTTAAGAAGCAGGAAACATCTCGAATAAACAACCTAACCTTGCACCTCAAGCAATTAGAGAAAGAAGAACAAAAAAACCCCAAAGCTAGCAGAAGGAAAGAAATCATAAAAATCAGATCAGAAATAAATGAAAAAGAAATGAAGGAAACAATAGCAAAGATCAATAAAACTAAAAGCTGGTTCTTTGAGAAGATAAACAAAATAGATAAACCACTAGCCAGACTCATTAAGAAAAAAAGGGAGAAGACTCAAATCAATAGAATTAGAAATGAAAAAGGAGAGGTAACAACTGACACTGCAGAAATAAAAGAGATCATGAGAGATTACTACAAGCAACTCTATGCCAATAAAATGGACAATCTGGAAGAAATGGACAAATTCTTAGAAATGCACAACCTGCCAAGACTGAATCAGGAAGAAATAGAAAATATGAACAGACCAATCACAAGCACTGAAATTGAAACTGTGATTAAAAATCTTCCAACAAAGAAAAGCCCAGGACCAGATGGCTTCACAGGCGAATTCTATCAAACATTTAGAGAAGAGCTAACACCTATCCTTCTCAAACTCTTCCAAAATATAGCAGAGGGAGGAACACTCCCAAACTCCTTCTACGAGGCCACCATCACCTTGATACCAAAACCAGACAAGGATGTCACAAAGAAAGAAAACTACAGGCCAATATCACTGATGAACATAGATGCAAAAATCCTCAACAAAATACTAGCAAACAGAATCCAACAGCACATTAAAAGGATCATACACCATGATCAAGTGGGGTTTATTCCAGGAATGCAAGGATTCTTCAATATACGCAAATCTATCAATGTGATAAACCATATTAACAAACTGAAGGAAAAAAACCATATGATCATCTCAATAGATGCAGAGAAAGCTTTTGACAAAATTCAACACCCATTTATGATAAAAACCCTGCAGAAAGTAGGCATAGAGGGAACTTTCCTCAACATAATAAAGGCCATATATGACAAGCCCACAGCAAACATCATCCTCAATGGTGAAAAACTGAAAGCATTTCCACTAAGATCAGGAACAAGACAAGGTTGCCCACTCTCACCACTCTTATTCAACATAGTTTTGGAAGTTTTAGCCACAGCAATCAGAGAAGAAAAGGAAATAAAAGGAATCCAAATCGGAAAAGAAGAAGTAAAGCTGTCACTGTTTGCAGATGACATGATCCTATACATAGAGAACCCTAAAGATGCTACCAGAAAACTACTAGAGCTAATCAATGAATTTGGTAAAGTGGCAGGATACAAAATTAATGCACAGAAATCTCTGGCATTCCTATATACTAATGACGAAAAATCTGAAAGTGAAATCAAGAAAACACTCCCATTTACCATTGCAACAAAAAGAATAAAATATCTAGGAATAAACCTACCTAAGGAGACAAAAGATCTGTATGCAGAAAATTATAAGACACTGATGAAAGAAATTAAAGATGATACAAATAGATGGAGACATATACCATGTTCTTGGATTGGAAGAATCAACATTGTGAAAATGACTCTACTACCGAAAGCAATCTATAGATTCAATGCAATCCCTATCAAACTACCACTGGCATTTTTCACAGAACTAGAACAAAAAATTTTGCAATTTGTATGGAAACACAAAAGACCCCGAATAGCCAAAGCAATCTTGAGAACGAAAGAAGGAACTGGAGGAATCAGGCTCCCAGACTTCAGACTATACTACAAAGCTACAGTTATCAAAACGGTATGGTACTGGCACAAAAACAGAAAGATAGATCAATGGAACAGGATAGAAAGCCCAGAGATAAACCCACGCACATATGGTCAACTTATCTTTGACAAAGGAGGCAGAAATGTACCGTGGAGAAAGGACAGCCTATTCAATAAGTGGTGCTGGGAAAACTGGACAGCTACATGTAAAAGTATGAAGTTAGATCACTCCCTAACACCATACACAAAAATAAGCTCTAAATGGATTAAAGACCTAAATGTAAGGCCAGAAACTATCAAACTCTTAGAGGAAAACATAGGCAGAACACTCTATGACATAAATCACAGCAAGATTCTTTCTGACCCACCTCCTAGAGTAATGGAAATAAAAACAAGAGTAAACAAATGGGACCTAATGAAACTTAAAAGCTTTTGCGCAGCAAAGGAAACCATAAAGAAGACCAAAAGACAACCCTCAGAATGGGAGAAAATATTTGCAAATGAAGCAACTGACAAAGGATTGATCTCCAAAATTTATAAGCAGCTCATGCAGCTTAATAACAAAAAAACAAACAACCCAATCCAAAAATGGGCAGAAGACCTAAATAGACATTTCTCCAAAGAAGATATACAGAGTGCCAACAAACACATGAAAGAATGCTCAACATCACTAATCATGAGAGAAATGCAAATCAAAACTACAATGAGATATCATCTCACACCAGTCAGAATGGCCATCATCAAAAAATCTAGAAACAATAAATGCTGGAGAGGGTGTGGAGAAAAGGGAACCCTCTTACACTGTTGGTGGGAATGTAAATTGATACAGCCACTGTGGAGAACAGTATGGAGGTTCCTTAAAAAGCTACAAATAGAACTACCATATGACCCAGCAATCCCACTACTGGGCATATACCCTGAGAAAACCATAATTCAAAAAGAGTCATGTACCAAAATGTTCATTGCAGCTCTATTTACAATAGCCCAGAGATGGAAACAACCTAAGTGTCCATCATCGGATGAATGGATAAAGAAGATGTGGCACATATATACAATGGAATATTACTCAGCCATAAAAAGAGACGAAATTGAGCTATTTGTAATGAGGTGGATAGACCTAGAGTCTGTCATACAGAGTGAAGTAAGTCAGAAAGAGAGAGACAAATACCGTATGCTAACACATATATATGGAATTTAAAAAAAAAAAAAATGTCATGAAAAATCTAGGGGTGAAACAGGAATAAAGACACAGACTTACTAGAGAATGGACTTGAGGCTATGGGGAGGGGGAAGTGTAAATGGTGACAAAGCGATAAAGAGGCATGGACATATATACACTACCAAACGTAAGGTAGATAGCTAGTGGGAAGCAGCCGCATAGCACAGGGAGATCAGCTCGGTGCTTTGTGACCGCCTGGAGGGGTGGGATAGGGAGGGTGGGAGGGAGGGAGACGCAAGCGGGAAGAGATATGGGAATATATGTATATATATAACTGATTCATTTTGTTGTGAAGCTGAAACTAACATACCATTGTAAAGCAATTATACTCCAATAAAGATGTTAAAAAAAAAAAAAAAAATATGTCAATGTGAAGGGAGGGCTTTGTGTACCTCTGAAAGTTTCTTCAGAAATACTAGGAATCCTCAGGCCGTACTTTGAAAATTCTGAAAGAGGCCTATTCTCAGAACATCCCAAAAATCTATTTAAATTTTAGCACATTTAAATTAAAGATAGAAATCATCTCAGCCCATTTTTATAGAAAGAAAAAACAACAACAACAACAAAAAGCCCTCTGATGTAAATGTCTAAGAAAAAATACCACATTAATTAAAGATCGATCTCAGCAAGGAACTTACATGCCAAAGTCCCAAGTAAATTTTAACAATTTGACATGGCAGATACTCAAATAATTATATATAATTAAACATTTAGGTTTTAGTCCAAAACCATAAAATAAATTCAGCAATAGGTAATCTATTAACAAAATCCAATGCAGCTACAGTTAAAAAAATGTAAACAAAAAGAAATCACTAAAATTGATATTAAAATTCATTTAATAAAATTTAAACTACTATAACAATAAGTACAAATTCTGATAATTTACTATCAATGTTTTTTATTTACTAGTGAAACATTATAGGCAGTTTTATTAAGGTCAGAGCAGCATCAAAACTATTTCACTTTTGATATAATAAGCAACAAGTATATATACATAAAACATCTGAAAAGATATGCCAACACGTAAACAGTGTTACTCTCTGGTATGAGATAATTACAAATAATCCTTTTTTTGCATATCCATTTATCTAAAATTAATGTGTCTTATTTGCATAGTAAAACATTTTTAAAGAAATCTGAGTAAAGTCTACTTACACAAAAGACTTAACAAAACCAAGACAACACAGAAAGCTTAGAAATAATTGATGGGCATAAAACAGGGAGATGCTAAAAAAGAAAAAGAAGATGGCAAAATTATTTCCAAAGTATATTTAAGAAAATAATTACATAGAGCAGAAAGATCCATTTCATATCATTAAATCTCATGAACAACCATATTAGAGGTACATCAGGCATAAATTTTTATGTGACACTAGCACAGAATCAAAATACATATATAGCAAAAATAATTTTAAAATATGAATAAAATTAACAAAAACATAAAGGCTGGAGAATTATAAGACTGATATAAGGAAACCCTGAGACTAATGGCCATTGCAACTCTTGTACCTCCTCTATTAGGCCTCTTTGACCATCCCAGAATTGGCTTAACATAATGGACATAAACACAGAAGTAATAAGAAACTTTACCACACTGCTATCCATTCATTTTAAAAAAGCAGTTCATATAAAACATAGAAATTTTAAATCGTATTCAAAATACTGATTTTATATATACATATGTAGGTATATATGTTTTACATATACTAGTATATACATAAAATAATATATAATGGTATAAGTATATATGATATATATAAAAACACGGATGCATACCTATTATTTCTAAAATAATGAAAAAAAATACCATATTCTATGTCTTTAAGATGAAGTCAAGTATTAGCACATTCTTAGAAACCTGCATAATTTAAGAAGAAAAATGTATACAGAGTACAAAACTCACTTTGTAACTCAACTGAATTTTGACTTTGAGCCTTCACTCTAACAATATAGTCAAAACTTTATCTTCTCAATACAATCACCTAGCACACACATCACAATATGGTGTGTTTCTCAATTAAAATATAAACACATTTAATCTCCAGAGCCACAAATCATACAAATAATAAATCATATGCTACAGTTTTACACAATTATGCATTTCAAAATGTCCTGGAATATATCTCTGGTGAATGACAAAGTTCTACTATGCACCCACACCCTAACTGTGATCACCTTGCTGGTTATATTTAAAATTATACTATATCTCCCTTATATTCCTCTATGAATTATTTTTGCTGTAATATTTGTACTTGTTTTATATTTTTATTTAAATTTAGATGACTGAATAGAACTATCCTATTTAATTCTCCATGATTAAATGAGTCACATCATTAAAATTAGTTTGCTGATCATGCCCTTTTTATTCCAAGTTTAGATTTTACACATAGATTAAAAACTGATATATTTAAAGAGATGGCAATTTTCACACAATGTTTATTAGGGATCAGAAATTTAAATGTTTATTTAATATAGAATGATATTTATTTATTGGAAAGAATGAGATGGTTCCTTATGTATAGATATGGGAGAAAATAAATAATAGAGTTTAATTAAAAAGTTCAGTTTCAAAGTAATGCATATAAGATGAACTTACCTCTATGTAATATATAGAAGGAAAACTTATGTGCTTATATTTATACTAAAGGAAGTGATACAAGGATACACACCACATTATTAATATTGGTGTGCTATTTGCACATCGGTTACCTTAAACATTAATTGCTAACACGACTCATAGGACTCAAGTGGTTTATCCTCACAGAAGAGCTTTATTAGACAAAGTATAATACAGTAACAGGCAACAGCAAAAACATTTTTACCAAAAGGGGTTTGGAGATGTCAAAGGGATATCTTTGTCCTTTCACTCATGGATCACATGGGATGCATTTTGCCTCCAGATCTTACCTACCATTGATGCATGTTTGAAGCATCAAGGTACTGTGAGACCCAAAGTCACCTCAAGGTGGGGGATTTCTTATATTAAGCTTGTCAATTAAGCACTTTCCAGTTATCTGACATGCCTTAAACCTCACTAGGATTCTCTAAAACCCAGTGTAAATAAAAAATCTAGAATTTTATACCCTATTTCCCGAACAACTTACTGACCAAAGTTAAAAATAGAGAATCATTCCTCTTTGAGTACATATTCCACAGAGTTAATCAACAGTCACCATCATACTCCAGGAAGGCCAGGATCTAAGTACCTGGTCAATCTATACCAGCTGGGATTAGTCCATGCTATAAAGCCTATACTCATAACCCTTGATCAAGGTCTTTTTATAATAAAGAGTTTTTCATCTGGATTAGTACAGTTTTACATCTTTTACAATAGCAATACGGTATAAAAACCAATAACACACAGGAACTTCCCTGGTGGTGCAGTGGTTAAGAATCCGCCTGCCAATGCAGGCGACACGGGTTCGATTCCTGGTCCGGGAAGATCCCACATGCCGCGGAACAATTAAACCTGTGTGCCACAACTACTGAGCCTGTGCTGTAGAGCCTGTGAGCCACAGTTACTGAGCATGCGCACCACAACTACTGAAGCCTGCGCGCCTAGAGCCCATGCTCCGCAACAAGAGAAGCCACCGCAATGAGAAGCTCGCACACGGCAACAAAGAGTAGCCCCCGCTTGCCAAAGCTAGAGAGAAGCCCGTGCACAGCAACAAAGACCAAACGCAGCCATAAATAAATAAATAAATAAATTTATAAAAGAAAATCAGTAACATACAAATGATCAAACTGAGCATTTGTAATAACCAGTGAGTTATGGGTATTGATCCAAAAAGACAACTAATCCATGCTCTAATTCCTGACTAAATTTTCTCAAGTTTTTGCACCATATTAACAATTAAACTTTTTGTCTATTCTAATCTGGACTTTATAATAAGCTTGAGCTCACAGATTTAAAACGATATTAAATTTTTATTTCTTTTAAAAAAGAATGACCGTGAAAATTAAGGAAATGTCTTTATGATTTCAAACTGAGTGGTAGGAGCAGAACATTACTTTTACATACATCACGAATATGATTTTAATAAGAGATTACAGTATACTTTTGCTTCCACTTATGATGTAGAAGTCTTCAAAGAAGGTCACTTTAATCTTAAAATGACAAAAAGCTACATAAGCTACAAAATCATAACTTTTCTTTAGCCATTACTAAGCAGTGGTCAGAAGACAACCATGTAACTGGATTTCTAAAGAGAGACAAGCCCCTTTAATGAGAAAAGGGAAACACTCACATCTCACTTGTGACACAGATTAGGAGGAAGAGACACCAGCATCCGTACAAGCAGATAAGAAGAAATCAGCTAAAACCATAATGAAATGAATTGAAAGATTAAGGATGGACTCATAGGTCAGTCTGGAATATTTGCGGACTCCACACACAAGCGGATTTTGTGCCCTCTCATAAAGATCTTTCCTTTGGGACTCAACCAGATATCCTCGAGAAATATGGAGTGCAGAGCAAGATGTCAGAAAGAGCATGCTGGCTGGTTCAGGTGACAGAAGGTGATTAACTACTTGTGGGGAGCAGAGACAAGAAATACATACATCCTGAAACCCTTCTTTCAAAGGAAAAGGCCTTAAAATGCTGGGGGAGTGACACATGTTCTCTCACAGGAGTTAATCATCTATGTGAGGACAAGTACATCCCCACCACTTTCTCTGGAGCCTCGTCTCCCAGAAGGCAAAAGTCTTCAGCTAGTGGAAAAGGGGAAGCAAAACCTACAAATTCCTCTCCTCTCCTCTCAGGGTAGTTCGGAGAAGGATATAAAATGTAACTCTCTACTCCTTGGTGAGGAAAAGGAAATCATCTTAGTCATAAAATACAATGATGGTTAGTTTATGTGTCAATTTGGTTAGGCTATCTACCGAGTTATTCAAACAAACACTAATCCAGTTGTTCAGATGTTGCTGTGAAGGTATTTTGTGGATTTGATTGGCATCTACAGTCACATGTGACTTTAAGTACAGGAGATTATCTTCAATAATCTGAGTTTATTCAGAGTCAGCCTATCAGATGAAAAGCTTCAAGAACAAAACTGAGGTTTCCTGCAAAAGAAAAAATTCTGCCTGTAGACCACAGAGTCAGCTCCTGCCCAAGTTTCCAGTCTACAGGCCTGCCTTCCAGCTTTTGACTTCCTCCTCAGTCCACACAATCACTTAACTCAAGAGCTTTCAATAACTCTCTTTACATACACAGATACTTCCTACTGCTTCTGTTTTTTTTCTGGTAAAACCCTAACAGAGATTTTGGTACTGAGAGTGGTTCTAGAGGAACAGGAACTTGAGGATGACTTTTCTGAATTGGTTCTGTTTTTTCTGGAATTGGTTCTCTAATCTGATTAGATTTAAAGACATTATAAAGACTCTTATTTTCAGTGGTAAAGAGGACGCTGGTAGTTCATAGCATGATGTGACAATAGAGATACATACAATGTCATTACTAATTCCAATCAAATACTTATAAAAGGTAAGATTCTGTATGACGATGTTTTTGATATCTTAGAATATTTTAGTCAAACTAAGAAGTATAATAGCTGCTCCTAACTGCACTGGAAAATATGGAGAAAGAAAAGGATGAATTGGAGCTAGAAATCC